>NC_140589.1:1885775234-1888361078 GCF_964204655.1 Triturus cristatus | reverse complement strand
TGAAGACTGATCTTTGCCTTACATCTTGCTATATGTTTTACCACACGGTGTTGAAATATTGGTTACTGCCTTGAATTCTAGCGGACTTTCCTTTTGCCCATGGTTTAGTTTGCATATATTTACCTTGGCTTGTACTATTTTAAATTGGAATGACATGTGGGACTCAGGATGTGAGAATGGGAAAGATTTGGATGCTGTGTGACTAAGGATGCCTGTATGATGGAAATGGCATATGTAAATCGAGATGTGATAATGTGATAATGAGCATTGATCTGGATGCTTTGTGACTGAGGATGGGATTATGTAGTTTTACAACTTTTTGTGAATGTGTGTGATGAAACTGACATATGTGAGTTGGGAAGTGAGAATGAACACTCAACGGAGCCCCCTCCACCCCCCAGTGCGATGAGACCCTCACGGGTGAGTAGTTGCGCTTTACCAACCTTGATTGATTGATTGATTGAGCACGGATCTGAATGCTGTGAGTGCTGAGAAAATAAGATAAAACAATTGCAGATGTGTGATTGTGGAAATGTGTGGTGATTGGTCACAAAGGAGAATGTTTTTTATAGATGTAAGTATTTTAGATGTAGTTTTTATTTGTGTGTGTAGTGTACAGTTGTGTTCTACGAATACAAGTCTGACAAGTGAGTTTTACTGTGAGTGGCAAGCGATTTGGATATTAGCATTTTTGAGATTTGTTTTTATATGCATGGACAGTTAAATGTTGCTTCACTGCTCTCAATGAGTACCTGTTGGTTCCTTTTTTTTTAATTTATTGGCTTGTCTTTTGAGTGAATCAATGTTCTTATCATTTATTGTATTTTAAAATTTTAAATAAATGTAGTTCATTTCAGCCTGCTGGATCAAGGTATGTGGTGCCCTGTTGGGCAGGTCCCAGGGGTGGGGGGGCTGTTCATCTCCCTCTCCCTTTACATATTGGCCAGGCTCCGGGGTTAGGTTTCCTGGGCCAATATTGGCCTGGGGTTTGGGGCTGCGTACCCCCCTCCACCTAAATTTAAGTGATGGGCCATGGAGGATAGGGTACCTAGGGCCAAATACAGTGAGGGGAACATATACACCATCCAATAACAAAATGTGGCAGGCCATGAGGATGGCGTCTGAAATTGGCCCAGGGTGACTGCGTGCACCCCACCCAAAGTGAATGCCTTTGGGAGGTTAGCTGCAGGGCCTGGCCTATGGCTCACTCTCTGTGGCCTGGTTGTGTGTGGTGTGGGGTTAGCTGAATGCTCTGGGTTAACCATGTGGCCTAAGGTAACTATAACGTGCCCTAGCTATATGCTGCTAATTACCACACATAATACATCATGTCTGGACATCCTTGAAAATATCACTGCAACATTTTGCAATAAAATTATTGATGAGAAAACTGTGCATGGCAGGGGCACAAGTTATAGTTACCTTAGGGCACACGTTATCGTTTCTTCATATAACCCTAACTTTAACTGCTGAATTTCTATGGATTTGTGTGTATTAAATGTGACCCTGTAACCTTTGGCACAAACTAACGCAAACTATATGTGCTTTTTGTGTAAGTAGGCAAGATCTAGAATTACTAAATAGGCCTTCAATATCAAAATATAAAATAGAAAATGTGTGTAACACAATTGTGAATATTGAACAGGAATCATAGTCAGGTTTCAGATCCTTGGTCACTGTACACACCCCCTTCACATAGTCAGAACTATTTATTGGCTTTTCAGTCCAGTTTGCCCTTCAAAGGTAGTGTGTTAATATGTTCCTGATGAATGACATGACAATACATTCTCTAGATTTTTCTGAATATGTAAATGTCAGTTTTCTAGACACGCTGGCACTGCTGACTTTGTACATGTGTCAACCCGAATCAGAAAAAGAATTGTACTGTAATCATTATACAGCTCACTGAGCACTTTCTGAGCATGATATGTTTTCATGTAATGATCAATAACATGAGATGTTACAGGAACAATTAGGGGAGCCCTAAATCCTCTTTCATTAAGGAACAACACACTCAAGAATGCTAGAACACAAGGGGACAACGATTCTGCCTACTGGGGGACTCCACTCCCCGGCATACAATGCGGCATGCTTGCTGCCAACGTGCTTGTCACCTGGAGGCACATAAAACCCTTCACGGTCTCCCACAGTGTGGGACAATGATTCTTCCTACCGAAGGACTCCACTCCCCGGCAAACAATGTGGCATGCTTGCCGCCAATGCACTTGGTGTTTGGCGCCCGGAGGCACACAAAACCCTTCACAGTCTTTCGCAGCGCGGGACATGTGCTGGTGTGCCCGGGCCAAGGGCGGGCCCGTTTGCACCTGTCTGTGGACAAACAAGAGTGGGCTGGGCCACCCCCCTTGGTCCTTTGATTCCAAGGCCACCTTTTACTTTTGTCCCTGTTCTAGTTTTTGTCCTGGGTCCTGGCAACACACAAGGACGACTTTGCCGACAACAAGGTGCGGACCTTATGTGACCAACTGGAAAGTGGTGAGAGCCTTTACCCAATATATCATTCAGTACTTTTCTTGTGACATAACTTAGGATCAAGTTAATGGTGCCTAGGAGCAAGAAGAAGAATGAAAACTGAGCAGGGCTGAACACTAGACTGCCAAACTTTTCATTTAACTTTTATTTGATCAGATTTGTCTTAAACATTGTATTTATTTATATAATACCTTTAAAATAGTTCAATTGTTATCGGTTTATAACAATTGTGTGATTTTATCACACCCCCTTTTTCAGAACTGTGTACTTTGAACCCAGCATTTTGTACTTTTGTACTTAGCACTTTGCATCCCCTTCCTTTTACATCATATTTTAAAGTGATTGTACTATAGAACATACCTGCCTGTATCCCACCTTAAAATATTCCCTGGTAAGTCACCATTCAAAAATCTGTAACCAACAACCCAAGCACAATGATTGATTCTTTCTTAGTATGAGCGGTTAGCGCAATCACCGATGAAATAGATAGGACAGAATGCCATCTATCCCTGGGGACCTGGTACAGTGGCAGGTGGGCAGATAGGTGACAGCAGCGAATTACTACCGGGAGGGAGTATGCAATTAAAGTAATGCATGCATACATCTGACTGATCACCAACCCCAAAGAGAAAAGGAGGGTGTAAGAAGAGACAAACAGTGGTGGGGAGTGCAAAAGGTAAGAAAGGCCCTATACAGACCCCTATAGATTGTGCATGCAATAGATTCACTGATCAAGGCACTGCTGTAAATATACAAGCTACACTAATTATAGCGACTTTAATAACAAAGGTCGAGGAGTTGCTTAAGCCGATCCATGATAAAATTGATAAATTGTCCAGTGAAGTAATCAAGATCAGCGGCCTATTAAGGAATGCAAACACCAGCTCCTGGACAAAGAGGGATGGAACAAGGGGGGGTCAATTGACCTCCCGCTCAAGGCAACTATCCCAACTGATAAGGGAATAAACAAAGTGATAGGTAGAGAATCTGCTGGGGGACAAAATGACATGATAATTACAGGTTATAAAAATGGAAGTAATGAGTCAGCAATAAGACAGCACGCTCCAACTAACCAATTTCAACTAGCCCAAGGGGATAGGTCTGACCTGGAACAATCAACCCCTAAATACAGTAAGTCAAGAAACAACATTACTCATGACAGTAGATGTTTCCATAAATGTACTACCTGAATGCTGTCCTTATGTCGCAGTCCTGGTGAACGTGCCTCCCCCTGCAGCCAGGCCAAACGGAGACTCATGACACTCTAAAGAACAGAGTGATACATTGGCTAGATAAGAATTGTGGCTATTCGGTGGCAGGAGCTAATCAGATACTCCTGACATGAAGAGTGAGATGGATTTGCCCCTTACGGAAGAGTCTCAAAGGAGATTGTATAATCATTAACTTCAGAAAGGTTAGAAGTATCTTGGACAGAGCACCCTCACCCTTACAATTTGACCTGTACATGTCATTACAACCCCTTGGCTTTTTTTACAGGCACTTAAGGCCTACACAACACAGGGAAGATGATTAAAGTCCCCTCCGTATGAGACCAGTTCTGGCAACCTATCCCCAAAATGTTTTACCAATCTCAAATAGATACCAGTCGTTGAGTATCCTACAAGATAATGATTGACAAAAGGGTATCAATCCCCCCAACTCAGAGCTCCCCTTCATTGGAGAGTGGGTAGTTGATCAAGGTATGGGGGTATCACTTGTAACTAAACTACCGCATAATGAATCTATTGATGCCACAAATACCAAGAGCACATTTAGAGTGGCCCTGTATATAATTACGGATAAAGGAAGTAAGTGTGAGTACTTTTGTGTTAGTCTAGGGAAGTCACCAGAAAAAGGTTATACAATTTCAGCCTGGAATATCGCCGGCTTAAGGAGTAAACAGGATTCGCTAGGATGGCAGGACTTTATTACTAGTGATCTCGATATAATTTGCATGCAAGAGACCTGGTATACTGACCCGGTTTATATAGAAGGGTTTGCTTCATATTGGATTCAGGCAGCGCCCTCTCCTGCTGGTAGAGCTAAAGGGGGGCTCCTGACCCTTATTTCAAACAAGTTACCGGCTATTGTTAAAAGAGTTGTCACGATTGGAGCAAACTCTCAGATCATGTGGTTGCATTGTAAAGATTACAAGGATGTGGTTGTGGTTAATTACTATAATAATGTGTTCGATTCAACCCGCAGTAATATTGTATCTGATTTAGATAAAGGGCTTGATAATTTGTTAAGCACGATCAAAACCAATATTGCAATAATGTGGGTTGGGGATTTTAATACACAATCATGCCCAATGTTGATGACCAAGGTTTGTGGGAATATGAACGAAGAGGATGAGGATTGTATGCATTTCCCACATAATGATTATGGAGGATCCCTAAAGTTGATGATGGTTAAATATGACCTTGAACTACTACAGTGTGCTCAGGGTACTAGTGGTGGTCTTATGCCAACGTTTATAGGCAGAAATGCTGCATCTATTATTGACCATGTGTTAATCTCAACTAGTATTAGCCATATGTTTTCTACCCCATGGATCACCGTGCCCATAACTGCATTTTAGTGTCAACCCTTGTTTGGGGTCCAAAAGCAACAGTACATCAAGATATCATAATTAGCATTGCTCCTACTAGACCGAATGGGACAAGTATCACTTGGGCAGGTGTGGAACCGGCAATAGTATTGTATGAAATTGTCACAAAATGTGGTGCAGAGATATCCTATTGCCTTAATGAGGACGTTAGCTCTTCTCTGCTTTTAGCCAATTCTTCAAAAATTATTATTGTAATCAAAGGGATATTGACTGCCCCTTTTAGGGAAAAAAGTAGACAATGCAGAGGTTGGTTCGATCACAGTTGTTAACCAGGCATTAAATCAACTTAAACAAGCTTTACACAACAAACCTAGAAATAATGAATTAATCAAAAATCTATGTTTTAATTTAAAATTTGCCCTTAAGGCAAGAAAAAGTAAGCTTCAGGAGCCAGCGTAGGACAAGCTATCCATGGCAGCAGATACAGCGAACAACAAGTTATTCTGGGAAACTGTAAAATTGCCGTTTTTAAAGAGTGTTTCATTTCTCAAACTACTTTCCCATGTTAATTGTGACGCATGGGTGACACATTTTTCTAGCATTTTTAATCCACCAGATCTTGATGCATCTAGGACGCAAAGCCTAACAGAGAGTAAGTGGCAGTTTATACCTTTAGATATCACAATCGATGTAGTACTGGTAGGATTGACTGGAAGCAGGGGTCTCAAATACGTTTATTGTTCAGTTAATTAAAACCAGAACAATAGTAACATTAAACCAAATGTATAAAAAAAAAAAAAAACTGGAAGCAGGGGTGGGAAAGCACCTGGCCCAGATGGGTTCCCAATCGATGCCTATAAAGCTGCAATATATTTATGGGGTCCTATTCTTGCTAGAATCTTTAATTTAGCAGTGACAGATTATATACTGTTGTCATGGGGTCAATCAGTGATAATTCCTATTTTTTAAAAAGGTAACAAATCGGAGGCTAAAAACTATCGCCCCCCTCTCGCTTATGGACTCATAAGTTAAAGTGATGAGTAGAGTATTATTGGTGAGACTCGAAGAGTGGGATAACGAAAATGAGATACCCTCACCAGTGCGATATGGTTTCAGAAAAGGGCTGGGAACGTTAGAGCAATGTGTCAATTTAGACCTTTTAATAGGCAAATATACATGTGCAAAGCAGGGTAGATTATATCTGTGCCTTTGATCACGTTGATCATATCATCTTGTGGCCAACCCTTCATAATCTTGAGTCCTTCTAACAAATAATCTTTTTCTTCACAGAAACTGACATGTGAGGTGCCATACGGACACCGAATTTTGCGGTTAAACGAGGTATCAGCCAGGGCTGCGTCCTAGCACCAGTACTTTTTTCCTTATTTATAAACAAAGTTGATACAGCCCTCCAGTCGTTACAGGTGGATGCACCTCAAATCGCTGGCAGCCCCGTTCCTGTCCTGCTTTACGCAGACGATGCTTCGTTGCTCTCTAGAACCCCAGTTGGCCTACAACGATTAATAGACAATTTTTGTAATTTTTTTACCAGTAGGAAATTAGTAATTAACAAGGCTAAAACCTTTGTCATGGTGTGTGGCCAGAAACCCAAGAAATGTAAAACCTTTTATATTCACAGTTTCCCAGTTGAATCTGTCAATACCTTTTGCTCCCTGGGAATAACCTACTCAGGTAATGGGAAATGGACGCACAAATTAACCAAAGTCTGTTCAGAAATGGCCAAGAGTGCTCACGGGATCTTTAGGTCTAGGCAATCGCCGCATCAAGGATATGGTAGACATATACATGGCCAGATGTGTTGCCACAGCCCCGTATGGTGCAGGGGTGTGGGGCCATAATTGTGGTAAGATTTTACAACATGAAGAAAATTATTTCTTAAAATCCCTCTTAAATCTACCTCCATCAGTGTCTACTGAAATAATACATAAAGAAGTAGGAATGAATTGCCTAGTTGATCAGATGGCTATGCGGCCTTTACTGTTATGGAGATCTATCTGGGCCAACGATGAGACTAAATTCACTCAAACCATTATTAAAGATTGCCTACTCCTGGATAAAAGCTCACGCATATCAATGATTCATTTAGTAGTTTACTTAAACTCCAGATTCAGGCCAATCCAGGATGCGAGATAACTTTACTTAAACAGGAGGATAACTTTTTGGCCCACAAAAAGATACTCATATGAGAGTGGTAGGGAGACAACCTACCTTTGTATTTTATCAAATGATTAAGCATAGAGTGGGATTTCAAGATTACTTGTCTGTAGTGACCAGGCCCTCACATCGCGTCGTCCTGACATGTTTGTTTAAGATAAGGAAAAGCACACCACCTAGTTGCTTTCCCCGCAATGAAAATGTGCACCTCTACCCCATGCCCTTGTGATGAGCAATCCAAACAAAGTACCATGCACTTTATGCTTTTCTGTAAGTTTTATTTGTATTTTAGGCGTTTTTACTTGAAACCACTTTTTATAAAACATTATGCGAGATGGTAGATTTCATACAGAACTGGAGATTTGAAGTATAGCCTGTCCCAGTGTAGAATTATTTGACTCCGCTCTGCTTTGTGCACTAACATTTTATAACACTATCTCATTGTTAAAAATTCTTAACAGAAACATCCAACAGAAGGTGGGCTGGTGCCCTTTCAATTCTTTTCATACCACAACATTGTGTTCTTTTGAATAACAACGAAAACATGACTTGTACTTTAACCTTCTAAACTCTTTAAAATTAATAACAGGCTAAGTTAAATGAAGCAGTCAGAAATTTGATAAAATATTACAAATAAATGAACATACACTTAATTATCGCATTGCAAAGCATAATACTATAAATTAGATTTGAATCATATGAATCGTGGTTATTCAGCATTTTGATTAATTGAATTGCACCTCTAACTCAAACAGAGTTTTTTTGCTTGTTTTGGTTTAAGTAATGTGTTCTTCTGTTACCTCCTGGGGACTAATATTAGGCTTAAACCTCTGTACTTTGCTCCATTCAACATTTATGATTTTCCAAAGACCAACATTGTACTCCTCAATTTGTTGATTTTTGTCTTAATCCAAGGACCTCAGATATTCCCCACAATCTCACCCTTAAAATGTCTTAGACCTATTTGGTCAGTTTTGATGTGCGACAAAAGGATCCTATATCCTGTTCTGTTGTTGTGACCCATTAGTGCAGTTCAGTGGTATTTTTCCCAATCAGTGCATTTTGGTGATTCAGTGAATACCAATTTCCTGTATATTTTCCTTCGCTCAATTAAAATTATTATGAAAAGTAACTGTGACTGTTACTTCCCCATTCTTCCATCCCGTCCTTCCCATTCTAGGACGCTGAAGATGACCAGTGCAAGGCTTATCATGATCTCTCTATTCATTAAAATCATTACCCTTCACCACATCTTGCCAGTAGGTTTGGATATCTAGACACTGCCAAAACAAGTGAATGTTGCCGGCCCTCTCTACACTGCACTTAGGACATCACCTCTTCTTTTGACCTCCCATCTTTGACAATTTCTTTGGGGACCAGTATGCCCTGTATGTTGTAAATAAATGATTTCTTTTCAGAGGTTCAGATTTAAGACTAGCCCAAAATGTAGACAATGACACTTGCCATAGGTTAATTAACTCCAGTGACTGCATGCCCATTCTCTGTGATACCTCGGCCAAAAAAAGGGGCCCGTCATTTCCTAGCACATGTATCCAGTACCATTTTGATACCTTTTTCCTCAGAGGGAGAATGCTTTGTAGTTTCTCTTCACATTCTAAGCTCCCTTCCCCAAAGTCTCCTTGCGCACCTGTCCAGCTCACCAATTGATCACATTTAAATTTAGAAAGCTTATTGTCCATAAGCTGACACAGTGTGTCCCATGTTAACATTGTGCCCTTTATCTTTAATTGTGCCCACTGCCTGAGCCCAGCTTCTATTATAGGTTTGGCCAAGACATACTGTAAATAATCTGGCTTTCCTGTAGTGCTCCATATTGGGGAAAACATGCTGTAGTATGGGATAATTAACACTCACCCAAATTGGATCCACACTTCAAATGCACCAATCAGCATCTTTAGCCTGATCTTCTTGAAAAATGTTGGATGAACAAATTTAAGTAAGAAGTGATCCCCATTGACCGGCACATTTTTTGTAAGAGCTCGATATAGCAGGGGCAGCTGCTGAGAGTCTCCTCTTAAGAGTTTTCTAATATTTTTCACTTAGAAAGCCCAACAGTACAGTAGGATGTCTGGGACAGAGATACGACCATCTATGTTTAGCTGATGTACCTTTTTCCAGGTGATTCTCATACACTTATGGTCTCAAATGAAACTATTCCATTCTTCTTGTAATTTTTGTATCCTTTCTTTCCTAAATTCCAGAGGAGTTGCATTAAATATGAAAGTGAACTTTGACAGTAACATCATTTTTATTACGTAAGTTCTACCAAGAAAACAGAGAGAGAGGTATGCCCAGGAATTCTGCAATTTTTTAGTTTTTTGAAGTTTAATATGCCCATCACATCCAGATCATTTACTACCTGAATTCCCAAGTATTTAATTTCCTTTATCTCTAGGGAACTGATTGAATGAGTATTCCATTCCATTAATTTAGTTTTTTTGTGATTCACTAAGTAACCTGACACTCTTCCCAAATCATTGAATGTATTTTGAATAAGAGGGAATGATTTTGTAAGATCTTGTGTGTAAATCATCATCTCATCTGCGTAAAGTGTAACTTTTTCACCCAGTCGTAGTGTTGAGATTGAATGATCTCCTAAGTTTTTTCTAATCTTATTTGCTAGTGGCTCAATATATATAGAGGGTACCCTTGCTGCGTAAATCTTTCTATCTGCAATTGGTTTGTTAACTTTCCATTTTCTAGAATCCTTGCTGATGCTGTCCTGTGAATAGGGTTCATTGCCCCAGAAAATTACTTCCCAGTCCGTATTTTTCGATTACTGCATGCAGAAAAGGCCGGCCAACTCAATCTAAGGACTTTGCTGCATCGAAGGTCATTATAGTGAGAAGATAATTTGCATCTATTGCTATATCAATTGCACTCACTAAATCTTGAGTCTGCTCATATAACTGTCTACCTTTCATGAAACCTTTTTGATCTACGTGTACCGACTCACCAATCACATTAACTAGCATTTTAACTATGATTTGCATGTAGATTTTGTAATCATTGTTCAATAAAGATATTGGCCTATATCATTCACATTCTTCGGGGTCTTTCTTGGGTTTTAAAATTATACTAATTGTTCTTTCTTCCCATATGCCAGAATGGCGTGACCCTCCAGATATACTGCATTTAGTAGTCTAATTTCAAACTGTGTGAGCTCATTTTTTAAGGCCCTATACAGCTCATTTGGTATACATTCCGGGAATGCTGCCTTCCCCCTTTTTATTTACTCTCTTAGAGCCCTTTCTACTTCCTCAGTAGTTATTTCTTGATTTAAACTATGCTGTAGGTCTACTTGCAAAATTAGGAGATCTTCATCCTTGAGCCAAGTATTTATCAGTTCTTCTGGAGTGACTACATCTTTTGTATATAAATTCTGGAAGAAATGAACAAAAGCCTGTTCTATATCTGGATCTTCCAGGTAGCGTTCTCCAGTATCCTTTTTTTTTTAACCAAGTTTTATATAGCGCAAACTTGACCCGGTATAGGGTATCAGAGCGCTTTACATAACACCAGTTGCGTTACATGAGGACACATTCATTTTTATTAGGCACGGGGAGATCAAGTGATTTGCCCAGAATCACAGGATGTTCAGTGTCATTGCTGAGACTGGAACCTGGTTCCCCAGATTCGAGGTCGACCGCCCTAGGCCAACTCCTCTCCCCCTTATTGGTAATTTCTTTAATCTGATTTTAGGAGCTGTCCACCCTCATTTTCCATGCCAATAATTTCCCCACAACATTCCACATACTCATAATTAACAAATGTACTAGCCTCCCATTTTTTCACTATGATTCCATCAAAGTAGTTAACCAATTCCTCTTTTGCCTCTTTAATGTTATTACTTAATTGCCCCTGTTCTACACCAGTGTCACAAGAATTAAGATCTCTCTTCTAGGCCCTCCATCTTCAATTCCAATTCTTTCAGCCTCTGCTTATTTCCATTTCTTTTCTTTGTCGCATAACGAAATTTTCTTACATAGATAAATGCTTTAATGGCATCCCATATGATAAGTAAAGAGGTTGACTCTTCATTTATTTTGAAAAATTCTACTGTGTCTTTCTTAATTTGGCTAATTATTAATGGGTACCTAACACAACTCTATCCATGGTCCATCTTGGTGGTGTTGGCTCTTTGTCTAGCAAAAAGTAAGGGTGGGCGTCAATTACCGTTCCGCCGCGGAATTTGCGATAATTTGACATTTTCGTGCTTTGAAAATGCGTTCCCACTCACGATCGCCTTACCGGGATCCCAGCATTCGCCGAAGAGTTTTCCAATCCGTTCACGTGCTCCACGAGATGTTGATAGCCAGTCGCGCTATCCCGTCGAGAGTTCGCGACCGCGATCATGTCATTCGCCCGCCATCAGACACCGCGAGAGTCTGAGATCGCGAACATATCATTTTCCACCGCGAAAGCGAGCGTGAGGTCGTGAACATGTCAATCTCCACCGCAACAGAGAGCATGAGATCGCAAACACGTCATTTAGGACGCGCCATCGACATCCGGCGGAAGTGTGGTGAAGCTTGCGATGGCGAACACGACAAATTTTCAATCTGGAGAAGAATATTACCTTTAGCAGCATAAAACCTTCTGTAAATGATGATTTGGATGAAAAAAACTCCTCAGATGGACATTTGGCTGTCCTTTTTTGTGCAAGGAGTCCTTTTAAAAAAAATACTTTTTTGGGGGAGAGGGAGGAAGTGCCACAGAGTTTTCATTTCCTGTTCCTGTCCAGCAGGCTCCTCCCAGTGCTTTGTCCATCTCCTGTTCATTCTGCCTTTGGATTTTGAGCTGGAAGGATCACTCTTTGTGTCTGCTGCATCATTATCATTGAATGTGAGGACTTTTGAATTTGATATTTTACAAGTAAGTTGGTGTTGTGTCTGTTTGATTGGGGGCATTGCAGTTGCTGCAACTACAATTTTGATACTTACCATTATTTTTCTTTAAATTGTTGGGGGTAGCCAGTAGGCCCAGAGCTAGTCATGGGTGGGTGCATGATGAAGCAACTTTTCCTTTGGTGTGTGTTGAATGTTTTTCAAACATCATTTAGGGCATGGATGGCATTGGATTGAGCTGGAAAATGTGTTTTTGTGTGGTATTTCTGTTTTTGTGTGTGTGTTAAAGAAATGCCTTTGTTGTGTGTACCTGGTGTGTTGGTGTGCACCCTGCAGACCTTGTTTTGCCCCGTGGATTTTCGTTTTTGCATTTTATTGCATTAAAAATGCAAAGCAGTGTGGTATTAGCATGCATCTTTAGCCTGGCATCTTTTATAGGCCTTTTGTCAGTTCATTGTTTCCCAGGCCTCCTTCTTGTTGCGTGTGATTTGTGAGTGTCCATGTGGCTGGTGGCCTTTTCTGGTGGGAGTTATTAGTGTGCTGCTTTTGCCATATATAGGCCTGCATGGTATTCCTTTGTGGCCTAGGCTTCTTGTTGTGGGCCTGACCATGAGGCTGGCGGCCATTTTGAAGGCAGGCAGTGTGTTTTTTGCAACAGGCCTGCATTGTCTGTCTTCTGTTTCTTGTAGCTGGGTGGGCCTGGCCATGTGGCTGGTGGCCATTTTGAAGCCTAGGCCTGCAAGCCTTTATGGCCTTGTCTGCACAAGGGCCTGCTTTCATCCAGTAGGCTCAGAACTGGTAGTCACAGGTGCATTAAACAAGTGTTGCTGTGTGTTCTGTTGAATGTAAACGTCATTTAGGGCATGGATGGCATTGGATTGAATTGGAAAATGTGTTTTTTCTGGGGTATTTCTGTTTTTGGGTGTGTGTTAAAGAAATGCCTTTGTTGTGTGTGCCTGGTGTGTTGGTGTGTACACTGCAGACCTTGTTTTGCCCTGTGGATTTTAGTTTCGCATTTTATTGCATTAAAAAGGCAAAGCAGTGTGGTTTAGCATGCATCTTTTGCCTGGCTTCTTTTATAGGCCTTTTGTCAGTTCATTGTTTCCCAGGCCTCCTGCTTGTTGCTTGTGATTTGTGGGTGTCCATGTGGCTGGTGGCCTTTTCTGGTGGGAGTTATTATTAGTGTGCTGCTTTTGCCATATAGGCCTGCATGGATTTCCTATTGGCTTACTGCTTCCATCCATCCCCTTTGCCAGCAGCAGCTCCCTTCCATTACATTTGTATTTTGGTTGTTGTTCTTATTCTTTCCTATCCTTCCTGAGAGTGTAGTGTGTACACTGTACACAGTAAGTTGCCAAAGTCTCACAAATGGCTACACTATATCCTTTATTTGTTTGTTTGTACTAGTAGTAATTGAACCACAACAACAAATGCAACATTTCATTGATGTTCTTCTCCTGGCTTATTTGCTTTTAGGTGCACAAAAAGACAGAGGTAACTATCAACATCATCCGTTGTACTGCCAGACAGAAGTCCTGCTGCACACCACATCACGTCCATGTGTGACCACAGACATCTCTGCAACTTGTGCACCTGCATCCTGTCTGACATCTGAAGAAGATGGCCCCAAAGAAAGGTACCAGGTCCTCCAGTACCAAGAAAGTTGCCGGTGAGAAGAAGAAGGAACAGAAAAAGGAAGAGGCACTAACCACGACTGGTGTGCCGTCAAATGTGTTTTTTGGGACCCAAAAAATTAAGCCTGCAGCAGCGTTGTCCGGGAACCAAGCTGGGAACAGCACCTCCGCACCAGCGGGCCAACCCCACCAACCTAGGCCCAAGCCCATGATGGTCGCAGAGGTAGCCAGTCTACCAACGAGCAGCGATGTTGAAATGTCATTATCGCAAAGTAGGACACAATCAATACAGGTGGAAACTCAGCAGATAAGCGTGCAGCAGCAGGCGCAGCCGCAAGAGGAGCAGAAGCCGCAAGAACAGCAGCAGCCGCAAGAATAGCCGCAAGAACAGCAGCAGCCACAAGAACAGCCGCACGAACAGCAGCAGTCGCAAGAACAGCAGCCGCCACAAGAACAGCAGCATCCACAAAAACAGCCACAACAACAGCCCACAATAGCAGTTGTTCCTCCTGAAGTTGGGGCTTTTCAGGAAATCGAACTTCCTGCAGACAAAGTGGAGCAAACCATAGTTTCAGAAGATCCATTGTCTTCCAAACCCTCAGCCATGAAAAGGAGGGTTAGTCCATCTTCTTCTTCTTCAAGCCCCGCTTCTGATGATCTTGATGCCACTTGGAAGCCACCAGCTCAGTCTGAGAGTGATGCACGCCACAAGACAAGGCTAGTGAAAAGGAAGGTTCCAGAAAGCCTTAGAGTTATGGAGGTAGATGTACAAGAGGGGGTTGATGATGATGAGAAGCCAGTCATTACGGACATCACTCCCGGCCCAAAGGAGATGGAGACCAACATTATTACCCTATCCAAAATGGCTGCAAGGGATGTAGCACGTATACCACCAACACAGGTAACACCACCACAACCTCCAGCTTCCATATTTTCATTTGCAAAGGAAAGGCAGGGACCTACATCCAGCTCAACCACCACCTAAGTAGGTAGTGGTAGAAGTCACAGTGTAGCTGCACAGGAGAACATTGCAATATGCTCAATTTGTCGACATGCTATTAGGCGGGGTAAGCTTGGTACAAACTATGGTACTGGAGGCCAAACAAGTCATCTCAAAATAGGAGGCTGACCTATTTCGCTTAGAACAAAGTAAAGCTTAAACCATTGTTGTTGGGCATGAAGAATCAGGGGACGATATTTTAGCGGTGGAAGGTGAACAAGAGGAAGACATTTCTAGCCCTGTCCCCAGTAGTGTAGTGGTACTGCGCACATCCTCAGCAACATCTCAATGGCACCGCAGTAAGACATTAATTCCTTTTTCAGATATGGATGTTACCCGGTACAAAACTTGGATAGCTGAATCAGCGAGTAAGGTGGAAAATGAACGGCTGCTAATTAAAAGCCCGCTAGATAAACCCACAACAAGTACTGCAGCAGTGCATCCGGTGTCAAGTTCAACTTCGGATCCTGAGGGCAGTGCATTTGGCTCAGAACACTCACCAACACTATCGACAACAGCAAGAACTGGATCATTAGGCCCAGTAAAATTGTTACACGATTGGTATTTACAGCAAGGCATTGGTAAGTCCAGTGCTGATGCAACGAGAAAAGAGCCCGAAAAAAAGTTTTGCACCCCTGAACATTGAGCCTATCCAGGCCTATCTGGATGACCCAACAGAGGTGTACATTGATCAAAACCCATTGCGGTCTTGGTATGGGAAAAGGGGCCAATGGCCACTGCTCAGCAGGCTGGCGATAAACTCTATGGCTTGCCCTGTCGCGAGTGTCTCTTCTGAACGTGTTTTCAGTGCTGCTAGTTCCATTGTAACAGTGTGAAGGACCAGTCTCTCGCCCAAAAACGTGGAGAGGTTAAGCATGATCAAAATTAATCAGTACTTTATACCACCGAATTACACAATACATGAATCAAGGGAGGAAGATGAGGACAGCGGCTCAGGTGATGGAAGTGGTGTAATAGATGATGATTACCTACTTCTGGTTGAACCCCCAGAGTTTGAGGACGAGCTATACTTCCCTGACAATTAGGCTTGTACTTCTTACTGTCTTCCTCCCTTATTTTCTTTTATTTGTGTGTCTGTCTTTCTGGTTAGAAACTTCGAATCACAACAAATCCATCACCACCGTCTTCTACTCGTTTTATTGCCATATACAAGTTTCAGCTGTCTGCATTTCACAGTACACTCATCCAAATCCTGCTCCTCCATCCTCCTGAATCTCCCTAAATCCATTGCCCTCAAGAAGACAGATGATGATTGGATGATGCAAAATAGAAGAAAAAAGAAAATCTTTCCTAGTCCCTCCAAAAGAATTGGAACATGATTGATGATGACTACTATAGCTATCCTCCTTTCTGATCCGAGAGAGACTGCCCATTAACTGAAGATGAGAAGGAACAGGTAATGAATGATGCCATGCATTGGATGCTGACTGAGTGATTTTGTTGTTGTTTGTTGTGCATGAGGTTACTTCATTGTGTACTTTATGTAATAATAAATACACTAAAAGTGACTCAAGTCACTTTTTCCCTTCTTGTATTTTTAATAACAAATTTGTACTTCTACTTCAGGCCGATACATTGCATTTTGAATATAGGAAGGGGACTCAATCTGTACACTGCACACTGAGTAGGACAACACCATGATGATGATGGTGAGAGAGACGGTCCCTTCACTTAAGATGAGAAGGAACAGGTAATGAATAGCATGCATTGGACAGAGACTCTGAGTGATTGGTATTTCTGTTTTTGTTGTTTGTTGTGCATGAAGTGAAGTCAAAGTGTACTAGTATTTACTCTACACACTAACAGTGACTCAAGTCAATATTTCCACTCTTGTTGTTTAATAACAAAATTGTACTTCTACTGCAGGCCAATCCATTGCATTTTTGAATATGGAATCTGGACTCACTCTGTACACCTCAGACTGATTTGAACAACATCATCATGATGACCACAGTGACATGGTATCTTCACAGTCACTCAGTACACGGATCGGAGATGATTGATGGAATAAGTCAGGGCGTTTCATGAGTGGCATAAAAGGTAAACAAGTAAACAACAACGACAGCAGACCTAAATGTCCGTGTAGCGGTGGAGTCAAGTGTAACGGTGGTATGACTGCGGTGCATTGATTTAGTCACTTAAATTGTAAAATGCTATGTTGCTGGATATGTGCTCTGTCCAACTCTTTCAAAAAATGTACGCTAAATGGAGGATGTGCAAAGGGTGCCATCACCGTGGGCCTGCTCTGTCCTGTTGGTGTTGTAGGTTAATGCTGGAAACAGACTAGAGTAGTGATGATGCATCCATGCCGCCTCGGAAAGTGTTCTTGTTGCACTACACCATAACTTGTGCATTTTTTTCAACTTGGTTTCTCAGTATCCTTTTATTTTTCGATCTACAATTACAGGCCGGGCATTACCCTGTGCTATACTTGGGAAAACAATGTACTCTTACTTTACCAATGAATCTGCATCTGCCAGGCAGGCAGTGGCATCACCCAAGATTGATGGATGGAGCATCCATGGAAGGGAGGACCAAGAGGAATGCAGAGATTAAACTCCCCATTTGACCAGGATAACACAGTAACAGTATCAACTTTCATCATCTTTTAAATAATTGGATTAATTTTTTTGTCTACATTCATTACAACAGTGTGTTCTTGTTGTTATTATTATCATTAGGTTTGCTCTCTGTTTATAATTCATCCCTACAGATATTTTAAAATGTTCTTTGCTATCTGTAAAAGTAAGCCCGGTAACACTGAACACAAACTGTATGTAATCCGGGTCTCCTTATTATCATCATGCATGCATTTCCTTTTTCTCCCTTAACATATTGATATGGATATGGTAGTCTACAAAGATTCTGTTGTTTGTTGTTTGTCCATAAGTACTGTTTTTCTTTCTCAAACCTTTCCTCAAACCCCCCTTCTCAACCATTCAACAAACCCTAACCCTCTTCCCCGGACTGTGTGACTTATTGAGGTATGACTAAATTAAATGTACAGCAATAATTTATCACACGCTTGCTGGGGCGGATGTGGCAAAAGCAATAGTACTTCAATTTCAAAGCAGTGCAGGGATCTTCTTCTGCTTGCCCACCAATGAGCAGTATATTTGTGAGGTCATTTTTTTACGAAAGGAACCTAATACATCAGCATTAATTGCTGGCATTGATTGGATTAATGGATTTGTTGTCATCCTGCTACACAGCACTAACAGTTATGCTTGTGTCCAGTGTACTGTAGGCCTAGTCAAAAGACTCAACACAACTAGAGTTTATAACTCTGTGTACTACTAGGCTATCCCCACCACCATTATGTTTTGTTGTATTTTTGCATAATATTTTTTGGCAGTAAGTTCTGTACTGTACTTCATTCTACTACTCCTCGAAGAGTCTCTCTCAGGATACTGACTGTCTCGTTTTCTTTTTTTGCAAATGCTGCTGCCAGTGTCTACTACTACTACTACCACCAAAACCATGGCATGTTAGGAAAGAAAACCATCATCACCATGCAGCCATCGCTGTGCCTAAGTTAAACATCAAACAAAGGTAAGAGAAGTTTGGGGGAGGCATAATTAATAATGGACATGTTTTCATTAATTCAATTTCACACGCCCCTTTGAGTCCAGTTGCAGAATGCCTAGAGAAGATGAGACTGACAGTACTAGCAGGCAAGTCACTCAGTGAGGGGTGCCGCATCTATCTATTTGTGTCTTACAAAGTCAGCCAATTATTAAAATCAAACACTGGCTGTGGGCGGCCCTGCATCACCAAGGAAACAGTGTGATGTAAAACAGTAAACCCACCCAGAAAATATTAACATTGTATCTAAAGTAGAAATATATTATTTAATACCCTAACAAAAATAAACTATGTAAAAAAATCCCACAACTCCTGACCCACCCCTCCCCCTAACCCCAACTAATGCCCGTAAAGAAAAATTCCAACATAATCTCCAATTGTCCAATGAAAAGAGAAAACCCAATGCCCGATTCCCACCCACCAAAAGAATAAATAAAAAAGGGGCAATGAACAGGGTCTTATGTTCGGCGGGCTTGATTCTGGAGGACACGTACTTGCTCCTCTAGGCGGGCAACTCGGCGCTTCAATGCGTGGCAGTTGCATCCACAGGGGGGGCAGCACTGATGGAAGGGTGGCGGCGGGCGGCTGCCAGACGGTGGTGGCGTACCACTGGAGGGCAGTGGCGGGGGCCCGGGGCATAGGAGGAGGCTTCAGCTGCTGCCACCTCCTCCTTCTCCTCTTTCAGAGCCACCAGCCGACAGTATTCATGCTGTATGGCCTCCAGCTTCCGGCGCCAGGCCTTGGCTGCCAATTCCTTCCTGTCAGGTTTCCCCTTGGAAGGAGTAGCTATATATCAAAAAGAAAAAACAAGACTATTGTAAAATATACTCTTAGAAAAGCAGTAAGACAAAATAATTCTAAACATAGTGGCACGGTAGCACTAGCAAGCACAGTACATAACATTTGTGGTGTGTATCTATCCTTCCACTTTCTTGGACTTCAACATTTGTGGGAGTTTCAGGCATTCAACCAACCATGCATCTGATTCCTATCAGCCACCTATGCATGCATGCATCCCACGTATCCTTCTCCGCCAGTCATAAATATTAAATCTTGCCTGTCCTTCTTCCTTCCACTCTTCTTTCCCTTTTCGTTCAACCCATCCATCAAGGTCATCTGATCTGACTTTTAGTCTTCTCCATAAAACTTTCACAGCTGAGTTGATATCATATAGAAGAGGCTATTGGTTACTCAACACTCCCGCCGCTAATGCTTTTACTAATGCTAAGTAAAGGGTGTCTTCAACCGTTTACAACAACTTCTTACTTAGTAAGTCTCAACTGTACAGTATACAGTACACCCTTGCAGTGAGTGTAATGTCAATAAGTAAGGATTAGGAATCTAACTTACCACCGCCCGCCACTGCTGCTGGCTCACCCCCTGCAGTTCCTCCTGCAACTGCCACATCCTCTCGTCCGTCAGCAGCCGCGTCGCCTTCGCCGCTGGCCCTGGCCTTAAAAAAACATTACAAATTTTTTAGGTGTCAAATACACCTCCCCCTATTTTTCACTAGCAAAATTGAAAAATGAGTTAATAGTAATACATACTTTTACAACATACATCACTAGTACAAATCAGGTAGTAGTAGAGTAGACACTAGTAGTTATATGGTCCCTAGGGTCATTCTAGTCTTTGCTTAGTTAGCCCGAGCCATGCAAACATATTACCTTTGTGTCTTTTATTTTTGCACACGCTTCGTTACCTCGCAGCTTGTTGTATAAAGACGCCTTTGAGCCCACATGAGCTCATACTGCTACTGTCTAAGCGCTGCGTACAAGGTCAAACAAAACAAGCCACTTGTTATGGTGTTCTGGTGTTAGTCTATATTGCTTATCCATAAAAATGCTACACTTTTTGGCACGACTGAGAACTGCTTGCAATATACTAACGTGCACCATTTTTCTCATAACAGACGGAAGATTCCCTTCTACGAACCAGAGCTTTGCAGAGCTTATGATGTAAACAGTACTAGGTTCTTCTAAGGTGAGGGGTCCACAGAATTCGCTCAGAGATCTTCATTTATTATTTTATATAAACTATATTCCTACAAAGGGGATGGTGGTGCTTCCACCACTGTTCAGTTATTATGATTTGGCATTCTTTTTTCTTCGGTCTATGGACTTGTAGTTTTTGTAAGTGTAACTAAGTGTAACAATGTTTATAGTTTTAATCATATGCATTTTTCTGTTGGTGCTGCATTATAGAACAACGTACAGAGCTTGTCAGTTGCAAATAAAACTTTTGAACTTACATAGACTCGGTGGTATTTGGTGTGGATGGACTTACACGAGTGAGCGAGCAAAAGGAAGAGTGTGCATGTGCATTGCTTCCACGACTGAGAGGTCAGGAGTGTTATGTTCTGGGTTGTCTTGGGGGGGTTCGGAGAGCTAATAGTAATGAAACACTACTATAACTAGTCGGGCAGGGGATTGTGGTGGGCTCTGTTCTGATTGAGGTGTGAGGAAGGTCCAACCTCCCATCACCAACATCCTATTTTCTTGTGCAAAGTTCTGAATGTGCAAAATCCCTACAACAGTAGAAGTATGTCCTATCCTATCAAAATAGTAAAATCTGGTTGGGCATTTTGTTGGTGGGAATTGTCGAAAAACATCAAGATTAATAAAGCCTCAAGATTAAGAAGACTAGAAGGAGTACAAGAGGACAACCCTAAGGACTGGACTCAATGGCTAGAGCTACTGGTGAATCTGAGTTTTATTTAAAACCTTTTAAATAAAGAGTGGCCAACTGGGCAAGCTTAGCTACAGACAAACTAATAGTAGTAGTACAGAGAGTCATAGCAGAGGTAGTTAGAGGCAGGGATAACAAGAATTTAGAAACAGATAGTCTAGATCAAAGGATAAATAACAATCACAGAAGACTTTTAAATGTAATTTACCTGTAATGTAAGCAGCAGCCTTCTAGCTGGTCGGAAAAAATATATATTCGCAATATATAACACAGATCAGAAGTACAGATACAAAGTAGTAATAATTAAATAGCTACTCACCAAGACCCGGGACCTCCACTCCTAGCAGGTCCAGCAGGTCCTGCTCCTGGCTCTGGCTGCGCCGGACACCAGAGCAGCGAAACACTGCCTGGCGCACCTTTCCCCACCGCTGCCAATGCTCCCGGAGCCCGTACCCGGACCCAGGCCTGCCGCCTGCTGCCAGGGTTAAGGGGAGGTGGCGCTCCACAAAAAAACACAGTGCTGCCAACTCCACCTCCCCAAATAAGGCCCGTGCCTGAACCCCTTGTGGGCACCGCTCTGGCTGCGATGATAAGCCCTGCTGTGGCCCTTTGCCATGGTTCTGGGGTAGGCGGGGGTTGGAAAAGAAAAGGTAAACATTTTAAAAGTAAGTAAAAGAAATGAAAAAGGCAGGTAATAGAAAAAGAGTGAAAAGTGTGAAAAGGTAGTTAAAAAACACACAAAAAGTAGACAAAAACATAAAAAATTGAATCAGGAAAATAGAGTGAGATAATAAATAAAAAAGATCATTTGATTGAAAAGCAGGCCCCAGAACCATAGCAATAGAGTGAAAAACAAGATGGCCGCGCCAATTGCGACTGCATGGGCAAATTCACGAGATATTTTCCCCCCGAGCACGCAAAAAGCATTGCCAACATGTAATACGGCTTCCCGAACAGGAAATACTTATCGCGAACAGGCGCGAGCATGCATTGCACGACCCGGAACAGGAAATAGTATCACAAGCGGGCGGGACAAGTGAAAACAAGATGGCCGCTCCCATTAGCGACCGCATGGGCAAGTTGGCGACACATTTCCAACGCGATCATGCAAAAAACATCGCAAAAAGGCGGGACAAGCACTTCCACATCTTCATGATATTTCCGCGTGTTTGCAGAGATTTTTGAAGTCTTTGCGAAGATTTGCGTAACGCGATTCTGCAAATTCCGCCCACCCCTAGCAAAAAGTCTAACTCCACCTCTGAGTGGTCAGAGAGAGGTTCTGGCTGCTGTGTTACTACTTTAAGTTTTTGCCCCAACCTCATACATATCAGAAAGAAATCAATCTGGGAGGAATCACCGTACTTCTTATTTTGATAGAGTAACTCTTTTTCTGCAAACACAAGGATATGATAGGAGGAGTGTTGAAACTTTTCAGACACTCACCCCCAGTCACAGATCTGTGTTGAATCTATCATCATTCTTTAGCTCATTTCGCCACCCCAGTTCTCAGCTTTTTCTGACCTGCCCTCTGCCTCCACAGATCAGTTAAACCTAAGTATTTCATTTTATGGTGTACACCATAACTCATATTTGGGGCTTTAACTGCAGGTCTAGTGGTAGATTTTTCAATGGAGGAGTCTAATAATATGTTGAAATCACCCCTTATCACGATGTAGTTTCCACCTCAACTAAATGGCCATACATACTCCATGGAGTGGTCCTGGGTCAATAGTCGGACCATAATACCCTATAAATGTATAGCCTACACCATGTATTTTTGTGTTGACTATCAACCATCTCCCTCCACAGTTTGACAGTTTCCTTTTCCACCTTAGCCTGCACTGAATTTCTGATCAAGTGACTACCCCTTCATATTACACCTCTGATTTGTGCATGCAAATTGACAAATCCATTTTTGTCCCTTTAAAATATTGTCCCATTGACCCTGCAAAAGATGCGTTTCTTGCAGTATTATGATCTCACTGTCTGATTGCTTTAGGTATTCTAAAACCCTCCTCCTCCTACCATGTACATTCCAACTCAAGCAGGGGAATGCCCAGAACTGAAAAACACAATATTAATATCATTTCATTAGACTGGATTGTCTACTCCTTCGAAGGAATGCATTTGCCATTTCTCTTTAATGGATTTCCTTCTATACACAGTTTATTTGCTATCAAGTAATAATATTATAACTGATCTCTTAGACTTGTGGTACTAAGCATCAACTCAATCCAACATTTCTGCTTCTCTGTACTCCTGCTATTATGCTCTCTGAATGATCTTTTTGATCATCTCATGCATTGTAGAAATGACTTTAATTTCAGTCACAAGATTGGAGTTATGGCAAAGGTAGTTGTAAGATAAAGTCTCCAGTCACATTATATTTTCCGGATACAGACCTTACCACTAATCAATATTATTGGAATTCAGAGGTTAGCAATGTGGCAGTAGAAGACAGTTCATCACTCGGGGATAAAAGTGAACAACAGCTGCTTTTGATCTGTTGTTTCTTTGCATGTGGATGTGATTTGTACTGTGAATGACACAATTAATGTACATTTTTAATGAGAATGGCATGCAATTACACAAGTGGAGCAATGGCATAATTACAGCAATTTCGCATAACAAGCTGCAATGCCAAAATATTGAAATTATGGAAATTATAATAGTGTAAAAAATATTTTGCCCAGGTCTAGTAATGAACCACACTGATGTAGCAACTTTTGCAAAAGCTGAAGTACTTCAGGCGGAGTGGCCTCATATAATAAGTCGAGTCACTAGACTAACAGTTTTTGTCATCCCCAAATGTTGTAAGATTCCTACTAATTCAGTGCATTTAGGTGACACAAGTATCAAAACAATGGGCACTGAGTCCACTTATACCATCAGATTATGTGAGCCTGATTCCTGGCTAATTCACAGTGCACCATCTGGACCCCCACAACGTACCTGATGGTGTCTGCAACCTCAGAACATGACAACCTTAATTCTCTGAAGGAAATCGTGGAAACAGATCAACCCTTTTGATATTGTTTTAGGCATGCCCAAAGAGAAACACAAGAAGTTCACAAATTGACATATCATATATTTATTGAAGTAATTGGATTATTGTGTAAAAGATGTGTGTTGCAATGATTAGTTGAAGGAACCTATGCACAGTAACCAGCATAACAAGAATGATGAAAAAGATAAATAGTTCAAACATTATAATTGCTGCATTGGTTATATGAATACATATAATTGCACTCCTACCTAATACTACCTATCCTAGAGAGCATAAGGGCAATGCTCCCCATTTCCCATGCACGTTTCATCTGAAAGCCATTCTGGTGTAGAACAGGCCACTGTCCCTCTCAGGATAGTAGTGAGAATCAGCTGGGCTGGAATGCAGGCACTGGATGACCACGACAAGAAATGCTCCTCTGACGAACAAAGGCTCGAGCAGTTTGTATAGGAAAACTGGACCCATACGCACTGTGCCTGAGTTCAGATCCTGCTGTCATTATTTATTCTACCTTCTCCGAACTGTTTCCGAACAGACAACAATATGCAAGAACAGTCTGCACTTGGTCCTTGGACAAAATGTATAATGGTATGATAATGTGTAACCCTGGGCGTAGTTTGAGAAGTAGCGCTACGCGAAGCTACGCCAAGTGCACTTCGCACTTCGTGAGCTATGAGTTGCTTCGCAAACTGCATAGTGCACTGTGCAAGATGCTGTTCGCACTGATTGCACAGTGCCGGATGCTTGTCCGCACTGTGCCATCAGTGCAAACTGCATCTTGCACAGTGCAAGCGGTTGTTTTCTGCCGCTCGAGTGGATTTCTACTCGAGCGGCAGCTTTCTCAACACGGACTGGTAGTTTCTCATGGCAAGCAGTCGCGAGCATACGCGACCACTCGCAATGAGAAACCTGACCTCCCCACGTTGAGAAGCTTGCCGGGAGGTTTATTTTCCACGCTCGCTTGATGTTGCTGATCGCGAACGAGGAAAAAGTCTTAACGAGATGTCATTTTGCTTGCTTGAGGTCCCCAACTTGACGTTGAGGACCGCGAGCAAGCAAAAAATGACTGCTGCACAATGCTACGCTATGCTACGCGTGTTTGCACTGTGCTACGTGCAATTCGCGTAGTGCGATGTAGCGCAAACTTCGCAAACTACACGAGCGTAGCGTAGTGCTTTGCCCAGGCTTAATAATGTGCCAATGAAGAATTTTATCTGTAAGCAAAACACTTTCTAATTACACTATTGCATGAAAGCACACAAGCAAATTGTGCTAAAAGTCATTGTCTAGAAAGATGTCAATGTTAAACTCGAATAAAAGAAAATGGAAGCATTTGTGCACTGGCCCTACTAACCTTACTACACAATCGAAAAACTGAACTTTGAGTAAATGATCTCTCAATGGCAGTATAATATCTGAACATTCTCCATGAATATGGCAAAATATTTACAAACAATTGTGTAATCCTGCCTACAACACAAAAGTGCCTGCATTGGTGCTAGGCAGCCAAAATGGCACCAGCGCAGTGGAAATGACAAGAATGCGCTGTGTTAGTGCACATTCATTCCCTTTTTCTGTGATGCAGTGCAGCACAGCAGGCTGACTTGCAGTGCTACCCTATTCCATAAAACTCGTAAATATGCCCCTATGTGTACTTTTGTAAGGCACAATACTGGTAATAAAGAATTGTGTTTACCAGATTGAACAATTTAGGCAATTGCTAACCTAAACCATTAGTAATGCTGACATGCATATATAGTGAATCTTAGTTGATTCAACATTCTTTCAAGGATAAGAAATGGAGTATTACATATTACTTTCTGTGATTTATTTAAAACAACATTATTCCTGTACACCCATTTATACATCATGGCTCATTGGGGCTAGAATGTTAAGGACGTGTGACTGTTGACAAACAAAATGACAGCAGTACACAGTACATTGGTGTGATCATTTAGAATCGAATAACATACCTAATTTTACTTTCATATTTACATTTGGTGTGATGCACAGCATTTAAAAGCCGAATAACCTGTTTTATTATGTATGTCTCAAGGCTTTATTTTCTGTTTCCAAATGGCACCCATGGTGGAGTTTCATTGTTTTGTCCTTTCTTTATTTCATTGTACATTGAGTTTATCTAGATTTGACAGGATTTATGCTCAACCGAAACAAGTTATGAGTTGTTAACAATAATTTTTCAATGTTTGGAAATCCTGAGTGCAAGCTATATCTCTTTCTGAAGAAGATGGGGGTTAATCAATATAGACAAATATATAAAAACATTTTAATCCTGTATATTTTCATAACATATGATAAAAACCCATATTATGACTCATTAGCAAGAGCAGGAGTTTCTTTTCCCTTCTTTGCTTGTTCTCTACAGCATGCTTTCATCACATTTAAAAAAATCAATGATGAACTCTTTTTCTCTACAAATTCTGCATTGCAACCTTCACATCTTTGGCTCTCGGGCTGTAGATCATAGCTTTCACAGTGTAAAAAAAGACAGAAGCAGTTTTTCCTCATTGTCTATGATGTAGTGGAAATCACATTTATTTGTAAGGCGCATTATAATCACACGTGTAGAGCGCATCTGCAAATAATCCTTTGTAATATTAACATGAAGTGTTAGGATTTTGAAATGTATAAACCTGACATGTTATGTGCTTAGGCCATTGAAAAGTAACATGGAAAAATTATTGTAGAAAGTGAGGGTAACTAGCAGAAAACATTAATTTGAAGAACTAGTGTTCGAAAATGACAATTATTCGTGCAATAAATGTGTTTATAAATCATGCAGGTAATGTTGGTAAATCCATTTATTGAATGCGCTTTATTTCTATGCAATTCATAAAAGCGTATATACTGTTTGTTTATGTTAGCTGAATTTTGTAGGCCTAAAATGCAATTCCCTGGTAACTCTCAAGTTAGAATTAACAAGTTGAATTTCAAGTGTGCTGTGGAATTTTTTCTTTCTCACGTTTTGTGTTGAAGGTCTAAGAAGCGATCTTGTTAGCTAGAATATTTTCTTTCTTTTACTATTCAGGCAAGGAGAAAGGTTACAATCGTGTGGCTTGAGTCGATAAAAGAAGGTTGTTGTGCTTCACACACGAGAAGGATTGGGAACCAAGGACAAATTGTTGCAAAAGAAGAACACTGTTGTCACATGGCAAACCACCTTTAGAACTGTACTCAGAGCAGATGGCGTGACCTGAGATGAATCTTGGGAAAGTTAGTCGCAATAATGTGATATTGGGAGTAGGAAAAGTGGCCACTTCTTCTGCCTTCGGAGAGAGAGCATCTTAAAACAAGCTCTGTCTTAATAGCTTTATGCTATCCGACCCAACAATGGTGGAGAGACTTCTTAGGAAGACTCCACATGCTGGCACCTTTTTATTCCTTTTCTAAGGATGTTTAAGTAGGAATGTCACTTCAGAGTTAGTGTTGGGATAGATTAAATTAATACTTTTACTCATTAGCCCTCAATGCAGGGAAACTTGGACTTGTGCTTTTTGATCCTCTACATCTAATTTCTTGAATTCATTGTTTTACTTATGCTACATCATCTCAATTCGATATGCAGATTTGGATTCATGCTAATTCCGGTGTACTTTTACACTCTCGTATTGAGGTGTCTTTATTTTCACTTATTCTTAGCTTTGTAATAAATCAACTAACCTTATATACTTGTCTCTGGTTACTGCGTATCGAAGAGAATTCTTGCTAATGGATTGGCAGTAACAATTAATTTTCTACCCTCTACACTTACATGCTGCTAAAAAGAAACATCGGATTGGGTCTCACTCTCTAGATTAGGTCCAGAACTAATGGGCCCGGCCCTTTCATCTATATTGATGCACTGACTCGATGTATAAACAGATGGCTGAGCCTTTCACCATAGAGACAACAACCAGGTGTGAGTCACATATGGAAAATGCTTTGGACTGGCTTTCAAAGGAGCTCTTTCCCACAGTGGTGAGGACGATGCAAATGCAGGAGAGGAGGGTAAAGATTCTCAGGATCAGCAGCACAAACCTTCCAACATTGAAATGTGTTGGGCCTGATTCACAAACTGCACTTAGTAGTACATTTTATAGTATTAAAAAAAATACCCGAAAATACTACAAAATGCTTGTTTTGCCTAAACATATATGTGTGCAGAGTTCTCTGCCCCAACTCCGCACATGTAAGTATATTATTTAGTAGTAAATGTGGGAGGGACACAGGGGAGTGGGTGGGCAAAGGGACAGGAGTAGTACTAAAAGGGATGGGATCATGGAAAAGTAAGTGGGGTTTAGTGAGGGTTATAGAAGAGTTCCTGGATGGATATTACCCACCCACACATGATATTGTATATTTCTAGGGGCGGAACCATGTCACTTGCACTTTTGTAGTGAGTTTCCCCAAGGAGTTTGCAAACTCTGAAAGAAGTAAACTTACTACCAAGTGTAAGCTTACTCAAAAGTGCTACTTACCTTTGTGAATGAGGCCTGCAATTTATGAAATACGGATGTCTCTGCATGCCATCGTCAGTAGAGTTATAGCATTGCAAAAAACGTTCTCAATAATGTTGTTATATCAAGGTAAGTAAACTGTGAATGCTGTGTCTAGAAATGCCATCACACTTCCACCTGGTCAGTGGCCACCCATTTCTATTATGCAACTAAATGGCATTGTAGCACAAGAGAAAATAGATGGCAATGTGGCAATCATACGCCATGACTCCTAGGAGAACACTTTCCGCAGACCCCAGAAGAAGGTGAGCATTTATATGGACTGCACATATGTAGAAGCTCATTCTCTTTTAAACAATGAGTTGGTGCAATAGTTTATGAATAATTGACGAAGAATGGCCGATGTCAATGAAGGTGAAATTAGCCAGGAAGAAGTACAGTGAAGTATGAAGGTGAGGCTCACAGATACAGGCTGACCTGACAGGAAAATATTTCCGTTGACAGTCCCCTGATACTTCCACATGAATATCATAAATAGAAGAGGCTGCATATTGAGGTCATCAGACAGTCTCAGCAGAAAGAGCTCTGTAACTGGACTTCACTTTCTCTTCTTCCTCAAAACCAAATACTTCTGTCTGTGACAAAAAAAAGAAATATAGTAAATGGTAACAAATCTTAAAGGTCACACTAGAAAATAACTGGATGATGGTACTTTTTATGATCTGTTGTATGAAAAGTCACTGCATGCCTTTGCACCGTTTACCGCAGGCACCTAACAGTGCTTGTCTCCCTTCTGTGTGAAGCTGCATGTGAAACTCTGCCCGAAGCGTTTGAGCCTTACAAGGTGTATGGAGAGTGTGGTCTTGGGCAGTAACCTTATGTGACTGGTCAGTTGTCAGGACATAGCTAATTTGGTGAGCTCTTAGGTTATCAATGCTCTGGTTTAGAGTTTGGCGGATGGGTACAATATGCCATCTGCTTTGTTGCACGGGGCATAGGATATACAATAAATGTACAAAGGTGGACAGGATAATGGTAATTTTTGTGACAGAGTAACACAAGTTTCAAACTCTAAATTAGGCCTCAAGTAAGTGGGTCATGTAACTAGGCTTAGCTTCTTGAACTCAATATCCATCCTTTCCAGGAGTTTGTAATTGGTCATTACAGTAAATGAAAAGTGAACACTATTTGCCATTAGCAAAAGTCACACAGGCTACTTTTGCTCTTTGATATAGTTTGACCCACCTCTTGGAGGTGCCCTTGAAATAATACTTGTAGGAGAAGACATGGGTAATTGTTTTTTTTCACCTTTTTAAAGAAAAATAAACTAACTTACCAATTGTAAAAAAAATAAATCAAATATAAATTATATTTTATGCTGTCCCTATCAATTAATAATGCAATATTATTATGATCAATACAAATGCATTATGTATAATAGAGATGTGTGTCACAGTTTCTTAATTGCCAACATACATTACCAAATGAAAAAAATATATAATGCGTTAACAATTGAGCCATCTTGCACAATGACCCCTTATGATACAGAATCAAAAAACCTTCTAAGTCAACAATATACACTCCTTGGCTCAAACAAAAACAACATATAATCACCATAGTTTCTAATCCTAAAAGCATACAAAACTCTGATATTTTACCAAAAAACATTCATTAGTCATTTCTACCTCAAAAAAATGAATTTGTATCTAGGAGGAATGAGCTTTAGTACATTCCTTTTATCATCCAATGCGCTGATGGGCTGACAGCTCCTGGATAGCGGGTAAATACTGAAACTGCTGTGGAAAATTATGACGATATTCAAAACAACACACCTATTAAAAATGTACTCTGAAGTGAATTGGAGACTGTGTTATGAAGTGTCTGTCCCTTTTGCAGTTACAATCAGTGCATTAGTGTCATTGCTTCAAGCCATCTGACAGTGGGTAGCAGTTCTGTGTCATTAGGAGAACCCCAGAAAGGATGATGTAGTGGTTTTGAAACGCATTGACTAGTATTTGTGGGCCTACTTCCTCAATTATGGCTGTATCCTGCTGCCACCTAAAGGTCTGCATACCCCCTGTAGTTAGTCTGGAGTTATGTTATGTTATGTTAATTCATTTGTAAAGCGCAGCGGTTACCTTTGGGTGTCCTGGCACTAGTTACCTATCTTTCCGGCCATCGCCAGAAGAATTCTAATTATTAAATAGCAATGAGGAGTTCTAATTATTAAACAGCCGAGTCTTCAGAGCCCTTCTGAAGGACAACAGACCAGGTGCGTTTCTGAGCTGGGCCGGAAGATCATTCCACGCCTTGGCAGCTCCTAGGGCAAATCTTCGTCCTCCTCAGAAGACCTTTTTTATTTTCGGGACGGTCACCATTTTAGCACCTGATGAACATAGATTTCTTATGGGTGTGTACTAGTTAAATTGTTTCTGCAGATATTCTGGAGCATCACCATGAAGTGCTTTAAAAACGGTGCTCAGAGATTTGAAGAGCACCCACTTCTTAACCGGGAGCCAATGTGACTTTTTAATTTCATTGGAAATGGCTGCAAATTTAGGCACTCCAGTGAGTAATCTGGCGGCTGCGTTTTGAAGCCTTTGCAGTTTATTCAAGTAGCGTTCCTGAATGTTTAAATAGAGGCCGTTACAGTAGTCAAGCCTTGACAACACAAGGGCAGTGACCACTGTTTTCTGGCTCCATGCTGGCAAGAAAGGCATAATCTTTTTCACTGTTTTTTGAAACAAAGGCTGTAGATGAAGAAACTGAGTTGATTTGGTCGCCCAGATTCAGTTTATCATCGACGATTACTCCCAAGTTTTTTTCTTTCTTTACCGGGGCAGGGAGTGTCCCCATAGTGGCGGGCCACCAATTTGGATTCCAGAAACTGGGAGCATTCCCGAAAATTATCACCTCTGTTTTATTAGAGTTAAGCTTCAAGCTGTTTTTTGCCATCCAGCCACTCACTGCCACCATGCATTTATGAAAACGGTTGTCCATGCCCCCCTCCAATCCTGGCCGAAGAGATACCACAATTTGGGTGTCATCGGCATAGGATGTGAGATCGAAACCCAAGGTCTTAATAATAGGGGCCAGGGATGAGACATAGACATTGAACAGAGTCGGGCTCAATGAAGACCCCTGTGGAACCCCGCAGGGTAGCACAAATGGCCTTGAATGGTATTCACCCATGGAGACCACTTGAGATCTATCAGTGAGGAAAGATTTTATAAGATTCAAGGCCTTGCCCCGAAGTCCGCATGACTTTAACTGGTCCACCAAAAGCTCATGGTGGACCGTGTCAAAGGCTGCGGACAGATCTAGTAGGATCAGGGCGGCTTTTCCACCTTGATCAACAACCTTCCTGATCTCATCAGTACTTTTCATGAGGGCTGACTCCATGCTGTGACCCCTTCTGAAGCCATATTGGGTTGAATCCAAGGCCTGGGTTCTATGGAGGAAAGCCCCCAACTGTGTATTCAGTGCCTTTTCTATCATTTTCGCTGGAAGGGAGAGCCTAGATATTGGGCGATAATTAGTGGGGTCGGCCGGGCTTTTTTAGAAGGGGAAGAATTGTCTTCCAGAGCCTAGGAAAGAATCTGGTATCAATCATGGCATTAAAAACTGGTGTAAGTGCCATGCTAAAGGGTTCTACTGCTAGTTTGGCGATGGTCACTGGACAGGGGTCATATGGTGACCCAGATCTGGCAGTTTCAAGAAGACAACGTATTTGGTCTAAGGGCAAGTTCTCGAAATTCTCGAGGACTATAATAGGAGCGTTGCTGTGCCCCAGATCGTCTTTATTCCAGTCGCTTCCTATTGCTCTAGATTCGTTAAGTGCCGAAAAGATCACTTCAACTTTATCCAGAAAAAATGTGGCAATCTGTTCGCAGAATTCCTGACTGGGCTGTAGTGAGACTGGAGTGAGGGCCAGGATGGCAGGTCACCTGTCCACTTCAGAGGCATGCCTCTAGAAGCATCTCCCCACTTCAAAGGCACAACCGGGTATACATATTGGACTTCAAACACCCACTCCTCAGTTCACTTCTGGACCTGTGGATAATATGAAAAACTTCCACTCTGCTGCTGCTCTGAAGGACTGCTGTTCAGCTGTGCTGACCTGTTGCCCTCCTGCTTGGGTAAAAAACACAGGACCTGCATTCCTTTAACCTAGAACCACTGAGTGACTTGAAGTGCTAGTTGGCTGGCTTCCTGATTTGAAGCCTCAGGGACGCGACAGGCTCCCAACAAAGTACCTTTACCTGGACTTTGCCATCTGAGATTCTACCCTGCCACGTAGTACTGTCCCAGTTCTAGACCTTTGGAAGTGGAAATAAGGTGCTCTGCCAGCCTCTGTGAATCCAGCGGAACTGACAAATCTCCTCTTCTGTGTGGTCAACCCAGAGCAGAACTGACGCATCACCGTTGCGGCTTGGATTGGATACCTTGCAAAAACCTGCTTCAGTACTTCAGCCTGCAACCTCGACGGAAGCGCTGCTGCACAATGCACCCTCAGTCCAGGCCCTTGCATTCCTCGTCAACAACAGCCTTGCAACTCCCTGGAACTGATGCATCTCCTCAACTGTGCAATGCATCGTCGAGGCCAGACATTATATCACAAGCCTTCATTGACGGTATCCATGATGCCAATGCAGGGCCTCGCATTGCAGCCTTGCTGTACCTCAGAACCAATGTAACGCCTTGGCTGTGTGATGCATCTTTGACACAGATCCTCACAATGTTTCACAAACCAGGATTTAAGGTACTTTTTTCAGCGGGCCTAAAGGCTCCATGTAAACAGCTCATGCTCCACTGAAGTCGGCCAGGCACAACCACATATCCACAGTTGGCACTTTGTTATTTTTTGTTGCTATTCATATCTCAGGTTGTTATGATTGGGTTATTTATTAAAGGAAGCTCTCATTTTATAACTTGGTGGGGGATCCTTCTTGTTGGTTGTGGTTCTTTATTATTGTTTGAAGTGTAGCACAAATACTTTACATATTGCCTCTTAGTTAATCTGAACTGCTGTGTGGAAAACTACCAGAGGGTTGAGCGCAGGTTAATTCAGTGTTGGCTTTTGCCTTACCCTAGCAAGGGTTGTGGTTGCTGCGTGACCAGGGCTCACACCCTAGTCAACCAATAATCCAATTTCTTACAAGCACAAACCAATGCAAGCTCTCCAAAACCTAGGCACAGTAACAAAGAAAGAAGTGGAGGAAGGAGACTAACTAAAGAACAGTGAAGAAATGTAGTTCTTGTGAGTGAATGTCCCTAAGAAAGAAGCACAGTGCCTGAAAGTGTTTTCTTTTTTGAATGGGGAACCAATGCAATGTCTTTAGATGCCACAAAATACTGGACTGTTTTGGAATGCTCAGAACTGAACAGGATGCTGCATGTTAGATGATGGTAGAGGAGGAGCCTCACATGTAAGGCATTGCAGTAATCCACTCTGCTTATAACCAGTGAGTAGATCAGTTGTTGACTAAAACTGTGGGGATAAAAGGTTGCACTTTTATTTGTATTTTCATAAGGGAACAGTAGGAAGTCAGTTTCCAGATGTGAGGATCAAACAACATGTTGCCATCAAAAAGGACTCCTCGGGTATGTATATTGGTAGCTGGTATTGGATGAGGCAGCCTTATGTGAGTTGAGTCTAAGTGAACTGATGTTCACACACTCGCCAAGCGCAATCATACAAGACGTAAGGTAATCTTGAAAATCCACTCCACTTCCCAGGAGAAGATTTACTGCGCTTCGGCCTAATCCCAATTGCAGTGACGGTGACGGTCCATGCCTTAAACTCATTAGTCCCCTTGGAGCGGTGCATTCATTGCAGTTAAACATTTGGTTTAGTTTTCAACCATATATTGCAGAAGCAAACACCATTGTTGCTTCTCTTGTACCAGAGGAACCCTTGCATGGATAGTTAGAAACAAAGACACAAAAAATGATTGTTAAACAATTTTAAACCAATTGCTATGGAATGTCTTGTGTATTATGAAGGAGCACCAAGACAGGAACATTCAACTAGAGGTAGTGATACCGCAGAACCTACTGCAGAACCAACCGCAAATCAAACTTGAACTCCCACCATGTTGGATCATTCACAGCAAGCTCTGAGGGGCCTAGGGGGGTGAGAAGCAACACGATAAAGCTTCCAAACAAATATCAGGCCTCGGTAGGCAGGACGGGTGCTTGGAGACCTTAATAGATGGTCAGACATATCCTGTTTTTTAAACCGCAAAGCAAGGCTTTAAAAAGAGATAACGCCCCCACTCTTTGCAGTTTGACTTCTCCTGAAGGTCCTAATCCAGCCGCAGCCTGCCCCCTTGGCAGATTAGAGGCTGTAGGACTAGTCAGGAGGCCCGTATAGTCCAATGGACAGTGGGGTGTGGCAAGATCCCGCCAGACCTAGGCACCCTCAATGGGTTTTCAAAAATACTCCTCCAGTGCTCCCCAACCTCTTAAGCAAATACTGGACACAATCCTGCAAGAGGTAAGAGAATTCAAGTTCTCTCAAGAACTGACTGACATTTCTCAACTTGGAGAATCAGTTATTGGGTATTGAAAATAAACTTTCTGTTATCAGGGACCGGCTCAAAGAAGTCGAACAGAGAGTTTCGGATCTGCAAGGGCGATTACAGAAAAACTTGACACATTTCAAAAATAAATTATTCCCTGAGAAGAGAAACAAAGTGAAAAGGAGAATAATTCACAACGCTAGAATTTAAGATTCCAGGTTCTTGCAATCTGCAGAAAGCCCAAGCGAGGGGATTCCATTCTTGCAAACATTCATTCAAAGGCACATTCTGCGCGACAATATAGCAGGTCTGTCAGTGATGAGAGCTCACCAAGACCCTGGGCAAGCTCGAAATGCACATTCGAAATATAAAAAAAAACTGAGTTTGTTGAAGACGAGACAGCAGAAGCCAGACAGTAAATTAACGTTTTGCTACGATTCCTTTGCATAAAAGTACAGTACTAAATAAACAAACATTAGAATATAGGTATACCTTCAATTCCCCCATAAAATTACAAAAAAAACTTTATTTAAATAAACTACTTTCAAACCCATGCCACATTTTAACAGTCCCAATCATAAAAACAGAAAATTATAAAATACAATTAAAAGACATAACATTCCATTTAAAATAGAGCACTAAAAGATACCTTCAAAACTAACCTTGGGGATTCAATACATTTGCAAGCCATCATTCTCAGTTCTGTAATAAATAACAAAGAACACATAAAAAAAAGTGCCGGAGCTTCGTTAAAGTGCCCAACTTTAAAGTTCTATTACAGTGCTGTTCCTTTTGGATTTCCCTTCATGGCTGAAGGTCTTCCTAACCTTAGCTACCGCCAAATGTACAGTGCCGCAGTCTGACAAACCAGAGGGCCACCTACCTGTTGCCAAAAACTAAGAGCTATTGGTGTTGCATTATACTTGCAACAAAAATAGCTCAAACTTTCAGTAATGCGAGGCCAGCTGCATTGCAAATGCTTGTTTACAGAAGGCAAAGGTGCCTCAGGGATTAAGGGAGAGACCTTTATTTGGACTAGGGAAGGGGGCAGAGAGAGAAACAACTCCCTGATGTCCGTCTGTCAAACACTTCCTTCAAAGGGAATTTTTGTTTAACAATCACCGCTGTTGGAGCAATCCACAAATGCAAAACTGACAAAGCCAAAAAGGCAGCAATTGAATCAAAAAGGGAGAAAAGCGTACGGTGTGCGTGAGCAGCTGATCCTTTCTTATTTAACTTATTCTGCTACATTTAGGATCCGTACATGAACAGCTGTTACGACTCAGACAGTTGTCTAGGACAATGAAGGATTCCTACCTACTCCTTACGTTCAAGCAACCTGCACAGTGTTACCCTGTTGGCACAAGCCTAAGATTACACTCTGGTTTCTTTACATGAACGGCAACGTTTTCCTTAATGCTTTTATTTTATTTCAAAAGGTTTTTATTAGGTTTTTCAGACCAGAGCAAAACAAAGCAAAAGAAAAGAAAGACTGTGATATGGCATTATCACACGATACATAATGTTCAGACAACATGTGCAGAAACTGGTGACCATCTATGAATTCTTACCTAAGAAAGAAACAAATGTGAAAGCAATATACATAGCACTACAATAGTAATACAACATGAAAATGCAAAAAAGAAACAGGAAGGAAATTATGGAGTGGTTCACTGACGGACCTCTTGCCGACCAATAATTGGGTATGCTTTAAACTGTCGAATATTAGAAGATTTGAGCGAGAGTATAACACATTTACAAGTGACAAATATGTGCAGATGTTTGAGTGTTTCATATTTGTTGGTCTCATATGTGTGACCTCAAAGCATTTTTTTCTGAAAAAGAATTAAATAGGAAGAAAACAATGTCTAGATGTTCGGTTTTACAGCAACACATTTGCTTTTATCGCTGTCATGAAAGACTTGTTGGCCAATTATGCTCTTGGTAGAGTGTAGCTTTTCCAAAAAATGGTCCTTTTTTATTTCATTGCGTGAGAATGTGTTCTTACAGAACAACCGCATGTAGGTGATGTTTTCAAGTAATGTCTTGTTTAGGGGGGACCCAATATATCATGTACGCTAGGGTAACAATTAATGTATGATTGGGCAACTACTATTTTATTTCAGGCAGCAAAATTAGGGCTATGCGTATTTTCAATATACGGATATTCTTTCTTTGCTTCCTTGATAGTCTCCATGTTTGTAGGGATTCATTGTGTTTTATGACAACAGTTTGTCAGGAGCATACTCCTTGTGAAAAGTTACAGTGCCCCCTGCGCCCACCCGCCCCGCTCCCAGCTTCCCGCCGCCATGAGTGCGGACACGCCCCCTTTCCTTCTGTGCCCTCCCCGCTCCCGCCTCCCAGCTGCTCCTCCCTCCCTCGCACTTGGCCATAAATGGTGACCGTGCGGCACAGGTGAGTGTGACCTATTCCCCCACGGCCACCAGCTGTAGCGTGTGCTCCCCGCCTGCTGCTGCCCTCAGCCTCGCTGAGCCTTCCTGCTGACCACGCCCCCCGCCGTCGCTCAGTGCTGTCTCCTGTTTTTACTGTGTTTTTTCTCTGTATTTAATTCGGTCTCCTTGTTATTTTGCCCCTTTTACCTGTGTTTTTTGTGCCCCCCTGTGCAGTCTCCCCTGCAGTGCCCCCTGTGCCCACCCGCCCCGCTCCCCGCCGCCGTGAGTGCGGACACGCCCCCTTTCCTTCTGTGCCCTCCCCGCTCCCGCCTCCCAGCTGCTCCTTCCTCCCTCGCACTTCGCCATAAATGGTGACCGTGCGCACGCGCAGGGTTGACGCGCGTTAGGCGTGCCAATTGTGCGCCGAAGGTGCGCCAAAGGCAAGCCCGTCTCCGCCCGTCCGCGCCTGGACCGCGCCCAGTGCCAGGACCCCTGGTTCCCACCGCCGATGCAAGACTTCACGACAGACCTATGACGCCGCCACTCTCAACGCACTCAACGCCGGCCGTAACCCTGCCTGCTACCGAGCCACCCCGAGACGCACCAACGGACCCTTCGCCTGCAAAGCCTGCCGCTTCACCTGCTACCGGACCTGCACCGCCCCCGCCGACTCCAACACTAACAGCAACCACCTGAAGTGCATCCTGCTGAACACCCGCTCTGTTCACAGACACGCCGTGGAACTCTGGGACCTGCTCGACGCAACTTCACCGGACGTCGCCTTCCTCACCGAAACCTGGATGAACGCCTCCTCAGCACCCGACATCGTCACAGCCATCCCGGACGGATACAAGATCACCCGGAAGGACCGCGTCAACCAGACGGGAGGAGGCATCGCCATCGTACACAAGAACACCATCCACATCTCGACTAACTCCGACAAAACCTTCCCCGCCGCCGAGCACCTGCACTTCCAGATCCACACCGACCCCAAGACCACCCTCCTAGGCACCCTCATCTACAGACCACCGGGACCACGCACGCAGTTCAGCGAAGACATCGCAGACTTCATCAGCCTGCACGCCCTTCCCTCCGCCGACTACATCCTCCTAGGGGACCTCAACTTCCACCTGGAGAACAACGACAGAAACACCACCGCCCTGCTGGACAACCTCGCCAACCTCGGACTCAAGCAACTGGTGGACACCCCCACCCACTACGCCGGACACACGCTTGACCCCGTCTTCTCATCCAACAAGCTCGTCTCCTTCAGCCACGCCACCGGACTCTACTGGACAGACCCCAGCTGTGTCCACTTCAGCTTCGGTAGAACCACGACCCACCACCAACCGCAACGGGTCCCCCGCCGCAGCTGGAGCAAGCTCACCGCCGAGCAGCTCACCGCCTCCCTCAGCCAGAACACCCCCACCAGCACAACAGACCCCAACGTAGCAGCCAGCAACCTCTCCAAGTGGCTGACCGCCTGCGCCAACGACCTCGCACCACTAAAGAACCCTCCCAGCAGACCCGGCAGCAAGAAAACCCCCTGGTTCACCGACGAACTCAAGGAATCCAAGAAGAACTGCCGCACCCTCGAGAAAGCCTGGCGGCTCGACCACACCACAGACAACTGGACCGCCCTCAAGCACGCCACCCGCAAACACCATCAACTGATCCGCGCCACCAAGAAGACGGCACTCAAAGAACGACTGGACAACAACGCCCACGACAGCAAGGAACTCTTCAGCATCGTCAAAGAGTTCTCCAACCCCAGCACCGGAACCAACGACATCACTCCCACGCAAGACCTCTGCGACTCCCTCGCCTCATTCTTCCACCGCAAGATCGCCGACATACACAACAGCTTCGACTCACAGACCATGCACCCTACCACCGAACCAACGCCCGCCACCACCACCCTCTGCAACTGGACCCCGATCAGCACCGAAGACACCACCCGCACGATGAACTCCATCCGCTCAGGATCACCAACCGACCCGTGCCCACACCACGTCTTCAACAAAGCCGCCGCCACCATCGCACCCCATCTCCGAGACACCATCAACTCCTCCTTCCACACCGCCACCTTCCCGGAGAGCTGGAAGCATGCCGAGCTGACCTCCCTCCTGAAGAAACCAACGGCGGACCCCGCCAACCTCAAGAACTACCGTCCCATCTCGCTCCTTCCTTTTCCGGCCAATGTCATCGAGAAGACCGTCAACAAACAGCTTGCCGCCTTCCTCGAGACGAACGGATCCCTAGACCACTGGCAGTCCGGATTTCGGGCCAACCACAGCACTGAGACCGCCCTGATCGCAGCCACCGACGACATCAGAACCCTGATCGACAACTGGGAAACAGCGGCCCTCATCCTCCTGGACCTCTCCGCAGCGTTCAACACGGTCTGCCACCGAACCCTAGTGAAGCACCTCAGCAACATCGGAATCCGAGAGAAAGCGCTGGAATAGATCATCTCGTTCCTCACCGAAAGAACCCAGAGAGTCCGCCTCCCTCCGTTCAGATCCGAGGCCACCGAAGTCATCTGCGGCGTACCACAAGGATCTTCTCTCAGCCCGACCCTCTTCAACGTCTACATGAGCCCCCTCGCAGCCATCGCACGCCAACACCACCTCAACATCATCTCCTATGCCGATGACACCCAGCTGATCCTCTCCCTCACCAACGATCCCACCACCGCCAGAGCCAACCTACACGAAGGGATGAAATACGTCGCCGACTGGATGAGGAACAGCCGTCTTAAACTGAACTCAGACAAGACGGAAGTCCTCATCCTGGGATCATCACCCTCCGCCTGGGACGACTCCTGGGGGCCCCCGGCCCTGGGCACTGCCCCCAAACCAACGGACCACGCATGCAACCTGGGCTTCATCCTGGACTCCTTCCTGCCAATGACCAGACAAGTCAATGCCGTTTCTTCCTCGTGCTTCAACACCCTACGCATGCTCCGCAAGATCTTCAGATGGATCCCCACTGAAACCAGGAAGACCGTCACCCAGGCACTCGTCACCAGCCGATTGGACTATGGGAACCCCCTCTACGCCGGAACCACAGCCAAACTCCAGAAAATACTCCAATGCATCCAGAACGCCTCCGCACGACTCATCCTGGACATCCCCCGACACAGCCACATCAGCGGACATCTGAGAGAACTGCACTGGCTCCCCATCAGCAGGAGAATCACGTTCAGACTCCTCACCCACGCACACAAGGCTCTACACGACCTGGGCCCCAAGTACCTCAACGACCGCATGACCTTCTACACGCCCACGCGCCAGCTACGATCAACCAGCCTTGCACTCGCCACCATACCACGCATCCACAGAGCCACCACCGGAGGAAGATCCTTCTCCTACCTGGCAGCCAAGACTTGGAACTCCCTCCCCATTCACCTCCAACGTACCCAAGACCATCTCTCCTTCAGGAAGCAACTCAAGACCTGGCTGTTCGAGCAGTGACACACCCCTCCCCTCCAGCGCCTTGTGACCCCCCCGGGTGAGTTGCGCGCTATATAAATGCCATGATTGATTGATTGATTGATTGATTATAGTCTTTAGTCACGAAAATTTTGGCCTCGGTGAAGCAAGGCATGGCCACCATACTTAAAGTCAAAGGGCAGCATGGGGCGTTTCAATAATTAGAAAAAAGAGTTCTTCAGGTGGAAGAATGAGCTTTTTCCTAGGAGCCCCATAAAAACAAAAAAGCAAAAGAAGATAATTTGCTTATTGTTTTGGGTGGTGGTGCCATCACATGGGTAAGGGCCTAACTCCTTCAAGGAGTAACATTTTCTAGGGTAGCCCAGCATTAGAGGTAGATATTTAAAGTGGAACCTCATTAGCATAAAATGGTGCTGCTGGTTCTGAATTGAGGAAAAAGAAAAAGGTGGCAAACCGAGATGGGCAAACATGTCCTCCTTTATCACTTTATATATGATATAAACCACCAGAAGAGAGCAGGTTTGGTCTTCCAGATACTAAGCAATATTGTGGCATGTGGTGCACAATTCTCTGCACTTTTTATGATTGCCAATCGTCAGGCAGCACAATCAAACATTTTTTCTTGAATTAAATGATGTCCGAGTACAATGTTCCAGATTTTTAGCATCAACGGAAGACACCTAAAAAAGTAAGATATAAAACTTTTTTTGTCCCCTGAAAAAAAAGCATCAACTATTTTGTGCATTTTCAATCCCGTAATGTATTACCTCAGCTGTGAGGCATGAATTTATTAGATTGACCACTTTTAGAAACCCATTTTGTCCAAAAATGAAGCTTAAATGGTTTTAACACCTAGAGGACTTTCTTAACCAGGATAGATGGAACACTTGGGCTCAGATAGATTCTCAGATGTTGGCCCTGATTATGATGTTGGTCAGAAAGCCTCCGACCACAAGAAGGAAGGAACTGTCTCCCAGGATTGTAGTACTAATAGTGTGTCTGAAGTAGATTTACCCTGACTCTAATACATCAACATTCTAGTTTTCATCTGGCACAGCTAAAGTTGAGGTGATGCATCTGCTTCTGCCATGTCATGATAGTGTTTTCTGTGTCCTGGAATTATCTACAGATATTACACCAGGAATGCTTTCATTGTGGAATGTTTAGAAATGTTCTATCATTGTGGTCTTACCTAGATTGTACCAACACCATAGTTTACAACTTTTAAGTGGATCGCCATATTCTGGCTAGAATATCCCTTACTCATGTTAGATCTTTCCTATATATAGATTCAAATTCGTATTGCCTGTTCTGTGTGTATTCACCAGCATTAGACATCCCGCAATGTCTAGCTCAAATTGAAATGAATGTTAGTTTCTGAATCCTCACAAGAAATTGGAATGGAATATGTTGTTTCATACTGAATATTAGAACAAGTATTCTTGTTAATTTAATGCTAAACCAATTTTATTTAACACCATATGTGGAATCTAAATATATGATTCAATTGAAAATGTAGGTTCAAGTTGAGTCCTGAGTAGTTTAGGCACATAATTTTGGAAGTAACATGCTTATTTTTCAAGCATAGGCTTTATCAAAGTGAAGATACAAGAATGTTGTGGTCCTTCGCTCCCTCTCAGTGAAGGCAAATTTGCTTGATTAAGTTGTTCCATTTCAAGGCAAATTCCCAAAATATTGTTTAAGCTTGAAAGGGTAAAGTGTTTTTATTGGACAGTGGAAATTATATTCCTCAAAGTAATTTTGCATTGAGATGCATTTATATGCACACTTTATCACCATAATAGATGATTAACAACTTTGCTTGAAGAAGTCATTACTGTTAGTCATTGCAGTGAGGAGGGTCTTATTAGTTGGGGAGGCATTGCATTCATTCTATGAGTTCCTTTAATGATGATGGAGCCATGTCTCCTGCAAAAAGAAGTGACAAGGAAGATAGCAGGATTCTTCTAGACAGAAGTGTTGAACCTGTAGTAGCTGTTACCTCAGTTGAGGCCCTGAACTGCTGGTTGAAATCCTGAGTTATGTCATGTGCAAATATGGAATGTTGACAGGTGAACTATGTTGTTTACAATTTATGTTGTGATATATTAAGGCATTGTAACATGTCTAAACCATTTAGTCATGACATGACAAAAATACATTTCAGCTAGCCCCGGACCCTGGGCCCACCTTAGGGGGGTTATTTCTAAAATGGGTGGGAGCCTGCTTTCTTTAAAAGCACCGCTCCACACACTGCCTTCATTCATGCACACTGTGGAGTTAGCTGTAGGACCGGGACTGCGACCTTTGGTTGTGCACCACAGACGCCCACACCCCTTGATTAAAAAAACAAATTCTGTGAGAGTATGAGCCATCCCTGCACTCCCATGAGATGCTTGAGGGAGCAGAGGAGTCCTGCTGGCTTCTGTGAGAGTCGTGCCTGATGGAGGCAACTCAACAAAAAAATATATAAATGTGGCTCCCTCTGTTACTCCTTCACAAGGGGGTCAGGGCAACCATATTTGAATTTTCAGGACCGATTTCCTGCGTCCTGAAATTTGAGCTGCAACATTTCTCCACATCGTGGGGCCAGCCAATCAGTGTACAAGCTCCCACTTGACGCACTGAGAGCAAGACGGCCAATTGAAAAAGAGGTGGCCAATCAGATTGTTCAATCATTCAAAGTTGCATGCTGACGGATCACCTGCGAGAGTCCTGCAAACTTAACTGTCCAGATATACTTACATTTTAAACCTTCAATTCTCAAAAACTACAGCTTTACACCAAATTATAAAAAGTACACTTTATCTGTAAAGCTTTAGCTTTTTGCCAAATTTAGTGTAATGCCGTTTAGCTGTTTGGGCTTTGGCGCTGTTAAAGATTTCCAATGGAAATTGCATGGAAAAACTGTGTTTTGAGACTCACCTCTTTTTCAGACCCCACCAGAATGACCATCCTAAATTAACTTTTGTTTTAAAATTTGAGGTGCCAAAGTTATTAGCAATCCAAAGAAATGTCTTTTTCCTCTCTTGGGTCTGTGTATGTATGTGCATAAAAACTAGGTGCCAGTGTAGAAGGAGTCTTTATTGTTATCGCCGGCATTATGGACCCAATGTGCTTTGGCTCTCCCCGAGCCATGTTCACCAATGGGTGCCTTCTTCCTAAGATGGTGGTTAGTACATGCATTGTCAAACAGTGAAGAACAATGAAAATCTTTCTTGCAAATTAAACTCCTCTCCGCATCATGTCACTGCCATTTCTTAGTTCATTATACACATATATACATCATAATTATCACATAATCAGGCAAATACAGGCTTTGAATTTAATTGTATACATAATAGCCTTGGTCAAACTGCCATAAATTAATCGGCGATCCGCTTGGAATTCTGTGCTATTGTAATGGTCGATTAATACACTAAACTGTGCTGCAAAACATGTGCCATTTCCCTTGAGTGCCCAGATTAGACCCCAGTTGTCAAATCAAAATTCATTGAGTGTAAGCATGATCAAATTCGAGTTGGTCTACAATTCACCACAAATTGCTATAAATCACCAGCATTCCAGAGACACTGTCGAGCCAATTCACAGAGAGAAACCTTAGTGTATAAAAGGTACGTCAAGCAACTTACATTTTAAATTCAGTTATTCAATTATATAAAATCAAATGGGTGTAATTCATTTGAATACATTAAGACTCAACTTGGCAATGTAAATACAAAATATAATGATGCAGCGGGGGGAGGGGAACCCATCAACAAGAACAAAAAAACCCCAACAAAACAAGAATGTAGGCATAATACAGTAAAACACAGAGTCAAAGTCTGGAACGTACTGCTCCTAGGAACAAGAGTGAAAGGTACCTGTGGCCCGCGGCACCCCACTCCCCCCAGGCAAAACCCATGTATATATTGCTAATGTTGTCGTCGGTGGGCAAGGGTGCAATCTTCAAAGAATCAGTTCACAACTGGAGCGAGACTTGCCTCACTACGAGGGTCCATCCTGCAAGCAACGTCAACACTGCTTGCTACTCCCTGGCCATAGTGTCTGAGTCAGGACGGGCCGACGGGCTGGGGGGCTTGATAGTAATCCATCCCTGGCGGCTTCCGGGCCTGTGGGAGCGATTTTTCATTTGAGGCTGGTCCGCCACGGGCTCTTCGATACCCAGGAGTTTGTAGGCCGCAGAGAGTGAACGGTTTTGCCTCATTTTCGCTTTGTAAAGAAAGATCAACCTCAACAGGTGCCGCCAGGAGTGTTTGATGCCAGTTTCTCAGAGGTGGAATGTAATCAGATGGAAGGACTTGAGTTTGAGCAAAGTGGAAGCTGTCAGTTCCTGGTATAACGTGGGCTTCTGACCCAGGTAGATAAAGGCCAAGCAGCACAGAGATTCACAGAGGATCTTCTCTTTTACTTGGTAGTCATGAACACAAGTTAGTATGTCCACCGGGGGGGCAGGGACTGCCCTCTGTGGGCCCACCCTATGAGTGCAGTCCAGCTTGAGCAAGAAGTCTGGGGGTTCTCCTAAAATGGAGCGGAAGAGACCCGCCACCAGCAATTCAATGTCACTATCTCCCTCGCTATATGCCATGACACGGATGTAGATGTTGTTCAGCCAGGACCTGTTCTCCAGATCCTCCATGTGGGCCTGTAGGTCCAGTTTCTGTTCTTGCAGCTTGATGACTTCTTTTTGGAGGCTCTTCATTTCTTCATCGCGGAGCTTTGTGCTCCTTCAAAGTGTTGACTCGCTCCCCCAGGAAATCCATATCTCATCGCACTTCCTGCAGATCTGCTGACAGTTCGTGTTTCATTGCGGACAAGTTTTATCGGAAAGAGGAGAAGACCGACTCCAGAAACGATCGGCTAACCGGACCCTTTGGGCCTTAACCCCCCTCTGCCTCATCCACACGCCCCACTCTGGGCTGGCTCTCCATCTGTTATGTTGCGTTAAGCAGGAGGTCCTTCACTGACCTATCTTTCTTGCCCTCGAAGGCTGCCATAGCCCCTCTACGTGTGGGAACCTCGGGCGAGACACAGGCCGGGCACAAAGGGTTCTGCAGTAGGGGCAAAACTATGTGTGAAAGCTGAACGCCATCTGGAAAGGTGACGTTGCAGCTGAAGGGTCTTCGCAAAATTCCCCCTTACATAGACCCTCTACTCATGCCTCAGTTCAAGCACCATTAGGGAAAAGCAAGATGATCACCAGAAGTCCGTCACTGGGGCCCCACCATTGCTGCACCATCTAATCTCGGCTCACCTCCTCACCCACCTCCTAGCTAGAGCTTCTGACCAGGTGCTGTCCCGTCCTAGGAACTCGACAGGTCTTGTCCCCCACAAATTCAAGTTATAGGTTCGGGTCACAATCAACCAGAATGCCACCACAGCAGGGCTGGTGTGCGGGGGAGCTCAACCCAAGCCCCCCGGCCAGGAACGCTCGTGCCTCTGGACATCTTAGTGACCTAACCCGGCCTCCATGCACCTCTGGCCTCTCAGGCCACACCGCAGACCCTGCCTCAGGCCCAGCTCCAAAAGCCTCTCAGGCGCAGTACAAGGACTTAGGGGACCACCAGGCCCACGTCGATGAGTCCCCAGCCAGACACTACAGATGGGGGTGCAGCAGGCAGCGCAGCAGTACTGAGCGGTTGATGGATGTGGCTGCCCCACCCCTGCATAGCCACTGGAGATGAGGCCTACAGTAGCCCATAGATATTTGATATTTGATATTTGAGGGGGTATTTCTAAAGCGCAGCGTTCGCTCCGGAGGGAGCATCATGGCGCTGGAATTCCTGAAGGCCTAGTCGAGGTAGCGGTAGAAGGTTAGATGGCAGCTTTAGTGAAATCGTCGGAAAGGTTAAAAATCCAGGTCTTTAGAAGTTTTCTGAAAGGTTTTTCAAGAGTTTGTTGTCTAAGATTTTTGGGCATGTTGTTCCAGGCTTTAATGGCCAGGAAACTTAAAGTTTTTCCACCTTTCGTCTTCAGGTTGTACCTAGCGGGGAGCATGAGGTTGTCCTGGGCAGATCGGAGAGATCGGCTCGGATTGTATTGGGGGAAGCGTCTGGTGAGATATTTTGGACCTGTGTTGTTTAATGCCCGAAAGGCAATAATCAGTATTTTGAAAAGTAGTCTTTTGTGCAGGGGGAGCCAATGCAGGGATCTTAGAGCTGCGGAGATAGATGATTTTCGGGGCAGTTTTAGGACCAGTCGGCCAGCCGTGTGAAGAACACTTTGAAGTTTGGTCAGTGTGGACTTTTTTGACCCCGCCAAGAGGCCGTTACAGTAATCTAGGCGTGAGATTATGAGGGCTACTGTTACTGTTTTCCTGGCGTCAAGTGGAAGAAAGTCAAAGAACTTTCTTAGCGATTTTATTATTCCAAAGCATCTGCCTGCAACATTCCTGGCGTGCTGGTCGAATGATAAATCAGAGTCGAATAGGACACCAAGGTTCCTAGCTGTTGTTACGGTCTGGGGAGGGGCAACTGAGTCATCCGGCCACAAAAGGCCTGGGCAGAAGGAGGTGTTTTTTCCGATAGGGAGTATCTCTGTTTTGCTCGAGTTGCATCTGAGATGGTTAGTGTCCATCCAGTGGAAAACCGCTGTCAAACAGTCTTTGAGGTTGGACTCGGCTTTGGTTGAGTTATCCTCTAGAGGAACGATGAGCTGCGTATCATCGGCATACGATGTTACCGGTATGCCGAATGATTCAATCAGAGATAGGAGTGAGATGAGGTAAATATTAAAAAGAAGGGGACTCAGGATGGACCCCTGAGGTACTCCAGAGGAGACCTTCTTCTCATTGGAGTGAAAAGGGCCAAGAGCGACAGTTTGGGACCTGTCAGTAAGGAATGATTTTATCCAGGATAGGGCTATGTCCGAAATCCCTATGTCTGTCAATCTGCTGATCAAGATGGGGTGGGATATAGTATCAAACGCCGCAGTGAGGTCGAGAAGTATGAGAATAGCTTTCTTCCTCTGGTCTTGCAGCATCTTTATCGTATCTGACAATTCAATCAGAGCTGTTTCGGTCGAGTGTTTGGGACGGAAACCAGATTGTTGTGGGTGGAGTATATTATGAGCTTCCAGATAATGTTTGAGCTCTCTATAAACCATCTGTTCGGTTATTTTTCCAAGAGCCGGGAGAAGTGTTATCGGGCGGAGATTGGTCAGGTCCGACGGGGATTTGTTCGCCTTCTTCATGAGAGGTTTGACTGTACCCTTTTTCCATAGGCGAGGGACCGAACCAGAACGAAGCGACGAATTAACTATGTCGTTGATGATAGGGTTCACCACGTCTATGAGTTGGTGAAGGATTTTGGGAGGACAGGGGTCGGAGGGAGAGCCAGACTTGCACGCTTAGAGCCTGGGCCTCGCCTGGTGCTCGCTGCTCGAGCTCACCGCTGCCCAGTAGTATGCAGGCCTGCTGCTCACCTCGCTGGGAGGGATCTCACCGACCCTTGCACTGCGGCGGTCTCCTAGACCCTGCCGGTACCGCCGGGAACCTCCAGGTCTTACCCCCTTTGCCGGGCTCTCCGCAGCTGCCACTAGACGCCCAGCCACTCCCTCACAGCTGCCAAACCTGCCGCTGGGACCTCAACGCGGCCTGACCAGCCCCCCAGTAGTGCGGCGCCGCTTTTGAGAGGGTTTCTGCAGGCTCCGGTGCCCCTCCCGCCGCCGATAGTGCAGTAAAATGCCCAGTGGGAGCTGAGAGACACAAAGTTGCATCCTACCAAGACGCCTTCTTGGCCACCCTCCTTAATATATTATTTTTTGTGTAGCTTTTGAATTATTGATATCTTTTATATTTATTTAATTAAAAAAATTGAGTTTATGAGTCAAAATATAATTTTTCCTTATTTTAGGTGTTGCAGGGATTCTGCTCATGCACAGAACTATGCGCAGGAAACCGGAACCTCAGTGAATTGCGGTGTACCAAAAACTCACCTCAGTACCCAGAACCCCTATCCGACTAGCATCAGTGTCTCATTCGCTCTCCGTATCACCTCGAAGCTACCAATGATTAGACAACCCAGAACATGCGACTTAGAGTACTCTCAGGAATGGTGGGAATTAGAAATACCTGTTCGTTATTATTCTCATATCAGTCCACAACAAGAGTAATCAGAGACACAGTAAAGTTTAAGATGTTTATTTTATAAACTACGTGTCCTAAGATGCAGTACTTTGGCTAACATAAGCAGACAAATGATTAAGAATAAAACCATCAGCATTGTTACAATACCATCGAAAATGAAGGGAGAAATCATGTTACAAATGATAGTGGAATATAACCACCCTCCCTTCGCTAGTAAGCTAGTATTATTTAGACTAATAGAAGGTCTCTAGGTTTGAATGGGGATCCCCATACCGTAAATATCAGCTTAGGTGAATCACATCACAGGATCAGCTTTGCTCTGTGTCTGGAAAAAGACTTCTCCAAAGTGTGCGTCTCATGAATGCAAACTGGAATATTAAAGGCGCTCGAGTTTCAGATATTTGCAGCTGTGTGCGTGTTATGGCTAGAGCATGGGCCGATCAACCTGATTTCAAAAGCATATATTATTTGTTGGCCCTGACTGTTTCTGCACACAATGTTCAGACCAAGGTCGCGGTGCACGTCTAGGGATGTGAACAACAGAACGTTCTCATGTGAAGAAAAGGCAAGCAAGCAGTTTTCATATAATAACATCTATCTGTAGTGTCATGTGCAAAAGCAGCAAACGTGGCAAGATGGCGTGTTAACTTCTAAGACGCTTATGCTAACATAGCAATGTGTGTACCTGGAACTCCGTCTCCACTACATAGGCAATACTATTGTTGTTGATCTTGTGTGTTTTGATATGTTTGATATTGTTTATATGGTAAATAGGAGACTATTTTGTGTTTTGATATTTGTGTGTTTGATATTACTACATTTAGATATGTTTGGCCCCACTATTTTTGTCATTTGTGGTTTTTATTTTATATAGTATGGGAAATTTTTATAATCAGTAATATTTTGATGATATTTTGGTGTGTGGATATTTCCAAATTATTCTGTCGTGGAACCTCTGCAAGACTGAGAGGGAGTAATCGTCTATTCTAAGGTTGCCATTCTTAAGCAATTCAGGAGAGAATCAAACTACCTGCCACAGTCACCACATCCTTGCACACCAGCAAATTAGTGTAATGGCCTTAAATGTAATCTCCCATGAAGAAATGGAGTTCAGGTTTACAGCTAGGTGGATGAAAGGGAACAAGGCTCTGAGTTTATGAAGGTTAGGTTTGCAGTAGGCAACTCTTATGTCACAGTGGCAGGTAAATTACAGGATTTCATATGTTTAGCTAATAAGGTGCAGTTCATAAGTAAATAACATATTTTATTAGTTTGCTTTAATATATGTATTTGTTCCATTTTCTATTGTATCTTATCAGAAAGCATTAACAATATGTACAATAATTATTGATGGATATTTCGCTTTATAACTTTTTTCATTGCCATTTTCACTTCTTTGTTTCTCAGGCTGTAGATCATGGGGTTCAGCATTGCGGGCATCACAGTGTAAAACAAAGTTGCTGTTTTATCTTGATTGTCTGCTTTTTTAGACACTGGCCTTAAGCTCAAAAACAAAGCTGATCCATACACCATAGAGACAACTGTCAGATGTGATGCACAAGTGGAAAAAGCTTTGTATTGGCCTTGAGGTGAGGACATTTTCATAATGGTGATGATGATGCGAATGTAGGAGATGAGAATGATGAGGGTTGGGGTCAGAATTGCAAAGACTGCAACATTGAAAAACATAATTTGTAGGATAGAGGTGTCTCCACATGAGATCTTTACGAAAGCTTTTGCTTCACAAAAGAAATGGTCAATGACATAGTTGCCACATAAAGGCAACTGTAATACAAATACAACGGTTAGAAGTGCCACCATGTTACCAGTTAGCCAGGAACACACTATAAATATTTTACAAACAGATTTGCTTATTATGACTGTATAACGCAAGGGAAATGAGATGGCTATGTAGCGATCATATGCCATAACTGCTAGGAGCACAGATTCTGTGAACCCCACAAGAAGGTACGTGTACATTTGAACTGCACATCTGGAGAAAGTAATTCTTCTTGAAAGAATGAATTGGTTCAACAGATTAGGGACAATCACTGATGAGTAGCAGATGTCAATGAAGGAGAGGTTAGCCAGGAAGAAGTACATAGGAGTATGAAGGCGAGGTTCATGGATACATACCGTGATCATGAAAATGTTTCCAATGACAGTGACAATGTATATCACTAGGAATAACAGAAACAAAAAGACCTGCATATTTGGGTCCTCGGAAAGTCCAACAAAAAGGAATTCTTCAATAGAACTTTCATTCATCTTTCCCATTAATCACCATTCATTGTCTCTGAAAAAATAAATAAAATGAACACAGTATATACATGTTGCAGAAACATAGAGTGTTATAGTAAAAAATTCACTTTGACACAAAAAGAAGTAATGGAAACTGATCTGATGGTCATTCTTCCACTGCTTGATTACCGGAACATAGGAAGAGCTTTAATGGGATGCACTCCTTTAATTTTTTATTTTTTTTATTTTTACCTTTTGTATAGACTTCAATGTTCCCAGATGGCAGCTTCAGGTCAATGTAGTGGAAACTTATGGTGACCAGAGAAATTTCAACCATATCGAGAAGTTATAAAAAGTCTTGTGATGAATATTATCTGGATTGCAACCTATGGACTTTTGTAGTCCATGCTACAAGACAAAAGGGAGAGGAAAGGGAATTTTACAGGGATGAGTCTTGGACTTGTAGACTTTTGCTCCAAATTGTAGGAGAAACAAGAAATACTGGAGAATCTGTTATGACACAGAGTGAGCCCACACGGCATGGAGTATGTAGGACCTTATGTACTAGGCAACGTATCTTGACAATAATCTGTTTCTTGGTGAATGATTATCATAACTGAGGATGAGATGTGATTTCTGCATTTTAGTCACAAAATGTGTATTGAATGTTTTTGAACTTTTTCGGGTTTTGCTGTGATCTTAGAAGGCGGTCCATGCAGCTACTATTGCAATAGGAATCCTCAATTGCGATAAACACTGTAAAGACAAGGGCAGTTTTTTGCTCCAGTAGCAGGAACTGTAAAGGTGGACATGGAGATGGTAGGAATCCTTCATCAACAGGTCTGCATCAAAGATGACTACAAGGTTATAGACTTTTTGGGATGGAATTTATGGTTGACCCATGATGGTTGGCATGTTTCCAGTGAGTTAAAGATGGGGCTACTAATGTGAAGTTATTAAATGTTCACACTAAAATGTTCAAGTCATCACATTCAAGGCAGTAGACTTGAATGCTCATTAAAATGCTATGTTATGTAAAATTTATTTCTAGAGCACACGTTTCCTTGGGGGTGTCTTGGCGCTTGCTCAACAGAACCTGAAAACAAAAAGTTCAAAGAAGATTGCCTATTGTCAGAAATGAAGCAGAAAGGCTTTGACCGAAGTTCGTAGATAACTAAATAATCAGGTTTTTAAGGCTTTCCTGAAGGCAAGCAGATTGTTCACAATTTTTAGATGGAGCTGTAGGACGTTCAAAGATTGTGACGCTCCGATCACAAAGCATCTTTCTCCCCATGAGGTAAGTTGGAGACTATTGCAATTTTGGCTGTAGAGGACCTCACTTTTCTTGGTGGCCCGTACCAGTTGAATCTTCTCTTTAAGTAGGCTGGCCCAATGCTGTGTAGAGCTTTAAAGGCAGTGCAGTGGACGTTAAATGCTATTCTCCGTCTTATTGGCAGCCAATGTAGCTGCTTTAGTGCCTTGGAGGCAGATTTGAATTGGATGCCTAAGAGGAGCTGTGCTGCGGCATTCTGCTGAATTTCTAGTTTGTTCAGATGTTGTTGTTGCATATTGATTTATGGACCATTACAATAGTCTAGTTTTGAAAGCACCACAGCAGTAACTACTCTATTATGCAGATTGGGCAGGATATTTTTATTGTCCTAAGGGAATAAAAAGTGGAAGAAGTGACCGAGTTTACCTGATCACTATAAGTAAGTCTATCATCAATGATCACTCTGAGATTATGGGCCTTCCTGACCAGGGTTGGAAGGGTTTCCAACTCTTGTGGCCACCATGCATGGGACCAAAATGACGATGGGTTCCTAAATAAGATGACCTCAGTTTTTGCTGAATTTAACTTTAGGCAGTTGTTGACCATCCAATCGTTGACTGCCCACATACAGTTGTGGAATCTGGAGTCTGTATCAACATCACTCTTAGTTATGGGGATGACAATTTGTGTGTCATCGCCATAAGTTGTGAGTGAGAATCTGAACTGTCTGATCAAATCAGCCAGATTTGACACATAAACGTTGAACAGTGTCGGGCACACCGCAAGGCTAGGAGAAGGATCAGAAGTGAACTTGTATAATAAATCAGAAAAGGTTTTATGAGGGAAAGTACCACTCTTTTGATTCCAATGTCATATAATCCGACTGTCAGCAGCTCATGATTGACCATGTCAAAAGCTGCCAACAGGTCGAGTAGGATGAGAGCAGCTCCACCTCCTTGGTCCAGGATCTCTCTGATCTCCTCAGTTGCCATGATCAAGGCTGCCTTGGTGCTGTGCCTACTTATGTACCCATATTGTGTGGGCCCAGAAGGTTGTTGTTCTATCTAAAGGCGACCAGCTGGAGATCCATCATTTATTCAAACAATCTTAGCTGGTAGGGTTAGGCACGAAATAGGCCGATAGCTGTTGGTATCCATCGGACTAAGAGAAGGTTTGAAGGGGTGATTATTCAGACGCTGTCCTGATATTGAAGGGATCACAAGCATTTTCTCCTACCTGACATCTTGCCCTTGGGTCCCTGACGCTGTGTGTCTCCCCTGCAGCCGCTACCTGCCATCGCGCGGCCATCGCAGGGGGAGACTACAGCTCCCAGAGGGCATAGCGCTCACCAGCTGAATTGAATCTTCGCGCCCGGAGGCGCTGAAGAGAAGGAGGCTCCCTCCGCGTCGCGGGCAAAGGGCGGCCCGTCTGTGGCCGCCAGGGGCTGGACGAGGCTGGGCTGGGCCACCCCCTTTTCGCCTTCCCCCGGAGGATCTTGGATTCGCGTTCGCTGGGTCTTACTACACGAAGGTACCCTGTTTGGTTCATACATAGCTGTTGCCTTTATGCATTGACTGGATTTGCACAAACCTGATCCTTGTGCCATACCACACTGCCCAGGGCTCTGACCTGACATTGCAATTGTATCTGCTCTTTGGCTCCTAAGATATCCTTACTAAAAAGATGATGAGCAAACCGGGGATAATATCTAAGCATCTTGTGACTCGCCCAAATACCAGATTACATGCAGCCGCTCCCCAACCCCTACCTACACTCACGGCCATCGACAAAATGTTACAACAAACAATTGGAGTTGTGGCCACCGCAATTGAAAATACTGAAAGAAGATTATCTCTCACACCTACTATATGTTTGCAAGACTTTGAACGGGACTGTTCTGTACTAACTATTGACCCTACGGTCCCTGATTCTTTCCTAGCACAATCCTTTGCTGAGCTACCATGCTCTCAGATGCTTTCTGAACCATTAAGTGGTGCGGAGTTGGGGCAGGTTACAAAGGAGTTCCCTAGCATCGTTGTGGACTCTTATGCTACCCTGACCCCTCTTCCCCTGCACTAATTTCGAAATCGGGGAAGTTAGACTCTAAGCTGAGGAAAAATAGTCTCGCTAAAAATGTTAGAAAGCAGGGTAAAAAAACGCCGGCCAACCATAATCATAATTTGGTGACCCCACTGGATAGTACCCTGAATTCCCAACTGGGGGTGCCATGTTGGGTCACACACATGGTGGCGGATTTACAGGCTTGCCTGGAACAGACCATTGTTGCACACATTAAACCTTTAATATCAAAAGTGGACAGAATTGTTACCATTCTAAATAATAAGGCAGTGGGAACAACAAAGTTAATAATTCCTTCTGAAAAGTTGGTATCTTCTGCTTCTAGTAACTTGGGGGCTGATCCTGTTGACATTTCAGTGGCCCAGAATACAATTTTAGGGAGCACAATTACCATCCCTAACCCTATAACTGCTATGCCACCACCTCCCTCTATTCCTAAAAATAAAGGTCATTTCACCCTGACCCCAAGGGCCCAAGCCGATAGTTCTAGTCTACACCCTAAGGAGGTTGAAGTCTCTGGAAAAAGTACTACAGCCCTGCCAATGAGACCTGCCCAGTGTAGGGCAGATCCCTACCAGCTACCTACAATAAATCTGCCCCCAGAAGCTCTACCTTATGTGGTTGTCCTAGCGGGTGTTCCAGCTCTAAGAGACCGGAAAAAAGAATTTGAGATTGACCTTAAGAATAAATGTATTCAGTGGCTAAGTATAAACAGACCCCTCCATCCTAATATTTCGGGGGAAATCTTGGCGGTAAGAAGAATAGAGTGGATTGGAAGGGGTCCTAAAACAGTGGCAGGGGATGCTATAACAATAAACTTTAGGGATCCTGCCGCAGTGGATTATATATGCAAATCTTCCATGTGGCGGAACTCCCAGATATTGCCTCTCCATTTGTCTTATTTTTATCCCACCTCGAATTATAATCAGACCTTTATTCACTATGGTAGGAATCACCTTTTGCCATCTAGTGGGACTCGGCAATGGAAGCCACCTGTAGTACATCCCTTAATCCCCATCCCGCCTTTGCAGACGTACGCCCATTGGAACAGGTTCAGCATCCTGGAAGAAGTTGACTGACTGGCCCAGATCGAAACTTCTGTTTTGAAATTGAGCAATAGGGATTGTACGTATGGATCTGGACCTGGGCAGAATACACTCACCCAACTTAGTGGTGATGATCCTTTCCTAACGTTGGTGTGTCGGTGGAAAACAGTGTAGGAGATAGCCATGATCTGAGCCCCCTAAAAGAGCAGGGGTCTGATTATGGTGCAGATAGAGTGATGGAAGGGTCTATTAAGATACTTTCTTGGAACATCGCGGGACTCAAGAATAAATTACTTGACCCAGAGTGGTTCGTATTTATGACAAGACACGACATCTGTTTAATGCAAGAGACTTGGGCCCTGGAAGGGAGTGAATGCCCTGGCTTTGCGACGTTTGATATCTCTGCTATTTCAAGGGGCAAGGGTCGCCCCTCGGGCGGGTTATCCATCTGGGTAGGTACACATCTGGGACTACGGGCCACTCAGCTTGAAACTAATTCACCTGATATTCAATGTGTCCTTTTAACTTCATCTGATAAGTCACGTGTGGCCATTATTAATATTTACTCCAGGCCTACTACAAATGGAAATGAATCAAGCACTTTTATTGCTCTTGATCTCCTCATCCACTCACTCGATCCCTTAATTACAATAATTGTGGGAGGCGATTTTAATTGCCAGTTCGAACCCTTGAGTTTCCCCGAACTAGACAACCAAGATGAGGTAGACTCGCTCTGGTGTATTCCGGCCCCTGCCATTACCCCAGTGAAGGCCTGGACCAAGCTGGTACTACAAATCAAATCCTTCACACTTGCAAAGTCCCTATGGGCGTGCAATGGAAGGTCGGATAATGCTAATTCTGGTCTACCCACATTTAATAGGCCTAAAAGTACTTCCATTATAGATTACATTTTATTGGAAGCCAAGCACTGGGATAAGCTTAAAGATTTCCAGGCTGTTACAAGACAAGATAGTGATCATAATGCTTTGCTCCTGATGCTTAAGCCTGGCGCATTTGGCTTAACCAACCCAGAGCCAAACACAGTACTGTCTGTATTACCCCTTACTATATCCAACAATAGAAGAAGGGTTAAATGGGCAATGTGCCTGGAACAGACGACACGTCTTGCTGAAATTTATCGGACTGCCATCTCGCTAATAAGTGAAATGGGGGGTCCTCTCTTCCTTAAGCAGGCCCCTGACATACATAGAAGGTTGACTACGAGCCTCGGGGAGATATTTTATCCTGTATTCAAGCCCAGGCAATCAAGGCCTAGAACACATCCTTGGTATGACCATGACTGTAAATGCGCAAAGAGGAATATGCTTGTAGCTATAAAATCTAAAGATGGACCTACTATTAAGGCCTCTAGATTGCTGTACAAGAAGGAGTTGACCAGGGCGACGAGTGAGTGGGAGGAATCCAAGTGGAATGATCTAAGGGAGGCACTCCTCTCTAAGGATTCTAGGACCTTCTGGGCTATTGCCACCTCAGCATTGAGTGGCGAACGAGAGCTAGGGGTTCCGAACATCGCCCCTCTAGTTTGGGAGGCGCATTTTAAAGAACTATATGCAAGCCCGGAGTCAAGGGCATTCCTGTGCCAGGATCAGGACAATAGATCATCTCCTGGGACTTTTGTAGCCTCGGACCCTATACCCGAAAATAGCCAGCCTGGACCCTTGGCCCTTTGGACAGGGAATAGTTTACCGGATCCTCAGGTTATGACTGAGGGCAACCATCCAGATCCAATTACTTATAAGGAGGTAGAATCTGTGATTGAGGGTTTGCTCCCAAACAAAGCCCCAGGACTCGACAAGCTCCCGGGGGACCTCTTCCGCTCCCAACCCAAAATTTGGGCCCCTTATCTGACTGTACTGTTTAATGCGGTTCTGATGGGTTCTGCATTACCTGACACATGGCTAGGGGCCGAAATTGTACCGATCTTCAAGAAGGGCTGCCCATTAACCCCAGCCAATTATAGACCCATCAGCTTATTGGATTCCACTCAAAAATTGCTGGGCCGAATTCTATTAAACAGACTGCTAGACTGGTTAGAGGTGAACAAAATATTGACTCCCCTACAAGATGGCTTTAGAACTGGCATATCTACCTTGGACCAGATCTTTCGGCTCCAGGTCCTCTTCTGGAAAACAGCAAGATTGGAGGGTGGCAGCCTCTACCTTGTTTTTGTGGACCTGCGGGCCGCATTTGATCTGGTCCCTAGGCAGAAACTTTGGATGGTATTGAAGGACCTTGGTCTCCCACCATATCTACTCGATGTGTTGATTCGCCTCCACACAGGGAATTTTGCACAGGTGAGGTTCGGGAAGAACGGGGATCTATATGCACGTTTCCCTGTAACTCGGGGAGTACGACAGGGCTGCGTATTGGCCCCTACACTATTTAGCTTGTACGTCAATGGATTGATTGACGAACTAAATAGTATCAAGGATACTGATGCCCCCCGACTGGTCTCTGGTCGGGTGCCCACTCTGATGTTCGCGGACGACACACTGCTGTTATCCCGGACATCATCGGGCATCCAGTGGGTACTGGATGGGTTCGCGACCTTTTGTGCCTCGCGGGGACTGGAGATCAACTTGGGGAAAACCAGGTTTATGATCTTCAGTCCCCCGAGGCGCACACGTCCGAACCCTGTACTGGGGGCTGTCCCCTTGGAAAGAGTCAAGACCTTCACATACCTAGGGGTCACGCTTACTGAGAACTTTACCTGCGAAGCTCAAGTGGTAAAATCTTCTTTGAGGCTATCCCAAACATCGGGGGGAATTGGTAGACTTCACAGAACTTCTATCTTCAAACCTGTTACCCCTGTATTGGAGATTTATAAAACCCAGGTTAGGTCCGCAGCATTATACGCTGCAGAACTGTGGGGCCATACAAATACATCCAATCTTCAAAAGGTGGAACATGCCTTCATGCGTGGTCTGGTTGGCCTCCTCCAGAGTACGCCTCTAATACCATTACGCTTGGATATGGATTTGGTTCCCGTTAATGACTTGGCTGCCGCACGACCTCTGCTGAGATACTGGCAGCTGTCAGACTTTTTAACTCCAATAGATTAAACTGCTCAGCTTCTCTGGGCCGGTTGACCTCCGAGTTTCTATTGATGAAAATTGAACCTAAATTGGAAGTATTTTTGGATGTAGTACAGCCCCCACTGGCGAGAAAACTTTATACTCAGTTAAGATATGGCTGCCTCCCAATCGGGGTATTTACATCTAGCTGGGGAAAATTGATTGAAGCCAAATGCCCAATTTGCAAAACATGCAAAGAAGATGTTGCGCACATTTTGTTCTTTTGTCCAGCATATAGTACGACCCGAAAATGCTGGCTTTTCCCCTTGTGCAAAATATTGGGCCTCAGAAAATGTGTACAAGCTCGAAGAGTTCTAACCTACGATACCAACCCACTTATTGTCTATGCAGTTTCCCGTTTCCTATTTGCTATGTGGAGGAGACGAATGAGTTTTATTAATCCATAGTAATGACCTATCAGTTTTTATTTTTTTATTAACTGACCATGATAACTCATTGTTTAATAATTGTTTCTTAAATTGACATCTTCTTATTTATGATCTTATTTTTGTACTTGTATATATTTTATTGTACTTTTATGGTCCTGCGACCGAAATAAAGTTATCATGATGATGATGAGAAGGTTTCTTTAAAAGGGGCAATAGTGATGCTATCTTCAATTGAGTGGGAAAATATCTGTGGAAGACATCTGCTGGAAGATAGCAGTGAGATTGGATGCAATTTCTTCAGGTACCTGTTTAGCCACTGATGGGTGGCAGGGGTCAAGTGGGGAGCCTGAGTTTGTCGATTTAATCCGAAAATTGACCTGCTCCAAAGTTGGATCGGCTAATTTGAGAAAAGTCTCGGTGTTGACAAGAGAAGAAGGAAAGTCCAATTCATCCCGAAATAGAGGATAACCTTTCATATACTTTTTTCACTTTATTTTGAAAGAAAGTCACAAGTGTAGCACCTTGGGTAGAAAACAAGCACAGCAGGCAAACCAACCCTTTACAAGGGTGTTTTAAGGATGTTGAACTGTCACTCGCTGCCTGCCAATGTGGATATTGATATATTATGACACTAGAGTATGCCATGCCACTGTTTATTTAGTGTGAAGGCAAAGCATGCATACAAACCTGTTTCAAGGCAAGTATCTGTCTCACTGTATCCTGGATCCCAGCAGTAGGGACTTCAGGGCTGGGGGGGCATGGGTCTCCCTTCACGCCCCCATAACTGGCAAAAATTATATTGTGCCCCAGATGGAATACGGGCAACCAACCCAAAAATATATATATATATATATATATATATATATAAAAACATCACAGAGAGAATATGAAATAAGTAGAGTAGCCATTTATTTTGAATTTACTGCTCCCTCTAAGGAGTGTCCCATATAACAATGCAATTACTTTTTTTTATTGAGCAGAGGTAGGTGCACCACCAATCATTTTAAAATATTTCGAGGGTCTACGAGGAATACAGCATCCCCCCTTTAAAACATTAAAAAAACTGGCAGTAATTATACTCAATCATTGAATACATAAACCCAGAAATTCTTTTTAAAGCCCTCTGAGCTGAAGCTGTATGTTCTTCAGCTGTAGTGTAGGAACCACTTGTGGTTGGTTCTATGGATGCATGTTGTTTCATACAGGGTATGAAAAAAAGAATCAACAAACGTTTGTGGTTGCTTTGAATAAAAAAAATGTATTCAAAATATACTGAGACTGTATTTGTTATTAATAGACATGAACATGGGAAAATGCTGGAATATAGGTCTTGATATATTATTGTGGTGATTTATCGACAAAGCCAATAAGATTGCTTCTTTTATGTAGATGTGCTGACTCTCTGATAAAACCAATGAGTCTACCTTTTCTATTTTGGACTTCTGACCTTTGATAAAGCCATAATTAAAATTACAGCTTTGATATTGTTACTTTACCTTAAGAAATCTCAGAAATATGCTAAAAAATAAAGGTTAAAGAGATGTTGTGTTTAGGTATTATATTATCTTACTTAACATTAAAAAAGCCTTAGAAATTTACTGAAAAAACAAAAGGTTAAAAAGATGTAAATTGAAAAGTTCAGTTAAAACTAATTTTTTTAAATTAATATCATGTTAAATGGAGAAGAAGTAGGTTTTCTTTGTAGGTTTGTTATTGTGTGGAAGCACCCACAACCGGAGCTGTCCAGCTGCTGAGAATCCAACGCCAACACTGGCATTACCAAGGAACCCTCAACAACCGAGCGGCCAGGCTCGAGAATGCCCAAACGAATGTAAACAGCATGACCGTGAGTCGCGTGGTAGCAACTCACGGAATAAAACAAACATCGCAACAATTCCCTCCTTTAAAGGGTAAAGAAAGAACATTAAAGAAGCAAAAAAGAACATGGAAACATTTGTAAGAAAACAGCGTGAAAACATGAGTGAAATGGTAAAAGCAAGATCACTATAGAACTGAACTTATAATTGCATGAGAACTGTAAGTACAACAACGTAAGTGCACGGAAACAAAAAGCAAAGAGCAAACACAGTTACTCCAATACATAATCCCTCAACTTTCAAGGAATTTGCCTAAAACGGGAGGCCCTCTTGCAGGATGCCTCGCACGATTTACTAAGATCGTAACCTGAGGTTGGGCAGTTTGCACAGTAATTGGCTCCAAACCAAAGTTAGAAATCACCTCCTTTACCTGACGCAAGTCAAACTAGTTTCAATATTCAGTCTCAAAGGTGGTATGTTTACTAATAATATCAGCCTGTGAAGGAAAAACCTTGATAAGAGGCTCTGGTTCCACCATCCCTTATTGCCAGAAGGGCTGAACCTCTACTCATGTGTAGAACCAATACTGGTGAAGAAAACTTAGAACAACCTTTAGACAACTTTTTCTGGTTTTTAATGAAAACCCAATTCCCTTTTTTAAAGTTTGGTCCACAGAATGTTTACCAGCATCAAAACGTTCTTTCATAGAATCTTGTTTAACTTTTAGTTGTTCTTTAAGAGGAATGGAATCATGTGTAGAACTACAACTCTGCTTGTATTTCTCATACAACCAGCTAGGATGTACTTTTCTCCTTCTAAGAAGTGTGAAAGGTGCAACACCTGTTGTTGAGTGTGGAGTGGTGTTATATGCCCACACATTAGTCATGTACGAAACACAATGGGTCTTGCCTAGAAGAAATTGCGGTTTGTATACCCTCCTTAATGATCCGGTTTCCTCTTTCAACCAGACCGGGAGAAGGGGGTGAATACAAAATGACCTTGAAATGAGAAATGTTGTGCATTTAGAGAAAAGAACACATTTTTTGTGAAACAAAATGTGTGCCTGTCAGTTACAATAATTTTAGGAAAGCTTTCAACATCGAATACACTCTGCAAAAACGTATCCGCATTTTCAGTTGAAGCTCCCTTGCAAAAACAATAGTCAAGCCATCTGGTGTGGTAGTCAACTAGTAAAATTAAATACTTGTTTTCTCTGGGCAAATTCTCGTAAGGACCAGAAAAGTCTAACCCTACTTTATCCCATGAATTCTCAGGAAGTGGGACAGGATGCAGGGGAGTTGAAAGAGTCTTCCAATGTTTGTCCGATAAGAACCATTCAGTACAACTGTCAATCATTTTCCTGACCTGAGCATGCATGAAGGGCCTCTACTAATACTGATTAACCCTTTGACATGTCTTGGTGATACCTAAATGTCTTTGATGGGCAGTTTGAATGATAATATTGCATAAAAATGTGTGTGAAACAAACAAGTCGTGTCGAATGACCATCTCGTGAACTATAGATAACTCATCAGACACATTTGTAAAGGATCTCAACTCAGCAGATAACATTCTACTTTCAGGCTATTTGTTTGTAATAAATGTTTTGACTTTGGAAAGTGTGGTGTCGTTATCATATGCTGTGGTCCACTCACTTTCGGAGATGGGTGAACATTCAGAGATGGCGTTAATGGCTGAACCCACACACTCAACATCATCAGCTTCCTCAGGAGCTTCATTCAAAGACATTCTTGATAAACAGTCAGCCCTGAAGTTTTTTCCTCCAGGTATGTGTTTAATGATGAAGTGAAACTCCTGAACTTTCAAAAGGAGCCGAACTAGTCTGGTGGATGTTTTGTTTGAGGAACTATTTGAAAGCATGTGCAATAGTCCCCAAATATATAACTTGAATTTATGAATAGCCCAAACGCATGCTAGGGCTTCTCTCTTGATGGTGCTGTACCTGGTCTCAGCTGACTGAAGGGCTCTGAAAGCAAAATAAACCATATGTTTTTTGCCTGCCACCCATTGTCCTAACACAGCTCCCAAACCAGTAAGTCTGGCATCAACAGTGAGAAAACACTTATGACCATCTAAAAATAGATGGAATGCTGGAGAGTCCTCAATGTGTTTTTTAACCTGGTTGAAAACTTTTTGTAGTTCATTTGACCATGCAAACTTTACCCCTTTTCTTAGAAGAGCCCTCAGATGTTCTACAATGTGTGTATAACCTTGCATGAATCTAGCATAATATTCTGCTAGCCCAAGGAATGAACACAAGGAATCTCTATCATTGGGAGGTGAGGCATCTCTGATGGCCTTTATAAGAGAAAACTTGGGTTTTATGCCATTAGGTGAAAGTGTATGACCTAAATATTCTAGCTGTTGGACAGCAAATTGTCATGTATGACAGTCATTCCAGCCTTCTTGAGTGCTCCCAAAACTTTGACAAGAGTTTTATCATGCTCTGTGGAATTGCCAGCATACACCAGAATATTATTCTGGTAAGCCTGTACACCAGGAATTTCATTCAACAAGGTGTCCATTAACTTCTGCAAAATGCTGGCTGTGGAAGCCAGACCAAAACGTAGTCTATGATATTAGTAAGCCTTGAATGGGGTAACAAATTCTGGTCAGGTCTTGAGATTTTAATGAATGTGGAATCTGGTGATTTGCAGATTTTAGGTCAAGTACGGAAAAGTACTTAGCCCTGCCCAAATTGGTTAATAAATAGTGGATCCTTGGCAGTGGATGGCAATCCACAATAATATTGTGATTAAGGGAGAACAAGTCAGCACATAATCTGACCTCGCCTGATCTTTTGTGAGCTAAAACTATTGGGGAAACCCTAATTTTCTCATCGCATAGGTTCTTTAGTACTTTTTTAAATTTATCTCTTGAACTCAAAGGAAGGGGGCGAACCTTATGGATGACAGGTTGTGCATTTGGGTTGAGGGAAATTTCATGTTCAAAACCTAAAACATTGCCAACCTTATTCTCAAACACTGAAGGAAATTGATTAAGAATACCATCAATATTGGAATCAGAAACAGCCAGAATGGAAACATTAATATTCTAATACTCATGATAGCTATAATAATCAGATGGAATGTCACCCAGACTAACAGGTTGATCTGAACCAGGTTTGAGATACAAACCCATCTTGCCTAAATCTAGCCAACCAAGGATGTTTCTTCTTTTAAGAGCTACATATACTTTGTGTTAGACCTGGCACCTTGGAGTGGGTCTCCCTTCCATTTTTCGCTGTTGCCTCATGTGTTTTTGCTGGTGTTAGATGCTTTGGGCACTGTGCCACTGCTGTCCAGTGCCACAGTGCAAGTGCTCCCTGTGGTAAATTGATGTATGGATTAGTGATTCCATGATTGGTTTACCTGTCAGACCCTAGTACAGTGCACCAGGAGTGCCCAGGGCTGGTAATCCAAATACTGCTGCTGGGCTTGCAGCACTGGTTGTGCCACCCACATATGCAGCCTGTAAAAGTGTGTCTAAGACCTGCCATTGCAGAGCCTGCGTGCAGTCTGGTACTGTCACACTGACTGGGCAAGTGCACCCACTTTCCAGTCCCTAAACTTTCCTTTTTCTTCATATCAGACACCATATGGTAGGACCAAGGACAGGGTGCATTGTAAGTATAAGGTAGGACATGCCCTGGTGTGTGTGGCTTGTCCTAATAGTGAATTACAGCCATTTTCGTTTTTCACTATTGCAAGGCTAACTGTTCCCCATAGGCCAGAATGGACAGCTTGATTATTACATCTTATAATCCTAACTGACTCAGGGAACATGGTAGAAATTCGAATTTAGTATGCGTAAACTCAGAATGATAAAATACATCTTTTAGTGAAGTTGGTTTTAACATCCTGTGTTTGAAATACCACTTTTAGGAAGTAGGTATTTTCTTGTCTAACCATCCAACCCTGCCTCTGCTAGGCTGTGTATTCCTGTCTGGAGTTTGAGTAACAGGAGCTGGGGAAATTCCAGGAGACAGGTGAGTCAGCACATGCCTGAATAGAGGGATCTGCATCTAGATGGGTGGGAGGAGTTGCACCTGGGACCTGAATAGGGCTGTGCCTTCCCTTCACAATGCTGACTCCTCCTCCTGTGGTGTGTCTGATGTCTCTGCCCTGCACTCTGAAAGGAAAGAATAGTCTTGTCAACAAAGTGCTCCAGGACTGACCAGAACTGGTTTGGACTAGGCAAAGGCCTCTCTGCCTTCAGAGAACAAAGAGAAACTGGGTATAAATATTGGGACCCAAACCCAAGAACTTTAGATCACTTTGGGAAACAAGAGGAAACCTTTGCTGAGGAGTGGAACCAGAAGAAACTGAGGAGAGACTATCTCCAAGCTGAAGTGCTGCATGAGAGATTGGCCTGAAGTGGTTGCCAAAGAGAGGAGAAAGGAACTTTGTGTACTTTATTCAACTTGTGAAGGATCTCCAAGGGCTTGAGAAAAGAACTTTCCTCCTGCTGAAGTCTCCGGGACAACAGATTTCACCCACCAGCTCCCCAGAGTTCTTTGGAAGTGCCTGCTGTTTTGCGAGCCTTTCTGAGGAACTGCATGTCACAAGGAGCTGGTAGCGCACTCACGAACAAGAAGCGTGTCGCCGAACTGCTGCTGCCGCTTCACCACATGAAGCGCCTCGCATCGCCGGAGAAGAGGATCGACGTTGCATCAGACACGCCACATCACCAGGAAGCGTGTCGCAGAAGAATCATTGAGGCATTGCAGGTCCACCGAAGTGCCTCGCATCGCCGGAGAAGAGGATCGATGTCGCATCTCCGGGAAGCGGGTCGCAGGCCCATTCGGGCTCATCACCGGAGAAGAGGATCAATGTCGCATCAGACGCCGCCTCTTCACCGCGAGGAGTGTCGCAGGGCCTGTCGCGGGTCACATCGTTGTGGAAGCAACTCGCATCGCCAGAGCAGAGGATCGATGTTGCATCAAATGCTGCCGCATCACTGGGAAGCGTGTCGCAGGGTCTGTCGTGGCTCGCATCGTGAGGAAACATCTCGCATCACCGGAGAAGAGGATCGACGTCGCATCAGATGCCGCAGTATCACCGGGAAGCGTGTCGCATCAAGAAGGAAGCGCCATCTTTGTTTCTTTGCACCAGATCTTCAACGCATCACCGTCCTTGCAACACTTTTGTTGTCTTGCGTCACGCATCTTCAGGTACATTGAACTCTGAGTGTCGCATTTACCATCTTAAGAGAACTCAGCTAAATTCTACAATTTTTAAGTAATGGTATTGTGGATTTGTGTCGTTTGTGTTCTTGTGATAAGTCTATATAAAGAATAGTCATTTTTGATATAAAATGTGTGTGGTGTCCATCTGTGGTGTTGTCATTTGATTACTGTATGTGTTCACAAATGCTTTACACACTGCCTCTGAGATAAGCCTGTCTGCTCATGCCAAGCTACCAAGCGGGTGAGCAGGGGTTATTTTAGGAGTGTACCCCCTTACCCAGACTAGACGCATGGGCCCCTATTTGTCACCAGTACCTACCTATGCCAACTAGAGACCCCCAAATCTAACACTTTGGTAAAAGTATGTCTGCCAAGGCATTCTACTCTGGAATGAAAGTATCCTAACTTATCTATTTCTTTTTCAGCATAAGCTTTAGGATTGACGTCGGATTTAGCAAAAGAAAAATGACTGCTCCAGTTTGTTTAAAATGTTGAATCTGACAATATGGTGATGGGAGAACCTGAGTCAGCTTTCACTTGCAATGGAATTGTTCCGACCAATAGTTCACACCATGGGTCTTTGACAGAGTCAGTTGATATTCACTTAATATGACACATTTCCTCAAAGTAATGGCAATTTAGCACAGTTGTTTCCATCAAATTCTTTATTCGTAACTTCTTTTTCAACACGATAAAAAGACAGTAGCCAATGCGTTTCGTCCTCTCGGACATCTTCAGGGCTACAAATAACAAATATATTTACAAAAATTAATATACAATATATACATATACTGAACAATACAATACTATAACAATACAAATTCATCCCCATCACTTTGAAACTTTAAATTGTCAAAAATTCAGACACTGTGAATTTCATATGCTCATATCATATTTTTTGATCTTTTCAGCCAAACAGAATGTATTGAATTACATTTCCTGAATCATATGCATTCTTTATTTCATATGATTCAAAAGGTGTTTTTTCATAAGAATTTTTAAACAGGTCCGCTACGTCAGATTCTGAAGCCACTTTTTATTTAATCCTGTTTATTCCAATATGGCGCCGGTTCTTTTGTGCGTCAATACGGGCACTCTCTGTACGGCATTACTATAATAATACATTTTTTCTGCATAATGTAATGCCAATAAAAATATTGTTCAGTATGACAGGTTTACTTCCGAACTCTAAGGAAACATAGACTTGCTATGTCTCCTTTATCATTTGCGGTTTATTCTAAGATGGCGATCCCCCGTCTCTCCTGTAGGAACCCTGCCTATTCCAAAATGGCGTTGTCTCCTTTTTACGTTAATTCGGGCACTTTCGTATAATATTATTATGCAGAAATGTATTATTACCTGCACAGGCATAATGTAATGTTAAATAAAAACATACAAAATAAAGGCATGACAGCTTTATGTACGAATGATAAGGAAACATAGACATTCTATGCAAACCTTTACTTTTTGCGGTCCAGTCAAAGATGGTGATCGCTTAGAATACAAAATCTCGTCTCTCTTTTGTGTCAAACCCAGCTGTCCTGAGTTTTGAGTGTTTTGTGGGCTATTTATATCGTGCCACAAACAGCAATTTGACAATCGAGATGGACGCCACGCTACTGTGCAGGACGACCTAAGTTCTGAAAGTAAGTTCTTTAAACTGTTTGTGACATTAGTTGCTAAAGCATGGGACCATTATGCTATTTGTATTATGTGTCCCTTTAACGTTTTTATTCTTATTACTAATATTAAAGCGATTTTAATTGATAGACTCATATAGAGTATAAGCCTAATGCTTAACTAGGAGGTTTCGCATTTTATAATTGGATAATTTTGCTGCATTTCTGTGTTTTCTTTACCCTTTGCGGCCCATTTAAAGATGGCGACCGCTCATCATATGAAACCTATTTTCATTTCGATGCCTAATACAGCTGTCTTAGGCTCTGACAATGTTGGGCGGACTACTTAAATTCTGCCCTAAACCGCAATTTGAAAAACCCAGAGGGACAATATACTATTGTGCAGAACGATTAAAGTTTCGCAGAATGATGAAAGTTTTGCAAACTCTCTGTGTTTTTAGCTGGCTGAACGTGGGACCTTGGTTTGACTTATATATTATATTTTGTGTCTCTTTCACTGTTACTCTTTTTCTCACTTATTATTAGCAGTTCAGTGATTTGAATTATTAGATCCAAAGATCCTTGCTTACAACGAGGGAATACAAATACAATGTCTGTGATAGGAGCGTTTGTTTCTTTTCGATTCTATTTTGACATTAATTTTAAACGTCGCCCGTCGGTATACTATTGGTTGGGACATTGACTTGTTCCATCAGTGGTTTTAAAAGGGGCAGAAATGTTTCTGCAGGATAAAAGATGAAAATCTGATGACACTTTAATTTGGAGTAGTAGGATAAACAAATGCCAAATGAAATTGCATATAGAGTTTGCGATATCTGCAAAAGTTTGATTCAAAATGCCAAATACGGAAAATCCCAAAATAAAAGGGTTTTTATAGCGAAAAGAATGATGTAATTAAAATGTTGTTTGAATTTTAAACATTTAGAGATACCACTAGCCTATTGTTATCCCTGTTCGAATAGCTTTTCGGGGAACAAAAATGGAGGATGGCTGAGACACCATGAGAATCGAGCAATCCAATATATAGTGAGGATTGTAACAGTGCACTTTAATTTAAGGTATGGACACATCTGTATGCTCAAAGTTAAGAGTGACTATCCTACCTTTGAATACATTATAAATAAGCTGTATCATTCTTTTAATAAAAAAATAATTTTTTAATTTTACCAGATATAATCAGATGTTATCGAATCCTGAAAAGGGACACAGTACTCTTTGAATTACAGTACAGACCGCAAGTAAATGTGCTTTTTGGTAAGAAATGCTAACTTTTCTATTATTGCTAATGGTTGTCTAAGGTAACCACCCGACTGCACATGTATTAAACCCACGAAACCTCTATTTTTGACTTGTTTAAATTTTTTTAGGAAAAAACACCTTTTCGATCATATGAAATAAAGAATGCATATGACTCAGGAAATGTGATTCTATACATTCTGTTTGGCTGAAAAGATAAAAAAATATGATATGAGCCTATGAAATTCACAGTGTCTGAACTTTTGGCAATTTAATGTTTCAAAGTGATGGGGATGAATTTGTATTGTTATTGTATTGTATTGTTCAGGATATGTATATATTGTATATTGATTTTTGTAAATATATGTTTTATTTGTAGCCCTGAAGAAGTCCGAGAGGACGTACGCGTTGGCTACGGTCTTTTAATTGTGTTGAAAAAGAAGTTACGAATAAAGAATTTGATGGAAACAACTCTGCTCAATTGCCATTACTTTGAGGAAATGTGTCATATTTAGTGAATATCAACTGAAACTACACTACACTGTGTGTTGCTTCTGGTTAATTAAGACATTCTGTGTCTTAGGAGTTTTAGGGGTTTTGAAACTCCGGTGCGTAGCACCTTACTTCTCAGATAACAAATATACTAGAGATAGGTACAATATTGTCTTGCCCCAAACCCCGTTCTTTTTGCGCAAAAGATGAACACAGTCACATTCAATGGATAGAAGTACATTGTTGAGTTTTTCAGAACACAAGTCTAATATTGTTCACCCTGGTGAATCTCTTGCCACCTCTGCATACGGCTTGAAAATGTCCAATTTTGTTTGAAAGACGAACATCTTTTGCCTGAAGCAGGACAATTTGGGGTAGTTGCCAACATGGTTCTTTGAGCAAAATCTGTAACAAATTGTTGGTTTCCTGGACAACCGCCTGGAAGATTTGTTAACAAGATTTACATAACAAGTGGAAGAAGAGCATTCATCAACCATATGAATACTTTGTTGTGTCTTACTATCTTGTAAAATCTTGGAAGAAATAGTTGCGTCTTCTATGCCCTTAGTGATATCAACTGTTTGAGATAAAGAGGGGTTTTTACTCAGCAAACGCTATTGAATTTTTTTTTTAATGAAGGAAGAAATAAATTGGTCTCTGATACACATATCTGTACTTGCACCAAATTCACACATGAACGCTAAAATTCTAAGTTCAACAATGTACTCTTCGACGCTTTCTTCTAAGTTTTGATTATGCTTAAAGAAATTATGACGTTCCAAGACAACGCGAGGCTCTTCAGAATACTGTTTGCTTAAGCGTGCAAGAGCTTCTTGATATGTGTCCCAATGGTCACCTGAATCACTGAGGGCGGGAATCACAGGCAGATTCTCAAAAATGTATTGTGCTGCTTCTCCTAAGCAACCATACAAAATAGTTACTTTGCGGGCAGGAGAATATTTATCAGCTTCAATTGCGACAAGATAATTTTTAAAGCATTTTAACAACTGTCGCCATTGGAATGATGGTTTGCCAGGGTTTCGTATAAAAGGACCTGGTCTTTGAAACTGTTGATAAGTAGCCATAATTGCAGAGTCAAAGAATGCCACTTATGATAGACCTTGGTCAAAATGTATATAAAATCTTAAGAAAAGCAAGCCTATCGCTGTGAAATAGGTGTGCAATAGGCTTTGTATAAATGACAGTCAAAGCTTGCCTAGCAATGAAAAATAGTTGGGAAATTTGCTTAGAAATAGACCTGCAATATGCTTTATATAATAATGGCTTTCTGAAATAATGGTAAAAGCCTGCCTATCGCAGTGAGATATAGGCGGAATAGGTTTTGTAGAAGTGACAATAAGAGCGTGCCTATTGCTGCTTGTAAAAGCGTGCCTATTGCTGATGAATAGAAACGCAATAGGCTTTGAAGAAGTGACAATAGGAGCTCCGCTATCGCTGCTTGTGAAAGTGTGCCTATCGCTATGAAAACAAAATTAAGAACAAAAACAAGGGAAACCCTACTCACACAGAAACAGGGTAAGTAGTGTATAAACAGTGTTCCCTGTGGAAAAAATGCACCTAATAATAATACCTATTATTAATCGCTCATGTTCACTGGGGACACATTGCACTATTGATTTGAGAAAATTACTTTTATTATTTACATAAACAACTATTGTTTGTACCAAATATTGAGTTGTATATTGTTTTTCTCCTTTGGATATCGACCCAACCCTTACCTAGTTGCGATTGCACACATAAGTATTGTTATTAGATAAATTTTTTCCACAGGAACCACTGTTTCTGTTTATACAGTGGAAACAAAGTTAGGTTTTAAAGATGGCCGCCTGACGTGTAAACGCCATTACCATGGCGACGCTTGTGCATATGTTTTTATGTTTGGTGGGCTTCTACTGCTCTGTACATCCTGCGTCACCACATTCCAATATGTAACAGAGGAAGAGGCACGCACATACACATTCAAAGGACATACTGGTGTCCGCCGGAACTCGAGCTGAACCAAACTGCTGCACACTGGAGAAATTAAGTGTGGCAAAAGTAGAAATAAGGTAAAAAATGTATCCAACCGTAAATCAGAGTGCTTGAGGAGCCAGCCAGGAGTAGTTGCACAGGGTTAAGGTGATGTAGGAAGTTGTAATTGCTCTCAGGTGACATTGAAAAGCAAAATTTGACAGCAGGGTCTCGGCAGTGGGTGCGGAAGAAGTTCCTACTCATCGCCAAGTTATTAAATGAAGAACGGAGAATAAGTAGGTTTTCTCTGTAGGTTTATTCTTGTGCGGATGCACCCACGACTAGAGCCGTCTAGCTGCGGAGAATCCAACACCAACACTGGCGTTCCCAAAGGATCCTCAACAACTGAGCGGTCACATTCGAGAATGTCTAAACCAATGTGAACAGCATGACCATGAGTTGCGTGGTAGCACGCGACTCACAGAGTAATACAAACATTACAACACATCACCACTGAAATTCATCTGATTGTTTCATCTTAAGTAAAAATAACTTGTACCCTAAAGTAACTATAACTCATGCTCTTTCCATGCACTGCTGGTACCTTCACATACTGCAACCATCATGATTAAGTGATCACATTGATAAGATTCCTAATGACAACTGGAATAACATCAATGATGACAACACTGTGCACTGGCAGAGATGAAGCAGACTCTCGTTGTGGGTATCCAAAGGGAGAATCCTGAATTATTGCCGGTTTGCTCTGCTCCAGTCTCTTCCCTCTGTCCTATTAAGAGTGGGGAGAGGAATTTATCTGCAAGGCAGTGCCAAGTTACTTTCCAGGTCAGGTGAACCTTTCACAAAGGCCCATGTTGTAGAGCATTCATACACAGGGCCCTGTGCCCAACTGTAAATACAGGGTTACCATCTACCCCCTCACAGTGGGAATGAGGGACACTGCGGGTCGAGGTCCTGAGTAGGCCTGAATACCACTGCAAGTTCTTAGCATAGGAGAGCCTCCCCAATGCTTCTACTTAGCAGAGGAGTCGCCCCCATGGTACCCAGGCTGAGACCTCCACCTCACCTAATGAGGAGGGTCCACCTTCTAGATTAACCACTTCTCTCAGCAGGGGACCAAGGACCGGCACCGTCAGGGTGGAGTACACTTCTCCTTTAGTGCAAGAGAAACACAACATGCATCCGTCACCCTGGCCTGGGCCAGACACCCCATCAGGGCACACCATCTCTGCTGCTAGCCTCACTGTGTCACTTTAACAGCTGCATAGGGGTCACTGAGCAGAGTCCATGTTTCCCCTGTCAGACAAGCGTATTAGAGTCCTCTCTTTTGGGCATGCCACCATGCACTTTGTCTGCCTGCCAAGAAGCAGCCGACTATGTGATTTCTCATCTCCTCTCGCAGTGGCACTCCCTGTGTGCTCGCAAAGACTAAGGATGTAATTGTTGCTTTGGCAAAGGGCACAGAAATGTAATAACACCACCTTGACATCTCCTCTGAGCTCCAGAGTCAAATTTAAACAGATAGCCGGGCTGGGTGCTGGAGCTCCTCAAAAGGTGTTTTCCATTGCCTGCTGCTGCCCATATCCTCCAAATTTGTTAAACTCAAAGGTCCCTGCACCTCTGAAATAATGACTAAATCCAATTCTGTGTTGGGACTTAGAAAAGCTCCTGTGCTCAAGCAGGATCAACCATCAACCAAAAAAGCGACCCATTCAGGGAGGGTTTTTGGTTTCAAAAGTGACACCTTCCCATAATGTATTCGGACTTAGAAAACATTTCAACATGTTTCTTCAAAAAAGTGGCAAAGTCCCTTTCTGAGATGAGACTTAGAAGCTTTTTCAAACTGTTTAACTTGGTGTACCCGATGTAAAATCTCAGTTGGCTTCAAATAGTGCCTAGGCCTCAGTCTACTATTACGGAGAATATGATTGATGCTTAGTGGTATTTAGCACTAAGAATTCTTAGCTCTGGTCCCCCTTATTTGATTTATGTAATTTGGGCAGTAATTTGTTTATTCATTTCTTTCTATTTAGTTTGTCACTGCATATATAAATTACACATTGCTTGAGCCTTTCTGTTCTGTACCATAGTGTCCAGAATGTTCAATTCAGGTTCATGTACTGAGTTTGAGGGTTGACCTCGAAAAAAAAAGCTATTATTCTTTCCTCTTCATGTAATAATATCTAATAATGCTGCCTCATACTAAGTGAAGAAATGGGTAAAGCGAGACCACCCTGACTTTTGTCCAACTACGTAATTGAATATCCAACCCTTGGATTTCATATATATTTTATAATAAGAGAATCCAATTCTTTGAAGTATAATTTTTTAAGCATTATAGCGAGATTAGAAAAAAGGAATAAGTATAAAGGCAAAATAGACCTCTCAATCAAGGCCACTCTGCCAAGCAGTGTCAGGCGAAGAAAAGCCCATCTTGCTAGTAGATCTTTCACCTTACTAAGCATGGCATTATGAATCAACTGCAATAATTGTGAATAATCATTGGCAACAAAAAACCCGAAATAGAGAATTGGACTCAGAGGATTACACTGACACCAGAGATCTTGAGGAAGATCAGTGGGTAAGTCACTGAACAAAAGATGCATGGTTTTGCCCTGATTATTCTTATAGCAGCTGATTTTTCTGAACTCTTGAATTACATTAATTGACCATCGAATATTTAACCTGTCTATCTTCAGATAAAGTATATTATCCTCTGAAAAGCATTTGAATTTTGTCATCCTGTTCTAATAGTGGACCAATAGATTCAGAACCATTAATTCTCACTGCCATAAGTTAAAAAAAAAAACTAAAAAGAATAGGTGACATCGGGCATACCTGACGGGTACCTCTATTAATTTTCAGCGAGCCTCCTATCTTTGAGTTTATAATAATTCACACCTCAGCATCTTGATATTAATTCTTCAGCATTTTTATTGACTTAGGAGTTTTCAATAATTATTTAATAACTTGTATTCTACAACAATCGGAAATTGATCTCCTGGCTTTTCGAAAGATAGCCCAGGTACCTAAAAAGACTAGATTTAAGGCGTTTCAAAAATGGAAAATCATATAAAGGGTTTGTTCAAGTCAAGGCAGGTTCCTGTCTGCCATAGGCTCAGTCACTTACAGGACTGTACATTTTTAGGCCTAAAATTGTCCAAGCCTACTATGACATTTTGGAAATTCAAGGTGTTTAGAGTTATAGGGGACTTTTTTATAGGCCACAGTCTGTTAACTTGGGAGATTATGCAGCGCTATGAATCAGCATGTCATCAGTATCTGTTTAGTGTTTTGCAGATTACTAGTTTTGTTACAGCCAAATATTAGGAGATGAGCAAAGAGACCCAGGCACGTATGCATCTGTTAGTAAAGAATGAGCTGACAAGTGTAGCTAATTGATACAGGGTGCTGAGGAAACACTCCAGTCGGGCATAATACCCAAATATCTTGATAAAATGTACAATGGAATTAGGTGTAGGATGTTAATGGGGGGATGGGAATTCATTTCTGAAATTGGATTTAAATATCATAGGGCCACCAATTTTTTTAAGGATTTATTTTCTTTCACGGTGGATGGCACACTATACTCCATGTGCATTGCACAAGATGTTTCCACAGATTCCTGATCAGAGTTTCCGTTACCTGCAAAATATTAAGGGTGATTGGCTACATATTTTTTCAATCAATCCATTAATCAATCAACTCTGATTTATAGAACGTGGCTAATCACTCACAAGGGTATCCAGGTACTAGGTTCTCGGTAGGCTCTGTCGAAAAGCCAGGTCTTGAATCACTTTCTGAATTTAGGGAGTGATGTATGGAGGTGGAGCGGAAGGTTGTTCCAAAACTTGGTGGTAAAGTAGAAGGAACATCCTCCACTGTAGCTTTGGTGGATTCAGGGTGTGTGTGCAAGGGCAAAGGAGGAGGATCACAGGTGTCTGGAGGGTTTATGGAAGCTCAGGTGGTGGTTTATGTATTCTAGTCCCTGGCCATGGAGGACCTAGTAGGTGTGTCAGTTTCTTGAATTGGCATTTTTTCTGGATGGGGAGCCAGTGGAGGTTTTTGAGGTGGGGGAGTGATGTGGGCCTATTCGGGGAGGTTGAAAATGAATCTGGCAGATGAGTTCTGTATCATCTGGAGTCTCTTCATGGAGTAGGGTGGTGATTCCAGCATAGAGCACAATGCCGTAGTCCATTGGTGGTGACTAGGGCTTGGGTGATAGTTTTTGTGGTGCTGACGAGGATCTATCTCAAAATGTTTCAAAACATGCCAAGGCTTTGGAAGCGGGCAAAGGAGAATGTGTTGATCTTGCGTTTCATGCTGAGTTTGGTGACCAGGATTTTGCGATTCAGCGCGCACAACGAAATTCGTTTTATTAATTTAAATGTGTACTTACCTCCGTTCATCCATATTGCGGTGTTTACATTTCCCCACCCTGCCCCTCCCCCACCCCGCCTCACTGCCCCACTGAACTCCCTCCACGAGCTGCTACTGCAGGCAGAAATTATGTAGTCATTGAAATATGCATGCAATACATACAGATTCATCTAATCACTGAAGTACTATCTATTGATATATGCAATTAACAAGGCTGTAACTCTGCAATCATTAAAGATTTGTGCAGAACGTATGCAGCCAACTAAAGATCTACTTATAACCCATGCAGTCATTGAAATACTGAGGCACACGCATGCACTGATAAAACACTCAGGCTCTACTCATGCACTCATGTAATTACATAAAGAGAACCATTGTAGTAAACCTATCACCCATCCAGTACCTATGCAGCCATTTAATTACAGAGCCAATAGTCTTGAACTAATACACTCACCCCAGCAGTATGCTTACTTTCATCCAATCACTCCAGCCTTAACAATTGAATCATGCAGCCACCCAGACACTAATCATATACTCATCTAATAAGCTAGGCACTACTGATGCACTTATTCAAGTCTCCGGGCACTACCCATGTAGTTATGTATGCATCCAGACACTACCTGTTCAGTCAACCAAAAAGACTTGGGTAGTATCCAATCGCTGAAACACTATTCATCCACTCATCCAATAGGCTAGGTGCTATGCATGGACTTAAACAATCATGTATGCACTATCCATGCATTGCATAAATCACCTATATACTATGTATGCACTCCTGCAATCATCCAGGTTCTAGAGTTGCACTCATTTAATCATCCTACCAGTATCCATGCATGTATTGAACCATTGAAGCATTAGTCGTGAACTTGTTGAATCATTCAGGCTCTACTCATGCACTCATCCAAATACCCAGATACTACTGGTATACCCATGCACATATGCAGGCAGTAAGTATGCAGATATGGAATGACCCACTGAGTTATGATATAGAAAGGAAATCATCTTGGCACTACTTGTAGCCTCATAAAATCACCTAGGCCCTACCTATGCACTTATCTAATCATGTGTATTGAAGTATTCAACTACAAACCCATGTATGTACAAGTTTTACTGATGAATATGTAGTCTTTAGACAATATTGGTGATAGGTTTACTGCAATAGTACTCTCTACGTAATTACATGAGTGTATGTGTAGCGTATGAGTGTTTCATTAGTGCACGTATGTGCCTCAGTATTTCAATGACTGCATGGGTTGTAAGCGGGTGTTTAGATAACTGCATAGGTTCTGTGCAAATGTTTTAATGATTGCATAGTTACAGTCTTGTAAATGTATGTTACATTTAAAAAAGTGTAGAAGATGGAGAGATGCAGTAAAACAGAAATAACAAGTTGTGAGAGTAGTTGATAAGGCCTTGCTTTGAAGAGGAAGCCTTTCATTTTGATTCTAAATAGAATGAAGACTCTTGACAACATTGTGTTTTGCATGAGGAAGCAAACCTAGAAGAAAAGATACGTGAATAGAAGTAACTGTTGTACAATTTTAGTGGACAATGGATGCATACTTCTGTACAGAGGCCTTCCTTAATGAATACATCTATATCCAGTATAACAATTTAGTTCATGCCATTATTTAAAGAGGACAATGTTATCAAATGAAGAATGGTAGTCCTATAGCAAAAGAGGGGATTGTACCTCAAAATATAGAAGAAGTTATTGCAGAAGACTTATGGGGAAGGCATTGTCAGGGTACTGTATACAAATGTAATTGTCATAGTGTTTCTAGTATGAGACAGGAATCCATTGATATATTAAGCACATTCCTAAGTATCTTTCCAAGGTGAAGTTTAAAACACAAAATAAGTTATACCACCCAGCAATGCGAACTTTAATTTGGAGGCTGTATTATTTTGAAAACTCCTGCTTTATGTTTAGGAGAAATAAGTAGAGTGCTTTTGCATGGTAGTGTGACAGACGTATAAAAGGTTTGTGGTGATATGCAGTTTTGTTTCTTTAGTCCTGAGCAGAATTCTATGAAAACCGAAGAGTTGTTAAGAGGAGGAGTTACAGAACAAGACACATATATTACAGTTGATAGTTTGTAAAAATAATTACAATATGTAACAGAGTGTTCTGTAAAAAAACAGAGTATGTTTCTTTATGTTGTTGATGCACCTACTAGAAGCTTTAAATACAGACTGTTGACTTAGATTTAAAAAGTGAAAAAGAAAATTATTGTAACTGACAAAAGTTAGATGTGTATTTATTTGTAGAGGGACGATTTGACTGGTCTATGCTGCGAGTTATATGTAAGTAGTGTTACAATAAATTGGAAGATAGTAAAATGAACACCACATAGATATTAGATACCCATTTTGTAAGATAATAAAATGCCTGCTAGTGTAGAAAAACTATGAAGGTCAAAAATAAAAAACAAACATCAAAATGTATTATTCTCTCCAGCATTGCGAAGGGCCGTTATGGACTGCTCTCCAGCACTAACTACAACTCCATGATCCATGCAGTATACCTCCATCGGAGAAAACTGTGGAGCCAAATCTTGAAGTTGAGAATGGACTTTTGAATGGGCTCAGCACCATCATCATCAGATCACTTTATTCAGTCTTTGCATAAAACCATAAAAGTCAAGTAAAACAATATGTATACGAAAAAAGTCTCTTGAGGAAACACTTTACTAAATAATATTAAGTGCTATAAAGGAAGACAATCTATAAAAAGACTGAAGATCCCTACAGGTACTCCGTGCAACATTACAATACATTCAGGATCACATCTTGACCATCTCTTGTGTTCCTCTAACAGCTATTCACAACTAGCTCTGAGCTTAACAGCTGATTTTAAAAAGTTAAGGACGTAAAAAACAGTGTTGCCAGATAACATTTGTAAAAAAGTAAAGGCTGGGTACACCTTCCTGAACTTGAGCTTTTTCAAAATGTGAATAATAAAAGTCTTCCAGGGTACCTCAAAAGAACTATAAAACATTCTAAAATGGAGCATGTCCTGCGGAGAATGGACTCTCTGCTTCAGTGTAGGTGTGATGTTATTGAACTTGAGGGTCCTTCAGCTTTGTGCTGCCTTTTTGCTGCTCACTATGAACTCCTCTTATTAAATGTGCCAAAAATACAAAGGCAGAAAAAAATGCCATGTATGATTTTTGGCAGCATTGTGAATAGCTGTAACACACTGCTCATCAGCTGTTGTAAGAACACTACAGTCCATGCAATACGTGGCCATTCTTGAAAATTTTGGAGCCATATCTGTTGAAGTAGTCTGTATATCTAAAGGGAATTCCCAGCTGGGTATTGTTGCTGCTGCCACCGATGTAGATGGTCCTCGTGCTTACATCTTGTTGATCGCCAGTTGGAGACATTTTTTTTCCACGAAAGGTTTCAAGATAATATGAGATGGACATCGTGTCACATGATTATGTATTTTGTTCATCCTTCTACAAAGGGTTTTGTCAGACATTGTGCATTGCACTAGTTTTGCAGCAGTTTTTGATTCCCCATAAGTTTGGGTCACAATGGATAGTTTGATGTTTGTTTGGAAGTTATGCTGTGTTTGTGTGTTTAGATGTTGAAAGTTGTTTTTTGAAACTGTTGTTTTTTTTACAAATATTTTGTTAAAATAAAGTTAAACCAATATGTTACTAAACAGCTAGACTCAAACTTTGAGTAAAATGTGTCTATAAAGCTGTTTTACACTTTTTAATTTGTATTTGTGACTACTAATGTCATTGTGACCTTCGGTGTTGCTGTGAAGAAGGAAAATGCATTTTGACATAGTTATTTTGATGAATGAATACAAAGGGTAAAGTTATATTAGTATCTTACTAAATAGTTACACTGAAACTTTACATCAAATATGTCTATATATGTGTTTTACACTTTGTCAAAAACATCTGGTATTCGCAGTCTGTCCTTGACAATGACACTCATAGAATCATACAGGCACTACCTGTGCAATCATCAAGGACATCCTTTCTGCATCACTCTGCAAACAAGCCTCCTAGCATAGTGCTAGTTGGAGGAAGAAGTCTGCTTGTCTATGAGGGCATTTGGTGCCAAGTATCCCTCTTGTTACTTCCAGCAAGTTGTTCACAGTCAGTTTGCTAAGAGGTGTTCTAAGGCCACACCCCCTTTCTGCACCATTCTGCAAACATGTCTCCATCGACAATACTGGTTGGGGAATAAAGTTCTCTTGTATGCTAAGGAACATTGGGGACCTATAAGCCCTTCTGGTACTTTCTATAAGTCCTACTCATCAGGATTTGTGAAAGCTGGTCAAAGGCACGCACCATTACCACACAATTCTGCAAAAACCATTGCTACTTAAAAAGCATGGAAATTCACTGAAACAAACAAATATTACTGGGTAAGTTATAGTTAACAATTAGCATTAAAAAAACAAAGGTTACAGGTATATTATAGTTAGGATATAGAATTTAAAAAACACCTTAGAAATTCACTGAAACAAACACAGGTGACAGGGACGCTATAGTTAGGCTGACATTTCACTCGTAAAAAACCAGAGAAATTAAATAATTATAGTTAGCTAGGCTAACTATAACTCATGCCCCCACAATGAACTTCTTATGACCTTGCATAATATATCACTTATGACATGGTCAGTGACATCACTGATGGCATCTCAAATGACATCACTGATGACATCATCCAATGAATGTGAGTACTTCTAAAATGTTATGACTGTTAAATATATATACACCAAGGTGTATTAATGAATCAGTGGGTGTATGAGTGCCTGTAATGATGATTTAATGGGTGCGTGACTAACTGTATAATTGAGTGATTAAATTGTGCCTGTCAGTTGGTGTGTTTATGGCTGCATGGGTTGGTGAGTCGGTACATGAGTGGTTGCATGGGTTATTGATTGGTTGTCGGAGTACCTGTATGGGTATATGAGTATCTGAGTATCTATATGGCTGAGTGAGGGGGTATGTGACTCCCTGCATAAATGAGTGAGTGGGTGAATCAGTGGCTGTGTGGTAAGTGCATCTGTGAAGGGCTGTACGGTTGAGTGTGCATATGACTGTGTTGGTGAGTGAATGGATGTCTCAGTGCCATATGTGTGAGTAACTGCATATGTAGAAAGTCAGTATAGGTGAGTGTTGGAATATTTAAGTGACTGTATGTGTGAGTGAATGATTGTGAGAGTGGCTATATCTGTGAGTGTGTGATTGTGTCGGTGACTGTATAGGTGAGTAAATATGTCTTAGTATGTGTATGAATAAGTGAGATGGTATGTGTAAAACTGCATAGGTGAGTAAGTGGCAGAGTTATTGACTCTATGGGTAAGTGATTAGGTATGTGAGTAGCTCTATGAGTGTCTGACAGTGTATGAGTGGCTGTTTGGGGATATGAGTGGATATGTCAGTGGGTGTATGACTGGCTGTATGGGTGAGTGAGTGAGTGGATTTGTGTGTAGACCTATGAATGAATGAGTGGGTATGTAAGTACTAGTATGGGTGTGTCAATGATTTCAAGAATGGTAGTGTGAAAGTTGGAGTGGGTGTATGAATGGTTATATGGGGTGTAAGTGGCTGCGTCAGAGATTCTGTGGATGATGTCATCAGTAATGTCATTTGATTTGTCTTCAGTGATGTCACTAACCATGTCAAGAGTGATGTAATATGTGAGGTCATAAGTTGAATTTCTCTGGTTTTGTACGAGTGAAATGTCAGCCTAACTATAGCGTCCTTGTAACCTGTGATTTTTTTCAGTGGCCAAGGACCAAGTGGCAGTGGATGGGGCAGCGGAAGTGCCTGGATCATCCATGGATTGAGGAGAGAGTCAGTGCAGGCCTTGCTGGAGAGAGTATGATGCCAGTGGACAAAGCCTTGACAATACATATGCCGGGCGCCAGTCATTGGTGTTGATTCGGGCAAGGGTGATATAGCTGGCACCAACAAACTGCCCATGGGTTCCACGCTGTGCTAGGTTTGTGACACTTGAATGACTTGAAAGTGCCTGCCTGTTGTCATAGGAGTGAGTGAGTGAGGGCCCACCCTAATGTCCAGTGGCTAACATGGCTTGCCAAGGCTAAAAGACTAAAAGAATTATAGGCCTGACATGCACATACTCATCACAGCGATTTTCCCTGGGCGTGCGGGTCTTCCTGGTGGCTCTGCATGGTGAGGGGTGGTCCTGTTGGGCCCTCTGGTGATTAAGTGGAAGTCGAGGAGAGAAAACACACCTGGCTGGGGATAGTGTGTGTTTGGAGCATGGGAAGGCTTACAGCATCTTTCCACTGTGGAGTGTTGTCTTCGAGCAACGCATACCAAGCTCAAGCCACTGGCATCACTTAAGGAGATGGCTGAGAAGCTAGCCTCTGCGGGTTGTTCCCTGATTCCATTACAGGTCATAGAGGGCTTCCACTGGATCCCGGTGAGTGCCTGGCCCCTTGGACATGCGGGGCAATACCTAGGAGTGATTTTAAGAAAAGCTGGTTTCTGCGTCCTTGGCCTGCATTGGGGCTCCCCCAACATGGCTCTTGCACTTTTAGATATCAAACAAGCATTAAACTCCTGGAACTATCTTTTGCCTGTGTTGAAGAAAGCGGGTAACAGTCCTAAGTATACATAAAATGGGTTTGGCTACTTTACACTGACCCTTGTGCAAGAGTGTGATCGGGAAACTCTTCTGTTTACATAGAGGGACCAGGTAGGGGTGAACCCTGTCCCCACTCCTGTTCATACTTGTGATGGAACAGATTGTGGAGAGATCGCACAGGATTATGAGCCCCTGGGTGATAATGGTAGGGGAGACCATACATGTGGTCTCCCTTTATTCTGATGATGCCCTGCTATATCTGAGATAGCCAATATATTCTTTGCTGATACTTCTGAACGTTATGCAAGAGTTCTTGGAAATTTCTAGGCTCTGCATTAACCTGGCAAAGCCCACATTTTTTCTGCTGGGGGTTTTGCCTGGAGTATCGATCGCGGCGATCCCAAATGTGGGGCTCCCCTGGGAGTCGGACAGTGTCTGCTACTTGGAGATCTGACTGACACACACCGAACAGATGCTCTTGGAGCTTAATATCAGGAGCATGATGGATGGGCTACGCACATCCGTCAGGTTCTAGAGGGATCTACCTCTGTCTTTAAAGGGCAGAATTGCCATAGTAAAGAGGATCATGCATTCAAAATGCCACTAAGCGCTCCAGGGCAATGTATACGCTATTCCTAGACACCACTCTAAATTTATTGATAGCCTCATAGTTAACCTGCTATGAGCGAACAAGCAACAACCAACCCAGTTGTCTACACTTACAAGAACTTGGAGTCTTGGGGGTCTAGAGAATCCAAATATTGAGCTATACTACATGTCAGCACATTTGCAACATTTGGTTTATTGGCTTGACCCTGAAGTCACCTGGGAAAAAACTCTTCTAGGGGGCTTTCATGCTGTGAGATCATTGTTGGCTTTACTGATGAGTGGATCACAGGTTCCTTCGGATACACCCCCTATATCATATGCAAGGTGTCCAAGTTGTGGGAGGGAGCAGTTAAGAGAGTGATTCGGCATGCATCATATGCCCCGTACATGCCACTATGGACTATGCAGCCGTTTCTTAAGATAGCAGAGTCCATATCAGTAGTGGAAGGGTGGGGGCTGCAACACATTAGGCAACTGGTATCCTGGTGGGCAGTTTGTCCCATGGGAAGATGCTATAAAATCTGTTGCTCTGGGAATGGAACAATATTTACAGTACGCTAAGATCTCTGCACACAGCGCAAGATCTGTGGGTGACTGCTGACCTTCTGGGGTGCCCTGGTGTGATCCAATACTCTGGTGACATTAGATATTGCGAGGGACCCCAAACTGATATATCATATATTTAGGGCACTACGCAAATACCTTCTAGGAATGCTTCTTCACGTCTAGGTCAAATGGGACTGAATACTAGAGGAGCCAGTGACTGAAAGAAACTGGATATGGTACAAGAGGCGGTACTGACTATTAGGTCAAATGCCAGAATTAAATTAATACAATACAATTACGTGCACCAAACGTATTTTTCCCCCAAAACATTGCATGCCATATAGACTGCTAGGTTCAATAGTTGCACTTACAGTGGAAGCCTTGCGGCAGACTTCATGCATATGATGTGGTCTTGTATGGCTCTATCCTCTTATTGGTAGACCGTGTTAGCAAATCTGAACAAAGCCCCTAGTTGGACCATAGAGCTAGCGGTATGGCAGGTGTTACTAGGACTGATCCCCTCCCCCCAATAAATCACTTAATAGAACGTTTGTCCTACTTGACTTGCTGTTATCGAAACAGAGGATAGCTATAAAATGCTTTGGACTGGCTCAGGAATGATTCTGAATGGGCGACTGCTGATGAATTTCAGAGGAAACATGTCTGTGAAGATAAAAATAACTGGTAGATGATCTCAGAGCTTGGGCAGGCTTTTTGTATCACTCTAAGGAACCGCCAGTGGATGTGTAACTTGGGGAATCGGCTGTGTGATGTGCCTGCATGGCGTGAGGTTACAAGGAGTACGGATGGATACTGGGTACTATCTGGAAATGTAGTCTGACATCAAAGACTGATTGCCATTACACTGCTGTAATTTTCTGGACTGTCTATGGGCCTATGTTTGAGAGCAGAGGAGTGTCAGGGGTAGTTGGGCATTGTTAAGGTGGTATTAAAGTGAATCATTTACTGATTTCACACTGTTAATTTGCTGATTTTTACCAATGCCAATCATATCCTGTGAAACTTCAATAAAGATTATTTGAGAAAAAAATCCAATGCTAGAATATACTTGGATCCCAATATTTACAGTTGTTTTTCTCAATTTCCTCCTTGTTTTTTCGTAGTTATTCCATCTATCACACTGTACTTCAATCCACCCTCATCTCCTTTAGGTACAGAGTGAAAGTTTCTGGCTACTGCATAGGTAGTTTCAAGAGTCTTAATAGCTCTCAGATGTAGCAGGACTCGTTTACTATGTACAGGTAAAGTAGTGCTTCTTACGTACGTTTTAGGACCGGGCAGCTCAATATATAAACCATATATTCACTTTTACAATTAATGTTACCACTTATTTTTTTTTACTCCTGCCTGGAATCACTTTATATGTCATATTTTAATCAATCTTGACCTATTTGCACTTACTGCATTTTACAAAGCCTTGATTAATTTTCAACCAAGATTGTTTTTCCATCCTAACATCAATCATGACCAGTGTGTCTCTCACAGATCCAGCACTCCTAAAGGTGATTTGTGTCCTCCTTGGTATTTCACCCACAGTTAAAGGATATTGTATTATATGGATTTTGGGAGAATATGTATAATGCTCAATGATTCAACTGAAAAATATTGAAAACTAGCAATTTTATATAATCCTACATGTAGGAAATGACTTCTGCTAAATAATGTTTTGTTGTTATAAGTAAAATTATTTCGTTTTTTGGATAGCATTGGTCAGATATATTGTTTTCTGTATCAGAAGTATGGTGACTGACATAGTATGATTCTCATGTTTATTATATGTTGCACTTCATATGATTTCCATTTTGCGATTACTCCCGATTTCACTTACTAATTGAAATGCACAAGCTCCGTTGGTGTCTCAATAACATATAGCAAAGGGTAGCACCTGTTTTAGGTTTGGATCTTTTTATTTATGGATTCTGAAAAAAAAAGTGCAGAAAGCCTCAGTCACAACCCCAGCAAGAATAACACCTTGAGCCCATCAAACAACTCTCCATGAAATATATCTCTGAGTATCACGTACTACAGTAGGAATCAGAGCTCTTCCTTTAGGAGCCCTGGGAGAGAGGAGGAGAGAAGAACATAGAGACAATATTGATATAGAATGAGCTTCACTATAGTCAAGCACACAACCATAGAGAAGACCTCCTAGGACCCACTGACGCACAATAGTGATGCCAAATGAATGACCTTCTAGCCACCCTCTTCTCATTTAAAAACTTATAGCATCACATCAGACTCATCCAACACCCATCTGCGGCCCCACAAGGTAAGACCTAGCAAGCTCTTCCTGCCCAAACACATATTATTGCTTTCCATTGTGTTACGTTCATAATTTAAACGGGAAACCCACTGAGGCGGTGAGCCCCTTTACCACATTAGTTTCCCTGATCTCCATCAGCCCTCATTCTCTTACCAATGTTTCAGCAACCAGGTCTGGATAACACACTGGTCTGTTCTCTCTAGCCATTATCATGTTCTGTTGTTTTGCTGCCCTTAGGAACTGTTCTCTTCATTCTTACAATTTCACCACCACCATCACAGTTCCCTCCACATTATATACCATTTCCAGACAGTTTGATACCAGTCTGCAGGTCTTTGCATTACTGGGTCACTATGCTCTTGGAGCAGTAGCAGATCCTGGACACTTTTTCAACCCACACCAGCAAGTAGTCAGGCAGGATCTCCACTGGGACCCCAAGCACATGGATATTGGTACCCCTCTATTGACTTAAGTTTCAACGTAGCTTCTGCAGCATATTGCTTGAAGGCGGTAAATAAGCTCAGTAAAATGCAAGTACGGTAGCAAGCCATCAGTGAAAATTCTAGGGAACACACCCTCTCTTCTGATTTCCCGGCTGCTGTCTCCACAACCAGCACACTGTCATGCAATCCCTCCAACCTCTATGCCACTTTCCTTACTGTCACTTAAATTATGCCAGTTTTTTTTACTATCTTTGTTCAGAAGTCTGCAATAGGTCGTAAAAATAGGTTGCCCTTTAGTTAGGCCACCTTCAGCCAGAGCTATTTGTGTTTGTTTGTGGACACTTCCTATAGAGTTCTTTGAATAGGGCAAAAAGAAGACTATTCTATATTTTGATTCCTGGCCTTCATGGCTCACAACTATGAGCCAGTCCCTTAACCCTCAAGTTTCCAACACAACAACATTATTGAGAGGATCTTCCAGGAGTATGCCATTAGGGCTCAGGGCATGGAGCAGACAAGCCTGATGACTCAGAACCCCACTGTTGAGAAGACCATGAAAGACTCTGTAGATTCAGACATTTATGGCTCATCTCAGCTTCTCTTCTCCACTGAAGGTTGCATCGAGGCAGGATAAACAGAGCATGTAGGTTCTGCTGCTGCCACTGGGTGAAAAAACATACTCCTTCACAAGCGTGTTGATATCTCAACACTATCCCACCCCCCTGGTACCAGTCATCCTTTAGCACCTGAGGCCATACACATTGTGCCCTTACCATGCCCATTGCTGTCACACATTTTGTAATTTGAAATGTTTGACTACATTCATTTTTGCATATTTTTATTCATACAGTAAAACACCTTGACATGACAGGAATCAATAAATCATAACATCAGAAATTCAACATCCAGTACTATCACACACAAAATTAATTCTATAAAATTGCAAGCTAAATGGGCATTCCCAAATCCTCAACTCTTGTTATAGCTGTAGCATACTGTAAAAGTTAGAATACACTTTGTAAAGCATAACATTGTATTTTATCTCTTACTGCAGTACTGTTTTGAAGTTCACTGTACATTTTTATGTGCATGGCTGGATACACCAAAGCCATACATTTTGGGCTTAAATCACGAAGTTACATTTTCACATGCAAAACTCATGTGTACATATACTCCTGCAAATGCAAGAAACTGTATACTTTTTGATTTCACCATAAAGTTAATCATAGGTGGTGACTATATGTTTCCACCTGCTGGTACAGCCTCCCTGAACTTTACGAGAGTAGATCACTATGGCCGCCGCCAATGCTCATTTTATTTATGAACCACTGATTCTAGCACAGAGTTGGGTTGACTGGCGTCTTTATTAGTTGAAGAGCTGGAGTAGTTCAGCCTAGACATTGGCAAAAGGATTCTTGTCCGAATAATGTAAAGGTATGTGCTGCCTTTTGTTAAAAAACTAGCCATATTTTTGGACATATGTAAAGTAAACAACAGAACATAACACAATCATTGCAGCACAATTAAAACAGGACATATCTTAGTCATTACCCATTACCATTATTCACCGCAACTGCTCCGACAGCCCCAATACCTCACTCTATCGCATTCACACACTCCTACAGCCACCCACATAACACTCAGCATATGTATGAATTCGCCTCAACATCTGTTCACTCACCAAATATGCCACAGGGATCTGGGACCTGCTGCATGGTAACTCCTTTGACCTACGTTTCCTTATGGAAAACTGACTGAACTAATTTGAGAAAAAACCCTTTTTGTGATAGTCACCCTCCACTTTTTGCTCCAGATGCTGTCTTTTTAAGTCTGAAAGTGCACTGGGACCTGCTAATCAGACCCCAGTGCCAGTGCGTTTCCCCTCAAACTGTAACTATTCCATTGGTACACCCAATTGGCAAGCATTTATCACTCATTGTGAGTCCCTAGTATATGGTACCAATGGTACCCATGGCAAGGGTGGCAAGAAGGGTCACCCTGGGGGACCCAACTAAAAGTGTGTCTGCTGGTCTGACATGTAAGCCCTGCATGAGCAGCCTGTCTGTTTGAGAAGAGCTCTGCACACATTGTGTGCTGCAGAGCCACACTACTACCTTAATGTAAGTAAGACACTCTTAAGGTTGCCCTTCTTAGCACAGGAGGTACAGTGCATTATGTTAAAGGTGTGGATATATTTATGTCCCTACATATAGATCCATACAGTAACCCTGTAAACCAAGGTTTTGCTGTAAGTGACCTGTGGTCTATAGAGTAATATAGGCTGGCTACCAGACATTGCCAGCTCCATTATGGAATGACTGATTTGTGCGATGGTCGGTATGAAACACCATGCTTTTTCAGCATCCAACATGATTTTTGTGTCAAGAGTGACCTGGCATACAGAGGGATGCCACCCTGCGTGGGTGCCTTCTAGGATACAAAGATCCAATTCCTTGGCGGGCTTCCCTGTGCCATTTGCCACCAAGACTAGTGTCTACCCTCCTGGCAAGATGTGCTGGTACTTCCCAAAGATGGATACAAAGTCCTGTGCAGGAAGAATGTCACACCTCCACCCTCCAATGATGGCGAGTGCTTACAGTAATCAAGGTGGTGAGTCTCAAAGGCTTAACTGTCATTGGTATTTAATTCTCTTGTCCCCCACTCATGGACAAAGCTTTCCTGCCCTGTCTAGCCAACAGGTGGGAAAATATTTTCAGGAGGTGTGCATCCCCAAAAGGCTAGCCACACCTTTAGAGTGGGCTAGAAGATTTGTACAGCCGAGGCAGGATGCTGCCAGTTTAAAAGTACCCACAATTGAGTAGTCAAGGTAGCATAGTGATGCACACCCACAGGATGTTGTCACTACAGGGGCATGATAGCCGCAGGGACCAGTAGCCCATTTGCCACTGTCCATCACACCCTTAATGCCCCCTAAACTAGGATTTAAGGGGCTATCCTGGCACCAGAACTTCAGTTCTAACTTGGAAACTGAGAAGAGGCATGAGGAAGATGCCATCACTGAAAACAGGTCTTTGGACTCCGTCACAGCATTAAGAGAGAACAGTTAAGAGCCCTCAATAAACCATATATTGGAACCATGTGTTTATGGTGAAAGCTAATTGCACCTAGCAAGAGGGACTCCAGTGGATGCCAGAAATCCAAAGCAGACTCCCCTCACTGGTGGAACTAGTCAACTGCATCCTGCAGAAGAATTGATATGCTGTGTCACAAGAATTGTGACCTTTCACAAGTGAGACCAATGAAGAGGAGTCCTGCAAGAACGGAGTGGTGGCTAAGATCACACCAAGTTGCAAATTGCTAGTCTATTTGTGTCAACCTCCAGCTGCTGAAGGACCCAAGGACTACATTTGCCACAGCCAAGGCTTGGTGATCACCAGTTGGGTGATCGACCTCGTAATCAAAATCTCTAGCATGAGAGAACCTCACATTGACAGTGACCGATGTCGTCAATGACCCCGCTGCTGTGTTTCTGCATCTTGAAGTTGGTGTTATCCAGTGTGTGGCAAAGCATCATTGGCGCAACCTGCACCAACTAGTGACAGCTGCCAGTTTCCTCTGAACCCGGAGCAGCCAAGCAGGGTAGAAGAAATCTAGCTATTGCACTGGGTCCTGGGCCTCTAATCTCTGAGGGTAGAGTGTTTCTCCATCGACAAGTGTTGTTTTGCCAAGTGTTGTATTTTTTACAGCTCCCGCAGATCCCATCAGCACCAAGGACAGACAAGTAACTTCTGGATTTAGACTCCCTGGACAAGGTAACAAAGTAATGACTGTCAATTCCTAGAGACAGCCATACACTTGAATGTCTAACCATCAATCATAGGACTGCGTCATATGGCCATATCACCCACTACCATTGCACAATCAATCCGACTCAAGCCTTTTCACAAACCCACCACATTGACCAACTGGCATTCTAAGACAATTTAGTTTCACCAATGATTGTGTATTTTGTTGCACATCATTATTTGTGAAGAAGCATACATACACGAAGATTCTACTTCCTGTGCACCAAGACTAACACTGCACTAATAACAACTGAAAGATAGACAATCATCTAGAGAGTACAGATGTATTTATACTGAGGGTTCCACATTTGAAATGGAGTTGCATTGATTTACATGAGATCTTCTGTTGTGGGACACCACAGTTGATAAAATGGTCCTCAGGGCTTTAACTACAAAAACCAGGTTTTGCAATTGGACACCACATACTGAGGAAAATACGTGCCAAAAATAAATACATTTCGTACACTAAAAATCACTAAATGGAAGGGAATGTCAGACCTTGCCCCTTGAGCTCAAATTCACAGTGGAGAATACAAATACAGGTACAAAATCTGACCCAAATACAGACCAACTCAAAAGGCTTTACATGCAACATAAAGAAACTACATTTTTCTGTGAAAGGCATAGATTCTTGCTAACCAGGTTCCACATTGAAACCTTATATTTCCTGATAGCTTTCCTAAATCAGGGTACCTGGTTTCCATGTCTTCCCTCTTGTCCATGTGTTGGATGCACTTAGCACTTTACTTTATTTTGCACTCTGTACAACACACAGAGAAGGCAGTTTCTCTGGCCACTTCTCTTAACACTAGGCACTCGTTCCCACAAACAGGCCCTGTGCTACCTTTATGATCTGGATACTCCAGAAACCATAAATGGGGTCTTAAATCACATTTTAAGTGTATTTAATATGCTTTTATGGCAAGAGGGATTCCCAATCAATTTTTACTTGCACAGCTGACCCTGGTTAGAGTTTCTTGTAATGAAGGTTGGTGGTAAACCCTTTGATATATTTTCCCCTTTTTGCGTGAAGTTCCATAATCACCCAATTGCCCCTTTCTTTTTTCGGACTGCTTGTTTGATGTTAGCTATACCTGTGAAAGACATGCTTTTTTGGCTCTGTGAGTTGCAGAAAATAGTAGGTTGGTTTTAGTATTTCATCTTTTCTATGGCTTAGAAGAAATAAACTCAACGTTTTTTTAACCCCTGCCACTATGTTTTAATGCGTTTGTATCTTTGAGGAGTTCCTACATGTACTGTGTTAACTATGTCACACTTTTTAATTTTCCTTTAGTATTTTAACATGTTGGACACAATGCTGATAGTATGATATTTTACATGTTACAATTTTGTGTGCACTTTTATGGTTTTATCTAAAAAACGAATAATGATTTTGATTGGCTGACACATTGCTCTGGTTGATCCAGATACACCAGTGACAGTGGAAGGGGAGGTGTTAGGCAAGAGAGGTAGATGATTATGCTGGTAAGAATAGTTTGTATTATCATCATTAGAAGAAAAAATGTTTCATTCCTCTGTACACAGGAGGTCAGCAGCCACAGACTCATTTGAAAGCAGGTGTCCATGAACAACTATTAAAGGAACCTCACAAATTACGCGTATTGTCTCCAAAATTGGCAGTTAGTGAAACTCTCTCCAAACAGGGAAGCCATGCCACCTCCAAACAACCCCGAGTTTTACTGTTTTCTTGAAAGGGACTTACCTTCATGCGCAGCTGGAAATGATAATGTGTGAAGGCTGTCTGACTTCATGGTTGAATAGATGTGCTTGTTTTCGTTTAGTTGCTATGGTTACAGAATTAATTCACAATGAATTTTTTGCTGGAGAATGAGTTCTAAGAAGGATTAGTGGTAAAAATCTTTTAACTCTTTGGAATGATGCTGCCTGAGCTGACTTACACTGGATAAGCTGTGTGTCAGAAAGAAGGTGGAAATCAGTCAAAAATAGGGCCTCTCCAACAGTTAAAGATGTTACCCAATCTAATTTCAAAAGTAGTCTTCCCATGTAACCGTCCTCCTTTGTCTACAAGTGCTCTTAAACATCACAGTAATTCCCCCGTGTTCAACTACAATTGTCATCTCTCCATACAGCCAGAGAGACCCTTCCTTTTTATGCCATATGTGAGGAATGAACTATGCCTGTTATAGAGAACTAATTCTACTCAGCTGCCAGTTGCTTTGCACTTTGAATGCAGTCCCTTTTATAAATGATTTAAACCCTTATATTCTCCTCCCTAACCCTATGTTGTGTTGATGTCTGATTCAGTAATTCTGTCCCAAAGGAAATTCTAATGTTATTTTCCTCTGAATCCTGATGCAACCACATGAGACCAATTATTGACAGGAAACAGACAGAATGTAATGAGTTAGTAAATACGCTATTCTCTGTGTTGAAATGTTGCCTAAAGTACAGTATAGTAGCTATTTTGCATCAAAGGGTGTCCCATCGGTGGTACATTGCCATTTCAAACCAGCCACTTGATTTGACACAATTTTCTAACTGTACATTTGTAGACTGGGATTTGAGCAAAAAAGTGATGCCTCCTCCAAACAGGTGCAACGGTGGAACAAGTTTTAAAAGCCTCCACACCTTTCCAACTTTACATCTGTGCAGCCCAAATACATAGTAGTAAAAGTATTAAGCTATTTTAAAGCATAGTTTTTACTTAGTAGATATGGCGCTGTTTTTCTCTCATTTTGATGCAAAACTGAGCAGCAACTCTGATTGCTTAGCTGCATTGCTCCAAGGGTTTTTACATTTTGCACAAAGAGTCTTCACTTGGCCTCACTTGAGGGCACCTCGTGAATCTCCATTTGCCGCCATAGGATTTCCATTGGAAGCAGGGTCTGTTTTACCATATAGTGCCCCAGGCCCATTCTGTCCACATCGGAAGCATGAGAGTTTCAAATGTCCCTGCCAGCCCATATACAGGGTTGTGCTAGTATCCATACTGCCTTGAGCATCTACAGAGGCAGTTAGCCTCATGCCCCCCTGTAACCTCAGATGTATCTCTCCTTTGTAGGCCAATAGCCTCAGATCACTGTCTTTAAGATGAACAAGTCTCTGAGCCCCTGTCCTCTGCATGTACATCTTTCTGAACATCAAGAAGATGTAGCAATAACAGGATGCATCTGTCATCTAGAAGAACAAGATGGGCTAAGAGTAGGAGTGGAGGCCAACTGGGACTTTCCACAGTTTCTTACCTGATATTTTGGTAGTTTTTGAAGCTAAGACAGTGACATGGCTTAAAATAAACAATAACCTTTTGATGAACTGTGTACCTTATAAGGAGCTTCAGCTTTAAAGCTTCCAAGAAGTGATGCAAATTATTTTTAATAAAATGTTCAGCTTTTGTAATATTCCGTGGTCATACACCTGCTAATGTTTAGATGTTGTGGTCAACAGTTCCTCATTAATAATGTATATAAGGACTGTCCACTGACCAACTTGTTGATAACCTCTCACAGTGTAAATTCATGATGAAGTGTTCACAGTTAGCTGCTTCATTTAACATTAACATTAGTTTTTTTTGTTAGGGGATAAAATTATATTGTTTTGTGGGGGTGTTACTCTTTTAAGTCACATGGTTTCCTTCCTTTTCTGCTGCAGGGCCGCAGCCAGTTTTTGATTTAAATAATCTGCCAATTTTGTAACACACGAACAGATAGATGCAGTACCCCTCACTAAGTGACTTGTCCTACTAGTACTGTCAGTCTCTCCTCCTAGTCTACGCAGTCTGCAACTGGACTCAATGGTGTGGGTGGGTGAATTCATGAATTCATTTCCATTATTAATGATGCCTCCCCCAAACTTTTTCTTACCTGTGATTGATGTTTAAACTTAGGCACAGTGATGATGGTTTGGTTTACCAAGATGCCATAGTTGTGGTGGTAGTACACAATAGACACTGGCAGTCGCATTTGCAAAAAAAAGAAGAAGAAACAGTCAGTTGCCTGAGAGAGACTATGGAAGGGGAAGTAGAATGAAGTACAGTACAGTCCACAAGTAGACTGCCAAACAAGAAACCATAATAATGATGATTAGCAATGCTAAAGTAAAATAAAACAAAATGGTGGTGGGCATAGCCTAGCACGTTGCAACTCACTGTAGTTGACGCGAGTCACTGACTTGACAAAGGCATAAACTTTAGTGCTGTAATTTAGGAGGGGGAAGATGAATCCAATAGATGCCAGCATTAATTATGATGGATTATGTTCCTTTGTAAAAAAAATTGACTTGCAAATGTACTGAGCATGGGTGGGCATTGGCAAGCAGAAGAAGATCCTCGCCCTGCCTTGATTGAAATTGAATTAGTGTTGCTTTCACCACATCCACCCCAGCAAGTGTGTGATCAATTATTGGCGTAAATTTAATTTAATTTAGACACATCTCAATATATAAATCACACAGCCGGGGGGAAGAGGGTTAGGGTTTGATGAATGGTTGGGAAGGGGTATTTAAGGGAAAGGTTTGACAAAGGCAAACACTACACATAGACAACAACAACTGAACACACACAATCTTGGCAGACGACCATCATATATCTGTTAAGGGAGAAAAAGGAAATGCATGCATGATGATGACTTGATGGTTAATGATGATAAGTAGTACTTAGTAACTGGACTAGCAGACCGTACAGGGCAGCAGTATATATTATTAATTATTATTTTTCTATTTTCCTTGCCTGTCTGCCCTCAGACAGATCCAAATTACATACATTTTATTTATGTTCTGTTGTACCGGGCTTCCTTTTAAAGCTAGCAAAGAAAATTAAAAAATATCTGTAGGGATCAAACTGTAAGCAAAGAGCAAACATAATAAACACACAGTTTGGAGAGAAAAAAATAAATCAAATTATTTAAAAGATGATACTAAAGTTACTGCATGTTATCCTGGTGAAATTGGGGAGTTGCATCTTGGCATTCCTCTTGGTCATCCCTTTCATGGATGCTGCGTCCGTAATTCTTGGGTGCCACTGTCTGTCTGGCGGATGTGGATTGGCAAGGTAAGTGTGAATTGGTTTTCCCAGGATAGCCCAGGGTGAAAGCCGGCCTGTAAGTGTAGATGGAAAAACAAAAGGGATATTGCAACAATAACACTTTCAGAGGCGGCATGGCTAAATCATGTCTACTCTGTTTCCAGCATTAACCTACAACATCAACAGGACAGAGCAGGCCTATGGCACCGTACCAACCTCCACTTAACTTAAATTTCGACAGAGTCAGACAGTAACAGAGCACACATATACAGCAACATAGCATTTTAAAAAGTAAGTAACTAAATCAATGCCTGGCTATCAGTCATACCACTACTACACTCCTGACTGACTACTCGACTCCACCAGTACTACACAGACATGTAGGTCTGCTGTGGTTGTTGTTGACTTGTTTACCTTTTATGCCACTTCATGATTTGAAACACCCTGAGTTATTTCATTAATCATCTCCAATCCAATTGACTGACTGCAAAGATACTATGTGGTCATCATCATGGTGTTGTCCAACTCAGTCTGTAGTGTACCAAGTGAGTCCAGATTCCATATTCAAAAATGCAATGGATCAGCCTGCAGTAGAAGTACAATTTTGCTATTAAAAAAAAAAGGGGAACATTGACGTGAGTCACTTTTAGTTTGTACAATAAATAGTAGTACACTTAGACTTCACTTCACGCACAACAAACAGCACAAACACCAATCTCTCAGAGTCAGCATCCAATGCATGTCATCATCATTACCTGTTCCTTCTCATCTTAATTTAAGGGGCAGTCCTGCTCAGCTTGAAAAAGATGATAGCTATAGTCATCACATATGTTCCACTTCTTTTGGAGGGACTCGACAAGGCAACAACATTTCTTGTACTATTCTCCATCCAATGTCTGGCTTGAGGGAAATGGATTTAGGGGAGTCTGGGCTGGAGGATGGAGCAGGACTCAGATGAGTGGACTTAATTAAATGCACACAGCTGCAACTCCAATATGGCAATAAAAAGAGAAGAAGGTGGTGATGGATTTGTTGTGATTCGAGCCAGAAAGACAGAGACACAGAAATAATAAAAGTAAATAAGGAAGAAAGAAAGTAACAAGTTGAAAGCCTAGTTGTCAGGGAAGTATAGCTCATACTCAAACTCTGGTGGTTCAACCAGAATTAGGCCATCGTCTTACACACTACTTCCAACACCTAAGTCGCTGTCCTCACCTTTCTGCTGTGATTTACCTATTTTGTAATTTGGTGGTATAAAGTGCTGATTCATTTTGATCATGGTTAACATCTCAACGTTTTTGGGCAAGAGACTGGTCCTTTTCACTGTTACAATGGCACCAGCAGCAAGGAAAACATGCTCAGAAGAGACACTTGCGACAGGGCATGCCAGATATTTAATCGACAGCCTGCTGAGCACTGGCCAGTTGCGCCTTTTCCCATACCAATGGGTTTTGATCTATGTAGACCTCTGATGGGTCATCCAGATAGGCCTGGACCATCTGCTCGATGCTCAGGGGTGCTCCGCTTTGCTGGCCCTCTTTTGCCATTGCATCAACACTGGACCTAACACGCCCTTGCTGTAGATACCAATCCTGTGCCGATTTTACTTGGGTTGATGATCCTGTTCTTGCTGTTGTTGATAGTGTTGGTGACTGCTGTGAGCCAAACACACTGCCCTCAGGCTCTGAAGTTGAACTTGGCGCCGGATGCCCTGCTGCAGTACTTGTTGTGGGTTGGAGTAGCAGGCCTTTAATAACCAGCCATTCCTTTTCCAAGTCACTGGCTGCCTCAGCTATCTAAGTTTTGTACTGGGCAGCATCCATTTCTGAAAAAGGAATTAATGTCTTAGTGTTCAGTGCTGATTTGTACCATGGATCCAGAATTGTGGCACAAATGTAATGTTTGTCTGACACAGTGTTAGTTTGCACCCTTGTATTTTCAGCTAAGCGAAGGGCTAAGCTCTCCACCAACTCAAATGCTTCTTTTTTTTCCTCCACACCATTGTACGTTGCAGACACCACCTTCAGCAGTTGCTCTAGCATGTGCAACAATGGGATAGCTTGGCCCATAGTACAGTCCTCCTTGCTGACTTCACGTGTGAAGAGCTCAAAATGAAGTAGCATCTGTGTCAATGGTCATGCCTTTCACAGTAGCATCCCCTAGTCTTTGCATGACAATGTCATTGATTAGTCTGTACTGATCAAGCATGTACTGATCAAGCATGTAATAAGTTGAGTTCCAATGTGTTGCCACCTCCTGGATGAGTGCTTTGACTGGCATACTATGTTGAATGATTCTCAGCTGCTTCCGGGCTTTAAAAGAATGGCTGATATGTCTGCATATTCTTCTGCAGGTGGTCAGTAAGTTGCTGACTTAGTCTTCTTTTTTCAGAAAGTCTTGAACAATGATGTTAATGCAGTGCGCCAAACACAGGACCCTGAAATAGCCACCAGTGTGCATGGCCTTAACTATATTACTGCCATTGTCTGTGGCAACAAAACCAATGTTAGGCCCTCTTGGGTGCAGCCATTCAAAGACCTTGCTGTTAAACTGTTCCAAAATGTTTGCAGCTGTATGAGATTTCTCCATGGTGAACATGGCTACAGTTGCATGTTTACAAGTGGCATTAAAAATCTCTGCAGTGTCAACAACACCTGCTGCAGATATCTTTTCTCTAACCCCCACAAAAGAGATCCAGTGTGAAGTGATGCACATGTAATCTGTTGTCAGGTGGATATTGTGAACAGCACTGTGCTGCAAAGCTTGTCCAAGCAATTCTAGCACGTCATGATGTAGTGCTAGCACAGCAACTCTGGCAAAATAGGACCGGCTGGGACCCTTCCATTTTCGGCACAAATTCCAGAACACCCACCAGTTCCACAAAAGAAAAAGGGAGAAGATCCAGCGCTAACATTTTTGCCAGATTGGCATTGTACAAATGTGCCATTGGGTGGTTGCATTCGTACTGCCCCTCTGACCTAAGCATGCTGACAATGGTAGCCTGGATTTTTTTCCTTTCTGGTGCCGCTGATGCAGGTGACTTCTTGAACCCAGATGTTAGGCTCAACAACGCACTTTTCTTCATTGCTGTACTCTGTTGACTTGGTGTCTCAGGCTCAGCTTGACTCTTACTACGGTGCCACTGAGATGTTGCTAAGGATGATGACAATGGGGGCGGTAGTGGTACCACTGCACTCCTGGGGACAGGGCTACTTTGTGTACCAGAGAAAATGTCTCCCTCTTTTTCACCTTCCACCACAATCATATCTTCTTCTACTTCATTCACACCACCAGCAATTGGTGCAGTTTTACATTACAGGCCTTTAAGGTGTTCTTCCCACTGGATCAAGTGGTGTTTTTTCAGATGGGTTGTTTGGCATCCGGTACAATTGCTTGCACCAAGCTTACCCCGACTAACACAATGTCGACAAATTGAGCATATAGCAACGTTCTGCTCCTTACTGCTAACTGAAAAGAAGTTCCAAACTGGGGAGGTGAACTTGCTTGTGCTGCTGGAGGTGCCACTTGCAATGCCGGATGAACTGGAGGGTGTGCTTGGGATTTGACTCTGTGCAATACCACTACCTACTGAGGTGGTGGTTGTAGGTAGGCCTGGGCTAAAATTCCATTCCGCTCGCGGAAATTGCGATAATTTGACATTTTCGCGTTCTGTGGAGAGCGCGAAAATGTCCAAATTTCCGCAATCCGCATTTTACCGGAAATTTTTTGCTTGCTCGCGCTGTAAAATAATTCCATCCTCGCGTGTGCGCGATCACCTTACCTGAATCCCCGCGTTCGCCGACAAGTTTTCCCGATCCGGTCGTGTTCTCCACGAGATGTTGGATTGTTGGTAGCCATTTGCGCGGCAGTTCGTACCCACAGTAACGTCATTTGCCGCGCGATCATGCACCGCGAGACAAGTGAAAACAAGATGCCGCGCCCGCGAGCAACCGCATGGGTAAGTTGGCTAGCCGCGACCACGCAGAAAATACCGCGAATGGGCGGGAAAAAAACTTCCGCATCTTCGCCATATTTCTTCGTACCCACAGTAACGTCATTTGCCGCGCGATCATGCACCGCGAGACAAGTGAAAACAAGATGGCCGCGCCCGCGAGCAACCGCATGGGTAAGTTGGCTAGCTGCGACCACGCAGAAAATACCGCGAATGGGCGGGAAAAAAACTTCCGCATCTTCGCCATATTTCCGCGTGTTTGCAGAGATTTTTAACATTTTCGCGATAATTTGCGAAAGGGAATTTCGCAAATTCCGCCCACCCCTAGTTGTAGGTTCCTGCCGGGCCTTTGCAGATGCACATATGGAAGCTGGAGGTGGTGTTGGTGTTACCTTTGTTGGTGGTATCCATGCCACATCCCTCACAGCAATTTGGGATGGGGTAATAATGTCAGCCTTCGTCTTCACTGGGGCGGGAGTAATGTTCATGATGACTGGCTTGCCATCATCCCCCTCTTCTACACCTACCTCCATAACTCTAAGGCTTTCTGAAACTTTCCTTTTCCCTAGCCTTGTCTTGCGGCGTGCCTCCCTTTTCAGACTGAGCTGTTGGCTTCGAAGTAGCATCTAGACCATCAGAAGGGGTGCTTGAAGAAGTTGATGGACTAACCCTTATTTTCCTGGCTGGGGATCTGGAAGACAATGGATCTTCTGAAAGAGTGGCTTGCTCTTCTTCTTCCTCTGCAGGAAGCTCGATTTTCTGAACTGCCCCTACTTCGGGAGGAACAACTACTATTGTGGGCACTGGTTGCAGCTGTTGTTTAGGGCTGTTGTTGCGGCTGTTGTTGCCCAATTATCTGCTGAGTTTCCTCCTGCATTGATTGGGTACCTCTTTGCAATAACGATAAGTCAATTTCAACATCACTACTCGTTGGCGTTTGCACAATTAGATTGGCTGCCTCTGCGACACTCCTGGGCTTGGGCCTAGGTTGGTGGGGTGGGCCCGCTGATGCGGAGGTGCTGCTCCCAGCTTGTTTCCCAAAAAATATCCTGAGCGTCACACCAGTCTTGGTAAGTGCCACCCCTTCTTAGTACTGGAGTACCTTGTATCTTTTTCTGGGGCAATCTTCTTCAGATGTCAACAGGACACAGTTGCACGAGTTGCAGAGATGTCTGTGGTCATAAGTTACATGACGTCGGGCGCAGCAGGACTTCTGTCTGGTAGTACAATGGGGGATGATGGTGACACCTCCTCCTCTGTCATTTGTGCACCTAAAAGCAAAGAAGGAAGAAGAATATCAGTGAAATGTTGCGTTTGTTGTTGTGTTTCAATTAATACTAGAAAAAACAAACAAATATATTATACAACTTAGTGAGTGGTGGTCACACTTGTTAGTGGTATATTATTACATTTTATTAGCTCAGTTATTAAAAACACATCACAACAGTGTAGCCATTTGTTAGACTTTGACAACAAGGGCTTTGATGGTATACTGTGTACCCTCAGGAAGGATAGGAAAGAAGAAGAAGAAGAAAAACAAAAATACAAATGTAATGGAAGTGGAAACTGTTTGGCATTAATTTGCGCATCACGTCATTCAGGGAGCTGCAGCTGGCAAAGGGGATGGAAGCAGTAAGCCAAGAGGAACAAAGGAAAGACATGCAGGCCTTTATGGCAAAAGCAGCACACTACTAAACTACTACCACAAAATGACCACCAGCCACACGGTCACTCAAAGTCACAACAAGCAGGAGGCATGGAAAACAATGAACTCAAGCAGGCCTGGCTAGACAAAGGAGGGAGGCTTGCTAAACAACACATCTTTAATGCAAAAATACAAAAACGAAAACAAGGTTTGCAATTTACACAACACAAGTACAACCACACCACACACACATCCAACAAAGGCATTTATTTAATACACATCAAAAAAAGTGAAATACCCCAAAAACACATTTTCCAATTCAATCCAATGCCATCCATGCCCTAAATGATGTTTAAATTCAACAGACACCACAGAAACAATTGTTTCATGCACCCATGAGTAGCTTTGGGTCTACTGGTTGAAAGGACAATTGGCAGACTAGGCCACAAGCTTGCAGGCCTATGGTAAAAAGCACACCGGCTTGCTCCACAAAATGGCAGCCAGCCACATGATCAGGCCACCCGCAACAACAAGAAAGAGAAGACAGACAATGCAGGCCTGTGGCAGAAGCGCACTGCCTGGTTTCACAAAATGGCCACCAGCCACATGGCCAGGCCACCCACAACAACAAAAAAGGTAAGACAGACAATGCAGACCTATGGCAAAAGCACACTGCCTGGCTTCACAAAATGGCTGCCAGCCACATGACCAGGCTACCCACAGCGACAAGAAATGGAAGATAGACAATGCAGGCCTGTTGCTAAAGCACACTGCCTGGCTTCACAAAATGACTGCAAGCCACATGGCCAGGCCACAACAACAAGAAGTATAAACCAAGAGGAACAAAGGAAAGACATGCAGGCCTATATGGCAAAAGCAGCACACTACTAAACTACAACCACAAAATGGCCATCAGCCACATGGTCACTCACAGTCACAACAAGCAGGAGGCATGGAAAACAATGAACTCAAGCAGGCCTATATGTGGCCAGACAAAGGAGGCATGCTAAACAACACAGCTTTAATGCAAAATTGCAAAAACAAAAATCCACAGGGCTAAAAAAATGTGCAAGTTACACAACAACCACACCACACACATCCAAAACAAAGGCATTTATTTAACAGACACCAAAAAAGTAAAATACACCCCAAAAAAGGCTTTTTGCAATTCAATCCAAGCCATCCATGCCCTGAATGATGTTTAAATTCAACAGACACCACAGAAACAGTTGTTTCATGCACCCATGAGAAGCTCTGGGCATACTGGTTGAGGCCTATTTATTGGGCCAGACTACTGGACTAGTGAATTAAATAAATATTACAAATTAATTGCAAAAGTTGGAGAAAATGTAGTGAACTTTGCAACATGTTTACTTTATAAAACAAACTAGTAGAAAAATAACAAACAAAGAAAAACAACTAGGCCCCTACTTAAACTACAGATCACCACCCACAACAATAAATTCTAAAAAAACGATGAAAAGTACCAAACAATGTAGGTGCAATGCCCCAATCAAACAAACAACACCAATTCTCCAACTTACTTGTAAAATCTCAAATCCAAAAGTCTTCAAATCCAATGATATATGATGCCGCAGTCACAAAGAGTGATGCGTGAAGTTCCAATTACAAACAGAAAGTGAACAGGACATGAACAAAGCACTGGGAGGACCTGCTGGACAGGAAGAGGAAGTTGGAGAATCTGGGGCACTTCCTTCCCCTTAAAAATAAAAGTAAAAAAAGAAAGAGAACTCCTTACACAATAAAGTACTGCCAAATGTCAATCTGAGGAGTTTTCATCCAAATCATAATTTTTTATAAGGTTTATGCTGCTCGAGAGATATTCTTCTCCAGATTGCAAATTCTGCATGTTCGGCATTGCGATCTTCACGGAACACTGGATGTCTGAGTGCGCCTCCGAATGACGTGTTCATGATCGCACACTCTCGCGAGATCGCGCGGCTGGCTACCAAAATCTCGTGGTGCACGTGAATGGATAGGAAATCTCATTGGCGAACGCAGGGATCACGGTAAGTTGCTACCACGTGCGTGAAAATGCATTTTGAAAGCGCAAACAAGAAAAAAAACTCCGCTCTGCCGCAGATCGCGAAGTTTTCGGTAACTCCGCATTCTACGCGGAATGCAGAGTTGCCAAAAATCCGCAAACTCTGTGAGCGGACCAGATTTTAACGCCCAGGGTTAATGTTTTTGATCTTGATCAGTGATGTGTGTTTGAACACTTGTTGCTTGTTAGATTGTATTGGGTCATTTTTTATTAGTGATGTGTCTTTGACATTTACTGTTTAGTTGTTAAAATAAACAGTGTCACTTCTGACTCGATTCCTGCATTTTCAGACGTGTGCCTTGTTATTTCAGATAACACATTTTCAGTGACAGTTTTTGTGGTAGAAAAAACACACACTAACACATTGCAGAAGCTGAGCTAAGTAGTGGCTGAGAACAGGGAAAGTGTAATGTGAAAGGATATAAATCCACAACACAGAAAATAAAGTCACATTTCAAATAAACCAAAAGTGAGTATGGACTCAATTCATACACCACAAAAGTTGGCCAGGTGTAACCACACCACACAATGAGTTCCAATACTAATGCACTTCTTGACATGGCTTAAGCTATGCAAACACAAGATGATGGACAGAGTGATGAAACATTTCAGCCACTCACCCCCAGGCACAGATCTTGGATTAATCCATGCTTCTTTTGCTCACTATGCTACCCCAGTACAGACCCATCCATATGCAAATCAGTCTTGACCCTGTTCTTCATGGGAACAGTCTAGCGTTAACTGCCAGGCCAAGTCCACCCTGGACCAGAAAAAAGCGTCCTTGGACCAGTTTTGGGGTTCAACACTCATCAGCCAGGCTAGTATGAATCCAGTGCCACAGCGAGCAAGGGACCCATGTCTTGGCATACCCTTGGCCACTTAGGGCGAACATAACAAACACAAAAAGATGATGGATGGATGTGTTTAATCCATCATTCTTTTGTTCACTATGCCTCCCAAGTTTGGCCTCAGCCATATGCAAATCAGTCTTGACCCTATTCCTCATGGGAACAGTCTAGCCTGAACTGCCTGGCCAGCTCCTCCCTGGATCAGAAACAAGCATTCTAGGACTGGCTTCAAGCTGGCTCAAGCTATCACAGAGGTCTAAGTGTATAGTAAAACAGCTCTCCGGTGAAAAGGAAGTAGTTGCAGTCTTAGGAAATACTTAGGAGTGACATACCACCTCCTCATCTATTCCTTCCTCAATTACTACAGATGTGAATTATCAATCATCTGCTTCATTTTGCACCATCAGAGAATTTTTGAGGCAACACTCATGCATTCCAGTGTTTGTTGCACCAGTATACGTTACATTTCCTTTCTGGCACAGGTCAATTTAAGACAGACTCTGTTGCCAACCCTGCACTGAGTCCTGAATCATAAGATGACTGCAACCACATCCTGGTTGATCTAGTGGCAGGAAATCACATATCAGCAGGAGACCTGGTGGGTCCATGGATCCACAGTGGCATGATATTGTAACCTACATTTCTCCAAATCTACTGAACAAATGTACACCAAAACACAAATAGCACTATTTCTCGACCAGACCTAGCTTTCTGCCAAATTTGGTGGAAATCCATTCAGCGGTTTGGGCTGCAGCTGAGTCTAAAGCTCCATTGGAAAAAAGAGTGTGGAAAATATGTTTTGGGACCTACTTGACAGATAAACCCAAATCTTCCATGCACAAACTAGTCAAAAATAGAATTTTTTGTAATGTTTTGTGAAGATTCGTCAAACGGTGGTAAAGGTATTAGCATCACAAAAAGGCATTTTCCATGGAAAAAACATCATAAATATAACAACCCAGTGGTGTGCGTAGCCACATCTGTAGTTATAGATAAGATTCCTAGAGATAGGAATTCCTTATATTTTTGCTTCCTAATAAATTTGCCCCTGTTTGAAGGAACTCAATTAAGCGTTTTAATTCATAGCCTTTTGTACATTGACTGATGATGGGTGATTGGTTAATGGAGTGCAAAGGAAAATGGGGGGTCCCTAAATAGGTTTTTCCAACAATGCATTTTCCATAAACATTGTAGTTGGCTCAGTGTAAAAGTGGCTGAACAGATTTTTATGAAATATATTAGGAATATAGATTATGATGTGCAAATTATCCTTTTTGATATTTCAAGTGAATAAGTTCAGTGATTGTTATGTTAGAAGGCACATAATCTCAGTGATATCTGTGGGTGTATTACAGCATGGTAGTACTGCCGTTAAAGCCCGCAGACACTGATTCTAATCACTGAGTTAAGCACTGGCTCATAATATACACCACCATTATGGCACCACGTTACGTTACGATACTGGCTCATTGCATAAAGTACATGCTTTACTAATGCATGGATAATGCAACTATTCTCACAACACCCTGACTGTCTGAACTTTAGATATCCTGCCATTTTTCACGCGTAAACTAAACCAGTGACTGCTACCGTTGTTGCAGTGGCATTCTGAGTGGTATTGTGCATTTTGCGCATTTTTAATCCCTGACTCACCACTGTATACGTTTTTCTACCCCCTCTTTATTTCCATGCTAATTGTACAGTAAATTACAGGCTAATGTTTTCAGGCACTTTATCTGATAGTCCGGATGATGATCCAATATCCTACAGATAAGGATCGAAACGCTGTCGACATAGTTGTCAACCTTATACACAGTGATTACCGCATTTCATATTGTGTAAAGGTGACTTCTCCATATTTGTTGTTTCACAATTTATGTATTACTTTATAGAAACAACCACAAACTGCCTGAGCCTTTTTACTTTGTTTGTTTGCTTTATATGTGGGTCTTTGGATACAGACTTGTATCCCACTGTTATTTGATTCGCAATTGTGTTCTATTTTTAACTATTTTGCATATTAAAATTGCCTTAATTCGGCCGGATATTGGCTAAACTGATGCTATATTCATTGTATATACATTCTTCGCTGTCCCAGGGACCACTGTCTATTGTAAAAAGTTAGTTCTCAAGGTCCCTGACCAATTCTATTTGGGTTGCCTTGTTTTGTATACATGAATTATTACTCAGACACTAATGTTAATACCTGAGTATTAATACTTATACACATTAATATATTCATATTATTAATAAAAACATGATATTTAATTGTAACAATATCATTTAGGCACAGGATGCAAGGCATATAGAGGTAAAGGGTGGAGGACTGCATTAATACTTTTGCAATATGTGTAATGTCTGAGTATTAATATTCATACAGTTTATTATATTAGTTGTAATTATTAGAGAATATATGATTTTATTGTAACACTAACATTTAGGCATTGGGATGCAAGGGGTATAGCGGTATAGGGATGGGAGTGTATTAATACTTGGATATTAATTTGAATTGCTGTGAAAGAAAACCATTTAATTTGAATGTAATTACATTATTAATAATTTTCACTCCCGAAAATCTGTGCAATTTTTAAAAGATTAAATGAATATTTTAACAATATATAACAAAATAAAACAGCATATAAAATAGGTTTATTTAGAGAGCTGGAAATTCCACACCATGTTTTGAATAAAAATATATATATATAATTTTTTTTCATTACTAGAAAAAAATACAATAATACAATAAATGCTTAAAATATATTTTAAGGTTTAAAAATATTTTTTTGTTTTTTTACAAACAGCATGAAATAATGTAATCTATTCTTTATACATTTTTCCATTCTTTCCAGTTGACTTCAATGGGAGAAATTGGCCTTTTTTTCTTTTTACTTTTAGTTATGACATTAGCGGTTGTGCATCTTTTTCTTCATTCGGTGGAGTGTTGCCGTTAAGATCGGAAGCTGCGGACAGAAGAGAACAAATGTATTCTCATTTAAAAGTGTATAGGTGGCTAACTTTATTGTAAGGAGGGGGAGGTAGAGAGATGTTAGGGAGTACGTTATTGTATGTTTTTTGTGTTTTATCCCTTATTCATTCCCATTCAGGTTGCCTTCATATGCCCAGAGTGGCTGTTGTTTTTTTTGCAACTTAATTTTACTAAAGTTTATTAAAAAATCGTTAATAGTTTCTTAAACCTATTTGAAAAGAAAGCAACCATTACATTTTTTTTTTTACTACTTTGGTAATGGAATCGGCAGAGCCATCACGTTATTGGAGAACACAGATATTTCCTGGGATTTCCATTTCACAGAAAGGAACAGTTTGTGTTTTTAAGAACAGTAGTACACATTATTTTCTGTCATTGTTTTTTTGTTTTTTGGGACCTACAGTGTCGGACAAGAATGGAGCAAACTTCGTTTTTTTACAAAGGTATTTCAGAACTGGAGTATGGTTTTCCAATTTTTTTACTTTTTGATTTTCTTATTTTTTAGACAAATAATATGACTTTTCAAAATACACATTTTACCTAAAAGTTATTAAATTTCTAAAAAAAATATTCAAAAATAACAATTTAGGTAGGGTTTCATTAAAATAGGTAAGCAATGTTAGATGTTGTTAGAATGTGTTAGAAGTGTAGGACCTAGGTAATGTTTTCTAGGTAGTCTGAAGTACCCCTCAAATGAAAAATCATTGATTTTATCCAATAGTCTTTCTGACATTTCCTAATTTTTTTTCGGGATACCTGGAGAATTCAGACTACCTTTTAAAGATTGCACCATTGTCATTTCTTGGCAACTTTGGCCCTTATTATGATGTCAGGTGAACCGCTACCGACAGTCCGCCGGTGGCAGTCTGTCCAACATACAGAGCATCGTCTGACTGCCGCATTACGGTGCTGGCTGTTAAAAAGCAGTGGTTGGGGAAAGACCATTATCTCTGACAGGATCCCGTCATGCTGGCTGTTGGACTTGTATCCCTACAATGGAAGCAGTGCCTGCACAGACACCACCATAGGGAATACGATGTCCATTTCTGAAAGCCCTTTCATGATGGTGCAACCACCATGAAAAAGCTTTTAAAAAAGGACTTTGGGGGCCACAAGCAATGATCCTGCCCCCCCCCCCCCCTGGCCACTGTAAAGTGACCCTAGGGGCACATATTGTGCCCCCATGCACATTTATGCAGTTTACATTGAGGAATGCTTGTCAGGGAGTAAGCTGTACACTGATGGGGTTGCTGTGTTGTTTATGTTAAACAAATAGTGTATATTTGAGTGAATGGATGAGGTGTGGCCCTAAAAGTCCCATCCATCATCCAAATATCGCTATTCTCCATGGTTACCAGCTTATGGGCTGTGCAAAGTATTAGTATTATTTTATGAGGGTTTCTGTTGTCATGCAAAAGGAAAGATTCATTAGTGAAAGCAATGGTTAGTTCAGGGGGTGTTAATGTCTCAATAGAATTGTGAGGTTAACGTTGGGGATTGCTTGCCTGTTTTTGCCTTTGTATCACCCCCTAAGGTTGAGTATTGTGGGCACACTACTGGCCACATGCATGGAAATGTTTTCGAATACCTCCCTCTGAACTGGGCCACAGTGCTCATTAGAGATGGCTGAAGGTAATTTAGTCTGCTTTATATTTTCTCTTACTTCATTCTCTATTGCAGAGTGGTTATGCTCTGAGGTACTTTTAACTTCTTTCCAGAGAGAATCATGCTGGATTTATTTGTTGGATGCATCCAGCCTCAATGAGCTTATAGATGCTTCCTCAATCCCATTCTTTTCTATGACATTATCTTTTGTAAGGACACTAAGCCTTAACAAGCTCATTTACGTTTCCACAATTCTATTCTTTTCCATTACATCTTCCTTCGTAAGGACTTTCTCACCCATGTCTTCCAACAACAGTACCATCCATGGCCTGTCCATCATAGTTCATTGTTCATTTTTTATGATTTCAATCAAAAGTTGTGTTAGTTTGTAATACATTTTCATCCATCCCTGTATCCCCATCCCATCCCTTGTAATGACTTCATTATCTTAGTTTAATGTATTAGTCCATTGTGGACGTTTCATGCATCACTGTTCTTTTTATGTTTCTGACCATCCCATGTTCATTATGTTTGCACTATGTGGTGTCAATTGCCTTTTTTGCAGATTCAACCAAGAGGTGTATTATTCTCTAACAACATCTGCTTTTACTGTTGCACCCCGCATTCACCATTTTGCAATCACCTTTTTGTTTAACCCCCAGCTTTTTCACAACTCTGTTTACTTTTCACACGTGAATTACCATTCTTTAATGGCAGCCATGTTTCTTCGCAGCTTGCTCACATGTTTCTAGTCGGTCCATTTTGAGTTTCTGTCTCCATTCACGTTACCGTTGGAACACCTGTTCAGTTTCAGGTGCGCCCATTGGTTTGCACAGCTAACCTTAAAACCCCTTTCATATCACAGTTGGATGATTCACCTTGACAGGACGTCTCCACGTCGTTGTGACCTCGCGGGATAGCTTCTTTAAATTCAACAACACTGGTACAAATCACAGCACACAAAAGCCGTTCATAGCTCTGTCATATACGACCAAGTTTTTGGCAAAGTTCACCAATTACTATACTTGTTTGTCACTGCAATATACGTGACCACACCACGGGCTCACTAGCTTCAATTTTGAGTTAATCCAGCATGACTCCACATAGCCTTCACTCGGATTTCATTATTCAGCAATCATTCCACAGTCCAAGAACTTACTGCATGACACTTACACTTGTTTAGCGCCTGGCACCATCTCCAAGTTTCATGAATTCATTTCATGAATTCATTTCATGAGATTTCACCAGTTTATAATTTGCCGGTAACTGTCCTTTTTAGTTTTTTCACCATCCACAAATCATGAAGACTAACCCATGCTGACCTTATCTATAGTCCCGAGCTCCTTGGCAATTACTTTAGTCGATTGCATGATGACCATTGTACATTATTTCACTACCGATTGTGAAACATACCTCAATTACCTCACAGTGACATACGCCTTTTCTGCTTCATCTGTTTAGGCGACTAAATACTTCCCTGATGAAGGACTTCCTTTAGTCCGAAATGCACTGGGACTAATAATTTGGTAGTAACCATCTGCTTTACTCAAAATACTTTCTTCCTCAAAGACAATATGTGAATCAAAAGAAGTTATGATGATTGAACAAATTCAATTTCTTGAGAACAGATTAACTTGTTCTGTACCTTTGATGCAACTTGGAGTAGTTCATCAACTGAACATCACGTTGTGCACTTAGGGGATGCCGCCCTGCTGGTGGTGCATATCTTGTACTTTTAACAGTGTCGCCTAAATAAACTGTTCTGCCTGTGCATTGGGATGAAAAATACTGCACCCACCTCCAATCACTCCTGGGCTCAGTTAACCAATCCTCACAATAAAGGCAGTTATCATACTATTGCCTTTTCTACACTTCACAAAACGTGTCCTCAGAAATGATGCCATTTTTGTTGAACCTGTTAAGATACAGAAAAAGTGTGTGTGTATGTTTATTGTGCTGTTTTCATTTTTGTTCTATGTTATTTTGCCTGTTTAGAAAAAAGAGAAAGTTTTTGTTAATTTTGGCTTCCTATCAAGAAAGTAAACAGTTAAGGTGCCTTGTTGAAATGTGAGGTTTGTTTATTTGTTACCTGTTTCACCTAGAAAATATAATGTCAGGTTTTTTTACCTGGAGTATGGTCTGTTCTGCCTTTTTGAGGGAAGGATTTAGGACTTGAACTTTTGGCCTGGAAGATGTTTTTCAGGATGTTGAAGAATTCTGGAATGATGTTTTCTGTTTGTGTTGAGCAAAATTATAATTACTTAGCTGTCTTATACTTTCTGATATTGTTGTGCTTAACTTGTGTTTACTTTTTTTACTCAACTTACTTGAAAAACAATCTTTTTGTTTTTAATTCACCCTCCCTGTCACTTTCTAGCTCCTGCCCTGACGTATGCCCCTGGCGGAGTTAGAACAGTAGTTTAGCCCACAGTCACTGTCCAGCACTTGCCCTGAGGTTTGTCCATGGTGGAGTTATATTAATAATTTGGCCCCACTCACTGTCCATCACATGGCCTGAGGAATGCTGCCGGTGGAGATAGATTAGTAATTTTGCCCCCTATCACTATCCAGCACCTGCTCTGAGGGATACCACTGGCAGAGTTAGATTAGTCATTTGAAATTTTAGGGTCGCTAAAGAAGGCAATCTCCATATGGCCTTTATGGATTTATTGGCCGCCTTAGATTGTGTGCCTCACTCTAAGTTATGGGCAGTAACTGAAGGTATGGGAATTGGGAGGTCAATAATTAATGTTATTTGTGAGATGTATTCTCACACTACGGTCTGTGTCCATTATGGGAGAGAGTGTGAAAGCACTAGATAAATTAGAATTACCCAAGACGTTAGACAAGGGTGAGTCTTCGCCCCCTTATTAACTGCACTATATACCAGCACCGTGAAACTGGCCCTGGTTGTGTCCATCACAGATGTCCCTTTTATAAACTCATCCCCTGTCCCGATACTCCTCTGTGCAGATGATGCATTGTTGTTGGCATGTACTGGCAACACACTGCAGAACCTCATAAAGTAGTACACACAATTTATGAATAATCTGGACTTGTGGGAAACTGAGTCTAAGGGGCCGAATGCAATGGCGGATGGACTCGCCCGCCATCGTAGCGGGTACGGGATCGCCCACCTGTAAGGCAGCGGTCCCACACTAAAAATCACAATGCGACTGCCACCGTGGCGGTCGCATCCATCGATTTTACATTGCAGACGGTGCTGCTGGCTGGCAACTCGACCCACATACAAAAAATACTTGCGGACAAGTGGAATATACTTACAAGCGATCCCATTATTGGCAGAACGTTCCATCATAGACCCAGAATTACATACAGAAAGGGCAGGAGTTTGAGAGAAATTCTCATTCACAACGATATAACTCCTAAACATCCTACCAATGAACATAATCTTAAAGGCTTCTACTCATGCGGACACTGTAAGGCGTGCCGCAACAGTAATATGACCAAGTACTTTAACATTCCAGGGCAAACATTACCTACAACTATTTCTCAGTTCTTAACTTGTAGTACTACGCATTGTGTATATGTATTGACCTGTCCGTGTAAAATGTGGTATGTGGGTAGTACCACATTTATGGCCAAAAAAAGAGTGCTTGAGCACATGCGTGCAATCAACAAAAGGGACACTCATTATCCCATTGCTAGACATTTTGAAATGCTCCATCTGTCTAACAGCTCTCTTCTTGGTTACTTTGTGATTGAGCAAGTACACTCAGGCCCCAGAGGGGGCAACATAGTATTACAGCTTTGAAAGCGTGAATCAAAATGGATAATTGAGCTTGAAACCAAATATCCTAAAGGCCATAATCTTGATGAAGAATTAAGCACACATCTACGCAGTGAATAATAGATATCTGAACTACATTTTGTCTATGTCTGTAACCATGTTAAAAGTTTGAATTTTTTTAAATAATTGAATGTACTATGCTATCAATAGTAAGTTCTAACTCATTTTAAAATCACTTTCTTCTCTTTTTCTCTTTGCACAGGAGGAAAGGAAGGGTCGTACCAATTGCGGACTGTCTCATACGTTCCGGCCTCCCTACCCTTTTCTTCCCCGTTCTGTGGGTCCACTACAGCTAAGTTTTCTTACTTTATTTCCACTTTTTTTCACTTTGGACACTTTCTTCTTTTATAAATAGAGGTTTCAAACTTTTTATGACGGATTGTCAAAGAAAACACCTCTATGGTGCGAATAAACAAAAAACAAACAACAAAATATACCTAGATAAATATGTATGTTTTATTGGCTTTATGTACTCACAAACAGGAAGCAGGTATTGTCACATCCCACTATTAGGGTATGTATACATTCATCACTAGGAGATTGATTGCAATGTGACATAATACCAGTAACATAGACGCAATTTTGGTGAGCATTCCATGTTAATATTGCATTATTTGCACTATAGTTGACAATTTGGAACCCAATAATCGGTGGTTAAAGTATCAAGCCACTATAATGGCTGATATATGCATAAATAATAATGTTCTTTGCCATTAAGAAATGGCTGCCGCTGTTCCTTTACCAAACACAGTCTGTCATCAATGTTATTGTTTATGTAATACCTCGTCACTTTTGCATGCACTATGTGATCAAGACAGCTAGTCTGTCGAAACGTGTAACGATTGCTGAATAAATCTATCTGGTTTATATTTTGAGAGTGCGTCTTCCTTGAGGATTGACAAGTGTGGATTATACTTTCCGGGAGACCTGCCCGGCACGACGCACCACCTGTCTATGGGCCACTACTCCGAGAAACAAGGGGGCCGATTCCGATCCTGGAAAAACCGGGTACGATACGTCGGACGGAGCGTTTTCTCCGTCCGACTCGTACCCGGGAAAAATACCATACAAACATGCAAGTACGATTCGTACGGAAACACCATTTCCATACGAATCGCAAAAACCACCGACCGACATAACACACACCCACAATTCCGATCTGGGACACCGCGGACGTGACGTCCGGACGGAGTCAGGCAGCGTTTCACGAACCAGCAAGTACGATCCGTGCCCACGTCACTCCGCACGGATTATATTTTACGGCAGCCAAAAACTGCCGGGAAATCAGGGCAACGCGCAGAAGGAGAACCTGTACGCGAAGGACAGCCATGGACCCCACCCAACGTGTCATCCCGGCCATCATGGCAGTCCACCTGGTGTACAAGAACCGACACAGACGCCGCAGAAGGTCAGAACAACACCCAGGGGCAAAGGGGGGGGCAGGGGCAGGAAACATAACCCCCACCCAAGTTCAAAATCATACATGCCCTGTACATACCTGACCCCCAGGGCATGGTCACTTCGGGGGGCGGGGGCGTCTCCACTAAGGCCTGCGTCCGCCACAACGGAAGTCGACATGGACGCGAACCGGCAACACAACAATTGTGGTACACACCGTACCCATGCCTTAAGAGCGTGGGTATGGGTCGTACCACGCCCACCCCTACGTCACCCCAACAATGGCGGTACGGCCTGTAACCACGTCCCAAAGGCATGGGTGCGGGCCGTACCGCCATTGTTGGGGTGACGTAGGGGTGGGTGTGGTACGACCCGTACCCATGCCTTTGGGACGTGGGTACGGGCCGTACCTCCATTGTTGGGGTGCCGTAGGGGTACGGCCCGTACCCACGCCTTAAGAGCGTGGGTACGGGTCGTACCTCGCCCACCCCTACGTCACCCCAACAATGCTGGTATGGCCCGTACTCATGTCCCAAAGGCATGGGTACGGGTCGTACCATGCCCACCCCTACGTCACCCCAACAATGGCGGTACGGCCCGTACCCATGCCTTTGGGACGTGGGTACGGGCCGTACCGCCATTGTTGGGGTGACGTAGGGGTATGGCCCATACCCATCCCTTATGGACGTGGGTACAAGTTGACCCACACCAGTGGACAGACACATAGGGGTGTGTGGCCATCAGCCCCAGCAGTGCCCAGACAAATGAGGGGTGGGTGCCTATCACTCCCAGCAGTGCCCAGACATAGGAGGGGTGGGTGCAGAGTCCTCCCAGCAGTGCCCAGACATAGGAGGAGTGGGTGCAGAGTCCTCCCAGCAGTGCCCAGACACAGGAGGGGTGGGTGCAGATTCCTCCCAGCGGTGCCCAGACACAGGAGGGGTGGGTGCAGAGTCCTCCCAGCAGTGCCCAGACATAGGAGGGGTGGGTGCCTATCACTCCCAGCAGTGCCCAGACATAGGAGGGGTGGGTGCAGAGTCCTCCCAGCAGTGCCCAGACACAGGAGGGGTGGGTGCAGAGTCCTCCCAGCAGTGCCCAGACATAGGAGGGGTGGGTGCAGAGTCCTCCCAGCAGTGCCCAGACATAGGAGGGGTGGGTGCAGAGTCCTCCCAGCAGTGCCCAGACATAGGATGGGTGGATGCAGAGTCCTCCCAGCAGTGCCCAGACATAGGAGGGGTGGGTGCCTATCACTCCCAGCAGTGCCCAGACATGGGAGGGGTGGGTGCAGAGTCCTCCCAGCAGTCCCCAGACATAGGAGGGGTGGGTGCCTATCACTCCCAGCAGTGCCCATACATAGGAGGGGTGGGTGCAGAGTCCTCCCAGCAGTGCCCAGACACAGGAGGGGTGGGTGCAGAGTCCTCCCAGCAGTGCCCAGACATAGGAGGGGTGGGTGCAGAGTCCTCCCAGCAGTGCCCAGACATAGGAGGGGTGGATGCAGAGTCCTCCCAGCAGTGCCCAGACATAGGAGGGGTGGGTGCAGAGTCCTCCCAGCAGTGCCCAGACATAGGAGGGGTGGAAGCAGAGTACTCCCAGCATTGCCCAGACATAGGAGGGGTGGGTGCCTATCACTCCCAGCAGTGCCCAGACATAGGAGGGGGGGGTGCAAAGTCCTCCCAGCAGTGCCCAGACATAGGAGGGGTGGGTGCAGAGTCCTCCCAGCAGTGCCCAGACATAGGAGGGGTGGATGCAGAGTCCTCCCAGCAGTGCCCAGACACAGGAGGGGTGGGTGCAGAGTCCTTCCAGCAGTGCCCAGACATAGGAGGGGTGGGTGCAGAGTCCTCCCAGCAGTGCCCAGACATAGGAGGGGTGGGTGCCTATCACTCCCAGCAGTGCCCAGACATAGGAGGGGTGGGTGCAGAGTCCTCCCAGCAGTGCCCAGACATAGGAGGGGTGGGTGCAAAGTCCTCCCAGCAGTGCCCAGACATAGGAGGGGTGGGTGCAAAGTCCTCCCAGCAGTGCCCAGACATAGGAGGGTGGATGCAGAGTCCTCCCAGCAGTGCCCAGACAAATGAGGGGTGGGTGCCTATCACTCCCAGCAGTGCCCAGACATAGGAGGGGTGGGTGCAGAGTCCTCCCAGCAGTGCCCAGACAAATGAGGGGTGGGTGCCTATCACTCCCAGCAGTGCCCAGACATAGGAGGGGTGGGTGCAGAGTCCTCCCAGCAGTGCCCAGACATAGGAGGGGTGGGTGCAGAGTCCTCCCAGCAGTGCCCAGACACAGGAGGGGTGGGTGCAGAGTCCTCCCAGCAGTGCCCAGACATAGGAGGGGTGGGTGCAGAGTCCTCCCAGCAGTGCCCAGACATAGGAGGGGTGGGTGCAGAGTTCTCCTAGCAGTGCCCAGACATAGGAGGGGTGGATGCAGAGTCCTCCCAGCAGTGCCCAGACATAGGATGGGTGGATGCCTATCACTCCCAGCAGTGCCCAGACATAGGAGGGGTGGGTGCAGAGTCCTCCCAACAGTACCCAGACACAGGAGGGGTGGGTGCAGAGTCCTCCCAGCAGTGCCCAGACATAGGAGGGGTGGGTGCAGAGTCCTCCCAGCAGTGCCCAGACATAGGAGGGGTGGATGCAGAGTCCTCCCAGCAGTGCCCAGACATAGGAGGGGTGGGTGCCTATCACTCTCAGCAGTGCCCAGACATAGGAGGGGTGGGTGCAAAGTCCTCCCAGCAGTGCCCAGACATAGTAGGGGTGGGTGCAGAGTCCTCCCAGCAGTGCCCAGACATAGGAGGGGTGGATGCAGAGTCCTCCCAGCAGTGCCCAGACACAGGAGGGGTGGGTGCAGAGTCCTCCCAGCAGTGCCCAGACATAGGAGGGGTGGATGCAGAGTCCTCCCAGCAGTGCCCAGACATAGGAGGGGTGGGTGCCTATCACTCTCAGCAGTGCCCAGACATAAGAGGGGTGGGTGCAAAGTCCTCCCAGCAGTGCCCAGACATAGGAGGGGTGGGTGCAGAGTCCTCCCAGCAGTGCCCAGACATAGGAGGGGTGGATGCAGAGTCCTCCCAGCAGTGCCCAGACACAGGAGGGGTGGGTGCAGAGTCCTTCCAGCAGTGCCCAGACATAGGAGGGGTGGGTGCAAAGTCCTCTCAGCAGGGCCCAGACATAGGAGGGTGGATGCAGAGTCCACCCAGCAGTGCCCAGACACATGAGGGGTGGGTGCCTATCACTCCCAGCAGTGCCCAGACATAGGAGGGGTGGGTGCAGAGTCCTCCCAGCAGTGCCCAGACATAGGAGGGGTGGGTGCCTATCACTCCCAGCAGTGCCCAGACATAGGAGGGGTGGGTGCAGAGTCCTCCCAGCAGTGCCCAGACATAGGAGGGGTGGGTGCAAAGTCCTCCCAGCAGGGCCCAGACATAGGAGGGTGGATGCAGAGTCCACCCAGCAGTGCCCAGACACATGAGGGGTGGGTGCCTATCACTCTCAGCAGTGCCCAGACATAGGAGGGATGGGTGCAGAGTCCTCCCAGCAGTGCCCAGACAAATGAGGGGTGGGTGCCTATCACTCCCAGCAGTGCCCATACATAGGAGGGGTGGGTGCAGAGTCCTCCCAGCAGTGCCCAGACACAGGAGGGGTGGGTGCAGAGTCCTCCCAGCAGTGCCCAGACATAGGAGGGGTGGGTGTAGAGTTCTCCCAGCAGTGCCCAGACATAGGAGGGGTGGGTGCAGAGTCCTCCCAGCAGTGCCCAGACATAGGAGGGGTGGGTGCAGAGTTCTCCCAGCAGTGCCCAGACATAGGAGGGGTGGATGCAGAGTCCTCCCAGCAGTGCCCAGACACAGTAGGGGTGGGTGCAGAGTCCTCCCAGCAGTGCCCAGACATAGGAAGGGTGGGTGCCTATCACTCCCAGCAGTGCCCAGACATAGGAGGGGTGGGTGCAGAGTCCTCCCAGCAGTGCCCAGACATAGGAGGGGTGGGTGCCTATCACTCCCAGCAGTGCCCATACATAGGAGGGGTGGGTGCAGAGTCCTCCCAGCAGTGCCCAGACACAGGAGGGGTGGGTGCAGAGTCCTCCCAGCAGTGCCCAGACATAGGAGGGGTGGGTGTAGAGTTCTCCCAGCAGTGCCCAGACATAGGAGGGGTGGGTGCAGAGTCCTCCCAGCAGTGCCCAGACACAGGAGGGGTGGGTGCAGAGTCCTCCCAGCAGTGCCCAGACATAGGAGGGGTGGGTGCAGAGTCCTCCCAGCAGTGCCCAGACATAGGAGGGGTGGGTGCAGAGTCCTCCCAGCAGTGGACAGAGACATGGTGGTGTGTACACCATCCTACAATTAGCAAAACTCCTTGGGTGCATGAAGGCATACTGTTAGAAGGGCGCCCTCCGGGACCCGGATGGTGTCGGACTGACCACCCCGAGGGCCACCGTTCCATAGGCGAGTAGCCGAGCGCCGCTGAGAAGCCTCCTGGACGAGGTCCTTCTCCTATGATCGTATCAGCCAAGCAACCCCACCCCCACAAAGGGACACAACCAGGGTATTACTTCTCATACGTCTTCATCGGTAATCAAGGCAGATTTCTGTGGTAATATTTACAGGCGGATCGAGGGATCCAAAAGAGTCTCAAAGTCTTGTAGGGAGGGGGTAGCGGGACAGTCTCAGTACCAGCCTGGTACGGGAACACCCTGCGCCTAGCTCTCAATCTTCGAGCTGGGGGGTTCCGGGAGCCGGGACGTCGTCCGCAGGGCTCGGGGGATTGCCTCGATGAGGTCGAGCCGCGACGAGGTCAGCAGGCTTCGATGGTTACTTCTGCAAGGTCGAGCCGCGACGAGGTCAGCAGGGCTCCGATGTTCCGTGAGGGTCTTCTTCTCAGCAAGGGGGGAGCCGCGACGCAGTCAGTCAGCAGGGCTCCGAGTTCCAAGTCTTAGGTAATGAGTCTCTCTCCGTAGGGTCAGCCGCGATCCGATCAGCAGGGCTCTTGACTCCAGGATACAACTGCCGTCCTTGTTTGGGGCTGCCCCAGATATAGGTCTGGAACCCTTTGATGTCCGGACCCTTGCGCCTGGGGGGCGGAGGGGCCGGGATGGGAGAGGCCAGACACCCAGCGGGAGAGGCGCCAGCGCCCAGGAAGGCCGGAGGGTGATCGAAACCAGGCGTTGGGGGACGGTTTGGGGTCCCATCAAAACTCCCCTCCTCCGGGATCAGTGGAGTGGCCACTTGGTACCCCCTGGCCGGATCTTGGTGCCTCAATGTCGGGGCTTCGCTGGGGCCGAGGCCGGGGTGAGCCGTGTTGCGTAGGCTGGTGCGGGCAGCAAAGTACAATCCGGAGGGACCCCGAAGGGTGGGGGCTGCCCCCGTCGGGTCGGGTAGGAGGGTTCTGGACCACGCCACGAGGCCGGGTCCAACACATACACAAAGTGGGACTATATTGAGAGTGGCATGCCAACACATCACTGACAGCAGTGTCCTACTCCCATGAGGGTGGATGTCCATCCCCTACTGCATGACACACCACATGTGGGTGTGATGACAAATGACACATGCTTACCCACCCCTGGCGCTGGCAGCACAATACACACACTGAGAGCATGCAACAAGACTGTATATTCATGTGCCACCCTACTAAACTAAGAGACCCAAAGGGAACACACACTGTCACGCAAATTCCAGGACTGATAGGAATGTACAGGTGCTGGGGCAGCCAACAAGTTGTTGCCTCCCATGGAAGGAAAAGGGTGGAGTACCCACAGATACAATGCCCACAATTGTCAGACAGGTGCCCAAAGACCCTGCAGAACACGTAACACATGTGTGCGAGGCTGGGAGTACACACATGCATAGTGCGGAAAAGGGAACATGTCCACATGAAGTCATGTCAATATATTCCATACACAAGTACAGTGACCACCAAGGATGCCACAAATGATGCAGGTGGAGACATTGCTGAGCATGCATGGCCAAAGTTGAAGGGATCCGTCACACACCCAGGAAATGTAGACAGAGCTCAGCACAACAATTGGGAAACACCCTGCAGCGAAGATGTCAGGGTCCACAGAGGAAGGAACACACCTTGGGACAATGTAAGAGCTTACATGACCAAAGATTATTTGCAGATACCTTGTGATGGCACACAGATACCAGGGTCCACCCCATGAGCAGCACACTACAACATTTCCCAGACACCTAACACATTATCACCACCCCAAATCATGGAGCAGCACCACCAACAGCAAGACCAGAAAAGCATTTGTGTGCAAATGAAAACCAAAATGCTTTATTCAGCATAAAAAATTATAGCAAAAGAAATGTTTACTATATACAGGGCCCATAGGCCAGGCCATGTGCGCAGTCCTGGTGGGGGACACTTTGGGATGCATCTCCCCTAGCTTGCCTGCACAGTTCACTCTTCCATATCATCCACAGAAGGGGGGGCATCATGTGGGGGGGAAGGACCAGGCACCGCAGGGACAGGAGGGGCAAGGGTAGGTGTTGTGGGTGCAGGGACGGACAACTCCACCACAGGGGGTGGGGCAGCGCCAAAGGTGGTGGTTAGCAGGGCGCTGCACACGGTTGCAAGCTCTTCCAGCGTCTCCCCTGCACCCGAATGAACCACAGGCCCCAAGGAGGGGGGGGTCGGAGGGATGGGTTGCAGCGCTAATTGGGGAGGGTTTGGACAGGGGGGGACTCAACTACCCTGGCCGGGCACTGCCTCCACCGCTTGCGCGGTGGTGTCACACTGGGGCTGAGGGACACACTGGCAGTGAATGACTCTTTGTCCGACTGTTGGCCAGGAGAGCTAAGGGGAGTGGTTTTGGAGGAAGTGGGTCATGAGGACTGCGGACTCCCACTGTGGCTGCGTGTCTGCTGTTTTCCCCCCGACCCAGTGGGTGTGCCTACTTCCCCCTGTGTGTGCATGACAGGAGGTGTGCGCTTGCCCTTCCCTGGTGGTGTGCTGCCTGTGTCTGGTGGGGTGCGTGCATGGGGACGTCTGGTTGTGCTTGGGACAGGCATGGGAGTGGGAAGTGTGGATGGTGCAGGGGTAGGGGGGACGGAGCGCTGCAGGAGACCCACTGCTGCACTCAGTGATGAGTCTATGGACCTCAGCAACCGCCGTTGGTCAGATATCGCAGCTGACATGCCCTCCATGTACGACACCATCTGTGTCAGCAGTCTGGTGTGGCCATGGAGGACATTAAGCTGCGATGTCTGACCAACCTGCAACTGCCGCATTATGTCCACGGACTCGGCATTGACGGCAGCAGGGGAGACAGGGGCAGGGGGTGCGGTGCCTGGCCCGAAGGAGACATGTTGGTGCCTAGCACGAACGAAAGGGACCCTAGCAAGTGGGAGGCCGGTGATGGTAATGGAGGGGGCGGCGAGAGATGGAGTGCTGCTTTCAGCTTTGGGAGCAGCCTCCGCCCCCTCTGGGACCTCAGCCTCGGACCCGTCAGCGTCATAGTCAGTGGTGGGACTGGACAGGTCCTCCGCCACACTCCCCACGGCCTCTGTGCCACTCGCTGTGCCAGACTCGCCAGTACTGGTGGCACCGGTGCTGGATCCCTCCTCATGGTCCGTGCCAGTGTCTCCCTTGGTTTCCCCCGACGATGCTGTGGGCAAGGTGAAGAGACAGGAAAAATCAGACACCTGTATATATATGACACATGATTCAAAACTACATAGGTCACAGTGCATAGCATGAAAAACAACATGAGTAACATCTACAATACTACGCACATATGTAGGCCCTGCACCACACAGTTGGTTGACCCACCATGCCACTGGGAAACAATGGAGAGCATGACACAACAGCAAATAACTTGATATCAAATTAGACAGAGGAGCCAGTCTCTGGGGACAGTCTAGCACAGCATCTGGACCACACACCGTTGCCAAAAAAGGGATGAGCAGGAACCATGTCTCCTAACTTTTAGCACATGCTGCTTAGCAAATACATTAAACCATGCCCAACATGACTGGGTCACTGCATGTTGAGTGTATGTTCAGACAATCATCACACACAGGCCAGACCTGGCAAGGAGACACAAGGTTTGGACATGTAGGCCGTTCCTGCACAACCCCCCCCCCTACCTGAGACAATGTGATTGAGACAGAGCAAGTACTTACACCTCTTAATCTGGGTTTACTAAAATGTGCATCAAGAACTCCTAAATGTACTCAACATCACCTCGTGAGGCTGACCACACATATTAGTGACAAACAACCATCATCAGATAGTTGTACCAAGACACACATGCACTGGCCACTGTGAGTATGCACAAGCCAAATTGGGTCACCCTGTACAGTGGACACATGTAGCACACTTTACGTAAATACTAATTAGGCCAGGGTACAATGCCACAGAGCCCAACCTATGCTGACGACACAGAGAATGTCCACATTGTTGGATGACACACATGATACCTAGGAAAAGGTGCCCCAGCGGACTGTAGTGGCCACACTCCTCCATGGTCCTGTATGGATATGACAGCAACAGAAGCGACCGTCCCTGCACTATGCACATCTCCCACTCATGCACATCATGTCTGAGGGCACAACATTGGTCATGCATGCTGTAAGGCAGTACACTTGTAAGACACACTTCTATGTCGGGACTCAGCATCAGTGGCAACTAACATGGACCCCACAATGACTGAACTGGCCAGGGCACAGGCAAGGTCCCAACACATGTCACACACCACCCCCACACATGATGCTGCAAGCATTGGGCACTTGGATTAACTGGCAGCCTAGATAACCTTGTGCAAGAGTGACTACACACAGACCAGGGCACACATGGCAAGGAGGGGAAGGGAGGAAGAACAGCACGGGTTGACTTGGGGGAAGAGGATATGCACTGCACAAATAAACCCTGGCAGGGTATCCATGCGACTGGGCACTTCCAAAAGCTGGTGACACACAACAAACACACATGTACCTACCCCCTTCCTGCTGCTGCTTCTCCCGTAAGCACCTATTCATCTCTGGGAAGACCACCGCCAGGACACGCTTCATTATGTGGGTGAGGCGGTGGCGCCCACAGTTCTTATGACCTTCTGGTGAGTCCCCCAGCAGGACCTGGGCGATCCTCCTGGTCCAGCACCGGATATCCTGCCAGCGTTTCCTCACCTGGGCCAGGCGCCGCTTTCGTCCCTCCACCGACCTCACGGCCCTGACGGCCTCCTTCCAGATCTCCCCCTTGACATAGGCGCCTACCTGTGAGGATGACAAAGAGAGACAACATCAATACACCTGCTACATGTCACAGAGACACACATTTGAACAATTTGGCTGGTGTGAACAGGGCATAGTATGCAGCCAACTCATTGCACCTTTGTCATAGGGACATTATCCTCTGGGGAAGTACACAGGTGGAATGAGGGGTGCCACACAATCAATGATCCTGGCTCACAATGTGCATCACAAGCTTATGTGCAGCACCTCAAAGCAGTCACATGCCCCAGGCCACTGACGCAACCTCAGCAGAGTACACAGACACACACAGCACAGGACAATCACCTGCCATTGGCAACTGCGGGTACAAACCTCACTCTGCACATGTGCCACTTGACTGGGGGGTGTCACAGGTGTTGGGCTAGCCCAGCATGTCAGACACACAGCACTGCTCCCTGCTCACATCAGATGGGTAGGGTATATGCATCCCTCATGCATCTGGGCTGCAACACTCCACATAGACACTCACCCACATGACAGGGGACTTACACACACACCAATGTCCAGGGGACGAACATATCATTTGGACACTCTCACCACAGGTACACTCAACTCACACACATCTGTGGGTACAGTCACCTGCAACACTGGGGGGAACACAGAATCACATCAGGACTGTAGAAACAACATTCCCAAGAGGATTAGCCAGGCTGAATGTGGCATGCACCATGCAGTGATTGTCACAGTAAGCACTATGCAAGTGAGGAGAGCAGGCATGCACTACAGCATGCTCTGCATGGGAGACATGAGCCATTCCCCCCCTGGGACCCACTATAATGAACATTGCATGTCTGTCACACCTGGACACAATGCCAGAAGTGACAGTCACAGAAAAGGGGCACAGTCTAAGCTAGTGGAGTCAGCACTCACCTGCTCCCCTGGTCTCCCATACAGGCTGGGGTACTGTGGGAGGAGGACATCCAGCAATGCCACATTCTCCTCCAGGGTGAATGGCTGGGCCCTCTCCACAGACCTGGACATGGTGCCAGAGGAATCACGAGCAGCAGCAGTGGTGTGGAATGAAAGGTTGTGCAGGCAAGTGCTCTCTCATGGGTCCTGGCTGCCTTATATCTCCCTTGCTGGCCTGTTTCATTTACAGGAGTACAGAGTGATTGGTCAGTCTCATTTGCATCCTACATTTCCTCCAATCCCTTTAAACCTTCCCCAGTGAGGGCCTTTGCATGATTCAAAATTTGAGCAGGATGTCAAGTCAACAACCACTTGGTAACATTGTATATTGTCTTCAACCAACTTTTGCTGGCCACCTAATGAATAATTTGAACTGGAAACTCGGTCTCCATGACAACCAGCATGCATTTAGGCCCTTATACTTGTCCCTCATGTGTCCCCTATGTAATTTCACTATACACACACAGGTACGGTGCGTTCCACGCCCCTGGGGCACCACTACTCTAGTGATACGGACCGTATCACTATGGCGTACGCGTACGGCTACACTACCATAGTGATACGGACCCTACACACGCGTGTACGGACCGTATCACTAAGGCGTATGCGTACGGCAACACTACCATAGTGATACGGACCCTACACACGCGTGTACGGACTGTATCACTATGGCGTATGCGTACGGCAACACTACCATAGTGATACAGACCCTACACATGTGTGTACGGACCGTATCACTATGGCGTCCGCGTACGGCTACACTACCATAATGATACGGACCCTACACACGCGTGTATGGACCGTATCACTATGGCGTACGCGCACGGCTACACTACCATAGTGATACGGACCCTACACACGCGTGTACGGACCGTATCACTATGGCGTACGCGTACGGCTACACTACCATAGTGGTACGGACCCTACACACACCCTCAGAGCGTGTGTAGGTGCGTTTCACAGCTTACACTGGTGACAGGCGGCACACAGAAAGGAATTGAGCTGTCATACTTGGCCAAGGCTGGACATCAAGTCATTGTCAGTGCAGTCCTACATGTCTCGGGACTAGGTGTGTCAGGCTGTGATGTGGCACATATCGCCTTATGTTTGAACCCAATAGATGTGTGATGAGCTGTGTACACATGTCATGTGTGATGGTGCACTATGTGCCACACATCCCCTTCACACCTTTGACATGTGTGCATGTAGTACAGACTTGTTGAGCAATGCATCACTGGCATGGCACAGTCACCAACACCCGCAACTGTCCCCTGATGCCAGGTACACAGATAATTACAGCTGACATGTAACTACCGGCGTGGCACGATGTGACTATGTCATGTGTGTGTCATGTGTTCCCATAAGCTTGCTGTTGGTGTTCCGTCAAATGTATCTGCAGTTGCTGCATCCAAGATGTGTCTGTGTGTAGATGTCCATGGCACACCATTATGCACACCAGGCCACATGTGGAATCACACATAACGTGTGTTTGTATGCATCGAACATGGACTTGCGAGACAAGGACATATCTGCGTAGTATCAATGTATGTGTGATCAGTCTTGACATGTATCCCTTCATGGCAAGGTGTGTGGTCTGTCCTTTTTTCAGGGACATGTGACCTGTGCCTCTAGTGTTCCGCAACCTGTCTGTATGATAAACATCCTTCTTCTGCACATATGTGGATGTCTGTCACTCCTGTAATGCGTTTGCCTGTTCACTTACACTGGCCCACAGCTAGTTTCATGCCATGTCATGTTGAGCTTGAGAATCCACGTTTGTAGCTGGCTCTTGGTAGGAGTGTCACCTGCCTGGCATACATGTCCAGGATATATTGCACATACCTGACTCTGTATGTAGCATATGTGTATTGGCTGTTTAACATGTGCTCAGTACATTGACATTGTTGTTGTACTGTGCTCACTCTTCGTTGTCCCTTCCAATTTACTGCAGGGCTCCGCCTCTCCCCCGACCAATGCCAGACTTGGCTGCCCTGAGGGAACGTGACTGTATACGCCGCTACCGCTTCACCCAACGGTTGATTGAGAACTTGACAGCAAGGCTGGCACCACACCTCCAACCGCTACACAGGTATCCTACTGCACTGACACCCATGATGAAGGTGATGGCAGCCCTACATTTCTTTGCCACGGGTACGTTTCAATATACCATAGCTCATGTTGGTGGCATGTCCCAGACCATGTTCAGTCGTGTCCTGCATGAATTTTTAGGGGCCATGTTGGTTCACCTGGATGAGTTTATTCATTTCCCAACTCCTGAGCAGTTGAGAGGTGTCAAGGGTGACTTCTATGCCCTGGGAGGGATGCCCCATGTCATTGGGTCTATTGATGGGACACATGTGGCTTTGGTACCACCACAGGCACAGGAGGTAGCCTTTCGCAACCGTAAACATTACCACTCCATTAATGCCCTTGTGGTGTGTCTTGCTAACATGGTGATTTCCCATGTCTGTGCTCGTTTTCCAGGATCAGCACACGATGCCTACATCATGAGGCGTAGCAGGGTGCCTGAAATGATGCTGAAGCTGCGCAATGAACGAGCATGTCTTGTTGGTGGGTATACTCTGTTACTCCTGTATTTAGCGTCATCTTTCTGTCTTACTGCTTCTCCTGACCCACTTCTGTCCATGATGTTTCCATATAGGGGACTCTGGCTATCCCAACATGCCATGGCTGATCATGCCTCTACGCAACCCCAGAACGGCTGGCGATCACCGGTACAACAATGCCCATGGGCAGACCAGGCGAGTGATAGATAGGACCTTTGGCCTTCTGAAGAGCCGATTCCGGTGCCTCCACAAGACCGGCGGCGCACTCCCATATGCACCGGTGAAGGTCTGCAAAATCTTCCTCGTGTGCTGCATGCTGCACAACATGGCAGTGGAGAAAGCTGTGCCACTCATCCTGATTCCGGATGAGCAGGAACATCCACCCGTGGAGGATGAGGGGCTTGGTGACGACGCAAGTGATGTTGAGGAGGAGGAGGAAGAGAACATCCGGAGTCGGCTCATACGCAACTTCTTTGCTTAGTGGTGAGTTGCAGTGTCTGAGTGTGCACGCATTGAGCCTTGTGTGGCATGTGTTGCAATGTGTGGGTCCATCTGCATGTACGGCAAGTGAGTCAGAGGTGTGTTTGGATGTGTCACTCGAGTGATGGTGTACTAAAAGAATGTCTTTCCTCAGACACTATTTTCATCTAGCATGTTGACAACCTGATACGTGTCGAGTACATGCCCATGCATGCGGATGTGCTTCTTTTTGCTCACTTCTTGTGTGTCTCTCATCCCCAGGTATTTGCGCATGCTGTCTGCTGGTGGCATTGTTGTGCTCCTGCTATTCCTCATGAATTCAGCAACGTGTGCTGAATCAGCGTAACATGCACGGACATGTCGAAAATTCTCCTTAGGGTAAGGGATGCAGCACGGCTTTTTGGGTGTGCTATTTGTTTGGAATGTGTGTGCACTGCTCCTGTTCATGTTTGGTTACTTTGCATACATGTAGAATCACCATGGGGCACATGACATGGAGCTGGATTCACCTGAATTGATAGTCACACTTGGTGACAGTCATCTGTAATGTGATTGTGGATTGTGATGAAGGCATCAATGTGTGTAACACTGCCCTCGGAAACATATGGGATGCACCGGGTTGACATAGTGTGGGACATCCCCATTAGAGGCTCAATGGTGAATAGCAGCCTCTCCGTGAGCAGCACGGGGTGTTTGCCTCAAACCCGTCACATGTGTGCCAGTTCTATGGATTTCCTGCATCTGTGGTGCAAAGGGGGGTGCCAGTGTAGGTCCCACATGTTCATCCACATGACCTGTGCATCTGTTAATATAGATGCATTTGCCTTCCAGCAAACATGACTAATAAAGGTGTCCCTCAGCCTCCAAGGTGCCTCATCTCTGTCAATGCAGGTCTCTTGCCACTGTGCATGCGGCATGTCTGGCATAGTTATCACAGATTGTGCATATGAGTCTATGTGTAGAGTAGCAAGATGCAAGCTGTTTGTCAGGGATTATGATATGTATTGTGCATGATGTACATGGCTGTGTAGGTATTTTGGCATCTCAGTCCCCACAACGGCCACTTTGCTGCATGTGCATCCATTGTCTGTGTGTGTGCCATGTTGAACCAGACACTCCTTCCTTATCATACACCTTTTGCAGTAGTCCTTTCTGACATGCTTGTGTTTGTGTACAACTTGTGGCATGTTTTTCAGGACATGGCGCCTCCTGCTGCAGGCCCTGCAGCAAGGGCACACAGAGTTTCTATATTTGCCCTCACACACACGCCTCTAAGACACACCCCCCTTCCTCCCTCCACCCATTCATTTTGGTGTAATCTGCTTGTGTGTGACACAGTTGCGGTGGCAAAGGCTGGACCGTCTGCACATACTACGTGCACATTGCATGTGCCTCATGTCCTTTCATGTGCCACATCACGCTACACCATGATGTTGAGGCCACCCACCAAGCAATGTCCATCCAATACATCTGTTGCATGCACTCAGGCATGCACCCATCGGCCACACAACACCTTTGCATAATGAGTGTGCAACTCCAACTGCCTACACAGCGCTGGCACGCCTTCCAGGCCCTGTCACACCAACCAGGTCATGTCCATCCTACTCCCCACCGGCTCTGTACCCCAACAAGGCCATGGGAGTGGTACTCCAGGCCTCTGCATGTAGTATGGTGTCGTTGTGGGACACATGGCACAGGTATCATGTCTCAGCGTGTCAGTCTACAATGTGTCCAGGATCGCCCTCTACACCATGACATGCGCACTGCATCTCATCATCATCTGGTGTCCCATTGCCAGCCAGGTGCTCCTCACCCTCCCCAAAGACGCAGTCCTTGCCAGTTCTCATATTGAATAATGCATGGTATCCATTGGCAGATGGCTGAACATCGGCCACCTGATGCTGGACTTGTACATGACTGAGGTGTTCATCTGCGGATTGTCCCCTTACAGCTGGGTCAACTGCTTGTGTCCCACCCGCAAGGGCCCTGCACAGGCACACAGTGTCCACGCACACAAGCTGGTGTGCATCATGGATTGCTTGCTCACATGTGCTATGCTGATCACCAGCATCTGTACCTCAGGCTTCAGCACACTCTGCATTATGCACAAGATTCACAGTTTGATCCACCTCAAGCCAAGACAGACCATCCCCCAGGTCAACTACAACATCCGTGTCTAATCCGACCCTGCACTCTACGGAGAAGTACATTACAACTCCCATGATACTTGTCCACATCCAGGGTGCATCTGCACAGCTCTACTTCAACATCCGGCGACCCAGCCACATCACCGTCCAACAGAGATAGCTGCAGTGGATCACTGTCAGCTGCAGGATGACCTTCACAATCCACGCCCACACTCAGGATGCAGCCCACGACCCCAACACAACCTTGTGGCACTGTCATCCAAGACCTCATTGTGCCATCTCCATGCATCCAACCTTGGCCTGGCCACCATTCTCCACATCCACCTGACTCCACCATGCAGGACATAGTTCTCCCACCTGGCTGCACATACCTGGGACTCCCACCCCAGGACACTCCACATGATCCCTGACCTCTGCGCATGACTGTTGCTCTTCGAAATAGGTCTGTCTGCACAGTTGTGCAGGCACCCCCTCAGCTGGTTGGGCCCATCACGGGTGAGTATGGTGCTCCATGTCTGTATTGGATGATACATTGTGACTCATGTGTGTCCTGTGCCAGACTCAGACCCCAGGGCATGCATGGTTGGAGTTACTGCAAAACTAAGGCATGGTTTGACTTTCCAACACACACGTGTTATGGAATAATGCAAAATGACGGCATCATCTCGTGATTTTTAAGATTTTTATTAGTGGTGGGGTACGTGTTTGGGGGGATGTGAAGAGGTGCTCGCCGGGTGTCTGTGATCCAAAGTTCACAGGGGGAGTTGGGATCCTTGCCATTGGAAGTCATCAGAGTCCATGCCACAGTCTTTGTCAACATTGGTCAGACAGTGACCAGCAAGTCCATGTGGCAGAGAATGTCATTGGATGAGGTGCTGCTGTTGTGCCAGAGGGCCAGGTGCCAGGCCAGGTGACCTGGGAGATGCGTGGACGACCCACCTTCCTCCGGGGACCCTCAGAAGCAGGGCGTGACGATGTCTGTGATGCTCCGTCGGACGAATTCTCCTCCTTCTGATCCCTCCCTGTGGCTGGTGGTGATCTTCGCCTGGTGGCACAGGGAGGGTTGCCCATGTTTTCGGCAATCCGACGGAGTGAACGGCTCATGTCCGTTTGCACCGCCACGAGCTCAGCCAGTCTTGCCTCCATCCGTCCTTGGTGTTGCTGTTGACTGGCATATTGCTCGGCCTGCACGTTCTTAATCTCATTGAGGGTCTCCACTACCTGGCTGATGTCTCTGGTGTCACGCCGGTATGTGTCCAGGATGTTGCGGACGTGTGACATAACGGGTTCCTCAGCTGTCTGGTTAGGTTCGCGCCTCCGCCATCCTCCACTCCCACCACCCCTGCCCACTTGAGCCTGGCCTGCCGTTGTGGGCACATCGGGTCTGCGGGACACCTGAGGGATGGCATTTGCGGGGTCGCCTGCCTCCTCCTGGGTGCCCGGAGTACCTTGTCCCTCCTGGTCAGACTGGCTGCGTTGTTGTGTGCGAGCAGGGCTCCTGTGTGTATCCTGGGATGTGGCAGGAATGGGGGTGGTGGTTGGCACAGTTGTACCTGACGCAGGTGCTGCAGGTGCTTGGGCACCAGAGGGGCCAGGTTGGTCGGGGTCATCCACGGAGTGGCGAGAGTCGTCGCTGCCGGTGGGATCATCGTGACGCTGAACCTGGTCCTGTGACTCTTCCTCCCCAGTGTTGGGGGGAGATCGACGACATTGCCCTGTGTGTGAGAGAGAGACAATGTTAATGGTGTTTCATGCGACATCCATGTTTCATACATATTCAAGTTGGCACAGTTCCTCTGGGTAGTTGGATATGTCTAGCATTCCGCTCAGAGTGCACTTGTGGATGGGTATGTTGCGGGGGACAGATTGATATGTACTCATGGTTATTTGGCCTGTCTAATGAGTGTTGGGATGCTTATTTGGCTATGGATTGGTCTTGTTGTGTCACATATCCATTGTGGGAGTGCCAATTTGCGTTGGCTGCCCCGGGGGTGTGTGCTTGTGTAAGGGGGGTGTGTGACCGGGCATGCTGTTAGGTGTGGTGTGATTTGTCATTGGGTCTACCAGGTGATGTGTCTATCCCCTCATGGTGCATGCTGGCATGACAGTGAATGTGATTTCCTGTGGTAGGTAGGTGGCATGTGGAGTTGGTGTTTGAGTGTACAGTGGTCACAGGATTGCCTTGTGCTTTCTACAGCAGGGCCAAGTGTCATCTACCTTGTCTGTACTTGGCAAGTCCCTGTGCATTGTGCATGGTGCATGGGTATGTCCCTTGGCCACAGCTTTCAACACTTTTCCTATGTGTGACACACTCTTTGTTGCTGCATCATTTTTTAACGCAGTGAGCTGTGTAGCGAGCGTGTGTAGTGAGCGATGCAGAACCGGCTTACGTGTTGCACTGTACGTGGCCAAATGGTGCTTTTTCATATCTATTGGAGAATGCACGTAGGTAACTTATGCATTTGTGACTGGGTTCTAACAAACACAGTGAGTGGGTATACTGGGTGTAAGGTTAGGTTTGTGCCTGCAGCAAGGATCTACTCGTGCACTGTTTGACACATGGCCCAGTGATTTCCAAACGAAAAAGGGGTGTTTCATGCACTGCCAGACCTTGTCAACATGCACACAGTCCACCTGCTAACGAGCAGACATGCCCACACCACCCAAGGTTGATTTTGTCTCCCTCTGTCTCCCTCTCTCCCTCCCTCTGTCACCCTCCTCCCTCTGTCTGTCTCCCTCTGTCACCCTCTGTCGCCCTCTGTTTCCCTCCCTCTCTCTCCCTCTCCCTCCATCTGTCTGTCTCCCTCTGTCACCTCAGCCCAGCTTCCTGGGCACACACACTTTGCAGGTCTTTCAAAGGCCATTGGCTTGTTCATGTGGCTTTGTTTAGAATCTCCCGGCCCCCATTGGGCAGAGTGTCTCTGAGTCTGCGCTGCTGCAGCGGTGTGTGCTGACACTCTTTCACAGCGATGCCTCTTCATTAGCTGCTGTTATGTGCATATTGGGCCTTCATACCCATGTCATCCTGCGACGCGGCCACCATTTGAAGGCGACACAGTTCAGCAGGCAACTATAACTCACGCGACCGCAATCCTCTGCTGATGACGTCAGATATTACATCACTGATGACATATGTGTCTTTCTGAAAAAAAATATTTGTAATATATGTATAGCTAAAAATTAATGGAAGAAGACATGGGTAAATAAGTGTCTAAATACAGTGATGTAAGATCTGACGTCATCAGCAGAGGATTGCGGTTGCGTGAGTTATAGTTGCCTGCACTAACTATAACGGGGGAATTTCAATGGTTTTTCACGAGAGAAATGTCCAGCTAACTATAACATGTGTGAAACCTATGGTTTTTTAAGTGAATTTGAAAGGTTTTTTAAATGCTAATTCCTAACTATAACGTGTGTGAAACCTATGGTTTTTTCAGTGAATATATATATATATATATATATATATATATATATATATATATATATATATATTATCTACTGGCGGTCGCCAGTAGATAGTTATAGTTAGGACCGAGTTTCCATAGGAAATCTCAAAAGGGGGGTCCCAAAACGCGTTTTCCCCATGTATTTTTCAATAGGACCTTTAGTCGCAGCTACAGCCCGAACGGCTGGACAGAATTAATTGAAATTTGGCAGAGAGGTAGCCATAAGGTCAAGGAAGGTGTAAATCTGTTCAGTATTTCCTGAGAAAATAGTATTTAAAAGCATATCAATACCTATAGCACGCAGCGTGCGCGCACTGTGCAAGCCCTGTGCGCGCACCCTGCCGTGCACGAGCGTAATTCTGATTGGTTGTTAGATGTCAGTAAACATTCGAATCGGTCGAAATCAGGAAGTGTGGCTGCCATTTTGTCTCTCGCAGTCTGAGGCAGTCAAAAACAAAGGTGGAGAACGTGAAAAGGGGGCAGGGTGGACAGTTCCTGACCCCCTAGCCTTTGTCAGGGGGTCAATGAAGGACCCCCAAGGGTGACATTTTTTTATTTTTTATTTTTTAAAGCGGGGGGTGCGTGCACCGTGCGCGCATGGCACGAACAACGCATCGTGGGTGCTCGGTGTGCGAAGCGCACCGAGTGCCCACAGCGCGCAAGGCGCGCGCACGGTGAAAAACCTGAAAAAAAAATATTAATAAATACATAACTTAGCATTTAAAAAAACGTACAAATTCACTTAAAAAACCCACAGGTTTCACACACGTTATAGTTAGGAATTAGCAATTAAAAAACCTTGCAAATTCACTTATAAAACCATAGGTTTCACACATGTTATAGTTAGCTGGACATTTCCAGACTATAACTCACGCGACCGCAATCCTCTGCTGATGACGTCAGATATTACATCACTGATTACATATGTGTCTTTCTGAAAAATAAATATTTGTAATATATGTATAGCTAAAGATTAATGGAAGAAGACATGGGTAAATAGGTGTCTAAATACAGTGATGTAATATCTGACGTCATCAGCAGAGGATTGCGGTCGCGTGAGTTATAGTTGCCTGCACTAACTATAACGGGGGAATTTCATTCGTTTTTTACGAGGGAAATGTCCAGCTAACTATAACATGTGTGAAACCTATGGTTTTTTAAGTGAATATATATATATATATATATTATCTACTGGCGGTCGCCAGTAGATAGTTATAGTTAGGACCGTGATTCCATAGGAAATCCGCAACATTCTATTTGGAATAACTTTGGCGCCGGTTGACGAATCCTCGCGAAATTTTCAAAATAGGTGGGGCGCTCCGCTCCTACCCTGAAAGTCTCGGGGGGATTCGTCAAGAGGGGGCTGAGAAAAAAGGGGGGTCACAAAACGCGTTTTCCCCATGCAATTTTCCATAGGGACCTTTAGTCCAAGGTACAGCCCGAATGGCTGAACAGAATTACTTGAAATTTGGCAGAGAGGTAGTCTTCAGCTCAGGGAAGTGCCTTTTGCAGGTCTGGTGTGAATCTGTTCAGTAGTTCCTGAGAAAATCAAAAGTAAAATCATATATATATGTGGGCGGAGCCTAACCACACATCTCATCCTGAGATCTGATTGGCTGTCAGCACTTCATCCAAGAACTGTTGGCAGCCATCTTGGGACCAATATACATGATAGCACTTCATTAAAAAGCATTGCAGTTAATAGAAGGTTTTAAGACTTTAGTTACATTATAAATCATTTGTTGATGGTACCATACTCATTTTAGGAATTGTGGTATGTTCTAAGGTGATTTCACCATGTGAAAAAGCCTTCTGCTGGGATATCATGATTGAGAGAAAACTATTTTCTCATGCTTTTCCCACAGAGATTTGGAAGGTGATCTATAAGCTAAACTGAGAGCTTATTTTCTGTAAATTCACATTATCTTTCTCAGTCATGTGAGAATGAAGTCTGACATTCTCAGTAAAACATGTACATCCAACAAGGGCAGAGACTGTCAGTTGATTCCTTTGTGTTCTACTGCAGCTTCCCAGAGTGTTCCAAAGAACAACTAGAGCGCTAACAGTCCTACTTATGATAAACGTATGGCACACCTGACGCCATCTTGCTTGGATTAAAGTGGTAACTCTTAAAACATTTAATTTAAAAAGGAACAACATGAGGGGGTTCATTTTTCCATAACAAGTATGATTAGTGCTGCAGAAAGAAAAACTAGGGCACATTTTGACTTCTGAAATCCTCTTTTATTTCATTAAAAAATTCTGACATGCAGACTGAAACATGCACTTTCAATACAAGCAGCAGTTTTCCCTGGTGAGCAGTAGCTTTACTACAGTGATCTAATGAGCAAAAAGAGTGCTAACATTCTGAATTTATGTCAAATGTGTGACACATCTGAATGCCTTCTTGATGGAATCAAAGTAAAAAAACTGAAAGTATTTCCTACTGAGGAGACTGCAGTAAATGAGGAAATTAGGAAACTTCATAACAAATAAGTCTCCTAAGATGTCCACCAGAGACAAAAGAGCCCAAATGTAGCCCAAATATCACCCAGATGTAGCCCAAGTATAGCCCAATGACAGAATGTCCCAGAGTGTTCTTAAAAACAACTAGAGCGCTTACTGTCTTCATTATGACAAAAGTATGGCACACCTGAAGCCATCTTGATTGGAATAAACTGGTAACACTTAAAACATTTTATTTAAAAAGGAACACAATGAGGGGGCTCATTATGCCATAGAAATTATGATTAATGCTGAAGAAAGAAAATGAGGGCACATTTTGAGTGACTTCTCAAATCCTCTTCTATTTCATTAAAAAATTCTGACATGCAGACTGAAACATGCACTTTTAATACCAGGAGCAGACTTCCATGGTGAACAGTAGTTTTACTACAGTGATCTAATGAGCAACTAGAGTGCTAACTTTCAGAATTTATGGTAAATGTGTGACATATCTGAATACCTTCATGATGGAATCAAAGTAAAAAACTGAAAGCATTTCCTACTGAGGAGACTGCAGTACATGAGGAAATTAGGAAACTTCATAACAAATAAATCTCCCAAGATGGCCACCGGAGACAAAAGAGCCCAAATGTAGCCCAAAATCACCCAGATGTAGCCCAAATATAGCCCAATGACAGAAGTGTGCAAAACACTTATTATTTTGTGTTTTTGCAGTGTTATATAGTGCAGACTTGTCAGGTATTGGAGTGCTTTACATGAGCATTGGTTACATCACACAAGAACAAATTCATTTTGGTTGTAGACATGGGGAGACTAAGTGATTTGACCAGAATCACAGAATGTCGAGCTGAAGCAGAAACTCCAACCTGGTTCCCCAGTTGCAAAGTCTGCAGTTCTGGAAGTAACACCATATCCTCTCCCCTAAGTGCAACATTTAATCAAGTGGTCAACTGGATAAAAAAACATAAAGATAACAAATAATTTAAAAGTGCTTTGTCGCTATTTGAAAACTCAGAAAATATGTCCTTATGTTAGTCTTTTAGAGCACTAACCATAATGTTGATGCCAATAAGACCCTCTCATATATGTAATTTCTAAAGGAAATGCTCTAGGTATTACAGTTTTGATTACATCAAGATGACGTCAGGCGTTCCACACTTTTGTAATAAATATAGAATTTTAGCAATCTAGTTGTTCATTAGGATACTGTTGAGAGGCAGAGGCCAGGGGCACGGACTCTGAAAATCGAAGGCAGGTAGGAGAGTGCAGAGGCAAAAATTTGACCACACTGAGCAGGCAGGAAGGGCCGTGGCAGCACAACAGACTATGGAGGGCAGTGGAAAGGGGGGCAGGGGCAACAAACCAACAATACAGGACTTGCAAGAGAGGCCGTGGCAATGTAATAGACCATTGTGGGCAGAAGGAAGAGGCAATGGTAGTACAACCATACATGCCAACAGACCCGATTCAGCCAGGAAACGTCCGATGTTTTTAAGCTCAAATGGGCTTTATTTGATCTGTCTCCTGTCTACAATCTCCTCTTTTTCAATGTAACTCAAAGGGGAAAATCAATACCCCAGTTTTTTTTCAAAATCTCCCTCTTACCAAGTGCAAAATGTTCGCAAGTATGGTACATTGGATCATGGAAGGAAATGGGGTAGGGACATGGACTTGGATAACAGGACAGGAGGGACATGGAGAGGTGCACCAAACTGACCCTGCAGGGCAGGCATCAGGGTTTGCAGCAGCACAATACACCACACAGGGCATGCGGGACGGAAGTGCAGCACAACAATCCATAGAAAGCAAGAGGGAGGGGACAGGACCATGCACATGGACAACAGAGAACAGTGGGGCAAGAGGCAATGGTAGCTAGCTGACCATAATTGACAGACAGGAGAGAAAGCTGCAGTTTAATAGACCATAAAGGGCAGGAGGGATGGATCAGGGGCATTACAATGGAACAGACAAGCCAGGAGGGAGGGAGTAGGGGTCTGCACATGTAAACAGAGGGCTGGGGGCAAGGGGGCAGGGCAGGAGCAGCAAGATAGCCATGGAGGTCAGGCAGGATGGGCACTAGAAGCAAGACACACCATGAAGAGCAACAGTGAGACTGTGATGGCATACACACAGACCATGGAGGGAAGGTGGGAGGGGGTCAGGGGCAGCTAACTGACCACACAGGGAAGGTGGGAGGGGCCATGGCAGCACAGAAGACCATGCATGGCAAGTGGGAGGGTTAGTGGCAGCACAATGGCTATGATGGGCAAGAAGGAGGGTGCAGGGGCATGCACAAAGGACGATGGAGGATAGAAGGGAGGGTCAGGACCTGTGCACAGACAAGAAAGTTCAGGGGAAGGGGCCTCACAACAGACCGCACAGGGCAGGCAGGAGGAGCAGTTGCAGCACAACAGACCAGGGAGGGCAGAAGGGTGTGGCAGTACAATGGACCATGTAGGACAGGAGGAAGAGGATAGGGGCATGGCATGTGGACAGGCAGGGTGGAGGTGGCAGGGACAGGTTACAGTCATCTGACAATGCTAGGCAGGTGGGAGGGGAGTGGCAGCTCAACAGAACACTCAGAGTAGATAGGAGTGGCAGGTCCATGGAACATGGTGGGCAAAACGGATGGAGCAGGGGCATGCACAAACACATCGGAGGGCAGGGGGAAGGAGAATAGGGGCAGCAAGCTAAGCACAGAGTTTAAGCAGGAGGTCAATGATGGGGCATAGAATTGGGCAATCGAGGGCAGGAGGAGGGGACTGGTACATCATACTAAATTGAGGGCAGTGGCAGCACATCAGACCATGCATGGCAGGAGGGAGGAGGCTAGTCCATGGATTCACACAACAGAGGATAGGGAGGAGGGGGGTGGGGCAGCAAGCTAACTGTTCAGAGAAGGCGGGTATTAGGAACTTTATTGTTTTTAAAACGTGTGTCTGTGCGAACTACTTAAAATATGAACAAGTATGCAGCATAATCTCACTTTTATTCAGGAAGAAGAGGACGTTTGTGACTGTGACTCTGGGCTCACTTGGCAGAAACACCCCCTGACCCTCCACCCCCTATCGCAAAATGTAATGCCCGTGAAAAGGGTAGGTGAACACAGTGTTATATAGAACATAGTCCTGAGAGCACGATTGAAAATGAAAACTAGATATAGTGTATGGTATAAACTATGCACCAAAAAGTGTGATATAAGATGAACCGGGCGTGAAATATAATATGCAATACATTGTGCGCAATGACAGATTCATTGGAGAGCGCGAGATAGCACAGGCACTAGCGCGTGCTATGCGATGTGCGCCTTGGAGTGTAATATGCACAGGGCAGTGTTGTGTAACCTAACTAGTCTCTAAAGTTGTAATATAAAATATGTGCTGGGGAGTGTAACGTTGCATATGCACTGTGACAAAGATATGGATCCCAGATTGTAATATGTATGGCATAGCACTGTGCGTTATAACATAGGCAGCGAGGAAGGCACGTTAGATGGGGCAATATAACCCGTGCGAAGACAAGTGTGGCATGACATATTCACGGGGTGGTGTTACAGTGCACATGGGCTAGAGAGTGTCATAGCATATGCACTAGCTGGTAGAATACAACACAGAGGTGTGTGGCACTCGGCAGGCAATGGTGGGTGTAACACAGCATTGGGCTCTGCCAGCAGCGCGCTGTGACTCTCAAGTGATGTTCGTCCCCTTTCCAGAGAGTAAAATAAAAAGTATTACACATCCGGCAGTGGATGTGTGTTTTATTAACCGTGAGGGGGTTTCTTACATAGTTTTGGTCTAATTTTTGTCGAATCCCCTTTGAATGGCTTGGTGTGCATGTGTATTAAATGTGCCCGTCAATAGCTACCCATGTTTGTATAAATAAACGACAAGGGTGTCTACCGGGATTAGGCACGGTAGGGCATCAGACATGTCAGAGCTTCACTAGTGGTGTAAATACATTCCACGTGGATTCATTGTATGCATAGTCGCCTTTTAATGAATATCACTCAAATCGTCATGGTGATAGGTACGTACGGTTTGTCCAGCATGTCCTAGGTGTGTCTATAAATATATATAAAACAGTGGCCGGCCCTGGGGATTTGGGTCAAAAAAATATAATTAGGAGACAGGCCCTGGGGTATGGGGTCATCAGGGCCAATAAATTAGAATAAGAAGGGGAACCACACAGCCCCCCTTCTTAAAAAATTTAAATAAATAAAAGACTGGCATCATGCCAGAGGCCACGCCCCCTCCTTGCAGCACTCTGCAAACGCGCCCCCTGGCGAGTTGTAAGTTGGAGAATTAATTCCTCTTCAATACTGAGGGTCCCTGAGGGCCAACTAGCACAACAGGCATCTCCAGTATGCGCCAGGGAGCTGCGCTGCAGACAGGTGTTCTGAGGCCAAGCCCCTTTTTACACCTCTCTGCAACGCAGCTCTGTGGCGCTTACTGGAGGTACCTAGTGGTCTAGTTTGACCCTAGGGACCCTTAGGATTCAAGGGGACTTAATCTCTCAACTTAGAATGGCCACAGGGCGCGTTTACACAGTGGTGAAGGGAGGGAACGGGGCCTGAGGTGACGTGTGCAAACACACACTATGGCACGTTTTAAATTGGGGATATAATTTCCCTTCAATACTGAGGGCCCCTGGGGGCTAACTAGCCCACCAAGTGCTTCCAGTAACGCCACTGAGCTGCATTGCAGAGAGGTGGTCCAGGCTGTGCCACTTTTTACACCTCTCTGCAACGCAGCTCTGTGGCACTTACTGGAGGTACCTAGTGGGCTAGTTGGACCCTAGGGACCCTCAGGATTCAAATGAACTTAATCTCCCAACTAAAAATGGACACAGGGCGTGTTTACACAGTGGTGAAGGGAGGGGATGGGGCCTGAGTTAACGTGTGCAAAAACGCCCTGTGGCCTGTTTTAAGAGGTAGTTTTAATCCCCCTGCCCTATTATATACTAGGGGCTTACAGAGGAGGTCATGCTAATCACAGGGGGACCCCAACGCATAATGTTCCCTAGTGTTTGTAGGTGTTTTCACTGTATTCTAAGTGTCTTTTAACATAGCACTGGCTCTAGAACTGGTTAGTCAGTCTCAGTTACCACCAGTTGAGAGTAAAGGATGATTTTGCAACAAGGATTCTTTCTGCTCTTCTTTTTGTTCTTTCTGCACGTTATCCTTCTTCCTGCACTTTTCTTCGTCTTTGAGGACTTCTGTTGCTTCTTTCTGCACTTCTTTTTTTTCTTTCTGTGCATTTTTTCTTCTTTCTTCACATGTCCTATCTCTGTAGGCATAGTTAGAAATTAGCATTTAAAAAACCTTTGAAATTCACAGAAAAAACCATAGGTTTCAGGCACGTTATAGTTAGGAATTAGCATTTAAAAAACCTCAAAAATTCACTGAAAAAACCATAGGTTTCAGGGGTGTCATAGTTAGCTGGACTTTTCACTTGTACAAAACCATTGAAATTCCCCCGTTATAGTTAGTTCAGCTAACTATAACTCGCGCGCCCGCAATGCACTGCTGATGACGTCACATATTACATCACTCATGACATGGTCAGTGACATCACTGATGACATCACTGATGACATCTCAAATGACATCACTGATGGCATATCAGAACACAGAAATACCTGATGAACCTTTTTTTTAAATGACAACCTAAACAATGAAAAACAAATCTAAATTTTCTCTACAGCAGATAACTTGCTAAATCTAAGCCATTGAAAATCCTGGATGATGGTTGGAACCTTCAAAATATGTCCAAACCATTCACCCAGAGATATACCATACATGGTGAATATCATAATACAAATATCCCTTACTATCCAAATAAACAAATTAGCAGTTACTAGGCCTGGGTAAAGAAATTTGTTCAGCTCGCAAAGTTGTCAGAATTCGGGAACTCCACATTTAATGTAGAACACTCACTTTTTTCTGTAGTTGCATGCATGACTTCTTTTGGTGCACGCTGCTCAGCATTATGAGGCTTGACGGCCAATAGCGAGCATGTGCAAAATTTTGTCACCTGCTGCTTGTGGCCACAAAGGCATCTTTTTCGTGATGTCAAACGTGAGCAGATTCTCTACTCGAGAAGCAGCTGAATCAACTCGAAAAGGTGTTACTCCAACGGACCGTTGTTTTTTAGTGCGAGCAGCCTTATTTTAGTTTACTTTTTTTCAAAAAGAAGGATGTGCCCCAGAGACTTCAACTTCCTGTTCCTGTCCAGCAGGCTCTGCCCAGTGCTTTGCCCAGCTCCTGATCAGTTTACATTTAGAGTTGGAGCTGGAAGGATCACTCTATTTGCCTGCTCCATACATACCATTGTATTTAAAAAATGTACTTTGAGACATCGCAAGTAAGTTCAAAAACTGTTGTATAAGAGTGTTGCTTTTTGATAAAGGGCATGCACCATTATTGATTTGTACGTTTATTTGATTTTGAAATGCAGTTTTAGGGGGTGTCCTAGTGAGTTTATGCATTTAATTTTGTATCCTTTGTAAAGGTAAGTGTTGCACAGTTCAGTCCTTATTTACTCGATGTTTGCTACATTTCCAAAATTCATTTATTTTACTATGTGGCCTAGTCTGCTAATAGGCCATCTAGCCAGTAGGCTCAGGCCAGTACTGGTCTATGGGTGCATGAAACACATGTTTCTGTGGTATATGTTGTTACAAAACGTCATGTAGAGCTGGGATGGCATTAGATTAAATTCAAAGCATGTTTTTTTGTATTTCAGCAAAAAATGTGTAGGTGAGGTAATATTTGATACCTTGGGACGATTTGTGTTGTAACACTTTTTTTATCTCAGTTAATTTTAGCTTTTTGCATTGTTGAATTAATGATAGTGCAGTATTTTATTCAGTGTTACCAATGCCTCCTTTGTCTGGCCAGTGTGTGAGTTTGCCATGTCTTCGTTACCCAGGGTCTACAGGTGTTTTTTCAAGATGCTACTATTCTTTCCATACATTGTCAGACCACAGCTCTATCACGGTGTGCCTTCACATGGGGAGATAAAGTGCAGGGCCCACCGAGATGGTATTTCCTCGTCTCTCTGACTCGGGACAGAGTGTTACGAAATGAATTTTGAGCAGTGATTAAGGAACTTTCCAGCGGAATGAGCTGAGTGTCACTTTACCCCTGAACAATTGGGATGCATTCAAAGCAGTACTGTGGGGTAAATGTATTGAACTGGTCTCTGCACTGAACAAACAGAAAGCAAGGGAAAGGAGGAGCTAGAGCCAACACTGACAGAAAAAGAATAAGACCCCCACTCGGATTTTAATGTGTCAACGTAGCGCATTAAAAGGGAAACTCAGTGCAATCTATAGTAATAGAGCTGAATTCACACAATTGAGATTGCGCTGCAACTCATACGCACAGGGGAACAAAGTGGGCAGACATTTGGTGCAACAGCTCCGAGAAAAAAGGGAACAGTAGTATATAGGGGAAATAAGTAAGGACGTTGGAGAGAGAACACAATGATATAGGTAAGGCTAATGTTTTTGGGGACTTTTACCAAGAATTCTCCCAGGCAACCCTCCCAGACATTACAGCCCAGATGAACTACCTGGCCTCCCTTGCGCTTTCTCAGGTTCCTGCAACCTGGAAGGAACAGCTGGACGCACCGATCTCTGATGAGGTGGTGAGACAGGTAATCAGGGCATTAAAGCCTCATAAATCTCCAGGGCCTGAAGGGCTGACAGCCCACTTCACAAAACCTACACGTCTGAGCTGGTCCCTCAGCTGACTGCATTGTTCAACGAGATAGCAATAGGTCAAAAGGTGTCACCATCAATGGCAGTGGCCCTGAGCACAGCGATTCCAAAGGCTGGGAAGAACCCACAACTGTGTACCTCCTATAGACCGATTGGCCTCCTGAATCTAGACATTAAATTTTACTTGGCGATACTGGCATCTCGATTAGTGAACCTGATGCCAGATATTATCCACCCCCACCAACACGGTTTTATAAAAGGGAGGCAAACATACAACAATATCTGTAGGACTTTGCATCTCATAGAAAAGGTTTCCAAGTACAAAACGCCAGCAGTCATAGTGGGGCTTGATGCAGAAAAGGCCTTTGATAGAGTGGATTGGAACGTTCTCTTCTTCATTCTGAAGAGCTTTGGCTTTGGGGACACGTTTATCAATATGATCAGAGCAAATTACGCATACCCACGCTCTTAAGTTCAGGTCAACAGAGTGAGCTTGAACCCTTTCAACTAAGGCGGAGGCGCCTGACAGGGTTGTCCTCTGTCCCGCTTGTTATTTGCCCTGAGTATAGAACCTCTGGCGGCTCAACTTCGGGCAACTCCAGACATTAAGGAGATCAGATTTGGAGGGGAGGAGCATAAGGTGTTGTTATTTGTCAAAGACATTCTGATGACTCTCATCTTCCCCAGTACCTCTCTAAGAGTTCTTCAGGAGGAGCTGAAGAAATTGGAAGTGGCTGCTGGCTTGTGAGTTAATCTGACTAAGTCATCTGTATTAAATATAATGTTGTCAGATAGAGAGAAGACACTATTACAGGGGGAAACCCCATTTGCATGAGCTAAACATAAACTTACGTATTTGGGAATTCAGATCACACCCCGCTTAGAGGTCCTATTTAAGGCTAACTACCCGCCCCTACTCACCCAGATTCAATAAGACCATAAGCGTTGAAAACCACTATTTATATTGTGGCTACCTAAGCTGTTATACCTATTTCAGGCTCTCCTGATCGATCGAGAAAAAGACTTCCTTGCAGGGGTCCTCTTCTTGATATACAATATCTTTGGCAAAATGGCAGGGCACGATTGCCTTTTCATGTATTAAGGAGGCCGAGAGACGAGGGAGGAACTGCACTCCCAGACTTCGGGCTGTACTATAAAGCAGCCCAGCTGAGATTGGTGACGGAATGCTCCATGAGGGAATCCGATAAATACTGGCTCCACATGGACTGCGACATAATGGGCAGGACAAATTGGGATGTTCTTTGGAAACCCATAAATGCATACCTAAGTACTCCTACCCGGACTACTCTCAATGTATGGGACAAAGTCACTCGGGCCAGGGATGGACTTCCTTTCCCTCTCCATATTCCCCGATGCAATTTAATTTGGAATGTCCCTCCAGCTTTGAGGCCTGGCCCATTTGATGCTTGGACGGAGGGCGGCTGCCTTGTCCTTTCAGACCTGTTTCACAATCAGGATATCTTCACATTTGAAAACTGCCAGCAAGACTTTCAGCTCTCACCCAACGAGCTCTTCCACTATCTTCAACTTAAACACTGGGCACTTCACCCTCAAATTTGGGAGGCTGCTTCACATGAGTTGACACCAATAGAATCCTTTGTATGGAGGGTGGGATCCATGAAGGGGGTGATTTCCTTTATGTTTGGTTTACTGGTTTCTACAGCATCCACTCCTAGGCCACATTACATCCACTTCTGGGAGCAAACTCTGGGGAGAGAGGTGATGGAGAGGGAGTGAAACTATCTCTGGCCTGACATTGCCAAGAATAATCACTCTATGGGCAGTCCATTATAAAACACTTTTTGATTGGTACCTTTTCGCTACCAAACTTAAACTGATTTTTCCGTAAACCTTCGATCTTTGTTGGTGGGGATGCAGCTTACTGGGGGACTTCCGCCACATTTGGTGTGACTGCCCTACTATTAGGCCATTTTGGGAGGAGATACTGGCCCAAATGAAAGAGATGTTGGGGTATCCAATGCCGAATTCAATAGATGCAATTCTCCTGGGCCTTAGGGATGCCTCCCTGGAACATCAAACCAGAACGGACAAGGAGATCATGTGGGCATGCATAGGGGAAACTAAGAAGGCTATCGAAGCCTCATGGAAGAGAAAGGATGCCCCGGTTTTGGTTCTATGGCACTCACGCCTATGGAAGATACTCACCATGGAACAGATTTAAGACATCTTTAGAGATGACTACAAGTATGTTGAGTGTAGATGGGGCCTCTTGGTGTCTTATCTTACATAGGGTCTACCGCTGGCGGTATGCCCACCCATGTTGTGGGATTTACACTTGTTTCAGTTTTAGGCCTCCTATAGGAGAGTACCCGAACACCATCTGTTAGCTGGATGTAAGGCTCTCTTTAGTGGACAAGACAGAGGAGTTCAATCCCCACTCAGGGATAGAGCAAATCTCGCCAATGAGACAGACAAAGCTTCTCCACCACAGGGGAGGGGGATGGTGGGGGGAGTTATAAACATTGTATAAACTGTTATATTGATGGAAAAGTTGGCTTGAGGCATGGGATATAATATTGTGACTCCTGTGTATTAAGACACTGTGTACTCTTTAGCATGGGGGATTTCGGGAGTGACCTTGAGTTATCTTGCCTGTTTCTATGATGTATAATTTCAATAAACAGAAGTTTGACAAAAAAAGAACATTGTTGGTGGTGGTGAGACAGGGGAATCAGCTCCGATCACGGTGGGAGGTGAAGGTGATGAGGGTGACATCTTTGCGAAAAGCAGCCCGGCCCCTAGCAGTGCATCAGTATCACCCATCTCAGCAACCTCACAATGGCACAATAGTCATATGGAAAACCACAGCAGTACACAGGGATGGTCTCAACAAGATGCGCATTAAGATTACCACTTGCTGGTTCATCGTCTCTCCAGACGTTGCCTGCATCAATGGCAGTGGCACTAGTAAAGAAAAATAGTCAGGCTGCTATTAGGGACATATTAAGGCAGGAGGGGCCATACAAATGCAACCACCCAATAGCACATTTGTACAATAGGAAACTGGCTAAAATGTTAATGTGGGGCCCCCTCTCTTCTCCTTTTGTGGAAGAAGAGGTTTTTTTTTTAGAATTTGAGGCGGCCTTCTGCCCAGAATGGAAGATTCCCAGAAGGACCTATTTTATCAGAGTTGCTGCTCCATCACAATGTGCTGCAATTGGTTGGACAAGCTTTGCAGCAGAGTGATGTTCACACTATCCACATGACAACGGACATGTGGAACAGTTGTCAAGTCACTATTACATGTGTATCACTGAACAATGCAAGGTTGTAGAGAATTCTTGCAAATACGGTGCAGTCCTGCATGTCAGAAGTGGCGGAGCACGGGCGTTAAGCCAAGGAGGCTAACGCCGCACACCACCACTTCCTCTTAAATATGGCCCCCAATCTCTTTTGTGGGGGTTAGGCAACAGCTATGTACAGCTATATACAGGTCTCGGTACTGAAGAAACTTTTAAGGGTGTTCAGCGGCATGCAACAGTAGCAATGCTCACCGTTGAGAAATCCCATACAGCTAGAAACATCTTGAAAGACTTTAACAGCAAGGTATTTGAATGGCTGTGACCCAGAAGTCTCAGAATTGGGTTTGTTGCCACTGACAATTGCAGCAATATAGTTAAGGCCATGGCAGATGGTAAATATTTCAGGGTCCTGTGTTTGGCACATTGCATCAACTTGTTGCGTAGGACGTTATAAAAAAAATAAACCTAGTCAGCAACTTACTGACCTCCTGAAGAAGAAGCTGCACTAATTTCAGCCAGTCTTTTAAAGCTCGAAAGCAGTTGACGATCATTCAGCATGCTTATAAAGTACTAGCTAAAGCCTTTTAAATGAGTTGCAAACACATTGGAACTCAACCTATTACATGTTGCAACATCTGTTTGAGCAGTGCAAAACGATCAATGAAATTTATTTTTTATCGATAAACACATTGATTTCCATATTAACATTCCCTCCACTAGTTGATTATTCAACTACATTATCTAACTCATGCATTTATACAGGTAATTTAGTGGGGACCTGTGCGTCCTTATGCTTGCTTTGGACTATAAGGGGCATATGTATCAAACAATTTTGTATTCGCAAACGCTGCGATTTGCAAAAAAACTGCGTTTGCAAATACAAAATCGCAAAACCCGATGTATGAGCCATTTTCGCATCGCATTATTAAGGAATCGCTAACTTTGCAATTCCTTAAATTTGCGTAAGCATTTAAGGAATCGCAAATTGCGATTCCTTAAATGCTATGTAACAAGCACCCAAGTTGTGCGATTTCTCCTCAAGAAATCGCAAATTACCACCAACTTCAAGTTGGTGGTAATATGCGATTTCTTTGAAAAATGCACTTTTTGGCATTTTTCAAAGTGTCACGTGGCACACATACATGCCCTTAGGGCATGTATGTGCGCCATATGCACACACATGGTCATTTCAGGGGTACATCAGGATGTCCTTTTGACACCCTTGCACCCTTGAAATGATTCTTAATTTGCGATTCTCTAATTGCGAATCGCAAATTGAGAATGACTTCCCATTCGTTCTTATGGGCCTCCTGGCCCATAGGAATGAATGAGAAGGTATTCCTTAATTGCGATTTCGCAATTTGCTAATCGCAATTAAGGAATAACAAGAAATCGCAAAATATTTGTGGATTTTTAAATACATCCCGTTTTGCGATTCTCAAATAGCGATTCTCAAAAAATCGCTTTTTGAGAATCGCAAAAACGGATTTTGATACATATGTCCCTAACTACCTTCCTAATTACTTGAATACTTCCCAGTTTGAGGACTGTGTTTTTACAGCAGGCAATCCCCAATTTTATAACCCTGCATACCAACAGCAAAATAATAACTGTCAACAGTGTTTTACATAAACTGGATATCCACCATGGGAGCCAGATGAACCAATTCGAAAATCACTGCTGCTCAGAGGAACCTCCCTCGTCACCCATTTCTCTTTATAGATTGTGTAGTGCTTGGATTGCAAGCATCAGTGTGCCATTGTCTATGTCATTACCTTGTGTGCCAGGTCCTGGTTGGATATGTGTTCCTAACTCATGTCGCATTTGACTTTATTGTATTATCAGCAGCGCATGTACCCTTTCTGGCCATGTCCCCTTACCATTGTAATGTTGCTGTGGGATTGATCAAGAGTTTCCAGCCCAAATACTTGCGTGCCAACTACGCACCCAAACACCTGTGACTAGGCCTGGGCGAAGCACTACGCTACGCTCGCGTAGTTTGCGAAGTTCGCGCTACTCCGCACTACGCGAACTGCACGTAGCACAGTGCGAACACGCGTAGCGTAGTGTTGCGTAGTGCTGCGGTCATTTTTTGCTTGCTCGCGGTCCTCAACGTCAAGTTGGCGACCGCGAGCAAGCAAAATGACATCCCGGCGAGACTTTTTCCTTGTTCGCGATCGCGAGCATGGAAAATAAACCTCCCGGCGAGATTCCCAACGCGAGGAGGTCAGGTTTCTCATTGCGAGGGGTCGCGTATGCTCGCGACCGCTCGCGATGAGAAACTACCAGTTCGCGTTGAGAAAGCTGCCGCTCGAGTAAAAATCTACTCGAGCAGCAGAAAACTACAGCTCGCACTGTGCAAGATGCCATTTTCAATGATTGCACAGTGCCGGTTGCTTGTCCGCACTGTGCAATCATTGAAAACAACATCTTGCACAGTGCGAACATGTTACTACGCAGTTCGCGAAGTGCTACGCGTAGCTCGCGTAGTGCGAACTTCACTTTGCGTAGCTTCGCGAAGTGCTACTTCGCGAACTACGCCCACCCTTACCTGTGACCCATCAATCAGTAATCCTGGGCCTAGGTCACAGGACCTGCCTGACTACATACTTTCATGTTGAGGTCGATGTGGATTTCAGAACAGGTAAATCTATTTGTAAAGTTGATAGTTCATTTTTATCGATAAGCACATCGATCTCCATATTAACAAAATTGGAACTAGAGTCCAAGGATTCTGCTTTCATATCATGGACAGAAAGTTGCAACTATCCTGGACTTACAGAGGCAAGGTTGTTTAATCAAAGTTGAAGCAGTAATTGTGGTTAGGGGTGGGCGGAATTTGCGGAAGCCACTTTCGCAAATTATCGCGAAAATGTTAAAAATCTCCGCAAACAAGCAGAAATATCGCGAAGATGCGGAAGTTTTTTTCCCGCCCGTTCACGATATTTTCTGCATGGTTGCGGGTCGCTAACTTACCCCTGCGGTTGCTCGCGGGTGCGGCCATCTTGTTTTCAGTTGTCTCGCGGTGCATGATCGCGAGAAGAAAGACGTGATCGCGCGACGCATGACGTCACTGCGGACGCGAACTGTCGCGAGACAGCGCAAATGGCTAAAACAATACAACATCTCATGGAGAACGTGACCGGATCGGGAAAACTTGTCGGCGAACGCGGGGATTCAGGTAAGGCGATTGCGCGCGCGCGAGAATGTATTATTTTACAGCGCGAGCAAGAACCAAATTATCGCAAAGCTGCGGAATGCGGAAATTTTGACATTTCCGTGCGCTCCGCGGAACGCGGAAATGCCAAATTATCGCAAATTCCGTGAACGGAACGGAAATTTTGCCCAGGCCTAATTGTGGTTAAATGGAGGGACCAGGGAAACTATAAAAAATGGATATTAAAAAAACTGTGGAAGGTGAATTTATACCTCCAGGGAGTGAATAGATACTCGGTGTAAAATTGGTGCTATATGAAGGAGTAGACGTAATAGCAGAGAGAGCGCAATAGAGCATAAGACAAAAAGGAAGTTACTAGAAAAAGCGGCATGTCATATTCATGTGGTTGAATGGTTGAATGAAAAAGCCATCAAGAAAAAGTAAAATCTTACTGAAGCATGGCAAGAATGGATCATCTTAACCCAAATAAGGAGAACAGGGACCATGTTAGTGTAGCAACAGTTAGAGGAGGATAGTCCAGTCCTCCATCCTGTCGACTTCAGAGTTAATTGTGTTTAGTTGAAGTATTCACGTATATTCTCCCAGAATTTGATTGCTGTCACCTCCACTTGGGTCTGTCAGGAGGATGGAAATCACTTGCCACAGTAGGTAATTTTCTATGTGGTCTAGTGCAGAAAATTCTCAAAAAGAGGAGCAGAAGGAATACCCACCTCCCATGCTCTGCCTTGTTCCTTATCTGTGATTTTGTTAACCACATCATTTTGTCCATATTTATCCTGCCTTTTTCGTTCCAGTGCTTCGACCGAGCCTAAACACACTACCTGTTCAGGTATTTTTTGCATATACTCTTGAGATTTCCCCCTACTAATTAGTTATTACCCTTTTTACTTCATAGATCTCCCACAACAGCTTATTGGCTTCCCCGGCACATATGTGCTTATTTGTTACATGTTTTCAAGTTAGTGGTTGTATATTGTGATGGCTGGTTAATGCTGTTGAGTAATTAGGCAAATCCAATTAAATTTGTATTTGACTTATTCTCTGGGTCGTCTATTTAGAAAGCTTTGTGATACACAACGTTTCTCTATATCACATGACTGTCACTCTTCTAGGGACTGAGCACAGACACTTTTGCACCTCATTGTTGATTGTGATTTATTGTTGGATCAAAATTTGTAAACATATATGATTTTCTAATCCTAAAAAATAATGACTGTGTGATTTGCATGACACTTTGTTGTCATTAGGGACCATTGTAGTCTCTTCTTTAAGTGATATCCATTCCATTCCAATATTTCTTTAATTCGGTTATTCACCATAAAAAAATAGCACAAGTATATACAAACAGTAAAAATAGTTAAAAAGTTTAAAAAAAATAAAACAATTCTTCTGAGATGTTACGTTTTACATTAAAAAGACGACAAAAAAGTCTGCCAAAATCAAATCCTTGATTTTGCATATTAAGGAGATTTCTCCTATAGCACCACATAGTATTTAGGAAACGTGAAACCGCAAAGACTATATGAGAATCTGTGTTATATTTTAAGATTCTGAAGACTTCAATGCAGTGGTTTGTGCCTAGGTTTTTACATAGCTGGACTAACCATCTTTGTCTTGTTGAGCGATAGCCTGGACAAAAGAAGAACACATGGACTTCAGACTCAACACACATATTACAGGCAGGGCTCACTTTGCTCTCCTGAGGCACAGCCAGGAGTAGCGCTCTTCGCTCTATTTTAAAAAAAAAACTGCTTATTGTGTGTATTTTATACTTCTTGATTGCACTTACCCCTGGCATATCTTCATCACTTGGCTCTGACACCCCCCGCACAGCGGAGCTATCGCTGCAGCGGGTGAGGTGTTTGAATTGCTATTGCCGCCATTTCGCCACGAGCCTTAGGCCACGCCCACTCACGCAGGCCACGCCCCCTCCCAACCTTCTCTCTCACTGGTATATAACATGTGTCACACCCCGGCAGCGCAGCGGACGAGCGCAGCGGGCGCGACGATTGCGCGCCGAGGGCGCACCTAAGGCAAGCCCGTCTGCGCCCGTCCGCGGCCGGCAGGGGCCCGGGGCCCGTTACTCTGCCCAAATCACATCCTATGTCCCTAGGGACCTGATTGTATTACACTCTCTCTGGCCGCTGGAACCCTCCAGCCATTCAAAACTACTCCAACTGGGGATTTTCAACGCCCGTTGTGTTTTTCCAGAGCTCAGGGCCCTTTCATCCTCCATCACCCCTGAGCACACTGCCTCCTTCCCACCCTCTATAACCCGGCCTGCTCAGTCACCTGTCAACATGGAGCTAGCAGTTGCATACCTCAACACCCGGTCTCTTGTCAGTCACCAACACGACATATACCACCTTCTGGACTCAGACCGTCCCGACATCTTGTTCCTAACTGAGACCTGGCTGAATGAGGACTCCTCCCCCGAAATCTTGGCAGCTATTCCTCCGGGGTATTACATTCTCCAAGCCAACCGACCAGCTGGCAAATCCGGAGGTGGCGTAGCCGCTATTATCAAACTCTCTCTCAGATTCTCTTCCCTCTCTCTACTCACCATCCCCCAGGCTGACTGCCTGGCTATTAGACTTGAATCCTCGGTGTCCCCTCTTACCTGTGTCCTGGTATACCGCCCCCCTCAACCCATGCCCAATTTCCCCTCCCTCTTTGGCGATCTTCTATCCCAGCTCACACTCAATAACTCCAAACTCCTGGTCTTAGGAGACTTTAACTACTGGCCATCTGACCCACATGAAAGCCCCCACTCTTTGGCTTTCTCCGATCTATTAAGCGGCCTCAATGGCCGTCAACATGTCCACACAGCTACTCATTCCAAAGGCCACACCCTAGATCAGGTCTGGACTTACAACCTTGAAATCAAATCACTCACGATCCTTCCTTGCTTTTGGTTGGACCATTTCTTAATCTCTTTCCTTCTTCTGGTCCCCCCACCGCCCCCCCGTAGTCGAGGCCCTAGCCTCCTGGCCCGCAACTGGAATAAAGCTAACCTCGACCTCTTTCTCTCCTCCCTAACATCTTCGGCTCCGCCCGGCCTAGGTCCTCTAGACTCCCAGGAAGCCGCACTCGTCGATTGGTTGGAATCTGCCAGCGACAAAGTCGCCCCCCTTAAGTCTATCCGAACTAAGCGCCCTCACGACGCACATCGCTGGTTTTCCTTAAACTGGGACTTCGCCAAGCCGAGCGTCGCTGGCGCCGAAACTACGACCCCTTAGAAAAAGCCCACTTCCTAAAATTATCCGGAGAATACAAACATGCAATCTCAGCTGCAAAATCTGCCTACTTCTCCACAAAAATTCTAAACTCCGCGCAAAAATCTAAAGACATCTTTGCTATTGTGGAGGAACTTTCACACCCGGATAGGGTGACCATCAAACCCCTCCCCTCTCAGGCACTCTGTGATTCCCTTAACCATTTTTTCATAGACAAAATCAGTAAAATCAAAAACAGTATCTCCTCCGGGGCCCCGGCAATGTCCCTCCCAGAGGCCGCCCCCTTTCTCAACTCTCGCTCCCTGACACAGCTCCCTCCTATACCCGAAGAAGACTTCTTCCCCCTGCTCCACAAAGTCTCATCTGGTTCCCCCACAGACTGCTGCCCTCCGGCAATTCTCCGGACCGCTTTTTCGACCTGCCCTGGCCCTCCATTGGCCCTCCTGAACAACTCTCTCCTGCTCGGCGTGGTCCCCAGTCAGTTCAAGAACGCCGAAGTGGTCCCCATATTAAAAAAAAACAACGCCGACCCCACGGTCTCGGGCAACTTCCGCCCCATTTCCCTTCTGCCTTACCTGAGCAAGGTACTTGAGACGCATGTGACCAGCGTCCTCAGCTCCTTCATCGAGGACTCCAATTTTCTAGACTCCCAGCAAGCTGGGTTTAGACCTGCCCATTCGACAGAGGCGGTTATCCTCTCTGTTATGGAGGAACTTCGTAGAGGCGCTGACTCCAACATCAGTCAAGCCCTGGTGCTCTTAGATCTGTCAGCGGCCTTTGACACGGTCGATCACACCATCTTAGTCGACCGTGTCAAAGAGGCAGGCATCAGCGGGACGGCCCTTAACTGGGTTTGTTCCTTCCTTGCGGACCGCCATCAATCGGTCCGTCTTTCCCAGTTCACGGCAAACCGGACGAGAGTCACCTGCGGTGTGCCGCAGGGTTCATCCCTGTCACCCCTTCTTTTTAACCTTTACCTCACCCCCTTGATCCGCTCCCTCCGAGGTAGGAATGTGACTGCATTTAACTATGCAGATGACGTACAGCTCGTTTTCAATCTCGACTCCTCGGACGAAGTGGCTCAAGATTTCCAGTCCACCCTTTGCCATATCTGTAACTGGATGAGCACTCACCATCTTAAACTCAATCCCGACAAGACGGAGCTCGTTCTTGTCGGAGGCCCATCCAACCCCTGGAATTCCACCTTCTGGCCCCTTTCCCTCGGCCCTCCCCCCCACCCTGCTGACAAAGTGAAAAGCCTCGGGGTTTACATCTCCCAAGACCTCTCAATGAAGCACCGGGTCAGTGCCACTGTGTCCTCCTATCTTTTTCAGCTCCGGAAGATCCGGAAAATAACCCACTTTCTGACCACTGAAGCCCTCACCTTGGCACTGCTGGCGTTAGTCATCTCTCGGATCGACTACGCCAATGCCCTGTACGTTGGCATCCCACAATACCAAATCAACAGATTACAGCTGATTCAGAATCAGGCAGCTCGCCTTATCTACCACCAACCAAAACATCACCACGTCCGTCCTCTCCTCAAGGCCCTCCACTGGCTTCCTGTTTCGGAGCGCTGCAAGTTCAAACTTGGCTGCCTGACTCATAAATCTCTGGCAGACACCGGTCCCTCCTTTATTTCCTCCCTCTTGCATCCTTATACCCCCTCCAGGAACCTCCGTTCCTCTCATCTTGCGCTCCTTCAGACTCCCCGCTTCAAGCGCAAAAAACACGGAGGTCTCAGATTTTCCTTTTTGGCACCCTCATTCTGGAACTCTCTGCCACTGGAACTGAGACTTTCTCCCTTTCACCTTCATTTCAGGTCTCTCCTAAAAACCCACCTCTTCCATGGCATTTACTCATAAATTCTTCTCTCCCCGCTTTCTGCCTCTTGCTGAATAAAGTGAATAGCGCCAAGAAACCGTCCAGTGAATGCCGCGCTTTATAAGTAATTTTTACATTACATTACATTACATTACATTTACATTACAGGGCACCCACTTAAATTACCACCTGCCCATTTGCACGTGAAGGCACACAGGGGAAGACAGCCATGTTGAAACTGTATATATAATTTCCTGCCTAATGCCGGGCGGATTGCATCAAGGCATGCCTCCAGCCTGCAGGTGTCTTTTACTTCCAGGAAAAGTAATGTAAGAGAGCCATGAGCAGATTCTGCTTGGAGTTTTGCGGATAAACTGCCCCAGTAGCTGGTAGTTAATATTTTGCGTGGTGTTCTCGGGCAGGCTGTATCAGGGTTATCCCATAATTCTTTTAGGCCTATTTCATAGAGGCCCTCCCTAATGAATCTAAGCCATGGCAGCTTTCCTAAACCGGGGAGTGTCAAGATCTGCAATAGCTCTAGTCTGTACTCTAGGAGCTCTGGTGTTACCCAGAGGCACCGCCAAAATAGTAATGGCCTGCAGCCAATTTCCTCAGCAATGGATCTCACCCCTAGGTCCATACGCAATGGAACCAGGGGGGTGCTAATCGGTAGACTGAGTAATTGTCTAAAGAATTTGTTCTCAGTAGTAATCAGAGGCTGGAGTGCCCCCAGCGTTCATCCCCATATAGGGCAGCACTTCTGGACTGAGTTTTGTACACCTCCATAACCGGGCTCACTGGTTTCTGGAATGGAATGTGTCCCTAAAGAACTTGGACAGGCCACCTATGGTCTGTGTCATTTTGAGGTTAGACTTGCTAATTTGAGCCCCACAAGTCATATTCTGTGTAAGAGTTAGACCCAAATAATCAAATACAGAGACCTGCTCCAAAGGGATACCATTCGGGTGCGGGTTTGGGCGTGTAGATTTGCTGGGTTTAAAGATCATAAATTTTGTTTTGTTAATGTTTATCTCTCGTCCCCTGGTCCTACAAAATTCACAAAACCCATCTAGGATTCTTTGGATGCACATCAGTGACTTAGAGAGAAGAAGGGTGTCATCTGCAAACATTATGACAGGAATTTGCTTTTGCACGATTTTAGGAGCGTCGGTGTCCTTACAGACTCTCAGCGCAACCGTTGATGTATATGCAGAACAAGGTGGGGGCAAGCACACATCCCTGTCTGACGCCCCTTTTTACAGGGATGGTCTGCGTTAGTTCCCCGTTTTTGCCATGTCTAATTTGGGCATAATTTTCATTGTGTAGCCTTCTTAATAAATTTAAAAGGTAGGGGGGTAGTCAAAGCTCGCTTAAGACCCTCCATAGAGCATCTCTGGGTACCAAATCAAACGCACTCTTCAGGTCAACAAAGACCAGATACAGGCTGCCCCCTTCTAAATGGACTGTTTTCCAATAGAGAAGCTGCAGCCTGAAAAGCTGGTCTATTGTTGATGTTTTCTCCCTGAAGCCAGCCAGCAAGGGGGTCAGAATATTTTGTTCTTCCAGCCAAGATTTCAGATGTTCTAAAAGAATCCTGGCAAAGATTTTTTGTGAGACATCGATCACACTGACCGGTCTATAGATTGCCGGTGACAAAGGGGATCCCTTCTTTTATACCGGGATAATCTCGGCACCTAACCAAGTTGCAGGAAGAGACATTCCCAATAAGATGGCGTTAAAGATTGCCCAGAAATAAGGGCCCCAGATCATGGGTTCAGCCCGATAGAGATCCCCTTGGATCTTGTCCAGACCGGCAGCCTTTCCAGGTACAATTTCATTTAAGGCTTTGAGGACTTCTGTCAGGGATATCTCAGGAGTGGCTGTTACCGGCGCCAAGCGGGTCGAGGTTGCTATGATCTCACTACTCTCTGTACCGTCTGGTGGGGCATAAAGAGCTAAGAAATGCTCTCTCCAGCAATCAGCCGCAATATTTGTCTCAAATGCCGCTTGGCTATTCTGCTGCCAGTGGTTACGATGTCCCAGAATTGTTTCATATCTTTTGATTCCAAGGCCAATTTCAGGCTATCCTACTGGTCTATTTCCCACGAGGTTATGGCAACTGCGATTGTATTTTTATAATGATGTCTGGCTGCTTTTACTGAGGTGTTGCACTTTGTTTTGATGGCCTCTCTTAATGCCTTTTCCCCACTGAACCAAGATTGCCTAGGTGTCCTACCTCGACATCTGGTGCACGTTATCCAAAACGTCTCCTCCAACTTTGCTGGTTTTTTTATGTAAAACATTTTTATTGGCATTTATAAACAGTTATACACTTAGACACAGGCGATAGCGCTATTATCATATAGGCTTACATAACAGGAGCGCCCAGTAGCATCCCTTTCGGTCTCTCAATCTCGTGGGCCCTCAGGCTTCTCGCCTCTACCCTGAGTTGGGCTGCAGGCATGTGTCCGGGATCTGCCTCTGGGTATGCCCTACCCTCCAACTTTGCTGTTATGGATTTATTGATGATATTAACCTCATCAAGGGACACAGCAAGGTCTCCAGATTTCACAATCTCTGCTAGAGCCTCAATGTTGGGAGTGATGAAAGTGAATAAGAGAGCCAATTTTTCCTGTGATTATTCCACCCAGGCCCACCTCACTTTCCTTCCGCCTATTATTTGAAAGGGTCAATCTATGATGAACACCGGTAGATTTAGCCAAATTATTCTCAATGGGGGGAAAGATTAAGTGTAAGGATTAAGGCATTATGGTTGCTATCTTGCCGCGGACAGACAACAAAATCTTTAGCCAGGGGCCATAGCCTGGTTTCTAGAAAGATGAATCTAAGATAGAGGAATGGGCAGCTCTGTTAAAAGTTTTGTTCCCAGGAGAGTCTGAGCCAAAGTGACCATTACAGGCACGCAAATATTACTTTACGGTAAGCACCTTAATTTGAAGTGCGAATGGTGTCAGGCCCTACTGGGGGTGATGTGGTCTCAGGGATTGACCACAGCTCATCCTCATTATCGAATTGACAGTTTATATCGCCTCCCATCACTACCAAAGCATTATTTGGAAGGCTAGCTAACAGATTGTCGAGGTATTCTAGGGTTGCTGATTCCTGTCCAATCCTAACTGGCCTTGAGTATATGTTAATTAGGGCAATTGTTAACTCTGATTTGAACAGTAATACAAGACACAGTATGTCTGGGGAGATGTGCGGCACTAGGGCAATCCTGCATCCAAGATGACTCCCAACCCACGTGCATAGCCCACCCGATGGCCTGCCTCGGCCCTTAGTTACTGCCGATATATGGAATGTAAAAAAACCCTTTAGGAATGAGTTCTCCATCATCCAGGTTTCATGGAACAGGCAAATATCACACATTTCTACAACCCCCCCCCCAATCGGGGCAGTTGAGCTTTTTTTATGCCTGCCACATTCCAGGATACATTCTTGAGATCGTTTACTGTTTTGCTTGTAATTAAAGTGTTCCCCTGAGCATTGATACTTGAGTGGTCTACAATGTCTGGTGTCACTGAGGTACCTATGGTGTTTACTTGAGACTCATTCAGGGAATCAAAAGTGAGTGTTGTGTCTAACCCCCAAGCTATGTTGCCAATTTCTACCCTTTTGCCATATGAGTACATCGGGCTGTGTGGGTGTGTAACAGTGCAAGTTTGTGAGTCCTTACTGGTGATGGGAGCTTTAAATCTGCCGGTATATGTTGTATATGTAAGAGGTTTGAGGGGGGCTATTACCCCAGTATGAACGTTATCAGTGATCTTAGAGGGGTCAAGTTCGAGGGGGCTAGGTGACTTCTTCTTAGGGTCCATGGTCCTTGACACTATGCGCTCCCTTGCACAAGGAGACCGAGATGGCCACCTGGCTGAGAGTCAGTCTACCTTATCCAGAACCCCATATCTGTTCGTCAAAGGTAAGTTGAAGACATGGGATTGCATTTGAAGGGGACCCTGGCCAGTCATTAACCGAATGTGGCGCCATGTATTTTGTCTGGCTCCAGGGTCAGCCCTGTCATCATTGAAAAATGCTGGGGCATACGGAGCGTCTTGCCCTGCCATTAGCCGAGTCTGACTCCATGTATTGTGTCTAAATATAAAATCTTCCCTGTTGTTAAAGGTGGTTGATGGAACATAAAAATGGGTGAGCGGAAGCAGGCTAATAGCAGAACCAGTTAATGGAGAACAGTTGCTGTGATGCAATAGATTTTGCACAATTGTGGGGTTTCTGAAGTTAACTATGACCCAGTCCCCCCTGGCATCTTTGGGTCTGTTACCCACCCAGTACACTCTGCGTGTCGGTAATATATCACCTGCATTGACAAGGTTAAATTGGCTATGTCTGGTAAACAGGTGTAAACATTTGTTCTTTAGCTCATAGTGGGTTTCCTGCTGATCTTCTTTGAGAGGTGGGACTCCAGTTAAAACAATGACACATGGAGTTGAGGCTGGCAGCAAGTTTATTGTTGGCAAGTCCATCCCTTCCCTGCCTCTCAGTCTCTTCGTTCCCCCTTTGTCAGAAGATGCTTCAGAGATACCCTCATTGACAAGTGCACTACCCCTTGCCATGCGACCCTTCTTGCACTGAACACTTTTGGCCTCCTGGGTGGCAGTTGGGACCCCACTAGGAGTGATGGACTTCTCTCTGATCTCTGTAATTCCACGTTCAGCGGAGACTATAGTCGCTTTACTGGACTCTCTTGCCATAATAGAGGGCTTAAGTGCTGAACCTACAGTACAAGTACAGGTGTTTGGAATTTGATCCAGTCGGACAGATAACTTGGCAAGGTCTTCTCTCATGATATCACAGATTTGCCTCGTAATGGATCCAGCATGGGTGCTGGAATCATTACGAGGTTTCCCCTCCGGCACAGTCGGGGTGGACCTGTTGCTTGTGCACATGGGTGAACCATCGTTGGGCTTTTTACGCTTGACCCCAGCCCTAGTCGTCTTGATGCGCTGCCTTGAGTGTGTGGGCTCGTCAGAACCCTTTGCAACTCCCCTCCTTCTGGTGACCACTTTGGGGGTCGGGCAAGTGTCCAACCCTGGGGTCAGAGTCAGGTTAGTTGTTTTAGTTGTTTGATAAATGCCAGATTGTGTGATAGGGGAGTCCATGATAATGCTTATCTGTGGAAGGTCTGGGGTCAATGATAATCTACGCTCGGTGAGTTCAATTTCATTGGCCACAACGCCTATAGCCCTTTGGAGCATTCTATTGATAGATGTCTGCGGTAAGGAGGGAGGTACAAGCCTCGGAGGTGTGTGACATGAACCAATTGTTGTCTGCTTCCCTATGCCGGCAAGTTTAACTATGTACAATGAAGGGGACACCGTGATTATAACTAGACTGGACAAATGGGTGCCCCACCACACTTGTGTACCAAAATAGTGGGAGAGGAAATCAAACAGTCAAAGTTAATAACAGATGCGGCTAGAAAAGGAAACAAAAGTCACTTACAATTTAGTCCCAGGGTTGACCTCGCTATGGCCGTGGCTGCCTCGTCTTATGTTTTCCTTAGCTCTGGGTAGTTACAGCCACAACAGGACAACCCGTCCAGAGATCTTGAGGGTTGAAATGGGATGTTGCAAGGCCAAGAGAGGGGGCCCAGACCAACCTTGATCAGCCACGAACGGGTTCTGCCCAGGCGCTGCCCGGGCACACCCACGCACATCCCGCACAGCGGGAGCCCACCGGTCCTCCTAACGCTCCTCCGGCCGCAGGAATCACTTCATGTCGGCCCCGCTGCCACCTGGGGGTTGTGGTTTCTGCAAGTGCAAGCCGTTGCCCTCACGGCTGGATTAGCGAGCGTCCTGTGCAGCGGGAGCCCACTGGTCCTCTTAACGAGCCTCCGGGTGCGGGAATCGCATCACGTCGGCCCTGCTGCCACCTGGGGGTTGTGGTTTCTGCAAGTGCAAGCCATTGCCCTTACGGCTGGATTAGCGAGCGAGTGATATCCCATGTCCTTAGTGATCATAGGGTGGCCCTTGTTTTCTAGTATAATTTACCCTTCCATGACATAGGTGTATTTTTGCACCACATACTAAGGCTTTAGAGAAAAATTCAATATGCAAATTCGAATTTATACATTCTAACTATAATTTAGGGGTCACAGCACATTCATTGGGCCCTAGACTACTCTCAGTGTGCGTAGCCTAAAAAACAGCAATCAATATTTCATGTATGTTTATTGCCAAGAGAGGTTATTTTCAGTACACTACCTTTCTGAGTTTGGTTCCCTGGGAGATATAAAATGCCCTTTGGTTCCTAGTGTGGAAATATGGATTTTTCTGATCAGTTATGTCCCCTATCTTGGACCCCAACGGTTTCATGTATGAATCACAAGTACATGTATGGTCCCTCCAGTTCCAGTTATGAAGACGCAAACACATGTGCGTCCACCGTCAACCTGTCCTCTTTCAGATCCGCCATGAATAGGCCGGATATTCCATTCCTAAGTATGAAAGGCCACCGGCTTTATATGGTTCACTTATGCCATTTTACAGTCCAGGCAAGTAGGCCCTGATTCTGTCATCGAACTCTTCTTGCCTTCTGCCTCTGAAAGCTCCAGTCTGAGCCTGCATCTGTGACCATGAACTTTGTCTCATTCTCTGCGCGGCTCACGAAGCCTGACATCAGCCTGCTGTCTGCCAAAAACTATATTTTACCTTCGAAATTATCTGCTCCGTTCCCTGCCCGATGCATTCCTGTCTAGTAGTTTAAGTAAACATTCTTCCAGCTACCGAGCAAAGGCCCGGTTTCTCTGTCTTCATGCAAGTAATTCATAGCCCTGTTACTATGGAAGATTCCTGCCCTCGCATCTAGTGTAGACACTTAGACGCTTGTACACGCACTAACAGTCAGTATAGTCAGTATAGAATAAGATTCTACTCTAAGAAACCTCTCTTTTGGATAACATGGTTCTTTAAACATAGGATGTTAGATATGATTTGTGGATTAGGTTGACTTGACCCTCCAGACTTCTGTCGCCACATGTAGAGCTAAATGTCAAGTCCCCTTTACCCCCTAGTCGCACGTCAATCACACGTCATACTGCTGCGCGCGCATCTCTGCCAAGTATTTCTGCTGACATTGCGAAATTATTTCATAGGTCCACCCATATGTGACATCATAACCAATGACGTTTTCCTTGTTACACCCAATTACGCCTCCTTCAGCTACGTATGTGAAATGTTATCTTTGCTATCAATTGTTACGCCTCTTGCATTGGCCTCACTGTAATGCCTATTGTATAAAAGTGAATAATTATCAATAATGTATGTACTTCACTTCCTGAACCTTCGTGGTGATGGAACCTGGAGCAACCGATTATAATCGACCATTGGAATAAAGCCCATTCCGAACCTCTAATACCACGGATTCTGCCTCTTATTTACTGAGCTATTTTATTATGTTTCTGTATCAAATTAAGTCCAGGTAATTAAATTATTTACCACATGAATGGCGCCCGAACAGGGACACTTTCTCATCTCACGCGCCGGCGGTGAGTTGCAGGCCCGGTCTCCTGCCACAGCTGGACGGACAATAACGCGTACCAGCAGGATTTCCTGTATCTCCCTCCGGTCAAGCGGGGGCGACTGAGGCTGCGATCAACACCCAGACGAGGCGGTGAGAAGTGCGAAGTATCCCGACCAGAGCCTAGCTGAGAGAGCAAGATCCGGGGTATACAGAGGCCCACCAGTTTCCGAAGTCCCGAGTCGAGTCCAGTTTCCGAAGTCCCAAGTCGAGTCCAGTGTCCGAAGTGTTCGAGTCGAGTTCAGTCCGGTTCAAGTTCAGTTCAAGTTTTCCGAGGCCTTCCGTTTCCGAGCTACCCGGTGAGTACCATTACTGGGGAGGCGTTCTGACGTGCACATAGGTTGTGCCGGTCAAGACGGGTTTGGGTACACAAATCCGGTCTGCACTGTTTCAGCAGTGTATCTGTACTGTTTAGCAGTATATCTAGTATATCAAGTATATAAATTCAGAATAATTCAGTTAAAGTCGAGTATTATGTTTAAGTGATTAAGTTTTCCTTAGATCGTCATCATCATCGTTGCTCAGTTAAATGTTAAATGTTAAATGTTTTAAAAAACGTTCTGCATATTGTGGTATGAATGACTGTTCATTGTTGTGTTTACTGTATTAAGTTTGTTCAGAATCAAGTATCAGATCAGTTCTCAATATGCCGCTCTTTTCGAAATTAAGACAGATCACAACTAGAAAAGGGGTACTCGAAGAAGCTGTTCCTATTCCTCCTAGGGACACTCCAGGGTACTTCAAGTATCATAAACACGGCTTAGACGCTATATTATTTCTTGATTTATGGGTAGACTACACTAAGGAATTACCAGAAAGTCAGAGGTGGCCCGCGGCTGGGACCTGGGATGCAGAGTGCATCGTGAAAGTAGAGGAAGAATTATGGAAAAAGAAAGCTAGACAATCACAGAAAGACGCCATTGAATTATGGCGTAAAGAATCGTATAGACGTACAGAAAAAGCACGTAGACAGGAAGAGAAGAGTAAAGAGAATTCAAATGAAGTCCGAGAAAATCTATTAATTGAAGAAGGTGCACGAGTGAAATCAGAACAAGTAGACAGACAAAGACATGCCCTTATGAAGGGTATGTATCCCCTTCTGGCCGAAGGATTACCTAAGGCTACTCCGGGGATACCAAAAGACTTGCCACCCCCATTATTTCCAATAAAGATACATCCCAAGGGGCATCCTAGAACCGCAGAAGATGTTTTTCTTTCCTCATATTTAGATGACGCAGCTCCCGAGTATGCTAACCCCGCCCCACATAGACCGTTGGCCGGGGAGGTTCAACGCCAAGATCCTGTATCTGTATCTCTACAGCACCAAATCCTGACACAAGTTCCGGCAAGCACATCTGTTTCCACATCTGTTCCTACAGCTACTTCCATAGCTGTGTCCACACCTATAGTTGCTGTATCGCGTTCAACGAATCCTTTCACGCCCGATACCCCAGATGGGGCTACGGGAGGTGCTACCAACATTTTTTCTACGCCACCCAGAATAAATAAACTTACTTTTCAAGAATCTGCACATTCACGTACCCCCAAACTCATAAATGCCCGTACGCTTAAGGAACTTCTTATAGATTGTAGATATGACCCTGTGCCCGGAAAAGAGGACGAAATGACCCTGGCATCATTACGTATCAGACGAGCCGCGGTGTATTTAGGGAAGTTACCAGGAATGACTATGCATCTAGATAATATATACCATTTTGTCCAAACAGGGCGAGATTCTGAATGTATTAACAGAGCTATGGAATACCAGAAAGTGGAAATACAGGGGGAACTGTTACGTTTCCTCATAAATTGTGTGATCAGAAATCAAGACCGACCGGGGGTAGACCCGGAAGCAATGCAAATTCTTACCAGATGGAGCCAGAATATATCAGAAGGGAGACATGATAAGCAAAACTGTATAATAGCCATGTGCCGAAAGATCCGTAAAGAAATAGAACGCCTACACGAAGAAAGATTAGCGGTAGACCAGTTTGAACAAAATGAGGAGGAGGAAGGATCAGGACTGCCCACAGGACAGTCAGAAACTATAGCCTATGTAGGTAGAGGAAGATCTTGTAATAGTACTAGATGTCTTACTGACCCGATACGTCCGATATGTCTAGAAAATAACAGGAATTTTCAAACACCTATAATAAATATAAGGTCCCCCGAGCATTCGTTCCAAGCCGCTGACAAATTACTGCGAGAACGAAGGGGTTATCATTTTCTCGATTCTATGGATGAACAAGAATTAGCCAGGTCAGCCGTTCGTTGGGTTGACAGTCCCGGAAAGTATGATGATGATACAGTAGCACACACATTTTTGAATCTCACCCCAGATGAACAGCGTTTAGCTGGGATTTATATGATTCAACAACTTCTTATACTATATAAAAGCCAACATTCAGATCCTGGTCCCTTACCTGATATATTGACTGAATTACTCACGAATAGATGGAGAGGTTCAGGTACTAAGCTAATTAAAGAAATACTAGAATCAAGAAAGCAGTACATTCTTTTTATATGCCCAGAACATGTCTCACTGCCCATTAAGGAAAGAACCACGTATTACATGGACAGACAGAATCCCTTACGAGAAGTACACCCAATAAAAGGCGAGGACAATGAGTTTAAACGCGTATTTGTATATACGCCCATATCGAAAATAGAATTGTTAGAAATGAAGAAAGTGGTACCCAGTCATGACAAAGACCCAGCGGGTTTCCACCGAGAAATTAAAGACATGTTACTCATGGGAGAGTATACCTATCCCGACATTATGACCATATTAAAGGTATTGATGCCTGCTGGCATTTATGAAAAACTCAAGGAAAAAGAGTGGGAGGTGGGAGACCAAAAGATAGACTGGACAGCATTAGAAAATGAAGAAAAGGCCCGAGGTCCAGGTTCGGGGCTTGGGGACAAAACTAAAGCACTACCAGGTTTACTAGTACAGGTACTGCCACGTTTATTAACCACGAAAAAGGAAGACTGGGGTACAATTTCAGCCTGTAAACAGAAGCAAGATGAAGACACTAGTGATTTCTATGCACGATTTGAAAAATGTTTTGGTATAAATAGTGGCATAAAAGCAAGTAGCGAATCATACCCACATCTGTTTGTGACAAAATTAGTTGAAAATTCCTTGCCCCAAGTGAAGAATAGAGTATTAAAATTCGAGAGTACCTGGCAAGGTAACACCCCATCACAAATGTTACAAATGTTACAGTATCATCACAATAGAATTAGAGAGGAACAAGATCATGAACAAAGACGCATGAAAGACACGAAAATGAAAATGCTAGTCTCCCAGACAGTTCCAGCTGAAGGACATAAAAAGGGTACGACACATTCCGGTGATTCAGCAGGACCTGTAAAAGGGACATGCAACTATTGTAAACAACCAGGTCATTATGTACACGATTGTCCAGTCCTGAAGCGTAATATCGCCACAGGTATTACAAAAGAAAGACCACGGCCACTTAGACAGGATCAGAATGAACAAGGAGCCTTGCAGCATGCACAGTCCATGCCAGCTCCACAACAGTCTATACAGTTTGTGCCAGCTGCACCTGCGCTGCCTGTTGCTGCCACGCAAACCACGACACGACAGCTGTACCAGACCGCACAGTATGACTATCCTGATTACCAACGATATGCATGAAACAGCCTAGAGAAGGAAGTTGACTTACCCCTTATCGAGGTCCCTGTAGACCAAGAAGGACCTTATGTACATAGTGAATTATTAGGTCAAGATAGAAAATTTTTACTTGATACAGGGGCAAGTCGAACAACCATAAAACGTAGTGAAGTTCCAGGGGCACCCCTCTCAGGCTCACAGAATATTTCCCTTGGTTTTTCAGGAAAACCTATTGTTAATGAAGTATCACAGCCTCTTCCACTTACGATAGGACCTTTGACCCGAACTACAGATTTATTGCTCACTAAATCCTGTCCAGAAAACTTGTTAGGTATAAAAACACTGAAAGCTCTAGGAGCTATAATATGTTGTTCTCCGGAAGGAGTAAGATTGTTTTTACGTGATTTCAAAGGTCACTATGTGTCTAGAGACATGGATCCCCGACTGCAGACTTTACCTACACATCTATGGGCACAAGGCCCTACTGATGTTGGTTGCATGAATATTACACCATATCGAGTTACACTAAAGGCAGGAGTGGTACTACCACGAATGCGACAATACAAGTTACCACCAGATGCTGTAGTGGCTTTACTACAAATCATTGACGAGCTCATTGCCCAAGGAGTGGTTGTAGAAACAGACTCCAATGTATGTAATTCACCGATAATTCCGATTCTTAAACGAACAGATCCGAAGGCCTCGCCAGTATATCGATTGGTTATTGATTTGCGCGAATTGAACAAATGCATTGTGCCACAATTCCCTGTGGTCCCAGATATCTCGTCATTACTGACAGCTATTGATTCCGAAGCAACATTCTTTACTGTAATTGATCTCAAAAATGCCTTTTTCAGCGTCCCAATAGATCCGGAAAGCCAATATTTGTTCGGATTTAGTTTAAATGGACGTAGCTTCAAATTCTCACGCGCACCTCAAGGATTTACAGAAAGCCCCAGCATCTATAGCCAAGCACTGAAACGAGAACTCGACAGTATCCACATGCCAGTTAACACTGCCTTGCTTCAGTATGTCGATGATCTGCTGATCACCGCTAGAAGCGAACCCGAATGTGAGAAAGCATCACTGACAGTTTTACGATTTCTAGCCGAAAAGGGGCACAAGGTGTCCCCTTCTAAGCTGCAATTCTGTGTCCAGCGAGTTGTTTATCTTGGACACTCGCTGTCCAAGGAGGGAAGGCAGCTTACACCCGACCGCATTCAGTTAATAGCTAACATGCCAATACCCAAGACACAAAAGGAGGTGCGGGCTTTTATAGGCCTCACTTCATATTGTAGGCAGTGGATCCCTCAGTATGCATTTCTAGCAAAACCACTCATTCAGTTGACAACACAGGAGGCAGCCACATCGACTGTTCTCCCTTGGACTCAGGAACATACACAAGCTTTTGAAAGCTTAAAGAAAGCTCTATGCCAAGCACCTGTTTTAGCAACACCATGTTACAGAAAACATTTTACACTCTTTGTTACAGAACGAGAAGGTACTGCTTTGTCAGTACTCACACAGGAACAAGCAGGATCACACAAACCGTGTGCTTATTTTTCTAGTACATTAGATCCCGTAGCTCAGGCTCTGCCTGCGTGCCTGAAATCAGTGGCAGCGACAGCTTTAGCAATCAGACAAAGCGATGCCATAGTGTTAGGACATCCATTGACAGTACAAGTACCACATGCAGTGGAGGTTCTTGTGAATCGAACGCAAACACAACATTTGACTATAGCAAGACTTACAGGGTACGAACTAACACTGTTTCAGCCACATATAGAAATCAGACGTTGTAACACATTGAATCCTGCCACACTTTTACCTGTAAATGGAACAGACCCACTAGCTCATGACTGTATTGATGTTATTACAATCACGACGAAACCCAGACAAGACTTGACAGATGTCCCATTGTCAGACCCAGACCTGACGTTGTATGTAGATGGTTCATGTATGAGAAAAGGTACAGGAGAACTAGTGGCCGCTTACGCAGTCACAACAGACACTGAAATCATTGAAACAAATTGCATAAATACCTTGTCCGCTCAAGCAGCAGAGCTCGTCGCTCTGACACAAGCCTGTATTCAAGCCACAAATAAAAAAGTCAACATATACACTGATTCACGTTATGCATTCGGAGTTGTACATGACTTCGGCGTGCTGTGGCGAGAGAGAGGTTATTTAACTTCTCACGGTGCCCACATTCAGCACGGACCCCTCATTCATGCTTTATTAGATGCAATACATCTACCCTCTGCAATATCAATTATGAAATGTAAAGCTCATACGAAAGTTACTGATACCATTTCTCAAGGCAATGATTTAGCTGACAGAACAGCTAAACAGACTGCTCAAACTCAAACATCCGACATGACAAAGACAATAGTCCTGACGCCAACACATTGTATGACGGTTAAAGATCCTACTCTTGACGTAATTGATATACAGACACATGCTACACCAGAAGAAATAAAGAAATGGACTGAATTAGGAGGGATCCAAACGGATCAAGGATGGTTGATGAAGGAAAAGTCTGTGTGGTTCCTTCCTGATTCAATGGTCCAGGTTATAATTAACACTGTACATAGTCCAGCACATCTAGGAGAAAAAGCTATGCTAGACAGCATTCAACACATTTGGTTCAATAAACATTTACGAGCTGCAGCCAAACAAAAAGTTCGTACCTGTATGATCTGTTGTCAGTTCAACCCAGGAAAAAGTGTTCCCGTAGAACAGGGTGGATTTCAGCCTCCTGATCACCCTTTTGAAGTCCTCCAGATGGATTATATCCAGATGGAACGATGTAGAGGATTCAAATATGTTCTCGTAGTTGTTTGCGCTCTTTCCCGTTGGACGGAGGCATACCCGGTTTCAGATTACACTGCCCCGACTACTGCCAAACAGTTGGTTCGAGAATTCTTCCCACGATACGGTTTACCACGTGTTGTTCACTCAGATAACGGCCAGCCGTTCTCGTCCGAATTAATGAAACACGTTTCGCTCTTGTTAGGCTATCAGTGGAAATTCCACTGTGTCCGACACCCCGAGGCAGCAGGTCTCGTAGAAAGACATAATCAGATCCTGAAAATAAGATTGTCCAAAATATGCAGAGAGAAAGGTGTCGACTGGGTAGTAGCATTACCAGTTGCACTCTTTTACATGAGAATGGTAGCACACTCTCGAACAGGGCTATCCCCGTATGAAGTGATCTTCGGCAGACCACCAAATATGTGGGGGACGCCCATACCACGCAAAATAACTGATATTGACTGTAATATGCTGACAGATTACTTGGCTTCCTTGATGTCTGCACTACAATCTTGTCGTTCACAGGTAGCTGCAGCTTTTCCTGACAACACTGAGGTGAAACCCCATGACGTAGTTCCGGGAGACTTGGTCCTCGTGAGGAACTTTGATCGAAAGACTCAGCTGGAACCTAGGTGGAAGTTGCCTCAGCTGGTGTTGCTCACCACAAGGACAGCCGTGAAGATCGAGGGCAGAAAAGGCTGGATTCATTCAAGTTATATCAAGAAATTTCATGGACTACCAGCAGATGTGAATACCACACCTCGTGTGTCTTCACCCATTGACTCAAAACTCCCTCTTGTTGAAAAGAGTAATTCTGAACATTATAAACTGAAACTCAGGTCCAATCAATCGAGCAATTTGATTGTTTAAGTCCTCTCCAAGGTGAAGCGGTTGAATTGTCTCTGACATGTATCCCTTGGACCTGAATAGAGAAAACACCCGAAAAATGTTGAAACGACAGGCGTACTGTAAATCACTGCGTAGTCATTGCATAGTGACATTAATAATTTTGTTTTTCTTAAGTCTTTTAATAATTACTGCAAGTATATTGTTGCACATATATTATCCTATTTCTAGACATGTTTACAATGTTACTGCCGAACATTCTTTTAGTGAATTACCTCCGCTTGAGTTGTCTTATAGATTTGCGCTGCGCAATAACACGTTTATTATTATGTTACATCATTCCCATCAGGTTAGCAATGCTACAAATTGTTGGATATGTGGCCGACTCCCTCCCTATCAGAATTATAAAGGAATTCTACCTCTCTTTCCATACCCGTTCACACACAACGGCTCCTGTGGAGCATGGTTTAGCTTAATCAATTCCCTAGATTCGAATTCTGCAGTTTATCAAGATAACTGGGTATGGGGAAATTTGAATTTAGTTTTACTTAAGGTCTGCTATCCTAACAAGGAGGGATTTCCCCAGAGAACAGGAACTGATCTCGAAAATGAAGTGTATGGATTAGGTAATTTTACGCTTAATCTTATGATCCTAAATGTCGAATCCGAAGCTACTCCAATTTTGCCCGCTATGTCAATATTTCCAGTAAAAGGTGAATTATGTGTAAGAAAGAATGGTTCCATACATATGGGCCATAGTAGATGCACCACTGTAGTAGAATTTAGTGATCAAGGCAAGTCTACATTTAGAGCTTCCCGCCATTCCTATTTCATATGTGGTCAGACGGCATATGTACGTTTGCCTCTAGATTGGGATGGTACCTGCTACATTGGATTTCTTTTGCCGCCTGTTTTTCTAGCTCCTCCTGATTATCACAGAAATACTCATTTAGTATATACTAGAGTAAGGAGAGATCTCCCGATAGTCGATTACACTGAAACAGCATGGGAAAAATACACAGATTTCAATAAAGGTCTCTTTCCCTATATAGGTACAGTTACTAATAGTAAGCTGATACGTAGATTAACCAGAACCCTTGAAGCAGTAGTGAACAAAACTATTTCCGCCTTAGGCAATTTAACAGAAGAACAGTCTGCTATGCGGATTGTTGTGCTTCAAAATCGTCTTGTCCTTGACGTCATCCTGGCCGATAGGGGCGGAGCTTGTAGGGTCATCGGATCAAGTTGTTGCATTTTCATACCAGAAAATTCGCCATCTGTATATAAAGCCATAACTCGCCTTCATAAGATTGTAAGCCAGATACACCAGAATCCAGGCACCTGGACTTGGTCCGGTTGGTTTTGGAATGTATTATCTACCTTTGGATGGAAGGTCCTATCCTTCCTAGGTATTGGCTTTCTCATACTATTCAGTTGCTGTCTATGCCTACAATGTGGACCAGCGATTTGTGGTCTGTGTGCCACATCGTGTGTCCCATCACCAAGATTTCATTCGTCCCAGAAGAAAAAAGAAGAACAAATGATGCTATATGAACAGATCAATGGATTGATGAAGATTGATATCTCTTGACGGGCAAGTAGGGGACAAGGAGGGAATGTGGAAATATGGATTTTTCTGATCAGTTATGTCCCCTATCTTGGACCCCAACGGTTTCATGTATGAATCACAAGTACATGTATGCTCCCTCCAGTTCCAGTTATGAAGACGCAAACACATGTGCGTCCACCGTCAACCTGTCCTCTTTCAGATCCGCCATGAATAGGCCGGATATTCCATTCCTAAGTATGAAAGGCCACCGGCTTTATATGGTTCACTTATGCCATTTTACAGTCCAGGCAAGTAGGCCCTGATTCTGTCATCGAACTCTTCTTGCCTTCTGCCTCTGAAAGCTCCAGTCTGAGCCTGCATCTGTGACCATGAACTTTGTCTCATTCTCTGCGCGGCTCACGAAGCCTGACATCAGCCTGCTGTCTGCCAAAAACTATATTTTACCTTCGAAATTATCTGCTCCGTTCCCTGCCCGATGCATTCCTGTCTAGTAGTTTAAGTAAACATTCTTCCAGCTACCGAGCAAAGGCCCGGTTTCTCTGTCTTCATGCAAGTAATTCATAGCCCTGTTACTATGGAAGATTCCTGCCCTCGCATCTAGTGTAGACACTTAGACGCTTGTACACGCACTAACAGTCAGTATAGTCAGTATAGAATAAGATTCTACTCTAAGAAACCTCTCTTTTGGATAACATGGTTCTTTAAACATAGGATGTTAGATATGATTTGTGGATTAGGTTGACTTGACCCTCCAGACTTCTGTCGCCACATGTAGAGCTAAATGTCAAGTCCCCTTTACCCCCTAGTCGCACGTCAATCACACGTCATACTGCTGCGCGCGCATCTCTGCCAAGTATTTCTGCTGACATTGCGAAATTATTTCATAGGTCCACCCATATGTGACATCATAACCAATGACGTTTTCCTTGTTACACCCAATTACGCCTCCTTCAGCTACGTATGTGAAATGTTATCTTTGCTATCAATTGTTACGCCTCTTGCATTGGCCTCACTGTAATGCCTATTGTATAAAAGTGAATAATTATCAATAATGTATGTACTTCACTTCCTGAACCTTCGTGGTGATGGAACCTGGAGCAACCGATTATAATCGACCATTGGAATAAAGCCCATTCCGAACCTCTAATACCACGGATTCTGCCTCTTATTTACTGAGCTATTTTATTATGTTTCTGTATCAAATTAAGTCCCGGTAATTAAATTATTTACCACACTAGGGTTAACTACACACACTTTTCGAATTTACAAGGAGGAAGAGCTTTATGTAATGAAGAAATGAATTAATTGATTCAAAATAGTACATTTAGGCACAGATTCTGAAAACTGTCATGGAACGCAGCACAATCATTGAGTGACAGGTAGAGGGCAGGAGAGCTCCATATCCACAGACATATGGCACTCTCCTTCCCTCTCTCTAGGGCCACTGCTAATTTCAGCAGCGGTGTGCCAGGCACCAACCTCAGTGTCATAGTACAAGTGTGGTGTCTGAGTCTAGCATAAGCTTTGTACTGGAAGTCCCTAGACACACTTCAAAGCATTCCCTACTTTGTATGTGCACTGTACAGCATGCATGCACAGTCAAAAAATAAAGGAGAAATTAAGACATTTCTCTTTTTAATGCCTGCTTTGCAGTAGCGTTAATTTATGGTGCTAAAGCCTGTCTACTGATGTTAGTAGATAGGTTTTACCAAGTAGCATTGTTTTGTTAATCCCCAAGTAGGTTTAGTGTTGGGTTAGTTTTACAAAAGTCACTCTAACCCAATGCTAAACCCTTGTGAATCTGTCCCTTCATGTGATATCATATGCTTCAAATGGAGTCTCCTCGTGGTCAGTCCACACTGACCAATTTGTGCGTAGGGTCTTGTCTACAAATATAGGTCCTCCAGACTTAGGGGCTTATTTACAAGAGGCCTGCACCATCGGAGCATCACGGTTTTTGACGCTCCTGTGGCGCAGGCCTCTCAGTCACATCTATGAGGTGACGCAAGGTCACCCTGTGTGGCTGTGCATGACCTCATATAAAAGGAGTAAGGCGAGGCAGCGCACAACGCTGCATCGCCTTACTCTGCGCAACACTCATGGATTTTGATGCTGGCCTAGATTTACAAAATCATGTATACCTGAGGCAGTGCCAAAACCTTACCCCTCCCCAGAGCAGGCGCAACGAGGAGTAATGTTTTAAGTTCTCCTCATTTTTTCCTCTTCCATGTGTGCTGCATTCTGAAGCACACACAGAACAAGGGAAAAGCCTTCATGGATTTCTGTTGTACAGGAAGGTGCTCCTGCTCAAAAACAATCCTGCCAACAATACAGACCACCCTTAAACCATGGTGCAAGGTTGCCTGTGTTGGTGCACGGCTGCAAAATGTGCACCGGCTGAAAGGACAGCGCATTTCAAATTGGTGTGGGGCAGCACTGCAAAAACAGACTTGCAGCACTGCCCTATGTCAATTGTTTAAAAGGAGACCCTAAATCCTAAGGGGTAGATTTACAAGCCCCTTGCGCCACTTTTGCGTCCCTTTTAACATGGGAGAAGTGACGCAAAAGTGGTGCAAGGGGCTTGTAAATATGCCCCTAAGTATGTAGTCACCTTACGATGTTGTGCCACTGGTGGATTCTAGCGTCAGACCTCAATTCTCTGTAAAAAGCATACGTTGAAAATGTATGATGACATAACTGCACCAGATTTTCTTTTAGGTCTTTTAGGAGTTGCATAGTGTAGTAGGGAGGCAGGTAAGCAGATGTTACAGAATACCTTTACTGTCATCGATAACAGCTTTCAAACTTGAAATAGATCTGGACTCTTTCTACTTTCGCTTCTTCTGACTTAAATATACTTAGGAAACATTGTACAGCACTAACACGGTCAGACACATGCACTTGTACAATTGCGATGAGCATTACAGGCACTTAAACACCACAAAGTGCTCTGGCCTCTTCGTCATGACGCTGCACTTTTGCACCGTACAATCTCACTGGACCGCAGCTATGCTTCTCAAAGAAGGAAACAAACTTCAATGTTCCCCTAATGCTGCAGGCAGAAAGTGCACCCTTTCCATCTGTTTATCTGCATCTAATGTGCACATACAGCTGGCTATTCCTCTGCGAATTACCGCTACTTTACTGCGAACTCGCAGACACTTCTACTGCCTGCCGCAAGACTTTTTCACACCATTGTTTGAAATACAGAGCCCATATAACACGTGTTGCTTCCGAGGGATAGTTCGGAGCTGGTCCAGCAGATGGCGCTACATCACTCATTTTGCGGCGCTCTGCAGCCTACATTGCATCTGCATCTTCCACCGCTGCTACCACTCGTTCCACAACTGGGTGCTAGCGCTGCTGTTTCTTTACTCAAATACATCTTGTTGACGCTGCTGCGATGAAATCTATGCCAAATCTGACGCTTTATGCACTGTGCCAGCCCTGACTTCACTCCTCAGCTGTCCGCTTGTTTCGAAGATAACTCAGTTTTCTGTGGATGCATTTACAGCACAGCCATGATTCATCTCACTCTGAAGCAGCGCCATGACCGCACGTTTTGGAAATTACCAATGTGCTCATATTTACCATGGCAGCGAAAGGTTTTGGTGATTTAAAAAGAAATAGGTTTAAGTTTGAGCGCATGTTAGTACAACTGTTTCCAAAGTAAATCATTAAACACAAAAAAATAAATATATGAAAGCAAAGTCTCACCTACTTCTAAACCCTTTGGCTGTCCAGAAGGAATCATAGACACAATATCAATGCATGCAATAATGAAAGACAAACATATCACAAAATAAACATCATTAACAAAAATATAGCCTTCTTATACTTAATGAATAAATGTAAGAAAATAGATTTTTACTTATATGAAAAACACAAATATCGGAAACAAAAACACCATCACCCATAAATAAACATATAATATACTGTATATCAAAAACATTGATTCAAAAATAATGACATTATCATTAATAATAAAAACACTTTTTACATAAAACAATTATGTAAAATAAACATAATACAGATGTTAAAGTTAAAAATAAATAGAATACATTATCAACATATTTATAATTCACCCTAATAAAATATATAACAACATTTATAAGAATATAAACAAAAAAATATCAAGCATTAACTACAAGCATTTGTACAACAGTCTACATACATATATATTCACTGAAAAAAATATAGGTTTCCGGGACGTTATAGTTATGGAGATTTGACTCATATAAAACCAGAGAAATTCGCCTGTTATAGTTAGTTGAGCTAACTATAACTCGCGCGCCCGCAATGCACTGCTGATGATGTCACATATCACATCACTCATGACCTGGTCAGTGACATCACTGATTACATCACTCATGACATCGCAAATGACATCACTCATGACATCACTCATGACATCATCCAGTGAATGTGTGTTTCTAAAATGTAAATATATTTTATATATATATATATATATTTTTTTTTTTTTCACTGAAAAAACCATAGGTTTCAGGGGCGTTATAGTTAGCTGGACATTTCCCTCGTACAAAACCCTAGAACTTCCCCTGTTATAGTTAGTTCAGCTAACTATAACTCGCGCCCCCGCAATGCACTGCTGATGACGTCACATATTACATCACTCATGACATGGTCAGTGACATCACTGATGACATCACTGATGACATCTGAAATGACATCACTGATGACATCACTGATGACGTCATCTAGTGAGTGTGTGTTTCTGTAAATTTTAAATATGTTTAATATATATATAGGGAAAAACCTATGGAAGAATGAGTGGGTGTACAAGTGTGTGAATGGATGATTTAGTAGGTGCATGACTGACTCTATAAGTGAGTCATTAAACATATCTTACTGCAGACTAGTGACTAAACTGTGTGAATGCCCACGCATGCGCATTTCTTGCAAGAAATGCACATGCGCGGGCGTCCATTCATGCGCATTTGTGTATGAAGTTACTGGCAAGCAGGAAGAGGGAGCCCCGGGACACCGCACTACAGGTAAGGACATTTTATTTACTTTTTATATTCTTTCAAGTAGTTTAAAATGAGGACGGGTGGGAGGTGTGCGGCGAGTAGTGGGGCTACGCGGAGCGCGCAAGTGTGTGTAGATTTTACCACACTACGCACTGCTCCAAGTAATCCCACTACGCCCACTACGCCCAGGGTTGATAAATTGCTTATTTTAATATTTGGATCTGTGAAAGAAAAGAAAAAAATAATTATAATATGTAATAATACATTTTTTACAACACAGCATAATTTCCACAAAGTAATTTGTTTGCCTTTTTTGCTGTTCTCAGAATATATTGAATTTCACTAGAAATAGTGATTTCAATCGTACTCATCACTTAACAGCGGGCAAAAAAAACTATCAGAAAGATTGTTAAAAAAAAACAACATGCTATTCTCAGTAAAGTACCAGAAAATACAAATCACACATATATGAAATGCTTACGGCTTACAAAATCTTATAACTTTAACTTATAAAAACTGTAAATATTGCCGCTTTAAAATATTCACCGAATCAATGACCCCCAAATAGTCCATAATTCAAAAATATACCTTTCCTTGAGGCCAAATGGTACTTTGACTTTAAAAATATTAGGTAGGAATTTTGTAATTCCCTAGGCAAACGTTGTTTAAAAACCAACTGAGAATCATTACAAAGTGTCCAGCCTTTGTCACATTTTAGATAGGCAGTGTAATGTCCAGATGTGGTGGAAGGAACATCATGGAAAATTATAGCAATTTCTACAAAAGTCCTCCCTGATATTGATAGTTGTGCTGCTACAAATTGCTTTATTAAAGTATCCAATTTTCTTCCGTCAGCTGTACAACGTTGCATCATTAAAATTATGTATTTTCCATATTTTGTTAAGAATAATGTGGATAACATTTCTGATTTACATTGGCTACACTCCATGTTTTGATTTGCACCTTTAACTAATTTATTGAAAGACACTGATTTACAGTCTGGTAATGTTAAATACAGAAATCTCTCAGTGTCTACATTGGTGCTACATGTATACATGCAATTTTCACAATGATGTTCCCATTTGTAAGAAAGGCCAAAAATATTTTCTATGTCTACACCTTCATTTTCAAAAATGGTAAGCAGATACATTAAAAATTCCTGAGCATCTTGTTGGATATTTTGTGAAAATTGTGTAGAACCAGAACACACATCCAAAACACTACGAACATCTGAAACTGATTTTATTTTACTTGTATCTGTTGTCAACTTTTCATAAACAGAATGCAACAGAGAACAAAATCTTTTTTGCCGATTCTGCATAATTTGTTCTCGCAAACCTTCCAGATAAAAAAACAACATTGACCACTACATTAGCATAGCAGTTGACACCTGAACTATTTTGAAACTGATAACCAACAATCTCTTCAACAGTGTCCAATTTCTTTTTACCTGCAATCACAACATTATCTTGTTCTTTTCCCTTCTTGACATCTTCAGTACAGATATTCTCAAACCTTCTTTATCGACCAACCACACGCTTTTCAAATACAGGATATTGACCTAAATTGTGAGCATACACCCTTCTTAACCTATTATACTCTTTTACACAGTTTGCATCTGCAGTAACCTTCGTCTCATCAAAATCAATCAAAAACAAACCAGATAATGTTCTGACTCGTGACAAAGCAACATATGACATACGCTCTTTAAATACGGTAGATCCAATGTTCACCAATGCACTTTCTACACTTAATCCTTGAGATTTATGAATAGTCACTGCGTATGCCAGAGAAAATGGAAATTGTTTCCTACGGACATATAAATCTTTAACAAGCAAAAAACAAATTGAACAACGACCAATTTCTTCAACTTCATCAATCTGATCAAATTTAATTTTTAAAAATGTAATTCCTTCTTTTTTCTGATAATGCACAAAATCCACCACTTTACCCATTGCACCATTAACTAAACCTTTCTCTACATCCAAATTACGCCTTAAAATTACCCGACAGTTTACACACGCATATAGTGTCTTTTCTAAACCAGCAGTTTTAGATATTTTTTTTCTAAAGAATCCAGTTTTCATCTCAACTTTCCCGTCAAAATAATAGTGATTCCTTCATGCTGTATTTTATCGATGACTTCCATTTTTACAATTTCTTCATTTTCCAGTTTCAATAGTTCTTCGTTGAATATGGAACACTCGCGCAGTGTTGGCATTAAAGAAATCACTGATTTATTTTTAGCAATTTCCATGTACACTTATGCAGGAACTGCATTTTCATTTGGAAAGACATTGCAAAGTAATCTACTCTCCAAAGCTTGTTTGCCTTGTTTTGAAAGAATTCCAATTCTTATATCTTGAAGAATACTTCCATATTCAGCATCATTTGCCTTTCGCATATTTGTTGTCAGTTCTTTGTGTTCAAAATGAGTCCAAATGTTCACATTACCAACACTGCCAAGAGACTTTCTGGTATCTTCATGGGCTAGTGTTTTAAATACCGGTTGTCCTTTTACCGGAATCAGTTGCAGTAGATCTCCAAAAACTATGACGTGTTTTCCACCAAATAACACCTCATACTCTGCTTTAAGAATTTGCTACATTCTTAAATGCACAAAGGCAAGCATCAAGTTTGAGACCATGCTCACCTCATCAATAATGAGAAGTTTCATTTTCTTCAGGACTCTTGAAACTTCACAACAAGCTTCTCCAGATAGCTTGTGGTATTCCAATTTGTTCTCATGCTCTACTGGCAGCATTAGTAAACGATGTAAAGTAATTCCTTTAATGTTATGTGCTGCCAACCCAGTTGGAGCAGTGACAACACAAGACAAATGTAAATCAGTTGTTTTCTGCAGGTAACTTGTAATTACTTTAATTAAGAAACTTTTTCCTGTTCCAGCTTGACCATACATTCGGATAGGTTGAAATGATGTACATGAGCACCCTCTCTTTACATGAAGTAATCCATGGTCAATCTGCTCTTTCACTTGCTGATATATTTGTTTCTGTTCAACATTTAGTTGTTCTTCCAAGTTTGCTAACTGTATTGCATCTTCTTGAGCTTGATACATTGCTGTTTCCACCTCATTCATTGCAATCGCTGCTTCATTTTCAACAATTGGTTGTCCTAGTGGATCTTGACTCAGTGCAGCAGAACTTTGACTGTCTTGAGAACTGTCTCTAGCAATCTCAGCTGCAATTGTAGCTTCTTGATCAATTTCACTATTCAACATTTTGACATAATTTGCGAAAGCACTGCATTGTATTTATTTATTTATTTATTTATTTATTTATTTATTTCTAACATTTATTGAGCGCGAGCGAATACCCGTAGGCGTCTCGGCGCAAGACTATACAGCTATCTTTCCCCAAGATATTGATAACTTCGGAAGATCATGGGCAGTGTCACTGGTTAAACAGCCAGGTTTTTAGTTTCTTCTGAAACTGCAAAAGTGAGGGGCTGGTTCTTATATGTTGTGGCAAGGTATTCCATATCTTAGGAGCCGCAGCTAAAAATCGGCGTTTACCCCAGGAGACTGTTTTGGAACGTGGAACCACTAATTGGTTGAGAGTTATGGATCGAAGCTGTCTGACCGGTTTATAGGGTATAAGCTGGTCCTTGAGGGGGCGTGGACCTTGATCGTGAAGTGCCTTGTAGACTATGCAGAGTGATTGAAACTTGATCCTGTTTTGGATCATCAACCAGTGGTATGTCCTTATAGTATCAGAAATGGGTGCAAACTTGGGTGTTCTAGACAGCAGACGTGCTGCTGCATTCTGTATTGTCTGCAGTTTTTTTGTTACCCTGGCTTGGGCATTTAGAAAAAGTGCATTGCAGTAGTCTAAGGATGAAAGTACTAAGGAACTGACCAGTGTTTTGGCAGCAGCATCCGGTAGAAAAGGGATGATTTTCCTTATCATTCTAAGTTTATGATGGGCTGTGGCTGCTACTTTGTTCGCTTGTGCCATGAAGTTGAGATGATCATCAAAAGTTACTCCCAAATTCCTGACCTTAGGGGTCGGGCTAGGAGGGGTACCGAAGGCAGGTGGCCACCAGGATACAGACCAAATCGGGGAGAGGGGTCCAAAGATGACCACCTCCGTTTTAAAGGAGTTGAGCTTCAGGCAATTACCTGCCATCCACTCTCCAATCGCCATCATTCCATTTTGGAAGCGCTCTGTCACCTCCAACCCGTCACCTTTAATGGCCAACACCAGTTGCGTGTCATCAGCATATGAGGTTAGGCTCATCCCGTACGCTTTGATTACACAAGCAAGGTCCGACACATAGATGTTAAATAGTGTCGGACTAAGGGATGAGCCTTGAGGAACCCCACACGGAAGTGACAGCTTGGCCGATTGGTATGGCCCCAGTGTGACCACCTGCGTTCTATCGGCCAGGAAGGAAGAGAGCAAATCTCTCGCAGTGTGGCGAATGCCCATCCTTCCGACACGGTCCACCAAGATCTTATGGTCGACCGTGTCGAAAGCTGCCGAGATCTCTTACAATACAAGTAATGCTGTCCCTCCCTGGTCACTGATAATTCTGATGTCGTCTGCTGCTTTGATAAGGGCGGTTTCCGTACCGTGATACTTACGGAAGCCAAACTGTGTGTCGTCCAATAGATGATGTTTCTCTATATACTCTGATAGCTGCTGGTTCATGGATTTTTCCGCCACTTTAGCTAGGAAAGGGAGGCTTGCTATGGGCCTATAATTCTTTAGTTCCTCCTTATCTAAACTGGGTTTCTTTAGCAGGGGTTTAACCAGTGTGTTTTTTAAGGAATCTGGATATGTCCTTGAACTGAGTATTGTGTTGCAAACATGAGTGATGACCGGAACAGTAGTGTCCATCACCATGGAAAGAACTGAGAAAGGGCAAGGGTCCAGAGACGATCCCGTTTTAATAGACATGATGATGATTTTTTTTGATCAATAGTAAGAGCCTTAAAATTGGACAAGGTGTTTCCTGAGTTAATGTGAGAAGGAGGGGCTCTGGTGATGTTAATTTTTGAAGTAAAAGCTTGGTATATGTCATTGACCTTGGAGAAAAAGAACTCAGACAACGCGTCGCAGAATGATTGTGATGGGGACGGATTTAGATCTGGTGCATTACCAGATAAGGTTTTAGTGATGTCATATAGTTGCCTACTAGAGTTTTTAGCATTTTCAATTTGTTCCGAAAAAAAAGTTTTTTTGGCTGCAATAATCATAGTTTTGTAAATGGCCAATGATTCTTTATATTTGATCTTGCTTTCGGTGTCATAGGTTCTACGCCAGTGCCTTTCCCTATTCCTACTTAATTGTTTTTGGGTTCTTAATTCCTCTGTGTACCATGGCGCGGTCGGTGTGCTTCTATTCCTGGAATGGAGTTTAGTGGGTACTAGGTGATTCGTGGCATCACCTAGCCATTCATGGAATTGACGAGTGGCGGTATTGGGTTCATTGAAAGGTCTGGGCAAGTTTTGTCCAGAAGTATTTTTAGTATGCTATCTTTAGAAGCATTAAATGAATCTTCATAGCTGGGAAAATCTCCAAGTAATTCCAGTTCTGAACGCCATGGTTTGAACATTTGCAAAAGGGCTAAATAGGAAAATTCCCTTTTGTCAGCAGTGTCGCAACTCAGTTTCCTGTAATTAATTAAATTTCCTTTCCTTTGTTTCACCAGACATCCTTCGGAACCAATCACTGCATATTTTCCATTGTTGATGTTTTCTGTAGTATTCCGTTTAAAAGTGTAGTTTTGCAGCACTTCATAGAGACACATGTGCTCAAGATAATGACTTCTATTTGGGCAGTATGTGTCCAACATATTTGTTTTCAAAATATCTGTTCTTTCTGGTTAATTTTCTGCAAAATATTAAATTTCTTGAACAGATTTCAGTACCCGATTTCACATTCCTGCAAGACCTAGACTCACCCAAATGATTCTTCTACTTTTGGAATATAAACTTGCAGATGATAACCGATCTGAACATTCATATGCTCGAATTTCACGATGCGATAACATCTTCAAACTGAAACTGTATAATTTCTTAGAGTCTTCTTGTGAGAAAGCTCTTCCCACATTTCTTTCAGTTCAGTCTTTTCTGATTTAGTAATGTAAGACGTTACATATCGAGCAACAGCAATGGAATTGTCCGCAACATACTGAATATCCATGTTAGCATTCCACTTGGATAAAATAACTGGATTGTCGTCATTTATGTATTTCGATTCTTCGCTTCTTCTTAAGTTGTAGGTGTTTTTCGGAGACTTTCTTGTGAAGGTATGTCGCATAGCTGACATAAAACTGTTCACTATTCCTTTGGATAATACAGGACGTGGAAATCCAAAACGACATTTGGTATAGAACTTATCCTTTGACTTGTACTTTTGTCGACAGTATTTTCCACACCTGTGGCTTTGAAATCGTAAGACTTGTTGTTATAAGTTTTTATCTTCTCTGCTATTGGGAAGAGCACATGTAGCATAATCTTCAATGAAAGACAAAACAGTTTCATCTGAATCTGTTCTAAATTTGGGGGTGTCCTTGATCCATAACAACATATTTATGTGAGGAGCACCTCTTGCTTGATACTCCTTTCTCCAAAAGAAATCCACAACTTCTCCAAGAGGAGGATTCTTTTTATTGCAGATGAAAGACATCATAGCTTCAAATCTATGATTGAAATATCTGCATACTTTGACAGGATCCAAAGAGCACAATTCTCCTGGTGTCTTGTATTCCAAATTTTTTATATTGGAATTTGCCTCTCGAAGAAATTCAAGTAAATCATCCCAAGCATACTCAGCACAGCTTAGTGTAACAAACCATGTAGGAATTCCCAAGTTCCGTAGCATAAATTTCAGTTCTCCATGTCGACGGTACCAATATTCATCAGTCCCACGCTGACATGCCATCATATTAATCAACTGAGATTCTAAATGATCATCTTTCTGATGCACTTTATCCATAAAATCCTTTGCAGTTAAATTTTTCAGATGCATTCCAGTTTTAAAAATGTGATTTACTGCATATGAAAGTCCAGACAAGTCACTTTCAAACAGAAGATGAAACATATAAGGGATACATTGTCGAAATCTTGGATCTTCTGCATATAATCTTGTTATCCGATATTCAGATGCAGGAATCTGCACAGGACGGTCCTCATATCGTCCACCTTTTCCTGTTGGAAACAACTGCGGCAAACAACGAGCTTCCAAGCTCTCTTCCCATACACTCATGGGACTTCCTGTTGCTTTTTTCATTTGTAACAACTCAATTGTATTCCCCATCCCCTATTTGGAATGAAGAGGATGTACACTGTAATGTTCATAGATCTCTTCACATATGGACATGTCCACTTTTTCTATTTGTCCACATATTGTTTCAATATCTTCTGCTAAATCTATTTCTTCTTCTCCAACAAACACATTTCTATAGTACTCATTATTTTTTAACAGCTACAATGACGCCTTTTGCACTTTTCTAACATCCACTAACTCTTGCCAAGTTTTCTTATTCTTAGTAGGAACACCATTAACTAGAATGACTAGTGGCTCATTTTCTGCATGGTCTACACCAATAGTTTCAATATTTTTCCTTAAATCTAACGGTAAATACACAACTCTTCCTTTCAATCCTCTTTGCAACTCTGATGGAGGTAATTTACTGGTGTTGGGCTCCATACGAACAATAGCCTGAAACGGGTGAACACATTGTATGAGAATAAACTCATACGTATTTAAATCTATCAGCTCTGGTGGAATAGCAACCAACTCTAGATTATTATGAACAGCTCTAGCAGGCATTTCATTCTCATCTAATTTGTTATAACAATATTTGCAAATACGCTGCTCAGATCCCAAATCAAAACAATCCTCTACCAACAAATAAGTTGCAAATTCCATCCACTTATCATTATCTTCTATTTCACTTTTTAAATACAGATTGACACCCCTAGTCTGATTTTTATAGTGACTTCACCGACAACACATACAAGAAACATTTGGTCTTTCACCTGAAATTACCTTAAACTTTGTGATTTAATCCTCAAATTTTTCTGTAATTACGAGTTGTACATTGTCTTCAACATTTTGTTCTACTAATGTGTCAGTTTCTTCACTCTCTTGCTGAGGACCAAAGTAACAAAACTCAATATCATCATAGACCTGCTTCACATCTGATACTGACCCACGCAAAAGAGCACTGTTCAACTGACTTAACTTTAGTGCTGGACTTTTTGCATAATACATTCTTCTCACTAACGTCCGCATTTGAGTATGATGTACTGCCAGCATTCTGAAATGGTGAAAAACACTTTGACCAACTTTCCTAGAAAGACAAGCCAGAGAATGACCGTTCAAACAAGTATTTTTTCTCACTCTGCAAGGGTCTAGTCCTTGCAACAGCCTAATCTTTTGTTTTACACTTTTTTTAGTATAGGCTCGTAAGAAACTACATAATTTTTCAATAGATTCCTGTCGTACACTGCAAATACTACTGCAATCCCAAGTGTATACAGGGTTTTTAGCACGTCTTCCTAAAACCTCATCAGCTATCACTTCTTCTGCATTTCTTTCAACCATTTTCTCTTTCTCAATTGGACAACCGTCTCTAACCTCATAACCTCTACCACTAGTGTCAACTGCATACAATAATTATTTGCTCTGTGAATAACTCTCTTCGTTAAAAAAAGGCTCTGAACTGGAACTGTGTTTCCATTCTCCCCAAAAAACATCACAATTTTTTTTTTATTAATGACTCATCCTACTTTTGGCCTTCATTACATGGATTGGTTTATCTAGTGATCGAATTCTGTTTAATACTAAAATAAACAGTTTCCTTTTTATTTCAAAAGCCTTTTCCACAATGTTTCCAATATACTTCTTCTTTTTATAAAATAAAGCTCTTTTTTTATATTTCTTCACATCTTTCAGCAAATTATGCACTACTCTCTTGTAAAATATTTTTTTGCGTAATTCCTTATACTGATTTTGCCTTCTTTTACTATACTTTATCTCCTTTGACTGACCATTTGCTTTTTTGCTTTCCCTCTTATTTTGAATTTTTTTCTTAGTTGAAGCATTCTCAGTAGTTCCAGCATTATCTACATTCTGTTTGGTCCTACAAACATTTTTAATAAATTGCTTTGTGATCTTACCGGAAGATTTTTTCCTTTTAGCCACATTATCTTGTACATTCAATACTTGTGGTTGATGTTTCTTCAAGTAATCCTCCTGTCTCTGTTCTTTTCTTTTTCCTTTTTTTTCTGGCATGATTTTTCTATTTTAACGTTGAAAAACAGTATCTGTAAAAAAGAATCACAAATAAATGTATATTAATAACTTTCAAATGTATACTATTCTATTACTGTAGAAACACATTTTATATAAAAACTGACTAAGAAACTAAAACCCTGAAGCACAAGTGTGACACTGGTTAAAACACTACATGCATAGTGCATACTACTTTGAAGCAGTTCATGCCCTAAAGCCTACCTCACTAAAAGACTACATGCTAACTGACTGAATGATTACAGTACTATAAAGAGACAGACTGGGTGAGTGACAGGGTGTTTGCTAGAAGTGTATGAATACTGACTGGGGAATTGAAGGTGTGAAAGACAAGTGTGTAGGTGGTTAGAGGACTGCATGCATAGTGGATAGGCGTTTGAAGCAGTCCATGTGCTAAGGCCTGGTTCACTGCATGAGTACTTGGGTACTGACTGAATGATTAGAGTACTGCAAGGAGAGTGCCTGGGTGAATTTATATAAGTGGTTGGCTTTTGGCGCAGTGAATGGATTAGTATTTGGTACTGAATGGGTCACTAGAGGAGTGCAAAGGGAGTGCCAGGGTGTTTGCTGGAATGTAAGGATACTGACTAGGGAATTGAAGTTATGAAAGAGAAGTGTATAGGTGGTTACAGGACTGCATGTATAGTGGATAGGGGTTTGAAGCAGTCCATGTGCTAAGGCCTGTGTCACTGCATGAGTACTTGGATACTGACTGAATGATTAGAGTACAGCAAGGAGAGTGCCTGGGTGAATTTATAAGTGTTTGGGTTTTGGCGCAGTGAATGGATTAGTACATGGTACTGAATGGGTCACTAGAGAAGTGCAAGGGGAGTGACAGGGTGTTTGCTGGAGTGTATATATACTGACTGGGGAATTGAAGGTGTGAAAGACAAGTATGTACGCGGTTAGAGGACTGCATGCATAGTGGATAGGCGTTTGAAGCAGTCCATGTGCTAAGGCCTGGCTCAGTGCATGAATACTTGGGCACTGACTGAATGATTCGAGTACTGCAAGGAGAGTGCCTTGGTGAATTTATAAGTGTTTGGGTTTTGGCACAGTGAATGGATTAGTTCATGGTGCTGAATGGGTCACTAGAGGAGTACAAAAGGAGTGACAGGGTGTTTGCTGGAAGTGAATGAATACTGACTGGGGAATTGAAGGAGTGAAAAACAGCTGTGTAGGCGGTTAGAGGACTGCATGCATAGTGAATAGGCATTTGAAGCAGTCAATGTGCTAAGGCCTGACTCAATGCATGAATACTTGGGTACTGACAGAATGATTAGAGTACTGCAAGGAGAGTGCCTGGGTGAATTTATAAGTGGTTGCCTTTTGGTGCAGTAAATACATTAGTACATGGTGCTGAATGGGTCACTGGAGGAGTGCAAGCGGAGTGATACGTTGTTTGCTGGAGTGTATCTATACTGACTGGGGAATTGAAGGTGTGAAAGAGAAGTGTGTAGATGGTTAGAGAACTGCATGCATAGTGCATAGGCGTTTGAAGTAGTCTATATGCTAAGGTCTGGATCACTGCATGAGTACTTGGGTACTGACTGAATAATTAGAGTACTGCAAAGAGAGTGCCTGTGTTAATTTATAAGTGTTTAGAATTTGGCACAGTGAATGGATTAGTACATGGTGCTGAATGGGTCACTGGAAAAGTATAGGGAGAGTGACAGAGTGTTTGTGGGAACTGTATGAATACTGTCTGTAATATTGAAGGTGTGAGTAAAGTAAGTAAAAAAATGTATTGTATCAATTAACAAAAATTGTTACAAAAATATCTCCAATACAATATACAAAAACTTAGTTACTACAATAGACACAGTTAAATACTACAAATCTAGTCAGTAAATTCTAAAATAAAAAAAATAAAATCGTCAATTTAAAAAAAAAAAATAGAATAACTCGTATATCAAGTTAAGATAGCACCAGGGCATCTGTCCCCCTGAGCAAGAGCGTGACGATACAGAGAAATTCATGTGGATAGAACATTCAAAGACCTATTTAAGAAGTAAAATATAGATTCAATAAGTGTTAAGTGCGTCTTGTCGCAACATACAAATCAAGTCTAGACATGCCCGAGGTGCAGTCTTAAGATTCTAGGTTGCGAGATGCGTTATTTAGACAGACTTTTACCTTATACACAAATTTAGCAAACCTAGCTAGTTCCAGAGGTAGCTCCAGACTAAACAAGAGAGTCATAGCATCCTTGAAGTTACGTGTCCCATATTTCAAAAACAATGGTCTTAAGAAAGTGCGACGTGCATGTGTTAGGCAATTGCATATACAAATCAAGTCTAGACATGCCCGAGGTGCAGTCTTAAGGTTCTAGGTTGCGAGATGCGTTATTTAGACAGACTTTTACCTTATACACAAATTTAGCAAACCTAGCTAGTTCCATAGGTAGCTCCAGACTAAACAAGAGAGTCATAGCATCCTTGCAGTTACGTGTCCCATATTTCAAAAACAATGGTCTTAAGAAAGTGCGACGTGCATGTGTTAGGCAATTGCATATACAGACCAAATGTACCATAGATTCAACATGCTGGTTACATAGTCTGCAGTTGGTAATCATCTCTAGTGTTTTCCATTGCCTGTTGATGTCTTTTATCGGCAATACCATGAGCCTTGCTGTTAGAATTTGCCTTAAGATGGACTTATTTAGTGCAGCGTCAAGGTATGCTTGCCATTGCCGACCTTCGTAGGAGGTAATGAGGAATCCGATGTTGCTTTTAGATCTAGTCAGCTCTTTCATGTCTTCTTCCTTAGAGAGTGCCCTAACCTGCTTCTTTAAGATGGTTTTTAATGTGCCTGGCAGGTGGGTTAAGTTCTGCAGTTTAGTCATATCGAGATGTAGTACAGTGCAGGCAATTTTCAGGCCATTGCTCCATGAGTTGTTAGATTGAATGAAGATCACTTTCAGAGTTGACTTCAGAGTATTGGGGGTAGCAGCACAAACTCCTCGATGATACCGCACAAACGTTGCCCAGTGTTCATAATTTTGCTTATTCAGCCCGAATTCCACTCGCACCAGGACATTACGTGTGTGTAATGGGATCTGGAAGATTCGCTTATACGCTCGGCAGTTAATGTGTTCAAGGCTGTTGACAAGAGCAGTTGGAAATGCTAACTGGCCATATGTAATTGAGGGCAGCAGTTTAGCCCGTATAACTTTTCTGATGGGTTTTGTTGTCGGGCTGTTTAGTTTAGCATTAAGCTTACACAAAGCAAACGTTACTGCCTTGGCCTTTGTTTTGGCTGAGGCAAGGTGAGCGGTTGGTTTCCCATTGCTCATCAGCCATACCCCTAGGTATATATATTGAAGGTGTGAAAGACAAGTATGTAGGTGGCTAGAGACCTACATGCATAGTAGATAGACATTTAAAACAGTCCATAGAGTAACACTTGGATCACTGCAAAACTACCTGAGTATTGACTGAATCATTACAGTACTACAAAAAGAGTGACTGGGTGAATATTTTTTATTTTTTTGGTTTTGGTGCAGTGAATAAATTAGTACTTAGTGCCATATGAGTCAGTGGATGTGTGCAATTGAAGTGACAGAGTGTTTATTGGAGTTTATGGATACTGACTGGGAAATTGAAGGTCTGAAAGACAATTGTGTTGGTACTTAGAGGCCTCCATGCATAGTGGAAACACGTTTGAATCAATCTATGTGCAAAGGCCTGTCTCACTCCATTAGTACTTGGGTACTGACTGAATTATTATACTATTGCAAGAAGAGTGCCTGGGTGAATTTATAAGTGTTTCAGTTTTGGCGCAGTGAATGCATTACTACATGGAGCTGAATGGGTCACTGGAACAGTGCAAGGGGAGTGACAGAATGTTTGCTGGAAGTACATGGATACTGACTAAGGAATTGAAGCTGTTAAAGACAAGTATATACTATGTTAGAAGACTGCATGCATACTGCACAGACATTTGAAGCAGTCTATGTGGTAATGCATGGTTCACAACATGAGTACTTGGAAACTGACTAAATCATTAGACTACTGCTAGGACAGTGCCTGGGTAAAACTTTTAAATTTTCAGTTCTGGCGCAGTGAAGAGAATAGTACATGGTCCTGAATCAGTCACTGGATGAGTGCAAGATGATTGACAAGATGTTTATTGAAATATATAGATACTGACTAGTTAATTAAAGAAGTGAAAGACAAGTGTGTAGGTGACTAGAAGCCTGTATGCATACTGTATAGGGTTTAAAGCAGTCCATGTTCAAAGGCCTGGCTCGCACCATGAGTACTTAGACACTGACTGAATGATTAAAGTACTGCAAAGAGAGTGCCTGGGAGAATTTATAAGTGTTTGGGTTTTTGCGCAGTGAATGGATTAGTACATGGTGCTGAATGGGTCACTAGAGGAGTACATGGGGAGTGACAGGGTGTTTGCTTGAAGTGTATGGATACTGACTGTGGAATTAAAGGTATGAAAGAGAACTATGTAGATGGTTAGAGAACTGCATGCATAGTAGATAAGCATTTGAATCAATGCATGTGCAAAGGCCTGCCTCACTCCATTACTACTTGAATATTAACTGAATGTTTACAGTATTGCAAGGACAGTTCCTCTGTGAATACATAAGGAATGACCACCTTTTAATTCTACCTAAACTTGATAACAGGAAACTTTTTAAACAGTTATGCATATTCAAAGAAATGAAGTTCTCAAATGCTTCTCTCACAGTGGTTACACAAATGCACACAGACTCACAGTGTGATTGTAGACAAGCACCACTATGCCTTGGAGTTTACCAAAACTCATTCACTACTGTGGAAGGGGAAAGGGGACTGCATAAAAGCTACATATTTCAGAACTGCACTTTAGTGTCAAATCCTGACTCATTTAATCAAAGCATAAGCAAAAACTGCCTTTTAATACTACTAAAACTTGACAACAAGACAGGTTGTAAAACAGTTATCTGTCAGCAAATACACAATGTTACCAAATGCTTCTCGCACAGTGGTTCCCAAATACACACAGACTCAAAGTGTGACTCTAGACAAGCAACACTATCCCTACCAGTATACCAAAACTCGTTCACTACTGTGCAAGGGGTAAGGGGACTGCCCACAATCTACATATTAAAGTACAGCACATTACTGTCAAAGCACAACTCATTTTATCAATGCATAAGCAAAGACTGGCTTCTAATGCTACTAAAACTTCACAACATGACAGGTTTTAAAACAGTAATCTGTCAGCAAATACACGATGTTACCAAATGGTTCTCTCACAATCCTTACCCAAATGCACACAGACTCACAGTGTGATTCTAGACAAGCAACACTATCCCTAGCAGCTTACCAAAACTCATTCACAACTGTGCAAGGGGTAAGGGGATTACACACAATGCTCAGATGCGACCCGAATTTGCTTTCGTTCCGGAAAAAGCTCAAAACATTCCTTTTTCGCTGACTAATTACCCCCGGAGCCACTGCGTTATGAGGCACTATCATTTTTTATCTTTAGCGCTTGGACGCCCCTGGGCATCAGTCGCACTTTATAAAACTCCTTTTCATTTCATTTCATTTCACACAATCTACATATTAAAGTACAGCACATTAGTGTCAAAGCATTACTCTTTTTATCAATGCATAAGCAAAGACTGGCTTCTAATGCTACTAAAACTTGACAACATGACAGGTTTTAAAAGAGTTATCTGTCAGAAAATACATGATGTTACCAAATGCTTCTCTCGCGGTGGTTCCCAAAAGCACACACACTCACAGTGTGATTCTAGACAAGCATCACTATCCCTAGGAGTTTACCAAAACTCATTCACTACAGCGGAAGAGGTAAGGGGACTGCACACAAACTACATATTTCAGAACTGCACTTTAGTGTCAAAGCCTGACTCATTTAATCAAATCATAAGCAAAAACTGCCTTCTAATGCTACTGAAACTTGACAACAAGACAGGTTTTAAAACAGTTATCTGTCAGCAAATACACAATATTACCAAATGCTTCTCTCACAGTGGTTCCCAAATGCACAGACTCACAGTGTGTTTCTAGACAAGCAACACTATCCCCAGCAGCTTACCAAAACTCATTCACTACTGTGGAAGGGGTAAGGGGACTGCACACAATCTACATATTAAAGTACAGCACATTAGTGTCAAAACATGACTCATTTTATCAATGCACAAGCAAAGACTGGTTTCTAATGCTACTAAAACTTCACAACATGACAGGTTTTAAAACAGTTATCTGTCAGCAAATACATAATGTTACCAAATGCTTCTCTCACAGTGACTCCCAAATGCACACAGACTCACTGTGTGATTCCAGACAAACAACACTATCCCTTGCACTATACCAAAACACATTTCTTCATCTAGAAGGAGTACTACATTTTAGTGTAGAAACATAACTCATCATTTCACAAATTCATAAACAATCACTGATTTCTGATTGTACCAAAATATAAAAACAGCACAGTTATCTCCCTGCAAACACATGAAAAACACAAATGCTTATCACAAAATACCTCTTCTCAATTAATTAACTCACCTTTCAAGTAGTTTTGTGGATTAAGAAGTATATCAGTCACACACACAGAATCTCTGCACTGTGCACCTGTCAGCAAAACCAAAGAATGGCAAAGTTTCCCTCTCATTTTCCCCACATATACATGTAAACATCAAATCACATTCCTTCCCACATAAATTCAAAACCAAACACACATTTCCATTGGTTAAACATTTCAACCCTTTCCAAATGACATAAATTTGAACCCTTCCCCCAATCTGCCTTCTGCCTGTTACCATAGAAACAGGTCATGGAACACTGTACTGAGCACACAGGTCACAAGTTCAGCACACAATGTTGCTAATCAAGACATGCAAGTGTGCTTGACTTTTCAACATATCCGCTTATCATATATAATGTTCCTTACAATCAGTTTTTGTTAACCAATAAGAATAATGCGTTTAAAAAACAGAAATATGCACCCTACCTTTCTGTGTAGAAGGTTGTCAAACAACCAATGATTTCTTGTCTTTATTCAAAACTGCATCTTAGCCACCATTTCAGAAAAATCTTACTTTCCAAAGTGTCATTTCATTTACAGAGACCATCTGAGTGCATCCAGACCTCCTTTCAAGATGCTTAGAGTGTGGATTGTGGGACACAGCTATATTTTCTGGAGCCAAAGGTATGCAGAAAACAAAGGCATTCACAAAGACCTAGGTTTGCCAAATGTAGACATTAAATGGATTGGGCAGAGAGGGTTAAAGTGGCACCAATTGATGCCATTGGTGAAATCCTTCATGCATATCCAACACCCTGACCTCATAATAGTGCACTGTGGTGGCAATGACCTAGGCACTTTGACTGGGGTAGGTCTGGAAATGCTTATGAAGGACACCTTTGCAGAACTGATTTCACTTTTCCCTAAAACTGCCTTTGTGTATTCTAACAAATGCCAAAGACAGAAATGGAACTGGTCCGATCATTTTTGTCCACAAATTGAAAAAGCTAGGAGAAATGTGAATAAATCTGTTTCTGCTTTTCTCCGAGACTATAGAATGGGGTCCATTTACAATAACAATCTGCGCTTTCATATGCAAGAGATTCATAGGAGAGATGGAGTACACTTTACTGATGAAGGAAACAGAGTCTTACTCAACAACTTTAGACTCTGTATATGTACTTACTTATAAGTACCAAAAACTCTCAATAAACACAACGGCTCTTTTTAGAGCCACTCAAGAACAACAAACTTAAGCTTGATGTTTATCTCCCAAAAATGTCATTTTTTTTCCCTTGGATCCGTGCACCCAACGCGTTAGGAACCGCTCACCCAACGCGTGAGAATCTGTGCACCCAACGCGATTGGATGCACGCAACCTGCGCGTCTTTCGCTGTTTTTTTTTTTTTAAAAGGGGGCCCCAGGAGGTCCTTCTGGAACCCCCTAGGCAGATCTAGAGGGTCAGAGTATTTCCACTCTGCCCCCTTTATATGTTTTACACACTTATTCCCTTTGCTTCTTCAGCCTCGCTTCTACCGAGGCAGAAAGGGCCACCAACAGTTCCTGGTTTTGAATGTAGACAGACACTCGACAGCCAATTAGCATTCAGCGCGTGATTGTCAGGGTGCGTGCTCGGTTCTGTAAAAGAAAATCTGGTGTGTGACTGATATACTTCTTAATCTACAAAACAACTTGAAAGGAGAGTGATATAATTGTGAGGGGAGGTATGTAGACTATTTTGATTTTAATCAGACTAATGTATTTCTCCTGCTAAAGTGTAGTTAGTTTTTTTTTTCTCTACAATCTTATTGACAGTGTGTGTGCATGTAGAAACCATTCTGTGATAAGCATTTGTGTTTTTCATGTGTTTGCAGACAGATAACTGTGCTGTTTTTATACTTTGGTATAATTAGAAACCAGTCATTGTTTATGAATTTGTGAAATTAGTTATGTTTCTATACTAAAATGTAGTACTCCTTCTAGATGAAGAAATGTGTTTTGGTATAGTGCAAGGGATAGTGTTGTTTGTCTAGAATCACATAGTGAGTATGTGTGCATTTGGGAACCACTGTGAGAGAAGCATTTGGTAACATTGTGTATTTGCTGACAGATAACTGTTTTAACACCTGTCATGTTGTCAAGTTTTAGTAGCATTAGAAGCCAGTCTTTGCTTATGCATTGATAAAATAAGTCATGCTTTGACACTAATGTGCTGTACTTTAATATGTAGATTGTGTGTAGTCTCCTTACCCCTTGCACAGTAGTGAATGAGTTTTGGTAAGCTGCTAGGGATAGTGTTGCTTGTCTAGAATCACACTGTGTGTCTCTGTGCATTTGGGAACCACTGTGAGAGAAGTATGTGATAACATCGTGTATTTGCTGACAGATAACTGTTTTAAAACCTGTCTTGTTGTCAAGTTTTAGTAGCTTTAGAAGGCAGTTTTTGCTTATGCTTTGATTAAATGAGTCAGGCTTTGACACAAAGTGCAGTCCTGAAATATGTAGATTGTGTGTAGTTCCCTTACCACTTCCACTGTAGTTAATGAGTTTTGGTAAACTCCTAGGGATAGTGGTGCTTGTCTAGAATCACACTGTGAGTTAGTGTGCATTTGGGAACCACTGTGAGAGAAGCATTTGGTAACATCGTGTATTTTCTGACAGATAACTTTTTTAAAACCTGTCATCTTGTCAAGTTTTAGTAGCATTAGAAGCCAGTCTTTGCTTATGCGTTGATGAAATGAGTTAGGCTTTGACACAAAAGCGCAGTCCTGAAATATGTAGATTGTGTGCAGTTCCCTTACCACTTCCACAGTAGTGAATGATTTTTGGTAAACTCCTAGGTATAGTGGTTGTTGTCTAGAATCACACTGTGAGTCTGTGTGCATTTGGGAACCACTGTGAGAGAATCATTTGGTAACATTGTGTATTTGGTGACAGATAAATCTTTTAAAACCTGTCATGTTGTCAAGTTTTAGTAGTATTAGAAGCCAGTCTTTGCTTATTCATTGATAAAATGATTCATGCTTTGACACTAAAGTGCAGTACTTTAATATGTAGATTGTGTGTAGCCTGCTTACCCCTTGAACAGTAGTGAATGAGTTTGGTAAGCTGCTAGGGATAGTGTTGCTTGTCTAGAATCACACTGTGAGTCTGTGTGCATTTGGGAACCACTGTGAGAGAAGCATTCGGTAACATTGTGTATTTGCTGACAGATAATTGTTTTAAAATCTGTCTAGTTGTCAAGTTTTAGTAGCATTAGAAGCCAGTTTTTGCTTATGCTTTGATTAAATGAGTCATGTTTTGACACTAATGTGCTGTACTTTAATATGTAGATTGTGTGCAGTCCCCTTACCCCTTCCGCAGTAGTGAATGAGTTTTGGTAAGCTGCTAGGGATAGTGTTGCTTGTCTAGAAACACACTGTGAGTCTGTGTGCATTTGGGTAAGGATTGTGTTAGAAGCATTTGGAAACATCGTGTATTTGCTGACAGATAACTGTTTTAAAACCGATCATGTTGTCAAGTTTTAGTAGCTTTCGAAGTCAGTCTTTGCTGATGCATTAATACAATGAGTCATGCATTGACACTAATGTGCTGTACTTAAATATGTAGATTGTGGGCAGTACCCTTATCTCTTCTAGACTAGTGAATGTGTTTTGGTAAACTCCAAGGATAGTGTTGCTTGTCTAAAATCACACTGTGAGTCTGTGTACATTTGGGTAAGGATTGTGATAGAAGCATTTGGTAACATCGTGTATTTGCTGACCGATAACTGTTTTAAAATCGGTCATGTTGTCAAGTTTTAGTAGCTTTAAAAGCTATTCTTTGCTTATGAATTGATAACATGAGCCAGGGTTTGACACTAAAGTGCAGTACCATGTACTATTCTCTTCACTGTGCCAGAACTGAAAATTTAAAAGTTTTACCCAGGCACTGTGCTAGCAGCAGTGTGATGATTTAGTCAGTTCCCAAGTACTCATGTTGTGAACCATACATTACCACATAGACTGCTTCAAATGTCTATGCAGTATGCATGCAGTCTTCTAACATACTATACACTTGTCTTTCACATATTCAATTCCCTAGTCTGTATCCATACAGTCCAGCAAACATCCTGTCACTCCCTTTGCACTCCTCTAGTGACCCATTCAGTACCAAGTAGTAATCCATTCACTGTGTCAAAAGCCCACCACTTATAAATTCACCCAGGCACTCTCTTTGCTGTACTCCGTTCCGTCAGTTCCCAAGTACTCATGCAGTGAGCCAGGCCTTAGCACATAGACTGCTTCAAATGCCTATTCACTATGCATGCAGGCCTCTAACCACCTACACAGTTGTCTTTCACACCTTCAATTCCCTAGTTAGTATTCATACTCTTCTAGCAAACACCCTGTCACTCACCCAGTGTGTCTCCTTATAGTACTGTAATCATTCAGTCAGTTAGCATGTAGTCTTTTAGTGAGGTAGGCTTTAGGGCATGAACTGCTTCAAAGTAGTATGCACTATGCATGTAGTGTTTTAACCATCATCACACTTGTGGTTCAGGGCTATAATTTCTTAGTCAGTTTTTATATAAAATGTGTTTGTACAGTAATGGAATAGTATAAATTTGAAAGTTATTAATATACATTTATTTGTGATTCTTTATTACAGATACAGAACAGGAGTGTTTCTCATCCGTTTGCACTCTTCTCGTGCAAGATTGTTTGGATGAAGGGTCCTTCGGTGTTTCATCATACTTGCCGTGCCGTACGAGTATTTCTTGTTAAGATCCCCTTGCAACAGAACTCTTTTGCAAATCTTGCACGTGACCAAGGTGGCATTGATTTTGTTTGCCCCTCTGGAAAAGTAAAAAATTTGCACACCACTGAAGAAAAACGTTTTGGGCGTGGTGCCTCCTCCAAAAATGTATCCTTAGATACGGTGAATATTTTAAAGCGACAACATTAACAGTTTTTGTAAGTTAAACTTATAAAATTTTGTTAGCCATAAGCATTTTATATATCTGTGATTTGTATCTTGTTGGACTTGGCCCTTTTTGCAGGGTCATCCCTAAACTTTTTGCCTTCCTCCTGTATTTTTTCTGACCTGTTGTTGGCTGTTTTATGACTCTGGGCACCTTACCACTGCTGGCCAGTGCTAAGGTGCATATGCTCTCCCTATGGTAAAATGTATACATTGATTGGTGTCCATGTTTGGCTTATTCGGTTTACTATCAGCCCCTAGTAAAGTGCACCAGGAGTGCCAGGGCTTGTAAATGCGAATGCTGCTGGTGGGCCTGCAGCGCTGGTTGCGCCACCCACAGAAAGCGGCCTTGTAAAATGTGTCTAGGGTCTGCCACCGCAGACCCTGTGCGCGGTCTGGGACCGTCGCGCTGACTGCGCAAGTGCCCCCACTTGCCAGTCCCTAAACCTTCCCTTACCTACATATTAGCCACCCCTCTGGTAGGCCCAAGGGCAGGGTGCATTGTAGGCATAAGGTAGGACATGCCCTGATGTGTGTGGCATGTCTTAGTAGTGAATTACAGCCATTTTCGTTTTTCACTATTGAAGGCTACCTGCTCTCCATAGGCCAGAATGGGCTGCTGGAGTCACTACACGCTGTGACCCCAGTGGACTCAGAGAGCATGGTAGAATGTCAAGTTTAGTATGCCTGAACTCAGAATAATAAAATACTTCTTGTAGTCAAGTTTATTTTAATATCCTGGGTTTGTAAATACTACTTTTAGAAAGTTAGTATTTACTGACCTGGCCATTTCAGTCCGCCTCTGCTGTGTGTGTGTGTTCTGCCTAGCAACAGTAAGGAGCAGGGTGGGGGGATCCCCAGAGACAGGTTGGCTGCCAGGTGGTGGGTAGAGAGGTGACACCTGGATGGGTGGGAGGAGTACACCTTGACTCTTGAATAGACCTGTGCTCTGCCACCACAAAGCCGGCGCCGCCCCCTGTGGAGCGGCTGATGTCTCTGCCCTGCTGCTGAAAGGAAAGAGCAGAGTCACCATAACAAAGTGCTCCAGAACTGGACTGAGCCAGGCCCAGGCCCCCTGGCGCTAAAGAACAAAAGAATCATGGTATAAAAGTAGGAGCCTGGCTCCTAAGAAATCAGAATCCTGTTTACCACAAAGAACCTCTGCCCGACTAGAAGGAGAAGCAGACGCTGGAGGAGCTGGCCTGCTGCTTGCCTTGCTGAGAAAGGAGAGGAAGAGACTACTGAAAAGACTTTGCTACTTTGTGCTTGAACATTCTCCAAGGGCTTGATCTGAGCTTGCCCCCTGAACTGAACCCCAGGACCAGTGGGTTCTCTGTGCTTTTGCTCGTCCTCCAATTCGAGCCGTGTGTGCATCCCGCTGGAAAGAGACTGCGCCCCTCATCGCCCCTCCTAGGGCCGTGACACTCAGAAGCTTGCCTGCCTCAAACCCGTGAGAGCCCCGCTCCGTCCCGAGCCGCTCTCTGTCCCCGGGCCAGGCCGCCTGCATCCCTGTCACCGCCTGCTACTGGAGCGCGCTGACCGCGCTATCACCCCTCCCGCCGGAAGCCGTCCGACGACTGTGATCTACGCCGGGTCATCCAGCTGCACTGACCGTGCCCTGCGACCCCGCTTCGCTATCCCCGGACATCTCAGGCCGCGCCGCCCCCGCTGTGGAGACCCTCCGGCACCGCCGTGCTAAAGGGTCGCTGGCCGCGCCTGCCTACTTGCCCACACCTGCTGATTGAGGACCCAAGAACACTTCCCAAGCTGAGAGTCGCACCGACCTGTGCCGACTCTCCACATCACGAAAGAAGTTCCAGTATCGGGCTCGGGGCCCGCAACGCCTTATTTCCCCGTTCGCCGGAGCCGATCTCTGTGAGTACTGGAACCACAAGTAACATTTGCAAAGAGACTACAAAGTCTCCATTTGAAGCTACGAACAAAGAACATGTGCCTGCTTTATAACCTGGTGGCATAGCGAAAACGTTCTTGGTCTTGTGATAAGTCTGCTGAGATATACATCCTTATTTTTACATAAAGAACCGTATTTTTCTACATATCCAAGTCTGGTGTCCGTTTCTGGGGGGATTGATGTATTTACTGTGTGTATGATTGCAAGGGCTTAACCAACAACGCCTGAGGAATCGCCTTGGCTGCTCACGCCACGCACCTAGAGGGTGAGCAAGGGTCATTCGCGAGGGGTTATCCTGCGCCCTGACGTGGAGGAGAGGGTTCCTGCTTGACACAAGGGCAACCTTGCGCCAACCAGAGATCCCCGACTCTAACATTGTTGGCAGCGGGTGGGATTTCGGATTTGCACTTGTAATTTGCATACAGTGAATTATTAATCACCAGATAGTGAGAGCAGACCAAATAACGCAGCCACAGGTTTTTAATTTTGGAACTTTGTTGAGACATCTGCCATTACTGCAACCATGCCTAGCTCACTCTCCGCTGGGAGAGCACTCTCTGTGATTTCTGGAATAGATGAGGTGGATTGGGAGAGACTGGAAGGCTACACGATGGAGAAATTGAAAGGCTACAGTGTAAAACTCCGAGTTCCCCATGCTGGATTCAAGAAGAAGAACCAGTACACCAAGGCGTTGAGAGCCTGGAAGGAGTCAAGAGACCCACAGAATGCGGGGGACATCGTCCCACCCGACAACCTTGTGGAGCCCCGCAGAGTCCTGTCCCCAGAGGAGCTGGCAGACAGGGCAGCAGACAGGGCGCATGCAATGGAGATGGCAAAGTTAGCAGGACAAATGGAAATGGAGAAGCAGAAGTTGGCCTTGGAGGCACAACAACGCCAAATGGATCATGACCTAAAAATGAGGGAGTTGAATCTCAAGATCAAGAGTTTAGACCGCTCTCCCTCTGGTGGCAGCAATATTGACTTTTACAGTGCTGAGAGAGTAGTACGCACACCCAGAGATGTGGCGCCTGACTTGAAGGAGGGGGTTAACATACACCAGGAGGTTCAAGGGCATGAGGTAGCTCCAGTAGTGCGCAGTATCCCTGAAGGGAATAGGGTAACTGGCGCAGGGGTTCATAGTCCTAGTGGAGGGAGGGACACTCTACTGACTCTAGCTGAGGGGTACAGGGAGAGGGGTTCCCCCAAAATTGAAGTCCTGGTGGGTGAGTGTGAAGACCGCCCAGAAGAGTGTGGGTTGTGGGACAGAGACAGTCAGATACTGTCTTGCCAGTCTCAGGAGAGTGGTGTGGAGTACGTGTGTGAGGCACTGGATGGTAAGGTGAAGGATAGTTTGGTTAACCCTGCTAGGGGGTTGTGTGATCCAATTGTGGGAGAGCATATTGTAAGTCCCTGTTTTCCAGAGCTATGCCAACACCTGTTGGAGAGTGAGTTCTCTGACCGCAGAGAACTCCCATTGGAGGCAGACCTTTTGGTGGATTCCAGAGGGTCTGGAGAGGCATTGGGGAGTGACCCTGTGGGGAGTGGCTCAGGTATCTTCCAACCCAGAGTGGTGGAAGTGGTGCAGAGTAGCCCAGCTAGGTCCCATGGTAGTGGGAGGGGTGTAGGGGCTCACGTCCTGTCTCAGTGGAGAAGGAGTGAGTGTGGGGCTGCGTGCCCCCAGGTGCCCGAAACCCAGTCTCAGAGCCTGGATGGTTCTTTAAGGGAACACCAGGCGGGGAGCCTAGGCTGTCCTGATGGGCCGCCCGTTGAGGGGGATCCCCTAGTGTCTGGTGAGCTGGGAGTGTCTGTAAGCAGGCCTCCATCAGTTCTGGTGTCTGGCAGTACCGCTCCAGTTGGGAGGGTGCAGAGGTCCAGATTGAGGGGTGAGAGGGGGAAAGAGTCCCCAGTGGAAGAACCAGTGGGTCAGGGGCCAGCCAGAAGGGCTGCGTCCCCCGTGAGTGACCATGGCGACACCACTTCTGTCCTGGGGGATCTTCAGAAACTGTCAGATGGGCAGGGGTCGGGAGATCAGCGCCAGGCAGACTGTCACACGACACATGAGTTATGTGTCACCCCGAGGGGGGGCATGCGTGCTCCCCGGGAAGTCGTGGTGCGCCAGGCGAGCGTTCAACCGCATGGGTTGGTCCCAGGCTTGGGAAGCCAGGTTCAGGTGTTGTCTGACCTGGAGGGTGGGACTACTGTAATCAGTGTCCTGACCCATGTTGCTTCTGGGGGTACCACGCCAGTTGGGAGTGGGAAGTACTCTGGAAGGGGGTGCAGAGGGAGGGAGTCCTCGCCTCTGACCCCGGCTCAACTGAAGGGTTTAGACCCTAGGTTGGAGGGCCAGGTTCAGGATGTCCCCCCGGACCTGGACGCCCAGTTGCAGGATAGAACACCTGAACTGGTGGGCGAATTGCGCAGGACACCTGCCCCAGGTGCCCTGGCAATTCTGGAAGGGGGTACCACTCCAGGTGGGAGGGTACAGAGCCCCAAGGAGAAGGACCGGGTGTGGGAGAGGCCACCCCAGTCTTGGGTCCAGCCGCCGGGTACAGTCCTGGGGCTGGTGGGTCAGTGCCAGGATGTCATACCTGACCTGACAAGGGGGAGAATGGACAAAGGGTGCCAAGCACCTGGGGCTACTGCCCCCCGCTCCCTGGCGCCACAGAGGATTGAGAGCCCTGAGAGGCATACGGCCTGGGTCTCATCCCTGACTACTGTCAGTGGCTACTGTAGCATTTTGCTGTCTGTCTGTTGGGACACACCTGTGGGCCAGTTAAGGTTAGGTGCTGTACAGGTGGTGTCCACAGGTGAGGAGAAGGGTTCCCCATGGATTGGCTTGGTGGGCCCTGAGAGTATGGATAGAGGGAGTCCGATAGGTTCAGATTGGCGTAGAAATGGAGTCTGCCCCTGCAGTTGTGGGCCAGGTCCTTGTTCTATCGCCCCAAGCAGGGAAGACCATCACGGTGGTGATTGGTCTACCCTGCGTTTCGGCTGGAAGGGGGTTGTGTTGGACTTGGCCCTTTTTGCAGGGTCATCCCTAAACTTTTTGCCTTCCTCCTGTATTTTTAGAAATCCAATCAAAATCATTAAACATGATATCTATAGAGATAAGTTATAGATAGGAATTAGCATTTAAAAAACCTTTGAAATTCACTGAAAAAAAACAAAGGTTTCAGGGGCGTTATAGTTAGGAATTGGCATTTAAAAAACCTTAGAAATTCACAGAAAAAAACATAGGTTTCAGGGGTGTTATAGATAGCTGGACATTTCCCTTGTACAAAACCCTAGAAATTCCCCTGTTATAGTTAGTTCAGCTAACTATAACTCGCGCCCCCACAATGCACTGCTGATGACGTCACATATTACATCACTGATGACATCTCAAATGACATCACTGATGACATCACTGATGACGTCATCCATGTGATAAATTAGTGCATCCTCTCACACCCTAATATAACCTTTGATACACCGACTGAAAATTTCAGACGGCCATTTTGAAAACCATAGATACTCAAATACCAATAACTACATACCCACTCATTGACTCTTAGGTCTACATACACCTCCACTCACTCACCTGTACAGTCACTCATACTTACAGTCACTCCGTACAAGACTTTCATCTGCATTTATACACCTATATAGACACTCAGACACCGCCAATCATCCATCGAGGTACTGACACACCTAGTCAGTTGTGCAAATAATTAAACACAATCCAATTTACTCACCTATACAGTTAAACACACTCAAGTTCACTTACTCATGAAAATACTAACAAATTCTGACACTCTTATACAATTACTAATACAAGCACACACTCATCCATACAGCCACTCCCGCAATCACACACTCTCACATATAGATAGTTATATACTCTTACACACATATACACTGCGTTTCACATATGTAGTTACTGACACATGTATAACTGAGATATACATTCAATCACTAACACACTCACACATACACTCACCCAACCATACAGTCCATCACAGTTGCACTGTTAAAACCATGCACCCATAAAATCACCCACTCACACATCTATGCACAGAGTCACACACAACCTACCCACACAAACACTCAGGCACCCATACAGATACTCAGACAACCAATCAATAACCCATATAGACACTCATATAGCTATTCACAAAACCACGATGTCATGAGTGATGTCATCAGTGATGTCACTGACCATGTCATGAGTGATGTAATATGTGACATCGTCAGCAGTGCATTGCTGGCGCACAAGTTATAGTTAGCTCAACTAACTATAACAGGTGAATTTCTCTGGTTTTATATGAGTCAAATGTCCAACTAACTATAATGTCCCTGAAACCTATGTTTTTTTCAGTGAATTTCGAAGGTTTTTTAAATATCGAACTACTATTGTGTATTTGTCATTAATACTATTTTTTCTAACTTTTCAACTACATAAAATAAACTGCAAAAGTACTATGTAACACAAATTACAATGAGCTTTTAAATAATACAAAACAATTTAACATTCAGATAACAATTTTTCTCACTTTTTTTGCTGTCATCAGCTACTACTTAACTTCACTATTCACCGCGATGCCAGTGTAGTTTCATCATAAACAGCAGGAAAAAAAAAAGAACAACATTGTTAAAAAAAAAAAAAACCCTAATTCTCTCAAATATGATACAAAATCAACACAAATAACATATCCAATTGTACTTCAAATGTTCAAAGCTTACCTTTACTTCGTAGATTGTCTGCAAATTTACACAATACGCCAGATAATGTATCAAAAATTTCACGTTTGAAAGCATCCACTATGAAATCCTTCAAGATCTTGCGTAGTTTCTCTGCACATTTTCCCAATACGCCAGATAATGAATCAAAAATTTCGCTTTGAAAGCATCCATTATGATTTCCTTAAAGATCTTATGTAGTTTCTCTGCACATTTTCCCAATACGCCAGATAATGTACATCTAACATGGGCTTCAATTGGAATACCATAGAGCATATTATCAAGCCCATCATCGCCGTTTTAGCGGCAGTTTTCTGCTGCTAAAGCAGTGATAATTTTATCTCCTGTCTTGATAATATGCCCCCAAGTCTGTAGTTATTCTGAAAAAACAATTGTTATTCCTTGATGCTCTATTTTATCAATAGCTTCAATGTGAACTATTTCTTGATTTTCCAATTTCATAAGCTCTATATTAAATGTATAACACTCTTCCACTGTAGGCAATTAAGCAAACTATAGACTTTTTTTCTTTCATTTTCTTGTACATTACTTCTGCTGGTGTGTTTTCATTTGTTAACAAGTTCTTTAGAAGACGACTTTGAAAAGCTTGTTTACCATGTTTGCTTAGGACACCAATTCTTACATCTTTTAGAATATTTGCATAATCTTCATCTCTTGCTGAGTTCTTATATTCAAAATGTAACCACAGATTAACATTTCCAATACTTCCCAAATATTTCTTAGTGTCTTCATGTAGAAGAGTATTAAACACTGGTTCTCCTTTACAGGGGTAAGTTGTAGCAGATCTCCAAATACAATTAAATTTTTTTCCCCAAAGAGAACTTCGTAATCTGTTTTTAATACCTGTTGCATTCTTAAGTGTACGAAAGCAAGCATTAAGTTTGAGACCATGCTCACCTCATCAATAATTAAAAGTTTCATTTTCAGCACTCTTGACAGTTCATAAGAAGTTTCTCCAGACAACTTCTGATATTCTAATTTATTATCATGCTCCACTGGTAACATCAATCATCTATGCAAAGTAACTCCTTTAACATTGTGTGCTGCCAATCCAGTTGGAGCTGTTACCACACAACATAAATGTGAACCAGTAGTTTTTTGAAGATAACTGGTCAAAACTTTCATTAAAAACCTTTTACCTGTCCCAGCTTGACCACTGATGTACATCAGAAGAGGTTTAAAAGATGAACACAGACATTCTTTTTTTTCATGCAACAAACCATGTTCTATCCGTTCTCTCACTTGCACATATATTTCTTTTTGTTCAACATCTACTTGTTCTTCTTAATTTTCCAATGTTTTATTCTCCATATATGCTTGTTGCATTGCAATTTCGACTTCATGCATAGCAATTGCTGCTTCATTTTACAGCATTTTCTTTCCAAGAGGATCTTAACTACATGGACCACTACTTTGACTATCTTGAGAACTTGCATGAGCTATTTCAGCTATAATAGTCTTTTCCTGTTCAACTTCATCATTCAACATTTTTAAATATGTAGGGAAAATTGGACATCGAATGCTATCTTTGCAAGCATTAAAAGAATCTTCGTAGCAGTCAAACTCTCCAAGTAATTCACTTTCGCGACGCCATGGTTTAAACAGCTGTATAAGTTCGAAATAGTAAAATTCTTGCTTATCTGGAGTTTCAGAACTAAGTTTCTTGTGGTTTATAAGATTACTCTTTGCATGTTTTACTAAACAACCATGACATCCAACTACTGCAAAGTTTTCTTCTTTTAAATTCTCTTTAACATTTCTTTTGAAGCTGTAATGTTGAATTACTTAATACAGACAGCAGTTCTAGATGTTGACTCCTTTTCTGATAGTATGTGTCCAATATATTAGTTTTAAGAATGTCTGTACTATCTGGCTCATTTGCTGCTAATTGTTCAATTTCTTCCAATGATTTCAACACTCTATTTCGTTTGCAGGCAAGACCTAAACTTACCAAATGATTCCTTGTGACTTTGAATATAAACTTGAAGAACACAAGCAGTCTGACATTCATACGATCCAATTTCTCAGTGGGAAAGCATTTTCAAACTAAAGCTGTACAATTTTTTACTAAGACTATTCTCTTGTGCAATTTCTTCCCACATTTGTTTCATCTCTGTAACATAACGTGCAACAGCAATTTAGTTATCCGCAACATACTGGACTATGCATAGGAAACCAGGACCTCAGTGAATTGCGGTGTACCAAAAACTCACCTCAGTACCCAGAACCCCTATCCGACTAGCATCAGTGTCTCATTCGTTCTCCGTATCATCTGAAAGTTACCAATGATTAGACAACCCAGAACAAGCGACTTAGAGTACTCTCAGGAATGGTGGGAATTAGAAATACCTGTTCCTTATTATTCTCATATCAGTCCACAACAAGAGTATTCAGAGACACAGTAAAGTTTAAAATGTTTATTTTATAAACTACGTGTCCTAAGATGCAGTACTTTGGCTAACCTAAGCAGACAAATGATTAAGAATAAAACCATCAGCATTGTTACAATACCATAGAAAATGAAGGGAGAAATCATATTACAAATGATAGTGGAATACAACCACCCTCCCTTCACTAGTAAGCTAGCATTATAAAACTAATAGAAGGTCTCTAGGTTTGAATGGGGAACCCCATACCATAAATAACAGCTTAGGTGAATCACATCACAGGATCAGCCTTGCACTGTGTCTGGAAAAGGATGTCCATGTTCGCATTCCACATTTTTAAAATGACTGGACTTTAGTCATTGATAAACTTTGACACTTCTGTTCTTTTTAAGTTGCAGGTATTCTTTGGAGATTTCCGAGTTATTGTATGCCTCACAGAAGAAAACAAATAATTTACTCTTCCTTTACAAATGACTGGACGGGGAAAACCAAACCGACATTTGGTGTAAAATTTTCCTTTAGACTTGTATTTTCTTCTGCAATACTTTCCACAACGGTGACTTTGGAAACGTAAAACTTGCTGTCTCAAGCTTCTATCTCCTCCATCTCTTGGAATCTCACATGTCACATACTGTTCAATGAAAGACAATACTGTTTCATCAGAATCATTTCCAAATTTAGGTGCATCCTTACTATCATATGTATATGAGGTGCACCTCTTGCTTGATACTCCTTTCTACAAAAGAAATCGGTAACTTCTCCAAGAGGTGGATTCTTTTTATTACAGATAAAAGACATCATAGCTTGAAACTTATGATTAAAATATCTGCACACATTTACAGGATCCAAGGAACACACTTCACCAGGAGTCTTTATTTCATAATTTTTTATATTAGAACTTGCTTCTCTTAAAAACTCAAGCAAATCTTCCCATGCATACTCTGCACAGCTAAGTGTGACAAACAATGTTGGTGTACCTAAGTTCCATAACATACACTTGGGTTCTCCATGACGATGATACCAATACTCATTTGTTCCACGTTGACATGCCATCAAAATGATTAACTCTGCTTCTAAATTTTTATCAGTTTCTTGAAAATTCTCCACAAATTCTTTCACAGAAAGAAGTGATTCATGAACTCCAGTTTTAATTATATGATTCACTGCATACGAGAGAGAAGACAGTTCACTTTCAAACAAAAGGTGAAATATGTATGGAATGCACTGTCGAAATCTAGGATCTTTAGAATATAATCTTGTTGACTGATATTCTGAAGCTGGAACCCGTACAGGTCAGTCATCATATCGTCCACCTTCTCCAGTAGGAAACAACTATGAAAAACAACGAGCTTCCAAGCTTTTCTCCCTTACACTCATTGGAGTTCCCTGTGCTTTTTTCATTTGAAATAACTCAATGCTACTTCCCATCACTTTTTTTGAATGCAAAGGACATATTGTAAAATATTTATAAATCTCTTCAGTCCTTGACTTGTCCACTTTCTCTATTTGACCACTTGAAATTTCAAAATCATCTTCTAAATGTATTACCTGTTCATCCACATTTACATTTTTGTAATAAATATTGTTCTCTATAAGATATAAGGTTGCCTTTTCAATTTTATCAACATCCACAAATGCTTGACATATTTTCCGACTCTTTGTGGGTAAACCATTTACTAAAATAACTACTGCCTCATCTTCCTCTTTATCTCCAGCAATAGTTTCAATGTTTTTCTTAAAATCCAAAGGTAAGTACACCACTCTTCCTTTCAGCCGTCTTTGCAAGTCTGTTGGTAGCAGTTTACCTGTTTTAGGCTCCATCCGAATTATAGTTTGAAAAGGATGAACAGATTGAATTAGAACTGACTCATATGTATTCAATTTGGCCAGCTCCTGCGGAATAGCTACTAACTCCAACTTATTATGCACTGCTCTAGCAGGCATTTTGTTCTCTTATAAATTGTTTTAACAATATTTACATATACGTTGATCACTACCTAACTCAAATCGACCTTCAACAAACAAGTAAGTTGCAAATTCTTCTCACTTACCATTGTTCTCCTTTTCACTTTTCAAATACAAATCAACATTCCTACTTTGACTTTTATAATGAGTACGTCGACAACAAACACAAACATAGTTTGGTATTATAGAGCACACTACATTAAACTTTCCAATTTCTTCTTCAAACTGATCAGTGCTAATCACTTTCTTATCTCCTCCAACATCTGTAATTGTCAAACTTTCAGTTACTATGAACTGCTCTTCTGAACCAAAATATCGCATTTCAATATCATCATACTTTTTTTGAACATCTGATAAAGAACCATTTAAAAGACTTCCATTCAGTTCACTTAAACTTAATACAAGACTTTTTGCATAGTACAGTTTCTTTACAAAGTTCTGCATTTCTGAATGGTGTACTACTAACATCCTCAAATGATGAAAAACACTTTTACAAACTTTTCTTGAAAGACAAGCCAGAGAATGCCCATACTTCTCAGTATATTTTCTTACATTACATGGATCTAGTCCTTGTAACAACCTAATCTTCTGTTTTATACTTTTCTGAGTATATTCTCATGACAAATTTCGCATTATATCAATGGATTCCTGTTGAATACTACAAATGCTGCTACAACTCCACTTATACCCAGGAGCTCATGGACGTTTCCCTTGCACTTCTTCAGCTATTAACTCTTCTGCACTTTTACCAACCATTTCCTCCTTTGGAAGAGGAACACCATCCTGAACTTCGTAGCAACGACCTCCAGTATCAACTGCAAATGATAAACTATTTTCCTGGAAGTAACTTTCCTCATTAGAAAAAGGCTCAGTACTAGATGTATGTCTCCAATGTCCACTAAAGATTTTACAAAAGTTGGTTCTGTTCACAAGTCTTTTTTTCTACTTTTGTTTCTCAATACTTTGACTATTTTATCCAATACTTTCATTCTCTTTAAAATCAAAATGAACAACTTCTGTTTCAAATTGAAAGCAGTATCCACTATACTTTCAATACGCAGCTTCTCTTTGAATTGGAACATTCTTCTTTTATATTTGCAGCATGTTTCCAATAAATTCTGAATCACTCTAGATCGAAAAAGTCTCTGACGAATTTCTTGAAATTGTTTTTGTCTCCGAATACCAGATACTATTTCTTTATCATCTTTCCTTTTCCTCGTATTTGATATTGAACTCTGCTTCACCTTTCTTTAAAAACTCTTCTTTTTGCTTTGTGTGATGTTTTTCTCATTAAATGTTCGTAATATTTTTTTCAAAAATTGTCTTTTGCTTTTACTCGAACAGTTTCTCTACTACAGCATTTTTTTCTACTTCAAGATTTTTCCTTTTCCTCAAATATATATTTTTCTTCTCTTTTCTTTTTTTTCACTTCTTCTAGGCATTTCCAAATTTCAATCCAAACGAAATAATTTTCTGAAAAAGAAAAATAAGATTCAATTATTTTTCACATTTCTTCACTATGTTAAAATAATAACATACAATTGCAAAACTTCCCCTAACAACTTCCAGACCCAGTGCGGCAACGTGATGGAGCATGACAGATGACCACTAGGATGACAAGTAGTAGGCCTGGGCAAAAATTTCGTTCCGTTCGCGGAAATTGCGATAATTTGTTTCTTGCTCGCGCTGTAAAATAATACATTCTCGCGCGCGCGCGATCGCCTTACCTGAATCCCTGCGTTCGCCGACAAGTTTTCTTGATCCGGTCGCGTTCTCCATGAGATGTTGTATTGTTTTTAGCCATTTGCGCTGTCTCGCGACAGTTCGCGCCCGCAGTGACGTCATGCGTCGCGCGATCACGTCTTTCTTCTCGCGATCATGCACCGCGAGAACAACTCAAAACAAGATGGCCGCGCCCGCAAGCAACCACATGGGTAAGTTGGCGACCCGCAACCATGCAGAAAATCTTGCGAACATGCCGGAAAAAAACTTCCGCATCTTCGCGATATTTCTGCTTGTTTGCGATAATTTTAAACATTCTCGCGATAATTTGCGAAGGTTAATTCCGCAAATTCCGCCCACCCCTAACAAGTAGTACCATAGAACATACAGCAAGTATTTATTTAATTATTTACATACTCCTTTACAATTTATATATAACTGCACTACCTCATACTTTTCACCTCTCCGCCACACCCCACCACCCCACACCACTTTCTCTGCAACCCATCGCACACAACTTTATAAATATTATTTTTAAACATTGTAATCTATGTACTTAGAATAATATTATCAACCAAACAGCAGACATAAAAATTGCCATTATTACCTAACAATGTTATCAACAACTTCACAAACATAACACTGCACCCAGGGCTTTAACTGGAGGGGGTGTTCTGTGGGATGTGACCACCTGCACTTTATTTTTGGGAGCCTCGAAATGGGTCTTTATAGGGCTCTATTTTCCGACCTCACAAACGTGATGCGTTTTTTTCTTTATTGCACTGCAGTGACACTGTGAGAGCATGCACATTGCTCACTACTTAGAAGTGCAGACATCATGCCAAGTGACTCGCATTGTAGGAGAAGGGAAATCCTTTAAAGAGAGCCATTTTCTCTCAGTACTTCCCTTCTCTTTTTGCAACGCACCAGCAACATCATCGTGGGGTGATTAGCAGACAGACCACCAGCCTCACAATGCTCATTACCCCGGACTCTCTGACACAGCATCCCGGGCGCACACACAGAGCCGCACCTGAGTACTTCACCGGTCTTCAAAACATAATTTTTTTGTAAAGGAGACTCTGTTCTTTTTCACCCCTTCTTACAATCCCTACATGCCCACTCTGCCTATTGCTGAAAGAATAAGGCTGCCCCAAAAGTTCCCTCTGGTTGCGCCTCTGCAAACGACCACAACAAGGCAACTCCAGCACAAACCTGCTCTCATCTTACTCACGGTCCTTTTTAGTGCTACGAAAACACACACTTTGCCTGCCTCACTAAGTTCTCATACCCTCTCTTTAATATGAACATAAAAGCTTTCCAATTACTTTTATGTTCCTATACTGTACTTCACATGGAAATATAGAACTCAAGGTTCTCACCACGCCAAATTAGCTCTCTGGTATACTTTCTCAAATATAAGAAGTACAGGTATTCAGTATCTGTCAGTCACGGACACTTTAAAGCAGTGTACCTATAAACAACTCGACAAAATGTTATGTTTCTAAATTAACGTATCACACTTAAAAGCTCCTTTATATTTCTTTTGCTAGATGTACCTTTATTTAAAACACCACCAGAGAAGGGTGTTGAAGTATGCTCCACAAAGAGTAACTCAAAGCTTTGTTATTCTTTATTAAAAAATCTGCCTGTCAATGCCTTTCGCAAGCCTTTTCAATGCCTTAAGAGGGTAGCTGGATGAGTATAATACGTAGTATTTAAGATCAGGGGTGCACGATGCACGGAAATAAGAACATATAGTTGAATAAAGGGCGAGTGGATGCATGGCCAGATGCATCAATGGATAGATACATAGATCAATGTATCAATGTATGAATGGATGGAAGGATGAATGAATGCAAAGACCTTACCAAAGTACTTATGATAGACGGGTGGGCTGATAAATGCTTAGATATATCTATGCATATATAGGCGTATCGCTGCATGAATGGCACAGTGCTTACTATAGGCGAGTGCACTCATAGATGCTTAAGATAATCGGACAAACAGATTTATGTATATATATAAGTAGGAATATATCTCTACCAGGCTCTATTTTCAGCCCTCTCAAAGATAGTAAAAAAATTTTTTTATCACACTGCAGTGACAGCATTCACATCGATGTACGCATACTTATTTTGCTCACTACTGAGAACTGGAGACATCACGCTAGGTTACCCAAGTTGGAGAAGAAAGGGAAATCCTTTAAACAATGTTTTTTTCTGAACCTACGATAATTGGAGAGGATTTTCTAAAGCACACAATGATACTTATCTTGATTTAGACCACGCCCCAACTTGCACAGCCCACATCCCTTTAAGAGCTTTGCCCCCCCCCCCCTTTAGAGCACCTCCACTTTTTATTCTCCCACTTAGAACCCTAACTACACCATAGTAACAAACAAACAGTGTAACCTTTCATTAAAATCTACAATGGCACAAAGTTTCATAATTTTCCATCAACGCTATCAGCCTTCTATCCCAGTACAAGATTGTCTATCAGAACGAAGATGTCTTATCCACAGACATGTTGTGTAATTTCTGTACCTGTCTGCTGGAACACTCATCACCAAAATGTATTAAAACATGGGAATTTGCAAGAAAAACATATACCATATAAATAAAGCGATTCATAAATGGGCACACTGCCACTGCACCACCCTCTTCCCCATCCTTCCTTAACTTTACAAAATTAAAAAAAGAGACACACCAAACCTAGTAAACACACTATACCAATACAAGAACTTAATTTTAACAACCGTCTACCGGAACGGTCATGAGCAAAGAGTATTAAAACATACAAATTTGCGGGTAAAACATACCATGCCATAGGGCACTTAACAAGTGCTCCCAGTGGTACTACATCACCTTCAGTAGCTTGACATCTGCACGTTACTAAATTCTGTGTTTTAATCAGAAACATACCCACCACCGCCCTTCTTTAACTGTACAAAATCAAACAGAAACCCCACCATTCGTAGTAGCGCCACTATACCCATACAGAGGCTTAATTTTAACAGGTGTGTGCCGGAACACTTATCAACAAAAAGTAATCAAACATGCAAGTTTGCAGGAAAAACATAAACAATACCATAGCACGGTTAATAAATAGGCCCACTCAAACTACATTACCTTTACTAACAACACATGCCCACGTTACAAAAGTCTGTCTTATAATCACCAACATACGCACATCCCACACCCCCACCCATACCCATGCTTAACCTTACGAAATCAAACAACGAGCCCCTGAACTCCTGTTACCGCCACTATAGCCATAGATAGACTTAAGGTCAACAGGTGTCTGCCGGAACGCTCATCAGAAAAAGCTATTAAAACTTACAATTTTGCAACTCAAACATACACCTTACCATACCATACCATAAATAGTCACAGTACCAATACACCACCTCAACACCTGCCCTTGCTTAACTTTACGCAATAAAAGAAAGAGCCCAAGCAAACGTAGAAGCGCCACTATAGCCATACACAGCCTTAACTTCAACAGATGTCTCCTGAAAAGCTCATCAGCAAAGCGTATTAAAACATGCACATTTGTGACTAAAACATATCTCATGCCATAGGGTGCTTTATAAGTGCTCCCAGTGGTACTAGATCACCTTTGGTAGCTCGACATCTGCACGTTACTATATTCTGTGTTTCAATCAGCAACATAACCACCTCCCCCACCCCATCCCCGCAATTGCCTAACCATACGGAATCAAACAGAAAACCCCACCATTCCCAGTAGCGCCACTTTACCCATATACGATGTTAATTTTAACAGGTGTCTGCCGGAACACTTGTCAGCAAAAAGTATTCAAACATGCAAATTGGCGGGTAAAACATCAACCATCCCATAGCACGGTTTATAAATGGGTCCAGTCGAACTACACCATCTTTACTTGCTAGACATCTATATGTTACGAAAGTGGTTTAAACACTCTGTAGAGTGTATAGCAGGGCTTGGGGAGAGTAAAGAAAGTTCTAATTCCCAAACTTTTGATATACAGTCCCTTTATTGTATCTATATTAAAGATATTAAATGGAAAGAATAAAATGACAAGTGTCTCAAAGGAGATAGTGAAGCTCACCATCAGTAAAACACAAACCACTTCAACACCTATATATATCCGCCACAGCGACACAGCCTGACAAATAGTATCACTTATAATCACATGTATTTCTCTAATATCAACAGTCATACAGAAAATATACCGCACATTTTTTCATCTCACACACATTTATAAAACATCTCTTCTAAAGAAGCACTCCCCAACTACTTCTATTCCATAAGAACAGACAATAGTTAATATGTTTACTACCATATATTTTAGTATATCTACCTTTTTATTATTCACTAGTCAGAAACTACAAAAACTTTTCACTATACCCAAATGCAAACCAGAAACCATATTCATATTCATCTCAACTTAGGATCACATGATTCAAACTATGCGTACATATAAAAGGAACGTATCACTTTTCCTATCTCCATCTCCTCTCCATGTAATCTCCAAACACTGTACACGGCCCCACTGTACAACAACCTCCCCTGACTTAGATTCAAACCTACCTCTCAGTGTCAAAAATAAGACCACAACCTGCCCACATAACATTTCTTTATTTCGTTTTATCGCTTTTAACTTAATAATACATACGTGTCCTACCACCCCACTATTTCCACAAAGTATCAGTTGCAAATGTGCGACATTTTCTTTATCTCCCCAAATACATTACAGACTCAAATTAACCCTGTACCTCACTTTCAAAACAATACAGTCCTATATTGATGACAAACTACACTTCTTCTCTGTGAAAATTCCTAAACATATATAAAATACTTATATAACAACAGCTCAAATGTTATGCATATTTCATAACCAATATCAAACACCACACTTTACTAACACTATATTACTATGAAATAAAAAATACTTTCAAAATTAAAAACATCACCTCAAATACTTAATCAATACTATAAAACACATAATACACCTTGTTCATTTCTAAGTCACCTTTGTAGTTGTTATCCAGATTTCAAATGACACACGCATACAATTCTCTCTTTCTCACATAGTATACGTAACGCTTAGACTTCATCAAGAATAAAACCAGGAATGGCACAATTTCGCTGTCACTCCACACATAAATACATGTAAAGAACAAATCAGAATAATTCATTCCTTCAACGACATTCCAAAATTTACCTCCATTGGTTAATTTTCAATTTTCCTTCCGAAAAGCTACTTATTATTCTATGCCACATACAGGTCACAAGTTCAACCTATTTTATCACCACACTTTCTGGAACCTTCTACTACACCTGCAGGTTAACCTAACGATATACTTTTGCAACATTTTATTGAACATTTAATGGCACGTGCACGTTAAATGTTCACAATAGGGGTCAGTAGTTCATCAGCTTTATTCCCAGCTCTAGCAGCAACTCACCTTACGCCCCCAGCACCATCAGACCCATAGGAGACAGTGCTTTCCACTTTCCAAATACCAAATTCATTTCATACACACAAATTTACATTCACACTCTCTATATAACACCCCTTAAGCACCATACACAAGTTACAATCATGTTCGAAGCAAAAGTTCCTCCAAGTAGCTATAACTACATGCTGACACTACTTGCACGGATGTGACACAGCGGCCAAGGCATATGCCTTCACAGCATATGACACACAGTTTGGGCTCACGCTTTCATCCCCGAGTCAGGCAGCAGCTCAGCTTAGCAGCATGAGACTCTACACACTACCTCACATATTTTCCGTACCCCAGAACTTTCAAACCAGTATGGGTCAGTAGTTCGTCCTAGTAGTTATAAGCACATGCTGACACTACTTCCACAGCTGTACTGCAGAGGCCACAGCACATGACTTCACTGCATAAGACACACAATTTAGACTCACGCTCTAATCCCCGAGTCCCGCACCACCTCACCTTAGCAGCATCAAACTCTAGGCAATACCTCACTTAATTGTTTTAGCCTAGTACTTTCACCGGTAGGTATGATTAGGTCACTTTGCACCCCTCTATAGCACACCCTAAACACCCCACAGAGGTTACAGTGCTCCTACCCTCCTATTTCCCACTTTTTTCACCCTTTTTGTCCCCTTACTCGCTTCAACGGAATAACAAAATGACGCCCAACACTTTCTCATTCCATGAGACTCTAGACAATACCTCACATATTTTCCGTACCCAGGATTTTCACACCACTACGGGTCAGTAGTGCATCCTAGTAGGTATAACCACATGCTGACACTACTTCCACAACTGTACTGCAGCAGCCAGGGCACATGACTTCACAGTATAAGACACAGAGTGTGTGCTCACGCTTTAATCCTCGAGTTGCGCACAAGCTCACCTTAGAAACATCACACACTGGCCAATACCTCACTTAATTTTCGTAGCCTAGAATTTCACACCGGTAGCTAGGATTATTTCACTTCGCACCCCCTCTATATCACACACTAAACACCCCACAAAGGTTACAGTGCTCCTACCTGCCTCTTTACCACATGTTTTGCCCTTGTTCCCCCTTACTCGGTTCAACAGAATCACAAAATGGTGGCCAACACTTCCTAGTTGCAAACGCTCGCGGTGCTCACAGCCAATCAGCAGCAAGCTTGTGGTCATAACACCTCTACCAATCAGATGGCAGAATTCCCAAATATCGATATCTGTAAATCTCGATATTTCTCAAAAACTACTGAACGGATTTACACCAAATAAACAAAAGCATGCTTTCTAGACCAAGACCCTTCTCCCTGCCAAATGTGGGGTAATTCTGTTCACCCGACCTGTAGCCTTGTCTAAAGTTTCCTCTGGAAATTAACATTGAAAATCACACTTTGGGACCCCCCCATTTTTCTTGCCCCCCTTGATGAATCAACACCAAGCTTTCAACATAGGAGCTGATCTCAACAAAGAATTTGTTTTAAAAATTTCACGAAGATTCATCAATCGGCGCCAAAGTTATTGCGAATAAAATGTTGTCATTTTCCTATAGTAGCTAGATCCTAACTTTAACTACCTACTGGTGACCGCCAGTAGGTAATATATATATATGTAACCAATATTGCTGAAGCAAGATGCCTGGAAGCTTGAGGCCACACAACACTGCAGGTGAGTAACAAACACTATTTAAACCAAGCAGGCAGCTTAACATCCCTTTGAAGTCCATGGCCTGACGCGTTTCGATGCCGCTGTTTGCATCTCCTCAGGGGCCGTGTCAGCAGAGGTGATTTATGGTTACCGCATTTCCCCTGCGTGTTTCCATAATTGGGGGCTTTCAGTGCTCCTCCCAGCATGCCCAGGGCATCATTATGGGCTGAGCACTTGCTCCGCCCATTTTGGCACCACTAACTCAGTGTCTGAAAAGGGAGATATAATATGATGTTGGAAACGTCTTGAGGTAAATGAAGGTTTATTTCAAGCAGTTGAGTGCATCCTTCCTTCTTGAAGTACGATCTACCAACTGTTAGTGGTAATCGTGGTTCAAAGAGGAGTTGGAGTGCACGAGAATACACAAGGTTAAATGAGAATATGTTATGCCAACGTTCACATACAAAGGAACAGAGCGCATGCTAGAAGCATAATGTGCACGTGTAATGCAGTGGTGCAAGCCTGTTTGCATGTACACTTAGTAATCAGCTCACTAAAGTGCCCCAAAAGTCAACGCCACGTGTCTGTAAGGCAGCGCTTACCCCTGGTTCAGGCCTACAGTGCGGTCCAGCAGGTCCTTTAAATGAGATTGACTGAATGAGGTCAGAGATCACATCATTACGCACGGCAACATCGCTTGTTCGCACCTGCGCAGCCAGGCTGATGCATCCCACCCCTCCTGCCCCACTGCGCTCAATTGCAGCCCCTGTGCACCCAGGCCCCACTGCTCACCTGCTGTCATTGTTGTGTGTCCAAACACAACAGCCAGCAGAGTTCACAATTCACATCGAGTTTTGATTGCCAGGATGATGTACACCTCATGGATCCCTTTTTTTTTATTGCGCATTGTGATATGCGAGGTGGATGCCGCCATATCACCTGAGGCAGTGTGGAAGAACTGGGACATGTGGCATCGTCGTTGTTCTATTTATACCTACGCAAAGTGGGCTGGGCTTGCGTACACCAGGCCAGTGTAGGGGTGTGAATAATTATTCCAGGGACCTGGGCATTGTTCAGTTCCTGCCTGGCCAGGAAGTGTACTTAGTTGTGTGTCCCTGTTGCAGATTTTACATCGCACAGTCCACAATTTACATTAATGTAGCATGTACCGGGAGGGAGGCAACTATCGCTATTGAGATGGTGTCCAAAAATGTTGAATGGCCAACATCATATGTCGTTGTCAAGCTTGTGGATATGCGCAGACACGCATGTCAATGGTGTGCGGTGTTATTGAAAGTGTTGCTATCGCGAAGCGCACACATTTGAATATGCTCTGATGGAGTGAGGATCAGCAGTGAGGCTACGTCATACACAGTGATAACGTTCATTACAGTCAAGCAATGCATGTCAAACGTGAATCTGAAAGTCTCACATATGATACACTACTATACTGGTAAAGCCTGACAACAGAACATACTGCAACACAAAGCTACACATTACTCTTTACTCTCTGGCACATGTGATCTAGGATGTGCACTCTGCCCGTGGCTGATGATACCCCTTCAAGCCACCAATACCCAGGCTGAAAGGCAGCACAATAATGCACACACACACACACACACACTAGGGCATCGTATAACACACATTTGTTTTTTGATGTACCGTTTCAGATGCATGGCCATCACACGTGGTGTCCTCCAACTGTTACAATGGGAAATGTTATGAACCAATCAAATGCTTTTTTTAAAGGTCACATGGCAATCGCGCACCGAGCGTGCAAGGAGGCCGCACCGGACGTGATTTTGAGAAAATATATTTGCCGTACTATAAGTTTATTACAGTTAGAAATATATAAATGTTTAAAATATTTTAGATTATCAGCATCAGGGAGCAACAACAACGAACATATACACATAAAAACTAAAGGCATTTATTTACAACACCCAAAAAGTGAAATGTACCCCCAAAAAAAAGTAAAGCCCACATTTTACAATTCAATCCACAGCCATACATGATGTTGAAATTTAACACACAACACAAAAACAGTTGTTTAAATTCCATGCACCCGTGATGATTGACGAGTAGTACCCCTGGTCCTACTGTACGACTAGGCCACAAGCTTGGAAAAAGTATGGAAAAAGTACAGTGGCTGGTACCACAAAATGCCCGCCACCACATGGCCAGGCCACTCACAAAAACAAGAAAAGGTCAGGAATATAAGACAGACAAAGCAGGCCTATTGCAAATGCACAATGCCTGCCTCCACAAAATGGCCGCCACACATGCTCAGGCCACCCACCACAATAATAACAAAAAAGTGATTACAAAGGGCAGGAACAGGAAGTTGTAGTCTCTGTGGGACTTACTTCCTCTCCTAAAAATATATTTTTTTAAATAAAAGCTTCTCCGTGTTCCAAAACTACAGCAGAATGACAACCTGAGGAGTTTTCTTAGCAAAATGCATAAAATCAGCGTTTTCGAGAAGGATTTATGTTGCTCGCGAGATATTGTTTGCCAGATTGCAAATGCTGCGTGTTCGGGATCGCGAACTGTACAAAAAAGGCTTTATCGCGTGCGTGAACACGCATATTGAGAGCGCGAAAATGACTAAAACTGTAAGTCCGCATTGTCGCGCTGTGCAGAGTTACCGAAAGTACGCTAGCTGAATCCCTAGGGTTACCTACTGGCTGAACAGCCCTATTTATTTAACACACACCCAAAAACTGCTATTCCACCCCAAAAACACCTTTTGCAATAAAATCCAAAGCCATCCATGGTGTAAAAAAATAATTCAACAGACAACACAAAATGTAAATTTAAAAAATGCACCAAAGATTTGAGGATGACTACCTCTGTGCGTACTGGCAGACTAGGCACAAGCTTGGAACAGAATGGAAAAAGCAAGCACACTGCTTGGATGGCTCCCCAAAATGGCTGCTACACACCCACAACAACAAGAAATGGAAGACAGTCAATGTAAGCCTATGGCAAAAGCACAATGCCTGTCTTCACAAGTGGCCGCCACACACATGCTCAGGCCACCCACCACAATATTAATAACAAAACAGTGATTACAAAGGACAGGAACAGGAAGTTGTAGTCTCTGTGGGACTTACTTCCTCTCCTAAAAATATATTTTTTTAAATAAAAGCTTCTCCGTGCTCCAAAACTACAGCAGAATGACAACCTGAGGAGTTTTTTTAGCAAAATGCACAAAATCAGTGTTTTCGATAAGGATTTATGTTGCTCGCGAGAATTTTTTTTGCCAGATTGCAAATGCTGCGTTTTCGGGATCGCGAACTGTACAAAAAGGCTTTATCGCATGCATGAACACGCATATTGAGAGCACGAAAATGACGAAAACTGTAAGTCCGCATTGTCGCGCTGTGCAGAGTTACCGAAAGTACGCAAGCTGAATCCCTAGGGTTACCTACTGGCTGAAAAGCCCTATTTATATAACACACACCCAAAAACTGTTATCCCACCCAAAAAAACACCCTTTGCAATGAAATCCAAAGCCATCCATGGTGTAAAAAAAAATCAACAGACAACACAAATTATAAATTTAAATAACACACCAAAGATTTGAGGATGACTACCTCTGGGCCAACTGGCAGACTAGCTTGGAACAGTCAATGTAAGCCTATGGCAAAAGCACAATGTCTGCCTTCACAAAATGGCCGCCACACACATGGCCAGGAGGACACAACAACAACAAGCATAAGCCTAGGGGAACAAAGAAAAGAAATGCAGGCCTTTATAGAAAAAGAAGCACACACTACTAAACTACCACCACAAAATTGCCACAAGCCACATCGGCACTCACAGTCACAACAGGCCATGGAAAACAATGAACTGAAGCAGGCCTATAATATATGACCGGACAAAGGAGGCCTGCTAAACAACACAGCTTTAATACAAAAATGAAAATCAACAGGGCTACGAAAGGATTGGAAAGAAGTTACACATCAAGCACACACATCCAACAAAGGTTTTTCATACACACACACACACACACCAACAGTGAAATACACCACAGCCACATTTAGCATTTCAATCCTATGCCATCCATGCCCTACATGATGTTGAAATTCTACAGACACCACGAAACATGGACCCATGGGTACCCTACTGGCTGAAATTGCAGAGGAAAACAACTAGGCCCCTATTGAAAGTACAGGCCACCCGCCACAACAATAATTTTTAAAAACAATGAAAATCCCAGAAAAATGTAGGTACAAACAAGCACCAATGAAACAAACACACCAATTCTCCAACTTACTTGTAGTAAATTAAATCTCAAATCAAAAAGTCCTCAAATAAATCCAATCCAATGGTATGATGCAGCAGACAGACACAAAAAGTGATCCTTCCAGCTCCAAATCCAAATGAAAGTGAACAGCACATGCACAAAGCACTGGGAGGAGCCTGCTGGACAGGAACAGGAAGTTGTAGACTCAGGGGCACTTCCCTCCTCTTGAAAAAAAGAGTTAAAAAAATTAAAGGACTCCTCCTTACACAAAGACTACAGCAAAATCACAATCTGAGGAGTTTTTCTGAGCAAAATGATCATTTTAGAGAAGGTTTTATGAAGCTCGAGAGATATTCTTCGCCAGATTGTAGTTTTTGCATGTTCGGGACCGCGCTCCTACCAAGACAACCACCGGAAGTCAGCTCGCGCGCCCGAATGACGTGTTCGCATTCGCGCACACTCGCGGGCTTGGGCAGCCATATTACAAATCTCGTGGCGCTCGCAAACGGACAGAAAAGCAAGTTGGCGATCGCAGATTCACGGTAAGACGTTACCGCACGCGCAAGAATGAATATTGAGCGCGCGGGGAAGCAAAACTACTATGCTACGCGCTAGATTGCGTAGCAATCTGCAATTTCGCGCTCTACGCGAATCGCGACGTTACCTAAACTTCGCAAGCTCCCCGAACGGAGCGCAGTTCAACGCCCAGGCTTAGTATTAACCAGTGTCTGCTTGTACCAGTGATTGTAAAAGACAGTAAGTATGTGTTAGTATCTGGAAAAATAAGTGATGTGGTGTGTGTATAAATAACTGAGTTGTGTATAATTGTATACATGAGTAAATGGATATGTGATTAATTCTTTGCATGACTGACTAGGTATGTGAGTAACTCTATTGATGAGTGGTGGAGGGTGACTGTATGTATAGGTGTATGAGTGCATATTATAGTACTGTATTGATGAGTAACTGCATATATAAGTGACTGGATGTGTGTGTAGACCTAGGAAATAGTGAGTGGTATGTAGTATCTGGCAATGTTGTGTGTATGGTTTCAAAAATAGTAGTTTGTATTTTAGAGTGGGTGTATCAAAGTTTATATGAGGACATCAGTATGTGCATCAGATTATCACGTGGATGATGTTATCAGTGATGTCATCAGTGATGTCATTTGAGATGACATCAGGGATGTCATCAGTGATGTCACTGACCATGTCATGAGTGATGTAATATGTGACGTCATCAGCAGTGCATTGCGAGCGCACGAGTTATAGTTAGCTCAAATAACTATAACGGGCGAATTTCTTTGGTTTTACATGAGTCAAAAGTCCAACTAACTATAACGTCCCTGAAACCTATGGTTTTTTCAGTGAATTTCTAAGGTTTTTTAAATGCTAATTCCTAACTATAACGTCTGTAAAACCTATGGTTTTTTCAGTGAATTTCAAAGTTTTTTAAAGGCTAATTCCTAAATATAACTCTGTAAAACCTATGGTTTTTTCAGTGAATTTCAAAGGTTTTTGAATTGCTAATCCCTAACTATAACATCTGTAAAACCTATGGTTTTTTCATTGACTTTCTTTTTTTTTAATGTTAATTTCATATTTTAATATTTCTAAAACCTATATTTTTTCTATTTCTTTTTCTATTTTGGAACTCTATTATCCTTTAAAAATATGTAATGTTTTATATCTTCAAAAAAATATGTATATATTTTTTTGTGCAGAAAACTGCAGTCCGGTATCGGTAGTGTACCAAGCTCCATCAGCACGCGAATCCTATCCGCCATATTGCTAAACTCATAAATGATGCGCATTTCATATCCGACGGGGTCGTGGCATTGTGTAACATCATATACGTATGAGGTTGCACCAGCTGCATATTTTGGTATGTGACGGGTACGCAGTACCAAGCCGCGCATCACGTCATTGGGTTGTGCCCACTGCGTTTTGCGTATGCGACAAGTGCATGCTGCCAGGCCCTGTGTTATGTCATAGATGTATGGTGTTGCCTTGGGGACGCCATTCACTCATTTTCTTTTATGTCTCAAAACTATATCTAAATAAGTTTAAAGTGTATATGAGAGCAAGTGATAATCTAAAATATTTTAAACATTTATATATTTCTAACTGTAATAAACTTATATTTTCTCAAAATCACGTCCGGTGCGGCCTCCTTGCACGCTCGGTGCGCGATTGCCATGTGACCTTTAAAAAAAGCATTTGATTGGTTCATAACATTTCCCATTGTAAAAGTTGGAGGACACCACCCATTTTAGTCATCCTCTCCACAGCGTTTGATGAGAGACCCCTCTTCTGCTTAGAGAGCTTTTTTGAAAAGTTATTTGCTGTCTACACGTATCTTATACTACACACAACATGCAAAGATTATCTTGATCAATATTCATGGCTGTACAGTAGCCTTCCACGTGTGATGGCCATGCTGCATCAATCCCATAAGATGCACACATTTTTATTTAGGACAAACAGGCTACACTAAATTTATGTTTTTGTTCTTTGCTATTCTTCTTCCTGAGTGTACACAGTACAAGTACACCAGGAGCCCTGGCCTTGTCAGTCTCTTAAATGGCTATACTGTTGTTGTTCACTGACTTCATAAAATTTAATAATTGTGACCACCCACTAGACAATAAGAAGTTATATATTATATTATTGATCTTTTGACTGATGTTCTTCTGGCCGTTTTTGCTTTTAGGTGCACAAAAGACAGAGGATGTGTGTCATCATCATCGACCGTTGTGGTGCCAGACCGACGTCCTGCTGCTGTACGTTACGTGTGAGTGACCTGACCAGGCATCTCTGCAACTTGCGCAACTGAGTGCTATTTTGACATCTGAAGAGGATGCCCCCAAAGAAAGCAGGTAGCAGGTCCTCCGGTACCAAGAAAGTTGCCATGGAGAAGAAGGAACAGAAGAAGAAGGAAGTGTTATTTAAGTCTGGTGTGCCTCCCAAAACCTTTTTTGGGACACCAAAAATGACGCCTGCAGCAGCGGTGTCGGGGGGCCAAGCTGGGGGCAGCACCTCCACATCAGTGGGCCCAACCCACCAACCCAGGCCCAAGCAGATGAGTGTGGAAGAGGTAGCCAGCCTTATGGTGGAAAGCAGTGATGCTGAGCCTGAACTAAACTTATCGCTATCTCAAAGTAGTACACAATCAACGCAGGAGGGAACACAGCAGATAAGTGGTCAACAGCTGCAACCACCACCTGCAATAGTAGCTGTAGTTCCTCCCGAAGTAGAGGCAGTTCAGGAAATTGAGCCCCATGCAGATGAAGAAGAGGTAGCCACTCCTTTAGCAGTTCCATTGGCTTCCAAATCCCCAGCAAGGAAAAGGAGGGTTAGTATATCAAGTTCTTCACCAAGCCCCTCTTCTGTTGATCTTGATGCCACTTGGAAGCCACAAACTGAGTCTGAGAGGGAAACACGTCACAAGAGCAGGCATGGGAAAAGGAAGGTTCCAGAAATCCTTACACTTATGAAGGTTGATGTAGAAGAGCAGGATGATGATGATGATGAGCCAGTCATCACAAACATCACTCACGGGCCTGAGGAGATGGAGATCAACATTTTTACACTATCCAAAATGGCTGCGAGGGATGTAGCACGCATACCTCCAACACAGGTAACACCAACATGAACTCCAGCTTCCATATTTACATTAGCAAATGGCCGGCAGCGTCCTACATCCAGCACAAGCACCACCTCAGCAGAAGTAGGTAGTGGTACTGCACAGAGTCAAATTCAACACACACCCTCCAGTTCATCTGGCATTGGAAGTGGGAGTGGCACCTCCAGCAGGAGACAAAAGTTAAGATCCCCAGTGTGGGACTTCTTTACGGTTAGCGGAAAGGAGGAGAACATTGCTATATGCTCCGTTTGTCATACCTCTGTTAGTCATGGTAAGCTTGGTACAAACTATGGTACCAGAGGCCAAATGACCCATCTGAAAAAACACCACGCAATCCAGTGGGAGGAGCACCTTAGTCGCATGAAAACTGGAACCATTGCTGTTGGGCATAAACGAGTAGAAAGTCTGCTCACGGTGGAACAGGAAGAAGAGGGAGACATTCTCTGTGGTAGTGGTACACAAAGTAGCCCTGTCCCCAGCACTGCAGTGGTAACGCCCACATCCTCAGCCACATCTCATTGGCACAAGAGTAATTGTCAGCCTGAGACACCAAGGAGTACTGCTGGCCCAAAAAGTGCGACGTTGACCACAGGAAGGAATACCATGCAGCCTACCATTCTTAGCATGTTTACTAGCCCGGAGGGGCAGTACGAACGCAACCACCCAATAGCACGTTTGTACAATGCGAAGCTGGCTAAAAGTGACCACCATCTGCCCAAAATGGAAAGTTCCCAGCTGCTACTATTTCGCAAGAGTTGCTGTTCCAGCACTACATCACGACGTGCTGGAATTGCTTAGAAAAGCCTTAAAACAGAGTGCTGTTCAGAGTATACATCTGACAAAAGACATGTGGACCAGTTGCAAAGCCACTGATTACATGTGCATCACTGCACACTGGGTCTCTTTTTCGGGTGTTAAAGATAAGATATCTGACAGTGTTGTTGACACCGCTGAGATTTTTAAATACACTCGCAAACATGCAACTGTAGCCATGTTTGCTATGGAGAAATCTCATACTGCTGCAAACATTTTGGATGAGTTTAACAGAAAGGTGTTTGAAGGGCTGAGACCAAGAGGGCTTACCATTGGTTTTGTTGCCACGGACAATGGCAGTAATGTATTTAGGGCCATGAAAGATAGTGGCTATTTCAGGGTCCCATGTTTGGCACACTGCATTAACATTGTTGTTCGAGACTTTCTGAAAAATGAAAGCAATGTCAGCAGCTTACTGACCACCTGCAGAAGAATATGCACACATTTCAACCAGTCTTTTAAAGCCCGGAAGCAGCTGAGGGTCATTCAACGTGAGCATAGAATGTCAGTCAAAGCACTCATCCAGGAGGTGCTAACACGCTGGAACTCAATGTATTACATGCTTGAGCGTCTGTTTGAGCAGTACATACCACTTAATGCTTATGTCATGAAACGGTCAGGAGATCCTACTGTGAAAGGCATGACTGTGGAGATGGCCCGATGGGACCTCGTCAAATGCCTGACAGAGATGCTACTTCCTTTTTAGGTCTTCACACGTGAAGTGAGCAGGGAGGACTGTACTATGGGCCAAGCTATCCCATTGTTGTACATGCTAGAGCAAGAGCTGAAGGAGGTGTCAGACATGTACGCAGGTGTGGATGACAAAGTAGACGCATATTATTTGGCAGACACCTTAGTCGCTCGCTTATCTGACAATACAAGGATTCAAAATAACATTGTGTCACACCCACATTACATTACTGCCTCAATTTTGGATCCACGTTACAAATTATTGCTGCGCAGTAATGAAGTAATTCCTTTATCAGAAGTGGATGTTGCCCGGTACAAAACTTTGATAGCTGAGGAAGCCACTGACTTTGAAAACGAACAGATCTTAATTAGAGGCCCCCCCAGGGCAGAAAAAGTACTGCAGGGCACCCAGAGTTAAGTTCTACTGTTGCAGGGATTCTGCTTATACACAGAACTATGCGTAGAACCCCAGGACCTCAGTGAGTTGTGGTGTACCAGAAACTCACCTCAGAACCCAGAACCCACTATCCGGCTAGCATAAGTGTCCCATTCGTTATCCGAGATTTAGCTCGGCGGTCCCAATGAAAAGACAACCCAGAACACGCGACTCAGTACATACTCAGGAATGGTGGGAATCGGAAATACCTGTTCGTATATTATTCTCACATCAGTCCACAACAAGAATCAACAGAGACACGGTGAAAATAAAAAGAGTTTATTTTTATAGACCACGTGTCCTAATATGCAGTACTTTGGCTAATACAAGCAGACAAATGATTAAAATCAAAACCATCAACATAGTTACAATTCCATAGAATATAAAAGGGGTGATCATGTTATAATGACAGTGGATACTACCACCTTCCCTTTACTAAGAAGCTAATATTATTATTAGACTAACAGAAGGTCTCTTAGGCTTGAATAGGGGACCCCATACCTCAAAGATCAGCTTAGTGAAATCACATCACAGGAGCATCAGGAGTCTTCTCGCAGGAAGGCTCGTCTTCGGTCTGAATAATAAACATGATGTCCGTGATATTAAAAGCACCAACTTTCAGGTATGTGCAGCTGCTCGTGTGTTATGACTAAATAGTGGGTCGATCAACCTAGAGTGGAAAACATGCATTGTCTAACAACTCAGACTGTTTGTCACATCGTGTGCAGACCAAGGTCGCTTCGCAGAGCTCGGGATGGTAACAACAGATTGCTCTCGTGTGAGACAAAACTGTGTCGTGTGCAAAAGCAGCAAGATGGCTTTCTAACTTCTGACGTGGTTATGCTAACTTAACAATGTATGTACGTATTAAGGGAGTCCTTACTACACTACTTCAGAGGCCGAGAGCAGTGCGTTTGCCTCCCAGCAGTCAACAACACTGCCAGCAATAACATCAACAGCACCAACAGGATCATCGGGCACATTTAAAAAAACGGCAGGTGATTGGTTTCTACGGAAAGGGTATTGTACGTCCATGACTGATGCAAAGGCAAAAGAGGCCAAGCAAATCGGAGCACCCCTGAACATTGAGTGGATGGTTCAGGCCTATCTAGATGACACAACAGAGGTCTTCATGGAGCAAAGCCCATTGGTGTATTGGTATGGGAAAAGAAGCCAATGGCCAGTGCTCAACAGGCTGACGATAAAGTATGTGGCTTGCCCTGTTGCAAGTCTCTCTTCAGTGCTGCTGGTGCCGTTGTTACTGTCAAAAGGACCAGTCTCTCACCCAAAAGCGTTGAGAGGTTAACCATGATCAAAATTAATCGACACTTTATACCACCGGAGTACAAAATACGTGAATCACAGCAGGAAGAGGAGAGCGACGTTGATGACATAAGTAGTGGGTTGTTGGACGTACTTCTGTCCGAACCACCAGAGTTTGAGGACGAGCTCCTCTTCCCTGACAACTAGGTTTTCAAATTGTTCTCCCTTCCTTTAGGTGTGTGTGACTCTGTATCTGTTTTCCTGGTTCAAAATCTAATCACAACAAATCCATCAACAGTCTCCTCTTTTTATTTCCCTATTGTAGTTGCACGTCTGTGCATAACTGTCCACTCCACTCCTCAGGGTCCTGCTCCATCTTCCTTACTCTCCCTAAATACATTTCAAGCAAGTCAGACATTGGATGGAGATGGAGAATAGTACAATACAGGTTACCTCTAACAGTACCGCCATAAGAAGTGAAACGTGACTCCAGCTATATTCCATTTTGTTTCCAAGTGTTCTGTTCCAAGTACTGTTTTCTATGTGTATCAAATTGACAGTAGTCTTGTGTTGCCAGTGTATAAATGAAAATGTATTTTTCTTTTCTGTATATATAAAAGATTGGTTGCATTGAAATCAAAAAAGAATGCATAAAAATGAATAAAAAATGAACTGTGATAAATATTTTCTCTCTAGGGTCTTTTGAAATTAAGTTCACTAAGGTGACTATTGTGAATGATGGCATGCATTGCATTGGATGCTGGCTGACTACGAATGAATGTGCATGAAGTAGAACAATACTACTTTATCGACAAAGTAAAAGTGACTCAGGTGAGGTGACAGTTCATGTTTCCTTGTTGCTTAATAATAACCACATTGTACTCCTACCACTGCAGGTTCCGGCCAATATCCGTTGCAATTTTGTAATTTGGAATATATTATAAACTCAATCAGTCACTACAGACTGAGTTGGTGTTGGAGAAGACGTACCACACGGTCATCATCATGATGCTGCTGAGCATACTATCTTTGCACACAGTCTGTTGGATCAGAGATAATTGATGGAATAACTGCGTTTCATGGGCTGAATTAAAAGGTAAACAGTTTGAACAAGAACCACATCAGACCTAGGCTAGATGTCCGTGTAGTGGTGTGGAGTGGAGTAGAGTGCAGTGGTTTGAGGGACAGTGCGCATTGATTTAGTCACTTCATTTGGAAAATGCTAGGTTGCTGCAGTGCATATGACATTTGTCTGGCTCGGTCAAAATGTAAGTAAGGGGTAGGGTGCCTGGCCTGTGCTGCGGTTCTCCTGTTCTGTGGCTGTGCTGGCTCCTGAGTCCTGTCCCGTTGTTGTTGTAGCTTAATGCTGTAGAGTAGACACTATGTATCCTATCCAAGCTGCCTCAGTCTGAAAGTGTTCTCTCCAGAGTCTTGTCTTCTCTTCTTGCACTCCACTGTAATTGAGTTTATTGTTTTAAATGCAGTAATTTTTCAATACCCCGTTTGTTTTTCCATCTACACTTACAGGCCGGCCTTTAACCTGTGCTATAGTGGGAGAAACAACTCACACTTACCTTACCAATCCACATCAGGCAGGCAGTGGTACCCAAGATTGATGTGCGGAGTGTCCATGGAAGGGAGGACCAAGAGGAAGGACGAGAATGATGCAACTTCACATTTGGACCAGGATAATACAGTAACTTTAGTATCAATCATCATTCGTCTTTAAATGTATTTGATTCCTTTTTTCTCTTCAATCATTACGACTGTGTGTTGTGGTTTGTTTGGTAATTGATCCCTACAACTATTTTTTCATTTCCTTTGCTAGCTTGAAAAATGTTGTTGTAGTACTTTATTCGACATATAAAAATATCATAAAAGTGCAGTGCAATGTGTGATAAGAACAGTTTAGAAATATACTACAACAAGTGGCTTCAATCCATGCATGGTTAAAAAGACTAAAAAACAGCATGTATATACACGTATCAATTTCACAAATACCCTGTAGTAGATAAAGTGAACAGGGAGTGGGTGGTTAGCTTGTCGGTGGTGCGCCTTGAGCAACCTGCGTCTTAATCGCCAGGACCATCCCAGGTATTTGGCAGTCCCACAGATTACACTAGGGACAGTAGTGTCGTAGGTCAAGATGCGCAGTGCCACCCTAGCGGACCTTACACCCAAATTATTGCAAACAGGTTTAAGCCACCTTAGTCTTGGTTGCCTGTACGCCTGGCAGGCAAACATGAAGTGGCCAATAGACTCTGTGGGCGAGGCACACCCTGGGCAGCCTTTTGAGTGCATGATGACCTTACTCCAGCGGGTTTGAAAATCATAGAGTGGGAGCGTACCATATCTCAATTTGAGATATAGGGATCTGTCTTCAGGTGATTCAATGAGGTCCATAAAGGACTCCAGGCTGGGAGCTGGTTTTGTATCCAGGAAGTTTGCAGTAAGCACACCCTCCTGATTTCTTAGGGTATCGGCCGTAACCCAATCCCAATAGATTTTTTTTATCGTAAATTTGGGAGGGGGAACCTGGCTCGCCCAGGCTTCTTCCAGACCAATCTTCTGCAGATGTTTTTTCAAGTTTGATACCCATGGAATCTTATGATCTGCTCCCAGGTTTAATATCTCGTCCAGGGCAGCGGCAAAGTGGTGGAGTTCAGGGGATCTTCTAATCCTTTCCCAGTATAGTATAGGGCGCAACCTTGCCATATTACTGATGTTTTGTCTGCCAAGGTCACTACGGAGTGGAACCAGCGGGGTGGACAGGGGAAGCGAGACTAAGTCCCTAAAGAACTTGTTCTCGGATCTAAGTAGCTCTGACAGATTTTCGAAACCCCACAATTCCGCCCCATAGAGCGCTGCAGACAGTGCCTTCCCCTCGTAGACTTTAACAGCCGCCGCTATCGGCCTGCTATATGAGAGCCTCTGATGTCTCGAAATTGCACCTGCAGCTCTTTTGTGGACAAGGAGCATTTTTGAGAGGTGCGGAGCCCATTTAAGCTTGTTATTTACCCTCACTCCGAGATAATCAAAAGCGTCCACTAGCTCAAGAGATGTACCATTGAGCTTGATGTTGTTCCTAAAGTTTTTAGAGGGAGATAGCGCCATCAGCTTAGTTTTCAGCGTGTTTATTTGCAGCCCCCTGGAGTCGCAGAACTCTGAGAAGCGGGACAACAGTCTTTGTAAGCCCATAGGGCTTTTCGAGATCAAGAGAGTGTCGTCAGCAAAGAGTAGGGTAGATATTTTTTCCCCGCACAGGGTTGGGGCATCGACCCTGTCGTCTCTCAAATAGTCTGCCACACCATTTATATAGAGAGAAAACAGGGTCGGGGCCATGACACAGCCCTGGCGCACACCTTTCTCGACGGAAATCCTCTCTGTGAGCTGCCCCTGTTGTCCCCACCTGACTTTAGCAAAATTGCCTACGTGGAGACGTTTCAGGAGGTCCAGAGTTAGGGGAGGGATGCCCAGGTCATGCAGTACCTGCCACAGCTGTGAACGTGGCACCAGGTCAAAGGCTGTTTTTAAATCAATAAATGCCAAATATAGGCTGCCTTTTCGATGACCACAGATTTCCAGTATATAATACAGAATCTAAAGACCTGGTCAATGGTACCTACTCCCTCCCTAAAACCTGCTTGTAGGTGGCTCAGAATACCCTCCTCGTCTATCCACTCCTTAATCCTGGTCAAGAGGACTCTGCCAACCACTTTTTGAATTACGTCGATTAAACTAATCGGTCTGTAGTTGGCAGGGTCCCCTCTAGCTTGAAAAATAAAAGTAAGCCCGTTACAGCATGTAATTTGGTTCGGTCTGAGCTCTGAGGGCGGCAGGCAGACAGGCAAGGCAAATTTCATAATAATAATTTCTTCCCTGTACTGTCTCATTGGGTAATAGTAGTTAGTAAGTACAACTCATTATCATTAACCATCAAGTTCTCTTCCTCAGCACGCATGCATTTGCTTTTTCTCACTTTATACTTTGATTTCTTTGATAATGGATCATGGTTGTCTTACAAGGTTGTGTTTTACTTTTGTTGTGTCCATGCATATTATCTGTTTTTATTTCTCAAACCTTTCCCAAAACCCCACTTCCCGTCCATTCATCAATCCCTAACCCTCTTCCCCGGGCTGTGTGATTTATATTGAGGTGTGATGTGACTACATTAAATGTACACTAACAATTGATCACACGCTTGCTGGGGCAGATGTGGTGAAAGCAACACTAATTGAATTTCAACTAAGGCAGGGCAAGGATCTTCTTCTGCTTGCCCACCCATGCTATAGTTTACTTTGTTCTACTACTTCTCCCACAGTCTCTCAGTCAAGTGACTTTCTCTTTCTTTTTTCAAATGCTATTGCCAGTGTCTACTACTACACAACAATAATGGCATCTTCTCCGTTCATTTGGGAAACCAACCATGAAGCCATCAGTGTGCCGAACTTCATCATCAATCACAGGTAAGATAAGTTTGGAGGGAGGTATGGACTAGGAGGAGAGACTGACAGTACTTTTATGACAATTAAACTTAACTCAGTGAGGGGTACTGCATCTATCGGTTTGTGTGTTACAAAATCGGCAGATCTTGAAATCAAACACTGGCTGTGGGCATGCAGCAGCACGGAAAAAAAGTAACAAACCATGTAACTTAGATTGAATTCGGAAAACAGTAACCCACCACAAAACATTAACATCATATAAGTAAATAGTATAAAATTTAATATCCCTAACAAAAACAAACTATCCCACTCTGACCTTACCCACCCCCCTCCCTAACCCCAACCAATGTCCACAACAAAACAAAACGAAAGTCCAAGAGTCACAATGTTCGAACGAATCCCCAACTCCCAAAAGCCCACCCACCAACAAAAGGAATTAAAAAAGGGGCAAATGACAAGGTCCTCTATAGTCGGCGGGCCTTCAGGTGTTTGTCCACCAGGATTTTTACCCACTCCTCTAGGTTCTCTTCGAAGCGGGCCATCCGGCGGAGCAGCTGGAGGCGAAATGCCCTGCAGTTACATGCAGGGTCGGGGGCAGCAGTGGTTGAGATGGAGGCGCGGCGGCGGGCGGCTGCCAGACCACGGCGCTGTGAAACTGGAGGTAGGGCCTGACTGGGGCCTGGGGCATTGGAGGAGGCTGCAGCTGCAGCCACCTCCCCCTCCTCCGCCTGAGCCACCAGCCGGCGATATTCTTCGCAAATGGCCTCCAGTTTACGGCACCGGGCCCTGGCAGCCAACTCCTTCTGAGATGGTTTTGGTGTGGATGTGGAAGGAGTATCTATATCAAGAAAGAAAAAGAACATGTTGTAGCCAATACTCTTAGCAAAACAGAAACAGTAAAATCATTCAACACATAGTGTCACAGTATCACTAGCAAGTACAGTTCATAACATTTGTGATTTGGTGGTAAGTATCTCTACTCCTACTTCCTTGGACTCTAACATTTGTGGGAGTTTCCGACATTTTAATCGTACTATGTACTCCGGTACACCAGTCGTGTTGTTTTTATCTGTAGTTTAGCGCAATTACATAACCTTGTTGTAGCCGGCATGCCAGCTCTGTCAGCTAAGCTTGCACCCAAGAGAAACAGATATGAGCCACATGATGCAGACTCACGTTAGTTTTATTTACTACTACTGTCTGCAGGTGGGGAAGCTCATATTTGTGTATGACGCCTTACGGTCGGTGGCACTGGCCATACTCTGTCTGTTACATGAGGGCAAATGATCAATTTCACTTACACCCTGCCCTGGGTACTACAAAAAGGCTGATTATTTATCTGATCCAATGATCATTGCTTATATTCATATTATAGATGGTAATACGACATCAGGTCAGTAGCGGTCGGTGGTGGGAGTGCTGCCATGCGGTGATGTGGGAAGGTGCAGGGTGGTGGATAGTAAACTATGGATTAAGGACAATCACAGGTAATTAAACAATATATAAAAAAAAAAAAATGTTGCACGCACAGCATCGCATTCGGCGGTGCAGTGCGCACAATGAAAATAATTTTATTTATTTTTATGTTGATTACCTGTATTTGGCCGTAATACACAGTTTACTCGCCAGTGCCACCCACCCTGCCCCTCCCCATGTCATCGCCCGCCAGCACTCCCACCACCAACCGCTACTGCAGAGGGTACTTTGCTTTCATTGATTGTGTAACCAATAACCATAAACAACAGATAGGCCACCCTTTGCAGGCTGGCTGACCCAATCGAAAATACATTAATAATAATAGGTAGGGAGTGGTCCCCAGAGTGGGAGGAAGGGGCTTCCGCTTGATAATATATATATATATATATATATATATATTACCTACTGGCGGTCGCCAGTAGGTAGATATAGTTAGGACCCTGTTTCCATAGGAAATCCGCAACATTCTATTTGGAATAACTTTGGCGCCGGTCGACGAATCCTCGCGAAATTTTCAAAATAGGTGGGGCGCTACGCTCCGCTCCTACCCTGAAAGTCTCGGAGGGATTCGTCAAGCAGGGGCCGAGAAAAAAGGGGGGTCCCAAAACGCGTTTTCCCCATGCATTTTTCCATAGGACCTTTAGACACAGCTACAACCCATAACGGCTGAACAGAATTACTTGAAATTTGGCAGAGAGGTAGCCATAAGGTCAAGGAAGTGCCTTTTGCAGGTCTGGTGTAAATCTGTTCAGTATTTCCTGAGAAAATAGCATTTAAAAGCATATATATATGTGGGCGGAGCCTAACCACACATCTCATCCTGAGATCTGATTGGCTGTCAGCACTTCATCCAAGAAGTGTTGGCAGCCATCTTGGGACCAATATACATGATAGCACCTCATTAAAAAGCATTGCAGTTAATAGAAGGTTTTAAGACTTTAGTTTCATTATAAATCATTTGTTGATGGTACCATACTCATTTTAGGAATTGTGGTATGTTCTAAGGTGATTTCACCATGTGAAAAAGCCTTCTGCTGGGATATCATGATTGAGAGAAAAATATTTTCTCATGCTTTTACCACAGAGGTTTGGAAGGTGATCTATAGGCTAAACTGAGAGCTTATTTTCTGTAAATTCACATTATCTTTCTCAGTCATGTGAGAATGAAGTCTGACATTCTCAGTAAAACATGTACATCCAACAAGGGCAGAGACTGTCAGTTGATTCCTTTGTGTTCTACTGCAGCTTCCCAGAGTGTTCCAAAGAACTACTAGAGCGCTAACAGTCCTACTTATGATAAACGTATGACACACCTGAAGCCATCTTGCTTGGATTAAAGTGGTAACTCTTAAAACATTTAATTTAAAAAGGAACAAAATGAGGGGGTTCATTTTTCCATAAAAAGTATGATTAGTGCTGCAGAAAGAAAAATTAGGGCACATTTTGAGTGACTTCTCAAATCCTCTTCTATTTCATTAAAAAATTCTGACATGCAGACTGAAACATGCACTTTCAATACCAGCAGCAGTTTTCCCTGGTGAGCAGTAGCTTTAATACAGTGATCTAATGAGCAAAAAGAGTGCTAACATTCTGAATTTATGGCAAATGTGTGACACATCTGAATGCCTTCTTGATGGAATCAAAGTAAAAAACTGAAAGTATTTCCTACTGAGGAGACTGCAGTAAATGAGGAAATTAGGAAACTTCATAACAAATAAGTCTCCCAAGATGGCCACCAGAGACAAAAGAGCCCAAATGTAGCCCAAATATCACCCAGATGTAGCCCAAGTATAGCCCAATGACAGAATGTCCCAGAATGTTCTTAAAAACAACTAGAGCGCTTACTGTCTTCATTATGACAAAAGTAAGGCACACCTGAAGCCATCTTGATTGGAATAAACTGGTAACACTTAAAACATTTAATTTAACCCCTTCAGCGCTGGGCGAATTCCGCCGCGGTGCTGAAGGGTTCGAGCGCGGGCGGGGTCATGACGGAACGGTTCCGTCATGAGCACAGCTCAACCGTGGCTCATGACGGAACCGTTCCGTCATGAGCATGGAAGGGGTTAAAAAGGAACACAATGAGGAGGTTCATTTTGCCATAGAAATTATGATTAATACTGAAGAAAGAAAATGAGGGCACATTTTGAGTGACTTCTCAAATCCTCTTCTATTTCATTAAAAAATTCTGACATGCAGACTGAAACATGCACTTTTAATACCAGGAGCAGACTTCCATGGTGCAGTAGTTTTACTACAGTTATCTAATGAGCAACTAGAGTGCTAACATTCAGAATTTATGGCAAATGTGTGACATATCTGAATACCTTCATGATGGAATCAAAGTAAAAAACTGAAAGCATTTCCTACTGAGGAGACTGCAGTACATGAGGAAATTAGGAAACTTCATAACAAATAAATCTCCCAAGATGGCCACCGGAGACAAAAGAGCCCAAATGTAGCCCAAAATCACCCAGATGTAGCCCAAATATAGCCCAATGACAGAAGTGTGCAAAACACTTATTATTTTGTGTTTTTGCAGTGTTATATAGTGCAGACTTGTCAGGTATTGGAGTGCTTTACATGAGCATTGGTTACATCACACAAGAACAAATTCATTTTGGTTGTAGACATGGGGAGACTAAGTGATTTGACCAGAATCACAGAATGTCGAGCTGAAGCAGAAACTTCAACCTGGTTCCCCAGTTGCAAAGTCTGCAGTTCTGGAAGTAACACCACATCCTCTCCCCTAAGTGCAACATTTAATCAAGTGGTCAACTGGATAAAAAAACATAAAGATAACAAATAATTTAAAAGTGCTTTGTCGCTATTTGAAAACTCAGAAAATATGTCCTTATTTTAGTCTTTTAGAGCACTAACCATAATTTTGATGCCAATAAGACCCTCTCATATATGTAATTTCTAAAGGAAATGCTCTAGGTATTACAGTTTTGATTACATCAAGATGATGTCAGGCGTTCCACACTTTTGTAATAAATATAGAATGTTAGCAATCTAGTTGTTCATTAGGATACTGTTGAGAGGCAGAGGCCAGGGGCACGGACTCTGAAAATTGAAGGCAGGTAGGAGGGTGCAAAGGCAACAATTTAACCACACTGAGCAGGCAGGAAGGGCCGTGGAAGCACAACAGACTATGGAGGGCAGTGGAAAGGGGGGCAGGGGCAACAAACCAACAATACAGGACTTGCAAGAGAGGCTGTTGGAGGGAAGATCTATTACGGGTCAAGGAAGCTAGGGGCGGTCCCCAGATCCCCGGGAGCCACCACAGAACTGAGCAGGAGAGTGAGTCAGGGACAAAAGGGGCACCTTAATTTGAGCCGGGGTGCCTAGGAACGCTTGCTCCAAAAATGAAGAAAACAGACATATGAGACATGGAATTGGAGGCAGAATACAATGGCAGTTTAATGAGAAGATGCAACTTTAAAGAAACCGCAGAATAGAGACATAAAGTACAAAATACAGAATCCAGATAATCATACAGCTGTCATAATATTCTCTGTATCTCAATTAATGTACTGACAGAGAGAGAGAGAAAACACATCTATAAATGCATCATGAGAAACAAGTTACACCAAGGAAAATGTTACCTAGGAACACTCACGTTTACTCTTAGAGCAAGCATTCCTGCAATTACAATACAAAATCTTTTAAATGCAAAAGTAAAGAGAACAATGGTTAAACATAACATGACATTTCATATAGGTAAAATAGAATAAGATACTTCAAGCAAAGCAGAGCAAGACATTTTAAGCAAAGGAAGACAAGAGCTCCCAGCTCTTGGGGAAAACCTGCACTGCCTGTTAACCTACATACAGACGGCGAGGTTGTCCGTCGATATCTGTGGGTGCTCCCTTTTTATATCATTTTGTGGGCTCCTTTGCACGCTACATCTACCTACGTATGCTACCCAAAAGCTTCGTCTGCAGATTTTACCAGACATTTCGTCATTTACCCACTTAATGCTGACAATGGACTGGGTGAAAAGGTCAGTCTCTCAGGCCAATCGCTTATCGTAAGTTCCATAGAGCAAGCAGAAAATAATGGGTATTGTACGGGAATTCAATATATTCATGTATAAAATCTCCTCAGTTCTCCCAACTTGACGCTCTGCGGTTGCCACTTCCTTAAAAGCGGGAAACCTGCCCAGGAAGCAAGTACCAGTCCAGGATGCAGCCTACTGTATGTCGACAGCTTCAGGGGGATGTTGAACTTTGATACCGAGCACGGAGCACTCGGGTAGGGTGGGGGCTACTAGTTTGGATCAGAAGGCCTCGCAGATCTGCCTTCAGACTGCTATACACTAAAATTGCAGAGCTATGGTCAATTTAACAAAGAGGCCTATATATTGAACAGAAGGGCCTACACAGGGGTTTTATGCTGGCTGAGTGGTAAGGATGTCTCAGGATAATTATATAGCAACACAGGACCCGCTGGTCAATTTAATACGGCCTACAAATGCAGCTGGCAGGGCAAGGACAAGGGTCTCATACTTCAGGTGTGGACAGAACGGGCCAGGGGCCCCCTGTGATACAAAATCTACCCTCCTTCAAGGCTGTGGCAATGTAATAGACCATTGTGGGCAGAAGGAAGAGGCAATGGTAGTACAACCATACATGCCAACAGACCCGATTCAGCCAGGAAACGTCCAATGTTTTTAAGCTCAAATGGGCTTTATTTGATCTGTCTCCTGTCTACAATATCCTCTTTTTCAATGTAACTCAAAGGGGAAAATCAATACCCCAGTTTTTTTTCAAAATCTCCCTCTTACCAAGTTCAAAATGTTCGCAAGTATGGTACATTGGATCATGGAAGGAAATGGGATAGGGACATGGACTTGGATAACAGAGGACAGGAGGGACATGGAGAGGTGCACCAAACTGACCCTGCAGGGCAGGCATCAGGGTTTGCAGCAGCACAATACACCACACAGGGCATGCAGGACGGGAGTGCAGCACAACAATCCATAGAAAGCAAGAGGGAGGGGACAGGACCATGCACATGGACAACAGAGAACAGAGGGGCAAGAGGCAATGGTAGCTAGCTGACCATAATGGACAGACAGGAGAGAAAGCTGCAGTATAACAGACCATAAAGGGCAGGAGGGACGGATCAGGGGCATTACAATGGAACAGACAAGCCAGGAGGGAGGGAGTAGGGCTGGGGGCAAGGGGGCAGGGCAGGAGCAGCAAGATAGCCATGGAGGTCAGGCAGGATGGGCACTAGAAGCAAGACACACCATGAAGAGCAACAGTGAGACTGTGATGGCATACACACAGACCATGGAGGGAAGGTGGGAGGGGGTCAGGGGCAGCTAACTGACCACACAGGGAAGGTGGGAGGGGCCATGGCAGCACAGAAGACCATGCATGGCAAGTGGGAGGGTTAGTGGCAGCACAATGGCTATGATGGGCAAGAAGGAGGGTGGAGGGGCATGCACAAAGGACAATGGAGGATAGAAGGAAGGGTCAGGACCTGTGCACAGACAAGAAAGTTCAGGGGAAGGGACCTCACAACAGACCACACGGGGCAGGCAGGAGGAGCAGTTGCAGCACAACAGACCAGGGAGGGCAGAAGGGTGTGGCAGTACAATGGACCATGTAGGACAGGAGGAAGAGGATAGGGGCATGGCATGTGGACAGGCAGGGTGGAGGTGGCAGGGACAGGTTACAGTCATCTGACAATGCTAGGCAGGTGGGAGGGGAGTGGCAGCTCAACAGAACACTCAGAGTAGATAGGAGTGGCAGGTCCATGGGACATGGTGGGCAAAAAGGATGGAGCAGGGGCATGCACAAAGACATCGGAGGGCAGGGGGAAGGAGAATAGGGGCAGCAAGCTAAGCACAGAGTTTAAGCAGGAGGTCAATGATGGGGCATAGAATTGGGCAATGGAGGGCAGGAGGAGTGGACTGGTACATCATACTAAATTGAGGGCAGTGGCAGCACATCAGACCATGCATGGCAGGAGGGAGGAGGCTAGTCCATGGATTCACACAACAGAGGATAGGGAGGAAGGGGATGGGGCAGCAAGCTAACTGTTCAGAGAAGGCGGGTATTAGGAACTTTATTGTTTTTAAAACATTGTGTCTGTGCGAACTACTTAAAATATGAACAAGTATGCAGCATAATCTCACTTTTATTCAGGAAGAAGAGGACGTTTGTGACTGTGACTCCGGGCTCACTTGGCAGAAACACCCCCTGACCCTCCACCCCCTATCGCAAAATGTAATGCCCGTGAAAAGGGTAGGTGAACACAGTGTTATATAGAACATAGTCCTGAGAGCACGATTGAAAATGAAAACTAGATATAGTGTATGGTATAAACTATGCACCAAAAAGTATGATATAAGATGAACCGGGCGTGAAATATAATATGCAATACATTGTGCGCAATGACAGATTCATGGGAGAGCGCGAGATAGCACAGGCACTAGCGCGTGCTATGCGATATGCGCCTTGGAGTGTAATATGCACAGGGCAGTGTTGTGTAACCTAACTAGTCTCTAAAGTTGTAATATAAAATATGTGCTGGGGAGTGTAACGTTGCATATGCACTGTGACAAAGATATGGATCCCAGATTGTAATATGTATGGCATAGCACTGTGCGTTATAACATAGGCATCGAGAAAGGCACGTTAGATGGGGCAATATAACCCGTGCGAAGACAAGTGTGGCATGACATATTCACGGGGTGGTGTTACAGTGCACATGGGCTAGAGAGTGTCATAGCATATGCACTAGCTAGTGGAATACAACACAGAGGTGTGTGGCACTCGGCAGGCAATGGTGGGTGTAACACAGCATTGGGCTCTGTCAGGAGCATGCTGTGACTCTCAAGTGATGTTCGTCCCCTTTCCAGAGAGTAAAATAAAAAGTATTACACATCCGGCAGTGGATGTGTGTTTTATTAACCGTGAGGGGGGTTTCTTGCATAGTTTTGGTCGAATTTTTGTCGAATCCCCTTTGAATGGCTTGGTGTGCATGTGTATTAAATGTGCCCGTCAATAGCTACCCATGTTTGTATAAGTAAACGACAAGGGTGTCTACCAGGATTAGGCACGGTAGGGCATCAGACATGTCAGAGCTTCACTAGTGGTGTAAATACATTCCACGTGGATTCATTGCATGCATAGTCGCCTTTTAATGAATATCACACAAATCGTCATGGTGATAGGTACGTACGGTTTGTCCAGCATGTCCTAGGTGTGTCTATAAATATATATTTTTTAAAAATAATAAAAAACAGTGGCCGGCCCTGGGGATTGGGGTCAAAAAAATATAATTAGGAGACTGGCCCTGGGGGATGGGGTCATCAGGGCCAATAAATTAGAATAAGAAGGGGAACCAAACAGCCCCCCTTCTTAAAAAACTAAAATAAATAAAAGACTGGCATCGTGCCGGAGGCCATGCCCCCTCCGTGAAGCACTCTGCAAACGCGCTCCCAACAGGCATCTCCAGTATGCGCCAGGGAGCTGTGCTGCAGCCAGGTGTTCTGAGGCCAAGCCCCTTTTTACACCTCTCTGCAACGCAGCTCTGTGGCGCTTACTGGAGGTACCTAGTGGTCTAGTTTGACCCTAGGGACCCTTAGGATTCAGGGGGACTTAATCTCTCAACTTAGAACAGCCACAGGGCGCGTTTACACAGTGGTGAAGGGAGGGGACGGGGCCTGAGGTGACGTGTGCAAACACGCACTATGGCACGTTTTAAATTGGGGATATAATTTCCCTTCAATACTGAGGGCCCCTGGGGGCTAACTAGCCCACCAAGTGCTTCCAGTAAGCGCCACTGAGCTGCATTGCAGAGAGGTGGTCCAGGCCGTGCCACTTTTTACACCTCTCTGCAACGCAGCTCTGTGGCACTTACTGGAGGTACCTAGTGGGCTAGTTGGACCGTAGGGACCCTCAGGATTCAAATGAACTTAATCTCCCAACTAAAAATGGACACAGGGCGTGTTTACACAGTGGTGAAGGGAGGGGACGGGGCCTGAGTTAACGTGTGCAAAAACGCCCTGTGGCCTGTTTTAAGAGGTAGTTTTAATCCCCATGCCCTATTATACACTAGGGGCTTACAGAGGAGGTCATGCTAATCACAGGGGGACCCCAACGCATAATGTTCCCTAGTGTATGTAGGTGTTTTCACTGTATTCTAAGTGTCTTTTAACATAGCACTGGCTCTAGGACTGGTTAGTCAGACTCAGTTACCACCAGTATCCGTCTGAAAAAGTTGAGGGTACAGGATGATTTTGCAACAAGGCTTCTTTCTGCTCTTCTTTTTGTTCTTTCTGCACGTTACCCTTCTTCCTGCACTTATCTTCGTATTTGAGGACTTCTGTTGCTTCTTTCTGCACTTCTTTTGTTTCTTTCTGTGCATTTTTTCTTCTTTCTTCACATGTCCTATCTCTGTAGGCATAGTTAGAAATTAGCATTTAAAAAACCTTTGAAATTCACAGAAAAAACCATAGGTTTCAGGCACGTTATAGTTAGGAATTAGCATTTAAAAAACCTCAGAAATTCACTAAAAAAACCATAGGTTTCAGGGGTGTTATAGTTAGCTGGACTTTTCCCTTGTACAAAACCATTGAAATTCCCCTGTTATAGTTAGTTCAGCTAACTATAACTCGCGCGCCCGCAATGCACTGCCGATGACGTCACATATTACATCACTCATGACATGGTCAGTGACATCACTCATGACATCACTGATGACATCTCAAATGACATCACTGATGACATCACTGATGACATCATCCTTGTGATAGAGTGGCAGACCTCCTCTTCCCCTAATATAACCTTTGATACACACATTCAAAAATAGAAATTAAAATTTTAAAAACAATGGACATACCAATACCAGTTACAACAACCTATACAGTAATTCTAAGATCCACATACACATCCACTCATTCACCAACAGTCCTATACAGTCACTCATACATGTACTCACTCATCATATGTACTCATACACCTATACATCCTGTTACACAATGCCACTCATCCATAGAGGTACTCACACACATAGTCACTCATGCTAATAAAGAATCAAACATACATTTACTTGCATATACAGTTATACACACACCACCACACTTACTTCTACGGAAACTTACACATACTTAGTCTTTTAAACAATCACTTATAGAAACACATACTTATTCATATAGGAACTCTTTCAATCTCTCACTGTCACATATACTCGCTTATATACACCAATAGTCACATATACTAGTTTAAAACATATGTAGTTACTCATAAAGACACTATTGAGACAGTCATTCACTCACTAACACACCCATACACTCACTGATCCACCCATAGAGTCCTGCACACATGCTGTCTTCAACACATACAAAGAGTGAGTCATTCATTCATGCACCTATGCACTACGTAATACCCCCACCGAACCATGCAGACACTCAGACTGATACTCATAAAACCAACTAATAACCTATATAAACACCCATGTAGCTACTCACCAACCCATGCAGCCACTTATACACAAAGTGAGAGACTGATATAGATATTTACATATTTAAACATTACTCACTAAGCCATGTATTCACTATGAAACACTTAATCAGTCAGTTACACAATCAATTTTTCAAAAACAAATCATCCATTTAGACACTTATATACCCATTTATTCTTCCATCGACCTTGAGATATACATATATAAAACATATTTAATTTTCAGAAACACACACATTCACTGGATGATGTCATCAGTGATGTCATCAGTGATGTCATTTGAGATGTCATCAGTGATGTCATGAGTGATGTCACTGACCATGTCATGAGTGATGTAATATGTGACGTCATCAGCAGTGCATTGCGGGCGCGCGAGTTATAGTTAGCTGAACTAACTATAACGGGGGAATTTCAATGGTTTTGTACAAGGGAAAAGTCCAGCTAACTATAACACCCCTGAAACCTATGGTTTTTTCAGTGAATATATATATATATATATATATATATATATATATATATATATATTACCTACTGGCGGTCGCCAGTAGGTAGTTATAGTTAGGACCCCTTTTCCAAAGGAAATCCGCAACATTCTATTTTGAATAACTTTGGCGCCGGTCGATGAATCCTCGCGAATTTCTCAAAATAGGTGGGACGCTACGCTCCGCTCCTACCCTGAAAGTCTCGGGGGGATTCGTCAAGCGGGGGCTGAGATAAAAGGGGGGTCCCAAAACGCGTTTTTCCCATGCATTTTTCCATAGGACCTTTAGACAGAGCTACAGCCCGAACGGCTGAACAGAATTACTAGAAATTTGGCAGAGAGGTAGTCCCTAGGTCAAGGAAGTGCCTTTTGTAGGTTTGGTGTAAATCTGTTCAGTAGATTCTGAGAAAATAGCCTTTAAATCAATATATATATCTGAGCCCGCTTACGGTACGCTTACCGTACGCTTACCGTACGCGTACGGTGGCGTGCGCGAGCGCGATTCTGATTGGCTCTTAGATCTTAGTAAACATTCGAATCGGCCGAAACCAGGAAGCGGCGTCCGCCATTTTGTCTCTCGCACTGAGTGTTATTTATCAAACATGATGCCCAAAAATATGTTACGGGGCTGTTTTGACAACTCCCTCCCACATAGTCATGTTGAGGGAGTCCCCAAACATCCCCCAAGAGCAAAAACGGTTTTAATTTTTTTTTGGCAATTTCGCCGAGTACGCTTACCGTACGCTTACCGTAAGCGTACGGTAAAAAAATATTAAATAAAAAAACACTATCCACACTTACCCCACCCCCTGTGCTTTTGATGGGCGCAGGCCACCTAACGCACAGGGCTTATTACTTGTGAAAAAAAACTAAATTTTGGCAACATGAAATTATAAAATCGAAATAAAAAAAACACTATCCACATTGACCCCACCCCCTGTGCTTTTGGTGGGCGAAGGCCACCAAATGTACAGGGCTTATTCAAGTTGATAAAAACCGTGCACGGAACGAACTGCGTTAAGTGGGCGCGCACGCCTCGAATGGCGTAAAGTAACTTAGCATTTAAAAAACCGTACAAATTCACTGAAAAAACCATAGGTTTCACACACGTTATAGTTAGGAATTAGCATTTAAAAAACCTTGCAAATTCACTGAAAAAACCATAGGTTTCACACATGTTATAGTTAGCGGAAATTTTACTGATAAAAAAACCAATGAAATTGCCCCGTTATAGTTAGTGCTGGCAACTATAACTCACGCGACCGCAATCTTCTGCTGATGACATATGTGTCTTTATAAAAAAAAATATTTGTAATATATGTATAGCTAAAAATGTATGGAAGAAGACATGGGCAAATAAGTGTCTAAATACAGTATTAGCATCAGCAGAGGATTGCGGTCGCGTGAGTTATAGTTGCCAGCACTAACTATAACGGGGCAATTTCATTGGTTTTTTATCAGTAAAATTTCCGCTAACTATAACATGTGTGAAACCTATGGTTTTTTCAGTGATATATATATATATATATATATATACATACATTCACTGAAAAAACCATAGGTTTCAGGCACGCTATAGTTAGAAATGAGCATTTAAAAAACCTTAGAAATTCACTGAAAAAACCATAGGTTTTAGGGAAAGTTGTAGTTAGTTGGACATTTCACTCATACAAAACCAGAGAAATTTCCCGTTATAGTTAGTTCAGCTAACTATAACTCGCGACCCCGCAATGCACTGCAGATGACGTCACATATTACATCACTCATGACATGGTCGGTGACATCACTGATGACATCACTGATGACATCTCAAATGACATCACTGACGACATCACTGATGACATCATTCGTGTGATAATTTGATGCATCTTCTCACACCCTAATACAACCTTTGATATACCCGCACTAAATTACAGACTGCCATTCTCAAAACCATAGACACTCCAACAGCAATAACTACATACACACTGACTGATTCTTAGGTTTACACACACATCCACTCACTCACCTGTACAGTCACTCATACTTATGGTCACTCAGTACAGGACTATCATATGCACTCATACACCTATATAAACACTCACACACCACCACTCATCCATAGAGGTACTCACACACCTAGTCAGTCATGCAAATAATTAGGCACACTGCCATTTACTCACCTATACAGTTATACACACAGCAGCTCAAACACTCATACAAATACTAGCACATTCTTACGCTTTTATACAATCACTGATACAAGCACACACTCATTCATACAGCCACTCTGACAATCACACACTCTCACTTATAGCCATTTATATACTCCAACACACATATATACTGCCTTTCACATATGTAGTTACTCACACATGTACCACTGAGCTATACATTCACTCACTAACACACCCATACACACATTCACCCACCCATACAGTCCATTAAAGATGCACTCTTGAAACCATGCACCCACTGAGTCATACACACACCACCCACATAAACACTCAGGCACCCATACAGATACTCAGACAACCAATCAATAACCCATATAGACACTCATGTAGCTATTCACAAACCCATGTAGCTGCTTACACACCAACAGACAGATGGATACAGACATTCACACAGTTTAGTCACTAACCCATGCATTCAGTAAGATACGTTTAATCACTCACTTATAGTCAGTCACGCACCTACTAAATCATCCATTCAGACACTTATACACCCACTCATTCTTCAATATACCTTTCCCTATATATATATTAAACATTTTTTAACTTTACAGAAACACACAGTCACTGGATGATGTCATGAGTGATGTCATGAGTGATGTCATGAGTGATGTCACTGACCATGTCATGAGTGATGTAATATGTGACGTCATCAGCAGTGCATTGCGGGGGCGCGAGTTATAGTTAGCTGAACTAACTGTAACGGGGGAATTTCTCTGGTTTTGTACGAGTGAAATGTCCAACTGACTATAACTTGCCCTAAAACCTATGGTTTGTCAGTGAATTTCTAAGGTTTTTTAAATGCTAATTTCTAACTATAACGTGCCTGAAACCTATGATTTTTTCAGTGAATATATATATATATATATGACGTGCTTGCAAACTATTGCAAGTCTACTGTATTCTGATAATACTACCTATATTCCCCTACGCTTTGCTACTGTGGCGCAGTTTCTTTTACACTTTCTTCAAAGTAAGAATCTCCAGTGACACTTTCCACCTATACTGTCTATTGATGATAGTACATCCAGGCATACATCCATTAAAGAAAACGTTTATCCTTCTTTTTTATATATCTCATACTTAGTTGGTTTCACCAACAACCACCCATGCTTCCTCTCCTTCCTTGCTTGCCTTGGCTTAGAGTTTGAATTTGAACCAAACACCGCTGATTCTTGCTATCTAGCACTATCCACCCATACTGTGTCGCCCACCCAGGCAGGCATTCTCTTTCACCTTCCACCCATCCTTCAACAACCCATGCATCTGATCTGATTACTATCAGCCACCTATGCATGCTTCCAACAACATATCCTTCTCTGCCAGTCAGTCATATTATTTATCTCGCCCGTCCTTCCACCCTTAGTTATTTCCCTCTTTGTTCAACACATCCATCAAGGTCATCTGATCTGAGTTTGTCTTCTCCATAAAACCTTCACAGCTGATTTTGGAGTCAAATAGAAGAGGCCATTGGTTACTCAACTCACACTGCTAATGCTAATTAAAGGGTGTCTTCTTCAATCGTTTTATAATGTTCTCTACAACTCAATAAGTCGCACAGTACAGTGAAATAGTGAACACACTTCCATCTAGTAGTAATGTCAAGAAGTAATGAATATAACTTACCGCCGCCGGCCACTGCTGCTGGCTCCCCCCCTGTCTCTCCTGCAGGTGACGCCAGTTCTCATGCCCCCTCCGGAATGGCCGCATCGCCGCTGGCCCCGCCGGCACTGGTGGATGGTAGTGTGCCTAGAAAAAAACATCACAAATTTTTAGATGCCTGGAAACCTCCCCCTATTTTAATAGTGTTCACTTGGAACATTGAAAAAAAAGTTAATCCAACATACATCAGCACTAGACAGTAAGTACAGTCAGTAGACAGACACTAGTAGTGATATGGTTCCTAGGGTCATCTAGGGGGCATATGTATCAAGCTTGTTTGAGAATGTCTTCCCATTCATTCCTTTTGGGCCTCCTGGCCCATAGGAATGAATGGGAAGCTATTCCTTAATTGCGATTTGCAATTTGCTAATCGCAATTAAGGAATGCCAAGGAATCGCTAACAATTTGCGAATTTTTACTTACATCTCGTCTGCGATTCTCAAATAGCGATTCTCAAAAAAATCGCTATTTGAGAATCGCAAATAGAGAATTTGATACATATGCCCCTTGGTCCTACTCTACTCTTTTGAAAGTTAGCCTGAGCCATGTGTAACCCTTTTAGATTCATCATGTCGACTACTACTCTTTTGGCGCATATTTAATTATACCTGCCAGCTTATTGACATGTGCAGTAGACCCCTTTGAGGCCACTTGACTCTTGCGTACAAGTGAAGAGGTCGAAAAACAACCGACTTATTGAGTTTGTTTAGTTCATATTCCTTAGCCATCACATACATGTTACACTTTTTGCCATGACTGCAAAATGCTTGCATTCACCAGTATACTATCTAACGGCTAACGCGCAACATTTTTCTCATATAATAGGCGGAAGATTCCCTTCTACAAACCAGAGATTTACAGAGCTTATTATGATGCAAGATGATATAACCAGTATTTCTACGTTCTACGGTGAGGGGTCTTCCAGAATTCAAAAGATCTTGGCTCTTGTTCTTGTTGTCATGCACTTGTAAATGTTTACTGTTTTAATCTTAGGCTTTTTGCTGGCTTATTGACTATGGCTATAGTAAATTAAATTTCATATTAACGACGTACAGAGTTTGTTACTTGTTTCAAATAAACCTTTTGAACTTACACATAGACTCTGTGGTATTTGGTGTGGTGGGGTGGACTTACACAAGTGAGTGGGCAAAATGGTGTTGTTATGTTCTGGGTTGTCTCTGTCTCAGTCATCATCAACATTGTGTATCTTCTTCGTGGGGGGGGTCGGGAGTGGGGCCCTAATGTGAGACACTATAGCTAGTCGGTCAGGGGATCGTGGGTTCTTCGGACTGAGGTGTGATCAGTAAGGTCCAACCTCCCATCAGCAACATTCTATTTTGTTGTGCATAGTTCTGTATGTGGCTCTGCAGAATCACTAGACAATAGTAGTATCATGTACTATCCGATCAAAAATACTAGTCAAATATCTGGTTGGCCATTTTGTTTGTGGTAATTGTCAAAGCCTCAACATTGAGAAGACTAGAAGAGGACAACCCAAAGGACAGGACACAGTGGCTAGAGCTATTGGTCAATCAGAGTTTTATTATTCCAAAGAAAACCTTCAATAAAGAGTGGGCAACTGTGCAAGCTTCGCTACAGACAGAGTAATAATAGTAATAGTAGTAGTAGTAGTAGTACAGAGAGTCATAGCAGAGGCAGTTAGAAGCAACATAGTTAAAGACAGGGATAAACAGAATTTGGAAACAGATCATCAAGGTCAAAGAAGTAACTTTTGTAAAAAATAGAATTAGAAAGTGGAACCATAATTTATAGTTCGGAAAAAAAAGATGCAGTAAAAGTTAGGGAAATATAAATGTCAATATAACCACTGGAGGACTTACTGGGGCCAGCAGCAGGAGCCTCTGTAGAGGAGCGGTCCTGTGGTTCCCCCGCCGACTCCGACCCCGTCTTCTTGCCTCTGGGTGGTGCTGATGATCATGTAAAATATATTAAAGAAAGAGACAGACATTAAGGAGTGCTGTGAAACAAATAATAATAAATCATTTGGAAAAATAAGTCAAACAACATTTTAGGAAACAACAATTGCAATAAAATTGACCAATCTAATCAGATGGATCGACTACTGGCTTCTTCCTGCATTCACAGATCGTCTACTTATTTATGAACACTCCAGTGTTCCATAATCCTTCTGATTACAATACGAAGCCTAGTAAGTACCACCTGACCTACACCACCTATTGCAGACGGGCCAATTGTTCACTAAGTCTGCATTTCCATTTTTTTCAGCCATCAAATGCATAGATGAGATGGAGGACACATGCATACATTTGTGCATACATACATACAACAAATTGTGGGTTGGTTGCATGATTCTGATCTAGTTCTGCTACTGACTGACCATCCTAAGCCTACCACTCACTAAACAAAGTACAAAAGGTTCTACGGAGGACTGGGGTAAGCAGCACTCAGTGACAGAGGAGGCGTCACGCAGACCGCATAAAACAATTATTAACTAATACTAACAAACTAAACCTAGTATCCAATATCCATCCACCACTATTTCACAGTAGGACAATGGAAGGACTAGAGTCTCTCTAGCAAATCGCATTACTTAACTTCAGTTCTGTAAAATAAACTCTTACATAATCAGCACAAGCTAGTGCAAACTAAGTTGCAAACAAGTAAGAGTACCACCGAGCACCTGGGACCTTAAATCAAAGAAGATTTTGCTTTTTGGAACGTAATTTATCAGCAACGCTTGGCACGCAGCAGTAATCTTGTTGTTTGTCAAATTTAATTTATACACAATAAGTTAGTCACCGGATGACCTCGACACCTAGCAGGTCCAACAGGTCCTGCTCCCGGTCCAGGATGTCTGACCACCGGTGGGCTAGCTGATTGTGGGTGCGCCGGACCCCAGAGCACCGGAACACTGCCCTGCGCACCTTCGCACCTTCGCCCACCGACGGTGCCGCTCCTGGTTAGCGTACCCGGAGCCGGGCCTGCCGCCTGCGGCCAAGGTCAAGGGGAGGGGGCGCTGGATGAACAAAACAAGGGCGGCCACCTCCTCCTCCCCAAACAGTTACCGGGCCTGCATCCCTGCAGGATGCATTCTGCCGCAAGGCAGGCGGCCCTTGTTTGCTGCTCCTTCAGGTCCCTTGCCCTTGGCACTAGCTGTGCCCTTGGCCATGGTTCTGGGGTGGGTGGGAGGCGGAAAAGAAAAGTTAGAAGGGGAAAACAATGTTGGGGGAAGAAGAAAGAAAGAACTTTATAAAAGTTAAAAAAACACAGTAAAAGTAGAAATAAAATGCAAAATATAAACTTCGGCAAAGAGAGAGATAGATGATAACTAAAAAAAGTCAGAAAAAATGCTTTAAAGACAAAGGATTGCAAAGATAAAGGGAGGATAGAAAAGTAGGCCCAGGACCATAGCATAGAGTGAAAAACAAGATGGCCGCGCCCATTCAAGACCGCATGGGTAAGTTTGCGCGATATTTCTCGCGAACATGCACTATTCATCGCGAACAAGTAAAATGCGCTCCCGAACACGTCAATGCACATTGCGAACACGCTATCCGCACCCCGGAACAGGAAATAAGGCATAGCGAGCGGGCGGGACAATTGAAAAACAAGATGGCCGCGCCCATTGGCGACCGCATGGGTAAGATCGCGAGATATATCCCCCGAGCATGCAAACAGCTCCCCGAACACGCTCACCGCTCTCCTGAACAAGAAAAAGCCATCCCGAACGGGCGCCCCAAGCAACTACACATGCTCGCGAAGCTACGCGTAGCTCGCGTAGTGCAAGTACATCTTCGCGAAGCTTCGCGAAGCTTCGCGAAGCTTCGTGAAGCGTGACTACGCGAACTACCCCCAGGGTTAATTAGTACACCCCCTCTTCAAATAACTTATTCTCACGTATAGTCATTTATATACTGTAACACTCACATATACTGTCTTCAAACATATGTAGTAACTCACACATATATGACTGAGATATTCATTCACTCACCAAGACACCCATACACCCACTAACTCACCCATTCAGCCCTTCGGAGATGCACTTTTGAATCCACACAACCTGTGAATCACCCACTCAGACATCGATGCACAGAGTCACACACCCCCCAACCCACCCACACATACACTCAGGCACCCATACAGATACTCAGACAACAAATCAACAACCCATATAGACACTCATGTAGCTACTCACCAACCCATGCATCCGCTTACACACCAACTGAGAGACTAATACAGACTTACACACCGTTTAGTCACTAACCCATGCATTTAGTAAGACACGTTCAATCACTCACTTATACAGTCAGTCATGCAGCTACTAAATAATCCATTCTTCAATACACCTTGGCATAGATATATATGAAAAATATTTCAACTTTACAGAAACACACATTCACTGGATGATGTCATCAGTGATGTCATTTCAGATGTTATCAGTGATGTCATCAGTGATGTCACTGACCATGTCATCAGTGATGTAATATGTGACGTCATCAGCAGGGCATTGCGGGCGCACTAGTTATAGTTAGTTCAAATAACTATAGCGAGCGAATTTCTCTGGTTTTATTTGAGTCAAATGTCCAACTAACTATAACGTCCCTGAAACCTATGGTTCTTTCAGTGAATTTCTAAGGTTTTTAAATGCTAATTCCTAACTATAACATCTGTAAAACCTATGTTTTTTTCAGTGAATATATATATATATATATATATGGCGGTGCACCGGCAGCTGCAGCCCCCCAGCACGCATATCTGATTGACTATTTCAGAGAGGTCACCTAAAGTTAAGGACACAGGCTGGGTGAAAAGGCGAACAGCAGAGCGTGAAATGAACACGACAGTAATGAAATGGACGCGACAGTCAAAATGGCTGCCGCTTATGCTATCATAGAATTTTACACTTTTCCACAGACGACCCTTGTAGCATAAGCTAAGACAGTTTCTGTCCCTTCGAAGGGGCATAGCGTATATCCTTCGCATCTATTATCATCAATCTATGTATTTCTCGTTCCACTGCTAAATGGCCATTTACATTTTGGACATTTGCTTTAGACGGTATGCAGGCAGTACAAGTTGAAGTGCAGTGTGAACAGAGCATTGGTCCACTATTAATACACATGCAACAAGAGAAGATAATAGCTATTAATATGAACAGGACGTATAATACCTTCAAACCCCAAACTGAAAGCAACTTCCAAAAGCACCCAGTCCACGTCCATTTTCCTAGGTCTTGATGTATTTCAGTGGCCATCTTGTGTAGCTTGGAGATGACTGCATAGAAAGATGGTGAATTGTCTGGTATGACGCAGCAGCTGGATCCGATGACTCGGCATGCTCCACCTCGGTCAGCTAGAACAACATCTAGAAGTCTATTTTGTAAAGCGACCATGCGGATTGATGCTTGTTCTTCTGTCAAGTTTCCTAAAGCTGCAGTTGCCTGATTAATCACTGCCTCCATGGCACGGGTGAGGCGACGGACCAGCTTACTGTTTTGGACTGGGCCAACGAAGTAGAAAAATTCTATATTAAAGTCTGTATATTGCTCCCATGTAGTCTCTGTCTGGTCGACTACAGAGACATCGATGGCACGTTTTCTCCTACCACCAACATGATGATCGAACAATTGCAAATCTTTGTGGTATGTTGGGAGAGCTAGAAACACAGGTGGTAGAAGGAAGGCTATATAACAGGTACCAGACCAGCCTAAAGGTAGGAAGTAGTATGCCTTATCTACACAAACAAAATAAGTATGACGTGATGCGAGGAAGCTGCTTCAGCCCCTCATAGACATTTGCAACACTATAGTACTGTTACTGTGACCCATTAGCACATTGCCTGTACTCTGTACACAGAGGCGACCAGTAGTCAGAGCAACAGAGATAACAGGTGGCCCATTTCCTTTAGTCGACCTGGTATTTGGATACACATATTTCGTCGCTGCATTTCCCCTACTGTATTCTTCAATTTCCAAGATGGTCCCTTTTGCTTGTGGGTCCCCATCTTCATTGGGATAACATGCTTTATTTGGTTTGGCATTGAGGTCACCCACATCCCATGTTTCTGAAAATTTAAATTTGTAGGAAGCATATAGAAGCTCAAACCAAGCTCGACATGAGCCATTGTGGGAAAATGGCAGTGGTGACAATGAGATCCCTCTTACGTTTTGATGAGGAGGAATCTTGCCACAAACTCAGCAGTTAGTAGCAGTGCTCCGCTGGTGTGTCTGATGCAACATTTGAAGAAATTAATTGTTTCTCAGATTTTACTGGTACCCCTGTTCATGTTGCAGCAAATCAAAATTGTGGTGTTCTTTTGTAGCAGGCAATACAACAGTAATGTGGAGCAAGGAAGCTCCAGGCATAACTTCCTCCAGTATTCACATTAAGGTAGTGATAATGGCAGGGGTCAAAGTCAAACCAAGGATGCAAATTATGAGGGGTGTGGCTTAGCCGGCTGCAAGATGGCCACACTCTGAGTGGGCTCTTCCGGCCAAGCCGATAATCTGCCAGAAATCCGGTGGACATCCACGGTGCTGCCTTCCAGCACCATGCTACTTTGACTCACCTTACTCTGGGGCGCCGATTGATCCCACTCCGGCCCCACTACGAAGCCTTCACACCAAGATCTGCTGTTGGGACTAGACGCGGCATCTAGGACCTCCCGCTGGTGTGTGACTACCGCATGGCCCAGGCCGTGGCGGCGCCGCCGACTTGCTTCCTCACCCAAGCGGATCCCCTGGGGCCGGATCGCTGCATCGGAGCCAGCCTGCTGCCCTGCTCCTCCGGACCTGGTGAGTTGCATCACTGGGGGGACGTCTCGCGGTGGGGCGGGGGCGTGCGTGCCGTACCGCTAGGCCCAGGCTTTCACTCCGCAAGGGCGCCATTTTCCCATCCCTGGTGCCCGTTACGTCTGCTCACTCTTTCCAGGCCCCACAATGCGGGCGGCGCGCTCCCCATGACTCCCCGTGACTCCCCGCTGCTGTTGCCCCCACGGGCGCGGACTCTTGGCTGCTCTTCTAGTTTTTCACCGTCGGGGACTGCACTGCTACCTCCTGCCCACACACCGTTGCATCCCTGCACCTCGGGCCTCAGACGCTGCCTGCCACACGGCCTGGGGACCTGAATCTATGTCACGAAAACAGGTAGGTTTGAGGGTCTGAGGGAAGATTAACAGACCAACGCAGACAGGTCCCCCTACTATATCTACACAAACAATGAGTCCACAGGTCTGGTAAGAAAAAGCAAAAAGAAACAATTGAGAACGGAATGATAATGCTCAACAGGACCACTATCTATATAGAAAGTCCTCTTAAAGAGGACCTAATCCCATCACCCACCGAAGTGGCATGCTTCATCAAGTGGGATCTCCTCTTAATCGCAACCTGGTGCCTGTCTATAGATTTGCCTATAGGTAGGCAAAACTATAGGTAGGCAAAACTATAGACAGAACTGGAGAGGGAATCAACAGGCGCAATGGTGGCATCCTTCACCATGGCAATAGCCCAATGTCCCATTCCACCCACAGATGATGCCCTTTAATCCACCCCCACAGTTTTTTCAAAATCAGCCTTTTTTAGGACAGGGCCGGCAGTGCACCAGAGGACGGAGGAGAGGACAACAACTACAACTGTGAGTCCATTGGAGCCCACCAACATCTCCACGAAGTCTCCACAGTATGACGAAGGGTCCATCAGCAGCAGGACCCAGCGGCAACTAATAGTCAATTTAAGCACACATGTATTGACTCCAATGGAAGAAAAAGTTCTTAACATAGGTTTAGGTTTTGTTCCTACTAGTTCAGATGATGCTTTCACCATACAATGCAAATTGGCATGCTTCTTTCGAAAGATCAGACTCCACGTTTTCTTTAAGGACCGAACTCAGGATGATATCTCATTAAGAGATGAGAAGGTTGATAGTGGTTTGAGAATCAAATCCACCTTCTATCCATCAACTCATTCAATGCCAGTTCATGTTCTTGCTTTTGAAACTGCAGTGACCCATGAAGTATCTAAGCTCGATATGTCCTCTAAGAATCACTATCAGAATCTACCAAATCTAGAAAAACAGGCTCTTGACTCTTTATCTAGAAATTTTGCCATTACCATTAAGCTCGCCGATAAGGGCGGTGCATTTGTTATTCTTAATACTACAGATTACCGAGAGGAATGTCTGAGACAACTTAATGATGAACGCTCTTACAGATTGTTGGGCACTGATCCTACAGTGAGACTTCAAAAAGAGATTGGAGAACTTGTGGCAGAAGCTAAACTTGAGGGATGGATCTCTACTCATGAGGTGAACTATTTGGTGACTACCCATCCTATAACACCATATTTGTATATATTACCAAAGGTGCATACAGGACATCGCCCTCCTCTAGGGAGACCCATTATATTAGGATTAGGTTCATTGTTTGAACCTTTGTCTATGTTTGTGGACTTCTTCTTGAGACCATTAGTTAAAACTATGCCTACTTACCTCCAAGACACGAAAGATGTCTTACAAATTCTCCCTGGCATAGATTTTAATAACGAGACGGATTTCCTAATCAGTTTTGACATGGAATCCCTCTGTACCTGCATTCCACAGGCAGAGACACTTGAAGCCATCAGAGCATTACTGGACCACAGTCCAGAAGTCTTGAGTACCCCAGTTCCTTTCATCATGGAATGTGCCAGGCCGACAATGACTGAAAAACTTTTTCAAGTTTGAGGACCGGATTTATCTCCAAATCACCGGTACTTCAATGGGCAGTGTTTTTGCCCCCAGCCTGGCCAATCTCTATGTCCATCTGTTTGAACAGAATTGCGTACTCACTGCAGCAAATCCATTCCGTAGCCATATCATTGAATGGAAACGTTATATTGGTGACATTTTTGTCATTTGGAGAGGAGACATTATTACACTCAATGCCTTTCATGTCTGGCTTAATGTCCAGAATGATTTCTTCAACTTCACTATGGAATCCAGTAAAATGAGTTTGCCATTTCTGGATTGGATAGGGGTCTGGAAAGCGAACTCTATACCAAACCTATGTTGAGGAATTCTCTTCTCACGTACAATAGCTTTCATCTGAAGGCACTTCGGGCAGGCTTGCCCTTTGGACAGTTTCTTAGGCTGAGAAAAAACTGTTCAACTAATGAGAATCTTAAGAAAGATGCTGATGTTCTGTCTCATAACCTTCGGGCCAGAGACTGATACAACAATCAAACAAACAAGCTGATAATAATAATCATGAAGCTCTGCTAGAACCCACCAAACCTAAAGCTCCACTCGAGAGGTTGACCTTTGTTAACACCTTTAGCACCTCATCTAACCAGATCCAGAGATCGTGCGAAAACATTGGCGCATTTTAAATGTAGGTCAAGAGAAATTACCTCCACCTTTGTTTTCTTTTAAGAGAGGTACCAACTTGCATGACACATCAGTTCACACGTGACCCAGGAATGTAGCAATTCTTCGTTCTAACACTTTATGGAACTTGCCGCACATCCAAGGACAGTTTCCTTGCGGGAGCTATGCTGTGTATCCTCAAACCAAACATACCACTGAGATCAACATCGGAATGGTCAAACCTTGGAGACAAACCAGACACACAAATTGTAACAGTGAGAAAGTGATTTATTTAATCATGTGTCCATGCCAGAAGAAATATGTGGGCATGACAACTAGAAAAATCAAACAAGAGCACCATTCGGTACAAGAAACAATCGACTCGTTTGAGTAACCATTTCCTTGAGCTTAATCATAGCCCTGAACAAGTTCTATGGACCATTCTTGAGCAACCATACATTCCTTCACATGTCACCGATTTGTCCAAATTTCTTTTAATAAATGAACAACGTTGGGTTTTTAGGTTGCATAGTGACCTAGATGGGCTCAATGATGCCATCCCGTGGACTCTTGTGCAATAGAAATAAACATCCTCAACATGATAGAGAGCTCTCTCATGCAGATATTTTGCTTAGGTACCGACATCGTTCATACCAATATATGGTGTCACTACACTATATACTACTACCCATGTTGTGTGCAATACAGTACCCGCAAACTATTTACCATAACAGCTTACTATAGTACATTTATATTTGGCTATGGAGTATGCCACGTTTTCAGCTTAGCAGTAATACGTAGTGGCCATTTGGTGGTATCATTATGAGAGACACACTTGTGTTTATTTTACTGTTTAGATCTATACACTAGCGTTGTCCTCCACAAGTTCCATGGCTCGTACATTTGTAGGTCTTAACAGTGGTTGCAACATTATATGCATAATACTCCCATGATGAACTGTGCATGATTATCTCAGGGAGCGTATGGTTTCTTTATTGTGTCCCGATCTCTGTCCATCTCAATCTGGGAACTATTGTATTTCATACCATTTGTGGTTTTTTTACACTATGTGGAGGCAACATTCTCGACTTCCATCAGTTCGTCCGATTTAGACTACTCTTCCCATAATGCCGATATGTAGATGCTCTGATGGCTGCATCACAATGATGCAGATTGCTCCCTATTGGTCATGCCACGAAACGTGTCGACGTTAGCATCGGTAGCGTCAGCTCTCAGGTGTAATCACTTTTCTTCAAGCTTAAAATGCTGCGCTCCAACCATGTCCGGTTACCGCTCGGAGCAACCAGGAAGGACGCCTGGGGTAACGACGGACAGGTAGGTTATAGCGGCTCTGTGTACATAACTTCTGTGCTTCCTTGTATGCACACAGTACTCACCGTATGGATGTCACGGTGTGCTCTATCAAAACTTTCTCGAGTGCAAGCAATCTCTTAGTTGGGTTTGGGAACCCATTTTTGAGATTTGTTACTTTTCCAATTGAGAGCCCAAAAAATTGTTTTAAACATGCTGCATACTTTGCAGGATTATTCCTAATGGTACACCTCTATTATATAGCGGGTACACTAAGAGGTAGCACAATAAACTTTTCTATCTCAGTCTACCTATCGCCATCTGTTTAACTTAGAAATGCTAATTTGGGCATACAGTTAGCTTTAAGAGAGATGCCACTTACTGTTGTATTCTGACATCGTGACTGAGTGACTTTCTCCTAGTCCATTGTTTTTATTTGAATAGAATTACTACTTGTGAGTATTTCTATTTAGGAACTAGATACCTGCGGTATATTAGTTCTTTCTTTTCCCTTATTTCACAGAGCGTTGCCTCACGCCCTGAGTTGTTACCAGGAGCGGTGGGTGGTATCCCCGATTTGACACGGGTAAGAAGGTCAATAGTGGCCTTGTTTACAGCACTTATCATTAAGTATGGATGCAATACTGTCTGATATATATGTTATGATTGAGAACATTTCTTTCTTTTTTCTCTCTTTCTTTCCAACATGTGATTGCCTAGTATCCCTGTAGTGTTTCCTAACAATATAATACACAGGTATACAGTTGGTTGTTCCACTGTTTTTGTCTTTGTGATTAATTTTCACTTTTTCACAAATTAGTTACACAAATTAGCTGCAGTAGATATATACCATGGTCCTGAAGAAAGCCATGATCACAGGTTTGATATAAGTTGGCTGAAACATGTAGACCGCTCTCCTGTTTTTCATCCACGCGTTCACTAATTTGCTCAGATCGCGCTTCTGCTGTTGTTTTAACCTTGACACCTGGAGACTCTTAATAAAAAAAAATTCTCCTTGTAGTCAATTTTAACTTTACACTTTACTGACACTCCACTACATATCATTCACTACTCTTTAGGAGATCTAGTCCTCCCTGTTCATCTTAAAACATCTGCGAGCTCCTCCTTTGACATTTTTAACGAGTTGTAGCTCCTTAACCGCACCAGGTTGCTGTTAAATGAGATCCCACATGATGAAGCATGTCACTTCGGTGGGTGATTGGATTAGGTCCTCTTTAAAAGGACTTTCTATATAGATAGTTGTCCTGTTGAGCATTATCATTCAGTTCTCCATAGTTTCTTCTTCTTTTTTCTCACCAGACCCGTGGACTCATTGTTTGTGTAGACCTGAATCTATGGCCACACACAGTCTTTCTTGCCGGCACCAGCGAGTCTGACCTCCATCAGCTTCTTCCTTGGTCGGCGGCCTTCCCGCCGGATCTGGGCCTTGTGGTGGGCTTACCTCGTGGGCGCTCAAGCCATTTTCACCATCCACCATCTGGACACAGATTCCTGCATGGCCACCCTTTAGGGCCGACTACTGATGCCGACTTGCCAGGACCGGAGCCTCCTCCTGATGGCTGCCTTCCGCTCCATCTCCCTGTTAGGTCCCGCTGCTGCTGGGGGTGCCCTATGGCAGGGTTGGGGGCGCGCTCATCGCACCGCAGGGCCTGGGCCTTCCTTTCTGCTACCTGACGCCTGTTGGCACCTGCAGTGCCCTCAGCTTCCCAGTAGCTCGTTTTAGGCCCCTCGACGAGCGCTGCACGCTCCCTGTGCTTCCCCGTCGACAGTTGCTCCAGCATGCACGGGCATGTTGGAGCACTATCTGCTGACAGCAGCGCCAGTTTAGGCACTGCTGTGGCCTTCATCACTCCAGTGCTCCGAGGGGCCTGCCTTCACCATCCTGCATGCCACGCTCCTGGCCTTGGCACACCCCAACTGCTTGGACAGGCTGGCCTGCCCTGACACCCTGCCTGCTTGCTGCTACAGGCTACAGAGCCTTCCTCACTTCCCCGCTCCTCTACTCTTCAGGGAGCATGCCTGAGACTCTGGGACCCGGTGCGGTGCTTCTCTCCTAGGGCCCGGTATACACCGGCTGGCGAATTGGGGTTGCCTCTCCCTCACCCGGGACTCCTGTCTTCGGCCTTGTCCAGCTTCCTCCCTGGACACTCTGCTAGCACCTGCTGCTGCCACAACAGCTTCAACCCAGCCTGCAGAACCTGGCAGTCCTCTCCCTCCTCATCGGGCCCATTTGCTCATCCTGGACTTTTGTCAGACGCTGCCTCCCCTTGCCAGCCCAGCTAGCCGCTTGGCTCCTTTCCTGCTCCGGCCTGCCCTTTGTGCCTGGCGACTGCCGTCTTCTTTGGAGTCCTTCTTCTGCTACAGCCCCTCTTGCCAGCCCCTGCCTCCTCGCACACCGCATCTCCGCCCCCAGTTTCCCAGGTAGCCGAAACTGGCATTTGATCAACACAGGCAGACGGGACAGGAAAGGGCAGCCCTGCACACTGGCGAGCCCACTACTCAGCCCGCGGTCGGTCCGACTTGCGAGGACGACCTTAAGGCCATTATGCGGGATGTGAAAACCACGGTCACTTGCATCGCCTCCCAGCTCAACCTGCTTTCCATCGGTATGGACACGGTCAAGACCCGGGTGGACTCACACAACACGCGGCTGACTCACGTTGAGTCGAGGGTGTCCGATGTTGAAGATGCCACGACTCGGGATCACCAATCACCATACACTCCTTCAGATGGATAAGGTGCTGGAACTCATCAAGAATAAGAATGTGGATTTGGAGGCGCGTTCCCACAGAAGCAACCTCTGCATCACGGGCGTGCCCAAATCCTCCAACATCGCCAAAATGGAGGACTTCATTGAGCAGATAATTTGGGACTTATTCGGTGAGATTCTTTCCCCTGTATTTATCGACGAGCTTGCCCATCGCTCTCTGGGGCCCCGTCCCCCTCCTGGCCTGCCTGCTTGACCTTTTATCGCTAAACTTCTACATTTTCAAGACCGAGATGTGGTCCTGCAAGCTGACAGGGAGAAGGGTGAAATTCGCCATCAGGGGAACTCAATATCCTTCTACCCTGATTACACAGTGGCGGATCAGGCTGGCCGCCGCAAATTTCTCCTGGCTAAACAACTGTTGCAGAAACACAACATATCCTTCTCCCTGGCGTATCCGGACAATTTGCGTGTCTGGCATGGCTCACAAGTTCCCATCTTCATGGAACTAAAGGTGGCACTGGCCTCTGCCAAAAAACTGGATAAACCACAGCGTTCCACCCCTTCCAGCTCCCAAACTGCTGCCAACGGCGATTTAAGTGACAATGACTGATGGTAGCCCTCTCTCATGGACTCCGGTTGCATGCGCCTAATGGCACGATCTTGCCTACCCCGGCCTTAGCACCCTTTGTTTACCCAGTCACTCCTGCACGGGCCCGCATCTGACACACTCATGTTCTCCGGCTTGTGGGCCTGGTGGACCTTCCTTGTTGCAGAGACATCTACTGATCCTAACTCCTTAGCCCTACACTCCTCTCTCCTATATGCAGGACCTGCTTGGGGCGCCTCCAACGTGGTTCCAGAAAATTTGTCCGCTGAAAGACTTTCACCATTACATAGTCTCCCAGACGCAGGTCATGTCTGTCACCTTGTGACCTGTCCGGGAGAGCTTCTCGAACCTGCTGATGAATAGAAAGTAAACTGTCAGTCAACTGAGACAGATAATCTCATCAATGTGTGAGGCACATAATGTATAGGACGAGGCATAGGAACCCCTCAAATATACATGGGCCTGCCAAACACGATCTCATATGGGTTAAGCCCAGATCGTATACAAGGTATTGATCTGATGGAAAGCAATGCTAAAGGTAATGCATCAGGCCATTTCAAAGAAGTGCAAGCCTATATTTTTGCCAATTTCAGTTTCAGTTATAACGTTCCACCAAGCCTGCTGACTGTGGGTGAAAAGCAGCATGGAACTTCTGCTTGACCCCTAGCCCTTTCATAACATAATCTACAACCTGTCCAATGAAATGGGGCCCGTTATCACTCCATAGGACCCGAAAAACACCGAATCAGGGAAAAAACTCCTTTAGGAGTATTTTCGCAGTTGTGAGGACTATATTGTCTTTCCTAGCATAGACCTCCACCCATTTGCTGAACGCGCAGACTATTACTTGGATATATTTAAGGTCATCGCAGTGCTCAAACTGAATGTAGTCCATTCTTAGACCCTCTAAAGGTGCAGATGGTATTGCAATCCGTTTCCACAGTTGTCCTGAAGGCAAACCAGGCAATACTGAACTATCTTTTTAGCAGTACCATTAATAAAAGAATGGTCCCAGACTTGCATAAGCTGCTTTGCTACTGAATATGCTCCAACATGTGCTGGACCATGTGCCATATGGATCAGAGGGTATAGTATGCAGTGGGAAACTTCCATTTAGTCATATCTTTGCTCCTCCAACAGCCCTCATTGTCTAATGCTCCCTCCTTAGACCATTGGTCTAATTCCTCAGAGGAGGCAGATTGCTGCATATCCAGTACTTCCTGTCCAGCATCATGCCAATGCTCATCTTACGACTTAACCACATACATAAACGTGGTGCTTTGCTGCGTTGCGGTCTCACGGGCTGTGCAATCCGCAAAGGCATTACCTGCTCCTATTTTATCTGTTACCTTCTTTTGTGCACTGCACTTGACAATAGCTATTTTCTTGGAATAGGTTAAAGCAGTAAGAAGATTGTGTACTAGTTCTCTGTGCACTATCTGCGTTCCATGTGAAGTAAGAAAACCACGCTCATTTGACAAGCGGACAAAGTTGTGCGATACCCCGAATGCATACTGGCTATCGATGTAGACATTGACAATCAAGTATGTACTAACCTCACATGCTCTTGTTAGAGCAATCAGTTCAGCTGCTTGAAGTGATTTTTGTGGGATGCGAGTTGTCTCAACTACTGTCTGAAGTGTCCTGATAGCATAGGCAGCAGATGTGGTGCCATCGGGTAATTTCAAACATGACCCATCAACCCATAACTCCCTGTCTGTAATGGAGATAGGGGTGTCTTGCAGGTCAACATGACCCTTTGCTTGTTCTTCAGTAAGAAATATACAATCATGTGACTCATTTGATTGATGCTGAGTGGAAGGGAATGGTAACAATGTGGCAGGATTTAGTGTCAGACATCTTTTTAGCGGGATATAGGGCGCCAAAAAAGTTAATTCATATCTTGTCAATGAGCACCAGTCAAATGCTGCATCTTCCTTTGGTTCAACAAAGCATCAACTGATTGGGGTACTAGCCCAAGCAGTTTATGTGACAACAGCCGTTGCTGCCACCGCTTGGAAACATCCAGGCAGCGCGCAAGCAACTGGGTCGAGGACAGCTGAAAAATATGTACACAGGCGTTGTTTACACTGTGTGTCTGTGTTAAGGCCGAGAGGGCACAACCTTCCCTTTCGTCTACATAGAGTGTGAAAGTTTTATTGTCGTCTGGAGTACCTAATACTGGTGCAGAACAAAGGGCTTGACGTAACTGTTGGAAGGCACTCTGGCATTCAGCAGTCCATGGGAGAGGCATCGGGGTGTCTTTAGTCAAAAGCACTAACAAATGTTTAAAAATGTGTGCATAACTGGGGATCCCCTGCCTACAAAAAGAAGTAAGGCCAATCAATGCACGGACATCCTTTTGACTACGAGGCACAGGAGTATCTAGAATGGTCCGAATGCGATCTGTTATGAGCGCACATCCCTCCTTAGACAGGAGGTGACCTAAGTAGGTAACCTGCTGTCTACAATATTGCAATTTTTTTCTAGGGACTTTGTGATTATGTGGTGCAAGAAATGATAACAGCAACAATTTACCTACTTCACATTGTTCAGGAGTGTCAGCAGCTAGCAGAATGTCATCGACATACTGAATGAGGGCCACCCCTTTTGGTACAGGAAAGGAATCACGTTGTCTCTTCAATGCTTGACTGTAAATGGTTGGGTTTTCTGTATAGCCCTGTGGAGCTCTACAGAACCGGATGGATCTATTTTTCAGTGTGAACCCAAATAGATAACGGCTTTCAGGGTGAATGGGTATTGAGAAGAATGCATTTTTCAAATCAGTGACCGAAAATGTGGTGGCAGTGGGAGGGACCATAGTGACGGGGGCTGTTATGTCAGAGACTACCGGATATTGGGGCACCACAATTTTGTTAACCTCGCGTAAATCAATAATGAACCTGTAAATCTTGGTATCAGTGTCATTTTTTCAAAATAGGAAGGATAGGGCTATTGCAGGTATTATAGGGAACCTCTTCCACTACACCTACTTTAATCAAATTCTGGACAATACCTGCTAGTGCCTCCTCACCCTCTCGAGATATCTTGTATTGGGGGAAACGAGGCAATGAGGCACCTTCTCTCACTTTAATCTGTACCGGTGGAATAACCATTTGACCCACATCAGTATCTGATCTAGCCCACAAAGTGCAAGGTAGGGACGCCAGAGCGGCGTTCTCATTGATAAGGCAAGATCTAGCAATGATTGAATAGTTGCCATTAAGGATAACACGTACGCCTTCTGGGCAACAGCGTATTGTAGCACAAAAATATTCAAGCATATCAATACCTACAATATTATCTGGAGTGTTAGGGGAAAGCAAGAATGGACATGCTGTAGTGAATTTATCTATTTGGAATTCAAGTGGCTGTGACAATGGGCTAGGTGTGGGTGTTCCATCGAACCCTATCGATGTTATCATTGTGCCAGATAGGGGAGCCCTGGGAACCAGTTTTTTAGACAGGGCTCTACGGGTAGCCCCTGTATCAACCAGAAACCGATCAGTAGATCCCAAGACATTTGCGTCAACATAGGGACCCATTTGATCTACTGGTCCTCAGCCAGTTCCACACCCCTTCCTAGGCACCTCTATGCATAATCAGAATCTGTGGGTGTATCAGCATAATAGTCAGTCATTTGGTACTGATGTCGTTTGTCAAAAGTATTGGGGTAATTCAGTCCTTGTTCAACTGCCTCAAACCGGGGGCGAGCACTTGTACCTCCCTTTTTTCCTACATTTCCTGGGTGCCCTCCCATACTTCCCCATTCCCGCTGGTATTGCTGACCTTGCAATCGGGGGCACTCAGAACGCCGGTGCCCGGTCTCTTTACATTAGGCACACTGATCAGGAGACAGAAGAAGAGGGAGTGCTCCGGGTGTATGCATTACACGGTTGCCTCTTCCACCTCCCCTAAATGGTGGACCACACACTTGAACCATCATAACCTTTGTTTTCAAATCTTTAACCTTGTTATCCTCCCTTCCTTTCGCTTCTTGTTCCTGCTGTTCATAATATTGGCTGAACCAAAACCTTCTCAAAAAGTCACCATATGACAAATAAAATATATTCTGTATCTATTTATTATATAAAATTTGCATTAAAAACATTTACAAGAAAAACATGGTTCTTCATAAAAACTCATAAGACTAAAATCACCTTGACAGTTTTCAAATATCAATTGATATACAATTTCATCAAATTTTGACACATTTGTGTCTTGTGTTACATTCAGCAGTTATTATTATACTTATACAATTATACAAAGTAAAAAACAGAAATTCAAATTGCATATAACAAGTGTCGACGCAGCGTTTCGGCGATTGTATCTCCGCCTTCTTCAGGACTTGTAAATCACATTCTTTGTTGCATGCATACAGATTCATTTAAAATCTAAAACCATTTTTTTTAAAAACAGAAAAAGAGAAGGAAAATTAATTACTCATTATTCCTAGAATGGGTTGGTTCAGTGTGCACTTCCATAGTAAATCGTGGTTTACTTTTATTTAATCTATATTGTTCAAATTCATTACATTAATGGAAAATGCCTCAGGGGCTATTCTTAATCCTGGGATGTCAAAATCAAATAGAGCTTCAGGTCTGGACCTAAATCCTGTACAGATGTGGTCCATGTGAACTATATGGAGCCTGTTAATAATTATAATTATTAGTATTATATAAACAGTTGAAATTTCAGATATTCATTTTAGCTTTGAAAAGGCATCGAATAAGGTCACTCACGCCCCTTTATACCTGTGTAAGTCAGGTTGGCTTCCTTAATGCATTCCTTCCAATTATGATGCACATTTTTTTAAGGTTCTGGATGGAATCTCCAAGTTATATCCTTCAATTCTGTAAGGTCCTATAAATATGAGACTTGTGTTATGTATTTTGTTTCTGGTGGTACCTTATCATACTAATCAATACTCCCATTACTAGATCTATCCTTTTCCCACCAGAATGAAGGTCAACTATAAGTAGACGTACATACGTTACCTTCAGTCAAACGCGGGAAAGCTAAACATAACACAGGAATTTACCCCCTGAAAAATGGCGGCATTCACTGCCCGAAATGCATTGGGGTTAATGTTAATGTGTTATAAACAATTTGAAGAGTCATTTATGGATTCACACTAACAAAAAATGACCTTATGAAATTATTGAGTAGAAAACATTGCATAATATAATAAAAAGAGATGCTGGAAGTACGGCAGGGCAGTGGGTGCAGTCTAAAGGGGGCTGATGGTCTTCGTGAGCCCCTCCTGCCACCTATAAAGTTCGGGGGTGATTTTACCATTGTTGGATCTGCTGTGGGGGCCATTGCTGCACAGACTCACTCTGGTGGAACTCCAAATCCCAGTGTGCTAAGCGTGTCTCCCTCCCCCTGCAGCTGAGAAGGAGACGTCACCTGTACCCTCTTAAGGGACTCTCACAACCGGCGCCGCGGGACGCTGGAAGTACGGCAGGGCAGTTGGTGCACTCTAGAGGGTGCTGCTGATCTTCGTGAGCCCCTCCTGCCACCTGTAAAGTTCGGGGGGTAATTTCCCTGTTGTTAGATATGCTGTGGGGTCCATTGCTGCACGGACTCACTTTGGTGGGACTCCAAGTCCCAGAGGGCTAAGCATGTGTCTCCCGCCCCCTGCAGCTGAGAGGGAGATGGCACCTGTGCCCTCTTAAGGGACGCTCACAACCCGTGGTGCAGACGTGCCCGGGCAAAGCCCGGACCAAGGGCGGTTCCGTCCTGCGCCCGTCATCGACAGGAAGAGGCAGGGCCACCCCCCTTGGCTGCTGTGACGTATGATTTAGGAGCACCAGTGGGTAAGACTTTCATTACTTGTTGTGCCCTGTCCCATTGTTACAGCACCTAGCCCATCCTACTGAGACTCTATTGACATGAGAAGGTGCCCGCACTGCGAACTGTGGAGGCACAAGGAACAGTGAACTGCATTGTCATTCAAACCAACATAAAACGGGCTGGTCATGTCAGAGTGAGGGTGGTCTTGGGGTGGTCAGCATTACGTTCTAGTTTTGTGTTGTTTGACCCCTTGTTTAGCGGTTAATGGTCCACAGGTGCTACAGGACAGATGAGTGATGTTAAAAACGAGTGTGGTGTGAGCCGGGTTGTTAGATCGACAGTAGGAAACAAAATGGGGAGGAGGGCAGGCCCAGCTATAGGCAAAACCGCAAGTACATCCTCACTCCATCCACATCAATAGACAAAATGCTGCAGAGGGCCATAGGGGTGGTGGACACCAAAATTGAGTTACTTACCCGTGATCTATTTATTCCCCCATCTGATTTGATCATGCTGCCAAATATGCCCCAAACTGAGCCAGACGTTCACTCCCTACCATCGCCTGTGGTTGTTCCTTACAAGAAAACAGTGCGTAAGAGTAAAAACACTATGAGTATCTCCAAGAACGGAAAGCGCAAACAAACAGCTGAGGTTGGTCGTAAAAAAAAGATATTCTGCGAGGGCACTGCATCCTGCCCAGAGGGGGGTGAAGAGCTAGAACATACTTTGGGGAGACCGCCACAAGCTAGCTCAGATAAGACCTATTCGTTGTGGGCCCTGAATCTAATGGCAGATTTGCAGAATAACCAGAGGGCCACTATTATTGAAGAACTGGGCCCCCCTTATCAGCCGCTTAGATAAACTGGAGAAAGCACTGGCAGCAGGGGAGGCCCGATCAACTGACACACAAAATCACTACACCAGCAAGTCTATAAGAGGGATTGATATATGCTGTCAGGTGGATAGTGTGAGTCCAATTCCTCTGCCTGGGTTGGAGATGCATACACACAAGGGACCCTCGACTAGCTGTGAGATAGGGAACCAGAGTGTTCATAGGCACCAGAGAGATAGGCGTGCTAGCCCAGAGTCCAGAGCAAAAAACAAGGCATCCCCTCCCAGGCACCCAGGCACCCAGCCACACACAGCCCCCAAGATCAAGCTACCAAAAGTCAAGAGAGTAGACAACCAGTACAAGAATACAGTGAGGGGAGGAATGCTTGCCCAAGCTCAAACTTGCCACATATAAATCTTCCTCCTGCTTACTCCCCATACGTAGCCATTCAACAGGTGTCCCGTCCATCGAATCCAACATAAAGGAAAATCAACTCGAGTTGAGAAACAAATGCCTGTTCTGGCTTGCAAAATATAAGCATTATAATGGTTTGCAGAGTGGGCTGGGTAGCAAATCGCAGAAAAAGCTATCTGGGTGAGTGTGAGTGTGTAGTTATCAATTTTAAAACCCCCCATACTGCCACCAACCTGCTTAAAACTACCCTTGACTGCCACCATGCTCCAACAGGCATGAGCCTGCACCCCTTGGAATTTTTCTATTTTCTATTTTCAACAGCAAACACACCCAAGAAGCAGTGCACCCCCTTTAATGTCAGTAATTGGCCTAGGACCCCCACAGGAGTGCAGTTGGGTCATCCACAATAGGCTTCCCCTATTCAATATCCCAGTGAATAACAGATACACCACTCTGGAGGAAGTAGATTGACTGGGGGAGGGACCATCTAAGGGTGGGGACCCACAAAAGCTAGGAGATGACCCCATGGGTATAGTGGGCTATGACCCGAAACAAACTACTGGGGGTAATAGTTCAAGCACCACTCAATGGACTGCCCAGGAAGGAGGGAGATCTAAATCAAGTGGGGTCCCTGACGCTATATCCTTCGCCTTATGGGGTGATATTAGTAGAGAAAGTGAACCTAGGAGGGATTTAGTCAGGTGTTGTGTGGTCCAACTAGGTACCTTGCCACCACAGAGTGCTAGTGCATACGAGGCTGAGAGTGGGGAAAGTGGGCATGATAAAAGGATCAGGATACTCTCATGGAACCTGGCAGGCCTTAAAAACAAACTGCCCTGCCCCGAATGGGGTGATTTTTTTGATAAACATGACATCTGTATCTTCCAGGAGACTTGGGCAAGGGAGGATTTTCACAGGTGGGATTTGCCACATTCAATAAGCTAGCAACCATGGGGGGAGGGGGAGACCCGCTGGAGGTTTAGCCATCTGGGTGGGGACTCACCTTGGCTGTAGAGCAGAGCAGATGATAACACCCACAAATGACATCCAGTGTGGCCTGCTCTCCTTTCCGACAAAGGCGAAAATCGCCTTAATTAACGTGTATTCTCATCCTGTTAACAACAGCCAAGAATCTACCACCATTGCCCAATTAGGACATTTCATCCCAACCATAGACCCAGGGATATGGCTGATCGTAGGGGTTGATTTTAGTTGCCATTTTGACTCCCTCACTGACCCCTCTCACTCTGTCCCTACGGAAGAAGACCTGTACTGTACCCGACCCCTTGATTACTCCCATTAAAGTATGGTCGACACTGGCCATACAGCTTGACTCACTCACTCTAGCTCTTTCGTTGAGGGCATGCAATGGCCGGACTAAATCCAACCAGCCAGTGCAGCCGCCATTTAACACAGTAGGTCAACTCTCCCTAATTGACTACATCATGGTGGAAACAAGACTTTGGGATATGGTCTTCGACTTTTTCATCACACAGAGGCAGGATAGTGACCATAATGCCCTAATTATGATTTTAAAAGCATGGGACCTTTGCACTTCTAAATCTCCTTCTGTCCCTTTAAATGTGACCAGTTCAATAACCGTAACAAACAATAGAAGAAATGTTAGATGGGGCCACTTACAACAATCTCCCTCCTAGCTGGCTAAAGTTTACCAGCTAGCAATTCTATTTATAACCAAATGGAGTTACAGGTGGAGGGTCCCACCTTGGATCTAGATAAGCCAGGGAAAATACATGCAGAGCTTACTTCAAAACTGGCGGGTGTATTTTTCCCGGTTGTGCGTACTGGGGAAAATAGCCAAAACAAATGAGCCTGGTTTAACGACAAGTGTCGCGAGGCCTTGCGGGACCTTCTGGATGCAGTGAAGGCAAAGGACATGCCACAAATTAAACTCTCTAGGGCCAGGTACAAATGGACCAGCCAGCAGGAAAAAAAAAACTGGGAACTAGAGAGGTGGGAATCTCTCAGGTTTGCCCTGAATGACAAAGATTTGAAAACCTTTTGGGCAATAGTAAGCTCGGGAGACAAGGAAGGGAGATCAGCCATTGAGCCTAATATAGCGCCTGAAGCATGGGAGACTCACTTTGGCGCATTGTACTCCTTAAGGGATGGTGGGCCTGGCAATACCGCTAGTTCCAGCATGGCACCGGAGTTCCATCAGGAGGATGACATGAAGATGACAATGAACGAAGTGGAAAAGGCTATTAGCAAGCTTCACCGTAATACAGCGCCAGGTCTAGACAAATTACCCGGGGACCTCTTCCGTGAAAAACCCAAAATATCGGTCCCATATTTGTGTGCCCTATTTAACGCCGTCCTGAAGGGCATGGATCCCCCATATACCTGGTGGGGGGCTGAGATAGTTCCCATATTCAAAAAAGGTTGTCCCCTCTCACATTCCAACTACAGGACGATCAGCTTAATTGACATCACCCAAAAACTCTTCGGCCGGGTGCTTCTGGACTGCCTTCAGGGCTGGCTGGAAGAAGAACAAATTTGAAGTCCCTACCAGGCCGGCTTCAGAGCAAATATGAACTACAAAGGGAGGGACAGAAGGGGCTATTTCCGCTCACAAGGGAGTGGGAGGTCCAGCAAGAAAAGCTGCCCCAAGAATGTAGATTACCAAAAAGGGTTATTCCTGCTGTTCCTCAACATACGAAAAGGAAGAGTCAAAAAGAAGGCTGGATACAACTAAATACAGAGTGCGTATAAAGTTGGTAATCCATTTGTTGGATAATAATGCCCTCACACACCCTTTCAGGTGTCATGCTTCATCATATGGGCTGCTCCTCGTCGGGCCGGCGGTGCAATGCCTAACGGGCTCCCTTCAGAAGGGGCACTTTGTCGGAGATCTTCAATCCAACTGCCGTATGGTGAAGTGCGGGTGTGGGGGCCTCAATAGTGTAGATGTGAATAAGTAATATAAAACAGGGTTGAAAGTGCCAGCTAGGAATTTAGTTTTATTCTGAGGGCCTCCTTCCCTGATTAAAAACGTGTGTGTGTAGCACTCAACAGAGTATAATGTCTCATGTAAGAGTGGCCTGTATTAGTATTTGATGGTCAACATGTTTCTCGCATAGAGCTATTGCACTCGCGATTCTTCAGGACCTAAAAAAATATATAACTATCTACAAAAGGAGAGAACTATGTAATATTAATACTCTCAGTCAAAAAAGGTATATAGCGAGTCAGTAACTCCTGACTAAAATACCTGTTATTGTCTGGTACTACCTGTAAAAAAGAAAAGGTAGGCTATACCGATCATATATAAGTATTGAGTAAACAAGACAATTGGAAAAAGCCTTAGAAGTGACTCATTAATCCTAGTTTACATGAAATGGTGGTGACTTCTGATGCGTCAGGGCGCAACAGGACACATTAATAAGTGGTGAATCCCCACAGTGAATTATAGTGACTAATCGCCTGTGTGGAGTTCATTAAAAAACAGCAGCAAGAAATAAACTCAAGTGACTCACCCTATTCAGTAGAGGTCCAGACCACAACAGTGCTCGGTGGATTGGACATGAGCGACAGTTCCTTAGTAAGTAGGACTGTACCGGGGACCGGTAATAGAATGGGTAAGACAATAATGAGACAACAATGCAATAACAAGTGGCGTAAAGCAAATTAGAACATAGAAGCAGTAGTTCGTCAGCTGCAAAATGAGTCTCATATGTAAGTGCGACTCTAAGCTGGTCTCTGTAACCAATGTAGAAAATATTTAAAGTGAAATGATATGAAATAATATAAAACCAAGCAGGCTAATGAAGCGTATGCTGACAATGGGCATTCATGAACTGGTTATCGTGCTAAAATGTCGCCGTGGGAAATCAAGAAGGCGTCAAAAAATGGTGAATTGCAAAAAAGGGGGTGGGAAGGGAATATGGAAGATCCAGTGTTTGGCGCTTTAGAGGCAACTAGTTAACAACTTCCTAGCGTGCTCAAATTAGTAGAAAATTCCTATCGTGGTCAAAAAAGGTAAATCGATCACAAAGGGGAACAGGAAGTAATGGTAAAGTGAACTTAGCCATGACGTATTAGCATGAAAAGACTAGTAAATGGGAAGGAGACCGTATACAACAGGAGGAATGTGGACCACTTAGTACGAGTGACCTCTCGAACGGTGAGGCAGGGCAAAAATAGCTAACACCCTGGCAAAGCGTGTATATCGGTGTGAAGCCTAGCCTGCGTATCAGGAAGGGAACCAGAGTACTCTACGAGGTAAATCGTTCGTGAAACCAAATAGTGTAGGGACGAGCCGATTGGCGGCTTGATAAGGACGCTGGTGGTACAATACCTATTAACACCGTTATGGAGTTAGGAATTAGTAAAACAATATTACAAGCATACTCAGAAGGGAGAGCTGTGGTACTCACATTTCTCCTCGCTCATGCCGTGCGTATTGACCTACCCTCACCACCGAGTCCGGAAGGTAACGTACACAACAGAGAAGGAGGACTTATGCTGAAGAACGTGTCATGTGACGTGGGGTGGAGTTAGTGTGCACAACGGATTTCGTTGTGACTGAAGATGGCAGACATCATGGATTGGGATGAAGGATAACAGTGCAATGAATGCAAGGGGAGGGAATTGTTAAAAAACTCCCATGTTATTCTGACTGAGGAACTGTCGCTCATGTCCAATCCACCGAGCACTGTTGTGGTCTGGACCTCTACTGAATAGGGTGAGTCACTTGAGTTTATTTCTTGCTGCTGTTTTTTAATGAACTCCACACAGGCGATTAGTCACTATAGTTCACTGTGGGGATTCACCACTTATTAATGTGTCCTGTTGCGCCCTGACGCATCAGAAGTCACCACCATTTCATGTAAACTAGGATTAATGAGTCACTTCTAAGGCTTTTTCCAATTGTCTTGTTTACTCAATACCTATATATGATCGGTATAACCTACCTTTTCTTTTTTACAGGTAGTACCAGACAATAACAGGTATTTTAGTCAGGAGTTACTGACTCACTATATACCTTTTTTGACTGAGAGTATTAATATTACATAGTTCTCTCCTTTTGTAGATAGTTATATATTTTTTTAGGTCCTGAAGAATCGCGAGTGCAATAGCTCTATGCCAGAAACATGTTGACCATCAAATACTAATACAGGCCACTCTTACATGAGACATTATACTCTGTTGAGTGCTACACACACACGTTTTTAATCAGGGAAGGAGGCCCTCAGAATAAAACTAAATTCCTAGCTGGCACTTTCAACCCTGTTTTATATCACTTATTCACATCTAAACTATTGAGGCCCCCACACCCGCACTTCACCATACAGCAGTTGGATTGAAGATCTCCGACAAAGTGCCCCTTCTGAAGGGAGCCCGTTAGGCATTGCACCGCCGGCCCGACGAGGACCAGCCCATATGATGAAGCATGACACCTGAAAGGGTGTGTGGGGGCATTATTATCCAACAAATGGATTACCAACTTTATACGCACTATGTATTTAGTTGTATCCAGCCTTCTTTTTGACTCTTCCTTTTCGTATATTGAGGAACAGCAGGAATAACCCTTTTTGGTAATCTTCAGAGCAAATATGTCAACCGTAGACCAGATATTTAGATTACAACTACTCTTCTGGAAAACGGTGACTATAGAAGGTGGCAATCTCTATCTAATATTTGTTGATCTGAAGTCGGCCTTCGACCTTGTACCTCGGGAGAAACTGTGGAAGGTGCTGCGTGACCTTGGGATCCCTCCTTATCTTCTAAATGCTATAGAGAGCCTCCACATGGAAACATTTGCACAAGCGCGATGTTGAAAATATGGGGAACTCACCTCCTGTTTTCCTGTCCAAACGGGGGTACGGCAGGGATGTATTTTAGCTCCTACTTTACTTTGTCTTTTTATCAATGGTCTTATTGACCATCTTAAAAAAATCAAGACAGTGATGCCCCCAAGCTAGCCTCCGGGAAGGTCCCTGCACTGATGTTTGCAGACGATACCCTGTTACTTTCAAAAACACCAATGGGTATCCAGCGCACTCTTGATGGCTTCGCCAATTTTTGTAAGCTACGAGGGCTGGAGATCAACCTAACAAAAACTAAATATATGGTCTTCAACCCCCGCAACGCGACCCGTCCAAACCCTTCTTTACATGGCATTCCTCTGGAAAGAGTGAAGATATTTGATTATCTGGAAGTTACCCTGTCAGAGCATTTTGAATGGGGGCCATAGTTGGACAAAGCAAGACTCAGGTTAATCCAGACAGTGGGCAGAATAATGAAACTTTATAGAACCCCAGCCTTTAAACAAGCTGCCCCTGTGGTGGAAATCTATAAATCACAAGCAAGGGGTGCTACATTATACGGGGTGGAGTTGTGGGGCCATTGCCCTACTACCAACTTGATGATGGTGGAGAACAACTTCATGCGACAGCTTAGAGGCCTACCCTGCAGTACCCCTCTTACTCCCCTTCGCATGGACCTGGGCATTAGGCTCCTTGATGAAGAGATTGCCCTGAGATCTCTAACCTTCTGGCAGACCAGAGTTGTCTGTATATAGGGCCGAGTTAAATGACCTTTTAGCCATATGTTCCATCAAGAAAATTCCTTGGCTTTGCCACATAAGGGACCTTGGATCTAAGTTAGGCAAGTTGGACCTCTGGAGAACTCCCAAGACTTCATGCACCACGATTTCAAGGTTGGAACTAGTCAAATGCTACAGACTAGCCAAACTATTGTCCATCCAAGAAAGTACCTCATGTGGCCGTTTGACAGCAGAATTCCTCCTAGTAAAAGATGTATACAGCAAGGAAAACTTCCTGGATTTTATTCAACCCCCATTGGCTAAGAAGTTGTGTGTGCAATTCAGACTAGGGACTCTTCTACTACTAGCGTTCACTAGCAAATGAGAGAAAGACCAAAAAGGTGAATGCCCTGCATGTAACTGCAAGGAGGAGTCCGATCTACATGTCCTGCTTCTCTGTCCTGCCTATCGACAGCTGCGCAAGCGTTGGTTATTACAGCTATGTTCGAATTTGGGCTTTGTGCGCTGCATTGAGGCTTAGAGACTTTTAAAGTATGTCACCCATCCACCAATTGTCTTAGCCGTACCACGGTTCTTAAATTGTGTGTGGCACATCTGGAGGGCCTGTCTAAAGTAGATCCCATGGGAAAGAACAAATGTACTAAATTTGCATAGGTCGAGCAACTGCTGACCCACGCTCAGGAATTTGTATCTGTGTCCTTATTTTTATCTTTTGTAAAAAAAAAAGAATTTTTTTTAGATCACAGCTCATCTTCGGATGGTTGTTTTTATTCCGTTTTTAATGGGTTGAAGACAGTTTTATATATAATTTGACAACCCTGCTGTATCTTTTATGCACTGTGTGTTTTCCTTTTTTCTTGTTCTCTTGTGGGATGAACTCTGTACAAGAAGATGCTTGGAAGTTATCCAAATTTTTAACTATTGGGGGCCGATTCCGATTCCGGTCGCAAATCGTACCGGCCGACACGGACCCGGACCGGATACCGAATGACACGGACCAGCGCCGTACGTCCCGTGCAGTACGATGCAACGCGTGTGAATTACAACCGTCACGTACGGAATACAAGCCGTATGACCGAGCCGTAGGGAAAATAGTGAACCGACCGGAAAACCGACGCAATTTTCACCGACTGTCACGAACCCGGAATGAACCCGACAGACCTGTAGCCGCAATGTCCGATCCGCAGTACGATGCAATGCGTGTAAACCCAGACCGACTCGCACGGAGACCAAGCTGCACGACTGACACGCACAGAAAACCGGGCCCACAAGTAATAGAGATCTCCGCGACCGACGCGTATGAAACACCGAAGATAGGCAGCGTGAACAAGGCTGAGAAGCCCGCATGAGCCAACATCTTTGTCCATTTCCGGCAGATGAACGTCTCCTTCATGCCTACAAAACCTAAAGGAAAAAAGACAAAAAAAGGACCAAACAAGCAATGACAGAGCCAATAAATATCAAATTAAAAAAACCTGGGACAAAGACACACCCACAACTCCAAATATATAAAGGACTACAATCACAACCATGATCCCTTGCAAACAGGAGACACAGCCAGCAGCAAACACCATTACACAGCAACCACAGACACAGTCACAACTCACCCATCACACACCTCACACACCATCAGCACCTCATCCAAAATCACATACACATACAGCCAGAAAAACCAACACCAACCTACCCTCACTTGCACCCTCACACACACATCCCTCACCGCCACCACCCATCACCATGCCCCAAAGAAGAATCCAAAGTTCACAATTAGTGAGTTAGAAGTGCTGGTAGACGAGATCATCAGAGTAGAGCCACATTTGTTTGGTACATTGGTCCAACGGACCCCCATGTCACAGAAAACCTAGATGTGGGCTAGGATTGTGGACAAGGTGAACGCTCAAGCACCAGCAAGGCACACACAGGACGATACCCAGAACAGGTGGTATGACGTGCACAGGAGGGTCAAGAAACTCATCAATAAGATCACGCCCTGAGTCAGTGCACCGGCGGTGGCCCTCCTGCCAAACCAGTCTACTTCAGGACCTGGGAGGAGAAGGTACGGACATTCTACCACCAGAGAGCATCCATGGTCTAACAGACATACCAGAGCCTGGTGAGTACACAAACAACATACCCAAGATTGTGTGGCAAGGGGACAGTGAAAGCATGCACCGCAAGCAAAGCTACAGTAACCAATAGATAATCATCCCAAGATGTGTATGCCAGTCAGACAAACACAATACCTGCCATCTCATAGTCACTTGGAACTGTGTCATGACATGCACCAACCTACAAACAAATAGAGCAAGGCAGTGACACAAAGCTAAATAAACACTGCCAGACAGTTTGCCACCACAGACACACTTCCTCACAGTGCAGCTGACTGACAGGAAGGAATAGTGGGGATGCAGGTGAAGTGAGTGTATCCAAAAGCATGATGGGGTTTGTAGTCACCGATAATGCTCCCCCTCCTGATTGGCCCATCCAGACCTCTCTGAAACATGCCCACATCACAGGGAGCAGAAAATGACTGACAAGATGGCTGACTCCTGCTGTGGGGAGCACAAGGCCCTGTTGGACATGTGCACAAATCAGAAGCAGGACACCACTGACTGACATCCTGAAAGACAACTTGCAGGCCCTCCAATGGAAGCACGTTTCATGGTGGGATGTCTGGCCAGGTGGGAAGGAGGACTGACAGCTCTGACCATACTTACCAGCATGTCGAGACCCCCCAACACAAACTCCACACAACTCACCGGGTAGAATGCATTGACCCACACCTCTGTGAAATATCAGCAAAAGATACCCCGTACTGGGTGCTGCTGTGTGAAGCACAGGGGCTGTCTTTGGACTTGTTGCCAAACCAGGATTTCACAGTCAGCCATCCTGCCATTGCTGTCACACCCCCTCACAGGGAAGCAGAGTCAAGTGGGAGGAAGTATGGGCATGCTGGGAAGGGGGGTGTAGCCAAGAGTATGATGGGAGTTGCAGTCACAGACAATCCACACCCACCCACATGGCCCAGCAAGCATACACTGAACCATGCTCACCTCACAGGGAGTGGGAAGGGACTGACACGACGTCGGACACTGGGCTCTGTTGTGGGGAGCACAAGGCCCTGCTGGGAACTGGGCAACAACAAACACCAGGATTTCACAGTCAGCCATCTTGCCATTGCTGTCACACCCCCTCACAGGGAAGCAGAGTCAATAGGGAGGAAGTATGGGCATGCTGGGAAGGAGGTGTAGCCAAGAGTATTATGGGAGTTGCAGTCACAGAAAATCCACACCCACCCACATGGCCCAGCAAGCATACACTGAACCATGCTCGCCTCACAGTGAGTGGGAAGGGACTGACAAGATGTCTGACACTAGGCTCTGTTGTGGGGAGCACAAGGCCCTGATGGGAAATGGGCAACAACAATATCAAACTCTGTCCGTGACAAGCTGGAAAAAATCAGTGTACAGGCAGGCATCTGCTCGTACAGTAGAAAATGTCATGTTTGTGAACCATTGATGCCTGTAGAAACATAACTCACATTGTGTGTCTCTTCCAAACACAGGTGGTGCTGGGGACCCAGTACCAAATGAAGAGGATTCCCAGTCCCAGACTCTGGTGGACACTGAGCTCTCTGGTTTGACTCTGTCTCTGTCCTCTACGGATGACGACGACCAACCTGGCCCCTTCGGTGTGAGTCATCATGCAGCACCAGCAGCATCAACATCTGCACCCCCTGTACCCATGCCTCCAGCATCTGGAAACCGACAGGGCACCCCCGCCAACATGGACAGACCAAGGCCACTGAACACCCACAGCACAGGGACACATGACTTCCCAGAAGCTACAGCAAACACCACCAGCAACACCACCCAAGGGGTCCCAGTGTCACCTGTGCGTCCCGCCGCTGGTCCTGCCCATGTGGATAGGGGTGCTGGGAGGGGTGGGAGGCGGAGGGCGCGCCTTGCAGAGCGGTCTGGACTGCATGACGACCCCCAACTGGCACGTATCATAGATGCGTACCAGTATAGCACCGGAGGATTTGGCCAGGTAGTGGGGATCCTCAAGGACATGCAACAGAGCAGGCTGCCCACCATGCCCGCATGGAGGCAAAGTGGGATTCCCTTACTGCGGTGCATCGGGACATACTCCAATGCCTTCGCCAGATCAACACAAACCTGTCCACACCTCCCTGTGTGGCCACAACATCTGTTGCAACACCATCTGCCAGCACCACAGGGAGGGAGGAGGACTCTGGCGGAGAGTCCCCTGCACTGCAGAGGCCTGCCCCTGAGGATCCCACCCCAGGAAGAAGAGGGGTCATCCGAAGAAGGACATGTGAGAGACAGATGTCCCAGCACAACCCCCAGGGCCTCTAAACCTGTTCTGGACAATGTTCTTTGTGCGCAACCCGTTTACCTTGTTCAATCGCACACAACTCGCCAACATGACATGAAGGGTTCATATTGGGCCAATGTAGCAGATGACTGTGGACTTTACTCTGGACATTTCATCTACCAGCACTTCCAACTCTAATGTGAAATTTGGATTCCAAAACCAATGTACAGCACCCACCATCCTGTGCACTTTCCTAACACATGTTTGAAAATAAACTCATCAGTACACCATACTTGCCTCTGTTGTGATTCCAACGTGTCATGTGTCATGGAGATGTTGATCTGCTACACAACACAGTGCATGCCAAATACTGCAACAATGTGACCAACGTTAGGTGAGTCATGGTGATGTGACACATGTGAGAGAGACACACCACTATGGCAACACAACACATACTCACCATGACCATGTTACTCATCCCACACAATGATGTTGACCTGAAACACATAGGTATGCACAAACACAACATCTATCCACAGTCAGTGGTAACAAGTCCACACGTGAGGTAAGCAAATGTCAGTCAGATGTCGGAAGACAGACAATGCACCTAACAAAGCATAGCACAGGTTTGTTACACATCAGCAACATGTTTATTCACAAATAGTTGCAAGGCAATTGTACGTTACAGTGGACAAACGGTCACAGAGTGTCTGAGAATTGTAGTCCAGGGGTGTGTGCCACATTACTTGATGGCAATTGACTTCTCCCACACTGGTGTTGGATTCTGGGTGCTGGGGGTCAGTGTTGAACAAACAACAGGCAAATTACCCTGTGAAGGACAGACACAAGACACAGTCAAAAGCACAGCAGAACACAAGAGAAATGCAATACACATGCACAAAACATGTCACAAGAAACCTACACAAAAACAAGTTAGCAGTACAACCCTATTGTGGAGTATACACCACCTGAATGGACACATCACTGCACGCATCCAGTCAAGTGGCACACAAACACACTCATACAGCAACAGAGCAGCCAGAACACATTCCAGGCTAACTACGTACATTGACATAACAACCATGGAAACACACATTCAAGTGAAGAAGTTGTTGATGAGCTGTGAGCGGACGTCACCCTTATCCTCATCATCACTGGCATCTTGGCCCAGGCCGGGATCCTCCACAGATGCTGGAGGTTGGTCATCGTCATCCTGGATGAGAGGCACCTTCTTCCGCACTGCCATGTTGTGTAGCATGCAGCATACAAGGATTATTTTGCACACCTTTGCAGGTTCATACGGGAGGGCCCCTCCGGTCTTGTCCAGGCAGCGAAAGCGTCTTTTCAGGAGGCCGAATGTCCGCTCAATCACCCTCCTGCTCCAATCATGTGCCTCATTGTAGCGCATCTCGGCTGGTGTCACAGGGTTCCTGAGGGGTGTCAGCAACCACAGCATGTTGGGGTATCCGGAGGGTATATCCGGCCAGGTAGCAGATGTGGCGCCAACTTCTCCGCCAACTCCTCAATCAGTGGCCTGGTGAAGCGGTACCGTCAGATGCAGTCGTGTTCCTGCATGGTTGCAAGGTCTGGGAACGGTCAATGGACAGCTGGTGCCCTGCAGATCAGAGATGAACAAAGGAAGATTGTCGGTTCATCCACCCATGTGGCCATGACCAGGCTCAATATCACATGATAGATCATGACATTACACAATGTACTGAGGTGTGTGCTGTTGGGCATGGACACATATATCACCTACATGACCATCACCTCACATCTCAATTCCACATATCCACATATGTCACATATATTGCAATGGCCAATCATCTGGCTGTGTCACCAGACCTATGTACTCCTGTGACGTTACAAACACACCACAGTGACATGTGAGGCCTGATGTCTCCCAGGCATCACAGATCTTTGCCATGCAGATACCCAGGGTCCCTGTATTGCCACATTGACATTGGCATGGACATGGCATATCACGTACACACCACAAGGCAAGCGTGAGTCCCACAGGTAGTGGCCATGTTGTCCCTGCAGGCACTACATGTACGTCTCTTAGACACACACACACAATCAAGGTTGATGCATATACCACATGGATGTGGAGACTGTCTTCCTTTGGGCACATTTGATCAGACACATCTGAGACACAACATGCACACAGACTGCGGGTGCACATCAGATATGTGGTTACAGGTCTCACTGTGACGTACATGCCATAACCCAGGACTCAGGGTGTATGTGACATGTCCTAAACATATCCAACATGAAACTGCGTCCGTGACTCATGCCCATTACTGCACATTTACACATCACAGTGGTAATGTGCACGACACACAAAGGATTCTGTCCCCATGTACACGTGCACAGCCTGGGAGTGGCTGAACAAAAGTGCCACCCAACACACCAAATGTGGCCCCCCCAACACACAGTGAATGCAGACTTACATGCCATGGGACACTGTGTGGCCAATGCTGTAGTGTGGTAGGTGTGCACAGGTGTCCCTGGCAAGTAATTGTGTGTTGAATCCGTCGAATAGTCACACCAATGAGGTCCGACTTGGGGGACAATGCGTACGCATTGCACTGTTCATGACCGAGCCATGCGTACACTTTGCCATTGACTACAATGAGGTCCGACGCAGGTGACAATGCGTACACATTGCACGGTTCATGACCGAGTCGTGCGTACGCTTTGCCATTGACTGCAATGAGGTCCGACGCGGGTGACTATCATGCATGCGCATCAGGCAGGCATGGTCTGAGACAGGCGTACGCCTTGGCCATTGAATCGTATGGAGACGGGTGCATGTTTATTTTCAAAATACGTGTTGTAGATTCAGTTGACCGAGCCACACGCACTCATTGGCTCTGGATTGTCATGGAGACAGATGCAGATTCAAAACTTGTACGAGTTGTGCGCTGGAAATTCAGTCGGATGCCTACAACAATGTTGCAATTCCTAGTGTTTCATGAAGGTGAAGATTTGAACAATGTGGACAGCGTGTTCGAGTCGTACATTTCCATGGATTGGTCAGATTCATAGAATGCAACCATGTTGGACCTATCACTTGGGACACATGGCACAGATTCTGCCTCTGCAGCATAGATATAAGGCTGGCTGGCCCCCATGGAGCTCACTTGCCTGCACTATATGCTCCTAGACCACATCCCTGCTACCACTGCTGCTGTCTCTGCATCCTCTGGCTCCTGCTATGGCACGTACTCTGGAGAGGGCCCCCGCCTTCACTGAGGAGGATAACCAGGCCCTGCTGGATGGGCTCCTTCCACAGTACAGCGAGCTGTATGGGAAACCAGGGGAGCAGGTGAGTGTGCAGTCCACTGCCTTCCTATTTGTGCATGTTGTCTTACTAGCAGTACTAGCAGTGTGTACACCAGTGGCAAGCATTCTCACTGACTACTTTCATCACCCAAAGTGTGTAGGTGCATGTAATGAACAGGTGTTCTGCTGCTAAAGTGCATTAGTGCAAGCTTAAACTTCGCAGGCATTGTTAACATGTCAGACAAGCAGGTGATTTGTCCTTCCCCATGGTTGCACTACCTGTGTAACTCATTTCCCTTTGTGATGATGACGTGTATATCCAAATGTGTAGGGGTGGGCGGAATTTGCGGAATTAACCTCCGCAAATTATCGCGAGATTGCAGAAAACCTCCGCAAACACGCCGGAAATATCGCGAAGATGCGGAAGTTTTTTGCCGCCTGTTCGCGGTATTTTTTGCGTGTTCGCGGGTCGCCAACTTACCCATGCGGTCGCTCACGGGCGCGGCCATCTTGTTTTCACTTGTCCCGCCCTCTGGCGTTGTTTACTTCCTGTTCCGGGTCGCGCAATGCATGTTCGCGGTCGATATTTCCTGTTCGCGATCGCTTTTACTTGATCGCGTTGCTTTTTGCTTGCTCAGGGAGAAAATATCGCGCGAACTTGCGCACGTGGTCGCAACGGGCGCGGCCATCTTGTTTTCCACTCTATTGCATGGTTCTGGGGCCTGATTTTCAATCCTCCCTAAATCTTTTCAATCCTTTGTTTATAGCCACTTTTTTCGGATCTTTATTACTTATTATTTCTCTAACTATTTTCCTGCCTCTATATTTTTGGTTTTTGTGTACCTTTTTTTTTGTTTTTTAGCTACTTTTTCTCTTTGTATTGCCTGCTATTTATTTCCTTTACTCCTTTATTTATTTTACCTTTTCTTTCCCGCCCCGTCCCCAGAACCATGTCCAAGGGCAGGGCTGTTCGCCGGCGCAGCCAGAGCCGCGACCGCCTTCCTTGCGGAAGGCGGCGCCCACAAGGGGTGCATGCACGGGCCTTATTTGGGGAGGCGGAGTTGGCTGCACTAATTTTCTTTGTGCAGCGCCACCTCCCCTCAACCCTGGCAGCAGGTGGCAGGCCTGGGTCCGGGTACGGCCTCCGGGAGCGTCGGCAGCGGTGGGGGAAGGTGCGCCGGGCAGTGTCTCGCATCTCTGGGGTCCGGCGCACCCAGGCACAGCTGACGCACCGGTGGTCCGACATCCTGGACCGTGAGCAGGACCTGCTGGACCTGCTAGGAGTGGAGGTCCCGGGGCTTGGTGAGTACCTATTTAATTATTACAACTTTGTGTCTGTTCTTCTGCTCTATGTTATATATTGCGAATATCTTTTTTTCCTTCCAACCAGATAGAATGTTGCTGCTTGCAATACATTCCAGGTTAATAATGTTTAAAAGTCTTCTGTGATTATGACACAGGTGCTCTTCTGCGCTACTACTAATCTTACTTGTTTGCAGCTTTGCGTTTGCGCTTGCTTAGCGTGATTCTTTACGAGTTTATTTTAGAGAAATTAAGTTACGTAATGCTACAGTGACTCATGTCCACTCCTTACTTTGTCCTGTCACTAATAGATAGGGGCGGATTGATACATAGGTTTAGGTACTTTGTATGAGCTTCTAATTGGTTAGTGGTATGCGTGATGCCCCCTCACTCAGTTACGTGACGTGCTGCTAGTACGCCAGTCTTTAGAACCTTTCTAGTTTGTTCAATGAGTGGAGGTAGGCTTTGCAGTTACTTAGCAGTAGCAGATGAGCATCAATCAAACCAAAATTGTGTATATACAAAAAATGTAGTCATGTTAATGTGTCCTCCATGATTGGATCATACACATTGTTGAGGAATACAGTCGAAATGCATACTTAATGTACAATTGGCATGCCTGGAATAGGTGGGCTAGGTTGGGTGGTAGGTTGTACTAATACTTAGGCTTACTTGTAACTTAGTTTTCTGGAATCAGAATGGAAGAATGGATTACTGTTGATAAATAGTAACTTAATTAGTCGAACTGCGAATCCCCCGATATTACATGTTGACCAGATGAGATCGGTCAATGTAGTTATTGCAATTGTTTACATAAGTGTTTTTTGACCGTTGTTGAAAAAAATTGTATTTGCTTAAGTTGACACCATCCATCAATGTTTGTCTTTCTTATATCTTTCCTGTTCATCAGCACCCAGGGGCAGACGGGCAGGGACTGGGCAGTCGGCGGGACAGGAACACCACGAGGAGGACACCGCTGAGGGCTCCTCTGCTGGCCCCACTAAGTCTTCTTGTTTTTAATAATATTTCTTATTCCATAACTTTTACTGCCCCATTTCTCCCGAACTATAGTGTGTTTCCAAATGCTATTTTTTACCACCAATTATCCTTCGATCTGTACGGTTTCAAAAAGCTTATCCCTGCCTCCGCTATGATGACTGAGTACTACTACATACTATCAGTCTGTCTGTCTGTACTGTAGTAGCTAGTCTTGCCCAGTGCCACTCTTTGTGAAAGGTTGTAATATAAAACTCATATTCACCAGTAGCTCGTACAATCCGTTGGGTCGTTGTCTTGTACTACTTTTTACTCTTGTTGATGTTTAGGCTTTGAAAATTCACAGCAACAGCCCTACCAGATTTCTTAATATTTTGATATGATACCCTATAGGACATACAACTGTTGTAGGGATCTTGCACATACATTTGCACCAGAAAATAGGATGTTGGTGATGGTAGGTTGGACCTTCCTTGCACACCTCAATCAGAAATTCCGCACCCACCACAATTCCACTGCTTGACTATAGTACTGTCTTGTCATACCTATTAGGTCTCGGAACCCTCCCCCCAAGACAACCAACAAGTAGACAACCCAGAACATTAACACACCCAACCTCTGTCGTGGAAGCAATTCACATGCACACCCTTACTTTAATTTGCTCAATCGTGTAAGTTAGTCCACTCCACACCAAATACCACAAAGTCTATGTAAGTTTAAAATTTTTATTTCAATTTGAGAAGGTCTGTACACTGTTATCTTAGCAGCACCAACCGGCAAATCAATAACATTAAAACAAAATACATTGTTACACTAATACAGTTGGGAATTAAATCATGATAACTGAAGTGGTGGAAGGCAGCACCACCATCCCATAGCAATTTAGTTTATATACATTTATAAATGAAGATGTGAGTGAAGGGACCCCTCACCTCAGAAGAACCTAGTACTGGTAGTTGGTGCATCGTTCAGAAGCTCTGGTTCGTAGAAGCGAATCTTGCGTCTGTAATGCGAAAAAAGGAAATGGTGTGCGTTAGTATATTGCAACTTGCAAGCATTTCTCAGCCGTGCCAAAAAGTGTAGCATCTATGGATAAGCAATATGGACTAACAGTAACAGTAGTACACCAGTTCTTCCTAAAAAAGTGGCTTGTTAATGTTTGTTGACCGCCTGTACGCAGCGCGTAGACTAGACAGTAGCAGTGTGAGGCAGGTCATGTGGGCTCAAAGGTGTCTTAAGAAGCTGCAAGGTAAAGGTAACGTCACATGTGCATGGCTAGGGCTAATCAAGCAAATGCTACAATGATCATATAACTTAGTGTCTACTCTACTACTACCTGATTTGTACTAGTGATTTATGTTAGTATTAACTCATTTTTCAACCTTGCTACTGATCAATAGGGGGGAGGTGTATATGTTGCCTAATAAATGTGTAATGTTTTCTAGGCGCACTACCGACCACCATTGCTGGGGCCAGCGAAGGCGACGCAGAGGGCGAGGATGCGGCAGTTGCAGATAGCAACGTAGGGGGAGTGGCAGCACCAGTGGCAGGCGGTGGTAAGTTAGATTCATAATCTTTAACTATTGTTGAACTTGACAGCACACTCACTGCAAAGGTGTACTGTATGTATATGTATACTGTAAAGTTGTGAATTAGGGCCCCATTAGGATGGTGGGCGTATTGCCCCCGCCGGGCTGGCTGGAATTCACTGCCGTCACAGCAGGGGCAAACCTCCCGCCATCCCTGTAGAAAATATTCAGACATGTCTAGGCGGAAAAGGGTTCAATATGGCGGTGGTGTCTCTCTCACCACACCGGCAGCCATATAATCTGCATTTTGGAATGCCTTTGCGTGGCGGCATTCCCGTCCGCCACGGAAAGGCATGCACACATTGCAGAGTATGCTTGGGGGCCCCCATGGAGGGTACCTACCGATGCTATGGTACCCCCCGACTTTCAAAGCAAAACGTGACAGGCTCCGTGCGAGGCCCGTCATGTTGTGCTTGGAAAAGCAGCACAACATTTTAGCATTGCTTTCAGCAAAGCCAACCAGAATTTAAATTTAAAATAACAGGGTGCGCCCGCCACTGTGCCGGGCGCATCATCCTAATTAATTGTCCCCACGGGACCCCCACCCTTTTTAGCAGTCGGATGGCGGGCGGACAAAGTCCGCCCGCTATCCGATGTCGTAAGTAAGTATGAGTTCTTGGGGACGTTTGAAGAGTGAACTAGAAGACTAGAATTCCCTTTAATTGGTATAGGACTAGGAGCCAGAGTATTGAGTAACCAATGGCCTCATCTATCTGATTTCAACTCCGCTTTGAAAGTTTTATGGAGAAGAGCACCTGGTGCACTGTTCAACTAAAAAGTGTAAGACAGGTGGAAGGAAGAAGGACGGGCGACATTTAAAATGTTATGTACTACTGTGCTTTATTTTATAGTGCTACTCTACCATGCCACTATGTGTATAAATAATTACCTTGTCCTACTGTTTTATTAAGACTATATTTTACAATTGTCTTGTTTTTTTCTTTTTGATACACAGCTACTCCGAAAATCAACCGGAAGGAGTTGGCCGCCAAGGCACGGCGCCTGAAGCTGGAGGCAATCCAGCAGGAATACCGGCGGCTGGTGGTCCTAGCCGAGGAGGAGGAGGAGAGTGCAGCAGCAATTGAAGCCTCCTCCAGTGCCCCGGGCCCCAGCCACCGCCCTCCAGCGGTACGGCGCCACCGTCTGGCGGCTGCCCGCCGCCACCGTGCCATCTCCGGTGCCCCCCCCACTGTGGTTGCAACTGCCGCGGCCTTAGACGCCGCGTCGCCCATTTAGAGGACCAGATTCGTGTCCTCCTCCAGTCCCGCCCCACCAGTTAGTCCCTGTCACTGCCCCTTTTTTAATTCCTGTTTGTTTCCTCACTCGTTTGGGCGTTCTCTATTTCTATGGACAGTCGTTGGGGTTAGGGAGGGGGGTGGGTCAGCTTTTGTGGGTTTAGTTTATTTGTTAGGGTCAATTAAATATATTTTTCTATGTTACATGCAATGTTGTTAATGTTTTGTAGGTGGGGTAACTGTTTTACATCACACTGTTTCTTTGCTGGTGCATGGCCGCCCATAGCGTGTGTTTGATTTCAATAATTTGCTGACTGTATAAGACACAAACAGATAGATGCGACACACCTCACTCATTGACTGGTCCTACTATGCATTCTTTGGAGTGGTGTTTGAAACTGACATCATTGACAACATGTCCATTATTGATTCTGCCTCCCCCAAACTTCTCTCTTACCGGTGCTTGATGTTTATGTCCAACTGTGGCACAGCACTGGCTGCATGGTGAAGATGGTTTCCTTTTTCATACATGCCATGATTGGGGTGGTGGTGGTAGTATAGTAGTAGTATACACTGGCAGGGTAGCAGCATTTCCAAAAAAAGAAAAGGAGATAGTCAATCGCCTTTGAGAGACTGTCAGAGGAGTAGTTGAATGAAGTACATCACAGAATTTACCGAGCAACAATTATATGCTCAAATATTTGACAAAAAAAATGAATGCTGGATATTATGAGGATAGCCTACTAGACAGAGTTACAAACTATAGTTTTGTCGACTTGGCTATGCCTACAGTCTAACAGTTAGTGCTGTATATGAGGAATGACAACAAACAAATCAAATCAATGCCGGCAATTCATGCTGAGGTATATGTTCCTTTGTTAAATAAAATAACCTGTGAAATATCCTACTCATGGGTGGGCAAGCAGAAGAAGATCATCGCTCTGCATTGAAATTGAAGTAGTGTTGCTTTCACCACATCCGCCCCAGCAAGTGTGTGATTAAGTATTGGTGTACATTTAATTTAGTTACACCTCGACAATAAGTCACACAGCCCGGGGGAAGAGGGTTAGGGTCCGTTGATTGGATGGGAAGGGGGATTTTGGGAAAGGTTTGACATAGAAAAACAGTATGCATACATAGACAAACAAACGACAATCATTGAAGACTACCATACCATATCCATTCCATATGTTAAGGTATAAAAAAGGAAATGCATGCATGATGAGACCCGGATTACATACACTTCTATTTCTTGTTCTGTTCCGGCCTTAAAACTTTAACAGATAGCAAATAGAAATTTTAAATATTGGTAGTGAAGAATCGTAAACACAGAGCAAACGTAATGATGATTGATAATAACAACTCCAAGAACACACTGTTGTAAAGAATGTATACAAGATATTAATCAAATTATTTAAAAGAAGTGAAAAGTGGATACTGTTACTGTCTTATCCTGGTCAAAAATGTGGACTGGTTTTTTGCATCTCGGCATTCCTCTTGCTCCTCTCGTCCATCAATCTTGGGTGTGTCGCCTCACCACTCGCCACTGCCCGGCTGGAATAAAAAGGTGATTGATTGGTAAGGTAATTAATATGCATTGTAATGTTTTACAAAGTTTTGGACAAGGCCCGGCCTGTAATTTTAGATTGAAAACCAAAGGGGATATTCAGAAAGAAAGTGAAAACAAATGCACAAGTGATGGTGTAGTGCAACAAGAACACTTTCCGAGGTGGCATGTATGCATATGCATCATCTCTACTGTAGTCTGTTTCCAGCATAGACCTTCAACAGTAACAGGAGAGATCAGGCCCACAGTGCTTACCATTAGCACATCCTACGTTAACACTTTAGAGTCCTTTTTTTTTTTCTCTCAAAGAGTTGGACAAACGCAAAGCACATTATCCATTCCAGACATAGCATTTTACAGTTAAAGTTAGTAAAATCAATGCACTGCAGTCATCCCACCGCTACACTCTATTCAACTTCTACACAGACATTTGGGTGTGCTGTGGTTGTGGTTCACGTGTTTACCTTTAGGCTTTTCCGTTTTATGCCACTCATGAAACATCCTCCTGACTTCATCATCAGCTCTGATACTTCTACTGACTGAAGATCGGCCTGCAGTACAAGTGTAATTTTTAGAACACAACAAGAGTAGAAATATAAATATTACTGACTTGAGTCATTCTTTATTGTGTACAGAAAGATAGATTAACACTAGTACACTTTGACATCATTCACTTTGTGCACAACAAACAACGCAAACACAAAGATCAATAGCTCAGAGTCAGGTGTCCAATGCATGCCATTAATTATCATCATTTATTACCTGTTACTTCTCATCTTAAGTTAACGGGCCGTCTCTTTCGCCATCATCATGACGGACGGTGCTGTTTAAGTCACAGTCATTTGCATTGCGCAGCAGATTGAGTGAGTCCCCTTCCTGTATTGAATTAAAAGCAATGTATCACCAAGATGCAGGAGAAGTACACATTTCTTGTTTGCCAGAAGAGGAAAATTAGTAATCACTAGTGTGTTCTGTAGAAAGTTGATTAGTGGCAGTGCACAATTACATCAATTCATGCGAAACACACCACAAAATCTACATCATTCAGTCTGCTATTCTGCGGCCAATGCATGGCATCAATCATTACCTGTTGCATCTCATCTCGTTAACGCTGCAGGCCGTCTCTTTCGCCATCATCATGATGGACGGTGCTGTTAAGTCACAGTCATTTGCATTGCGCAGATTGAGTGAGTGCCCTTCCTGTATTGAATTAAAAGCAATGTATCACCAAGATGCAGGAGAGAAGTACACATTTCTTGTTTGCCAGAAGAGGAAAATTAGTAATTACTAGTGTGTTCTGTAGAAAGTTGATTAGTGGCAGTGCACAATTACATCAATTCATTCATGCGCAACACACACAACAAAATCTACATCACTCAGTCTGCTTTTCTGCGGACAATGCATGGCATCAATCATTACCTGTTGCATCTTATTTTCAGTTAATGGCCAGTCTCTCTCGGCTCTGAAGGAGGATAGCTATAGAAGTCATCAGATTCATGGTCCACTTGTTTTGGAAGGACGAGGAAAGTTTGAATTTGTTGTTACCATCATCCAATCATCATTCATGAGGGAAATGGAATTGACCAGGAGATGCAGTATGATCGAGCGGAGGAGCTGGATTCTGAGGACTGTAGTGTCAAATGGCAGACACCTGAAACTTGTATCTTAAATTAGAAGATTAGAAGACGGTGATAATGCATTGGTTGCGATTCACAAGTTTATAACCGGAACAACAGACACAAACAAAGGGGGAAAAAAGGGAGGAAGACAGTAAGTGCGAGCCTAATTGTCAGGGAAGTATAGCTCGTCCTCAAACTCTGGGGGATCGTCCAGTAGTAGGTAATCATCTGACACAATACTTCCGTCACCTGAGCCGCTGTCCTCATCTTCCTCTGTTGATTCATGCATTGTGTAATTCGGTGGTATGAAGTGCTGATTCATTTTGATCATTGTTAACCTCTCCACGTTTTTGGGAGATAGACTGGTCCTTCTCAAGGTTACAATGGAACCAGCAGCACTGAAAACACGTTCGGAAGAGACACTTGCGACAGGGCAAGCCAGATAGCTTATTGCCAGCCTGCTGAGCTGTGGCCATTCAGACCTTTTCCTATACCAATACTGCACTGGGTTTTGATCAACGTACACCTCTGTTGGGTCGTCCAGATAGGCCTGGACCATCCGCTCAATGTTCAGGGTTGCTGCTGGTAAGCTTTTGTGCTGTTTTTTCTGTGCATCAGCACTGTGCTTACGGCCCATCTTTACATACCAATCTGATAATGATTGTACTCGGCTGAATGATCCAGTTATTGTTTTTGTAGTCGATGGTGATGGTGAGTGTTGCGATTGTGAGCCAACCGCACTGCCCTCAGCCGACGAAGTTGCACTTGATTCTGCATGGCCTGCTTCAGTATCAGTACTTGTTGTGGGTTGATGTGGCGGGCTTTTAATTAGCAGCCCTTCGTTTTCAAACTTGATGGCTGCTTCAGCTATACAACTTTTGTAGCGGGCAACATCAGTGTCGGAAAAAGAAAGGAATAGTCCTAATTTTGCACGTGGATCCAGAATTGTGGCACAAATGTAATGGTCTTGTGACAAAATTTTATTTTGTATCCTTACATTTTCTGATAAGCGCCTGGATAAGCTCTCCACCAAGTCATGGGCTTGCCTTCTGTCCTCTACACCTTTGTAGGATTCAGACACATTATTCAGCTCATGCTCTAGCATTTGCAACAATGGGATCGCTTGGCCCATTGTACAGTCCTCCTTGCTGACTTCACGTGTGAAGACCTCAAAAGGAGACAGCATCTCAGTCAGGCATTGAATTAGGGTCCATTGCTCCCTCTGAAGGGTCATGCCTTTAACACTAGCATCACTGCTTCTGTACCAGACATAATCATTGAGTGACCTGTGCTGTTCGTACAGACGATCAAGCATGTAATACGTTGAGTTCCAACGTGTTGCCACCTCCTGGATGAGTGCCTTGACTGGCACCCTACGCTCACGTTGGAGGATCCTCAGCTGCTTCCGAGCTTTAAAAGAATGGCTGAAATGAGTGCATATTCTTCGGCAGATGGACAGTAAATTGCTTACTATGGGTTCTTTTTTCAGAAAGTCTTGCACTATAATGTTTATGCAGTGTGCCAAACACGGAACCCTGAAATAGGAACCAAGTTCCATGGCCTTAAGTACATTACTGCCATTGTCTGTGGCAACAAAACCAATACCAAGCCCTCTGGGCTGCAGCCATTCCAAAACCTTGGTGCGAAACTCTTCTAAAATGTTTTCAGCCGTATGAGATTTCTCCATGGCGAACATGGCTACAGTTGCATGTTTCCGAGTACCTTCAAAAATCGCAGCTGTGTCAACAACACCTCGTGCAGATAGTTGATCTTTAACCCCCACAAAAGAGATCCAGTGTGCAGTGATACACATGTAATCTGTGGCTTGGCAACTGGTCCACATGTCTGTTGTCAGGTGGATATTGTGCACAGCACTCTTCTGCAAAGCTTGTCCAACCAATTCCAGCACATCATGATGTAGTGCCGGAACAGCAATTCTTGCGAAATAGGACCGGCTTGGAACTTTCCATTTCGGGCAGATGGCAGACACAAATTCAAGGAAACCCACCCCTTCCACAAATGAAAAAGGAAGAAGGTCCAGCGCTAACATTTTAGCCAGCTTCGCATTGTACAATCGTGCCGTTGGGTGGTTGCGTTGGAACTGCCCCTCCAACCTAAACATGCTGTCAATGGTAGGCTGGCTTACTTTCCTTAGTGGTGCCATTAACCCACTAAGGCTCAACGACACAGATTGTCTCATTGAGGTACTCGCCGCCGGTCGCCTTGGTGTCTCACCCACACTCTGAGTATGGCTCTTACTGCGGTGCCACTCTGATGTTACTGAGGAGGATGTGGGCGTTACCACTGCAGTGACTGCACTACTGGAGACAGGGCTAGAAATGCCTCCCTGTTCTTCACCTGCCACCACAATAATATCGCTCCCTGATTCCTGACCAACTTCAAAGGGTTTAGTTTTCCTACTTTCTTTTAACTTAAGTAGGTGATCCTCCCACACAATAGTGTGGTGTATTCTGAGATGACTTGCTTGTCCTCCGGTACCATAGTTTGTACCAAGCTTACCACGCCGAACACCTTGCCGACAAATTGCGCATATAGCAATGTTCTCCTCCTTGGCGCTAACAGAAAAGAAGTCCCAAACTGGGGAGGAGAACTTTCTGGCACTGCTGGATGTGCCACTTTCAACACCAGATGAACTTGAGGGGGTCCTTGAAAATATGTGACCCTGTCCACTTACACTGTGACTTTTACTACCACTTCCTACTGAGGTGGTTGAGCTGGATGTAGGTCCCTGCCGGGCCTTGGAAAATATGGCAGCTGGAGGTAGTGGTGGTGTAACCTGTGTTGGTGAGATCCGTGCTGCATCCCACTCAGTAGCAGCCTTTCTGGATAGGGTTAGAATGTCGGTCTCCAATCCCTTTGGGGCGGGAGTAATGTGCGTGATGACTGGCTCGTCTTCATCAACATCATCACCCCCCTCTTCTACATCTACCTCCATAACTCTAAGTTTTTCTGGGACCTTCCTTTTCAGAAGCAATGTCTTGTGGCGTACTTCACTCTCAGACCGAGCTGGTGGGACCCAAGTGTCATCACGATCATCAGAAGCGGGGCTTGAAGAAGAAGATGATGGACTAAGCCTCCTTTTCCTTGCTGGTGGTCTGGAAGACAATAGATGTTCTGAAACAGTGGTTTGACTTCGCTCCGCTTTGTCTGCAGGAAGCTCGATTTCCTGAAATGCCCCTACGTCAGGAGCAACAACTACTATGGTGGGCTGTTGTGGCGGCTGCTGCTGTTCTGGTTGCGGCGGCTGCTGCTGCTGTTCTGGTTGCGGCGGCTGCTGCTGCTGGTCTGGTTGCGGCGGCTGCTGCTGTTCTGGTTGCGGCGGCTGCTGCTGCTGTTCTGGTTGCGCCGGCTGCTGCTGCTGTTCTGGTTGCGCCGGCTGCTGCTGCTGTTCTGGTTGCGCCGGCTGCTGCTGCTGTTCTGGTTGCGCCGGCTGCTGCTGCTGTTCTGGTTGCGCCGGCTGCTGCTGCTGTTCTGGTTGCGCCGGCTGCTGCTGCTGTTCTTGTTGCGGCGGCTGCACACTGATCTGCTGAGTTTGCACCTGCGTTGAACTTGATTGTGTACTACTTTGCGGTAATGACATTTCTTCAACATCGCTGCCCGTTAGTAGACTGGCTACCTCTGCGACAGTAAAGCCCTTGGGCCTAGGTTGGTGGGGTTGCTGGACCGCTGTGCTGCTCCCAGCTTGGTTCCCGGACAACGCTTTGGTGCCAAAAAAAACCTTGGCCGGCACACCACCAGTCGTGGTTAATGGCACTTCCTTTTTCTGTTCCTTCTTCTCACCAGCAACTTTCTTGGTACTGGACCTGGTACCTTTCTTTGGGGCCATCTTATTCCGACGTCAGGCAGGAGGCAGATGCACAACAAGTTCTGGTCACACGTGGGCGTGATGCGCAGCAGGACTTCTGTCTGGCTGGCAGTACAACGGGTAGCCAGGTGATGCCGATGACACCTCCTACTCTGTCTTTTGTGCACCTAAAAGCAAAGAAGACAGGAGAAGAACATCAGTGAAATGTTGCATTTGTTTTTGTGGTTCAGTTACTTAGTACTGTACTAGTGCAAACAAAAGATAGTCTAGCCATTTATGAATTTTTTTTAACTAGAGCTATGTTATACTACTAGTACTGTGTACAGCCACACTACACTCTCAGGAAGGTGATGTCTAAAAATTCAACAGATCACATAGAAAACACTTGATCAATAAAGCTGTGGCTATCTGCTCTGGTAGCAGTGGATGAAAGCAGGCCTGCTGGCAGACAAGGCCAGGCAAGCTTGCAGGCCTAGGCCTCAAAATGGCCACCAGCCACATGGCGAGCCCCAACAACATCAGCAAGGCCACCCCAAAATACACACTTCCCCAACTCAATCCAATGCCATCCATGCCCAAAATGATGTCTAAAATCAACAGAACACACAGAAAACAGTAGATTACTAAAGCTGTGGCTACCTGCTCTGGTAGCAGTGGATGAAAGCAGGCCTGCTGGCAGACAAGGCCAGGCAAGCTTGCAGGCCTAGGCCTCAAAATGGCCACCAGCCACATGTCCAGGCCCAACAACATCAGCAAGGCCACCCCAAAAAACACACTTCCCCAACTCAATCCAATGCCATCCATGCCCTAAATGTGATTGAAAATGAAATATATTCAAAAAACAAAAGGAACAGTTGCTTCATCATGCACACACACACCCATGAGGCCATGCCCATGGCTAGCTCGGGCCTACTACTACAACCCACAAAATTAAAATAAATTAAAAAAAAAAAAAAGGAATGATGATAATTAATTATCAAAAATAAATTGTAGTTACACAACAACTGCAATGCCCACAATCAAACACAACAACCACTTACCTGTAAAATATCCTATTCCAAAAATCCTGAAATCCAATTGCAATGATGCAGCAGACAAAAAGAGAGATCTTTCCAGCTCCAAATCCAAAGGCAGAATGAGCAGGAGATGGACAAAGCACTGGGAGGAGCCTGCTGGACAGGAACAGGAAGTTGGAGAATCTGTGTCACTTCCTCCCTCTCTCCACTTTGTAAAAAAAAAATGACTCCTGGAGTCCTTGCACAAAAAAGGAAAGCCAAATGTGAATGTAAGGAGTTCTTTTCATCCAAAATCAGTATTTGCAGATGGTTTCATGCTGCTATAGCCGATATTCCTCTCCAAATTGTAAATTTTACATTGTTGAGTTCTCCAGCTTCACATTACTTCCGCCGGCGTGTCGAAAACGATATGATCGCGTTCTCTTCTTTGTCCCTGTCGCGTTGGATATGACGTGTTCGCGGTCTCTTTCTCCTGTTCGCGTTCGATTTCATGTGCCCGCGTCCTCATTCTCTGGCTCGCGATGTAGAATGACATGTTCGAGATCTCAATCTTCTCATACTCGCGCGGTGCATGATCGCGAGAAGAAAGACCTGATCGCGCGACAAATGACGTGATCGCGTGAAAAATGACTTGAATGCGGCCGCGAACTCTCGCGAGACAGCGCAAAATGGCTACCAAAATCCAACATCTCGTGGAGAACGCGACCGGGTCAAGAAAACTTGTCGGAGAACGCAGGGATTCAGGTAAGGCGATCGCGCGCGCGCGAGAATGTATTGTTTTACAGCGCGAGCAAGAAAAAAATTATCGCTAAGCTGCGGAATGCGGAAATTTTGACATTTTCGCGCTTTCCGCGGAACGCGAGAATGCCAAAATATCGCAACTTCCGCGAACGGAACGGAATTTTGGCCCAGGCCTACAAATGTGTGCAGCACAAATATGGGGCATGTGTGTTAATGTACTTTTCACTTTGTCATCCTCACAGGTTGATGCCCACCAGAAGCAGGAGATATGGCTGACCATCGCCCGGGCAGTTCGTTCGGTGGGGATCTACAAGCACCGGATCCGCAACTGCCAGAAGAGGTGGCATGACCTTCGGGGCTGGACCCGGAGGATCACTAGAGTCCAGCTGAAGCTGTCACCTCCACGCAGGAGGGGTGGACACCGGACCCTGACCCCCCACATGCTCCGGATCCTGGCGGTGGTCTTCCCGGACCTGGATAGACATCTGAAGGCCAGATAGCAGCAATCTGTGTACTATGTCTGACATGCTAATTGCAGTCTTTTGGCCTGGTCACACTTCCACATTACATAGGTCTTGTAGTCCAATACTCAGGTCCCTCAATTGTGTGATGCACCCTCCTCATCTATTCCACAGGTGTGGCCCCTACAGTCTGTTGCTTGTGTCACTAGGGCACTGTGTCCCTGCAGTCAGCTATGCTTCAGCTACCGGACAGCATCTGTTCCCGTAACTCTGTTGTGTGTTTCATGGGTGGTTCAATTGTTTACCCAATGCCTGGGATCTGACATGTGATCTGTGTGTGCCCTTGATATGTGTTCCAATTGCTGGTCTGACTCGCCACATGTGGCTGGGGTATTTCAAACAAACCCATGCAGCAGGGGACTCCAATTTGTGGGCCTCAGGAGTATTTATATCATGTATGTCACACTTGCTTAGCCACCTGACTACTGTCCAGGGGCAAACACTGTTTCACGTAGACCTGAGCAGTCATGCCTCCTCAAGGGCATTTAGAAACACTCTGTAATCCCATTCCTGTGTATCAACTTACAGGTTGTGCTTAGTGACATGTGCCTTCAGGTATCTGCCTCTGTGTCATTATGGTGTGGCTTCCTGTTATGTACAACTGGGTGTCCATAATTTTGAGGGTCAGCGGGACATCTGAGATGTGACTGTGAGAGACAAGACCTGTGTGACATATAGGTGTGTGATCATCTGACAGCGCACAATGGTGTATGCAACTGTGTACTTCAGGCAGCTGGGTTACATGCACAGCAGACTGTGATGTGCCAATGTACATGGAGTTGTGTTTGCAGAGACTCATATGTCTGATTTGCATGATGTGTGGTCTTCTTGGTCCTGGATATGTTGTTTGGAGAGGATGGGCAAGTGAACTTGTCATCTGCAGAGTTTACCCCTGAGCTATTATTGTAACACAGCACACTGGCATTTAATTTGCTATGAGTGATCCTGCATTGTGTTCAACTGTGCACCATGCACCCCATTGCGGCATTGACTATCAGGACATGAGTACATCATAGTGTGTGTTGCTGGCATGCATCACAAGCATGTGAAATGTGTTTCATCCAGACACCTGTACTGAGTCAGTGGCAAGAGATGTGCTGTGTGTATAGTGACATACTCCTACATGTTCACTTGCATGTCCAACTGATGTGTGGGTGGTGCATGTCGGGACATTGGGGTATTAGCATCCAACATGCAACAGACATATGGGTGCAAGTCAAGGAGGGATATGTGTGCCATGGCTGAGGTTAAGAATGACAATTGGCTCATTATAAACAGTGTTGGTACTTTGAGCAGTGTTCAGCTGATGATGCCAGGCCTTGCCCTATGATGTGATGTACTCACTGTGGTGTGTGCTGTCAGTGCAGGTGACTGATGTTGCTCTCTTTCTTCCTGTTCCTATCCAGATACATCCACGGCCACAAGAGATGACAGCTCCATGGACCAGGAGGGGCGACAGAGCCTGACAGGGACAGAAAGGGAGGAGCCAGGGGGACCCAGTGGCACGGAGGGCAAGTGGAGCCACACCGAGGAGTTGTAGCACCATCCCCCCACTGAGGACCACAGCAGCTCAGAGGATGACTCCCTTTTGGAGGCGGGTGTCAGCAGCCACCAAACCCCAGCTAGTGAGGCTGTTCCCGACACCGCCTCCACCGCCAACATCACCACCCTCCCATCGGCTCCCATCCCAGAGGTCCGTGGTGGCTCCCGTGTTCGGGAGCATGTCTCCTTTGTGCTAGGCACCGCACCCCCTGCCCCTGTGTTCCCTGCTGCCCTGAGTGAGGAGTCTGTGGACTTCCTTAGACAGATCAATGTAGGGCAGACATCGATGCTGAGTGTCCTCCATGCACACACCACTCTGTTGATGCAACTGGTGTCGTTCATGGAGGGCATTTCATCGGGCATGTCTGCCCTACAGAGGACCAATCAGTCCGTGGCCTCCTCCCTGACGGCAGTAGTGTCCCTCCTCCAACAGTCCCACACCCCTCTTACCCCTGCACCACCCACGAATCCTAGCAGCCTACCTGTCCCAAGCACACACACACCTGCACATTCTCACAAAGCCACAGACACGGGCAGCACACAAACACCAAAACCAAGGGCTAGACGTGCACACAAGTAAGTGCAGGGGACTGATACCACACTCACAGGGGCTGGTTTGCAGACACACACACAGTCATCCACCACCACTCCTCAGTCCTCCAAAACCTCTCCCTCCCAGCCCCCTTCCCTTGCCTCACCTGCAACCCCATCTCCACAGAAGCTCTTCCTCTGTGACCTTGGCCTCTTCCCCACCGACCCAGCAGATCCAGATTATAAGGGGAAAAGGAAGTCCCTACACACAGAGGGGAGTTCCCCTCACACCTGGACACCCTCCCCTAGGTGCAGTCAGACTGGGGCCCCCACCCGCAAGTCCCCCCGGAGCAGGAAGAGCAAGACCCCACCACCGCCACACAGCTCCAAGGCAAAGTCTCCGTCCTCCATCCCCCAGGCCACCACTCCAGAGGCTCCCCCACCACACCCTGCCCCGGGTTCCCCCACCCACAGATACACCATCCCCAAAATGCTGAGGCCCTCCCCCCCACCACTTTCTCCTCCACACCCTGTCAGACGGTTAGTGCCACTGATGTGGGGACCTTGTCCCACACCTCTGTCCTGCCGACCTCACCTGCACCCCATTCCGCTCACATGGATTTAGGCACTGCCGTAGAGTCCCTGACCACCCCGTCTGACTTGGGCACTGCAGTGGGGACCCAATCCACTCCATCTGACCTGCCCACTGAAGTTGTGCTGGCACCCACCCCATCTGACTCGTGCCCCACAGTTGTGACTGCACCCACCAATTCAGTCAGTTCCACTGCAGTTGCAAGTGACTCTCCTGCATCCACCACCCCTTCACTGCCTCCTTCTGCTACGCCCTGATCCTGTACCTGCAGTGCCTGGCCTGCCCCCATGTATGCTCCTCCGAGGTGATGTCCCCTGTCCTTCCAGTGCAGGCAAGCAACGTGTGACAGTTGCCACTCAAGTTCACTCCTTGTAATTTGATAATGGACTGGCCATTGGCCTTTTGTTTTAACGGACGTTTAAATTTTCATATGCTGAATAAAGCTTTTTTCTTTATCCTTGTGAACTTGATTTAGCTGTACATCAGGTTGATGATGTTCAGCATGCACTTGCACCTGTAATGCTTGGTTACCAATGTTGAATACTGAGGTGTTGATGTGAGGTACTCCATGTGGTCCATGAGATATGTATCCTATTCTGGTCGGTATCCATGTCATCCTTTGCAGCTACCTGGGTGTGTCATGATCAACTATTTGTGGACATCTCTGTGAACATTTCATTTGCATGGTCACATCTGTGGCTTGCACCCATGCACATATGATGTGCTTCCCATTGTCCAATTTGTCTATTTCCCTGACTTTGGGCGCATCTCCACTGGACCTACAGGTGTGGGCATCATTGGTATAGGAGCAACTGGGTCCTCTGTGCAACTCTCTGTACATATGTGTTGAGTATGTGCAGATGACTTAGGGGAGACTCACGTACCCAGGCTGTTGTGACCAGAGCCTTCATTGTGTGGTAACTGAAGGCTGACTGACCAAGTGTTCCGCTGACATGAGTGGGACGTGCTGTGACTCTGTTTGGCACAGCTGGGCTTCCGCAGAAGTTGGATTCCCTCAGGCTATGTCACGGATGTGTTGTTCCGTGGCATAGCCTGGGCCCATGGTGTGTGTTGTGTGAGCATGTGTGTGTGTGTCCACATCCCTTTTCATACACAGGCAGTGTTCCCTTGATATGTTCCTGTTGTTGATGCTTGCCGAGTGGTACTGTGTTCATCCCACAACTTTTCCATGGGCTACCAGATGTGTGGGTGCATGACACACTACTGTTGATTGGAGGTTCATCATTGGGATTTGTCTGTTCTGTGTGGTGATGATGTGGTCAGACGCAGATGGAACACAGTCAGGCACTTTTTTGTTCGCAATCTCATGTAGTTGTCCCTAGGTGGTACCTTTCAGTGATTGAGACAATTGTATGTGTGTGTGACTGCTCCCACTTGTCCGGTTCAGGGCTGCAATGTTTTGGGCCAAGTATCTACTTTCAAGAGCATATGTCGCCAGCTGTATTATTTGTTTAATTTCAGATTAGACTGTTGTTGGTGCTTGACTGGCAATGATCATCGACATTGATGCATATAATTCTCCGATGTACATACAAATCAGCATTCTTGGTTTTACAATTCACTAATTCATTGATCCAGTGCTTTACTCCATTCAATTCTACCGACTGATCCTTAATTATTGTTTTGCAAGTGGTACAAGTACTGCATGGAAAATTTCCCATCAATTTAGAACCATCCATAATATTTGTCTGGTATTTTTGATTTTGTTTTTACAAGATGGTTACGAACTGTTTTATTTTGTCTATATGCATAGATAGGCTTATTTAAGGTAGGTTTACCTGGGTTGTTTAAAAGGAACCAATTCTTAGTGATGAGATTTTTGATTTTGTTGCTCATACCACTAAAATTGGTAACCATCACTATGTCTCAGTGCATTCTACTTTGTTTCTTTCTTCAAAGAGGCTTTCACGATTGTAATATTTTGCCCAATTGTAGGATTGTCTAATGAGTCATTTTGGATATCCGCAGGCCAGTGGATTCTCTTGTTGTATCTAGGCATGGGTTTCAAAGTCCCACATGTTACTACAATTTCTGGAATGCTATTTTTTTTTTTAATTAGGATGATTGCTTGTATGGTGCAGTAACGTGTTTCTATCAGATGGCTTGGTGTATAATTACACTGATAGAGCTTCCTCATTTTCCTTAATAGTTATGTCTAAACAATTTACCAAAATTTGGCTTTTTTCAGAGGTGAATTTAAGATGAATTATTCAGGTCTATTTCATTCCCTTCCCATATGAAAAAAACATTGTCAATGAATCTTGACCAGTTTTTTACATTTTCATAGTATGGTGCAATTTAATTGTAGATTTGTTTCTGTTCAAACATACCTACGTACAGGCAGGCTAAACTGGGAGCACAGGTTGCTCCCATGCTAGTCCCCTTGGTTTGACAGTAATAATTGTCACCAAAGAGGAAGATGTTGATCATTAAAATTATTTCAATGCCATCTACAATAAAGTCATTTAATGGAGATAAGTCTTCATCACCATTGCTTAAACTGTTCTTTACCATCTCTACTGTGACTTTTTGTGGGATATTAGTGTATAAAGACTAAGTCTGGGCAAAGCACTACGCTACGCCCGCGTAGTTTGCAAGGTTTGCGCTACTTTGCACTACTCGAATTGCACGTTGCACAGTGCAAACACGTGTAGCGTAGAGCAGCGGTCATTTTTTGTTTGCTCGCGGTCCTCAACGTCAAGTTGGTAATCGCAAGCAAGCAAAATGACATCCCGGCGAGACTTTTTCCTCGTTCGCGATCAGCAACATCAAGTTGCCGATCACGAGCGTGGAAAATAAACCTCCCGTCGAGATTCTCAACGCGGGGAGATCAGGTTTCTCATTGCGAGTGGTCGCGTATGCTTGTGACCGCTCGCAATGAGAAACTACCAGTCCGCTTTGAGAAAGCTGCCGCACGAGTAAAAATCTACTTGAGCGGCAGAAAACTACAGAGCACACTGTACAAGATGCCATTTTCAATGATTGCACAGTGCCGGATGCTTGTCCGCACTGTGCAATCATTGAAAACCGGCATCTTGCACAGTGCAAACAGGGTACTACACGGTTCGCGAAGTGCTACGTGTAGCTCGCGTAGTGCGAAGTGCACTTTGCTTAGCTACGCATAGCACTACTTCGCGAACTACGCCCAGGGTTAATAAAGACTCTATGTCTAAACATACCAACCACTCTAGTTAATTGTTAAATTTCAAGCCTTCTATTTTATGTATCATGTCGGTTGTATCCTTAATATAACTAGGAAGTTTCTTCACTAACGGTCTAATAAAGTGATCAACATATTTGCTAAGCGGCTCAGTGATGGAATTAATGCATGATACAATTGGTCTCATGGGAGGATTATTGAGATCCTTATGCACTTTAGGGAGCCCATAAAGTGCTGGTATAGTAGGAAATATTACAATCATGAAACCTCTTTGAAGAAAGAAACAAGTAGAATGCACTGAGACAAACATAGTGATGGTTACAAATGTTAGTGGTATGAGTAACAAAATAAAAAATCTCATCAATAGTAATTGGTTCCTTTTAAACAACCCAGGTAAACCTACCTTAAATAAACCTATCTATGCATATAAACAGTTCGTAAACATCTTATAAAAACTTAAATCAAAAATCCCAGACAAATATTATTAATGGTTCTAAATTGATGGGAAATTTTCCATGCAGTACTTGTACCAATTACAAAACAATAATTAAGGATCAGTCGGTAGAAATGAACGGAGTAAAACACTGGATCAATGAATAGGTGAATTGTAAAACCCAGAATGTGATCTTCCTGATGATTTGTCCTTGCCAGAAAGACTATATAGGAGAAACTAGTCGAGAAATAACATTTTGTCCTAATGAACATAAGTCAGCAATGTCAAAGCCCCACTAGTAGAACATTGGGAGGAAAAGAACCATAATGAACATGATCTCTGCTGGTTCATTTTAGAGAAAATTAAGATATCCCTCAGAGGAGGAAATATAGATAAAAAGAGAAAACAAAGGGAGCAATTTTTTATGTCAAAATTCAATACATACGGCCAAGGGTTGAATAGTAGAGAAGAGTGGGAGAGACTGATATGCTAAAGTGTGCACTGCCCTTGATTAATTAGTAACAGCAAACTATATTATTATAGTTAAGGTTCACACTGCCCTTGATTAATGAGTAACAGTAGCATATATGAATATGGGATGAGCAAAAACATTGAAAATTGTTCATGTTGATTTATATGTACATCGGAGAAATATATGCATTAATGTCGATGATAATTGCCAGTGAAGCGCCAACAACAGTCTAATCTGAATTTAAACAAATGATACATCAGGTGACATACGCTATTGATAGTAGATACATGGCCCAATAGAAAAACACTAAGGTTGCCTGACAACAACATGGCCGACAATCATGACAAAAATATCCAGGATAGTAGATAACATCAGAAGTCTTAAACCGGAAGTAAATTTAATGCGCGTGCAATGAGGACCATTAATATTAATATAAAGGTTTTTAATATCTAGGTACGTACAAATATGAAAATATAAAGAAGTCCCAATTGGTAGATATATTTACCGCGCAATGGGAATTAATAACTGAAAAATATATTTTATAAAATTCGTGAGATCTATTATTAATAAATGAAAATTAAAATGTTGGCTATAAGACATAGATATAATGTTCTTTTTGACTTGATAAATAACTTATTTGTCAGATGCGCTAAATTTTAAGAACTGGCGTGGGTGGACTGATAACAATATGTCCGCCACGCTCGAATCAATTAACCCGCAAGAGTATAAAGGACCTCAAGTTTTTTAACCTAGAAAGAGAATCGACATCCTAGAGAGAAGCGATACCGATATATAGAGGTAAGGAGAGGGGGAGATTGCTTCTTAGATCGAAATATTAAGAAACTTAGGTCTGATAACATTTAGACAATGCTTAGATGCCAATTTTTTTTAAAAAATAACGTGGGCTCTAATAATTGCGGTAGCCTTCCAGATAACTCGGCTAAAATATACGGGCGCTATTTATCCACATACCACATAAAATAAGTTGGGAACGCTCTAAGTAAAAAATAAAAAACAATTCTCAGTGATGGCAACTTTAAAATTGTTCACGGCTTAACATTACATCCCGGGTTTTTGACTACCTGTCTAGTAACTGACTAGTAACTGGCTAGCAACTTGTTTGGGTAACTGTTCATGTTCCCTACAAGACAACTTAAGCGTATCACATGTTTATAAGACATCTCGGGGACCGCATGTGCAAAGCGGTTAATTAAAAGATTGTATCAGAAAATTCCTTTAAATACTGCATCCCGAGTTTTCAAATAGAATCAGTACGTTAAAAAATACGGGACTTTTTACAACAGTGAGATCTTGCAAATAAGGGATAAGCCTTGTAAAACGCTGAGCCTTAAGCTTTGAAAATACAAATTAGATTCCACAAGCATCTAAATATCTTGTGTGTGTTTTCGCTTCTTAAAGAAACTGGGAATCCAAATGAATTAAAAAAGGATACCTTCGCACATATCTCATGACGGATGATATTTAAAACTGCTTTCATTATCAACTGTGTCTATTGAATTAAAAAAAGCATTTTAATTGAATCAGGGTAAGTTGACAACTTTAGAGAAGCATATATAACGGTATTTTTCATACCCTTTAAAAATAAGATCTTTGTACTGATATAAGACAATACATACCTCTAGGTATATACCGGCTTGAATGACTGGGCGATCTGCGAAGCTACGTTAATATATGTGATACAATCACATTTTTAAGTAAGTAACTAAAGGAACTTTTAAACATCCTAATCTTTTCGGTATTTCCTAAATAGAACTAATAATACAAGTTTTATATTTATAGGTTCCGATTAAGTGGAAGGATTTAATGTTAAAAAGAATCCGCAGAGAAAAATACTCGCACCAGTCCCTTGAAAGAGGTATACTTATAGTTGACCTTGATTCTGGTGGGAAAAGGATAGATCTAGTAATGGGAGTATTCAGTGGCGTCACTAGGGTTGGTGTCACCCAGTGCGATAACATGGTGTCACCCGTGCAGTCCGCACCCCCCGTCCCCCTTAGTGACGCCACTGGTTGTGACCTATTTGGCCCAGGGTCCAATCCCATTTATTTTTTATTATTTTGACAGCTTTGTGTGAACACCAGATTGCATTACACACTGTCAATTTTTTTTTTTAGGCATGGGTAAGTTAATTGCTTTTCACAGAATCACAGAAAGTTGAGCTAACGCTGGGACTCGAGCTTCGTCCCTCAGTTGAAAAAACTCATCTCTGGCCATTCTGCCACATCTCCTTCCATCTCAGTTTTATCTAATCCTTCAGTTAAATTGGGAACTTGAAAGATAAAGTGACTCAAACCTGATATTCCCCTCTGCTCTATCCAAGGCCACCTCAACCAGTGACCCACAGAAGGCCCGCCCCTGCTCCACCCCATGCTCACTCGCGCCCGGGGCCCTCTGTGGCTTTCGTCCACGGGGCCCTTATGTTTGACACCTGTCAGTGCTCGCCACGTCCCATGGACACCGCATCGGTGATTGTGCCCAGAAGTGCCGTCCGCACCGGGTCTGCAAAACAAGGAACAAAACTCGGCCTCCGTCTGGTGCGGTGATGCTGCCTGGCTTCCCTTCCCTCTACCGGCTGCACACAGCTCTCTGGAGCGCATGACGAACCCACAGCACAGGCAGATCAAGGGCTGCAGGTTGGAGGCTGACACCACGGGCTGACCTGATGCACAGGCCCCCTGTGCACCGAGAGGAACACAGGCACCCGACCATGCACACAGCATGCACCCCGCACCCGTCCATGCACATGCACCCACCCTGCTGCCCTTCAGGGAGACCTGCTACACAGGCCCCTCTGTGCACCCGGTGGCACACACACGCACCCGTCCATGCACACTCACCCACCCTGCTCCCCTGCAGGCTGACCTGATGCACAGGCCCCTGTGCACCCGCTAGCACCGAGTAGAACACACGCACTCGTCCATACATATGCGATGGTGTCACCCCATGTGAAGGTGTCGCCCGGTGCAGTCAGCACCCCCGCACCCACCTAGTGACGCCACTGGGAGTATTGATTAGTATGATAAGGTAACACCATAATCAAAATGAATAACACAAGTCTCATATTTATAGAACCTTACAGAATTGAAGGATATAATTAGGAGATTCCATCCCGAACCTTAAATAAACGTGCATCATAATTGGAAGGAATGCATTAAGGAAGCCAACCTGACTTACACCGGTATAAAGGGGCGTGAGTGACCTTATTCAAGGCCTATTTAAAGCTAAGATGAATATCTGAAATTTCAACAGTTTATATAATAGTAATAAAAATTATTAACAGGCTCCATATAGTTCGCATGGACCACATCTGTACAGGATTTAGGTTCAGAAGTGAAGCTCTATTTCATTTTGGCAGCCCAGGATTAAGAATAGCACCTGAGGCATTTTCTTTTAATTAAATGAATTTGAACAATATAGACTAAATAAAAATAAACCATGATTTACTATGGTAGTGCACACTGAACCAACCCATTCTAGGAATAATGAGTAATTCATTTTCCTTCTCTTTTTCTGTTTATAAAAACAATGGTTTTAGATTTTAAATGAATCTGTATGCAACAAAGATTGTGATTTACAAGTCCTGAAGAAGACGGAGATACAATCGTCAAAACACTGTGTCGACACCTGTTATATGCAATTTGAATTTTTGTTTTTTACTTTGTATAATTGAATAAGTATAATAATAACTGCTAAATGTAACACGAGACACACATTTGTCAAAATGTGATGAAATTGTATATCAATTGTTATTTGAAAATTGTCAAGGCAGTTTTATTCTGATGAGTTTTTATAAAGAACCATTTTTTTCTTGTAAATGTTTTCAATTAAAATTATATATAATAAATTGTTACAGAATATATTTTATTTGTCATATGGTGACTTTTTGAGAAGGTTTTGGTTCAGTGGATACTATTAGATTGTCTATGTTTTAGAATTTAAGCACAGAGGGACATTTTGTTGTAAAACTTTCCCACCCAGTCCCTGCTGGCCAAACTGGGGTTACTCTCTTACTTTATAAAGTTCATAATATTGGGCGATTGTCAAAAGGGAAACTGAGGAAAACATGGTCCAAGAACTCTCACTCACTTTAAGGCGGCTAGATATTTCTGGTAACATATTAGCAACTAATTTGTCAACGAACAGGTGTTTACCCGTTTAGTCGGCCAGGGACTGACGACTAAAATCATGAAATGTCTCCTTAAATCTTGAAAAGAAATTAGAAACTGACTCATCCTTTTTCTGTTTACAGGATGCTAACATAGTCCAATCTATTTTCTTAGGGGGTATGAGAGTCTTCAATTTACTCACAATAGCTTTTGGAAGGTCTAATATTTCCTGTTAGGGCTTCTGGGCAGGTAACCTGTCCGCATCTATTTCTTGTAGTTTTGCCCAGGTGTCACCAAATGCCCCAGCGTCATTAATTTTCCGTATTGTACTCCACATATCAGGGGGAAAAATAAACCCACATTTTTCCGAGGGTCGGGCAAAGCAGTCTTAAGGGCCATAACATCTGCTCTACTCCAAGGAGTGTAGACACAATTATATATGAAATATCCCTTTACGTCATCAGAACCCTTATCATGTCTTGTTCCCGCACCCATCGTGAGAACATACAGAGGTGCAGCTTCACGTATTGGTCTCATACAGGTGTAATAGTACTGTTAGGATTATTCGCATCGATTGGGACATCTGCATTCTCTGCCTGAGACATTTCTATGTCTATGTTTTTATGCTGTTGTTTATCTAATTTTTGTTCCCTTTTTATTTACAATGTCTCATCCCGTATTTAAACTGCTTGTCCAATTGTATCAGATACATTTTCAAAAGGGTAAGTTCCATCTCCTAATTGCTCATAATCTGCATTTAATTCCTTTGGTTCTGTTTCGCCAGAGATATGTCGCCAATTATATATTATCTCCCAACAGAATTTTTCTAACAAATATAACTGTTTGGGGTCTACCCAAGTCTGAACTGCAATTGTGAGGACCGTCGCTGTAGTAGGCCGATGTGATTCCTCTCTAGCAATGTCCCGCAATTTATCTTTCTCTTCTCTAGATAAAGTAGAGCGAGTCTGTCGCATGGAGTGATTATCTGTATCCACCCCCTTTGAGGGACACACTTTCTCATCTGAAGTACCTCCCTCAGGAGCACTCGGATCAGGAGATTTATACCAGGGTGGGGGTCGCTCTAATAAGATGGAATCATCACAAGGCTTATTAAGTATTGGATAAATAGGGCGTTTAATAGGGTACTGACCATTTACCTGTAATTGACATTCCCTCTCTTTTTTCTATCCCTTCCTGCATCTCTTTATCTCTTAATTCAACACATTTCTGATATATCATCTTCCGCTGTTCTTTCTGTGCTATAGCTTCCACTTTCTTTGCTCTCTCTCGCACTTCCTTGTCCCACATACGCAAACATTCAAACATATCCTGTCTACTCCTCCTGTTGAAGAGACACTATTCCACATACTGAATCTTCTTAAAATCAAATGATCCATTCACCGGCCACTGTAAATCAGGTTCTTTCTTTGTGTATTTGTTCCACAATGAACCATACATTATAGGAGAAATACCATATTTTATATACATATCTCTATTCAGGATCCCTTCTGGGGGAGCCAGCTGACTCTGTTCCAAAACTGTCCTAGTACTACAACAGCAGCACCACTTACGAAGTGTGCTCAAAGCAGGCATGTTGTACAAATATGTGTACAATATTACTTATCCAAAATGAGTTTCAAAAGGAAAAAAATCCCCACAATACCTGCCTTCGGTCTTTGCAAAGAATGAATACCAAAATCAAACCGAACAATCAAGAGTGCCAAATCAGCGACCTTGCCAAACAGAAGTCTTCAACTCCCACCTGCTGATCTCTGGTTGACCTAATGGTCACAGCAAAATTCACCAAAAAAGCCCCAGTCGAGACCGGCTACCACCAGGAGGGTCAAGTCAGGAAAAAAGGAAAATTCACGTTGGCTGCAGGACAAGGGCCTTCTTATGCAGGGTACCCCTCAGTGACAATTTCAATCTTCCGTCGAGACCACTCCTTCGATGGCCCCGTCTCAGATGGTGCCCCACGTACTGGGCGCCAATTGTGGAAATGCGCCCCCATGAGGGCACACTGGTGCAGGGCCCCCCTCTCATCCATGGTTCTGAAGACTAACAAAGAGAGATCAGCACTGGAGTTGAAGTAAAACAAACCAAGTTTATTAATCACTAATGAGTGGGACCGCGCCCGTGCAACATCCTAGTGTGTTGAGGGAAGAAGTACATTGAATTAAAAAACCATCACCCTTATATACAGTTTGTTGCAATGTAATCACATGGGAAGGGCAAATGGAGGGAACAGGTTTAAGCATGGATATAGCTACAGGCAAACAAGAGCAGATGGGTGACCAGGTGTTCAGGAGATGAGAAGGAGAGTAAGGAATGTTTATGGCGGCAATAAACAATTAATTGATAACATCTAAGACCAGGTGCACCGGCACTTGCAGCCCCCAGCACGTACATCAGATTGACCATGTCACAGAGGTCAGCTAAAGTTAAGGACACAGGCTGGGTAAAAAGGTGAGCAGCAGAGAGTGAAATGAACACGACAGAAACTAAATGGACGAGACAGTCGAAATGGCTGCCGCTTATGCTAACATAGAATTTGACACTTTTCCACATATGTGAGTATTGGAGTATATAAGTGAGTATATGTGCCAGTAAGTGATTGTGACAGTGGCTGCATAGATAAGTGTGTGCTTATGTCAGTAGTTTTTGAAGAGAGTACGTATATGGTACTATGAGTGAGGTTGTGTGTGTGTGTGTGTATAACTGTATAGGTGAGTAAATGTCAGTGTAATTAATACTTTGGGTGATTGACTAGGTGTTTGAGTAACTCTTTGGGTGAGTGGCAGTGTGTGAATGTCTATTTGGGTGCATGGATGAGTGGATATGACAGTGGCTGTATTGATGAATGGCTGCGTGTATGAGTGACTGTATGGGTTAGAAAGTGGATGTGTGTGTAGACGTATGAATCACTGAGCGGGTATGTTATAACTGCTATTGGTCTGTCTATGGTTTCGATATTGGTAGTCTGTATTTTAGAGTGAATGGTTTTTTAAATGCTAATTTCTAACTATAACGTCCATAAAACCTGTGGTTTTTTTCAGTGAATTTTTCAGGTTTTTCAAATGCTAATTCATAACTATAACCTCCATGATGAAACCTATGTTTTTTCAACTTATATCAAGGAAACTATGACTGCAATCCCTCGTAACAGCAGGAGAATGTTAGTGGTACTCAGTCTTAAAAACAAAAGGGAAATGCAGACAGTAAATGGCTCTGGTAAAAAGATTACCACACTCACCAGGCATTATAACATGCTTTAACTCCTCTACTAGTCAGAAGTGAGTAATGCACTCCAGAAGAAATGCACTGTCTCTGCCAGGGCAGAAAACAGAGATCGATACAGACCCGTTTGGAGGCCCCCTTTAAAAACTGTGGGTGCTCAACACCAGTGAGGCCCAGCCCAGTGAAACTACTCGGTACTGCCTCAGTAAAACTTTACAAGTCAATGCTCGGTCATTGTATAAGTGCATTGGTTGTTTGAGAAAATGAATAAGTGAATGGATAATGCATGAGTGAATAATTGACTGTAACAGTACTACCGACCTGATTCCATGATCGCATTGTAATGTGCGGTTGTTTAGATGTGTGTATAGGTACTGCATGCTCCATTGCACCAAACATTACCCTATTGCTACATTCAAGTCACTTGAAAATACTTTTATTTATGATTTTTATTTATTGCTTTTGCATTTCGCTGTGGCTGTGAAGATAAATAAGTTTTCCTCGCAGTGAAAGGCAGAGATTGTTCTGTACTACATTCTTTACTTTATAAACAAATTAAAGTGCACAGGGATTTTTAACAGTCGTCCCGTAATATCTTTTGTTTTTTTTAAAGAAATTCCACTACCTGTTAGTATTCCCATGCTCTTTGTTTCAAATGTGGCTTATCCTCACCACCATCCCTAGGGCCCCCCACATACTAACCTCAGCAAAGAAGAGTCTTCGACCAAATGCATGTTCATTAACTGCAGATCAGCCACCAGTTCTGGTGTGAACATTGGCTTCTATTGGAATTCTCAAGGGCAAATGATCAAGCCCATTATCTCCATTTTTAAAGAGGCGATAATTTTAACGCCGTTCTTGATAATATGCCCCTTAGTCTCCAAGTAATTCTGTTTCATTACGCCATGGCTTGAACAGTTGGGGAAGTGCTAAATAGAAAAATTCTCTCTTATCTGGAGTTTTGCAAATGAGTTTTCTGTGGTTAACAAGATTTCCTTTGGCATGTTGTACTAAACATACGTCACATCCAATCACTACATATTTTCCTTGTTTTATATTTTGTGTAACATTTCTCTTGAAGCTGTAATGTTGAAGTATTTTATTCAGACATAGCTTTTCCAGTTTTGACTCCTTTTTTGGATAATATTTATCCAACACATTAGTTTTAACAATATCTGTACTTTCTGGATCATTCTGTGCTAAGTATTCCCTTTCCTCTAATGTTTTCAATACTCTATTTCATGTACAGGCAAGACCTAAACTTACCCAAATGATTCCTCTTGACTTTGAATATAAAATAGAAGAACTCAACTGATCTGAACATTCATAGGATCCAATTTCTCGGTGGGAAAACATTTTCAAGCTAAAGCTGTACAATTTCTTACTTAGACTTGTCTGTCTTTTCCGATTTAGTTATATATGACGTAACATACCATGCAACAGCAATTGAATTATCTGCAAATTATTGAATATCTATGTTCCACATTTTCAAAATAACAGGATTGTAGTCATTAAAATACTTTGACTGTTCTGTTCTTTTCAAGTTGTATGGATTTTTGGAAGATTTTCAAGTGATTGTATGCCTTACTGCTGACAAAAAACTATTTACGCTTCCTTTTGAAATTATTGAACGTGGCAATCCAAAACAACACTTTGTATAAAATTTCCCTTTAGAAATGTATTTTCGTCTACAGTACTTTCCGCATCGGTGACTTTGAAAACTTAAAACTTCTTGTCTCAAGCCTTTTTCTCCTCCTTCTCTTGGAATCTCACAGGTAACATACTGTTCAATGAAAGACAATACAGTTTCATCAGTATCAGTACCACATTTTGGAGCTTTCTTTTTCCATAACAGCATGTGCATATGAGCAGCACCTCTGGCTTGGTACTCTTTTCGCCCAAAAAAATCAGTAACTTTTCCAAGAGGGCAAATATTTTTACTGCAGATAAATGACATCATAGTTTGAAAGCTATGGTTAAAATACCTGCGTATATGAACAGGAGCTAAAGAACAGAGTTCCCCAGGTTTCTTCATTTCAATATTATTAATATTTTAATTTGCTTCTTGTAGAAATTCAATTAAATCTTCCCAGGTGTATTAACACAGCTTAGTGTTACAAACCATGTTGGTCTACCTACGTTTGTTAACATACATTTTAGTTCACTGTGACGACAAAACCAATATTCATTGGTACCACTTTGACATGCCATCAAATGTATTAACTGTGATTCTAAATGTTCATCTCCTTGTTGAACTTTGTCCATGAATTCTTTTGCAGAAACATTTGATTGATAAACTCCTGTTTTTAAAATGTGGTTCACTGCATATGAAAGACAAGACAAATCACTTTCAAACAGTAGATGAAATATATATGTGTGTGTAAAAAACTTTATTTCGGCCGTTCAGGCCATAAAAGTGCAACAAAAAAAACACATACTACCAAGTTCAGTTTTTTAAAAAAAAGGAGCCGGACAATCATTAAATACACTTTAAAAATAGACAAGGGGTGCCTCCAGTTGATCCTCCCCTATAGATGCTTTAGAAGTCCTCTCCTAATATGCCACATGGCATTTGAAAACTGAGATACCGAGAATACAATTGGAGGATCAGTATCATATTTTAAAACTCTAAAAGCCTCGGCACAACGAATAAATCCAAAGTTTTTACATAATTGCCGGGCAGAAAAACAGCACATGCAGATCAGTTTCAGCCGTTAGTTTACAACTAGGGCACTCACTCAAATTCTCCGGAGCCCATGAACTAGTGTACTCTGCCAAAGGTAAATTCCCCCATCTAAATTGTGCGTACAGTTTCCTCGCCATAGGTAGCTGGATTGCATCCAGAAAGGGTTCCTTCATGTACACCTCCTTTACTTGCAAAAACTCCCTTGTCAACCTGCCCTCTTTAGCGTTCTCCTGTAAAGACAGCAAGTTGGATTGCCTAAAATGTTTTATGAGGTTCACCCTAGAAATCATGGGACAGGATAGCTCAGGTGATGACCAAAGCTCTGGTCTCCCAAGCCTACTCGAAAGGCTTCTAATATGGGCCAACCACGTTGTTTTACTAGGACTGAGTCTGAGGAGGAGCTCCTACAGCTCTTCTTTAAACGCATTCAGCTCAGGAGTTACCCATAGCCTCCGCCAACATGTCAGGGGCCTGAGGGCAATCTCTTGATCGATTGGCCTCATCCCCAAGTCCATGCGGAGGGGAACCAGTAGGGTGCTGCGTGGTAGAGCTAAGAGCTGTCTCATGAAGTTATTTTCTGGCTTCACAAAATCCATAGTAGAACTATGCCCCCAAAGCTCCGCCCCATATAATGTGGCCCCTCTTGCTTGAGCCTTGTATATCTCCACCACAGGGGCTGCTGGCTTGAAAGCAGATGTTCTGAGCATTTTCATTATACCCTCTACTGACTGGGTGAGCCTAAGCCGTGCTTTGGTCATCTGAGGGCCCCACCCGAATTGCTCGGACAATGTTATGCCCAGATAATCAAATGTCCTTACTTTGTCAAGGTGGATGCCATTAAGAGAAGGGTTTGGGCGTGTGCTCTTTGGAGGGTTGAAGACCATGAATTTGGTCTTAGATAAGTTTATCTCCAAACCTCTCATATTACAGAACTGTGCAAACCTATCCAGGATGCGTTGAATGCCTAGGGGTGACTTGGACAACAGCAAAGTGTCGTCCGCAAACATCAACGCAGGTATTTTCCCGGTTGCCAGTTTTGGTGCATCAGTATCTATTATGTTGTTTAAAAAAGCAATAAGCCCATTGATGTAAAGACAAAATAATGTAGGGGCTAAAACGCAGCCCTGTCTAACCCCCTTTCTGACAGAGAAGCGCGAGGAAAGTTCCCCATATTTACTACATCTAACTTGTGCATAGTTATCCGTGTGTAGCCTCACCAGCACATTGAGAAGGTATGATGGAATCCCAAGCTCACCAAGCACCTCCCACAGCTTCTTTCTAGGGACAAGATCGAAATATATATGGAATGCATGGTCAAAATCTAGAGTACAATCTTGTTGTGCGATATACTGAGCTGGAATCCGAACAGGTCGGTCATCAAATTGTCCACCTTCTCCAGTGGGGAACAGCTGTGGAACTCAACGAGCTTCTAGGCTTCTTTCCCATACGTTCAATGGAGTTCCCTTTGCTTTCTTCATTTGAAATAATTCAATGCTGTCTCCTGTCACTTCAATTCAAATCAATAATCTTTATTTTGGTTTAACTTAAACCATAAAAGATACATAATAACAGTTCATACACATTGATTGATAAAACACAATTTAAAAAGGACAAGACATTTCACAGGTACCGCTTTAGACAAATACAAATGCTAAAGTGATCACAACTTAAATACAAAATGCTAAAAAAGGAAAAACTGGCAAGCAATCTGAGAAGTTAAAAGTGATAATAAAAATGCTAAGCATACATTTTAATATATCACATTCATTGAGGAGAATGTAGAATCCAGGTTGGGTTGAGGGCAACCGAAGGCTGGGAGGATACATATATATGTATATATATATGGTGAATGTAACCTTCCCACTTAGGTCTGAGCAATAACAAAAGTGCAAATGCTTTAAAGTTGCTGGTGGGATACTATATGCAAGCTACAGCATACCCAACAATACATTCTACCTGATCTCTTAACAGTTTTGTGCAAATGTGGTAAAACAATACATATCATAATTTAAAATTACACATGAGTTTCAGACTACTAACATTTCAAACCTTTTTTTCCTCTTATTATGCCCGCAGCAAACAAACATCTGCTGACACTAAAAACTATTTTCTGGGAAGTGTCAGTTTTCAATATTCTTTCTGCCTCAAAACAAGACCTAGCACCCAGGTTTCGACAGATTGGTTTAATCAATTTTTTCCTGGGCGTGGCATAGGCAGGGCAAAAGAATAGTAAATGAAGGTTATTTTCTCGTGTGTCGAGTTGGCATCATGCACAACAATCCGTATTACTCTCATCTGCATTTTGCCCCCATTTCGATGTGTTCAAGTTGGTTTGCAGAACACCATAACGGAATTTCATATATAAGGATTTTACCAACTGGGGCTGCACTTCAAAAAATTGCTCAAAGGCAAGGGTCTTTTTCATAGGAAGAAACTGGACGCCCAAGAGGTAGTTTTCAGTGGTTTCTTAGAAGCTAATGTCAATGGGGTGGGTTCTTCCCAAAAGTGCTTCTATCCGAGCTTACAGAACCAAGAGTAAAAATGCTTAATCCACTGAAGGCTAGTACCTTTGTCAAACTTTAGAATTTCCTCCAGCCCTTCTTTATAGTAGGCTAATTCGGTTGTTGACCACAATCGCACCCAGGACAATAATGGTCTTAATATGGCTTGATGATCAATACGTTTAGTTTTTAGGTTCATAACGATAGGAATTACAGGTGTGCACACAGGGAGACGTAGAAACTTCCTAAAAAATGTATTTTCTTCTCCGGCAAAGGCATTCAATCAATCAAACATAGCATTTATAAAGCACACTACTTACCTGTGAGGGTTTCAAGGTGGTGGGGGATGGGGGATGCTGCTACTGCTCGAAAAGCCAGGTCTTGAGGAGTCTTCTGAAGGATAGCCGATCTTGGGTCTGCCGTAGGTGGATAGGGAGGGTTTTCCAGGTCTTGGCGGCGAGGTGGGAAAATGATCTGCCGCCGGAGGTCGCTCTTCAGATACGGGGGACTGTGGCGAGGGTGAGGTCGGCAGAGCGGAGCTGGTGGGTGGGGGTGTAGAAGCTGAGACGGCTGTTGAGGTACGCTGGCCCAGTGTTGTGGAGTGCCTTGTGTGTGTGGGTGAGGAGCTGGAAGGTTATGCTCTTGTTGACGGGGAGCCAGTGCAGGTCTCTCAGGTGGGTTGTGATGTGGCTGCAGCGAGGGATGTAGAGGATCAGGCGTGCAGGGGCGTTCTGGATCCTTTAAAGCCATTTCAGGAGTTTGGCTGAGGTTCCTGCATAGAGAGCATTTCAGTAGTCCAACCTGCTGCTGACGAGGGCCTGGTTGACCGGTCTTCTTGTTTTGGTGGGGATCCACTTGTAGATCTTGCAGAGCATGCGGAGGGTGTTGAAGCAGGAGGAAGAGACGACGTTGACCTGCTTGGTCATGGAGAGGGTGGAGTCGAGAATGACCCTTAGGTTGCGTGTGGGGTCGGTGGGTGTTGGAGCTGTTTCCAGTGTGGTCGGCCACCAGGAGTCGTTCCAGGCCGAAGGGGTGGATCCGAGGATGAGGACCTCCGTCTTGTCTGAGTTCAGCTTCAGTGGGCTCCCACCGTCGTGGATTTGTGTTCGTAGTGTGCGGTGGCAGACCGTGTCGAAGGCGGCTGACAGGTCCAGGAGGTTGAGGGCCGTGGTTTCTCCGTTGTCTAGCAGGGTCCTGATGTCATCGGTGGCGGCGATAAGGGCAGTTTCAGTGCTGTGGTTGCTGCAGAACCCGGACTGGAAGGGGTCCAGGATGCTGTTCTCCTTGAGGTAGCGGGTCAGTTGTTTGTTGACGGTCTTCTCGATGACATTCGCCGGGAACGGGAGCAGGGAGATGGGCCAGAAGTTCTTTGGGTCTGCCTTGGATTTCTTGAGTAAGGCGTTGATCTCGGCGTGCTTCCAGCTCTCCGGGAATGTTGCTGTCTCGAAGGAGATGTTGATCACTTTCCGGAGATGGGGTGCGATGGCGGTGCTGGCTTTGTTGAAGATGTGGTATGGGCAAGGGTCTGACGGAGATCCAAAGTGGATGGTGTTCATGATCTTGATGGTGTCGTCGTCGTTGATGTTGGTCCAGGAGAGCAGGCAGTTGGTGTGGGTGGTGTTCGTGGGGGCGGAGGTCTCAGTGGTTGTTGGGGTGGTCCTGTTGTTGAAGCTGTTGTGGGTGTCTGCGATCTTGCGGTGGAAGAAGGTGGCCAGTGAGTCGCACAGGTCTTGCGAAGGTGGGATGTCGTTGGTGTTGGAGCTGGGGTTGGAGAGTTCCTTCACGATGTTGAAGAGCTCTTTGCTGTTGTGTGCGTTGTTGTCTAGGCGGCCTTTGAAGGAGGTCCTTTTGGCTGATCTGATGAGGTGATGGTATCTGCGGGTGGTGTTCTTGTGGGCTGCGTAGCTGTTTGGAATTCGTTCACGGAGCCAGTGCTTCTCCAGCTTTCGGCATGTTTGCTTTTGAGCCTGGAGGTCTTCAGTGAACCAGCTGGCTTTCCTGCTGGTGTGACTGTTGGAGGGTTTCTTGAGCGGGGCGAGGGTGTTGGCTCAGTCGTCGATCCACTTTCTGAGGTTGCGCGTGGCGGTGGCGTCGTCAGTGGGCTCGGGGTGGGCTCTGGGCTCGGGTGGTGGTTAGCTGGTCTTTGGTGACTTAGCTCCAGCAGCGGCGAGCGGTGGTGCATGGTGGGTTTCCGGAAGGTGAAGTGGATGCAGCGATGGTCGGTCCAGTGGAGATTGGAGGTGTGGCTGAAGGAGACGTGGGGGCTTGCGGAGAAGATGGGGTCGACCGTGTTGCCGGCAGAGTGGGTGGGTGTTGTGACGAGTTGTCTGAGTCCAAGGTTGGCTAGGTTGTTGATCAGGGTGGCGGAGTTGGCGTCATTGTTGTTCTCGAGGTGGAAGTTCATGTCCCCGAGGAGGATGTAGTCTGTGGAGGCGAGGGCGTGTGTGCTGATAAAGTTGGCGATGGAGTCGCTGAACTGTGGTCAGGGTCCGGGGGGTCTGTAGTCGAGGGTTCCTCTTAGGGTGGTGTTGGAGTCGGTGTGGATCTGGAAGTGCAGGTGTTCGGCGGTGCTGAGGGTGTCGGCGGTGCTGGTTGAGACTCTGAGGGTGTTCCTGTGGACGATGACGATTCTTACTCCTACTCCGTTGGTGCGGTCCCTGCGGGTGATCTTGTAGCCTTCCGGGATGGCTAAGGCGATGTCAGGTGCCGAGGAGGGGTTCAGCCAGGTCTTCACCAGCAAGACGACGTCTGGGGAGGTTGAGTCGAGTAGGTCCCAGAGTTCAACAGCGGAGCGGGTTTTGAGAAGGATGCAGCTGAGGTGGTTGGGTTCTTTCCTGGTCGGTGGGTGGGCGGGTCGGGCGCTGGTGAAGCTGCAGTTCTGGCAGGAAAAGGGTCCTTGTGTGCGCTTCGGGGAGGCCAGGTAGCAGGTGCGCGATCGTCCGGCATTGAGTGCATGGAGGGTGCTGGCATCGTAGCAGAGACGGGCATTGTGGCGTTTGTGGGGGCCAGGGGTTCTGGCGCTGGGCGCGGTCCAGGCACGGAAGGGAGCAGAAGGGCCGCCATAAGAAGGGGAGGTGGAAGGGAGGAGGCAGCTGGGAGGGGGGGGGCGGATGAATGGGAGCAGGGGTGGGGGCTGCAGGGGACGCAGCGGTGGGAAAGAGGGACCAGCGAAGGACACAGAAGACAAAAACGGCCACAACTAAGCAAGGGGGAATGAAAGGGGGAGAAAAAACGAGCACAAGTAAACAATAACAGAAACATGCAACAGCAGCAAAAACAGGCAAAAAGCGGGACCGGCAAAGGACACAGAAGGCAAAAATGGGCAAAACAAAGCAGGGGGAATGAGAGGGGGAGAAAAAGACGAGCACAAATAAAGAATTACAAAACAGGCGACAGCAGCAAAACAGGCAAAAGCAAGAGAGCAAACCTAGGGCCTACCACTGGCCACCAGGGATGAGGCGCAGGTGGTAGCCTGCGGTGGAGGCGGGCCTCGAACTCCCAGCAGCATCTGGGCTCAGGACACGGGCACAGGCTGGTGGAGCTGCTCAGCGTGGGGAGCGACCAGTCTGGATCAACTTCCTAAAAAAATTATTTTCTTCTCCGGCAAAGGCATTCCTACATGAAGGCCCCCATATTTCTGCCCCATACAGGGATGACAATTGTGCCCTGTATTTATATACCTCGAGTGCGGGGATACTGCCTTACTAATACTGTTCTTGTGTTTTTTTAATATTGGTACAACATTTTGAAGCAAAATGGTCTTACTTTTCTCTAATTGGGGTTGCCAGGTCATTTTAGTGTCAAGTGTTATGCCAGATAATTAAAGTTCTGCACATATTCTAGCTTCTGATTTTGGATAGTTATGTTCTTCTTAAAAGATTTATGTGGGTTAACTGCCATATATTTTGTTTTGTTAGAGTTAATTTCTAGGCCCTTAGAATCGCAGTAAACCCCAAAAGAGTCTAATAAGCATTGCAAGCCCTTTGGCGTTTGGAATTATAAAATAGTGTCGTTCCCAAAAGGAAGAGCTGGTACTGGTACCCCACCTACCTTTGGCACATCATGTGCACAGCCCAGTAGGTATTCTGGGGCATCATTTACATATAGTGAGAATAGGGTGGGCGCCAGCACACAACCCTGTCTTGCGCCCCTTGTTACCCGGATTGCCTCAGTAAGTTCACCCATCGCACCCCATCTAACTTTTGCGTAGTTGTCATCAAGCAATCTTATAAATTGCACAAGGAGTTCCCCTGGTACCCATTGGTCTTTTAGGGCATTCCAAACCACATTTCTGGGATTGAGGTCAAAGGCGGCCTTCAGATCAATAAAAAGAATGTACAAGTGACCGTTTTTAAAATTGTGTATTTCCAACTCATGCAGAGAAATCTAAGTAAAATGTCTATTAAGCTTATAGGCCGGAAAGAAATAGTAATAATTTTGGCCCCTTTCCATGACTTCGGAACTGCTGCGCCCGCCGCCTCTGAGTTACAGAGAAGATTAATGTGTGGTCCCCAAACAGCTTTATCATGTCTCAACAGGTCACCTGGTATTTTATCAGGCCCTGGGGCTTTCCCCGGTTTTACTGCATCGATAGCTGCTAGGGTAACCTCCAAACTGAAAGACAGGGAGGCTGTGATGGGGATTGTTGCATGACCTTGCTGGTTATTTGTTGTATCAATTGTATACAATTGAATACAGTTGAGAGAAATGATTGACCCAGGTACTAGCATCTAGAAAAAGGTCCTTGTAACTTCTTCCCACTTTATTTCCTTTAGCTATCAATCGCCAAAAGCCAGTGTGATCCTTGGTCTAGGCTGCACTAATTAGTTCAGTCCAGCCACTATCGTCCCAGTTCTTTTTGGTTCACACTAAGAGTCTTTTATACTTGGACCTTTTCTCTCTTTGTATCTCAACGTCGTTTGATTGGGTTGCTAAAATGAGCTCACTTTTGGCGTTGCAACACTCATTGTTGTACCACGGATTAACTAAATTGCCGACATCTGTTTTCCTCCCCTCATTTCCTTTAGGGATCCTACTCAAGAAAGGTTTCAGTTTCTCTACCAGTGTGTGTGGTGTATAGGGAACTCTGCAACAGGCAGATCAATATACGGAGAGATGACATCTGAAAAGGTGTCATAGATCCATGTCATGACCTCTGCAATTATTGCTTACTATGGGTTCAGTTAAAATTGGGTTAGAATCCCCTTTGATCCGGATTGTGGGTTGGAGGAGGGGACCTGCTAAAGTTAGACAGCGAGGATAATAGTCACCATCGGCTCTAGTTTCAACTACTAGATCATGAAGATTTGCCCAAAAACTCATAGATGTCAATATATAGTCAATGCTGCTCTTGCAATTACCCCTGCTAAATGTAAAGGCATTCGGTCTCTCAGATGGCAACTGACTGTTGCAGGCTCTAAGTCCGTGCCCTGAGACTAATCGAGTGAGTTGTGAAACTGCAACTGTGCAGGGCACTGCCGGGCTACCGTCCAAAGGGCAGATGTTGTTTGCAATGTACTCTTCTTCAAAAATATTTTCTAGTCCTACAACTGGTTCAAATTTACGATTGAAGTCTCCCCCCGATTACCATTGCCCTTGGATCGATTGTACATAAAGATGTATCTAACTTGTCTATTGCTGGGGATTCCTTGCTGGATGAGATAGGTCTACTATAGATATTTACTATATAAATTTCGGTCTTGTCAAAAGTGGAGATCTTCACCACAACTAATTCTTGTGATGGAAGATCCAGATGGGTTATATCAATTCTTAGTCTAATTTTTACCCATACGACAAGGCCACCCGAGGGTCTACCTCTAACTGAGGGGATGGCATTAACACTAAATGTTTTGAACCCAAGTTTGTGGGGAGTTTCCAGAGCCAATGTCTCTTGCAGCAAACATATTTCACTGCAGTCAATATAATCCTGCCATTCTGCAACCTTTAAATTCCTTTTCAACCCTGCTATGTTCCACGACATCAATCGTATTTCTGATTGCTGTGTTGTCATAGTTGACATACACAGGTTATCAGGGGCTTGTACAGACCCCGTTTCACTCCTAGCTTCCTGAGTCTTTATGACGTTCAGTCACAAGGTCTGGAGAACACATTTCATTATTGTACACTGCCAGGTGCGACTGGTTTAGGGCCACAAATTCAGGAAGCTGGGGCTCTAGTGGGGCAGAACCTGTTTGTGACAAGTCTTTACAGACTGAACAATCGGTCAGTTCTCTTTGATAAGGTAGGATGTGATTTGGTAGACCTAAGAGTAACAGTCAATCCACTCTATCTAAAATTGAGCCTGAATCTGCCCAAGTGCTAGGATTTTTATATATGTTGGGCAAGTACGGACCGTTTGGGTTATATTTCATCTGAATGCCAGTGGGTGAGGGTGAAATTGTCCTTACTTCCAGTGCTATTAACTCATGCACCATCTCATCTCTTAAGTGCAACTCGATGGAATCCATTATTTCTACCCATTTTACTTCTCCCTAATTCCTGAGTCTTCAGGGTATTTGGATTTATGGGGGGGGTGAGTAGAAATGGACATCAATCGAGTAATATTATGTGTGGAATTATTGCTAATAGTATTGCTCTGAAGAAGCTGAGGGTTTATTTCTGGACCAGTGGAGTAATCAGTAATATGTGGCTTAGTCCGCTGCCTATCCAATAGACATTTAATCTGGTCTGCAAAGTCTAGTATTAACTTTCTAAGAGAGATAACGTCAATCCTAAGGTCATTAGTAATCGCAGTCACGATGTGGTACCGCCTCTACTTCAGCCACCATCCCCACGTTATTCTCGGTTAGATCTTGTAGATGGGAACATTTATTAATTAGGGTGATGCTGGTGGAAATGTTTGTACAATTGGTGGTATCAATATCCTTGTTAATTACACAACAACCATACCTAATCAAGGGGGTATTGGAAGTCCCTGATTCTATTACATCGTGGACCACTGCAGTTTTTGAAAAACTGCTTTGGCTTGTGGACTTGTTCTTTGCACTTCTTGTAGTGTATTTAGTAAAAATAGAGGGAATACATACAGCAGTTTTTTAGCATAAGTCAGAGGAGGAAGAAGTCTCAACCAAGGAGTGCGCATTGCCCATGGGAGCTGGGAGACAGTCAGGGGTTAAAATGTCTTGGCACTCCTCCAGTAAATCGTCCATATGATCTAACATACAGTTGTTGGCTGCCGATCTATGAGCAGCTTTTTTCCTACTAGCTTTTACGTTTGCCCCCTCAGACTCTCCCCTCACTTGCGGTGAGCTTCCTTTTCCCCATGCTATCAGTCATAATGTATCACAGGAGAAAAGAAGAAGGAAAACCCAAAGCAATAGATTAATACAGTGGTTACAAGGGTTTTGCAAAGCAACAAGTACTTGGTAATACAAAACAGAATGATATATTAAGTGCGATGGCAGAGAATTGGAAGATAGAGTGATTGAGTGGCAACGCATATAACTCACAGTTTGTCTATGTAGCGGACGATAGTTCCAGTGATTCCAACGCAATCATTGCAAGGCCAAGAGAGGTGGTCCAGCCCAGCTTTCGCCAGCTGCGGAGGGGCGCAGACGGTCCCACCCTAGCTCTGGGCTTTGCCCGGGCATGCCTGCGCACATCCCGTGCTGTGGGAGCCCTTGAAGGTTTTTATGGTGCCTCTGGGTGCAGAAGAGTGACGATGGTGGCAACGGCTGTTTGGGAGGCTGGGATTGGTGGTCCTAGTCCCCCTCTCCCCTGGTAGCAAGTAGCAGTGCCAACGGGGTCAGGACTGGCTTCCCGTGTTGCGGGAGCCCACAAAGGTTTTTATGGCACCTCCGGGCACAGAAGAGTGACGATGTTGGCAACAGCCACTTGGTAGGCTGGGACTGGCGGTCCTAGTCCCCCTCTCCCCCTGGCAGCAAGTAGCAGTGCAACGGCATCAGGACGGGCTTCTTTTGAATGTAGTGGATGTATTGTGTAATGTTCATAAATCTCTTCACTCTTAGACTTGTCCACTTTTTCTATTTGATCACTTAAAATTTCTGATTCGTCTTCTAAAGAAACTGCCTCTTCATCAACATTTACACTTTTATAATAAATATTGTTCTGTACCAGATACATTGAAGCCTTTTGAACTTTATTAACATCTACAAATCCTTGCCATGTTTTTCGACTCTTAGATCAGATGCCATTTACTAGAATAACTATTGGCTTATTTTCCTGTCTCTCTACACCAAGAGTTTCAATATTTTTCATAAAATCTAAAGGTAAATATACAATTCTTTCTTTCAGACCTCTTTGTAAATTATGTCTTGAAATGGATGTTCTGATTGAATACGAATTGACTCATATGTATTCAAATCTCCCAGTTCTTCTGGAATAGCTACTAACTCTAGCTCATTATGTACAGCTCTAGCTGGCATTTTGTTCTCATCTAATTTATTGTAACAATATCTACAAATATGTTGATCGATACCCAACTCAAACTGACCTTCAACCAACCAGTAACACCAAATTGCTGCCACTTATCATTGTTTTCCATTTCACTTTTTAAATACAAATTAACATTCCTAGTTTGACTTCTATAATGAGTACGTCGACAACAAATGCAAACATAGTTTGGTTTTTCATAGTAAACTGTCTTAAACTTTATAATTTCTTGTTGAGAATCTTCAATATTAATGTATTAGTAGTAAATATCTTTATTTGATTTTCCATAAAAAATATAAAAGCAAATCATATACAATTCATTAAATTATTTAAAAAAGAAAAAAGAATTAAGGGAGAAAAATGAGGCGGTCTCTTATCGGGATCTTGATTGGATTACTACTAGACATGTGGTGTCTCGCACCTCGATCCTGGTCATAAATCATAGAAAGCATCCCAATGCAGCTATTTCATTTGTGGTGCAACCAGGAACCATATTCTATCATTCCAATAACAACCATACATATGTTAGAGTTTGATAAAGTGCCTAGTGCTAATAACATTTAACATCTAAAATAACATTTTGCTAAGGTTAAAATATATATAGGTATAAAATTCATTTGTAATATGTTACATTGCCAGTTTAACCTACACGTGCTGTGCTCCTATAAGCAGTTTATATTACACCTTTAACATATTTTAAACAAATTAATAATTATAACATTTGCATGACATAGATTCCATCAATTGTAATGTCATAAAGGATGCATTCTACATGCTATTTTCGTCTTCCATTCACTATGGTTCTTACAGCCTGGCCTTATTATTTATATTCATGTTTTTAAGTATCCTGCTTCTTGTTACCCATGTGTGAAACAGGTATACTAATGTCTTTCCCACGTTCTTCAACATCTACACTTACCAAGCTTTCACTTTCTCCACAATCCTGCTGTGAACCAAAAAAAGCTAAACTGTATATCATCACACACGTTTTGTACATCGGATAAAGAACTGTGTAAAAGAGCTGTGTTCATTTCATCTAAACATAATGCAGGACTTTTTACATAGTACACTTTCCTTACTAAATTCCGCATTCCTAAGTCGTTTACTGCTAACATTCTTAAGTGATGAAAAGTACTCTCACAGACTTTTCTCGAAAGACAAGCCAGAGGATGTCCATGCAACTTAGTATATTCTCTTAATTTACATAGATCTAGTCCTTGTAATAATCTAATCTTCAGTTTAAGACTTTTTTGCGTAATCTTGTAAAACAATTCACAATATATCAATAGATTCCTGTCAAATACTGCAAAAACTGCTGCATTCCCACTTAAATACAGGTCCTTGTGCACGCTTTACTTGAACTTCTTCAGCTATCACTTCTCCAACATCCCTAACAACCATTTGTTCTTTTGGAATTGAACAACAATTTTTAATTTCGTAACATCTACCACTCATATCAACTGAAAGCAGTAATGTGATCTGTTGGAAGTAGCTTTCTTCATTAAAGAAAGGCTCTGTAGTAGAAGTGTGCTTCCATTCACCAGTGAACGTTTCACAAAAGTTACTTCTATTAACCAGTCTTTTTCTTTTGCTTTTGTCCTTCATAATTTCATTGTTTATCCAATGTTTTCATTCTCTTCAATATTAAGATGAATAACTTTTGTTTCAAATCAAAAGCAATATCTACTACACTTTCAATATGTTGCATCTTCTTCAACACTGCAGATCTTCTTTTATATTTGTTACCATGTTGCAATACATTTTGAACTACTCTAGTTCGAAACATTCGAACATGTATTTCCTTAAACTGTTTTTCTCTTCTTCCAACATGTGTTGTTTTTCCACAAACTATTCTTTTTTTACCATTTCATATATGCCTCTCCTGATTTTTTGTAAAACTCTTCTTTTTCCTTTCATTACTAGCCTCTTCCTTTATTTTCTCTCCAACTGTTTTAAGAAGGTATTTAGTGTTCTTACCCCAATAAACTTTATCCTTACTAATATTTTCATCTTTTTCTAATACAGTATTTTTCTTTTTCTGTAAGTAGATCTGATTGTTTGTTGTCTTCTCTTTTCTTCTTTTCTTCCCATCTTGAATTTGTAATCCAAACAAAGTAAATATCTATAAAAAAGAAATATTCCAATAGCTTGTTACACTATTTAACTATTTGAAAAAAACATATCAATATTAACCCCTTTGGTGCACATGACGGCCCCGGCACGTCCTAATCCCGCCCACTATTTAAATCACCCGCACAAGGCGAAAATGTGTGCAGCGCCGAAGGGGTTAACTAGTTAGAAATTAATTACATATATATTGCTACTCTCTTTATTATAAATATTGATATAAAAGTGTACAAATAGCCAGCAGAACTTTACAAAGACCAAAAAACTTACTAAAAGGGAACTAGCAAAACACAAACAGATGCATACATAAGTTCAAGATTGTGACAACACAACAGTCACATGTGTACAGTTGCTGCTTTATACTTCACTACCCCAAACACAGTGAGTAGTCACTTAGTACTGAAGCAACTACAAAAAAATCCGGCCTTAAACATGCTCCCGAAAGCATTAGTAGTTACAGTACTTTATATAAGTCTTTGGAAAGGTACAGTTCAACTACGGCAAATACATTTTGGTGTATTTTTCAAATGCCAATTGCATCTTTCTAGTTCATAAGAGTCCTTAATCTTTTGACTCAGTTGTATTTCTACTTGCACATCTACTTTTACATGTGTTATGCATGTAAACAGAGCACACCTTTAAACACAGCTAAACTTCTACTTGTATCGTTTACTTTATGTAGGAAGACACTAACAATTCAACAAAGTAGCCTAATCACTAACCCTATGCCAGAATGTGTTAAACCTCAGTTTATACAGCAGCTTCAGTATTCTGCAACTACTAACAGTGTTCAGCCTAGTCAAATATAAAAGAGGAAGCCATCACATGTTACAGTTGTAACTCTCATTATACCACTGAAAGCGTGCTTGATGCAGCGACCATCCCACTGAGGGACAAAGTGGATTTTTCCACACACATCGGCCTGTGTTACTTTCCTTTTACAAATGGGGATGGCAGGAAACATTAGGGGAGGGAGGGAGGGCGGGACGGGGGAGTCGATGGAAGTGTCAATCCCAGACTCTCAATATGGCGCCCTGTAATGTACACAGATTCAGCATGGGCAAAGAGCCTCAGTATTAGCTTCACTTACATTCCGGTGCGGTTCGGTAGTGTGTAAAAATGCATGCTGAAACTGTGGAGGCAACATTTGCTTTCTTTTTAATCTCACAAAAGTTAATAAAATATAGTTTTTTTAAATTCCCCCCCCCCCCAGTTTTTAGCAGCAAGGCGCAATCTCAAATGTGGGCAATTTCTTTAACGTTGCCCAGGACCATTTCACATTCGAATTCAACCCTTTACCTCAGTCACAAGACCATGCACTCTTTTCAACATCACACTGTACTTCTTATTTCACAAAGAGACCTAAAATTATGCGCCGTACTTCAACTGTACCTCTTTTTTTAAAACTCATACCAAGTATCACAATCACTAATCCCTCTGCCAGCATGTCTCTAACCTCACTTTTGTCTTCCAACTTCACCACTCACCAACAACTGACACTCTTTCTACATTCCATAACATATTTCAAACAGCAAACCTTTCTAAGAACTTGTCAAATGCTATAATAAAATTCTAACCAAACTTAAAAATATCACTCTATTAACCCTAACAACTACTGCACAATACATAACACTCATTACAAATCTGTAACTCACCTCAGTAATAGTATTGCTGAATATCAAAGATCTCAAATGCATGAAAAATGTTCTTTCTCACACAATAAATGTAATGCACCAGTTTTCAACAAGGTAAAACCATTAATGGGAAACTTTCCATCTGTTTCTCACCAGAATTATATATGTACAAATTAAATTTGTTCCTTTATTATTTTGATTGTAAAACACATTTCTATTGATAACTCATATTAACTCTTTCTAACTGTGTTCTAAAAGCTCCCAAAGTAGTTCTATAATGTGCTGCAGCCCCCACTTCACCACGCTACCGCATCGCCATTGATTCCCAAACCCTTACAGCAGTTTAAAATCATATTTCCAATAATATTACAGTTCTTTTTGAACAACACAATTCTTGTAAACATACTACTGATTTAGAAAAACTAACTTTAATTGCTGATTACTTGTATTTAAATCAGAATTTCATATGTTAATACCACAGTTGTTTCAACCCTTCCTCCGCTCTCCTTAATAGCAGTTTCCATAGAAACAGTTTCTGAAACATTCAACTGCTGTTGGAGGTCACAAGTTCACCATATTTTAACTTTACAACACAAAGTTACGAATGCAAATAGCAGGTGTGGTTGACTTCTGGAACCTTTTATCTTATCCTATCAACTGTACTTTTGAAACAGTTTTTATTAAACAATCACAAACCTCCTTTTTCACGAAAGTGACATGCATCCTATTTTTCAGTACACAATCTTGATCATCCGCCAATCAGTTATCGATTTTGTGAAAAAAAGCTTGCTCTCCACTTTCTAAAATATTTCTTATTCTACCAACGGACTACATCAGCTACAGACATCTTTTCTTTCCTTGCACACATCCTTTCAAAATGCTTACAGTATGGATCGTAGGGCACAGCTATGTTTTCTGGTGCAAAAGGTATGCTGAACACAGAGGGATTGACAAAGACCTAGGTTTGCAAAATGTGGATATTAAATGGTTTGCACAGTGAGGATTAAAGTGGCACAAATTGATGGCTTTGGTTGAAAACGTTTTGCTTCTCCAACCCCCCGACCTCATGATTGTGCACCATGGTGGCAATGACCTAGGCACATTGACCGGGTTTGGCCTGGAAATGCTAATGAAGGATATCTTTGCACAGTTGATGTTGCTTTTGCCTCAAACTGTCTTTGTATACTTTAATATTTGCCAAAGACAGAAATGAAAAGTGTTCAAATCAATTCTGTCCACAGATTGAGAAAGTTAGAAAGAGTGTCAATAAAGCTGTTTCTGCTTACCTCAGAGTTCATAGAATAGGCTCCATCTATAACAATATTCTACGTTTTGATATGGATGACACCTACAGAAGTGATGGAGTTCACTTCACAGATCAAGGAAACAGAGTATTTCTCAACAACCATAAGCTCTGCATCCGCACTTACTTTAGCTCCAACAAAGTCATCATGAAAACAAGGGCTCTTTTAAGAGCCACTTTATAACCCAGAACTCGCATTTATTTTTATACATACTATTTTCAAATTTTGTTTGGATTCGGAAACCCGCCGAGACCGTGCATGGGGCCGCATCGACCGGGGCCTGCCCTCAAGTAAGGTCATGCAGGGACTGCTCCAATACTGATGTGGTCCCTGCAACCTCCCCGTTCCTGCGGGAGCCGGCATTGCCTTTTAACAAAGGCACCTACTGACAGGCACTTCCCTTTGCCTAATAGCAATTCTGCTTCCCTCCATAAATCCAAATGCAAACTTCCATAAAGCGAATCAAAAGTTTGCTATGGCATGGCAGGGGCACCGCTCCCGCCATGCCAAACCAAACTCCAATGTCCCTGGGATAGACATCACAAAACATTGTTTGGAGCGGCCCTCACTGATGCTGCTCCCCAGAGCCATTTAGAGCTTCTCAAGTGATACCGGGTGATCTCCCTCCATCAAGTTTAAAGCCGCCTCAAGATTGTACTCATTGGGACTGGCATTCCACAATGGCCCCTGCATTTTTATTAACAAATGCCCCTGAGAGATACTGGTCCCCGGATCAGTGTAATGAGGGCTTCAGCCCCTGCACACTCAAATTTCACATATAGCCTCGGGTACATGGTACTATCCGAGCTGGAGGAGGGGCTGTGTACCCCCCAGCATATCAATATATATCCCCCAGGAAGGTGCCGGTCCCCGGTACAGAAGTAGCCACCCACATCACAAGTAGCCATTGCCCCCGTGACCTGACACACCCAGGGGATTCATTAAACAAACCCCACAACACAGCATTTTTTTTTCTTTTTTTGTGCTTCATTCCCCAACCCTAGGCGACTCCCGCCGGAATTTAAAAAAAAAATATATATATTTTTTGTATCCTTTGGCACCTCCTGAGCAGCCCTAGATGGTAAACTATTCCTACCACGCCTCTTTTCTTTTTTTTCCACTTTTTTTCTTGCCACTCAGTTCTACTGAGTGACAAAATGGCTGCCAACACTTCCTGGTTTGAAGTGTTGGCAGCCAGGTCCGGTCTTGGCTCCCCAGCATCCCAGCACCCCGGTTCCCCGCTCCAGGCACCATACGCCGTACCAGAGCTTCCTGTTGCCGTTGGTATTCGTAACTGAGCCAAGCTGTGTTGGGCTCGGACTCGGGTTCCTGATTTCCTGGTTTCGGGCTCACGGCACCCCCTCCCGCAGCTTGCTGCCTGCTGAGGCGGCCTAGTATCCCCCAGCCGAGCATCCCCCGTACCTCCTGAACATGCAGGGGTGGTGCAGGCTGGTGGCAGGCGGGACTTGCGGGACACCTCTCCCTTGCCTCTGCTACACATGGTGGAAGTGGCAGAGGTAGCCTAACAACAACAACCTACAGAGTGATCCATACCCGCCACTTGCTGTGCTGTGCTGCCAGCTGTGTTGTCGGCTTCCTCTAGCTCCTCTAGCTCCTTTGCTGCCTGTTGTGGCCCCTCTGACATTCACATCACGTGGTACAACAGACTCGGACCACAGAGCCAATTCAGCCATGAGGATGGGCTGAGTAAGGAAGACTCCTTTAAAGTCAAAATCCAAACAAAAAAACGGTAACGCAAAAGCGTTAAGTGGCTCAGAACTGGGGCCAGCATCTGTTAAAATAAGTACAGAAAGCAACCAAGTCAAGGTCAACACCAGCATCTGTTCTGGCACAAATCCGCCCACCAATGGCGATGACTCCAGCGTAGTGCCAAGAACAGGAGTAACAACTTCTCATCAAATAGTTGTCCCGATGCAGTTACATGGAACTCAAAGGGATAGAGATCTCATAAGCATTGATGGGGCATCTGCACTTTCCAACCCAAAATTTACACAAAATTCTCGTTTTTGAAAGATCCCGGAACAGCAATTTATTCAAAAAGCGAGAATGTAAAAGGGTTGCAATCACTGCTACAGCCAGAGAAGTTCGGGCTAACTCATCAGCCAACTCACCAGTCTCTCACCACATCCTCTGAACCCCAATTCCACCACCAAGGTAAGAACCAAGTTAAAACCCATCAAAGGAATACGCCTATGGTGGATAACCAGGTTCCATCCAAAAACACCGCCGACATCTCATCCGCTGAAAGTGACTCTGAAGAGACAATAGGGGCAAGAGTTGAAACTAATGCACTAGGGTGCATGAGGGACCCTCCGGGTCACTCCCTGACCCCAGACCAGCCTGCTGTTCAACTGGGAATGGTCCCCCGTCACTTCCAAAAAACAGCTCTCCATTTCAGCAACAAGAATTTCAACCAAGTGTACTAGGTGCACCAGTAGACCCGGCGGTCTCAAACAGCCCCCTGGCCAGTAAAGCACCAGAACGTTACACGATGTCTCCTTATGAAGACTCCCACGCATCAAGTCCAGACTTGTCTCTTCTGGCCTCTCAGGAATGGGAGGAACTCGTCGCTTCTAATAATTTAAAACCTGCTCAAAATCACACATCTCCTGAACCAATTAATACACCATTTCAGAAATGATGCAATTTCAGCAACACTACGCCCACTGAATCTATTTGGGCGGCAATTCTAAACACAATGCAATACTCAACCACAGCTTTACAATACCAATCGCACAAAATGAACTTACAGCTTACGGTTCTTTAAAACCTAGCCAATTTTATGTCAGTGGTCGATAAAAATGTATCAGAGCTTAACAGCATAATTAAGCGGGGACAAGAAGCATTACATGGAAGCCAAACCATTCATCTTGAATGTACTTGTGCACCAATAATTGACAAGCTGATAAGAATACCAACCATGTTAGGGAATCGTCTATCAGACATAAAAGGCAGTGCCCCAACGTCCCTTAAATCTACAGATGGTCAGCACAAGTCAGGGACCGCTCTGTCCGAACCCCAAAAAATTGATCCAACATCAACTACCATATTCAACACTCTTGTAGATAGTGATGCAACGCCAATAATGGCCCCAATACAAACGGCTCCTTGCCAAAAAAATCCCACACCTCGTAAAACTCGTAACAAACAAAAAAGGAAGGGGCGAAATAAGAAGCCATTAGCTTTTGCTCTAAGCGCTTCGAGCAAACCACCCGTTATTGTGGTTGAACCAGATTCCGATGTTGAAGAAACTGGGCCCCGTCCCTCCTCCACCTTGCCTGGTAGGTTGGATCATTCCATCTCCACCTTGCCTGGAAGGTCGGATCACTCCATCGCAGGGCCGCCCACAACCATGGCTGTCACTCTGGGGCCACAATTGAGATCAGCAAGATGGAACACCCCAAAGGGAATGAGAGGCAGGAGTCTAGTGGTCTGCACTAAACTAGTGATGTACACCAATTACTGTGGGTCAAGTACAAATACAAGTTCAAATCCTCACTGCTGACCACCAATGTTAGATCTGGGGTCTCTAGTTGGCAGAGGTAGGTACCACTGTCCAAATAGAGACCCTTGCTTCTAGTCAGGGTAAGGGGGATACACACTTTAGATAACCACTGCTCACCCCCTTGGTAGCTTTGCACGAGCAGACAGGCTTATCAAAGGCAATGTGTAAAGTATTTGTTCCAACACTCACAGTAACACAGTGAAAAAACCACACATGGACTCCACACCAGTTTTGAAAAATAAAAGTATTTAATCTAAACTAAACAAGACCAAAACGACAAACATCCAATATACACAGTTCAAGAATATGATTTTTAAAGAGTTCTAGGGTTTGCGTCAAAATAATCCACAGTTGCGTCACGTTTAGTCCAAAGTACCTATAGATGCGACAAAAGTTCCAAATGAAAGCTGTAGCATTGAAAAACAAGCGATGCGTCACTCCTGAGACACTGGGGAGGTGCTGCGACAGCCCCACTGCATGCAGTGGACGTGTTGCGACAAATCCGGTCTGTATGGGGAGGGAGGCGATACCTTGTATGGATTCCGGTGCGCAGATTCGGTAGGAAGCGTCTCGCACAGGCACGATGCGATGATCTTCGGGACGGCGACGATCTCAGGTACGGCAGCGATGCGCAGTGAAGCATCGATCTTCTCCTCTTGCGGCCCCTCGATGCGATGGCTCTGCGATGATGTTCGCAGCGACGTGATGCGGTATGCAAGCAAGCGGTGCGACGATCTCTCCCAGCAACAACAGGCTCTGCGACGATACTTGCAGCAACAGGAATCTTCCCACACCGGGGCGATGCGATCCACAAGCGAACGATGCATTAGCTCTTGCAGCGGCAACAGGCGCTGCAACGATCTTCTCGGCGACGGGAATTTTGTCGCACGGTCGACGATGCACTCCGCAAGCGAGCGATGCGTGAAACTTGCAGATCTTCTTCTTTTCTTCTTGTCCAGCTCCCCAAACAGTAGGCACAACTTCCACAATTGGATCAAGCACTCTAGGAAGGGCAGAACTCACTCAGCACAGTTCAGGGGGGAAGCTGGGGGTGAAGTCCTTTTGTTCCTGGGACTTCTTAACAGGAAGCAAGCTCTCCTCATGCCCTTGGAGATCTCTTCAAGCAAGGGGATACAGGAACAGCAAAGTCCTTCCCCTCTCCTTGTCTGCAAAGCAACTGCAGGTCAGCCCACAAACACACAGTAGGGCAGTCCTTCGTCTTCAGTCTTCCAGCTTTCTCCCTGGCAGAAGTTCCTTCTTGATTCCAGGATGATTTAATTTTCTGAAGTCTGGGTAGCCCATTTTATACCAATATTCCCTTTGTTCTCTGAGGGCACAGAGGCCTTGGCCTAGTCAGAACCAGTTCTGGTCAGTCCCGGAGCACTTTGTTTACTTGACTTCTTCTTTCCTTTGAGAGAGAGGGGCAGGGTCGTCAGCCGCCCAGCAGGATGTGGAGCCAGCATTGTGGAAGGCAGGCACATCCCTATGCAGGTCCAGGTGCTATCCTCTCCCACCACTCAATATGCAGATGCAGTTATTCAGCCTAGGGATGACTCACTCAGCCTCTGGGAGCCACCCCAGTCCCTGTCACTCACAAACCAGACAGTCAATTCACAAACAGGCCAAGGCACACAGAAAGTTCAGACAAGAAAACAGCCACTTTCTAAAAGTGCTGTTTTCAAACACAGGATTTAAAAACCATCCTTCCGAAAAGATGTTTTATTAAATTCTGAGTTCAGGGATACCAGACTTTTATTTTCTATCTTGCTCCTATGGGAAGATATGCAGGTAACCACTATACACAGCATTCTCCATTATAGCCTATGGGCAAGATAGCCTTACAATAGTGAAAACAAAAATGGCTGTAATTCACTTCCAGAGCATGTCACACACACTAGTACATGCTCTAGATTTTATATACACTGCACCATGCCCAGGGGGGTACCCAGGGCCTTCTATAGGGGTGTCCAATGTGTACAGAAAGGGAAGGGTTAGGCCTGGCCAGTGTGGACACTGGTCAGGGCAGCATGGCAGTTAGCAACTGCACCCAGGCACCACGGGGGCAGGCCTGAGACACCATTTTAGGGCTACTCATGTGGGTGGCACACTCAGTGCTGCAGGCCCACTAGTAGCATTTGAATCACCAGCCCTGGCACGCTTGGTGCACTTTAATGGGGACTTCCTGGTAACACAAATATGCCAATCATGGATAACCAATTCCAATAACAATTTATACAGAGAGCATATGCACTTTAGCACTGGTCAGCAGTGATAAAGTGCCCAGAGTCCTATTGCCAACAACCACAGGTCAGGGAAAATAAAGGGGGAAGAAGCAAAAAGTTTGGGGATAACCCTGCAAAAAGGGCCATTTCAAACACAACCCCCTTCCAGCCTAAAGCCATGGCAGACCAAACAATACCTCAATGGGATTCCCTGCTTGAGGCGATAGAACACGGAAACTGGCCCAAACAGCAGTGGACTACTCCTGTTCTACGCCTTCCTGAACCCAGTTGGATCCCTCTATCCATACTCTCAGGGTTCAACAAGCCAACCCATGTGGAACCCTTCTCCTCACCTGTGGACACCATCTGTGCAGCACCAAGCCTTAACTTGCTCACAGGTGTGTCCCAACAGACAGACAGCAAGCCACAGTGGCCACTGACAGTGGTCTGGGATGAGACCCAGGATTATGCCTCTCAGGGCTCTCAAACCCCTGTGGCGTCAGAGGGTAGGGGCAGTAGCCCCAGGTGCTTGGCACTCTTTGTCCACTCCCTCTCCTGTCAGGTCGGGTCTGACAACCTGGCACTGACTCACTAGCCTCGGGCCTGTATCCGGTGGCTGGACAGGAGGCTGGGGTGGGCTTTCTCATACCCGGTCCTCCCCTTCCTTGGGGCTCTGTACCCTCCCACCTGGAGCGGTACCCCCTTCTAGAACAGTCAGGGCACCTGTGGCAGGTGTCCCGCACCATTCGCCCACCAGTTCAGGGGTTCTATCCTGCAACTGGGATTCCAGGGCAGGGGGGACACCCCGGACCTGGCCCTCCAACCTAGGGTCTAAATCCTCCAGGTTAACCGGGGTCAGAGGCGAGGATTCCCTCCCTCTGCACCCCCTTCCAGAGCTCTGCACCCTCCCACTTGGATTGGTACCCCTGGAAGACAATCTGGTAGGGACACTGCTTACAGATGTTCCTCCTTCCAGGTCAGGCAGCACTTGAACCTGGGTTCCCAAACCAGGGACCAACCCCTGCGGTTGAACACTTGCCTGGCGCACCAGGACTTTCATCACAGATGTGTCCATACTGGTAGACAGTACCCACCTGACCAACACAACGGCGTGACCCAGTCCACCCCCAGGGTGTGACTCCTGCCCCCCTTCCAGGGGTAGCCCTGTCCACCAGGACAACTAGCCACAGGGGCCACTGAGAACTGTCAGTGATGAGAGCCAGGCCTCATGCATTTCAGACCTCTCTAACCTCTGTGGCATCAGGGAGTGGGGGCAGTAGCCCCAGGTGCCTGGCACCTTTCCTTCACTCCCCCAACTGCCAAGGCAGGTATGGCATCCTGACACTGGCCTGCCATCCCAGGGTCTGTACCCTCAAGCTGACCAGAGGTCATGGGTGAGGCTCTCTTCCCCCTACCTCTCCTTCTGGGGTCCCGTCTCCTCCCTGGAGAGTCACCCTCAGAACACAACTCACCCACCAGTTCAGGACCTCAATCCTGCAACTGGTCTCTTAACCTAGGGTCTAAACCCTCAGGTTGCACCGGGGTCAGAGGCGAGGACTCCCTCTCTCTGCACCCCCTTCCAGAGGGCTGCACCCCCAACTTGGGTGGTACCCCTGAAAGCCAAACTGGTCGGGACACTGGTTATAGATGTCCTTCCCTCCAGGTCAGACAGATCCTCAACCTGGTTTCCCAACCCAGGGACTAAACCCTCTGGTTGCACACTTGCCTGGCATGCCAGGACTTCTGGGGACTCACACAGTATCCCCCTGAGGGTGACACATGACTCATGTGTCTTGTGACCGTCCGCCCCCTGTCCACCAGACAGTGCGCAAAGATCCCCCAGGACAGAAGTGGTGTCACCATGGTCACTCCAAGGAGACTCAGCCCTTCTGGCTGGTCCCTGAATAACTGGTTCTTCCACTGGGGAACTCATCCCCCTCTCATCCCTCAGTCTGGACTTCTGCACCCTCCCAAATGGAGGGGTACCGCCAGACACCAGAACCACTGGAGCTCTGTTTACAGAGGCTCCAGGTTCTCCTGGCACTAGGAGATGCTCCTCAAATGGCCTACTAGCGCCATCTAGGCCCCCCAACCTGGTGTTGCCTAAAGGAACCCTCCAGGCCCTGAGACTGGGGTTCGGGCACCTTGGTACCCACAGTCCCACACTCACTCCTTCTCCACTGAGACAGGACGTGAGCTCCTACACCCCTCCCACTACACTGGGACCTTTCTGGGCTACACTGAACCTCTTTCCCCTCACAGGTCTGGAAGATATCTACCCCACTCCTTTTTTGATCATTCCCCAATGCTTCTTCAGTCCCTCTGACATCCACCCGAGGTCTGCCTCCAACGCAAGCTTCCTGGTAACAGAGAACTCACACTCCACCGGGTGTTGGCATAGCTCTGGAAAACAGGAACTTAAAATATGCTCTCCAACAAATAAATCGCACAGCCCCCCACAGTTGTTAACAAAGCTACCCTTTGCCTCACCCTCCAGTGCCTCACACAAGTACACCACACCACTCTCCTGAGACTGGCAAGACAGTATCTGACTGTCTCTGTCCCACAACCCACACTGGGCGGTCTTTACACTCACACACCAAGGTTTCTATGATGGGGGAACCCCTCTCCTTGCACCTCTCATCTAGGGTCAGTAGAGTGTCCCTCCCACCACTAGGAGCATGGTCCCCTGTGTCAGTTCCCCTATGTACTTCAGGGGCACTGCACCCCACTGGAACTACATCTTAATCCTGAACCCCCTAGTGTATGTCAACCCCCTCCCTCAAGTCGGGTGCCACATCTCTGGAAGTTTGTACCTTTCTCTCAGCACTAGAAACTACAATCTTGCTGCCACCATCTGAAATGGACTCCACCTCCAATTCAGCAAAGCTCACTTCTTGAGCTAACCATTTTTCTTCTTCAGCTGAGACACTCATGGCCTAAAGCCTCTCGAGCTCCATATCAAGCTCCCTCATTCTTAATTCATGTGTCAGCGACGTGATGCGGTCTGCAAGCAAGCGGTGCGACTATCTCACCCAGCGACGACAGGCTCTGCGACGATGCTCGCAGTGACAGGAATCTTACCGCACCGTGGCGATGCGATATGCAAGCGAACGATGCGTCAGCTCTTGCAGCGGCAATAGGCGCTGCGATGATCTTCGCGGCGACGGGAATTTTCTCGCACTGTCGACAATGCGCTTCGCAAGCGAGTGATGCATGAGACTTGCAGATTTTCTTCTTTTCTTCTTGTCCAGCTCCCCATACAGCAGGCACAACTTCCAGAGGCCCCACAATTGGTTCAAGCGCTCCAGGAAGGGCAGAACTCACTCAGCAGAGTTCAGGGGGTAAGCTGGAGGGGAAGTCCTTTTGTTCCCGGGACTTCTTAACAGGAGGCCAGCTCTCCTCAGGCCCTTGGAGTTCTCTTCAAGCAAGGGGCCACAGCAACAGCACAGTCCTTCCCCTCTCCTTGGCAGAAAAGCAACTGCAGGTCAGCCCACAAACACACAGCAGGACAGTCCTTACTCTTCACTCTTCCAGCTTTCTCCTTGGCAGAGGTTCCTTCTTGATTCCAGGATGATCTAATTTTCTGAAGTCTGGGTAGCCCTTTTTATACCAATATTCCCTTTGTTCTCTGAGGGCAGAGAGGTCTTGGCCTAGTCAGAACCAGTTCTGGTCAGTCCTGGAGCACTTTGTTTACTTGACTTCTTCTTTCCTTTGAGAGAGAGGGGCAGGGTCGTCAGCTGCCTAGCAGGAGGTGGACCCAGCATTGTGGAAGGCAGGCACAGCCCTATTCAGGCCCAGGTGCTGTCCCCTCCCACCACTCAAGATGCAGATGGAGCTATTCAGCCTAGGTATGACTCACTCAGCCTCTGGGAGCAACCCCAGCCCCTGTCACTCACAAACCAGAAAGTCAATTCACAAACAGGCCAAGGCACACAGAAAGGTCAGACAAGAAAACAGCCACTTTCTAAAAATGCTGTTTTCAAACACAGGATTTAAAAAACATCCTTCCTAAAAGATGTGGTATTAAATTGTGAGTTCAGGGATTCCAAACTTTTATTTTCTATCTTGCTCCAATGGGAAGATATGCAGGTAACCACTATACACAGCATTCCCCATTATAGCCTATGGACAAGTTAGCCCTACAATAGTGAAAACAAAAATGGCTGTAATTCACTACCAGAGCATGTCACACAGACTAGTACATTCCCTAGCTTTCATATACACTGCACCCTGCCCAGGGGGGTACCTAGGGCCTTCTATGGGGGTGTCCAATGTGTACAGAAAGGGAAGGGTTAGGCCTGGCCAGTGTGGACACTGGTCAGGGCAGCATGGCAGTTAGCAACTGCACCCAGGCACCCCGGTGGCCGGCATGAGACACCATTTTAGGGCTACTCATGTGGGTGGCACAATCAGTGCTGCAGCCCACTAGTAGCATTTGAATCACCAGCCCTGGCACACTTGGTGCACTTCAATAGGGACTTCCTCGTAACACAAATATGCCAATCATGGATAACCAATTCCAATAACAATTTATACAGAGAGCGTATGCACTTTAGCACTGATCAGCAGTGGTAAAGTGCCCAGAGTCCTATTGCCAACAACCACAGGTCAGGAAAAATAAAGGGGGAAGAAGCAAAAAGTTTGGGATAACCCTGCAAAAAGGGCTATTTCCAACATATATATATATATCCAAAAGAAATCCCAATAATGGCAAACTTATAAAAACATATAAAAACTAGTTGTCCATGACACGAAGAAGAACTTCAAAGCCAAATTTAAAAAATGCCAAGTTTGTAATTCCATAAATACCACAAGTGGCCGCAGCATTTCAAATTCATGGTCCTCATACCCTAACGGGTTTCAGCTCACATCACAAGCTATGGTCACAGGTGAGGAAGGTTGCTGTGTTGAGTGACCTTGTGATTTATATGCAGGCTTACATTACGCCCAGTAGTCATGCAAATAGGTTTTATTGACTGATTGTTCCGCCATGACACATTTTGGCCTCAGCAGGCCTTGACCACTTGATCACATCACTGTACATATATTTATTTTATTAACACTATTCACACAATTTTGAATTCATTTTTTAAATAGATTTAGTTATATTATATTAAATTAAAATAATGTTTAAAATTGTTTTCAAGTACATAAACCAACCTAAAGTAAAATATTTATATTTATTTATGATATATTAAACATTTTGGAAAGTAATGCATGATTTTAATGTATTTCCTACTGAAAAGTAAACCACATACATCTCTGCACATAAAAGCTAGAAGCAGAGGAAGTGTAGACCTCCACACTAGCACTTTGTAGTATGTCACTAACATTGACATAGTACTACTAAATGGACTGCAAAATGCAGTTTGTGGATAGGCCCCATAGCCTGCAGAATTTACAAACTCAATATAGTCTGGCTGCATTCTGTCATTAATTGGTCTCCTGTGGTTACATCAGGATTCAAGGCAAACACCATGAAGATATCTTTTGGGACAGAATTACTGAATCAGACATCAACATCAGGTAGGGTGTCAGAGGAGCCGATAGACACTGGGATCATTTATATAAGGGGCTGCATTCCTAGTACTGAGCTACCATCAATGGTGTAGGGTAGTTTGGGAATTGCTGGGAGGACATCCAGAAGAAGAGGAGATTATTGCTGAAGAGTGATTGTGAAAAGAGAGTGTGTGACACTTTAGGTGTCCAGGAGGTGCTCCTGGTGACTGACACTCACTCACTTTCAGAAGGTGATGGTGAGAAGGACCCAGAAGATGCACAGCGCATGTAATATATGTGTCTATGGCCCCAGACGGCAGCATTGAAGACTCTATCACGGATGGTACCTTAGACTCATTAAGTGTCTTCTCAGGTGTGAGAATCACTTAAAATAATATTTGTCACCATAGGGACAGTAACAAACCCAAGCACATCCATCTGAGTGTGCATTTCTTTTCCTCATCCCATATTACAAATTCCAGAGTCCAGTGAAGGTAAGTGCCTTTTATTAAAACAGTGGAGCTCTGGTTGGTCTGGGGTCTACCAAGAGAGCTGCACGGTTTCAATGCTTCAAAGGGGTTCCACTAATTGCCACTTTTGGAGGCAATGTGCTTCATTGTGGGGCTCCATTGATAGTGTTCTGGGGCACCTGCTTCCAGAAGTGGGTATGGCGTTTGACCCTTTGAGCACAGAGGAGTAAAATACAGTTATTCTGCTCATGATGATAATGCTTGTGAACCTCCACCTCTCATGCCTCGCACCTCCCCTCCACTCTCACGGCTGTATGTGGGAGTGGCACGGCAACAGCCCGCTCCAGTGTGGAGCATTCAAGAGCCTCTGGGGTTTGTGTGTGTTGGGGTCAGATTGTATATCTGTGCCGGACAGTGCAGCGGACCACCAACTCTGCAGTGTGATCTGGGCTCAGAGGCTGCAAGACTCAGGGTCACACCCATCTTGTAATTTCAGCACATGTATGTATTTGTGTGTGCACATTCCAGAGTGTGTGGTGGACTCAAACCCAGAGGATCATTCTATCACTTCATCAGCCATGGTGCCCTCCAAGAGAGATGTGTGTCTGCTTGTTTGTTATTATCAGTGTGGTACAGCACAACTTGACACCTTGACCACAGCAAGTAAATTATTCATGTCTGTATGGACTTTGACCCAACAAAATACAGACAGTGTGGAAAGAATCTTGCGTTAGAGTGGCAGTCGGTGAATGTGGTGGGCTCGTGAAGTGGCTTGGGTGGGCTTGACTGGGCATTGGTGGAGGGGGATGTTCCCATATCAAGTGTGTCTTCTCCTGGGCCTGGGATCAGAGTCTTTGAGGCTCTGTTCAATGATGGTGCAGTTTCTTTTTATCTGATCGATAAGCTGTAAAGCACTTTCACTTTTCTAAAAGTGTGCCAGATAGCGGGTTGAGGCAGACGCTGTGTTAGCAGCGAGAATTAGATGCTCCTAGAAGCCGACCTTTCACTCAGGAGATTCTTGACATTTAGGAGTTTTACTTTACTTTGAAGATAGCATGAAGGTGTTCTGTGCTGAGAGCCTGGGAGTGCCTTGGGTTTGATGTGGCAGGTGGTTCCCTCATACTCACTCAGCTCTTAGGAAGGCATTAGGTCAAGGGAGGGATTCAGTGAACAAACCAGAGAAGCTCCTGGTGCAGGGGTCAGCAGAGTGGGGTGTTGGCAGCTTGTACAATCCTCTACGTGAGGGCTCACCGTGCAGTGGGATGTAGGGTCTTGGACGAGATCACAGTCTGTGTTTGTGGACCAGGTAAGCTTTGCTTTCAGTTTGTTAAATATTACAATGAGTTTGACTGCTCTGTGCTCTGTCCCCGGCCTGGCTGCAGAGTCTGTCGAGGTGATATGCGCTTCATATCAAGGTTTATGTTCAGTTTGTGGCTCTGGTTGCGTGTGAGAGGAACACGCCGGGGAGCCATGCCAATCGCTCTGTGTGTGTGAGAGGAACACGCCGAGGAGCCATGCCCATCTCTCCATATGTGTGAGAGGAACACACTGGGGAGCCATGCCCATCTCTGCTTGTGTGTGAGAGGAACACGCCGGGGAGCCATGCCCATCTCTCCGTATGTGTGAGAGGAACACACTGGGGAGCCATGCCCATCTCTGCTTGTGTGTGAGAGGAGCACGCCGGGGAGCCATGCCCATCTCTGCTTGTGTGTGAGAGGAGCACGCCGGGGAGCCATGCCCAACTCTGCTTGTGTGTGAGAGGAACACGCCGGGGAGCCATGCCAATCGCTCTGTGTGTGTGAGAGGAACACGCCGGGGAGCCATGCCAATCGCTCTGTGTGTGTGAGAGGAACACGCCGAGGAGCCATGCCCATCTCTCCATATGTGTGAGAGGAACACACTGGGGAGCCATGCCCATCTCTGCTTGTGTGTGAGAGGAACATGCCGGGGAGCCATGCCCATCTCTCCGTATGTGTGAGAGGAACACACTGGGGAGCCATGCCCATCTCTGCTTGTGTGTGAGAGGAGCACGCCGGGGAGCCATGCCCATCTCTGCTTGTGTGTGAGAGGAGCACGCCGGGGAGCCATGCCCAACTCTGCTTGTGTGTGAGAGGAACACGCCGAGGAGCCATGCTCATCTCTCCGTGTGTGAGAGGAGCACGCCGGGGAGCCATGCTCATCTCTCCTTGTGTGTGAGAGGAGCACGCCGGGGAGCCATGCCCATCTCTCCTTGTGTGTGAGAGGAGCACGCCGGGGAGCCATGCCCATCTCTCCTTGTGTGTGAGAGGAGCACGCCGGGGAGCCATGCTCATCTCTCCTTGTGTGTGAGAGGAGTACGCCGGGGAGCCATGCCCATCTCTTTTTGTGTGAGAGAGGAACACGTCGAGGAGCCATGCCCATCTCTTCTTGTGTGAGAGAGGAACACGTCGAGGAGCCATGTCCATCTCTCCTTGTGTGTGTTTTCCTGCTGGTCACAGTTTGAGTTGTGTGAGGGGTAGGGAGGGGGTATGGTTCATGCTACCTATACTTAAGTGGTCCTGGTTCTGGGTGAACATTATATATTTCTGAAACAACTCCTTCGGATCTGGCCTTTCATCAGACGCTTGGCACCCAGTATTATTTCCGTTTTTTTGTTAATTCAATGCCCTTGAAGTGGGGGTGATGGGGCCATTCTGCTACCTTGCATTTGCTTTGATGCATGCTGATGTGTAGGGTGTAAAATATGCTTGTAACAAAAGCAAGTCTAGTTTAAAACGGCTTGGGGACAAAGGATTTAAACAAATTAAAAAGCAGACATATGATAAATTAAAAGTGTTCCTCTGTGCTTCTGTGAAAAGCTTGAAGCTTGAATGCGGCGAGGGTCTCGGCAGCGGCAGAAACGGATGCTCGGATGCCCCTGAGGACAAAATGTCACCAGGTAACAGCATCCCGGTCTGATGTGGGCGGGTCAGATCCCGGTCCAAGCGGGCAATGCCAACCCGCTGCCCTTATGGTAAGAAACTGCTGCCAGACCCGTGTCTCTCCGGGGACTGCAAGGCGGCATTTTGCTGAACAACAAACCCATGCAGCTGCAAGCCTTTTTTTCACCTTCCAGCCCTGTTTTTCATGCCGTGTCACTAAACAATGTTCCACTTTGTTTTATTGAAGAATCTTTTACTCTGTTAATCTAAGGGTGCTCCAAGCATGGAAGGTGGGCTCCTGTGAATCTATGCCCATGTGGAGGCAATGTTTGGTACCCTCTTCAGTGTTTACCATCCAGAGAGGGCACAGTGTGAACTGCTCATTTATGCCCAGCCCTGTATACATGGCCGTGCTGTGGAGGGCAGGCAGTTCTGCAGCAGGAGATAAAGACGGTCCAGGTTTTACAAGTGGCATTCCAATGCCCACTGCACAGTGCAGACATGGGAAGGGTCTGGGATGGCACCGGTCCCCTTGGCATGCACACAGCAGTATTATGTTGGATTTGCGATGGAACTTGATTTAAATCTCTGATGGTAAGTCTGTTTTTCTGTGATCCAGTCATGCAGCAAAGTGTCCTGTTGCATGATCAATAACCTCCTTCCACCAAGCACAATACCAAGGTTAAAATAAGCAATAATATTTAACTTTGAATGCTGCCATGTGTAAGCTATACATGAAGACACAAGTGAAAGCTGATCAAATCATATGTTTAAATGTGTTTCAGCACTTCTTTACATTTTATTCAAAATAAAATTATTTTGAAGCCAGTGTACCTTTATTCATAGAGATTTAAAAAAAAGTACTGAAAAAGGAGACTTAAAAACTAATAGAAAATCACCAAACATAAACTCGTGGGTACAGTCCTGAACACAGCGCATTCGTTCTAAACAGATCCGTTTACGAGTTCCACAGGTGGAAAAGGCCCCCCTGTATTCGAAGCAGACTGAAGAACACGAAGCCCCCCTTGTCTGCCCAAAAGCTACTATTTAAAATGAAGGAGGGGTGGATAGTCTGAGGAAACCGATCAGAGAAGGCGACCTGATTGTGAATACGGATGACCCCGCAAACAGCCAATCCGGGGGAGTCTTTCATGGTGGCGGTCCAAGCTATGTTTGCATAGCTGACCATAACTAGTGAATTTTAGGGTCGGGGTTGCTTATGATAGGGAAGAATAAAGTCAATTAATTGTGTTTTTCGTAGTCATTTACACAAGGCTTTCTTAAATTATAACATTATATTATCTTTTTGCAGGCAATTTATGAATTTAAAAAAAAAACATTAGCTGTTGGACGCAGTGTCATGGTCTGTGCATGGACATCATTTTGAGGTAGTCAGGGGTCACCGCAGTGGCCTCTAGCTTGCTCCCTGCTTCTCCTGATACTTCCTTTGTGACCCCTGACCTCAGAGGGGGCAGACGGTTGCCTCCTCTGAGGCTAGAGGTCGCCCAGCATGTGTCCATGGACCCAGGTGCCGTCCATCTCTGAGGCCAGCTTACATGTGCCTTGCATGGGAATGGAAGCGGAAGGCGGGAAGGGCAGAGGCAGAACAATGGACACACAGGGCTGGAGGGAGGGGCCAAGGGGATAGACTTGGACTATGGAGGGTAAGGAGAAGAGGGGCAGGAAGCTTGGGTGGGGGAGCACAATGGACAATATCGGGTAAAGCCCTGCATCTAACCAGCCCGCCATGCACAGTAATGGACATCTTCCTTTATGTTACAAAAACACTAGAAATTCACTGAAAAACACAAAGTGGTCGTGCGTGCCTTGATAAATCTTTTTTAGGTTTTGCATCAACCATGCCTCCCCTTGCCTAGTGCAAACCTTGATAAGTGTGGGCCATAATGCTTCACTCTCTCCAGGTTAGTGGCCCAATCTGAGGGCCATATTTAGGACCTGTGCGGTCACCTTCCTGAGCTGCCCTGCGTACAGGTAACGGGCAGGAATGTGCCATATTTATCAAATACTGCACATTGATTTCCTTTCCTCTTGTGCTTGCACCGTTTTGGCAGCCTAGCGTCCACATAGGCATCCTTGCACCATGGTGCGAGGGTGCGTGTTTTGTAGGCAGAAAGAGGCGCCTTCCTGCACAAAAACAATCCCGAGATGCGTTTTTCTCTTTCTATGCGTGCTGTCGAAAGATGGAAAAACAAGAAGAAATAAAGATATTTCTCCTCGCTGCACCTCCCTTGGTGAGGCGTATCTTTTTGGTGCATTCCCAGGTTTACAAAGTCAGAGAAGGCATCGAAAATGATGGGAGTTGCATGGGAACATCCACGCAAAGCCCAAGGAATGCCTCCCTGGGCAGAGTAGCTCAATGCCGCGTTTAACAGTGCGTGGCATTACTCCATATTTATGGAGCAACTAAAAGTCGCTTTGCGTGGTTTCAAAAATATGACCTCAGGGTTGCGGGGTTCTTGCACCATGTTGCGTGGTGCAAGATTGACGCAAACCAGCTCATAAATATGGCCCTGAGTCTTTTGTGGAAAAGGTACATTAAACCACACTCAGCACCACCAGGCATATTTTGCTGCTCTTTACCACAGTGAGCAGAGCAAAGGCAACTTTAGTAATAACATGAAAGACAAACACTCCCATTTCTTATCAAACAACCCAAAGGCGCACAGCGGACTTCCCGTGCATATTGTTGAGCTGCATGCAGTATTGGGCAAAGAGATACCCCCTGATGGAAACTGCGGCAGCTGTGCCACCTTCAGACTTGAGCCGCACATGCCATATTGAGCAGGGATCACATTCATGGATGCACTCGGGGGCAGGTAGCAGCAGCCTGCTATGCAGGGCAGCACTTGTGCACTTACAGCACTGATCTGACATCAATGTTGGCATCTAGCCACATTGAACAGCACCCTAAGAGGCTCACTTACTGGTACCAGCCATTCTGAAGATATTTATTCCGGTGCTGGATTAATTGTGGGATATTTTCTGCCTTTGTTTTCCATCCTTCATATCTGAAAGGTGCCTCATTTTATGTGGGGCAGGAAATAGCATACACATGTGTGCAGTGGGGCACAATGTATCATATAACCATTACTTCCTACTTACTGCACAAAAATACTTCTCTGCTTACTGAATACTTATATCTATAACTGCACAAGGATAAGGCTGCTAGGTACTCTAAGAGACCTTGAAGAATTGGGTCATTTTATGTGACCCCCTCAAAACTGTCTCCACATCTAAAGTATCACATTTTAGTCACTTTAGTTGGAAAGGATGGCATTAAAATGGGAGTTTTTCATTTAGTTTCCTCTGTGACCTTGAGACAACCCCCTCAAACGCCCTGCAGAAGGCTTACGTGGCTCGTCAACAGTGGCATTGTGCTTGTTTCATCACCCCATGGGCAGGAATATGAGGCAATATCTGACAATACAACACTCCTAACATTGCTTTGGAAAGGGCTGGTTTGTGTGTGAAGACTTGAAGGTTTCATGACTTTAGATGTGTAGCCTCACCTTTAACTCAAGACACAAATCCAAGGGCCATCCCCAAACTCCTTCCCAAAAACACCTCTGATCTTGGAATCATCCTTGACGCAGAAATGTACCTGAAGGGATTCTACCATCTCAATGTCCCCCTTTACAGCCTGGTCTTGTTGCAAGGGTTGCCCTTGTCTTCACTATGTGCACAATGCAGTGTTAGCTACATGTACCTTTACTGAAGGTAACAGAACCCCTTACTTCTGAATCATTCATTGCATGGCCTGGTGTGACTGAAAGCCAAAGGTTTCTTTTCACCCTCTGGCATGACTGTTCACCAATTACAGGCCACAAACATATGAATTCAAGCTGTTGTGTCTATTCCACAAGGTTCAAGATGCTCCAGCCCCTAACGTGCCATCTCACAGTGCTCTTACAGACTCAGCATCCTTCCCTGATGCTCATACATTATGGGGCAGACACCTACAGGCTTAAGATTCATCCCTATGAAATCCCTTTATTTCAACTTTTTAGCATGTAGAATACACTAAAAAAAAGCCACAAAGGATAGAAAACTAACCTATTCTTATAGCCGCACAGGCTCCATTCAAGCCCTCTGCGAATGCTGGGTATGGTTAGAAAATGAAACTTCATTGTTCAACTTAACAATTGTTTAAACCTACACTAATCTGAGACTGCCATTTGGCAGCAGTAGAGTTGGTTCAAAATAAAAAAACAAGCATTTGCAATCCAATCGGTCTCGCCATTGGGACCTTGTAAGGGGCATATTATCAAGACAGGCGATAAAATTATCGCCGCTTTAGCGGCAGAAAACTGCCGCTAAAACAGCGATAATGGGCTTGATAATATGCTCTATGGAATTTCAATTGAAGCTCAGGTTAGATGTTTTTCACATCAAAGATGGGCTTCTATTGGAATTCTCTGCGGCATATTATCAAGCCCATTATCGCTGCTTTAGCGGCAGTTTTCTGCCGCTAAAGCGGTGATAATTTTAACGCACTGCTTGATAATATGCCCCTTAGCTTTAACTGGTTTCTGTGCAGTTTTTAATGCGGTTGTATTTCCTGGTAGTATCCCATCTTTTTACTGCTGCGGGTGTATACTTTTATCTTCAATATTCAACTATATTTTGGCTCTCAATTCCATTACAGTGATTTAGAAACTGAGCTGTTCCTCCCCAAATTAAAGGGGTAAAACCAGGCTCTTTGGTTTGCCCTGGAGATAGTAACTCAGCATTTCATAGGTGAGAGTAAAAGCGATGCCACAAACCTGCTTACGGTAGCCACCTCTTTTGGGCAGTGGGATAAAATGCAAATAAAGTCGACATCACACAAGCTCCTTCCTCATCTGGTCACACCGTCACCCTTCTGACATAAGTGGTCTTTAAACCGTGGCATGGTGGCGGAAATATCGCCCCTGGGCAGCCACAGGCTCCGTCCGGCAGCTATCCAAAACCCAAAACGGCTCCCTGGCTCGAACCCGGAGCAACGCGCAGGAATGTGATCTGGAGCCGTGTGTGGTTCATGCAAGGACGGCACCGATTCATGCAGCCACCACGACCTTACACTTCAGACACGTAAGTTAGAAGTGCACCAGTTGGGCATTGCTCATGGATGAAAAACGGAAGTGAGGTAATAGGTGCATTGATAGATAGTGAACAGCTACAGACAGACAAGCTGTGACACGTAAATAGCCCTGACACAGAACCTGAACTATGGATCTGTAAGCCGATGGGCTGGATGTCAACGCGGGCACATTTTTGGTGTATGAATTGTGTTGCTGTCGTACTGGGTGAAGGTGAAGTGTTGTCAGAGGGGCGGGGCAGCTCTGGAAGCAGTGCCTGAAATGCGGGCTAACCGACTGTCCCCGCAGGGGACCCTCATAAGAGGGCAGCCCCTTTAGTGCCACAAGATGGCACACTGGGCAGCCTAGTGTTTATCCTTAGACGCCGGTTGGGGTCCTCTGCGCGTCATTTCCGGCTGGTGGGGGGTCAGGGAGAGGTATATAGTCCTCCCCCGCCCCCCTGGCAGCCTCTTTGTTCCCTCGCCCTGACACCAACTCGGTCGTGTCCCCTGAGCTGCGGCATCTCCAGCGCGGTGAGTGCAAAACAACCCCCCCTCTCCCCCCCGCCCGGTCTCCCAAGTCCAGTGTAGCACCTTGGGCTGAACGGCCTGGCGGTGGCCCACGGGAGGGGGGTCGGGGCAGCTCTCGGCATCACGGGTGGTGGAGTGAGGCTCGCCCCCTCCGGTGTAGCAAGGAGGCGAGGCAGGGCTCCTAGCCAGCAGCGTTGCCGGGGGGCCTCTGCCCATGGCTAGCCTGGGTCTGTCTCCCGGAGGGCCGCGCAGCCCCCCTCCTGTGGGATAGGCCTCCCGGGGCTCGTGGTTGTATGAGCGGTGGTGGCAAAGTCAGTGTTGATGACTGCTTGGTGAGAAGTCTAGCGAGTGATCCCAGTGGGCAGGAGCTTCGGCGGCCAGGTACCGAAGGGGTAGTAGTCGAGCAATGTTTACCAGGCGGGTGTATGAGCCTCGGCAGCCCAACGGCTAGTCTGCCGCCTTTGGTGCTGGATACCAGGGCTCGAGCCTCGAGGTCGCGTCCTCATCCTGTGACATTCTGGGACAATATCTTAATCCCACCGTGCCTGAACGTGTAATGTAAATACGGTGCTTTGTAAGCGCTCCAATACCTTTGAGTTGAGTCGCGCTAGAATTTTAGCCCCCCGCGCTCCAATACCTTCTAGTCGAGTCGCGCTAGAGTTTTAGCACCCAGTGCTCCAATACCTTTGAGTCGAGTCACGCTAGAGTTCGCCCCCGCACTCCAATACCTTCGGGTCGAGTCGCTCTAGAGACCTTATCCAGCGGGGCAGTCCTGACGTCTACTGGGTCGGACTCACGGGCGGGCCTAGTCGAGGCTCAGCTCCGCTATTTCTGGACCGTCTTCTCTGGTGCTCACGGGTGGGGATCACTGGGTAATGGAGTCTGAGGCAGTGCGCCGGATCGTCAACAGGCCCCCCCCACAGGGGGCTTCTCTGCCATTCAGACCCGAGCTCCGCTTGCCTCACCGTCAAGGAGGCAACTTTTCACAAATTTTAAATGTTTTGGGTGCGCGCGGCCGGGCGAGAGCAATGTTGAGAAGCTGTAGCTCAGTGTTAGAGCGCATGCTGTGCATGCATGAGGCCTCTGGTTCGATTCCCCGACTTCTCCACTGCTCTCATTATTACGCACAGCAGGCATGAAGCACAGCGGAGCGTGTTTGCTGCGTTTATGAAGCAACCTCATTTTGTTTTGTGTGCACGATTGTTGTTCTAGTACAACGCTCATTATCGATCGGAGGCTTGCCAATGTTGCTCTTCAGGCCCTCGGCGCTGCTGAGGATTGTGTTTTAAATGTCAGTTGTGCAGCTTTGCATACGCTACTGTATCCTCAAGAAATTGGACGTTCAGGGTCCGTTTGGAAGTTAAGCAGGGTCGGGCCTGGTTAGCACTTGGATGGGAGGCCTGAATGGGATCACCAGGATGCTGGAGCCTTTGCTACGAGTTTAGGCCCATTTTATGCGGGCAAAATAGGATCTTAAGGCAGGCAGCGCTGGATTATGGGGGTCTCCCCTAAAATTGCGAATTTTCGTATTTTAGCGCATTTTGTAAGCAGAAAAATGTAATATTTAATTTAGGGACGCTATGTCATGTGCTTGTTCAAGGGCAGTTATGGGAGGGGGCTAACGCAGGTTGTGGGGCAGGGCTAATACACTCGTCTGGCTTCCCTCCCACCCCACACAGAATGGACATAGTGGTGGGACGCAAAAGCATATATTTACATATTTTATGGGAATGATTAATGTGTCTCCTTTTCAGGTGCTGTGTCATTCGTTTGGGTACAGCTGCACGGTGGTACGATGGGTCCACGGCCGCAGCGGGGTCCAGGGGATACAGGGGCCTGCAGCGAAGATGTGACAGGGCGCGAGGGGTCATTGACGGTGGCCTCACCCAGGGCGCAATAATAAATCTTTTCTTCATTCCAGGTCAGAAAGTCATTTTGGAGGCGACGTCACAAGAGGTCTGACGCAAGAGGTTGGACAGCTTGAGAAACAGGTATTGGTCAGGGATCACAACTTCGGGTGGAAACAGGAGAGACGGGTCAGGGTCCCACGAGGGACCACCGGGACCTATGGGGGCGGGCGTTTAGGGTCTTGTTTGCGCACCAGGGTCCCCCGCTAACGTTTCATTTCTCCTCCCAGCACTCCTACTTCATCTGCACACGCAGGACATACTTTGAGCGGCCTTCGGGCGCATCACGCCCCAGGTCCATACCCGCTATCGCACAATAAGTAAGTATAGGGGATTTGGGGTCAAGGAGCGTCTGGGGAAGCAGGGGGCTTGAGGTGTCCACAATAAACAACCATAAACTTATCTCCTCAGATCAGGAGCCCGTGTGGAGTCGAAGGTCGCCATGGATAGCCAGGGCTCACACACCCTTTTTCCGGAGAGATCCCAGGTGGACGACACGATGCCGGGCATTTCGCAGGACGCACAGTGGGCCAATTTCTTTGAGATGGCCAAGATCAAAGGCCTGGCATGGGCCAATGGCATCCTGAACGCCCCCGATCAGGAGGACTCTGGGATCGTCAGCGATTGTCCTCCAACGGAACAACAGCCCGGTGCAGAGGCAGGCCCATCTAGGCCCAAGCAGGTCCGCAAACCCACATCCAGGGATTTCCCGGCAGATCCGCTGCCACCACCCAGGAGCAGAGCAGTTCAGGTCCCCAAGGAGGTTGTTTCAGCACTGGGTGCGCCCACGCCCCCGGGGCCACTTACCCCATTGGACAGTACCGCGGCCCAAGGTAACTACGCCACTAGGGATGAGCTTGCCAAACTCTTGGACACTATGAACAGTTTCATGTCTCAGCTTCAAGCAGGTTCTGTGTCCACCAGCCCCACACTTTTGTGCCCCAGTGGGGGCACTAAGGAAGGAGCCACATTAGCAGCAACAAGTGTATGGGCAGGAGGTGTGGGGAGCCAGGGGGGCAGGTTAGACCTACTCCGGCAGTGGGCATTCCTCCTACACCTACGTCTGGGGTGCTTACCACAGCGCCAACTCCCGTCTCGCTCCCTCCCATAGAGGCCAGCCCGAGTACTATGACAGTCAATACAAGTTTGGGGGCCACAGCTGTTTTGCTTTCCATCACGCCCGCTCCCTTGCCCACCTTGGTACTGCAACCTACGACTGCTCTCACAGCCGCTCCCTTGCCCAACTTGGTACAGCAAGTCACGATGGCACCCCTGCTGTCTGTGCGTTGTCTCAAGTGCCCCAGGCACCCAAAGAAGGAATTTAGAGGAGGGATTTTGTGGACATTTTTACCCCGCTGATGCTAGGACAAGAGGGGCTTGACGCCAGGAAAATGGGGGCGAAGGAGGATGATAAAAAAGTAAAGTGCCAGCCTTGGCCGGAGAAGAACATAGCTAACTGGCTAGAGGCTTTCTCCATCCTAGCATCTGTCACTATGGAGAAATTTCCGGAACAGGGACCAGGGTTGGTGCAATACTCCAGGACCAGGCTATGAGGTGGGGTGGAAATGGATGGTTGAACTATGACAGGGAGTTCAGGAGGAAGATGTCCCAGTGCCCGGAGATGGGTTGGGACCAAAAAGAGGTCCAGCTTTGGATGGGCCATATGGGTTCCCGTTCACAGCAAAGTGTAGGCATCCAGGGAAATACACAGGGGGAACAATCGTCTTCCAAGGGGTCATTTCCAACAAGCGCAAGTGCAAACAGTCCTTTTGCGGGGCACGTAGGGGAGGGGGACAGTGGGGAGGTTTCAGGAGGTCCCCCGGGTACATGCCTTCTTTTTAACAATGGATCTTGCTCCTGGGGTAAGACGTGCAAGTTCCTGCATGCATGTAACACATGTGGCGGGCCCCACACAGCGGTTTCCTGCCACACCAAGCGTGTTAGGCAGGCAGCCGACAAAGGCGGGCAACCAAGTTGAGGCAAGAACACAACCGATACCAATATCTCTCCCCCCCCCTCCCCGCCTGTCTTCTCCCCACAGCCAGTTCAACTTCCCACGGGCTCTTCTCCAAAGGCCCTTCACCTGTCAGCCTGGCTAACATCACGCCTCTTCTTAGACGGTACCCCAATGCAACAGATAGCCGCACACTGCTTTTGGGGTTCAATGAAGGCTTTAAGATCCCCTACGTGGGCCCCCTGGGTAGGAGAGAGGCCGACAACCTCAGGTCGGCGAGAGAGCATCCGGAGGTAGTGAGGGCAAAGGTGGAGAAGGAGAGGGTTTTGGGCAGGGTGGTGGGTTCATTTCTGCAACCCCCGCTCGACAACTTTGTAGTCTCTCCCCAGGGGGTGGTGCCCAAGAAGGACCCAGGGGCTTTTAGACTGATTCACCACCTCTCTTACCCAGAAGGGGTATCAGTTAACCATGGGCTACAGGAGGGCACCTGCTCTGTGTCTTATTGTATTCTGGATGTAGCATTGGACCTAGTCAGGAGGGCAGGCAGAGGGGCCTGGTTAGCAAAGGCGGACATCGAATCGGCTTTTCGCTTGCTACCAGTCCACCCGAGCAGCCATCACCTGCTGGGTTTCAGGCTAGAGGGCAGGTACTTTTTTGACAGATGCATGCCCATGAGCTGCACGGTGTCATGCTCCTATTTTGAGGCGTTCAGTAGCTTCCTGCAATGGGCCCTCCAGGATACCTGTGGGGTTACAGGGGTGACCCATTATATAAATGACTTCCTGTTCATTGGGATTGAGGACACGCAGGACTGTAAGCAAGCCCTGGAGGATTTTGAACAGCTGGCCAGTCACTTTGGGGGTCCCCCTTGCACCGGGTAAAACGGTGGGTCCAGCTCAGGTTTTAACTTTTCTAGGGATAGAGCTAGACACCATCGCCGGGGAATCCAGATTACCTACTGAAAAGGTACGCGACCTCGCACAACACATCCAGTCTGTGGTTGCGCAGGGCAAGGCCACCCTAGAATACATTCAAGGGCTCTTAGGGAAACTGAACTTTGCAGCGAGTATACCAGCTGGAAGAGTATTTGGCAGAAGGTTGGCCAGGGCCACCGCCAGGGTCTTAAAAAAGCACCAAATGGTCAAGCTAAACAAGGGCATGAGACTGGACCTGGCCATTTGGGCGGATTTTTTGGCCAACTTTAACGGTTCAGTAATTTGGAGGGCTCCCTGGGCAGGCAGCCCGGACCTAGCCCTACACACAGATGCATCAGGCAGGGAAGGATTCGGAGCCATTCTAGACAGGGAATGGTGTGCTGAGAAATGGCCCAGTGCCTGGCACAAGAAAAGGATCATGACCAACATCACAGTGCTGGAGTTATTCCCCATTGTGGTGGCTTTCCATTTATGGCCCACAATACTGTCGGACAAAAGGGTCCTTTAGCGGTAGTGCAGGCTGTCAATTCCCAGTCAGCGAGTTGTCCCCTGGTTCTGTGCCTCTTGAGGGAGCTGGTGCGGGCTTGTCTTTACAACAATGTTGAATGCAGGGCGCAACACATTCAGGGTGTGCATAACACAGCGGCTGATGCTCTCTCTCGTTTTCAGTGGCACCAGTTCCGTGAGCCATGGCCGAAAGTGAGAGAGGAGGGGACACCTTTGCCAGTGTACCTGTGGTTCCTGTTAAAGTGGAGAAACGTATGAGGGGCCTGGGCGAGTTATCCCTAGCACCGGGGACTAACAAGAGATATAAATCCTAAGTGAATAAATTCTGCTCAGTGACGGGCCCTTGGGATGGAGGCGATCTATCTTTAGCAACCACAGTGCAGTCCTTCATATTGTAGGCTAAAGACAATGGGAAGAGTCATACCTGGATATCGGGCTACCTTGCAGCAATCAGCCACCACGCTAGACTCAAGGGGCAGTCAGATCCAACGAGATCTTTTGTAATCAGAGCGGCGTTGAAAGGGTGGGCCAGGAGTGAACCTAAGGCACCGAACAACAGGTCCCCTATAGACTTTGAGACACTCCAAGGGATGCTAGATTGGATGCACAAGGCCACTCACTCAGAGTTTGAGGCAGCATTGTTTGCTGCCGCGTTCAGCCTGGCTTTCTTTGGGGCACTTCGCATTAGTGAGTTGGTGGCCAGAGCGAACAATGATAAGTCTGGGGTGGCTCTGAATTGGCAGGATGTGGTTCGCGCTGGGGATTCCCTCAAAGTAACACTACGAAGGTCAAAGACAGATCAGAGTGGCAAGGGCAGGGTGTTCTGGCTGCACAGTTTGGGGGACGGGAGGTATTGCCCAGTTAGGTTGTACTCTGCCTATGCGGCCCTGCGTCCGGCAGCAGACGCTTATCTTTTCATACACGCAGACTGCTCGCCCCGTACTAAGTACCAAGTGGAACACATCATGCATGCGTGCCTGGCGCTATCTGGTAACAAGGACCCTAGCAAACGTTTCTGCAGCCACTCCTTCCGCATAGGGGCAGCAACTACAGCATTTAAGGAAGGCTTGCCAGCAGAGGGTATCAAACAAGCGGGGCGCTGGCAATCCCACTGTTTCAAAAGATACATACGTCCCTGAGCCCACGAACTTTATGGGCCTTCTCTGCAGCCTGGTCCTGGCGTGTGATGGGGGCATTGTGTTTTTTAAGTTACTGTTTACAATTGTGTATGGCCATGTGCCACGTTATTTGGTTTGCCCGCAGGAACCGGTTTTCCGGGTACTGGCGGGAGTGTGGTGTTAGTGTAATTTACATGTTTCATTATGGCGTGCTGTGTTGGTAATAAACGTTTTGCAACATCACATTTCTTTATGTACCAGGAACAAAGGTCTGGGAGATGGGCCATTCTGGGCTGTGAGCAGGAAGTGGAGGCATGGCTTTTCAAACACCGAGATAACTTGGCTGGGGTACCAGGGCATGCGATGGAATGGGTTGTTGGACAAACTGCAGCAGAGACTGGGGGGAGTGACGAGTCCTCCAAACGTACTGGTCATTCACCTAGGGGGCAACGACCTGATGGCACTGGGCAAGAGGACATTGCTTCAAGATATGAAAGCCACTCTTTGCAAATTAAGCAATAAGTTAGGGACATGTGAACTGTGGTGGTTGGAGATCACCCCACGGCTCCTGTGGAAGGGAGCACGATCTGGGGAAGCAATGGAGGCTGCGCGCAGGAGAGTCAATTGCACGATGCGTAAATTTACCGAACAAATGGGGTTCGGATTCATAAGGCATGGTTTGCTTCATGCTAAATCCATTGGGTGTTTCACGGACGATGGGGAACATCTCTCCAGAATAGTCATGGACTTGTTCCTCCTTGACCTAGGGGAGGCCCTTGAAATTGCGGGATGCAAATAGGAGCGCCGGCCTTGGTGGGGGCCCTGGCTGCGACGGTCGCCGCACCCAGGGCTGTGGCGGAGTTACATTGCGATCCAGAGGCGGAAAGGTACTCAGGGGTACCCTCTTCTGGAGCACAAAGGGTGCTGAGGCCCAATATCCCCAGGAAGTCTGTGCGGTGGACCCTGGGGTGCGACGGCGCCCCATCTGTCCTACGGGCGGTTGGAAACCTGTACAACCGGGGGTCGCTTGAACGCTCCGCCCCTCGTAGGGGGGGCGTGAGTTATATGTTGGACCAATATTTCACCGGAAGGGGGAGGGGCTATCCCCTCACCACAACCGCTAAGCACCGATTGGCTAAGACCACGATGCAAGTTGGCCCATCAGGTGGTAGGTTGCGAGGGGCGGCTTGCCTTTGGATCGCCTGTAAGATAACCCACCATGTTGGCATATTTGGTATGCTAATAAACCGGCAGCAATTTTCTCCACCAAAAGTTGTCTTGTCTGATTATTTATGCTACCTGTATGTTGCTGCAAGAGGGCTGGTGAGTGTGGCCGATATTGGCACTATGCGGGCTGACCGACTGTCCCCGCAGGGGACCCTCATAAGAGGGCAGCCCCTTTAGTGCCACAAGATGGCACACTGGGCAGCCTAGTGTTTATCCTTAGACTCCGGTTGGGGTCCTCTGCGCATCATTTCCAGCCGGTGGGGGGTCAGGGAGAGGTATATAGTCCTCCCCAGCCCCCCTGGCGGCCTCTTTGTTCCCTCGCCCTGACGCCAACTCCCTCCCTACCGCTTACCCGGTGTGTCAGGGTGAGGGGAGGAAGAATGTTCTAATCTTTTTATTTGTGTTGCAGGCGGAGTTACATGGCGATCCAGAGGCGGAAAGGTACTCAGGGGTACCCTCTTCTGGAGCACAAAGGGTGCTGAGGCCCAATATCCCCAGGAAGTTTGTGCGGTGGACCCTGGGGTGGGACGGCGCACCATCTGTCCTACGGGCGGTTGGAAACCTGTACAACTGGGGGTCGCTTGAACGCTCCGCCCCTCGTAGGGGGCTGCATGAGTTAAATGGTGGACCAATAAGGGAAAGGGGCTATCCCCTCACCACAACCGCTAAGCACCGATTTGCTAAGACCACGATGCAAGTTGGCCCATCAGATGGTAGGCCGCGAGGGGCAGCTTGCCTTTGGATCGCCTGTAAGATAACCCACCATGTTGGCATATTTGGTATGCTAATAAACCTGCAGCAATTTTCTCCACCAAAAGTTGTCTTGTCTGCTTATTTATGCTAACTTTATGTTGCTGCAAGAGGGCTGGTGAGTGTGGCCAATATTGGCACTAAATGACACGCACCATTTTACATGAGAAAAGGTACACGCCCCTGCTGTCCCCACCCGCTCTGCATCAAAAACTACAAGGCAAATTAATTTATTGAATTAGGTTTATATAGCGTGAACACGACCTGTCCGGGTATCAGAGCGCTTTACAAGCAGCAAAACAAGTTGCGCACAAAGGGAACTAACTCCGTCTGCCTCGACAGCTGCCTTTGAAGGGGGTGGGAGGGCAGTGCTGATGTCCGCCTGAAGTAAGGGATTGGAATAAGGTCAAAGTTGAAACGAACGGTCAAGTATGACCGGTTTGGAGGTGTAGGCCAGATCGGACCACGCCGGTGACACGCAAAGTCGATAATTTAGTAGAACAACCTCGCTACCGCAGAAAATACATTTTTAAAAATGGGCATTTTGTAATTATCGTAACAATGACACCTAAATATTATTTATGTACAGCTCACCATGACAACAAAGGGCATTCTTAAGCTTTCATTATTCCATTAACTGCAGTCAGCTAGCTACATTTCATCCTATATTCTTTTTTATATGTCCTTCCTGCTTTTAATAACATCCATTGTTTACTCTTTCAGAAAGCGCCTTGTTGTTTTACGTCGAGGCACTGTAACCCTTGTCCCACAACAACAGCTGATACAAATGCTACCACTTTTGTTTCCTCCAACGAGCAATGAGGATATGTTCCAGTGCAGTGTACAGCCCTTGGGAAGTGTACACGTCACCTTAGGGCAGAGGACGGAATGGGGTACACTGTGCCATGCTGTGAAGTGTTCTGTCAATAATAGAGGGCTGTGTAGTTTTTAAGGAGCAGTATTCCGTCCTGTGGGCTGGACATGCAGTGTGGGGGGGAGGGGGGATAGAATGGAATCGCCTAGGGGCTTTCCTTGACATACTGGGTTAGGAGCAGTGCACTGTATTCTATGGGTGCAATATATTGTTTTATGTGGAACTGAAGTCTGTAGCTTGGGGTGTTGTGCATGACATATTGAGAGTTAAGAGCCTGTGTTCTCTTCTAGAATGTAGGGGGCGGTCTTTTTTAGTAGAAAGTATTCTAGGGACTATGCAAGAAGTATTGGGGTTAGGTGGCAGTCTTGTCTTCTAGGGCGCTGGAGGCAGTATCGTGGGTGCAGTCTATGGACTATCCAGGAGTAGGCACGCAGTAGACCTTATCCAGGGTGCCAGTGCATGTGCTATGTCCGTGTGGAGGGGGCGGTAGAGGCTGTTCTGAGAGTATTGTTTCTTAGGGGCTCCCTGGGGTTTGTTCTTCATGGGCAGTATGCGGTATCCTGGGTGCTGTGAATGAAGCACTGGGGTTCGTGGGCAGTCTTGTCTTCTGGCAAGCAGGAGACAGTATCCTGGGTGCTGTACATGCAGCATCGAGGAGAAGGGGTCAGTATACTGTATCCAGGGTTACCAGTGCATGTAGTGTGTGTGTAGGGGTAGTAGACACTACTCAGGGTGTAGTGTAGGGGGGGACCGGATACTGCCGAGAGCACCCTGAAGACCCTGCCCCAAGGAGCCCTACACCCAGTACTTTAAGCGGGCCGGTACTGAGCACCGGCACTTGTTCATTTAGAGAGGGGGAGCACCTGCACTTCTCAAGAAACAGAAAGGTACTCTGTTACAGAGTACCTTCACTTCTATGTTTCCATTTCAAACACTGCCTGGACTACACCCTTGAACACACTCTATTGCCCCCTCCACACATGCTACATGTACCCCTACCTACTGCCCTCTCCCTACTTCTCGAACCTGCATGCAAACCAGGATACCACCTACAGCCCCCAGGAGACCGTGCCCCAAGGACCAGAGGAAACACCACACTACACCCCTGAGCATTGTTTACTGCCCCCTGCATACATACTACATACACTGGTACCCTGGACACAGAATACTGCCTCCTCCCTACTCCTTGATGCTGCTTGCTCAGCACCCAGGATACTGCCCACAGCCCCCAGAAGACTGTTCTGGGGGCTGCACCGCTAAACAAGACCTGATAAGTAAGGAAAATTAGAGGAGTTTGTCTCAAGAGATGTCCAAAACATGATTAATTTCTTGGTCTGTGTACCAATGACCAGCAGATCAGATTAGTACAATCTTCCATTGTTTTTTGGTTTTTTAAAAACTTTTACCTACTAGGTTCCTGTAAAATATATTAACTATGTTAATTTTGTTTATTCTTACAGAGAGAATGAGTGGTGATTAATGGAGAAGAGGAATGAAACTTCCGTAGAAGAGTTCCTGTTTCTGGGACTATCTGAGGACCCACAGATGCAGATCTTGTTGTTTGTGTTATTCTTAGTGATATACATGGTCACTGTTATCGGAAACATTTTCTTGATCACAGTGTGTGTCCGTGATCCACACCTTCATACTCCTATGTACTTCTTCCTGGGTAACCTCTCTTTCATTGACATCTGCTACTCATCAGTGATTGTCCCTAACCTGCTGAACCAACTCATTTTTTCAAGAAGAATTACCTTCTCCAGATGTGCAGCTCAAATGTACTCTTACCTTCTTGTGGGATGCACAGAATCCATGCTCCTAGCCGTCATGGCATATGATCGCTACATAGCCATCTCATTTCCTTTGCGCTATACAGTTATAATAAGCAAATCAGTTTGTAAAATATTTATAAGTTGTTCGTGGCTAGGTGGTAGTGTGTGGGCACTTCTAACTGTTGTTTTTGCATTACAATTGCCTTTGTGTGGCAACAATGTCATTGACCATTTCTTTTGCGAAGCAACAACTTTCATAAAGATCTCGTGTGCAGACACCTCTATCCCACAGATGATGTTTTTCATTGTTGCAGTCTTTGCGCTGTTGACTCCAACCCTCATCATTGTCATCTCCTACATCCGCATCGTCATCACCATTATGAAAATATCCTCATCAGAAGGCCGGTACAAAGCCTTTTCTACTTGTGTTTCACACTTAACTGTTGTCACGATGGTGTACGGATCAGCTATGTTTTTGTACATGAAACCAGTTCCTAAAAATTCAGACAATCAGGATAAAATAGCCTCTTTGTTTTATACAGTGATGCCGGCGATGCTGAACCCCATGATCTACAGCCTGAGAAACAGAGATGTGAAGATGGCACTAAACAAAGTTATAAGGGGAAACATTCATAAATGAATGTTGTGTATTTGGTTTATGTGTGCAATAAAGATAGAACAATATTGTTATATATATTAAAAAAAAATCAATTGCAAAGAATTAATACTTGTCATGACATTTTCTGGATACGTCATAAAAACACACCATACATATGCATAGAGCAGAGATAAAAAAACAGAATTCATTCACAAATATACAAGAAGAGTAAAGAGATATCAGATCAAATCATCTTATGGGTTACGTTTGATAGTATAGAAGGCTTCTAGGTCCTGCACAAAAATGTCAATTTTTGGGCAAGAATAAAACGTGTAAAGTATCAGCAGCAGCTAAACCGCATCTGTTGCATTTTACTCCTCTCCCCCCTTCAACCCATTTAGCTACTTTTGCTGGAGTATAATACAAATCAAAAATTAACATAAAATGTTGGCTTCTAAGGCTCCCTGTTCATAGCACCTGATTTGCCAGCTCCAGTGAGTCCCCAATATAGATTGCATCCTTCCCCAGCCTATTTTCCCATTTCGCATTCTGGGCTTCCGTATCATCCAGGAAAGATTGAATTAAATTTTGATAGATCTTCCCAATCCTGGACTTACTTCTCACTATCTCCACCAACGGAATCCTTTCTGATATCCACTTTATCCTATTCTCATTACCACCAAGAAAAATCTGTATCTGCAGATATTTAAAAAAATCTCTTTCATCCACCCCAAATTTTACCTGCAGATTCATAAATGACAAAAGCTGGCCTTCTCTACACAGATCACCCAGGACGCAAATTCCTCTTCTCCCCCATCTAAAAGTAACTTGGCCCTGAAAGATTGGTGGAAGTAGATCCGGAGCGGAAAGTGGAGTATAAGCATGCAGATTTGAAATCTTCAATTTTTACCATACCTGTCTCCAAACTCTGTAAGCTGTTTTCAAAATTGTAAATGTATTTTTTTTTTAATAGCTGGGTTCGACAACCCTGACCAGACAACCCTTAGCTTCAGACCCCAACCCTATTTCATATATTGTTGGTCTGGCTTCTTCTGGAATTTCAGCCTTATCCCAAAACAAATAGTATACCCATGTGTTGTAAAATAGATGCCCAATAGTAGAGAAAAAAGCTGGGAATCACCCAGCCTCCCCGCTGCTTTGGGAGGGTCATCCATTTGGGAGCCCTTCTTAGTTTACGGTACCCTCATAAGAATCGTTCTGAAAATATATAAACACTTTGGGAGGACCGAAATGTTAATAACATTACTTCAACCACATAAAGAGAGGTGCAGATGATCTAGCCTTTCCAATTTTTTGCTCACATTATTCATTATTGGAATAAAATTCATTTCGGGGATTTTATCCATAGCAGCTCTAATACTAACACCTAGGTATATTGCCTCTTGGACGATCGGGAGATCTGTAGTTTGAGCTGATCCAGAGCAAAGAATTTGTGTATTCTTGATATTTAGCTTATAGCCTGAAAAGATTCCAAACTGTTCAGCTAAGAGCTTTAACTCTGGAATTGCTAAAACAACGTCTGTCGTAAACATTGTGATGTCTTCTGCATACGCTAATCCTTTGTAGTAAATATCATTGACCATCACTGCCTTGATGTTAATGTCCAGCTCCAATTTTCGCAGAAAAGGGTCAATATAAAGAGCAAAGAGCAAAGGAGAGCACGGGCAACCCTGTCTTGTGCCTCTACTAATATTAAGCTCATTTGAGTTCTTCCCTGATATGCGGATTACAGTTTTTGGCAAAAAATATAATGCCCTGATCGCATGCATAAATTCTCCACAAAGTCCCATCCACTGCACGACATACCACAGATACCGCCAGGAGACTCTGTTGAATGCTTTCTCTGCGTCCAATAGGACTACCCCCAGCAGTGATTCCGTGGCCTGAGCCCAGTCTAGGAGTGCTATGTCCCGGCAGACATAGTCTGTCCTGTCCCTGCCAGGAATGAATCCATGCTGATGGAGTGAAACCAGAGGGGTGATGACCTTGCTCAGTCTGGTTGCGAGTATTTTTAGAGTGATTTTACTATCACAGTTTATAAGTGATATGGGTCAATACGATGCTAGACTCAGCTCCATTTTTTTAACACAGCAATAGCCGTCTTCTGCCATGATCTGGGGGCATATCCCCTTTGGGCCATTTGAAATGTTTGCAGGATCTCTTGCTGACATGATTTAGAGAATGCCCTATAGAACTCCATGGGGTTGCCATCGGGGCAAGTGACCTTAATGAGGGCTAAAGAGTTTAAAGCTTTTTCCAGTTCTTCCAGGGTAATCGGTGATGCAAGGATTTCATTTTGTGCATCTGTGACCACCATCGTTTCTAGATCCTTTAAAAAGTCAGCTAAAGATCCCCCATCTGGTGGAGTCCCTCCCTCAGTATACAATTATTCATAATACTTTTTAAAATCATTCCATATTTCTGTTGGGGACACCCCTGAGCCAAAGTATTGATGACTTTTGGATTTAATAATTGAAATTTCCTGTTGGCACTCCTCACTATTAATCCCTTTACTTACTTTGCTCATAAGTTCAAGCTCCACCGTTTCTAACTGCTTGAACCATTTCCCTATTTCATTCTGCAGAGCTTTCTGTCGAGAAATGGAAAAGCTCAGGGTCTCTCCTTGAATCCCCGCCTTAAAAGTGCCCCAAAATATAGTATCAGAGGATAAACCTCTGTTAGTATCAAAGAATTAGACAATCCACTTAGTCATATGATCCCGATGTAATTGATCACCCAAAAGTTTCCCTTCGAAATTCCAAGGCCTCTGAGCCCTAGTAACTCCAGACAGTGAGACTTCGACTACCAAAGCATTATGATCTGAGATGGTTCTTGGATAGCTCTCCACTTTAGCTATTTTGACTAGCTGGTCAGAAATAAAAAAATAATCCAGCCAGACTAATTTGTTATGGGTAGCCCAATAAAAGGTGAATCCTGGATCCGTTGATCTGCACTTGTGCCAGCTATCGATCAGACCCTGTTCTCTCACCAAGTTGCAAGGATTTAAAGACCCTTACTTTCCTGCTCTGATATTGTAACTCAGCATTTATATTAAAATTACTATCTAAGTGAATATTAAAATCTCCACAATGGATGAAGGGGCGCGGCCATAGGGCAAGTTCAACTCTTAGATAATTTAATACATCAAGATCATCTAATTTAGACCCCTAAATGGAGCAGATTGTAACAAGAATTATTATTAACTTTGAATTTGTATTCCACTATGGCCCATATCCCAGCTTATCTTCCTTAACTCTCTTGCACAGACCCAAACCATATTTTGCCAGGATTGTGACCCCCCCTTGTGGTTGTCCCCTGCTGACTGCATGCTAACATGTTAAAACCTAAGTCCCTTTGCCACCAATGCTTGCTCCAGGTTATGTGAGTCTCCTGAAGACAGACTACATCAGTCTGCATATAGCGAAGCTTCTAAACAAGTATATTCCTTTTTTCTATCATTCAGGCCACATATATTTAATGAGCAAATACAAATTTACCCATCATCCTTGTGTTGGCAATTCTCAATAACAAATCTCTTCATCAAGTACATTAAATGATGGTTAATCATAGAAATCATTCCAGTCTTCCTTAAACATATATAAACATCATGACATATATTAAACAACAAGCACCTTAGCTTTTGCTTACCTCCTACCCCTTTCCCTCCCTCTTCCGTTGACCTACCTCCCATGATCCCCCCTCCCCTTGAGCCCCTTAACTAATGGCTAGACCAACCAGGTCCTGTGATGGAGATGCAGCCCTGCCACATTCTAGACCCAGCCAAGAGAGAGAAAAAAAAACCAAAAAGCTATTGCCCATAATAATAAAAAAACAGAAGAGTAGGAACACCACAAATATAAGGTAAGAGCAAAAACCCCAAAAATAGTTAATTTTCTTCTTCATATGTAGAATTTACTCAAGGGTTTGCAAAAATTCTTTAGCCAGAATTTTCGATGAGAAAAAATGAGGGATTTCCCTCCAAATTACTTTAAGTTTGGTCGGATTCAATAAAAACACCTGAGCTCTCTTATTCTGAAATGGATGTATCAATTGAGGGAGTTGTCAGCGACGTTCTCCTGTTGAATGACAATAATCGGGCCTCACAAAAGGTATGGCCATTATAAGATCTTTGTGAGTCCGGGCGGGCTAGATCATAAGTCTGGCGAAGGAGGAAGTTCCTTACGTAAATCAAGATAGCACAGGGTTTATTCCTTGATGAGGATGAAGGTTTCCTCTGCTTGAATGTGAACCTATGAGCATGCTGTATTTCTTGAGCCCAATCCCAATTCCCCAGCTCAGGAAGTGCCTCTTTCAAGAGATCAACAGTGAATTTTAAAGCATCGCCCCCCCTGAGCCACGTCTGGAACACCCAAGACCCTCAAGGTATTGTGACTCAATCTATTTTTGAAGTCCTCCAAATTCCAACAAGTGTCTGACTTTTGACTCTCCAGTGACACTGTCATCTCTTTATGGGTTAAGGCTTCATTTTCCAGCACTTTGACTCTACTTTCAACCGCATTCATTCTTCCCAGAACAAGTCTTTGAGATATTCCGTATGGCCCCCTGCATCTTCCGGCACGCTGTCTGGACCCTCCGGCTTTCAATATGCGTTTCATCTCTATGGGCCATGATACTTTGATATATATAGAATCTAAGGAGGCGGTTCAATTTTACCTGTATTGTTTCCAGCTGTGGCCATATTACCTTCTAAATCTGGGGGAGACAGGGTAATCCCAAAGATGGTCCCGAGTTTTCTTTTCCTTTTTGCTACCTCTGTCACGAGGATTTCTTCCCTTCTTTACTGTGGCAACAGCAGCCAAGGTTTTGTCTTGCCTTTCGTTGGAGTTACTGGAATCCGATACCTGACCCTGGTTGTCCAAATCAGACCAGTCTGAGATGTCAGATAGGGAAAAATACTTATCTCCGACTTCTGCCTCCGCCCCTCGATTGCCAACAATCTCTCCTATTAGGTCATATGACTTCCATTCCACTGCAGGAGGTCTTTTTGCTGAGGGCCCCTGGTCTATCTTAGCTGTAGATTTCTTAGCAACTGCCCCAGTCTCCATGCGAGTTTTGACTGTTTTCACTTTGGCTGGAGGCATTTCATGAATAGGGGCCGGGAGAGCACCGCTATCAGCCACGGCAGTTCCGCTAATGATGGAGACTGCCCGCCAACCAGAGCGGCTCCAAACACGGCACACCAGGCCTGCCTGAAGCGAGAAAGCACCACCGGATGCCTAGCGTTTCGTGCACCCGGCGGCAACGCTCAAGCTAAAGATGTAATCATATAATATGCTTGGGCAGTGATGTATAAGGTGTCCAAAGCTCCCCCACTTTTTATATTGCTAGAAGTATTGCTCTTGTTCATACTGCCAGCTGAACACCCAACCCCACTTACTTGTGGGAGGATCAGTTATGGTCATCCAGTTCATTTAATGGTGTGCCAGGATGTGGTGACTGTGGCCATTGGTTTGATTCCTACTTTTAGTTTGTATGTATGATAACTCAAAATAAACAAAATTGAAGATTATGAACTCTCAATGATGCAGACTGGAAACCTTCAACTTCCATTTATTATAAGACTGCCATAACCAAAATATTGTCTGAGGAATATCATAAAAAATTAAAATTAGCTTGATACCACTCATATATAGCATCAAGAATGCCTTTCATTGCTGTCTCAAGATAAAAAAAAATATAGCTTTTTAGAAGAACTCTCACCCACTAATAGTTACTGGCATGCATCATCATTGGGTTCCCACCCAAGATGCATCTCAGGTGTGGTATGGCACCTGAATTACAGTGGAGCGGAGCGGGTCTTTATCTGGAGGGGTACAATTTACTATTTCCAAGGGCTTACATTTAGTACTCCCACTGCACTCTGTGCAACATTAGAAACAAAGATAATCACTTCAACAAAATAAAATAAATTAAAAACTATAATTATTAGCTAAACATTTAAATATTTAAATATAAAAAATTGATATATATATAACTTTTTAAACAAATACATTTAGGGGCTCAGTAGGATGTTGGGTGGAAAACCTCTGCCCGACACCGTCCCGGACCCGGTACCGACCAACTTGGGGTCAGCGGTACTGACCGACGGATTATGAGGTGACCGAACACTGTTCAGTTGCAACACAGGCTCCTATGGGGAAATGGGGTGTGTGTGTAAAACCCTGCACCCTGTCACAAGCATCCCATGGTGGCTGCTGCACTGTGCAGTGTTTTACAGGGAGGTACCTTAGGTACCCTCTCAGCCACCAGCCTTTTCGTGTTGGAAAGGCCAGCTCGGAAAGGCTGTTGGAAAGCGACATCGGTGGCAGAAACGCTGTACATAGGGGGTTGCAGTGCGGTTTCCGACCGACAAGAATACTCTGCCACTCAGTCAGAATAGGGTCGGTATGACCGTCCAGTTCATGTTTCAACCGCGAACATCATAATCGATCGAGTCAGTCGGAAGGGCTCCAATGCGGTTGGGAAGATTCAAACTGTCCGGATGAGGCTTTCCGCCCATCATTGTAATGAACCCCAAAATATTTATTACAACATTTAATAATTATCAAATTATCAAAATTATACAATTTTTAGGTTGCTGAAAATACCAAATTATATTCTCACTATAATAACAAGCAATACATTCAATCGTATTGGAATATAAACTGCTCAAAACAATTATCACAAATAATAACAATTTATATATCAAAAAAGGAGCCCAATACTCTTTTTTCTTTGCCCTGCCTGCTGCCCTGCTGGTTGCTGCATCACTCCATGCCGAGAAGGGAGGTGAACTCCAACGCCCGGCACCACCGAGCAGCGCGTACGCCGCACACGTCACGCTTTCGCGCCAGGAGGACCTACAACTAGGGCCAGGGCTCCCGCATTGGAAGAGCCTGTTACTCTTTGTTCTTTGCCCTGCCTGCTGCCCTGCTGGTTACCACATCACTCTTTGCCAACAAAGGAGGGGAACTACAACCTCCAGCACCACCAAACTGTGTGTGTGCTGCACACATCATGCTTTCGTGCCAGGAGGCGCTACAAATGCAGCCGCTACGGGAGCCCATTACTCTTTGTTCTTTACCCTGCCTGCTGCCCTGCTGGTTGCCGCATCACTCCGTGCCGAGAAGGGAGGGGAACTACAACCCCCGGAACCACCTAGCGGCACATACGCCGCACACATCAATCAATCAATCAATCAATGGCATTTGTATAGCGCACTACTCACCCGGAGGGTCTCAAGGCGCTGGGGGGGGGGGGAAGTTACTGCTCGAACAGCCAGGTCTTGAGTTACTTCCTGAAGGCGAGATGGTCCTGGGTTGTCCGGAGGTAGATGGGGAGGGAGTTCCATGTCTTGGCCGCCAGGTAGGAGAAGGATCTTCCTCCGGCGGTGGCTCTGTTGATGCGTGGGACAGTGGCAAGGGCGAGGCTGGCGGAGCGGAGCTGGCGGGTGGGTTGGTGGAAGGTCAGGCGGTTGTTGGGGAGCTTGGGGCCCAGGTCATGGAGGGCCTTGTGTGCATGGGTGAGGAGTCTGAACGTGATCCTTTTGTTGACAGGGAGCCAGTGAAGGTCTCTTAGATGTCTGGAGATGTGGCTGTGACGGGGGATGTCCAGGACGAGTCGAGCTGAGGCGTTCTGGATCCGTTGGAGTTTCTTCTGGAGTTTGGTGGTGGTGCCGGCATAGAGGGCGTTCCCGTAGTCCAGCCGGCTGGTGACGAGGGCCTGGGTGACCATCTTCCTGGTCTCAGTGGGGATCCATCGGAAGATATTTCGAAGCATGCGCAGGGTGTTGAAGCACGAAGACGAGATGGCGTTGACTTGTCTGGTCAACAGCCAGTTGATCAAATATCTCGAAAACCACCAGCTTCTTGATCCTACTCAAACGGGCTTCAGACCAAGACATGGCACCGAAACTGCGCTCCTCATGATCACCGAGGAATCCAGAAACCTCCTGGACCAGGGAGGATCAGTGGCAGTGATCCTCCTTGATTTAAGCGCGGCTTTCGACACGGTCAGCCACGACATATTGCTGGACCGCATGGCAAACATCGGCATAAAGGACAATGCTTTATCTTGGTTTGAATCCTTTTTACAGGACAGATCCTTTCGGGTATTTGATGGAACATCTTCCTCTACCAGTAGACCATTAAAATGTGGAGTCCCGCAGGGCTCCTCACTGAGCCCGGCACTCTTCAACATATATATGAGGCCACTGGCTGAAGTTGTTCGTCAGTATGGAATTAAGATCATTTCATATGCTGACGACACTCAGCTAGTGGTCTCACTGGCACAGGAAGCTAACCAGACCTCGAAAGGAGGGCTGAGGAAATGCCTAGAGGAAGTCAAGGACTGGATGTCCTCCTCCTCATTAAAAATGAATGGAGACAAGACAGAGCTTATGCTCCTGGGCCCTGCCAACCCTAACTCCCTCAGCACTCTATGGCCACCCTGCCTGGGTACCCCTCCGGCCCCAAAGGACAGCATCAAGAGCCTTGGGGTGTGGCTAGACAGATCTCTGTCCTTCGGCACCCAATCCACCAAACTGGCAGCCACCTGCTTCGGCCTCCTCAGAGTGTTAAGAAAGGTACTCCATCTTCTACCAATGGAGGCAAAACAAGTAGCCATTCAGGGCCTTATCCAGTCACGACTGGATTATAACAACGCCCTTTACCTCGCCGCCCCAGAGTACACGATACGGAGACTACAGACGGTGCAGAACTGTGCCGCGCGCACTTTGCTTCAGATCCCTCGACGTCAATCAGTCAAAAATGGACTGAAAAGACTGCATTGGCTACCCATTTCCCAAAGAACACAATTCAAAGCCTTATGCATTGCGCACCAGGCGTTCTGGAAAACGGGCCCTCTCATCACTCGCAACCTAGTGTCACACTACCTTCCCACTAGGAATCTGCGATCCAACCAGACCTTCACGGCCACAATCCCCAAAATAAAAAAATCCAGAACTGGCGGTAGGACTTTCACCTACAACGCCTCTAAGCTATGGAACACCCTACCCCTCCACCTAAGGAAAAATCCCAATCTTACCTCATTCAGGAAACAGCTAAAAACATTCCTCTTCAATGCTGCTCAATAACGCCCTGGCTACCTCCTCTTGTTCTGTTGGCTTCTTAGCGCTTGGACGCCCCGGGCAGCAATCGCGCTCTATAAATCAACATACAAATACAAATACAAATACATTGAGAGGGAGGAGACCAGGATGAAGCCCAGGTTGCGTGCGTGGTCCGTTGGCTTGGGGGTGGCACCCAGGGCAGGGGGCCACCAGGAGTCGTCCCAGGCGGAGGGTGATGACCCCAGGATGAGAACCTCCGTCTTGTCTGAGTTCAGTTTCAGGCGACTGTTCTTCATCCATTTGGCAACGTCTTTCATCCCTTCGTGTAGGCTGGCTCTGGCGGTGTCCGGGTCGTTGGTGAGGGAGAGGATGAGCTGGGTGTCGTCGGCGTAGGTGATGATCTTGAGGTTGTATTGGCATGCGATGGCTGCGAGGGGGCTCATGTAGACGTTGAAGAGGGTGGGGCTGAGCGATGACCCCTGTGGAACGCCGCAGATGACTTCAGTGGCCGCTGACCGGAATGGGGGGAGGTGGACTCTCTGGCTTCTTCCGGCGAGGAATGAGGTGATCCACTCTAGGGCCTTCTCCGGGATTCCGGTGTTGTTCAGGCGTTGTACCAGGGTGCGGTGACAGACAGTGTCGAATGCTGCGGAGAGGTCCAGGAGGATGAGGGCCGCTGTTTCCCGGTTGTCCAGTAGGGATCTGATGTCGTGTGTGGCTGCGATGAGGGCGGTCTCCGTGCTGTGGTTGGCTCGGAAGCCGGACTGCGAGTGGTCGAGGGAGCCGTTGGTCTCAAGGAAGGCGGCTAGCTGTCTGTTGACGGTCTTCTCGATGACTTTGGCAGGAAACGGGTAAGGGTGGGCGTAGTGGGCGTAGTGGGGCTACGTGAAGCAGCACGTAGTGTGCCCAAATCTACGCACACTACGCGCTTCGCGTAGCCCCACTACGTGCCACCCACCTCCCACCCGCCATTCTTTTAAATAATATGAGCAATGAAAATTAAGTAAAGTAAGTCGACTTACCCGTAAGCGCGGCGTCTCCGGGGCTCCCTCTTTCAGTTTCTAATTTCTTCTGGCAAATGCGCATGCGCGGACGCCCGCGCATGCGCATTTCTCGCGAGAAATGCGCATGCGCGGGTGTCCGCGCATGCGCATTTGCCAGAAGAAATTAGAAACTGAAAGAGGGAGCCCCGGAGACGCCGCGCTTACGGGTAAGTCGACTTACTTTACTTAATTTTCATTGCTCATATTATTTAAAAGAAGGGCGGGCGGGAGGTGGGTGGCGGGTGGCAAGCAGCTACGCTTCGCCCTCGGCGTGTGCGTAGCGCTGCCCTGCTTCGCCTTCTTCGGAAAGTGCGAAGCAGGCAGCGCTACGTACACTACGTGGGCGAAGCGTAGTGCTACGCCCGGGGTTAGAAACGGGAGGAGCGAGATGGGGCGGAAGTTCTTGAGGTCGGTGGGGTCAGCTGTAGGTTTCTTCAGCAGGGCGCTGATCTCGTCGTGTTTCCAGCAATCCGGGAAGGTGGCGGTGTTGAAGGAGACGTTGATGATGTCGCGGAGGTGGGGTGCGATGATGTAGTCGGCCGAGTTGAAGATGTGGTGTGGACAGGGGTCCGTGGGGGATCCGGAGTGGATGGTGTTCATCGTGCGTGCTGTTTTTTCGGTGCTGACCGGGGTCCTGGTGCGGAGGGTGGCGGTGGGGGGCGTCAGTTCGGTGGTGGGGTTCGTGGTTGGAGGGCCGAAGCTGTTGTGTATGTTGGCGATCTTGTCGTGGAAGAAGGCGGCGCGAGAGTCACAGAGGTCTTGCGAGGGAGTGATGTCGTTGTTTCCGGCGTCGGGGTTGGAGAGCTCTTTGACGATGGTGAAGAGTTCTTTGCTGTTGTGGGTGTTGTTGTCCAATCGTTCCTTGAAGGCTGTCTTCTTCGTGGCGCGGATCAGTTGATGGTGTTTGCGGGTGGCGTGCTTGAGGGCAGTCATGTTGTTTGTGGTCTGGTTGGTGCGCCAGGTATTCTCCAGGGAGCGGCAGTTCTTCTTGGAGGTGATGAGTTCGTCGGTGAACCAGGGGGTTTTCCTGCTGCCGCGTCTGCTGGGGGGGTTCTTCAGTGGTGCAAGGGCATCAGCGCAGTTGGTGATCCACTGAGTGAGGTTGTTGGCGGCTTCGTTGGGGTCCATTGAGCTGGTGGGGGGGTTCTGGCTGAGGCTTGCACCAGGATGTGCTACAACTGCTGCCAGGGCTCCCGCAGCAGAGAGCCTGTTACTCTTTGTTCTTTGCCCTGCCTGCTGCCCTGCTGGTTGCCGCATCACTCCGTGCCAAGAAGGGAGGGGAACTACAACCCCTGGCACCACCGAGCGGCGCATACACCACACACGTCACGCTTTCGCGCCAGGAAGAGCTACAACTGCGGCCAGGGCTCCAGCAGCGCACAACACCCATCAGAGCCTGTAAGAGGCTGGGCTGGGCCCACTCTCTTGGCTCCCAAAGACCAAAGAATGAATGACAGTGGGAAGAGGATCATTGCCTGCAATTGTTCATTTAATCATTCAACCCCAGGTACTGTGCTGTGGTTGTCCTGCAGTATTTCTTAAAGGATTGGTTGGGACACTCTGGGTAGGCCCAATCTACTTATCTAACAACTCTACCGACTTTGCGTTATGGGTATGCGCAAGGCTGTGGATGGGGAGTTAAGGGCTCCGAAGGGGGAAAAAAAGCACCATCTAGAAGGATAAATGATGATGTCCTCACCCAAATTGACTCATTATTGACTGAATGTACTGATATTATTTCCAAATCTGTGCTACCCAACACACATTCAATGGTTCACTAAAGTTCCCCGCCTAACTGAATTCATAAAATGTTTGAAAAGCCACTTTTGAAATCGTAATTGCCAGCACCAGCGCCAGAGGGGGGTGATAGGTTAACAACACATCCAAATCATGCTAGTTCATCTGCAACTAACAAGTCTTTATTGGTAGAATAAAGCAACAGGTATTCTGTATTCGCCAACCCTGAGCCTAAACTAGAGAATTGCGCAATGCCAGGGAGTGACCATATTATCATTGAGACCCTGACTATGCTGCGGTGTATGATGGAATTCATCACAGAGTTAAAACATCAAGTTAAAATCCTCATTGACATTGTTGGAAATAATGCTGGGGGTATAGTAATAACTACGTGTTTTATGATAGTGGAGAGGGGGCTGGTGCGAAAAAAGCCAAGACTAACTCTCTTTCTGACTCCCTATGCCAGTATTGTACCCCTTTTGACAGAGGTGTTCAGTCTCACCCTGCTCCACCTGTGAGACTTGACGGTGGGAAAAGGGCCATTGACTGAATGCCGCCAGGGAACCTGTATGGTGAGAGACCTTTCGGGGCGAATGGGACCGCTAGTAAGGAGCAGCAGAGGGGAGGACAAGGGTTCTGTGCACCCCCCTTGGCTAATTATTGGCCACAAAATAATGGGGGGGATGATGGGGGGAGGTGAAAAGGCAGCCGTTTACTTAACTCATGTCCCAAAGCTGCCCGCCGGGGCAAGGGAAAACAAAGAGTCCCTATTAAATAAAGTTACCTATTGGTTTCATGAAACCAGACCCTGCTACTCAATAATCAGGAGTGATATTGTAAATATGGAAAGCTTTACAACTTTAGAAGGAACACAAGATCGTATCCGGGTTTTATTTGTGAGCCAAGATATTATAGAGGGACTTCTGGCGGTAGAAGCCCGCACAATTTCAAAGGCACATACTATTGTTCAGCTCAAATTTTGTACTCCAATTGATTTTCTGAGACCATTGTGCGGGCAGACAGACAGGGGTACAGGTGTAGGGACTGGAGTATATAGTAGAAATCGTCAGTGACTGGAGCACAGTACCCCTTGCACTGTGGATATATGCGGAAGTATGGGGGTTGTGAATTCGTTTTTGCTTTCCATGAAAGAAAGGTATCTCCCCAGGAACAGGGAGACTGCTTCTGGGCAGTCCAGAATCTGCATTATATAGGCAAGAAGGGGTAATGAGGCTAGAAATTGATACTGTGCTAAATGCCAGTAACCCAAAAGCTATCCCCATTCCATGGGAGCTAGAACCAGCCCAGGAGTCTGTGGTGAGGATAGCTACATGGAATATTGCAGGAATGGCCAAACCTTTGCCTGATGCCCAATGGAGAGAATTTATAGACACCTATGATGTGTGCCTATTTCAGGAGACTTGGTGCATTGCACCATTTTACAGAAATGGGTATGCATCTTTTTGTGTTGACGCAAGTAAGAGCCCATAGGAAGACCCTCAGGAGGATTGGATATCTGGGTTAAGACTTCACTGCGATGTACTATTAGCACTCTGCTGTGTAGCTCAAAGGATATACTCGCCCTTAGACTATTGTTTCCCTCAGGTTAGTCCATACAACTAATTAAGGTTTATAATAGGATAGAGGGCAGAAATAATGAAACACAAACTATCTACCAACTTGAGCAACAGCTCTTGACCCCGAGATCAAGAAACTTAGGTGGCGATTCGGATCCTGTAAAAATGTTCTCCGTAATATTTGTATCCGGATTTTTTTCCGTACGAATCGTACAAGTCCTGTACAAACTGGCAAGTACGATTCGTATGTGAAAAAGTCCATACGAATCGTAGTGGGAAAATTCCCCCACACGTCCTCGGGTCGGGAAATGTGTCCGACACGTCCCCGGGCATTATTACGTACGAATCGGAAAACTGAAGTCCGAGCGCGCAAGTACGATCCGTCCCGTCCGTCCGAATGTACAACCGTATGGAAAAAACACCGTACGGAGCGAACATCAATAGCAACCATGGAGACGTCCAAACATGTGCCCGAATATGCGCCGAACACCCCCCAGCCCCCCTGTCTGTATGCGCCGTACTCCCAGCCCCCCCTATGGACGGTGCGTACCCCCAGCCCCACCCCCGTATGGACGGTGCGTACCCCCACCCCCGTATGGACTGTGCGTACCCCCAGGCCCCCCGTGTATGTACGGAGCATACCCCCACCCGTGTATGGACGGAGCGTACACCCAGCCCCCCCATGTATGTACGGAGCGTACCCCCAGCCCCTGTGTATGGACGGAGCGTAACCCCACCCGTGTATGTACGGAGCGTACACCCAGCCCCCCGTGTATGTAGGGAGCGTACCCCCAGCCCCTCGTGTATGTACGGAGCGTACACCCAGCCCCCCGTGCATGGACGGAGCGTACCCCCACCTGTGTATGTACGGAGCGTACACCCAGCCCCCTGTGTAGGTACGGAGCATACACCCAGCCCCCGTGTATGTAAGGAGCGTACCCCCAGCCCCCGTGTATGGACAGAGCGTACCCCCACCTGTGTATGTACCGAGCGTACACCCAGCCCCCCGTGTATGTACGGAGCGTACCCCCAGCCCCCGTGTATGTACGGAGCGTACACCCAGCCCCCCTGTGTATGGATGAAGCGTACCCCCACCTGTGTATGTAGGGAGCGTACCCCCAGCTGCCGTGTATGGCCAGAGCGTACCCCCACCCGTGTATGGACAGAGCGTACCCCCAGCCCCCCGTGTATAGACGGAGCGTATCCCCACCACCTATGGACGGTGCAGACCACCACCCTGCCCGTGTCTGTACGCACCCTACCCCAGGCCCCTATACCAGCACCCTCACCCGCATCGCGCATGTACGTGTCGTACCAAGCAATAGCAAATGTCAGCACTGTACAACAACATGGCCTATGTACGCACCGTACAGACGCCAAAAACACTCGTACTGAACCAGGACACTGCAAAACAACACAAGGAGAGTCAATTCGAATCGCACAACATCACTAAACATGTCCAACAAGCCCAAATACATCCAATACACTGACCTGCAACAGCCAAACAGGTAAACAGAGGCCCAAACCACAACCACTCCTTATAACACACCCACCCAAAGTTCAAACACAGCCACACCCACAAACGGACCAATAAAAAGGGCCCACACACACAAACCATGAGCCTTTGCAACAGATCCACTGCTGCCAGACCCCACAGACAACGCACTGCACCATACTTCAACCTTCAATACACATTACACTTGCACACCTTCACACAACCACCTTCACAAACACCCCCTCATCACATTCACACACACACCTTCACAACCACACCCACACACCCACAACCATCCACACCCCACACCATGCCCACAAACAAGAATCCAAAGTTCACAAGGGAGTAGCTGGAGATCCTTGTCAACGAAATCATCAGAGTCGAGCCACGGCTCTTTGGAACATTGGTCAGACAGACCAGCATAGCGGAGAAATCTGCCATGTGGCAGAGGATCGTCAATAATGTGAATGCTGTTGGGGCCACCAGAAGGACCAGGCATGAATGCCAAGCCAGGTGGTACGATCTGCGGAGGACGGTCCGCCGCAAAATGACAGATGAATATAACCAGACCAACATCACTGGAGGAGGGCCGCCCAGCAGTCCTGTACACTACCATCCCTGGGAGGAGAAGGTGATGCGCACGCTGCCGCCAGTGGGAGTACACGGCGTAGAAGGAGTCGCCGAGCCTGGTGAGTACACAAACAACTCACCTCACATGGGGGGAACGCCATCCACAACCCAACTCCCAATTATGCACGCAACTACCCCAAAGCCATCACCGGACACAACCACACTCCAAAAACATGTACATGCCACTAGCGGCTCCATGCCCCATGCACCAAGCAAGGCCATGCCAAGTCACAGGCCACACAAAACACCAACACAAGACAGGATGTCCCTGATGGCGGGAGGGTGGGCCTCAAAAAACACATTCTGCAAATCAGAAGCAGACACCAATGCCCTCAGCCCATATGGCCGAGGGCAGAGCTATACAAACAGTGTGTCCCCACACAGTACTGTGTCACCTGCAAATGGTGGCCGCGTCGCAGGACGACATGGGTAGGAAGGCCCAATTTGCACATAACAGCAGCTAATGAAGAGGCATCACATTGAAAGAGTGTCAGCACACACCGCCGCAGCAGCGCAGACTCAGACACTCCGCACAATGGGGGCCGGGAGATTCTAAACAAAGCCACATGAACAAGACAATGGCCTTTGAAAGACCTGCAAACTGTGTGTGCCCAGGAAGCTGGGCTGAGGTGACAGAGGGTGACAGACAGAGGGAGGAAGAGGGAGAGAGAGGGAGGGAGACAGAGGGTTACAGAGGGCGACAGAGGGAGACAGACAGAGGGAGGAGGGTGACAGAGGGAGGGAGAAAGGGAGACAGAGGGAGACCAAATCACCCGTGGGTGGTGTGGGCATGTCCGCTCGTCAGCAGGTGGACTGTGTGCATGTAGACAAGGTTTGGCAGTGCGTGAACCACCCCTTTTTCGTTCTGAAATCACTGGGCCATGTGTCAATCTGTGCACGAGTAGATCCTAACCACCTAACCTTACACCCAGTATACCCACTCACTGTGTTTGGTAGAACCCAGTCACAAATGCATAAGTTATCTACCTTCATTCTCCAATAGATATGAAAAGGCACCATTTGCCCCCGTACAGTGCAACACGTAAGCCGGTTCTGCATCGCTCGCTCGCCCGCTCGCTCCACTGCTTACTGCGTTCCAAAATGAAGCTTCAACAAAGAGTGTGTCACACATAGGAAAAGTGTTGAAAGCTGTGGCCAAGGGACATACCCATGCACAAGTGCACTGTGAGAGGAATGCTAGACATATCCAACTACCCAGAGGAACTGTGCCAACTTGAATATGTATGAAACATGGATTTCGCATGTAACACAATTAACATTGTCTCTCTCTCACACACAGGGCAATGTCATCGATCTCCCCCCAACACTGGGGGTGAAGAATCACAGGACCAGTGTAGAAAATAGGCCTCAGCTAGGCCTACCAGTGCAAGGGGCTCACCCTTCTCTGCACAGAGTCCTCAGACTATTAGAAAGAAGTTGGCACAGAAACTGGAATAGAAAATACAGAGTTTAATAAACCTCATGAGGTGGAACCACATTCACCCAGCACCCTGTGGTGCTGAATGAAGGTAGCACACTGAACAGAAGGGCCATGGTCCTTTTATACCCACGCAGGGGCTAAAAGAAGACGGTACAAGTATACTTGAGAGGAGTTATGCACATATATGGTCATATAGAAACTGCACAGTCGACAAGTGGGAGGAGTTAACAGTTTGCTAACACTGGTAAACATATCCTGACAGTTACAAACTACTAGCAGCTGCAAACTCAACTGGGCATGTGCAAAGGTAGAAGATACTAAATATAGTTTGTTTCTAGGCAGATTACAAGAGCAGTCAACACTAAGGGAGGACAAAGCACATGGTGAGCACATGGCAAACAAAATGGCTGCTAGAAATACAAAATGGATTCCACAATATATACAAGATAGCCTCTAAATACCAGATGGATTCTGCTAGCGCTAATTTAATCGCATCCAATTTACAACAGACGACCCTTTTAGCGTTAGCTGAAGACATCTCCCATAATCCAGTAGGAAAATGAAAAATATGCATATTAATTTTTTTTTTTTTTTTTCTTTTTTCATAAATATCCTAATTCATTGCTAGGTGGGCATTTCTCATTCTAAATATTGTTAAGCGGGTATGTATAAGGTATAAACAGAAATACAGAGGGAACAGAGAATTGGGTCATACAGATAGCAGGAGAGAGTAATTACTATTATCAGAAACAGAATTATTAGCTTTCTAGTCCTAAGCAAATCCTAGAACCATCCAGTAAAAACATTTTCAAGGCTCCTATGTATTTCAGTTACCATCAATTTCAACTTCAAAAACATTTTCGCTAGACTTTTCCAGTGTTTCCTTTATGAGGGCTAGAGTATCTATCATTATACCCAATACAAACATTAAAGCAGTCAGACATATTATTTACAAAAATGATCCTGGATCCAGAGGACCAGGAGGACTACACAGGACCATGAGAATTAGGACGAAGAGCTGCAAAGGGTTGCTCCTCCTCAAAAATGGGACGATCAATGGGGTACATTCCCAACAAAAAAAAGAAAAAGAAGTCCTTGGGAAATTAAAACCGCTGTACAACCAACCAGAGGGGAGTCTTCTCCCTGTGTCCGTTTGAGCCTCACAGGCAGGCTCTTGTTGTTCCCACGGTGGAGCTGCACAACTCGCAACTCAGGAATCATGGCCTAGTTTCAAGGGAAAAGTTTCTTCTTTCAGGATAGGGCAATCACCCACCAGGGCAAATGCGCTCAGCGATCCTGTCCAGTGTCTCAGGCAGTGCACCAGTTTTCTTCATTTCAATCTAACAGGCAGCAGAGACACAGCACCTGTACCCTGAACTCAAGTCCTTCCCTAACTCCTGTATTGCTCTACTGGCACACTGCTCTTTCGTTGGGGCCATAGATTGCATTTGGCTTGGCCAGGTATCTCTTGACCAACAAAGGTGAAAACGTTACAGCCACTTTAGGACCAAGATTCAGAGGCCTGATGCTAGGATCTCTGAAGCAACCCTTGTTTCAAAGGGGTTTACCTCAAGCAAAAACTTTCTCGCCTTCCTGGTCGGTCTGTGACTCTTGGCTGGGCATCAAAAGCTTGATCCACGATTTTTCCTTTCTGATTTGTGACCCCGTCTTTCGCCCAAGATAGTAGCAGGGGTACACTCATCCCAGTGTTCTCGGCCTTCTACCTTCACTGAGGTCCTGGTTGCCAGCAATGCCTGTGCTGGTTACCTTCACTTTGACTTCAAACTGGACTGGTGCTGAAACCTCAAGCTGAATCTGATGTCCGCGCCCCTCTGGCAATGCTTGTAAAGCAGCAAATATCTATTGGTGGACAGAACAAAAGGTCTTTAGACAAGGCACAGAAATAATCTATCAACAGAGAGGATAGTCTCAGAATACTTCCTAGTCTAGGGAAGCCCCATATATTAACAAGGCACCCTGGAACCACTTTCATATATGTGAAAGTAAATAAAACAACAGCCTGGACCTATTGGCAAGTATAAAAGGAACTCTTTAGTGAACTGACAAGAGTAATACGTCACCCAATCCCAAGCAGTCAAGGAAGTCTGTGTTCATTTACCATATTATGAGGAGAAGAGAAAAACAATACAGACATACTCCAAATCCTTACATATGTATATTTCTATCTTAATCATCTAAAGACCCTAAAGAAAAAGGAAATGCTATACACTTTTACTCATAAACTTTGCATTACTTGTACAGGACTGCAGACACTTCTAAAATGATTTTTCTTAATAAAAGCACCTACATTGTATACTCAGGACCATGCTCTCATGTTATAGGACCAACAGGAAAATCTAACACTGCCAGTTTAACAAAGATTCTTATTACATAAAGAACTAAAAACTTCAACATAATGGGTACACGTTCTCCAGTGGAACATCTTGTGACTAACAGACTCCTATAAAACAATATTTTCCTCAAAAATGTTTGCTAAGGATCACATGGACATCTTCCCTGCATTCTACAATCCAAACTATGCAACATCAGTTCTAGTAAGGACTGTCAGTTTATTTACACAGACTAGCTAATAAAAACTAGCAATGCCCTTGCAAAACTGTATGTAGCGTGAGAATAACAAACAATAGTGGTGTTGTCACCTGAGAATTTTCAAACAAAAACTACCCACAGCTAGTTCCCCTTAAAGATCAAATAAGGAAGCAGCAATCTAGACTACTCATCCTCTCATAATTCCATCAGAGAGGATGGGTAGTAACATAGCAAAATATATTTATTCATTTTAATAATGCTAATAATGTTTAAAACAGCATTACTGAATAGCCAATTAAAAGTCTCATGGCTATTTCACAGACAACACATACATTTGCCTACCCTTAATTTGTAGAGGAGCTAGCCTCCTCCCCCATTTTTGACAGTAGGAAACCTAAAATAGGTTTCATTCTGTCAACACTATCAACCCCAATGTATAGCAACTGGGCATAAACAAACTCTGAGGAGCTAAAATAGCACAGTGAGCTAGCTAAAGAACATATTCCCTCAACAAATGTAGTAGTGCAACATGAGGCCGCATGAATTCAAACTAAATCCCATTGCTTCCTGAATTCAGCCCTAAAAGCATTTGTACTCTATATATGGCAGAGCCATTGTCTTTTAAAGAGAGGTCACATATACCATTATACTATGTTCATTGAGTGCACAAAAACTTGCTTTTGCCAAAAAAAAGGTAAGCAAAACCTCTTTCTGTCCCTGCCCTGCCATTTTGTCTTTCAAATGTCGAAATGTCAAGGCTCATGTGAAGCCGAGCCCTGCCAGGCTTCTAAATGTAGGAGTTCGGCCTTTAATCTATGCAGCTGTTCCATCTTGTATGCAAGGTTGTCATGCGGTGCTCCCAAGTCAAAGTGACCCTAGAGACCAAAAGCGAAACAGCAAAACCCACTCCAATCGTGTCTACCAGCAATTCAGAGGTAAGCTTAATAACTTCTGCCAGTTTTTGTACATAGTTATATTTGGAAGCAGTGTACTGAGTGCTTGAGCAGTATAGATGTCAGCTATTAAGTCTATGCTTACATATGTGCATTTACTGGAGCCTAAGGCAGTTTAAAAGCTGCTCTGACTGGAGAAATCTCATTTAAATCATGAATTATACTCAATTTCGACTTTGATGTGTAGGGCACTTAAAAATGAATAACCTACAATGTTTTTGCATAATAGTCATCCCCAGAATATCCTCTACATATACCAGAGATGCGGCATCAGAAATGTATAATATATGCCCTTATAAAAATAAATTTTGTACGCCTGGATAAAGTGACATTTTCCCATGTAATTGACCCCCTATTGCTGTATAGCACGGCTTAAATTCAATTTGGATGCTAGGAGGTCACAGCATCATGATTTAGGCATTATGAATAGTAAAAAAACGAATTTAATGCACCTATGTTAGATAACATTTTTAATATAATCATTTTAAGTCTGCGCCACTGTTATTATGAAACATCAAAAACCACTCTTATCCTTGTTTAAAAAGTCATTAACAAAAGAAATCCCTACTGTCAATCTGTCCTCTGTTTATCGAAAATAATGATACTACATTTCTAACCTTTAAAACAGAAGTCTGAAATGCAGGATGTTTACTCCGTGTTTTTAAAGGGTAGTAATTCAGCTGTTTTCTGTGGCCGGAGTCAGAAATAGAAGAATTTGTGCTGTCACAGCTGCTTGACACGTAAAGGCGTCGAATTCACACGCCTTTCAAGTCAACCTTTCAAGCCAACACAACTCTGTCATTCTGTATAATGTGAATGCCTTTGAATACCCTATACAAAAGGATACATGCTGTGACATTTTGTATCTGAATTTAATCTATTGTTAAACACACAATTTCTTTTTTTTCCTTTTTTTTTAGGCCTTTTATCCCCATATAAAGAATATGAAAAAGGAAACCTGATTTCCTTTAAGGGATCAAAGGCATACTTATACACTTCCAAAGAAACAGAACAGGATTTAGCTAGTGCGATATTTTAGAAAAACTCAGGTCACCTTTTTGCAGGGGCTACAAATCATAATTGTTCCATAATATCCAATCCGTATTCCAAGCACTAGAACCATAGACAAATTCATTACCATATATAAAGGAGCAGTGATGCGCAATTACTGAACCTACAGCTCAGAGTCGAATATTCTGGACGGCTTAATTTGTCAGGCTTAAAATCAAAAACTGATTTTCTTGCCTTACTCACCCCCATCTGACAGTAGGTTATCTTTATGATGACCAGCTGTCAGCTGAACTGACTGTGTCGCTTCTGACACACAGGTCATCTTAATTTTAACTTTCTAAAAGTAAAATTACTTATCTGATATTCCATGTTATCTTTGGGCCACAATTTCCACTGAGAAAATTAATTCTAAATTGGAAAATCGTTTTTATATAGGCATATAGCCGTTAAAATTTCAAGCAAGAGCCTCTTTTTACTTTTTGTTTAGGATTAATGCAACAGTTTTTCAAAAAATAAAAACAGTTTTCTATGGAAATTCTAACTGGTCTTGCACAAAATAGGGACAAGGAAGGCTCCTTGAGTTTCGGTTCCTCAGCTGCCCTGTCTTATCAGAGAAGCTAAAAATAGCCCCTCAGCGCAGGCGAGCACTCCTGGCCCCCACCTCTCTCCAAGGCTCTCCTGCTGCAAGCATTACACATTTTTCATGTCAGAGACGCTTTCTAAGCAGTGATTTCACCTCCTGGTTTACTCGCTCCTATTTCTAGCCCCCACCTTACAGGCTGCAAGGTCAAAATCTGCCTCGCACAGCCCTGAAGCTGTCAAAAACAAAAAGCCTTCCTAATTTTATCTAAACTGCAATAATTTGCCCTATGGAAAAATTAATTTTAATATACAATTTCTTTTCAGGGGTCATAAATTTATTTTCAATTCTCAGATTAGCAGGTTCAGCTTAAATTAGAACCTACAAACCTCTGGACCCAGCACATTGGCTCACTGTACCACCAAGAACACAAAGCTGCATAGGAACAATTTGCAAATTCGAAATACCCACAATTTTTTGCAAGCTAAACTTTTAACCGGTCTCTAATTACTCTTCATTAATACTTTTGTACATTAAGGGTGTCATCAAATCACAGGGGTTGCTCTTTCTCTAGCTACACCCCTCTCAATTTCCTTTTGCGACTTATTGATGGTGATGAGACCAAATTAAATTTACTCCTTAACAATTTCACTTCTCAGAATTCTTTCACATATTCACAGTCATTCAATCACACGCTTTTTCCAGTGCTAGCAACATTCAAAACACAATTTACCACACCACAACATTTAAACACACATTTAACCCACAGATCAACACTTAAGACAGAAACAAAAGACAGCCCACAGACTGTACTTAAACCAAACCATTTGTAAATACTAATTGCAAGTCATATTCACTAGGTTTGGCTGGCAGAACACCAGAAAAAACGCTCTGCATCTCATCACTTATGAATGTTACTAAGTGCACAGACCAGGATCCTTTTATGTACAGATTTAGTTCCTCGGGGTACTAGTCACCAAAGAAGAAATACTTTTATATACCTAAACCTAGTTAAGTATCCCCTCTAGGGCAGCCGGCTAATTATATACAAAAGAAATGGTACATCCAAGAAAGCAACACATTCATTCATTCATGTACTTTTTCTCCCACATTTATACACAATCAAACATCTCTTGCCTAGTCTTTTGCTTAAACATACATTGTTCCTCATACTCAATTTTCTGAAAATCAAATGACCCATACATAGGCCAACGCAACTCAGGATCCTTACAAGTGTATTTATTCCATAATGCGCTGTACATTATAGAAGAAAGACCATACTTAATATACATATCCCTATTAGGCGTCCCCTCCGGGGGGGGGGGGGCGGTTGTGCTTCAAGTCTCAAATTGGTACCATTACAAAAGCAACACATCCTTTGAAGTGTGCTAGAGACAGGCATGCCAAAAATAGTGCAAAATATGCAATATTATAATCAAAGTAGCACTTAAGGTACCTTTAGCACGATGTGCCGTTCAAATCAATTCAGTTAGAGAAAATTCTCCTCATTACCTGCCTATGTGAATTGCAAGTCACATATGTCAAAACAAACCAAGTTGGCCAACACAAAATATACCATACTCAAAGCCACAGTAAGCGTTATTAAACTACCTTACCAATCCCAGGCATCAAAACCAACAGCAAGCGCCGCAGAAGGACACTTACCAATCACTTGGTGTCCAGATTCATCCTGCCAAGTTCTAAAATCGACCAAATGGTCACTGTACGGTGAATCAACAGAAGAGATCTCAGTCGAGGACAGGCGCCACCTGGATGGTCAGATCAGAAAGAAAGGAAAAGCCGCCGTGGATGCCAAGACTCAGGTCTTATCGGGCAGTGATCAAGTCCAGAGCGAGATTCCAATCCTTCGTCGCGACCAATCCTTCGGGCATCCGAGTTCTCGATGAGCCCTACGAGTTGGGCGCCAGTTGTAGAAAATAGGCCTCAGCTAGGACTACCAGTGCAAGGGGTTCGCCCTTCTCTGCACAGAGTCCTCAGACTATTAGAAAGAAGTTGGCACAGAAACTGGAATAGAAAATACAAAGTTTAATAAACCTCATGAGGTGGAACCACATTCACCCAGCACCCTGTGGTGCTGAATGAAGGTAGCACACTGAACAGAAGGGCCATGGTCCTTTTATACCCACGCAGGGGCTAAAAGAAGATGGTACAAGTATACTTGAGAGGAGTTATGCACATATATGGTCATATAGAAACTGCACAGTCGACAAGTGGGAGGAGTTAACAGTTTGCTAACACTGGTAAACATATCCTGACAGTTACAGACTACTAGCAGCTGCAAACTCAACTGGGCATGTGCAAAGGTAGAAGATACTAAATATAGTTTGTTTCTAGGCAGATTACAAGAGCAGTCAACACTAAGGGAGGACAACGCACATGGTGAGCACATGGCAAACAAAATGGCTGCTAGAAATACAAAATGGATTCCACAAAATGTACAAGATAGCCTCTAAATACCAGATGGATTCTGCTAACGCTAATTTAATCACATCCAATTTACAACACCAGGCTCCGCGTGAAGATGATCCCACCGGCAGCGACGACTCTCACCACTCCGTGGATGACCCCGACCAACCTGGCCCCTCTGGTGCCCAAGCACCTGCAGCACCTGCGTCAGGTACAACTGTGCCAACCACCACCCCCATTCCTGCCACATCCCAGGATACACCCAGGAGCCCTGCTCGCACACAAAAATGCAGCCAGTCTGACCAGGAGGGACAAGGTACTCCGGGCACCCAGGAGGAGGCAGGCGAACCCGCAAATGGCATCCCTCAGGGGTCCCGGAGACCCGATGTGCCCACAACGGCAGGCCAGGCTCAAGTGGGCAGGGGTGGTGGGAGTGGAGGACGGCGGAGGCGCGTACCTGACCAGACAGCTGAGGAACCGGTAATGTTACACGTCCGCAACATCCTGGACACATACCGGCGTGATACCAGGGGCATCAGCCAGGTAGTGGAGACCCGCAACGAAATGAAGACCCTGCAGGCCGAGCAATATGCCAGTCAACAGCGACATCAAGGACGGATGGAGGACAGACTCCAATGGCAAGGATACAAACTCCCCCAGTGAACTTTGGATTCTAGACACCCGGCGAGCACCTCTTTTCATACCCCCAAACATGTACCCCACCACTAATAAAAAACATCACAATCACGAGATGATGCCGTCAATTTGCATTATTCCATAACGTGTGTGTTGTAATGTCAGTGTTGAAGTAATTCCACCCATCCATACCCTGGGGTCTGAGTCTGGCACAGGACACACATGGGTCAACATGTAACATCCAATACAGACATGGAGCACCATACTCACCCGTGATGGGCCAAACCAGCTGAGGGGGTGCCTGCACAACTGTGCGGACAGACCTATTTCGAAGAGCAACAGTCATGTGCAGAGGGCAGGGATCATGTGGAGTGTCCTGGTATGTGACTCCCAGGTATGTGTAGACAGGTGGCAGAACTATGTCCTGCATGCTTGAGTCAGGTGGATGTGGAGAATGGTGGCCAGGCCAAGGTTGGATGCATGGAGATGGCACAATGGGGTCTTGGATGACAGTGCCACAAGGTTGTGTTGGGGTCGTGGTTGTGGCCTGCATCCTGAGTGTGGGCGTGGATTGTGAAGGTCATCCTGCAGCTGGCAGTGATCCATTGCAGCTATCTCTGTTGGACGGTGATGTGGCTTGGTCGCCGGATGTAGAACCTGAGCTGTGCAGATGCACCCTGGATGTGGACAAGTATCATGGGAGTCGTAACGTACTTGTCCATAGAGGGCAGGGTAGGATTAGACACGGATGTTGTAGTTGACCTGGGGGATGGTCTGTCTTGCCTTGAGGTGGAACGAACTGTGGATCTTGTGCATAATGCAGAGTGTGCTGCAGCCTGAGGTACAGATGCTGGTGATCAGCATAGCAAATGTGAGCAAGCAATCCATGATGAACACCAGCTCGTGTGCGTGGACACTGTGTGCCTGTGCAGGGCCCTTGCGGGTGGGACACAAGCAGTTGACCCAGCTGTAAGGGGACAATCCGCAGATGAACACCTCAGTCCTGTACAAGTCCAGCATCAGGTGGCTGATGTTCAGCCATCTGCCAATGGATAACATGCATTATTCAATATGTGAACTGGCAAGGACTGCGTCTTTGGGGAGGGTGAGGAGCACCTGGCTATCAATGGGGCACCAGATGATGATGAGATGCAGTGCGCATGTCATGGTGTAGAGGGGGATCCTGGACACATTGTAGACTGACACGCTGAGACATGACACCTGTGCCATGTGTCCCACAACGTCACCATACTACACGCAGAGGCCTGGAGTACCACTCCCATGGCCTTGTTGGGGTACAGAGCCGGTGGGGAGTAGAAGGGACATGACCTGGTTGGTGTGACAGGGCCTGGAAGGCGTGGCAGCGCTATGTAGCCAGTTGGAGTTGCACACTCATTATGCAAAGGTGTTGTGTGGCCGATGAGTGCATGCCTGAGTGCATGCAACAGATGTATTGGATGGTCATTGCTTGGTGGGTGGCCTCAACATCATGGTGTAGTGTGATGTGGCACATGCAAGGACATGAGGCACGTGCAATGTGCACGTAGCATGTGCAGACGGTCCAGCCTGTGCCACCACAACTGTGTCACACACAAGCAGATGACACCCAAATCAATGGGTGGAGGCAGGAAGGGGGGTGTGCCTTAGATGCATGTGTGTGAGGCTAAATATAGAAACTCTGTGTGCCCTTGCTGCAGGGCCTGCAGCAGCAGGCGCCATGTCCTGAAAACCATGCCACAAGTTGCACACAAAGACAAGGATGTCAGAAAGGACTACTGCAAAAGGTGTATGTTAAGGAAGGAGTGTCTGGTTCAACATGGCACACACACAGACAATGGATGCACATGCAGCACAGTGGCCGTCGTGGAGAGTGACATGGCAAAATACCTACACGGCCATGTACATCATGCACAATACAGATTATAATCCCTGACAAACAGCTTGCATCTTGCTACTCTACACATAGACTCATAGGCACAATCTCTGATAACTATGCCAGACATGCCACATGCACAGTGGCAAGAGACCACCATTGACAGAGATGAGGCACCTTGGAGGCTGAGGGACACCTTTATTAGTCATGTGTGCCGGAAGGCAAATGCATCTATATTAACAGATGCACAGGTCATGTGGATGAACATGTGGGACCGACACTGGCACCCCCCTTTGCACCACAGATGCTGGAAATCCATAGAACTGGCACACAAGTGACGGGTTTGAGCTAAACACCCCCTGCTGCTCACGGAGAGGCTGCTATTCACCATTGAGCCTCTAATGGGGTTGTCCCACACTATATCAACCCGGTGCATCCCGTATGTTTCCGAGGGCAGTGTTACACACATTGATGCCATCATCACAATCCACTATCCCATTACAGATGACTGTCACCAAGTGTGACTATCAATTCAGCTGAATCCAGCTCCATGTCATGTGTCCCATGGTGAATCTACATGTATGCAAAGTAAACAAACATGAACAGGAGCAGTGCACACACATTCCCAAAAAATACCACACCCAAAAATCCGTGCTGAATCCCTTACCCTAAGAAGAAATTTCAACATGTCCGTGCATGTAACGCTGAATCCGCACACGTTGCTGTGTTCATGAGGAATAGCAGGAGCAGAACAATGCCACCAGCAGACAGTATGCACAAGTACCTGTGGATGAGAGACACACAAGAAGTCAGCCAAAAGAAGCACATCCGCATGCATGGGCATGTACTCGACACGTACAAGGATGTCAACATGCTAGGTGAAAATGATGTCTCAGGAAATACATTCTTCTATTGCACCATCACCCGAGTGACACATCCAAACACACCACTTACTCACTTGGCATACATGCAGATGGACCCACACATTGCAACACATGCCACACAAGGCTCAATGCGTGCACACTCAGACACTGGAACTCACCACTAAACAAAGAAGTTGCGTATGAGCCTACTCCGGATGTCCTCTTCCTCCTCCTCCTCCACATCACTTGCCTCATCAGCAAGCCCTTCATCCTCCACGGGTGGATGTTCCTGCTCATCTTGATGCAGGATGAGTGGCACAGCTTTCTCCACTGCCATGTTGTGCAGCATGCAGCACACAATGAAGATTTTGCAGACCTTCACCGGTGCATATGGGAGTGCGCCGCCAGTCTTGTGGAGGCACCGGAATCGGCTCTTCAGGAGGCCAAAAGTCCTCTCTATCACTCGCCTGGTCTGCCCATGGGCGTTGTTGTAGCGGTGATCGGCAGCCGTTCTGGGGTTGCGGAGAGGCGTGATCAGCCATGGCATGTTGGGATAGCCAGAGTCCCCTACATGGAAACATCATGGACAGAAGTGGGTCAGGAGAAGCAATAAGACATAAAGATGACGCTAAATACAAGACTGACAGAGTATACCCACCAACAATACATGCTCGTTCGTTGCTCAGCTGCAGTATCATTTCAGGCACCCTGCTATGCCTCATGATGTAGGCATCGTGAACTGATCCTGGAAAAAGAGCGCAGACATGGGAAATCACCATGTTGGCAAGACACACCACAAGGGCATTAATGGAGTGGTAATGTGTTCTGTTCCTATAGGCTACCTCCTGTGCCTGTGGTGGTACCAAAGCCACATGTGTCCCATCAATGGACCCAATGACATGGGGCATCCCTCCCAGGGCATAGAACTCACCCTTGACAGCTGTCAACTGCTCAGGAGTTGGGAAATGGATGAACTCATCCAGGTGAAGCAACATGGCCTCTAAAAAATCATGCAGGACACAGCTGAACATGGTCTGGGACATGCCACCAACATGAGCTATGGTATATTGAAACGTACCCGTGGCAAAGAAATGGAGGGCTACCATCACCTTCATCTTGGGTGTCAGTGCAGTAGGATACCTGTGTAGCGGTTGGAGGTGTGGTGCCAGCCTTGCGGTCAAGTTCTCAATCAACGGTCAGGTGAAGCGGTAGCGGCGTATACAGTCACGTTCCCTCAGGTCAGCCAAGTCTGGCATTGGTCGGGGGAGAGGCAGAGCCCTGCAGTAATTTGGAAGGGACAACAAAGAGTGAGTACAGTACACCAACAATGTCAATGTACTGAGCACATGTTCAACAGGCAATACACATATGCTAAATACAGAGTCCCGTCTGTGCAATATATCCTGGACACATATGCCAGCCAGGTGACACTCCTACCAAGAGCCATCTCCAAACTTGGATTCTGAGGCTCAACATGACATGGCATGAAACTAGCTGTGGGCCAGTGTAAGTGAACAGGCAGACGCATTACAGGAGTTACAGACATCCACATATGTGCAGAAGAAGGATGTTTATCCTACAGACAGGTTGCAGAACACTAGAGGCACAGGTCACATGTCCTTGAAAAAAGGACAGACCACACACCCTGCCATGAAGGGGTACATGTCAAGACTGCTCACACATACATAGGGACTACGCAGATATGTCCTTGTCTCGCAAGTCCGTGTTCGATGCATACATACACACCTTACGTCTGATTCCACATGTGGCCTGGTGTGCGTAATTGTGTGCCATGCCTGTTAGACGGACCGGGAGGGTCGGCCGAGGACAGGGGGAGAGGTCTCCGGGGAGAGCCGTCTCCAGCGATCGTACAGACAGATAACTTCCCCCCCACAGACAGATACCACACAAGGAGAAGATTTGGCGTTCTTTATAAGCACTTCTTAAGGTACAATGGAATGGTACAAGGAGGTCTGGACTCAGGGGTCCCCTCGATTCAAGTCTCTCAAGGTAGGGAAGGGGGTAGCGGGACAGTCTGGTTACCAGTCTGGTCGGTGAGATGGTCTGGTGGGTAGCTCACAATCCTCGAGCTTGGTGGTTTAGCTGGCACGGGCCGCGGCAGCGCCAGCAGGTCCCGGTAGAGATGGTCGATACACGGTCCGCGGCAGCGCCAGCAGGTCCCGGTGAAGATGGTCGATGTACGGTCCGCGGCAGCGCCAGCAGGTCCCGGTGAAGATGGTCGATGTACGGTCCGCGGCAGCGCCAGCAGGTCCCGGTGAGGATGGTCGTTACAACGGGCCGCGGCAGCGCCAGCAGGTCCCGACGAGGATGGATGTTGCAGAAGGCCGCGGCAGCGCCAGCAGGCAGGACGAAAGTTCGCAAGATAGGGCTACGGCAGCGCCAGTAGTCCGTCAAGGCTGAGTTCTCTCGGTGTCTCTCGACTCCAGGATACAACTGTCTTCCTGCTCCGGAGCTGCTCCAGTTATAGGGCAGGCGCCCTTTGATGTCCGGACCCTCGCACTTGGAGGTCGGAGGGTCCGGGATGAAGGTGTCCAGACACCCAGCAGGGGGTGGAGCCAGCGCCTGGGGGAGCTGGAGGCGATCGGCACCTGGCGGGGGGAGAGCTCTTGACGCTTCGTTCTCCCATTGACCTGCCAAGTGGTCCGCTCACCTCCTGGGTGGATGGTGGTGCCGGGATGTCGGGGCCGGCCAGGCCCAGGGTTAGGGTCGGGTGGAGGCCACGCGGCCTCGTGGTGCAGGGCCCAAGATGGCGGCTTGACCCGGCCGGGGGAGCCGGTGGGGACTAGGGCCCGTGATACATGGAGGTCCGAGGGTAGGAGTTCCGTCGGGAGACGGGGTGCGGGTGCTTTTCGTGGGTCACGCCTGGCGGGCCGGGGCTGGGGCCCTGTCATGCGGGGAGGGAGCAAGCCCTTCGTGTGGCCTGTCCAACATGCGTCCCCCCCAGCTGAAGGCGGGGAGAGTCACCCATCTCCTTGCGGACTCTCCTCGTCGAGGCGGAAAAAGCGTGACAGGCCATCTGCGTTGGCGTGGTCTTGGCCCGGTCGGTGCCCCACGGTGAAGTCCATTCCCTGCAGGGAGATGGACCAGCGCAATAGTTTTGGGTTCTCCCCCCGCATCTGCATCAGCCACTGCAGGGGTCGATGGTCGGTTTGTACCCGAAAGTGGGTACCGAAGAGATAGGGCCGGAGCTTTTTGAGGGCCCACACCACTGCGAAGGCCTCCCTCTCGATTGTGCTCCAGCGCTGTTCTCGGGCCAGGAGACGTCGACTGATGAAGGCCACCGGCTGGTCATGACCTTCGGGGTTCAATTGGGAAAGAACCGCTCCGATGCCGTGGTCGGAGGCGTCTGTCTGTACCACGAATTCCCGACTGTAATCGGGGGCCTGGAGCACAGGGGCGGTGCACAGGGCGGCCTTCAGCTTCTCGAAGGCCGCTTGACAATCGGGGGTCCAGTTAATCCGCTTTGGTTGGTTTTTGGATGTGAGACCCGTGAGGGGCCCCACGATGCTGCCGTAGTCCTTCACGCACCGCCGGTAGTAGCCGGTGAGCCCCAAGAAGGCTCGGACCTCGGTCTGGGTGACGGGGGGCTGCCAGGACTGGATGGCAGCAATCTTAAGTTGCAGCGGGGCCACCAGCCCGCTTCCCACCTGGTGCCCAAGGTAGGTCACGGACCCTTGGCCAATTTGGCATTTGCCGGCCTTAATCGTGAGGACGGCCCGCTGGAGGGCCTGTAGGACCTCTTGGAGGTGGAGGAGGTGGTCGGACCAGTGGCGGCTGTATACAGCGATATCGTCCAGGTAGGCAGCGCTGAACTCCTCGAGCCCCGCCAAGACCTGGTTCACAAGGCGTTGAAACGTGGCGGGGGCGTTCTTCATGCCGAAGGGCATGACCTTGAATTGGTAGTGGCCATCGGGGGTAGAGAAGGCTGACCGTTCCTGAGCCCGGGGTGTGAGACCGATCTGCCGGTAGCCCGCTGTTAGGTCGAAGATACTGAGGTAGCGGGCGGCCCCCAGCCGGTCGATCAATTCGTCCGCTCGGGGGATAGGATGAGCGTCGGTCCGGGTGACAGCGTTCAAGCCCCGGTAGTCGACGCAGAATCTCAGTTCAGGTGTGGTGCCGGGGGCAGCGGTTTTGGGAACTAATACAACCGGGCTGGCCCAGGGACTGTCCGAGGGCTCGATGACCCCGATCGTGAGCATTTTGGCCACTTCCTCTTGTATGCAGGCCCGTACCCGATCTGGTACGCGGTAGGCCCGGTGTCGGATAGGGGGACTGTCCCCGGTGTCCACGTCGTGCAAACACCAAGGGGTGACCCCGGGGGTGAGGGAAAACAGTGTAGCGAACCGCAGCAGGAGGTCCCGGCAGCCCTGGCGTTGTTCCGGGGTGAGGGCATCCGAGAGCCGGACCCCGTCTATGGAACCGTCATTCTCCTGAGTCTTCAGGAGATCCGGGAGGGGTTCGGAGTCGTCCTCTGCCCCACTGTCCGTAGCCATCAGGAGGCTGAGTTCTGAGCGCACAAAGTGTGGTTTGAGTCTGTTGGTGTGGAGGACCCCTGCGCTCTGGGCGCTGGCTTGTTGGCGGAGTCCCTCGAGGGAGGGGCAGGTCTTTTGTTCCTGGCGGAACTGTTCTTGGGTGGGCCCCCCTTCTTGACGCCACTGAGCCAGGCCGGGAAAGTCCGGGGGTTGCGCGTCCCCTTCGGTCGTCGGTTCCGTGGGGTTGGCCTCGTCGTTGTCTCCTACTGGGGCGACCGGGGGCGGAGGTGCTGGCCATTCCGGATCTTCTGATCGGGGAACGGCACGGGCGGCCATGGACCGGGTGGTTATGCAGGCTCAGTCCGGGAGGCCCAGCATCCCCAGGTGCTCTCTTCTCTCGACGGTGGCCCACGGGGAACTCTCAAGGTCATTCCCCAGGAGGCAGTCCACGGGGGCATCATCCCGGACCGTCACTTTCAACAGGCCGGAGACCCCTCCCCATTCGAATGGGACGCAGGCCATTTGACACAGACTCTCAGAATTGTCGGCTGAGCGGACGGGGCAGAAGATGTTCGGCAGGATCTGCTCGGGCTTCACCAGGTGACAGCGGACGGCCGTCACACTGGCGCCTGTGTCACGCAAGGCCTCGGCCTGATGTCCATTAATGGTCACCCACTGACCGTATTTCCTGGTGTTAGCGGGTAGGGGAGCCCGCGGGACCATGTCTCTTCCCCCTAGGCACGCCAGAACCATGGCGGCCGGTTCCCACTCTTGCTGGGCCGGCTCATACTCTTCCTGTTCCTCTGATAGTCGCTCTTCCCCCAGGGCGGCGGCAGCTACCTGGCGGGGCTTGGCCGTTTGGTTCTGCGGGCAGCTCGGGTCATTGGCGTAGTGGCCGACTCGCTGGCATCGGTGGCACGTGACGTTGGCTCGGAACCCAGGACGCATCGGGGGGCTGCCCCGGCCGGCCGGAGGCGGGGTGCTGGCCACGGGTGTTGCCGGTAGGGCGTCTCTCCCTCGCCCCTGGCCTCCTTCTCCTCCCCGAGGACGGTGCTGGCCTTGGTTGCTTCGGTTTTGCTCGTGTGGCCCTCTCCGGCCCACTCGGGTGCTTTCCCATCGGTCAGCTTCGGCGGCGAGCTGCCGGGGGTCAGTCAATTTACTGTCGAGGAGGTGCTGTCTGAACTCGACGAAACAGTTGTTCGACAGGTGTTCCCATACCATAAGGTTAAAGAGTTGTTCGTAGGTCGTGACATGGCTCCCCTTGATCCAACCCTCGAAGGCTCGGCTGAAATAGTTAACGTACTCCACCCAAGTTGTACCCGGGATCCGGGTGCAATCTCTGAACCTCTGGCGGTACATCTCGGGTGTGAGGCCGTAGCGGGTGAGGAGGGCAGCCTTCATGTGGTCGTAGGACGTCATTTGGTGATCTGGGAGCTGCAGCAGGGCATCACGACCTTCGTTGACGAACCTCCCCCATAGTCCGGCTCCCCAATCACTCCGGTCGATCCGGTGGGAGGTCATGGCGATCTCGTAGGCTTTGAACCACTGTTGTATGTCGTCTTCTCGGACATACTCTCGGACAACATCCTTGGGGATGTGGACTTTTTTCTCGGTTGGCCCCGGGGTGTGCGGTCGCTCAGGCACCCCCGGTTCTTTATTCTGTTTCCGAAGTTCTATTTCCGCCAGTTTGCGCTCGTGTTCGAGTGTTATTCTTTTTTCCTCAAGCTCTCTCCGTCTCTGCTTTTCTTCTCGTTCTTCGCGGAGCCGCATATGCTCTAGATTTAGTTTCTGCTCGGCTAACTTGAGTTCACCGTCCATCTTGAGTCGTGCCATTTCCAACTCGTGTAATCTGGTTCTTTCTCTTTCTTGGATCTCCTCCTGCGAGAGGCCCGTTCCCCGCTCCTCGGGAGCTGTGGCGTTCCCCTCCGGTGCGACACTGTTTTGGTCGGAGGATCCGGCGATCCCAGTTTCTGTCCACGACTCAAGGGCGTGCTTCAAATCGTCTTTGGTACTCAGGCCGGTGGTAGCAATGCCTAGTTCCATACAGAATTGTTTAAGTTTGCGGTGGCTATATTCTTCCAACTTATCCATTTGGAACTTTTCAGTGGAACCGCTATCTTTGGCTGACATCGTGGTCTTGTCGTGGGGTGAGCTACTTTCTGTACGTTTACGCGTTGATTCGGATCCCGCCGCTGGCCACCAATGTTAGACGGACCGGGAGGGTCGGCCGAGGACAGGGGGAGAGGTCTCCGGGGAGAGCCGTCTCCAGCGATCGTACAGACAGATAACTTCCCCCCCACAGACAGATACCACACAAGGAGAAGATTTGGCGTTCTTTATAAGCACTTCTTAAGGTACGATGGAATGGTACAAGGAGGTCTGGACTCAGGGGTCCCCTCGATTCAAGTCTCTCAAGGTAGGGAAGGGGGTAGCGGGACAGTCTGGTTACCAGTCTGGTCGGTGAGATGGTCTGGTGGGTAGCTCACAATCCTCGAGCTTGGTGGTTTAGCTGGTACGGGCCGCGGCAGCGCCAGCAGGTCCCGGTAGAGATGGTCGATACACGGTCCGCGGCAGCGCCAGCCGGTCCCGGTGAAGATGGTCGATGTACGGTCCGCGGCAGCGCCAGCAGGTCCCGGTGAAGATGGTCGATGTACGGTCCGCGGCAGCGCCAGCAGGTCCCGGTGAGGATGGTCATTACAACGGGCCGCGGCAGCGCCAGCAGGTCCCGACGAGGATGGATGTTGCAGAAGGCCGCGGCAGCGCCAGCAGGCAGGACGAAAGTTTGCAAGATAGGGCTACGGCAGCGCCAGTAGTCCGTCAAGGCTGAGTTCTCTCGGTGTCTCTCGACTCCAGGATACAACTGTCTTCCTGCTCCGGAGCTGCTCCAGGCATAGGGCAGGCGCCCTTTGATGTCCGGACCCTCGCACTTGGAGGTCGGAGGGTCCGGGATGAAGGTGTCCAGACACCCAGCAGGGGGTGGAGCCAGCGCCTGGGGGAGCTGGAGGCGATCGGCACCTGGCGAGGGGAGAGCTCTTGACGCTTCGTTCTCCCATTGACCTGCCAAGTGGTCCGCTCACCTCCTGGGTGGATGGTGGTGCCGGGATGTCGGGCCGGCCAGGTCCAGGGTTAGGGTCGGGTGGAGGCCACGCGGCCTCGTGGTGCAGGGCCCAAGATGGCGGCTTGACCCGGCCGGGGGAGCCGGTGGGGACTAGGGCCCGTGATACATGGAGGTCCGAGGGTAGGAGTTCCGTCGGGAGACGGGGTGCGGGTGCTTTTCGTGGGTCACGCCTGGCGGGCCGGGGCTGGGTCCCTGTCATGCGGGGAGGGAGCAAGCCCTTCGTGTGGCCTGTCCAACAATGCCCATCTACACACAGACACATGTTGGATGCAGCAACTGCAGATGCATTATACGGAACACCAACAGCAAGTTTATGGGAACACATGACACACACATGACATAGTCACATCGTGCAACGCCGGTAGTCACATGTCAGGTGTAATTGTCCGTGTACCTGGCATCAGGGGACAGTTGCGGGTGTTAGTGACTGTGCCATGCCACTGACGCATTGCTCAACAAGTCTGTACTACATGCACACATGTCAAAGGAGTGAAGGGGATGTGTGGCACATAGTGCACCATCACACATGACATGTGTACACAGCCCATCACACATCTATTGGGTCCAAACATGAGGAGATATGTGCCACATCACAGCCTGACACACCTATGCCCGAGACATGTAGGACTGCACTGACAATGCCTTGATGCCCAGCCTTGGCCAAGTATGACAGCACAATGCACCGTACACACGCTCTGAGGGTGTGTGTAGGGTCCCTATCACTATGGGAGTGCTGCCGTAGGCGTACGCCATAGTAATATGGACCGTACACGCGTGTGTAGGGTCCCTATCACTATGGGAGTGCTGCCGTAGGTGTATGCCATAGTAATACGGACCGTACATGCGTGTGTAGGGTCCCTATCACTATGGGAGTGCTGCCGTAGGCGTACACCATAGTAATACAAACCGTACACGCGTGTGTAGGGTCCCTATCACTATGGGACAGCTGCCGAAGTCGTACGCCATAGTAAAATGGACCGTACATGCGTGTGTAGGGTCCCTATCACTATGGGAGTGCTGCCGAAGGCGTACGCCATAGTAATACGGACCGTACACACGTGTGTAGGGTCCCTATCTCTATGGGAGTGCTGCCGTAGGCATACGCCATAGAAATACGGACCGTACACGCGTGTGTAGGGTCCCTATCACTATGGGAGTGCTGCCGTAGGCATACGCCATAGTAATACGGACCCTACACACGCGTGTATGGTCCGAATCACCACGACGTACGTCTACGGCAGCACCCCCATAGTGATAGGGACCCTACACACGTGTGTACGGTCCGTATCACAGCGGCGTACGCCTACGGCAGCACTCCCATAGTGATAGGGACCCTACACACGCGTGTACGGTCCGTATCACCATGGTGTACGCCTACGGCAGCACTCCCATAGTGATAGGGACCCTACACACGCGTGTACGGTCCATATCACTGGAGTAGTGGTGCCCTAGGGCCATGGAACGCACCGTACCTGTCTGTGAATAGTAAAATTACATAGGGGACACATGAGGGACAAGTATAAGGGCCTAAAAGCATGCTGGTTGTCATGGAGACCGAGTTTCCATTTCAAATTTTTCATCATGTGGCCAGAAAAAGTCGGTTGGAGACAATATACAAAGTTGCAAAGTGGTTGTTGACTTGACATCATGCTCAATTTTGAATTCATGCAAAGGCACACACTGGGGTAGGTTTAAAGGGATTGGAGGAAACGTAGGATGCAAATGAGATTGACCAATCACTCTGTACTCCGGTAAATGAAACAGGCCAGCAAGGCAAATATAAGGCAGCCAGGCCCCATGAGAGAGCACTTGCCTGCACGACCTTTCATTGCACAACACTGCTGCTGCTCATGATTCCTCTGGCACCATGTCCAGGTCTGTGGAGAGGGCCCAGCCATTCACACAGGAGGAGAACATTGCCCTGCTGGATGTGATCCTCCCACAGTACACCATGCTGTATGGTCGACCAGGGGAGCAGGTGAGTGCTGACTCCACTAGCTTAGACTGTGCCCCTTTTTTGTGACTGTCACTTCTGGCATTGTGTCCAGGTGTGACAGACATGCTATGTACTTTAGAGTGGGTCCCAGGGGGGGGAATGCCTCATGTCTCCCATGCAGAGCATGCTGTGGTGCATATCTGCACTCCTCACTTGCATAGTGCTTACTGTGACAATCACTGCATGGTGCATGCCACATTCAGCCTGGCTAATCCTCGTGGGAATATTGTTTCTACAGTCCTGATGTGATTCTGTGGTCCCCCCAGTGTGACAGGTGACTGTACCCACAGATGTGTGTGAGTTGAGTGTACCTGTGGTGAGAGTGTCCAAATGATGTGTTCGTCCCTTGGACATTGGTGTGTGTGTAAGTCCCCTGTCATGTGGGTGAGTGTATATGTGGAGTGTTGCACCCCAGCTGCATGAGGGATGCATATACCATACCCATCTGATGTGAGCAGGGAGCAGTGCTGTGTGTCTGCCGTGCTGAGCCAGCCCCACACCTGTGACACCCCCCAGTCAAGTGGCACATGTGCAGAGTGAGGTTTGTACCCGCAGTTGCCAATGGCAGGTGATTTTCCTGTGCCTGTGTGTGTCTGTGTACCCTGCTGAGGTTGCGTCAGTGGCCTGGGGCATGTGACTGCTTTGAGGTGCTGTACATAATCCTGGTGTAGCTTGTGATGCACAGTGTGAGCCGGGATCAGTGTTTGTGTTGCACCCCTCATTCCACCTGTGTACTTTCAATGCCACGTAGTGCATTTGGCCTTCCCCAGAGGATAATGTCCCTATGACAAAGCTGCAATGAGTTTGCTTCATACTATGCCCTGTTCAAAGCAGCCAAATTGTGTTAATGTGTGTCTCTGTGACATGTAGCAGGTGTATTGATGTTGTCTCACTTTTTCATCCTCACAGGTAGGCGCCTATGCCAAGGGGGAGATTTGGAAGCAAGCCGTCAGTGCCGTGAGGTCGGTGGAGGGTCGGAAGCGGCGCCTGGCCCAGGTGATGAAACACTGGCAGGACATCCGGTGCTGGACCAGGAGGATCGCCCGGGTCCTGCTGGGGGACTCACCAGAGAGCAACAAGAATCGTGGGCGCCGGCGCCTGACCCACATCATGAAGCGTGTGGCCTTCCCTGACTTGGATAGGCGCTTACAGGAGAAGCAGCAGCAGGAAGGGGGTAGGTACATGTGTGTTTGTTGTGTGTCACCAGCTTTTGGAAGTGCGCAGTTGCATGGATACACTGCCAGGGTTTATATGTGCAGTGCAGATCCTGTTCCCCAAAGTAAACTGGTGCTGTTCTTCCTCCCTTACCCTCCTTGACATGTGTTCCCTGGTCTGTGTGTAGTCACTCTTGCACAAGGTTATCTAGGCTGCCAGTTTATCCAAGTGCCAAATGCTTGCAGCATCATGTGTGAGGGTGGTGTGTAACATGTTTTGGGACCTTGCCTGTGCCCTGTCCAGTTCAGTCATTGGGGGGTCCATGTTAGTTGGCACTGATGCTGAGTCCCGACATAGGAGTGTGTCTTAAAAGTGTACTGCCTTACAGCATGCATGACCAATGTTGTGCCCTCAGACATGATGTGCTTGAGTGGGAGATATGCATAGTGCAGGGACGGTGGCTTCTGTTGCAGTCATATCCATCCAGGACCATGGAGGAGTGTGGCCACTACAGTCCCCGGGGGCCCCTTTTACTAGATATCATGTGTGTCAGCCAGCAATGTGGAGATTCTCTGTGTCTTCAGCATAGGTTGCGCTCTGTGGCATTGTACCCTGGCCTAATTAGTATTTACGTTCAGTGTGCTACATGTGTCCACTGTACAGGGTGACACAATTTGGCTTGTGCATACTCACAGTGGCCAGTGCCTGTGTGTTTTGGTACAACTATCTGATGATGGTTGTTTGTCAATTATATGTGTGCACAGGTGCACGAGGGTTAGTTCGTGTACATTCAGGATTCATTGAAGGGCCTTTTAGTAATCCCCGAGTAAGAGGTGTATGTACTTCCTCTGTCTCAATCACATTGTCTCAGGTAGTGAGGGGTTTGTGCGGGCAAGGCCTACATGTCCAAACCATATGTGTCCTTGCCAGGTCTGGCCTGTGTGTGATGATTGTCTGAACATACTCTCAACATGCAGTGACCCAGTCATGTTGGACATGGTTTAATGTATTTGCTAAGCAGCATGTGCCAAAAGTTAAAAGACATGGTTCCTGCTCATCCTTTTTTGCCTACGGTGTGTGGTCCAGATGCTGTGCTCGACTGTCCCCAGAGACTGGCTCCTCTGTCTAATTTGATATCAAGTAATTTGCTGTTGTGTCATGCTCTCCATTGTGTCTCAGTGGCATGGTGGGTCAACCAACTGTGTGGTGCAGGGCCTACATATGTGCCTTGTATTGTAGATGTTACTCATGTTGCTTTTCATGCTATGCACTGTGACCGATGTAGTTTTGAATCATGTGTCATATGTTTACAGGGGTGAACAACCTTTACAACGCAACTTTTACACCGCACTACCATTACAACGAAACTATTACAACGCGAAATCTGTTACAACGCATGCCATTACAACGCATGCCATTACAACGAAATGCACTAGATGGCGTGCTAACATTAGAAATAGTGTAGTTTTACTATCCAAACACCTTCCCTACTGCAACGTGGACTGGAGTTAGAATAGTAAATTATACATTTCTAATGTCAGCACTCCATCTAGTGTACGTCGTTGTAAAAGCATGCGTTGTAAAGGCTGGCGTTGTAACAGATCTTGCGGTGTAAAAAATGCATTGTAACGGCATGCGGTGTAAAAGCATGCGATGTAACGTCATACATCCGTTTACAGGTGTCTGATTATTTCCTGTCTCTTCACCTTGCCCACAGCATCGTCGGGGGACACCGCGGGAGACACTGGCACGGACCTTGAGGAGGGATCTAGCAGCGCTGCAACCAGTGCTGGTGAGTCTGGCTCAGCGAGTGGCACGGAGGCCGAGCGGAGTGAGGCGGAGGACCTGTCCAGTCCCACCACCGACTATTACGCTGACGGGTACAAGGCTGAGCTCCAAGAGGGGGCAGAGGCGTCTCCCAGAACTGAAAGCAGCACTCCATCTCTCGCCGCCCCCTCCATTCCCAACACCGGCCTCCCACTTGCTCGGGTCCCTTACGTCCATGCTAGGCGACAATATGTCTCCTTCATGCCAGGCACCGCACCCCCTGCCCCTGTCTCCCCTGCTGCCGTCAATGCCGAGTCTGTGGACATTCTGCGGCAGTTGCAGGTTGGTCAGACATCGCAGCTTAATGTCCTCCAAGGCCACACCAGACTGCTGACACAGATGGTGTCGTACTTGGAGGGCATGTCAGCTGCAATGTCTGACCAACGCATGTTGCTGAGGTCCATAGACTCGTCACTGACTGCAGCAGTGGCTCTCCTGCAGCGCTCCGTCCCCCCCTACCCCTGCACCATTCACACTTCCCACTCCCATGCCTGTCCCAAGCACACCCAGACGTCCCTATGCACGCACCCCACCAGACACAGGCAGCACACCACCAGGGAAGGCCAAGCGCACACCTCCTGTCACGCACGCACAGGGTGAAGTAGGCACACCCACTGGGTCGGGGGTGCAAACGGAAGACACACAGCCACAGTGGGAGTCCGCAGTCCTCACGTCCCACTTCCTCCAAATCCACTCCACTCAGCTCTCCTGCCCAACAGCCGGACAAAGAGTCCTTCCTGGCCAGTCTGTCCATCAGCCCCAGTGTGGCACCACCCCGCAAGCGGTGGAGGCAGGACACGGGCAGGGTAGTTGAGTCCCCCCCTGTCCACATCCTCCCCCAGTAGCGCTGCAACCCATCCCTCTGACCCCCCCCTCCTTGGGGCCTGTCGTTCCTTCGGGTGCAGGGGATACGCTGGGGGACCTTGTAACCGTGTGCAGCGCCATCCTAACCACCACCTTTGGCGCTGCCCCACCCCCTGTGGTGGAGTCCTCTGTCCCTGCACCCACAACGCCGACCCTTGCCCCTCCGGTCCTTCCCCCCCACATGATGCCCCCCCCCCCTGTGGATGAAATGGAACTCTGAACTGTGCAGGCAGGCTAGGGGACACGCGTCCCAATGTGTCCCCCACCAGGAATTCAAATATGGACTGGCCTATGGGCCTTGTAAATAGTGTACATATCCATTCCTATCTTTTTTTATGCTGAATAAAACATTTTGTTTTCATTTGCACACTAATGCTTTTCTGGTATTGCTGTTGGTGGTGCTGCTCCATGATTTGGGGTGGTGATAATGTGTTAGGTCTCTGGGAGATGTAGAAGTGTACTGCTCATGGGGTGGACCCTGGTATCTGTGTGCCATCACAAGGTATCTGCAAATAATCTTTGGTCATGTAAGCTCTTACTGTATGCTGCCATTGTCCCAAGGTGTGTTCCTTCCTCAGTGGCACCTGACATCTTCCCTGCAGGGTGTTTCCCAATTGTTGTGCTGAGCTGTGTCTACATTTACTGGGTGTGTGACGGATCCCTTCAACTTTGGCCATTCCTGCTCAGCAATGTCTCCGCCTGCATCGTCTGTGCCATCCTTGGTAGTCACTGTACTTGTGTATGGAGAATGTTGACATGACTTCATGTGGACATGTTCCCTTTTAGGCACTATGCATGTGTGTACTCCCAGCCTCGCACACATGTGTTACGTGTTCTGCCGGGTCTTAGGTCACCTGACTGACAATTGTGGGCATTGTATCTGTGGGTACTCCACCCTTTTCCTTCCATGGGAGACATCAACTTGTTGGCTGCCCCAGCACCTGTACATTCCTATGAGTCCTGGAATGTGCGTGACAGTGTGTGTTCCCTTTGGCTCTCTTAGTTTAGTAGGGTGGCACATGAATATACAGTCTAGTTGCATGCTCTGAATGTGTGTATTGTGCTGCCAGCGCCAGGGGTGGGTATGCATGTGTAATTGGTCATCACACCCCCATGTGGTTTGTCATGCAGTGGGGGATGGACCTCCACCCTCATGGCAGTAGGACACTGCTGTCAGTGATGTGTTGGCATGCCACTCTCAATTTAGTCGCAATTTGTGTATGCCTTCATGCACCCATGGAGTTTTGCTAATTGTAGGATGGTGTACACACCACCATGTCTCTGTCCACTGCTGGGGGGACTCTGCGCCCACCCCTCCTATGTCTGGGCACTGCTGGGGGTGATAGGCACCCACACCTCCTATGTCTGGGCACTGCTGGGGGTGATAGGCACCCACACCTCCTATGTCTGGGCACTGCTGGGGGTGATAGGCACCCACACCTCCTATGTCTGGGCACTGCTGGGGGGACTCTGCACCCACCCCTCCTATGTCTGGGCACTGCTGGGGGTGATAGGCACCCACACCTCCTATGTCAAGGCACTGCTGGGCGTGATAGGCACCCACCCCTCCTATGTCTGGGCACTGCTGGGGGGACTCTGCACCCACCCCTCCTATGTCTGGGCACTGCTGGGGATGATAGGCACCCACACCTCCTATGTCTGGGCACTGCTGGGAGTGATAGGCACCCACACCTCCTATGTCTGGGCACTGCTGGGGGTGATAGGCACCCACACCTCCTATGTCTGGGCACTGTTAGGGGTGATAGGCACCCACACCTCCTATGTCTGGGCACTGCTGGGGGTGATAGGCACCCACCCCTCCTATGTCTGGGCATTGCTGGGGGGACTCTGCACCCACCCCTCCTATGTCTGGGCACTGCTGGGGGGACTCTGCACCCACCCCTCCTATGTCTGGGCACTGCTGGGGGTGATAGGCACCCACACCTCCTATGTCAAGGCACTGCTGGGGGTGATAGGCACCCACCCCTCCTATGTCTGTGCACTGCTGGGGGACTCTGCACCCACCCCTCCTATGTCTGGGCACTGCTGGGGGTGATAGGCACCCACCCCTCCTATGTCTGGGCACTGCTGGGAGTGATAGGCACCCACACCTCCTATGTCTGGGCAGTGCTGGGGGGACTCTGCACCCACCCCTCCTATGTCTGGGCACTGCTGGGGGTGATCGGCACCCACACCTCCTCTGTCTGGGCACTGCTGGGGGGACTCTGCACCCACCCCTCCTATGTCTGGGCACTGCTGGGGGTGATAGGCACCCACACCTCCTATGTCTGGGCACTGCCGGGGGTGTTAGGCACCCCCACCTCCTATGTCTGGGCACTGCTGGGGCGACTCTGCACCCACCCCTGCTATGTCTGGGCACTGCTGGGGGTGATAGGCACCCACCCCTCCTATGTCTGGGCACTGCTGGGAGTGATAGGCACCCACACCTCCTATGTCTGGGCAGTGCTGGGGGGACTCTGCACCCACCCCTCCTATGTCTGGGCACTGCTGGGGGTGATAGGCACCCACACCTCCTATGTCTGGGCACTGCTGGGGGGACTCTGCACCCACCCCTCCTATGTCTGGGCACTGCTGGGGGTGATAGGCACCCACACCTCCTATGTCTGGGCACTACTGGGGGGACTCTGCACCCACCCCTCCTATGTCTGGGCACTGCTGGGGGTGATAGGCACCCACACCTCCTATGTCTGGGCACTGCTGGAGTGATAGGCATCCACCCCTCCTATGTCTGGGCACTGCTGGGGGGACTCTGCACCCACCCCTCCTATGTCTGGGCACTGCTGGGGGTGATAGGCACCCACACCTCCTATGTCTGGGCACTGCTGGGGGTGATAGGCACCCACACCTCCTATGTCTGGGCACTACTGGGGGGACTCTGCGCCCACCCCTCCTATGTCTGGGCACTGCTGGGGGGACTCTGCGCCCACCCCTCCTATGTCTGTCTGGGCACTGCTGGGGGGACTCTGCGCCCACCCCTCCTATGTCTGGGCACTGCTGGGGGTGATAGGCACCCACCCATTCTATGTCTGGGCACTGCTGGGGGTGATAGGCACCCACACCTCCTATGTCTGGGCACTGCAGGGAGTGATAGGCACCCACACCTCCTATGTCTGGGCACTGCTAGGGGTGATAGGCACCCACACCTCCTATGTCTGGGCACTGCTGGGGGTGATAGGCACCCACCCCTCCTATGTCTGGGCACTGCTGGGGGTGATAGGCACCCACCCCTCCTATGTCTGGGCACTGCTAGGGGGACTCTGCACCCACCCCTCCTATGTCTGGGCACTGCTGCGGGGACGCTGCACCGACCCCTCCGATGTCTGGGCACTGCTGGGGGTAATAGGCACCCACACCTCCTATGTCAAGGCACTGCTGGGGGTGATAGGCACCCACCCCTCCTATGTCTTGGCACTGCTGGGGGGACTCTGCACCCACCCCTCCTATGTCTGGGCACTGCTGGGGGTGATAGGCACCCACACCTCCTATGTCTGGGCACTGCTGGGAGTGATAGGCACCCACACCTCCTATGTCTGGGCACTGCTGGGGGTGATAGGCACCCACATCTCCTATGTCTGGGCACTGCTGGGAGTGATAGGCACCCACACCTCCTATGTCTGGGCACTGCTGGGAGTGATAGGCACCCACACCTCCTCTGTCTGGGCACTGCTGGGGGGACTCTGCACCCACCCCTCCTATGTCTGGGCACTGCTAGGGGTGATAGGCACCCACCCCTCCTATGTATGGGCACTGCTGGGAGTGATAGGCACCCACCCCTCCTCTGTCTGGGCACTGCTGGGGCTGATGGCCACACACCCCTATGCATCTGTCCACTTGCGTGGTACGACCCGTACCCATGTCCTGAAAGCCTGGGTACGGTCCGTACACCTACGGCACCCCAACAATGGCGGTACGGCCCGTACCCATGCTCTTGGGACGTGGGTACGGGCAGTACCGCCATTGTTGGGGTGCCGTAGGAGTACGGACCTTACCCATGCCTCTAGGACGTGGGTACGGGCCGTACCGCCATTGTTGTGGTGACCTAGGGGTGTGCGTGGTATGGACCGTACCCACGTCCTAGAGGCATGGGTACGGGCCGTACCCCCACGGCACCCCAACAATGGTGGTACGGCCCGTACCCACGTCCCAAAGGCATGGATTCGGGCCGTACCCCTACAGCACCCCAACAATAGGGGTACGGACCGTACCCACGCCTTAAGAGCATGGGTATGGGTCGTACCATGCCCACCCCTACGTGACCCCAACAATTGCAGTACGGCCCGTACCCATTCCTTTGGGACGTGGGTACGGGCCGTACCGCCATTGTTGGGGTGACGTAGGGGTGGGCGTGGTACGACCCGTACCCACGCTCTTAAGGCGTGGGTACGGTGCGTACCACAATTGTTGTGTTGACGGTTCGCATCAACGTCCACTTCCGTTGTGGCGGACGCAGGCCTTGGTGGACACGCCCCCACCCCCGAAGTGACCAGGCCCTGGGTGTCAGGTATGTACAGGGCATGTATGATTTGTTACTTGGGTGGGGGTTGTGTTTCCTGCTCCTCCCTTTGCCCCTGGGTGTTGTTCTGACCTTCTGCGGCATCTGTGTCGGTTCCTGTACACCAGGTGGACTGCTATGAGGGCCGGGATGACATGTAGGTTGGGGTCCATGGCCGTCTGTCACGTACAGGTGCTCCTTCTGCGCGTCGTCCTGATTTCCCGGCAGTTTTTGGCTGCCGGAAAATATAATCTGTGCGGAGTGACGTCGGTACTTCCTGGTTTGTGAAACGCAGTCTGACTCCGTCCGGACGTCACGTCCGCGGTGTCCTGGATCAGAATTGTGGCAATATTATTGTCGGTCGGTGATTTTTGCGATTCGTACAGAAATGGTGTTTCCGTACGAATCGTACTTGCATGTTTGTAATGTTTTTTTACCGGGTACGAGTCGGACGGAGAAAACGCTCCCTCCGACGGTTCGTACCCGGTTTATCCAGGATCGGAATCTACACCTTAATGTTGATGGCAGAAGATTTCAACACAACTTTCGAGCCAATAGCGGCTTCCCTCATGATTCAACCACGGACCTGGATAACCATTGGGCCATACCTAACTTTGATTTGCCCAACGTAAGACGGACACCTAAAGCAGGTCAGCTTTTGTCACTAACTCTTGAGTATGTTCTGAGAGCCACTAATGGTAGGTGCACCTCAGACCGCTGGGGCAAGTCTATCTTCAACAGACTGGGTTAATGGATCAGAATTGACTACTTCATAGCCCAAGTCGAGTTATGGCCTGCAGTCGTGGACATGGAGGTGATTGACCATTTATATAGCGATCACAATGTTCTCAGTCTATCACTTAGTATCAAGGAAACATCATATCTTGAGAATAGGAGCTATAGTGATATTAGTGAACTTCAGCCTGCAAACAACCTGAGAACCATCAAATGGGATTGGGTAGCTAACAAACCCGCACCATTGACCATTATTAAAGGATTTGTTAAGGCTGAATTTGACCACTTATCTATACTCCCTACCACAATGAGGAATGACATTTTTTTTAAAATACACACGAGAAGTTAGGGGAGACAATTAGAGATGTCCTTGGTAAAAAAAGACACATGAAAAATCTCTGCCCCAAAACTGAGTCCTGGTATAATAATGCCTGTAGAGTGGCAAAAGGCGAGCTTCTGGATGCAATCAAATTTAAATCACAGGTCCAGATTACGAAATCTAGCGCTCGCCATAGGGCGGTACTTAAAAATGCAAAAAAGGAGTGGGAAGAATCATTATGGTCAGCTTTGCATGATGCTTTGGTAAATAGGGTCACCAGAGACTTTTGGAAACGTGTAGATGGTATGTCTAGGGACAAGAAAGCCGTACTCGACTTTTGTATCCAACCAGAGGAGTGGGTTGCACACTTCAGCCACCAATATACCGATAACTCTAGGTTGCTTAACAATACAGATACTGCAGCTGTGAGTAGGGGACAACTTGAGTCAAAAGATCTGCAATTTACACTCAGTGAGAAATAAGTAGCAATTAGATCCAGTATTTCTGGCCGGGCCCCAGGACTCGATAGGATACCTAGTGACCTATACAAAGAAGATCTTAAAGTATGGGGACCATACATCAACCTACTCTCTAATAGTATTCTCTCAGATATGGAAATACCTCATTCGTAGAAGTTGGCAGAGATCGTGACTATTTTTAGGAAGGGGGGTTGTGCTCTTCCGGTGAACTATTGGCCTATCAGCCTTATCGACTAATTACAAATTGTTTTTGTAAACAGGTCCCTGCCTGCCTTCAGGAGTGGATCAGAGAGAGGATTATTATCTCAGAGTGGCAGACTGGTTTCAGGGAACATGTAAGCACCCTGGACCAATTTTTCGTTTGATGTGCATTTTCTGGATGGAAGTCACCATTTGCAAGGTCAAACTATATGTTGCCTTTGTGGATTGATGTGCCGCTTTTGATATAGGGAGACGCAGCGCAAACTCACCGGGGGCACAGCTGACTCGGCGAATCAGGACCACAAGCCCCAGGAGCCTGAGGGGCAGCGCCTGCAACGGCGGTCCCACCCCCTTCTCACCGGGGACTTCAAATCGGACCTCGCGCCTCCCGCTCCGCGGGAGACGCAGCGCAAACTCACCGGGGGCACAGCTGACTCGGCGAATCAGGACCACAAGCCCCAGGAGCCTGAGGGGCAGCGCCTGCAACGGCGGTCCCGCCCCCTTCTCACCGGGGACTTCAAATCGGACCTCGCGCCTCCCGCTCCGCGGGAGACGCAGCGCAAACTCACCGGGGGCACAGCTGACTCGGCGAATCAGGACCACAAGCCCCAGGAGCTTGAGGGGCAGCGCCTGCAACGGCGGTCCAGCCCCCTTCTCACCGGGGACTTCAAATCGGACCTCGCGCCTCCCGCTCCGCGGGAGACGCAGCGCAAACTCACCAGGGGCACAGCTGACTCGGCGAATCAGGACCACAAGCCCCAGGAGCCTGAGGGGCAGCGCCTGCAACGGCGGTCCCGCCCCCTTCTCACCGGGGACTTCAAATCGGACCTCGCGCCTCCCGCTCCGCGGGAGACACAGCGCAAACTCACCGGGGGCACAGCTGACTCGGCGAATCAGGACCACAGGCCCCAAGAGCCTGAGGGGCAGCGCCTGCAACGGCGGTCCCACCCCCTTCTCACCGGGGACTTCAAATCGGACCTCCCGCTCAGCGGGAGACGCAACGCAAACTCACCGGGGACACAGCTGACTCGGCGAATCAGGACCACAAGCCCCAGGAGCCTGAGTGGCAGCGCCTGCAATGGCGGTCCTGCCCACTTCTCACCGGGGACTTCAAATCGGACCTCGCGCCTCCCTCTCCGCGGGAGACGCAGCGCAAACTCACTGGGGGCACAGCTGACTCGGCGAATCAGGACCACAAGCCCCAGGAGCCTGAGGGGCAGCGCCTGCAACGGCGGTCCCGCCCCCTTCTTACCGGGGACTTCAAATCGGACCTCGCGCCTCCCGCTCCACAGGAGACGCAGCGCAAACTCACCGGGGGCACAGCTGACTCAGCGAATCAGGACCACAAGCCCCAGGAGCCTGAGGGGCAGCGCCTGCAACGGCGGTCCCGCCCCTTGAGGTTGCGGGTAATATCTACAGGCCCCACATCCCGCTACGCGGGACGCGCGCGGGTGTGCGCCAGGCTAAGCCCGGGCAAAGGGTGGGCCGTCTGAGGCCATCAATGGCAGGCAGAGGCTGGGCTGGGCCCACTCTCTGTGGAGCAGGAAACAAGAGCATCTGTTCCTGCAACATCGCGATTGATGGCCTAGTAAAAGGTACTGTACCATCTCAAGAGAGGGTTTATCAACTCTATCCCGAGAGCTAGCCCCTAACAAGTTCTGTGGAAATCATTGTTTTACATCTATAAGCATTGCTAGCCGCCCTTTTCTAAATTGCCTAAAATGGGAAAAAGGAAACTGGTAGACATCACTGGTGGGATTTCGAACACTGTTGGTGGGGCAGCTAAAAGGAAAAAGGCAAAAAGATCCGCCAAGAAGCAATTGCCTATTCCTACAATGGATCGTATTGAGACATTGGTTGACGAGTGTGAACTGATCCTTGAAACTGCCAAACCTCCTGTTCCTAATATTATAAACACAACCTCATCAGAGAATAACTGCATGCTCTGTTCTGTGACAATTCCACATATGTTTAGCAAAAAGTCATCTCGTAATTTGTCATTAAGAGAGGATGATACACTTGAAAATGAGCCATGCCTGGTGTCCTCTCCCCCAGGCAATAAAGGTAGTAATCCTATACCTCTTGAACCACACATTTTAGTTTGCGCCAATCGATATGCTCCTCTCTCTGAAACTCTTGATGCACCTGACGAGACCGACCTAGCTAGCAACTTAGTACCACAAACTCTTGTTTCTAAGGGGGAGGTGGGGAAGCTCCCTATTATTGATGGAGGGGAAACGCTCAATGTGATACAAACCATTACCTCTCTCAGGGAAGAAATAGGTGAGCTCAAGTTGATAATTCAAGAACTGCTGACTATTGTTAAAAAACCTAATTTGAACTCTGTGCACCATAATCTGGGTGGTTTTTCCACCCTGCCACCATCAGCACATTCTCACCATTTACCTGTAAATTCCACTAGTGAACAGCCCCCCCTTGTTGCATCTATCTATGATAAGAAAGACACAAGGCAGATAGCCAATGCTAGACCTCGTTCTCTCACTACAATTGAGAAACCATGTTCAATCCCCAGTTTAGTGAATACATTTAGGCCGCCAAAAGTCTCTGACCGATACTCCCCCCATCCCTCCGCAAAGTATCTCCCCCTAGTGTTAACAGGCAGCCCACTGTTTTTATGGTTCGTGTCCCTGTCCTAGTGGGGAGAGAAGATGAGGGCTCCTTGATAAACAAGGTTACACATTGGGTCTGCCACGTTAGGGGGTGTCGATGCCTAATTACGAACGATATTGTTAGGGCACAAAGGCATAGATCCGAAGATAATCTAACTGATTTTATTGAACTCACCCTGGCCAGCCACTTTGTGGCTGAGGGACCCTTGGCACTAGAGTTTAGAACTTCTTCTCCAGGAACCTCTCCTATACAATTTAGGCGCTACCCTTGTGCAGAACCCTTAGCAATGAGAAGTCACACACCAGAAATGCTGAGAAAGGGCCTATCTAATCTTGACTCTAATGATTGACAAACTTCCGAGTCGCCTATCCTTTTCGAACCCCAACCACTTTTTGTTAACAAGATTAATCCTAACATTGTTGACTTACCCGTCCAATTTCAAAATAAAATTACATCTCCCCACAGCTCCACTGGTAATAATCTTGGTGAACTAAGTGATTCTATATCATGTGAAATGTCTACTCACATTGATGTTACTCCTTTGCTTTCCACTTCCAGTCTTAAAATAATTTCGTGGAATATCGCGGGTCTACACAATAAGTTATCGTTACCAGACTGGAATAGTTTTATTGATAATCAAGACATATGTATCTTTCAGGAAACCTGGAGCTTAGAGCCATTGCACAAATCAGGTTTTTCCTTTTTTTTTTTTACCAGCAACCTCCAATGGCCGTGGGCGACCGTCAGGGGGCCTTATAATCTGGACAAGTATTAACCTTAATTGTAGGGTAAAACATCATTTGTGTACATCATTAGATTTAATGCGGCTAACATTTAAAGGGGCTAAAAGTGGGCCTATCGTTGAGCTCTTTAATGTTTATGTAAGAGGCACGAAGGGTGGTGCAAAGTCGACAATTGTCACAGCCTTGAGTGAGGAAATCACCTCCTGTCCTCCTGAATCTTTAATTCTGGTGGCAGGAGATATGAACTGCACATTTGAACCTTTAGCTGCAGGACTTGTTTGATACAGAGGCAGAGGACGTTAGGTGGGGCATACCGTCATTGTCCATGCTGCCAATCAAGAAGTGGACCCAGTTGGCTATCCAACTGAATGCTCTGTCATTTGAATTTGGTCTTAGAGCCGCACATGGTAGATTGCCGTCTGACTCCTTTGGCGCGAATACTTTTAACAGAGCAACTTGCCCCACTCGTATTGATTATATTTTAGCCGACCGTAGATTATAGAAATACACTGTTGATTTGGTTATAGTCTCAACCATCGAAAGTGATCACAATTCCCTGTGTTTGTCTATGATGAATCCATGGTCCCCTATTCCTTTTAATCATGGTACTGGCCGAACCATGTTCTCTAAGGAAGTTGCTCCTTCCAATTGCAAGAGGTACTTGAAATGGCCGAAAATTGTCTGAAACGATCAAAAATTGAATGCCATTAAAGTGTCCTTGCTGGCTAAAATATCAGAATTACAGGCAGCATGTAGTGCCACGGAAGGGTTTCCCATTATTGACAGCATTTATGTAGAAACAGTAGAGACGATGGGTTCTTTTTTCTCGTTACCATCTCGTCCCCCCAAACATAAGCCCCCTAAGGCGCCAGGGACGTGGTACAACTCTGAGTGTAGGAGTAAAAAGAGCACTTTGATAGCTGCTGTTAAGGAACAGGATTGCCTTTTGGTGAAAAATGCCAGGAAGGAGTATAAAAAGGTACTCCTAGGAGCCAAACGTGATTGGGAAGAAGCCTTTTGGTTAGACCTAAAGGCCGCTAGCTTGGCTAAAGATGGGAATGCCTTTTGGAAGCTATTTAGGAAATCTAAAGACCAGGATCCTGATATTATTCTTAATCATATTACGGACCATGCGTGGTTCGAACATTTAAAAAAACTTTACTCTGGGCCAGTCTCCCACAATACAGGCGACCACGTTGGTTCTTTATTAACATTTTCTGCCTCAGAACCATACTAGTTATAAACCAAGAAATCCTAGGGTCTAATCACAAATCAATAGTAAATGTGAAAGAAAATACTACTAAATTGAGAATGTATCTATAAACAGCAATGGAGGTGTGCTCATGGGGTTATCTAAGGGCAGATCCCTTTAAGGACGTAATCCCTCACTCACCATAGGTGACATGCTTCATCATAGGGACTCTCCTCCCAAAGGAAACACCTAGTTCCTTTGAGGGCTACAACCCCCTCACTGTGAGGGAGGAGCTCAGGGATGTTTTAATGGAGTATATTGGGTATCCTAAACCCACCTATGACGAGTCTGACGTGTGAGTGAGGACGCAGCGCAAATAATAAACTGGAATAGTGTAAGTGAATGTTAAAACTGACTAATAAGCAACAAACAACAATTTTAATCAAGATATGCCTAGTGTCAGGATTAAAATAGCAGTGCACCAACGGTATAGATTTAAACCGCTAGGGTGTGATGACAAATGGTCGACATGTTTCAGCCATATCAGGCTTTCATCAGGACCTACGCAAATAATGCTGCTGCTCTCAAAAAACGTGAAAAAACAACTAAATAATTATAACTTGAAAGGATATTTGAAACCAATCTCTGGTCTCTCAGTGGATAGATTTCTCCATACCTATAGGGGTAAAAAACATCCACAATGAATTCCAACACAGTGTATGTTTATGAAGCACTTGAAAGATCACGGGACCTTACAAAAGTAAGCCCACAGGATATAGAAACTCTTACCTGCAATTGCTGGGTATGAGACCTCACCTACACATGGCAACCGTTCAGGAAGGGAGCACCGCTTTACACTGAACGAAAAAGGAAAAGAAACTAGGTTGAATGTCCCTGAATGTACCAACTATTGGCATGCACAATTATGTATGGATTGTCTTTTCATAATATGATATAATGCCTCTTCCCTTTTTTTTTCCTTTCATGTCAAATTGCTTATGCGATACAATCCCTTTCTTTTTATCAAATACAATTTAATACCCTTTTAACCTTGTGACTGTTTTTTTTTTTTACTTATTTATCTCGAATGGTTTTAGATGCTATGTGTTAGGTTGTGGGGGGAGTGGAAAAATGGATGTAGTAATGTATTTTTATCCAGTATTCCGTTCAATGTTATATGTATTATTCTCTCAACTTCATTGACTTCCCCTTCGACACCATTGTATCTTTTATGTTTGTTTGTATGCTTTTAAGATACAATTTTATCAAAATAACCCCTTCGGTGCCACGCCCTTTCCCCCTCCTGTGCCGGGCGTTCCACACGCGGGTGGGGTTCATGACGAGATAGTCTCGTCATGGGCACAGCGCGACCGTGCTCCATGACGAGACTATCTAGTGATGGGCACAGAAGAGGTTAAAGCTTTTGATGATGATTATATGGTACCAAGAGCAAAATTGTGAAAAGTCCTAGAAAATATGGGAGTGCCAGCTCCTCTTATTAACATTCTAATAAGACTTCATGCTAACACTCAGGCACAAGTGAGGTGGGATGAAAATGGGGCCCTAACAGCAGTGATTCACATAGACAGAAAGTTAGGCAGGGGTGTGTATTGGCACCCACCCTGTTTACCCTCTTTATCAATTATGTCATTTGATGTTTGAGCAGGGATGGTTGTGACGCTCCGCAAATAGGAGGGCAATGGGCCCCTGCTCTCCTATTTGCGGATAATACTCTACTCATATCTAAGACACCGCAAGGGCACCAGCAGCTGCTGGAAGATTTTCAGGAATTCTGTTCGGGACGGGGGCTGGAACAAAATAGCTCCAAAACAAAATGCATGCTCTTTTCATCTAACCTTAAGACCAAATTAAAGAACCTACTCAATGTGACAGAGTTTGATTATCTGGGTATCAAACTCACCCAGAATATGAGTTGGGCCCCACAATTGGCCAAAGCCCAGTTAACCCAGACATATCAAATGGCAAGCATTTTGAACATTCAAAAGAGAACTACATCTAGAAAGCTGGCTCCAGCATTAGAAATTTACAACACTGAAGCCCTAGTGGTGACCTTACATGGTGCAGAGCTCTGGGGTTGTTCCAACTGTTATAATTTCCTAATCATTGAACATAAGTTTCTTAAATCTCTAGTAAACCTTCCAGTGTCTACTCCAATGAGTCCGCTCCATTTAGATCTTGGCCAGAAGAGGGTATCACACAAAATTGATCTGCGCCTACTTATGTTCTGGCACCGGTTGTGGACCACTGCAGCTCTCGCCGCTAATAGGGTGGGGCTCCGTGAGTTAATATCAGTATCCTGTGTTGACAAGATCCCCTGGATGCTCACAGTTAAGAATCTGTTAGTTCAGTTAGGACTGGCTGCCCACTGGAGTGACCCGGAAACCCTGATTCAGACAAATACAGTTAACCTTAAAGCTGTGTATTGGGGTTTTATCAAAATTGACCTGATAATGAATTGTAAGGGATCACTTTCGATTGATTATATGAATTTTAAACAGACTGTGCTATTTGAGCCCACACTGGATGAAATAGAACCTCCATTAGCGAGGAGACTGTACCTACAGTTTAGGTATGGTTGTCTACCTCTTAATCACTTCAGAAGAAACTGGTTTTAAGCAAGGGACAGTGTTGAAGAATGTTGCCCCTGCTGCCTAGAGATCTCTGAGTCAACTGAACATGTTCTATTCTTCTGCCCCTCATACTCCCGATCCCAACTTAAATGAATTGCCCCCTCTGTAGAAATCTGGGAGTAAGGAGATATAAGGAGGCATATAGAATAATGAAGACAAATACAACGCGTATGATTGTATTTTGTTTAACAACGTTTCTAATGGCTGCATGGATCGGGCTCATGGTGTGGCTCTTATGATGTTGTACATTATGAGGCTCCTTAAAGTTATTAAGAGTTTTTTTTATTGTGGGTAGTGTCTTATTTTATTAGCACACAGATTTTTATTTTTAAAAATATTTTTTAATGTAGTCTTAACATATATATCAGTTTCTCTTAGGTACACCGTATGAAGCTTGTAATTGTAAATAATGATGTAAGTCTTACAATTATGCTGCTATTATAGCGAACTTTTTTCCTTTTTGCACAAACACCGATGCACTTTGACGGAACTGTCTTGCTGTGACTGTAAATAGGCTGTGACTGTTTATTTATATTGAAATGTCTTATTTGTATTGTATGTTTGTAATTGTCTTGTTTTATGGTGAACTTTTTTGATCCGCAGAGATCAAAATTAAGTCTTTTGATATGATATGATTACTATTGTACAATTTGTTGTTAACTTTCCAAACTATACCTCTACAAACTACCCAACACAGATTAAGAATTTATATAAAAATGTATAATATTTATGCATTTCACATAATTAAACATCTATTACAATACTATTAATATTTAAGTAATAAAAAACAATTACATTTGATTACCTTTCCACCCTTTATCTACACAAAACAAACTACCCATACCTAATATATACATTTAAGATATAGTCATTGTATAATTTACATATCTAATTATCAATTAAAAAAAATATATTAATAATGAACTCATAATAAAAGAATGATATTTAATTACCGTCCAACCTTTGCCCCTTCTAATGTAAAGAACAAACCAAATCTATATCTTAATCAATATCCTAAATGTACATTTTAACTAAATATTTATTATATAAATAAATATTTTTAATTACATTTTCTTTTAATGAATACAATTATTTTCCTACTCACCCTTTACCCATACAAAATCAACACACTCCCACCAAAAAAGTCTATCACATAATATACATATTTAATTACCAATCAACTTAATATTATTATAAAAAAATTAATTATCAATTAATTATAATTACCTCCCACCCTATACCCCTACAAAACCCACAACCTGCACCTAAAACATAACTTTAAAAAAATCAACTACACAAGTAAAATAAATATGTACCAATTAACTAATTATTATTAATTCAAAATGAATTATTACTTAATTATAATTAATATACTTCCCACCTTATACCCTTACAAAACTCACAACCCAAACCTAAAATTTTACTTTAAAATTAAATTGATGACACAATTAACATAACTAATTATCAATTAAATAATGTTTAATAATTGAAAACTGATTATTAATTAATTATACATAATTTACTGCCCACCCTGTTGCCCTATAAACCCTACAACCCACTACGTACGATAAATCACAAAAAGGTATTTAAATTACATTTAATAACTACTAAGGGGTCGAATACAATGTTGTTCAGAAAGCATTCCGACCAAATCAGTCCCAGAATGCTTTTCTGATCAAATAGCATTCAGGGAGTCTGACCGACCGATTACGATTGTTCCGAATACGATTCGGTCGGACTTCCATTGACTTGTATGGAAGCTTGTGTGCCGACCAAATACACAGGCTCCCATTTAAGATAGGGGTGGTTGGGGGAAATTGTGCACCCTGTGGCGGGCACCCCTTGGTGCCTGCCACTCCATGAATGGTTGGAAAGAGAAGACCCGTGGGTACCCCCACGGGCCTGATTCGGAAGACCCCTGGTGAAGGGGGGCCTTCTACGGTCCGCCAAAGGCAGATCCCGACAGCCGATCCGAGTCAGAACAACTGATTCGGAAAGGATGTCTGAATTGAATCTGACATCGGAATCACTCGGTCAGAAACGCGTTCTATAGACCTGTACGAGTCAGCTCAGAATGACTCAGGTCCTCCGAATGCCATCCGGAACCGACTCGGAAAGTACAAACCCTTTCCAAACATCATAATCGGTCATTCGGAAAGCTTTCCGAATAGGTCGGAATGACGAGTTCTGAATCAGATTCAGCAGACCCTTTCCGGATGACATCGTAATCGACCCCTAAAGATTTAACAACTACATCAAAAAACATAAACAATAATTATACGAAGAATTTATAACATACATTTAAAATATATACTGAAATACATAACAATAATTTAAAAAGATATAACTTTTTTTAAACAATATTAATGATTTCTAAATTTTCAAAATCAATATTACATACCTTAAAATTGATATTCATGACAACGATATTCTTGCAGAAGATATTTCTATATCTCTATATTTTAGACACAATATTTTGGATGACAGCATTTTTGTCAAAATACCCCAGGGAAAGTGTGAGTAATAAAAAACACACAAAATACAACTCTACTAACGTAGTCTACATGATAACACACCCCTGCAAAGTCCGCTATGTGGGGATGACAAGTAGAAAAATAAAGACATGGATCTGCGAGTGCTGGAGCAACATCCAAAGCAAACACAACAGAACTAAAATGACAGACTACTTCCTCAGAGAAGGCCACAGAACTAATAACATGAGGTGGGTTGTAATTGAACAATTAGAAGGACATTTGAATAATCCAGATAATGTCCTGTTCGAGAAGGAACAGCAGTGGATTTACCACTTGTCAATGCACAAAACAAGACTAAACAATACACTGTTGAACACCAATAACTTGTAACAACAACAAGGCTCCCCGTCAGTAATCACTCAGTCTTGCATATACCATTAATAAGCTTCCCCCAACAACTAAAAATCAGGAGCTGGGCTTACACTATCCACTGCTAATATGTCATATACAGTGGTACAATGTAGCTTGAGGCACGCAACATATAAGCTGCCATATGACCAACAGACATATTGATACAGAGAAAAATGTTCCCTTGTCCCTATTAATGTGTATTTTGGATATTGACGATTACAAGCAAAAGTTAACAATAAGCGCCAAAACTATTTTACATACATCATGTGAATGCCTATTGGCATTTTTACCCATTGTTCCTATGTTCTGTTCCCACATTGATCAGAAACAAACGGTGTGCCTTTGGGTTGGGAACGCAAGCTCACAAGGAGCGGGCCACACCTTCAAGCTTTCACTTGACACATGTTATCCAGTGCATGACGTAAACCAGTGTCCATGTGCAGAAGCGGAAAAGCTCCTCCCAATGGAGGCATGGAGGCATCAACGACTTACTCTGTGAAATTCTTCGCGGTGAGGTCATAGTGTGTAGTTACCACACATGTGCATTTTTGGTGCTGAGATATACGCTCAAGGATGATGGGCACAATTGCATGACACTAGCGCGCTGCACTGGCTTTGCATGATTTCTACCATCGTAAAGATGACATTAAACAAAATTCATAATGTGTTCACACAGGTGTGTTTCCTCATTTTCATAAACTATCAAATTATAAACATATGCATTACACATTTTTTGAATAAATTAAATGTTACATAATTTAGTAATTGTGCTAGACAAGGTAAAACGTTTTTATTAAAAATATATGTAAAATCAATGTTGGTCCTAAACGGAAATCATTTTTAAAATTTATTTATTGAACATATTTCCTTGGCTAGTGCATTTTATGTAATATAGTGCATGCAAATTATCTTATTTTGTGTGAGGTATTATGCATATCTGTTTATTTATTCACTTATTAAGTTTAAATGTCAATTATTTTTTGATGCAAGTGTCCATTATCATGATATATGTCCATCACACTTTTTTCTAGTGTATGGACTTACAAATAAGACATTTAAAACAACTGCTATAATACCTGTCATAATTGTAAGTAAAAATATGCAATTCAGATTTTCATCATTAACATTTTTATAAATCAAAAAATTGTAAATGAAAAATAATGTTAGGACACACTTTGTAAAATAAAAATCATTTTAATAATACACAAGACACTAGAGAGTAACAGGCATTTCCATGACAGCGGGCTGTGGTTGCGTGCTATGGATACTCCCAAAGTGTATCCTCCTCAGAAACGGATTTCTGTTGGGCACAGAGCAGGCACATCAACGATCTTTCTTAGGAGGTGTGGGTTTAGCTTTGACAGGGGTTAAGGACAGGTAAGATGTGAATTTCGGTGGAGGAGTACGGGTATGAGAAGTGGGAGAAGATTGGGTTTTGGAGGCAGAGGGAGCTGAATTGGATGATGTGCGTGTGTCTGTATGTTTGACAGTTGCATGTGGCTCTGGTGTATGTTGTGTTTTTTTAATGTGTTTTTTTGTCAGGTGTTTGTTATTCAGGTGAGTTTGTGCATTTGTTTTTTGTTTGTGTTGTTTTTCTGTAGGTCTGCATTTGTGTGAGTGTGTTGTCTTGATGAGTGTACTGTTGAGTCCGTTGGCATGGTTGTGGTGCATGCGTCTATTTGTTTGGCAGTTGCATATGGGTCCGTTGTATATTGTGTATGTTTGAATGTGTGTAGTTTGCCGGTGTTTGGTATTCTGGTGAGTGTGTGCTTTTGGTATTGGTTGGTATTGTTTTGTTTGTAGGTGTGCTTTTTTGTGAGTGTCCTGGTATGGATGAGTGTGCTGCTGAGGTGGTTAGTGTGTTTGTGGTGCTTGTGGGTATAGTGTCAATAGGTTTTGTATGTTGTTTGTGTGTTTGTGTTTATGTGTTGTGATTGCGCTGATTGTGTCTGTTGAAGTGGGTATCTGCAAAAAAGTGATTGCCCTTGGGGTGGGAGTTGGGATTTTGGTTGAGGAAGGGACCTGAGTGGAGGCAGAAGGTTGGACTGCTTGGGAGGCTAGGGTGAGTAGGAGGCTTTTTTGCAAGTGATCTCTGCATGTCAGACATTGAACTGTGAATGGCATCCTGAAATGCAACCATTTGTTGTATTTGCCAGCTAGGGTTTTGGCTGCCATTCATTATCGCAGTCTGGCCTACAGAGATGCTGTGTTAGTGGTCAATAGCATCTCCATTCCATGCAGCCAGGGTGACAGAAGCGGGGGTGAGATGCCTGTGGTGAAGGAAAGCCCAGCCCTTTTGGTGGCTGGGTTTGACCAATTGGGGGTGGCAAGAAGGAGGGTGGAGATGGGTCACCACCCCCAGAAGGATGAGTGTGGTACAGTTCCTGTTTGGTTAACCACCTCAAGGAACTGGTCATTTGTGGAGGCCTCCGAAGATGATGGTGAGGTGGTGGCTTTCGTTCCAGTCCTATCACCCACAATGCCACTGTATCTATCAGTGTCAAATGTTTCACCACCCAAAACACAGTGGCCAGCTGCTTCCCTGCCTTGTTGGCAAGGGTTCCCTTTACCTGCTACTGAATATGCTGTAAAGACATATACAATAGTTTTATTGTATCTGTGTAACTATAACTGACCATTAATCTTTTTCTCTATAAAGCAAAAATCCCTTTGTCCATTGTGTTTACAAGTCAAAGGAAGCTGTTTAAAAAAAATTGAAAATATTAATCAATGTGTGTCAATATTAACTGCAATATTGTACCAATATTAGTAGAAACTGAAAGCCTGTTTCATTTGTTTGTGCATGTTACAATGGTAAAACTTACTTCAAGTAACTTAAGTATTTTTTCAAATGTTAAAATGAATGTTATGGATTCAGTACTTAAGTTGCTTATTAATGTATCATGCCCTATGTATTTACTATATTTTTGTGTAGTTTCAATCACATATATAGACTTTTTGTTAAAAGTTTGAGTCTAGCTGTTTAGTAAGATAATGATTTGTATTCATTTGTTAAAAAAAGACATAAAAATGCATTTTCCCTGTTAGCGGCAACCCTGGAGGTCGCGATGACATCGGTGGTCACAAATACTAAGGGGCCCATTAGGATGTCATGATGTTCGCCACCACCGAGCCGGCGGTGGCGACAACCACGACATCGTAACGAGTGAAACCCCCGCCATATTACAATGGCATGGAGTTTCGCGGTGGACGCAAAGTGCATCCGCTGCTTTTCTGCCAGTCGCCAATCATTACGATTGCCGGCCGGGTGGACTTGGGCACTAATATGATGGCGGTGCCTACCAGGAACCGCCATCTATATTAGCAAGGGTTTACACAAAGGTCTTTCCATGGCGGGGATGCCGCCTTTGAAAGGCTGGCGGAAATTGTTTGGGGGCCTGTTGCGGGCCCCCGGGGATGTTGGGGGCTGTACTTGGGGGGTACCTATGGTACCCCCTACCTTACCATGCGCAAGGTGGCAGACACCGCGCGGTGCCTGTCACGTTGTGCATGGCAATGCACAACATGCCTCTTTGGCATTGTGGCGGGTGCTGCTAATTGGCAGTGCAGGACCGCCGTACCCCTGGTGGCCGGTTCCAGCACCACTTGGGTGGAGGGCGGACTGAAGTCCACCCGCCATCCTAATGGGGCCCATAGTACTTTTGACAAAATGTGAAACACATATATAGAGATATCTACATAAATTCTACCTGTTTAATAACATATTTGTTTATCTTTATTTTTTCTATGCCTTTGTCAAAAAGAGATAACCAAACTTAATGGTAACACACTAAATACATTACTATCTAAAAGACTCTAGAATAGCATGTATAACTCTCCTAATATCTCTATAACACAGTGTATAACTCTTTCAGTGGAATTAGTGATTGCATGCATTATTGTATCAGTAACTCTCATTCATTGTATATGTATTTTAGAGGATCTGTGAGACGGTGCATCAGTCTATCAATAGTTCTGTAATGAACTGTGTAACTGTCTCAGTGCATCTATGACTGGGTGCATCTGTGTCCTAATGGGTCTGGGATTGGTTGCATGAGTCTGTAAGTCAATCTGTAAGTAGGTGCATGAGTGCCTTTGTGCATTTGTAAGTAAGTATATGACTGTCTGACTGGATCTGTGAGTTGATACAAAAGTGTCTAAGTGAGTGTGATCCATGAAATGTCATGGGAAAGTACTCCTATTTCTGTATTTTTCATATTATTTTCAACAATTTGAAAATCACTCAGTAACGGTGGCATCACCTACATCCCTAGCCTGTATTTCATTAAGCATCATGGATTTTTCCTTTCATATAAAAAGCGCTAGAAAGAGAACTATTTTTTTGGGCAGCAAAAAATGTATTAATTCTAAGGAGTGCCCAATCCTTAACGCATGCTGGAGCACAAGCAAGAAGCGAGTCGTCGCTTATTTTCTAGAATAATCAGGCAGAGCAGGCTTGAACACCAGATGTCCATACCGATCAAGGTGTGCACTAGAATAGGAACCTTTTCAGAACAGAACATGAACTAATTTCTATTCCCTTCGTAACAGGAAGTGATAAGGCGGCCATTTTTTATCCTTAGCCGTCTGGTCTTTTTTGCTTTCGTCCATACAGGAAGTAACCTCTTTTTAAGATATCAAACACCACAGATAAGGCGGCCATTTTTTGACCTTGAGCCTCCTAGTTGTTTTCGAAACCTGTTTCGCAGGTTTTCCGTCAATTACATACCAGATAAAAACACGTCTTGAATATGTACACAACATACTGCGGAGCGGCACCAAGGTATTTACAGGCGAGGTCATAGCCTTTTATCATGTGAGTAAGACTTGAGCAGGTCTTTAAATGAGGATCGTTTCTTTTAAAATATCATGAGGTCTATGCTTTCTCACTCTTGTAATTATGGTGAGAACGGGCTAGAACTAATATTTTGGAGACCTCTTAAATTTTCAAGGCCACCTCTCCTCCGGTGCAAGCTCATGAAGTCTGATTATCCTTCTCAATAGCGTATGTACATTGTGCTTTCAATTGAAATGCCTTTTACTTTTAAAATCATAATGATGAAATGATGCCGCTCATTTTGTTCATAATTGCGCAGAGTCTTATTGCTTGCTTTGCATGTCCTCACGAACGGGTGTATGATTAATTCTCTAACTTATATCTCTCAGTGGCACCTGAGGTTCACAATAGAATGGAATGAACATCAACCCATAACTTGTTGAAAATGAATAATTAAGTGAGTGCGTGTAATCTTCTGTCTGTTTATAAAAGTGTGTTTTTAAATGTATGTTTCAGCAACTAACTTTCAGTTACCACTAAGTGGGTAGCACCACAACCCGCTTTTTGATAGAACAAACGTGGAGCACTTATCCTCTAGAAAAATATATCACAGCAAAATGTTGCCTATATACTGTGGTTCCACATGATGGTGATGTGTTTCAAAGACAATCATTCAGGTTGTTGATTTTTATGCTCTTCCTTCCTTACAGATACCAAGTCGGTTTCAAGACTACAAGGGGCAATGTTCCCCGTTTTTCTGATATGCTAATTTTGGCATGTTTGTTTTGAAAAATAGGCATACAAACATATACAATTCTATTAGTATATTTTTAGTGCAGCAGAGATCATACTAGGTCCTGACGAGTAAGCTGCGGGGACTGCTTACGAAACATGTTAACCAAGTAGGGGGCATTTCATTGTAGTACCCCCTACACTTTCCCCGTTTTAATATTTTCAGCTAGGGAAGTGAATCATTTTCTTTTTTTTTCCACTAGCCAGGACATTTTTAAGCATTCACTCCAGATTTTTCACTGACCCTACCACTCTTACTCCCTAACCACACATAGCCTATTTTCATCGAAAAGTGCTCCCGCGTATTCGTAGGTTGTAGCACGCCCCGCCCTGTAGAGGGACGGGAAGACCCCAATGATGAAGCATGACACTAAGGGATTCTTAGTGTGTGAGGGGTATTTTAAAAACACCTAGTGCTTTCCCATGACATTTCATGGATCACTATTACACTTTTTTCTAAACCACTGTAAAAACAAAAATTTAATTCTAGCGCATATCCTGCTTTTATGTTCAGATATATGAATTTTAAGTTTTCGCTCCGTCTTCCCCACATATAATAACCCACAGGGTCATTTAATCGTGTAGATAACATGGTCAGTGTTACAGTCTCCTTTCAATCTGAGTTACATTTTTTCGCCTGTATGTGGATGGGGAATAATGTTCCCTTGAGTTACATTATTGCAGTGGGTGCAGTTTAAAAAAAATTTCATTCCACTGGCATCTTTTTGAGCTGGGGTAATCTTCTTAGTTAAGATTTCTTTAATGTTTCTTGATCGACTATAGGCGTGTAGAGGCCTTGAGTTGAATATATTCCTAAAATCTGGTTCTTGTTCTAAAAGTTCCCATTGCTTGTTATTGATGTTACATATTTTTGGGGAATTAGCGGAGAATTTGGAGACAAATACTACTCGTGAAATTTCAGTTTTCTGCTTCTTATTGAGTAGATCTCTTCTTTCCTTGGCACATGCCATTCTAGCTTAATCATCCAACAGTTCTCTCGGATATCCACGTTGTTCATATTTCTTCTTAAATTCTTGGATGGTAATACAACACTTCTCATTGTTGGAAACGAGCCTTCTCACTGTAAAAATTGAGAATATGGAAGATTCTTCAAAGGATTCGGAGAATGAAAGCTCTGGTACAGGAGGGTGCTGTTTCTATCCATCTGTTTTTGATAAAGACTAGTGCTTAAGATGCCGTCATAGGAATATATTCAGCTCAAGACCTCTACACACCTATACTCAATCAAGAAACATTTAAGAAATCTTAACTAAGAAGATTACCCCAGCTCAAAAAGATGCCAGTGGAATGAAATTTTTTAAACTACACCAACTGCAATAATGTAACTCAAGGGAACATTATTCCCCATCCACATACAGGCGAACAAATTAAACTCAGATTGAAAGGAGACTGTAACACTGACCATGTTATCTACACAATTAAATGCCCCTGTGGGTTATTATACGTGGGGAAGACGGAGCGAAAACTTAAAATTTGTATATCTGAACTTAAAAGCAGGATACGCAATAGAAGTACAAACTCTTGCTTAGCTGTGCATTGGAATGATAATCATCACACCATAGTTCAGAAAAAATTTCAAATTGTTGAAATAGTCAAGACAATACCTGGGGTAGACACACATAAACACCTATTACAAAGAGAGGTTTTTTGGATGAAGCGTTTGGATACTATTAACCCTCGTGTGTTGAATTACAGGCTTGAAATGAGTTGCTTCCTATAATGCTATACATGTTAAACTACATGTCATGTTGTGTCTATACATACAGCTTGAAATTATGACAGTTTTTCATTTTCATTTTTTTGCTTGTATTTATTGTAGTGTACTAACAATGGTTACATTTATGCACTTGTAAATGCTCAGGTGTTTCTTAATCAATTTTTATGTCTGGTGATTAAGGGATACAATGGAACTATGTTTCCGATTTTTAATTAAGGATGCAGCATGGTTTCGTTACAATATTGGTTTTCCCCTCATGGATGTTGATAACTAATCAAGGACGATGCTTGTTTTGAAATATCTAATATCTGAATGCGATTCTAGTTTTGGAATCAAGAAATTTAGACTATCACGAGATATTTTATATTGACACTCATGACATATTTTCTAGATGATGATATCGTTTTATGGTACGGCTTGTGTTCTGTTCCATCGTTTCATACTAATTCACACAACACATTTTCAGTCCAAGATGGTGGAGTTTTTCAATATAGTCTTTGATGTTGAGTTAAATCCTGTCATTTGACTTTCTTGGGACGAGTTATAGTATCGTGAGATCACGCTAATCTTACACACATCTGTGTTCGCTTGCTGCGATTCAAGTCAAGAGGTGACGGTAAGCCTTGTGTTATTTATTAATACCATAAGGTTTGTCGCCTAATACGTGATCCTATTTCGTTATGGAAACAGGGATCTTGGAACGAGTTATAGTATTGCGAGACTACGCTAACCGTGTACACAGCGGTGCTTGTTTGCTGCTATTCAAGCTGAAATATGACGGTAAGCCTTGTGTTATTTTTAATAGCAGAGTGAACATGCAATATAAGGGTTGTGTTCTAAAAACGTAATCCTATCTTGTTACAGAAACTGGGATCTTGTCAATCGTTCCTTTCTCGAAAGGCTTGGTGAAGTTATCGATAGCTTCTACAATTGATTCTTTTCCTGGATGGTAGAAACTGGGATCTTTTCAATTGTTTCTGTTCATGAAAAGCTAGGAGCAGTTAACGATAACTTCTACAATTGACTCCACTCCTGGATGGTAGTCTCGGCACCTTTGATATTAGCTTAAGGTATGTAGTGTGTTTACTGTCATTTGCACGGAGTTAAAGTATTGCCGGTTAGGTTATTTATGCCAAGTATTGTTTGAATTATTCTATTGCATAGTCACGAGACTCTAGAGCTGATTCTGGTTGATCTTATGAACAGATTTTCACCACCAGTGAGTATCATGTATTTAGTTTTCCGTTTGATATTATTTAGCCGTTTCTCACTCCATGGGTTGTGAAAAGGGTATTTGATTAAAAGGTTAGTGGTTCTGTTCACCATTATCACAACGGGTCGTTTGGGCCGTATTAAATGTCTGCGCACATTATTGTGAAGGTTTGTTAAATAAACATAGGCTGTCATATCACAAGTTGAACTTGGACACTGATTCAGAAACGTTATTGACCTAAATTTGATCTGCAATGTACACTGATTATTATTATGATTCTTGTCGTACAGCTACACACCTGATGAAGGGACAAGTTATGTATCGAAATGCATTGTTTTTTTTATTGTGATATGTAATTGGAAAATTATTTCAACAGTAGAATTGTTAAAGGCTAGAGATATACTGTATTGTGTAATAGTTTGTTCCGTACAGATTGCCTTTGAAATACTTTATTTTGTATGCATTAAACAACTGAAGAAAGCTAAAAAGTGTTCATGGTCATGGAGTATTGTTTTTGAAACACAAAAGTGAATCATTTTAAGTAATCGCAACTGAGTCCAGTAGTCGGGGAGACCACTGGCCATCCTTTCATGATTATTACTCTGGTGTGGACAGGTACACACTGTGAGTTGCAGCACACTAAGCAGAATCTTGTTTAAACATTTGGGTATAGTTTAAAGGAAGGTGTGCATAGCTCACATATGTTTGTTTAATTACCTCCAGTAAGCCCTACAACAGTGTGATTGCTGAGAGGTGGACAAAGGCCATGCCCCCTTTCCCCACCACTCTGCGAACGCACCTCCTGGCACGTTCTAAGTTGGGGTATTAAGTCCCCTTCATTCCTGAGGGTTCATAGAGGCCAACTAGCCCACAAGCTACCTACAGTAAGTGCCACACACCTGGATTGCTGAGAGTAGTCTGAGGCTATGCCCCCTTTTTACCCCACTCTGCAAACACGGCTCCTGGTACACTGCTGCTCGGGGAATGAAGTCCTCAGGACACAAGAGGACCTCATCGCACCACCAGCAGTAAGCCAAGAGGTGCGTAATCAGAGTGCTATAAAAAGGGGCATGGCCTCGGACCACCTCTCTGCAAACCAGCTATGTGGCGCTTACTGGAGGGACCTGGTGGGCTAGCTGGCCCCCAGTGCCCCTCAGTATTCATGGGCACTTAATTTTCCATCTTACAACGCCGCTGTCAGGAACCTAGTGAACGTCATTTCTGTAATGGAGAATCAGAATTGCAATCGTAGGGTTATTGTGAAGCCCTCTAGTTGCAATTGTTGGGTAAACGTCTAGGCGGAATTGACCCCTTTAAGATGGCCGCCCTATTTGCTAATTCTTCTGATGTACTTGTGCTAATGCATGGATATCGCGTGATCCGAGATTTCATCCTCGGCGCGCGCGCATTCCATTGCGCACTTCAATTTGAGTCTTGACAGGAGTAGAAGTTATTTTCGTGTCGCGCTACAGTTTTTGTCAAAACTGGTAGCGTCTCTCATAGTGTCAGGAATCACGGGAGGTTTCCTCCCTCTACTTCCACTGTGGCTACCATTTTCTCATTACAAACCCATTTGAAAGCAAGTAACCTTTTTAGTTGGAGCAATTGCTGGCATCGCAGAAACTCCAACATGGCTGCCAACTTTCCGAATTCTGCAACTGCTTACTGCAGTTTAGCAGTCTAGTGTTTCTTAGTACCAACTGCCTGAGGAATGTTCTTCAACATTCCTCAGTGCACTTCACTGAAGAGATTATCCGGAGAGCACCTGTTTACCAGTCGTCGTGGAAGATAGTCAGGGTAGAAGCGGCACCTCGGGGTTAGATTCGCCGGTCACCTTACACTTCAAGAATCAGGTTAGCATTATAACCAGCTGTGAAATAACATTAATCTGAGAGAGGTTTTTTCTTGATAAAAATTAACCAATTAAAAAATCTTGTCATGAAATAAAATCGTTAAGGAAATTAAGAAACTGTAGTCCTTGCTAAGAACCACTCTTTGGTTAGTCTATAGTATATTTATGACGTATTTCTCAAGTGTGAGCGTTCCGTTATTATTTACGCTGCACACACACTGAAGTATTTTGGAGATAGAGTTCAAAGTTATCTCCGGTAAATTAGTACCCTTGGTCCAGAGCGAGCTTCATGAACAGCTGACGCTCGTTTCCTCTAGTCTTTGAAACCTGAGACGGAGGCAGCTTAGTCAGTCTCCTCACAGCCTAAAACAAAAAGAAGAAGAACAACAGGAAAACGCTTGCGTATTTTAAGCAGCGTTACACGGACGATTATTCGAAAGCCTTGCTTGAGGGAAGGCTTATACCTAACTAAAAATTGTTTTTTCATTTAAAGAAACGCGAGGGAGACTCGGCGTTAGTCACCATTGAACTTCCAAGTTCAAAAGGTGAAATTGGTACGCGTGAGCAGCAAATAAACGCGTTAACCCTAAGAACCTCCTAATTGTTAATGGCGCTTTACAAGCGTAAAAAGATAAAGGGAAATGTCCAATTAAACCCCTAATAGGTCAGCACTTTCACTTCTTTGGCCATAACGCTAAAACGTAGCCAACTGAACAATAGAGGAGTATTCTTGGACATTACTAAAATAGAAGTCAGAATCAAACTTCCGGCAACATTCATACAAAGGCTTCACCAGATTCTCATACAGTGAGTGGAAAGAGAGAAGGGTTAAAGTGGCCACATACACACGATAGAATTAGGAAATACTCACCATGATTTTTTCTCTCGCTTCAGCATAGAATCATAACCAGAGAGACACAACCTGTAAAAGAAAAGAATAAGAGAACAGTGTGAAGACGTCTCCTCATACAAAGCTACACATGAGAGAGATAGAAGAGAGGCAAGCCCAAAAACACCATCCTGGTAAGATAAGTTATCTATAGTTAAAAATACAGTAAGTTAAAGAGCAAAAGGACAGTTAATGATTTAAGATAAATGTTATAGCCAGAAGAAAAAGAACAATAGAAGACGAAGCAGACTTGGCAGAGTTTTTGGAGCTGTCTCTTCTTGTCCCATTCCCCTTTCCCCCCTGGGAACTTACCTGCAAAGGAAGTCTAAAATACCTAGCGGGAAGTTCTGAGAGGGGCATTGGTACCTAGCTTCATTCTGCTCCTGTGCAGTCCGGCGCCAGTTGAAGACACCCACTGACAGAGTGAAGTGCCCACGTCAGTTCAAGCACCCGAGCAGAATGGCAGAAGGATTAGATTTAAAAAGATTAGGTGAAATTTTGAGTAGTATACAAAGGGATTTGGAGGCAGTCAGGGAGGACAATAAAGCAATGAAACAAGAGATCTTAACATTTAAGGCAGGAGCGTCAGGTTTAGGAATTAGTCAAGATACCACCCCCTTTGGAAACCAAAATCCTAATCCTAGTACTTCCTCCTTTGCCCCCACTCAAGTCATCCATTCATTGTCCCCAGTAATTCCTCTAGCTCCTCCAGAGAGGTTTAATGGAGACCCACAAAAGACCCAAATTTTTTTAACTCAATGTTCCCTCCATTTTATGTGCCGCCCAACAATTTTCCCCGATGCTCAGTCCAGAGTGGCATTCATCTTATCCTACCTCAGTGGGGACGCCGCTTCATGGTCAATGCCATTGGTAACAAAGGATGACCCAATACTCTATAATTTGGAAGATTTCAAGAAAGAATTTCTTCGAATTTTTGACCGAAGAACAGCATCACAGGCTTCAGATAACGAACTGTTAGAGTTAAAACAGGGAACCAAGGAACTTGTGGCTTATCTAGCCCAGTTTAATAAATTAGTAGTGGAGACCAGCTGGCCAGAAGATAAACAAGCAGCAGTGTTTTACAGAGGGTTGCGAGAAGAACTGAAAGATGCCCTATCGCAGATTCCAAATCGTCCTACAGACATCTCAGCGTTGATAGACTTAACCTTGGAAATCGACTATCGATTAGGTGAACGGAAAGGAGAACGAAGAAGGGAGTTTAGATCTAGCATTCCTCGCTTTGATCGAACCAAGACAGAATCTTCACGGTCGGCGGAAGGCGCTTCTGGAACAGAGCCCATGCAAATTGGAGTAGTCAGAGGTCCTCTCTCTAAGGAGGAAAAAGAGAAGAGAAGATTGAACAAACTATGCCTGTACTGTGGCGGAAGTGGGCATTTCGTTAAGAATTGTCTGAAACGACCCAAGTTGCCGACCAAGGAGAAGGGAAACTAGAGGCACCACAGGTAAGCGGAGTTGGACCTGTGGATGCGAATGGAGCCGCAACTCCACCAATTCACCAATTGGCAAACACATTACAAGTTTCTTCACCCCATCTGGTAATGACTGTGACACTAAGGTTCAGAGGGAATATTTTGAACGGAGCAGTTGTCATGGTGGATTCGGGAGCAACCGGAAATTTTTGCGACCACAAATTTGCTGGCCAAATCGGATTGCAAGCAGTCAAAAAGGAGAAAAGCGAGAAGGTTCGTGCAGTGGATGGTACTGAGTTAACTTCAGGACCAATTACTAGTCACACTGAATTCGTTCATATGACCATGGGTGAAGGACATCAAGAGACAGTGCAATTCAATTTAATAGACGCTCCCCAATTTCAATTGATTCTAGGACTCCCGTGGTTAACGGAACATAACCCCTTAATTGATTGGGGAGCCAGAACCATTCAATTAAATTCTGAATATTGTAAAAGGCATTGTTTTGAAGAATTGGCAAACCCTACTGAAACCGGAGCGGTTACACCGTTATGCTCTAATGGCAGTTCCGTATGTGTGATTCAAACTCTGGAGATACCGGAAGTATACCAGGATTTTGTAGATGTTTTTGATGAGATCAAGGCTGAAACGCTACCACCCCATAGGCCCTATGATTGCAAAATTGATTTGGAGCCTGGTGCTAACTTGCCTTGCAGCAGAGTATACGCCTTAACTGAAAAAGAAAATATCCACCTGAAAGACTATCTAACGAAAAATCTGGAGAACGGATTTATTAGACCTTCCCAGTCCCCAGTCTCTTCCCCCCTTTTTTATGTTCCGAAGAAGGGAGGAGATCTCAGGACCTGCATAGACTTTAGGGCCATCAATAGAATCACTGTAAAAAACCGTTACCCTTTGCCTCTTATATCAGTACTGATCGATCAAGTAAAGGAAGCCAAAATCTACACTCGTCTGGATCTACGAGGAGCGTATCATCTCATTAGACTTCGAGAAGGCGATGAATGGAAGACTGCGTTCAGGACCAAATTTGGACTCTACGAGTACTTGGTGATGCCGTACGGTCTCTGTAACGCACCAGCGGCCTTCCAGTATTTCATCAACGATGTGTTAAGTGACTTCATTGATCGGTGTGTCATAGTCTACATAGATGACATTTTGATTTATTCACAATCAACTGCAGAACATCATGATCAGGTCAGAGCTGTCTTGCAACGTCTACGCGAGAACTCCCTCTATGTAAAATTGGAAAAATGTCTATTCAACACCGATACTGTGGAGTTTTTAGGCTTTGTGTTGTCCCCTAATGGAGTTCAAATGGACCAACAGAAGGTGCGAGCAATCACTGACTGGAAATCTCCTACCTGTATCAAGGAAGTTCAAAGTTTTATCGGATTTTCCAATTTTTACAGAAGATTCATTCATGGGTTTTCCTCCAAAATTTTGCCTCTAACCCGTCTCCTAAAGAAAGGCGTTCCGTTCCTGTGGTCTGAAGAGGCGGAGCAAGCCTTTCAGTTGATGAAGAACAGTTTTATCACAGCACCAGTATTACTCCATGCGGATCCTTCTGAACCCTTCTATTTGGAAACGGATGCTTCGGATCTAGCCATTGGAGGAATACTTTCTCAGAGGCACAAAGACACCGGGCAGTTGCATCCAGTGGCCTTTCGCTCCCGCAAACTCAACCCTGCGGAATGCAACTATACAATTACAGAAAAGGAACTCCTGGCTATTAAAGATGCCTTCAAAGATTGGAGGCATTACCTAATGGGGGCTAAACACACTGTAACGGTGTTTACTGACCACCGCAATCTGAAGTTTTTGCGTTCAGCTCGCACTCTTACTCCACGCCAGTTGCGTTGGTCACTGTACTTCGCGGATTTTGATTTCGTTATCACCTTCCGTCCGGGCTCCAAAAACGGGAAGGCTGATGTTCTTTCCAGACTGGATACTGAAAATCAAACAACTGTCATTGAAAATCAACAAATCATACCCGAAGAAAAATTCATCGGATTAATTGCAGTGGAACCTTTTGAGCAACTTGTTCGCGATTCATTGTCTGATTGGGATATGGAAACCTGGGCCTCCGAAGATCCACTTCGTTCCATCCGCCATGGCCTCCCTTACCACGGTTCCACTCTGTATTTACCCACCAATGAACTTCGACTAAAGGCTATGCAGGAATGTCATGATAACCCTGTGGCGGGTCACAAGGGCATTCTAAAAACCGAAGATTTACTCAAACGAAGTTTTTGGTGGCCATTCATGTGCCGAGATGCCCGTCAATATGTCCTAAGTTGTGAACTCTGTGCACGGGGTAAATCAGTTAGACAAGCTCCAAAGGGTCTTTTGCAACCTATGCCTACCCCTCCATGTCCTTGGCACACGGTTTCCCTAGATTTGATTGTAGATCTACCTTCCTCTCAGGGCTATGACACCATTCTGGTAGTGGTTGATACCTTCAGTAAAATGGCACATTTTATACCTTCTAAAGGTACACCCACCTCTAAACAACTGGCACAACTTTTCAATCAACACATAATTCGCCTTCATGGCATTCCTAAGGTAATCATTTCGGACAGGGGTTCCCAGTTTCTCTCACGTTTTTGGAAGGCTTACACCAAGGGCCTTCATATCGATCATCGTTACTCTACTAGCTTTCACCCAGAAACCGATGGTCAGACTGAACGTGTTAATCAGGAACTTGAACAACACCTCCGATTATATCTGTTAGACGAGGAGGGCGATTGGCCTGATCATTTATGGACTGCTGAGTATGCTTACAATAACGCCCTCAATGTCTCCACAGGTCACTCCCCTTTCTTTATCAATTCAGGCAGTCATCCTAATTCCTATGTTAATTTTGACAATGCTAACACTCCTGCTGTCGAAGACATTGCCCAACAGTTTACTAGGATCCACCACACTGTAACCCAGAATTTAACAATGGCTAAGACTCGTTACAAACACTTTGCTGATCGTAAACGAAAACAGGCACCTGAGCTTCATGTAGGTGATTTAGTCTGGTTGTGTACCAAAAACCTAAAACTCAAGGGTCCACGTAAATTCCAACCCCGTTTTATGGGTCCCTATCCAATTGAGAAGGTTATTAATCCTGTCACTTACCGACTATCTCTCCCTGGTTCCACTAAATTCCATCCAGTCTTTCATGTCTCTTTGCTAAAACCAACCCACCCGGGTTTGCGTAGGTCCTCTCCTCCTGAGCCATTAATACTGCATGGTGAGCCTGAGTATGAAGTCAAACGGATTTTGGATTCCAAATTCATCCATAATGAACTCTTTTATCTGATTGACTGGAAGGGTTACGGTCCGGATGAACGTTCTTGGGAAAAGAGTGCTGATGTCCATGCTCCTCGTCTAATTAAAGCCTTCCATGCCAAATTCCCTGATAAACCTCATCAGGAGGAAACCCCGTTGGGAGGGGGTACTGTCAGGAATCACGGGAGGTTTCCTCCCTCTACTTCCACTGTGGCTACCATTTTCTCATTACAAACCCATTTGAAAGCAAGTAACCTTTTTAGTTGGAGCAATTGCTGGCATCGCAGAAACTCCAACATGGCTGCCAACTTTCCGAATTCTGCAACTGCTTACTGCAGTTTAGCAGTCTAGTGTTTCTTAGTACCAACTGCCTGAGGAATGTTCTTCAACATTCCTCAGTGCACTTCACTGAAGAGATTATCCGGAGAGCACCTGTTTACCAGTCGTCGTGGAAGATAGTCAGGGTAGAAGCGGCACCTCGGGGTTAGATTCGCCGGTCACCTTACACTTCAAGAATCAGGTTAGCATTATAACCAGCTGTGAAATAACATTAATCTGAGAGAGGTTTTTTCTTGATAAAAATTAACCAATTAAAAAATCTTGTCATGAAATAAAATCGTTAAGGAAATTAAGAAACTGTAGTCCTTGCTAAGAACCACTCTTTGGTTAGTCTATAGTATATTTATGACGTATTTCTCAAGTGTGAGCGTTCCGTTATTATTTACGCTGCACACACACTGAAGTATTTTGGAGATAGAGTTCAAAGTTATCTCCGGTAAATTAGTACCCTTGGTCCAGAGCGAGCTTCATGAACAGCTGACGCTCGTTTCCTCTAGTCTTTGAAACCTGAGACGGAGGCAGCTTAGTCAGTCTCCTCACAGCCTAAAACAAAAAGAAGAAGAACAACAGGAAAACGCTTGCGTATTTTAAGCAGCGTTACACGGACGATTATTCGAAAGCCTTGCTTGAGGGAAGGCTTATACCTAACTAAAAATTGTTTTTTCATTTAAAGAAACGCGAGGGAGACTCGGCGTTAGTCACCATTGAACTTCCAAGTTCAAAAGGTGATATTGGTACGCGTGAGCAGCAAATAAACGCGTTAACCCTAAGAACCTCCTAATTGTTAATGGCGCTTTACAAGCGTAAAAAGATAAAGGGAAATGTCCAATTAAACCCCTAATAGGTCAGCACTTTCACTTCTTTGGCCATAACGCTAAAACGTAGCCAACTGAACAATAGAGGAGTATTCTTGGACATTACTAAAATAGAAGTCAGAATCAAACTTCCGGCAACATTCATACAAAGGCTTCACCAGATTCTCATACAGTGAGTGGAAAGAGAGAAGGGTTAAAGTGGCCACATACACACGATAGAATTAGGAAATACTCACCATGATTTTTTCTCTCGCTTCAGCATAGAATCATAACCAGAGAGACACAACCTGTAAAAGAAAAGAATAAGAGAACAGTGTGAAGACGTCTCCTCATACAAAGCTACACATGAGAGAGATAGAAGAGAGGCAAGCCCAAAAACACCATCCTGGTAAGATAAGTTATCTATAGTTAAAAATACAGTAAGTTAAAGAGCAAAAGGACAGTTAATGATTTAAGATAAATGTTATAGCCAGAAGAAAAAGAACAATAGAAGACGAAGCAGACTTGGCAGAGTTTTTGGAGCTGTCTCTTCTTGTCCCATTCCCCTTTCCCCCCTGGGAACTTACCTGCAAAGGAAGTCTAAAATACCTAGCGGGAAGTTCTGAGAGGGGCATTGGTACCTAGCTTCATTCTGCTCCTGTGCAGTCCGGCGCCAGTTGAAGACACCTACTGACACATAGTTAATGCACATTCTCTTCAGAAGAGTAGAGTAGCATTCAGACTAGTTCGTCCTCATCACAGTTCCTCGTTTGGGCAGTTGGTCAACTGTGCTGCCCCTTCTGCTGAGAAGTTCAAAACTTCCCTCTGCTCGTCGAATTCCTGAGAAGCTTCCTACTGTTTCACGGCTCCGGTAGGCTACCGTCAAATACGAGGTGAGCCAGTGGAACACCATTGTGACCAGAGACAAGTAAGAGTTAGACTTGGTAAAGACTGCGTCATGAACACAGCAAGTTACAACTCTGTGATAATAAATGCTCAGTCTCCTTTTCCCCCCCCCGCCTTTCATGCGTGCTTCCCTTTTCTTTCCTCCACCCTTTTCTCCTACCTGGCTTCCTTTTTGCGCGTACAGTCCTAGGAGCTGAGCATAAAGAAAAATCAGCTTTCATTCCAAGGCTTCGCCTTCCCTCCCAGAGATTTGAAATGCAATGAGTACTGACTATCGTTTCATCAAGAAGACTACTCAAACTGCTGTATGTTGTAAATCAGACTCCTCCATTGGGTAGTCGCAGAATTAGCGAGAAAGGTAGGAAGAGAGGCCCATAGAAGAATTAGAGAATTAGGTTAGGAAGGGAATTTAACTGTTCCTTTTCTCTCCCATGTGCACTAGGAAGTAGCTGTCCCTCAATCCCAGCTGCAATCTTCTGAATATACAGGAAAAGAAAGAAGAGAAGCAATACTCACGCAGAACCTGGTAGGATACAAGAGAGAGAGAGAGAGAGATCGATAAGGAGGAAGAAGTCAGAAGTAGGTACTAGTGTAGTATTGAAGTGTTGTCTCCCTCTGTGCATTAGGTGCTCCCGTTTCATCTAAGAAAGACGACGAAGGAGTTCAGGTCCAGCACGAATGTCGCTTCTCTGTCCACTTCCCCTTTCCCCCGGCCTGGAGAAGCTGCTTAACGCAGTGAGCTCCGGGAGGCGGGCATTGGGAAAAAGCAACATTCTGCCTCCGTGGAGATTCCAGCGCACCTTCTGACAGATTGAAGTGCCCACGAATTTCCTTCACCCAGGCAGAATGGCTGAGGGTTTTAGTTTAAAGGCTTTAGGAGAAATGTTAGAGGGAATTCAGCGAGAAATGGGGACACTTAGTGAAGACAACAAAAATTTAAGGCAGGATATATTAGCTTCCCTTCAAGAGACTATGTTACTCTCTAAGAGGGTTAGTGAAATCACGACAGGAGTTTCCATGTCCCAGTCCTTGTCTAGTAACATTCCAGCTGACCAAGACCAACGCACAGTAGCACCGGTAGTGCATTCAGTTTCTCCACTCATTCCTTTGGCCCCCCCAGAAAGATTTAGTGGAGATCCACAAAAGGCCCAGCTTTTTCTCACGCAGTGCTCCTTACATTTTATGTGTCTTTCTACTCTCTTTCCAGATGCTCAGTCACGAGTAGCCTTTATATTATCCTACCTGAGTGGGGATGCTGCAAACTGGGCCATGCCTTTAGTTTCACGGGATGATCCTTTTTTGTATGACTTTGAACGTTTTAAGGCTGAATTATTGAGGATCTTTGATAGACGCAGAATCTCCCAAGCTACAGACAATGAATTGTTAGAGTTGCGTCAGGGATCCAAAGACCTTATAACGTATTTGACTCATTTTGATAAACTTTTAGTAGAAACAAACTGGCCAGAGGAAAAAAGATCTGCCCTATTCTATCGGGGATTACGTGATGACATCAAAGATACATTGGCACAGATTCCGAATCGGCCCACAGAGTTTTCGGAATTGGTGGACCTGGTGTTGGAGATTGATTTTCGAAGTTCAGAGAGAAAAGGAGAAAAAAGGTCACGAGATATTCGATGGAATATTCCACGATTCGATAGAGCAAGAGCTGATCAGAGTAAGAGTTCAGGAACTTCCATGGAAGGTGAACCCATGCAGATAGGAGCTGTTTGCGGTCCCTTAACCCGAGAAGAGAAAGAACAAAGAAGACAAAAGAAGCTCTGTATGTATTGTGGGAGTGCTGGACATTTTGTGAAGGAGTGTCCTAAGAGACCTAAGACCGTAGCTTCGGGAAACTCCCAAAACCATCTGTAGGCGGAGTCGCTCAGGTGGTGCAACAAGGGAATCAGACTCCTGTGAGCCATCAAATTATGAATACCCTTCAAACTCTAAGTCCACATTTAACTTTGCAAATGACTGTACGATTCAGCAAGAAGGAAATCACAGGAGTGGTCATCATGATTGATTCTGGGGCCACTGGCAACTTTTGCGATATTAAATATGCCAGAAAGATGGGAATCCAAGCGGTGCTTAAGGATCGTAAGGAATCAGTTAGAGCAGTTGACGGAACCAACCTCTCTTCGGGCCCTATTACACATCATACAGAATTGGTGGAACTCATTCAGTCCAACGGCCACCGAGAGAATATCCAATTCAATTTAATTGATGCCCCGCAATTTCAAATTATCCTAGGTATTCCGTGGCTCTCCTTGCATAACCCTAATATTGATTGGGAACATCGGACAGTCAACATGGATTCATCCTTTTGCTCAGAACATTGTTTCCCTCAAGCTGAAGAGATTTTGGAGCCCTCGCTAGCAACTCTGTTGTCCTATGGGGGAGGATCCATTGGAGTTATCGATACCTTGGAGATTCCAAAGGAATATGAAGAATACAAGGAGGTATTCAGTGAACAAGAGGCTGAGAAGTTGCCACCACATCGTTCTTATGACTGTGCCATTGACTTGGAACCAGGAGTTGCTCTGCCTTGCAGTAGGATTTATGCTTTGACCGAAGCAGAGAACGGCTACCTTAAGGAATATCTCGATAGATACCTTGCCAACGGCTTCATTAGACCGTCTCAGTCGCCGGTCTCTTCTCCGCTGTTCTTCATACCGAAGAAAGAAGGTTCCTTAAGAACGTGCATAGACTATCGTGCAATTAATCGAGCAACTATTAAGAACCGTTATCCACTACCATTGATCTCTGTTCTTCTTGATCAGATTAAAGATGCTCAGATATTCACCAAACTAGATCTGAGAGGGGCCTATCACCTTATTCGTATGAAGGAGGGGCATGAATGGAAAACTGCCTTCAGAACCAAATATGGATTGTTTGAATATCAGGTTATGCCATTTGGCCTCTGCAATGCCCCAGCGGCCTTCCAACATTTTATCAATGACGTCATGGGAGATTTGTTGGATAAGATTGCTGTCATCTATTTGGATGACATTTTAATCTTCTCCAAGGATCCTCAAGAACATTCTGGTCATGTTAAGGCTGTACTAGAGAGGCTACGTCAACATCAACTGTATGTCAAATTAGAAAAATGTGCTTTCAGTGAACAGTCAGTAGAGTTTCTGGGATTCTTAGTGTCTCCTGGTGGGATCACAATGGACGCTAAGAAGGTTCAAGCTGTAATAGAATGGCCTCCACCTAAGAATGTAAGAGAGATCCAGAGCTTTTTGGGGTTTGCCAATTTCTATCGCCGGTTTATTCAAGGATTTTCGCAAAAGATTGTGCCAATTACTCGATTGCTCAAGAAGGGTGTAAAGTTCCAGTGGTCAGATGAGGCGGAACAAGCTTTTGAGTACCTCAAGAAGAGTTTCACTTCAGCCCCAATCTTGCTTCATGCGGATCCAGCCGAGCCATTCTATGTGGAAGCAGACGCTTCAGATCAAGCTATTGGAGGAGTCTTGTCCCAACGGCACAAAACTACTGGGCAATTGCATCCTGTGGCATATCACTCCAGAAAACTTAGTCAAGCTGAGATCAATTACACTATTGCTGAGAAGGAGTTATTGGCAGTCAAAGATGCTTTCGCCGAATGGAGACATTATTTGCTTGGAGCTCGACATACGGTTACAGTATTCACCGATCACAAGAATTTGCAATTCCTCAAGTCCGCACGAACTTTAACTCCTTGCCAATTGCGATGGTCCCTTTATTTTGCAGATTTTGATTTTGTAATTACTTATCGTCCAGGAAACAAGAATGGCAAGGCGGATGCCTTATCGCGAATTCAGACAGAAGCCTCAGAACACCCGATAGATCCACAGCCGATCATTCCAGAATCAAAGATTGTATGTACTCTCTCTCTGACCGACTACAAAGAAGAAATTGGAAAACACATGTATCCTTCTGAAATGACAGAATGGGCAAGTCAGGAAAAGGGAAGAGAGATCGTGGATTCTTTACCATACTTTAATGGAACCCTCTATGTGCCTACTGAGGAGATTCGAGAACATGTTATGAAAGATTGTCACGATCACCCTTTGGCTGGCCATGAGGGCACCCTGAAAACTACCGATCTAATTCAACGTTACTTCTGGTGGCCCCACATGAAAACCCAGATTAAACAATATGTAGACTCCTGTGAGTTATGTGCCCGAGGGAAATCCACTAGACAGGCTCCCCAGGGGTTTTTGCAACCATTACCCATCCCAAAGCACCCTTGTCATACTGTCACATTAGATCTGATAGTGGACCTACCATTGAGTAGAGGTTACAACACAGTATTGGTAGTAGTAGACACCTACACTAAGATGAGTCACTTTATCCCAGTAAAAGGGGTTCCTTCGGCTCCAGAGTTAGCTAAGCTTTTTAGTGAATATATAATAAAGATACAAGGGATTCCCAAGATTCTAATTTCTGACAGAGGTCCCCAATTTGTGTCCCACTTCTGGAGAGCCTTTATGAAAGGTTTAGGAGTAGAGGTCAGACTCTCCACTAGTTACCACCCTGAGACAGATGGTCAGACCGAGAGGATGAATCAAGAGTTGGAACAGTACCTTCGGCTGTTCCTTCTGGATCAGGGAGGCGATTGGTCCGACCTGTTGTGGATGGCTGAATTTGCACAAAATAACGCAAAGAATGTCTCCACAGGTTTTTCCCCATTCTTTTTGAATTTTGGGAGGCATCCAAATCCTTTTACCACTCAAGGAGATTTTGGGGTACCTTCAGTTAAGGATCTATTCACAGAGTTATCCTTAGCTCATAGGTCAGCGGAATCTAACCTACTCAAGGCAAAAGAAAGCTATAAGAAGCAAGCAGACAAACATAGGAAGAGAGCAAGAGAGTATCAAGTGGGAGATTCAGTTTGGTTGTCCTCACGTCACCTCAGATTGAAAGGCAATCGAAAATTTCAGCCTCGTTTTGTGGGTCCTTTTCCTATAGAACAGGTCTTGGGTCCAGTGACTGTTAAATTGAAACTACCTGCTCATTTGGGTATCCATCCTGTCTTTCACGTTTCCCTTTTAAAGGCTGTGGCATCAAACCTTAGGAAAAGTAAGACACCCCCCCCTTTAAAAATTGAAGAACATTTAGAGTACGAAGTTAAAGGGATCTTAGATTCTAAAAAGATTAGAGGAAAACTATTTTATCTAATTGACTGGAAGGGGTATGGTCCTGAAGAAAGATCCTGGGAACCTGCAGAAGAGGTTCATGCTCCATTACATATAAAACGTTTTCATTTGAAACACCCCTTCAAACCAAGACCGATCAATCGGTCATTGAGAGGGGGTACTGTCAGGAACCTAGTGAACGTCATTTCTGTAATGGAGAATCAGAATTGCAATCGTACGGTTATTGTGAAGCCCTCTAGTTGCAATTGTTGGGTAAACGTCTAGGCGGAATTGACCCCTTTAAGATGGCCGCCCTATTTGCTAATTCTTCTGATGTACTTGTGCTAATGCATGGATATCGCGTGATCCGAGATTTCATCCTCGGCGCGCGCGCATTCCATTGCGCACTTCAATTTGAGTCCTGACAGGAGTAGAAGTTATTTTCGTGTCGCGCTACAGTTTTTGTCAAAACTGGTAGCGTCTCTCATAGTTAATGCACATTCTCTTCAGAAGAGTAGAGTAGCATTCAGACTAGTTCGTCCTCATCACAGTTCCTCGTTTGGGCAGTTGGTCAACTGTGCTGCCCCTTCCGCTGAGAAGTTCAAAACTTCCCTCTGCTCGTCGAATTCCTGAGAAGCTTCCTACTGTTTCACGGCTCCGGTAGGCTACCGTCAAATACGAGGTGAGCCAGTGGAACACCATTGTGACCAGAGACAAGTAAGAGTTAGACTTGGTAAAGACTGCGTCGTGAACACAGCAAGTTACAACTCTGTGATAATAAATGCTCAGTCTCCTTTTTTCCCCCCCCGCCTTTCATGCGTGCTTCCCTTTTCTTTCCTCCACCCTTTTCTCCTACCTGGCTTCCTTTTTGCGCGTACAGTCCTAGGAGCTGAGCATAAAGAAAAATCAGCTTTCATTCCAAGGCTTCGCCTTCCCTCCCAGAGATTTGAAATGCAATGAGTACTGACTATCGTTTCATCAAGAAGACTACTCAAACTGCTGTATGTTGTAAATCAGACTCCTCCATTGGGTAGTCGCAGAATTAGCGAGAAAGGTAGGAAGAGAGGCCCATAGAAGAATTAGAGAATTAGGTTAGGAAGGGAGTTTAACTGTTCCTTTTCTCTCCCATGTGCACTAGGGAGTAGCTGTCCCTCAATCCCAGCTGCAATCTTCTGAATATACAGGAAAAGAAAGAAGAGAAGCAATACTCACGCAGAACCTGGTAGGATACAAGAGAGAGAGAGAGAGAGAGATCGATAAGGAGGAAGAAGTCAGAAGTAGGTACTAGTGTAGTATTGAAGTGTTGTCTCCCTCTGTGCATTAGGTGCTCCCGTTTCATCTAAGAAAGACGACGAAGGAGTTCAGGTCCAGCACGAGTGTCTCTTCTCTGTCCACTTCCCCTTTCCCCCGGCCTGGAGAAGCTGCTTAACGCAGTGAGCTCCGGGAGGCGGGCATTGGGAAAAAGCAACATTCTGCCTCCGTGGAGATTCCAGCGCACCTTCTGACAGCCGCAAGGGGGGGGCATTTGCAGAGTGGTGCAGCGAGGGAGCAGGGCCTCCGGCATGATGCCGGCTTTTTTATTTTAGTTAGTTATTTTTTAGAAGGGGGCTGTGTGGCCCCCCTTCTTTTACAATTTTTTTTAAAAAAAGAAAAAAAAACAGGAAGGGGGCCTCCCGAGGCCGATTTTGGCGCTGGGGACCCCATCCCTCAGGGCATGACTTCTTTTTTCTATATTTATAAAGAAGGGGGGCCGCATGGCCCCCTTCCCAGGGCCACTATTGGCCCCGGGGACCCCATTCCCCGGGGCTTGGCCATTCTTATAATATTTTTTTTTGAGGGGGGCCTCACGGCACCCCTCCCTAGGCCGATTTCGTCCCTTGGGACCCCATCCCCCCGGACCCGGCCATTCTTTTTTCTTTAAATTAAAGTGGTGGGGCCCAAGGTGGTGCTCCTCCTGTCCTACTGCTCGCCCCAGGGACCCCATACCCTGGGGCTGTTCCGTTACGTTGGGGACCATGGGGGGAGCTCCAATGCCCCCACGGTCCCACCAGCTCCCCAATTTCCAATGTTCCAATTCTTCCTTTGGAAATCAACATGGGAAAAACGTGTATTGGCCCCCCCCCTTTTTTCTCGGCCCGCTTGACGAATCCCACAGAAACTTTCAAAACAGGAGCTGACCGTAGCAGGCCATTAGTTTTGAAAATTTCATGAAGATTCGTCAACTGGCGCCAAAGATATTGGCAAATCAAAAAGCGCTTTTCCTATGGAAAATAGGTCCTAACTATAACTACCTACTGGCGACCGCCAGTAGGTATGTATATATATATATATATATATATATATATATATATATATATATATATATATATATATATATTCACTGAAAAAAACATAGGTTTCAGGGGTGTTATAGTTAGCTGGACTTTTCACTTGTACAAAACCATTGAAATTCCCCCGTTATAGTTAGTTCAGCTAACTATAACTCGCGCGCCCGCAATGCACTGCTGATGACGTCACATATTACATCACTCATGACATGGTCAGTGACATCACTCATGACATCACTGATGACATCTCAAATGACATCACTGATGACATCATCCTTGTGATAGAGTGGCAGACCTCCTCTCACCCTAATATAACCTTTGATACACTCATTCAAAAATAAAAACTATGGTTTTTTCAGTGAATTTCTGAGGTTTTTTAAATGCTAATTCCTAACTATAACGTGGCTGAAACCTATGTTTTTTTCTGTGAATTTCAAAGGTTTTTTAAATGCTAATTTCTAACTATGCCTACAGAGATAGGACATGTGAAGAAAGAAGAAAAAATGCACAGAAAGAAACAAAAGAAGTGCAGAAAGAAGCAACAGAAGTCCTCAAATACGAAGATAAGTGCAGGAAGAAGGATAACGTGCAGAAAGAACAAAAAGAAGAGCAGAAAGAAGCCTTGTTGCAAAATCATCCTGTACCCTCAACTTTTTCAGACGGATACTGGTGGTAACTGAGTCTGACTAACCAGTCCTAGAGCCAGTGCTATGTTAAAAGACACTTAGAATACAGTGAAAACACCTACATACACTAGGGAACATTATGCGTTGGGGTCCCCCTGTGATTAGCATGACCTCCTCTGTAAGCCCCTAGTATATAATAGGGCATGGGGATTAAAACTACCTCTTAAAACATGCCACAGGGCGTTTTTGCACACGTTAACTCAGGCCCCGTCCCCTCCATTCACCACTGTGTAAACACGCCCTGTGTCCATTTTTAGTTGGGAGATTAAGTTCATTTGAATCCTGAGGGTCCCTAGGGTCCAACTAGCCCACTAGGTACCTCCAGTAAGTGCCACAGAGCTGCGTTGCAGAGAGGTGTAAAAAGTGGCACGGCCTGGACCACCTCTCTGCAATGCAGCTCAGTGGCGCTTACTGGAAGCACTTGGTGGGCTAGTTAGCCCCCAGGGGCCCTCAGTATTGAAGGGAAATTATATCCCCAATTTAAAACGTGCCATAGTGCGTGTTTGCACACGTCACCTCAGGCCCCGTCCCCTCCCTTCACCACTGTGTAAACGCGCCCTGAGGCTGTTCTAAGTTGAGAGATTAAGTCCCCTTGAATCCTAAGGGTCCCTAGGGTCAAACTAGACCACTAGGTACCTCCAGTAAGCGCCACAGAGCTGCGTTGCAGAGAGGTGCAAAAAGGGGCTTGGCCTCAGAACACCTGGCTGCAGCGCAGCTCCCTGGTGCATACTGGAGATGCCTGTTGGGGGCGCGTTTGCAGAGTGCTGCACGGAGGGGGCATGGCCTCCGGCACGATGCCAGTCTTTTATTTATTTTAGTTTTTTAAGAAGGGGGGCTGTTTGGTTCCCTTCTTATTCTAATTTATTGGCCCTGATGACCCCATCCCCCAGGGCCAGTCTCCTAATTATATTTTTTTGACCCCAATCCCCAGGGCCGGCCACTGTTTTTTATTATTTTTAAAAAATATATATTCATAGACACACCTAGGACATGCTGGACAAACCGTACGTACCTATCACCATGACGATTTGCGTGATATTCATTAAAAGGCGACTATGCATGCAATGAATCCACGTGGAATGTATTTACACCACTAGTGAAGCTCTGACATGTCTGATGCCCTACCGTGCCTAATCCTGGTAGACACCCTTGTCGTTTATTTATACAAACATGGGTAGCTATTGACGGGCACATTTAATACACATGCACACCAAGCCATTCAAAGGGGATTCGACAAAAATTCGACCAAAACTATGCAAGAAACCCCCCTCACGGTTAATAAAACACACATCCACTGCCGGATGTGTAATACTTTTTATTTTACTCTCTGGAAAGGGAACGAACATCACTTGAGAGTCACAGCGTGCTCCTGACAGAGCCCAATGCTGTGTTACACCCACCATTGCCTGCCGAGTGCCACACACCTCTGTGTTGTATTCCACTAGCTAGTGCATATGCTATGACACTCTCTAGCCCATGTGCACTGTAACACCACCCCGTGAATATGTCATGCCAGACTTGTCTTCGCACGGGTTATATTGCCCCATCTAACGTGCCTTTCTCGATGCCTATGTTATAACTAGGCTTTCCCGTTTTCAGTTTCTATTTTTGGTAAATTCTGGTGGTGTTTTTTCAGTGTTTTCCAGTGATTTCAATACCTAAAAAAAACAGTGCTTTTCAGTGGTTACTCATTTTCGCGCCATAAAAAACAACTGAAACAGTGTTTTACCGGTGTTTATGGAACGCTTTGCTTTTATTATTGCTTGCTTTCTTCATTGATGCATGGTATATAGACAGTGTACGTACAGTGTATTTGAGGTCCAAATACAATCTTACAAGTCAAACATAATTGTAGTACACCATAAAATATTTCTTTAGTGAGTCTTTGGTCATTCCTGCTCTCTCTTTCCTTCCCATGTAAACTTTTATTTGTGAAAAGGCCCTCTCGACATTGGCACTTGAGACTGGCAACGCCAAAACATTTGACTACACAAGCAGTTTCCAACATTAATGGGGAGGTGCTGCTAATGTGCAGGGCACACATTGAGGGGTGCTCAAATGGGTAACATTCAAATGACAATAAAACGCATTGTTTATCCAGCTAAGTAGACGGGGCCTGTGTATGGGGCTTGCATACAGATAACATGCCATTCTGTAATGCTTGATTTTGTCATCTACTGACAACTGTCCTAAACTACACAATTTCAAGGAAGCGAATAACACCAGTCACACCAAAACGGCACATGATACAACAGGAGAGACAGCACAACTGATTCATAGGGAAATTAACAAATTCTCCAAGGGGTGACTCCAATGCCCTGATCAGATACCAAAATAAATCCTAAAGATCCACCATGATACAAATGTTTGGGGGTCTCAAAGGCGGGGGAGGAGTACCCGGCATGACGTAGAATATGTGCTTGTTATGTCACTGTCCCCAATGGTTTGGCAAGACACATCTGTCACGAACATATGTCTACTGCTGTGCTGGACATACGTTCTACCTACCTAGTGACCTAACCAGATGGGAATATTCTATCCGCACATACACTCAAATTTTATTTACTACATGCATACATATCTGTACACAAAACCACGTGCATTTCCACGGTTACATTCAAATCAACTTTAGAATGCAAAAAAATTTATGCCAACACCATTAACAGTTACATATGGTAAGACGTTATTTTACAGAACTTCGTGCAACACATGTGAGTGACCATGCATTCCTTGATCATATCATGACAAACATTTTTAGGCCAGATATCGCTGCAATCAAAATGTACAGCTAAGGAAAATGGAAATATTTAAAGTTCTGCAAAAAACAGAAGCGATGCTGTCACGTGACTGGGGGAAAAACACAGAAGGGGTGGCCTACGCAAACCGGATACAACTGCCAAGAGAAAATACAGAAGGCTCGCCGTTCAGGGACTCAAATGAAATGTAAATAAATGTAAATGTCCAGTATTTGTAAAGCGCGAAAAATTACCCGAAGGCACGCACACGAATTAGAAAAAATAAATGAATTACCTTTGTTTTTTAGGGGCAGAGTGCTGGAGCTCTAGCTGTTTTCCATGTAAGAGTGTAGCTGCAGGGGCTCTAAGAAGGGGTGACGTACAACAAAGCCTCCTTGAGTAAATGGTCTGACTTGTGAAGTACTTGGGTGCGGCCGCAGTAAAACAGATGGCAGACCACAACAGCTCCTCTTCTCCCACGTGAGCCAAGCAGGGGGCCTGGTTGGTGAGTTCTCAAAGCTTCCAGGTGCTAGACTTAACGTCACCATGTGTACACCCTAATAAAACGAGACCAGTAAGGGCCGGGCCAGGGGTAACACAGAGCAAGTTACGGTTGAGTTGCAGCTGCCTTCTGTGGCAAAATGAGTGAGGCATCAATGAGCGAGCGTGCATAAAAAAGCCCAGAGCATAGGAAATAAATTGCTGCCGCTCGCAATGGATTTGTGGCATGAAGAATGCGTTGGTCTAACTTTTAACGTTCTCCCTCCTCAATCATTTTTGAGCAGGCTCGCCTGTGAGTCAGGTTAGGGGGGAAGGGCTAGACGTCCCGGACTTTTCGAACATTTCTTTATCAGTGTAATTGTAGCAGTCCCATTGAGGCGCGCAACACCCATTGGACTCACAGGGCTTCAGTCCCCCCCCCCCCCTCGTGTGTGGCAGCCCGGGATGAGACAGCTTCCCGGCGCACACACAGCTGCACCCGAGCACTTCACAGGTCTTTAAAAAGACCATTTGCATGTTAATGAGGCCTCGCTGTTGTTTCATCCCTTGTAAGAGACCCTGCAGCTCCACTCTGCCTATTTCTTAAAGTTTCAACCCCCCCCCGAAATGTTTTCTTAGCCCCCCTCAAAATTTGACTCTGGTTGCGCCTCTGGTCCCATCCCTCGGGGCCCGACCTGCTTGCCACCAGTGAGTGACTGTAGGGTGGGGCAGCACGAGGAGCTTGTTACCCACTCATCCGGGGAGTGCCTTAGTCTCCCTTCACTTTAAGAGGTTGGTGTAGGCTGGCTGTTAAACTGTTATGTTTCTTAATAGCTGCAGCATAGGTATTGATCATTTATAAATCGAGTAACCAGTTTTTGAGGTTGTCTATTGCAGATGAATGCTTTTCAATTTCAAGATAGTGGCCATGTCCAAGCTGGTGGCCTGCTGCAGTGGTCTGCATCTACGGATTGTAGTTTTGGGTTGTGATGATGGCGAATATAGTTAAACTGTAAGGCGTTTGCTATACATGGAATAATAACCAGTAATCGCCAGGTAAAATGCTCTGACTAACTGTACACAGCGTTTCCTACCTAAACAAAGTGAATATTTGCCCGCCCCTTCCCCCCCTCCCTCCCCCTTCAGTAGTTTATTGACCTGGGTTTATAAGCGGGAATGAACAGCATTTTAAAGTGGCGAGGCCTGTGCTGTTCAGTTCAAATTTTCAGATCCCTTCATTTACTCCCGTGTACTAATGAAGCAACCGATTTGCATTTCAGCCATTTTCGCACGGTCTGAAAACAAGTAAACAAGGGTTGACAGCCCACTTCCTCACTAATTGTGGTTTTCACTTCCGTCATAGGGGGGGGGGGGGGAGGAGCCGGGGCCAAATGCCCAGTGGCCTAATACTTCGGCTCACAAGACTTGAGGCGCACAAAAAAATTATCAAAACCAGGAGAATATGGTCTGATTTTATTACCAGGAAAGGCCTGTTTTGCAGGGCCTGGCCAAGCATCTTTGGGGGCTCTAACGGCTCCTCCAGGCAACGTTTGAACGCACTGCTTCTCTTCCACTTTGTATTGTGTTTTATGAATGTAAAGTATAGATGCTGGCAGCAGTTGCATTTCAAGAGGGACTATGACTCACGAAGCTGATCATCAAGGGGGACACGATGGCCCTCAGTCGGTGGTAATAAATGGCATATTCCATGCTGTGCGTCTGCGCACAGGGGTTTATGCTCTGCAATTATTTCATGAGCACGAGTCTGGAGAAAAGTACTTCACCCAAGATAGGAGACAAGCGGTTACGTTTGTGACAAAATTATATTGAACATGCATCTGGCTACTAAGAGTTGTTTCCATGTGTGATGTAATTTTATCATGCCATGTGCAAGGCAGCAAACCGTGTTTTTCACTGGTAATTTCTCTGTATGTGGCAGTGTTTGCGCTAATTTGGGAGGATGACTCATTGTTTCCCGCTGTTTGCTTCGCATTGCAAGTTCCAGTATAGTTCTTTTTTGTACTCCTTTGGCTCCCTCAAGTGGCCAAGCGGTGCAACAAATATGTAAAAAATCAGTGACACTCGGTTTAAACCAGGTCAGCTGATTTTCAATCGGCAGTGTTCTGTCGTGTACACTCGGTTTTAACCGAATTCCGGACAGCCTAGTTATAACGCACAGTGCTATGCCATACATATTACAATCTGGGATCCATATCTTTGTCACAGTGCATATGCAACGTTACACTCCCCAGCACATATTTTATATTGCAACTTTAGAGACTAGTTAGGTTACACAACACTGCCCTGTGCATATTACACTCCAAGGCGCATATCGCATAGCACGCGCTAGTGCCTGTGCTATCTCGCGCTCTCCAATGAATCTGTCATTGCGCACAATGTATTGCATATTATATTTCACGCCCGGTTCATCTTATATCACACTTTTTGGTGCATAGTTTATACCATACACTATATCTAGTTTTCATTTTCAATCTTGCTCTCAGGACTATGTTCTATATAACACTGTGTTCACCTACCCTTTTCACGGGCATTACATTTTGCGATAGGGGGTGGAGGGTCAGGGGGTGTTTCTGCCAAGTGAGCCCGGAGTCACAGTCACAAACGTCCTCTTCTTCCTGAATAAAAGTGAGATTATGCTGCATACTTGTTCATATTTTAAGTAGTTCGCACAGACACAATGTTTTAAAAACAATAAAGTTCCTAATACCCGCCTTCTCTGAACAGTTAGCTTGCTGCCCCATCCCCTTCCTCCCTATCCTCTGTTGTGTGAATCCATGGACTAGCCTCCTCCCTCCTGCCATGCATGGTCTGATGCGCTGCCACTGCCCTCAATTTAGTATGATGTACCAGTCCACTCCTCCTGCCCTCCATTGCCCAATTCTATGCCCCATCATTGACCTCCTGCTTAAACTCTGTGCTTAGCTTGCTGCCCCTATTCTCCTTCCCCCTGCCCTCCGATGTCTTTGTGCATGCCCCTGCTCCATCCTTTTTCCCCACCATGTCCCATGGACCTGCCACTCCTATCTACTCTGAGTGTTCTGTTGAGCTGCCACTCCCCTCCCACCTGCCTAGCATTGTCAGATGACTGTAACCTGTCCCTGCCACCTCCACCCTGCCTGTCCACATGCCATGCCCCTATCCTCTTCCTCCTGTCCTACATGGTCCATTGTACTGCCACACCCTTCTGCCCTCCCTGGTCTGTTGTGCTGCAACTGCTCCTCCTGCCTGCCCCATGTGGTCTGTTGTGAGGTCCCTTCCCCTGAACTTTCTTGTCTGTGCACAGGTCCTGACCCTCCCTTCTATCCTCCATCATCCTTTGTGCATGCCCCTCCACCCTCCTTCTTGCCCATCATGGCCATTGTTCTGCCACTAACCCTCCCACTTGCCATGCATGGTCTTCTGTGCTGCCATGGCCCCTCCCACCTTCCCTGTGTGGTCAGTTAGCTGCCCCTGACCCCCTCCCACCTTCCCTCCATGGTCTGTGTGTATGCCATCACAGTCTCACTGTTGCTCTTCATGGTGTGTCTTGCTTCTAGTGCCCATCCTGCCGGACCTCCATGGCTATCTTGCTGCTCCTGCCCTGCCCCCTTGCCCGCAGCCCTACTCCCTCCCTCCTGGCTTGTCTGTTCCATTGTAATGCCCCTGATCCGTCCCTCCTGCCCTTTATGGTCTGTTATGCTGCAGCTTTCTCTCCTGTCTGTCCATTATGGTCAGCTAGCTACCATTGCCTCTTGCCCCTCTGTTCTCTGTTGTCCATGTGCATGGTCCTGTCCCCTCCCTCTTGCTTTCTATGGATTGTTGTGCTGCACTCCCGTCCTGCATGCCCTGTGTGGTGTATTGTGCTGCTGCAAACCCTGATGCCTGCCCTGCAGGGTCAGTTTGGTGCACCTCTCCATGTCCCTTCTGTCCTCTGTTATCCAAGTCCATGTCCCTATCCCATTTCCTTCCATGATCCAATGTACCATACTTGCGAACATTTTGAACTTGGTAAGAGGGAGATTTTGAAAAAAAACTGGGGTATTGATTTTCCCCTTTGAGTTACATTGAAAAAGAGGATATTGTAGACAGGAGACAGATCAAATAAAGCCCATTTGAGCTTAAAAACATTGGACGTTTCCTGGCTGAATCGGGTCTGTTGGCATGTATGGTTGTACTACCATTGCCTCTTCCTTCTGCCCACAATGGTCTATTACATTGCCACAGCCTTGAAGGAGGGTAGATTTTGTATCACAGGGGGCCCCTGGCCCGTTCTGTCCACACCTGAAGTATGAGACCCTTGTCCTTGCCCTGCCAGCTGCATTTGTAGGCCGTATTAAATTGACCAGCGGGTCCTGTGTTGCTATATAATTATCCTGAGACATCCTTACCACTCAGCCAGCATAAAACCCCTGTGTAGGCCCTTCTGTTCAATATGTAGGCCTCTTTGTTAAATTGACCATAGCTCTGCAATTTTAGTGTATAGCAGTCTGAAGGCAGGTCTGCGAGGCCTTCTGATCCAAACTAGTAGCCCCCACCCTACCCGAGTGCTCCGTGCTCGGTATCAAAGTTCAACATCCCCCTGAAGCTGTCGACATACAGTAGGCTGCATCCTGGACTGGTACTTGCTTCCTGGGCAGGTTTTCCGCTTTTAAGGAAGTGGCAACCGCAGAGCGTCAAGTTAGGAGAACTGAGGAGATTTTATACATGAATATATTGAATTCCCGTACAATACCCATTATTTTCTGCTTGCTCTATGGAACTTACGATAAGCGATTGGCCTGAGAGACTGACCTTTTCACCCAGTCCATTGTCAGCATTAAGTGGGTAAATGACGAAATGTCTGGTAAAATCTGCAGACGAAGCTTTTGGGTAGCATACGTAGGTAGATGTAGCGTGCAAAGGAGCCCACAAAATGATATAAAAAGGGAGCACCCACAGATATCGACGGACTACCTCGCCGTCTGTATGTAGGTTAACAGGCAGTGCAGGTTTTCCCCAAGAGCTGGGAGCTCTTGTCTTCCTTTGCTTAAAATGTCTTGCTCTGCTTTGCTTGAAGTATCGTATTCTATTTTACCTATATGAAATGTCATGTTATGTTTAACCATTGTTCTCTTTACTTTTGCATTTAAAAGATTTTGTATTGTAATTGCAGGAATGCTTGCTCTAAGAGTAAACGTGAGTGTTCCTAGGTAACATTTTCCTTGGTGTAACTTGTTTCTCATGATGCATTTATAGATGTGTTTTCTCTCTCTCTCTGTCAGTACATTAATTGAGATACAGAGAATATTATGACAGCTGTATGATTATCTGGATTCTGTATTTTGTACTTTATGTCTCTATTCTGCGGTTTCTTTGAAGTTGCATCTTCTCATTAAACTGCCATTGTATTCTGCCTCCAATTCCATGTCTCATATGTCTGTTTTCTTCATTTTTGGAGCAAGCGTTCCTAGGCACCCCGGCTCAAATTAAGGTGCCCCTTTTGTCCCTGACTCACTTTCCTGCTCAGTTCTGTGGTGGCTCCCGGGGATCTGGGGACCGCCCCTAGCTTCCTTGACCCGTAATAGATCTTCCCTCCAACAGCCTCTCTTGCAAGTCCTGTATTGTTGGTTTGTTGCCCCTGCCCGCCTTTCCACTGCCCTCCATAGTCTGTTGTGCTTCCACGGCCCTTCCTGCCTGCTCAGTGTGGTTAAATTGTTGCCTTTGCACCCTCCTACCTGCCTTCAATTTTCAGAGTCCGTGCCCCTGGCCTCTGCCTCTCAACAGTATCCTAATGAACAACTAGATTGCTAACATTCTATATTTATTACAAAAGTGTGGAACGCCTGACATCATCTTGATGTAATCAAAACTGTAATACCTAGAGCATTTCCTTTAGAAATTACATATATGAGAGGGTCTTATTGGCATCAAAATTATGGTTAGTGCTCTAAAAGACTAAAATAAGGACATATTTTCTGAGTTTTCAAATAGCGACAAAGCACTTTTAAATTATTTGTTATCTTTATGTTTTTTTATCCAGTTGACCACTTGATTAAATGTTGCACTTAGGGGAGAGGATGTGGTGTTACTTCCAGAACTGCAGACTTTGCAACTGGGGAACCAGGTTGAAGTTTCTGCTTCAGCTCGACATTCTGTGATTCTGGTCAAATCACTTAGTCTCCCCATGTCTACAACCAAAATGAATTTGTTCTTGTGTGATGTAACCAATGCTCATGTAAAGCACTCCAATACCTGACAAGTCTGCACTATATAACACTGCAAAAACACAAAATAATAAGTGTTTTGCACACTTCTGTCATTGGGCTATATTTGGGCTACATCTGGGTGATTTTGGGCTACATTTGGGCTCTTTTGTCTCCGGTGGCCATCTTGGGAGATTTATTTGTTATGAAGTTTCCTAATTTCCTCATGTACTGCAGTCTCCTCAGTAGGAAATGCTTTCAGTTTTTTACTTTGATTCCATCATGAAGGTATTCAGATATGTCACACATTTGCCATAAATTCTGAATGTTAGCACTCTAGTTGCTCATTAGATCACTGTAGTAAAACTACTGCACCATGGAAGTCTGCTCCTGGTATTAAAAGTGCATGTTTCAGTCTGCATGTCAGAATTTTTTAATGAAATAGAAGAGGATTTGAGAAGTCACTCAAAATGTGCCCTCATTTTCTTTCTTCAGCATTAATCATAATTTCTATGGCAAAATGAACCTCCTCTTTGTGTTCCTTTTTAAATTAAATGTTTTAAGTGTTACCAGTTTATTCCAATCAAGATGGCTTCAGGTGTGCCATACTTTTGTCATAATGAAGACAGTAAGCGCTCTAGTTGTTTTTAAGAACATTCTGGGACATTCTGTCATTGGGCTATACTTGGGCTACATCTGGGTGATATTTGGGCTACATTTGGGCTCTTTTGTCTCTGGTGGCCATCTTGGGAGACTTATTTGTTATGAAGTTTCCTAATTTCCTCATTTACTGCAGTCTCCTCAGTAGGAAATACTTTCAGTTTTTTACTTTGATTCCATCAAGAGGGCATTCAGATGTGTCACATATTTGCCATAAATTCAGAATGTTAGCACTCTTTTTGCTCATTAGATCACTGTAGTAAAGCTACTGCTCACCAGGGAAAACTGCTGCTGGTATTGAAAGTGCATGTTTCAGTCTGCATGTCAGAATTTTTTAATGAAATAGAAGAGGATTTGAGAAGTCACTCAAAATGTGCCCTAATTTTTCTTTCTGCAGCACTAATCATACTTTTTATGGAAAAATGAACCCCCTCATTTTGTTCCTTTTTAAATTAAATGTTTTAAGAGTTACCACTTTAATCCAAGCAAGATGGCTTCAGGTGTGCCATACGTTTATCATAAGTAGGACTGTTAGCGCTCTAGTAGTTCTTTGGAACACTCTGGGAAGCTGCAGTAGAACACAAAGGAATCAACTGACAGTCTCTGCCCTTGTTGGATGTACATGTTTTACTGAGAATGTCAGACTTCATTCTCACATGACTGAGAAAGATAATGTGAATTTACAGAAAATAAGCTCTCAGTTTAGCCTATAGATCACCTTCCAAACCTCTGTGGTAAAAGCATGAGAAAATATTTTTCTCTCAATCATGATATCCCAGCAGAAGGCTTTTTCACATGGTGAAATCACCTTAGAACATACCACAATTCCTAAAATGAGTATGGTACCATCAACAAATGATTTATAATGTAACTAAAGTCTTAAAACCTTCTATTAACTGCAATGCTTTTTAATGAGGTGCTATCATGTATATTGGTCCCAAGATGGCTGCCAACACTTCTTGGATGAAGTGCTGACAGCCGATCAGATCTCAGGATGAGATGTGTGGTTAGGCTCCGCCCACATATATATATGCTTTTAAATGCTATTTTCTCAGGAAATACTGAACAGATTTACACCAGACCTGCAAAAGGCACTTCCTTGACCTTATGGCTACCTCTCTGCCAAATTTCAAGTAATTCTGTTCAGCCGTTCGGGCTGTAGCTGTGTCTAAAGGTCCTATGGAAAAATGCATGGGGAAAACGCGTTTTGGGACCCCCCTTTTTTCTCAGCCCCTGCTTGACGAATCCCCCCGAGACTTTCAGGGTAGGAGCGGAGCATAGCGCCCCACCTATTTTGAAAATTTTGCGAGGATTCGTCGACCGGCGCCAAAGTTATTCCAAATAGAATGTTGCGGATTTCCTATGGAAACAGGGTCCTAACTATAACTACCTACTGGCGACCGCCAGTAGGTAATATATATATATTTTTTTTCACTGAAAAAACCATGGGTTTCACACACGTTATAGTTAGGAATTAGCATTTAAAAAACCTTGCAAATTCAATGAAAAAACCATAGGTTTCACATACGTTATAGTTAGCTGGACATTTCACTCGTAAAAAACCATTGAAATTCTCCCGTTATAGTTAGTTCAGCTAACTATAACTCGCGCGCCCGCAATCCACTGCTGATGACGTCACATATTACATCACTCATGACATGGTCAGTGACATCACTCATGACATCACTGATGACATCTCAAAGGACATCACTGATGACATCACTGATTACGTCATCCATTGAGTGTGTGTTTCTGAACAATTTTAATATGTTCAATATATATAGGGAAAGGCCTGTTGAGGAATGAGTGAGTGTACAAGTGTGTAAATGGATTATTTTCTGCGGTGCGTAACATGATTCTATAAGTGAGTCATTAAATGTATCTTTCTGCAGACTAGTGACTAAACTGTGTAAATGTTTGTATGTGTCTGTATGCTGGTGTATAAGTGGTGGCATGGTTTTGTGAATACCTATATAAGTGTCTATATGAGTTATTGATTGCTTGTCTCAGTATCTGTATGGGTTCCTGAGTGTTTGTGTGGGTAGGGTGTGTGTGACTCTATGCATAGATGTGTGAGTGGGTGATTCTATGGGTGCATGGTTTTAAGAGTGCATCTGTGATGGACTATATGGTTGAGTGATTGTATGTATGGGTGTGTTAGGAATTGAATGTATATCTCAGTGGTACATTTGTGACTAACTACATATGTGAAAGGCAGTATATATGCGTGTAAGAGTATATAAGTGGGTAGATGTGAGAGTTTGTGATTGTGAGAGTGACTGTATGGATGAGTGTGTGCTTGTATCAATGATTCTATAAGAGCGTAAGAATGTGTTACTATTTTTATGAGTAATTGAACTTGAGTGTGTATAACCGCATAGGTGAGTAAATGGGAGTGTGATTATTTGCATGACTGAGTAGGTGTGAGAGTACCTCTATGGATGATTGGTAGTGTGTGAGTGTCTATATAGGTGTATAAATGCATATGATAGTTTTGTATGGAGTGACTGTAAGAATGAGGGACTGTACAGGTGAATGAGTGGAGGTGTATGTAGACCTAAGAGTTAATAAGTGGGTATGTAGTTATTGGTATTGCAGTATGTATGGTTTTGAGAATGGAACTCTTAAATTTTGAGTTGGTGTATTAAAGGTTATATTAGGGTGTGAGAAGATGTAGTAATTTATTACATGGATGACGTCATCAGTGATGTCATCAGTGATGTCATTTGAGATGTCATCAGTGATGCCATGAGTGATGTCACTGACCATGTCATGAGTGATGTAATATGTGACGTCATCAGCAGTGGATTGCGGGCGCGCGAGTTATAGTTGGCTGAACTAACTATAACCGGAGAATTTCAATGGTTTTTTACGAGTGAAATGTCCAGCTAACTATAACGTATGTGAAACCTATGGTTTTTTTATTGAATTTCAATGGTTTTTTAAATGCTAATTCCTAACTATAACGTGTGTGAAACCCATGGTTTTTTCAGTGAATTTGTATGGTTTTTTAAATGCTAATTCTTAAATTTAACGTGTGTGAAACATTTTTTTTTTTTTTACTTTGCAAGGTTTTTTACATCTTTTTTTTAAACTTTTTTTTCCCTTTAAACACTATGCTAAAATTTAATGCATTCTGCAATATATAAAGTTTCACCTTTTTTAAAAAAAAGGTAAGATATAGTTGTATAACATAGTGAAACTCTTTAACAAACTTTTTAAAAAAAAAAAGATTTTTTCCATGCGCGTACGGTAAGCTTACCGTAAGCGCACGTTTCGCTTTATGTACGTAATATTTCTACTCTGTTTGCATATGGTTACGCAATTTGCGTAGGCGTCCGTTCTTCCTACGCGACGCGTAAGCGCATGCTTTACACGCGCACGCGCGCGCGCACGTTACGCGAAGTGTACGAGCGTGCCTGTAATGCGTGTGTCTTTCGTACGCGCATGCGTACTTTTACCGTAAGCGCACCGTAAGCGCTCCGTAAGCGTAACGTACGCGTACGGTTGGTCATGTGATCAAGAAAAAACACTTTTGATTGGTTTAAACTACTTTCAGTTCTAGAACCTTCCTACACCACACCCATTCCCCTCATTACTGCTTGTGACCCCTTAGGAGAAGGAGCTGAGTTGTCTTTGAGATACGATGGCAGAAAACCAGTCCTCTTCTGAGTGTGAGCCTGGTAGCAGCATCATCAGAGAGAGAAGGAGGAAACAAAAGACTTCTTTTGTATGGGAATATTTTACCTATCCAGAGGGGCAGAAAAAGGTAAATGCTCCTTTAGTCACCTGCTCACTTTGTGAGCGTGTCTTATCTAGAGGGAATCCAAAGAAGAAGTATTCCTTTGGCAATCACTCTATGGTTAGACACATTAAGGATAAACATCCCAGGACTTATGCTCGACATACTGGAGAAACATCTCCAGTAAGTCACCCGAGCACACCTGCAGAAGCTCAGCCAAGTACATCTTCGGCAGCTCAGCTGAGCCCTTCCTCTGCGGTGGGAGCATCACCCTTTTCTGCTCCTCTGGATATAAACCCTTGTTTTGGGAGGGTTGCAATGAGGTGCACAAGATGTCATGGCCTAATTGTTCATGTGGAGACCAGTGTTTCCCTAATAAACAATAGGATAGACCAGCACATCTGTGGTCCTTGTTAATATTCCCATTCTTTCTTTCCTCTTTCCCTTTATGAACACAACGGTTCTTTTAAGAGCCAACCTTACCTCTTAACTTTTTTTAAATTTTTGTAATCACTTTTTTTCATTATTTTTTTAAAAACTAATTTTTTTTAGTCAACCTACAAGATCCTTGAGGGACTACTACAGAAATGTGAAAAACATAGAGAAGATTAGTGAAAAAAAGTGAGCATTAAAGTAAATGTGTGATAATACCAGAAATTTCACACTTACCTGCCAATCAAAATAACTTAATTAAAAAAAAGTGATTTATTTAACTTTCTATAAAGAAGTTTATTTTTCATATTTTTCCTTTCTCAATCTGTAAAAAAAGAAAAAAGTATTAATATTTAACAATACATTTTAGAATACAGTGCACATATTTTCATATTTCAACAAATATTTTTTTGCCCTTTTTTTGCTGTTTTCAGAATATATTGCATTTCACTGTAAATCGTAAAAGCAATTGCATTCATCACTTAAGAGCGGGCAAAAAAAAAAAACAATCTGAAAGATTGTTTAAAAAAAGCCCAGAATCTCTTCTCACTAAAACATACCGTAATAGAAACGTAACATTTGCAATAAAAATCTCACCTAAGAACAATAACTAATTCCAATAAATATCGTCTGAAAATTCTCTTGCATAAGCATAATCACCAAAATAATTTGTGTCAAAGAAGTCCACAATGCAAATTATTACCTTTCCTTTAGGCCAAATGGTAATTTTTAAAATATTTTTTGATGACATTTCCAATGGTAATCCAATTAAATTGCAATAATGTTTTGTACAGATGTTGCAATTTCTGTCTACAATTTTGTTTTCAGAAAAATTAAATAGGAATTTGCTAAATCAAAAGGCAAACGTTGCTTGAAAACCAATTGAGAATCATTACACAGTGTCCAGCCTTTTTCACATTTAAGAAAAACTGTGTAATGACCAGAAGTTACAATAGGCCCATCATGGAAAATTATTGCAACTGTGACAAAAGTTTTTCCAGAAATTGATAATTGCTGTCCTGTAAATTTCTTTATTAAAGTGTCCAATTTTGCTCCATCAGCTCTACAACGTTGCAGCATTAAAATTACATACTGTCCATATTTCTTTAAAAGTAAGGTTGAAAACATGTCAGATTTACATTCACAACATTCCATGCTATGATTGGCATCTTTAACTAATTTACTAAAAGTCACTGATTTAGTCTCTGGCAATGTTAAATAGATAAACCTTTCTGAATCAACATTAGAGCTGCATGTGTAGAAACAGTTTTCACAACTATGTTCCCATTTATAACAGAGGCCAAACAAATTTTCAATTTCTATCCCTTCATCTTCAAGTACCAAAAGGATGTACATCAAGAATTCCTGTGCATCTTGCTGGACATTTTGAGAAAACTGTGTTCGTCCTGAACATACATCTAATAGATTTCTAATTTCAGTTGCACTTTCTATTTTAGCTTTATCAACACTCAGCTTCTAATAAAGAAGACTTAGCACAGAACAGAATATTTTTTCATGATTTTCTATTATCTGCTCTTGCAAACTTTCAAGATAAAATACAACATTCAGCACTACATTTGCGTAGCAGTTGACACTAGAGCTATTTTCAAAATGGCAACCAACAACCTCTTCAACATTGTCCTTTTTCTTTTTGCTTGCAATCACATGACTCTCTTTTTGTTTCCTCTTCTCTACATCCTCATTACAGATATTCTCAAATCTCTTTTTCCGAGAAACAACACGTTTCTCCAACACAGGATACTGACCTAAATGAGGAGCATAGGTTCTTCTTAATCTATTATACTCCTTTACACAATTTACATCTGCACTAACTTTTGAGTCATCAAAGTCTATCATGAATAAACCAGATAATGTTGTCACTCGTGACAAAGCAACATATGCCATACCTTCTTTGAACACAGTAGATCCAATGTTTACAAATGCACTATCAACACCCAACTACACCTACTAAACCCCCGCCCTTGCTCGACTATCACTCGCTGCATCCCATACCACCTTGAGTCTGCTCATTTCCTTTGCCCGCAATGCAACTTCACTCTCCCGCCCTACCAACCTTGTCTCCCTCCTCGTCCCTCATCACAGCCACCCTCCTCTAATCTTTGGACCCTGAAAGCTGGCTTGATTAATTGCCGCTCTCTCTCCCGTCATGCCAATGACATCTGGATGTCTATCTCCTCAGACGAATGGATTTTATTCCTCACCGAGTCCTGGATCACTGACTCCTCCTCTCCGGATCTCTATCTGGCCATTCCCCCAGGATATGATATAAAATGCTTGAACCGGGCTGGTGGTAAATCTGGAGGAGGTCTAGCCGCCATCCTTAAATCCTATCTCCAGTTGACCTTTACCAAACTTACTAATATTGGTATAATTGAAGCCATGTACTTCTCTATATCGGACTCCGCGGCAGTTATCCTGGCTGGCACATTAGTTTACAACCCCCCCACCGCCACCTCCCCTTCTCTCACTGCCCTCTTCCACCAATTGGCTGATTTATCCCTCAAACACCAATATTTCTTAGTCCTTGGTGATTTTAACCTCCACGTAGACAACCCTCTCTGCGTGAAGGCAAACAATCTGTTGGAAACTATGGAAAGCCTTAATCTCATACAATTAGTCGTAGGTCCCACTCATGTGGCTGGTCACACCTTGGACCTCATATTCGCCAATTTCTCGAATATTACTGTCCTCCCACCCCTCCCTCTCACTTGGACTGACCATTACCTCATCCCCTTCTCTCTTGCTCTCGGACGAAAAACTGCCCCCCTGGCCCCTAGGAAGGAGTTGGGAAGAAAGTGGCACAAGGTTACATGTGCCACCTTGGACCCGGTGTTCCACTTTCAGACGGAGTACCTCTCCTCTGATATAGATGAAAATGTCTCTAGGCTGAATGCTGCTGTCGTCAATGCGATTGACTCCATTGCTCCTCAGAAAATCATCACCTCCGCCAGATCGCGACCCTCCGCTCCCTGGTTTTCTACCCCCCTCCGTGAGGAGAAAAGCAGATGCAAAGCTCTCGAACGCAAGTGGAGACTAAACTACGACCCTGAAGCCAAACTCTTATACAGATCTGCCCTGAAAAAATTCCTCAAACTAAAAAAAATCGCTATGAAAGATCACTTTTCCTCTCAAATTACCAAGGCCAAAAACTCATCTAAAACCCTTTTTAACATTGTTAAAAACTTTATTAATCCTCTGGCCAGGGCTCCTCAGAACACCGCGAGTCAGGCTCTATGCGAGGGATTTTCAGACTACTTCCTCGAAAAGATAAATAAACTTTGTGTCTCCTTTCCCATAGGGCCAGCCCCCCTGCCTTCCCCCACTAGTCCCCCAGACTCTCCGTCCTTTCTCTCTTTTAATAAACTCAACCGGGATGATGCTATTAGGTTACTCACCCATTGCAAATCCGGCGCCCCCTCCGATCCTGTCCCTGCGAAACTCATGGGAGAACTGGCGCCTTCGCTGGCCTGCTCCTTCCTTTCCATCTGGAATGCCTCCCTCCACCACGGCTTCTTCCCTACCACCTGGAAGGAGGCCTTGGTGATTCCCATCCTAAAAAAAGCGGATGCAGATCCCACTGTTTTTGCTAACTATCGCCCCATCTCCCTTCTCCCTAAACCCGCCAAAGTCCTGGAAAAAGCCGTGCAGCTGCAACTCACGGAATATTTGGAAAACCACTCTCTACTGCACGAATCACAATCCGGATTCAGAGCTGGATTCAGCACTGAGACGGCATTGTTGGAAGTATCCGAAACCATTCGGGAATGCGTGGACAGGGGCGAGGAGGCCATTCTGGTCCTCCTCGACCTGTCCGCAGCTTTCGATACGGTCTCCCACCCCATCCTCCTTGACCGACTTAAACAGATAGGCATTGGCGGCACTGCCTTCAGCTGGATCGAGTCCTTCCTCTCGACAAGAAGTCAGAGGGTTTTGCTGCGGCCCTTCAAGTCAGAGAAAAAACCCCTGTCATGCGGGGTGCCACAAGGTTCCGCCCTCAGCCCCCTGTTCTTCAACGTCTATCTTGCTCCACTGGCCGACGTTGTGGAGTCCTACGGAGTCAGGGTGGTCTCTTATGCTGACGACACTCAGCTGGTGTTTTCCTTCAGGGACCACTCGGACTCCGCATTCGCCAACTTCCGCCAGTGCCTTAACAACATCAGTGTCTGGATGACCGCTAACCACCTCAGACTGAATGCAGACAAAACGGAGGTTCTGTTTTTCAATCAGAAAGCTTCCATCCCCTCTTCTTGGTGGTGGCCCACGGCGCTTGATCCCGCCCCCTCTCCCGTTCACTCGGCTCGGAATCTGGGTTTCCAGTTTGATGACTCCCTTTCATGCAAAACTCAGGTTAATAAAGTGACCTCTGCCTGTTTCATGAAGTTGCGCATGATCAGAAAAATTCTTCCCTATCTCCCCCTGGATTCCCGCCGTACAGTTACCCAAGCCCTCATCACGTCCCACCTGGACTATGCTAACAGCCTCTATGCTGGTGCCCCCCAGTATCTGGTAGGCCGGCTGCAGATTGTCCAGAATGCTGCGGCCAGACTGATTGGTAATATCCCCTACCGCCAATCTGTTTCTGCTTATCGTAAGGAACTCCACTGGCTCCCAGTGGCTAGACGCATCCAGTTCAAGGTCCTTACCCTCACCTATCGAGCCGTCAACGACCGCGGACCCAACTACCTGAAAAAACGTGTCTCGATATCCCGCTCCACCAGATCCTTGAGATCCAATGACCTCCGCCTCCTGATTTCGCCCCGTTTTAGATTATCTAGAATGGGTGGCAGAGGGTTCAGTGTCATTGCTGCTAAACTGTGGAACTCTTTACCAATCGAGTTGAGATTCTGTCCCTCCGAACCCATCTTCCGAGCCAAACTCAAAACCTGGCTCTTCTCCGAACTCTGAGTCACCCTACTGTTTCTCCTTGCTTTGCTCCCTCTTCTCCCTTGGAGGCTCAGGTTTTTAGCGCCGGGACACCCCTTCGGGGGTAGCTGTGCGCTCTATAAACTACATAAAATAAATAATAAATAAACAGTTAATCCTTGACACTTGTGAATAGTTACAGCATATGCTAGAGAAAATGGAAACTGCTTCCTACGTACATATAAGTCTTTCACAAGCAAAAAACGAACTGAACAACGACTAATGTCTTTAACCTCTTCAATCTGATCAAATTTTATTTTTAAAAACTCAATTCCTTCTTTTTTCTGGTAGTTAACAAAACCCACAACTTTACCCATAGCTCCATTTACTAAACCGTTTTCAACATCCAAATTTCTCCTTAAAAATACTCGACAGTTCATGCAAAGATATAGATTTTTTTCTAATCCAGCTGTTTTCGAAATGTTCTTCTCTAGAGAATCCAATTTATTTTTCAGTTCGCCTGTTAATGTAATAGTAATTCTTTCATGTTGGATTTTGTCCACTGCTTCCATTTTCCTGATCTCTTCCTTTTCCAATTTCAAAAGTTCCTCATTGAATATTGAGCATTCACGTAGTGTTGGCATTAAGCAGATTACAGTATTTTTTTCTGCAATGTTCTTGTATATTTTCTCTGCAACTATTTCTTCACATGGAAATAAATTATGTAGCAACCGACTCTGTAATGCTTTTCTGCCAACTTCTGTGAGTAGTCCAATTCTGATATCTTTCAGAATACTTCCATATTCTTCATCGTTTGCTTGCCTCATATTGGTAGTGAGTTCTTTGTACTCAAAGAATGACCAAATATTCGCATTACCAATGCTTCCTAATGACTTCTTCGTGACCTCATGTGTTACAGTATTAAACACTGGTTGTCCTTTAACTGGAGTAAGCTGTAGAAGATCCCCAAAAACTATAACATGTTTTCCACCAAATAACACGTCATAGTCTCTCTTTAGAATTTGCTGCATTCTTAAATGCACAAAGGAAAGCATTAAGTTTGATGCCATGCTTACCTCATCAATAATGAGAACTTGCATCTTCTTCAACACTCTTGAAACTTCGAAACATGCTTCGCCAGTTAGCTTGTGATATTCTATGTTGTTCTCATGCTCCACTGGTAACATTAGCAAGCGATGGAGAGTAATTCCTTTAATATTATATGCTGCTAACCCAGTTGGAGCAGTAACAACACAAGATAAAGTTGAATCAGTTTTTTGCTGTAGGTAGCTTCTGATGACTTTAATTAAGAAACTTTTCCCAGTTCCAGCTTGTCCACTCACATACAACCTAATTGGTTCAAATGATGTGCATGTGCACTCTTTATTTTCATGTAGTAATCCGTGATCAATTTTTTTTCTGACTTCGCCATAAATTTGTTGTTGTTCTTCATTCAGTTGTTGTTCCAAATCTGGTAAGTCTATTAAATCTTCCTGAGCTTGATTCATTGCCGTTTCCACTTCAGTCATGACTATTGCAGCTTCATTTTCTAAGATTGGCTGTCCTAGTGGATCTTGACTGAGCGTTCCAGAACTTTGGCTGTCTTGAGAACTGTCTCTAGCTACTTCATCTGCAATTGTAGCTTCCTGTTCAATTTCTTCGTTTAACATTTGGACATAATTCCTGAAAATACTGCATTCAATGGTATCTTTACATGCATTAAATGAATCCTCATAGCTTTGAAATTCTTCAAGTAGTTCGTCCTCTGAACGCCATGGTTTAAACAGCTGTAAAAGTGCCAAGTAGTAAAATTCCTTTTTGTCAGTAGTGTCACAACTCAGCTTCCTGTGATTAATAAAACTTCCTTTTGTTTGCTTCACCAAACATCCTTCCTCACCAATGACTTAATATTTTCCATTGTTGATGTCTTCTGTGGCTTTCCGTGAAAAAATGTAGTTCTGCACCACTTCATAGAGACACATGTTCTCAAGATGATGACTTCTTTTTGGGTAATATGTGTCCAACATGTTTGCTTTCAAAATATCTGTACTTTCTGGGTTGTTCTCGGCCAAATATTCAATTTCTCCAACAGATTTCAGTACCCGATTTTGCATTCCTGCAAGGCCTAAACTGACCCAAATTATTCTTCTTGATTTCGAGTACAGACTTGCAGATGATAACCTATCTGAACATTCATAGGATCCAATTTCTCGATGTGATAACATCTTTAAACTGAAACTGTACAGTTTCTTCCTGACAGTCTTCTCGTGAGAAATCTCTTCCCACATTTCCTTCAATTCCGTTTTCTCAGATTTAGTGATGTAAGATGTGACATACCGAGCAACAGCAATAGAATTGTCTGCCACATACTGAATATCCATGTTAGCATTCCACATGGATAAAATGACTGGGCTGTAGTCATTTATATATTTTGACTCTTCTTTTCTTCTTAGGTTGTACATATTTTTGGGAGATTTTCTTGTAATAGTATGTCGTACAGCTGACATAAAACTGTTGACTCTTCCTTTTGAAAGAACAGGTCTAGGAAATCCAAATCGACATTTTGTGTAGAATTTATCTTTGGTCTTGTACTTCCGTCGACAGTATTTTCCACACCGATGACTTTGGAAACGTAAAACTTGCTCTTTTAACTTTTTCTCTTCTGTGCTTTTAGGTATAGCACATGTTGCATATTCTTCAATGAAAGATAACACTGCTTCATCAGCATCTGTTCCAAATTTTGGAGCATCCTTGATCCACAACAGCATATGAATATGAGGAGCACCTCTTGCTTGGTACTCTTTTCTCCAAAAGAAATCCACAACTTCTCCAAGAGGTGGATTTTTTTTATTGCAGCTAAAGGACATCATAGCCTCAAATCTATGATTGAAATATCTGCAAACATTAACCGGATCCAATAAGCACAGTTCTCCTGCTGTCTTGTATTCGATGTTTTTAATGTTTGAATTTGCCTCTCGTAGAAAATTCAGTAAATCATCCCAAGCGTACTCGGCACAGCTTAGGGTTAGGAACCATGTAGGAGTTCCTAAATTCCGTAACATACATTTCAATTCTCCATGGCGTCGGTACCAATATTCATTCGTTCCACGCTGACAAGCCATCAGATTGATCAATTGTGATTCCAAATGATCATCTCGCTGCTGCACTTTGTTCATAAAATCCTTAGCAGACACATTATGTAGATGTGTTCCACTTTTTAAAATGTGGTTTACTGCATAAGATAGTGCAGACAAGTCACTTTCAAATAACAGATGGAACAAATAAGGAATACTTTGACGAAATCTGGGATCTTCTGCATATAATCTTGTAGTCCGATACTCAGAAGCAGGAATCTGTACTGGACGTTCATTGTATCGTCCACCTTTTACTGTAGGAAACAGCTGGGGAAAACAACGAGCTTCCAAGCTCTCCTCCCATACACTCATGGGAGTTCCTTGTGCTTTTTTCATTTGAAACAGATCAATGGTGTTTGCCATTACTTCTTTTGAATGAAGAGGATGTATGCTGAAATGTTCATAAATTTCTTCTTCTTTTGACTTGTCAACTTTTTCAATTTGCCCAGTTGGTGTTTCTGTGTCTCCTAGTACATCTTCTTCATCTTCATCTATATAAATTGATTCATACCATTTATTATTCCTTTTCAAATATTAATTTGCTCTTTGTACTTTCCGTACATCTACCAGCTCCTGCCAAATTTTCTTACTCTTTGTAGGTACACCATTAACCAGAATAACTAATGGTTCAGTTTCCAAAGTATCTGTATCAATAGTTTCCATATTTTTTTTCAAATCCAACGGCAAATAGACAACTCTTCCTTTTAAACCTCTCTGTAAATCTGAAGGAGGTAATTTGCCTGTTTTTGGCTCCATACGTACTATGGTCTGGAACGGATGAACACATTGAATGAGTATAGACTCATATGTATTTAAATCAGAAAGTTCTGCAGGAACTTCAACCAATTCTAAATTATTATGTACAGCTCTAGCTGGCATTTTATTTTCTTCTAACTTGTTGTAACTGTATTTACAAATACGATGATCTTCACCCAAATCAAAACAATTTTCAAGAAATATATATGTTGCAAAATTCTTCCACTTATAATTTTCTTCTTCTTCACTTTTTTTGTAGAGATCAACATTCCTTGTTTGGATTTTATAATGGCTTCTCCTGCAACAAATACAAGTAATATTTGGTCTTTCATTAGAGACGATAGCAAATTTTGTTATTTGATCTTCAAATTTCTTATTTACGGAGGGTTCTACATTCTCTTCCACATTTTCCTCAATAACTGTGTCATTCCCTGCACTTTCTTGTTCCGGACCAAAGTAACTTAACTGAATTTCATCAGTAACCTTCTCAACATCTGATACAGATCCACGGAACAGAGCCTTATTCAACTCATTTAACTTTAGTGCTGGACTTTTAGCAAAATACAATCTTCTCACAAATTTTCTAATTTCAGTATGATGAACTGCCAGCATCCTAAAATGGTGAAAAACACTTTAATACACTTTCCTAGATAAACAAGCCAGAGAATGTCCTTGCAAACCAGTATTCTCTCTCACTCTGCATGGATCTAGTCCTTGAAGCACCTTAATCTTCTGTTTAACACTCTTTTTACTATATTCTCTTAAAAACTCACGTAATTTATCAATAGATTCCTGTCGCAAAGTACAAATACTACTACAATTCCAAGTATACACTGGGGCTTTAGGACGTCTCCCCATAACCTCATCCGCAATCACTTCTTCCTCATTTCTTGGAACCATTTTCTCCTTTTCCATTATACAACCATCTTTTACTTCATATGCTCATCCAGTGGTGTCAACTGCATGCAGCAAACTATTACTTTGAAGATAACTCTCTTCATTAAAAAATGGTACAGTACTTGAACTATGCATCCATTCTCCTAAAAACACTTTACAAAAGTTATTTCTTTTCACTACTCTTTTCGTTTTGCTTTGTGACTTCATTACATTGACTATTTTTTTTAATGTACGCATCCTGTTCAAAATAAAATGAATAGTTTTCTTTTTAATTCTAAAGCCTTAGCTAAAATGGCTTCAATATCTTTTTTTCTCTTGTAAAATTTTGCTCTTTTCTTATATTTTTTCACATCCTTTAGCAAATTGGACATCACTCTTCTCTGAAACATTTTCCTACGGATCTCTTTAAATGCTGATTTTCTTTTCAAGTCAATTTTTATAGCTTCTGCTTGTACATTAGCATTTAGTAAATTCCCACTATTCTCCTGTTGTTTTCTACTTGAAACAGTTTTCCCAATGGGGACATTTTTTAAATTTTTCCTTTTTTTGAATATATTTTTAAAGAATTCCTTTGTCTGCTTACCAGAAGACTTTTTCTTTTTCCCAACATGAGCATCTTCAACTAACTTGGGTCCTCCAGTTGTCTTCAAATATACATGTTTTTTCTGTTGTTTTCGCTGTCTTGATTTTATAGGCATCTTATATTTCCTTCATTGCTCTGCAGCAATACCTGAAAGAAACTAAAAAAAAATATCTTTTTGTAATTTAAATATATTACTATATTTGTTATGATCATTTATTTTCTTATAACACTATCTACCCCTTTCCTACAAGTGAAAAACACAACAAAACCAACACGAATTTAATCTATAAGAACAATTCCTGTGTGCACACAGACTCTTGGTGTGATTTTAGGCAGAACACGATATTTCATTTGCAATTCAAAAGCACACTTACTTTTTTTTTTGCAACTGTTAATTACTCTAACAGTCTGACACATTTTCTTTATAGTTTAGAGAGGCAGAAAAGAGCACATGTCCAATCAGCTTTTTTAGAGCATGTACATGTGTAACCTGGCTGACTGACTACACTCCAGCAAAGATAATGATCCTTGGTGATGCTCAATGCATTAGCGTTCCTCACTCCTACCTAAAACACCACACAGTGCTGATTAGTAAGCATGAGTGTACAGGAAAAACAGCTAGCTCTCTGCTAAGAGTGTGGTTCTGTAGACTGTCTACTGTCAGGTGCAAGAGAGACTTGAATGGACCCTTACATAACTGCATAAACACTGTAAACATGTATGTAAGACTACATGTGTGGTAAGGGTTAATATGAGTTTTTAGCATGTAGCAACTACATGACCCATTGCAAGAGTGGAAGAAAAATCTACCATGTTGATTTTGTTAGCATTTGCCTTTTATTTGAGAAACTGTTTTGGGCTGAATGCTAACCACCACATTTCCAGAAAACAAGCTTCCCCTTTCATACGAATGCAATTGTAAATGAAGCAGAGTATCACGAAATAGATCTCTGACAACAATTCCTCTGTGCTCACAGACTCATGCTGTAATTTTAGGCAGAAAATGAAATTTGCTTGCCAATTTCAAAGCACACTTACTACTGTTTTTTTCTGCAAGTGTTAAGTACTCTAACAGTCTCATACATTTTCATTACAGTTTTCAGATACAGAAAACAGCACATGTGCAAACAGCTTTTTGAGACCATGAACATGTGTGACCTTGGTGACTGACTACACTCCAGCAAAAGTAATCAGCCTTAGTGATGTTGAATGTATTAGCGTTACTCACTGCTACCTGAAACACCACTCACTTGTGAATACTAAGCATGATTCTACAGGATAAACTGCTGGGTGTGTGCTAAGAGTCTGCTTATGCAGACTGTGTATTTTCAGTTACAAGAGTCATTTGCATGGATACATCCAAAAAGACCCAGAGTGACACGAAATACATCTCTGACAACAATTCCTGTGTGCTCACAGACTCATGCTGTGATTCTAGGCAGAAAATTAAATTTGCTTGCCAATTTCAAAGCACACTTACTACTGTTTTTTTCTGCAAGTGTTAAGTACTCTAACAGTCTGATACATTTTCATTACAGTTTTCAGAAACAGAAAAGAGCACATGTGCAAACAGCTTTTTGAGACCTTGAACATGTGTGACCTTGGTGACTGACTACACTCCAGCAAAAGAAATCAGCCTTAGTGATGTTGAATGTATTAGCGTTACTCACTGCTACCTGAAACACCACTCACTTGTGAATACTCAGCATGATTCTACAGGATAAACTGCTGGGTGTGTGCTAAGAGTCTGCTTATGCAGACTGTATTTTCAGTTACAAGAGACATATGCATGGATACATCCAAAAAGAGCCAGAGTGACACGAAATACATCTCTGACAACAATTCCTGTGTGCTCACAGACTCATGCTGTGATTCTAGACAGAAAATGAAATTTGCTTGCCAATTTCAAAGCACACTTACTACTGTTTTTTTCTGCAAGTGTTAAGTACTCTAACAGTCTGATACATTTTCATTACAGTTTTCAGAAACAGAAAAGAGCACATGTGCAAACAGCTTTTTGAGACCATGAACATGTGTGACCTTGGTGACTAACTACACTCCAGCAAAAGAAATCAGCCTTAGTGATGTTGAATGTATTAGCGTTACTCACTGCTACCCGAAACACCACTCACTTGTGAATACTCAGCATGATTCTACAGGATAAACTGCTGGGTGTGTGCTAACAGTCTGCTTATGCAGACTGTGTATTTTCAGTTGCAAGAGACATATTCATGCATGCATCCATAACAGCTTAAACATTGTAGTAATGTATGTAAAAGTACATGTGTGGCAAGGTTTAATTGCAATTTGGTATATGTATGACCAAGCTCAGCAATTGCATGATTATAAGCAAAATCTGCGATATCAATTTCAAATGTGTTAGCATTTGCCTCCCATTTGTGTCTTACTGATTTATGCTGAATGGAAACCATCATATTTACAAAAAGAAAGCTGCCCCTTTCCTACAAATGCCATTCTTACTATACCGGACCATCACTATTAAAATCTCTAACAACAATTCCTGTGTGCACACAGACTCATGGGTTGATTCTAGGCACAAAACAGTATTCCTCAGTGATACCAGTACACCTTAACTTATGGTAAAAACACACTCCATAATATTTAACTAGTTAAAGACAGTTAAATATCTCCCAAACCACAAAATGTAAAACATAACTTTTAAAGAAGAATCACAATTCTAATATTTATATCAAAAATCACCACATACATCCCCTCTCAAACTCATAACTCACCTTTAAAAATAGTTAGTTGAGAAAGAAATGTGGCACTCAAACAGCAGACTATCAGAGTCAGAATATCAGAGCTCTACACCTCTCTCCTCTCTCCACAACCAGTAAACGCCAATGTTTCCCTCTCTTTTTTCACACATATACATGTTAATTACAAATCTCAGTGCTTCACACTTTTTTCAAATGAAATCACACATTTCTATTGGTTGAAAACTTCAACCCTTTTCCAAATGTACCCTTCCCCCAACTTGACTTCTGCCTGCTACCATAGCAACAGCTCATGGAACACTGGTGTGAGGAGAGAGGTCAGAAGTTCACCACACAATGTTTCAAATCCAAAGAGCAAGAGTGCTTCACCTGTCCAACCTAACAGCAAATCCAAACTAATCTTCTGAGGGAACACAATTTTCTGAACCAATACAAAACATGCTTCTAAAAATGTACACATACAGCCTACTTTTTACTGTAAAAAGATTTGAATCAGCCAATGAGTTCTTTTTATTTAAAAAAAATATGTATGCCTCCATTTTCCAACTGTCTTTCATTTTATATTGCCATTCTACTGATAGACACCTTCTGAGTGCATCCAGATCTCCTTGAAAGATGTTCACAGTGTGGATTGTAGGTCACAGCTATGTCTTCTGGAGTGAAAAGTATGCAGAAAACAGAGGTATGGTGAGAGACCTTGCTTTGCCAAATGTAGACATTAAATGGATTGGTCAGAGAGGGTTAAAGTGGCACCAATTATTGCCTTTGGTGAAAACCTTTCAACATCTCCCACAGCCTAACCTTATTATTGTGCACTGTGGTGGAAATGACCTAGGCACTTTAACTGGTGTAGGTCTGGAAATGCTTATTAAGGACACCTTTGTACAATTGATGTCGCTTTTTCCTCAATCTGCCTTTGTATATTCTAACATATGCCAAAGGCAAAAGTGGAACTGGTCCAACCAATTTTGTCCGCAGATTGACAAAGCAAGAAAGCACGTCAACAAATCTATTTCTGCTTTCCTCAGAGACTATGGTATGGGTTCTATATACCACAACAACTTGCGTTACAACATGCAAGGCATTTATAGAAGAGACGGTGTACATTTCACTGATGAAGGCAACAGAGTCTTCCTCTTGAACTTTAGACTCTGCATCGGTACTTACTTATAGGTACCAAAAAACGCTTCATAAACACAACGGCTCTTTTTAGAGCCCCCTAATATCTTAACACTTAAATTTGTTTTTTTCTTCTATTTTTTTAATTGTTTTTTTTTCTACCGTACCGCACCCCGCGATTTTTAAAAAAAAACATTTTAATGTATTTTTCATACTTTTATGATCTTCTTGGACCCCCTGACAAATGCTAGGGGGTCTGCAACTCTCTTCGTTGCCCCCTTTTCACGTTCTCCTCCTTTGTTTATCAGTGTGGGACACACAAAATGGAGGCCGACACTTCCTGATTTTGACCGATTCGAATGTTTACACTCATGTAACCACCAATCAGAATTGCGCTCGCGCACGGCAGCGTACGCGTACGGTAAGCTTACCCTTCGCGCTCGGAGCGCGCCTATAGATATATATATTGATTTAAATGCTATTTTCTCAGCAAATACTGATTACATTTACACCAGACCTACAAAAGGCACATCCCTGAACTGAGGACTACCTCTCTGCCAAATTTCAAGTAATTCTGTTCAGCCGTTCGGGCTGTAGCTTGGACTAAAGGTCCTATGGAAAAATGCATGGGAAAACACGTTTTGGGACCCCCCCTTTTTCTCAGCCCCCGCTTGACGAATCCCCCCGAGACTTTCAGAGTAGGAGCGGAGCAGAGCGCCCCACCTATTTTGAAAATTTCACCAGGATTCGTCAATCGGCGCCAAAGTTATCCAAAATAGAATGTTGCGGATTTCCTATGGAAACACGGTCCTAACTATAACTACCTACTGGCAACCGCCAGTAGGTAATATATATATATATATATATAGAGGGCTCTAGTTCTGATTTCACTGAAGAACACTTATCTCTGAATGTGCCTGGACACACCAAATTCAAACCTAAATCTACCTTCACCCCCTTAATGCTGCATGATAACATCGATATTTTTCACGAACTTTCTGTCTCAGGGATCAAAAAACTATATTCATCTACCCTGCGTGAAAAATGTAAATACACAGCACGGAACAATTGCTACTTCCAACTTGTCAGTAAATTACAAGCCAATAACAACATCATCATACGTCAATCTGACAAGGGGGGTAATGTAGTGCTTTGGCCCAGGGACCTCTATTTGGAGGAAGCCTACAGTCAACTTAATGATTCCCTTTGTTACAGGCGCTGTGATGTAGCTTCAGTGAAGGTAGCTAGAACTGAATTCTATTCCCATCATGTTGCCTGGAGGAGTACAGGATTACTAAGTCAAGATGAACTGAAATTCCTCAAAAATTACTTCCCAGTAATTCCTGTCATGTATTTTATTCCTAAAATACATAAGAACTTTGAGAAGCCCCCAGGCAGACCAATTATCTCGGCACGAGGTGGACTATGTGAAAATACCTCTATATATATTGATGCCTTTCTGCAGGAACATGTCAAGACTTTGCCATCATATGTGCAGGACACAGGCGATTTTTTAAGGAAAATAGCTGGGTTAAATTGGGACCCCACATTTTGGTTAGTTACACTGGATGTAACCTCCCTCTACACCAGCATCCATCATCCTGATGGTGTAAAAGCTGTCCAGCACTATCTGGGTACCCGACCTCTACATATGTTCAACCATAACAAAATGTTGTTAGCTATGATTTCCTTTTGTCTGCCCAATAATTTCTTTATGTTTGGCAATCAGTTCTTCCAGCAGGTCAGAGGTGTTGCCATGGGGGCCATCTTTTCTCCCAGTTATGCCTGCCTCCATATGGGCGACTGGGAGGAGCAGGTCCTCTATGGTCAACATCATGATATCCTGTCAAAACATGTAATTCATTGGTATCGTTTTATAGATGATATTTTCATGGTTTGGCAAGGCACAAAACAACAGATCCATGACTTTATCGATGTTATTAATCTTAACACCCTTAATCTCAGTTTCACCACAGATATTAGTCAAGACAGAGTGTTCTTCTTGGATGTTGAAATCTTTATTGACTATGGCAAACTCAATACACGCCTCTTTAGGAAACCCACCGCGGGTAATACGGTTCTCCATGCCACAAGTCACCATCCTGTGCATCTTATTCGCAGCATTCCCTACGGGGAGATGCTGCGTATCAGGCGCATCTGTAGCACAGAGTCCGATTGCCTAGCGGCACAGAATTTGAGGAAATTACGTTTCCTAGCAAGAGGTTACTCTGTTTCAATAATTGACAACGCCATACGCAAGGCTAACTGCTTGTCTAGAGAGGAGGCCCTGATCAACAAGGCATCAATTGTCACACCTGTCCACACCAGGGAACCAGTTAGATTGATCTGGACATACAATCGTCAACACCAAGCACTCAGAAAAATCCTGAAGAAAAATTGGAGCTTGGTTTGCAATGACCCTGTCATTGGGGATCTAATGGCAGCCAGTCCAGACATCACCTTCAGGAAAGCTCGCTCTATGAGCGATGCTTTATTTAAATCTAGTCCTGAGATAGGTTCCAACACAACCTGGTTGCAGTCTTGTAAAGGCTTCAAGAGATGCCCTAGCTGCAAAGCGTGTAGACAAGGTGTCAACAGGTCGCAGTTCTCGATCCCGTTTTGCGAAATTCCTCGTTCCATCACAAAACCACTTACTTGTAAGACCGAGTACGCCGTGTATGTGCTGGAGTGTCCTTGTGGCCTGCAATATGTTGGTAGTACCAAGTTGCAGGTCCACAAACGGATACTCCAGCATATACGGGCAATAAATGGTAGTGATGCCTCTTATCCGGTGGCACGCCATTTCAAAGAACTACATGACAACAAAAGTGAACTATTAAAGTTCTTTGTCATTGACGCAGTGCTCCCTTTAAGACGTGGAGGCAACAGAGAAGCATTGCTTCGTGCTCTCGAAACGAGATACATCCTTGAACTAGACACGAAGACGCCGCAGGGCCTTAATTCCAGTGAGGACCTCTTTACTTGCCTTTAAATTGGGTTGTTTTAGATTTGATTCCCCATGTGTTATGCTGCATTGTGTGATGGTCACACCTCCTCCACCAACTGTTGGTTTTAATAATTTCAGATGACACACCCTTTGATATACTTTGCATTTTACATGTCTTCTCTGCATTTATACATATTTCGACACCTGTCTAAATATTGGCTAATACATGGATTATAACAAGGGCTCCCTTATATGCACTTTACAGTAACCCCCCATGTTACTTTGGGCTTGTAGTTTGCACTGCGTCCATAAGGCAATTAGTAGTGTTTGTGCAATATGTCCTGGCCGACAAATTAGTGTTCAAGTTGACAGTGCACTTCTAACTTAAATTTGTTAGATTATACCCACTTGGGTTTGATGTTTTCTGCTAATTTTGCACATTATTTGCTCGCTTTGCACATATAGGAAAGCATTAATATTCAACTCTGTATCAAATAACTTTATTGCTTTCTGTTACACTCACACGAAACCAAAAAAAACGTCGTTTTGAGTTATTTTACCATGGGTTACTTGCTAGAAACAATTTTATTATATGAAATTTGTATTATCAGTATTTTAACTGTTTGAGGCAGGTGCTCTTCGTATTACTGCCCTGTTTTGATGTTATCCAATGTTTAAGAAACTTTTCTATGTCTATTCATGCAGAGCTTCAATCAGCCAATTGTGTCATCTTAATAATTAGCATTTTGCACTTTAAAAAGCGGGATCACAACTCCCATGGCGTCATGTGATCAAGGCCTCTGGTAGGCTGAAACGCGTCATGCAGGCAGTGCTGTGAACTAAATAAAACAATCTACTCACTCGCAATCTGGATCGGTTCCCGTTTGTTCCCGCTCTCCTTCAAGATTGTTGGCGTGCAGGAGTGTTTCAGGCGGAATCCTCGTCATATATATATATATATATATATGTAGAAAGCAGGTTCCCCACAGGTCCAACAGGTAGTGGACACGGGTACAGACCACAGCACGCAGTAGATAAATAGTAGTGCAAATTTATTCCGAGTCAAATGGCATGACGCTTTTCGGCCGCGTTACCACGGCCTTGATCACATGACAACTAGTGAACCTATCACATAATATATAGTGTAATATGGTTGACTTTCTCCACTCTCGACCAATGGAATGATAACATACAAAACAGCAAGCTACACGTACCGGCAGGGTAAACATGAAAGAAATACTATCGTAAAGACAGTTTAATTTCAAAGTAAAACTTTGCAACATATGGTTTCAAAATAGGAGAAAACTTCTAGAAAACCCTGTAAAGTACACTGAATATAATTCCATAATGAATATGAATATAATATAATTTGTTGCTGGAATCCCTTGTGTGCGGCCGGGCTTGTGCTCCGCTGAGCACACTTGCACTGCTTTTCACCCCTAAACGCCACGATCGGCCAGGCTGGGTTCCGCCGATAGGGACTGCATCTCCCAGCATTCCAGGGGGACCAGGTGACGCTCCCGCTCCCGCTGACGAGCTTTCCCGCGCCTGGAGGCGTTTAAATCTGAGGGCGGTGGCGAGGACTCTGCGGGCTGTTGCTGGAATCCCTTGTGTGCGGCCGGGCTTTTGCTCCGCTGAGCACACTTGCACTGCTTTTCACCCCTAAACGCCACGATCGGCCAGGCTGGGTTCCGCCGATAGGGACTGCATCTCCCAGCATTCCAGGGGGACCAGGTGACGCTCCCGCTCCCGCTGACGAGCTTTCCCGCACCTGGAGGCGTTTAAATCTGAGGGCGGTGGCGAGGACTCTGCGGGCTGTTGCTGGAATCCCTTGTGTGCAGCCGGGCTTGTGCTCCGCTGAGCACACTTGCACTGCTTTTCACCCCTAAACGCCACGATCGGCCAGGCTGGGTTCCGCCGATAGGGACTGCGTCTCCCAGCATTCCAGGGGGACCAGGTGACGCTCCCGCTCCCGCTGACGAGCTTTCCCGCGCCTGGAGGCGTTTAAATCTGAGGGCGGTGGCGAGGACTCTGCGGGCTGTTGCTGGAATCCCTTGTGTGCGGCCGGGCCTGTACTCCGCTGAGCACACTTGCACTGCTTTTCACCCCTAAACGCCACGATCGGCCAGGCTGGGTTCCGCCGATAGGGACTGCATCTCCCAGCATTCCAGGGGGACCAGGTGACGCTCCCGCTCCCGCTGACGAGCTTTCCCGCGCCTGGAGGCGTTTAAATCTGAGGGCGGTGGCGAGGACTCTGCGGGCTGTTGCTGGAATCCCTTGTGTGCGGCCGGGCTTGTGCTCCGCTGAGCACACTTGCACTGCTTTTCACCCCTAAACGCCACGATCGGCCAGGCTGGGTTCCGCCGATAGGGACTGCATCTCCCAGCATTCCAGGGGGACCAGGTGACGCTCCCGCTCCCGCTGACGAGCTTTCCCGCGCCTGGAGGCGTTTAAATCTGAGGGCGGTGGCGAGGACTCTGCGGGCTGTTGCTGGAATCCCTTGTGTGCGGCCGGGCTTGTGCTCCGCTGAGCACACTTGCACTGCTTTTCACCCCTAAACGCCACGATCGGCCAGGCTGGGTTCCGCCGATAGGGACTGCATCTCCCAGCATTCCAGGGGGACCAGGTGACGCTCCCGCTCCCGCTGACGAGCTTTCCCGCGCCTGGAGGCGTTTAAATCTGAGGGCGGTTGCTCGTCCCGCGAGGACGCGCGCGGGATGCGCCGGGCTAAGCCCGGGCAAAGGGCGGGCCCTCTGTGGCCCTCAGAGGTCAACAGTGGTCGGGCGGGCCACCCATCTAAGCTGAACTATCGGGGATCACCAGGTGAGAGAAACGGAAAATGTCTATCAGTGGGAAGTGCCCTGCAAATCAAACTGGCAAATCGGCAATGACACATCCCATCATACCTTCATCATTAGAAAGCATGTTGGATAATGCCTTTAATATGGTCGCAAATGAAATCGCGAGAACTGAGAGACGGATGTCATTGGGGCTCCTACGCACACACTCTGAGTACAGAATACACTTCACCCCTATCCCCAACTGTAATAGTCACTAAGCCCAACACGTTTCATCCACCATCTATCACCCCTGAGGAGGAAGGTGACACCATTATCCTTGATTCCCAGCTTGATGTCACTGAATACGTCCCTATCCCCCAGGTATCCTCGAAAACTAAACCTACTGGAGGGACAAGGAAAAAAGGCCCCCCAAAACAGTCAACTAACAAAAGGAAACCAGCCACATGCAATAAGGATCAACCCACACCACAGAGTATGTGGACCAGAGGGAAACAAAAAACAATAGAGGGTAGTAATGCCAGGACTGAACAAGTGCACTTGGCTGAAGGACCCTTGAACACAACCCCCCTCAGAAATGGTATAAACTGTACATGTACACAGACTGATCCAGTTAGTGAAAGTTCCACACTTAACAAGTCAAATGTTAATTTTATGGAAACTATTGTGGACACCATTTTTAAACAGTTAGAATCTCAAATGATCAAACAGTTTAATAATATTTTTAAAAGATTAGATCGCATTGAAACCATGATTAAAAATGAAGACGCAAAAAGGAAGGGGGCTATTAGCCTTGACTTAACAAGGGGCGAGCGCTTTATTAAAGACCTAGAAGCTGCAAATAGGGGCACTTTGATTGAAAGACAAAATGCTTCTAACAAAACGACCACCCCTAGTACTGTACCCAAAGGCGTTAATAAAGCTACAGAATCAATACGTCACATTAGTCAGGCCAGTAATACGTCAAATGATGCTCCCACTTTGTCATCCATATGGAGGAAGGCAGAATCAACACGCCACATTAGTCAGGTCAGTAATACGTCAAATGATGCTTCCACTTTGTCATCCATAGGGAGGAAGGCACCTACTACCACTGGACTAGATAATGGCCATAAAACTACTATTAGGCCAATAACGCATTTAGGGCCTGTCCTTCATCTGCCCCCCGACGCCTGCCCTTATGTAATAATCTTGGCAGGCGTACCACAGTTAAGGGAGGGGCAGAGCGAGTCATGGATGCAACTAAACAACAAATGCACAGACTGGCTATGTTAACATAAAGGGGTAGGCCCTAACATTATGAGAGAAATTTTGACCACTAGACGGGTGAGTTGGGTTGGGCCATCACCTAAGAATATAGAAGGGGACTGTATTGCCATCAATTTTAGAAATCCCTCCACAGTCAAATTTATCCTTGGTAGTATTAACATGCGTTTCCCCCTTCCCAGTGACATAACTTCTTTGCCATTGGGCTATTTTTATAGACCGCATCATAGATTACCTAGCCTTACTTTATCACCTCTTCCCTTACACAATAGGTATAGCGCATTGTCTGACCTGGGTACTCTGGACTGACCATCAATTATCCTTTTTGACCCATTGAGTAGAAACCAATCTAATATACCTGACCCAGCAGGGGATCTATCTTTGGATCCAACCAAAACGACTGCTAATGCTGCCAAGGCGGTTAAGGGTAAGAGCTATGTTTCCCCCTTGGTAACACCTATTAATAACTTGACAATCCTGAGCTGGAATATAGCAGGTTTAAATGCCAAAGTAACAAACGGGGATTGGGTGGACTGGGTCTCCAAAATTGACATCCTGATGTTTCAAGAAACCTGGTGCACCACTCCTTTGTTTTTTGATGGATACAGTTGTTTCAACCAAACCGCACCAATTCCTGCGTTGGGTAGACCAAGTGGGGGACTATCCATATGGGTTAAAATAGGCGCAGATATTAAAATTGAACCATTGGAAACACATGACAGGAACTTCCAGGCATTGCTTCACATTAGTAGTGTTAGAATATGTTTAATAAATTTTTATAATAATGATTTTAAAACACATCCCAATATGAATTTTATTAGGTTGTTTAATTTTATTGATGATATTTTAGAAGGACAAAAGTGCGGTAAACTTGATGGGATATGTGTAGGAGGAGATTTCAACGCACACATTCACCGTCAAACCCCTCCCTGTAAAAAAGGCAAAGAATTATCCAATCATTTGGCCACAAGGGACTTAATTAATGTTATGGAAAAGGTCAACATCATGGAAAATAACTGTCCCGTGGCCACCTATGTCGGGCATGGGAGTGCATCTACAATTGACTATGTATTCATGACCTCCGCACTTGTGGATCTTTTATTAGAGGCTAAAGTAGCTAGGTCTGGACACAGTGACCATCACCCGATTCTATCCACTCTGAAACTCCCCCATAAGAGGGTGAATCGGATAGAAATAGGGGCAAAAAACCTAGTCGCATCAACAGACAAACTCAGGGTGGTCTGGAAGGGGATCGACAACAAGGGGGTGCTAGCCCGAGTCATCAAATCCGAATCCAGATTAGTACTCACCTGTCTATCTTTCGAGTGTTCTGATCATGCGATCATAGAAGCATTCACGGAGCTGTGTAGGACCATAAAAAAGGAGATATCTAAGCCAGTTAAAATCAATTCTGATATTAATCCTAGATGGTTCGATAACTCCTGCTCTAGAGCAAATAGAGATTTGAGAGCTGCTCTAAAAGCTGATCCACCCAATCAAGCTTTGGTGAGGTCCCTGAGGATTAGTTATAAACGCACCTTAAGAAGACGATCTGAAGAGCTACTAAAAACCCATTGGGAATCACTTGTACGTACTGCAGCAACAAAGGATGTTGCTGGGTTTTGGAAAGAGATCAAAAACCTGAAAACATTTGGTTCCAATATTACTCCCATAAATTGTAGTATATCAGGGGATGTATGGGTGAATCACTTCACAAATATCTATATGGCATCGACTCCTCCCACTGAAAACCGCCAACCTTTTAAGTTCCCGAATATTTTAATAACAGAAGTGGAGGATGCAATCCTTCAAAGCGCAGGAAACAAGGCGCCAGGGCCTGATGGAGTATCCATCGACTTAATAAAATCAGAGCCCGACCTATGGTCCCCATTACTGTGTAATGTTTTTAACAATTTGTCCATTACCTCATTGCCCGATACCTGGTCAAACAGTACAATCGTCCCTATTTTTAAAAAAGGCGATAGACTCGACCCTGGCTGCTATCGCCCAATATCACTGATTGATAATACACTGAAGATTTTGGGCAGGGTCATTTTTAATAAGATCAGCACTTGGGCCGAGGAAAACAAAATCTTACACCCTTGCCAGTTAGGCTTTAGAAATAACGTAGGGACGGTTGAGCAGTGCTTGAACCTAAACCTAGTTTTAGATAAATATATCATAGCAAAAAAATCCCCACTTTACCTAGGTTTCATGGATTTAAGCTCTGCTTTTGACTTTGTCAACCGATCTCGTCTATGGACAGCTTTGCTGAGCTATGGTTTAGATGAATCTCTGGTCCAATTTCTGGCTTATCTACACAGAGATTTAAAGGCTCGTGTTCGCATTAACAACGATGGTGAGGTTTCGGACGAGATTTTAATCGGCAGGGGTGTAAGACAGGGTTGCGTCCTGGCTCCCCTACTTTTTATTTTATATATAAACGAATTAAGCTCAACACTAGACAAACTAACTACTGATGTCCCGCTCGTCAATGGCAATCCTTTACCCGTACTTCTTTATGCCGACGATGCAGTACTCATAGGCCGTACACCTAATGCACTCCGCACTTTAATTTCAGGCTTTGTTTCCTTTATGGCCGACCTCGACTTATGTACAAATTTTAAAAAATCTTATATAATGTCTTGTGGGCCAAAGAAACATAAAATTTGCCATATAATGGCAGGGAATAACATCCTAGACAGCACTTGCACTTTCCCTTATTTGGGATTGCTGTTCTCTGATTTTGGATCCTGGCAACCACATGTTGCCAGAGGGAGGAACAAACTGGGTAAAGCCATTAATTCCTTAGTCACTTTACGCCAACCAAGGCACGCCGAGGTCACCTCATCACTTCTACAAATTTATAAAACCCAGTGCGTCCCTACAGGAACCTATGGCGCCGAGGTGTGGGGAGACTCGAGCTGCACCAATATTCAGGTAGAAGAAAATAAATTCTGTAGGAAGGTACTGGGGGGGGTCATTTCGGCTCCGTCATACGTATGCCACAGAGAACTGAACCTCCCCTACATAGAGGACTTTATAAAATCAAGACCCGCTTTATTTTGGTTCAAAATCTGGCGTAACCAAGCTGCTTCATTGACCCACGACATAATCTTAGATTGCTTAAAATGTGAGCGGGTAAATTACATCCCTTGGCTTAAAGCGGTACAGACGAGCTTAGAAAGTGTAGAAATGGGGCATCTTTTCTCAGCACCTGACACAATAAACCCATCACATAAGCTCATAGTGAAAAGGGCCTTATTTGATTTGTATCGAACGAATAGAGAAAATATTGAATTTAGAAAGCCAGCCATCCTTGGGTACCTACACATACAAGAACATTGTACTAGGCCACCTAACAAACCCCAAGGTTATTTGTGTAAGGTACTGGGCAGATGGAACAGGAGCTTGTTGTTTAGATTTAGGGATGGGAGCGTGGTAAACTTACTCTGTTTCCCCCTAGGTTACTCCTATAATTTAAGAAATTTACCCTGTCCATGCAACCAAGGCGGTAAGCAAAGTTTGATGCATTTCACATTGTTTTGCGGCTTTTATAAAAAATATACTAAACATTTTCTCATTCCCTATTTTAAAGTCAATGCCCTGACAGATTTCAAAGAGGCCTTTAGAATTTTGCGGACACTAAGCAATGAGGATGTAATTTATAGAGTCAGTCACTTTCTCCAAACTGCTGTCCGCTCCCGTGCCTCAATGAATACGACTTGAAGTATGTCTATTATCTTACATACCTGTATAACGGCTGTTTACATATTATAATGAATGTGGCCTGACAGTTTGTTTATTATCTGTATGTTGCATTTCTGTCCATTAGGTGTACGACAATATGTGTCGAATATATGTTTTATTTTTTACTATTCATTGGGATGATCTTTTTATATATTTTAATGATGTATCTTATTGAGCTTCTGATGTGAACAAAATGGATTTGGCCTGTTAGCTTTTACAAGTATCCTTTGCATATTTGCACATTGACTTTGCACTTTTGTATAAGAATGTATGAAATAACTTTTATGTACTTTTATGGATGTTTTAAACATATCCGAATAAAGATCATTTGATTTGATTGATAATTCCAAACAAAGAAAAGGGGATCATCAAAATTAGATCTAAAAATAGCCCTAATTACATGAATAAGAGTGTGGAGGGAGGAAGCCCATAAAATCAATTAATTAAAACATAAATCATTTGCGAAGTCATAGCCTATGAAAACCCTGAGAACAACAAAGCGTAGATCAAATACCATCTTGTCTATGCGTTGTGTTGCAGGAATCAATGATTGCATTGGTAATTTGGCACAAACCTTGAAGGATTTTCTTATTGCTGCAGATGACAGAGTTAGTTTCAGCCTATTATTAGATGTGTACCATACACTGGTATAGTTCGACCAACTATAAACATGATTGTACATCTGATCGTGTATCACCTGTATGTGCACGCACTTTGATGGTGGGTAAAACCCCAAATAATGAAACATAAATATAGTGCATAGATAATGTTTCGATTCTGAACATTATGTTACTCTCCAATAAAAGTGCAAATGCAGTAACTATTGGGAATCTATCAGGTTTGGGGAATATTTATAAACTGGATAAAATTCCAAATATAAATATTAAAATCATACAGTACATATAAATAATCATGTGATTAAAAGTGCTAGTGCATCATACAGTACATCAAATACTCATGTAATATAAGGTGCTGGTGCATCAGTGCAGATATGGCCAAAAAATGTGCAAAAATAGCAACCATATAGCAGCATAGGAAAAGGAGGTAGACGAGATGAGAAACAACCCTACAGGGATACAAGTAGGTTAAAATCCAGGTACATATAGGTAGTCAAAAATGATAAAAGGAAACCCAGATGGCTAGTGTTAACTGGAATCATCTAGTCTGCTTAGGTCATATATATATAGATATATATCAAGGCTCTCCAGAGCCGAAAACGCGTAATGGCTGTTTTTACCTGGGGTGAAGAAAATTGATTTTATGCACCATAGTTGCGGACCGTGCTCTATTTCTTCCGAAACTGAAGAGCCAGCGGCAGTGTAGTGCTCGAGATATATATATACCTACTGGCGGTCGCCATCTGCAATCAGATCTGGACCCATAGTTGATGCACTCTCAGTGTCCAATGGTCGTCCAAGGCAGTTGAATCAAATCTACACACTATATCTTTGGGGTGCCTCTTGGGGGGGCAAATCCCTCTTTTGACCAAGTGTGCTCTGCAATGTGTGGAGTTTGCCAGCCAACACATCTTTGAGTACCTTAGTGCATATTTTTGTGCCATTACCTAGGCACTGTCGATCAGTGTAGCCCAGCTCCCCTGCATTTCATTGCTTTACCCCCAGAGCCTCTGTGTCATAGAAAGGCATCCCTTGAAATGGTTCTGTTTCTAAAGTAATACATTTTCCTCAAAAATATCTGATCTCAGTTCAGGTAATCTTACCCCTTGCAACACACCACCTTTTCTTTGACTGGCACAGATGGCTCCCATTGATCATCTAAATAGGCAGCTGCAACACGTTCACAACATCTGCAGAAGAATTTGAGTCCTCCATGACTCCCTCCCCATCTCTATTTCCTAGCATTTTGCTTCTGAGTTCTGTGAGCCGTCTCTGCCATTGAATTCCACTGACCTTAATTCTATGAGAGCCAAAAGTGATCTCACCCAGCACTGTCCACGTCAACCGACCGCGGTTGGATGACCTAAAGGGGAGGTTTGGGGTCCCTGCACCCCTCTTCTCAATAACTTAATTCACCTTCCCCCCCCCACACTAATAAAAAAAAACCTTTGGCATCCTATCTGCTGGGCACAGTGCAGGGGATTGTATGGATTCTGATGTAAAAGCTGTAGGTTGTGTGTTGCAGGCAGACATACACTCCATTTAACCCCAATCATGCCCAGGCATAGCTGAGCAGCGTTTTACCTGCCTGTGGGAAAGTGAATGAATGGGGCCTTTCATCTTCTGTGAAATGTGAAATGTTTCCATACCCTCCCAGCCCTACTTCCCGATATTCAAATGTGCGACTGTCCTCGACTTTTCATTAGTCAGGAAATGAGTCGAATGGAAAAAACAATTCAGAAACGTGCGCTGGTAGCAATAAAACATAACCTTCGAACCTGTAGGGCACCAAACATTTTGTTTAAACATATTTTTCCTTCAGCCATCATTCACTCATTTGCTGTGCAATGTATTTTTGTAGCATTTGCAACTGTATGACTGTTCCTATGTAGGATGTGTTTTGCTTCAGCTTTGCAATTACATTGCTTTTCTCTTTTTCATACTGATCTTAAGTGCTCATGATCAAAGATGCAGTTTCCGTAGAGCGGTCCTAATATTCTTAGCACTGTAGAAGAGACCAGAGTCCTTTCATCTAGGCTTTCGTTTGGGACGTTCGTTTTGTGACGCACATGGAATTCAAATCTCTGGTTTCGATGTGCACAAAGGCATTTTATAAAAGTTTTCACTTCAACACGAGACAAATTAAATCATACTCTGCAAATCCACCCCTCTCACCCACCCCTCTGTACTTCTCGCCGAGACGAGTATTTGTTCTTTGGCACATCAAAGCACAAACGCACCTCTGCAGCAGGAGCTCTGATCCACTGAGTTGTGTACCGCTAAATCGAGCTACGTAATGCTGTCTCACCAATTCAGAGTATCAATTACCACTGCATCTAAACTATAATTATCCATGTAGTCTTGTTAACTCCATCATCATGTACCTTGAAGGTATGCATATATATATTTTCAAGGTACAGGGATGTGGAGTTAAGGATAGTAAGTCTGTAGTTACCTATCTACAAATGTCTGTGGATTTACCAATAGTTAATAAACTGGGTGCGGTATTTTGACAGGACCCTTTTCCAAACCCTATAACATAGACACTACACCCCCACGATGCTGGATTATTATTTATTTTTACTGTGGCAGCATCAGATTTGAGGTTGCACCATTCTCCCTGTTAGACCAAATGTATTGTATTGTAATTGCCTTTATGTAGCACTTACTACCCCAGATGAGGTGTTGAAGTTCTTTTTCGGCAAGTTGCACGCTACTCTGGGACCCATAAAGGATTAGTGGTGAATTAGTATAGTGAAATATGAAAGTAATTTGAGTGGTGGAGATGTTAAGTCAGTTATTTGGATTAAGAAGGATAGCAGAGGGATAGAAGAGGGAAAAAGGTTTGCATTTATATAGCGCTTGCTACCCCTGATAGGGTGTTATGCCCTAATTTGGTAAGACATTAGACCCTCCCTCCACCCCTTTGAATTGAGGTGTCCAAGCTGCCATAATTGACAGCACTTGGACACTAGCTTGGCCCCCAGTTTCCCCTTCGTTACACATGCTCTACAGGGGTCTGCGTTCTACCTCACGGTCACAGGTCCAAATTCTGACGGGTCCAGTCAGCCTTTCATCTTTCTAAGGTAGTTAAAATAAATATCTTTGAGCTGCAATACACATTCTTTAACAGCACCAGTGGCCCCTGGTGGAAAATGTACGCTGTATAAACACGCCTGCCCTGTTGTATGAAAACCCCGACATCTCTACTTGTTACCAGGCTGTGACATGCTCTCTAGTGTGTCATTTACGATGTCTCATGCCTCCCGCGCAAGGACAGCGGGCGCGGCTCGGTGGCAGTTTTGCCCTCTGTGTGTTTGTTAATGGTGCTAGCCGGCGAGCAAACATCGTACTTTGTAAAGTTTCCCTATTGATTAGCAGTCTTGCGGTAGACCGGTTTAATGGCTGCCGAGGTGCTGGAAGAGCTCCAGGTGGGTGGTTTTGAAACTTCAGTCATTCCCCGCCATGCAGAAAACGCCGATATATTTAGGGAACGGTTAGCCCCACCTAGAGGTGGCACCTTCACGAACCAGCCAAAGCCATACGTTTTGAGATGATAAACTTTACAAGTGACTGGGGTGGGGGAGGACTGCTTATTCTCAATAATATGTTACTGTGTGCGGGGAACTGAGCGCCCCTCCTCTGGTGGGGAGGACAGAGAGCCACACAGTGAGGCATATGTTTCAGGCTGAATGGTCTGGCAGGCCCATTGACTGCTTATGGCTGTCTGATTTGCTACCCTGCCAGCTCAGAGGCGGCCATGATAACCGCACCAGACTTGGCCAAAGCAGGTCAAGAGGTGAGTCTGGTGTTTGCCCAATTTGGAAATGGCTGATTGTGCCACTAGGACAATGCCAGGCTGGACATGACAGCTTGGTGGAGGCAGAGGATGCTGTCTCCCTGCCTCCACACAGTTAAACCACCCATGCCTCTTTAAATCTCTCTGCGAAACAGAGGTGCCTTGAGAGCACCAATGGAGACACAGCAGTTGCTTGTTGGGTATCGAAGTGTCCCCAACCTTAAGTTACCCCGTACTTGCACAAACTGTGTATTCCAGAATAACCCACTGGAAGGAGTCCTGTGGCGGCCCCGTGGGCAGGCCTTTCTTCCATGTATCGCCTCTTGTGCCCCATTCTGTGAAGAAGAAAGGTGATACTGAAATGGGATACTCCTGAGACAGTGTGTGGTCCATATCCTTTTGAGCTGCCTGAATCAAGCACTGGCTTCAAGTTGTGCGACGTAGATCGGGGAGGACAGAATCCAAGTCAGATTTTCAGGATGTCCACGAGAAGCACACTTCCATACAATGAATATATGCATGGTAAATATTTTGGTAGTTTGGTTGTAATCCTGCCATGGCTATAGCATACTAGACCTATGTTGGACAGCTCTTCACTTGCTTCTGTTATGACTTTCTGAAGTACCCAACTCAGCAGTTGTGGTACATGACACCACCTGCGGTAACAAACTGCACATTAACCTATGTTTTAGATGAACATGCATTACTTTCAAAGGGTATTTTAATTTTCACAAGACAATACCTATTCCTCACTAACAAATTGTGTCCCACCGGAGCATGGCATCTGTGTTTACATCAGCTCAGAGTGGCATGGCAAACAGCAAGAGGCAAAAACATCATTTGCAGCACAGAACATCAAAAAACTGTAGCACCCTAATTAGAGACTGCATTGCAGTCTCCCTGGGTGGGAACATTACTCATAGGACATGGCATTGCCAAGCAAATCTAGGTGCATTGAAGATTTATTTCCTACATACCTTTTGTTTCCATACTTTGAAGCATTTATGTACTTGTGCATCACAGCAAATGTTTGTTGGGTTCCAGAGTAGCGTTCTAGTCACCGAAAAGCACTGAGACGCCTTGTCAGGGGAAGTAAGTGCTATATAAATACAATTACAAAGTTCATATGATACTCTCAAAATACCTCATAAACTACATTAGTACAATTACTTCAAGAAAATGTTCAAGTTAATATAGAAGCATCAAATTCATGCTCAGGGTTTCCTGTAAAGACATCAAGTCCATGTTCAAGTGCTCCTACAGAGACATTAACTCCATGTTCAAGTGCTCCTAGAGAGACCTCAAGTCCATGCCAAGTGCTCCTACAGAGACATCAAGTCTATGTTCAAGTGTTCCTACAGAGACATCAAGGCCATGTTCAAGTGTTCCTACAGAGGCTTCAAGACCATGTTCAGGTATCCCTAAAGAGACATCAAGTCCATGTCCAAGTGTTCCTACAGAGACATCAAGTCCATGTTCAAGTGCTGCTACAGAGACATCAAGTCCATGTTCAAGTGCTCCCACAGAGACCTCAAGTCCATGCCAAGTGCTCCTACAGAGACATCAAGTCTATGTTCAAGTGTTCCTACAGAGACATCAAGGCCATCTTCAAGTGTTCGTACAGAGGCTTCAAGACCATGTTCAGGTATCCCTATAGAGACATCAAGTCCATGTCCAAGTGTTCCTGCAGGGACATCAAGTCCATGTTCAAGTGCTCCCACAGAGACATCAAGTCCATGTTCAAGTGCTGCTACAGAGACATCAAGTCCATGTTCAAGTGCTCCTACAGAGACCTCAAGTCCATGCCAAGTGCTCCTACAGAGACATCAAGTCTATGTTCAAGTATTCCTACAGAGACATCAAGGCCATGTGCAAGTGTTCCTACAGAGGCTTCAAGACCATGTTCAGGTATCCCAATAGATACATCAAGTCCATGTCCAAGTGCTCATACAGAGACATCAAGTCCATGTTCAAGTGCTCCCACAGAGACATCAAGTCCATGTTCAAGTGCTGCTACAGAGACATCAAGTCCATGTTCAAGTGCTCCTACAGAGACCTCAAGTCCATGCCAAGTGCTCCTACAGAGACTTCAAGGCCATCTTCAAGTGTTCCTACAGAGGCTTCAAGACCATGTTCAGGTATTCCTATAGAGACATCAAGTTCATGTCCAAGTGTTCCTGCAGGGACATCACGTCCATGATTAAGTGTTCCTACAGAGACATCAAATCCATGTTCAAGTGCTCCTACAGAGACATCAAGTCGATGTTCAAATGCTGCTACAGAGACATCAAGTCCATGTTCAAGTGTTCCTACAGAAACATCAAGTCCATATTCAAGTGCTCATACAGAGACATCAAGTCCATGTTCCAATGCTCCCAAAGAGACATCAAGTCCATGTTCCAGTGCTGCTATAGAGACATCAAGTCCATGTTCAAGTGTTCCTACAGAGGCTTCAAGATCATGTCCAGGTGTTCCTATAAAGACATCAATTTCATGTTCAGTTGTTCCTATAGAGACATCAAGTCCATGTTCGAGTGCTCATACAGAGACATCAAGTCCATGTTCCAGTGCTGCTACAGAGACATCAAGTCCATGTTCAAGTGTTCCTACAGAGGCTTCAAGACCATGTCCAGGTGTTCCTATAGAGACATCAATTTTATGTTCAGTTGTTCCTATAGAGACATCAAGTCAGTGTTAGCTCTTGACCTGCGATTCTCTAGCAAACTTTGCACATCTTCTGGTGTGAACCTATTGTAGAGTGTGTGTTGAGTGTATAGACTCAAAGAGCTCTGAAGTGGCCATCAGCCAAAATGGAGGCACCCTACGATACACAGTAATTAAATATCATACAGCATATAACTCATACAGTGCACCATAAGGAGTCATACTTTACTATAGTTGTCATTAATATTATATTCTTTCTCTGCCTTTCCTTAGGATCTTATTTTTTTAAGAAAAAAAACGCTGCCCTGATGCAACCACCCCCGCCCCCCCCCCACGGCCTCCTATATGCTGTTCCTGACCCATGCATCTCCTTGAGTGCAATACTTGCTAACCTATCTCTTTCTGGGGTTCTAGACATCAACTTGCAAATGAGTATGCAGTGGAGCTTTTACAAGTCAAATGTTATATAAAACATGCTGCCAGTCAGCTACTGAGCTATGCTCTTGGTGCTTCAGCCAGTAAGTTCCTTGTCAACGCAGAGAACACTGTACATATCTTTGGGCCTGTGGACCTGAAAACTACCTGAATTTGAATTTCTATTAATCACGATTAGGGCTCCCGGTTTCATGGTATTTATATTTTAGTCATTTCTGTCTGTATTTATCCATATTTCTTTCTTGCTAATTTTACCAGTATTTATCCACATTTATTTAAAATGTTGTGAAATAATAAAGCTGAAATGTGTACATTTCTGCATTTACTTAACCAGTTGACGTACACTTGTGCCAGAACGCCTGAAAACTTTCAATGATATATACACACTCAGATGATAAAATATGCACTTATAAGAAATCATGCAAATTTTATTATCAGGGTTGTGCACATCTACTGCTGTTTAAGGCTCTTTATTAAATTTCCTTTATTTTTTTAATTCCCTTGCCAGTCACTCTGCACAGCTATTGGCCTGGCAGTCATGACTGATATAATTTAGAATCACTCAAATACAACCCAATTTCAGTTTTTCTCCACATTTTAAAAATAAAGACACGAAAAAATAAATGATTTTCTATCTGTATTTATCTGTAAAAATCAGTAAAAACGGAAAACAGGGAGCCTTAATCATGATTAAGTTAATTAAAATATTTACATGATGAGAGGAAATACGATAAACAAATATAAAGGCAGATAAAAAAAGCGTGTGTGATATCGAGAGACTCTTTTTTTCTTCCCTTTTTTCTCTTTTTTGTTTTGTGGGACCCAAAGATGTAGCCCATATGAAAGAAAATCGAGGACCTTCGGGTCTTGCGTATTCGGCCCATACAGGACACAGCTAGTAAAGTGGTAAAGAGTCTGCAGCCCGGAGAATTCCAAAGGATGTCCAGACTCTTTATTGTTATGATGGTCAAAAAGTCCAAGAACTGCTAACTAAGTGGCAAACGGTGGGGGGAATAATTCACTATTGTCTGTATTCTGGGTTGGGAGAAATCAGCCTTGGTGTCTGATCGGGGAAGGATCAATTCTGTTTGTTGTTATGATGGCTAAGACAACCCCACCACCATCAGTGGTGGGGGTTGGTGGTTGGTGGTATGACTGTTTGGTTTCTCTTTTCTTCATAGGAATCCTCTCTTTTTTAGTCTGTTTTCTTTCTGCGGGGAACTGTATTATGGTGATTTATTCTCTTTCAGACGTTTTTGTATGAGTGAGTAGGGTGGGGGTGCCGATTCAGCAAAGGGTCTCCATAAAAAACAACCCCATGAGAAGGGGTATTGGCCCTAAGTAGATGGAGCACAGCATGGGGGGAGGGTTGGTTCACCCGTTTGGGAGTCAGGGGAGGGTGTGTGGGGTGGTTTAGGGGTCAGAGGTGTGGTGGATTGGGACTATTAGCTTGTCTTACAGAACATTTGGTGCATTATTTTTGGCATTGTGATTTGGAGCTACAGTGAAAGAAACGTATATCTTGGTCTGGAAGTACATTTACGGATATGGTATATTACAATCTATAAGGTGGAGTAGCTCATGGACTTTGTGCTGTAATGGCAATAGCTACCAATGGCGGCAATCCTGGTGAGCAGCTGCATATCCTATCACAGAACATCAATGGGGTTAAGTCGCCACATAAGCACAAACGTGTACGGGAACAACTGAACACACTTAGGCCACAAACTCTCTGTCTCCAAGAGTCTCATCTGTCTCAGACCAAGGGTTAATTGTTAAAAGAACTTGGCTATCAGAGTCTGTCCATTTCTTGTTTTACTTCCGCCCAAAGGGGGGTTGCATTCCTGGCACATAATCGAAGGACTCTTTTTAAGACCTGTTTAAAAAGCTTTATGCTATTAGTGCCATCCAATGTCATCTTTCAAAACGAGTGCAGTAGTGGCAATAATCCACTTGCCTATTGAGTCCTGTACCCTAAAGAGAGATCTCTGAAATCCAACTTAGTTCCTATTGGTTCCAGCCAGACCCTCAAGATTGCCCCCCAAGATTTCAAGCTCCCTTACTCAGACACAGCATTGAAACCACTATCTGATGTTATGACTCCCCATGCCACTTTGCCCTCCATATCTTTCAGCTTTATAAATTTTGCAACAAGGGTGGTGGTTGCCCTTCATTCTCTTGCTACAGTAAAGACACTGATCAATCTTAAGATAGGCCCTCTGCATTGCTTGGTCTCTAAATGTTTAAATGGTACAAAGTATCTACTTGCATTGTGAGGCATTGTGTAGCAATTTGAGAAGAGTTGTTTGACAGCTTGAAGGGGATCCCATGTTGACAGTCTGTCACATGCCTTACAGTAGTCAGTGCCTTCCGCACATTTCATAGTCTCCTACGTGTCAGCAAATGTCAAATTCTCCCAGTCAGCCAGTTCCTGCTTTGCAGAAGCGACTTGTCCGTGCCATTTGACTTTGCTGAAAGGTTGGAGAAGAACCTCGGGGAAGCAGCATAGACTCAACCAGGAAAATGTTTAAAAAAAAGACAAACAGGTAAGGAGCACATCTGCTGTGGAGTAGGAAGAGAGAGCAACAAGAAACACATTGGTACAGAAATCACACAAGTGTATTTTGTTGCTTGCACAAGATCACACAGTTGGAAATTGAAAGTTGGAAACATAAGATCAGACTTGGACAGACTCCAAACTCTGCTCTAAGGCAAGAGCTGATAATTGTACCTGGAGGAGAGAGGTTTTGATGCACCCAATTAACAGCAGTAGATGAGCTAATGCGTTTTGAAAGGGTGCAAAACCAGGAGTATTGTGATCCAGTTCTCCCATGGGCAACAGAAACGCCTGATCTCCCAAGTTTCTCAATTCCAGATTATAGAACCTCATTCATGGCTATGCTTATTTTTGCAGTATGTATTTCTAGACCATTGCTGACCATAATAAATTCAGTGGGCGGAATTGTCTTAGTCGCGCTACGCAATGCTCCGCAAAACAGTAAAAATTCTCCGCAAGCATGTCGAAATTCAGCGACCACGCGGAATTGCTTGTTTGCGATGCTTTTTTCCTGTTCGCGAATGCTGTTTGCTTGCTCGGTTAAAAATATCTCGCAGACACACATTTTGTGAACGCCAACAAGCAAAAAATTTCACGAAGCCGTGGAGCGCGGAATTTTGGGGAATTTCACATTCTCCACGGAATGCGAAATTGCCCAAATTCCGCAAATTCCGCGAGCGGAATAGAATTTACCCCCCAGGCCTAATTAAAAGTAGAAGAAGAACAAGAAACATTGAGGACTGGATGACCTACTTACACATAGAAACTGGAAACCTAGTGGATCTGATAAGAATCTATCCCCCCACCCCGAAGTACCACAATTGATTGGTGCTTTCACTCATTGTGCCTGGGTGACAGGTCATCACACTGAACCTTTCCCTGCGTGTTCCTTTAGTAACTATATGAAACTTTTTTGTTCACGGCCATGATCTGGCAAAAAAATCTTCCCCCCCTTTTCCTTCCCATTTGCACCCAGCAGTGAAGCATTTTTGTGGCCATTATTTGTGATCTTGTGCCCTCTTATGGGCCTTTGTGCAGACATTGTAAAGTCTTTGTCTGCGGCGGCCTTGATGTAGCGCTGACTCAGATTCCCCAACGATGGCGATCTTTGTTTTCTCTTAGGACTCTTGGTCTAGGAGTGAACCCAAACATGGGCTGTGGGCAAAAGTAATGCATGATTCATGTTAGCATGGCTGCCTTGTGGCTTTCTTGCAAATCTAAGCAGAGTAGTGGTGGAGGCTTTGATTTCTTGCCAGCTTTGTCGCTTTCTGTGTGGACTTCCTCCATCCTTTTTTGTATTAGCAATCCTTACTTTTTATGTTTTAAAATGAGATGGTTATTGCCATGAGCGCTCTCTTAATCCTTTTCTGAGGCCTATGGTGCAGTCGCTCCGAAAGATTTTGTGGTTGGGTTTGGCTTGTTATGGCTATTATGTTGGCTCTTGCTTTTTTTGACAGACAGTTGTACCTGTTTTCAACGTTGCACCTTGAATCACTGACACTCAGTTGCATGGCTTTTGATTGGGAGGAAAGAGGGCATAACCAAATATATATATATTACCTACTGGCGGTCGCCAGTAGGTAGTTATAATTAGGACATTGTTTCTATTCAAAATGTGTTTTTTCTTTTGCCAATATCTTTGGCACCATTTGACGAATCTTCATGAAATTTTCACAAAAAAAGTTTCACTCAGGTCAGGTCTTGTCTTGAAAGTTTTAGGGTGATTTGTCAAGCGGGGCCGAGAAAAAAGGGGGGTCCTAAAACACGTTTTCTACGTGTTCATTTCTATTGGAATTTTGAAACGGGCTACAGCAAGAACTGCTGAACAGAATTACACCAAATTTGGCATAAAGCTAGGTCTTGGTCCAGAAAGTGTGCCTCTTTTTCAATGGTGTAAATCCGTTCAGAAGTTGCAGAGAAATTAAAAAAATAAAAGTATCACTATCTGAACACTGAAGAGGAATTGCGACTACTCCCAAGCACGAGCTGACTTCTGATTGGCTGCCAACACTCCAAAGCAGAATGTGCTGGCAGCCATCTTGTGGCTCGGCAACTGAGTCACAAGAAAAAGGTAAAAACAAAGGTAAAAAACAAGAAAAGGGGGCAGTGTAGAAATGCAGCCCCCTCCCCTTTAATTAAAATTATTATTATTTTTTTTTTAATTGAAACACTGGCCCCAGGGGATGGGGTCCCCAGGGCCATAAGTGGCCTGAGGAGGGGGGCCACATGGCCCCCTCCCAAAAAAATATAAAAAAAGAAGGCTGGCCGGGGGATGGGGTCCCCGGGGCCATAATTGGCCTCTGGAGGCCCTACCCAAAATAAAAAATAAAAAACAACAAGGCTGCCAGGCCCCAAGGGATGGGTTCCCCGGGGCCAAAAGCGGCCCAGGAAAGAGGGGCCACGTGGCCCCCCTCCCATAAAGTAAATTTATAAAAAAAAGAAAAAGAACTGGCAACTCGCCGGAGGCCCTGCCCCTTCCCTGCATGACTCTGCAAACGCACCCCCTGGCGCGTTCTAAGATGGGGAATTAAGTCCCCTTGAATACTGAGGGTCCCTGGGGACCAACTAGCCACCAGGTACCTCCAGCAAGCGCCACACAGCTGGATTGCGGGGATGTGGTCTGAGGCCACTCCCATTTTTACATCACTCTGCAAACATGCCTCTTGGCACACTGCTGGTGGGGCGATGAGGTCCACTTGTATCCCAAGGTCCTCAGGACACAAGTGGACTTCATCCCTTGAGCAGCAGTGTGCCAGGAGCCGCGTTTGCAGAGCGGTGTAAAAAGGGAGAGTGGCCTCGGACCACTCTAAGCAATCCAGGTGTGTGGCACTTACTGGAGGTACCTGGTGGGCTAATTGGCCCCCAGGGACCCTCAATATTCAAGGGGACTTAATTCCCAATCTTAGAACGTGCCAGGGGGTGCATTTGCAGAGTGGTGGGGAGAGGGGGCATGGCCTTCGTCCACCTCTCAGCAATACCACTGTGTGGGACATACTGAAGGTAAGAGGTAGGCTAGTTAGCCCCTAAAGGACCCCCAGCAGTGAAGGGGACTTCAATCCCCATCCAAGAGCATGCCTGGGAGCGCATTTGCAGAGTAGTGGGCAAAGGTGGCGTGGCCTGCTATGAGAACTTAGCAATCCTGCTGTGTGGGACTTACTGGAGGTAATAGGAGGGGTAGTTGGCCAGCAAGGATGTCCTTGGGGGCCAACTACCTCTCTTGTTACCTCCAGTGAGTCCCACCCAGAGGGATTGCTAAGGCGTCTTCGGAGGCCATGCCCCCCTTTCTCCACCACTCTGCAAACACGCCTTCTGGCAGACTACGGGATGGGGGATAAAGTCTAATTTACTCCTGAGGGACTTTGGGAGCAAAGAAGCCCTCCTGGTACCTTCTGTAAGTACTACAGAGCGGAAATCCTGAGCGCTGGTCAGAGGCCTAGCACCCTTTCTCCACCACTCTGCAAACATGACTACTATTTAAAGAAGTGTTAGCAATGTATTAGGTTTCACATTTGCGAGAGTTAGAGCTATTGGCGTTGTGGATGCAAAGTTTTTTACTAATGTTTTTTGGAGTGGAGAGGATGTACGTTGTGTGTAGTGGAATTATGTGGTATGTTGTGCAGTGGAATTATGTGGATACAAAGTATGTGGTATTTAGTTACAACGGTGGAGGGTTTCGTTAGGTTCGAGGAAGAATGGCGCTCAAGCGTGTGCGACGTGGGTCTCACTAAAATTTAATAAGTACGGTGCTGACAGGTCAGGGGAAACAAACCCAAAGAAATAACCCCTGCAACTGAATGGGTCAAGACCCACACAAAATGACAAGAAATGAAGTCCTGTGCAGACGTGTAGGAAAATGCTCTGGGTGTACCCGGTAAAGATTAAACAGAAGTCAAATATTACAAGTCTTCGAAATCATGAGGGTCGACATCAGGTGTATCATAAGCAACATTCAGACCAATACAGAATGTAAACAAATCAGCCGACACGTGTTTCGTCACACCGTGTTGCGTTATGACTCTTCAGGGCTGGGAAGGACACAAAACAAAAGAGATAAGTAAAATGGTCCGAAAGTCACAATAACGGGCTGAAATTGGCCACTGTGAGACAGTAATATTAATAAATAAGGAAACAGAAGAAATCTTTGGAAACAACTATGATGCGAACAGTACATGTGATTGGTGATTTGAAAAAGAGACCCGAAGGAGTGTTGAAGTCACTGTGAGGATGTGAACAAACAATCGAGCGTAGAGAAAGTAAATGGAACAAATATAGGTAAAAGATGAAGGAAGAGAAAACATAATTACCGACATTAAAGGGGTCATCACAAGCATTTCAAAATGATTACAGAAGGAAAATACAGAAAAAGAATCGTTGCAAGATAATAAACGGTACGGTCGGTACATTACATGAGAACAGTCAAGAATAAAGTGGTAAACTAAGGTGCTAGTAATAACCGACTGAGTGATTACGTCATGCACTGGTGTAAAATTGAATGAAAGAAAATCATGCCGTAACAATCCCAATTTGCGGTAAGGTAGGAATAGTACAGGGGAACAATCGAGAATACAGTGATAGGCTGTAGTACACATCCGATTGATTAAGTCATGAAATAATTAAAATTAGAAAACATTATAGATATGGCGTAATCGTTGCAAATAGTAATGATGAGGAAAATGTGCAATGTAAAGAAGAATCAGGCATAATAAAAAAGCATTACATGCTCTCAAAAACATTCTTGTGTACAAATATTAAAGTGGTGTCAGATAAACGCGTTAGTCGCATGCCAGCAAGTCGGAATCAAATGCATGAAAACAGAATAGGTAAAGCAAGTCTAAATTCTAATAACAGGGTCTCGAAAAGGCAGAACATTAAGCAACCAATATCGGTGGGAGAGAACAAAGTGAACTGAAACAAAATTGCACATTCAATCTAGAATCTGGTGGGTGCTCAAGATACCGATTACTGTAATAAATGTTGTGGTATAAATTCACATAAGCAAGAGAGAAGCACCGGTTAGCCGTATATCGGCACAAGATTGTGCCAGCAGAAAAACAAAGTGAGGAAAAAGAGAAGAAAATTAGGTAGGACAAAATTACCTAGTTGTAATTTAATGCAAGATAAAGGGAGCCGGGTTGTGGCACGAGTAAGGCCAAAACAACGGCAGGAGGGAGGTGGGAACCTCCCAGCGTGGAGTGAAAGGGCAGTAAGCCCGAGCCGAACGGGTTCGTATGGCTTCAAAAGGGTCTAGATGGGGAGTAGAAATGAAAAACAGTGAGGCTGGGCAAGGTGATGGCAAAAGGTATATGTCGCCGGCCAAGTGGGGTAACAGCTTACCGGTTAGGGTAGGATCTCGGGTGCGGGATCAGCGTGTTCTCCAGTGTAAGGGGAACGGACTCTAATGAAGACCGAAAGTTAAATAAAGCAAGCGTGTAATACACGCAAACGACTAGAGCGGGTGGCGGTGGTTCAGTACGGGAAACCGGAAGTGAGGATGAAAACGTTCACATGGTATTGGCAGTGGGCTGTACTGTGACGTCAATAAAAGAAAGAAACGTGAATGGTAAAGAGAAAATAGAAAATATGAGAAAGAAAATAATAAACTATAAGTAGGATTGACACTGAGAATTAGTGCGTGCGGAAGAACCCTGAGTAAGGGCTGGATCGGTGAAGATGAAATGCAAAGTAGGTAGGCTGAGAAAAGTACAGTATGGAGCCTCAGAGATAACGAGGGATAGACAAGGCAAAGTCTGGGCAAAGGCTGACTAGGTGAAACGAAGTGTTAGTAGGAAAGCTGAGAAAAGACCCAGTATGGAATCTCAGACATAAGGTAGGATAGACCAAATCCGGTGCATAGAGAAAAGGGTAGAGAGAAAGGAGTAAAGAATGAAGATAAGTGAAACATAATGCAATTGTATTGTCCTGCATATCCAAACTACAATTTAAAGGATTGACAGTTCTTACAAAAAACTCAATACTGTATGAGAAAGAACAACGGCATAAACAAAGTCAGTCTTTAGGTGTAATCATGCGGAACAGAAGTTGAACACAGAGACCAATGGTAGTGTGAGACAGGAAAAAGGAAATGTCTAAGGGGAACACAGCTAGGATCCCAAAAAGTACTGTAGCTCCTGGTCGATGTTAAGACCATGTTTGACCGACTGTAGACGCATGATCCATGGCGCCTCTTGTCTTCTCAGTTTCAATTCGCGATTACTGCCTCTGACATTACTTCTGGTGATGTCTATTCCAAAAAAAGAGAGGCTTTTGCGTGGTCCTTGTGTCTTGCATGTTGCTATGTGTGAGGCCATTGGATACTTGGCATCTTCATTGTGCATGGCCCTGACATGCTCACTGATGCGTTCTTTCAGATATCTGATTGTGCTGCCTACGTATTGTTGTTTGCAAGTACATTGTAGGATGTATACAATGAAGGTGGAATTGCAGTTGATGTTGTAGGTGATATCATATTTGTTGCCATTCCAGCTACTGAACTCTTTTGTGCCATTCATGGCCCATTTGCAGATTCCGCAACAACCACATTTAAAAAAGCCAACAGTGTGGGGCGTTAACCACGTCGAGGAGACAGATATGGAGCGTGGTACTGTTGGACAGAGTCTATTTCTTAGCGTTCTACCTTTTCTGAAGGTGATTTGAGGTTGAGCAGTTATGTTGTCTTTTAGTGATTTGTCAGCTAGTAAAGTTCCCCAATGTCTGTTGAAACTCTTTCGCATGGTGACACTGATGGCATTGTTCTCCGTGATGAGTCTTACAGTTTGTTTGTCTATTTCTTCGTGGGTTCTGGGTTCCAGTGTTGTCTCTCTTTTGATGCTGTTTATTCTGTTGGTAGCTTTCTTAATGATCTGTGGTTTGTACCCACGTTGGATGAGTCTGTGTTTTATGTCATTAAAGCAGCTTTCAAATTCCGTATCCTCACTGCAGTTCCTCCTGGCCCTGGTAAATTCTCCAAAGGGAATTGTTTGTATTTGGTGCAGGGGATGTGCGCTGTTGGCGTGGAGAATCGCATGACATGAAGTCTCCTTGCGGTATAGTTTGCTGTGTAAAAAGTCATCCTTGACGTATAGTTCAATGTCAAGGAAGGAGACACAGGTTGTGCTGGATTCACATGTGAATTTCATATCCATATTGTTGGAGTTTAAGTATTCGCAAAAGGAGTCCAGATTTTCTTGTGAGCCTGACCAAAAGAGCAAGCAGTCATCAATGTACCGTCCCCAGTAGACAATATAGTCCGTCCATTGAGCTGCTTTCCTGCCCCATAGCCATTCTGTTTCCAGAGCACCCATGTACAGATTAGCAAAAGACGGTGAGAACTTTGAACCCATAGCCACTCCCTTAATCTGTCTGTACCATTGGTGGTCATACAAGAAATAGTTATTATTAAGTATGATCTCCATCATGCTGATCACCATGTTGGTGTGTTCCCATAGTGTTGCTGATCTGTGATGAAGAGACTTGGACACAGCCTCTAGTCCCAGGTCAGGTTTGATGGACGTGTAGAGAGAGACCACATCAAGGGTGGCCATGATCATGTTGGGCTGCCACTGTATGTCTGTGAGGATACCTAGTTTGTGTTTGGTGTCCTGTATATAGGAAGGCAGATTCTTAACCATAGCGTTAAGGAATAGTCTTTCCTTGGGCCCCCCTATACCCGAGATTATCGGGCGTCCAGGGGGAAAGGGTGCTTGTTTGTGAACTTTGGGTAGAGTATACAACCAAGGATAGGTGGGTTGGCTACTTTCATGTAATGGGCCTCATCTTCATCAATGAGACCTATAGACTGCCAGGTCTGGAGTTTCTTGTTGATGAGACTGGTCAGGGAACCAATAGGGTTGTAACTGAGATGTTCGTAACAGGTCTCGTCTTGTAGTTGACTCATTATTTCGTTGTGGTAGTCCACACGGTTCATGACAATCACATTCCCACCCTTGTCAGCTTCTCTTATGATGATGTTTTGTTCGGCACTGAGCGTTTTGAGAGACATTCTTTCACCTCTGGTCAGGTTGTCTTTAGTTCTACGGGTTTTGGTCATGAACCTCCTTTCGTATTTGTCCAGATCTTCCAGTACTAGGTTGTGAAACACATCAATGGCATTTCCACCAGGGAAGGTTGGTGTCCATTTGGATTTGTTCTTTAGGCCACTCGGGATGGTTCCATAGGGATCGATGTCTAAATCTTGTAGCAGTAATTCTAGACTGTGTGGTGGATCGTCAGTCTCGGTGATGGACAAAAGTAAGTGTGTGTCATTCACATCTTTGATGGTTTGGGAGTCCATGCAGCTGGTATTATGAGTTGGCCCAGCTCTATTCAAGGGAGGAGGCATGGTTTCAAAATGTTTCTTTAGTTTCAAACCTCTAATGAATTTGAAGAGATCTATTTTAGATCTGCACAGGTCACCTGCTTCGTGAGGATTGAAACTCAGGCCTTTGTTAAGAAGAGAGATCATGCTGTCTGTAAGTGGCAAGGAGGAGAGATTGACTACTTGTATGTCTGTGTTGTTTATTGTTGTTTCTTTCCGCCCCCAGATCTCAGTTTCTTTTTGTACTGTTCGTTTTCCAGATCTTTTCCCTCTACGGGTTTTTTGTCTCCTGTGCCTTGCCTTTGCTGTGTTCTGGTCTCGCGTCTGATGGCCTGTACCTCGCGTAAAAAACTGGATGTTGTTGTTTTTGGATTGGACTGTCCCGGATTCTCTGATTCACTGTCACTTGTGAGTTCCGTGTTGAGAGATGAGGTGCTTGAAGAGACAGGGGATCTAGAGATATTGTCAGTTTTGGGGGAGTTGTGAACTAATCGATCATATTTACGCACATAGGTGAACACTCGGCCTTCTTTATAATCCGCTTCGTCTCTTTTAAGTTGTCTGGTTTTTCTTTCTTTTATATCATTCTGGTGTTTGGTCAAAATCTCGTTAAGGATGGCGTAATTTTTTTTGATTGCGTCTTTCAGGTTGAGTTCTTCTATCTCTTTTTCTAAATTGGTAATTTCTAGTTGTAATTTAGTTACTTTCCGTTCTGCATTTTCTAGCAAGATGTGGATTAGTGTTTTTGAGTTATTGGTTAAGGTTGCTTCCCATTTGCCCAATAGATCGTCATCAAGGTCATCGAATGTTGGGAATATCTGTGAACGTAGTCCCCTGGGGACTCTATTAAGCCTTAAGTATTGCTTCAGAGTGGCGCTGTCCCACCACCTAGAGTTTTCTGTCTTTTTTAGTCTCTCCAATTTAATGAACTTTTCCTTGAGTCCTTCCTTGCGTTGAGTGTTGCTGTTGGTGGTTGTACTGGTCAGTGGGATGCCTTTGGCTAGATTTTCGAAAAGATCTGATGCAACCTTGTCCCTATCCATACCAATGAGAGAGAACGTAGATTGGAAATAAAAAGGTATGTTTACTGTGCAATGCGGCTGCCCTTCCTACAGGTTGTTTTTGCCTTACTCGTGCCACAACCCGGCTCCGTTTATCTTGCATTAAATTAAAACCAGGTAATTTTGTCCTACCTAATTTTCTTCTCTTTTTCCTCACTTTGTTTTTCTGCTGTCACAATCTTGGGCCGATATACGGCTAACCGGTGCTTCTCTCTTGCTTATGTGAATTTATACCACGACATTTATTACAGTAATCGGTATCTTGAGCACCCACCAGATTCTAGATTGAATGTGCAATTTTGTTTCAGTTCGGATTGTTCTCTCCCACCCATATTGGTTGCTTAATGTTCTGCCTTTTCGAGGCCCTGTAATTATAATTTAGACTTGCTTTACCTATTCTGTTTCCATGCATTTGATTCCGACTTGCTGGCATGCGACTAACGCGTTTATCTGACACCACTTTAATATTTGTACACAAGAATGCTTTTGAGAGCATGTAATCCTTTTTTAATATGCCTGATTCTTCTTTACATTGCACATTTTCCTCATCATTACTATTTGCAACGATTACGCCATATCTATAATGTTTCCTAATTTTAATTATTTCATGACTTAATCAATCGGATGTGTACTACAGCCTATCACTGTATTCTCGATTGTTCCCCTGTACTATTTCTACATTACCGCGAATTGTGATTGTTACGGCATGATTTTCTTTCATTCAATTTTACACCAGTGCATGACGTAATCACTCAGTCGGTTATTACTAGCACCTTAGTTTACCACTTTATTCTTGACTGTTCTCATGTAATGTACCGACCGTACCGTTTATTATCTTGCAACGATTCTCTTTCTGTATTTTCCTTCTGTAATCATTTTGAAATGCTTGTGATGACCCCTTTAATGTCGGTAATTATGTTTTCTCTTCCTTCATCTTTTACCTATATTTGTTCCATTTACTTTCTCTATGCTCGCTTGTTTGTTCGCATCCTCACAGTGACTTCAACACTCCTTTGGGTCTCTTTTTCAAATCACCAATCACATGTACTGTTCGCATCATAGTGGTTTCCAAAGGTTTCTTCTGTTTCCTTATTTATTAATATTACTGTCTCACAGTGGCCCATTTCAGCCCGTTATTGTGACTTTCGGACCTTTTAGTTTACTTATCTCTTTTGTTTTGTGTCCTTCCCAGCCCTGAAGAGTCATAACGCAACATGGAGTGACGAAACACGTGTCGGCTGATTTGTTTACATTCTGTATTGGTCTGAATTTATAGACATAAAGAAAAATTTTGCTTATGATACACCTGATGTCGACCCTCATGATTTCGAAGACTTGTAATATTTGACTTCTGTTTAATCTCTACTGGGTACACCCAGAGCATTATCCTACATGTGTGCACAGGACTTCATTTCTTATGTGGTATTTAGTGTATAGGAATTATGTAGAGTGGGATTATGTGTTATGGAGAGTAATTATGTGGTATGGTAGTCTGTGTTGTGGGGTGGTAACCTCAGGTTTAGTCTTCCTCGTTTCCAGAGAAGCTATGAACTCAGAGAGACAAAAATCAGAAGGAATCACTGAGGAGCACTTGTGGACCTAGTCAGAGGTATGAGCAGGGCCACTGGAATTATGTGACTGTTTGGCTGCACCGACTTTCGCACAATTATACATTTTCTGCATAAGCCACATAGTTCATCATCTGTACCCTAATGTGCAGATTTGAACAAAAAAAGCCTTGTTTCTAGCTCAAACGGATCAAACGTTACCAAAAATGTATTGACAAGTGTTACAGCATGGTGGAAGGCCTTTTACAAACCTAGAATGGTAACCTGATACTTATTGGTAAATGTGGGTGTTAAATTGGTACTAATGGAGTACAAGACACTCTTGCTTCCCTCTGCGCCTCTCTTGCTTCTTTCTGCACTTTTCTTTCTTTTTCTGCACCTCTCTTCCCTCTTTCTGCACATCTGTTGCCTCTTTCTGCACCTCATTTGCTTCTTTCTGAGTCCCTCTTATGTCTTTCAGCACCCTTTTTGCCTGATTCTGCACCTCTGTTTCTTCTTTCTGCACTTCTTTTGTTTCTGCACCTGTCTTGCTTCTTTCTGTACCCTTCTTACCTCTCTCTCTACCCCTCTTCCCTCTTTCTGCACTTATGTTGCTTCTTTCTGCACCCCTTTTGCCTGTTTCTGCACCCCTCTTTCCTCTTTTTGCAACTCTCTTGCCTCTTTCTACACCTTTCTTCCCTCTTTCTGAACCACTCTTGCTCTTTCTGTACCTCTTTTCCTTCTTTCTTCACCTGGGTTTTCTCTTTCTGTACCCTGTGTGCCTCTTTCAGCACCTCTGTTGCTTCTTTCTGCAGTTCTCTTTCTCTTTCTGCACCCCTCCTGCCTCCTTGGGTACCCCTCTTGCCTCTTTCTGCACCTCTCCTACCCCTCTCTGCACCCCTCTTGCCTCTTTTTCCACCTCTGTTGTTTTTTTTGCACCTCTTTTGCTTCATTCTGCACTTTACTTGCCTTGTTCTGTACCCCTCTTGCCTCTTTCTGCACCTCTGTCGGTTCTTTCAGCATTGCTCTGGCTTCTTCCTGCACCTCTGTTCCAAATTTCTACATCCCTCTTGCCTTTTTCGGCACCTCACTTGCTTCTTTTTGCACCTCTGTTGGTTCTTTTGCACTGCTCTTGCTTCTTTCTGCACCTCTCTTGCGAATTACTGCACCCCTCATGCCTCTTTCTGCACCCCCTGTTTCTGCAGTTCTCTTGCCTCCTTCTGCACCTCTGTTGCTTCATTCTCCACTTCTCTTGCCTCTTTCTGCACCCCTGTTGCTTCATTTTGCACTTTCCATGCTTCTTTCTGCACCTATCGTGCTCCTTTCTGCACCCCTGCGTGAGAAGTTGGTCTGGTATATGCTGTCCACTAGTTATAGTGGGCATCTTGCACCAGTCCAAACAACCCTTATTGATGAATAGGTTTGAGACAACCTTTATTAGAAGCTATCTTAGTGGGAGCTATGGAGAGCAGCCTTCAGGCTAAGTCTTGAAGGAGTGTGAAGCAGCTTGGTTTATCAGATTATAACCTCTTAAATAACTAAGTGGAAAGTGAACCACACAAGGTATATATATAATATATGTATTTATTTCTAAACACTCTCTACTGACCTCTTTATGAAGTTAGAGAGCAAGGCACACAATAACACAGTTATTATACAACAGTAAATAGCACAATATACAATGGTCCCCGGGGGAGACCAAAACATATATTAAGAAGGTGGTATAAAAACCACAACTTGACTTGACACAGTGCCTAGAGCATGTAGAATCACTGGGACCTTAAGGAACCACCCAAAGCAGTGACTCCTGAGACCCACGGGGATGTGCGCAGTGTGAGAACACAGCCGCGAGCCCCATAGAATTAATTAGGAAAGTCGCAGTTGGAATTTTGAAGAATAAGGACACTTAGAAGAGGACTTTGAGCAAATCCCTTTAGATTTAGAGGGTTCTAGGGCCAGCACCCATGGCAGCACTGGAGTACTCGTGTTACCTCACCCAGGGATGCCGGGTGCATAGGTGTCAAATGGTGTCCGGAATCGCCGTTGATTTCAATGGCGATGTGCTGCAAAGTGATGCTGCCATGGAAAGGAGAAGTGTCAGGGTGATCCAAGTCTGGATCAAAGATGTAAGGAACCTGAAAGCAGAGGGGACAGAGTTTAGGTCACTTGTCAGTGACCAGGGGCACTATAGACGAATGCCCACCGATGTCGGGTGTTTCAGGTGTGAAGAGGTGAAGCTAGACTCCACTGCCACGGGGACCAGGAGGCGTCGATGATGACCACAGGCCACAGGCGTGCTGTCCCACAAAGGATGTCAAGTGCTGGGGGGTCAGTTTCCAGATTGGAGACCAATAAACCTTGGCAACAGCAACCCACGCAGTGAGAGGAAAATGGCTTCGGTGTAGACCAGCAAGGTCCTGTGGACTCCCCAAGCAATGGAGAGTCAGGGCACATCTGGAGCAAACAGGAAAGCCTGTTGAAAGTTAAAGTACCCTTCTCAGAGACCCACAAGTCGACAGACAAGGGATCGCGAAGGGACCTCGAGAGGAATCACTAGATATCAGCCCATGGGTCACTCGAGGAGTGTAGGCCAGCAATCTTCAGTGGAATCACTGCTCGAGGTCTGGACTACAGTTAGCCCAAAGCACCGCCTCAGGGATCGCCAAGAAGCATATTCTGCTGAAAATGGCCACTGTGTTCAGGGGTTCAGGTTGCAAGGTCCCTACGAGGGCTTTGGATCTCAAAGTTGCTGAAAGCACGGCTCGGCCTCGGGGAAGCTTGGAAACCCATCTTCTGTGTTGTAAAATTGTCAGTGTCCTTCAGGAGCAGCATCGATGCAAACCGGACAGATGAGTCTTTGGTGCTTGCCTTGCAGGGGAGTAACTCCTTTGCTCCAAGCGAGATTATTCAGTCATCCAACGTTGTGTAGATAGTAGAAGTTCTTGGATTCTGTAGCAGAGTTTCATCCAGGTAAATCTAAAGTCCTGTAGTCAGGGTTTCCTACTTTAGACCCAAGGAAGGAGTGGGACAAACTCGGGGGACCCACCTATGGGAGTGTCAGGACAGAGAGGTGGCTACACCCATATCCTTTATCCAGTTTCATGTCAGAGCAGGGGATGAGTGCCCCTTCAACCAGTTTGAGCTGGACTATGCACAGGGACACCAAATGTTCCCCCAGTGCAGACGTCAAAGCGCTCTTGGAGTGCATCCACCCAGCTCCAATACACTAAAGCCTGTCTGGGAGGTGGTTACATCTACTTGTGACAGGAAACCTATTGTCAAGGCCTCCCCTGCCAGAGTTTTTTCCAGCAGTAGGAGGGCAGATTCGTGTCTGTGGCTGGCAGCATCCATTTTGTGATGCCAGGGTCTGTGAAGCTGTAACCGGGTATACCGGTGCTGACATGTTTCTCCCTCTAGTAGGGTGGAATCATACCTCCCACGCCAGTAACTGGTGTGGGGGAATGATTCCAAGGTGTTTGACACCAAACATTAAATGTTTCCATGCAGCCATTCCAAAGTTAGCATTTACCACGAGGTTATAATGCACTTAACAGTATATGGTTTGGCTGCATCACAAACAACCCTGGAATAAAGCTTCCGAAAGCTGCAGAGGGGCTCCGCTCATGCATGGGTACCCTCTGAAATGAAACCCAGCACCCTGTCTTCAGCATTGTTAACGCCTGCCATAGGGGTGATGATAGGTTTACGTTTGCAGTGATATGGAGAGATATAGGTAACCTATTTCTCAGTAGGGGGTGCATACACCACCTTACACAGGCTGCAGTAGCAGACCTGTTGTGTCATTTTCAATGGCTTCCCAGCGGTGGCATAATACATGTTGCAGCCTCTGGTAGGCCTCTGGGGTACCTATGCCCTGGGTACATAGTATACCATATACTAGGTACTTATAAGGGTACCCCAGAATCCAATCTGGAGTGTACCTAAAGTACATGGAATCAATTTTGACAGGAAGCTGCTAGGCTAGGGCCCTGAATAGCAGGGTCCCAGCCAGACTAAAGCAAAAAAACTGTGAAACATCAGCAAACAGTGGAGGTAACCATAAGAAGCAGATCCTACTCTCCTACAACCTGTTGTCTCTTTCTGCATTCAACTTACCTCTTTCTGTTCCTTTCTTGCTTCTTTCTGTACCCTTCTTACCTCTCTCTCCACCCCACTTCCCACTTCCCTCTTTCTGCATTTCTGTTTATTCTTTCTGCACTTATTTTGCTTCATTCTGCACCTCACTTACTTCTTTGTGCACCTCTCTTGCCTCTTTCTGAACCTCGCTTGCTTCTTTCTGCACCCCTTTTGCCTGTTTCTGCACCCCTCTTCCCTCCTTATGCAACCCTCTTGCCTCTTTCTACACCTCTCTTCCCTCTGTTTTGCACCACTCTTTCCTCTTTCTGTACCTCTGTTCCTTCTTTCTTCACCTGTGTTGTCTCTTTCTGCACCCTTCATGCCTCTTTCAGCACCTCTGTTACATCTTTCTGCAGTTCTCTTCCCCTTTCTGCATCCGTCCTGCCTCTTTGTGTACCCCTCTTACATCTTTCTGCATCTCTCCTACCCCTTTCTGCACCCCTCTTGCCTCTTTTTCCACCTCTGTTGTTTCTTTCTGTGCCTCTTTTGCTTCATTCTGCACTTCAATTGCCTCGTTCTGTACCCCTCTTGCCACTTTCTGCAACTCTGTTGGTTCTTTCAGCACTGCTCTAGCTTCTTCCTGCACCTCTGTTCCAAATTCCGGCATCCCTCTTGCCTTTTTCTGCACCCCTCTTCCTTCTTTCTGCACCTCTCTTGCCTCAGTCTGCCCACCTGTTCCCTCTTTCTGTACCTCTTTTGCCTGTTTCTGCAACTCTCTTGCCTCTTTCTGCAGTTCTCTTGCCTCCTTCTTCACCTCACTTGCCTCTTTTTGCACCTCTGTTGGTTCTTTTGTACTGCTCTTGCTTCTTTCTGCACCTCTTTTGCAAATTGATGCACCCCTCTTGCCTCTTTCTGCACTCTTTTTACCTGTTTCTGCACCTCTCTTGACTCTGTCTGCACCCCTGTTCCCTCTTTCTGTACCTATTTTACCTGTTTCTGCAACTCTCCTGCCTCTTTCTGCAGTTCTCTTGCCTCCTTCTACACCTGCTTCTTTCTCCACTTCTCTTGCCTCTTTCTGCACCCCTGTTGCTGCATTCTGCACTTTCCATGCTACTTTCTGCACCTATCTTGCTTCTTTCTGCACCCCTGTTGTCTCTTACTGCACTTGTCTTGCCTCTTTCTGTACCTTTCTTGCCTGTTTCTGCATCCCACTTGCCTCTTTCTGCACTTTTCTTGCTTCTTTCCACACCTCTGTTGCTTCTTTCAGCAATTGTCTTGCGTCTTTCTGCACCTTTCTTGCCAGTTTCTGTACCTCTGTTCCTTCTTTCTTCACCTGAGTTTTCCCTTTCGGCATCCTTCATGCCTCTTTCAGCACCTCTGTTGCTTCTTTCTGCGGTTCTCTACCTCTTTATGCACCTCCCTGCCCGTTTCTGTACCCCTCTTTCCTCCTTTTCCACCCCTGTTGGTTCTCTCTGCACCTCTTTTGTTTCATTCTGCACTTCACTTGCCTCGTTCTGTACCCCTCTTGCCACTTTCTGCACCTCTGTTGGTTGTTTCAGCACTGCTCTGGCTTCTTCTTGCACCTCTGTTCCAAATTTCTGCATCCCTCTTGCCTTTTTCTGCACCCCTCTTCCTTCTTTCTGCACCTATCTTGCCTCAGTCTGCCCACCTGTTCCCTCTTTCTGTACCTCTTTTGCCTGTTTCTGCAACTCTCTTGCCTCTTTCTGCAGTTCTCTTGCCTCCTTCTTCACCTCACTTGCCTCTTTTTGCACCTCTGTTCGTTCTTTCTGCACTGCTCTGGCTTCTTTCTGCACCTCTGTTCCAAATTTCTGCATCCCTCTTGCCTTTTTCTGCACCCCTCTTCCCTCTTTCTGCACCTTACTTGCTTCTTTTTGCACCTCTGTTGGTTCTTTTGTACTGCTCTTGCTTCTTTCTGCACCTCTTTTGCAAATTGATGCACCCCTCTTGCCTCTTTCTGCACTCCTTTTACCTGTTTCTGCACCTCTCATGACTCTGCACCCCTGTTCCCTTTTTCTGTACCTATTTTACCTGTTTCTGCAACTCTCTTGCCTCTTTCTGCAGTTCTCTTGCCTCCTTCTACACCTGCTTCTTTCTCCACTTCTCTTGCCTCTTTCTGCACCCCTGTTGCTGCATTCTGCACTTTCCATGCTTCTTTCTGCACCTATCTTTCTTCTTTCTGCACCCCTGTTGTCTCTTTCTGCACTTGTCTTCCCTCTTTCTGTACCTTTCTTGCCTGTTTCTGCATCCCACTTGCCTGTTTCTGCACTTTTTTTGCTTCTTTCCACACCTCTGTTGCTTCTTTCAGCAATTGTCTTGCGTCTTTCTGCACCTTTCTTGCCCGTTTCTGTACCTCTGTTCCTTCTTTCTTCACCTGAGTTTTCTCTTTCGGCGTCCCTCATGCCTCTTTCAGCACCTCTGTTGCTTCTTTCTGCGGTTCTCTTTCTCTTTATGCACCTCTCTTGCCCATTTCTGTACCCCTCTTTCCTCCTTTTCCACCCCTGTTGGTTCTTTCTGCACCTCTTTTGTTTCATTCTGCACTTCACTTGCCTCGTTCTGTACCCCTCTTGCCACTTTCTGCACCTCTGTTGGTTGTTTCAGCACTGCTCTGGCTTCTTCTTGCACCTCTGTTCCAAATTTCTGCATCCCTCTTGCCTTTTTCTGCACCCCTCTTCCTTCTTTCTGCACCTCTCTTGCCTCAATCTGCCCACCTGTTCCCTCTTTCTGTACCTCTTTTGCCTGTTTCTGCAGCTCTCTTGCCTCTTTCTGCAGTTCTCTTGCCTCCGTCTGCACCTCACTTGCTTCTTTTTGCACCACCGTTGGTTCTTTCTGCAATGCTCTGGCTTCTTCTTGCACCTCTGTTCCAAATGTCTGCATCCCTCTTGCCTTTTTCTGCACCTCTCTTGCCTCAATCTGCCCACCTGTTCCCTCTTTCTGTACCTCTTTTGCCTGTTTCTGCAACTCTCTTGCCTCTTTCTGCAGTTCTCTTGCCTCCGTCTGCACCTCACTTGCTTCTTTTTGCACCACCGTTGGTTCTTTCTGCAATGCTCTGGCTTCTTCCTGTACCTCTGTTCCAAATGTCTGCATCCCTCTTGCCTGTATCTGCACCCCTCTTCCCTCTTACTGCACCTCACTTGCCTCATTTTGCACCTCTGTTTGTTCTTGTGCATTGCTCTTGCTTCTTTCTGTACCTCTCTTGCAAATTGCTGCACCCATCTTGCCTCTTTCTGCACCTCACTTGCTTCTTTTTGCACCTCTGTTGGTTCTTTTGTACTGCTCTTGCTTCTTTCTGCACCTCTTTTGCAAATTGATGCACCCCTCTTGCCTCTTTCTGCACTCCTTTTACCTGTTTCTGCACCTCTCATGACTCTGCACCCCTGTTCCCTTTTTCTGTACCTATTTTACCTGTTTCTGCAACTCTCTTGCCTCTTTCTGCAGTTCTCTTGCCTCCTTCTACACCTGCTTCTTTCTCCACTTCTCTTGCCTCTTTCTGCACCCCTGTTGCTGCATTCTGCACTTTCCATGCTTCTTTCTGCACCTATCTTTCTTCTTTCTGCACCCCTGTTGTCTCTTTCTGCACTTGTCTTCCCTCTTTCTGTACCTTTCTTGCCTGTTTCTGCATCCCACTTGCCTGTTTCTGCACTTTTGTTGCTTCTTTCCACACCTCTGTTGCTTCTTTCAGCAATTGTCTTGCGTCTTTCTGCACCTTTCTTGCCCGTTTCTGTACCGCTGTTCCTTCTTTCTTCACCTGAGTTTTCTCTTTCGGCGTCCCTCATGCCTCTTTCAGCACCTCTGTTGCTTCTTTCTGCGGTTCTCTTTCTCTTTATGCACCTCTCTTGCCCATTTCTGTACCCCTCTTTCCTCCTTTTCCACCCCTGTTGGTTCTTTCTGCACCTCTTTTGTTTCATTCTGCACTTCACTTGCCTCGTTCTGTACCCCTCTTGCCACTTTCTGCACCTCTGTTGGTTGTTTCAGCACTGCTCTGGCTTCTTCTTGCACCTCTGTTCCAAATTTCTGCATCCCTCTTGCCTTTTTCTGCACCCCTCTTCCTTCTTTCTGCACCTCTCTTGCCTCAATCTGCCCACCTGTTCCCTCTTTCTGTACCTCTTTTGCCTGTTTCTGCAACTCTCTTGCCTCTTTCTGCAGTTCTCTTGCCTCCGTCTGCACCTCACTTGCTTCTTTTTACACCACCGTTGGTTCTTTCTGCAATGCTCTGGCTTCTTCCTGCACCTCTGTTCCAAATGTCTGCATCCCTCTTGCCTGTATCTGCACCCCTCTTCCCTCTTACTGCACCTCACTTGCCTCATTTTGCACCTCTGTTTGTTCTTGTGCATTGCTCTTGCTTCTTTCTGTACCTCTCTTGCAAATTGCTGCACCCATCTTGCCTCTTTCTGCACCCCTTTTACCTTTTTCTGCACCTCTCTTGCCTCTGTCTGCACCTCTGTTCCCACTTTCGGTACCTATTTTACCTGTTTATGCAACTCTCTTGCCTCTTTCTGCAGTTCTCTTGCCTCCTTCTGCACCTCTGTTGCTTCTTTCTGCGGTTCTCTTTCTCTTTATGCACCTCTCTTGCCCGTTTCTGTACCCCTCTTTCCTCCTTTTCCACCCCTGTTGGTTCTTTCTGCACCTCTTTTGTTTCATTCTGCACTTCACTTGCCTCGTTCTGTACCCCTCTTGCCACTTTCTGCACCTCTGTTGGTTGTTTCAGCACTGCTCTGGCTTCTTCTTGCACCTCTGTTCCAAATTTCTGCACCCCTCTTGCCTTTTTCTGCACCCCTCTTCCTTCTTTCTGCACCTCTCTTGCCTCAATCTGCCCACCTGTTCCCTCTTTCTGTACCTCTTTTGCCTGTTTCTGCAACTCTCTTGCCTCTTTCTGCAGTTCTCTTGCCTCCGTCTGCAACTCACTTGCTTCTTTTTGCACCACCGTTGGTTCTTTCTGCAATGCTCTGGCTTCTTCCTGCACCTCTGTTCCAAATGTCTGCATCCCTCTTGCCTGTATCTGCACCCCTCTTCCCTCTTACTGCACCTCACTTGCCTCATTTTGCACCTCTGTTTGTTCTTGTGCATTGCTCTTGCTTCTTTCTGTACCTCTCTTGCAAATTGCTGCACCCATCTTGCCTCTTTCTGCGCCTCACTTGCTTCTTTTTGCACCTCTGTTGGTTCTTTTGTACTGCTCTTGCTTCTTTCTGCACCTCTTTTGTAAATTGATGCACCCCTCTTGCCTCTTTCTGCACTCCTTTTACCTGTTTCTGCACCTCTCTTGCCTCTGTCTGCACCTCTGTTCCCACTTTCGGTACCTATTTTACCTGTTTATGCAACTCTCTTGCCTCTTTCTGCAGTTCTCTTGCCTCCTTCTGCACCTCTGTTGCTTCTTTCTGCACCCCTGTTGTGTCTTTCTGCACTCATCTTCCCTCTGTCTGTACCTTTCCTGCCTGTTTCTGCATCTCACTTGCCTCTTTCTGCACTTTTCTTGCTTCTTTCTACACCTCTATTGCTTCTTTCAGCAATTGTCTTGCCTCTTTCTGCACCTTTCGCGCCTGTTTCTGTACCTCTCTTGCCTCTTTCTGCAGCTCTCTTGGCTCTTTCTGCACTTCACTTGCTTCTTTCTACACTTATCTTGCCTATTTCTGCACACTTGTTGCTTCATTCTGCACTTTCCATGCTTCTTTCTGCACCTGTCTTGCTTCTTTCTGCACCCCTGTTGGCTCTTTATGTACCTCTTTTGTCCTATTCTGCACTTTTATTGTCTTTTTTAGGTCTCGCTGAGCCCAGCGAATGCGCTGGCTCGGAGAGATATTTTGTATGTGGCTTTTTTAAGTGCTGCTGGCTGGCCCAGCGCTTGCTTGCGCGTGAGCGTGCACGCGCGCAGCCGCCATGCGCTATGCCAGCCAGCAGCACTAAGGAACGCCTTTAGAGCGTCATCGTGATCACTTTCGCTTTCACATCGATGACTTTCATGTTTTTTAAGAAAACAAAGGCCGTGCGCGCACACAACTCCCGCTTCTTCCGCCGCGCGCAGCCAATGCTTGTTTTTTTTATGGGCCCAAAAACGGTTCTCGTTCGTTGGGCACTAGACAATATAAGTGCACTTCCTAGGACCCAGCATGTAAGTGGTTGTTCACAACCTACTCTGTAATGCTATTACAGCAAGATAGTTTCAATCCCTGTATGGCATACTTCAGATAGCCTAATTTGTTACAGGGCAGCTTTTCAGTCTGAGCTACTTGCACAAATTCTCACTTGTTTATTCTGAAGTGGTGCAGCAGCACTTTCACGTGAGGCGCCTACCGCATAATTTATTTGGTATTGCTCACTGAAGTGATTTGTTACAAAGGTGAAGCTGCTTCAAAATGCCCTCTTTATTTCTGCTAATTTGTTTGCAGCGTTTTCCCTAACAGTTTTACAGTCTCATCGCCTAGGAATGCATTGCTTAATTATCACAAGACATTTGCAAACACTTTTTAATTTATGGCATAATGTGCCATTACAGATAGGGCAAGGAGATGTTTTTACAAATAACAAATGCCAATTGTTCACAAAATCTTAATCCTCAACAACGCGCCATAGTCAAATGTTTGTTCATTTTACTTTGCTTTGAGAGTTCTGACACAAAGGTACCATAAGAAGCTCCCCGAAGAACGTATTAATGAATTTGAGTGTGTGATTTGATTAGTGCCTCCTACCTTATGTGGGGGCATTACATGGCTTACCCACATAGATAACATTCTACACCATGTAGGGTGTGGGGTTGTTTTTGTTTTGAATCTGAGAAGTGTTTTCATTCTGCGCATGATGGCTACAGAGAGTCTGTTATGTTATGGGAGACTGCGGCTAGACATCAATTTAATACTGCTATAAAGGGTGAAACATTGGCAGCGAAGCAACTCGTGTCATTTAGACACTGTGAAATGAGTAAACGGATACCAAAGGGTCAAGACTGGGAATGTCATGAGTATTAGCCATGAGGCATTTCCTTCATAATTTGAATGGCATGGATACTGCTGATGATCAAAAACACTCTTGAGTCTGGCAACCTGATAGAAGCGACAAGTTTTTAAAATGCGCATATGACACCTATTCTAGCAAGGCTGCTAAAAGCAAAAATCTTGAGCTCTGAATCTCCCATATGTGAAAGAGCATCAGTCAGGTGAGCTCTAGTCAGCTTCTGGCACAAACCCTAGTCTGACTGGCAACCCTGCACATGCAAGGGTGAGACAAAGCTCTTGGTAGGTTGCTTCCCCAACAGTGCAAGGGTGATTTGGTTTTCATTGTTAACCTTTTGACCTCACTGCTGATTGTGTGCCCCATTACTTGGCTTAGAACCTAGAGCTTTGTTCCTCCTACACAAGGAGACATCCATCTAATCTTCCAGAATGTCCTCCCACAACAACATTTCCACATTCATTTACAAGTCTCGAATTACATTTTGGGGTCAAAGGAGACTTCCCTGCTTTTGTTTTGTTTATTCTTAGCCCATTTCTTCTTTGAACTGTAAACCTTGTGAAAAACACCTTTTATGTATGTTTCCATAAGTAATTTTTCCTAATTATCTAATTTGTCTGGTCCTGTACCTTGCCTCCACGAAATATTTACTTCAACTTCTAGCAATACTATCATAGTAGATAGTAGGTGCCATTTAGTGTCCTAGGCCACACCCAATTCAGCCTCTGAATGTTTACATCAGTCAGCAGTATGTGTTTTAGTCTACTGGAAACTACATCTCAAGTCTGCCCTGGTACTGCAGTTCATTTCCCTGTCTTGTTCATCCAAGAAATATGGCCATCAGCAATATAGGCACAATGTAGGGGTAAAAAAATCTAACCTCCCCTTACTACTTAAGGTTGATTGCAGTGTCTTGGGCTAGACTTGCTGTTTTCTGGGCACTCGGCCATGTTCAGACAACCCATCCCTTTGCACAGATTACCAGCAATTTCTTTATCGTGGCTAGAAGACTAAAGTACGCCGCACGGGGGAAATCAAATTCCTGTCCGTCTCGCTCCCCCTTGCTGGTTTAAGGCTGGTTGCAGTGTCTGCGACTCCTGATTCATGGGCAGTTGGTCCCATTCTGCTGACCACGCCTGTTGTGAACCGCAGTCTGTACTGTGGGATGCCAAGTGCAGTTATGAAGTGGTTGCTACTTTATTGGAAGAGATAGGTGATTTGGAGTTTTCTAATGCATCTTGCCACAACTATGCAAGAGATCATCTTGATATTCTGTACAGGATTGTGGATTTTATAGCCCTAAGCAAGTCATAATTGCTGCTCAGTATTTACAATGTTTTTAGGTCTCGCATGCGCTGCAAAGGAGGGCCTTTAGCCGTCGCTCTGGTCATTTCCAAGCACACACGCGTGTTTGTGGCGGCATCCGCATTGCGCGCAGCGGCGCGCCACAAGCACAAGTGCAGTGCCCTCACCCTCCGTTTAATCTAAATACGCTCCTCTCTTCGTCTTTTCCCCTCCCTCCCCAATCTATGCCTTGCGTGCGGCTTTTTTTTACTGGACGCATTGTCCACTTCATAGTGTTTGCATTTTGTTTTGCCCTCACACTCCGTTAATCTGTCTGCCCATCGCACCACATTTTATCAAAGTTAATGCAGAACTTAAGGGCGGCCCCTCCTCTCCGTCTTCCTCTGGGTGTCTCTTCCCTGTTTCGGAAAGTGGTCGCACAAGAAATGGGAGTGCTCAGCTATTGCCACGTTTGGTCCCCCTGAAGATTCAGGCCAGGGTTTCTGCATCCTCTCCTGCTTTCTCCCATCACATCCCAGCCAAACCTGGCTTACAACGTAAAGAGGCCTTTTACTCTTCCAGTAATGGTGCCAGTGTCTTCCAGAATCTTTACCTGTAGCCTGTTCCGGGTGGCTTACCCTCGGCTGGACGCGGCCTGAACGAAGTATTCCTCACCAGAGGCACAGCTTCAGACTGCTCCGACAAGGCCTCCGCTCCACCCTGCGTGCCATGAAAGAAGACATGTAAAGTGCCCCAGTGATACTAAGGGCGCCCCCTGTCTGTTATCCATGGAGACGCGTTTTATACACCGCAGTACAGCAGCAGTACACGGGTTGAAAATGCTTCTCTTTGCGAACTACCTGCAAGGTTAAACTGTTTACAGACATTTCTGATGCTGTTCGGCGCATAAAAGAATCCATGTAATGAATAAATGAATTTCATTTTTTGATATTTTTTGCACAAGCAACATTGTACCTTTTTTTCCTCAAATTTCTTGTGGAGAGTTCGTCTGAATTAACACTGAGCATACATTGGAACAGACCTTCAATGTTATTGTAAACTGCTTAATACTGATCGAACCCTACAAATGGCATATATGAGGTACTGTGCTCTAAAAGTGCTTTTAGAGCAACGGTGTTGTTTTTTAGTTTTCTTAAACGCAGTCACAGGTTGCACCATTTAATCGACAGAAGGAGTCTGCATTCGAAATTTATGTAGATCACATTTGCCACTTGAAACTGGGTAAATGCTCGTCCCGGGTGAATTTTAAAATGATGCTGGCGTAATTTAGGCATGTTCATGTTACGCTTGTGACACAAATTCCTAAAATGATGCCTTGCTGCGTAATTGCATTGCAGTTAGCAGCAAAATTATATAGTGGTAATGCAGTAACACGAACAACAAGAATGCAAACTCCTACTGTTAGTAGTACTGTTTTTACATGCTGTTTTTTTAGCGCAAAATGCATACTCACATCAAAAATTGATGCAAGGACTCATTTTGTGCTAAACAATGGACTTGCGTTTCACATCAATGTGTAATTTTTTTGAAATTTTGAGTAATTATGCTAAAGCATATTACATGAATTTCGCCAACCGCAATACAAAACCTCTGCTACCTAAAAAATAAACCAAGGTAGTAGAACTATTGCTTGAAGAACCACAGTTTTTGTAATTTCTGATCATTTGCTGTAGTATAATTAGACAGAGGTTGCCGAGTGCAGAGGAAACAAGCATTGGCATAGCCAATAGGTCTCGCCTTTGGGACCTTATCAGTATTTAGTTATGCAGCACAATATCCTTACTGCAACATCAACTGTTGCATGGCTAAACACTTAAAAGGTCCCAAAGGCGAGACCTATTGGCCATGCCTATGCTTGTTTGTAGTTCTCGTGTTTCTTTCTGTACCTCTGTTGCTTCTTTATGCACTTGTCTTGCCTCTTTCTGCACCCCTGTTGCTTCATTCTGCACTTACCATGCTTCTTTCTGTAACTTTCTTCCCTGTTTCTGCATCTCACTTGCCTCTTTCTGCACTTTTCCAGCTTTTTTCTACACCTCTGTTGCTTCTTTCAGCAATTCTCTTGCATCTTTCAGCAGTTCTCTTGGCTGTTTCTGCACTCTTGCCTCTCTCTGCACCTATCTTCCCTCTTTGTGCAACTCTCTAGCCTCTTTCTACACCTATCTTCCTTCTTTCTGCACCACTCGTGCCTCTTTTTGTACCTCTGTTGCTTCTTTCTGCACCTCTCTTGCCTCTTTCTGCACCCTTTGTGCCTCTTTTAGCCCCTCTGTTGCTTCTTTCTGCACTTATATTCCTCCTTTCTGCACTTCCTCTGCCTCTTTGTGCACCTCTGATGCTTCTTTCTGCACTTCTGTTCCCTCTTTCTGCATCTCTCTGGCTCCTTTCTACACCTCAATTGCCTCTTTCATCCACCTCTGTTGCTTTTTTTATGTACATCTATTGCCCCATTCTGCACCTCACTTGCCTCTTTCAGCACCTCTGTTGCTTTTTTCTGCAGATCTCTTGCCTCTTTCTGCACCTCTCATTTCTCTTTCTGTACCTCTCTTGCCTCTTTCTGTACCTTTCCTGCCTGTTTCTGTACCTCTCTTGCCTTTTTCTGTACCTCTGTTGCCTCTTTCTGCACTTCTCTTGCTCTTTCTGCACCCTTCGTGCCTCTTTCAGCACCTTTCTTACTTCCTTCTGCACCCCTCCTGCCGCATTCTGTACCCCTCTTGCCTCTTTGTGCACCCCTTGTGCCTCTTTCAGCACCTCTATTGCTTTTTTCTGCAGATCTCTTGCCTCTTTCTGAACCTCTCCTGGCTCTATCTGCATCCCTGTGCAATCATTCAGCACCTTTCCTGCCTGCTTCTGCACCTCTCTTACCTCTTTCTGTACCTCTGTTGCCTCTTTCTGCACTTTTCTTGCTCGTGGTACACCCTTTCAGCACCTCTGTTACTTCTTTCTGCACTGCTCTTGCTTCTTTCTGCTCCATACTTGCTGCTTTCTGCACTTCTATTGCTTCTTTCTACACCTCTGTTGCTTCTTTTTGCACTTCTCTTTCCTCTTTCTACACCTCTGAGTTAGATGTAGTTTTAATCCCCCTTCTCTATTATGTACTAGGGCCTTACACGGTACGTCATACCAATTACAGGGGTACCCCAACCCATAGTGTACCCTAGTGTATGTAGGTGTTTTCACTGTATTCTAAGTGTCTTTCAGCATAGCACTGGCTCCGGGCCTGGTTAGTCAGAGTCAGTTGCCACCAGTACCAGTCAGCAAAAAGTTGGGGGCACAGGATGACTTTGCAACATGGCCTCTTTCTGCACCTCTGTCGGTTCTTTCTGCATTTCTCTTGCTTCTTTCTGCACCTTTCTTCGTCTTTCTGCACATGTCTTACCTCTGTAGGCATAGTTAGAAATTAGCATTTAAAACACCTTTGAAATTCTCTGAAAAAACCATAGGTTTCAGGGACGTTATAGTTAGAAAATAGCATTTAAAAAACCATTGAAATTCACTGAAAAACATCATAGGTTTCAGGGACGTTTTAGTTAGAAATTAGACATTTAAAAAACCATTGAAATTCACTGAAAAACACACAGGTTTCAGGGACATTATAGTTAGTCGGACATTTCAATCGTACAAAACCAGAGAAATTCGGCCGCTTTAGTCAGTTGAGTTAACTATAACTCGCGCCCCTGCAATGCACTACAGATTACGTCACATATTACATCACTCATGACATGGTCAGTGACATCACTGATGACATCACTGATGATATCATCCACTTAATATCTGATTTACATCATCACACCCTAATATAACCTTTCATACACCTACTCTAAAATACAGACTACCATAGACACACCAATGCCAGTTAGTACATACCCACTGACTGATTCTGCTTATCTGAGGGACACCTCACCGAGCTTAATCTATGGGTGGCCATCCTGCCACCAAGCAAGCACCACCCCGGAGGAAGGGAGGCCATGGAACTTGGTAATTGCTAAATTGCATTTATGGAGCATCAGAAAGGGATTGGGGAGTGTTACGCTTATCGAGGCCCATCCGAAGGTCTTAAATTAACAGGCATTGCGAGTGCATCCATCTGTGGACTGATTTCCGGACTCCATTTCCCATAATGCTGTGTATTAATTAGCCCATTCAGGAAATCATAAATGCTATAAAACGGAAATGGATTCCGGCATGCACTCACCAGCCTCTGAGGAAGAAATGAAATTCGAAACGCGTCAGCCTGTCAAAAATTCAGCTGTTAGACTGCATCGAGAAGTAATATACCATCCATACCAATAAAAAGCTGAATGCAGCAATCTGGTGGCTTGAGTGCTGCTTAGCTGAGAAACAACTCTAACTCTGGGCAAAGCACTACGTTACGCTCGTGTAGTTTGCGAAGTTTGCGCTACTTCTCAATACACGAAATGCACGTAGCACAGTGCATACACGCATAGCGTAGCGTAGTGCAGCGGTCATTTTTTGCTTGCTTGCGTGGAAAATAAACCTCCCGGCAAGATTCTCAACGCGGGGAGGTCAGGTTTCTCATTGCGAGTGGTCGCGTAGGCTCGCGACCGCTCGCGATGAGAATCCACTAGTCCGCGTTGAGAAAGCTGCCGCTCGAGTAGAAATCTACTCGAGCGGCAGAAAACGATCGCTTGCACTGTGCAAGATGCAGTTTGCACTGACTGCACAGTGCGGACAAGCATCCGGCACTGTGCAATCAGTGCAAACAGCATTTTGCACAGTGCACTATGCAGTTTGCGTAGCTACACGTAGCTCGCGTAGTGCGAAGTGCACTTCGCGTAGTTACGCGTAGCGCTACTTCGCAAACTACGCCCAGAGTTAGACAACTCACCGAGCTTAATACACATATATATCGGGACATGTGATCAAGGCCCGAGTGGGGGCTGAAACGCGTCATGTCGGACAGGCTCGATGTAATTCTAATAAATCAACTTTGATTGGCACTGATTTTGGGTTCGTTCCTCGTCTTTTCTACAGAGACAGCAACTCAGACGAGTTTACCTTCATATATATATATATATATATATATATATATTCACTGAAAAAACCATAGGTTTCAGGGGTGTTATGGTTAGCTGGACTTTTCACTTGTACAAAACCATTGAAATTCCCCCGTTATAGTTAGTTCAGCTAACTATAACTCGCGCGCCCGCAATGCACTGCTGATGACGTCATATATTACATCACTCATGACATGGTCAGTGACATCACTCATGACATCACTGATGACATCTCAAATGACATCACTGATGACATCATCCAGTGAATGTGTGTTTTTCTGAAAATTAAATATGTTTTATATATGTATATCTCAAGGTCGATGGAAGAATAAATGGGTATATAAGTGTCTAAATGGATGATTTGCTTTTGAAAAATTGATTGTGTAACTGACTGATTAAGTGTATCATATTGAATACATGGCTTAGTGAGTAATGTTTAAATATGTAAATATCTGTATCAGTCTCTCACTTTGGGCCTCATGTAGGTAAATAAAAATTACCGATTCTTAAATACCGAACCGTACCGAATCGGTATTTAAGAATCGGTAAGTTATATGTAGGTAATAATTCGGTAATATTTACCGAATCGGTAGCATTCGGTAATCAAGAATCGGAATTTACCGAATCGGTAAATACCGAGGTGGTATTTACCGAATTGGTAAATACCGAAGTGTAATTTACCGAATCGGTAAATACCGAATCGGTATTTACCGAATCGGGAAAAAAAAATCACATGACTGGATGAAACAGCCAATCCTGTGCAACCACACCCCACCCAACCAGGAAGTGGCCACACCCAGGCAGGTGCACGCAATTAACAGACTCTGGAGAGGCTTGGAGTGCAGAGGAGAGGCAGGGAGCCAGTGCCTGTTTGTGCAGCACAAAAACATCATGTCGACGCAGAGGACAGTGAGAGATGGAGGGGAAAGGAGGAGGAAGATGAAATTCAGCCCCAAGGAACTCCAGGTGCTGGTGGAGGAGGTGGTGAAGCAGCACCAGAAGCTGTTTGGGAGGCAGTCCCTGCAACTGCCTGAGGCAGAAAAGCGCAATATTTGGCTGGCCATCCAGGCGCAGGTCAATGCTGTGGGAGTGACCCACAGGGACATAGAGGTCCTCAAAAAGCACTGGTATGACCTGAGGATTGTAACCAAGAGGAAGATGGGGGAAATCCAGAAGGAGGCCAGCCAGACTGGAGGTGGAACCAACAGGGCACCTGCCCTCACCGAACTGGAGGAGCTGGTGGAGGCCACAATCGAGCAAGAGAGCGTTGTGGGCCTTGGGGATGCCGACAGCTCTGCCAGAGCCGCCACCCAACAAGGTAAGACGAATGCACAGCAATGTAGCCCCCCCTACCCCTATCCCACATCCCCCATTGTGAAATGAGTATCCCACTCCAGTCCATGTGTTAGTGCAGACAGGCAATGCATTCTGGGAGATGTAGTCAGGGAAACCCCAACCATGAAGTAAATAGCACTGGTCAACAAGGCGTGTTACACATTAGCCACAAGCAGGCAGAGGACAATGTGAGAGTGTAACATGATTTTATTGTGATGCTTGCAATGCAGCCCTTCAGGTACACTGAGCCGATGTTGCATTTCTGTCCACAGATGTGACATCGCGCAGGACAGGACATGCTGCAGGAGAGAGGGCACACCGACCACACAGATCAGCTCTGGCCAGCACAAGTTCAGCCCAGGGAGCAGTGCCACAGGCAGCCGCACCACTAACACATGCAGCCTTGCCTCAACCAGAGCCAGCCTCACCTCAACCAGAGCCAGCCTCACCTCAACCAGAGCCAGCATCACCTCACCCAGAGCCAGCATCGCCACTCATGTTTGAGTCACCGGCCACATCACCGCCTGCATGTGTGAGAATGAGGAGGCGTGCTGCCGCCAGGCTGCGAGCCTTAGACACCTCGTCTGACGACAGCAGGGGCCCTGAGCAAATTACTATGCCCCAGGATGGGAGCCATGCCACTGTGCCCTACACCTCACAGGCAGAACAGACGGGTGCAAGAGGGCGCCGCAGGTCGCGTGTCCAGAGTCCACCAGCAAACATTGACAGCCATGGTTTCTTCTCGGGGCTCGAGGGCAAAATGTTAAAACAACAGCGCCTGCAAACAAAGGCAGTCATGTCAGTCCAGAGGCATATACGGTGCATGAAATCAACATTTGTCAACATGGACAAGAACATCAGCACAATGGCAGTGGGGATGGGTGAAATGGCAGCGGGCATTCGGGACATGTCCCAGTCAATCCAGCAGTTGTGCAGCAAATTAGATGCTGACATAGATGCACGGCGCCGGGAACGGCAGAGGAGGGACACTAACACCAGGGCACTCAACCGTCTGGCAACTGCCACTTCTCTACTCTGCCGGCGCTCTGTGTCGATGCAGGAGGGCCTGACACACTGCTGCAGCGACGTGTCTCGGGGGATGGTGCAGGTCACAAATGCACTTGAGGTGCTATTAACAAGTCAGGCAGCCACAACTGCTGCAGGGGATGCTGCGGAGAGCATCGACTCCAGCAGCAGGAGCAGCATCACACCCCCCGTCCCAGAAGCACGCAGGAGCAGCAGGCGGCTTGGGGTTGGCAGTAGTGAGGATGCTCAATCCGTGCCATCCCACACTGCAGCGCGTGTGCGCAAACATTGATGCAGCCCTGCATAGCCAATTCCCAATGGGTGACGTAACCCTGGACTTACCCCTTGTAAATATGCTATGTTGCCAGATTGGCTTGATCTTGTTGGAATGGCGTAGTGCCGCATTAAAACTACGTCATGACATACCACAACTGGCTGTGTCCCCTTACTTACTCAGAAATAGTTGCATGTGATCTCTGCCCGTCTCTCTCTCCCATCCATTGCAGTTGGCACTCCAGCTGCGTTGCCCTCTGGCTGGCCTGACTCATCCTCGTTGTCCTCAAAATCTGCTAGTTCCACCTCTGTATCTCTCTTCGTGGCAAGGTTGTGCAGCATTGCACAAGTGGCAATGATCTTGCAGCAGTTGATCGGTGTGTACTGGCGTGCACCTCCGCTCTTGTGGAGGCAGCGGAACCTGCTTTTCAGTAGTCCAAACGTGCGCTCCACCACATTGCGTGTAGATTTATGTGCCACGTTATATCGTCTCTCACTCTGGGTTGATGGGTGTAGGTAGGGAGTGAGGATGAATGACCGGCAGGCATATGCACTGTCGCCTAGGTGAGTAAAAGGGAACCATCAGTCACATGCCTCTATACACTACGATTTGCAGGTTTCATGGGGCGTCACTGTTACTTACCTAGCAGGTATCCCTCTCCAAATTCTCCGGCAATCAGTCGTGTGTAGATCCCACTGTTCTGGAAGATGTAAGAGTCGTGGGTGCTCCCAGGAAACTTCGCGACAATATCAGTGATGATGTTCCCTGCATCACAGATTACCTGCACATTGATGGAGTGGGTGGACTTTCTGTTCCTGTAGATGTGCTCAGTGTCAGCTGGTGGGCAGATTGGGATGTGTGTGCCATCAATACAGCCAATGACATGGGGGAACTGTGCCATGTGATAAAAGTCAGTTTTAGTTTTCTGCAGTTCAGCCTGTGTGTTTGGGAAGCTGATGTAGTGGTGCATTCTCTGCATCATGGCATCCAGGAACTTCCTGAAGAAACGGGACAGGCAACTCTGGGATACACCACCCACCGCAGCTATCACCCCCTGGCAACTGCCAGATGCCAGTAGATGTAGGCTGCAGAGCACCTGCACATGTGGTGGTATGGCATGCGCCCTTCTTGTTGGCTGGTCCAGGAGTGGGTGCAGGTCCCTTATCAGGTCCATGATGGTTTGGGGGTGTAGCCTGTACCTTTTATGTATCTCTGCGTCAGTCAGTTGGAAGAGTGTGATGCGCTGTCTGTAGATGCGTTCCTCCCGTCTCCATATCCTCAGACCTGCTGCCTGTAGACGTAGGCGCCTTGCAATGACATACAGAGCGGCCATGTTGTCCACGCTGTTGCATTTTGGGATTGCTTATATGCTCTGTTGATGGTTACCACCTGCTTTCACTCAGTGTTAATTACCGACTCTTAATTACCGAATTTCATGGATTTCTTAATTACCGAATTTTCCTACATGTCTTTTTCAGTTTTACCACTTCATCTTTACCACTTCATATTTACCGATTCATATTTACCACTTCATATTTACCGAATCGGTAAATATGTATTTGGTAAATATGAATCGGTATTTTAGAATTCGGTAATTATGAATCGGTATTTACCGCTTCATATTTACCGAAAACTGGTTTTTGGCCTCCTACATCTCACTTGTCTAAATACCGGTCGGTAACGGCATATTTACCGAATTTCGGCCGTTACCGACCGGTATTTAGCTACCTACATGAGGCCCTTTGTGTATAAGTGGCTGCATGGGTTGGTGAGTAGCTACATGGGTGTCTATATAGGTTATTAGTTGGTTTTTGAGTATCAGCCTGAGTGTCTGCATGGTTCGGTGGGGGGTATTACGTAGTGCATAGATGCATGAATGAGTGACTCACTGTTTGTATGTGTTGAAGACAGCATGTGTGCAGGACTGTATGGGTGGATGAGTGTGTGTATGGGTGTGTTAGTGAGTGAATGACTGTCTCAATAGTGTCTCTATGAGTAACTTCTTATGTTTTAAACTAGTATATGTGACTATTGGTGTATATAAGTGAGTATATGTGAGAGTGAGAGATTGAAAGAGTTCCTGTATGAATAAGTATGTGTTTCTATAAGTGATTGTTTAAAAGACTAAGTATGTGTAAGTTTCCGTAGAAGTAAGTGTGGTGGTGTGTGTATAACTGTATATGCAAGTAAATGTATGTTTGATTCTTTATTAGCATGAGTGACTATGTGTGTGAGTAACTCTATGGATGAGTGGCATTGTGTAACAGGATGTATCGGTGTATGAGTACATATGATGAGTGAGTACATGTATGAGTGACTGTATAGGACTGTTGGTGAATGAGTGGATGTGTATGTGGATCTTAGAATTACTCAAGAGGTTGTTGTAACTGGTATTGGTATGTCCATTGTTTTGAAAATTTGAGTCTCTATTTTTGAATGTGTGTATCAAAGGTTATATTAGGGTGAGAGGAGGTCTGCCACTCTATCACAAGGATGATGTCATCAGTGATGGCATCAGTGATGTCATTTGAGATGTCATCAGTGATGTCATGAGTGATGTCACTGACCATGTCATGAGTGATGTAATATGTGACGTCATCAGCAGTGCATTGCGGGCGCGCGAGTTATAGTTAGCTGAACTAACTATAACGGGGGAATTTCAATGGTTTTGTACAAGTGAAAAGTCCAGCTAACTATAACACCCCTGAAACCTATGGTTTTTTCAGTGAATTTCTGAGGTTTTTTAAATGCTAATTCCTAACTATAACGTGCCTGAAACCTATGGTTTTTTCTGTGAATTTCAAAGGTTTTTTAAATGGTAATTTCTAACTATGCCTACAGAGATAGGACATGTGAAGAAAGAAGAAAAATGCACAGAAAGAAAAAAAGAAGTGCAGAATGAAGCAACAGAAGTCCTCAAAGACGAAGAAAAGTGCAGGAAGAAGGATAACGTGCAGAAAGAACAAAAAGAAGAGCAGAAAGAAGCCTTGTTGCAAAATCATCCTGTACCCTCAACTTTTTAAGACGGATATTGGTGGTAACTGAGTCTGACTAACCAGTCCTAGAGCCAGTGCTATGTTAAAAGACACTTAGAATACAGCCTGTTGGGCTAGTTGGCCCTCAGGGACCCTCAGTATTGAAGAGGAATTAATTGCCCAACTTACAACTCGCCAGGGGGCGCGTTTGCAGAGTGCTGCAAGGAGGGGGCGTGGCCTCCGGCACAATGCCAGTCTTTTATTTATTTAAATTTTTTAAGAAGGGGGGCTGTGTGGTTCCCCTTCTTATTCTAATTTATTGGCCCTGATGACCCCATCCCCCAGGGCCTGTCTCCTAATTATATTTTTTTGACCCCAATCCCCAGGGCCGGCCACTGTTTTTAAATATTTTAAAAAAATATATATTTATAGACACACCTAGGACATGCTGGACAAACCGTACGTACCTATCACCATGACGATTTGAGTGATATTCATTAAAAGGCGACTATGCATACAATGAATCCACGTGGAATGTATTTACACCACTAGTGAAGCTCTGACATGTCTGATGCCCTACCGTGCCTAATCCCGGTAGACACCCTTGTCGTTTATTTATACAAACATGGGTAGCTATTGACGGGCACATTTAATACACATGCACACCAAGCCATTCAAAGGGGATTCGACAAAAATTCAACCAAAACTATGCAAGAAACCCCCCTCACGGTTAATAAAACACACATCCACTGCCGGATGTGTAATACTTTTTATTTTACTCTCTGGAAAGGGGACGAACATCACTTGAGAGTCACAGCGCGCTCCTGGCAGAGCCCAATGCTGTGTTACACCCACCATTGCCTGCTGAGTGCCACACACCTCTGTGTTGTATTCCACTAGCTAGTGCATATGCTATGACACTCTCTAGCCCATGTGCACTGTAACACCACCCCGTGAATATGTCATGCCACACTTGTCTTCGCACGGGTTATATTGCCGCATCTAACGTGCCTTCCTCGATGTGTATGTTATAACGTACAGCGCTATGCCATACATATTACAATCTGGGATCAATATCTTTGTCACAGTGCATATGCAACGTTACACTCACCAGCACATATTTTATATTACAACTTTAGAGACTAGTTAGGTTGCACAACACTTCCCTGTGCATATTATACTCCAAGGCGCATATCGCATAGCACGCGCTAGTGCCTGTGCTATCTCGCGCTCTCCAATGAATCTGTCATTGCGCACAATGTATTGCATATTATATTTCACGCCCGGTTCATCTTATATCACACTTTTTGGTGCATAGTTTATACCATACACAATATCTAGTTTTCATTTTCAATCGTGATCTCAGGACTATGTTCTATATAACACTGTGTTCACCTACCCTTTTCACAGGCATTACATTTTGCGATAGGGGGTGGAGGGTCAGGGGGTGTTTCTGCCAAGTGAGCCCGGAGTCACAGTCACAAACGTCCTCTTCTTCCTGAATAAAAGTGAGATTATGCTGTATACTTGTTCATATTTTAAGTAGTTTGCACAGACACACGATTCAAAAACAATAAAGTTCCTAATACCCGCCTTCTCTGAACAGTTAGCTTGCTGCCCCATCCCCCTCCTCCCTATCCTCTGTTGTGTGAATCCATGGACTAGCCTCCTCCCTCCTGCCATGCATGGTCTGATGTGCTGCCACTGCCCTGAATTTAGTATGATGTACCAGTCCACTCCTCCTGCCCTCCATTGCCCAATTCTATGCCCCATCATTGACCTCCTGCTTAAACTCTGTGCTTAGCTTGCTGCCCCTATTCTCCTCCCCCCTGCCCTCCGATGTCTTTGTGCATGCTCCTGCTCCATCCTTTTTGCCCACCATGTTCCATGGACCTGCCACTCCTATCTACTCTGAGTGTTCTGTTGACCTGCCACTCCCCTCCCACCTGCCTAGCATTGTCAGATGACTGTAACCTGTCCCTGCCACCTCCACCCTGCCTGTCCACATGCCATGCCCCTATCCTCTTCCTCCTGTCCTACATGGTCCATTGTACTGCCACACCCTTCTGCCCTCCCTGGTCTGTTGTGCTGCAACTGCTCCTCCTGCCTGCCCCGTGCGGTCTGTTGTGAGGCCCCTTCCCCTGAACTTTCCTGTCTGTGCACAGGTCCTGACCCTCCCTTCTATCCTCCATCGTCCTTTGTGCATGCCCCTGCACCCTCCTTCTTGCCCATCATAGCCATTGTGCTGCCACTAACCCTCCCACTTGCCATGTATGGTCTTCTGTGCTGCCATGGCCCCTCCCACCTTCCCTGTGTGGTCAGTTAGCTGCCCCTGACCCCCTCCCACCTTCCCTCCATAGTCTGTGTGTATGCCATCACAGTCTCACTGTTGCTCTTCATGGTGTGTCTTGCTTCTAGTGCCCATCCTGCCTGACCTCCATGGCTATCTTGCTGCTCCTGCCCTGCCCCCTTGCCCCCAGCCCTCTGTTTACATGTGCAGATCCCTACTCCCTCCCTCCTGGCTTGTCTGTTCCATTGTAATGCCCCTGATCTGTCCCTCCTGCCCTTTATGGTCTGTTATGCTGCAGCTTTCTCTCCTGTTTGTCCATTATGGTCAGCTAGCTACCATTGCCTCTTGCCCCTCTGTTCTCTGTTGTCCATGTGCATGGTCCTGTCCCCTCCCTCTTGCTTTCTATGGATTGTTGTGCTGCACTCCCGTCCCGCATGCCCTGTGTGGTGTATTGTGCTGCTGCAAACCCTGATGCCTGCCCTGCAGGGTCAGTTTGGTGCACCTCTCCATGTCCCTCCTGTCCTCTGTTATCCAAGTCCATGTCCCTACCCCATTTCCTTCCATGATCCAATGTACCATACTTGCGAGCATTTTGAACTTGGTAAGAGGGAGATTTTGAAAAAAAACTGGGGTATTGATTTTCCCCTTTGAGTTACATTGAAAAAGAGGAGATTGTAGACAGGAGACAGATGAAATAAAGCCCATTTGAGCTTAAAAACATTGGACGTTTCCTGGCTGAAACGGGTCTGTTGGCATGTATGGTTGTACTACCATTGCCTCTTCCTTCTGCCCACAATGGTCTATTACATTGCCACAGCCTCTCTTGCAAGTCCTGTATTGTTGGTTTGTTGCCCCTGCCCCCCTTTCCACTGCCCTCCATAGTCTGTTGTGCTGCCACGGCCCTTCCTGCCTGCTCAGTGTGGTTAAATTGTTGCCTTTGCACCCTCCTACCTGCCTTTAATTTTCAGAGTCCGTGCCCCTGGCCTCTGCCTCTCAACAGTATCCTAATGAACAACTAGATTGCTAACATTCTATATTTATTACAAAAGTGTGGAACGCCTGACGTCATCTTGATGTAATCAAAACTGTAATACCTAGAGCATTTCCTTTAGAAATTACATATATGAGAGGGTCTTATTGGCATCAAAATTATGGTTAGTGCTCTAAAAGACTAAAATAAGGACATATGTTCTGAGTTTTCAAATAGCGACAAAGCACTTTTAAATTATTTGTTATCTTTATGTTTTTTTATCCAGTTGACCACTTGATTAAATGTTGCACTTAAGGGAGAGGATGTGGTGTTACTTCCAGAACTGCAGACTTTGCAACTGGGGAACCAGGTTGGAGTTTCTGCTTCAGCTCGACATTCTGTGATTCTGGTCAAATCACTTAGTCTCCCCATGTCTACAACCAAAATGAATTTGTTCTTGTGTGATGTAACCAATGCTCATGTAAAGCACTCCAATACCTGACCGGTCTGCACTATATAACACTGCAAAAACACAAAATAATAAGTGTTTTGCACACTTCTGTCATTGGGCTATATTTGGGCTACATCTGGGTGATTTTGGGCTACATTTGGGCTCTTTTGTCTCCGGTGGCCATCTTGGGAGATTTATTTGTTATGAAGTTTCCTAATTTCCTCATGTACTGCAGTCTCCTTAGTAGGAAATGCTTTCAGTTTTTTACTTTGATTCCATCATGAAGGTATTCAGATATGTCTCACATTTGCCATAAATTCTGAATGTTAGCACTCTAGTTGCTCATTAGATCACTGTAGTAAAACTACTGTTCGCCATGGAAGTCTGCTCCTGGTATTAAAAGTGCATGTTTCAGTCTGCATGTCAGAATTTTTTAATGAAATAGAAGAGGATTTGAGAAGTCACTCAAAATGTGCCTTTATTTTCTTTCTTCAGCATTAATCATAATTTCTATGGCAAAATGAACCCCCTCATTGTGTTCCTTTTTAAATTAAATGTTTTAAGTGTTACCAGTTTATTCCAATCAAGATGGCTTCAGGTGTGCCATAGTTTTGTCATAATGGAGACAGTAAGCGCTCTAGTTGTTTTTAAGAACACTCTGGGACATTCTGTCATTGGGCTATACTTGGGCTACATCTGGGTGATATTTGGGCTACATTTGGGCTCTTTTGTCTCTGGTGGCCATCTTGGAAGACTTATTTGTTATGAAGTTTCCTAATTTCCTCATTTACTGCAGTCTCCTCAGTAGGAAATACTTTCAGTTTTTTACTTTGATTCCTTCAAGAAGGCATTCAGATGTGTCACACATTTGCCATAAATTGAGAATGTTAGCACTCATTTTGCTCATTAGATCACTGTAGTAAAGCTCACCAGGGAAAACTGCTGCTGGTATTGAAAGTGCATGTTTCAGTCTGCATGTCAGAATTTTTTAATGGAATAGAAGAGGATCTGAGAAGTCACTCAAAATGTGCCCTAATTTTTCTTTCTGCAACACTAATCATACTTGTTATGGATAAATGAACCCCCTCATTCTGTTCCTTTTTAAATTAAATGTTTTAAGAGTTACCACTTTAATCCAAGCAAGATGGCTTCAGGTGTGCCATACGTTTATCATAAGTAGGACTGTTAGCGCTCTAGTTGTTCTTTGGAACACTCTGGGAAGCTGCAGTAGAACACAAAGGAATCAACTGACAGTCTCTGCCCTTGTTGGATGTACATGTTTTACTGAGAATGTCAGACTTCATTCTCACATGACTGAGAAAGATAATGTGAATTTACAGAAAATAAGCTCTCAGTTTAGCTTATAGATCACCTTCCAAACCTCTGTGGGAAAAGCATGAGAAAATATTTTTCTCTCAATCATGATATCCCAGCAGAAGGCTTTTTCACATGGTGAAATCACCTTAGAACACACCACAATTCCTAAAATGAGTATGGTACCATCAACAAATGATTTATAATGTAACTAAAGTCTTAAAACCTTCTATTAACTGCTATGCTTTTTAAAGAGGTGCTATCATGTATATTGGTCCCAAGATGGCTGCCAACACTTCTTGGATGAAGTGCTGACAGCCAATCAGATCTCAGGATGAGATGTGTGGTTAGGCTCCGCCCACATATATATATGATTTTACTTTTGATTTTCTCAGGAACTACTGAACAGATTGACTCTATATATGCAAAAGGCTCATCCCTGAGCTGAGGACTACCTCTCTGCCAAATTTCAAGTAATTCTGTTCAGCCGTTCGGGCTGTACCTTGGACTAAATGTCCCTATGGAAAATTGCATGGGGAAAACGCGTTTTGGGACCCCCCTTTTTTCTCAGCCCCCGCTCGACGAATCCCCCCGAGACTTTCAGGGTAGGAGCGGAGCGGAGCGCCCCACCTATTTTGAAAATTTCGCGAGGATTCGTCAACCGGCGCCAAAGTTATTCCAAATAGAATGTTGCGGATTTCCTATGGAAACACGGTCCTAACTATAACTATCTACTGGCGACCGCCAGTAGATAATATATATATACACACACATATATATGAGCCACAAATCCTTCAACCAAGAAGAACAAGGAGTCACACTCACGGATGCAGGTCAACCAGTTTAGTCTATATCAGCAATTCAATCCTGAGGCGTTTTGGTCTTCGCAACCTTTCTCAAAGGGAATACAACATTTTCATGGCTAATGACAACCAGCTGTCAAATTGCTCATTTTATGGTATTGGCCCACTAGTGGACCTACCTGGTGGATGTCAGTCCAAAGCATTGTGGGACTTGTGGTCATACATCTGTGATCCAGTGGGCATTCAATGCCATTTTAAAGTTCTTATCTTGAATTGCATCCGTTCCAACGCAGGCTTACTTTTGAAGCTGCGTGGACCTGACCTAGGTAATCCATCTGCAGCAGCCCTCACCCAATGCATTTCACACACTACTCCTAAATGTGTTCAATGGGTATGTAGGTGCTCTTCTGGAGGTGTGTAACTCCACAGCAGAACCACCATGCTGAACTGGAGCCAAAAATCCTTCAACCAAGAAGAAGTTGCACCTACGTAAGCAGGTCAGCCGTTTTAATCTATATCGGCAATTCAACCCTAACTCGTTTCGGGCTTTGCGACCTTTCTCAAAGGGAATCCAGCATTTTCATGGCTAATGACGACCAACTGTCAAATTGCTCATTTGATAGTGTTGGCCTCCTAGTGGACCTCCATGGTGGATGTCATATATATGTATATTTATATATTACCTACTGGTGGTCGCCAGTAGGTAGTGATAGTTAGGACCTCATTTCTATTCAAAATAAGAGTGGGCATCAAATTCCGTTCCGCTCGCGGAATTTGCGAAATTTAGGCATTTTCGCGTTCTGCGGAGAACACAGAGATTTTGAAATTTCCGCGATCTGCGGTGTAGTGAAGATTTTCTTTCATGTTCGCGCTTTCAAAATACATTCTCGCACGTGCGGTCGACTTACCGGGATCCCTGCATTCGCCGGCGATTTTTCAGATCTGTTCGCGTGCGCCACGAGATGTTGGTAGCCGGTCGCGCTATCCTGCGAGAGTTTGCGATCACGAACACGTCATTCGCAGCGCCATCGGACACCACGAGATGTCTGCAATCGCGAACACGTCATTCTCCAACGCGAGAGTGAGCGTGAGATCATGAACACATCATTTGGACGTGTCATCCGACATCCAGCGGAAGTGTGGTGAAGCTTGCAATCCCGATCACGCAAAATTTTCAATCTGGAGAAGAATAATATCTCGAGCAGCATAAAACCTTCTGTAAATGATGATTTGGATGAAAAAAACTCCTCAGATTGACATTTGGCTGTCCTTTTTTGTGCATGGAGTCCATTTAAAAAACAAAAAATTGGGGGGAGAGGGAGGAAGTGCCACAGAGTCCCCAACTTCCTGTTCTTGTCCAGCAGGCTCCTCCCAGTGCTTTGTCCATCTCCTGTTCATTCTTCCTTTGATGTTTGAGCTTGAAGGATCACTCTTTGTGTCTGCTGCATCATTATCATTGGATTTGAGGACTTTGGAATGTGATATTTAACAAGTAAGTTGCTGTGGTTGTTGTTTGATTGGGGCATTGCAGTTGCTGCAACTACAATTTTGGTACTTATCATTATTTCTTTTTTAACATTATTGTGGGTAGCCAGTAGGCCCAGAGCTAGTCATGGGTGGGTGCATGATGAAGCAACTGTTCCTTTGGTGTGTGTTGAATTTATTTCAAATATTTTTTAGGACATTAGTGTATTTTTGGGGGTATTTCTGTTGTTTTTGGGTGTGTGTTAAATAAATGCCTTTGTTGTGTATGGTGTGTTGTTGTGTACCTTGCAGACCTTGTTTAGCCCTGTGGAGTTTCGTTTTTGCACTCTATTACATTAAAAGGCAAAGCAGTGTGGTTTAGCAGCATGTATCCTTTGCCTGGCTATTAGAGGCCTTTTGTCAGTACATTGTTTTCGAGGCCTCCTGCTTGTTGCTCGTGATTTTGTGAGTGTCCATGCGGCTGGTGGCCATTTCTGTTGGTAGTTATTAGTGTGCTGCTTTTGCCATATAGGCGTGAATATTATTCCTTTGTGGCCTAGGCTTCTTGTTGTGGGCCTTGCCATGAGCCTGGCGGCCAGTTTAAAGCCAGGCCGTGTGCTTTTTGCTATATACCTGCATTGTCTGTCTTCAGTTTCTTGTAGTGTATGGGCCTGGCCATGTGGCTGGTGGCCATTTTGAAGGCCAGTAGTGTGTTTTTGCCATAGGCCTGCAAACTTGTGGCCTAGTCTGCCAACAGGCATTTCATCCAGTAGGCTCACAGGTAGTCACAGGTGCATGATTCAGCTGTTTCTGTGTGTTCTGTTGAATTTAAACACCATTTAGGGCATGGATGGCATTGGATTGAATTGCAACATTTGTATTTTTGGGGGTATCTCTGGTCTTTTTGGGTGTGTGTTAAATAAATGCCTATGTGGTGTGTACCTTGCAGTCCTTGTTTAGCCCTGTGGATTTTTTGTGCATTTTATTGAATTAAAGGCAACGCAGTGTGGTTTAGCAGCATGTATCCTTTGCCTGGCTATTATAGGCCTTTTGTCAGTACATTGTTTTCCAGGCCTCCTGCTTGGTGCTTGTGAATTTTTGTGAGTGGCCATTTCTAATGGGAGTTATATAAGTGTGCTGCTTTCGCTATATAGGCCTGCATCGTTTTCCTCTTGGCTTACTGCTTCCATCCATCCCCTTTGCCAGCATGATGAGATGATGAGCAAATAATTTAAGCCAAACTGGATCCACTTCCATTACATTTTAATTTTTGTTGTTCTTCTTCTTCTTTTCTATCCTTCCTGAGATTGTACAGAGCATACCATGAAAGCACTTTTTGACAAAGTCTCACAAATGTCTACACTAAGTTATGTCTTTTATTTGTTTGTTTGTACTAGTAGTAATTGAACCACAACAACAAATGCAACATTTCACTGATGTTCTTCTTATGGCTTCTTTCCTTTTAGATGCACAAAGACAGAGGAGGAGGTGTCATCATCATCACCCGTTGTACTGCCAGACAGAAGTCCTGCTGTACACCAAGTCACGTCCACGTGTGACCACATACATCTCTGCAACTTGTGCACCTGCATCCTGCTGACATCTGAAGAAGATGGCCCCAAAGAAAGGTAGCAGGTCATCCAGTACCAAGAAAGTTGTCGGTGAGAAGGAACAGAAAAAGGAAGTGGCACTTACCAAGACTGGTGTGCCGCCCCAGAGGTTTTTTTGGAAACAAAAAATTATGCCTGAAGCAGTGTTTTCTGGGGACCAAGCTGGGAGCAGCACCTCCGCATCATCGGGCCAGACCCACCAACCTATGCCCATGCCCATGAGTGTCGCAGAGGTAGCCAGTCTACTAACGAGCAGCGATGTTGGAATATCATTATCGCAAAGTAGTACACAATCAACGCAGGCGGAAACTCAGCAGATAAGTGGAAGCAGCAGGCGCTGCAGCAGACGCAGCAGGTGCAGAAAGCAGCCGCAAGAACAGCAGCAGCCACAGCCCACAATAGTAGTTGTTCTTCCTGAAGTAGGGGCATTTCAGGAGATTGAGCTTCCCGCAGACAAAGAGGGGCAAGCCACTGTTTCAAAAGATCCATTGTCTTCCAGACCCCTAGCAAGGAAAAGGAGGGTTAGTCCATCATCTTCTTCTTCAAGCCCCGCTTCTCATGATCTTGATGCTACTTGGAAGCTTTTAAATATCAAATGGAGTGTGGATCACAGGTCCTGAAAGAACCAGGGTTAATAGCTACAGTACAAAGTACTGTTAAGAAACCCTCAATGTGTTTTTGGACACATATTGTTAGTGCACTAGACCCTAAATAGTCTGTTCTGTGCACGATAAGTAATTTTTAAACGTACTTGAATCCAGTCTTATTAAAATTATAAACTGGCTCTTTCAAGTCTTTTAATTTTTCCCTATTTTTCACTCACTGTATAGCACTTCACTTAAACACCCAACACGGTTCTCTGATCACAACTGAAAAAACCAGAGGAATTACCTCCGGGTGGAGGAAGCATTCATTAACCCGATGATGATGCTGTCACGTTGTTAAGTAGCGGATTATCGAACATACCGCTAGAATTCCACCTGTGAATCAACACGTGATTGAGGGTTTCTTAACAGTACTTTGTACTGTAGCTATTAACCCTGGTTCTTTCAGGAACTGTGATCCACTCTCCATTTGATATTTAAACGTTGAAGATAAAGAAGCTGAGTGGGTCATACCCCTTCTTTCTCCCTCCATTGATTTATACACAGCTACTTGGAAGCTACCAGCTCAGTCTGAGAGTGATGCACGCCACAAGACAAGGCTAGTGAAAAGGAAGGTTCCAGAAAGCCTTACAGTTATGGAGGTAGATGTACAAGAGGGGGATGATGATGATGAGCCAGTCATCACGAGCATCACTCCCGGCCCCAAGAAGATGGAGACCAACATTATTACCCTATCCAAAATCGGTGCAAGGGATGTAGCATGGATACCTCCAACACAGGTAACAACAACACGACCTCCAGCTTCCATATTTGTAAAGGCCCGTCAGGGACCTACATCCAGCTCAACCACCACCTCAGTAGGTAATGGTAGTGTAACTGCACAGAGTTAAATTCCAGGCACACCCTCCAGTTCATCTGGTATTGAAAGTGGCATATCCAGCAGCACCAGAAAGTTCTCCTCCCCAGTTTGGGACTTCTTTTCGGTTAGCAGTAAGGAGGAGAACATTGCTATATGCTCAATTTGTCGACAGGCTGTTAGGCGGGGTAAGCTTTGTACAACCTATGGTACCGGAGGCCAAACAAGTCATCTCAAAATACACCACAGTATCCAGTGGGAGGCTCTGCTACTTCGCTTAGAAAAAAGAAAAACTGAACCCATTGCTGTTGTTGGGGAGGAAGAATTAGGGGAAAATATGATCGCGGTGGAAGGTGAACAAGAGGGAGACATTTCTAGCCCTGTCCCCAGCAGTGTAGTGGTACCACCCACATCCTCAGCAACATCTCAGTGGCACCGCAGTAAGAGTCAAACTCAGAGTCAGACCGAGACACCAAGGCGACCGAGTACTGCAATGAAAAAAAGTGCGTTGTTGAGCCTAACTGGGTTCAAGAAAACAGCTGCCCCACAAAGTAAAAAAATCCAGCCTACCATTCTCAGCATGTTTAGGTCGGAGGGGCAGAACGAACGCAACCACTCAACGGCACTGTTGTACAATGCGAAGCTCGCTAAAATGTTAGTGCTGGACCTTCTCCCTTTTTCATTTGTGAATGGGGTGGGTTTACTTGAATTTGTGTCAGCCATCTGCCCTAAATGGAAGGTTCCCAGCCGGTCCTATTTCGCAAGAGTTGCTGTAGCACCACTACATCACGATGTGCTGGAATTGGTTGCACAAGCTTTGCAGCAGAGTGCTGTTCACAATATCCACCTGACAACAGACATGTGGACCAGTTGCCAAGCCACTGATTACATGTGCATCACTGCACACTGGGTCTCTTTTGTGGGAGTTAGAGATAAGCTATCTGAAGTAGGTGCTGTTGATACAGCTGAGGTCTTTAATGCTACTTGGAAACATGCAACTGTAGCCATGTTCGCCATGGAGAAATCTCTTACTGCTGTAAACATTTTGGATGAGTTTCAGAGCAAGGTATTTGAATGGCTGCACCCAAGAGGGCTTAAGATTGGTTTTGTTTCCACAGATAATGGCAGTAATGTACTTAGGGCCATGCAGCTTGGTTCCTATTTCAGGGTGCCATGTTTGGCGCACTGCATTAACATTATAGTTCAAGACTTTCTGAAAAAACAAGCCATAGTCAGCAACTTACTGACCACCTGCTGAAGAATATGCACTCATTTCAGCCATTCTTTTAAAGCTCAGAAGCAGCTGAGGATCATACAACGTGACTATAGAATGCCAGTCAAAGCACTCACCCAGGAGGTGGCAACATGTTGGAACTCAACTTATTACATGCTTGACCATCTGTTTGAGCAGTACAGACCAATCAATGAATATGTCATGCGAAGAGGGGATGCTACTGTGAAAGGCATGACCCTTCAGATGGACCAATGGTGCCTAGTTAAATGCCTGACTGAGATGCTTCTTCCTTTCGAGGTCTTCACACTTGAAGTCAGCAAGGAGGACTGTACTATGGGCCAAGCTATCCCATTGTTGCAAATGCTAGAGCAACAGCTGAAGGAGGTGTCTGAAGTGTACAAAGGTGTAGATGAAAAAAAAAGAAACATATGAGTTGGTGGAGAGCTTATCCCGTCACTTAGCTGACAATACAAGGGTGCAAAATAAGATTTTGACACAAGAACATTACATTTGTGCCACAATTCTGGATCCAAGGTCCGAATTGGCACTGAAAAGTAAGACATTAATTCCTTTTTTTTAAAGTGGATATTGCCCGGTACAAAACATGGATAGCTGAGGCAGCCAGTAAGTTGGAAAATGAACGGCTGGTAATTAAAAGCCCGCTCCATACACCTACAACCACAACAAGTACTGCAGCAGTGCATCCGGCGTCAAGTTCAACTTCGGAGCCTGAGGGCAGTGCGTTTGGCTCAGAACACTCACCAACACTATCGACAACAGCAAGAACCGAATCATCAGCCCCATTAAAATCGTGAAATGATTGGTATTTACAGAAAGGACTTGCTAGGTCCAGTGCTGATGCTAAGACAAAAGAGGCCGAACAAAGTGTAGCACCCCTGAACATTCAGTGGATGGTCCAGGCCTATCTGGATGACCCGACAGATCATTGCGGTATTGGTATGGGAAAAGGGGCCATTGGCCACTGCTCAACAGGCTGGCGATAAACTATCTGGCTTGCCCTGTCGCAAGTGTCTCTTCTGAACGTGTTTTCAGTGCTGCTGATTCCATTGTATCAGTGAGAAGGACCAGGCTCTCACTCAAAAACGTGGAGAGGTTAACCATGATCAACATGAATCAGCACTTTATGCCACCGAATTACACAATACATGAATCAACGCAGGAAGATGAGGATATCGGCTCAGGTGACGGACGTAGCTTCTTAGATGATGATTACCTACTTCTGGTTGAACCACCAGAGTTTGAAGACAAGCTATACTTACCTGACAACGAGACTTCCACTTCTTACTGTCTTTCTCCCTTATTGACTTTTATTTGTGTGTCTGTCTTCCTGGTTGGAAACTTCCAATCACAACAAATCCATCACCACCATATTCTAGTCTTTTATTGCCAGCTTTCTGCATTTCAGTCCACTCCTCCAAGTCCTGTTCCTCCATCCTCCTGAATCGCCGTAAATCTATTGCCCTCAAGCAAGATATTAGCATAATAGAAGAAAATCTTCCTTGTTTAGTCCCTCCAAAAGAAGTGGAACATGATGATGGATGATGAGAAGGAACAAGTAATAACACTAATGATGACATGCATTGGACGCTGACTGAGTGATTTGTGTTGTTGTTGTTTGTAGTGCATGAAGGTATTCATTGTGTAATATTATCTAATCTACACACTAAAAGTAACTCAAGGCAAGGTCTGTTTCCCTTCTCGTTTTTTAATAACAAATTTGTACTCCTACTGCAGGCCGATCCATTGCTTTTTGAATATGGAAAGGGGACTCAATCTGTACAATGCACACTGAGTTGGACAACACCATGATGATGACGACAGTGACATATTATCTTCGCAGTCACTCAGTAGGATCCAAGATGATGGATGGAATAACTCAGGGAGTTTCATGAGTGGGTTAAAAGGTAAACAAGTCAACAACAACCACTGCAGACCTACATGTCCGTGTAGTGGTGGAGTCGAGTGTGGTGGTATGACTGAGAGCGGTGCATTGATTTAGTCACTTAATTTGTAAAATGCTATGTTGCTGTATAGTATGTGCTTTGTCTGCCTCTGTCCCCCAAAAAAGTACACTAAATAGAGGAGGGGTCATGGCGGGTGCCATGGGCCTGCTCTGTCCTGTTGATGTTGGAGGTTAATGCTGGAAAAAGACTAGAGTAGACATGATGTATCCATGCCACCTCTGAAAGTGTTCTTGTTGCAGTCCACCATAATTTAGCCATTTTCTTTTCTACTTGATCTTCAATATGCCTTTTGTTTTTCCATCAACATTTACAGGCCAGCCCTTACCCTGTGCTATACTGGGAAAAACACCTCACACTTATCTGACCAATAAATCTACATCTTCCTGGCAGGCAGTGACATCACCCAAGATTGATGGCCGGATAGGAAGGGAGGACCAAGAGGAATTCCGAGATGCAACTCCCCATTTTGACCAGGATAACATACAGTAACAGTATCAACTTTTATTATCTTTTAAATAATTTGATTCATTTGTTGTCTTCAATCATTAGTACTGTGTGTTGTTGTTATTTATTTGTATGTTTGCTCTCTGCTTATAATTCAATTCATCCCTACAGCTATTCTTGATTTTCCTTTGCTATCTTTAATAGTAAGCCCGGGCAGGTACAACAGAAAAGAAACTGTATGTAATTCGGGTCTCTGAGGGCAGACAGGCAAGGCAAATTGCATAATATACTGCTGCCCTGTACTGTCTAATTGTAGTTGGTAAGTACTTCATTAACCATCAAGTTATCATCATCAACATGCATGCATTTCCTTTTTCTCCCTTAACAGATTTATGGATATGGTTGTCTGACAAGATTGTTTTTTCTTTTGTTGTTGTCCATGTGTACTGTTTTTCTTTGTCAAACCTTTCCCTAAACCCCCTCTCCAACCATTCATCAAACCCTAACCCTCTTCCCCCTGGCTGTGTGGCTTATTGAGGTGTAATTAAATTAAATGGACAACAATAATTTATCACACGCTTGTTGGGGCGGATGTGGCAAAAGCAACACTAATTCAATTTCAAAGCAGGGCGAGGATCTTCTTCTGCTTGCACACCCATGAGCAGTATATATTTGTGAGTAAATTTTTTTACCAAAGGAACCTAATCCATCAGCATTAATTGCCGGCATCAATTGGATTTGTTGTCATCCTCCTACACAGCACTAACATTTACGCTTGTGTCCAGTGTACTGTAGGTAGGCCTAGTCGAGTGACTCGACACAACTAGAGTTTGTAACTCTTTGTACTAGGCTATCCCCACCACCATTATGTTTTATTGGATTTTTGCACATTATTGTTTGGCAGTAAGTTCTGTACTGTACTCCGTTCTACTACGGTCTCTCTCAGGCGACTGACTGTCTAATTTTTTTTTTTAGCAAATGCTACTGCCAGTGTCTTCTACTACTACCACCACAACCAATGGCATGTTGGGAAAGAAAACCATCATCACCATGCAGCCATCGCTGTGCCTAAGTTAAACATCAAACACAGGTAAGAGAAGAAGTTTGGGGGAGGCATAATTAATAATGGGAATTTTTTCATTAATTCAATTTCACACACCCCTTTGAGTCCAGTTGCACAATGCATAGACTAGGTGGACAGACTGACAGTACTAGTAGGACAAGTCACTCAGTGAGGCGTACCGCATCTATCTGTTTCTGTCTTACAAAGTCAGCCAATTATTTAAATCAAACACTGGCTGTGGCCCTTCACCAGCAAGGAAACAGTGTGATGTAAAACAGTAACCCCACCCACAAAACATTAACAATATTGTATGTAAAGTATACATATATAATTTAATCCCCTAACAAAATTAAACTATGTAAAAAACCCACAATAACACCTGACCCACCCCTCTCCCTAACCCCAACCAATGTCCAGAACTAAAAAGTCCAATCGCCCAACGAAAGTTAACCCCAACGCCCGATTCCCACCCACCAAAAGAAGAAATAAAAAAGAGGCAATTAACTGGGTCTTATCGGCGGGCTCGCCTCTCCAGGAGGACACGGACTTGCTCCTCTAGCCGAGCGACACATTGGAAGAGTCTGCAGCTGCTGCTGCCTCCTCCTCCTCCTCTGCCAAAAGACCAGCCGCCAATATTCCCTTAGTATGGCCTCCAGCTCCGGCGCCAGGCCTTGGCTGCCAACTCCTTCCTGTCGGGTTTCCCTTTGGAAGGAGTAGCTCTATCAAGAAAAAAAACAAGACTATTGTAAAATATACTCTTAGCAAAACACTGCAGTAAGACAAATTAATTCTACACATAGTGGCACAGTAGCACTAGCAAGCCCAGTATATAACATTTGTGGTATGTATCTATCCTCCCACTTCCTTGGCCTCTAACATTTGTGGCAGTTTCAGGCATTCAACCACCCATGCATCTTATTCCTATCAGTCACCTATGCATGCATGCATCCCACGTACCCTTCTCTGCCAGTCATAAATATTAACTCTCGCCCGTCCTTCTTCCTTCCACCCTTCTTTCCCTTTTCGCTCAACCCATCCATCAAGGTCATCTGATCTGACTTTTAGTCTCCTCCATAAAACTTTCACAGCTGAGTTGAAGTTAGATGGAAGAGGCCATTGGTTACTCAACACTCCCGCCGCTAAAGCTTTTACTAATGCTAAGTTAAGGGTGTCTTAGACCATTCACAACAACATCTTACTTAATATGTCTCAACAGTACAGTATACAGTACACTCTTGCAGTGAGTGTAATGCATTGTCGATAAGTAAGGATTAGGAATATAACTTACCACCGCCTGCCACTGCTGCTGGCTCCCCCCAGAAGCTCCTCCTGCAACTGCCGCCTCTTCTCCACCCTCAGCAGCCGCATCGCCTTTGCCGCTGGTAGTACGCCTAGAAAATACAGAAAACATTTTTTAGATGCCATATACACATCCCCCTATTTTTCACTAGTAAGATTGAAAAAAAAGTTAATACATACATATACAACAGACATCACTAGTACAAATCAGGTAGTAGAGTAGACACTAGTAGTGTTATATGGTCCCTAGGGTCATTCTAGTCTTTGCTTAGCTAGCACAAGCCATGCAACCATTTTACCTTTGTGTCTTTTATTTTTGCACACGTTACCTCACAGCTTGTAGCGTAAGATGCCTTTGAACCCACATGAGCTCATACTGCTACTGTATGAGCGTTGCGTACTAGGTAGAAAAACAAGACACTTTCTTGTGGAGTTCTGGTGTTAGTCCATATTGCTTATCCATAAAAATGCTACAATTTTTGGCACTACTGAGAAATGCTTGCAACATAGTACTAACGCGCACCATTTTTCTCATAACAGACAGAAGATTCCCTTCTACGAAACAGAGCTTTGCAGAGCTTATGATGTAATCAGTACTAGGTTCTTCTAAGTTGAGGGGTCCCCAGAATTCGCTCAGAGATCTTCATTTATAATTTTATATAAACTATATTCCTAGCAAGGGGAGGGTGGTGCTTCCACCACTGTTCAGTTATCATGGTTTCGCCTTTTGTCTTCTACTTGTAGTTGTTGTAACTAAGTGTAACAAACTGTAGCAATGTTTATTGTTTTAATCTTATGCATTTTGCTGTTGGTGCTGCATTATAGAACAACGTACAGAGCTTGTCAGTTGAAAATAAACCATTTGAACTTACATAAACTCAGTGGTATTTGGTGTGGACTTACACGAGTGAGAGAGCGAAAGTGTGTGCAATGTGCATTTGCATTGCTTCCGCGACTGAGAGGTCAGGAGTGTTCTAATCTGGGTTGTCTACTCTTTAGGTATGGGGGGTTCGTAGAGCTAATAGTAATGAGACACTGTCTATAACTAGTCAGTCAGGGGATTGTGGTGGGTTCTCTGATTGAGGTGTGAGGGAGGTCCAACCTCCCATCACCAACGTCCTATTTTCTTGTGCAAAGTTCTGCATGTGCAGAATCCCTACAACAGTCGTAGTATGTCCTATTCTATCAAAAATATTAACATCTGGTTGGCCATATTGTTGGTGGGAATTGTCAAAGCCTCAAGATTAAGAAAGCCTCAATATTCAGAATACTTGAAGTAGTAGAAGAGGACAACCCAAAGGACTGAACTCAATGGCTAGAGCTATTGGTGAATCTGAGTTTTATTTAAATCCTTTCAAATAAAGAGTGGCCAACTGGGCAAGCTTAGCTACAGACAGAATAGAAGTAGTACAGAGAGTCATAGCAGAGGTAGTTAGAGGCAGGGATAACAAGAATTTAGAAACAGATAGTATAGATCAAAGAAGAATTGGTAAAAAAAAATAGCATTAGGAAACAGAAACAATAGTTCGGAAAAAATAAGGTGCAGTAAAAGTTAGGGAATAATAATTATTAATATTAACAACAGGAAGACTTACTGGGGCCAGCAGCAGAACAGTCAATAGAGGAGCGGTCCTGGTCCTGTTCCTCCTCTGCCTGGTGTTCTTGGCCAGCTGCTCGCGCCAACTCTGACTCAGTCTTGTTGCCCCTGGATGTTGATCATGAAAGATATAAGAAAGAAAGAGACAAACATTGATGATTGGTGTAAAACAAATGAAATATTTGTAAAAACGGTCAAAAAAACATGTATGGAAACAACAATTGCAATCAAATTGAGCTATCTAATCTGGTCTACTAGTAGTATCGGGGGATTTGCGGACCGACTAGTTATTATTTAGCAACACTAATCCAACACTAATCCAGTGTTCTATTCTAATTACAGAATACCAACTAAGCCTAAGTACCACCTGACCTAGCCCACCTCTTCCAGGCGGCACAATTTTCCACTAAGTCTGCATTTCCAGTTATTTTAGTCCTCAAAAATGCATAAATGGAGGACAAATTGTTTGGGTGGTTGCTGCTGATGTTCTGCTAGTGCTAAGCCTCTATTACCACTCACTAAACAAACTACAAAAGGTTCTACTAAGGACTGGGGAAAGCAGCACGTGACGTAACAGATGGTGCGTCACGAAGACCAGTAAAAAATTACCAACTCATACTAATAAGTAACTAAACCTAAGTATCAATCCACCACTATCTCTTAGTGACAGGAGGACAAAGGAAGGACTAGTCTCCCTAGCATTACCTAACTTAAGTTCTCTAAAAGAAACGCTTATGTAATCACGCTAAGCGAGTGCAAAGTTGCAAAAAAGTAAGATTAGTAGCGCCGAGCACCTGTGTCATAACAATCACAGAAGATTTTTAAATGCAATTTACCTGCAATGTAAGCAGCAGCATTCTTGCTGGTCACAATATATAACACAGAGCAGAAGAACAAAGTAGTAATATTAAATAGCTACTCACCAAGCCCCAGGACCTCCACTCCTAGCAGGTCCAGTGGGTCCTGCTCCCGTTCCAGGATATCGGACTACCGGTGCGTCATCTGGTTTTGGGTGCGCCTGAAACCAGAGCAGCAAAATACCGCACCTTTCCCCAACGCTGCCGACGCCCCCGAAGCCCGGACCCGGACCCAGGCCTGCCACCTGCTGCCAGGGTTAAGGGGAGGTGGCGTTGCACAAAAAATCCCAGTGCGGCCACCTCGGCCTCAACAAATAAGGCCCGTCGTTGCACCCCAGGTTGTTGCCGCCTTCCGCAAGAAAGGCGGTTGCTGCTGTGGCTACGGCTATGAGCCCTGCGGCCCTTTTCCATGGTTCTGGGTAGTAGGACGGGCGGGAAAGAAAAGGTAGGAATGAAAAAAGTAAGTAAAAGAAATGAATAAAGCAGGTAATAGAAAAAGAGTGAGAAAGTATTGTAAAATACACAAAAAGTTGGACAAATCTCAAAATATAGAATCAGGAAAATAGAGAGATAGATAATAAATAAAAAAAGTTAAAAAAAAGTTTCCACAAACAAAGGATTGAAAAGCAGGCCCAGAACCATAGCAATAGAGTGAAAAACAAGATGGCCGTGCCCATTGTGACCGTGTGGGCAAGTTTGCACGATATTTCCCCCACGAGCATGCACAAAGCATCGCTAACATGCTAATACGTGTTCCCAAACAGGAAATACTTATCGCGAACAGGCAGGAGCATGCAGTACGCGTTCCAGAACAGGAAATAAGCATTGCGAGCATGCATTACGCGACCCGGAACAGGAAATAACCAGGACAAATGAAAAACAAGATGGCCGCACCCATTAGCGACCTCATGGGCAAGTTGGCAATCGCAAGCACGCAAAACACATTGTGAACGGGCGGGAAAATCTCTGCGTCTTCGTGAAAGATCTGCATGCTCGCGGAGATTTAGCTCAATTTCGCAATAATTTGTGTAGGGCAAATTCCACCCACCTCAAATTTTTCTTTTGCCAATATCTTTGGCACAGTTTGATGAATGTTCGCAAAAATTTTACAACTAATGGTTTACTCCGGTCAGGTCCTGTCTTGAAAGTTTCAGGGTGATTCGTGAAACGGGGGCTGAGAAAAAGGGGAGTTCCAAAACACATTTTCTCCATGTTTAGTTCCATAGGAAACTTTAGACACGGCTACCCAAACTGCTGAACGGAATTACACCAAATTTGGAAAAAAGGTAGCTTTTTGTTAAATGGTGTAAATCTGTTCAGTAGTTCGTGAGATATTGATATTAAAAAGAATATTGATATCTGACAAGATAAGATAATGTTTATTTTGATTGTTTAATTAAAATCTTTGCAAATACGTAGCAATAAAAATTCCCATTGAACACACATTATTACATTTAAAAGTGACATTAAGGATCAATAGTAAAATATTATCAATTTATAAAATTATCTGATTTAAAAGCAGTTCCTATAGGTTCTTATATCTCAGGTAGTACTAAACTGACAATGACAACCATTAATTCCCAAGCCGGATAACACAGCTTAACCAGGTCCATTGTTCAAATAGAGGCTTGGTAATTGAAGTGCGGGTGCAACTGAAGTAAGATATAAAGTTAATTTTACACAGGAGAAGCTTTTAACGTGTTTCAGATAACGACAGGGTTTTAAGTCTCTTTGTTACCGTCTCGAAGAATTTTGTTAGCCGACAGTTAAGCTGGACGTCAATGGGGTTGAAGCAAAGCTTCACTGCCTGCCTACAGGACTGGATGCCATAGAACCTGAAAAATGTACGTAACAAGGTGCATCTTATATCCTTTAAATTGGGGAAATTGCAAATTACATGAATGATGTCTTCCTTCCAGCTTCCAGATAGACAACAGGTCGGGATGCCTCCTTTCCTTTCCCATGGTGGAAGATGGGGTTTAATCGCAATTACCCCCAAATGCAGCCTTAGGAAGTTTTCCTAAGTTCTTATCTTGATTCCTGCACTCAAGTAGGCTTGGGGTTTTGGCCTTGCGTAGCCACTGAGCACTATCCAGCTGTGTGCCTTGTTAGTAAGAGTTGCTTTATCTTCTAAAACAGATAACACAGATGTTGTTTTTTTCACTGCTTTTTTGAAGGAAAGATGATGTGTTGGGGTGGCTCAGAGTTCAGACAGACCCAATGTCTCAATAGAGTCGAACAAATAAACCCCAGCTGGACATTTTTCTTGATGAAGTAAGGCATTCCAGAGGTGCGAATTTAGAGATCCTACTTCAGCACTTCGGATTTTATGCCAGCTCTTAACATAAGTACTCCTTCTTTCCACCGTTTGTCTTTGGACCTCAAATTCCAGCCGTATTTCAGCCGGAGAGACTTATTTTGGAAGATGGAAGATTGCTCTATAGGATTTGGCTATTACAACGTCAAAAACTGCTGCGTCTTTTCCTTTAAGAGCCTCACTCCCGTATGTCAGTGTCGGCAACAGTTTGGCTCTCAGTACCTGTAGAAAGGGATCAAGCGTGAGGTCAAGGAGCCTTCTCTTCAGTGACTTCAGTGCTAAATACGTTGTAGTCCCCTTTCTCTGCATGGACTCTAGCTGAAGTTTGAATGAACTTTTGTGATCCATTAATATTCCCAGATATTTATAACTCTGTACTTGATCCAGCCAATGGCCATCTAGGAACCAGCTATTGTTCCTCTTTCTGTGGAAGTTAACCGCCATAATTTTGGTTTTCTTGAGATTTATTTTGAGGGCATTCCGGTTAGAGAACCTGCTTGTTGTATTTAATAGGTGCTGAAGACCAATTGGTGTCCCGACTGATTAAAACCAGGTCATCAGAATATAGCAAGTTAGAAAATAGCTTGTTTCCCAGGTTAGGAGCATGGGATACTCAGCTGTCCAGCTCCCCAGGCAGATCGGCTAAAAAGAGATTGAAAAGAAGTGGGGCAAGGACACACCCCTGCTTGAGGCCTTTCGAGGTCATGATTAGTTTTTAGATACGTGTCCCGGCGCCTACTTTAATCCTGAGCCATGTATCTGTGTGCAGCTGTTTTAGCCGATCCAAAAGTGTGTTTGGTATACCCCAACTTTCCAGTTTTCCCCAGAGTTTGGCACGGTCGACATGGTCGAAGGCGGCTGTGTAGTCAATAAAACAAAGGAAGAGAGGCATTTTTTGTTCCTTGGCTGCATCCATTAACACCTTGAGAGCCAGGATATTTGTTGTTGTTCTTTGGCCGCTGTAAAACCTGGTTTGATTGATGAGAATAATGGAATTTTCTGAGGCCCAGAAGGTTAACTCATCCAAGATAGTTCCTGCGTAGTATTTGGCATCTGCGCCAAGAAGGGCAATCAGTAGGTAGTTGTTTGGATCATTTCAATTGCCTTGTTTGAGGGTCTGTTGAGTATAAACTAGCAGCCAAGAGGATCCCCTGTTGCGTATGGGAATTGGTGCTGTTGGCCAGGTGATCTTTGATTGTGCAGTTTTGTGTCACTTTCCCCGTATTGGGGGATTCGGTATCTGGTAGGGCAGTAAATGTTCTAATTCCTGTAACAGATATTTGGCCCATCTTGTCGGTTTGTTAATAGTTGCTCGGCCCTGATTCGGTATCCCCCATAATGCTGTAGGTTCGTGTACAGGGCCCTCATCTTGGCTTGAACCTAAAAGGTGAAGATTGAAATGGCCAGCAACGAGTATGTGGTCGGTGTCTTGCTCATCCATAATCCGTTTTATTTCATTTAACAGCTCCTTTACGGCTTTTTGTTTTTGTTTTGGATGCAGGTAGGAGTTAATTATTATAACTTCTTGTGACATGTTGCTGAAATTAAGCTTTATCTGTAATTTGAGTACTGCATTAGGTGAAGTAATTTTCGCCTCTATGGACTGTATTGAACCCATTGTGGTTATTGAGGCCAACATCATTAGTCCCCCTGAAAGGCGACCAAAGTTAGAGTCCTTTGTTGCCGGACGAAGTAGGAGGTATACCCTTGGAATTCCTGGGCATTATCTTCCCAGGTTTCCTGGAGGAGTATTAAGTCAAATGTTTTCAAATAATTAACTACCTCATAATCAACCTATTTGGCTGCCAAGCTGTTGATGTTCCAGATGCAGAGTTTAATTTTTCCTTGCTCTGATGGAGCTGTCTGTGGGGTGTCACTCTCTTGTCAATTTGGACGCTCTGTTATGATTGTGCATGTTATTTGCGACCGAGCCTGTGGTCCCGGTTTCAAGATTGGAATTGATGACTCTGAGCTTGTGCTTAGATTGGAACCCTTTATACAAGCAGTTAATTCACCGGGAGTTCTGCTTCTTGCCCCTCTTAATACTGAGGTGGTGATTTTGTCCGGGGCGTTGATCCGAGCTTTTAAAAACGGAGTTGGATGAGGGGATTTCGGTTTGGGTGCCAGTTTAATACCCCAATGCTTGAGCGTGCTTTCTTCTCCCTTGATTTTATTCGCAATTTCACTGGAGCCCCATCTAGTCCTTGTCATCTCGAGCCCCAGACGATTATTATTTGGTAGGAATTCTGTGGAAAATAGGTCCGCTGAGTTTATGTTTCCCAGACTCGGGATGGAGTTTTAGAGTCGTAAAATGTTCCCTCTGTTTAATATATCATCTCTTCCCCGTGATTCATATTCAGGAATGAGGATGATGCTGACCAGTTCTTCAGTTGTGCTTTCCTTAATTCTGTAGATTCTGTAGATGTGTGAAAAACGCTGTGCTAAATTACCACAATCCTCTTACTTATTCAAGAAATGTCCAACAGTTCCAAGAGTAAATAAGTACAATGCACACACTGCCTAAATCCTTGTAAGACGAGAATGTGGATGCCACAAGTTACTACTCAAGCTTCGAAGGTCTTGGAAATCCCCAAAAAAGTTAAGTTTCAACTTTTTTGCATTTTTGGAGCAGTTCCTTTTAGTCAATTCTAGGACCCCTAAGACTTTAAGATCAGCTCTTTCCAATAAGGGTGCACTTCTACCAGAAGCCACCAGCAAGGTCCAGCCTAGGTTCAGTCGTAATAGGTCAACTAACCACTTTTGGAAGACAGGTGTCTTGATGGATTTAACGTCCCTGTAGCTACCAGGGAGATTAGCTTATTGACCATTGAAATTCAATTCTGTGTCTGGGTACAAGTGAGAGCAGTTCTAGCCCTGCAGATCCCAATACAGGTTAGAGACAATAAGTTCATTTCTCTTCTGTTCTCACAGAGGTTGAGAAAGTGTTCTAGGGAGGAGCTGGAAAGAAGTTCTACTTTTGGTCAGTGCCAGAACCAGTGGGTGGTAGTGACTCATTCATTCTCCTTGACAAATGGGCAAACGTTCCAAATGTCTCCGTTGGCACAACACTATCCCCAACTTGCCAGAAATCAACTGACCAGCATGGAACCCAAATTCACACAAAGGCATGTGGAATCTGACAAATGTTGGATTCCACATGATGAAAAAACAAGCATAAGCAACAAAAAATGATAACACATCTTCTTTTCTTCAAAAAGAGAAAAAAGAGAAGTAAAGACTGTGAAGAGGTACAAGAATAGGAAGGGAGCGAGGGACCTGGGAAGAAGAGAAACAGAAAGAGAAGGAGGTAATTGAGATAAGAGAACAAGCTAAAAAACAATGTAGCATTGTAATATTGTAATATAGATACAAAGAAGCAAAGAGCTCTATTATCCGACATAGTAATTTAAATACTAAGAATCCTTACGAGCTCTAGAGCTTTTCTCTTTGCCATAAGTACATTCCTCAGCACACTGACTGTCAGGAACCTCAGAATCTACAATGTCCTTTGGGGACTCACTCCTTCCTCCTGGCCGTGATTAAAAGAAGATTTACCAGTAAACCCGCAGTCCGTCCTGAAGAAAGGAACCATGGATAGACTCATCACCAGACTTGGAACAAACACCATGTCAAGAATTCCTGTCATACGAGGGGAGGAAAACGGTAACCAGCGAAAACGGACAACATCTCCCAGGATGCTTAGCGGTTGAGAGGTTATGTAAACAGGAGAGCTGTTACATAACTCAAGGAAAACACGCCCTTATGTAAACAGGAGAGCTGTTACATAACTCAAGGGAAACACGCCCTTATGTAAACAGGAGAGCTGTTACATAACTCAAGGGAAACACGCCCTTATGTAAACAGGAGAGCTGTTACATAACTCAAGGAAACACGCCCTTATGTAAACAGGAGAGCTGTTACATAACTCAAGGAAAACACGCCCTATAAAGGGAGGAACCGGGAGGTACAACGCTGTCGGATATTGTGTTCACACCGACGTACCTGCTTCGTGAAGAGCAGTGTTCCGGAGTGGTGCTCCAGTAAGGCAAGAACGGAGGTAGGTCGAGTCGTTACTCCCTGGGCCGTGTCTTGCCCCATCGTCACCTGTGAAGGACCCGGAAGCTCTACCGGTCAACCATTGAGCTTCGCTTTTTGACTCGGCTGAGTCCAAGCGCAGTGGCGCTTTTGCTGGTTGGAGTCGTAACTCCCAGCCCGACCAGAGACACAGGGACTGCCAGCTGTAACGCACACCAGGAGGTGTTTGCCGCGTTACAGACTCGGAAGTCCACAGGATCGATCGAGCGGCTGCTCTCGGTTCAGTCTTCTTGCTTGTGATTGGGGTATCGGTGACGCATCACCAGGAGGTGACTCCGCGTCCCGGTGCAGTCTGAGGAAGAGGTTGAGCGGCTGCTCCCTTCAGGTAGAGACCCCGGCTGGGTGTTTCCCTGACTCCTCGATTCTCCCCAACACTCTTCGTGCCCCTCACAGCCTACCGATTGGCATTGTCGGCCATTTCATTTCTGCCCTCTGTTGGCATACGCCGGGACCGGCGTATATGCAGAGGACGGTTAGGACCATCCGTGCTGTGGGCTGGTAACGTACTTAGCCTGGAGGATTCCAGTGACTATAACTTTTGTTTATTCTTTGTATTATATTTGCCTTCATTAAAACAACTAACCCTTCACTAGTGGTTGCGTCCTCATTGTCGTGTCTGTTAAACGATCCTGAGACATTCAGGGCGTTACAAAATATCCGACCTTAATAACACTAACTGTCTCCCGGTCGATAACAGACATGGCAACACTTGATGATGTGCTGGCTGCTTTAGCGGCCATGCAAGTTGAAGTGGCTGCCTCTAGGCAAGAAACAGCCGATGTAAAAGCCAGACTGGATGCTATCCAATTGGACCCGCTCACGCCCAGCACCTCCCTCACGAATCAGACCCCTGCGGTAGTAGTGGAAATGCCGGTAGCCATCCCCTTGGCGACACCAGAGAGGTACAGTGGGGATCCTAACACAGTGCAGGTATTCCTCACACAAGTGGCGCTACATTTATCGTGCAAACCAAAGGCGTTCCCCACGAGTCAGGCTCGTGTGGCTTTCCTTATATCCTATTTGGCTGGAAACGCGGCACAATGGGCCGTACCTCTGGTGAGCAGGGACGACCCCCTCTTATGTGATTGGGGTGCTTTTCGCGAGGAATTCCTGAAGGTATTCGACAGAAGGGCTGACTCGTACACGGCGGACCGTGAAATGCTTGAGTTGAGACAGGGATCCAACGACCTGGTGCAGTATCTCAACGCGTTCCGAAGGCTGGTTGCGGAAACCAAGTGGCCTGTTGCTAAACAGACGGCGCTCTTCCATCAAGGGCTGTGCGATGAGCTCAAGGACGCCGTGGCTCATATTGACCCTCAACCCAAGACATGTGAGGGCCTTATCAACCTGGTATTACGGCTGGAACATAGGCTAAGTGAAAGAAAGGGGGATCATGGGAGAAAAGGAAAATCCCTTCCATCCTATGTGACGGTGGGAAGTCCTGAAACTTCCACCACATCCAAGGGAGAACCCATGGACATCGGCGCAATACGAGCGAGCCTCACAGCCACGGAGAAAGAGTCACGCCGTAAACAAGGATTGTGCCTATATTGTGGCAAAAAAGGCCACTACGTACGTGAATGCCCTGCCAAACCGAAGACGTCACGTTATCGGGCCAACCGGTCGGTAACAGCCGTGGTGGACATACCGGCGGAAAACTAGAGGACTCCAAGACCAGAGAAGGGGCATCTCGGAGTCACTCATCCATCCCTTCACTTTCCAACTCGGTCACTAAGGGACAACGACACCTGTTTATCACGGTGCACGTGGGAGTGCATGACCAGTGGATACCCGTTGTGGCCATGGTGGATTCAGGGGCCACTGGCATGTTTATGGACCACAACGAGGCATGCAGGCTAGGGCTAGTGCTTCTTCCCAAAGCTGTACCCGAAGACGTCTATGCTGTAGACGGAAGGCGATTGGTGACGGGGCCCATCGGGCAGCACACGGGGGTCCTTCCGATGAGATATGGGTGGAACCATTTGGAACAAATCGATTTTAACATCATCCGAGCGCCCCAATATGGCGTCATATTGGGATTGCCGTGGCTACAGAAACACAACCCCTTTGTGGATTGGCCAACACATCGCATCGAAATGACGTCACCGTATTGCATCCTGCATTGTGTAATAAGAACGGAATCCCTTGACGCAGATGAGAGCGGGAGTCAGACGGTGGCTACAGCGGCAGAAAAAGATGTGGCTCTCCCCCAGGCTTATCACAGTTTTGAGGATGTATTTGATGAGGTGAAGGCGGAAGTGCTACCACCACATAGACAGTTTGACTGCCAGATCGACCTGGTGCCAGGGGCCAGCGTTCCCAGCGGCAGGCTGTATGCCCTGACGGAGCCTGAAAACGTGCATCTCCGGGGGTACCTGGATAAACTCCTCAAGCTAGGATTCATCCGCCCGTCCAAGTCTCCAGCCGCCTCGCCACTCTTCTTCATCCCGAAGGCTAATGGGGAGCTGAGAGCCTGTGTGGACTTTAGGGCATTGAATGCGATAACCATAAAAAATCGGTACCCCTTGCCTCTCATCAGTGTACTTCTGGAACAGGTCAAGAAAGCTTGTATCTACACCAAGTTGGATTTGAAAGGGGCATACCATCTGGTGCGCATGAGGGACGGAGACGAGTGGAAGACCGCCTTTAAGACCAGGTTCGGCCTTTTTGAGTACCTTGTCATGCCGTTCGGTCTGTGCAACGCCCCGGCAGCCTTTCAGTACTTTTTGAATGAGGTATTCAGAGAGGAGATGGATATCTACGTGGTCGTATATATCGACGACATCCTCATCTATTCGTCCAGTGTGGAGGAGCACATACACCACGTCAAAGCTGTGCTCCAAAAGCTGAGGGAAAACATGCTGTTTTGTAAACTCAGCAAGTGTGGCTTCCACGTCACATCCGTGGAATTCCTCGGAGTGATGCTGAGTCCAGAGGGACAGGAGATGGCAGAACGAAAGATCAAGGCGGTGAAAGAATGGCCGGTGCCCCAAAGCGTGAAGGACGTCCAAAGTTTCATTGGCTTCGCCAACTTTTACAGGCGGTTCATAGATGGATTTTCAGGAGTGGTGGCCCCAATCACACAGCTACTGAGGAAGTCCAAGGAGTTTGTCTGGTCCCCTGAAGCGAACAAAGCCTTTGAGGCCCTGAAAAGCGCCTTTGGTAAGGCGCCGGTGTTGGCTCACCCCGATCCGGATCTCCCCTACGTGGTGGAAGCGGACGCGTCGGATGTGGCGCTGGGGGCTATCTTGTCCCAACGCAACCACGACACAGGGGTGCTTCATCCCGTTGCGTACATGTCCCGCAAACTCAACAACGCCGAACGCAACTACCATATTGCGGAGAAGGAGCTTCTCGCAATCAAGGACGCCTTCACCGAATGGAGGCATTGGTTGATGGGGGCAAGACATGTGGTATCGGTGTACACGGACCATCGGAACCTACAGTTCATGACGGCCACTAGACACCTTTCTCCCAGGCAGCTGCGGTGGATGATCTTCTTTGCGGGGTTCAACTTCCGCATCACATATCGGCCGGGGACGGAAAACCGAAAGGCGGACGCCCTGTCCCGTCAATCTGCAGTTAAGGAACCATTGCCTGCGACCGAGCGTTCCATCATTTCCCCGAGGATGGTATTGGGGGTTATCCAACCGGATACTTTCCTGAGGGGAATAAAGAGAGGGATCAGGTCATTCGCATGGCGGAGGTGGCTCCTCAGTCACAGAGAATGGCAGCTGAAGGACGGGATACCCCTGAAGGGCAGGTGCCTATTGATACCCACGCCTAGGCTAAGGAAACAAGCATTCATCTGGTGCCATGACTCTCCATGCGCAGGTCATTTGGGCTTTGAAAAAACGGTGGCTAGCATGGGACGGCATTTCTGGTGGCCAACCATGAGAGTGGATGTCAGGAGGTGGAGACAGGAGTGTCCTACGTGTGCTACCATGAAGGCCGACCATGGCCGAACCCAAGGGCTCTTACATCCACTTCCAACCCCGGATAGACCATGGGATAGCATATCACTGGACTTCGTGGTGGGCCTGCCGGTAGACCAGGGGATGACGGCAATACTGGTGGTGGTGGATTACTTGACGAAAATGGGGCACTTCATCCCCTGCAAGAGAGTCCCTACGGCCGGGGAATTGGCGTCACTACTCCTAAAGAATGTGGTACGACTGCATGGATTACCTGGGGTGATCGTGTCGGACCGGGGGTCGCAGTTTACTGCGCAATTCTGGAAGACTTGGTGCACTGCGCTGCATGTTAAGACCGCCCTGGCCACCAGCTACCACCCTCAAACGGACGGCCAAACCGAGCGCCTGAACCAAACGCTCAAACAGTATCTGCGATGTTTTGTGGACCAGGGCAGGGAAGAATGGGTCGACTTGCTATGGGTTGCAGAGATAGCCTATAACAACGCCACTCACAGCTCCATACAGTCATCTCCGTTCTATAGCAACTATGGCCAACATCCCAGGTTCTTGCCATTTCTACATCCGTTCAGAGAGGACAGGATTCCCGCCACGGCGGACAGGGTGGCACACATAAAAGACACATTGATGCGCTCAAGGGCTGTCCTAATAGAGGCCAAGAGAAGATACAAGGCTGCGGCAGATAGGAAGAGAAGGCCCGGGCCACTGTACCGCACTGGAGACTACGTCTGGATATCCACAAGAAACATGAGGTTTCGAAAGAACAGTGTGTTCCATCCCAAGTACATGGGCCCCTATCGAATTACCAAGTGTATGGGTCCCGTGAACGTGAAGGTGTGCTTGCCCCAGTCATTCCGAATACACCCTGTCTTTCATGTATCGTTGCTCAAACCAGCACCCTCCAAGCCGTCTGGGACACCTCGGCCGGTATGCGTGGAGTCGGAGGTGGAGTATGAAGTGTCGGGCATACGGGCGTCAAAATGGCGCAGGGGGAAGCTGTGGTACCTGGTTGCGTGGAAAGGCTATGGCCCGGAGGAGCATTCATGGGAACCGGCTGAAGGGGTTCATGCTCCGCGCTTGGTCTCCTTGTTCCATCGGCGTTTTCCTGCCAGCGCTGGACCCGTGGGGAGCCGCTGAGAGGGAGGATGTACTGTCAAGAATTCCTGTCATACGAGGGGAGGAAAACGGTAACCAGCGAAAACGGACAACATCTCCCAGGATGCTTAGCGGTTGAGAGGTTATGTAAACAGGAGAGCTGTTACATAACTCAAGGAAAACACGCCCTTATGTAAACAGGAGAGCTGTTACATAACTCAAGGGAAACACGCCCTTATGTAAACAGGAGAGCTGTTACATAACTCAAGGGAAACACGCCCTTATGTAAACAGGAGAGCTGTTACATAACTCAAGGAAACACGCCCTTATGTAAACAGGAGAGCTGTTACATAACTCAAGGAAAACACGCCCTATAAAGGGAGGAACAGGGAGGTACAACGCTGTCGGATATTGTGTTCACACCGACGTACCTGCTTCGTGAAGAGCAGTGTTCCGGAGTGGTGCTCCAGTAAGGCAAGAACGGAGGTAGGTCGAGTCGTTACTCCCTGGGCCGTGTCTTGCCCCATCGTCACCTGTGAAGGACCCGGAAGCTCTACCGGTCAACCATTGAGCTTCGCTTTTTGACTCGGCTGAGTCCAAGCGCAGTGGCGCTTTTGCTGGTTGGAGTCGTAACTCCCAGCCCGACCAGAGACACAGGGACTGCCAGCTGTAACGCACACCAGGAGGTGTTTGCCGCGTTACAGACTCGGAAGTCCACAGGATCGATCGAGCGGCTGCTCTCGGTTCAGTCTTCTTGCTTGTGATTGGGGTATCGGTGACGCATCACCAGGAGGTGACTCCGCGTCCCGGTGCAGTCTGAGGAAGAGGTTGAGCGGCTGCTCCCTTCAGGTAGAGACCCCGGCTGGGTGTTTCCCTGACTCCTCGATTCTCCCCAACACTCTTCGTGCCCCTCACAGCCTACCGATTGGCATTGTCGGCCATTTCATTTCTGCCCTCTGTTGGCATACGCCGGGACCGGCGTATATGCAGAGGACGGTTAGGACCATCCGTGCTGTGGGCTGGTAACGTACTTAGCCTGGAGGATTCCAGTGACTATAACTTTTGTTTATTCTTTGTATTATATTTGCCTTCATTAAAACAACTAACCCTTCACTAGTGGTTGCGTCCTCATTGTCGTGTCTGTTAAACGATCCTGAGACGTTCAGGGCGTTACACACCACCCTTCTGGTATAAAACAACCCTACGTTTGTTCCAATGCTCACCATTCTCCAATACAGCATACAAGTTGAAAGACTGTTTAACCTTGAAAGGACCTTTAAAATTGATCAACCCCCTTGAGACTCTACAATACTTAACTTTCACCCAATCCCCAGGTTAAATGTTCTTCTTCATCACAACCTCCTCAAAGAATGCACCCTGGTCCAAGGTCCTCTACCATCTTGGAACCAGCTTGCCTCCAGGAACTTAACCTCTCATGACTTCAAAGGAAGATTTACCCAGAGCATCCTGCATAGTGGCGCAATACGCTCAATATGCTTATTGACTGGTTCCTTTACCTCAAGATTGGAAACACAAGCCATTGGAATGACACCCTTGATCAATCTATTTGCTCTCTTCACTATGCCATTCCCTTGAGGTTTATACAATGAGGTACGCTGGTGTTTGACACCATTTCTGCACAAGTATCGGTTAAGGTGCGGGATACAAAGACCACAGTTCTCTCACCATTCTTATCCTTTTGGGAACAAACATTGCCTAGACCCAAATCACTAGCATTGACAGTCACCACAGACTTGATTTTAATAATGAAGGGCACCAAAATACCCGCCTCACAGATTTTTTTCTTAATGTTTGAAAAACATTCCTCTTGCACGCTCAAACATTCAAAACTCTTCCCTTTCTATAAAAGAAACCCCAGAGACTCAGTCTTGTCAGAGAAATTGCAAACAGACTTTGAATAGTATTCAATGAGTTCTATAAAGGATCTGAGCTGGTCCTTGTCTTGAGGGGAAGGAGCTAAGCCTATGGCTTCCAACAAGTCTTTTTTGGGACTGATTCCACTAGCAACGAAAGTGTAGCCCAAATTATCAATCTGTTCTTTCAAAAAGCAGCACTTCTTATTCAAAGTAAGCCCCACATAAGAAATCCTGTGCAAAGCAAGTTTTAAAGTATATTGTATTGGAAGTAGATGACATTCTCCATTCCCTTAAAAACATCAAAGATCATCCTTTGGAAAACACTAGCCACAGGCGAGAGACCGAAGGGCATTCTCGTGAATTGGTAGGTACCTTCCACTGTGATAAAGGTGGTAAGAGCTTTAGAGTCTTGGTGGAGCATTATCTCGTAATAGGCACTCTTGAAGTCCAACTTGGAGTAGTACCTCCCGCCCTTGAGCAACAACACCATCTCATTAATTTTTGGCAGAGGGGAAGTAGCCGCCACTGTGTTCTGATTAAGCAACCTCAAGTCCACGCAGAATCTGAGCCACTCATCAGACTTGCGTGTGATGACCACGGGAGAGACTGAGGTATATGCCTTCAAATGTTCTATCACACCTTGCTTCAACATATCTTGGATTAAACATTTGACTTTCTCACGGACCATCACAGGGACCTTCCTAAACTTATGTTGTACAGGAATGGCCCCCTGTTTTAAAATAATCTTGTGTGCATACCCCTTCAATAAGCCTAAGTTTTCTCTGAACACTTTCACATTTGCACACAAAATGTCTTCAACAGATTCTTGTTCAATGACCATAACTTTTGCAGGTGCCCTGGGATTAACAATGATGTGCAAATCATATTGATGGAGCCATCCAAGGATAGGTGGTCCACTGTCAGCAATATGCACTTTACCCTCAAACTCAGTCTTAGGGCCCGAATATGATCTCGCTCAGAAAGCCCTATGGCCGACTCGGTCCCTTAGAGATTTCCGAACGACTTGTGCTCCTTGACTCCGAACGCCCACGTATGATGCAAGTACATGCTGATGGACTCGGGTTGCTCAGAACCCCATTGACGTCAATAGGAGCTTGTGTACATAGGCTTCCATTGAGAAAAAAGAATGTGGCAGAAAAGGGCGCCACCCTTCGTGGGGATGCAGCGGTGCCCCTGCACTGTACATACATGTGTAGGGGGACCCAAGGGTCCCCCGTGACTGAGTCATAGGGCTACAGGTAATGGGGGGGCCCGCTACGGACCCCAGAAGTCCCCTTCCCAAAGCTTTCTCAAGTCAGAGACTCCGAGTCGATCCGGCTGCTGGAGGCGTGCATCATACTTGGTCACTCAGAAATCAGACTCATTGCGCTGCACGAGTTGGCCATGTTGTAGTCGTCTGGTGGGCTTTGATGATGGGTACGAGTAGCTCGGAGCGCGAGGCAATATTTACATTGTACTCGTTCACTCGTACGGCGCCCTTCCGAGGGAGATCGGAATAGGTACCTTAGACTCCATGAATCCCAAAATGTCAATAGACTCCCCTTGAAAACCTACATGGGAAAAGTTTTTGGGGTTCAAAGTACCCAGAGTGCACCAGTGCTCAAAGACTGATTTCGGTATGACAGTGTGCTATGACCCTGTGTCCATCATGAGTTCCACTTCATGACCATTTGTGGTAAAGAATGTTTTGGGTCTAATTCTCCTTCAAACATTTTCCCCTTTATGCCACACTTCATACACATCACCTACCACCTACCATAAGGACTCTGTTGCAAGACTCCCCTGACACACACTCTCATCAGAGACCAAGGAAACTTTATTGCGATTGCTTCCCCTACAAAGTGTCCCAAACTGCCAGATTGTCTGCACTCTCTGTGGTTGGCAAAGCACAATTTATACTTTGAAGAATGATTAATGGTACCACACCAATTGCATACTCTGGCATTTTGTCTACAAAACCCACCATATCATTAAATCTGCTGCTATTCTTGGATGTGTCATGGGAATCAACTTGTTTGGTAACAGCATTTATGCCCACTTCAGAGACTTCTCCTTCTTGCTTTTTTTCAAACTCATTCATTCAGGATGCTGATTGCTCCAAAACCTTATCTATGGCCTCTCTCAACATGGGATTTTTCACTGTCCAGAAGTGTTCCTGGACTTACTTAGCCCTGCATTGACCAATCAATTGACCTCTTCTTACCTCATCAGTCATGACACCAAACTTACATTTAATAGCAAGTTCATGCAGCCTTGCCACAAACTCATCTAGTGATTTATCCACTCTCTGAGGTAGAGTATAAAACTTACAATGTGTCAAAACCAGATTATTTTCTTTGGCAAATCTGAAACTCAACCTGCATTAAGCTTCTTCAAACACATCTACAACCGGTTGACCATTTAGCTCAGTGAATTCAGGTAGAGATCTAAATACCCTTTTACCTTACTCTCACTTCCCAATACACTCAATAATAATGCCTTTTTCCTGGCCGGACAAAACTCTTGGCCATCCAACACTTCAATGTAATTGTCGAACATTATAATCCAATACTCTCATGGAACTGGAGGTGCGCCCGGTTGTAGATAGGGGATGCTACAAACACATGGGCCATGGTAATACCAGCTGCACTAAGTGGGCTCTCAGAAGCTTCTTCCATAGTAACAGTTCACAAGGACCACCAACCAGGCAAATAAAAAAAAGAAATGCAACACACAGCACACCCACCACCTTCTCTTAGTGTGTGTGCCAAGTGCGCGAAATAAATAATGTTGTACTGCAAAGTACAGAGTTTATAAATGTACGGTAATTTGAGATGACAGATAGCAGGTGAGTGTGTCACAGTCAAGCAAATGGCAAACAAAGTGTGTGCATACCAATAAGCAGACACAAGTACCTTATCAGTGTGCCACAGTTAAGTAAATAGCAAGCAGAGAGTGTGTGTCACTGAGGAGACACTCGTAACTTGTCAAAGACGTGGTGTGTGCACCGTGTGGAGAAGTGTGGCTCAATGAGTGGAGAAGTGTGGCTCAATGAGTAGAGAAGTGTGGCTCAATGAGTGGAGAAGTGTGGCTCAATGATTAGAGCGGCAGACCCTGATGCAGAGGTCTAGCCCGGGACCAGGGTTCAATTCCCCGCCTCGTCGGGTCTTGGGCTCAAAAAATTCCACAGACCTGATAATTCTCGCCTCGGTGCCATTCCAATCATGGAGTCCCACTCTGCAACTCTGGGCAATAGCTTGCTTAATCTCCACAACAGCCCCCACAACGCTAAGGATGCCTGGCCTCCACCTTGGGGGTGCCCAGGAGTGGACGCCTCACAGGGAAAGCCAGGATGGGTTCCACAGCAGTATTCGTACAAGCGCCTTGAGACCCTTGCGGGTGAGTAGTGCGCTATACAAGTATCAAATTTACATTTACCGGTAGTAAAGCATAAATGGCACACACTGACATCCTAAATGAGGCAGATTAAGGTGTGCAAGTCATCAAGAAGGGGATGACAAGCAAAGGGTGTGCATGTGACCACACTAAATGTCACCTGAAAAATGAAGAGACAGACCCAGCGGTGACTTCTTCAAGGCCAAATGCTGTTTCTTCCAGGCGAATGCAGCTTAATGGCACTGGCATCCGTGCAATGACGGGCAATGGCCCATTTCTCCTCATAAAATGGAGCCATGCACAGGAGTGCCAGCCCGACTGCTTTCCTCTGCCCAAAGCGGAGCAGCCGACGAGTCATTGGGAGATGACTTGACACACCCCTTGAGCTGCTGGGGTGGATCTGTGGATCACCGGGGTGAAAGGAAGTTTGCAATGACAAAACAAAGAGAGATCAGGATCTTTCTCCAACTCGAAAATCCATGGGTTCACTGAGGGTTGATAAGCTGATGGTGCCAACTGGCAAGATGGTTGCCAAAATGAAGTAAACAGCCAGAGCACGGTAAGTGACTTTGAGCAGCTTCCTTTATTGGGTTTCATCACACTTCTCGGTCAGCACATCCAGATCCCAAACTGGCCAGCAATCAACTGACCAGCGTGGAACCCTAATTCAAAGACAAAGGCATGTGGAATCTGACAGATGTTGTATTCCACCTGACTAACAAAACAAGAATAAGCAACAGCAAATTATAGCACCCTGCTTGGATTAAACAAGGTCACATTCCTGACCCAAGACACTCTGCCAGGCCTGAGCCATTATCTCTGCTTTGAGAGCAGTATTTCACCCCTTATCAAAGCAGCTGCCGGCAGGCTAATGCTAATTAGCCTGATAAAGCTTCAGGCAGCAAAAGCTTAACCTTCTAAAAGTTACATTTGCTCTATATTTATAAAAAATCAAATGTAATAAATGGATTGGAAATTTTATGAATAATTAACAGTGGTCAAATCAATGCTATAATATATCCTGAACCCAGGTTTTCAAAAATAGTATTTTAATTGTACTTTATTATTTCTTATAGGAGGAACTATGGCTATGTAGAGTGAAAATAGCATTTGGGAACTAGTCGCTGTAGGAACATGCTAAAATGAAATTTTTACATGTTCCATTTTTAAATACTAGACAATGTACTTTGTTTGCTACAAGGCGTACTTAGGGCTGACCTTGTTACATTTTTCAACATGGTCCTTTCCTGTCCACGGTTACATTCACACAATTGCTTCCTGGTTTGAAAGCAGCAGCAGTCAGGCTACACTTGTAGGTCAAAAGCCATATTTTCTTCTCAGCCTAGTTAATAAGTTAATAGTATATTAGCTGCTGGAGTCAACAGGTGACATTTAGTTTCCTATGTGCTTTGGAATGTAGTCATTTTTACCCTGTTTTATGGAACTAGAGTGCATATACTGGGTACTGAGTACAGTACTCTGAGTGCAGAGTCCAAACACCAGCAGAATCAGCCCAGAATGGTGGATGACCACAGAAAAATGATATACTCTCTCCCACACACCATATAGATAAAATACTAACTTGTTGGCAGCCGTAAATGTACAGGATAAATTAAGGATGCATGAAAACCTTGAATGTCAGTCATTAATTATACTCGCAATTGAGTAAGGAGAGCTTTATTCTGTCCCTTTGTGAGTTATTGTTAATTTGCCAAAATGGGTTACTTGCTTTGTTGCTCTGCATTAGAAGATTATGGGCACTGGAATCCTTTATAAAGGGGCCTGACTCTATGGTATTGAGCCCATAGTTGGCTCTGCATGATCTGTAAAATGAAGAAGCTCCTGTTTAATGAGTGAAGTTGGTCTTTCAGTTCAGCTGAAAGAGTGATGCAAAGCTACATGTAAGAAATTAATGTGAGCTACTACACACTTAGTAAAAGCACCTAGAAGATACAAAAAGGATACACCAGGTAGGTTGTGAAAAAGAATGTATGACGTGTGATCAGTGAATAGATTCTGCTGCTGTATAATTTATTTTTCATTCTAAGTAAAGCTAAGATTACAAAACAGCCACGAATACCCCTATGACAACAAAAACAGATCATCCATCAAACGCTACACGCATCAGCACCGAGTTAGCCCTTTTAAGCATTACAAGCACACTTGTATGGCCAGGAGAGAACTCAGATGCAGCCTAATCACCGGCTGTTTCCTCCATGAAAGATACATTTAACATGCTAATATGTACATCATTGTTTGTCTGAGGCAACACAAAGTTGGGTGGCGTCTTGTGTTGTCGCAGCAGTTGGCCCACGCGCTTCTTCCAGAAAGATTTCATGCCTTTCAGGATAATAAAAGAGATTTGCTGCAAAGGGTGCAGTTTGAAGAAAGTCGTCTTCGTTTGTTTTACTTTTTGAGTAGCATTACTGTGTTGTAGGCCATAACATTAAGCTGAATACAGATTCAGGTGAAACCACTATTCAATGAGTGCAGCATGCATGATATGATATGAGTTAGATGTGTTCGCTTTTTCAGCCATTGATGTGTGCCTTTAGTGGTGCAAGCCTATCTGCTTCCTCCTCTCACTGAACTGGCACTGGCTGGATCATCTAACTGTATTTTCTATAACTGAGGTGGAGGATGAACCTGGGGTAGAGGCCCCTGCTTCCGCACGTCTGCCACTCTTCTGTACAGTATGAGACCATGAGCCTTCATCCGAGGACTAGCCACACTATGATTGAGTGCTATGCCCATGTTGACTGCTCAGTGTTAAGGTGCAAACTCCTGTGGGCCAGTCTACCTGTCCAAGAGAAGTCTCTGCGACTCTGCTCTCCTGCCTGTCCCCACACCCTCAACACCTTGGCAGTTGTGAACCTCAGCTGGGGAGGGGTAACTGCACCTTCCACATGGTTTGCAGTTGCCAAGGCTTGTTGGTGCTTCAGAAGGACACCGAACCCTCAACTCTCGGCATCTGACGTGGGACAGCTCGTAAACAGCTGCTGATCTTCCACAACATCGCTTGGTGCTCTTAGCTGCATAGTCAAAATCACTGTCAACTCTCCTGCAACTCCTGATATCGGTGGGCATTCGTCTTCCAGGTCAATGTGTCACTCCTGAGTGACATAGACTCTGTCCCCTCCGCTTGCAGGTAGCTTCATCTTTAATCCACCTTCGTATTCCACTGGACACTTTAACCTTCTCCAACAGTGGCATTTTCCTGAGGGCCTCCATTGGATTCAACGGTGGTTTCTGACACCACTTCACACCTATGCACCTGTCTTTCCTGGTGTAGGTACTAGGGTATCCAAGGGTGGAGTGGCTCTCCAACATTCTGTCTTCTATTGGATTTCTTCAGGGTCCACTGGAAAGGGTCCTTTATCTTTAAAATTGCAATCGCGACTTACATGTTTATTTGAACAGAGAATGCAGGTGTGTTCCCACACTGCACACGATCTCCATGGGGTTCCTAGTCACTCACCTTGGGTGGTTCCTTGAGTCCACAGCACTTCTACTACCTCTGGGCATTGCCTTTACATGAGTTGTGGTCCGCATACCACTTTCCAAATATACGGTTTGGTCCCCCCAGGCTCCTATGCGTGATTTCTTTTTTTAAATTCTTTTTTTTTATAAAAGATTTTATTATTATTTTTCCCAAGAGGTACAGTAAAAAAAAAATAAGCATACAGTTAATACTTGAGGATCACATCGAGATACTATACAAATTCATATTGTACAGTGCATGTAAAAAACCATTAGAGCATTAATTCATCTTTAACATTAGAGTCCCACGAACCGATTTAAAATTTATAGATCATTATGAAATTAATACCAGTCAGCCTCGGCTATCATTTACAGATTCCTTCCAGCTATATATGGGTCCCCATATACGCCTGCCAAGTTTTTTCCCTCTCTTACCCTTCCTTTCATAGATCCCTTTCTCCATATTATATATGGCTAACAATTTAGCTAGCCATTGCTGGAATAATGGGGGGGATTTACCCAACCAGGCAGAAGCGATAATAATACGCAATGCAGCCATAGCGAGAAATAAGAAGAGCTCCAATAAGTTTTGTCTTCCGTTCGATTGAATCCCCAAAAGTATTAAAGCTGGATCTAGTACTACATGTAAATTGAAAGTTTGATCCATACATTTTTCTATTGAATTTATTAAATTTTCCAGCAGGTGGACAAGTCGCTAACATGTGTATTAAAATTAGCTTCGGAGCTATCACACGAAAACACCTAGGGGCATATTATCAAGACAGGTGATAAAAATATTGCTAGCGGCAGAAAACTGCCGCTAAAACGGCGATAATGGGCTTGGTAATATGCTCTATGGAATTCCAATTGAAGCTCACTTTAGATATCCTTCACATCTAACATGGGCTTCAATTGGAATTCCATAGAGCATATTATCAAGCCCATTTTCGCCATTTTAGCGGCAGTTTTCTGCCACTAAAGCGGCGATAATTTTATCGCCTGTCTTAATAATATGCCCCTTAATTCCCTCCTGACCACCCCATTGCGCTATCCTTGCAGGCGTATAATACAGCCAATAAATCGTTTTAAAATATTGAACCTACAATCCCGCCGAGCATAAGATATTTTGACCCATTTCTAGTGATTCAGAAAAGCAGTTCTGATCTAAGCCCAGTCTTTCCGCCCACTTTTTCTCATATTTATCCAGGTCATCCGGTTTTAATATATGCAGCTCGGCATAAATTTTCCTAATAATGCAATTCTCAGTGTTCAGAATTGTCACTTGAAATCCAACTTTACCATTAAATACAGTTTTAAATTAAAGTTCCTTGGACCCTCATGTAAGACAGTTTTTGGAGATTTAGGCCATTTGGGACCACTAAAAATGTAGTAGCATGTATGAACCCAGTTTTGCGAGTCGGTAACCTGTTACTAACTCGCAAAATAGGGTTTGCATGTCATTATTAGGAAGGGGCATGCCAAGGACGTCCCTTATTAATAGCAAGTCGCAAGGCCATGTGCGATTCTTTTGCGACCAGGATGCAGTCACAAATATCACAGTTTACTGCCTACTTCAAGTAGGTAATAAGCCAGTAGCAAACAGGAAGGGGTGCCCTGCGAACACCTTCCCCTTTTCTATTGTCAGCAAAACATTTTTAAGAGCAGGCAGTGGTCTCACGGACCACTGCCTGCTCTTAAAAAATTAAACTGAAACATTTCATTTTAGGGTTTGAAACTCATTCCTTTTTCCTTTAAGGAAAATGGGCTGCATTTCAAAAGAAAACTTGCTTTATTTTAAAAGCAAACACAGAAATGGGAGTCTGCTCTCCTCATAAGGCCACCATCCTTGTGTTACTGCCAATTTACAATTGGTCGCAAATTGCGACAAGCCTCATGAATATTGATGAGGCAGGTCATTTGTGACACCCTTGAGAGTCCCTAAATGTGTCTGAGACACATTAGTACAAACTCAATCTGTCTTCCTGCTCCCAATTGAAAATTGTCACTTAACAAATGTAATAGGGTAATTTCGTATTCCCAATTTAAAATTATCACTTAATCAAATAAGGTAATTCAATATTGTCCTATGCCAGAGGTAGGCCTTACAGTAGTGAAAAATACATTTAAGAGCCCTACTTTCAAAGTACACTGAACCCTGCCCTATGGGCAGTTTCAGGCCTACCCTAGGGGTGATATATATTTTAAAAAGGAAGGTCAAAGCTTGGCAAAAGTTTTATTTTGCCAGGTCAAAAAGACAGTATATAATTGCACATATAGACTGCAATGACATGTCTAAAACATGGTATGGGGGCGTGGCCAACCAAGATGGCCAAACAGACTTAATCTGGTGAGGCTCCATGGCGAGCACTCAGAAACCACACTAACTCAAGCAGAATAGGGCAACATATTCCCACAGAAATGAGCCACAAGGGGAACTCACACTAATTGCCCTGGCGGAAAGGCAGTGAAACAACGCTTAGCGGTCAGACGGCGGTGGAGACACAGAGGCCTAATCGTGAAAGAATGGCCATGACGGGAGAGGAAAAACAATCAAGCTCAACATAACGGACAAAGACTGATGAGGCTGTTCAGGTGGGATCCCCGCTAAGCATGAGCAACAGCCGGAGGAGGTGAAGCTGTGTGAGAGCCACTCATGGGGGATTACACACAGCACACCAACAGGAGCGGCCAAGAGCAAAACAGTGGTGGGTAAAGACAGCTATATCCCCCACGAGGAGTCAGTGCTTCTCACCCTGCTGGAAGAGAGGCCCAAGGGGACCTGTGCCTGATCCTGCAATGGACTTTCGGCTCGAGGACAGAGTAACAGAAATAAATAGCCCAACAGGCCCATAATAAAAATGAAAGGGGCAAGGTGCTGAGAGGAGTGCCATAAGGTACACACAACTCACATTTTGCAAGGAGGTCAGTGGACACAGCAGTACAGGCAAACTGCGCCTGGTCTCAACATGGCAGTAATCCAACTTAATCCAACTCTGAGAAGCAGGGTGGCAAGAGACCAGAAGCAGCTGGAGGTGCTCCGTCACACACAGATTTGGGTCCATTGCTCACTTTGCCACTAGATTCAAGCTAGCCTGGCTGATGAAGGCTGTTTAGCCAGAAACCGGTCCCAGGATGCTTGTTTCCGATCCAGGGAAGACATGGCTTGGCAGTTCGGGCTGGACTGTTCCCATGAGGCACAGGGTCAGACTGATTTGCATATGGCCATGTCTGAACTGGGGTGGCGGAGTGAGCTAAAGAATGATGATGGATTAAACCCAGATCAATTGACTGGGTGTGAGTGCTTGCAATGTTCAACACTCCCTCCATCATCCCCTTTGGTTTTTTCTTTGTTCGCCCTAAATTGACAGGGTATGTCCAGACGTGGGTCCCTTGCTGACTTTGCCACTGGATTCAAGCTAGCCTGGCTGATGACGGCTGATTAGCCAGAAACCAGTCCCAGGATGCTTGTTTCCGGTCCAGGGAAGACATGGCTAGGCAGTTCGGGCTGGACTGTTCCCATGAGGCACAGGGTCAGACTGATTTGCATATGGCCATGTCTGAAGTGGGGTGGCGGAGTTAGCTAAAGAATGATGATGGATTAAACCCAGATCAGTTGATTGGGGGTGAGTGCTTGCAATGTTCAACACTCCCTCCATCATCCCCTTTGGTTTTGCTTTGTTCACCCTAAGTTGGCAGGGTATGCCCAGACGTGGGTCCCTTGCTCACTTTATCACTGGATTCAAGCTAGCCTGGCTGATGATGGCTGATTAGCCAGAAACTGGTCCCAGGAGGCTTGTTTCTGGTCCAGGGAAGACATGGCTTGTCAGTTAGGGCTGGACTGTTCCCATGAGGCACAGGGTCAGACTGATTTGCATATAGCCATTTCTAAACTGGGGTGGCGGAGTGAGCTAAAGAATGATGATGGATTAAACCCAGATCAGTTGACTGGGTGTGAGTGCTTACAATGTTCAACACTCCGTCCATCATCCCTTTTGGTTTTGCTTTGTTCGCCCTAAGTTGGCAGGGTATGCCAAGACATGGGTCCCTTGCTCACTTTGCCACTGGATTCAAGCTAGCCTGGCTGATGATGGCTGATTAGCCAGAAACCGGTCCCAGGATGCTTGCTTCCAATCCAGGGAAGACATGGCTTGGCAGTTTGGGCTTGACTGTTCCCATGAGGCACAGGGTCAGACTGATTTGCATATGGCCATGTCTGAACTGGGGTGGCGGAGTGAGCTAAACAATGATGATGGATTAAACCCAGATCAGTTGACTGGGGGTGAGTGCTTGCAATGTTCAACACTCCGTCTATCATATCATCCCCTTTGGTTTTGCTTCCCTCGCACACAGCATCACAGGAGATTTTTATTCGCACCCATGGGAAGGTCAACTTGAAAAGCAGCATATCTATGCTGGCTGCTGCAGGGGCATGGCAAAGACTTTGACAGGGCACAGCTTAGGCGCTGCTAGAAACACCTCACCCATAACCCCACCCAAGGAGTGTGTGACCGAAATATATGGAGGAAGAGACCCCCCAACAGATGCAAGCAGACACTGATGAGATGGAGACCACCGTGACTTGGAGGGCCTCGTCATCCCGGAGCCAACAAATAGAGGTAATTAAGGGGGCAGACACAGGATCCAGTGTTCCCCATGACGGCCATATCTGCCAAACTTCATTGGCAACCTTCCTGAAGGCTGAGGAGACAGGAGTGGAGGGCATCTGTTTCTACTGCACGCATGGCTCCAGCAACCTAAACTGGAGGGTGGCATCTACTACCGCCACAGACCATATGCCACCCAAAAAAGGCACAGATAAACAGGGTCTCCAGTTACTTCCCAACCCCTAAGACCTGGGACCTAGTGATTGTAGAAACCAAGCAACCAACATGTCGCTCACCAAAGAGTATCTCATTGCTTCATTGGGAGACTTCAAGAAGGAGCTGATGGGTGAGCTCAAGGCAGACTTAGAGGGTTCTCTCAAGGCTCTCTGCATGGACATTCAATCCAAGCTAGTATCCTTGCAGCAAACCATGGAGTCAATAGGCTCACAGACGCTGGAAATCGCAGAGCATTGTTGCGGGCATTCTGCTCATGCACAGAACTATGCGCAAGAAACCAGGACCTCAGTGAATTGTGGTGTACCAGAATCTCCCCTCAGAACCTTGAACCCCTAGCATCACTGTCTCATTTGTTCTCCGTATCATATCGAAGCTACCAATGATTAGACAACCCAGAAAGAGTGACTTAGAATACTCTCAGGAATGGTGGGAATCAAGAACACCTTTTCGTTATTGTTCTCATATCAGTCCACAACTTAAGTAATCAGAGACACGGAAAAGTTTACAATGTTTATTTTTAACTACGTGCTTTAAGATGCAGAATTTTGGTTAACATAAGCAAACAAATGATTAGAAATAATACCATCAGCATTGTTATAATTCCATAGAAAACAAAGGGAGAAATCATATTATAATGATAGTGCAAACAGGTCCTATAATACCTTGTGTGCCACCCTCCCCTGTCTAATAAGCTAGTTTTATAATAATAACAGAAGGTCTCTAGGTTTTAATGGGAAACCCCATACCTCCAAGATCAGCTTAGGTGAATCACATCACAGGATCAGCACTGCTCTCTGTGTCTGGATAGGTTTTCTCCAAGAGTGCCAGAATCAGGCATGCAATGCAATATTAAAGGCACCCGAGTTCCAGATATTTGCAGCTGTGTGCCTCTTGTGTCTAGAGCGTGGGCCGATTAACCTGAATTCAATAGCATACATTGTTTTTTGACCTTGACGGTTTCTGCACACAGTGTTCAGACTAAGGTCGCGGTGCACATCTAGGGATGTGAAAAACAGACCGTTCTCATGTGAAGAAAAAGCAAGCAAGCAGATTTACTTATAATAACAGCTACCTGTAGTGTTGTGTGCAAAAGCAGCAAAGTGTCAAGATGGCGTTAACATCTAAAATGCTTATGTTAACATAGCAATGTGTGCAAGCCAAATCCTGTCTCCACCACACCCTCCCTTGATCGGAACACGAACAAAATAGGGAAGTAATGTAGGAACGCAGAGTTCAGTTTGAGTGAGACAGAACCAAGTTCATATAGTGCCAATCCGTAATATTGGTAGTGATAAGTTCGAAAAGTTTGTTGGGAAAAAGTAAAAAATAAAAAATCAATCAGGGGCACTATATAGCCCATTCTGGAGCAAAAAAATAAATAAAAATAACAAATTCCAGTTTGTACGTGCGGAAGATGGACAACTGCCAATTTAATCCATCAACATAATCAATCAATCAATCATAGCATTTGTAAAGCGCACCACTTACCCGTGCTGCGGTGGGGGGAATGCTGCTACTGCTCAAAAAGCCAGGTCTTGAGGAGTCTTCTGATGGTCAGCAGGTCTTGGGTCTGCCGTAGGTGGATGGGGTCTTGGTTGGGAGGTGGGAGAACGATCTGCCGCCGGAGGTCACTCTTACGATGCGGGGGACTGTAGCGAGGGCGAGTTCGGTGGAGCGAAGCTGGCAGGTGGGGGTGTAGAAGCTGAGTCGTCTGTTGAGGTACGCTGGTCCGGTGTTGTGGAGTGCCTTGTGTGCGTGGATGAGAAGCTTGAAGGTTATCCTCTTGTTGATGGGGAGCCAGTGCAGGTCGATCAGGTGGGGTGTGATGTGGCTGTGGCGAGGGATGTCGAGGATCAGGTGAGCCAAGGCATTCTGAATGAGTTGAAGTCGTTTCAGGAATTTGGCCGAGTCTCCTGCATAGAGGGCGTTTCCGTAGTCCAACCTGCTGCCGACGAGGGCCTAGGTGACCGTTCTTCTCGTTTCGGTGGGGATCCACTTGTAGATCTTGTGGAGCATGCAGAGGGTTGATGCAGGAGAAAGAGACGGTGTTGACCTGCTTTGTCATGGAGAGGGTGGAGTCAAGGATGACCCCTAGGTTGCGTGCATTGTCAGTGGGTGTTGGCGCTGTTCCCAGTGTGGTCGGCCACCAGGAGTCATCCAAGGCCGAAGGGTTGGATTCGAGGATGAGGACCTCTGTCTAGTCCGAGTTCAGCTTCAGTGAGCTGTTCTTCATCCACTCCACAATGGCTTTCATTCCTTTGTGGAGGTTGTTTTTGGTGGTGTGGGGGACCTTGGTGAGGGAGAGGATCAGCAGGGTGTCATCGGCGTAAGAGATGATGTTGAGGTCATGCAGTCAGGTGATCCGGGCGAGCGGTGCCATGTAGATGTTAAACAGCGTTGGGCTGAGGGATGAGCCCAGGGGTACGCCGCAGATGATCTTGGTGGCTTCGGAGCAGAATGGGGGGAGGCGGACGCTCTGTGTTCTGCCGGAGAGGAAGGAGGTGGTCCAGTCCAGGGCCTTCTCTTGGATCCCGGCATCGTGGAGGCGTGTGCATAGTGTGGGTGGTAAGCCTGGGCAAAGCACTACGCTACGCTCGCGTAGTTTGCGAAGTTCGCGCTACTTCGCACTACGCGAACTGCACGTAGCACAGTGCGAACACGCGTAGCGTAGTGTTGCGTAGTGCTGCGGTCATTTTTTGCTTGCTCGCGGTCCTCAACGTCAAGTTGGCGACCGCGAGCAAGCAAAATGACATCCCGGCGAGACTTTTTCCTTGTTCGCGATCAGCAACATCAAGTTGGCGATCGCGAGCATGGAAAATTAACCTCCCGGCGAGATTCCCAACGCGAGGAGGTCAGGTTTCTCATTGCGAGTGGTCGCGTATGCTCGCGACCGCTCGCGATGAGAAACTACCAGTTCGCGTTGAGAAAGCTGCCGCTCGAGTAAAAATCTACTCGAGCAGCAGAAAACTACAGCTCGCACTGTGCAAGATGCCATTTTCAATGATTGCACATTGCCGGTTGCTTGTCCGCACTGTGCAATCATTGAAAACGACATCTGGCACAGTGCGAACAAGGTACTACGCAGTTCGCGAAGTGCTACGCGTAGCTCGCGTAGTGCGAACTGCACTTTGCGTAGCTTCGCGAAGTGCTACTTCGCGAACTACGCCCAGGGTTAGTGCGTGGCAGACCATGTCGAAGGGGGCTGACAGGTCCAGGAGGATGAGGGCCGCGCTTTCTCCATTGTCTAGCAGGGCCCTGATGTCATCAGTGGCGGCGATGAGGGCAGTTTCGGTGCTGTAGTTGCTGTGGAACCCAGACTGGGACGGGTCCAGGATGCTGGTCTCCTTGAGGTAGCGGGTCATTTGTTTGTTGACGGTCTTCTCAATGACCTTCGCCGGGAATGGGAGCAATGAGATGGGCCAGACGTTCTTAAGGTCCTTGGGGTCCGCCTTCGGTTTCTTGAGTAAGGCGTTGATCTCGGCATGCTTCCAGCTCTCCGGGAAGGTTGCTGTCTCGAAGGAGATGTTGATGGCTTTCCGGAGATGGGGTGCGGTGGTGGTGCTGGCTTTGTTGAAGATGTGGTGCGGGCATGGGTCTGACGGAGATCCGCAGTGGATGGTGTTCATGATTTTGATGATGTCGTCATTGTTTATGTTGGTCCAGGAGAGCAGGCAGTCGGTGCGGATGGAGGTCGTGTGGGCGGAGGTCTCGGTGGTTGTTGGGGTGGTCGTGGCATTGAAGCTGTCGTGGATGTCTGCGATCTTGCGATGGAAGAAGGTGTCAAGCGAGTCGCACAGGTCTTGCGAAGGTGGGATGTCGTTGGTGTTGGAGCTGGGGTTGGAGAGTTCCTTCACGATGTTGAAGAACTCTTTGCTGTTGTGTGCATTGTTGTCTAGGTGGTCTTTGAAGGAGGCCCTTTTGGTGGATCTGATGAGGTCATGGTGTCTGCGGGTGGCGTTCTTGTGGGCTGCGTGGCTGTCCGGTGTTCGTTCATGGTGCCAGTTCTTCTCAAGCTTTCGGCAGGTTTGCTTGGAGGCCTGGAGGTCTTCATTGAACCAACTAGCTTTCTTGCTGGTGCGGCTATAGGCACAGTATATTGCAACAGCCTCCAAGAGGAAGTCATTTTATTCTTCAGTAAATGATTCAGCCATCCAATCTAATAAAGTAAAGGAACATACATGTTCTTCGATCACCAGAGCCTCTAGCACCATCAGAGGACCACTTGCATGTTCTTCGAGATAACTTTGCGCCAGGAAGTCATGCTGCTTATATCCCAATTTCTAGGGATTCCATGTCCCGATACCAGAACACTCAAACTCATGAGCTACTAAGGGACTCGTCAGTCGATCCTAATGCGGGGCAGGAGACGCCGTGTTTGACAGGCACAAATCCAGAGCCGATTCAAATGAACAATCTAGGCAATGGAAAACAGGTTGCACGCAAGTAAAGTATGAGAACCGGAAGGATAATCCATATGCTGTGTTCAAAGTGGCCAGAGGTAGTATTCCATAGTATTCAAGCATCCGGTTGCACAGTTGGAACAGACGGGGCAGACTATCGTGTGAAACACAGATTGTGCAGCCATTGTGGAGCAAACAAACCAACAGCAGCACACCAGCAGTCAAGGCAAGGACTAATGGAAGCCCGCCGAAGACGCTGAGAAAAATAGAATGAAAAAATGCCGGTATCACACCAAATATTGTTTGGAACGAGCCCACAACTTTGAAAACTGTGCCAAGCCAGTTGTTGATGAGACATTGAATATAGTGTGAATCAGAGCACCGAAATGAAGGGGGAGATCAGTATTTAAAAGAGCATGCATCTTGTTGTGGGTGTTAGCTACGTGAAGGACAAATGTTTCACGAGAGGAAGTTAGGGCGACTTCTTTGTGAGACAATAGAGCCCTTATTCTGCTCATCTTGTTGAACTCTACTTTCAAGGTTGGTATGGAAGACCAGATGGATACATCGAGTCTCCCATGCGGGGATGGTAAAAGCACATTCTTACAACAGACTACTCGTTGGGTGGCAGTTACAATGTACGGAATCCCTGCTAGCATCCTGCAGCATGCCTCATTATTCAAAAGCAAATAGCTACCGTTAGCTAATAACGTGAAAGTGGGTGTAATTGCTGGCACAGGGTTTCCCTTCAGAATGCAAGCTAAATTCGGTGCATGAACATTGCAAGCGCCATGCAATTGGATGTTCCTACAAACTACTGAGTGATCAGGTGTGGAAGTGCAGTCCTCTCCTTTTAAATAAACCTCTTTACGCTCTCACATGCACCTGTATGTAAATGGGAGTGACCAAACTTCATGTAGGAAAGTGGTACTTAGTGGTTCATATCTACCTAAGGCATAGTGTTTCATACATGAACTGAACTTAAACAATGGAAAAGGTAGTGTGATCATCCCATGGATAAGCCACACAGCTGAGTTCGATTCGGCCACAGAGAATGGTAAAGGTTCCAACTTTTCAATATGCAATAGTGAATATGTTGCATCCTTCATGGACATGTACTGTTGTTTATCAGTCAGATTAAACGGCAGGAATAATGATGATGTATTCATGTCGTCCCAGGGATCATTCCCAGTCTTCAATGTTAGTAAAGTCCATGCAAACTGCATTATAGAACGCAATTGATTTTGACCCTGGTTTAAGACATGTCATCTTGTACAATATCCACAACAGATGAAACAATATTATCTAATGTCTAAATCCTGGAAGAAAGAGTGTTAATGCTATTATCAATGACAGCAAGCACCTTTTCCAAATTTGCTTGATCAATAGCTCATAATCTAGAAGCAGCTTCAATTTGAGATAATTTCCAAAAACTTCCTTGTAAATAGCATATACCCATCTCTTGGAACTGCCACCGACAGGGCCTTTATTAAAATTATTCAAATCTACATCGTCAGTTAATTTGGACAAATGGAGTTTAACTGACGCCAAGGTGGAATGTTTAAGCCAGTTTTGACATCATTTTCTTACTGAATAGGTAGTAACAGAATGAGAGGTTTCAAACCGGGGGTCAACCCTAACCTGTATGTAGCCTGATCTCAGTCCCAGGAAACGATGTTGACACGAGTTAGAAGTTTTTTGCCATAACAACCATCCTTGGGGATCTAAGCTGGAAATATTGAAGGATGTATTAGTAATCACTGACTGCAATTCATCCATGGACAGTTCTGTGTGATTATCCCAGGAAGGATAAGCACCCAGATTAGGAATAGTAGGGGCGTTCATCTTTTTAGAAGTAGCCAATCCAAAGCAGGTGGTCTGAAAAATAGTAGAATTCAAAAATAACATATGGTTTGGGATAAGGCATGCACGATGCAAAGCCTCAGAGCCTTGCACCTGCCAGATTTTAGAACCCCAAACAGATTTAATATCAATGGTATTTTTTCACAGCTCATAGCCCCCTATAGTTAAGTCATCCATAAAGGACTTTGAATACAGTAATTTAGTATGTGTAAGTCTAACTTCTTAAGCTGTGTCAGCAGACATTTTAAAATAAAAGATTTCAGGTTTAGATACACTGAAATCGGTAAAATATGTAAATTTGTTCACCAGAGTTTTGGAACTGCCTTCAATGGGAGCTGAACAATGTTCCCATTGTGCATAATTAACGATATTTCTAAATGTATTCGCTTTGTTCAGGAGATGATTGCCATAGTGTTGGTAGCAAAACAACTCTCCATAATTTGCTGAGTCTAAATACAAATCTTCAGCATCAAAAGCAGCATAACATTTCAAATCAGAAAAAAGAGCCTCAAAGGCTTGGCCATCCCAATCATCAGAGCATATGTTTTGTTTCATAGCATCCCCCATAGAAACACAAAGTACATTGGGAACATTAATCGCCTCTGTAGGGCAAGGCAGTAATATTAATAAAAGTCTGGTCCCTCTTCATGATGTGTGATGAGGAGTGAGGTGCCAAAGTTCCATCAATTAATCTAATTGCAGCTCTTTCAGTTACATAATGTCCTTTCACTAGACGAAAAAAGAAAACTACAAATCCATTCGACATGAACAAAAAAATAGATATGAGCACCAGCCAAATGTAAGTCCAAGGGGGAATTAAAAAATGTCTTTTAAACCAAACAGCAAAAATAAAAAATTTTGATGGGTCAAATGAAAAACATGACTGGTCAACTGCACTTGATTGCACACTAGGCAACGACACATCTGTGGGATAGCTATACTCAGGACATTCATGGGGACCACCAGCCGGTGGAGTCAATAAAGGATTAGTAACTGTCTGCATCTCAATGACAATGTCAGGCCTGTTCGTATTTGCCGGAGCCAAAACAGAATTTCTCAGCATTGCTGGACAAGAGACCACTGGAGTCATACTAAGAAGAATTGGCCACTCGTTGTGGTTTGACATTATCAATGGAGATGTACCTGTTATCCTTGCGACCAGGAAGTGGAGGTAAAATGAATGTTCTTGTACCCTGCATGCCAAGCACTGGAACCGGTGCACAATAAGAGGGGCCAAACTCCTTCTTGTTCTCCACCTTCTCACGGACCACGTCACCAACTCGAGGTAGCGAGCCAACTACCGGAATCTGAAGTGCAGGATCAGTTGTGGAGGGCAAGTGTTCCTTTGCAAGACTGTCTCGAGCCTCTTGTAGATTCTGTAACACAGCAGAATGATCATCTACATCAAAGGGTGCAGCCGACGCCGCCATGTCGAGACCATCAAGGTCTGGGACAAAACATTTTATGCCAAAGAGCATTTCGTATGGGGTCTGCCACCCAGAGACCTTCTAGGGAGATTATTAAGTACACGTTGAACGCTATACAAATGGGCCAATCAGTTCCTGCTGGTACCTAAAACCCTTGCTGTCAGGGATTGCTTTAAGTCACGGTTCATTTGCTCCATAACAGAATTGCCCTCAGACCTATATGGAGACGAAAATTTGACTTGGACCCCCAAAGATCTCATAGCATCCTTGTACGCCTTAGAGACGAACGCCGGACCCTGGTCTGAATGGAGGGTACCACATGCAAAAATTCCCACAAAGACACGCAAATCCCTGATGACAGTTCGAGCATCAGCACTCCTTTGCGGCCAGACCCATAGAAAACGTGTGCACAAATCCACTGCAACTAAGATGTACTTATACGCAGTATCAGAGGAGAAAGGACCTCAGTGATCCAAATAAACACACCCAAGTGGTTTATTAGATATGTACAACTGTGTTTGAGGTGGATGCGCAGCAGTCGAAGGTTTAATCTGCCGGCAAATGTCACAAGTAAGGACATAATCACGAGTCTGTTTATACAATCCGCGCCACCAGTAACGTTGTTGTAAAATAGTGAAAGTCGTAGAGACGCCTCCATGGGCTGAAGCCATATGTTCGTGAGCGGCTGTTATCAAAGAAAGCCTGCGGTCCACCTTGGGAATTAATCTGTCACCTACGTCTTTAATTCTCACATAGGGAACTTTATCAGGACTTAAATGATAAGAGTATTTAGAAGGGAAACCTCAAGGGTAATTATGACCCTTCTCTGGTGCAGCAATGGCTGCCAAGATGTTATCATCAATTTTACTTTTGGATCTTGTAACTTCCGCTGCTAGATATGTTGCCACTGCTGTTTTCGCTGTTTCATCAGCTAAACTGTTGACAACAGCGTTTACCCCGACGCGCTGGTGACCAAGAGTATGAATTGCATTCACGAGCGGCAGACGTTGTTTAAGTTCTGCAAATCGAACCCAGAGCATTTTATGTTTGATCGTGCTACCTTTGGAACCATATTCATTCTGAGACCAAAAGAATCATTTGTCATTAAAAGACTCTACACAGTAGTATGAGTCACTCACAATGAGAGTAGTCACTCGAGGATCAGCAAACTCCAGTGAAAGCATCAGAGCACGTAGCTCTGCCAACTGGGCGGTAAAATCACCCAATGTCTGTGTATGCATGACCTCAGACATCAGCCGCTGAATAAGCATGCTTAGATCCCGTCGCCGGTTGCACTGAACCATCAGTGTAAATGATACAATGATGATCCTCAAGCGGGCGCAAGGACACAGGAGCTGGATTAACAAATTCATACTGCAAATATTCCTGAGTCTGCAATGAGGCATCAAAGATGAAAGTGACATCCGGAGACGTCAAGGAAGTGGCCTATTGTATCCAGCGTGGATGCAAAGCTTTAGAATTCGGTAGACTGGCCTTTGTCACTGCCTCAAGGGCAGGATACGGTGTGACAACTAACATGCGGTTCCCTTGCGACAGCGCTATTTCTTTGAGAATCGCCATCTGCACTGCAGTCAAAACTTTTTCGACGGTGGAAAAGCGCATTTCAGCCGAAGTGTACAAGTGTCTTGTAAGCAATAGGGACTGTGTCTCCCTCATTAAATGTTAAGTACAAGAAACCCACTGCGACAGGCACAATTCTTATTACGAGGTTTGTGTGGTTATCCTGTGTCAATAAGTACTTAGAAGCAAGAAGATCAGCCTGCAAAGAGTGCAGTATAGCTGAATGTTCTGGCAGCCAGCTCGATTTGGTAAAAGTAGGTTGTACCAAGGCATATAACAGCTTAATACACTGGGCACAATCGGGAATATAAGTACGCCTGAAATTTAAAAAAAACAGCAAAGATTGTAGTTTTTTCAGAGTTGTTGGAGTGCGCAAACATGCGTATTTCTCCAGGAAGTGAGGTGCTAAACCTTGTTCTTCGTTGTTGAGTCCATAGCCCAAAAACAACACTGCATACTCTGCAATGTGTGATTTGGCAAAGTTGAATTTGTAGCCGAAGTCCGCAAACATAACAAAGATGCGTTCAACGCGACACAGATGCGGCCATAATTTGTCATCTGTGAGATTAATATCATCAAAATATGAGTACGCATCAGGGTCAATGCGCTCCAACAGAGAAACTACACGTGCGGTAAAGACTCCTGGAATGTTTTTGTAGCCCATGGCTAATCATTTAAACTGTTTTTGTTTGCGGCCATTTGTAAAGTCTGTCCATTGACGAGACAATCAACGAGGGCAGAACTATGGGTATTCTGTACTGCGCAGGTCCGACAATGATAGTTCAAATGCCGATAATCCAAAACTAGGCGGTACGACCGATCAGGTTTGGTTACAGTGAAAAGAGGATTATTCATGGGTGACACACATGTTTCAATTACACCTTGATATTCCAATTGTTCAAGTATTTCTATGACGTGAGATCTAGCTTCCTGGCGCATGGGATATTGGGGTTGTGGCTGTGGCATAGACTGTAATGGAATCTCATGGTTTGGTGATAATTTATCCCACCCAACCTCTGTACATTACAACGCCGGAGAAAGCACTTGTGCCCACTCTTCTGCAAAGTTCTGAGCTTGCTCCTTCGTCACTGTGTGCGCAAAAGATGGGAACATTACCTCATCCCCTCTGGGAGCAGCCAAAATGAAAGCTGGGGGCCAGTCCGCCTCTGCTAACAGAATGTCATATGTAGAGGTCAGAGTTTCCCCAAAAATCCCTTTTATGGTACGCTGTATGTCACCTTCAATTAAAAGGACTATGTCATATAGTATGTCAGGGTAAGCCACTCTAGTGTCAGCAGTTTCTACAGTAATAAATGTGTCAGTTGCTGTCTTCTTCAGATATAGACGCAGTGCTTGCCACACTATTGTAACCTCCGCTGCGCTGTCTAGCAGCGTTAGTGCCCATGTCAGGTTTCAAAGCTGTTTTCTCACTATCTGTGGCATACCTCGCTGTTAGTGCAGCAACTTTCTTTTTCCTGAAATGGAGGTCATTGACGTGCAAAGTCGTCCTGCTTGCCTTTACCATTAGCCGGGCGGGGCTGCTCACGTCCTTGAGGGGCACCCCGACCTCTGACACGTTCTCCTCCACCGGCTTGTGAGACCAATGTTTCCTGTGAAGAACGAGGAGAACGTTGTTCAGGAACATGAAATCTATTAGAAGACCTAATTCTTGTGCTATCGCGCAATTCATATGTGCGTTCAGTAGTCACTGGTATTGGTGATGCAGGTTCAGACCCCTGTTTCTGTTGCTGCTTCCGGAGTTTCTTAGTGTTCCATTTTTGTTTAGGAAAAGCTGGACGGTCGTCTTTAGTAGACTTAACCGTCTGAGTTTGCGGTTGCGTTGCTGTTTTAGCAAAAGGCTTAACACCCACACTATTGCGGCCAATGCTTTTATAAGCCTCCGCAGTAATTCTTGGTAACTGCTGGGGTTTATCGACGTCAGCGATAGGGCGCAGCTCATTCGACACTAGAAAGTTAACTGCATCTCCCTTGACATTAGCAAGGATGAGATCAGCAACTACGTCGAACACGCCATCAAGCCTCATTCCCAACTCGACCGCCGCCTCCGGACCGTGCTCATCCTGAACATGCTTAATCACGGAGGGCAATACAGTCATAGACGGTGTGCCGAAGCACTTCGCGTAGACCGCTGCAAATACCTTACCCCAGTTTTCACAATCCATTACCTCAGGGACTAAGTCTGTCTGCAAACTAATTGTCAGAATCCTGTGTTTCTCCACAGAAGTAGAATTAGGAAATACTGCTTCCAGCTGGTCAAATTTCTCAGCAAGCCAATAAGGCATATCGTCCTTATTCTGGGGGTGCTTGCCCATTACCGAATTAACCATGACGGGACTAATAGTGATTCTGGCCGGTCCAACTGGTTGCGTCGCAACCCCAGGTGCCCCCACCTGGATGTATTGCACCAAAGCCCTATTTACCGCAATCAAGGTGGTATGTAGTTGACGTAAGTCATCAATCGGGGATAGCAAATAACGTGGATGAGGTGTGAACCTGGCCATAACTGGCCAAGTGGCCCCAGGAATAGACAAGGGACCTAACCGAACCGGAGTTACGGTGTGGGGGAGGGTGCCATTGAACCAAATACAATGCTGCCAAGCGGAATTCGGAATCCCCTGCGTCCTATACGGCGTGTAATTCGCTGAGACTGCCGTAGGAGTGTGAGTGGAACGTCTTATTATCCACATTCACCTCCAGAAAAGTATCCCAAGAGTAAAAAAAAGCTCATAGGGGAACGATGCATCGGCACTCACTACAAAGATAATTGACATTCCGTCGTCTGGCACCCCGAACTGCGTCAAATGATGCCAGAGAGGTGCACGACTATGCGCTGCAATAGCAGCTGCAGCCATAAGGACGCAGAGAAGAAAAACAATCTATATTAAACCGTAGCACCAAAAGGGTCACTAATTCAATATGAAACCTTTTTAATTGTCAAGCTTGAATGAACCTATAAGTCAACTATATAGTTAGGTTTAAGCCGTCACTCCGGTCAACCGCAAACAAGAGTGAGGGTGTTGTGGACAAATATAAGCACTACTAAGGCATCTCAATCATAAGAACAAAACGTTAGGTGTGCCATGTTGCGGGGATTCTGCTCATGCATGGAACTATCTGTAGGAAACCAGGACCTCAGTGAATTGTGGTGTACTAGAAAACTCACCTCAGTACCTAGAACCCCTATCCGACTAGCATCAGTGTCTCATTTGTTCTCCGTATCATATCGAAGCTACCAATGATTAGACAACCCAGAAAAGGCGTCTTAGAATACTCTCAGGAATGGTGGGAATCAAGAACACCTTTTCGTTATTGTTCTCATATCAGTCCACAACGTAAGTAATCAGAGACACGGAAAAGTTTAAAATGCTTATTTTTAACTACATGCTTTAAGATGCAGTATTTTGGCTAACATAAACAAACAAATGATTAGAAATAATGCCATCAGCATTGTTATAATTCCATAGAAAACAAAGGTAGAAATCATATTATAATGATAGTGCAAACAGGTCCTATAATACCTTGTGTACCACCCTCCCCTGTCTAATAAGCTAGTTTTATAATAATAACAGAAGGTCTCTAGGTTTGAATGGGAAACCCCATACCTCCAAGATCAGCTTAGGTAAATCACATCACAGGAACAGCAATGCTCTCTGTGTCGGGAAAGGTTTTCTCCAAGAGTGCCAGAATCATGCATGCAATACAATATTAAAGGCACCCAAGTTTCAGATATTTGCAGCTGTGTGCTTCTTGTGTCTAGAGCATGGGCCGATCAACCTGAATTCAACAGCATACATTGTTATTTGACCTTGACGGTTTCTGCGCACAGTGTTCAGACTAAGGTCGCGGTGCACGTCTAGGGATGTGAAAAACAGACCATTCTCATGTGAAGAAAAAGCAAGCAAGCAGATTTACTTATAATAACAGCTACCTGTAGTGTCATGTGCAAAAGCAGCAAAGTGTCAAGATGGCGTTAACATCTAAAACGCTTATGCTAACTAGGCCTGGGTGAAACTTTCGTTCCACTCGCGGAAATTGCGATAATTTGGCATTTTCGCGTTCCGCGGAGAGCGCGAAAATGTCAAAATTTCTGCAATCCGCATCTTACCGGAATTATTTTTCTTGCTCGTGCTGTAAAAAAATACATTCTCGCGTGCGCGCGTTCGCCTTACCTGAATCCCTGGGTTCGCCGACAAGTTTTCCCGATCCGGTAGCGTTCTCCACGAGATGTTGGATTGTTGGTAGCCATTTGCGCTGTCTCGTGACAGTTCGCGCCCGCATTAACATCATTTGTCGCGCGATCACGTCATTCGCCGCGCGATCACGTCTTTCTTCTCGCAATCATGCACCACGAGAGTATGAGATGAATGAGATCTCGAACACGTCATTCTCCACCGCGAGCGAGAGCATGAGGACGCGGGCACGTCATATCGAACGCGATTGGGCGGAACAAGTGAAAACAAGATGGGCGCGCCCGTGAGCAACCGCATGGGTAAGTTGGCGAGCCGCGATCACGCAGAAAATACCGCGAACAGGCAGGAAAAAAACTTCTGCGTCTTCACGATATTTCCACGTGTTTGCGGAGATTTTTAAGATTTTCGCCATAGTTTGCAAAAGTGAATTTCGCAAATTCCGACCACCCCTAATGCTAACATAGCAATGTGTGCAGGCAAAACCCTGTCTCCACCACAGCATCAAGGTTAGAGGACTCGACAAAGGCCCTTCACAAACAACTACATGCCACAGTCTTGAAATGGGAAGACCTCGCTCATAGAGCCTGGTGGGACAGTGTTTGTATCAGGAACCTCGAGGAGGGGCGGAGGGTCGAGACTTGGAGGCATTTGTCACAGGCTTGTTCGGAGAGGTCCTTGGCCCTGGGAGAATAAAGATCAATAAATATAGAGTTCCCCGAGCGTGACTCCCAACCCCGAGGGGCTATAGAAGACCCAGAGATATCTTGGCTAGGCTCTGTTCCTTCATGCTGAGGGAGGCAGTGCTTGAGGCGGCAAGAATGAAATAGGAGGTCACCTTCCAGGGATATACATGTTCCTTATATCAAGATGTTTCCCCGGGGACATTGCTACGGAGGAATCAATTCCGACCAGTTATAGAGAAGTTGCGATGTGACAAAATAAAATATCGATCAACATATGCTTTCAGTCTCGCTTTATCCTGCCATAATAGAGGGGCGTGGCTTGGACGCCAAAGAAGATGGCCGCCGGATCGCGGAGCTCCTCACTGACGTGAAGACCGGAGCTTCCACCAGGCATCTTTTCTCTATCCTCGGGACGATGTTGACGCTGGCAAGATGATATGAATCATAGCGCTTTCATTTGAACCCATTTTCAAACTTCAGGGTGAGCTGTTTCACTCTCTTTCAGCGCACTTTCGTTCGCGCTCGTTTCTGTGGCCGCCATTTTGTTTTTTACCGCGGCGCAGAATGTTATCTCCTCAGATTTGACTCGAGGTCATGGCTTTTTTGCTTTCTACCTATGCAAGGTCGCTCTCTTTGTTTTTCTGAGCATTTGCTGTTTATAAACAACCTGTGCAGCATACTTTTCTAAATGCTTTTTGCCTCATTTCTTTCCTTTTTTCACTGACTTTCATCATTTTTGGCTGGACTTCTGCGTTTAAACATTTGTGTATCCACATTTCTCCACACGTTTACATCTTATTGTGTGGTTTACTATGGCAAAAGCACGTGCACTCCGTACTAGCTCTACTCTGGGTGACAACACTACAATGAGTGATTCTAATCCCTTCAGTGTATTACAAGACAATACGGAAGACCCTGAGCCTACGCAGTTCAATGCCGCTACTACTCAGTCCAGCTTACCTCGTGGTAACACTAAACAGTTGCCTAAAAATTCATCTACCACTTCTACAAAGCGTGTCAAAAAAGACCCACCGTCTCCAACAGGCTCTACAACGACGTTATCCATGGAACTTCTTCTTCAGGAAATTCGCGCACTTAAACCTCATATGGAAGAGACCAACATCCGTCTCCAAAACCTTGAGGATAAATGGTTTCAAATGGAGCAACAGTCCTCACTGCTTTCTCAACGTGTTGATTCCATTCAGTCTGTCACGTCTCAAATACCTCCATTACAGTTAGAGGTCGCTCATCTCAAGACTCAGATTGAGAATTTGGAAAATCGAAATAGGCGTAACAATCTACGCATTTATGGCCTTGTGGAAGGAATTGAGGGCTCCGATGCGCCTTCATTCTTTCAGTCTTTTTTACCAACCCTGCTGGACATTCCTGAATCTCCAAAATTGAACATTCAAAGAGCTCATCGACTAGGCCCAAACTCTAAGTTTGCTTCCTCTACTTCCAAGCCTCGTGGTGTCATTCTTTATTTTTTAGAATACACAGACTTACTTAAAGTTCTTCATGCAGCCAAAAGTAAAGGGAGAGTGTCCTGGCAAGGTAATCATTTATTTTTTGCTCAGGATTATGCGAAAGCAACTGCTGACCGGCGGAAACAATTTTTGGATATGAGACCTGCACTACGGAATCTCAATGCGCGTTATGGCCTGTTTCACCCATGTCTTATGAAAGTCACCCTTAACAACAAAACTACGTCCTATGAAGACCCAGCACGTCTACAAACCTTTCTTGACTCTTGTATTGAAGACAACATGGAAATTCCTCGTACTTCAAAGACCTGAAGATACTCAAGACTTATAACTTATGCCTTATAGCTAAGCAAATGCTTTATCTGTTCTAAATGCTTTATCTTTTCTAATTGCTGGTGGTTTATATTAATTTTTGTTCTTCTGTTCCTTGTCATTGTATGTGATCATAAGTCTCGTATATCCTTTGTAATTGGTCTTCCTCTCCCCCTTTTTCTTTATTTTTATTCCGTGATCATATCTCCAATGCCTGGATGATGTCTTCGTTTTCCGTCCTGTATCGGGGTACCCCGTGTTTGGTGTGCTGTTTTCCTCATGGGCTTCCACCATCCCCATTTGTCCATGTCTTTTTGTGGTATGTGTTTTATTTATTCTTTTATCTCGTTTATCTCGTTCTTCTCTATTTTTATCCTCCTTGTCTTTCCCCCTTTCTCTTTTGTTTTTGCCCTCGCTTCCCTGTCCTATTCTCTATGTTGGGCTCTCTGTTATTTCTTTCATATCTTGTATCTCTTACCTCAGTTCTGCCTCTTCTTCTTCTTTCTTTTTTCTACTTACATTCTTGTAATAATCTATAATTTCCTCTCTTGTTCTTCCTTTCCTCATTCTACTCTATTTCTTAGCTTCTCAGTTTCTATCTTATACCTTTACCTCTTTCTTTGGTGTTATAACTTCTCTTTTTCTTGTTTAAGTATGTCTAGCTTTTCTCAACAGTTTTTTATGATACTTCCTTCTGGTACTAATTTAACGTGCACTGTACAGTTAGTACACATTACATATGACTGTTTCTACGATAATTGAAGAGTTACTATTTATATTTTAGATGACTTTGAACATTGTATCGTGGAATGTCAAAGGCTTGGGTTCTCCCATTAAACGCCAAAGGGTGTTATCTCATATTGCTAATCTAAAAGGAGATATTGCGTTATTGCAAGAAACTCATATAACTGAAGGTGAATTATCTAAACTGCGTCGTCAATGGGTAGGCCATGTCTATGCTTCGCCTGGTTCAGGGAAACGAAATGGTGTGACTATACTATGTCACAAACGCTTAGACATTCAACTTGTGAAGCAAGAAAATGACTCTGAAGGTAGGTGGGTTGTTGTATCATTATTGATTAACAAAATTCCCTTAACCATTTTCAATATTTATGCTCCCACAACTTTGGACAAAACGTTTTGGCCTCACCTTCTTTCGTCTTTAATGCAATATACGGATGATTACTTAATATTGGGCGGAGATTGTAATATGATTTTAGACCCCTTTTTAGACAGGCGATCCAAATCCCGATTTTCTCCTTCTTCCATGCACAACCAGTTCACTTCCACTATTCAGCAAAGATCTCTAGTAGACTCCTGGAGACTTTGTCATCCTACAACCCAGGAATACACATACTTTTCCCCGGCACACTCCTCCCAATCCCGAATTGATTATATTTTTATTTCCAAACCTCTCACACAACATATTTCCCATTCGGACATAGGATCCATTCTAATTTCAGACCATGCACCAGTTACTTTAAGTTTAGATTTACTTCCTCCCAACAAAGGCACTAAACGTTGGAGATTTAACAACTCTCTATTATTAGATCCCAAATTTTCATCATCATTTTTGGAATTTGCAACCTTATTTTTTGCTGAAAATGACACTCCCCTTACATCCCCCCAACTCATTTGGGACACTTTTAAAGCTGCCTCAAGAGACTTCATTATTTCATTCGTTGCCCGTAAGCGTCGAACATCTATGCAATCTATTCAAACACTTAATTCACAAATTAAGAAATTGGAACATTCTTACTATATAACAGAAAATCAATCTACGCTGAATGATCTTATTAAAGCCAAACTCTCTTTTAATAAACTCTCTACAGAATTTGCAAACCTAATTCTTTTAAAATCCAGTGCTAAATACTATAACGCTCAGAATAAATCTGGCAATTTACTTGCCAATTATCTTAAGGTCAAAAAAGAGCGCACAAAGATCGATTCTATTGTAACCTCTAATAACACAACTGTCCATATAGATACAGATATTCTCTCAGAATTTGTCAATTTCTATCAAACGCTCTATACTCCTGAGTTTTCGCCCTCTTTGACTGACATTTCTCACTACTTATCCTCTATCCCCTCCCCGTCTCCCCCAGATGTTGATTTCTCCTCTTTGGACTCAGATATTCTCCCCAGTGACATTCTTAAAGCTATTCATTCACTCAAAAAGGGCAAAGCTCCTGGGCCAGATGGCTTTACCATGGAATTCTACGCACACTTTGCTTCGTTCCTTGTTCCTAAATTACACCAATTGTTTTTATCTTTCATTTCTTCTGGAAAATCTGAAGGCTCTTTTCAAGAGGCTCTAATATGTCTTCTTCCTAAGGACAACAAAGACCCTACTCTGTGTAAAAACTATAGACCCATTTCTTTGATAAATTTGGATTATAAAATTTTTGCAAAGATTTTAGCTCTTCGCCTAGACAATATCTTACCACGGTTAATTGGCAGAGAACAATCTGGTTTTATTAAAGGGCGTTATTTATCAGATAATACTCGTTTTAAACAGCAGTTTAAAACTTTCAGCGTATGCGGATGACATTCTTTTATTCATTTCAAATCCTCAATCATCCATTCCAGCCTTTTTATCAGAAGTCTCTGATTTTGCTCTAGTCTCGGGATACAAACTCAACATTGACAAATGCGAAATTCTCCCTCTAAACAAATATTGTTTTCACGCTGATTTTGTAGATTCTTCCTTTCACTGGAACACTTCTAAAATTAAATATCTGGGTCTATGGTTCACTCCCTCCCTTAAAGTTACTGTGGCTTTAAACTTAAAAAACTTACAGCTCACTTTGAGTAACTCTACATCAAGATGGCACCCTTTATTCTTATCTTGGTGGGGTAGATTAGATTCGATTAAAATGATGTTAGTCCCGATAATCTTATTTTACTTAGCCAATCTACCTGTTAATATCCCTAAATCTTGCTTCAAAAAAATCTATGGTATTTTATCAAAATTTTTATGGCAAAATAAACATCCTCGGATGTCTCTCTCCAAACTTAAGCAACCTAAGCATATGGGTGGAGTCAATTTCCCTGACTTTTCTTCCTATCACACATCGTTTTTTCTCAAACACTCTGCGTTTCTACTATCTACAGATCTGGACACTTTTAATCCTCGTCCCTTATGGGTAGAATTAGAATCTTCCTTTTTCCATCCATTTTCCTTTGAAGAATTTTTGTCCTTAACTCACATCCCATTGAAAATGTCACTCCCTATTCTTAAGAATGCCCGAAAAACTTTTCAGCCTCTTTTGTTTGGAGGTCTTGATGATCGTTCCCGTTTTCTAAATTCCCCAATTTGGTACAATAAACATATTAAAATCAAAAATAGGACCCTTTTTTGGAAGGATTGGCTAGCACTTGACCTTAAATGGACCCATCAACTATTTCAAGAAGATGCTTGTATTCCCTTCTCTGTACTTTGCACCCGCTTTTCTCTTCCCCCTTCCTATCTATCGAAATACCGACTGTTGACTTCTACTGCTTTAAATTCTTTCAATATTTTATCCTCAGTTCCTATCCATACAACAGCTTCTCCTCTCACACTTTCTTCTCTACGTACCCCATCCTCGGCATCCACTATTTATAAAAAATTAAGATCTACATCTCTTTCCCGTACTAAGTCTACAACGGAATGCAGTTGGGAGGTAGATTTGGGTATATCTTTTTCAGTTTTAACATGGGAAAAGATCTGGAATAAAATAAGGAAGTCGTCAAGAGCAGCTAATACCACACAAACTTTATTTTTTCTTTACAATAGACTCCTAATTACCCCGACCAAATTACATCGTATAGATCCTACTGTTCCTTCTACTTGCTGGTCATGCCCTGCCCCCAATGCAGACCTTTACCACATGCTCTTTACTTGCCCTCCTGTTCATGCCTTTTGGATCAGAGTTTGGCAGCAAATCAACAAACTCTTTCACACACATATCCCTTTTTCTTATGCTCATATTTTCCTAGGTAGTGTCTCAGAGGAATGGTCTTCTCTCGGAACCTCCACCTCTATTGTGGACTTACTTTTAGCCGTTGCATTTCAACAAATTACAAAATCGTGGAAAAATGCCTCTAACATTTCATTCCAAGCCTGGTGGTATGGCGTCTGCTATAATCACAGATTAGACCGAGCTTATGTTTATCCAATTGCTTTGGCCATTAAGCGAGATCTGTTGTGGTTACCAGTCACCAATTTCCTAAATGCCTCTGCTCGTGCTATACCTTTACATACTCCTTGTAATGAAGAAGTACCCAAGCCTCCATGAATTTAATCAGAAAATTTACTTTATCTAATGTTAATATTTTAATGTATAATGCACGTTTGTTACTCATACTACTCTTATCATTCGCCGAAATGTTTACATGCTGTAATCTAGTTACGATATCGCTGTCTATCTTCTGATCTCCTCTCTCTTTCCCACTTTTCCCTTTCTATCTTTCTTTTCTTTCTCTCCTTTTCTTTCTTTCATCTCTCTTGTTCTACAACCAATTTTGGATTTATATTATGGTATATGATGTATTTTGAATTGTTATATTTCTTATTTATATCCAATAAACTTTTCTTTAAACTCAAAAAAAAATCCTGCCATAATAAACAACTCTATGTCACCTCCTACGAGGAAGCGGCGGAGACACTGGGCCTGCCGCCCATCATTGACCAAGCCACAGAGATCACTCCTTCTGCTGAAGGAGGTAGGCAAGATGAAGGCTGGGGCAGGCAGTGGCAGACCCGGGCTTATCCAAAAAAGCAACAGAAGAAATAGATCAGAGAGGCAAAGGAACTGCATATCAAAGGGGAGAACTGGGGGAAGAAGTACGGACACTGACAAAGAGACTCTGCGGCGGGTAGCAGACCCTATAGGAGGGGATAAACAATACTGAAATGCATGGGGGCACGACATCACTCTGCACTTAAGAATTGGCATAGCAAGCACTGGCAAGGCCAGAAACTAGCTGAGGCTAGGAGAAGAGTCGACCCTGTAATATTTCTCGTCTTAAGTTGGAGTTAGTGTTATATCTAGAAATGCATAAGCTTGCCAACAGCAGCGACTGACCAATACATCCCTAATAAGTCTAATACTAAGGATGTCAGAGATGCATGAAATGGGGTTTTTGGGTCTTGTTGACCATTTATGTTTTAATTCAAGGGTTCAGGGTTAATTGGTTTTCGGGTGCACACAGGCAAACATCTTTGGAAAACATAAGATTAGGCTGGAGCAGGGGAAATACAGGGCAAGGTTTTCAGGATTACGGAGGGGGGTATCCTCAGAAGGGAGATATGCAGCAGAGGCAAAGCTTGATCACACCACACCCTAGGGGTCAATTTTATTGATAACGCTCACCTAGAACATTAAGGGGCTTAACTCACCTGCCAAATGACAGAAACTATGGAAATACATCCTGGATCAGAGATATGATGTGGCAGCCATACAAGAAACACACATGAAATGATCACACGAACACCGGCTGCAACACAGACCTTACCCACTAGTATACAGATCCTCAGCCTCGACTAAACTTAATGGGGTGGCCATTTTCTTTTACAACTCCCTGAAATTTCAGAAGGCAGCAAAACTGATAAAGAGGGTAGAATAGTCATGGTCAAAGGCAAATTACAAAATCGCCTGTGCACTTTCACATCCATATATGCACCTAACTGTAATCATGCCGGTTTTGCGACTTTGGTCTTATCAATGCTAGGAGGGTTTGCTCAGGGGCAGATTATTTAATAGGAGACTTTGACCTCACATGGAACCCCGGCCTAGACAGCATGCAAATACTAGGGCAACCTCTAGCAACTTCACCAAAAGTTTGAAAAAAGAATTCTCCTCTATAGGCCTGATAGAGACTATACCATCTTTTCCCATACACATATGTCATACTCTAGAATTGACTATATATTTGTAGGTAAGAAATTGTGTCAGAGCTGCAGGCTGCTTCTATATACCCCATCGCTAATTTGGATCATGCCCCAGTTACACGGACTCTGTCCTGGGAGGCAGCACCACCAAAACATAAACGTTAGTTCTTCCCTGCAGCCCTGACCTAAGACCACCTGATACGCGATGAACTGCGTAAATGGATTAAAGACTATTTCCTTTTAAATGATCCCACGTCCCTAGCCACAACTTGCCACAACTTGAGATGCATTTAAGGTGGCGTTCAGGGACAGATGCATTTTCCTAAATTTGGTACTCTACACACAAAGGGCCCGAGAGCAAATAGCACTGGACACAGAACTTCAGGAAGCATAACAAACACATAAAAGTAACCAGATCCTGAGTTTACAAAGGTAACAGTGCTCAGGGGAAAGTTAAATGTGATCTATAACAACCGGGCCGAGCTTACTCTTTTAAGGCTAAAGCGCACAACATACAAGCAGGGAAACAATTTTGGGCCTGCACCTAGCTGTGCAACTAAGACTGAAATCGGACCGAGAATATATCAGAAACAACATGCTGCCAGAGGAGAGCCGAACATCTAAAAGTCCTTGGGTCTAAACTGCTAGAATAACACCAACAAAAACGACTACAGCAGAGATATCTTGTTGCTAGTGGGGGAGTCCTTTAATTAGGAAGAAATCCTATCACCCACTGGCCAATTCTACCACAACCTATACTAGGCAGAAAGGTATTATGAGGAAGCTCAAATGTAATACTTGGAGGAGGTGCACCTCCTGAGGGTCTCAGCAGGACAAAACTCGCTGCTGGGGCAACCAATCGAGGTAGGCCAATATATAGCCGGTCTCAAACCACAGAAATCCCCCAGGCCAGATGGGCTGACATCTTACTTCTATAAAACATTTGGGAAAAAATAATACCACAACTAGTGAACCTATAAAACTCATTTGCAGACTCCGGGACAGTGACCCTGACAATGGGGGAGGCCATTATCTCTGTACTGCCCAAGCCAGGGAAGGACATACAATCCTGCAGCTCCTACCACCCGATCACACTCCTCAACCTGGATGCAGAGATCTATACAAAAATATTAGCTAGTAGACTGGAAAATATGCTTCCAGATCTAATACACTCAGATCAGTCAGGATTTATAAAGGGCCGGCAGACACATGATAACCTACGAAGGGTCTTCCACCTGGTGGAGAAGGCATCCAAAAAATCATTACAGGTGGTTTTTCTGGCGTTAGGTGCCAAGAAGGCCTTTGACAGGGTGGACTGGCCCTTTTTATTCTGTACGCTGGTGAAGTATGGAATCTGCGACAGGTTCATATCTATGGTAAAGTCCAACAATACCCATCCAAGTGCTAGGGTATTAGTCAATGGGACAAACTCAGATACATTTATATTAAAGAGAGAGATGCCACCTATCGCCACTATTTTTCACCCTAAGTATCGAATCACTAGCAGTGAAAATACGCAAAGCACCTAGTATCCAGGGTATACCGTTTGGGGCAGATGAGCACAAAATAATTCTATTTGTGGATGACATGCTGCTGTCGGTGACAGATCTAGAGTCTTCGCTGGCGGCATTAATGGAAGAGCTCAGGTGAGCTCGCGGGTTAACCTTATAAAATCATACCTGCTCAATCTCACATTACCACAGAGGGAAATGAAATTGTTGGTGGCCTCTACTCCCTTGAAGTGGGCCAAAAAAGACTTAGTATACCTAGGAAAAAAGATCACCCCCGGACTCCAATAACTTTTTAGAGCAAACAACCCACCCTTTCTCCAACAGCTACAAGCAGCCCTGAGTAGATGGACTCCCCTATACCTTTCATGGATAGGCCACATACACAAGGTCAAGGTGACGGTGTTACCCAAACTTTTATACCCCTTTCAGGGGCTACCGGTAGAGCTCGAACAGGGGTTTCTAGCTAAGTTAAAATCCATGCTTATTCGCTTTGTATGGCAGGGGCACAGGGCAAGACTATCACATAGAATACTTAGTCTCCCAAAAAACAAGGGGGGATTAGCTCTCCCGGATATGCATTTATGCTATAAGGCTGCCCACCTCTGAGTGACTACAAAGTAGTCAGCCCGAGAGTCTGACAAGCATTGTCTACATATGGACAGGGCTATAGCGGGGAGGCCCATCTGGGATTTTCTATGGAAACCTAAAGCAGAGCGCCCTCCTGCAATGTTTATCTGAGCACCCCTACGAAAGCGACATTGAAGTTATGGGATGATGTCAATATATCTGCCCATCTGACTACTTTCCCATCACCCTTTATGCCCATACATTACAACCCTACATTCTACCTCTGATCTTTTTCCATTCCATTCATTAGTCTTTATAATCGATGTATTTCATCATAAAAGACAGTTACAATACAAAGAAAAAAATACAAACAAAATACATAAGGATAACAAATCCAGGAAATCAAACTAAAAGATAATCATATTAACATATTTCGGCAACCTAATGCCTCTTGTTTCTGATAAACCAAACCCAAGCCAAAAATTTAGCAACAGCAATGTATTCACTAGGGTCAAAACGCAAAATTTCAAGTGCTTCTTACCCTTGTCTTGTTCCCAAGGTACGACATATTGGTTTGAGCCATTTAGCTCAAGGTGCAGCATAGGTGAGACATACAAAAAAGATATGACCAACAGAATCAATGCAGTCAGTACACCTTTTACAAGAATCACAGGAAACACCCTTCCAATTTTTGGTAAAAGAATTGGTCGGAAGAGTGCCTACCCTAAATTGGTGGTAGAGTTTCCTATCTCGAGGTCTAGTAATGATATCCCAGTAAGCTTCAAGAAGAGGGATTTTTTTTTGGACTAGGAACCTTCCTGTCAAAGACTCTGCAGAAGCTGAGATTAGAGGTTTTTGCTGCACCATTGTCCAATAAAGGCCCTTAAAATCTTTCTTAGAGGGAAAGGGGTTATTGGCCGGGTCGGTCCATAGAATACCCAACCCCATAGAATCCAGGAGTTGTTTAGTCTGTCTAAACCAAGGGATGTTGCCAGCCCCCAAGATGGATCGAACGTCAAGAAATGCCTTGGCGTAGAGGCCCAACTCGGGGACTGTCCATAATCGCCTCCAAAAGGCCAATTGCTTGAACCTAGCAATGTCTTCAAAAGAATGACAGCCAAGATCCAAAAGGAGAGGTTTTACTGGGGTAGAACAAGGAAGGCCCGTAAGCATTCTGAGAAATGTATGTTGTGCCTTAACCAGGGGAGAAAGATCTGCAAAGCCCCAAAGTTCGGCGCCATATAGGATCGCCGAATTAATCCTAACATTAAAGATTTTAATGGGGGGGCCTATCATTCTCGACTGGGATTGCTTTTGTTCTTTAACTAGGCAGCCAGAAAGCTGGGCAAATTTGAGAGTTAGGACATCAATTTGCGGCCTCCAATCCAGCTTGTTTTCAAATACTACCCCCAGATAGGTCATGACATTAGTTCGTTCAAGCAGGACGTTATCCATGGAAACATGCCCCTTCACACCTCTCCCTTTGTTAAAAACCATATATTTTGTTTTGGACACATTAACAGACAGGTCAAAATCAGAGCAAAAGTTCGTAAAAACATTCAGAGCCACCTGTAGTCCGGACAAAGTCTGGGAAAGGAGTAGGGTGTCATCGGCGAACATAAGGAGTGGAATTTTAATACCACCCAACGTTGGGGCGTCCGTGGAAGTGGAGGAGAAATACTGGACAACACTGTTAATAAACAATAGAAACAGAGTGGGCGCAAGGACGCACCCCTGCCTGACACCCCTGTTGACCCTAAATCTATCAGTAACCTGGCCCTGTTTCCCCCATCGAACTTGCGCAAAGTTATTATCATGGAGCCTAATGATGATATTCAGGAGATCAACTGGGATCCCTAGCTCTGCCAATACTCTCCAGAGTTTCGTCCTGTTGACTAAGTCAAATGCTGACCGAAGATCTACAAATGCAGCATATAATGTGCCACCACACAGATAAACCGTTTTCCAGACAATCAATTGGAATTTGAAAGCCTGGTCGATGGTACTGGTACACGGTCTGAAACCGGCTTGCAGGGGAGAGATGATGTCCTCCCGCTCAATCCAGGTCTGGATTCTTGCCAGGATCATTCTGGCGATGATTTTCTGGACAGAGTCAATAAGACTAATCGGGCGGTAGTTCCCCGGGCAGGAGCGGTCTCCTTTCTTAAAGATAGGAAGAATCTCCGCCCCCCCCCCAAGAATCAGGAATGTCGGCCCCTCTGGCTAAGGCATTAGCAAGATGTACAATATAAGGCACCCAATTCCCAGGGTCAGATTTAAAAAGATCCGTGGGAACACAATCCATACCACTTGGAACCTTACTTAAAGCCTTTTCAACCTCGACACAGTCGAAGATTAGGGTCGGGGAGGTGGACAGGTCCCTGGTTATTGCTGGGGCAGGCCCCTCGACCTGTGAGGAATCCGAAAACTGGGATTCAAAATGCGTCACCCAGGCATCCGGAGGTACATGGTTGGTGGGGACCTGGCTGTTCTGTGAATTGCCCCACTTAACAATGTGCCAAAACAAGGTTAGGTTCCGGTGTTTACTGGCAGCAAGAAGGTCGTTCCAGTGATCATTGTCCCACTCTTGTTTGGCCTTGACTTTAGCCTTATTATAAACTTTTCTAGCCAATCTGATATTAACCGGATCTTTGATGGTAATAGCAAGTTTTAATTTGCTATATGAATCTCGGCATGCTTTATTGTACCAGGTAGATGGTTTAAAGATAACAGATTTCTTAGCCTTACAGGGTTTTGAGAAAAGAGATTTGAGGCCAGAGAATAGGTGGTCATGTACGTGTGTAGCTTTACCAACAACATCCTCAGTGCTCTGGAGAGACTGTAAATCATCCAGAGCACGGGAGACCTTGAGGCTGATCTCTCATAACAGTGTGCTATCAATAGCAACCTTGTCCCAGCGTACTCGCCGTTGATCATTAGTTAAAACGGCTTCCGCAGTCACTATTTCAGAGGGTTTGATTCTATATGCTGGACAAAGTGAGAGACTTAAAACCAATGGGTTGTGGTCACTCTCGGTGCGGTCATAAACCGCCATATCGCAGAAAGTAGACCAAAACTCCACTTTAACAAAGGCATAGTCGATTCTGCTGTTACAACGTCGGCCATCTGAAAAAGTCATCTTTCCACCCTTATCAGAGGCGGTCCGCCCATTGGCGGCCCTGAAACCCCGCTCCATACATAATCCCATCCACTGGGTGGCAGACTCGGTCCACCTCTTGATAGGAGGGAGATCGAGAGGAGGGATATTTAGGATCGCGTCCACCTCCCATGTAAGTGAATCGGAAGCAGAGAGCAGGGGTTCAAAACAGCAATTTAAGTCACCCACAATAAAGACATTGGTGCATATATTAATAGTGTCCAGAAACCCATCCAGTTGTAAAAAGGTATTAGTACCACGTCCACCTGGGAGGCCTCTATTATAGACATTTATAATCAAAAATTCAGGTTCATCGTGGTGTTGCAAAGAGATAATCAGTAAATCGGGGCTATCAATGACCAATTCTTTAAGGGAATACCCAAGAGTTTGCTTAACCCATATACAGAGGCCGCCAGACGGACGGCCCCTGGTGCCACGAGTGGCCCCCTTGGAAAAATTTACATACCCGGAAAAATAGATGGGATCCACAGCCCAGGTTTCCAGAAAAACCAGGATGTCATGGGTATTTACCCAGACTGACCAGTCTTCCGAGGTTACCCTACTACCAAGACCCGCAACGTTCCACGAGACCAAAGTCAGGGGGAGAGAACTAGATGGAATAATACACGGGGAAGCAGGGGCGGGGCCCATAATGGCTGGATGGGTTGCAATGTTAATGGGGCCACTCGCTTTCGGGGGGGCAGGGATCAATAGGGGTGGAGGATGGGCTGATTAGTAGAAAAGACGAGGTACTGGGAGATATGGTACCCAGACCTACTTGTTCCCCCCTTGAGCCACCTCTCCCTGTTAACCCCGAGATATCTGGGCCGGGACAGACCTCACGCACATTACCCAGATTTTTCTTGTTTGATGACTGTCAATCAACTCCATCTAGAGAGTTCAGGGGGGCATAAAAATTTGACAATGGGAGATAAAAATCCGGTCTTGTCTGTCGGTGAAAGTTCCTATTAACCCTTTCCCAAGCAATGGGTGTATCACATGTTGATGCAAGGGGGTTGTGAGGATAAAAATATGACAAATCCAAAGTGGATATGCCTGTCGCTCTCGAGATGTTAGGAAAAGAGCGAATGTGGCTCACCACCCTGGGGTCACGAAAATTTATAATCACACAATCACCCTCCACTTGTTTGACTCTATTGCCCAACCAACATACCCTACGTACAGTCAAAATTTCAGCCCGTAGTCCAGCAGGTAAAGGCCTATTACTATTTAACCAATGAGTGACTTTGTTCCTCAGCTCGCTATGAGACTCGGGTTTTGCCTGTTGGAGCCGAGGAACCCCAGCCATTATAACTGTATATGGTTGGGACTCGGGTGGAAGGTTAATACATGGGAGTTTTGGAAGAGGGTCAACATCCTCTAGGATGGACTTACTAGTAGAGATATTGTTCATATTGGTGGCAGTGATAATGTTACAACCTGATTCTATCGGAACATTAATATTGACATTAGGGCGGGGTGCTTCCACAGCCTGATCGTTGAGAGCAGGGATATTGGGCGGTGCTCTAGCCATAAATACATTAGCCGTGGAAACAGGCCTAGTTTTGTCAACTTTGTCAGAATTTGAAGGAATCTTGGGACTGATAGGAGACACTGCGATCTTTTCCAACAGGGACGTGTTAGTGAGCACCATACCCTCTATCTTCTCAAGCGAAGTGGAGAGTCGGATAACTCTCTCTAATAAAGGAAGGAGAAGAGATTTAAATAACTTCTCTACAGGCTTGGGAAAATCAGAGGTGGAGGAGTCAGCATTGGATTGAAGGGTAGGAGGGTGCTGAGACCTCAGACTTCCAGTTGCCAAGAGGGAGCTATCAGACATGGTAGAATTGGAAGCGTCACAAATGTTTGTAGATTTATGTGATTTAGACACTTTTGAGGTTTTTGCACGTTTCCCCTTAGGAGGAGCTCCCGTACATTTTCTTTTACTTGGAATAAGCCTAGGCTTGTGAACCTGAGTCAATGCTTCAGTAGGTAGTTGGTCAAACGTAGACTGTGGGAGGCTGGTGCTAACAATAGTTGATGAATCACCACTGGGCTCGGGAGTGCTAATTATCTCGTGCAAGTCAACCAACGGACAATGAACGGGTGAGTCCGACGGTACTTGTGGGGTATTACATGGCATGTTGGAGATTGGTTGGGGCTGGCTGTTATCAGGCGAGACGGCTGTCATAATGTTACCGAGAGATGATCGTTTAGTGGACAATTCGAGGGACAATCTTTTTTCAGTTAATAAAATCTCATGTTCAAGAACACGAGCAGCTCTTGTGATAAAATTATCGAGAGACCCTGTTACTTGACCCCCTAAGCTACCCCTCGCCACCTTCCTACCGGACCTTAAAGAGGTCATGTTTTAGGGAAAGAGCAGACAAGCAATGGGGGGGGTAACCGAAGAAAATAAAAAAGAACCTCTGGAATTTAAAAAAATAAATATGTATATCTAAATCACACTAAAATGATGGTATGCTAAATATGGGCAACAGGTACTGAATGAGGCAGTCCACCAATCAGCAATGAAACATGTACTCACGATAACAACAATGTTTGTAACTCGTTGGGAGAGACCCTTTTTCAGGGGGGTGGCCCGCCCCGTCCTCAACCGACCACGAACGGCCACAAACGGCCCGCTCTTTGCCCGGTCTTCGCCCCGGTCAACGGCCCGCGCGCGTTCCGCTAGCGCGTTACAAGGTTGAGATGTTAATAACGAGGGCCGTTAGCAAGGAGGCGGCAACGGGAAGAGCAACCAGGTGAGGCGGATCTGATTGGCGCTGGGCCCCTTGGTCCTCGCAGTCCCAGAGCTGAGCAAGGCAGCAGCCTTCCCCCTAGAGCAGCGTAGCGTCCGTGAAGGTCTGTTAGCTCCGTGGCACACAACAAGAATGAAGACTCATCCAGGGTTTTATGCTGACAAGGCCGGCGAGCGGCTCCCGCGAAGCGGGGGCCGCGAGGCGTTGATTGATGCTAGGAGGCGGCAACGGGAAGAGCAACCAGGTGAGGCGGATCTGATTGGCGCTGGGCCCCTTGGTCCTCGCAGTCCCAGAGCTGAGCAAGGCAGCAGCCTTCCCCCTAGAGCAGCGTAGCGTCCATGAACGTCTGTTAGCTCCGTGGCACACAACAAGAATGAAGACTCATCCAGGGTTTTATGCTGACAAGGCCGGCGAGCGGCTCCCGCGAAGTGGGGGCCGCGAGGCGTTGATTGATGCTAGGAGTCGGCAACGGGAAGAGCAACCAGGTGAGGCGAATCTGATTGGCGCTGGGCCCCTTGGTCCTGATCTTTTTCACAATGAGGATGTACTCACCTTTGAATATTGCCAGAGGGAGTTTGGACTACCAGCCATGGAACGATATCACTAGACACAACTCAGGCACAGGGTTATGGGGACGTGGTTAGAGAAGCAGTGACTGGGAAGCTTTCACCAATAGAGCAGTTAGCGAAGATGGGAATTGGTACAAAAGGAACAATATTGGAGCTTTACAAGCAGGGGGGGATTTTAAACATATTTGGGAGGATTGTCCAAAGATACAACCCTTCTGGTCAGGAATACTGGTACAAATTAAAGATGTTCTGGGTTACCCCTTACCGGAAGACTGAGCTCAGTATTGCTAGGCCTGTGGTCAGCCACGCTCACAAGTCAGACAGTTGGGGATAGATCCACAATGTCGCTCTGCCTGGGGTTGGCAAAAACACCGGTGGCAGTGGCATGGAGGCAGGAGGACACACAATAATTGACCCAATGGCACTCTTGCTTATAGCAAGCCATCACTATGGAGCGCAAGTCAAGTGTGATAACAGACTCCTTCAAGAACTTCAAGTATATCTGGGGCCCACTGGTAGAATATTTCTTGAGGAGGCTCGCTCTATTTGCCTGTCCGACTCACAACCGGGCACTCCATCTCTTTGAGTCTTAGACATCCCAGGCTAGATGAATCAAGAAAGAAAGGCGACCCCACATGAAGCTCAGCCAGACAGCTCCTAAGCTTAGAGATACCTAGAGATAAGCTCCATGCACCCTTAATGTTGGGGGGAGGGCATTGGGAAGGACAAGGTACAACTATCATCTTAATATGCAGCAATGTAATAGTGCTTTTCCCTTTTTCTTTTTTCTCTTCTAATGCTACTTCTGCTTATATATTAGCACGCTCACTCAGAAAGCAGCAACTGTGTTCTTATATAGACCTTCTGTGTTCAAATGTGGGAGTGTGCCAGCATGTACAATGTTGTACAATATTTGCAAATTATTAATAAACATAAAGATGAGAAAAAAACATGTTTTACAGGGCTAGACGAGTGGGTGGCATAATCAGTGCTCCAGGCCCACTAGTAGCGCTCAATTGAAAGACCCTGCATGCATGCAACGCTTACACTTTACTAGGGGTCATAAGGGAATTAAATATCCAGCTAGGTATAAACCAATTCTGCCATGATAAAGGAGGAAAGCACAAGCACACAAATGAATTCAGCAAAAATAGGAGGGGTGAAGGCAACAGGTTGGGGGGAAGACCACCCTAAGGCTGATCAGAGTCAAGGAATGCGGCATGAAACTATTGAAGTAAAAATATGAATAATATTGTTGCTATTAATATCATTGTTTGCATTTGTGTGTGGTTCTGTTCTCATCTTTAATTTATATCACAATATTAGTTCTATACTTTGGATATTTTCCGTTGCATTACAATGATTTAACAGTAACATTAATTTGAATACAAACTCTGTTTACATACAGTACTATATCAATAGTACTCCTCAGTTATTGCACAAAAAGGCGAAAACATGTTTTTATTACAATGACTTTTCAATGTTAGCTTCTCTGTTAACTCTGAGAGAGTTTCACAACATTTAGAGGCCCTTCTATTATGTTATTTTCACAATTCTTCAATGTACACTTTTTATAATATAGCCTTATAGCCCGCCGTAGCGGGCTATACCGGCTGTTAAAGGCCCGCTGCAGCGTTAAAGGCCCGAGCCGAAGGCGAGGGACTTTAACAACAGCAGCGGGACTTTAAAAGCCGGTATAGCCCTGCTACGAAGGGCTATAAGGCTATTAGGACATTCTGCCAGTAGAGGGCAGAATGTTCTAACAAAACGAAGCCTTCAGGGAGCGCGAGGGGATTGAAATCCCCTCTAGCTCCCTGAAGTCTTTGTTCACAGCCAGAGCTGTGAACAAAGACACATTGGAATGTTGGCGCTCCGGGCTTATACCAGCCATTATAAGCCCGGAGCACTCCATTGTTTTCAATGGAGCTCCCAACATTCCAATGTTCTAATATTGATTACATTACATTTACTAATGTTTAATTAAATCTCTTTTAATTTTTTCAATACAAATATTGCAATACTTGTACAAGCCATCACTCTCTGTAGCTGTCATTATGCATCATTTACACCTGTGTGTAGAATGAAATTTAGAATGCTATCAGGATATGCTGATAGCCCTTTTCACAACAGGAAGTATATAAACTGCTGTTTTGGAATGGTTGGGTCTGGCTGAAATATGAGGGACGACTGTATCTGCAGGATTATTACTATGTTGGGAATAAAAAAAAACAATGTTTCTAGTTTACTTCATTTATTGAGTTTACATTTTCCCAGAAGTAGTCACTGATTTTCACCATTATTTTGCAGTTCAACACATAAAGAGCAGTATTACAACAATTTAAATAGATCTACAGTATCACCTTAAAAATATAAATTTGGAAATTAACATGAAGTTTAAAACAGGTATGACACCTCAACAGGTATGTGCATGAAATTATATAATAAGCAGCTATTTAGGCAATGATTTATAATTAACATAGTTGTTCCATTAGCACAAACCTTACAAATGACAGGTGGGTGAATGAGGAATCCAGTAAGGGATAAATATTATGCAACTGTATCTGCACAACAGTAGATGAACTGCTGACTAGTAATAAGTTAGTATCAGATTCAAGGAGAGCAAGATATGATTACAGGATCCATTTAGAACACCACAATCAGTTATTGATATTTTACAACTGCTGACAAGTTTCCCTGGTTGATGCATTGTGACTGAAATAAGGCTTTAGCAAGTTTATTATAACACAATACATCTTTAGATAATAATATAGCCATATTGACGATGCTTCAGAGACATGAAATTGCAATTGTTAATGATAACATTTGTATTTGTTTTTACAGATTTTAATTGATATTTTACTACAACAAATATGTATTGGTTTGACCGGATGAAGTGGGAGTTATGCTTGTGAAAGATGTTCATATAGAATTTAAAAAGGGCATTTAGCTATTTTGTTTACAGAGAACTGGATAAGAATAAATGTTGATACTGTAAATACTTCAAAAGAACTTTGAAACATTATTCTATCAGTTGGACTGACAAGAAATTATAAAACGGGTGTGCTTAGTGAAGTAGGGCTGATGAAAAGCAGGATTGCAAGGTGCAAAGCAATTCCATTAATAAGGGATGCCAAGGGCAACCTGTGTCATTTGCTTGTCTACAAAGCCCAATTGTGTAATCACATAATCTGAACTTGGTCTTGACGTAGCATGTATATACATTCTTTACCTGGTTGCAAAGCAGATAAAGTGATAGAGATAGAGTGATAGAGTGCAGTGATCCTGTAATGCGGTGATGGCTGTGGAGATGGCAATTATTGGAGATGTTCTCAGTTTGTTCACTCAGGGCTGAGCCTTTGATGGATTGCAGTATCTGGTGCTCGAGCTAATGGGCTGATCTTTACGTCCTTCTGTCATATACATTATGCGCTTGGTTCACAAAAGTAAACTTAGACCAAAAGTCTAACTTTAGACCAAAGGTTTAACTTTATGACTTTTTGGTATTCACAAAGGGACATACAAGTAGTATTTCTGCAACTGTGGAGATTCTGCAGAATCTCCACACTCAGGTGAAATGACCGAACTCGGGGTGGAATCTCTGCTGAGTGCCGAACCTCCGCTCTCAGGTGGAGTCCCTGCAGTCAGGGGTGGAGTAAGTATAAATTCATACACCTGCAGACAATTGATGTCACCTGCAATCCACTCACTGCAAACCGCATAAAAGCAGCACACATCCAAGGATTGTTTTTTTCCACAACCACACTTCACCTGCTTGTTCTGGACCTTGCCTTGCCATCAGCATGCTACATGTGAGGAGGAAAAAACTGCACTGAGGAGGGGACCAATTTGATTGCCACATTTGTAGTGAGGAACTTTAAATAGCTGCATGGAAGCTGCATGGTCTACCTTCATACATCAGCAATGCAACGCAGAAAGCAGAACTATGGCAGCAGTTGGCAACTGCAGTCAGTGCACTGGGAGAGAATATCCGGTCTGCCACAGACATCAAAAGTAAGTGGCAGGATGAGAGGAGTTGAATGAAGGAGGGGTTCAACACAATAGAATTGGTGGACAAACTGGGACTCGTCTCAATTTCATTCTACTTGAGAGCAGTGCCCTCTCCCCAATGCACAACCACCTGCTACATGGGATGCTGGTGAATGATGACCTAAATGTGGTGCCAGGTAATATGTAATGAATTAAACAGTGACTTACAATGATAAATGTGGTCGATGCACTGCAAAAATGACTATGGAAATCTCTTCAAGGTGAATTAGACACTTGTTTGTAGCATTTTGTCTATTGCACAAAATGTCCCCAGATTCCTTGTGATAGAAATGGTAGACTCCAATTTCTCATTCACTATCAGTGGCCCATCGCTGCTGGTGATTTTGTCTTACACTGGTATATGATATTATAACATGTGCCTGATTTAATAACCAATTTAGTAAATATGTGAAAAGTTGTATATAATCATCATTTGTTGATACTGTCTGTTGACGTCTTCTTTGTATTGACATGTACAACCAGAGTAGATTCAGCACCACTGGAGCAGAGGTCCCTGCACTTGCAAGGAGGCAACATCATGGTAAGTGTGCCATAGTGATGCAAACTATCGATTACCCAATGGTGCACAGTAATCAAATCCTTGTGAAAGGATATTAGCAGATATTGTCACTTTTTTGAAGCATCTGTTGTCGGTGTATGATATGTTCCCAATATAATCAGGGATGTCTGTGTTAATTTTGCATGTTAACAGATAATTCATGCTGAACATTCATTATTAATTATGGCATCACTTCTTTCTGAAGCTGCTTGATCGACAACCACATTTCCACCACGTACTAAAGGAGAAAGTTTCAGCAGTTGACATCATGGGGGATCTCAATACCAGAAAAAGCTCTGACTGAACCTGGTGAGTTTGAATTTGCACTGCACATCTGCATTGAACACTTCAATGCTACAGTGTGAGCTTTCACATGTAGATTTCACACAAACCAGGTAATATGTGGACCATCAAATAGATACAAGATTATTTGACTCAACCCTTGTGGACCTGATATACAATTGAAAATACTTAACATGTTGCAACCTCTCTCTTTCAGGTGCTGAGGACAAAGAGTCACATGATGAAGCTGAACCATCCACCATTGGAGGGCAGCGGGCAATCCTAGGAGATAACTCAATCCTTCTTTAAGTAGCAATGTCAGTGGCCAGCAATGCTAAAGAAGAAGTGGATGAGGAGGTAGAAGATGAGGAGGAAAAGATGATCAGGTGCTGGTCATCGAGGAGGGCCTGGATTATCAGGAGTTTGTTGGCTCACTGGGCAAAACATTGAAGCCTACATCAGGTCAGGCCAGCATTGTGCCTTCCACTTTACCGTTGAGGATTGCTCATTCCCAGCAGTCAGCCAACCAGCCACGGTATTTAACTACCCCAACACAACCATCAACTCCTCACAGCTCTCACATCCAAGGTAGATGCATTGCTTCTCCTACACACTCTTCCAATGACAGTGCACCCCAGGCCTACTCTCAGGCATCTGAGGGACCTAACACCCATGGTGAAGCGCAGATATTCCCTAGGCACCAATTTCCTCCACACAGCTTACCACATGCCACCCCTCCCTCTGCTGGTGGACCCGACGGTCGTATCAGAGGACATCCCATGCAGAGGGGGCTGGCAGATGTTCTTGGTAGCCAGTGGGAGAATCCATTTTTCCAACAACTAGCTGATATGAGGCAGGACATTCATGCCATAGGGGATGCTCTATCTCACATTTCAGGAATACTACAGGAAATCCCTCACATGATTGACAGACAGCACCATGTCTTAGACAGGGTTGACAAATCTTGCCAAGAAATGCCAAGGAGGCAAAATGGTATCATAGCATTGTATACTTAAGAGAGTGCAAGACACCATGCCTTGGCCATGATGATGATGGGGGCATGTTTAAACTGTTTCAAAGTCTTCCTTCAAACCAAAAACACGGAGGGGACCCAACATACCTACTTGCACCGCACCCCACCCAGCCCCCTGCATCACAACCTGCACAGGTACCTTCCCCTAATTGCCTCCCTGCACAGTCACGTCCTCCCTGCCCACTCATGTCCCTGACCTACACAGGCACTCTCACTTCCTGTATAGAAACATCTACCAGCTGTACCGGCACACTCACCCCCTATGCAGGCCTGTCTCCCACCTCTACTTGTACCCTCAAACCCTGTATAGGCACACCTACCAGCTGTACAAATACCCTCATTCCCTGTACAGACCAACACATGGGCTACATATGTACCCTCACCCCCTACAGGCACATCCACCTTCTATACAGGCACCTCACCCCTGTACAGGCACATCCACCAACTGTACGGGCACCTCACCCTCTGAACAGAGTACACCTACCAGCTGTACAGGCACCCTCATCCCCTGTACAGGCAGACCCACCAACTGTACAGGCAAATGCCCCACACCGACCCACACAACAGCACCAGTAGAGTAAACATACCTACTCACAGCTATCCTCACCACCACAATTGTAAAGACTCAAGAGAGACCCCCATGATCACTGTAAAATACAAATACTTTCAATATTTGTAAATAAAAAGATAGTTTTCACAAATCAATACAGAGTTCCGTGAGAGTTGATGATGGATAATTGGTTACTCTGGTTTTAGGCCATTTATGTGATGATAAATGTGTGAGTGTATGACTTTCAGTTTAATAGGACCATCTGTGTAACAAGGTATGATATTAAATGCATAGCTAACTACTTACCGATGTTGACTTCCATACTTCAAATTCATCATATATAATTAAAAACACAAGGCACAGATTGTGCTCAAGAAAAATATATATATTTCAGGGAATACATTAAATAAAAAGGCATCAAATTAAATCTTCAGGCAGAATGGGCAAGGGAACATGAAGCGGGTTCAGCAAAATAAATAAAACATGTCTGGGGAACCAGTCTAAGTGCTGGGGTAAAAGAAAAGTCTACAGGCCAAACATTGTCGAGTCACTAGCCGTCCTCACTGTCCTTCATCACAATGTGGAGATCATCTGCATCTGTGGACTCATCTGGTTGGCCGGTGCAGGAACAGACACCCTAAGGAGTGGGGAAAATGAGCGATACAAGGGGAATCAGAGAGGGAAGATGTACTGATAGACACAACTACACTGGGTGGGTCATTAGGCCAACGCAGACAATACTGCTGCACCTAAGAAAGTGATGGAGGCATTGATGTTGTCCATTTGCCTGGAATATGCCTCCGGGAACATTCTGAGTTTGTCTCTGATGTCCTGTATGACTTGAGAGGACACATTCTGGTCAACATCAGATGCCACCATCAATCCCTAGAATGAAGGCACAGGAGTCACAACACATGGAGGGGTTTGGGTAGAACATGAGGGGTGTGAGGTATCGGGGGCAGATGCCTTCTTCAGCAACTTGAAGGGGGGAGTAGGTGAAGGCCCCAATGGAATGTATGTTTTAAGAGTTAGGGAGTGGTCAGTGGTGAGCTCAGATGGTGATGGGGCCTGCACTAAGGACGCCAATTTTATGTTACATTTTTGTGTGCCCGGGGAAGACGCACATTCTTACTCCCACTAGCTGGAGGTGTCCCTATCAATCTCCCCTTCTTCAGTCTCTTCTGCCTCCACCCGGGCTCTTGCTATAACTGTTAAAGACTCCATCAGGGTGGGTGCACTACCCCTGCCTGATGTTTTGTTTCACCCCTCCTCACTGGTGGCAACCAGAAGACATGCCCATTGACAAGCTGAGGATCTCTGTCTCTGGCACTGGTCCTGTCCTGATGGTCCTTGGCCAGCCTGGTCCACTGAAATAAAAGGCAAACAACTATGGTGTTGCTGTACAATTCACAACAAAGCACAAAACTACATAAAGTAAGTGCTGACTTTTTACTTGTTGGCTTTAACTAACCAATTATATGTTTTTGTATCCAAAAGTATGTGTAGTATCACTGTAATGTCCAGAAATTATTCACACAGTATCACCTTTCTCAATTTAGGTCAGTATACTCTTCAATTTTGGCTAACCTTCACCTTCAGCAGTGCAATGTGAGTTTCCCAACATTGAAACATAGTTAACTTCCAGTGTAAGTCTACAAGTGGAGATGGGATGCAGTCTGGATGGATATGTTCACACTTAAAAGTGAATCCAGTATTATCCTATAATGTGCAGTCTTAGTCTTACACTTACTATCAAATGTCATTCGTTGTGTAACATAGTGAAATACAACATACATGCAAAATTAGGTGCACATATACAAACAAGACCTTGGATATGACCTTTAAAAAACTGTGACTCCAAATATTGGAATATCCCTTGACAACATCAGACACTCTACATGGCAAGTGCCTCATTTAGCATGTCAAGAATTCTTTGTTTGTGCTGTACATTGGTAATCACATGTGCATAGTTTGCACAGCTACCTAGATATTAGAAATTACATATGTACCACTGTTAAGAAGATGTGTGTATTTTGTTGCCCTTGGAAATGTCTGTATAATTTTGACTGAGACAAGTATCACAAAGTCTGCTTTTACTTCATGGTACTAAAACATAATAATCAACCTGGAAACTAATACACCTTAAAAGCATGCATGACACAGAGCCCAACAGCCAAACCCCTTTCATACCAACATTAGACATTGTCCAAGCTTTTCCTTCACCACTCAAAGTCCTTACTTGATTATCCTTGTTGATGTTAGTGCATTTACTCATTCAAATGTAACTGTAAGGGTAATTCTTCTGAGGTACGGTGTACTGCAGCCCAAAGTACGAAGGCACCAGCAATTGTGAACCCTCCTCCAATTTTTCAAATTTTCAGATATTCGGGCTCATAGTACCTCAGGGGCTGTAGTTTTGCAAGCTGCTCAGCCTTCTGGTGCAAATTCATTAAGGGCCTACCACAATGGTAATTCTTCTAGGAAGGGGTACCCTCAAGGTTGAAATACAAAAAAACACTGGAAGGGGGAACAGAAAAGAGTCTGGCATACTATGAAAAGTAAGTCAAAGAAACTCAAGTTCTCTAACATTTTGGGAGATTCTGTTTCCTTCACCAAGTGTCGAACAATAGAAGGGTCAGTGAATGCCATTATTCATCTGAGTTTGGAGTCTGATTTTTTAGAAGTAATCAGTACGACCACCTCTTCTTATATATCAGAAGAACCAATCTGAGATCGTCACCAGTTGGGGAAGGGAACTAAGCATATGGGACCAATGGTCCATATTAATAGAGGTGTAGTGATGTAGTGATTGGCTGTATAGTGAATCATGATGTTGGGGATGAGCTTAGAGAACAAGCGAAAACTATTGAAGAAGACGGGGCACTAGACGGTGCATGGCAAGATGGGTGCGCCTTAGTGCAGCTCTGCCGGCTAAATGCACTATCCAGACAGAATCCTGCTCCAAACGACATTCGTCACCCCAAACCAGTGATTGACATTGTCACGACCCTGGGAGTGTCACAGGAAATGCACTGAACCGAGGGTATGCTCGAAGAGCCGTGTTTCGTTGTCGCCTTCATCACGGGCCGACTGTCAACATGGCGGTGATCTGAGGCTGCAGAGGCTCCAACCGGAGGCTCTGCTAGAAAGGCACCAAATGGACACAACCAGAGCTGGCGATATTGAGGTTAGGAACGAGACGTCACCCGCTGATTCGGTGCCCAGCGGGAGATGGGATGATATATTGGTGGGGGATAGGAGGCGAAGACGGCGGAGCAAGAGGTGCATGCTGCCACTTGTGAACCAGCTCTGGGAGCTTTGAGGTGGGTGCAGACTTACGCGAATCCACCCACCTGTGACTGATGGAGGCTGCTGCTGGGAGAGGAGTAGGTTGGCCCCAGAGCTCGGGGGCCTCAGATACGTGTGTGTGGCCTTGGCACTGTGGCTGGGTAGAACCTTGGATGCGAGACTCACATTTGTCAGCTTGGGGCTTTGAAATACTGTCTGAAATATTGCGCTGAGCTGCAGGAGTACCCTAGATATCGCGCAACACTGGAAACAATAACTCACATCCTGTAGTGGTCTGTTCTGGAGGGGGAGCCCTACTGATTACTGGACAGGGATTGTACAGTATGCTGGATGATTGAAGGCCCCTCGCTGCATTTCTCACGGGCTGTTGCTGGAAATCTATGCCACTGAGACCGCATTTGGAGATCCTTACTGCTCCCTAAGGCGATTCCCGATTGGAACGCAGAGCCAGTGGTGAAACTCGGACTGCACTGGCTCAGAGGACACTGCAACAACCCCAGAGATAGTGGCCTGATCTGGTCCGGGTGGAAGAGGCGAGTGGAGTGCACAAAGACAGCGCTATAAACGATAGTATCGGTGGGTGGCATGATTGACTAGGTTTGTTCCTATGCTGTGTGTATAGACCCTCTTACCTGATGCATTGAGAGACATGAAGCCCACTCCAGGTGTGTGATTTCTTGGATGCCGCCGAAATGCGCATCAGGACATACAATGGGAAAATCGGATAAAAAGCAATCTCGCCTCACCTTTGAGACCCAAACGTCAGGTAAAGTGCAGCAGAGGGCCACTTTGGACTCTGAGCTTAATGCCCCCTCTGGAGAGCCCATCGCCACGGGACGCCACACTTCTTGCATTGCAGATCAGTTTGCAATCCATAGATGGCAAAATTGACGCCCTAAATCTCAGAATTGATCGTATGTCCACGAAGTTAGATAAGCAAGGCGCCAGACTGGGGGAAGCTGAAAAGCGAATATCTGACGCAGAGGACAGCCAACAAAATGTGACAACAAAAACCCTTGACATGGTAAAGGTACTCACAGTGATTCAAGCGAAAAAGGAAAACCTGGAGACCAGGTCTCGCAGTAACAACCTAAGGATCACTGGCCTGCCAGAATCAACCAACATTGGGTGACTAGAGACGTATGTTGAGGATATGCTCAGGGAGATCTCCGGTCCAGAGAACCTGTCTACAATGTTGATTATTGAGAGAGCACCCAGAGCCCTGGCCGCCCGCTCCCCCTGGGGCCCCATGAGGCCTATCATTGCACGACTTCTCAATTATAGGGACCGAGACTCGTTTTGAGGTTGTCCCGTGAGAAAGGTGCAATAATTTTCCAGGTTAACAACTTGGCCTTCTACCCAGATTCTACTGCATCGGTTCAAGCAGCCTGCAGTGAATTTCAGCCTGTAAAGAAACTGCTAGTGGCTGAGAACTTACCGTATGCCATGCTCTATCCGGCCCGATTGCGCATTGGGACAGAAGGTAAAGCTAGAATATACACTAATCCCAAGTCAGCTATGGACTACGTCAAGACGCTTAAGCGGACCCGGCGAGAGGCCTCCGGAACACATGACGAAGAGGAGGACTAATAGTCAACTGCCTGCACTAAAACCTGTGTCTACCTAAATGATCTCCTGGAGGGGGTAACCACACACTGTGACCTGTATATAGATTTGACTGCATGTAATTAGATGCCTGAATAATGTTAACCTTGCTAGTTTCCCCAATGAATAAGGGTTCATGGTTGTGCAAATACTGGATAATACTCTTGACACACGTAATATTTACAGTTGCCCTATTGTGCAAGAATATGTATTTGATGAGCATGATCACAGTGCTGTTTGGCCACCTCCCTTCACATCTGGGAGGATGATTGCACTCTGGTGTCCCCTCATGGGTGTACCCCGTATCTATTTACAGACCATGTTCTAAAATGGGTTTTGTTTTTTTGTTTTTGGGATGGCTTGGCAAGTTGTGGGCACTGAAGTGGGTGGTAGGAGGGTTATGTGTTTATGTTTTAATGCAGTTGCAGTGTAGAATGCATGGGTCAATGGATTTAATGCTTTGCGGGGTCTGGATTCTAAGTAAACATCATAATAACTGGCTATGAATAGCTAAGGTGTGGCCCGGTGGTTCTATTAAATTATTGAAATGGAATGTGTGTGGTCTCAATAACCCCAGAAAGACCTTAAAGGTGTTAGCATACTTAGACCGGAATGATATCCAGGTGGCTTTTTTGCAAGAAACACACCTCACTAAGCACATGGTGGAGAAAGTGGGTACACGCTGGGCCGCGTTCAGGGTTGCATCATCATATTCAGCGTATTCAAGAGGGGTACTAATATTGATTAGGCGGGGAACTCCATTTGTGCTGACTCACTGAAATGGATGAACAGGGGATGGTACTTCTTCTCCAGGGCTGCTTGGGTGGCACGCAGCTGCCATTTATAAGTGTGTATGGCCCTAACATGGCTAATCCTGCATTCTATAATGACATCTGGACGCAAATGGCTGCACTGCCCTCTGTGGCAGTAATTTGGGGCGGTGATCTAAATGTATATCTAGACCTACACTTGGATAGATACGCAAATACTACATGTCATGGCAAACGTGCAGCTCAAATTATTAGGGCAGAAGGCCTTGTGGATGTATGGCAGAGCCAAAACCTGACGGGCAAGGAGGGTAAATTTGCATCCACTATACATGGTTCGTGGTCCAGACTGGATTGCTGGTTAGTATCCAAGGAAGTTAGCGCATGGACCACATTGATCCGGCATCTTGCTAAGACACTCTCTGACCACTCCCCTGTACTGCTGGAGCTGGCTGTGCTGTCTTTTTCTAAACCGGCTTTTCAATGGCACCTCCAACCAACTAAAATGTTGGATCAAGTATTCCGTGTTACGATTGGAGCAGTTATTGCTAATTATTTCTCTGAGAATGAGAGCACGGTTGAGGGATCTGGTACACTGTGGGAGGCCTTCAATGTTACAATTTGTGGGGAATGCATTGGTGTCAGACCAGCAAATTAGGAACTCCTCTGGACTGGTATGCTGCACAAAATGGTCCACCTCCTGACATTCCCAACTCTATGAGCATAAATAAACATAGAGTAGTGAAGTGGTCAAGCGAGGGATTAGGAAAGGGAACGAAACTCCAGGGATTTTGGAAGCTGTAAAACAAAACAACATGAGAGAGTAAGTACAATGAACCCTACCACAGTCTACTTTCTTTAAGTCTCGCTAGCACCATTAATGATCTAACTGGGGTCCTAAAGTTGCTGCGCTCTAGATCTAGACAAGATGTGAGAGCTGGAATGTGCATATGCACGAATGCCGGATCCCACTCTGTTGGCCCAAACCAGGGAGTTAATCTCCGAATATGACAAAACAGATGAGCAGGATTCACGGCACAGATCCAGGAGGTGGGTTGCGAGGCAGTATGGTGAGGGAGGTAGGCCTAGCCGATCGCTTGCTAGTAAACTCGGTAACCAAGAGCCTATTGTAGAAATCTTAGATAGCAATTCATTTACCCATATATACTACCTTGGGTGTCAGTGAGGCGTTTATGAAGTTGTTTTCTGAATTATATAGGCCTATACCACCGGTGGAAGAATTAGACTTCACACAATACCTAGATGATATAGCGCTGGGCTGGCTATCCCTTGGACAACGTGAATATCTCATGCAACCTCTAACAGTTGAGGATGTTCGAGAGGCCATAATGTCACTTCCCAATGGCAAAGCGGACAGACTCGATGGCTTACCACGTGAAATTTATAAGGCCTACGTGGACTTGTTGGCCCCCCGATTACCAAGATTTTAGCTAAAATAATTGCCAACAGATCACAGACCCTGGTTCCCAATCTGGTACTGCTGGGTCAATCAGGGTCTGTACCCAAAAGATCCACAACGCATAATTTATGCAATATTTTTGCTGTTTTAGACCAACTAGACCCCGAGCTTCCAGCGGTGGCTGTACTTCTGGACGCGGCTAAAGAATTTGATACCCTGCAATGGGACTACATGTTTATGGCACTGTAGCATATGGGGATGCCGCTGTTCTTCCGGAAATGTGTGCGGCTCTTGTATAATGGGCCGGTTGCCAGGATACGTGTTAGTGGGTGGTGTCTGATCCAATAGCTATCCACAGAGGCACTCGGCAGGGATGCCCTTTATCCCCGTTGCTGGCATGCAAAATAAGTCAGGCACATGCCGTTGTAGCATTGGGCTTCAGACAGAGGCCTCTAGCAATTTCCTTCTATGTGGACGACATGATGTCATATGTCATTGAACCTGCACTGTATTTGGCCTCCCTGCTGAGAGAGTATGTCTGTTTTAGGAGATTTTGAGGCCTCGGCATAAATTGGAGTAAGGCCACGGTGTTCCCCCTCACAGACTGTACCAAACAGGTGGAGCAGGAAATTCCATTAGGCTGGTCCCAGGATCCAGTGCACTATTCGGGAGTCTGGGTACACCGGGACCCCGATAAAGTGGTCAATATGAACCGCGGCCGTGTGATTGCTAAACTGAGCGAACAGGTCGCCAGATAGACCCGCCCCCCCCCCTCGTCACTGGCTGATAGAATAGCGGTCGCTCAAATGACAATTCCTCCTAAATTGTTCTATTTGTTTGGGAGCATCCCTTTAAAGCTGAACAGGACCACTTTCCAAGCCGCACGGTCTTGTTTACTAGGAATGGTGTGGGCCGGTGAAACCCCCAGATGTAGATGGGAAACGGTGGCGCTGCCATTTGCATTACCTTTGTGCACAAGCCCAAGTTGTGCATTACTGGTACTTTCCCCAGCGCTATCTCCCACACCTTGCAGTAGAGGCTGATAATGCATATCCGACCCCACCGACAGCCATGGTGCTACACTATAAGACACTGAAGGATAAGAAGGGATGTGACACAGTCGCGTGCACTGTTGGTGCATGGAGGGCACTGGGAAAACGAGCTGGACTCCAAAACTTATGTGCTCCATCTATGCCGATTGCTGCGCACCCAGACCTCTCGGTGACACATGACAAGGGGGCACTGAATATATTGTCGGATGCAGGAATCACTCAAATGGGGGGCACGTATCCTGGGGGCAGGTTCTTTTCATTTGATGGCTTTGCAACTGGGACTCAGCGCACTTCGATGCAGGGTTTTGTTTATTCCAGATTGCGTATGGCTGTTAGGAGGCTTTGCAAAGGGACACAGAGATACAAGGTTCCAACTCTTTGGATATATGGAACGAGCAGCTGGATACGGCGATGACGTGGGAGGAGTGGGAGGACTGCTGTGCGCTAACTGGCCGTCTGACGTCAAACTGCAAACTCTGTACAATCCGTAGAATCCATTTCAAGTTTCTGCATCAAATGTATTACACACCACTGAGGTATGGATTACGTGATGATGCCAAGTGTGCGAGATGTGGGACAGATGGGACTTTGTGGATCTGGCCTGGACATGTGGTCCTCCTGTCCATGGTTTTTGGAGAGATGTCCCTCGCACACTCACAGCGATTATAAGTGAAACACTGGAATGTTTGCCTGAGATTTGCTGATTGGGGAGGGTGAAAAACTTAAAGCCATGCGACAGGCGCATAGTTGTTGTCCCCACACTATTGGCGAAATGATTAGTGTCAGGCACTGGGGCAGGAAGCTTGCGCCAAAAGTGTCACAATGGCTGAAAGAGCTTCTATATTTTAAAAAATAATTGGCCACATACACAGAAGAACTTCCAGAGGCCTCTAGACCTAAAGACTTTTGGGCCCCATTTACATGCTATATGTTGAAAAACCCAAGAGTGCTATAGGTTCCTGATTCCGGTAGGAGTAAGATTGGATTGAATTCATTGCTTCATTAAGATGTTGTACATGATAAATGGTAATTTCTGACCTAATGTACAATTTTGCACTGCACTGCAAGGTTTTTGTAACGTCTACTTTTGTGTATGTTTTTGTTTCCATTGGTTCATATTAACAGAAGTTACATTTTACAGCTCCTACCGTAGATCGAGGACTCGTGCGTTATGTCAGGTATGGATCTAGATCCCCTTAGTGCTCTTCCAAATTCTAGGGTCACATTTAGCTCTAATGTTAATTCTGGCTAACGTGGACCACTTTTGGAGAAAAGGGATTGATGTTTTCCCCCTTGAAATAAGCTCAGACCCTAAGCAGGCTGATTCCAAATGGGGCAGGAGCCTTCCCAAGATGTATATTCTAGGACCAGGGCAGCAACTCTGAAGGCTGTTACAATCTTATTCCATAAAGATATGAGCATGAGGGTGGTAAACATTGGGGGATGCGAGGACTGGCAAGTTAATGAATGCAAGAATTGGGATGAAGCCGTACCATGGAGGTGGTTAGTGGGTACAATAAATGCTTCAAAAATATAAACCTTCCACTTTTGCAGAGGTAGCACTCTGGGGAAATTCTTTCCTGGAATATGGCAGGCCTGGGACACTCTAAGTCCAAGTAAAACATGTTCATGCGGTTTTCCCCATCGATAACCAGTCTACAGGAAACTTGGATTTGCTCTGATTTTAATTACGATAACCATTTTGTCTGTTCTTGTGCAGCAAAATCTATGAAAAAAGGGCACGCTAGTGGAGGCACCGCCATTTTACTCAGTAGTAACACAAATTGGAATCCAAAGGTGTTTGTCTATCCCTCAAAATTGTGCATTTGCTTAAAGTTAGCTTTGTGTAATACGATACGTCTTTTGTTTTGGCAAATGGGTATATCCCCCCAGGAGGTCACGTGACACCTTAGTTGAGTCCATGTTCTCTTTGCACACAATATCAGTGTTTTGGAAGAATGAACATTGATGATCATTGTGGGAGGTTTCAGTGCTAAAGTTTGTTACTCTTCCGTTCTGATTTTTGGAAACAGAGAGCTGGGAGAGGTGTGGAATATTCCAGAGACTTCTTTGTCTGCTAACATTACACCAGGCAGGCGGGCCCTAGCCTCTTGGATAGCCTGAGATTGTTCTGAAGGGTTGGTCTCTGGAGGGTTCACCAGCCTCTTTTACCTTTTGTTCCTCTCAGAGTCAATCATTAGTTGACTGTATGATGGTATCTTACCAAATGTTTGGTGCTTGCACCCATTTTGAGGTTTTAAGAAGAGATCTAAGTGATCATAGTATTCTTTCAGTGTTCTTTGATCTAGAGCTTTAGGTTTTTGGGAGCTGGAACTCAAAAAATAATACCATTGGTAACAGTAAAATGGGCGTACCTTCTGGTCTCAAAACAATATGATGAAGCTGGCTGCTTCTGGTAAAACAGCCATTCTAAGATAAGCAGCTGTTTGTTTTCTCAGAGAACCCTATTGTTTGGCCTGAAGAACAGCAGTCCCTGTTTCGATCATGTGGGAGAAAAACAAGCACTGCTAGTGTTAAACCCCCTGTAGTTATCTCTTGGGAGGTGAAGACTGTATATTGTGATATAAACTCTCTTGTAAGAAAACAGTTCAAGCAGCCATTGCCATTGATACAAAGGGAAGTTGATCGACTGAAGTGGGTGAGAACGAGAAGGAAGGTGTCTGAACAGAGGAGGGAGTAAGACCAGAAATGGATCACGTTGAGAGAAGCCGCTTTCTCTGGTGACTCACGTAAATACTGGTTACTAATAGTAGAATACACTAGAAATAAGGCTGCGATCAGTCCAATTTCCAAATTCCAATGTAGAATGGACCCAGTATGTTTTGCAGTTATTTGCCATCAATTCCAATAGCGAGATGTCGCTAGAGTTGAGTGACGCGTCTCCTTTTTTGGACGGTTACGGCCCGTCCTCTTGTGGGGAGATAGAGGGGTTTATAAAGGTGCAAGATTCTCTGGCACAGATTTTCTGTCTTCAAACAAGAGGCCTCTGCATGGGCTTTGCTGTTGTGTCTGGTGTTCCCACATTGTTATCAGTATGGGGTGATTCCGCTGTCCTGGAAAGGTAGTATGTTATGCCCTGATATAAAAAGAATTTGAAAACCTCTCCATCGCGTTTCAGGAAGTTTGCGTTGTTTGCCAAGAGAATTCTCCTTCACCTCCAGGATCAGGCATTTGGTAAAAATGCTATTCCCACGGAGCAAGCTGGTTTTCGTAAGAAATGTGGAACCTTAGATATAATTACGGCTCTCTAAATACTGATGAATATTTATCCTGTGGGCAAGGGAATGGCCTTTATTCTGCCTTCATTGATTTCTCTGCAGCGTGGGGTGCCCCCTTTTTATATTATACGAAAGCTCTGGACATGTTTAAAATTGGTCAGAGCAGGATGGCTCCGCTCCTGAAAAAAAACCTGATGAAGCAAGCCGGAAAAGGGATATCACATCGTGTGCTCAGTATGCTCGGAGTGACATAATACTGGACAGTAACATTTGTAAAAAACCACAGCTGTATATAATATATAATTATTTTGTTACTAAGGTTGAATCTGCTCCCATTATGAATTATCACTGGATCCTGGGAAGGGTTACCAAAAAAGGAAAGGCTTTGTGACCTCTATGGGAATTGGGTTCAGAATTGGGATCGTCTTCGTTCATCGTGGCGCCAATTGTTAAGACCAATGTTTTTAAATGACAATACAACCTCAGTAGTGGATGCCCAGAAATGTTTATTTGCACTATCATCAGACATATTTTTTGTAAAGAGATGAACATTGTTTAAAGACATTTTTTATAGTTTTTTTAACCATCTGAATTTTTGCGAATGTTATACTACTTGCACTCACACATGAATTTGCAGAATTTGTTATCTTAGGTTGTAAATATTTTAGCACATCATTAAGTATATTTTTGGTATTAATTCTCTGTGTGTAATGATGGATGTAATGAGCAAATGATAAGTACTGTATTCGTTTTGTATATTTAAACATTGTGCATTACTCTCCTTTTGTATTTATTAGGTCCTCCTAGTATTGTGCTGTAATGTTTGCATGAATTTCTGGCATATTTGCACTTCTGTTCTGTGTGGGATTTGAGAGTATAATTGTACGTTGATTGGTTTTTATTTTGCACTTCAGAGCTTCATGTACTGTATATCGTATGCATTGTTCTTTTAAAAAAACAAATTTAATTGTATTTTATGTGGACCTCTTTGAGTTCCAGATCATAATAACCAAAATCTTCTGATAAATATTGTGAAATCTTGTTTAGAACACTACAAGTCTTAGAATGCATGCAGAAAAACAGCATCCCATTTACTCTAAAGATACATCATCATATATGTACTGCATCCATTACTCAGATAAGGTGAAAGGTGAAAAAAGACACAAACAAAAAGCATGCATGATAGAGCATCCAATAACCAAACCCTGCTCATTATTGAATACAACAGTTATAAGCCCTTATTTGATGATAATGATGATGTAAGTGCATTTATTCATTCAAATGCAACTGTAAGGGTTATTTACCCAGTTCTGTTTGGACACTAAAAGTCCAAGAAAGCCCTCAGAAAATGGCATTGCATATTGCTCCAATGATACATAGACCCTACAAGTACTGCAGCCATGACTCAGATAAGGTAAAGGTGACAAAAGAAACATGATGGGAAATCTCTTTCACCGCTCACTTCATACTACCAGACACATAATGCAGTTCAAATGCTTACCAGGTCTATGCTGCTCAACTCTTCACCTGAGCATGGAGGGATGACCAGGCTGTCTTCATGACCCTCCTGTACAGTGTGCTAAGGTGGGGCCTTTGTGAGTGGAACTGAGAGGACAGGCTCAATAAGTCCTTGGCCTTAATCTGGTCCGAGTGTTGCAGGTCCTCCTAGAGCTTGCGACACATCTTGGCTCGCTGATGATACACACCCACTGCACTGCAACATGCTGTTCCTCTGGTCCCCCATGAAGCTAAGTGGTGCAGTGAGCACGGGACCTATGTCTGAGCATATTGGGAAAGGTATGCACAGATGCAGGTCCTGTGCTTGCTACGCCACCAGATTTGTGGACAGAGTTTTAAATGTCCCACCAATCAACATAGACAAAAGACTATGAAACCACATTAAGGGTGTAACACAGCTGGATTCTCAAGGGAAAAAACTGTCAACCAGCTTGCCATGCACCTGCATATTCTGCCCTCTGTTTTGTACAATGCCCCTGTTCTCTGGATTCAGACCTAGGTGAGTATTCCGAGGTATGAGTAAACCATCACTTACCGCAATGTTGTGTAATACAGAACAGGCTACTATTCTCTTACCACAACTTCAGAGGAGTACAGCAGCATCCCCCTATATGGTTAAGACCTCTAAATAATGACTTTAAGAGACAAAAGGTGCCCTCTATGATGGCTTGTGTACATTTGTGTGCCCTATTGGACCTACACTGTGGTACAGCTGTTGCACGTTTGGATGGTGTGAGGAGATAAGCAGAGAGTGCATGTGCAGCATCACATGAGGAGGAAAATAAGGAAATGTCTGTACATATCCCTCTTACATCTGTAGAGTTCATAATATATGAAAGGATTTGTAATTTATAATGGTTGTGTATGGTAAAACAACAACTATATATATCAGACTTGTCTGGTGCTTTAGCACTTACCCAGATGTCACATTTTGCCAAAATCTACCACTGCCAGCCACCGGGTAAGAGGTGACCCACGGAATATGTAGCTCAATCAATCAATCATATCACTTGTAAAGTGCACTACTTACCCATGAGGGTCTCAAGGCACTGGGGACGGGGGGTGCTGCTACTGCTCGAAGAGCCAGGTCTTGAGGAGTCCTCTGAAGGTCAGCATGTCTTGGGTCTGCCGTAGGTGGGTGGGGAAGGTATTCCAGGTCTTGGTGGCGAGGTGGGAGAAAGATCTGCCGCTGGCAGTCATTCTTTGGATGCGGGGGATTGCGGCGAGGGCGAGGCCGGTGGAGCGGAGCTGGCGGGTGGAGGTGTAGAAGCTGAGTCATCTGTTGAGGTATGCTGGTCCGGTGTTGTTGAGTGCTTTGTGTGCGTGGATGAGGAGCTTGAAGGTTATCCTCTTGTTGACGGGGAGCCACTGCAGGTCTCTCAGGTGGGGTGTGATGTGGCTGCGGTGGGGGATGTCGAGGATCAGATGTGCAGAGGCGTTCTGGATGCGTTGCAGCCGTCTCAGGAGTTTGGCCAAAGTTCCTGTGTAGAGGGTGTTACCGTAGTCCAACCTGCTGGTGATGAGGGCCTGGGTGACCGTTCTTCTTGTTTCGGTGGGGATCCACTTGAAGATCCTGCGGAGCATGCGGAGGGTGTTGAAGCAGGAGGAGGAGATGGCGTTGACCAGCTTAGTCATGGAGAGGGTGGAGTCGAGGATGACCCTAGGTTGTGTGCATTGTTGGTGGGTGTTGGAGCTGTTCTCAGTGTGCTCGGCCACCAGAAGTCGTCCCAGGCCGAAGGGGTGGATGCGAGGATGAGGACCTCCGTCTTGTCCGAGTTCAGCTTCAGTCGGCTGTTCCTCATCCATTCGGCGACGGCCTTCATTCCTTCATGGAGGTTGGTTTTGGCGGTGTGAGGGTCTTTGGTGAGGGAGAGGATCAGCTGAGTGTCGTCAGCGTAGGAGATGATGTTGAGGTCGTGCTGTCGGGTGACGTGGGCGAGAGGTGCCATGTAGATGTTGAACAGCGTTGGGCTGAGGGATGAGCCCTGGGGTACACCGCAGATGATCTCTGTATCATTGGAGCGGAAGGGGGGGAGGCAGGCACTCTGTGCTCTGCCGGAGAGGAAGGATGTGGTCCAGTCCAGGGCCTTCTCTTGGATCCCGGCGTCATGTAGGCGTGTTCGTAGTGTGTGGTGGCAGACCGTGTCAAAGGCAGCTGACAGGTCCAGGAGGATGAGGGCCGCTGCTTCCCCATTGTCTAGCAGGGTCCTGATGTCATCGGTGGCAGCGATGAGGGCGGTTTTGGTGCTGTGGTTGCTGCAGAACCCGGACTGGGATGGGTCCAGGATGCTGTTCTCCTCGAGGCAGCGGGTCAGTTGTTTGTTGACAGTTTTCTCGATGACCTTCGCTGGGAACGGGAGCAGACAAATGGGCCGGCAGTTCTTGAGGTCCTTGTGGTCTGCCTTGGGTTTCTTGAGTAAGGCGTTGATCTTGGCGTGCTTCCAGCTTTCTGGGAAGGTTGCTGTCTCGTAGGAGATGGTGATTACTTTCCGGAGATGGGGTGCGATGGCTGTGCTGGCTTTGTTGAAGAAGTGGTGTGGGCAAGGGTCTAGTGGTGATCCGGAATGGATGGTGTTCATGATTTTGCTGGTGTCCTCATCGTTGATGTTGGTCCAGGAGAGCAGGCGGTTGGTGTGGGTGGTGGTCTTAGGGACGGAAGTCTCAGTGGTTGTCGGGGTGGTCATGATGTTGAAGTTGTCGTGGATGTCGGCTATCTTGCGGTGGAAGAAGGTGGCCAGCGAGTCGCACAGGTCTTGCGAAGGTGGAATGTTGTTGGTGTTGGAGCTGGGTTTGGAGAGTTCCGTCAGTATGTTGAAGAGCTCTTTGCTGTTGTGTGCGCTGTTATCTAGGCGGTCTTTGAATTAGCCCTTTTGGTGGATCTGATGAGGTGATGGTGTTTGCGGGTGGTGTTCTTGTGGGCTGCGTAGCTGTCCGGTGTCCGGAGCCAGTTCTTCTCCAGTTTTCGGCATGTTCGTTTGGAGGCCCGGAGGTCTTCAGTGAACCAGGTGGCTTTCTCGCTGGTGTGGCTGTTGGAGGGTTTCTTGAGCTGTCACGTGTACTGCCTGAGAACACTGAATGCACATCTGCAAAGCAGCCACTGGCATCAGACATACCCTGCACGTTGTTGGGGTGCCAAAGGTGTCTGTTGTGGAATATGTGCATTTGTGGTGAAGTGGCTGTAGTGCCACATGAGTGCAATCAATTGCACTGACATCACATGGGAAGCAGGAATGGATTTAGAAATCCCTAGCAACCCTTTGCTTTCCTGTCAGTGTATGTGGCATACATATGTAGAGATGCACTCCCCTAATGATGCAGCTCAGAACCTGACTCAAGCATCAGGACTGGTTTGCCTGAGAAATACCCATGTTGTCACTGACACCTTCTGGAAATAGCCACCAGCAAAAAAAATTGAGAACTGCTAGGATCTTGTCATAGGCTGGAATGAGCTGGCAGTGGCACGTCTCAGAGTCAAAATCCCAATCCCACTCAGAAACCATGTCCAAGAGGACATTAGGGGGAAAATGTTATCTTGACCTCACTTCTCGGCTGGACATCCCAAAGAGATTAATCCTTTTTCTGAAGATCCTCTCTGCTTACCTCTCTTCATATCATTCTGTCGCACCACAAAGGGCAAATTGACAAACACATTCAGTGACATGTTGTAAGGTCTGAAAGGGATTGTGTGTGTCAGCTCTGAGTTTATATATGCAGCCAGGTTAGGAATGGCAGTTTGGCTAACGACTTTCAGCTGAAACTGGTTGGGGGAATGGTCGGCACTATGTTGTGTTCCATCCTGATAGCGGAGACTCTGCCCCACATGCAGACAGTCTGCCACAGCTGGCTTGGAAGAGATACCTGCCCTGGCAATTCCACTCAACTGGCCCGGGGGGGGATTTGTGACACTGAGAAGCTCCAGTGGTGAGCACCGCTGCCACTTTTATATTGTGATAGGGGGCGGATGTTGCAGCACTGCTGCAAAACCGGCCCCAGGCCATGATGCCGCCCCCTCTGACCCACCAGGGAAAATTCTATGGCCAGTCCGGCCCTGACTCGAGTGCAGATATTCTTCCCCAAGTGTAGAGAGTCCAGCCGTAGTGGGTAATCTCAATAGTCGTAAAGATACTACTCGTAAGTCCCTATGAATACTGAAATCATACAAAGTTAGACTTTTGGTCTAAAGATAGACCTTTGGTCTTTGTGAATCGGGCCCTATGAGTGTGGTTCTATCAGTTTTCTCATTGTTTGTCATCATGTTTTAATAGTTCTTCAATGTGCCAGCTAGTTGTTGGAGTGCTGCCCAGCTCTAGCATTCTGTAAAGCATGTGTCCTCGTGTGAGAGTTGACATGTATATTATCTAGAATGAGAGGGTAAGAACTGTCTAGCTGAATCACTGAAATGATAAAAATGTCTCTGGTCAAATGAAATGTCCTCCCTGATACTGCAATATCACTGCAATATATTCACTGGCAGAATCATTTTATATCAAATTTTACCTCTGACTTCAATGGATAATGGGTCTGTACTTGTGGCTCACTTAACATCAAAAAAGGATTCACATGTGCCAGAGTCATTATGTAACCCGTTTCATTTCTATGCAATGCCAACGCTTGTTTCAAAGTCTATGTAATAGCTTCAAGTGTTATATTCTCCCCACAAAGCATTTCTTACAGGCAATGTTTCTTTTTTTCAGTAACTACTGCGAAACGTTCTAGGTACTAGCACAGAGCTGAGTAGTCCTACAGTAGAGATGATTCTTGCAGAGTGGATTACTGTAGAGTGGAGCGGCGTAGAGTGGAGTAGCATGCAGTGGAACAGTATAGAGTGGAGTGGCATACAGTGGAACAGTGTATAGTGGAGTGGGATACAGTGTAGTGGCATAGATGGGAATAGTTCAGAGACAGATGGCATACAGTGGAGCGCCATGCAGTGGAACAGTGTACAATTTAATGGCATGCCGTTAAGTGGCATATAGTTGAGTGGAGAACAGTGGAGTGGCGTGGAGGTGACTTGAGTGTAGTGGAAAAGCGTACAGTGGAGTGGCAGAGAGTGTAGTGTCATACAGTGGAGTAGTGTAGCAGGTAGTGGTCTAGAGTGGAGTGGCGCCAGTAGAGTAGTGTAAAGTAGAGTGGTGCAGAGTGGAGTGGCATACAGTGGAGTGGAATACAGCAGAATAGCATAGAGTGGAGTGGTGTGGAGTGGGGTAAACTGTAGTGGCATGGCATGGAGTGGGGACAGTGGTTAGCATACAGTGTTGCTGTAGTTTTGCAAAATCTCACAAAATTAGCACAACCACAGATATAGCAAACTTTTAATGCACTTTCCTTATTATACTTATTATGTGTGTTCATGGCTACGTGTGCATGACATGCATGTATCATCATACAACCATCTGAAATGAATACTGAAACAACTTTGGTAATAATAGGCAAGTACTTCTGGGTATCCTCTGAGGTTACTCAGACAACCTGACACACCTTAGGAGTCATTCTGTGTTCTTAAAACTATTAAGTAAACACTACTTAGAAAATGCTTTATGGCTTGTTGACAAGCACTGGTACGGACCATTATACCAATTCTGACCAAATGCAACAGAGAAGCTAAGACATATGAATCTTTCTCAACTCACCAGGAGCTATTGTATATTGGGCATGCAAAAAGCCAGATACTCTCAGGCATATTTATTTACTGATGTTGTGAGTTCTGGAACCTTTTGCCACAAGTGCAATCTGCACTGTTATTTTTACAAGCTTTATTGTAAGCCAATTTTAGTGCAGAATAAACTGAACAATCATGCAGCAGGAATGGCCCACAAAACACCAATGTGGGGAGCGGTCTCTTGGGCAAGGGTCGCTCCCTTTTGGGGAGCAATTTATTTGCCATTTCTGCACCCCTGGGGGACAGATTGCCCATTTTTTAAATATAGTGTGCCCCACTAGGCCACCAGGTGTTTTTTATTTTAGAATATATTTGTGAGGAGCGGCCCCTTGGGCAAGGGTTGTTCCCCTCTGGGGAGTATTTATTTGGTCGTTTATGCCCCCCCCCCCCCAGAGTGGCAGATCTGCTGATTTTTATTATAGGTTTTTCTGCCCCACTAGGCCACCAAGGTTTTTGTTTTTAATATATTGGGGAGTGGCACCTTGGGCAAGGGTTGCTCCCCTTTATGGGGGTGGATATTGTTGCCATTTCTGCCCCCCTTGGCGGCAGATCGCCCTTATGTTTTAGGCCCATATGCCCCCAAAGGGGACAGAAGCCATTAGACACCAGGGATTTATTTTATGTTGTTGGGGAGTGGCCTCTTGGGCAAGGGGAGCTCTCCTTTATGGGGTGACTATTGTGGCCATTTCTGCCCCCTTTGAGGGCAGATCGTCCATATGTTTTTAAGCCCATCTGTCCCTAAGGAAGGCAGAAGCCACTAGCAACCAGGGTTTTCTTTAAATGTTGTTATTAGGGAGTGGCCCCTTGGGCAAGAGTCGCTCCCCTTTGGGGAGCAATTTGTTTGCCCATTTTTGCCCCCTGGGGGGCAGATTGGCTCAATTTTAAAAATATAGTGTGCCCCACTATGCCAACGGGGATTATTTATTAAGGAATATGTTTGCAGGGAGCGGCCTCTTAGGCAAGGGTCACTCCCCTTCAGGGATCATTTATTTTGGCCATTTATGCCCCCAGAGGGGCATATTGGCTGAATTGTTTATGTTTTGTGTGACCCACTAGACCACTAGTGATTTAATGTTGTGGAGCGGCCCCCTGGGCAAGGGTCCCTCCCCTATATGGGGTGAATATTGTGGCCGTTTCTGCCCCCATTGGGGGCAGATTGGACTTATGTTTTTAGGCCCATCTGTTCCCAAGGCGGAAGAAGTCACTAGACACCAGGATATTTTTAAATGTTGGTGTTGGGGAGTAGCCCCTTGGGCAAGGGTTGCTCCCCTTTTATGGGGGTGAATATTTTGGCTGTTTGTTCCCCCCTTAGGGGCAGATCAGCCTTCTGCTTTTAGGCCCACCTGACCTCAGCTTGGCTGGTGGATTGTGTGTGGACTAGTGCATTATTTACATATGTGATTGTGATGTTTTATTTCTTCTTTTTATTGTAGTTTAAAGCTTTTGATTCTTGTTTGCAGTTTGGGCAGTGGTTGATCTGCAGTTTGAGTTGCTGCATGTATTTGGTAGGAAAACATTTTTTGTTGTGTTAACTTCAAATGAGTATTATTGTCATACATGAATTATTTTTTTGTAAGTGGTGTCATAATAGCAGCATATTTAATTTGTGATTTGAGCGTAAAATTATTTGAGATGTGTTTTGCACTGTCTTATGTGTAAATTTCTTTTCTTTTTCTTTTTTAGTGGGATATTGTTGGTCCTTGCTGTGTCAGTGCGAGTAGGTGGTGGTTAGACATTTTGGAATATATAGGTCTTTGTGATAAAGCCACATTTTGTTTATTACTTATTTTTCAAAGTCTTTGTTGTTGTTGACATGTTGGATAAGTTATTTATATTAGTAAGGATTATGGCTAGCCACAGAATTACTGCTCAGCAGGTGGCTGTATACTTTTTTGAGTCTTTCACTGACCATGATTATGAGGGAGAGGAAGAAGTGCATGATTCTGGCAGTGAGTTTTCTGTCCAAGAGGAATCATCTGATGATGAAGTTACTCCCAGTGTGGATGAAGTGCCTGTTTTAGAGGAGAACACTGAGGTGCCGATGGTGCAGCACGAGGCATCTAGATTGTAGCCTGGGACTGCAAGGCTTCCCATAGGAAATGATGGACTCTAGGGTGATCCAAACATGGTGCAGATGGTGCTGCCTGCCTTTAGTGGTGATGCAGAATATAGAGTGAATTGTGATAATAAGGAAGGTGATGCACGGTGACAATTAGCAAAGTGCCTATATAAAGAATAAAGAATAAAATCAATAAAGTCACCGGAATGCTTCCAGCAAAAGATATACAACAAGCACGTGGTATATCTGCCAAGAAGGTACGAGTGGCTGATGGACAGAGAGCTTGGTTGTGAGAGAGTGAAAACCGCCAAGCGGGAAATGAAGAACTACAGGCAGTGTGGGCTGCGCAAGGGTACGACGGGTTCAAACATGCACATGGTACTACTGCCCAGAAGGTATGAGTGGGTGATGGCCTGAGGGCTTGGTTGTGAGCGTGAGAGTTGCTCCAAGTGGGTCAAGGAGAGCTTCAGGCAGTGTCGGCGCGCTAGGGTACATGAGAGCGATTAATGGTGTGAAGGCTGCGCAATTACGGGTATGCCGGGTGGGCTGAAGATGAGTCCAAGGCAGAAGGTGTGGAACATAGCGCGCTAGTGATAGGGGCGAGCAATAGTGGAATAAGGGTAAGGTTCACCTGGATAGTGCTTGCGGGAAAAGGATAGATGGACACGGACTCAGGAGGGGCCGGAGACGCAGTAATGATGATTCTAGGGGAATGGAGAACCATGCGTTAGGTGCCGTGATAGCTGATCCAATAATGTGTTAAAAGGTGATTAGCTATGCAATAGTCCTCACCTGTGGATAAGGTGGTAAAGATATTCGGGCGTTTTCCAGCAATACGTGATAGTATATTCAATAAATGAGCATGTGGCGATGCACTGCAAGGTAAGGAAGGAAAAAAGGGTTTAGGACCCATATCATAAGGAGTAGCATGGGGTCAGGTGACTTAGCGGGACAGCGCGCTTACCAGAAAGATGTGAGGTCTGATGCTCAATAGTTGGGAACCAGCCGACAAATAAGATTGCATCTATTTGTAGTGAACAGGCCATGTTGGGTGAGGGTTTATGCAGAAAAATAGAGGACAGACTATCCATGGCAGAGATAAGACTAGAGAGCTGATCGGTTGCATGGTTTGATAGAGGGTTGCTTACCCCGACTCGATGGTACTAATAAATTACTGATAATTAGAGAGCAGAATCCCTCGCTGCATTTTGGACGCTCAGGGTTGAGCCATAATAACGCGTGGGGTGTTGGTGGGAAGTGTCACAGGGCAGAATTAATTGGAAATACCAATTATTGAGCAGAGAACAGGGAAAACCATAGATTTAAAGTGTTTAAAACAATGTATGCCTCTATAAAAATTGTATGTGACAAGTGAATTTGCAGTAATGGCATATAAGTGACATAGTGAGTGAACAATTAAAATCATAAACATGTTAATGAGATTGTATTAACGTGGCACGCTGGCAGCAAACCATATTCAGAGTTAGAACCATACTGTGGGTCCAAGGAGAGGTCTAGAGCAGGGTGGTCCAATCCTCATTCCTGTTCAGTCCATTCCTAATGCTGTTCATGCGGATGATCAGTCTAAGCTCCTCTTTATTCAGGAGTTGCGCAATGTCTCCTCCTCTTGGAGGTTGTTTCACAACATTAGTGACTGTCCATTTGATATCATCCTCATTATGGCCGGCCTCAGTGAAGTGATCCACTAAAGGAGCGTTGGGAGTTTTGCAGCGCACTCTACTCCGGTGTTGTCCATTTCTGGTCTTCACTTTTTGTGTTGTTTGGCCAATTTAAATGAACAGGCAGGTACATTGAATCAAATAAATAACATTGCAAGCATTACAGTTTGAGAATGATCTTGATTTGATTATCACATTATTGAAGGTGAATTCTTTGCCATCCATGGTAAAATCACAGACATTACAATTGCCACATTTAGCGTATCCAATTAGTAGTTCAAGACCCCAGTGTGCATCAAGGGTGGTGACTGCCTGGGGGTTAGGTAGAGCTGTCGTACAAGATGGTCTTTAAGATTGCGGCTTTTGCGGAAAGCAGAGAGTGGTCGTTCAATGCTGAGGATGCCTGCCATCACAGTTGGTCATTGTTTTATGATAAATTTGCGGATGGGGTTAGAGATAGAAGAGAATGTGGTCACACAAACTATGCAATTGTTATCAGACTTGATTTTGGGGGAGAGCAAGATCTCTCTAGTGCAATACCAGGCTCGTTTCTGTGCCATGTGCACCAAACATTTGGGATAGCCACGCGCTTTAAATTTGGTGGATTAGACTGTGACTTCGCGAAAGTAATCTTCTTTGGTGAAGCAGTTTCATCTTATCCTCAAGAATTGGGATTACGTAGTGCTTGTGGGTGAGAACTTTCGTAACAGAGTAAGGTGTTATGCTCTGTAGGTTTTCTGTAGTGCCTGGTTAGTAGTTCGCCATTGGAGTGGTAAATATTGAGATCAAGGAAATGAATCAATGATGTGTCATGTGTGAGGGTAAAGTTAAAGCCAAGACAATTATTATTCAACCAGTGTAAGAATTGGTTGAGGGTTTCGACATTATTGTGCCAAATCATGAAAATGTGATCAATGTACCGACGCCATAATGTGACGCAGGTAATGAAGGGGGTTAGTGGGAGATGGGATGGTAGTAATTTCAAGGTGGTCCATGAAAAGTATAGCTAAGTTGGGGGTGAAAACGGCCCCCATTGATGAGCCCTTAACCTGTTGATAATATTCATTGTCAAAGGAGAAGAAATTCCTAGTAAGAAACAGTTCAAGTAGTTGGAGTATGAACAAGGTAGGAACAGTGTGTGGGCGAGGCCTCGAGTCTAGTACTCCTTGGAAAACGTTCAGCGCCAGTACTTGCGGGATGTTGGTGTACAATGATTCTACATCCATTGTACAAAGTATGTCACTAGTCGGGTCAAATGGGTGGTGTTTGACTAAGTTGATCATGCCCATACTGTCCCTTACATAACATTCAGTACTGGGTACAAAGTCTTTAATAAAGTAGTCAACGTATAGACCCAAAGGTTCAAGTATAGAGCCACAACCTGAAACTATGGGGCGTCCTGGGGGACTTCTGAGGTTTTTATGCACCTTGGGTAGTGTATAAATTACTGACATGCGTGGTGATTTCACATTCAAAAAGAGAAATTGCTTTTGACTAAAGCAGACATACCACGTGCGTGTTGTATCCCTTTTGCTGCCAGCATTCTGGTGACTTTATTGATTTTATCCTTTATCCTTTATATAGGCAGATCGAAACGTTGTCGACTAACGTAAACAGTTTGCACGTTAATCGCACATGATAAAAAAAGTGCAGGTACTGTTTCTCTAAGCTTGTTAGAAATTGTGCCCAATATTCCACAAGCTACCCCGTCTTGCCTGATATGTTTTTGTTATAAATGTATTTGTCATGTGTTCATGTAGGATGCAGGATTGTTTCACGTATTTGCTACGTTTGTATTTTTGTCCTTTGACATTTTTGATTTATAAAATTGATTGTCCGTCTGGACACTCGCATTATAGTACTGATTCAAGTCTATAATTATCGTATTTACTTAACTGTTGCATTTAAGGACCACTGTTATAATACTAAACTGTTACCCGAGGTTCTTATCTTCCTTCTGGGTTCACTTGTTTTTGTAAAAGTATGGTTAGCACAATCACTGGATTGCAAGGGAGAAATTCCCTATTCTCCTTTTACTACCCTCTAGTTCTTGTCTCAATACACCGTTTAACACAACTGCTATGTCAGACCATGCACCTCTTTACTCTGACGAATATATTAAGAAAATACTCGAGGGTCGTTCCCTATTTACTGGCTCACTTGACACACCTATTAACACAAATATATCCCTCTCTGATCAACTAGAGAAGTGTAAGAAAAAGCAGGTTCGCCTTCAGCTGATGATCCGCATGCTAACCGAATACTTAAAAGCTGATATAATTCCGGTTGGACTGCAAGTAAGGAACATACCAGGCATCTTCACAGACAATCCCCAATACATTAACAACTTTAGTTATATAGGAACTACTTGCTCCAGACACTGGTTAGTACTTGGTATTGACACCACCACAGAAACTCTCAAAAAACTAGCAGAAGAAATCAGTGATAATGAAAAGCAGATTAAAGAAACTTGCTCATTCCCTGGCGGCAAGAAATTGCTCGAACAAGTCCAGAAGACAGTCGAGGACTTTCACAGATTAGAGCAGAGCAAAAAATCACTTAAAGTGAAGAAAGACATCAAAGCATACAGCACCGAACGCACATACCCATATCTACAGAAGCATTTCTATACCAATCACTAATACACTAACCCTCAGAACAATAGACCTTGGGGGTGCTTCAATAGACCGAGCAACTTGGTAGGCTTTTCTGACACCTCTGCAGACTCATCTGAAAACTCAGACTCAGGGGAAGGTCCCAGCACCTCCAACCGTAACTCCGGTGCCAATTTTTTAGGAAGGGGCCATAGCGATCCACCCAAACGTGGACGCGTGAAACAAGCACAACGATGGTACAACCCCCCAGGCGTGCGTCAGACACGCCAGAAGTTTTACCAATGGTAACCACTGGCGGCAATGACCCAGCATCCTCACAAATCACACCCATCTTTAATCTGTCAAAGCATATCCTTGCTGACTCTGAACGGTCCCTCTTAAGTAAAGGCCTATCCTTTGTCCCCACTATACACCCTAACTTTCTTGAGCTACATACAGAACTATTGAGATTTTTCAGACGCTTACGTCTGCATGTATTTTTTCAGTGAAATCCTTCACCTACATCTCTAACACCCCTTTCCGACCTCCATCCACGTTCTCCCCCTCAAGTAGCATGATCCCAGGTGAAATATCCACATTTGAGAAATTGGTACTTAATGATTTGGCCACACTTGAGAGTAAGAAACGATTTATTCCTTACAATATTTCCCTTAACAAAAAGAAAGGCATTGAATCACTTAAAAGGAATGATTCTTAAATTATTAAGTCAACTGATAAAGGTGGTGGGATTGTCCTGCATGAGAAGGAAACATCTAAATATGAAATCCTGCGCCGACTTTCTGATACTGACCACTATTGTGGGTTGCCCACAAATCCAACGAGAGAACTACAAAAACTTATTCTACAGATTACCACAGAAGCAAAACCTGAGGGCTTTCCAAATCAAAAGGAATTTCTCTTTTGGAATGTGAAATCACCACGCATGCCTGTAATATATACACTACCCAAGGTGCATAAAAACCTCACGAGTCCCCCACGACGGCCCATAGTTTCGTGTTGTGGGTCTATACTTGAACCTTCGGGGTCAATACATTGACTACTTTATTAAAGATTTTGGACCCAGTACAGAATGTTATTTAAGGGATAGTATGGCCATGATAAACTTAGTCGAACACCACCCATTTGACCCCACTAGTGACATACTTTGTACAATGGATGTAGAATCCTTGTACACAAAGATCCCAAAATTTCTGGGGCTGAACGTTTTCCAAGGAGTACTAGACTCGAGGCCTCGCCCCCACACTGTTCCTACCTTGTTCATACTCCAACTTGAACTGTGCCTTATTCGGAATTTTTTCTCCTTTGACAATGAATATTATCAACAGGTTAAGGGCACATCAATGGGGGATGTTTTCGTCCCCAACTTAGCTCTACTTTTCATGGACCACCTTGAAATGACTACCATCCTATCTCCCACTGACCCCTTCATTACCAGCGTCACATTATGGCGTTGGTACATTGATGACATTTTCATGATTTGGAACAATAATTTCGAAACCCTCAACCAATTCTTACACTGGTTGAATAATAATTGTCTTCGCCTTAACTTCACCCTCACACATTACACATCATTGATTCCTTTCCTTGATCTCACCATTTACCACTCCAATGGCGACCTACTAACCAGGCTCTACAGAAAACCTACAGAGCGTAACACCTTAATCTGTTACGAAAGCAATCACCCACGAGCACTACGTGACTCTTTACCATACTCCCAATTCTTGCGGATAAGACACAACTGCTTCATCAAAGAAGATTACTTTCACGAAGCCACAGTCTTATCCACCAAATTGAAAGCGCGTGGCTATCCCAAACGTTTGGTGCGCACGGCACAGAAACGGGCCTGGTATTGCCCTAGAGAGATCTTGCTCTCCCCCAAAATCAAGTCTGATAACAATTGCATAGTTTGTGTGACCACATTCTCTCCTATCTCTAACCCCATCTGCAAATCTATCATAAAACACTGTCCCACTGTGAACGCAGGCATCCTTAGCATTGAATGACCACTCTTTGCTTTCCGCAAATGCCCCAATCTTAAAGACCATCTTGTATGTGCAGCTCTACCTAACCCCCAGCCAGCCCCCACCCTTGATGCACACTGAGGTATTGTACCACTAATTGGACACGCTAAACGTGGCAATTGTAATGTCTGTGATTTTACCATGGAAGGCAAAGCATTCACCTTCAATAATGTGATAATCAAATCAAGAACGTTCTCAAACTGTAATGCTTGCAATTTTATTTATTTGATTCAATGTCCGTGCCTGCTTATTTACATTCACCAAACAAAACAAAAAGTGAAGATCCGAATTGGACAACACCGGAGTAGAGTGCCGGCCATAATGAGGATGCTATCAAATGTACAGTCATTAACGTTGTAGAACAACCAGCAAGAGGAGGAGACATTGCGCAACTTCTGAATAAAGAGGATCTTAGACTGATCATCCGCATAAACAGCATTAAGAATGGACTGAACCGGAATGAGGGTTGGGCTACCCTGCTCTAGACCTCTCCTTGAACCCACAGTATGGTTCTTACTCTGAATATGGTTTTCTGCCAGCGTGCCACGTTAATACAATCTCATTAACATGTTTATGATTTTAATTGTTCACTCACAATGTCACTTATATGCCATTACTGCAAATTCACTTGTCACATAAGTTTTTTTATAGTGGCATAAATTGTTTTAAACCCTTTAAATCTATGGCTTTCCCTGGTCTCTGCTCATTAATTTGTATTTCCATTAAATTCTGCACTGAGACACTGCCAACCAACACCCCACGCGTTATTATGGCTCAACCCTGAGAGTCCGAAATACAGCGAAGGATTCTGCTCCCTTATTGTCAGTAATTTATTAGTACCATTGAGTCGGGGTAAGTAACCCTCTATCAAACCAAGCAACCTATTTACTCTCTAGTCTTATCTCTGCCGTGGGTAGTTCTGCATAAACCCTCAACCAACATGGCCACCAATAGTCTGAGTCACCGTTCACTACAAATAGATGCAACCTTATTGGTCGGCTGGTTCTCAGCTATTGAGCATCGGACCTCACATCTTTCTGGTAAGCGCGCTGTCCCACTCAGTCACCTGACCCCCTGCTACTCCTTAAGCTATAGGTCCTAAACCCTTTTTTCCTTCCTTACCTTGCAGTGCATCGCCACATGCTAATTTATTGAATTTACTCGCACTTGTTGCTGGAAAACGCCTGCTTATCTTCACCACCTTATCCACAGGTGAGGACTAGCTAATCACCTTTTAACACATTATTGGATCAGCCATCACGGCACCTAACGCATGGTTCTCCATTCCCCTAAAATCATCATTTCTGCGGCTCTGGACCCTCCTGAGTCTGTGTACAGCTATCCTTTTCCCGCAAGAACTATCCAGGTGAACCTTACCCGTATTTCACTATTGTTCGCCCCTATCACTAGCGCTCTACATTCCACACCTTCTGCCTTGGACTCATCTTCAGCCCACCTGGCATACCCGTAATTGCGCAGCTTTCACACCATTAATCGCTCTTGTGTACCCTAGTGTTTCCGACACTGAATGAAGCTATCCTTTCCCCACTTGGCACAACTCTCACGCTCACAACCAAGCCCTCAGGCCATCAGCTACTCATACCTTCTGGGCAATAGTACCACGCACATGTTTTAAACCGTCGTACCCTTGCGCAGCCCACACTGTCCGTAGTTCTCCGTTTCCTGCTTGGCTGTTGTCACTCTCTCACTACCAAGCTCTCTGTCCATCAGCCACTCGTACCTTCTTGGCAGACATACCACATGCTTGTTGTATATCTTTTGCTGCAAGCATTCCGGTGACTTTATTGATTTTATTCTTTATCCTTTATATAGGCACTCCGCTAATTGTCACCGTGCATCACCTTCCCTATTATTGTTTTTAAAGGATCAAAACGTCGTCGACTAATGTAAACAGTTTGCACGTTAATCGCCCATGATAAAGAAAATGTCCAGTTACTCTTTCTCTTAGCTTGTTAGAAATTGTGCTCAATATTCCACAAGCTACCCCATCTTGCCTGATATGTTTTTTTCTAAATGTATTTGTCATGTGTTCATGTAGGATGCAGGATTGTGTCCCACGTAATTGCTACGTTTGTATTTTTGTTCTTTGACATTTTTGATTTATTAAATTGATTGTCCGGCTGGACACTCACATTATAGTACAGATTCAAGTCTATAATTATCCTATTTACTTAACTGTTGCATTTAAGGACCACTGTTCTAATACTAAAGCATTTGATAATGCTTTAATTGCCATGAGACCACCCTAGCTGTGGCCGTCTTTTTAAGATTTGGCCTGTCCTTGATCACTTTGCAGATCGATGTTCAGAGATCTATACTCCAGGGAAAGAAATAGCTGTTGATGAGTCTTTGGTCCCGGTCCTGGTTTTTAGGCAGTATATTCCTAACAAGAGGGCAAGTTATGGAATTAAGATGCATGTATATGTTGTCTTAGAATAGAACAGAATATGTCTATAATTTCTGGGTGTTCCATGGAAGGGATTCCACTATTGACCCCTCTGGTTGTCCGTCCACTTTAAGAGTTTCAGAGAAAATTGTGTGGAAACTTGCTGGAGGAGTTTCTAACAAAGCTCACCATTTGTACCTAGATAACTTCTTGTACATGGGCTGGCACTCGGCTGTGCAATTGTTTAAAGAATTGTTCAAAGTGGACACTCTTTTGCTTGTGGCACAATTTGCTCTAACCGTAAAGGTTACCCAAAATAGCTTGTTTGCAAAAAGCTTCAGAAGAGATAGTTCAGTGCCTTGCGTAGTGATGACCTGCTAGCTCTGAAATGTGTGAACACGAGAGATGTGTACATGCTGACTACCATCCATGATGACAGTACTTCAGCTATGACTGTTTGGGGTCAGGTTGCTGAAGTGCACAAACTTGTGTGCAATGTAGACTACAATAAACACATGGGTGGTGTTGATAAAGTAGATCAAAGGTTGGAACTTTACACTGCTGTTTGCAAGTCTTACATTTGGTATAAGAAGTTAGCCATCCATCTCTTTAATTTAGCAACTTTTAATGCTTTTGTTGTGTTCAACAAGTGTTCTCCGGCATCAATGATGACTTTTGTTCAGTTTCAGGAAACTGTGAGAGGCAGATTTGTTTTAGCAGAACAGGCAAGTGTTCCTTGAGTTGGAGTGGTGGAGGATGTGGCTAGATTGAAAGATCGCCACTTTCCCGATTCAATTCCTCCCATGCCCATAAAAAACAATCCCTGTAAGAGATGTAGAGTCCGTTTGCGAAGAGGTATGTGGAAGGAGAGTTGTATGCACTGTGCTGATTGTCCTTCTAATCTTGGGCTGTGTGTGCCCACATGTTTCAGATTGTATCACACTCAAAAGAGTTTTTGGGAGAGACCGTGAGTCTTATTGTGTACTGCCTGGTCTGTATGGTTTTATATTTGTTGTTCAGTTTCATGGTTGGTGTTAGAAAGATGTCTTTTGTAACCGCTGTTGTGCTTGTAGTTTTGTATCTAGTTACAAAGTCAAGTCAAGAACATTTGTATCGCGCACAAATCACTCTCACGAGTCTCATGGTGCTTGCAGACAGCTCTGAATGAACGGACTAGATCTAATTTCCAAAAAGCCAGGTCTTCAACTTTTTGCGGAAACTGGTTTGTGTTTTCTTTCCTGTTAAAGAACAATTTGATGAAGCTGTCCGTGGACTGGCACTTGGCTGTTGGTGTGCATGGACTGGTGCTTGGCTGGCGGTTTGTGTGGAACTGGCACTTGGCTGGCAGTGTACGTGGGCTGGCACTTCGCTGGAAGTGTGGGTGGACTGGCGTTTGACTGGCAGTGTGCGTGGACTGGCGCTTTACTGGCGGTGTGCTGAGGATGGCATTTGGCTGGGAATGTGTGTAAATGGCTTGTAAAGAGTTTAGTGCCAAGGTTCAGGTTTTTTACCTTTTAATTATTAACAGTGCATTTTCTTTTTGTGAAATCTCTTATTAACAAACTATGCATTTTGAATCTTCCACTCACACTAATGCCAAATCCAACCAATATTTGTGTGTGCTTAAAGAACAGATGGATAGGCAGTCATATTTGTCTTGTCTGTCTTTTTGTGCTAAGGTGTAGAGAACATCTACCAACTTTAGATATTTTTGTAAACAAATAAAATTGAGAGTACTGGGTGGTGTGCCTCTTATGGATCCCAACAACTTGTTTTACTCACAATGCCATGCAAACCTCAAAATGTTTCCTACCACCCAGCATTCCGCCCAGGCCTCACGCTAAAAATGGTACCTCACTCGTGTGGGTGGACCAAGTACCCACGACAGGCAAGGGACCAAAACTTATTGTGGAGTCATTACAGTTCCCTATCAAAAAATGAGGGGGTGACACCTAGGTTTTTTGGCTCCAGGCTCGACGGCCATCTAGAGAAACCTACCAAACACACACATTTCTGAAAACTAGACTCCCAATGAAGTGAAGGGAGGTATGGCTTGCATGGACCCTCAACAATTTCCTACCCAGAATCCCCTGCAAACCTCAAATTTAGCTGGGAAAAAAAACATTTTCCTCACATTCCTGTGATGGAAAGTTCTGGAATCTGCGTGGATGCACAAAATTTCACCCACTCTGCAGTCCCCAAAGTCTCCCAATAAAAATGGTACCTCACTCGTGTGGGTGTGCCACATGCCCACGGCAGAGAAGGGCCCAGAACATATTGTGGAGACTTCACATATACCTATCAAAAAACAACCTGGTTTTGCAAGGGGGTCACCTGGGTTTTTGGCCCCGGGCTCGGTGGCCAACTAGGGAAACCTACGAAACCCACACGTTTCTGAAAACTAGACACCCCGGGGAGTCCAGGGAGGTATGGCTTGCGTGGACCCCCCAACATTTTCCTACCCAAAATCCCCTGCTAACCTCAAATTTAGCTCAAAAAATCAGATTTTTCTCACATTTCTGTGTGGTAAAATTGTGGGATTTCCATGCCTACCACCCAGCGTTGCCCTCAGTCTCCTGAGTAAAATGATACCTCACTTGTGTGGGTGTCCAATGCAGAATTGGCTATAAACGTATTTTTTTTTTAAATGTAGCGCTTAGAGTTTTCTGTGCTATACCCTTAATCTCAATGTATTTGGCCCTTCCCAATCACAGGCCCGTGGCACATCCACACAAGTGAGGTATCATCTTACTCAGGAGACTGAGAGGAACGCTGTGTGGAAGGACATTTGTGCCATCAGGATGATGCCACACAGTTAATCTGGAGTAACGCAATGCAGCACAAATCTCTGCGTCGCCTTACTCTGCCCAGGGAAGCATTCCACGGGTGTTGCGCGGGTGTTCCCATTCAAGAACAATGCATTTTTACCCATTCTCATATTTACCAGAAGTGGAAGGCCTGACCCGGCAACTACGCTCAACATCCTATGATTCTGGACAAATCACTTAATCTCCCCATGCCTAACAAAAATGAATGTGTCCTCATGTAACGAAACTGGTGCTCATTTAAAGCGCTCTTATAACCGATGTCTCGGGTCTAGTTTTCGCTATATAAAACTCTACAAAAATGCTACACCTTCCAGGTGAGGCGTAATAGAGAGATATTCTTATTTCTTCTTGTTTCTAACTGAGCAGGATGGTGCCCCTCCCTGCCTAAATATAATTGCTATTATAATGCAGGCACCCTTCCACCATGGTGCAACACTGCGTGCATTGGTGCTAGGCAGAAAAAACAGTGCCAGCGAAGGGACAAAGGTGCATTTGTGTCCTTTCTCTGTCATGCAGAGCAGTGCAGCAAGATGACCTGCTGCGCGGCGTGATTTTGTCATAAATATGGCTCCAGAGGTTTCAAGCAAAATAGCAAAGAGGGCACTAAAAATGACAAGAACATTCTCGCTGTGAAGAAAGCATCGACTAATCGACTAATCGACTAATAAGAATGAAGCACATCCAGTCGCTAGAGCTTTATTTCAGTATTAACAACATTTGAGATCGTAATAGAATGCTTATTACAGGTAAAATAATCAGAATGAGACAAGCATAAGCTAACAAAAGCAGTTTAAAGAAACCAGCATAGACATGAATCAGAGGATTGTGGTCCATTGACAGCATTCGGCTCCCATTCGTCCTTCTCTAGCTTCAGGGTATGGACCTTTCTCTTATAGATAGATATACACCTATCCTGCCAAACCTTCCCAATACACCAGTGAGAGTGTACTTTTTGCCAGCAAACAAGCTTTCGAGAGTTTCTTTGCATACTTTGCGGCCTTCGGGTGAGCGCATGGCAGTTTTCCACAGCTGCAGTAGACGTCCTCCTGCAGAGTAAGGAGTTGAGAAGGACACCATTACTACCCTCAGTAAACATACATGCCTCTGTACAGGATACCAAACAAAACCATTTACCAAAATTCTTTCCTTCCTATTCAAGGAGAGTTTTACATCTAGAGGACATGGGGACACTTTGAACAAGTTTCAGTTCACACATGTCCAAGTTACACATCATTTACGCAATCACAAGACATGCACTTGTGTGCACTATACATGTGCATAACATATGGGTAAATGCTGAAATTAAACCATGGACTGTTGTGTCCACTTTACATTCAAAGGAGGTTCCAGGGATTTGCCTAAGGGTTTTGCAACAAAACCCAGTGCAAATGTGAAACAGACCCCCATGGTGTCAACTTATTGAGTATTATTGAGTATTCACACAGTTTTCAGAATATCTAAATTAAACTCTTATGAAACAATTGGAATCACAGGGAAATCTCAGAAGTCGCCAATGCAGGAATTACCCTTGTTAATCATGCTTTTGATCAGATGAGTTTCGGAATATCATTGACAAAAATATTGTCCAACCTACATGTTGTCCTGAATATCATTTACAAAATACCGTCTCATTGAGTGTGAAAGAGTGTATTGGGATTATGACATTATAGGTAAAAGCTCTATCACAACAGTTTTTCCCCATTTACTGTACTCAAGGTATATGAATGTGATCTGAACTCTGTGTAATTGACTTAAGTAAAGGTCTGAAATTCTCTCTATGCTTAGCCCTCAAGGTGGAGTTTTGCTTGCGTTGCATTTTTCTTGATTTGCAGGTGCACCTGTACAAGTCTTCAGTTCATGAAAGGCATGTTGTGTTTTTGAGATTAAGGGGTCTGGGAATGCAGGTTCACAAGGACAAGGAGGACTAACAAGGGTACATGAGAGAGGAACTCCTTTGTGAGGTCCAGCACACAGGAGGCACCTAAGGTCTGTAAGGTTTTTAAGGATGAAAGTTTGATGGGAGTTGCACATTCCAAACTGTGCACATAGGATGGAAAGCTACTGGCGATGATGACATCAATTCTCCAAAGTTCTACAAGGGTTAAAGTGGAATTCAGTTAGTTAGGAGCAGACAGACCCTTTTTACTCTTTGACTAGAGGAGATCCCTAAAGACTTAGGGCAAGAAGTATGAAAGGATTTGGCATTTCTTAAAGGACCGAATCACAATTTCAATCTGTTAAAAAATGCTAAATTGACTCCCCATATGTACAAAGTCAGATATAGAATTGCAATATGCTATTTCTAGACAGTAGAAATCGCATTCTGTGATTCCCTAAATAGAAAATCATAACTAGGTATTTCCTATTTGCAATTTCCCTAAGCAGATGTACAACGCAGTTCCTAAATGAGAAAGGGTTATTTTGGAAATGCTATTACCATTGACTCCAAAACAATGTGCATTTTAAAAAAAAGAACCCCAACATGTTTTTTTTAAATGCTTTAAAGCGCTCACATGCCCCTTGGGCATTTCTGAGCTTTACATGTGCACCACTTTTTTGGGGTGAATTAAGGGGGCAGTTAGGCCAATAGACAGCCTTGATTTTGCATTTCTGCACTGTAGGAATCGCTATTAGGAAATGTCTAAATTGTTACATTTCTAAGTAACGATTTCTTTAAATTTGCTATTTTTGAAATGCAAAATGGAAATTTTGTATATCTGAACATGAGGGGGTAGTGATCTCTCTTTGGCTGAAGTGGCTTTATGCTACCCACATCTCTTTCATTTGCTGAATTTCTACTGAGGTGTTGGTTATGCAAAGACTTGACTATTTTCCCTTTTCAGACATCTTTAAGTTTCTTTTAACTTAATTAGCATATTTATATTTAGGCAGGAAGGTCAAAATTTAGATTCTGAAAATCAAATGCTTTTTCTGATCTTTGTTATTGCTACGAATGAGATATTGGTATGTTATGTTATGTTAGATATTTTTATAACGCGCAATATTTACTCCAAAGAGTGTCCCAGCGCGGAGCCAAGCGAAGAGATAACAGAGGTAGAAGACTATGGGAACAGATGAGTTTTGAGGAGTCTCTTAAAACAAAGCGGGTCCTGAGTATTACGCAGGAAAAATGGGAGAGCATTCCAGGCCAGTGAGGCTTTAACCGCAAGCGAGCTGCCCCCCACCCTGGACCGGGAGAAGCGCGGAACCCTGGCCAACAAAAGAGATGACGAGCGTAGCACTCTGGTCGGAACATAAAAGGCGAACCGCCTCTGCAGATAAATGGAACCCAGATTGTGAAGGGCCCTGTGGGCAATAACCAAGGCTTTAAACTTAACCCTCTCAGCATTGGGTAGCCAATGCAGGGCACGAAGATGAACACGTACACTACTACTTCTGGCGATACCAAGAAGCAGCCTTGCGGCCGCATTCTGGATCACTTGTAGTTTGTTCATGGAGTAGCCGGGTAAGCCGACATACAAGGCATTGGCATAATCCAAGCGGGACAACACCAGCGCCCGAATAACCGTTTCCTTGGCAGACCTTGGGAGGAGGGGGAGAAAACTCCTAAGAACCTTGAGAAGGCCAAAACAACCGCCTGAGATCTTATTTACCTGGACAGAGAATGAGAGATTATCCTCAAACCAGACTCCTAGGTTTTTAGCGGAGCTCCCATTAGAAGACGGAGGGGGGAAATCTGGAGGCCAGATCTTACTTCTGAAGTCCAAGGGGAAGTTGCCGTAAAGAAGGATCTCCGATTTGTATTCATTGCACTTGAGTTGGGCTCTGGCAAGCCACCCAAATACAGAAGACAAACACTTATGCACAGGCAAAATGGAATCAGCCCCCTTACCCCAGGTAAAAAGAAGCTGGGTGTCATCAGCATAGGCTATCACCTTAGCCCCCAGCTCCTCGGCCAAAAAGACCAGAGGGGTAACATAGATTTTAAAAAGAAGGCGGCTAAGGGACGAGCCCTGGGGGACACCTTTGGAGACCTCCTGCAAGGACGAGGCTGCCGGTGGCATCCATACCTGTTGGGTTCGACCCTCCAGAAAAGACCTCAGCCAGGCCAAAGCCGAACCAGAGACTCCAATCTCAGAGAGGCGGGTAAGCAGCTTGGAGTACAGCACGGTGTCAAAAGCCGCTGACAAATCAAGCATAACCAAAGCTGCTCTGCCACCCGCATCTAAGCAATCACAAATTGCTTCAGAGATCTCAACTTAACGCAGACTCCGTACTATAAGAAGCCCGAAACCCAGACTGAGCTGGGTGCAAAGCATCAGATTTTTCCACAAATTCCGTGAGTTGTCTGGTCACTGCCTTTTCACAAACCTTAGCTAGGCTAGGGAGAAGGGAGATTGGTTGGTAATTGCCGGGAAGCTAGGGATCAAGGGACGGTTTCTTCAGTACAGGAAGAATTTTGGCCTGTTTCCATTCCGGCGGAACCCAAGCCTCCTGCAGAGAGGAACTGATAATAGCGTTGACCTCAGGTTTAATAGTCTCCGCAACTGCTGCCAGCAGTCTAGCGGAGCAGGGATCAGTGGGCGAACCGGATTTAAGGCCCTTAAGTATTTTCAGAGAACTAGCGGAATTGACGTCCAACAAGGCGTGTTTCAAAGCACCCTGTAGAGGCACAAACAGCCCATCATCCACAGGCGGGGCCGAAAGAGTCTGCTGAATCAAACGGATTTTATCCAGGAAGAAGCAAGAGAGGGTGTTGCACCAGCCAACCGTGGCCGGGCCAGTACAGTTGAGAGCGGCAGGAGATGTGAAACTCTGCACTATAAGGAAAGTCTCCTTCGAATTATTACAGGCCTGGTCAATGCGATCTGTGAAATATTGCTTTTTAGCCTGGAGAATGGCTGAATAATAGATTTTTTAACTACCCCTCAGAGCAACCTTAGCCAGAGGACAGTAACCACGACGCCGCCAAATCCGTTCAAGCTTTTTGCAATCCTGTTTAAGCAAGCGCAGATCAGCAGAAAACCAGGGCTTCGATGGCGAAATTCTCGAAGAGCTAGAGGAGGTGGGGGTGGCCAGCAAGGTCATAGACTTAACTAACCAATTAGTAAAGCCTGCGAGACTCCCTTCAAGATCACCGGTACGGGTCGGCCTAGAGGCCGCCAAGGCCCCAGCCAGGGTGGCGGGATTCACCTTTTTAAAGGCTGGTTTCTGAGAGATAGAGTCAGCCCCACAGGGCGGCACTAACTTCCAGGAAAAAAAAGTAATAAAGTGGTCAGACCACACAAGAAGAGGGTCCTCTACTAAAATATTAAAATTAGAACAGATAGGATCAATGATATGACCACCCTGATGCGTTGGGTGGACAACCCATTGTGACAGTTGGGCAAGCTGAAGCAGATCTTTTAGGGCAATGGCATCATTACACGCCCCTTGATCCAAATGAATATTCAAGTCTCCCAAGAACAGGAACTGCGAGAAACGAGGAGCCCTGGTAATAAGCTCATCGCCCCAAGACTGTAAAGCGGCGTGGGCAGAACCAGGGGGGCAATAGGCCAGTGTCCCACCCAATAGGGAATGGGGGGAAACCTAATACTGAAGTCCAATGCTTCACCTGCCCCCCAGGCATGAGTCTCGCCCCTGACAAACTCCCACTTCTCTCTGAATATGACCGCCACACCACCGCCCCTCCCCTCTAAATGATCAGCCCTAGCAACTTTATAGCCCAAAGGAATGGCCAGAGTAACAAAAGGGTCAGAGTTAGCGTCAAGCCATGTTTCCGTAAGGAACAAAAGGTCAACTGGGTGGTCGGTGAGCAGCTCAAAAACGTCGTAGTAATGTTTTTTGAGGGAGCGCACATTAATTAGAGCGGCGGAAATGGACGGAGAGGTAACAAGCTTAGGCCCCAGGCCTAACGCGGGTGAGGCAGCTGGAAGAGTGGCAGGAAGACAGAAACCACAGGCAGCACAAACATACTCCTGAGAGACCAGCAGGTCAAACTGAGGGTGGGATGAGCCTGGAGTCGAATTCAAATTTAATAAATCATCCCTACCGTAAGTCAGCGCAGCCTGGGCGCCCCCAGGCCAATGGGCAGAGTAACTGGCCCTGGCCTCTGGCGGGACACTGACGGGCGCAGACGGGCTTGCCTTATGCGCGCCTTTGGCGCGCCAGCGGCGCGCCAGCGGCACGCCCGCTGCGCTCGTCCGCTGCGTGTCCGCCCCTCACGCATATTTGTAGGCCGGCAGCCAAAAAAGACTAGAGAGCGCACTGCCCAAAATGGCGCCTCTAGATGGCTGACCGGCAGAGCAGGAAGTAGGTGAAACCCACCCCACGAGCAAAGAGCAAATTTCTCCCAGTGAAATTCCCACAACAAAAAGTTACAATGTTAAAACTACACTTCACGCACCCAGTAAAATCAGGGGCAATTCAGGCCTAACAATGTTTAAAAGCACATATACATTAAAAATCACGGAGGATTTAAAAAGCAGAGCACAGAGAAATAAGCGATATGGACACGAGTGACAGAAGTTAAAACCCCTCAAGGCATGCGCGTCTGCCCCTCGCGCATATTTGTAGGCCAGCAGCCAAAAAAGACTAGAGAGTGCACTGCCCAAAATGGCGCCTCTAGATGGCTGACCGGCAGAGCAGGAAGTAGGTGAAACTCACCCCACGAGCAAAGAGCAAATTTCCCCCAGTAAAATTCCCACAACAAAAAGTTACAATGTTAAAACTACACTTCACGCACCCAGTAAAATCAAGGGCAATTCAGGCCTAACAATGTTTAAAAGCACATATACATTAAAAATCACGGAGCATTTAAAAAGCACAGCACAGAGAAATAAGCGATATGGACACGAGTGACAGAAGTTAAAACCCCTCAAGGCATGCGCGTCCACCCCTCGTGCATATTTGTAGGCCGGCAGCCAAAAAAGACTAGAGAGTGCACTGCCCAAAATGGCGCCTCTAGATGGCTGACCGGCAGAGCAGGAAGTCGGTGAAACCCACCCCACGAGCAAAGAGCAAATTTCCCCCAGTGAAATTCCCACAACAAAAAGTTACAATGTTAAAACTACACTTCACGCACCCAGTAAAATCAGGGGTAATTCAGGCCTAACAATGTTTAAAAGCACATATACATTAAAAATCACGAGCATTTAAAAAGCACAGCACAGAGAAATAAGCGATATGGACACGAGTGACAGAAGTTAAAACCCCTAAGGTATGCCTTATGCTTGTGAGATTTAACCTGATTGGTTAATCTTATTCACTTCTGGCAATTGTGTACTTATGTAGTATGTTTCTGAGACTCATTTACATATGTCTGGCTTTGAATTTGTAATAAATCTTCCGAGATTTAATGTGAGACCAAGTGGTTTATACTGCTAATTGATTTGAATAGCTGTTTTGATCTCTCCTTGCCTTTCGGAACTCCTTAGAAGATCTTTCAGCCTAGTAGAAACTAGATATTAAGCGAGATGCATTCTCAGATGGAAACAAAGAGGGATGGATAAGATCCCAAAGTAAGGAGACCTAGAACCCTGTTTGCTTGGTTAGTTAGTACTCAGTCTCTAGTGCCCATGCCCAGACGTTGGAGGACCGATGGAGTTTTTGAGATTCAAAAGAGAGTTGTATCAATAATAGAGGAGTGAGTATCAATAGGATCATGAATTTCAGTTGTTCATGATTAGCGGTGTTTGTGAATTTGGATTGTGTTTTGCGGAGGTGTTCTGAATGTTGTATGAGAGTGACATTTAGAGAAGATTTTGGAGATATCAGGTCTGTTGGGGCCCAATCCCAGGATAGTATTAAAAGGTGTAAAAGACACCATATTTTAAATGCCTTCTAAGTTTGGTGCTGCTCATCGTTAGACGATGTTGATGGGACAGTTGAGATAGAGTCTATCTTTGTGTGAATGTGAGGCGATTGGCATAGTGGATTTTAATGTGCAGGGTGAATCTATATTATTCTGGATGATATCCCGCAAGTCGAGGGCTCTTTCGAAGTGTTGAACATCCCCTCCAATATACTGAGACTTGGGTGGAAACATATTAGGTAATAGCGGAAGGTTTGGCTCGCCACTGCCCCAACAATCACAAATCATAGACCTGTCAGGGCTGCTCCTGCCAATATACATTTTGAGCCAAGGGGTGAAGGTTGTAGAATACATGCTTCAGCTGGTTCTGCCACAAACATTGTCAATACTCTGACTATCCCAATTACAACAGTTACTATTGGTCCTATTTCCTGGCTCAGGAAAGATAGCTTATAATTTGGCTGTCCCAAGCGGCATTGGTGGATCAAGTAAAATTGTTGTGATTCCTGATACTTGAGAATTAACTCCTTTGGTTCCAACACACACGATTACTCCATACGTTGCAAGTGCAGATTTGACTATCAATCTTTCAGCGTGTACTTCTACAAGTACTTACCAGAGAATGCCAACTACCAGAACACCTATATGGGAGCCGCCTTTAAATCTAAGTAGTGGTGCTCAGGGAGATGGAAATATGCCAATAGTTCCTGTGGTAATACAGACTATTAGTGCCAAGGAAATAGATGAGTGACTGAAGGCTGTTAATGGTGTTACTCCCTCAAGGGAAAGTGTAAGTTTGGAGTTGAATCAGGGAACAATTCAGTTGCCGAAAAGAGAGAATTTGGTGGATGTGGCAAAATGAAAGTTAGAACTAGATGAATCGATTAGTGGAAATCTTGAATTGGCTTGCTTAGATACTTACCATGAGAATGTGTTTATATGTAAGGACATTACTGAACATGCAGGGCAGGTAAATGATAGACTAGCAGAATTGGCCCAAAAGTATGAGATAGATGTGAACAAGGCCAAAGCCGTGCAGAGAATTTATCAGGTGTCTTTTCATGAAAAGGTCATAATTGATATCAGAATTCTTGGAGAGAAAACACAAATTAAAGAATTGATCCTAACCATTTGGAATTGGAATGAATTGGTCAAGTGGGAAGCTCAATGGGTGAGGAAAAAGGATTCAAAGAAATCCATAGGGAATATGCCCTGTAGTGGGAGAAGGGGTTGCAACCAATTTCCTGTTGAGAGAAGTGCCTGGTGGATGGTCTGTACATGTGCCTTGGAGCTGAAGTGATCTTGCATCATTTACTAATGATTCCCTAAAACTGAGAGAAAAACCAGTGGAGAGGTAAACAGAGCCAAGTTTTGTGGGTTGACATAAACACCTTAACACTGTCATTCTGAGTGACTTGTGGGTGGAATGTAAGGTGTCTGTTCAGTGGCCTGAATCATAGCCAAGCAGTTTGATCATGAAATGTCCTTCGCCGTTGGTGATGAAAAAGTATTAACAGGTCATGACATTCATGAAATCAAAGGTACCACCCCATGATACAAATTGGATTACGATTGGTCAAATGACTTAGGAACCGAAATAATTGATTCATGCCTATTTTGAGAGATTGTTGCAGGCATTCAAGCAGCATATTGGAAAGGAGATGCTTGAGTCTAAGGATATGGGACATTTTGGCCCAGATTCACAAAGGTGTCATGCAACGCAGCACAGCACCCAAAGAGCCTGCACTGCTTTGCATGACAGGGAAAGAGCAGGAGCGTGCCATATTAACAGAGAAATGGTACCCTCCTGATTTGTGCTGCCTTGCTCCAGGTACACAGCGTAGCGCCATAGTGCCTGGGTGCATGCTTGAGTCTACTGTGGTTTTGTACAGAAACTTTACACTTCTAGTTCAAAATACTATTGGTAAACACGTTTAAAACCTTTTCCTACATTGTTTGTGTGCTGTACAGTGCAGTACACATGGAAAGTCAGAAAGGAACAAGAAATGAAAACATTTCTCCTGTTAATGCCGGCTTTTCAGTGGCATTAACTTATGGCGCTAAACCCTGTCTACTAATGTTAATTGATGGGGTTGAGTGTCAAAAAGCATATGTGGTTACAAGGGAATACCCAAGTACCACCCATGTAACACCTCCTTTAAGGAAAGTAATGCAAAGCAGCATATACCAATTTGTGTCAGTTTGTTAATCTGCATAAAGGTTTTGCATCGGTTTAACATTAAAAAATGATTTTCTTGTGTCTTCGGTCCATAGATGTCTACGCTAAGGGGACTGCCAGTCTGCCAGTCGTCCAGCACTAAGATTGGTGTGGACCTCTTGGAGACGTAGCACTCCTCACGGTTCCAATATGAAAACAAACTAAAGCCATCTATACGGACCGAATATACAAACTAGCCCAATAAATCTCACTGTGGAGGAGTCTCACAGTGTACCTGATTGGAAGACAGGTCTGTCTACCAATGAGATCAGCATGGGGAGGGCAATGAGGTTGCCGGCAATTTTTGCGAATGCACTTGTGAACATTACAGATTATATAGTCCTTGACTACTGTGAAGGGCTAGCTGATGTGGTGTGTTCTGTGTCTTAACAGGCTGGAGCAGCTACAGTCCCTCTGCATCAAGAGTAATGCCATGACCCCAGTCCCCCAGCTGGGTCTTGGTGAAGAAACACATAGGAAAAACATGTTTGGAGCCTCATTAGCGCGGGCCATATCAAGTCATTGCGGTCACACAGACTGCTGTGAAGTGTCTAGGTCTCCATAACTGGATCCACGCTTCCCTTATTCACAGAGTTGAATGTCCCCTTGAAGTGATAGCACCTGTTCCAGAAGTGCCAATGGTGATAGAGAGGCATCAGAAGCAGGTTAATCATGCTGTTAGGAATTAAAAAGAGCCTGAAACAAGACACAATTAGCCTGAGGGGGGTCTACAGCAAACCACATTTGAAGATGAAACACCTGAATTTAATTCTTTTTTTTTTTTTTTTTTTTTTTAGCTGGCAACACATGATGACATACATAGCTGTGCGCCTACAACCCTGAGGCCAGCTGCAATGTTGCTGATGGGCACGTCATATCACAGCTTATCCTACATCCCGGAGGCTGGGCATCACTGTGTTCAAAAGTTGTAGTTCGGTATATCTTCAAAGCTTGCAATCTTGTATGCCATTTCCTGAAGACTTTTCCCCATAAGGGGCACAGATTTTTTACTTTGAACATAACACCTGAAAAACCAACACCCTCCCCACCCCCCTACCCATAACCGTTGAGGTGTCCTTTCAGCAACCCGTATAAGATATATCCTCGTACTCAGTACCTAACCGTTACGTCTCCTCTCAGAAGAGACTTCAATACCGTGTTTCTCATATCAGACAGGTGTCCGTCAGTGAGTGGCCTTTGTGTCCTCCCCCCTGCCATCAATCCCCTGTTAGTGTAGGGACTCTCCTACCCCACCATCTATACGGCTCTACGAGCACCTGAAGGTTGCCCCTCAGACCGCTCAGTGAATAGCTGTGCTCAGGGCCCTCTTGTCGTTTGTCCCGGTCTTAGTCTCCACAACTCCACCACCCCTCCCGAGATAGTCGGCGTACAATCCCCAAAAGTTCTTTGGCCTGCTCCACGGGGGGAGCACTTCGCTAAACTTCTCTGACTGCGTGCAGCAGTAGAGCACGTCTCGTGCTCACTGCGCCACTGTGGGCAAGGGACCCCGCATCCAACACATTGCTACCCTGTGCTTTGCTATAAGCATACCCATGTCCACTAGTTTACGTGCTGCCTTGGGGAGCACTCTAGAGTGTCCTAGCAAGGCCACTGCAGGGTCTGGAGTAAGATCTAATTCTACTATTCTTCCTATCTGCTGATAGATGGCTTCCCAGAAGTTGTGGACACCTGGGCAGTCCCACGCTAAATGAATGAAGTCAGCAATTGGGTGGCTGCATCTCTCACAAGTCGCCCCCTCCCGTAGGCCATACCGGTGCAATCTCTCCGGCGTATAATAAACTCTGTTTATGAATTTAAAATGAATCAGCCTATGCTTGCCGTTTAATGATATGCGACGTATACCAGAACAGCAATATGCCCACATGGCGTCATCTATTACAGTGTCTAGGTCCCTTTGCCAGGCTAATCTGGCCTTAGTATATTTCTGTGATCTCTGCAACATCGCCATGCTGTATAGTTTAGACATCAGCCTACGGGGACTTTTGTGTTTAATGAGATATGATAATTCCAGAACCTCAGGGGGTTCGGCCATATCGTCCCCTAGGTGCTGCCGCCATGCCCCCCTCACCCTATGGAATTGGAAGCGCTGCAGTTGTGTAGTGGTTTCCACTGTGGCAACGACCTCGTCCCATGTTTTAGCGATGCCGTCCGAGAACAGGTCCCCCAGCAAGTGTCTGCCCTGCTCTCGAAGGGATTGCACCACCCCGCGGTCCCTGCAAGGGGTCAACCAGACCGCCCAGTCAAGTGGCATTGCTGGGGAGTATAATAATGCCCCCGCCGTTTGTTGCAGTATATTATTCCATGCATGCCGGGTTGAGTTTAGTGAGTCTAAGAATCCCGTTCTGCGATCAGTCGGCTCAAAAATGACCGTGGGCAGCGGGAGGGGTGCAGCGAACAATCTCTCTAACTTTAGATATGAGACCGATTCATCGCCATTTATCCAGCTATGCGCCTGAGCTCCCTGTGCAATCCTGTAGTACAGCTCCAAATCAGGCGCCCCTAAGCCTCCCATATGGTAAGGCAGTGTCAAGACGCGCCAACTAACACAAGCTTGCTTACCCGCCCACGCCAGCCGCAACAGGGATTTAGTAAGCCTAGCAAAAAAGGCGCGCAACAACACGATAGGGATATTAGTAAACAGAAATAAAAATCTGGGAAGTACCACCATCTTCATAATGGATATCCGACCCACTAGTGACAGGGGTAGCCCGATCCAGGTCTCCACTTCGTCTTCTAGTTTATCAATGGCTCTACCATAGTTCTCAGAGAGTACTACTTCAGGATCCATATGCAGTTGTATCCCAAGGTATCTAACGAGTCGTCCGACCACTGAAGCGGATACTCCATCTCGAATGGGTCAACGGAAAAGCGATGGACTTAGTCCAGTTTACCTTCAGACCAGAGAGCGCCCCAAAATGCACCATTTCTCGCAACACCGGTGCCAAGTTGTTCTCCGGGTCCCTGACATAAAGCAGGGTATCGTCTGCGTATGTGGAGACCATGATCCTGTATGTTGGAAAGCTCACTCCTTTAAGGCTGTGGTATTCCCGGAGGGCGCACGCTAAAGGCTCCGCCATAAGGGCGTACAATATGGGCGACAGGGGGCAACCCTGACGCGTTCCCCTCGAGATTGGAATAGCATCCATAACCAGGTCACCTAGTCGTATACTCGCAGTAGGTCCCCTATATAGCACCCCGTTCATTTGTAAAAAGACCGGGCCCAATCCCATTTTGGTCAGAACCTGTCGCATGAAAGGCCATTCTACCGAGTCGAAGGCCTTCTCCATATCCAGGAAGACTGCAAGAGCCCGCGTATCCCGTATTACATGCTGCATAGTGCCAAACACCATCTGCAAATTATACGTAAGGTTTCTGCTGGGCACAAACCCTGCCTGTTCCGGAGCGACCAGCTCTGAAGTGAGCAGGGCCAGGCGCGTGGATAAGACTTTCGCAAAAAGTTTAGTATCGACATTTAACAAAGATAGCAGTCGATAAGAACTGCACTCCTCCAGCGTCTTACCTGGTTTGGGGATAGCAACCAAAATGGCCTCTCTCATAGACTGTGGCATGTGGCTCGTAACACACATATCATCAAACAGTACCGATATATGTGGGAGCAGCAGGTCTATAAAGGTTCTGTAAAAGGCGACCGTGAAGCCATCCGCCCCTGGAGCATTATTCGCCTTCATGCCCGCCAGCGCCTCCAGAATTTCATCCTTCTCTATGGGAAGGGCCAGAAATTCCCTGTGTGCATTAGTGAGAAAGGGTAACTGAATATGATCCAGGTATTCTCGTATGCTCTCTTCCATATCGGTCTGTCGGGAAGCATAGAGAGTAGTATAATACAGCTTGAAGCGCGTAGCTATGTCTGCCTCCTCTGTTAATAGCACACCTTCGTCCGATCTGACCTTGGTAATAGCGGCTCTACCCCTCCGGGCTTTTAGTATATTAGCTAGTACTGAGCCAGGCCTATCGCCCTACCCATACACCCTGGCCGAAGCGTACTTTCCTAAATGCTGCACTTCCGCATCTGCTGCCTCATGATATTCCGCTAACAGTGCCTTCAGCTCCTCCGCAGTATCTTCCGACGCATCTGACTGTTGCCTAGCCTCTAAGGCCCCCAGCTTGCGCTCCAATGTCGACAGCCTCCGCCGGATATCGCGCAGTACCCCGGAATGCTTGGCTATTGCCACCCCTCTAATATAAACCTTAAATGTTTCCCAAATCGTTTGGAAGCTATCCATTGAACCAATATTGGTATCGAAGAACAGTGTGATCGCCTCCGCCATTTCTTCTTTAAAAAAGGGGTCCAGCAGAGAGTATGGGGGAAACCGCCATATAAATGGAGGAATGGTCTTTTTGGGTGTAGCCAAGGTCAGCAATATAGGGGAATGATCCGATAGAGTGCGCAGCAGCACCTGGCACGCACGGACCTGTGACATAAGAGACGTCGATGCGAGCCAGTAATCTATACGCGTATGTAGGTTATGATAAGCAGAGTAGTGCGTGAAGCTCCCCTCCGTTGGATTAAGGGTTCTCCACACATCCGCAAGGGCCATACAGAGCATTTCCCTTCCGATTACTTTAACTGCTGCTGCCTGTGTTCTAGCCAGGCCTTCCGATCTATCAAGGCCTGGATTCATGACCATGTTGAAATCTCCTCCCAACAACATGTGTGGCACTCCACAGTCCCTCACTGTGTTAGCTAACGCAGTATAAAACTCCGGACAGTCATAGTTTGGGCCATAAACATTAACCAATAATAAGTCCAGACCTCTACCCTGACAACGCGAGAGCACAAACCTGCCTCCGCCGTCCTCTGACAACAAATGCGACCTGTAATCCGACTTAGGGTTGAACCAAGTAATTACCCCCCTGGCGTGGGTGGTGAAACCAGCTGCATGCGTATTTCCCATCAACCCTCTGGTGCGCAGCATGTGGCTATGGTTGAGGAGATGCGTTTCCTGTAGGAAGGCTATATCAATAGCATGTCTATTAAGGTAGTGTAGCACCTTACGTAGCTTTCGGTGATCATTCAGGCCTCTGACGTTCCAGGTCACCACTCTTACAGAATCGAACGACCCACGTGTAACGGTTTTACTAGTCATTGCTATCCTGTCTGAAACGCATAGCGTCTACCTCTGAGTACTATATGCGACATGTATGATGGAGAATTCACCATATAGCTTTACTGACAGTCGGACCTCTGAAAAGAAAAATGGAACCCTCTACCCTCTAGCCTCCCCCCTCCCACAGCAGACCACCCCCAACTCAGCCATGCCGTGTCCCCTGTAGGGACTATCCGCACCTCCCGCCACCCTGCCCTGAACAAATTAACCCCCCCAAGTTGCGGTACTCACTCGCGGGCAGAGGTCGCTCAGTCCTCAGTTTATAACGGGTTATCACTGTGTACCCAATTACGACCCCCAAGAGCAGCAAGCGAATGTCTGCCCCACCGCCATGGAATGGTCACAGCCCTGTATACGTCTCTACATACCCCGCAATCCCTAACTGCGCACCCGGCCTGTGCACCCCCCCAACACCTTACATGACGTGTTGTCCGCCGGGATCTAGGCCTATATGCCAGCCCTCACTTCCCAATGTACAGTCTATAGGATATTTGGCCGATCGCCATGCATGCAGCCCGACAGTATTTCAGTAAGCGTCTATCCAACAGTCGCTATTTGCACCCCGTCCCATCGACTCCCCCCATCACCCCATCCCACTTCACCCTCCTTGGTACCAAGTAAATGCAACACATGCTTGCCGGTCCTCCAGGTTCAGTCCTGATCCTCCAACGAGCCATCCGCCACCTCCCCCGGCAGCTGTCTTTCTGGGCTACGCTTCTGCTCTCTATTCCAGTCTTTCAATGCCTTCTGTAGTGCCTTTGGGTGCAGGAAGATGTGGGATTTCCCTTGCCTGTTAACTCGCAACTTGGCCGGATACAGCATCGCATAATCCAGTCCCAGTTCCCGCAGCTGTTTTTTGACTGGAACAAACTGCCACCTGGCCTCCTGCACTCTGGCAGTGAAATCCGGATAGAGTGAGATGGTCGACCCTTCATATACGAATGTCTTTTTCTCCCGCGCCACACGGAGGGCCGCGTCCCTGTCGCGGTGGTTATATAGTTTCGCTATGATTGGTCGTGGTGGGGCTCCTGGAGGGGGCTTGGGTCCCAGGGATCTATGCGCTCTCTCCACCACAAACATCCTTGAGAACACGTCCTGACCGAGCAGCTCAACCAGCAGCGACTCCACAAAACACTCCATTCTACCAGTTGACGTCGTCTCCGGCAGGCCTGTAATGCGCAAGTTGCAGCGACGAGTGTGTGCCTCAAGGTCCTCTGTTTTATCCAGTAACACCTGCATAAGATGTCCAAGTTTCTTGTGGTCCGTGTCCAACGAAGTCTGTGCTTCTTCAACTTCAGCAAGACGTTGGTCCGACTGATCCAGTCTCTCCGCATGCTTGTCAATTCGTTCCCCATTCGATCCATCCTGTATGAGAGAGCGTCGATCTTTGCGCCCAAGGAGGTGATACTGTTTTGCAGTCCTCTCTCCATGGAAAGCAGCAGGCCCGAATATCCTGTTCTTCTTCCGGCGGGACAGAGGTGCCACTGTCCGCCCCCTCGGCAGGGACCTGTGGTTTGGGGTGTCTCTGCTCAAATGAGAGTTTCGGACTTGTCAGACTTGCTCATCGTGGTTACTGCCGCCGCGAGGCGTCGCACACCTCGTCCAAAAATACACCCAGAGGCACCAACCAGGGCGCGCTGATGCGCAGAGTGTCTCACCTGGTGCAGTCCTCCCCGGTCTCTGTTCCTGGGGCCCGGCTCTCAATGTGGGTGTAGCGTCGTCGGTGGTTCTCCTCCCAGCGGGTGTCGCCGCACGGCTTCCCTAGGAAGAGCCACTGGACCGCCACACATGCTCTTCCTATGCCTCGCCTCCCAATTTAAGGGCAGATGGATTGGGCAAGGGGGGTTGCCGCGATGGCTCCCGCCCATTCCTCGCTCTCCATGGCCTGTAGTTCAGCGGCGCTGTGGCAAAACTGCTCTCTCTCAGCTTCCCCAGGATATCCAACTTACGAGCTTCACTCCGGGTCCCCACTCACTCGTGCACCATGCACTCTCCTGCAGCCAACGCCCTCTCGTTGTGTGCAGCAGCTGCTTCAGGCTGTCCCAGAGGCGCCGACCCTCCAGTACCCCGGTCGGCCGATCCTCAATGTGTCTCTGGCCAACGCGGTCATCCTATCTCTGCTCCGGTGGTCGCCGCCCAACCGCGTCTCACTGCCACTCCTGCCGTGTCTCATCCAGGTAGCCTGCGGCTGGGAGTTCCCATCAGCGTGATTGCATCAGTCCGCAGCCCCAGGGTGCATCTTCAATGCCCCCCGTGTATCGCCTCCAGTCCCCAGTCACTACACGCGCAGCTCCAGCCGCCGCTCACGCGTCTGGAAATGGTGGCCGAGTCTCCTCCTAATTGGGCCCTTCCCGGCCCGAGATACGTTGAATTGCGGAGGTGCCGGCAGTCCCAAGCGGCCCTCCCGCTTTTACCGCGGTACGCGGCAGCACTCTGGGTGTCTTTTCCGCGTCGCTCCTGCCTCAGTGCCCGAGCCCAGGCCGTAACAGCGGAAGCCGGCGGGACGGGCCGCGGCACATCAAGTACGCAGGCCGCACGCACAGCGACGCAAGCCCGCCTGTGCATGCACTGGTGTCCGAGGATTAGCGGCCTAGCGCCGCACCCAGCACTGCCAGCCGTCACACAGTCCCGGTAGCGTCCCTCAGCACAGGAGTCGCATCGCTGGGTAGCGCACCAAGTCCGGCGCCCAAGTCTTTACTTTGGCTGTGGTTACAAGCCGTGTAGGGCCGGATCAATGAAGGATCAATGTGCTGCGTGCCGGAGCCCGAGGCTCAAGCAGCCATCTTCGTTGCGAGCTAAGCTCCGCCCCCAAAACACCTGTATTTCATCCTCTGCTGGTAAATGAGTTGAACTCAATTCAGACCCTGGCGAAGGATCTAGTGCAGTGAGCAAGCGAGTGGAAGCTGGAGATTTTACAGTTTCTAGCCCAGATGGCAAGAGAGAAATTAAGATTGGCTAAAGAACTTGTGCTGTAAACAATCCCAGAGGATACTGAGAACTCGGATTGAAGTGAGAATGAGGATGGGAGAGTAGCACCAAGGAGATCAAAAAGAAAAAGAGTGCCCTATTGGAGGTACTCTCCATCTGAATGGACATGTTTTGCTGCAAATGATAAAGTGAGGACGTTTTGGGAATTTTGGGGCAAAACTGTGGATCCAATTGAACCTCTGTGAACTGAGCATTGATTTGAACTTCATTTTGAGGTTCCTGTGCTATTAAATAGACTGAGACCTTTCATTTTTTATGTGATTATCAGTTACTTTGAACTGTGAATATATTAGAGACTTTGCATAACCTTTGATGAAGAATACCCAGGCCTGAGTTGTAACCCTTAGAAGAAAACAGAGTAGGACTGGGGGACTCTGATGAAGAATATATATGTTGCACCATTTGGACTTTGTTTTGCTGCTTTGCAGAAGGGAAAGTGACAGAGAATACTCTGTTGCTGCTGCATTCCATTGTAATAGAACTGGTTTAGAGCAGTCATGTAAGCAAATCAGAAAAGTAGACGTAGGTACAAAATAGGTGTAGTGTTGCTTATTTCCATTGTAGTATTAGCGGTATTATTAACAAACAATTTCCCCGACATCCTGTGGAGAAAAATGACCCTCTAGAGTTTCCTTGTCGACATTGAGTCCTAGCGTTTGCAATCTTTATAGAATAGATGAAAAGGCTTTACACATTGACAATTCTAGAGGAGGTTATTTAGCAAATGGATATTTTAGATTGCTTTATGAATATATTGAAATTATGGATACAAAGGATTGTTACGTATCTTCACAGTTGCCAGCTTCCATTTCAGAGGGCATCACTTATCACGATATTCCTTTAACATATGGAATTTCTTGCAGTATTTTGTTGAGCATGAAGTATGATCTGGTTCTTTTGAAAGTTACCATGTTCAAACTCTTAAATAAAAATCCTTATTTTAATTGTGTAGAAAACGCAGGCAAAGATTTTGCATCTCTTAAACCATTAGACACTGCATATGCTCATATACACAATTTGACCTGCTCTATGACAGATATAAAAAATACATTTCTGAATGTAGTGGAGGATACAAGGAGGGATTTGAGTGCTAAATCTGAAACTGATAAGGACCCTGGAAAATTACATAGTTGGAATAGTGAAAAAATTGAACATAGGTAACGAGAAAGTTACCTGCAGTGAATCTGGACTGTCAACACAAAGAAAAGCTGTGCGTACATCTTGACTATAGTTTTTTAGACCCATTATTTATCAGAAAGAGTGAAAGTAAACACGTCTTTGATATTAGAGGAAATAATTAATTATTTTTGGATTGCCAGGATCCTGTGATTCCTGGAGTGTATTTCATCTCTGGACAGTATGCATATTTGAAGTTGCCCAAAGGATGGAATGGTACATGTTTCTTCGGTATAGATTTCCCAAACATTTACCATGTGGAGCATTTTAATGATACTGTGTGGGATAAGAAGTCTAGAACCAGAAGAGGTGTCAGTGCTGTAGAAGTGGTTGGAGACATATTTGCTGCTCTGGTTCCATCTGTGGGAGTTATCCTGAATGATTTGAAGATTAGAAAGCAGTCTACAATAGTGGATAAGTTAGCGACAAGTACAGCCAATACTCTGTCGCTTGTAAATACTGAGATGATAGCAATAAGATCTATGGTTTTGCAGAATCGACTTGCACTAGAGTTTTTACTCGTAAAAGAGGGCAGAGTATGTCAGAATCTAAAAGTGCACAATGCTGTACTTACATCCCAGACAAAAGTAAGGACTGGAGAATTATATCCGAAACATTTCTGGGTTGACAAAGGATTTGAAAGAATTGGAAGCAACAGGTCCTTGGGAAGCAATTGAAGATTGGTTTGCTGCTGTAGACAGATGGTTTGGAGGAAACATAGGAAGTGGAGTTGCTGGTTTTGTTTCAAAGTCATTGTTCATTATTGACATATATGCAATAGTGCTGAAAGTGGGATTCTAAATCTTTTGGAGAATGAAGGTTGAAAAGGAAAAGAAGCAAAAGAAAGCGGATGTTGAGATGGAAGATAGTCAGTTCAAATATTATGATGATATGAAACATCGGGAAGAATTTAGATAAAAGCTTATGAAAGTGACAATGTTTTAATTGGTCCCATTCAAGGAAGGAGTACGTTTTTTCAATTACTTAATACGTCATCATGAGGGGTTGAGAGAGCACAACGTAGCTGTGACATTATGCGATACAGAGGTTACATTAAAATGTAATCAACTGTAATCAATCAGCAATCTTACATAGGGAAACTACTTACCCGTGAGGTCATTAGTGGATGGAGGGGGTCTGCTGTTCAGTCATAGAGCCAGGTTTTGAGGTCCTTCCTGATTTTCGTCAGCGATGGTGATTGATGAGGTGTAGAGGCAGGGAGTTCCAGGTATTCACAGTGAGGTAGGAGAAGGATCTTCCTCCAACAGTGGTCTTACGGATCGAATGGGATAGGGGCCAAGGCCAGTTGGGTGGAGCAGAGATGTCTGGTAGGAGTGTAGAATGAGAGGCGGTGGTTGGGGTATGCAGGTCTGGTGTTGTGGAGGGCTTTTTAGCCATGTGTGAGGAGCTTGAAGGTGATTAGTTTGTTGACAGGTAGCCAGTGTAGAGCTCACAGGGGTCCGGTGATGTGGTTGTATCGTGGGATGTTCAGGATGAGTCAGGTAGAGGCGTTCTGGACATTCTGCAGTTTTTTCTGGTATTTCTAAGTATTGCTGGCAGAGAGTGCATTGCCATAGTCGAGTCTGCTGCTGACAAGCACATGGGTGAGGTTTTCCTGGACTCAGTGGGGATCCACTTGAAGATCGTACGAAGCAGGCAGAGCATGTGGAAGCAGGAGGGTGAAATGGCATTAATTTGGCGGTTCATTGAGAGAAAGGAGTCCAGTATGATGCTGAGGTTTCATCAGTGGGTGTGTGGGGGGGTTGGCAAGGACAAAGATCACTAACAAATGTACAAGACAGAAGAACTCCTTTGTGATCTCCTATATACAGGAGGCACCCCAGGTCGATCTGATGTTTGGATCATGGATGAATGTTTGATGGGAGTTGCACATTCCAACCTGTGCATAGAAGATGGAAAGCTGCTGGTAATGATAATGTGGATTCCCGAAAGTTCTACAACGTTTTAAGTGGTGTTTAGTTAGTTAGGAGCAAGCAGAATCTTTATACTCTTTGACTAGAGCGGATCCCTAAGACTTAGTGGGGTGCAGACGGATCTCTCTACTTTACTTTGGCTAAAGAAACTTCATGCTATGCACATCTCTTTTGCTGAACTTCTACTAAGTTTTCGGTCATTATGACACTTGACTATTTCCCAGTTTCTTCCATTTTAGAAATTATTAAGTTCCTCTTAGCTTAATCAGTATATTTAGATTTAATTAGCTTCAATGGTTAGGCAGGAAGGTCAAGATTCAGAATCTACACATCAAATTCTGTTTCTTATCTTTGTATTGCAGCAACTGAAAAATTGGTGTGCCTCATGCTTGGAAGATTTAACCTAAATAGATTTTTCTTTCCCTCTGGTGATTGTGTACTTATATAATATGTTTATGGGACTCATTTACGTAAGGCTGGCTTTACATTTGTATAAAACCTTTAAACTTGAATTCTCACCTATAAGATTTAATATGAGACCGTACTGTTGATTGATTTGAACTGATGCTTGGATCTCTTCTTACCTTTTGGAACTCCTAAAATGATCTGTCAGCCTAGAAGAAAGTAGCTTTTAAAATTACATTTTATGTTTAATTGAATTATGTGATTACCCTCTGTGTACCTTTCCCGCTCGGACTCGATCCGCCTTGGCTGGTGCCGCTAGAGCGGCGTGTCCCTGGAAGCGGCACTTCCGCCCTCAGCGATTCGGGAAGGGGATTGGACTAGCCGCCCCCACCCCTAGACGCAGTATTGGCTATTTAAAACACGTGTTGTGACCGGGCTCATTCTGAGACTAAGAAGCAGCGCAGGCTGTCACGCTATTCTGCTCCGTGAAAGTTGCTTTTAAAATTACATTTTATGTTTAATTGAATTATGTGATTACCCTCTGTGTACCTTTCCCGCTCGGACTCGATCCGCCTCAGCTGGTGCCGCTAGAGCGGCGTGTCCCTGGAAGCGGCACTTCCGCCCTCAGCGATTCGGGAAGGGGATTGGACTAGCCGCCTTCTATAGCGGACTATTTAATATGGGGGAGTGGCGGAGGCGCAGCGGACGGGCGCAGCGAGGGCGCCGACTTCGCGCCGAAGTTGCGCCAAAGTTAAGCCCGTCTGCGCCCGTCCGCGACCAGACGGGACCAGGGACCACCCCCCCTGCATCGTGCTCCACAAACCCCAGGCTTTACTATTCAAGCCATGCCTTACGATCTCTTCGTTCCCCTATGAATAATACTTGCCCCTGCTTACGGGCCTTGGATGCCCCCACATCTTGTCAGATTTGCTCCCTGACTCTAACTTCGGCACCCTCACTTACCCATATTCCCAGTTCTACGTTTTGGAAACCCTCTTCATGTCAAATCATTCCCTTCCCCACTCATCATTCTACGGAGTTTACTTTCCTGAGCTTGAACTGCAGGTCCCTGCCTAAACACAAGAGGGACATTTTTGATCTTTTGGTTTCTGACAGTCCAGCGGCCCTGTTCTTAACAGAAACTTGGCTGACCGACTGCACGGGACCTGACGTTGCTACAGCTCTCCCTAATAACTACACCTATGTGTGCCGCAATAGACAGGGCAAGGAGGGAGGTGGCATTGCCATCATATATAAACGTACCTACTCATGTAAGTGGGAAGATTTAGCCATACCCAACTGCGAAGCTGGCTACTTCAAACTATTATTGAACCCTAACTACACCTTGTCGGGCGTATTACTCTATCGTCCACCGGGCGCTGTTGGCGCATGGGCTTCCTCTTTATCGGAAAATTTAGCTCCTCTATTGCTTCAAACCTCAAACTTTCTTCTCCTTGGCGATTTTAATATCCACTTTAACAACTCACTCTGTCCTATCCGTACACACCTTCTTCAAGATTTGGCCGCTCTTAATCTACATCTCCATAACACTGGCCCTACACACAAGGCAGGTAATTTACTTGACCCCATCTTTTCGAACCTTGACGACATTACCTGCCTCCCTTCCAAACCTATTACCTGGTCTGACCACTACATTATCGAGTTTAACATCCTGACGAGTGTTATTGCCGGTCCATCAGTGCATACTCAGACTCTCAGACCGAATAGAAATTGGAAAAAACTCAAATTGTCACAACTGAATCACCAGCTTGCCTTAACCCTACCCTCTCTACCCAACAATATTACTACTAAAGATGAAAGTTTAATTAACACATGGCTTTCTTCAGCCGTTGATATCTGTCTTCCGGCCCGTAATGGAAAACAAAATTTCACTCACCCCCCTGCCCCCTGGTTTAATGACCTACTCAAATGCGCCAAATCCAAGTGTAAGAGACTGGAACGCATATGGAGATCTTCGTATTCCCCTAACGATAAAGAAATTTATAAAATGGAACTTCGAAACTACCACTCCCTGTGCAAATCTGCCAGGGCTAACTATGTTAACACCTTTATTCTATCAGCCCAAAACCGCCCAAAAGCACTTTTTAAAGCAGTCCAAGAACTCTCTGGACAATCAAACTCGCCAAAAGCCCCCTGTTTGGACACAGTTCAGTGTAATACTCTTGCCGAATTTTTTACGGAAAAAATAGACCGTATCTATGCCGGTTTTGATGCCTCCCCACGAGCATTCGACATCCCTTCCAGTATTGATCCTGACAACACCATCTCTCAGGATACTACTACCCTTGTTCCGCACACTTCTATTGACAAATGGGATTCGATCTCTCTGGAACTCTTCTCCAAACTCATGGCTAAAATCAAATCTGGCTCCCCACTCGATGCTATGCCTCCTCAAATTTTAAGCACTCTTGATACTCCCGCTCTTTTACCCATCTTAGCTCTCCTGAACGCATCTTTGTTGGAAGCCACCGTCCCTGCAGTTTGGAAACACGCTATGGTGGTTCCCCTTCTCAAAAAAACCAACGCCGATCCCAATAATCCTTCCAATTTCCGACCCATATCTCTTCTCCCTTGTCTTTCCAAGGTTTTAGAAAAACACATTAACCTCTGCCTCTCCTCTCACATTGAGGCCACTAATTTCTTGCACCCATCCCAGTCTGGTTTTAGGGCTGGATTCTCCACTGAATCCACCCTCTTAGGTGTCACTGAGGCAATTAGACAACAGGTGGACAGAGGAGAGACGGTGGCGCTTATCCTGTTGGATTTAAGCGCGGCATTTGACACCGTCTCTCATGACATCCTCCTCTCCACCCTAAAGGCCGCTGGTATCCATGGCATGGCTTTAGCCTGGATTGCCAGTTTTCTGTCCGCACGCACTTTCCAGGTTTTTTCCCCTACTTCTGTTTCCTCTGTTCTCCCGTCCCCTCACGGTGTACCCCAGGGCTCTATCCTGAGCCCTCTCTTTTTCAATATTTATGTCAGTCCTCTCGCCTCTCTCGCAGAACAATCTGGTCTCTCTATATTTTCTTATGCGGACGACACCCAAATTATTTTCTCTCTTTCTTCTAATAAACACGCCCCTACTTCATCTCTTCGATCTGGGCTTATTAATATTGCCAACTGGATGCTGACCAATAAATTAAAATTAAACGGCGATAAAACCGAACTTCTTCTATTCGGCCCTGACACCTCTCTCTGGGGCCCTAAGCATTGGCCTCTGCAAATGGGTCCCCTGCCGGTTCCATCCACCAAGGCTCGTAACCTGGGAGTTACATTTGACAACCAATTGTCTATGAAGCAGCATGCTGTGAAAGTCTCAGCCATCTGTACTAATATCATGCGATGGCTGAGAAAAATAGCATGGATGCTGCCGCCTGATACCCTAAGAACTGTGGTCCAGGCTTTAGTAACCTCCAGGTTAGACTACGGTAACGTGCTCCTCCTTGGGGCTAACAAGGAAGTAACACGCAAATTGCAGGTGGTGCAAAACATGGCAGCCCGCCTGCTCTGCAATTTGCCCAGAACTGCCTCTGCTGCTGTTTCCCTGCGCAGCCTTCACTGGCTGCGCATCGAATCTAGAGCAAAGTTCAAAGCTCTCTGTTACATGCACAGGATTAAAACAGGCAACTCCCCCCCTTACCTTTCCACTCTGGTTCAACCATACTGTCCCGTGCGTACCCTCAGATCTTCTTCTCTTGGCACCTTCTCCGTGCCACGTTTCAATCGCACCAGAGTTGGTGGTCGCTCCTTTTCCTATCTGGCGCCATCACTCTGGAACTCACTCCCCATTTCTCTGCGCTTTGAAACTTGCTACCTGAAATTCAGGAAGGGCCTAAAAACCTGGCTTTTCTCTGCTTAATGTCTACTTCCATCTTGTCTCCCTGCTTCTTTTTCCTCTGTTAGCGCCGGGAAACCCCCGGGTATCTGTGCGCTTTACAAACTCAAATATAATAATAATAATAATAATAGAAATTTGGGCACATGCATTCTCAAGTTTATAGTTTTAAATCTTAACTCCAGTAGGGCAATTCTTGTTCTGGCACTATGACGTGTGTCTGAAGAGGATTAGCTAAAGGCATAAGCTGAAGTAGATCAAAACTATTTTGCTCACTCACAGTCTCATATATACTTGGCTGTGGGGGCTAAAAATGGGGAACACAAGCTAAAAGTGCATTCAGACTTCACACTTATATCTCATATTTAAACCATTTCCCTGCTAGCAAATATATGGTAGATAAATCTGTACCTAAACGCACAAGACTTGAGTGAAAGTTTGAAAAAAGTGTGATAAAATTAAGCTTATCACTGCTGTCTTATCTCACTTTTTCATCCAAATGTATTATAGGAAGCTGGCTCTTTATAAAGTATACTGAAAAGAAGTACAATGTGTAGAGAGTCCGGAGATTCTCCAAATGGTGTTTTGTCTTTTTGGTTACCATCTTTCCCTTGAGGGGTCTGTTTGGCCTCTTTCTTTTGGTCACCCCTACCAGTGGTATTTTTAGTCACGCTTGTTTTGGCTCAGTGGTCTGCCTTCTTCCCCAACTCTAGAGGGGAAAGTAGATCTATGTCTGCTGATGTAACTTCTTATTGTAACGAATGCTTAAAAGATGTTCCTTCATAATTCGATTGTTAAGCCCTTCATAGTCATTCACATTGTTAACTGTGAACCAACCACCTAGTATTTACACTGAAAAATCAATCAATTCAACCCAGGAATGTCTCTGGGTTTTTCAAGTCTCCCTGAATCATTTTCTATACTCCTGAGTGGTGAGAAAAAAGCCTTCAATCAAGGTACTCTTCATGAGGTCATAAGACTTAGCATCTTTCTCATTCAATGTCAGGAGTATATCTCTGCGTTTTACTGCAAATAGTTCCCACAACAGAGAAGCCCGACTTTTTCTAGCTACTTTTCTTGCTACACAGGCACTTTCAAATTCAGTGAACCATTTGGTGATGTCATCACCTTCAGAATTTTTAGGGACAATCCCTTTGGGGAACTTTGAGTTATAAGAACCTTCACTCTCCCTATTTATTTGTGTGCAGCCACCAGAAATAGGTCCTATACCCACTCTTTTATTTGACTTTCCATGTCCAGCTTATAGTTTCAGTCTCTTGGTCAATCTTTTCAGCATGAGGTCCTGATCTGAGGGGATCTCGACTTTGTCTGAGGGGACTGACTCATGTCCATTCTCAGCATCATCTTCATTAGTTTTATAAACATCCTCAGACTAAAGTACCAGTTCGGGATGATCTTTCTCAAACTGAGCTATCAGTTGTCTGTGATATTCTTTCTTGGGACTTTTACCTGGATTGATACCAAACTCTAGCAGTGGGACCTACATTGAGCATGGTTTAGGTCCATGTAAGGGGTCAGGGTGAGCTCCTGAGCTTGGCTACTGTTATCAGGCATTGTTTTACTAAAGTTGGGACCTTCTTATGAAGTTAAAAGAAAAACTATACACTAAGGGCCTAATTACGAGTTTGGCGGTCCGACCGATGTAGAACCATGGTGCTGGCAGTCCAAAGCTATGCATTGATGCCTGTGTGTGCATTTTGACTGCATATGTGTCGGATGCACACAAATGCATGATGCAAGTGGAAAAATACCATCTAACCATTTCCGGGGTCTGGCCCATATGTGGCCGGTCCTGGAAATGGGTATATGGTACAAAAAGCACTCGCCTGTATATCGTCTTAAACGTGGTCATACTTCTCAGGATGATGATCCCGCTGTGTACGGGGAACCTGGAGAAAGGGATCTGCATCGGACTATGCTTGGAAGAACAACAAAAAAGAGAGTACACACTCCACATCCTTCATCACCACCACATGAAGCAGACAGTCGGACCACCATGGTCAGCTCGTGGAACAGGCAACTCATAATACGCACTGCGTTGCAGCTCCCTTATACCGCCCTTTCCCCGACTGCAATCCCAGCGGTCGGATTTCTGTTGGCGGTCTGGGCAATTCAGCCACAATGTTCGCAAAGGCAATCCATGCAGCTCGTAATATGGCGGTCAAAATGCTGAGCTGTCCACGCTCATACCACCACCGCCTGTGCGGCAAACAATGGGACCGTCAAAATCGTAATTAAGCCCTAAATACATTGTCCCAACTGAAGTACACACATTTACATTTTCTAATCAGTTAGTTTCAGGGACTTAACTAAGGCCCTAGCAGTTAATTTTAGACATTTATTAAAAATAGCCCAATCGAAAAATTTACTAACTACTCATGTGGTCACTTATTGACAAAGTGGTTCCAGCAAATGCAAAGTCTTGTATCCCCCTGCTGAACCATCAAATGTAGGAATCTGGCTCTTTATAGAGTGTACTAAAAATAAGTACACTATGAGAAAGACTAGAGAATCCCCAAATGGTATACAGAGGTAAAAGCAAACAATTCTAATGCTTTTTTTGTGGTAGTGTGGGCGAGCAGTTAGACTTATCAGAGGGTAGTGCTAGGCATTTGTTGTACTCCACAGGGCCTTAACTTGGGCCCTAGCAGTTAATTTAAGAAATGTATTAAAAATAGCCCAATTGAAAAATTGACTAACTACTCATGTGGTCACTTATTTACAAAGTGGTTCCAGCAAATGCAAAGACTTATATCCCCCTGCTGAACCACCAAATGCAGGAATCTGGCTCTTTATATGATGTACTAAAAAAAAGTACACTATGAGAGTGACCAGAGAATCCCCAAATGGTATACAAAGGTAAAAGCAAACAATTCTAATGTTCTTTATGTGATAGTGTGGGCGAGCAGTTAGACTTATCAGAGGGTAGTGCTAGGCATGTGTTGTACTGTACAGAGGCCATAAATGAGACACACACTCGAGTCAAGAATATATCCAAGACTAATTTATAAAAATAATACTGATTTTTGGAGAATTTTCAAGACCAAGAACACAGTTTTAAGGTAAGTACATTTCAGAGTTATGCTTTTGCAATTTTCGGAAAATATATCACTTGAATGTGCAATTACGCACCATGGGAAACAACAGGAAAAAAACACAAAAATGCATTGAAAATCAGGGAATACTTTAATTAATTTCACCTTCTCATTTTAGGTCGATGTCACGGCCAGGTCCAAACTTTGTGCAGGGAACGTTCGGCAACATCATGGATCAAGCGGGAGCAAAGTGCTGAGGGTCTTAGAAACTGGTGAACAAAGATGAAGGGGCGCATTTGAAAGTACACTGCACAGGAGGATGTACAGGTAAGTCTAATGGGACTCCTTCAAGGGAAGAGGTTGCAAGGGCCTGGGGACACACAGGAGCACAGAGGGTTAGTTTGTGCTGGAATTGGGTGGGGCTGGGTAAAGAGCAAACAGGTCAGCCTGGCTTTGTGCATCTCCATATGACAACATTATTGCACAATTGTTTGACTTTACAAATAAGAGAAGGGGTTAACATAACCCTGGAGTATTGTGGTTTTAATCATTTCCGATCCTCTAGTTCTCTTCCTATACAATTACAGAACGCGAGGAACTCCTTGCGTTATCTACCAGGAACTGCAGTGTACTATCCTATGGATTTCTTAGGGTAAGTCCACTAATAAAATTCCACTTTCAATTTTACCACCTGTAGGAGTGATCACTTCACATGGCTCATGTTCACTATGTATATATTCATTTAATTTTCCTCTATGTATAGAGTGCACCATCACCATAGCTGCACTCAGTTGTTCACGAGATACACCATGTAAATATACAGTGACTGTTTTACGCATTCTACAACCACCGTGGCCTTCCTCTTCCTCTACAGGTAGACCGAGCTGCAGGTAAAACAACAGCTATGATTGAGAATGCTCACTGTTATCTAGGATATATAGATAGGCTTCATATGTAGATAGAAAATAACTTTTGGTCCTGAAGAATCGCCAGAGTATTTCTCTACCAGAGCGAGAAACATGTCGACCCCAATGAGGCAGTGTATATAACCTAGCCCATTATCCTAAGTTACTAACACTAAACCTCATAGTTTTTTAATTAGGGGAGGAGGCTTCCTAATAAATTGGTTGAGAAAGCACTCCGACCCCTATTTTTAGCAACTATTGTCTTTCATCTACATCACAAAAGAGCCCCACACACCCACTCACCCACCGGCTGCATTGGATAAAAAGATCTCCACAAGAGTGCTCCTTAAACAAGAGCCCGTCGGGTATTGCACCAGCCGACTCGACGTAGGAGCATCCCGATGATGACGCGATACATCCTAAGGGGTACGTGATTCACGACATCCTGTAGGTTGTGTAAGGGCCTCAATATCAAAATTTAACCTGTCCGTGAACACTACATGGTCTATTTCACCCATTTTCAGGAACAGCTTTGTTACTTTTCTTGTACACTTTAAGGGCATACTCAGCTGGACCTTTCTCGTAAAGCCCATTACGCCCCCCCTGTTCATTCTTGAAATAAGCAATTTAAACATTGTCAGGATTGAGATGTGCTTTTACAAATATCTTTTCAAAAAGATTGAACGTCTGTTTTTTAACCCTTTTGCTGCTAGGCCTTTTCCCCCTTGATAAGCCTTTTTTTGACTATATGGAGTAGTTTGCATTAGGGCCCCTGTACCTTTTTTGTCCACATTAGGTATCCACACCAAATGTGCATCCTTTTCTTCCAACACCATGGGGATTTTAAACATAGGATTTGTGGATTCCCCTGGAAGGGACCAAGAAATTAGCCAAAATACAGCTACATTTTGTTTGTGGGGGAAAAATGGGGACAAGTGCTACAGAAGAAAGCATCTGGGTTTTTTCCCTGCAAATGGTATCAACAAAGGGTTTGTGGTGCTGAAATCACCATCTTCCCAGCTTTGAGAGACGGGCAGACGTTTGTCAGAAAACCAACATTGTCTATAGTTTTGCCATTTTATGGGTACATAGCTTATTTTTGCTACCTTTTGTGTTTTCAACCTCCTTCCAGTTAGTGGCAGAAATGTGTGTGAAAGCAATAATAGATCCTGGAAAGCTATATATCGGCTATCTGGTTTTAGATTTAAACCTATAATAACTGATAAAACCCCACTGAGAGGAAAATAGCCATCAACAGTGTAAACAATTAAACACTGAAAAAACACCCCTGCAACAACACACTAAGGGGCTCATTGTGATGGCGGAAGGACTGCCTAATTGGGCGGTAGGTACCGCAGTGGACGCAAAGTCTGTCTGATGCTTCACTCCCAAAAGCAATCGTCCTGATTGCCTGGTGGATGGTGCAGGGTGCCTAAAATGGTGGCGGTAGCAGGCACCGTCCAACATATTAGGATGTGTGATTTGGAAGGCCTTTCCATGGTGGTGATGCCGCTATGGAAAGGCTGGCGGGGATTGGCTTTGTGGGATTGTAGCGGGCATCCCTTGTTGGGGGGGTGTCGCTGCACTGGGGGGTACCCATGGTAACCCCCTGCATTTCCATGCACCAAGTGGCAGGCACCACGTGGTGCCTGCCACGTAGTGCAGGGAATTGCTCAGCATGGAATTTTAGCGTTGCGGATGGTGCTGCAGCCAGCAGCACCGTTCGCAATGTTAAAAGGCCAGGACACGCCCTCCAGTATGGCGGGCGCATCCTAATTGCAGTGGTGGGACCACCGCACATCTGGCAGAAGGTCTCATCCTTGCTACGATGTCTGACCACCATTGTAATGAGCCCCTTAATGCTATTCAAAGAAAGAAAAAGATGAGTGAAAGAGCCATTTTTATTTCATCCTGAAGGGGCCAATACAATGTAACTTTGCTATACATGGCAGCAGCAGGAAAGACTGGGCTAACATTATTCTGCTTGAGTTTTGTTGTTTAGGGATGTCACTAAAATATTGTTTCTTCTTCCTTTTGTTTTTTTTCAGTTTTGTGATCTTTGGTATAAAGATACAGGGTTTAGAACCATGTTTTCGGCCTTATTTAATTATTTTATAAACTGTAGAGAATTAGGAAATATCAAATTCATATTTGATATTTTGGCAGCATTTAATTTCAGTGATAGGTAAAATGGCTGGTTTCATAAGAATCTTTCCTAATATATACCATCACATTTAGCCACGGAGAGAGAATAGATGAAACCCTTTGATACATCAGCCCCCGTTTCTAGAGAGTCATTATTGATAGTAGGTGAATTGCCAAACAACTTAGGCTTTAAACATTCAATGCAAGGTGTAGAGACAGGTGTATGTGAGAAGAGTGTTGTCACCAAGCATCTGAGATAGTGGTGAAAACATGACATCAGATGTTTGGAAAACATGGAACGCAATGTCACTTGGAATGCTGCTGCAAAAAGTTCTTACCAAGTTCAACAAAGATTGGAATGATATTGTTTGTATTTGCAGTAATTTAGCTACGTATTTGAAAATGTTGTAGACGGCCTGTCAATATCGATACCTGAGCTGAAGTGCTTCCCTGTAAGAGATCCTTGTCACTTGCTAGATGGTATGCTCAAAGCATCTTTACAATCTTCAGAGTTAATGAAGAATGCTATTGGCTTTGTAGTCCATTCTGGTGCACTGTTTCGTTATGCCCAGGAACTGAAATGAAAATTTGTGTGGCATCAAAGAAAGAATCATCCCAACTGTATCATTTAGCCGGTGGTTCTCAGTCCTAGAGGCTGTGAATGCTATATTATCCATGTGGTGACCGTTTACAAATTTATTCCTTGGTGACAATGCCAAAGCCAAAAAATGTGAGGCTATTCAGTCACATATTGATAGTGACATGAAAAAAGTACAGTCTACTGCATTCTTAGGTTTTTACAGGAAAACAAGACTGCTGTAGTGGACATATTTAAAAAATTTAGAGTCTGAAAACACCCTTGTGTACATAGGGGCCGATTCACAGAACTAACTTAAGACAAAATCCTAAACTTACTACTTTTGGTATTCACAGAAGTTAGGGTTTTGTCTTAAGTTTGACTTAAGACAAACTTAAGACAGACCTAAGACAGACTTAAGACACACTTAAGACAAACTTAAGACAGATTAAGACAGACTTAAGACAAACTTAAGACAGACTTAAGACAGACTTCTTGGTCCCCAAGGTCCCTCAGAATCCATTAGTATTCTGCCAGGAGATGCAGTTGCCAAGTGGTGCAGAAAGGGGGCATGGCCTCTAAAGACCTCTTAGCAAACTGACTGTGTGGAACTTGCTGAAGGTAACAGGAGCTAAGGTGACTTCATTTCCCAACTAGTACTGTGCCAGGAGTCACATTTGGAGAGTGGTGGAGAAAGGACATCCTTGATGATTGTAGAGGTAGTGCCTGTATAATTCTATGAAAGCAATTTCCAAGGACACACTGCGAATACTGGGTGTTTTTGACAAAGTGTAAAACACATAAATAGATATAGCTTACATGAAGTTTCACTATAGCTATTTTGTTATATAGTAATTTAACTTTCGCCTTCGTATTTATTTGTCAAAATAAGTACGTCAAAAATGCATTTTCCTTTTTCACAGCAACACTGAGGGTCGCAGTGACATCAGTAGTCACAAATATAAATGACAAAATGTAAAAGAGATATTTAAACAGATTTTCACACAACGATTGAGTCTAGCTACTTAGTAACGTAATTGTGTAACTTTATTTTAACAACACATTTAACAAAAACAACAATTTCAACATCTTAACACACAAATAGAACACTACAAAACATCGAGGGGCTGAGTAACAAGAAACAGATGCATCTATACAGATGTGTCAGTTTCCCTGCGCCTCCATACGAAACCCTTGTGCCACCATGGATGCACCATATGTACAATACAGCACACCATGATGCACAGATTGACAGATGTGTCAGAAATTCTGATGCATCTCCTGGCGCAAAAGTCACACATTGCTGTAGTCATGTCGCAAGCACGACTCCAAGTCCAGCAATGCATGGAGAGACCTTTTCCCAATACACTGCATCACTCCTTATGCTTGCTCCAAACAGGCGTAGGATTTTGATGCATTAGATTTCACTGCACCACTTCTATGAGGATTTACTGCATGGGAACGCCCACGCTGCATACATTATACCTAACACAGGTATAATGTGGCGCAGGGCTTTACAAGGTGACGCATCTCCCTAGATATGTCATGTTGTAAATGGGCCACAATGTGGTGCATTGTTTACGCCGCCGCTGCATTACAAAAAGTGACGCAACGTCGGTGCAAAAGCGTTGAAAGGTGCTTTTAAATCTGCCCCCCAGTCTTACCCAAACTCAACCGGAATCAAAAACTGCTCCAAAACGAGTACAATGCACACTCTGTGAAAAGATCTGCTCTAGAGAGATGAATAAAAAATATTCATGTGGGATGACGTCCATGGTGTATCATCTTAAAACCGAACATTAAAAAAATCTCTTACTGGCAATCAAGTAGGTAGAAGCTGGACAACCATATACATCAGAGGCACAAGCAACAATAATTCCCAGGCCAGAAAATAAGAAAACAATAAGCAGAACATGCCTATTTATCTATCTTTAACAAAGTGAGCAGGTTTGCACAATGCACAATATGTCATGGGGAAACATGGCGGCAGCTAGGTGAGCTGTCGCGGTGCTCTGTGCTGAGTTCCTGTCCGTGCACTGCAGTGAGGCGGGGCGAGAGATTGGGCGTTCTGCGGCTATGCGGACCTGACCCGGTCTGGTAGCATCACAAGTATTTTTGCTTTTTTGGCTCCCGATGTGCGGGGACGAGGTGCGTCCTTACGGTCCGAGAGACGTTGCCGGTACTGTTGCTTCGTGGCAAGACTGTGCTGGAGTTTCTGCCACCAGGTGTTCAGATGGGCTTGCGTCTCCCCTTAACCCGAAGTCGACTGAGACTGTGACGGAGAGGCGGCCAGGGCTGCTGCTCGATCGTCGAAGTCCGCGGCAGGCTGTTCCTGTTCCTGGCTTGCAGCTCTCGGGTATGGCCGCGCTGGAGCTCCGCCACGGCAGGAAGATTCGTAGCCTTCTTCTGGGTCAAAGAAGCTTGGAGGGATCCCGTTTCAGCACCCCCCTGGTTACTGGTAGGAGGTGTAGGTAGGGTGAGGAGAAGGGAGAAGATACTAAGGGCGCTCTGAGACACTTAAAGTCTGCTGCAGAGATCACCGCTGAAGCTGTTGAAACACCCCGGGGGGCTCACAGTAGGCTGGGCGATTTTGGGGGACAGAATACAATACCTGTGGTAGCTGTGCCTGTGACTCTGGAGGTCCCACATAGTAGCCCTGTTCCCGGTCTGCCGCAGCCTCCACAAGGCAGAGTGCGAAATCCAGCCGTTAATCGGAAACATGGAGGCAGAGGAGGGGGGAGAAGTGCTCTAAGTAAAGCTAAAGCCGCTGGAGGGTCTATTGATCTGGGTGAGGGAATTGAGGTAGATTTGAGCCCACAGGGGTTACCGGATATAAGTCGGGGGGTCCTCCTAAAAAAAAAGGTCTCCTCATATCTATCCGGCGAGGTTAAAGCAAAGCGTGCTTTTACATGTAAAGGCTCCAAAGCTACAAAAAACGTAAAAGCGGCTAATAACACAGGGTCAAGGATAGTGCCGTCCCTGCGGTCTTATTTTAAGGTTGCTCCACAAATTCTCCTTCTTCCTGATCAACAACTATTGGAAGGCACTTCTTTGGCAATGACATCGACATCGCTGGAAAATAATGAACTTACTGTATCAGACCCAGCTATTCCATTCTCAGGATCTGCTTCTACCAAATCAAGCACCTTGCAGTTCCCGGCAGAGGGAGTGGTCGCAAATACACACAGATTCAAAGCCGGGGCTGAGGTTGAAGTTGGGTTAAAGGCTAGTATGGATAGCCTTCCAGCTCTTTCAGTTCAGAATGTTAGGTCTCTGGGATTACCGACTGCCCCCCTGCCTGATATCCTAGCACAAAATTTAAGTCTTGTTTCATCTCATATGGTACCTTCAATGGTCGTCTCATCGGCTACCCCTCTACAAAATTTAACAGATCTAATACACCCCACTGAACTGTTAACTCCTTTGTTACCCTCAACGGGCCTGGCTACAGAGTCATTGGTACTGTCATCAGGGATACAGGAGAAGGAAGTGCAGGGGCCTATGGCCTCCGATACAAATCCGGGCAATGGGGTTGATCCACTTTTAGCTTCATATCTCCAGTCGATGTTTTCCTCTCTATCGGCAGACATCAAGAAAGGCTTCGAGGCTTCGGCGATTATCCAATCCGAAATTCAGAACGTCTGTGAGTCCTTAGATAGTAAAGTGGATAGCCTAGCCACAAGAATGGAAAGATTAGAGGATAAAGTGACAGGCATGTCTTTATATCTGGACGAAGCTAAACTGGATATTGTCAAACTCAAAAAAGAAGACCTGTTGTTGGCTGAGAGAATGGAGTCTTTGGAAAATAATGCCCGTCGCAGTAACCTCCGAATTCTTAATATCCCGGAAGGCAGTGAGGGGTCGGATATTAAGAACTATATTATCCAACTACTAAAGGAATCCCTGAGACTGGATCAATCGGTCGAGGAGTTATCTCTGGATATCCAACGTATCCATAGAGACCCTTTCAGAAGGAACCCCCAAAGAACAAAGCCGAGAAAAATATTAGTGAATTTCCATACTTACACTCTAAAAGAGTCCATCCTGAATTTGGCCCTAAAGCAGAAATCATTGAGTGGGAGGGGCTTCAATTTTCAAATCAGATCAGATCTCTCAAGGGCCACGCTGGACAAACAGTGGGAACTTGGGAGTAGGCTTGAAGCCTTTAGGAGCCTAGGGGCAGTAGCCCAGTTAGTTTTCCCAGCTGCCCTGAAAGTCATGCATAATAATACAATGCACAATATTCGGTCAGTGCAGGCAGCGGATGAACTTCTAATTTCTTTGGGGAGAAGCAAGGATAAGGCTGGCCCAACTTGAGTAGCAGAGTAGGATCTCCTTATGAAGAGGAGGAGGGTTGGGAAAGGGTTGGGAAAGGAGAGGATGGAAAGGGGAAGAGAAGGAAGAGATCTAGATAAATGCCACAAGTAGAATTAGAGGGGATGTGGGAGGGACGTCGATTCTCAGAATAATTCTCAGAACAATTTCTAGACTATTTAGTGGAGCGACATAATGAGATCTTTGTCCTGAATTAGGATATCATAAAAAGGAAGGAATAAAAAAAATAGGGAAAAAAAAAAAAGTGGGAAAGAGTTAAATTAATAGGGGAGGGGGAGAGGAGGGGGACAAAGGAAAAAAAAAAAAAAAAAGAGGAAAAATGGGAAGGGGAAAGGGGAAAAAAGTGAAAATGGTAAAGGAGAGAAACTAAGGAAGAAAAAGAATACTTTATAATCAATGCCCTGTTCCTCTTCTTGGAATAATTATTATTATTTTTTTTCTCTCCCATCTCTTTCCTACCTGTTTCTCAACCCTCCTTTTCTTTTTCACTTTCACTTATGTAAATGTAAAAGGTGATGGTTAGTTGGGACAGGAACTCAGCAGGAGTGCCATCTACTGGTATTTCCAGATAGATAGAGCAAGGGTTTCCCATGGGGTGGTGGGTGGTTCAGGGGGGCACGAGGGGGGGGTTTTAGTAATAATTGAAAAAAAAGTCCTCTTTTTTTGCCTATTTTTATTATCTTTGGTAATGGAGAGTTATAGGTCTGGAGGTAAATGCTGGCATGGCCGATATAGATCTTTTTTTTGTTTATGTGGTGATTATTTGGACGATAGGGAGTGGAAATTGTTTCCATGGATAATTTGAAAATTCTTTCATGGAATGTTAACGGCCTGCGTACTAGTCCAAGAAAGTGGAATATCATGCAGTACCTTCGTGATTCTGACGCCCAGGTACTCATAATACAAGAGACCCATCTCACAGAAAACGAGATTCTTTCCCTAGTTAAAAAGAACAGCTGGGTTGACTTTTGCGTTTCCACTACACAAACTTCTAGTACTAGAGGGGTCGCGATTCTCTTTAAAAAATCATTAAAAGCAAGGCTAGTTGACAAACTTGTAGACTCAGGGGGCAGGTGGCTTATTGTCTCGGTAGTTATAGCCGGGGCCCCAATCACGATATCAGGCTACTATGGGCCTAACCAGGACGATCCGTCAGCTTTAAGTTCTGTGTTCTCCCACCTCCTTTTATACCCTGAACCAATTGTTTTGGCCGGAGACTTCAATGTGGTTTTGGACCCTATTCTCGACAAATCACCATCTAATAGACCTATACCTGTATCCAAAACTAGGGTCTTTCTACTTGAAAGAATGAAGGAGTATAGCTATGTGGACATATGGAGATTTAAATCTGGGTTAAAACAAGGCATCTCTTTCCGCAATTATAAATACCACCATCAGTCAAGGATAGACTTAGCGCTGGTCAGTCAGGAATTAGTTAAATTGGTACAAAACGTTTATTATCTTCCTTTCCATCTTTCTGACCATGCTGCTTTGTGCATGGAACTGGCCGGATTATCAAAACCCATATCTAGAACATGGTCTTTTGATCGCTCACTCCTTAATGCTCCAGACGATATTTCCTTTTTAAAAACTGAAGTACAGAGTTTCTTCGACAATAACTTCGGGTCGGCTTCCTTAGGCTGTGTATGGGATACATTTAAGGCTTTTCTGCGGGGCCTAATTACCAACAGGGTCTCGTATAGAAGGAAGATCTATAGAAATTCGGTTACCTCGTTGGAAGCTGACATGGCTAGTGTACAGGAGAGTATTTCGTTACATCTTGCCGCTTCACCAGAAATTCTAAAAGATTGGCAAAACAAGTTAATTACATTAAAAGGGGAACTGGGCTCGATTTTGAACCTACGAGTTCTCCAGAGATGGGAGGCCAGTAAGATGGCCCATTTCGAGTATGGAGAGGGTGCAGGGAAGCTCCTGGCCTGGAAAGCTAAAACAGACCGTCTTAGAAATAACATAGACCATATTACGGTAGAAGGAGTGGCTTATTCGGCAGATAGAGACATCAGAAGTGCTTTTCGCGACTTCTTTAAGGACATCTATCATGAAGATAAGAACATTGAGGCGGGGCAAGTTGAGGACTGGCTGAATGGAGTAACTCTCCCTTCTCTTTCGTTCGATCAGAAAGCTATCTTAGATAGACAGATAACGAACGATGAGGTTACTAGAGCTATCTTAGATAGTAAGAAGGGTAAGGCATCAGGCCCTGACGGCCTCCCTTCAGAGGTCTATCGGGCCCTATTATCAACAATAGTCCCCTTTTTAACTCAGCAGTTCAATCAGATTTTTCAGGAGGGGTTGTACCCTCCTGATTCTTGGAATGATGCCTCCATTACTTTGATATTGAAGCCTGGCAAACCAGCTGATAGTCATATAGACCGATTTCCATTCTAAATTCGGACTATAAGCTTTTCACATCCATCCTTGCTAGAAGATTGGGGGAGGTGGCACCTTCTATTTTACACCAGGACCAACGAGGTTTTGTGAAGGGCCGCCAGCTCTTTGAGTTGACTTACGACCTATTAGGAGCCATTGACATGGCGACAGCGGACTCTTTGCCTCTAGCTGTCATTACGTTGGACGCCACCAAGGCCTTCGACAGGGTGAATTGGATATTCCTGTCGGAGGTCTTGGGGAAGTTTAATATAGGTGAGAGATTCCGTGGAGCCGTGGGCTTATTGTATCGGAACCCCACGGCTTCTTTGTTGGTCAATGGCGAATTGTCAGACCCTTTTAACATCACTCGGGGTACCAGGCAGGGCTGCCCCCTCTCCCCTCTCCTATTTGATTTATATATTGAGCCCTTTGCTCAGCGGTTGAGGGACAATGTTAATATCAAGCCCTTTATTTATGGGGGATGGGAGAGGAAAGTAGCCCTGTACGTGGATGATATTCTCGTTTTTTCATCAGATCTGGGCACGGCACTCCCCGCGGTCATCACACTAGCTCATGACTATGGCAGGATCTCTGGATACCAGATTAATGCATCAAAAACGGAGATGATGATGTGGAATGGGGCTGAGCCAGTGGCAGGGCCTCGGCTAAGCCACTCTATGCGTTATCTAGGACTCACCATAGTTAAGGATATTGATAAAATTGTGCAGTTGAACCTTGACATCGTAGCGAAAGATTGTAGAAAGCTCATGAGGTCTTGGTCTCTACTCCCTCTCTCCATCCTGGGTAGAGCTAATCTGGTCAAGATGTTTATTTTACCTAAAATCTCCTTTCTGTTCAATACTGTTCCATTATACTTTGAGCCCTCTATCCTAACAAAGTTGCAAGGCCACATTAGTTCTTTTATTTGGAACGATCACATACCTCGGATAGCATGGAAAAAAATTAGGCGCCGTAGAGAAAAGGGGGGTCTGGCAGCACCTGACCCACAACTATACGCATGGGCTTTCCAACTCTCCCATTCAAGGATGCTGCTCAGGATGCCGACAAATGTGGGAGTAGCTAGCATGTTTGCTGCCTTACTGAGAGGAGAGGGAGTAGGCCAGCAGGGTTTTTTGTTTAAATTTGGGGATCCTAAGTTTTAAAAAAAAATTAAGCTAAAGATCTTGTTGGGTTTCATAAAGACATGGGTCAAATTAAGAGGAGCCATAAAAGTAGGTTATTTCACAAGTAGGTTGCCACTGTGGGACTCGCCGGGTAGTCCGGCATGGCTCCTCGACAGCTTGGCAACACCCTTGAGAGAGGCTGGACTGGAGGTATGGGGAGATCTTTTTTTCGATGGTATTTTGTTATCTTGGGACAATCTATCAGCCAGAGTGGGGCGGGGTCTTTCGAGATTTAAATACCTACAGATAGCGAGTTGGGCCCATACTGAGAGCTTGATTAGGAGTAGATTCCAATTGGGAGGAGACAGCAGCATACTAACCCTGATGATGGACAAACCCCCAGCACCTAAGGAGATTTCGCTCTGGTATAATATGCTATTAGAAGAGGTTGATGGGGAGTTTGTCTTACCTGAGTTTTTATGGAGCTCCTCCTTTTCTGGAAAAGACCTTGAGAATATTTCGTATTCCTCTTTTAAGATCTTGTGGGACATAGTGAAGCCGGCATGGCTGCGTAGGAACCATCTTTTTACGCTACACAGGGCGTATTATTCCCCACAGCGTTTATCGAAATTTTCTACTGACTCCACTGTGGCATGTCCTAAGTGTGGGCTGCTTGCAGCCTTGGACTTACACATGTTTTATGAATGTTCATTTTTGCTACCTTTTTGGGACTCCATCAGTACTCTGTTGTCAACATCTTTGGGGTATCAAATCTCAATTAACGTATTGCTTGCTATATTCGGATCATCACTGGAAGTCCAAGGTCCGGTTAAAAAACTCCTCTTTTATTGCATTTTATTAGCAAGGAGAGAGATCTGTAGAAAATGGAAGGATCCTTTACCTCCCACCTTGCTAGATTGGCGTATGTCAGTTCTGTAAACCTCAAAAATTGACCTAGCAAGATCGGGTAACCCTGAAAAACGAGACTTTTGGCGCCTTTTGAATTGGGCCTAGGTGTCCCCTTTTTTTTTTTTTTTTTTTTTTTTCACTGTCCAATGATTAACGCTGCTTGGTCGGCTCTCCTCCCTAAACTTACTAAAAATCAGGATTTTCCAGATTTGGTATTGGGCATTTATTAGCAGCTATATTGCTTTCTATGGTTGGTGTCTTGAGGCGCATCCTTGGAGAGTATGAACTATATTGAGTACCACTCTGGTTCATGATGACACTACCAGTTCATCTGTGACAGTACGGTTCATTTTCTCTCTCCTAATGCTCTTATGTGACCTTCCGAGGGCAAAATGAGGACAAAAAAAAAAAAAAATATGTCATAAGACATTGTCAAGGGGTGCAAATAAAAAATATTCTTGCAGGACTACGACCATACTTTACCATCTAAAAACATGCAAAAGCAATAGTGGAAAAGCACCCAAGAAAAATGCAAGGCTCGAGGACGCTCGACTTCAACAGTAGCCACAACAATACCGGGGCAGCAAGTCCTTTCAGAGGTCCAATCTCAACTTCAAGATTTGGCTCTACAGTTTTCTGAACGGCATCATACTGCATGGATTGTGAAGTTGTTATGAGTGCTGGATAGCAGTCCATAAAGACCCTTTGCAATGCTGAAAAGTATCATAAATGATGATTTTTTGGGGGGGGCCATCAATCTTTTTCTACATTTTTAACCATTTTTAATATCTTACAAAATGGGTATCTAATATCAATGTGTTTTTTTTATCTTCTAATTTATTGTAACACTACTTACATACAGACAAGTCAAATTGTTCCTCTACAAAAAATACACAGCTAACTTTTGCCAATTGTCATTATTTACCTTTTCACTTTTTAAATCTAAGTCAAAAGTCTGTTTAAATCTTCTAGTAAGTGTATTGACAGCATATAAAAACATACTCAGTTTTTTTAGATCACACTGTGTTAAATTTTGTAATCTCTTCTTTAAAACTATCAACTGTAATATATGAGTCCTGTTCTGCAACTCCTCCTAACAACTCATCATTTTCCTTAGAATCTTGCTCAGGACCAAAGAGAAGAAACTGCACATCACCACAAATATAAAGCAGGAGTTTTCACATAGCACAACCTTCTAACTAAAGTCTGCATTGCTGAGTGGTGCACAGCTAAAATCTTGAAATGAGGAAAGGTGCTTTGACACACTTTGTTTGATAAACAAGCTAGTTAGTGTCTCTGCAAATGTGTATGCTTTTTAATCTTGCAAGAATCCAATCCTTGTACTTATTTTCAGTTTTTTTCTGTGCCTTGGAAAGATATGTAGAAATGTCATTTATATATCAATGGATAGCTGTTGAATACTACAAACACTACTATAATTCCATTTCTATACAGGCGCCTGACTCTGCCTTCCTTAGACTTGTTCTCCAATAACTTGTTCTACATTTGTAGGTACAATCACCTCTTTTGCTATAGGAGTGCCATTCTTCATTTCATCATAGATAAACGGGTGGCACACCTCAGTTCCTGAAATTCTTCTTGTTATGACCATCAAAATTCGTCCTTTATGCGTGCTTTTTCATTGGTGACGTGCCTAGCCCAAACTGCACGTTATTACTAAACAACATCCTAATGGGGTTTTCTTTAAACTTCAAAACCAGTGCCACAGCAATTATTGCATATGCAAGTGTTCATATTACTTTAACCTTTTTTCTCCCTTCTCCTAGAGTGTGACCCTCTCAACTCTTCGTTCCCTGATCTCATCCCTTTGCCACCCCTAGTTCAACAGCCTTCATTCATATCGCTTCATTACCTTCCCTTCATGTGATTACGTGTTTTTGAATAAGAGGTTCGGATGGCCCACTTAAACATGAGAAACTCAGGAAATAGCAGTTCCTTGCATGAGGATCAAAAACGTTATAGCGAAAGAGTGGATGAAATAAGGAGTAAAAAGGAGTAAAAAGGAGTAAAAGGGAGAAAAAAGGTTAAAGTAATATGAACACTTCCATATGCAATAATTGCTGTGCCACTGGTTTTGGAGTTTAAAGAAAACCCCATTAGGATATTCTTAATTTCATAACATAATCCTCTGTAATCAACAGCATGAACTAATCTATTATCCTGGATGTAGCTTTCTTCATTAAAGAAAGACTCTGTACTAGAAGTATGTATGCATTCTCCACTAAAAACTGTACAAAAGTTACTTCCATTCACTAATCTTTTTTTTCCTGGTATTGTCTCCTCATGCACAATACCATTATGTCAAGAGTCATCATTCTATTTATAATCAAAATGAAAAGCTTCATCTTCTAAGCAAAGGTCTTATCAACTACTTTCTCAATGTTTTCTTTCTGTTTCCGTACCTCTCTCCTTTTTCTATACTTTTTAATGGTTCTCAGTAGATTTATACCTACTCTAGTACGAAATATCATGACTCTGATTTCCTGAAACTGCTTCTGTCTACTTTTTAAGGTGTGTCCATCTTTGTTTGCATTATTTCCTGTTCTTGTTATATAGGTTTTTTCAACAGTTTTTCTTTCTCATAGTCTGAATATTATTTTCATTATTTTGTAATCTTTGGAAATGTCCACATCTATTTTGAAAAAAATGGCGTTCTCCTCTTACTAGTAGCTCTTTTTTCTCACACTACTTTTTCATTTTGCCCCTTTTGTGTTTCAGTTCGGCATAGATACTGTAGTTGATTCTGTTCCCTATTCCTCTGAGTTTTGAAGGCATTCTGTCTGTAGTTATGTAGAAAACTAAGTATATTTGAATTTTTATTCTAACCAACGTACCAAGTACTTTACTTCTGGCTTACACATAATACAAAAACTGTTTTTATTTTATGTTGCAGTTTTAAATCTACAGATGAACCTAGCTACATCTTTAAAAGCACTTACTTCAATCTACCAAGCCCAAACCAAAAAACTAAACTTAATTCAGTAGTTATCTTTGAAAAATATAGCACCCTCTCCTAAACACTGCAGCATCTCAGTTCTCAATTATACACAGTAAAAGACCACTTTCTGCGTTTTGTAGTAAATGTTAAAAAAAACATCAACCAAAGTGTAAAATTACATACAGTGCCTCAATACTCTAAATCTGAAAACATAATAAGAGCTATTTCTGTACCTCTCAACCACTGTGTCACTGGTAGATTTAGTGTTTCAGTACTTTTCTACTTAGATGTGTCAGATTTATGTTTTGAGAAACACTGCATAGAAAAATCTGCACATATTCCTCACTAAAACTTGTAAATACATGTGATTGTAGTTGAGTACAATACTCCCTGGATGATAGGATGGGATGAGTGCATAGATAGTGTCTATGTAATTCCCTCAGTGTATAGGTAGCGCCTGCATGATTCTGTGAGTATGTGCGAACTACATCGGTGATCCCATATCTGCATAGTTAGTGCCTTTGTATTCACATAACTATTGCTACCATCTGGGTGATTGGATGAACGCATGGGTGTTGTCTGTGTAGTTCAATGAGTACATAATTAATGCCTGCGCGATCGGAAGAGTGTTTGTGTATTGCCTGGGTGATTGAATAAGTCTAGCTATCACACTTAAAATATAATTGAATACATGGTTCTCTAAGAGTATACATTACACTGTTATTCAGTATCTACATGCATCAATACATTTCTAAAACTGAAAACAACAATTCCCACCTTTCAAAAGCACAACACCTATTTCTAATGGCATACCTTAATTATTTCACAAATATTTCTTCTGTACTTAAAACATATATTCAGATTTACTCAAAAAAGGTTACATGCCAAGTGAAGTTAGCACACAATCTCTCAACAGACATTCTTTTCTATTACCCCTCCCCAATTTCAAACAGAGCATTTAAACATGTGTGTGATTTCATAAAAGATATACCTCTTCAGGCCATCTTTCCAAAAATATATAGTTCTTTGCATCTTTAAGTAAACTCAACAGTCTCATCGTACATATAACTATCTGCAACCAGAAAAACATATCTCACCATCTAAATATATGCCGACCAATCAATAAGTTAAAATCCACATTGCAAATACGTCCTGATACATTCCTAACAAGTATTGCTACTTTATAATTTATATACAGGCACAGCACATTTTCTTCTGTTTTATTAATGACGACAGTACAACTGTTTAATAATGTGACTAAAGTTACCACAACTCCCAGAATGCAAATAATATAGATATATCTAGATTATATTGTTGTTTTAGCTCTTTCTGGATAGTTTTGAGACAGTTAAGATTTGTAAAAACTAAGCACAATAATGGTACAGTACTCTCATGGAAAGCAACTCTAAAATGGCAACTTCATTAACTTTCAATCTATCATAATGAGAAAGGCAGCAAATGAAATCATGTCTTTTAGTTTGGACTAATGCATCTCAACTTGTGAATGGTTAGCATCAGGTAACCCTTTCCCTCTCTTTCAAAATAGCGGTTTGTTAGCAAGTTTTTGTGATGTTTTCATTATGCATAGACATTGTGGAAAAATATGGAAGTTCAAACCTATAGCTAGCTTCATTTTTTGAAAATTTAAATACTGAACAACAGGTTACTACACAGTCCTGAATTAGAAATTAAAGAATGCCCTTACGTAAATTGTGTCATCACTCCTCAACTTTTAAATAAATGTTCTGTCTCTTTTACACCCTTCCCCAATACACTCTCAGCTCAGTGTACCTTGCAACCCAGTGGAACCAGTAGGTCACAAGTTCACAGCACATTCTAGAAGGAATGTGCTACATCTAAATAAGATACAGTATGTATGCTTTTCTCCACAGACTCAAAAGCCTACCCATGTCTGTATTACATTTCTTTTTTATTAAATAACAGCCAATAATAAGACTTCTTGCTAAGGCATTCAACACACTGCCTAATTGTAGTCACTTTCATACTGACAGCATCCAATAATATTTATATATGTGTGTGTGTGTATATATATATATATATATATATATTCAACTCTATGCACCACCTACCTGGGAACTGCCTGATGCACCCTGGGAGTCGCAGTCCATACAATCAGGGATCTGTGACAGGTGAGCACAACACCTGAAGGGAGGAGCGGACTTTGCACCAATCGCAGTGCGGCAAGAGACATATAAGCACAGAGTGAAATAGCCCCCTGTCACATCACGGCGCTGACGAAGGCCGAGCCAGGCCGAAATGCATTCGCCATACAATTTAAATAAAGCAGCTTCCCTTGTTCCCCGATGTGGCCTCTGCTCTTTCTTTTGGGAGGAGTTCCTGTGGCGATGTTATACGCGTCAACCAGAGACGCGGTACAGAGGCTCCCGCTTCCCTTTGTGGCCTGGATGTTACTGGCTCCTGCTTCGGCACAATTTTCTTCAAGTTATTGATGGATCCAGGCACGCCTTCAGCGTTGGATGAACACGCAGCGGTGCAGCGAGGATATTCACCTCGGTCAGGGCGAAATGCATCGGCATCTTGCCCCCGCCTACTCGAAATTCAACAAGAAGGCTGAAGCGGTCGAAGGGGACTCGAGGCGGCACACTGTATTTTAATTAGCAGGGGACTATCAATTCTGTGAAGGAATATCCTGCCATCCGCTAGATACTTGGACAATTCTAAGTTCAACTCTATGCACCACCTACCTGGGAACTGCCTGCTGCACCCTGGGAGTCGCAGTCCATACAATCAGGGATCTGTGACAGGTGAGCACAACACCTGAAGGGAGGAGCGGACTTTGCACCAATCGCAGTGCGGCAAGATACATTTAAGCACAGAGTGAAATAGCCCCCTGTCACATCATGGCGCTGACGAAGGCCGAACCAGGCCGAAATGCATTCGCCATACAATTTAAATAAAGCAGCTTCCCTTGTTCCCCGATGTGGCCTCTGCTCTTTCTTTTGGGAGGAGTTCCTGTGGCGATATATATATATATATATATATATATATTCACTGAAAAAAACATAGGTTTCAGGGGCGTTATAGTTAGCTGGACATTTCACTCGTACAAAACCATTGAAATTCCCCCGTTATAGTTAGTTCAGCTAACTATAACTCGCGCGCCCGCAATGCACTGCTGATGACATCACATATTAAATCACTCATGACATGGTCAGTGACATCTCAAATGACATCACTGATGACATCATCCACTGAATGTGTGTTTTTCTGAAAATTACATATGTTTTATATATGTATATCTCAAGTTCGATGGAAGAATAAATGGGTATATAATTGTCTAAATGGATGATTTGTTTTTGAAAATTGATTGTATAACTGACTGATTTAGTGTATCTTAGTGAATACATGGCTTAGTGAGTAATGTTTAAATATGTAAATATCTGTATCAGTCTCTCCTTTGTGTATAAGTGGCTGCATGGGTTGGTGAGTAGCTACATGAGTGTCTATATAGGATATTAGTTGGTTTTTTGAGTATCAGTATGAGTGTCTGAGTGTCTGTATGGTTCGTGGAGGGTATTACGTAGTGCATAGGTGCATGAATGAGTGACTCACTGTTTGTATGTGTTGAAGACAGCATGTGTGCAGGATTGTATGGGTGGATGAGTGTCTGCATGGGTGTGTTAGTGAGTGAATGACTGTCTCAATAGTGTCTTTGTGAGTAACTACATATGTTTTAAACTAGTATATATCTGACTGTTGGTGTATATAAGTGAGTATATGTGAGAGTGAGAGATTGAAAGAGTTCCTGTATGAACAAGTAAGTGTTTCTATAAGTGATTGTTTAAAAGACTAAGTATGTGTACGTTTCTGTAGAAGTAAGTGTGGTGGTGTGTCTATAACTGTATATGCAAGTAAATGGATGTTTGATTCTTTATTAGCACGAGTGACTATGTGTGTGAGTAACTCTATGGATGAGTGGTGTTGTGTAACAGGATGTATAGGTGTATGAGTACATATGATGAGTGAGTACATGTATGAGTGACTTTATAGGACTGTTTGTGAATGAGTGGATGTGTATGTGGATCTTAGAATTACTGAATAGGTTGTTGTAACTGGTATTGGTATGTCCATTGTTTTGAAAATTTTCGTTTCTATTTTTGAATGTGAGTATCAAAGGTTATATTAGGGGGAGAGGAGGTCTGCCACTCTATCACAAGGATGATGTCATCAGTGATGTCATCAGTGATGTCATTTGAGATGTCATCAGTGATGTCATGAGTGATGTCACTGACCATGTCATGAGTGATGTAATATGTGACATCATCAGCAGTGCATTGCGGGCGCGCGAGTTATAGTTAGCTGAAGTAACTATAACGGGGGTATTTCAATGGTTTTGTGCGAGTGAAAAGTCTAGCTAACTATAACGACCCTGAAACCTATGGTTTCTTCAGTGAATATATATATATATATATATATATATATATATATATATATATATATATATATATGATTTCTGTACTAACCATTATAAGAATAGTGACACAATATTTTGGCAAACAATATTTTTGACACAACATCTGTGTCATAGATATTGTTTAACTCAATATTATGTCACTGGTCCTTTTTTCTTATCCCATTCCCTGTTTCTACTATTACGTGACCTATTCCTACTGTGTGTTGGTACTGGTAGTTGTGGGGAGAGGCAGAAAAATACATCAAACCCACTGGACTTGGAGTATAGGATTTGAGCTATTTAACACCTACCATGAATGTTTATGTTTTGCAAACCATCTGTGAGTGTGCAAAATTCTCCCAAATACAAAAGCACCAAGGAGTGGATGGCGGTGTTTAAATGTTTTGGTCTTATCATTAATGAACTAGCCATGTTTGGTAATAAGGTTGAATGCACTAGGCACAAGAACATTTAAATATCAGTATGCACTTGGCCGTCTCTATAACTCTCAGCTAGTGGAGGGATTAAATTCTACCCAGCAGACTGACTCATCTACAGGCAAAGTTATTTTCCATCTCTGGGTTGTATAGTCATATATCCAGAGGCACCAGTTTTTAGCTGTAATTACACAAAGCTTCTACTCTCAAAAAGACCTGTTATCTTCAATTTTTCAAAAAGTACAATTTAGAAGAACACAGAAAAAGCATTGAGTGTGTGTCTCCTACCTTCAGCCATTTGATATCATGTGGCTTTCATTATTTGACTTTTTCTTGGAACCCTTGTACATAAAGACAACTTCACTTATGGATGGTTGCATTGTCACATTTGTGTTCCTAATAGTTTTCCAAAATGGGACATTAAGTAGTTACTTTGCAAGTGACACAGAGTGTAGCTTTTATGACAGTGTGTCTTATTTAATGTGTGTACTAAGCTGAAATTATCATATTTTAATTGCTGATTTACAGATACTTTGTTATCAACTGGGTGATAATTTAATATCCTGTCGTTAAACATAGGTTTAACCAGTAATCACCCTTGAAAGATAAGTTGGTATCATGACTACATGTTTCTTGTTTTTAATAGAATTTTATATAGCATAAAGTAGACCCGAGGATATCAGGCATCGGAGTGCTTTTACATGAACACCAGTTTCGCTACAGATGGACACATTTTTTTTTTTTGTTAGGCACGGGCAGATTAAGTGATTTGCCCAGAGTAACAGGAGGTTGAACGTCATTGCTGAGAATCGAAGCCAGTTTCCCAGCTTCGAGGTCGACCACTCTAGCCGTAAGGCAACATGTTGTTGGAGTTGCTGTTGTTTTGTTCTTAACATACCGATGTGTATGCACACAGGTCTTCCTAAATATGCAAATAGATGATTTCCTTTTATAATATGCTCTGTTTTAGAATATGCATAAATTGCAGCCCTTAGGAGAAGTCTCTTTCTTGTATTTGAAATTGTGTCTATCATCAATAACAAGACAAATTTTCTCACAGAAATGTATTTGATGGTATTGTCTCCACTACATATTTGCTGTATTATTTACTCGTATATGTATATGCACACATCTATGCCTTATTGCAGTGTGGTACAATATTCAATTACTCATTCATTCATAAAAATAATTCCACTACCTTTCAAAAACCTCCAGTCTTTGAGAAACAATTATCTATTTATGAACAAATGCATTTTAAAATTTGTAAAAATTTCTTAACAGTGTCAAAAATAAGTAAAGTTACATGTTTTACCAACAACTGTTTTAATAGCACAATAAATCACCTATGTGTGCAAAGGAAGTGAGTAGACTTAGGATTGAGTATAAGCTTGCCCTAAAAGATAGAAAGAACGAGCTAAAAATAGAATCTTGGGAAGCATTGCACGATGCTGCGGTAAGGAAGGATAGTGCGGGCTTCTGGAAGATCATTAGAACTCCTTTCCTTAGCGATGGTACTGGCCCAACTCTAGAGATAGCAATTGCTGAAACAGATTGGATTAATCATTTTACTAAAGTATACGAAGGACTAGGTAAGTCTAGCCCTCTTTTGAATCCCTCTGCTTATCCCATCTCAAGAAACTTAATGTTCACCCTGGAAGAGGTTGAACTAGCCTTACGTGTGAGTCAGGGCGGGAAGACACCAGGTCCGGACGGTGTCCCTATAGATATTTTTAAGGCAATTGTTCCTTTGTGGGGTCCCCTTCTGACCCAGGTGCTTAACGCTAGTTGTATTACAGAATTATTGCCCACTTGGGTGGAGTCCATAATTGTGCCCATTTATAAAAAAGGGGATAGACATGACCCGGGTTGTTACAGACCCATTTCCCTTTTAGATTCTTTTACTAAAATAGTGGGTCGAATAATTTTGGACCGCCTTTTGTTTTGGGCTGAGGATAATTCTATTTTATCTGACTTACAATATGGTTTCCGCTCTGGCTTAGGAACAGTGGAACAGAGCTTAAATCTTTTAATGCTGACCGGGAAGTACACGAGGGCCAGGAAAGGGAGTTTGTTTCTGGCCTTTGTTGACCTCTCGGCCGCATTTGATTGTGTTGACCATTCCACTTTATGGATTGTGCTGGGTCAACTTGGGGTTGAATCCAATATTATTTATTTTCTTAAACGATTTTATAGTGACGCTTCAGCTCGCGTCCGTTATGGCCCAAGGGGGCAATGCACGGGCAAAATCCCAATCAGGAGTGGTATCAGGCAGGGCTGTGTCCTCGCCCCATTCCTTTTTAATTTGTATATAAATGGTTTGGAGAAAGCCCTGTGCAATAGTAAATTCGACCCCCCATACGCTGCTGGTCATCCAATCCCGGCGTTGATGTACGCAGACGATGCTGTGCTAATGTCCCGTACTCAAGTGGGATTACAGCGCGTGGTGCATGGTTGTGCCCTCTTTATGAATGAGTTGGGCCTTAGAGTGAACATCTCGAAAACTTTCATCATGAGCTGTGGTCGAAATCCCAAAATTAAAAAGGCCATTTTTATAGCAGGACAGAAGCTTGATTCCACTAAACAATTTTCTTATCTGGGTATCTTGTTCAACCAGAATGACTATTGGGGCCCGGCAGTGGCAGCGAAAAAACTTGCATTGGTTTGCTCGACTGCTGCCCTTAAATCATTCTCCATGAAACTGGGTACCAGACCGCCGGTAGAATTAATTAAGATTTATAAAGCTAAATGCGTGTCTGGTGCAATGTACGGTAGTGGGGTTTGGGGCTTTGCTGACACTGCTCCCATTCAGGCAGTTGAAAACTCCTTCTTGAAATGTATCCTCGCAGTACCCAAGAGTTCCCCTAACTATAATTGTCATGCAGAATTTGGTCTTCCTTTTATATCTGATCTTATTAAACTTGAACCAGTGCTACTATGGCACAGGATGTGGACTAAAGATGAAACCAAGTTTAATAGAGATATATTGATAGATATCTTGGAATTGGAAGGAGTGATGAGGATACCATGGCTGAGATATGTACGTACATTTTTAGCTGACATGGGAAAGCTGGATTATTTTTTAAATCCTTTTACTGTCTTAGCCATATCGCGTAAGGACTTGAAGAAGGAGGGCCTTGCTTTTTTGGATTCCGCAAGAATTTCTGTGGAAATCCTAAAACCTACTGTCCTTCAACACCTATTAATTTTAACAACTTTTAATATTCAACCCTATTTGCTGTATGTCCCTGGTAACTATGATAGATTCCTACTATCACGTTTCAGATTTTGAATCTTCCACAGATTGGTTAGTTTTCCTATAACAAATGATTGGACGCACAAATTATTGCCCTGTCCTTGTGATGATGTTTCTCAAAGTACTATCCATGTTGTTTTATTTTGCAAATTTTACAGTTATATTAGGCATACAGTTTTATTGCCATTTTTGAGAAAGGTGGGCCATCGGCAATGTCGTTTGGCTGTGTTAGATATCCTACATTTGGATAATCATTTTTGTGTTGCCACAATTTCATTGTTTTTAAAAAAAAGTGATTTGCACTAGGAAAAGTATAATATAATGCACTTTATCAAGTTCTCGAATGATTTGTATTAATAATTCTGGTGTTGAGTTATCGCTAAATGGACTGTTGTGACTTTTTTTTTAAACGCAACGATTTTTTAATGTATGCTTTTATGGTTGTTTTTAACAATCGAATAAAGTTATATTTTATTTGATTTGATTTGAATAGCACAATAATAATTGCAACAAATAAATACATGAATTACTGTCCAATTGTATTAGCTATTTTATTTGTGTTCAACCCTTTGTTGATGTCCTCTGCTCATATGAAGAGAGGTTGAGTTAGGTAATCTCAGGTGTAGAGTGAGAACATTCCTAGGCAAGGGCACAGTAGGTGAAAGGTAAACCCATGAAAGTGTCTGGATGGAAAGTGTATACCTCAGCTTATCTAGTATGGTAGCCTAAGCCGTTTAACAGTTAACACATAGAGCAAGGATTTCCAGGAGCTCAGACAGTGGTGAAGCAATGGTGGCATGGCCCTAATGCAAATTAGGATTATGGACTTTCTAGCCCTGGTTGGATAGAAAGTCACAGCCATAGTTGGTGGGGCAGTGGGTCCCGTAAGTCCCTAGAATCTATGTGCCACTGCACTTGCTGCACTAGTCATTAGTACACCCATGAGCATGGTTGATAGATGACAATATCAGTCTCTGGCTTCTAGCACTCTGTAGTCTGTCAACCTCTTGCTAAGCATTGAGGAGTGAGGTCTGTAGATTGCAGCTTCACGTTGGCACTCAAGGCCTGAGCCAGCACACTCCCACTGATCACTGCAGTCTGTAGAAGCAGAAAATACATACTAAAACTACATTCCTCCTTGTACATTGATACCCATACCCACCCTCCTCCTTCTTTTCTCTTTCAGGTAGAGTTCTCCTTGACATTTTACTCAGTGTACACCCCCAGCCTGTAAATATGATCATCAATTATTTCCAACTCCTAATCCAACCCGTGACAACTACTCCTGTGAAACTCCCTGCACAGGATTATTTTAGCCTATAATGGGCCTTGAAGGGTGATGTTGACTTTTAGTGTCTTGAGCAATCAGCCTGAGTTTGGAAACAGGACGTCAATTAAAAAAAAAAAGATTTTATTGTTTTGTCTGCAAAAAGGCATGGTTACAGTAGAGCAACTCAATATGTCTTAAGCACTGCTATAAGATTAGCACATACATGTTAGCAAGGTATATAAATGTAATATTGCACTTCTTTTTTCTTATTGAAGTATCATGCAATACAGTGATTGGATATCTGATCAGGTGCTGCTGAATGATAAATCAAAGTAGATGAACGATGTTACGTGCTTACATGTTGCAATAAATCCCCCTCCCACCCTCCCACCCAAAGGGTGAGCCCCCTGCAGAGTACAATAAAGAGATAGGGAAGGTAGTTAATCTAACCGGTCAGTGTTGAGCATCAGTATCGAGCAACGTGGCATGTATGCACCAGTATGAGATCCCTCAGGATGGGCCAGAGCATTCATTTAGTACTTCCTCCATTCAGAGTCTAGTGCATGAAATCATCTGTGTCATGGCTCAGTATGTGGCTGGGATCTACACTTGTATCCCAGTACTCCTTTGTGTGGGTCACGTATGTTTGGTTAGGGTACGTGTGAATCTAACCCTTTGAAGGACTCCAATAGTAGGTCCAAGGCCATGGCGTTTCCTCAGTCAGCGATGTTCCTCCCTGCATAGCGCCCCACTTTCTGCCAATACCCATCTTTCCATCTTCTCCCTCCAGGCCGGCAAGACAGGTGGGAGCGCTGAGTTCCAGTGCTGGGTTGTAAGATGTTTCACTAGTATGAGCGCCAAGTAAGCTCTAAAATCTGGATCCCTCATGCCACCAGCGTCTGACGATAACTATAGTTTTGTCATACTGACTCGACCTCTGCCTGAGACCCATATTACGTTGGTCAGCAAAATGTTGAATGTTTTGATAGTAGTCATTGGGATTATCACTAGTAGGTTAGTGAAGAAGTATAGAATACACAACTGTTGGACTTGGCCCTTCTGGCTGGTTCACCCCCGAGACTTTTTGCTTAAAATTGTGACTTGGTGTAATGGATTTTGGTTTCTGCGCACTTTACCGCTGTGTCTCAGGGTAAAGTGCGTGCGTGTTGTGAGGTTGGCCTGCCCTCCCATAGGAATGCATGGGGGGATGTATGGGTCCCGGTAGTTCCTGATGCGTGGGGTGTGCAGGCCCGTGTTTGGTATGTGCGGACTCGTGGGAGTGAATGCTGCGCGTTGATGTGTGCGGCATGCATGTACCTGGTGTGGAAGTGCCACTTCTAGAAGTGGGCACTTCAGTGTGCAGTCTGAAATGTGTGGCTTGTCTGGCGATTGGCTGGTGAGGTCAGGTGACGGACTAGGGAATTCCCCAGAGTCAGGAGGAGTCACCCAGTGGTGAATGGGGAGTTAGCATGTTGATGGCTGGGGAGGAGTGTACCTGGGTCCTGAATAGGACAGGGCTTCCCCCACACAATGCTGGCGCCGGCCCCTGTGGTGCGTCTAATGACCCTAGCCCTGCCAGTGAATAGGGAGAGGGGCTGAGCAAAACAAAGTGCTCAGGAACCTGCTGGAACTGGTTCGCCCCTTCCCTGCACCTTAGACAAAGCCTTGTACTGTATAAAAAGGGGCTGTGTCCCCTTACATGGGGTTCTCTTGCAGGATCCACTTGAGGGGGGGCCTGCTGCTGCTGGGCGCCAGGAGAGACCGCCACTGGGGACTGCCTCCCTGCTGGAGGGCCCTGTGAGCTGGCTCTGGGCCCAGCCTTTGCCCCCTCCTCTCTGAAGGACCTCTTTGTTGCTGAACCCTGCTTGCAGCGCCTGGGAGCGCTTTTTGGACTTCCTAGCGCTGGGCGCGCTGTTTTGCTGGACCTTCCTTTGTTGATAGCGCTGGGAGCGCTGGTTTACTTTATAGCGCTGTGTGCGCTGGGATCCTGATAGCGGGTGCCCACCCCGCGATTCCGCCGGTATCTGCCAGGGCGGGCGGGTGCCACCCCGCTTGTTTTCGTATTTCGAGGGCCGGTGCCCACCCGGCATTTACCCCGCCAAAGATTGCCTTTATCGAGGGAGCCTACCCCTCTTATCGCGGAAACGATCACCGCTGCAGCCCGGAGTTCCCGGACGCGTCATCCCCCTGCCGCGCTGTGATTGGACCAGCGGGAGGGGGTGTGGCCCACGTGATCGGGGCCGCCAGGAGGAAGCCGCGAGGTAGAGGGAAGCGGACGGGAGCCTACCCCGCGCTTCCCGGAGCAGAGAGAGAGGAGAAGTGCGGCCGGAGCTGGTGCGGAGGGGGCGCGAGGCACATTGTCGGTGCCTGCCCCTCCGCGTTGCAGAGAAGCTCCAAAGTCCATCGCCGCCGGGAGGAGAGACGACGCGGGAGTCCCCGGAGAGCAGCCTGGTGAGTGCAAAGGGCTGGGGGACTCCGCGCATGTGTTGGGGGTGCGGGGGCAGTGTCAGAGCCCCGTGAAGGCTCCAACGTTGTCTGGCACAGTGGCTACATGCTAGGGCGGCTCCGGAAGGCAGTGGGTCGCCCCCACGTGTTCCCGAGCCCCGAGAGGCTCCAACGACGGGGCATGGTGATTCAGAGTCCAGTGTGACTCCATTCAGACGGGGGCATTTCTTGTTTAGAGCCTGCGAGGCTCTAGAGGGCATTTTTGAATAGCCAGAGCCCAGAGAGGGCTCCAGAGGCACGCCGAGTGCCTGAGTTTCATTCTACAGCTGCCCAGCACTTAGTGGGCAGCTGCAACGTTTAGGTTGAGGATGATTTACTCTTTAGCTTGCGCAGCTGGCGCAGCTTGACCGAAGACAGAGTGTCCTAGCTTGGACAAGGCCAGTTGGCCTAGGGACTGCCACAGGTGGTGGCTCATGTGAGTTCTCGCTAATGTTCCTACCTGCACCTCTGAATGTTTTCATGCATCATGTGTTTCCTTTGCTCTGCACCTCTGAATGTTTTCATGCATCATGTGTAACGTTCTCTTACCCCTATAGGTATTGTGATACGTAGGTGGTTGTTGCTTTCTCCTAGTGCAGGTGGTGCTAGTGAGGTTCTAGTTCCCTGCGTGACAGTCTCCTAAAGTAGTTAGGGTTGCGTAGGTGATACTCCCTTGATACCAGTAAGTACTGGTTGTGTGCTATACTTATTATTTTTTGTGCTACAGTGATTTTATATATTTTATGTGCTAAATATCTAAAAGTGCTATTTCCTGACAGTGGTCCAGGTGGCCCTGTCTTGTACATAATCCCTTGTAAATTCTGCCCGTGCCTGTTGGCACATTGTAAAGTGTGTGTTTTTATCTAATGTGTTGTGTATAATACAAAGGTTATTTTTATAGAATACCTTGTGTGGAGTTTCCTTTGTGGTGGGCCTTGGGTGTTGTTGCTGGGTGCGCGCGCAAACGCTTTACACATCGCCTCAGAGATAAGCCTGACTGCTCGTGCCAAGCTACCAAGGGGGTGAGCAGGGGTTATCTTTGGCGTGTAACTTCCTTGCCCTGACTAGACTGGTGGTTTCTGCCTGACTTTGGCGCAAGCTTTAGCCAACCGGAAATCGCCAGGTCTAACAACAACATAACAATTTTGGCACTGGCTACACGCTCCGCCACTGATAGGGGCAGCAATGTCTAAAAGGGTATTTGGGACCGCAGAGAGGTTAGTTCCCATCTAAGAGGTCCTGTTGAGTTCTATATACTTAGATTCCCAGGTATTTGAATGTATCAGGGGAAATGGCCATCTTGCCTAACCAAAGGAGACTTCAAGCTGCTGGACTCCCTCCCTAAAAGAGAATGCGTGTGATTTATCAAAGTTGATGGCAACCCCCGAGATTAATCGGTAATGGGAGAGGATCCGGACCACAGTGTGCAAACCACTCTGGAGGTCCCTAGTGTATAGTATAATATCATCAGCATATAGGGACAGTGCATGTGTCACCTGGCCCATCAGGATTCCCCAGTTTACTGCATCGGGACACAGCATGTGGGTGATGGGCACCAGGGCAAGCATGAAGAGGATAGGGGACAGCAGGCATCCTTGCCTTGTCCCTCGCTTTATCTTGTAGGGGCCTGAGACATGCACTCTTGTGCGAGCCCTTGCCATAGGTGAAGTATATAATAGCATTACCGGATGAACCCCTGGGGGATCCCGTATCATGTAAGGACCGCTAGCAAATACTCCCAGCTTAGCATATCAAAAGCCTGGCGTAAGTTTAAGGAGAGATACCCTGTTCTGGGGATGTGATCCGGAATTGCCCACATTATTTGGTAGAGTCTGAGTGTATTTAAGGATGTACTCTGGCCAGGCAAAAAGATACATTGATCCACGTGTATGTGTTTTGTGACAAAGGGTAGGAGAGGGCCTTCCAGGACTTTGCTTAATATTTTATACTCTATGTTTAAGAGAAATAGGGGTCCATATGCTGTGACGTCTGTACGATCCCTACCCTGCAGTTATATCACTAGGGCATATACTGGGGTTAGGGTTAGTGCACCCTTGTCCAGCAAGGTGCGGTACAGGTGCCCCAGCCAGGTCATCAGTTGTGTGACAAAGGCAGCAAAAAACTCCACAGGTAGGCCATCTAATCCCAGGGTTTTATAGCAGGGAAGGTCCCTAATAGCCTCCCACATATCTGTTGCAGTATTCGGTGCCTCAAGTGATCTTCCATATGCCGAAGTCATCTGAGGCAACTGAATTACATTCAAGAAATCACTGATCACTTGTGATTCTGTTGTCTGGGGAGCTGTGTATATAAGTGGCTTCATTCATGTCGTTCTGAGTGTCTACGTGTGCACTCAATGGGGTGTTGATCCCAAGTATGGGAAGTGAAGGGGGTTAGTTCCTGATCAGATGAGACAGCACAGAGCCCACCCTGTACCACTCTGTGTTTATCTTTTGTGTGTATGTACGGAAGACCACCACTCAGAGATATTCCAGCAGCTTTGCGTACTCGTAGCGCACATCCCGCAGGCTCACCAAACTCTCCGGGGTGGTCGCTGTGTCCAAAGGATAGTTTGTCTTGCCCCAACCAGGAGCTAATTGTTGCCTCCCTTGTTACCACCTTAAATGTTTCCCACTCTATTGGCGGGATGCAGGCTGTATTCTTGTTAATTGAGAAATAAGTCTCAACTGTCGTGGCCATATGGACCTGGAAGCTGCCATATTCCAACAAGAGTGCATTAAGTTTCCATGCCGGGACTGGAGTAGGTACACAACCCCATGACATAGTGCATTCCAAAAAGTTGTGGTTAGACAGAGTTTTCCTCAGATAGGTATCATGAGTGAATTGTGCCAGCAATACAGGGGAGCATAATATGTGGTCTATGCATTTATGTAGAATGTACCTGGATGAATAAACAGAGTATTCTGATATTACCACATTTCTACTGTGTCACGCTTTAGCTATGGACCAACCCTGCACCCATGTTGATAGGGCCTTGCTTGTCAGACCATCACGGCACCTGGCAGTGGAGGATGTGATCAGTCCAGGTGTATGTCTAATACTGTGATAGAGACTCCACCTAGTATCCATGGATACATTGTCCAATCTGCCAGCACTGGTCATAACTCGAGCCAGAAAGACATCTTGCTCAGTGTTCAGGGCATAAAGACTCCCCAATACTACCTGTGTGTCATCCAGCTTGCCCCGGATTATAGTGTACCTGCCATTTGTATCAATATGTGTATCTAGTGCCTCAAAGGGAACTCCTACTCTGATCAATACTCCCACCCCCTCACAAACGCAAAGTATGTAATGTGGAATAGCTTTACCCTCCTTTTCTTGCGGAGCTTGTGGGCCAGTGAGGATGTCAGGTGTGTCTCTTGTAGAAACACTATCTGGGACTTGCACCTGCAAAGGTTGGCATAGATTCGGTGGTGTTTATGGACTGAGCACATCCTCCTTACATTGCAGGTTGCAAAATTATAATGGTGCAATGTAGTTATGCTTATTATGTTTAATGGGGGTACTGCCCCTTGTGGTAACAACTCAAAAATCTGAGTTAAGGTAGGCATGGGATGCGCACCCATTGTATTTCCCAACACAATGAACATCAACAGCCCCAAATACACGGTCCAACCAATAAACTGTGTTCGACTAAACATGAACCTAATAAGTCTAAAACTGTGATGAGCTACATGCTTTTGCCCGCGGGGTTGTTTCCGATGCAGAGACCATCCACATTGCCTACTGCAGCCTTAGGACGAATCCTATGCTGAAGGGCTCCCGGACCTGTGACCCGACCACCAACCCCTCCCATAGGAACTAAGTGGCGTAAAGCGTACAGTCTGACCCTGCCAACATAGTAATATACAGGTTTAGGTCTGATCACTGTGCATGTACCCTGGAGCATGTAAATAGCCAGTAATTGCAGCAGCTGCATCCAGTGTATCACATGCATACATGTGCCTGGAAAGTAAGCAAGCTTAGATTAAGCACCCCTTCAGTGTTACATCCGGGCAGTAGTCGAGTACCTTTAACATCCTAGTGTTTTGTTCACTGTTTGTGAGCTTATCAATGTGAATAGCGCTATCAATCAACCAATCAATCAATCAATCAAGTATTTGTAAAGCGCGCTACTCACCCGTGAGAGTCTCAAGGCGCTAAGGGGGGTGGGGCGAGCAGCAGCTACTGATCGAACAGCCAGGTCTTAAGGAGTCTCCTGAATGCACAGGCAAGGTCTGGCGCAGGTGGAAGGGGAGGGTGTTCCATGTCTTGGCCGGCAAGGTGGGAGATTGACCTGCTGTCGGTTGTCGTTTGGTGGGATCGTGGGACTGTGGCGAGGGCAAGGTCAGCGGAGTGAAGCTGTCAGCTCGGGGTGTAGAAGGACAGTTGTTCGTTGAGGTATGCTGGTCCGGCGCCATGGAGCTCTTTGTGAGCGTGGGGGAGGAGCTTGAAGGTGATCCTCTTATTGACCAGGAGCCAGTGCAGGTCTCTCAGGTGGGGGGTGATGTGGCAGTGGCGAGGGAGTCTGAGGATGAGGCATGCAGAGGCGTTTTGTATGCGTTGGAGTCTTTCCTGGAGTGTGGGTGAGGTTCCTGCATAGAGGGCGTTGCCGTAGTCCATCCTGCTGCTGACGAGTGCTTGGGTGACCGTCCTTCTGGTTTCAGTGGGGATCCATCTGTAGATCTTATGGAGCATGCAGGAGGGTGTTGAAGCAGGAGGAGGAGACAGCATTGACTTCCTGGGTCAAAGAGAGCGTTGAGTCCAAAATGAACCCCAGATTGCATGCATGGTTGGTGGGTGTAGGGGCACTCCCAGCGTGGCCGGCAATCCCATGCTGAGGGGTTGGAGCCGAGGATGAGGACCTCCCTCTTGTCTGAGTTCAGTTTCAGCTGGCTAGTCTTCATCGTGGTGGCATCGGATCAGAAAGGGGGAGGCACTCTCTCTGGGTTCTGCCAGTGAGGAAGGAGGTGATCCAGTCCAGGGTTTTGCCTCAGATCCCAGCGTTGTGGATGTGGGTGCACAGGATGTGGTGGCAGACGGTGTTGAAGATGGCCGAGAGGTCCAGGAGGATGAGGACCGCGGTGTCACCATTTTCCAGTAGGGTCCTGATGTTGTCAGTGGTGGCAATGAAGGTGGTTTCGGTGCTGTGATTGCTGCAAAATCCAGACTGGGAGGAATCCAGGACATTGTTCTCCTTCACTAAGTGTGTCCGTTGCCTGTTGGCGATCTTCTCAATGACTTTCTCAGGGAACGGGATCAGGGAGATGGGTCGGAAGTTCTTGAGGTCCTTTGGGTCTGCCTTGGGTTTCTTGAGTAGGGTGTTGATCTCGGCGTGTGTCCAGCTCTCCGGGAAGGTGGCGGTCTCAAAGGAGCTGTTGATGATCTTTCGGAGTTGGGGTGCGATGGAGCTTGCTTTGTTGAAGATGTGGTGGGGGCAGGGGTCAGACAGTGAGCCGGAGTGGATGGTGTTCATGCTTTTGATGGTGTCTTCGTTGTTGAAGTTTTGCCAGGAGAGCAGAGGGTCGGTGTGTTTTGTAGGTGTTCAGCCGGGGGTGTCGGCGTCTTTCATCAGCATCTGAGTGTCGAAGCTGTTGTTGATGTCTGCGATCTTGCTGTGGAAGAAGGTGGCCAGGGAGTCGCAGTGTTCTTGTGAAGGTGGGATGTTGTTGGAGCTGGAGCTGGGGGCGGCGAGCTCTTTCACAATGTTGAAGAGCTCTTTGCTATTGTGTGCGTTGTTGTCGATGTGTTCCTTGAAGGAGGTTCTTTTGGTGGATTGGATGAGTAGGTGGTGCTTGCGTCTGGCGTTCAGGAGGGCTGCGTGGTTGTCTGGTGTCTGGTCATTGCGCCACTGCTTCTCGAGTCTTCGGCAGGTGTGCTTGGAGTTCTGGAGGTTGGCGTTGAACCAGATGGCTCTTGTGTCGATGTGCCTGTTTGAGGGTTTCCTGATCGGGGCGAGGGTGTTGGCGCAGTCGTCGATCCACTGTCTGAAGTTGTGGGCTGCTGCACCAGTGTCGGAGGGCTCGGTGGAGGGTCTCGAGTGAGGGTGGTGATGAGCTGGTCTTTGGAGACTTTGTTCCAGCTGCGGTGTGGGAGCCGTTGTGGTTGGTTGCACGCGGCGTGTTTCTCAAAGGAGAAGTGGATGCAGTGGTGGTCGGGCCAGTGGAGTTCGGTGGTGTGGCTGAAAGTGACGTTGTCACTGGCAGAGAAAATGGGGTTGAGCTTGTGTCCGATGGAGTGGGTGGGTGTCTTGACGAGCTGTTTGAGTCTGAGGTTGGCGAGGTTGTTGATCAGCATTGTGGAGTTGCTGTCGTTGGTGTTCTCGAGGTGGAAGTTCAGGTCTCCGAGGAGGATGTAGTCTGTGGTGGTGAAGGCGTGCGTGCTGATGAGGTCTGCGATGGATTCGCTGAACTGAGGTTGGGGTCCCGGGGGTCTGTAGACGAGGGTTCCTCTGAGGGTGGTGTTGTGGTCGACGTGGATCTGGAAGTGTAGTTGTGCGGCCTTGCCGAGGGAGTCTTTGGGGTTTGTTGAGATTCTGATGGTGTTCCTGTGGACGGTGGCGATTCCTCCTCCTGGTTTGTTGTTACGGTCCCTGCGGGTGATCTTGTAGCCGTCCAGGATGGCTATGGCTATGTAAGGCGCCGAGGAGGTGTTCATCCAGGTTTCCGTCAGGAAGGCGACGTCCAGGGATGAGGAGTCGAGCAGGTCCCAGAGTTCGACGGCGTGTTTGTGGACTGAGCAGGTGTTGAGTAGTATGCAGCTGAGATTGTTGTGGTCTGCCGTGGTGGGATGGGCAGGGCATGCAAGAGTGTGCTGGCTGGTGTAGCTGCACTTCCGGCAGATGAAAGGTCCGTGGGTGACCTAGAAGTAGGTGGAGTTTCAGCCGGCGTTGGAGGTCGTGGGGGCCAGGGGATCTGGCACTGGGCGCGGTCCAGGTGTGGACAGGCACAGATGGGCTTGCATTAGGCATGCCTTTGGCACGCCAAAGATACGACTGCGCAACGGTCGCCATATGAAAGGGGAGGGGGGCGGGAGCGGGCTGGATTGGTGGGCGGGGCCACAGGGGCAGCAGCAGTGGGACAACGGCAAAACACAGGGGGCCAAGCAGAGTGCAGAAAATATAGCAGAATCTAAGGACCAGAAGAAATATAGGGAAACAATTACGGAGTACAGAAGAATAAAAGGGAAACAATTACTGAGTACAGTCACACACGGGGGCCTCTGAGCACAGCTGGTGAAAAGCAGGATGGAGCAGCGGTACCGGGACGGACTGCTGGCTTGACCCTGAGCGGGGACACAGGCAGGAGACCGGCAGACAGGCGAGGCTGCTGGGGAGAGTGCTGTCAGAGTCTGTGTGAGCCGTGCCGTCCAACGATGTCTCATTCTCACCTGATGACCTCATGTCCCGCAGTGTGGCTGCAATCTGAGGCATCGCAAGTCTATTTTCCAGCATCTTTTTCTGGGTGGGAAGTGACTCGCCAAATCAGCATGGTGGTGTTGAGTGCCGCTGCTTAATTCATTTTCGCCTTGGAGTATGTGTGCGTGGGAGGCCGTGCTGATCCAGGATTGTAAGATCTGGGAATTTTTCCTCAATCCAGGACCACACTGCCTCGGGGTTATCAAAGAAGTGACTTTTTTGCTAGTCTATGACTTTGAGGTGAGCCGGGTATAGGAGAGCATATTTGATGTTGAGCTGTAGGTGTTTCTTGACCCCTTGGTAGGAGGCCCATTGGTACCGGAAATGCACAGTGTAATCTAGGGAATAGAGATGCTTGTGTTCTCGTATTCTATTGTAGCATTTTCTTCTGCTTTGAATAGCAGGGTATCTCTGTCCTTATAGTTTAGGACCCGGGTCACAAACAGCCTGGGTGGTGCTCCCGGCGTTCGACCTCTAGCAGTAACTCTATATGCTTTTTCCACACTAAACTTTGCAGTGAGATCTTCAGTAGCCACCACAGTACGCATCCAGTGTTCAATAAATTGAGTGGGGTTATTGCCTTCACAATTTTTGGGCAGACCAATCATTCTTACATTATTTTACCATGAGCACCCTTCTGCATCCTCAAATCAGTCCTGTAGCTCGGCAACCTGATTCTGTAGCTGAGTAACCACCTCCGCCTGTTCCTTGCACCACAGGGCCATATCAGAGATTGTCATTGCATTGGTTCTGACCTTCTCTGCCCGTTTCCTATGGTTGGATATGAGGAGGCTTACCTGCATGGTAAGGGCTCTCAATTGCTGATCCAGCACCACACTGGATTCCCTGATTTCCTTAAGGATGATGTCTATCTTGTCAGGGGGAGGGGACTCCATAGTAGGGGCACAATACATTCCTTGGTCGTAGAGGTGAATCATTTGCTCATCCGGTTGGTGAATCCATGGTCAAGCTGTTTCCCTTTTGGGCAGCCCATTTTTTTTATTAGTCTTTACCAGATATGCAACCCCTGTAGTATTCACAGAGTCCCTTCCGAGAAGCAGGAGGGGTGAGGGAGTACCTACCAGCAGTCTTCTACCCCAGTTGGCCCATCACACCACCACTCCGTGCCAGGCCAGATATCAAGTATATGGTCGCAGGACAGGAGTCGGGGCTGCTCAGTCCTACCTCTGAGTTCTTTGGAATTGTTTGTCCAGCTCCAGGGGTGTTGTCAATTGGGCATTTCCCGTACAGTGTTTATGTCTACTGTCATTCGCTTGAGCACAATACACCCAGGAGAGCACCGCCAGTCGTGCACGGTGCTCCCCTTTTTACAGCATCTCCCAGTGGTAGTTCTCATTTAGTGCCTGATTGTCCCAGTGAAAGAGAGTGCTGCTTCAAACTAGGCCTCTATACAACACTCATAGTGGGGACCTAATAGTTCTGTGCCAGTCAGCAGATGACCCCCCAAATCACATGAAATAACACCATTCTCTCCCAGAGGCCTGGTCAGGCCTCTTGTTAGGTGGTGTCACTCCACGGCTCTAGGGCCCGCCTGCTTCCAGGCCACACAGTTCCCGATGTCCTTGTTTATAGGGACAGAAGCACGGTGCAGCCCCATACCCACTAAAGAGACTACAGTCATTCCAGGGGTTGGGGAGCAGAAATAGGATGCAGGATCACCAGTCACACCTTCCAGACACTCTGAGTTGTGTAACCGCCAAGGGTGACTGGCCTGAGACCACCCCACAGTTGACAGATCATGGTTTCCCACACCAAACCTGGGCCAGGCAGCAGGGGTAAGTGTCTGAGTCTGTTCGTCATCGCTGCTGTTCCAGCTAAATGTTGATATTCGGTATTGGTGGGACCAGCTCTGGGGCCGGCCATCAGGGCCCAGCCGTACAAGGCCCCCTCTGGCACTACGACAGGTGTAACCTCTCTCTGTAGGTATCAGGCATTGGCTTTGGGGCCAGGTACCTCCCAGGCCACCCGTGCCTACCAGCGGGAGCAGGTTTCCGGGAGGGTCCCTTGTATGAGCTGCCCCCCTCAGGCTCTGCGCCTATCCCCATTCCGATCTGTCTGGTCAGCAGGTCAGGCCCAATCCCCCTGACGACACTGCAGGGCGCCCTCCATTCTTATGGCCCTGGTGTGTAAGTCCTCATAATCAGCAAGTGCTGACTACAGGGGTCCACAGTCCAGCAGGCAGCCCGAGCCAGGCACACTGAGGGTCCCAGAGAGCCCAGGAAGCTGCGGCTCAGGTCTTCCTGGTAAATGCTAGCATTGAGTACAGATGACCAGGCTCAACACACATCAGCCCCAACTGATCCACAGCAGCGCTGTCGTCTGTGCTCATGTAGTGGTCGGTGATTGCCGCATCTCAGCATCATGGGCAAGGCAGATGTCTCAGTTTGTTGGGGCATTCAGCATGACTCATGGCCCAGACCCAGGAGCTATTCCCTCAGATGTCCCCCATCATCGGCAGTTGGTCACGCCCGAAACAGGACGTCATTTCACGTAGCATTTTAATTAAGCACTGGGAGGCGAGAAAATTGTCAAATTTGCATTAGGCTAACCTCTGATGAGTGAGACTTGGAAGGGATGTCAATCAATCAATAATCAATCAATCAGGGAATTTTAAGCGTGCTACTCACAAGTGAGGGTCTCAAGGTGCTGAGGGGGGGTATGCAGATCGGTTCAGCCGAAGAGCCAGGTATTGAGGGTCTTCTTGAAAGTGTTTAGGGAGTGGGCGCGCCTGATGTCTGTCGGTAGCTCGTTCCAGGTTTTGACTGCAATGTGGGAGAACTATCTTCCACCTGTTCTGGCTCTGTGGATGCGTGGGGTTTCAGCTAGTGCGAGGTTGGCAGATTGGAGGTTTCTTTTGGGCACTTGGAAATGTTTTCTGTCATTGAGGTATTTGGGTCTGTAGTTGTGTAGGCATTCATTTGTAGACATGGGTGAGAATTTTGAAGGTGACTCTCATTTCCATGGGGAGCCAGTGGAGTGTTTCATCAACAATACAAATACATGAATTCATACGAGATACTGGTAATGTTTCCCCAATTTAAGAGTGGTTGAATTTTGTCTCTCTGCTCCGTGCGAAATTCCCTCCCACTACAGCTGCTGTTCCATCATTGTGTCACATCTAGCGTTTACCTCCCACAACCATGACCTAAGTGCCAAGAAAGCTTGGAATCTCGCTCTGAGAGCAGCTCATAAAAATCCTGTCAGTAAAGAGTCAGCAATGGAATTTAAGCAGGTGCAAAATGCTATAAGCAAGCTGTTTGGACAGAGAAGGCTAGGGGTGCAGATCAATTCTTGTTGACATTGTTATAGGAAAGTAAAAAAGCTAACTGAAAGAAATTATGGGCCCTTGTAAACTGAAAAGTAAATGGCCCTGGCAAAACCATCAGGGCAAACATTTCTGAACTTGAATGGTCATTTTTACTTTCTAGGCACTTTACGGCAAGTGATTATGACAGCCAGAACTGCCACGTCACTCAGCAATGAAGCTAGGCTTGCCCTACAGGTACAACCGAGGTTACCTCCCCTGCTACTTTCCAAAGGTCCCGAAGGCCAAGACCCTTCCATTATAGACTCACAATCTCAGACCAGCCAGTTCCACCAGGTTCTGGCCCACGACAAATCAGACTGGGCCCTTGGGCCAAGCAACCTTCCACAGACCCTTTTTAAGGAGGACATTTTTTTGAACCTGAAAACTCACCCGTTTTTTAAGTGCTGCCTAAGTAATACCAGATTCCTAGCACGTGGCCATCAGCCAACCTATCTTTATAGGTGGTTCCAAATCAAAACCCAGAAGCTATGGACTGATAATGTTCCTGGATAACGAAGAATATTTTCTTGCTAGTTTGCATTTGCAGGACCTGCTACAATGGGTCTAGTTAAGGGGGCTGCATCCTGAAGAACAAAATCAGGTTTATTAAAAAACATGGCACCCTGGAAAAGGTGATAATATCCCAAACCTTGTTGTAGTGCTGCTTTATTGATTTCTGGGCAGCATTTGACAGGGTTCCAAGGGGGCCCTTTGGAGAAAGTTGAGGAACTGGGGCATACCGCTGAAACTCCTTGAGGCTATCATTCAATTGCACACTAACACATCAATTTGCATCAATTTGGATAATGGTTATTGTGCATCCAGGAAAATTGCAAACTCACGGGGTAAGACAGGGGTGTCTGTTGGCCACCCACTTTTCCAATTGTCCATCTCTGACTTGCCTAGCGCCCTTGACACTCTCAACAGTCATCCCCAAAAGCTAGGAGGCAAACACATCAGCAATCTGCTTCATGTAGATGACTTAGCTTTGCTTGGTTACTCAAGAGTTGGGTTGCAGCGCCTGCCGAAGGTTTGGAGGTCAACCTAAGGAAACACCAAACCCATAACCCTGGGAGGAAAATCAGCAAAAGGGGGTGGGGGGGTGGATGGTGCTTTAATGAGATTAAGATCATGAAGGAACAGTTATACAATTACCTGGGGGTCATTCTTGACACAAGGTGCACCTTTGATCGCCACATGGGGGCAGTTGAAATCCAAGCATTGGCCCTCCAGTCATCTGGGATCTCAATAGGATTCTAAATGCCGGAGAGCTCTGGGCCTCCCACTTGAGTCAACATGCCTTCAAACAATGCAATAAAAACGTCTGCACCTCCTCTCACGCAAGGCCGACATAGACGTTTTAGCAAAGCATAAGCACTCCTGGGGCTGTAATTAATTCCTACCAGAAAATACAATTACCCTATTTGTCTTGCAGTACTTAAAACACAAAAAAGCAAGATGCATGTCCTTCAATCCAGGGGGAATGGCCATTTCTGAACTTTCTCTCTAGGTGGCGCCGGCCCTTGGAATCAACAAGGTGCAGGGAGTGTGGAATGTATGATGAATCCTTCCAGCACCTCACCTGCAGTGTCCCAGCCTTACATGAGTAAAGGACCAGAATGGAACTATCTCTTAAAGCTGGAATAGAATACCTGGGCATACGTTCATGTCGGCAGGCAATGATCACCTCTTAACCCTGATAAATTCACTTTGAACTTTTTACTGGTCATGTTCGTGGCTCTAGTAGTCAAGACGCTCTGCATCGACTGGTGCCAGTCAGAACACCTTACAGGATTGCCTGCTGGTTCCTCCTCGATAAAGGTGCCCCTTTTGTCTGAGCTAGTGATACTCAAAGTACAGCCCGGAGTCCTCATTCGGCCTTCCTGACCTCTACATGCGGCCTCCTGAGCAGGAGCAACACTGGGCTGCTGTTTCCTCAACTCAGCACTAACATTAAAAAAGTTAAATATACACACAGCAAGCACTTATTTCAAGGTCAGTTGCAGTTAAACAAAAGGAAGTAACTAGGCCCTTTACTTTAGGAACATCTTCATTTTTAAAGAGAGCAAATGTAAAAATAACATAGTCATTTTTAAATTCAAAAGTGTTGACCTGTAGAACCATTTCACCTTAGTAAATCAAATTATAGCAGTGCATTCAGAAGTGTTTTTTAAAAATGATGGTTTTCAAACATGAATTTAGAAACGTTCATTCTTCCCACCCTGACAAGAATGTCATTAGGGATTACATCCAAGCACATTAGATAGTTATGTACAGCACGCATCCTGAAGTCATGTATTTCGATGTCCTCTTATATGTGATAATGAAGAAAAAGGAGAGAAATTGAAATAAAACAATTGCCCAGGATCACACAATTTGGTCAAGTGGAAAAGCCGGGATTCATCCCATGTTTTCTGGTTTCACATTGCTCAATTGAGTTCAGCCAGTGGATATACTTTGCTTCCTCCACACCCACTTTACAACCCTCTCACCACTGGCATCAGTGCAGCCCTCGGTCACACCAAAGACCAAACTATGCGGCCCCCAGGTAAATGTTTATGATTGATTACCCATGGTCTGAACTATGCTCTGCAGGTCCCCAGTTAGAGCAATGTTTATTCGTTTTACTTGTTCAAACATGTGTTTGCTCATGAAATTTTACTCCTTGGTTACAGTGATGTTTACCTTTGAAATCTAATTGCAACTTTGCTGCTATTATAATAACTGTATTTTGCACTTTGCCATTATCAGCTATCGGAGCTATAGCTCTCAAAAATCTTCTTGCCGATTGCAAACTCCTAGGCGAGTGCTTGCTTGAGGCAAGGGCATTAAGCCCACACACTCATCCCCGTTGTTACCTTACACGGCACTTTGCGTTGAGTGGCGTGAGCCGCTGTTCAAGCCCCTTCTAGTCACCTCTCCTGCCCTCCTCTAAAGGGTGCTTTGCACTTCCTTGTATCAACCACAGGCCCTACTTTATTGGCTAAATGTTTGCCCTAGCACTGGCACCAGGTTTGGCCATCAGGTGGACTGTGGGCGCTCTCTTCCTTTCTTGTTTACGCTACAGCTGAATCGGCTCATGACAACTTGCTGCTACTTTTCAATTTCACATTTTGCACTTTGTTTTTAGTCTTTATAGATGGATCATGAGGCCGGTCGCAAGCGCTGCTCTGGGGATGATCTGTGGCAGTTCAGTACAGGAGAGAGGCCCCGCCCACTCCAGCACCCATATGTTTTACTGGCTTGTGTCTTTGTCCTTTGTAAATGTTGTCTTCTGATTGCTTAATAGTTTTGTTAGTCCCTCCTTAGTATGGCCATGTCATCATGTGTATCCTCCCATGGCTACTGGCCCCTCTACTTCAGTTCTTACACCGGAAGCACTATATTCTTTATTGAGTTTGTCCTACAGTAACATGCTTTGTTTAGATCAGCGCACTGTGCACGATTTCACTTTCGGGCTGCTGTGACAATGCCGTCCGCTTGTTGTCTCTTTTGTCCTCGAACAGGCCTCTCCTGTCAATTCCCCTCCATTGCAGGCACGTCTCTGGCCTTGCGGTGCTGCTAACTTCACTCTTGCTCACTTTCTGCCACATGTGACCACTCTCAGCTCACCTCTGCCCTCACCTGGGCCTCGGCCATGCACCAGGGCTTCTCCGCAGTGCTGGCCAGCCAGAGCTCCTCCATGCACCTTCAGCTGCATGCAGGCTCTCCCGGCTCATCTCCGCTCTCCCTGGGCGACTCCTCTTGGCTTCTCAGTGGTGCCAGTCGGCCAGAGTTTCTCCATGTGGTCACCCTCTTCGAGGCATTGCTCCACTCCACAGCACCTCACAGAGTAGGGACTAGGCAATGCGCAGTTTACCTCGGCCTTTGAGCAGGGGATCTCTGTGCTTCACCCCCGCAGTGTTTGATGTCACAGCAATCAGGTCATACCTTGCAGAAAAAGCCTGTCCTGGCCCGACTAGATCCCCAGCAGCACAGCTCACAGCACTCTGGTGAAGAGGTCAGTCCACCTCATCACCCATGTAGAGGTCACAAACTTAACGCTGGGCCGCTCACATGCAGGCCCTACTATACAGCACACAGCAGATAGATGCCACTTAAGTGGAGTTGCGTGCTTGGACCATGAAAGTTCACCTTGATTTCCTCAGATCCGTGCCCAGCCCCTTGGATGCATGTGGACACAGTGTCCCGTAGTGCTGGAATAGCTTACTATAAGGGGCAGTGCCCGCGAGGGTGGAGTCATCAGCAGGGCACAGAGGGCTTGCTCAAGGGAGAGAGGAAGGAGTGAGTACAGTCATTAATTTGAAAAACTGAACAGTGGCCCTTCTACTGCACTACATTCCGGGCAAATAAACTACATGAAACAAACAGTCTGTGAAGGGAACCACCTGTGGGCAACATGGTGCATGTGACTGAGCCTGTGGGTAAACCCTCAGTGGACTGAGGGTCAATCGGAGCTAAAAACATAATGCGTCTTGTAAACATGTAGGAGGTGTATGCCAGTGCCAAGGAGCAGAGGCGTGTGTGTATGGCAGAGGTGAATGGCGGTGAATGGCAGTGCCAGGGAGCAGAAGCTGTTTATATGGTCGCTGGTGCCTTTGAGGAATGGCCAGCCTCTGGGTGGAAGTACAGGGAGTATCGATCCATGCAATCTGTAGGGCGTCCACTTGGCTCTCACAGCATACTGAGGTACAACATACTGTTAAGCATTATCACTGTAGTAATGTTTCTGCTTTGCATTAGAGTTTGGGTACAGAAGTTTTGAACTTTACATTTTTCATCACAATTTTCATGTTTGTTATTTGCATTCATTTAATGAAAATAACAAACAGGAAAGATCTGATTAAAAATGTAAACGTTGTATTAATACTGTGATTGCTATTCGTTTGTCAAAGAACTTTCAGCTTTGGCACACCTAGTGTTGTAATGACAACAATAACCCTGGGCAGATTGCAGAGTTTCCTGCACTCAACGTTACGCAGAGATCGCGGAGTTCCTTACACCTCCCGGCGAGATGTTTCCCCGTTCCCGATCATCAACATCAAGTTGGCAAGTGCGAGCATGGAAAATCAACATTCCGGCGGGATTTCTCAATGTGGGGGGAGTCAGGTTTCTCATTGAGAGTGGTTGCGTATGCTCGCGACAGCTTGCTTTGAGAAATTGCCCATTTGCGTTGAGAAAGCTGCCGCTCGCAATGATTGTACAGCGGCAAACAAGGAAAGCAGGGACCGCTTGCACTGTGCATTGTGCCGTTCGCAATGATTGTACAGTGCAGACAAGCATCCGGCACTGTGCAATCACCGTGAATGGCATTTGTCTATTGTACTCCGCCGGTCACTTAGCTCTGCGTAGTGCAGCAGAGTTATTTTTTGCACTTTTGTGTAGTGCCGCGTAGTGCAACTCCGCAAACTACGCCCAGGGTTAGACAACAAGGGAGCTAGGGATAATGTCAACTCCTCCACAGTCATTACCTCATGTTGTAATGACTACTATAAGGATGAGTTAGATTCAGGGTAATAAAGATAACTGGTAAGTAACCTGGGCATTTACAAGCTTGTAGCCAACAAACACTGAGGTGCTCAGTGTCACAGCCCCTCATTGAGGAGGTCATACATCATTTCTAATACAAATAAATGCTCCTCATTTCAACATGGTGATGAATATGCAGCAAGCTAAAAGTTCATGTGCTGCTGGAGTGAACCAAGTGCCTTCAGGGGGTGGTCTCTGCCAGGGAGGTTAATTTTCCCCCTTGACACAGTCAAGTTAACTCATACCCACAGTCAAAAGCTTTAGGTATGCAATGTGGCAACAAGTCAACAAGTCACCTTCAATCCCTCCGAAATAGAGAAAGGCAGGAAAGGTAGCTACTACTGATGGACACTGAAAACAGGAGGCCAGAAGCACAAGGCAGATGATGGCAAAGGAATGCAGAGAGGATGGGCAGATGTCTAGGATTCGGGTTTGGCCTGAATCAAATATAAGGCAGCTGAAAGTGGGACTTAAAAGGGGGCAGCAAACTCGGATTCAAGGGGGTTTACCTGACATTATGATGTGTTAACCAGTAGTTTCAAACAAGCATTTGCATTGTAAGCATTTGCAATACAATAGGTCTCGCTTTTATGAGAGTTTGAACTATTGGCATTGTAAATGAATAGGCCTTTAATTTATGTTGTTTTTAAAACAGATAAATAAAAGGCATTGGCATTTACAATTCCAATAGCTTAAACTTTCGCAAATGCGAGACCTATTGAATTGAAAAAGCGTGCAATAAAAATAAAAAATGTTAGCAGAGAATGTGTCACACAATACCATTTGGGAACATAGTGCTTGGAGGATGTAATGAAAGCCTACCATGTAACAACACACGTAAAAGGGGGTGTCACCATGGGAGGTTACAAAAAGAGACAAGGCGGTACGAAGGAGCGACTACTAAGCCTTTTGATCAATGAATTGCCACAGTTTACAGTGGACAATGACACAAGCCACTGAAATATTTCAGCGGAGAGTGGGCGGAGCTTCAAGTTCCTATCTCATACAGCATGCCTTTCAGAGCAGCGCATGAGCTGCCCAGGCTCGACCTAAAAAGCTAGAGGTTTCCCATATTCCAATTACATTACAAAAATTGTCAAAGCCTATAGGTCTTGAACTTGTCAATTGTTTTTAGCCATGCTGTACAGCAATCCCTGATGCCTTAACAGGATGGTTAGTAAAAACAAACATAGAAAAAGTGCTATTTTGCGACAAGCGCATCATTTTGTAGATACGCACACTGTGCATGCACGCATCTCTACAAAATGGCGTGAGCACTTTTTATTTACTAAGTTAGATCTACAAATAAAAAAGAAGCATGACAGAGGGTGTTTTTTTAAAGTGCAGGTAGCACCATGGAGGGTGTGGATGGGGGAGGAGGCGCAACCAACATAGAAGTCAGAAGCACACAGAGGACACGGGTGGGGGAGAAGCAACAGGCAAGTGAGACAGCAAGGTGGACCAGATGAGGAGAAGCACATTGGGGAGAAATCAATGCGGGGGCAAAGTACACAAAGTGAGTGCAACATGGAGAGGGCAGGAGAGAAGCACAAAGATGACAAAGAACAATGCAGAGCACGAGCAACAGAAAACAAAACAAAGTACATACAACCGCTTTGACAATGTGTGTTTTTTAGCAATGCTGCAAAGCAATATCGCAGCTCTGCTGTATGGCGGAAAGTAAAAAAGTGCTATGATCCAGTTAACGCTTTCCATGTCACAGCACTTTTTTTTTTTACATCCAAAAGGCTGCTGTATAACATGGCTAAAAAACACACAGAAAGACGTACATAACTCTCACATATACGACAACTATTCGGCTTGTCAATGTTTTTTGTTGTTGGGAGGGGTGGTGTTGTGCGTGTCACAGGGCAAGCAAGAATGCGGTGAGGGAGATGGGTGAAGCAACAAGAAATATGCAAGCAACAAAGGGGCAAGCAAAAAAGCAGGAGGGGTCACCGTGCAAGCATGACGGAGCAGGCAATGATGCTGTAAGGGGACAACCAACAATGGGCAAGCAACAATATGGAAGGGGATACGGTGTACAAGCAACAACAATATGGGAGAGACAATAAAAACAAAATATTTTAATCCCAGGGCAAGCATCGGCAGGACATAAATCAAATTTAGCAATCAGTAATTGGTCCATGTTCAATGGAAGAGAGAAACAAACGAAGAGAAATTGAAACTGGCATACGTTGACCAATTAGGGGCCAGCAAATAAGACTGACAATGAAGTCAACGAATGGTAAGCAAAGGGTGTGCCATAAATGTCTTGCATAAATACAAATTACAATTACAATTAGTATGGATCAGTGATACTGAAAGTACGGCTCTGGGGCTGCTCCTGATCTTTACACGCAGCCCCCTGGGCAGCAGCATCACTGGGCTGCTGTTTACTCGACTCAGCATTACCATGAAGAAAAATGTTAAATATACAGCAAGAACTTATTTAAAGGTTAATTGCAGTTAGGGAAAGGTAGTAACTAGGCCCTTAACTTTAGGTACACCTTCATTTTTAAAGATAGCAAGTGTGTAAAAATACAAGTCTTTTCAAAATTCAAAAAGTGTATTTAATTGACCTCTAGACCTATTTCACTTAAGAAAATTAAATTATACCAGTGCATTCAGAAGTATTTTTCTTAAAGAGGTGTTTATCAAACGTGATTTCAGAAACGTTCATGCTGCCCCTCCCCACCCTGACAACAATGCTATTAGTGTTTATATCCAAGCACAGGAGCATGATAATGAAGAAAAAGGAGGGAATTTAAAATAAAATAATTGCCCAGGGTCACACAATTTGGTCATGCCATGATTCATCCCAGATTTTCTGGTTTTATATTGTGCAGTTTTGTTCAGCCACTAAATATACATGATTTGCTTCCTCTATACCGACTTTACACCCTCCCCATACCACCCCTCTCGCTGGCATCAGTGCGGGCCTCAGTCAGAAAAACAACCAAACTTTGCAGCCCCCGGGAAAATGTTTGTGAGTGCCCATGGTATAGATCATATTCTGCAAGGTGAGTTTAGCAACAGAAATTTGAAATGGAGAAAAAAAAATATAAACTCTCAATTATCGCCATGTCATGAGGATAACTTGCAATTAGCCTTGTTTATCCCAGCCAACAGAGGTAAATATATTGAAAGCCCCTGCACATTAAGGTGGGACAAAAACTAGAAGTCCAAGCATGCATTCTGCTGCTAGATGAAAACCCTGAACAACTATTAGGAATAGAATGACAAATCCCATTCTTAAACATTCCCACCCTGTTTACACAAATGTAAAACATGAGCGCACACGGGTACATAATATATACTTTCTGTTGATTACCATTACTTTTTACTGTTAATACAACGTCTGTAGAAGAGATGACAAAATAGTGGTAATCTGCGAAGACCATAGGAAAAAGTGACAATGTTGAAAGGCGTTGCTTTGTCCACTACATGTAGACGCGAGTTAACATTACAACTCTCTCTCCTCTTCCTGTTTGGCAGCATGACTGTGGCCCTTGTGACTGGCACGGCTGCCTGCGGGGCAGAGATGCCTCTGTAGGTGAAGAGAGGGGGCAATGTTGCCCGACACGCCTTGACTCGTGGGCTTTCATGTAACAAGACTGCATGCTGGGAGTTGGAGTCTAAGTTTACTCAGGCTCTCAAATATTTTGAATGGGACATGAAGCTCTTAGTCAGGCCCGGCTCCAGGAATTTTTATTTGGGTGGGCCAAGTGAGCATTCGGGTGGGCCACTGTGGGCCCGATTTGTCACTTATATGTCTAGCCAGGCCTGCTTCTGGGCCGTCCGATATCTCTTCCTATTCTTACAAAGCCCAATAAAATGCACTCTTTTCCAAATCTCTTTCTAAATGTTATCACTCTCAAAAAGTGTTTTTTTCCATGTAATGTCCCTTTGATGAGAAGAGGAGGTTTCTGTGGTAGGAGTATCAGGCAAGTGACACTACTCTGCAGCGCACTCCCTTACAGGCTTGAATATCCACTTTTCTACCACCCCTTTCCAGTGCATCTTATCTCACTGCTGACCTTGATCCACAGCCCCATACCAGCCACCATCCGGTTCCACTTTCAATATTCCTGATAACAAAAAAATTGCAAAATCACCTCCAAACGTGCAACATTGAATATAGCAGTAAATATAATTAGCACGCACTTTAAGGTATGTTCCACAGTTGCCCTAATGACTTCAATGCTAATTAAATAAAAACGCATTTGTAAATGACAATGCCATTTATTTATGTTTTTAAAACCAACACATATATAAAAGGCATTGTAATTTAGCAAATGCAAGACCTATTGGATTGCAAATGCTTGTTTTGAATCTCGCACCTCTCCTGGCCATGATGCTCCCTCGTCCTGTGGGGTCTTCAAATTCTTCACTCACAACCTTCGTTCATTGAGAGAGCACTTCTGTAATGAGGACACATGTGAATGGCAAATTACTTATATAGCACTTACTACTTCTGAGGAGGCATTGTGATTTAGGTGTTTCGGCTCTGAATGTACATCAAGTACAGTGTCTAGTGTGCCTTTTATTAAAGGGCTCTGACGTCAACTCAGACTACATGTGCACCATATAAAAGAAAATAAGCATTTCTGCAGTGTGAACCCTCTGGCTGTCCTTCAGACAGACCCTGTCACCACCTGTCCACAGCAAGCACTTATAAATACACGCCCGCTGTGCAGGCTTCCAGCGCGTAGGCCATGCAATGAATAAACATTACTGCTCCTAACGCATGTCTTCCCCGCATATCCACATCAGTGTTCCGACCTGCCGTTGGTTGTGAAGGGATTGTTGGGTGTAAAGTGATAGGTGCAGCATGCCAATGAAAAGCACAGGGAGGAGTATTTCTGTAATCGTGTAACCGAGCAGCGTGTGCCGGGTACACGATTACAGAAATACTCTTCCCTGACGAAGGGCACTATGATGCCCGAAATGCATCGGGAGAAACACTGAAATTGTTTGAGATTGTTTGGACATATTTGGAGATATATTGGATTGATATAAAAAGATTTATATCTAATTGGAAATAAATTATGTTGCTGGATTCAACTGTATATTTGATTCAGACGTGTTGGATTATAATTGTACAATGATTTAGATTCCACATTAGTGAGACATTTGCTGTGCTCAGAAGGACGCCCCCGAGCTGGGTGACGCTTCCTAGTTTGATTCCTGTCAGTCACTCCCCCATTATAAATCCTCTATGCAGTGCTGCAGCTGTGTCTCTTATCTCAATTGTATTTCCTCATTCTTAGTCCTCTAGACAGGCTGCTAGCTGCTTCTGTGGTCTCATCGGTAATTTCTCACTCTAAGTCCACTAAACAGACCTGCAGCTGCTTCTCTGGTCCCGTTGGTAATTCCCAAATTTTAAGACCTACAGGTATTGCTGCAGTTGCTTCTTTGGTCATGTCAGTAATTCCTCATTCTAAGTCCTCTAGCCAGTGCTGTAGCTGCATCTCTGGTCCTGTCGGTAATTCCTCATTCTAAGTCCTAAAGACAGTGCTGCTACCTGCTAGTCGGATATCATTGGTAATTCCTCATTTTAAGTTCTCTAGGCAGTGCTGCAGCTGCTTCTGTAGTCCCAGTGGTAATTCCTCATTCTAATTCTTCTAGTCAGTGCTGCAGCTGCGTCTCTCTTCCCAGCGGTAATTCCTCATTCTAAGTCCTCTAGCCGGTGCTGTAGCTGCATCTCTGGTCCTGTCGGTAATTCCTCATTCTAAGTCCTAAAGACAGTGCTGCTACCTGCTAGTCGGATATCATTGGTAATTCCTCATTTTAAGTTCTCTAGGCAGTGCTGCAGCTGGTTCTGTAGTCCCAGTGGTAATTCCTCATTCTAATTCTTCTAGTCAGTGCTGCAGCTGCGTCTCTCTTCCCAGCGGTAATTCCTCATTCTAAGTCCTCTAGCCGGTGCTGTAGCTGCATCTCTGGTCCTGTCGGTTATTCCTCATTCTAAGTCCTAAAGACAGTGCTGCTACCTGCTAGTCGGATATCATTGGTAATTCCTCATTTTAAGTTCTCTAGGCAGTGCTGCAGCTGCTTCTGTAGTCCCAGTGGTAATTCCTCATTCTAATTCTTCTAGTCAGTGCTGCAGCTGCGTCTCTCTTCCCAGCGGTAATTCCTCATTCTAAGTCCTCTAGCCGGTGCTGTAGCTGCATCTCTGGTCCTGTCGGTAATTCCTCATTCTAAGTCCTAAAGACAGTGCTGCTACCTGCTAGTCGGATATCATTGGTAATTCCTCATTCTAAGTTCTCTAGGCAGTGCTGCAGCTGCTTCTGTAGTCCCAGTGGTAATTCCTCATTCTAATTCTTCTAGTCAGTGCTGCAGCTGTGTCTCTCTTCCCAGCGGTAATTCCTCATTCTAAGTCCTCTAGACTCCTCAAGTAAAAAACAATATCATTTACAACGCCAATAGCTCTAACTTTTACAAATGCGAGACCAATTGCATTGCCAAATGTTTGTTTAGAGCTGTTGCCTGTTCTATAATGTTTGTCAACCTTAACTATGCTTATGGTTTAGGTGTGAACATTATGGTCACTGCACCTTCTATTGGTTGACAAAAGCTCTTCTTTTATGTCATGTTTCAGTTTGAGTGTGGCTTAGGCCTGTTCCCCTAGTCAATGTATGTATTTATTGTATGTACTGGTATGTTCCTAATAGTAAAAGAGATGTGCTTTTTTGATGTTATTCTTATATTGTATGTGGTATCATTAATTGTAATGGCTTTAATTAACCACACAATACATTTATATTGGTAAGTGCATGCTCTCCAGGACAGGATTTCTGCTACAGCAGACCCTTCTAGTACAAACTCCCATATGTAGTGAAGGTCAGCTCTTCCTATACATTGGGTGTGTGCTCTGTGCTGCTCCACACATGCAATGCATGCGTTCTCTGGGAGTGTGCACATATTCCCATGCTTGACTCTGCTTCAAGTAGATGTTAGTTTTAAAAATAAAAACAGGCCTGGGTGTGGCTTTTCGTCACAACCTCGGGTGACTTTGCTGATCGGTTTCAGTAATGCCCCTTGACATAGGGGAAGGCAAAGCAGGTTTTGTCCTGTAATAATTGAACCTTTTCAGCACAAAACATATTTTGTGGTGTTTAGAAGATAGTATGGGTTTCATTTTAGCTCTGGTGCAAAGCTTTAGTAAACCTGGGCCTAAGAGAGCACATGTGGGTGACATTAGGCAAGTAACAGAGGGAAGAGACCTCAGAGGACACATCAGCATCAAGAGGGGCAGAGCACCTCGGATAGGGGGGGAGAAACAAAGCACTATGGACAGTCCCACTTTTCATGTTTAACTAGAACTCCTTAAAGCTTTTACAAAATTTGAACTTTCGCAAACTACTTTTTATGTCTTCTGCCGGGTCACAAGAAACATATACTTCACTCAAACCCATATGCAGAAACTGAAATTGCAATTTGAAACAGAAAATGTATACATGAAATGCTTGCAAATGCCAGATTTGGATAGGCGGCATTCCCATCTGTAGTGTCATGGTGGGCAAAAAACAATGGATTAGAAAGTGACCCATAGGGCCATATGTATCATTCCAAATTGCGATCGCAATTTGGCTCAGTGGTATGTATTAAGGAAAAACAGCCTCGCAAAATAAGGAATCACAAAATTTGCGATTCCTTATTTTGCGATTGCATTTAAGGAATCGCAAATTGCTATTCCTTAAATGCAATGTAGGAAGCACAGAAAAAGTGCAATTTGGCCTTAAGGAATCGCAAATTACCACCAACTTCAAGTTGGCGGTAATTTGCTATTGCTCTGAAAATTTTACTTTTTTGCATTTTTCAAAGGGCAATGTGGTGCACATACATGCCCTTATGGCATGTATGTGTGCCACATGTGCACACATGCACATTTCCGCGGTGCAACAGGGTGTCCTTTTAACACCCTGGCACCCTTGAAATTGCATTCTCAATTTGCGATTCTCTAATTGAGAATTGCAAATTGAGAATGTCTACCCATTCATTCCTATGGGCCTTTAGGCCCGTTGGAATGAATGGGGAGGTATTCCTTAATTGCGAATCGCGATTTGCAATTCGCAATTACGGAATATGTAGGATTCACAAAATTATTTGCAAATCCTACATACATAGCATTTTGCGATTCTCAAATAGCGATTTGCTAATAATCGCTATTCGAGAATCGCAAACATTTATTTTCATACATATGGCCCTTAGTGACTAGTAGTGGCTGAGCCTCTTATGAGCCTCCCATCCATCACCGGTCTGTTTCTGAAGAGAAACAAAGGTCTTGACTGAGTAATTGTCGAAAATACATGTCATAAATAAAATGGTATTCACTCTTGTAGTACTTCTGGTGTGTTCTTCAATTTCAGGAGTGAGCCAGGAGTACTCTTGATTTACCCCTGCAAATAAGCCCAGACTATTACAATAGCGATTCCCACCAACTCCTTTGTGAATTGGTCCACATGTTTATGATGTGATTTAACAACACTGAAAAAAGCATATAAGATCTTTGGGAAGGGAAGGGCAAGTGTTCTCTACATTGGGCCTGATTCTGATGCGGTTAGGAAGGCCTCCTAACGGCATTTGCTCCTTCCAAATCAGATCGGGAACGTGTTTTCCCGACCGAGGGCCCAATTATGATGCGGTTAGGAGCATAGACTCCCATTGAAGTCAATGGGAGTCCAACCAAATCGTATCTGGAAGCATCCGGATGCATCGTACTCCGCCGGTCGGACTCTCCTGATCCCGAGTGGGTCAGAAGCTATTTCCCAACCGATTCGGTCGGGAAGCTTATCTAACCCGCATCAGAATCGGGCCCATTGTGTTGTGACTTTTGTTTTCTTTTTTGTTTTCCTGTTCTCATTAAAGGTGCAGCATCATTCGCTGCTTATGAATCACTTGACCATGGGCTGATTCAAGAAACCTTTGTTCTGACTTTCACTTGTAGTATGGCTGGTTTACTACTGCAATCCAGGAGTAACCCAACTGACCTAGAAGAGTAAGTCATATCTAGACATAGCAAGCTATGTGTAAATCTGCCCCAGTGTTTTGCAACTATTGAAGTATGTTGAATGTTTGATGTTTGTGGGCCATTGCCAATAAACAGCATTTAGATCAATGAACCATCAGTTTTCATGCAAAGTCCCAAGCGTTGTACTGTCAGTCTTGTGTTTACAGTTCAGCATGGCATCCTGGAGTTCTGGGCGAGTTTGTGGACTGCATCATCTCCTTCTCTACTTCTGGAAATGTCATATGATATTTCTTAGTCTCCCTTTATGGACTAATAATGAATATATCATTCTTCATGGGGGAATGGAGCTGCCTGTGCAAATGTAAGTTTTTTTAAACATTTTTCCCAATGAAGAAAACACAGTGACCACATTCCCACCTGCTGTGGGGTTGGTCTGTTCCCATTCACATCTGGAAGCTCTTGGCTAGTATAAGATTATGAGCATTTCCAGAACAACATATGCTTCAAATGCCGCGTGAGAATGCCCCTGGCTTTGGGGGGTTCCAAACTTGTGATGGAAACATGCCTTGGGACCCCCTCTTCCCATCCCTTGAGTGGAATCTACAAGTATAGATTTCTTGGCACTGGTAGCAGAGAAACCTGAGGTCGTGAATGCATTTACGCCTACTAGGATTCCTTGTGAGAATAAATGGAGGTATTTTCAGGCATATTAAGTATGCTTAAGAGCAAAAATACCCTTGTTAATAGCGCCCTCACAGGTTTTTTCTTTCAATGAGCAATGAATTAGGTGAAATAAATATTTACCATTCTATAGATGTTAACATTTCAAAACATGAAAAGAAATACATACCAGTAATATCATAAAATGTTTTGAGTGCCTTTAACGTTTGGCAGGCTATGTTTTGTGTTGGCGTGAAGTCAAGGATGAGGGGGCATTCATCGCCAACCTCCAACTTGCGGGGTGGAAAATTCTCCTGGAATTGTTTTATAGTCATATAGTCGGATGGAAAGTTGGTAGCACCAACAAAGTGCACCGCTTTCGAAAGGCTGGCATAAAAATCTGCTTCGGGTGCAGACTCGAACTGTAATCTGGGAAATAAAAACAAGGACAAAGGAGTCAGAGATGAAAATGACTCTTAAGCTAAGAACACACAATACAACTGCATACAGTGAAACTTGAGCACACTTGGAAGAATATGCACCAGTGACCTGGCCACCAAGAGCCTATAAATAAAGACATTTAAATCATGCAGCATTGTGTGATTGTGTGAGGAAGAGTACAATGCTGGTCCTCTCCATGTGCCATTGTTTCACTGCCAGACATCACCTAAACCGTGAATTGGCAACATGATTTATTTTTTTTATATTTGACCGCACTCATCCCAATGAGTTACCATCATTAGTGGTACCTAAGAGTGGGATGAGAAGACAATTTAAATAGACTTGTACTGCGAAGGAAGATAAGGACAAGGATCTTTGACAATAGCATAATACAAATCTATGGTAAATGCTCCCCCAATGTCTACCATAGACCCTACCAGCAGAATGGTTGATAATTGTGATGTTGTTCTGACAAACCTTGCGGTGCAAGGATTGTCTATGCTATTTCAGGGGCTGAGAGTGCAATTCTCGATGAGCAAGTGATGGACAAGTCTACCTTTTTTGCACTCCTGATCTCCCTGATGTTCAATGTGTTCTTGTATGTTTGAAGAAGACAAGCATCGTAAATGCCACACTGACATCCTCTTTCTACCAGCCATCCATGCCTCGCAAGCCATTCCCGTCACCTTCTACAACATCTGTTTTCTTCTTATCCAGCCCTAATGCTGGAACTCTACCTAACTTTGTGACTTTCTGCAGCTAAGCCATGGTCAAGCATTGAAGGGCAGAATAAGACCGTTTATTAAAGATCACCACAACCATATGCATCATGGATTCCAAGGAACGGTGATGGAATGGTTGTATCGCGGCTTCTACCCGTGGAATAAGCAGAGAAGACAATTCTATCTTCTTGAGTTAGGACTCAGCTTGTAAAGGCCCATGCTTCATTAATCCTTTGGAATCACTCTGACCAGGGCAGATGTGAGAGGACATTATTTTGGAGTTCAAATTCAGGGACAGTATCTGAAAAACCTTCACCACAGTCTTACTAATACAATTCGAATGCTAATATGATTTGGCGATGCTGTTCAATCACATAAATTGATGACATTCTGCAGTAGTTGCAGTTCTATACATGGAGGGGGCTGACACTGCACCATGAGCAGTGATTTTGTTAGATGAAGAAAAGAGAAGCATAGTGTATTATTCCGATTTATTTGAAATGTTATAGCAACGAATGACATATGCCTTATGTTTATCTCCTGGGCTTCTCCGCAGTGCTGGCCAGCCAGAGCTCCTCCATGCACCTTCAGCTGCATGCAGGCTCTCCCGGCTCATCTCCGCTCTCCCTGGGCGACTCCTCTTGGCTTCTCAGTGGTGCCAGTCGGCCAGAGTTTCTCCATGTGGTCACCCTCTTCGAGGCATTGCTCCACTCCACAGCACCTCACAGAGTAGGGACTAGGCAATGCGCAGTTTACCTCGGCCTTTGAGCAGGGGATCTCTGTGCTTCACCCCCGCAGTGTTTGATGTCACAGCAATCAGGTCATACCTTGCAGAAAAAGCCTGTCCTGGCCCGACTAGATCCCCAGCAGCACAGCTCACAGCACTCTGGTGAAGAGGTCAGTCCACCTCATCACCCATGTAGAGGTCACAAACTTAACGCTGGGCCGCTCACATGCAGGCCCTACTATACAGCACACAGCAGATAGATGCCACTTAAGTGGAGTTGCGTGCTTGGACCATGAAAGTTCACCTTGATTTCCTCAGATCCGTGCCCAGCCCCTTGGATGCATGTGGACACAGTGTCCCGTAGTGCTGGAATAGCTTACTATAAGGGGCAGTGCCCGCGAGGGTGGAGTCATCAGCAGGGCACAGAGGGCTTGCTCAAGGGAGAGAGGAAGGAGTGAGTACAGTCATTAATTTGAAAAACTGAACAGTGGCCCTTCTACTGCACTACATTCCGGGCAAATAAACTACATGAAACAAACAGTCTGTGAAGGGAACCACCTGTGGGCAACATTGTGCATGTGACTGAGCCTGTGGGTAAACCCTCAGTGGACTGAGGGTCAATCGGAGCTAAAAACATAATGCGTCTTGTAAACATGTAGGAGGTGTATGCCAGTGCCAAGGAGCAGAGGCGTGTGTGTATGGCAGAGGTGAATGGCGGTGAATGGCAGTGCCAGGGAGCAGAAGCTGTTTATATGGTCGCTGGTGCCTTTGAGGAATGGCCAGCCTCTGGGTGGAAGTACAGGGAGTATCGATCCATGCAATCTGTAGGGCGTCCACTTGGCTCTCACAGCATACTGAGGTACAACATACTGTTAAGCATTATCACTGTAGTAATGTTTCTGCTTTGCATTAGAGTTTGGGTACAGAAGTTTTGAACTTTACATTTTTCATCACAATTTTCATGTTTGTTATTTGCATTCATTTAATGAAAATAACAAACAGGAAAGATCTGATTAAAAATGTAAACGTTGTATTAATACTGTGATTGCTATTCGTTTGTCAAAGAACTTTCAGCTTTGGCACACCTAGTGTTGTAATGACAACAATAACCCTGGGCAGATTGCAGAGTTTCCTGCACTCAACGTTACGCAGAGATCGCGGAGTTCCTTACACCTCCCGGCGAGATGTTTCCCCGTTCCCGATCATCAACATCAAGTTGGCAAGTGCGAGCATGGAAAATCAACATTCCGGCGGGATTTCTCAATGTGGGGGGAGTCAGGTTTCTCATTGAGAGTGGTTGCGTATGCTCGCGACAGCTTGCTTTGAGAAATTGCCCATTTGCGTTGAGAAAGCTGCCGCTCGCAATGATTGTACAGCGGCAAACAAGGAAAGCAGGGACCGCTTGCACTGTGCATTGTGCCGTTCGCAATGATTGTACAGTGCAGACAAGCATCCGGCACTGTGCAATCACCGTGAATGGCATTTGTCTATTGTACTCCGCCGGTCACTTAGCTCTGCGTAGTGCAGCAGAGTTATTTTTTGCACTTTTGTGTAGTGCCGCGTAGTGCAACTCCGCAAACTACGCCCAGGGTTAGACAACAAGGGAGCTAGGGATAATGTCAACTCCTCCACAGTCATTACCTCATGTTGTAATGACTACTATAAGGATGAGTTAGATTCAGGGTAATAAAGATAACTGGTAAGTAACCTGGGCATTTACAAGCTTGTAGCCAACAAACACTGAGGTGCTCAGTGTCACAGCCCCTCATTGAGGAGGTCATACATCATTTCTAATACAAATAAATGCTCCTCATTTCAACATGGTGATGAATATGCAGCAAGCTAAAAGTTCATGTGCTGCTGGAGTGAACCAAGTGCCTTCAGGGGGTGGTCTCTGCCAGGGAGGTTAATTTTCCCCCTTGACACAGTCAAGTTAACTCATACCCACAGTCAAAAGCTTTAGGTATGCAATGTGGCAACAAGTCAACAAGTCACCTTCAATCCCTCCGAAATAGAGAAAGGCAGGAAAGGTAGCTACTACTGATGGACACTGAAAACAGGAGGCCAGAAGCACAAGGCAGATGATGGCAAAGGAATGCAGAGAGGATGGGCAGATGTCTAGGATTCGGGTTTGGCCTGAATCAAATATAAGGCAGCTGAAAGTGGGACTTAAAAGGGGGCAGCAAACTCGGATTCAAGGGGGTTTACCTGACATTATGATGTGTTAACCAGTAGTTTCAAACAAGCATTTGCATTGTAAGCATTTGCAATACAATAGGTCTCGCTTTTATGAGAGTTTGAACTATTGGCATTGTAAATGAATAGGCCTTTAATTTATGTTGTTTTTAAAACAGATAAATAAAAGGCATTGGCATTTACAATTCCAATAGCTTAAACTTTCGCAAATGCGAGACCTATTGAATTGAAAAAGCGTGCAATAAAAATAAAAAATGTTAGCAGAGAATGTGTCACACAATACCATTTGGGAACATAGTGCTTGGAGGATGTAATGAAAGCCTACCATGTAACAACACACGTAAAAGGGGGTGTCACCATGGGAGGTTACAAAAAGAGACAAGGCGGTACGAAGGAGCGACTACTAAGCCTTTTGATCAATGAATTGCCACAGTTTACAGTGGACAATGACACAAGCCACTGAAATATTTCAGCGGAGAGTGGGCGGAGCTTCAAGTTCCTATCTCATACAGCATGCCTTTCAGAGCAGCGCATGAGCTGCCCAGGCTCGACCTAAAAAGCTAGAGGTTTCCCATATTCCAATCACATTACAAAAATTGTCAAAGCCTATAGGTCTTGAACTTGTCAATTGTTTTTAGCCATGCTGTACAGCAATCCCTGATGCCTTAACAGGATGGTTAGTAAAAACAAACATAGAAAAAGTGCTATTTTGCGACAAGCGCATCATTTTGTAGATACGCACACTGTGCATGCACGCATCTCTACAAAATGGCGTGAGCACTTTTTATTTACTAAGTTAGATCTACAAATAAAAAAGAAGCATGACAGAGGGTGTTTTTTTAAAGTGCAGGTAGCACCATGGAGGGTGTGGATGGGGGAGGAGGCGCAACCAACATAGAAGTCAGAAGCACACAGAGGACACGGGTGGGGGAGAAGCAACAGGCAAGTGAGACAGCAAGGTGGACCAGATGAGGAGAAGCACATTGGGGAGAAATCAATGCGGGGGCAAAGTACACAAAGTGAGTGCAACATGGAGAGGGCAGGAGAGAAGCACAAAGATGACAAAGAACAATGCAGAGCACGAGCAACAGAAAACAAAACAAAGTACATACAACCGCTTTGACAATGTGTGTTTTTTAGCAATGCTGCAAAGCAATATCGCAGCTCTGCTGTATGGCGGAAAGTAAAAAAGTGCTATGATCCAGTTAACGCTTTCCATGTCACAGCACTTTTTTTTTTTACATCCAAAAGGCTGCTGTATAACATGGCTAAAAAACACACAGAAAGACGTACATAACTCTCACATATACGACAACTATTCGGCTTGTCAATGTTTTTTGTTGTTGGGAGGGGTGGTGTTGTGCGTGTCACAGGGCAAGCAAGAATGCGGTGAGGGAGATGGGTGAAGCAACAAGAAATATGCAAGCAACAAAGGGGCAAGCAAAAAAGCAGGAGGGGTCACCGTGCAAGCATGACGGAGCAGGCAATGATGCTGTAAGGGGACAACCAACAATGGGCAAGCAACAATATGGAAGGGGATACGGTGTACAAGCAACAACAATATGGGAGAGACAATAAAAACAAAATATTTTAATCCCAGGGCAAGCATCGGCAGGACATAAATCAAATTTAGCAATCAGTAATTGGTCCATGTTCAATGGAAGAGAGAAACAAACGAAGAGAAATTGAAACTGGCATACGTTGACCAATTAGGGGCCAGCAAATAAGACTGACAATGAAGTCAACGAATGGTAAGCAAAGGGTGTGCCATAAATGTCTTGCATAAATACAAATTACAATTACAATTAGTATGGATCAGTGATACTGAAAGTACGGTTCTGAGGCTGCTCCTGATCTTTACACGCAGCCCCCTGGGCAGCAGCATCACTGGGCTGCTGTTTACTCGACTCAGCATTACCATGAAGAAAAATGTTAAATATACAGCAAGAACTTATTTAAAGGTTAATTGCAGTTAGGGAAAGGTAGTAACTAGGCCCTTAACTTTAGGTACACCTTCATTTTTAAAGATAGCAAGTGTGTAAAAATACAAGTCTTTTCAAAATTCAAAAAGTGTATTTAATTGACCTCTAGACCTATTTCACTTAAGAAAATTAAATTATACCAGTGCATTCAGAAGTATTTTTCTTAAAGAGATGTTTATCAAACGTGATTTCAGAAACGTTCATGCTGCCCCTCCCCACCCTGACAACAATGCTATTAGTGTTTATATCCAAGCACAGGAGCATGATAATGAAGAAAAAGGAGGGAATTTAAAATAAAATAATTGCCCAGGGTCACACAATTTGGTCATGCCATGATTCATCCCAGATTTTCTGGTTTTATATTGTGCAGTTTTGTTCAGCCACTAAATATACATGATTTGCTTCCTCTATACCGACTTTACACCCTCCCCACACCACCCCTCTCGCTGGCATCAGTGCGGGCCTCAGTCAGAAAAACAACCAAACTTTGCAGCCCCCGGGAAAATGTTTGTGAGTGCCCATGGTATAGATCATATTCTGCAAGGTGAGTTTAGCAACAGAAATTTGAAATGGAGAAAAAAAAATATAAACTCTTGTAGTGAGTTCTCTCTGAATACGTACAGGCATTGTTAAGTTAGCATAACCACGTTAGATGTTAGAAAGCCATCTTTTTGCTTTTGCACACGGCACTGCGTTTACATGTTATTTCTTAAAACAAACTGTTGACTCGAGACTTGCTTCGCACAGGCGCGATCTGTTGTTACTATCCCAAGCTCTGCGCAGCGACCTTGGTCTGTACATGGTGTGACAAACAGTCTGGGTTATTACACAATGCATGTTTTTCGCTCTAGGTTGATCGGCCCACTATTTAGCCATAACACACGCGCAGCTGCAAATGCCTGAAAATTAGTGCTTTTAGTATCACAGACATCATGTTTATTATTCAGACCGAAGACGAGCCTTCCTGCGAGAAGTCTCCTGATGCTCCTGTGATGTGATTTCACTAAGCTGATCTTTGAGGTATGGGGTCCCCTATTCAAGCCTAAGAGACCTTCTATTAGCATAATAATAATATTAGCTTCTTAGTAAAGGGAAGGTGGTAGTATCCACTGACATTATAATATGATCACCCCTTTTATATTCTATGGTATTGTAACTATGTTGCTGGTTTTGATATTAATCATTTGTCTGCTTGTATTAGCCAAAGTACTGCATCTTAGGACACGTGGTCTATAAAAATAAACCCCTTTTATTTACAACGTGTCTCTGTTGATTATTGTTGTGGACTGATGTGAGAATAATATACGAACAGGTATTTCCGATTCCCACCATTCCTGAGTATGTACTGAGTCGCTTGTTCTGGGTTGTCTACACATTGGGACCGCCGAGCTAAATCTCGGATAACTAATGGGACACTTATGCTAGCCGGATACTGGGTTCTGGGTTCTGAGGTGAGTTTCTGGTACACCACAATTCACTGAGGTCCTGGGGTTCTTCGCATAGTTCTGTGTATCAGCAGAATCCCTGCAACATGGCGCACCTAACGTTTGGTCTATGAGTTGAAACGCCTTAGTAGTGCTTACATTTAGTCCACAGCACCCTCATTCTTGTTTCCGGATAACAAGTCTGACGGATTTCAAACCTACCTAGTTCTATTGATATAGGTTCCTTCAAGCTTGATTATTAAAAAGGTTATTGAACCCTTGTGCTACTGAATACTTGAAGTGTAGCTTGTCCTTATGGCAATTAATATTGCGGCGCATAGCCGTGCGGCCCTGAAACGTCACTTGACGCAGTATGGGGTGCCGGACGCGGGCATGGACGTCATCTTTGTGGTGGGAGCCGATGCGGCTCATCCCTTTGAGTTGTTCTACTCTTGGGTGACGATTCCGGCAGTCAGTGGTAATGATAATACATTTCATTCTTACACTGCCACTGCCGTGCCTGCCGCCTATGCGCCTTATAGGACACAGGAGATACCAATATCTGCTTGGCAACATCAGATTTGGTTTAATGGCGCCCTCCCCCATGTGGTTATACCGCCGAGAATGGGCCCTTTATCAATTGCGGGGGCCACTTGGCCGGTACTAGCCGGATTTACGCCTCATCCCCGTTACCTCACGGTGACGGTGGATGAATTGCGTGTACTACACACTGCCCTTATAACAGTATATAGGGCGTTAGTGCAGTATGTGTCGCGCACTGTACAGGCGGGGGCGCCTGTTAGTGCGGGACAACCTAGTGATCGCCACGCGGTGGTCATTAGTCCTGTTATGGTCAATTCTGTTGTGGGCAAGCGCCCCCTCACAAGGGATGATTATCCTTTTTGGCTTGCTGAAAAATTTGACCAAATAGAGGCGGTGTATCCGCATACAACTCCTGTGGAGAAACACAGGATCCTCACCATTAGTTTGCCTAAAGACTTAGTTCCCCATATAGATGACTGTGTATCCTGGGGTAAGATTTTTGCTGCGACGTACGCGCAGTGCTTCGGCACTCCGTCTATGTTACAGCTGCCCTCCATCATTAAACAGGTTCAAGAGGACCATGGAGCGGAGTCTGCGATAGAATTGGGGATGCGGCTCCTCGGAGATTTTGGCCTGGTGGCTACCATGATAATGGGAAACCTTAAGGGTGATGCGTTGCACTTTCAGGTTCGTAATGAACTGAAGAAGGTTGCTGAAGAGGACAAGCCGCAGGAATTTGCTAAAATAATCGCAGAAGCATATCGTGATTTGGGTCGTAGCTCTTTAGGAGTTAAGCCTGTGATCAAGAATCCCGATTCTAAGCAGCAGGGTAAGGCAGGAACTTCTGGTAAGGATGAACGACCCTTTTTTCCAAAACAAAAGTGGCCGTTTAAACAACAGGGCAAGCAGCAGCAGAAACAGGGCTCTCGGCCTGCCTCTCCCGTACAGTCAAGTAGTGAACGCACTTATGATCTGCGAGATCGTGCTACTATTAAGTCTCCTGATAGATTTCAGGTTTCTGAACCGCGTTCTCCTCGTTCTTCACAGGAAACATCGGCTACACAGTCTGGTGGCGGAGGCGGTGGCAAAGGTCGGGGTGCTCCACAACAGCGTGACCAACCCCGACAGACTGAGGGTAAAGGCAAGCAGGACGAGTTTGCTCGACAAAGACCCCCGTTTCAGAAGAAGAAAGTGGCGGCTCTGACGGCAACATATGCCTCAGATAGTGCGGACACAGCTTCAGAACCGGACATGGGCGCTGACGCTACTAGACAGCGCAGCGGAAATTACCATAGTCCGTCAAGCTCTGCGTCCATTTCTGGCGGCGACAGCAACTGATGAATTGGTTACTGTTGAAACAGCTGACACCAGAGTGGCTCCCCCTGATAGACTTTATGAAATAGTCTTATTAATAGAGGGTGACATACAACGTACTATAAAAGGGATTTTTTGGGATAATCTGACCACCACCTATGATATCCTCCTAGCGGAGGCAGATTGGCCCCCGGCCTTCATTTTGGAAGCTCCTAGAGGGGAGGAGAAAATCCTCCCGTCCTTTGCGCACACGGTGCCTAAGGACCAAGCTGAAATGTACGCTGGTGAGTGGGCGCTGGCGCTTGCGCCAGCGGTATATCGTACTCAGGTGGGTTGGGACCGGTTGTCTCCCTGCCATGAGATTCCATTGCGGTCTATGCCCCAGCCTCAGCCCCAATATCCCATGCGTCGTGAGGCTAGACCTCACGTCGCGGCGATCCTTGAACAATTGGAATATCAGGGTGTAATTGAAACATGTGTGTCCCCTATGAATAACCCTTTATTCACTGTGACGAAGCCTGACGGCTCGTACCGTTTAGTTTTGGATTACCGGCACCTAAACTCCCATTGCCGGACCTGCGCGGTACAAAATACACATAGCTCGGCTCTAGTCGACAGTCTCGTGCGTAAACGATTTAAAACGACACTTGACATTTCCAATGGCTTTTTTAGCCATAACCTGTCCACACTGAGTAGCCAGTGGACAGCGTTTACTTCGGGCGGTAAACAAAAACAGTTTACGAGATTAGCCATGGGCTACAAAAATAGCCCTGGCGTCTTTTCCGCTCGCGTGGTTTCCCTCTTAGAAAGAATAGACCCCGAGGCATACTCCTATGTTGACGATATCTACCTCACGGATGACGAGCTGTTGCCGCATCTGTCTCGAGTCGACAATATTGTAGTGAGTTTTGCTGACTATGGCTACAAATTCAATTTTGCGAAGTCTCACATCGCGGAATATACAGTGTTGTTTTTGGGCTACGAGCTCAATAATGAAGGGAAGGGGTTAGCTCCCCACTTTCTGGAGAAGTGCGCATGCTTGAGTGCGCCAACGACACTAAAGAAATTACAATCTCTACTGGGCTTTCTGAATTTCGGCCGTACGTACATTCCTGATTATGCCCAGCGTATCAAGCCGCTTTACGCCTTGGTACAACCCACATTTTCGAAGTCTAGCTGGCAGCTGGAACATTCTAAAATTTTACAGTCTTTACAGGCTGACCTTCTTGCTTCACAATATTTGCTGACACGTGATAACCGCACCAACCTGGTAATAAGAATAGTGCCAGGCGCCGTGGGTTTCACGTATTTGACGTTTAATGAGGGCGATACAGTCCCCATTGCGTACAAATCCCACTTGTACACCTCTGCTGAATTACGTTTTTCCGCGGTCGAAAAAGTTCTGACTGCTGTACAGATGGCGATCCTTAAAGAACGCGCACTGTCACATGGGAAACAGATTCTGGTTGTAACACCCTATCCCGCCTTAGAAGCGGTGACAAAGGCAAGTGTACCAAATTCCAAAGCTTTGCATCCTCGGTGGATACAATGGGCCACAACACTGACGTCGCCAGACGTCACCTACATCTTTGATGCCTCATTACAGACTCAAGAGTTCTTGCAGTATGAATTCGTTCATCCGGCTCCTCTGTCTTTGCGCCCGCTCGAAGAATACCATTGTGTCATATACACTGACGGGTCTGCGCAGCCCGCAATTGGATCAAAGCACGCCTACTCAGCGGCTTGCGCAATTGTCGTAGGTACTTTCGTAAATGGTGAATTCCAATCTGATGCAGTGCATACGCAGTCATTGGGCGATTGTACCGCGCAATTGGCGGAGCTTCGGGCTCTAGTGCTTGCACTGGAGTTTGCCGATCCCCGAGTCACTACTCTAATTGTGAGTGATTCTTTCTACTGTGTCCAGTCCTATAATGACAATTTACACTTCTGGTCTCAGAATGATTATCGAGACACGAAAGGTGGCACAATTAAGCATAAAACGCTTTGGGTTCGAGTGGCAGACTTTAAAGAACGTCTCCCACTCGTGAATGTAATTCACACTCTTGGTCACCAACGACTTGGTGTCCATGCTGTCGGCAACGGCTTGGCTGACGAGGCAGCAAAAACAGCAGTGGCTACATACTTAGTGGCAGCAGTAACCAGATCAAAGAGTAAGATTGATGATGACATCTTGGCAGCTATTGCTGCTACAGAAAAGGGAGGCGATTACCCGAAGGGTTTTCCTTCTCGTTACATTTACCATTTAAGTCCTGATAATGTCCCATTAGTGAGGATTAACGACGTTGGTGATAGAATTATTCCCAACGCGGACTGCAGACCCGCACTGATTCTGGCTGCTCATGAGGGGTTGGCGTCAGCCCACGCCGGAGTGTCAGCCACTATATCTCTGCTACAACAACGTTACTGGTGGTTCGGTTTATATAAACAAGCGCGCGCTTATGTTCTCGATTGTGACATTTGCCAACAGATTAAACCTTCTACTGTTGCGCGCCCATCACAAACACAATTGTACATATCCAATAAACCATTTGGTTGTGTTTATTTGGATCACTGCGGTCCTTTTTCTTCTGATACTGCGTACAAGTACATCTTGGTTGCAGTGGATTCGTGCACACGTTTTCTGTGGGTATGGCCACAAAGGAGTGCTGACTCGCGGACTGTCATCAGAGATTTGCGTGTCTTTGTGGGAACTTTTGCGTGTGGTACCTTCCATTCTGATCAGGGCCCTGCGTTTGCCTCTAAGGCTTACAAGGAGGCTATGAGAAATTTGGGGGTCCTAGTCAAATTTTCGTCCCCCTACCGACCTGAGGGTAATAGTGTGGTGGAGCGAATGAACCGTGACTTAAAGCAATCATTGACAGCCCGTGTTTTAGGCACAGGCCGAAACTGGCTAGCCCATTTGTATAACGTCCAACGTGCACTTAATAATCTCCCTAGAAGGTCTCTGGGTGGGCGGACCCCGTACATGATGCTCTTCGGAATAAGAATGTTTGTACCAGACCTTGATGGTCTAGACATGGCGGCGTCGACCGCACCCTTTGACGTAGATGATCACTGTGCTGTTTTACAGACTCTGCAAGAAGCCAGAGACACTCTATCGAAGGAACACATGCCCTCCACATCTGAAGCTGAAGTTCAGATTCCGGTAGTCGGCTGGCTACCCCGAGTTGGTGATCTGGTCCGTGAGAAGGTGGAGAACAAGAAGGAGTTCGGCCCCTCTTATCGTGCACCAGTTCCAGTGCTTGGAGTGCAGGGTACAAGAACAGTCGTTTTACCTCCACTTCCTGGTCGCAAAGAAAACAGGTACATCTCTATTGACAATGTCAAACTTCAGCGAGTGGCCGATACTTCTTAGTGTGACTCCAGCAGTTTCATGCCAGACGCTGCAAAGAAATTCAATGTTGACTCTTGCTTCTAACACCTTGCCTGATGTTGCCATCGAGATGCAATCGGTTACTGATCCCTTGTTGATACCATCGGCTGGTGGTTTGCCCGAAGAGACTGAGTATGCTTATCCTACACGTGGTCCCTCACCTGTTTTACAATCTACGGCGCTTGGACAGTCCCGTTTCTCCTTTGACACTAACTCATTGCCCTCAAGCCCCCCATCGAACATTGCAGTTTTTTTCAGCTGGTTTAAGAGACATTTTTTGATTGCCCCTTGGACATACATTTGGCTGTTGCTTTTCAGTGTTTTTTTGTTTATGTCCATTGGATTTGTAATAGTTTTTTTCCGTCTTGTGGATGGCCACTATCTGAGTGAGAGATCGACAATTAGACTTATCAATGGAACTTTGGCCCCCCACTCCTCGTCCCACATCATGAAGAGGGACCAGACTTTTGTGAATATTACTGCCTGGCCCGTCTTGGATGGAATCGCATGGGATGCTGTTAAATTCCAAATTCATGGGCCTACAGAGGTCATTAATGTACCTAATGTATTTCGTGTTTCTATGGGTGATGTGGTTAGGCAGAACATACGTTCTGATGATTGGGATGTACACGCCATTGAATCACTGTTTTCTGATTTGAAATATTATGCCGCTTTTGATGCTGAAGATTTATACGAAAATGCGGCTAATTATGCGGAACAGTATTGTTTTCAACATTATGGCAATCATTTCCTGCATAAAGCAAATACGTTTAGAAATTTTGTAAATTTTACCCAATGGGAACACTGTCCTACTCCCGAATTCGGAAGTTCACAAACACTGGTTAACAAGTATTCATATTTTACCGATTTCAGTGTTTCCAACCCGGCAGCGTTTTATTTTAAGGTGCTGCCTGAGTCTGCCGCAAAAGTTAGACTGACACACACGAAGCTACTTTATTCTAAGTCCTTCATGGACGAGTTGTCAATCAAAGGTTATGATGTATGGAAGGCTACTATTGATCTAAAGTCGGTTTGGGGTTCCAAGCCGTGGCAGGTACAGGGTACAGAGGCTTTACATCGTGCCTGTCTTATACCAAATCATATTTTATTTTTAAATTCATCCATCTTCCAAACCACCTGTTTCGGATTGGCTACTTCTAAACAATTAAAGTCACCTTCTGTGCCAGATCTGGGCGCTTATCCCAATTGGGATAACCACACAGATCTGTCCCGCGCTGCTTTGCAATCCTTAGTTTCAAATACATCTTTCAATATTTCGAAAGTTGATAGTGAGGGTTGGTTAATTTGGCAAAGCAGTTCAGATATCTGTCAACGACGTTTTCTGGGACTGAAACCGGGATATACTCAAGAACGTGTAGACCCTCGGTTTGAGTCGTCACATACTGTCACTACATACTCTGTGGGCAAGTTATGTCAATCTTGGCTGCGACATTCCACTTTGGCGTCTGTCAAGGATCACTTATCACAATTACATGACAGAATAGATTTGAATGATTTTGTTAAGGGTCCTGTGAGCGGCAGAACCAAAAGGTGGGCGTATGCTATTTACAACGAAGTCTGGAAGTTGTCACAGATTGAGGCGGCTTCCAGATTGAGAGCTATTGACCAAGCAAACATGGAGAAGGTTTTAGCCGTTATAGATAATAGCATTAGCACTCTCTCTTCTAGGATTTATACATTAGATAATATTGTTTCGTCAGTTGTTGATATTGTGCATGATGATATGTCTGTGTTATATCATGGTCAAAACCAGTTGCGTTCTGTTATGCAGTTTGCGTGGACATTGCAGACGTTAAAGGCAGGGAGGGTCCCTTGGGACTATTTGAACACTACATCGTTATTCCTTCCCTTTAACCTTACTGACAAGCAGCGCTTTATGTCCATGAAGGATGCTACATATTCATTGTTACATATTGAAAAATTAGAGCCATTGCCCTTCTCAGTAGCGGAGATCAATTCGGCTACGTGGCTAGCACACGGATTGATAACTCTCCCTTTTGCGCTTTTTAAGTTTACGTCTTGTATGAAACATTATGCTTTAGGTAGATATGAACCGCTAGGCACCGCTTTCATACACGAGGTTTGGTCCCTCCCCTTTACGTATAGATGTACTAGGGACGGAACTGAGGTTTATTTGAAAGGCGAGGAATGCACCACGTCACCAGACCATTCCTTGGTTTGTAGGCACATTCAATTACACGGCGCGTGCAATGTACAAGCCCCGAATTTGGCCTGCGTTCTGCGAGGTATCCCAGTGCCTATGATTACCCCTTCTTTCAAGCTGCTTGCTAACGGTAGTTATTTAATTTTGAATACTGAAGCTTGCTGTGGGATGTTAGTGGGAATCCCATACATAGTAACTGTCTCGCAGAAAGTTGTCTGCTGCAATAATGTTCTCTTTCCACCCCCGCATGGGCGGCTGGATGTTTCTATCTGGCCTTCGATTCCAACCTTGAAAGCAGAGTTCAACCAGTTGAGCAGAATAAGAGCCTTATTGTCCCAAAAAGAGGTGTCTTTGACTTCCTCTCGTGAAACATTCGACCTTCACGTTGCTAATACGCGCACAGAGGTACAGGCGCTTCTGAATACTGACCTCCCCCTACATTTCGGCTCTTTGATCCAAACTATTTTTAATGCCTCGTCCACGACCGGCCTGGCTCATTTTTTTAAACTTGTGGGCTCGGGTCTCGTGACCTCTTTCCAAACTATTTTTGGTGTGGTTCCGGGCTTTTTTCATTCCCTGTTCTCGAGCATCTTTGGAGGTGTTCCGCTACTTCTGGCGCTAGCGGCAGGTGTGCTGCTTTTCCTTTTCATTCTACGAAATGGCTGCTCCATCTGTGCCACTCGTGCACCTGTCCCGCCTGCAGCTTCTTCGGGATAGGATGCTTGACTTTTATGGAACTCTGCCGTTGGCGACTTTAAGCCTGGCGTATGGATTGTCCTTCCGATATTGCTACTTCACCTGCGTACAGCCTGTGCTACACTGCCTGGATTGCCCCTTTGAATGGCCTTTGGATTTGTGCTTGACCAGCCTGGTGTCTCCGGTGCCGGATTTCGATCGACTAATGAGGCCCTTAGTGTCTCACGAGTTGACCTGTTCTGGTGTCCGGATAATGGCGTGTGGAGCAGCACATGGGATCCTGGGTAATTGGGACATCTCTACAGCTGCCTGCAACTTCTTGGCTATGAGCTATTTGGAAGTACATTCCGGGTGCCCTCTGATCGTGCTGGAAGCTCCGCTGATTGAAGAACACGTGTGTTCCTTCTCGTTGATGGATTGGATGGCTGAGACTTTCGCTGGCCCTGCAAATGATTTTTTGTTGGAAGCGGTTGCCACATATGCTGCCTATACATTCATGGATTGACTGAACTATCGTCCTTGGCGCCTGTCGCTCCTGGACAGCACCCTGCCGCGGCATTTACTTTTTTTGCTTTCTCCATGATGGTTGTTTTGAGTTTTTTTTTTTAATTGATTATATTTTTTTTCCGGACACCACAGTTTCCCCTGTTGCTTTTCAATTTTTTTTTCGTTTCAGACTTTAACTCATTCTGAACCTTTGAATTGGTTACGCCTTGTTCTGCTCTGACGAAACTGAACTCTGCGTTCTCTCTTTTCTTGCCTACTAAATAGTGCTTCGATCAAGGGGGCGTGTAGTGAGTTCTCTCTGAATACGTACAGGCATTGTTAAGTTAGCATAACCACGTTAGATGTTAGAAAGCCATCTTTTTGCTTTTGCACACGGCACTGCGTTTACATGTTATTTCTTAAAACAAACTGTTGACTCGAGACTTGCTTCGCACAGGCGCGATCTGTTGTTACTATCCCAAGCTCTGCGCAGCGACCTTGGTCTGTACATGGTGTGACAAACAGTCTGGGTTATTACACAATGCATGTTTTTCGCTCTAGGTTGATCGGCCCACTATTTAGCCATAACACACGCGCAGCTGCAAATGCCTGAAAATTAGTGCTTTTAGTATCACAGACATCATGTTTATTATTCAGACCGAAGACGAGCCTTCCTGCGAGAAGTCTCCTGATGCTCCTGTGATGTGATTTCACTAAGCTGATCTTTGAGGTATGGGGTCCCCTATTCAAGCCTAAGAGACCTTCTATTAGCATAATAATAATATTAGCTTCTTAGTAAAGGGAAGGTGGTAGTATCCACTGACATTATAATATGATCACCCCTTTTATATTCTATGGTATTGTAACTATGTTGCTGGTTTTGATATTAATCATTTGTCTGCTTGTATTAGCCAAAGTACTGCATCTTAGGACACGTGGTCTATAAAAATAAACCCCTTTTATTTACAACGTGTCTCTGTTGATTATTGTTGTGGACTGATGTGAGAATAATATACGAACAGGTATTTCCGATTCCCACCATTCCTGAGTATGTACTGAGTCGCTTGTTCTGGGTTGTCTACACATTGGGACCGCCGAGCTAAATCTCGGATAACTAATGGGACACTTATGCTAGCCGGATACTGGGTTCTGGGTTCTGAGGTGAGTTTCTGGTACACCACAATTCACTGAGGTCCTGGGGTTCTTCGCATAGTTCTGTGTATCAGCAGAATCCCTGCAACACTCTCAATTATCGCCATGTCATGAGGATAACTTGCAATTAGCCTTGTTTATCCCAGCCAACAGAGGTAAATATATTGTAAGCCCCTGCACATTAAGGTGGGACAAAAACTAGAAGTCCAAGCATGCATTCTGCTGCTAGATGAAAACCCTGAACAACTATTAGGAATAGAATGACAAATCCCATTCTTAAACATTCCCACCCTGTTTACACAAATGTAAAACATGAGCGCACACGGGTACATAATATATACTTTCTGTTGATTACCATTACTTTTTACTGTTAATACAACGTCTGTAGAAGAGATGACAAAATAGTGGTAATCTGCGAAGACCATAGGAAAAAGTGACAATGTTGAAAGGCGTTGCTTTGTCCACTACATGTAGACGCGAGTTAACATTACAACTCTCTCTCCTCTTCCTGTTTGGCAGCATGACTGTGGCCCTTGTGACTGGCACGGCTGCCTGCGGGGCAGAGATGCCTCTGTAGGTGAAGAGAGGGGGCAATGTTGCCCGACACGCCTTGACTCGTGGGCTTTCATGTAACAAGACTGCATGCTGGGAGTTGGAGTCTAAGTTTACTCAGGCTCTCAAATATTTTGAATGGGACATGAAGCTCTTAGTCAGGCCCGGCTCCAGGAATTTTTATTTGGGTGGGCCAAGTGAGCATTCGGGTGGGCCACTGCGGGCCCGATTTGTCACTTATATGTCTAGCCAGGCCTGCTTCTGGGCCGTCCGATATCTCTTCCTATTCTTACAAAGCCCAATAAAATGCACTCTTTTCCAAATCTCTTTCTAAATGTTATCACTCTCAAAAAGTGTTTTTTTCCATGTAATGTCCCTTTGATGAGAAGAGGAGGTTTCTGTGGTAGGAGTATCAGGCAAGTGACACTACTCTGCAGCGCACTCCCTTACAGGCTTGAATATCCACTTTTCTACCACCCCTTTCCAGTGCATCTTATCTCACTGCTGACCTTGATCCACAGCCCCATACCAGCCACCATCCGGTTCCACTTTCAATATTCCTGATAACAAAAAAATTGCAAAATCACCTCCAAACGTGCAACATTGAATATAGCAGTAAATATAATTAGCACGCACTTTAAGGTATGTTCCACAGTTGCCCTAATGACTTCAATGCTAATTAAATAAAAACGCATTTGTAAATGACAATGCCATTTATTTATGTTTTTAAAACCAACACATATATAAAAGGCATTGTAATTTAGCAAATGCAAGACCTATTGGATTGCAAATGCTTGTTTTGAATCTCGCACCTCTCCTGGCCATGATGCTCCCTCGTCCTGTGGGGTCTTCAAATTCTTCACTCACAACCTTCGTTCATTGAGAGAGCACTTCTGTAATGAGGACACATGTGAATGGCAAATTACTTATATAGCACTTACTACTTCTGAGGAGGCATTGTGATTTAGGTGTTTCGGCTCTGAATGTACATCAAGTACAGTGTCTAGTGTGCCTTTTATTAAAGGGCTCTGACGTCAACTCAGACTACATGTGCACCATATAAAAGAAAATAAGCATTTCTGCAGTGTGAACCCTCTGGCTGTCCTTCAGACAGACCCTGTCACCACCTGTCCACAGCAAGCACTTATAAATACACGCCCGCTGTGCAGGCTTCCAGCGCGTAGGCCATGCAATGAATAAACATTACTGCTCCTAACGCATGTCTTCCCCGCATATCCACATCAGTGTTCCGACCTGCCGTTGGTTGTGAAGGGATTGTTGGGTGTAAAGTGATAGGTGCAGCATGCCAATGAAAAGCACAGGGAGGAGTATTTCTGTAATCGTGTAACCGAGCAGCGTGTGCCGGGTACACGATTACAGAAATACTCTTCCCTGACGAAGGGCACTATGATGCCCGAAATGCATCGGGAGAAACACTGAAATTGTTTGAGATTGTTTGGACATATTTGGAGATATATTGGATTGATATAAAAAGATTTATATCTAATTGGAAATAAATTATGTTGCTGGATTCAACTGTATATTTGATTCAGACGTGTTGGATTATAATTGTACAATGATTTAGATTCCACATTAGTGAGACATTTGCTGTGCTCAGAAGGACGCCCCCGAGCTGGGTGACGCTTCCTAGTTTGATTCCTGTCAGTCACTCCCCCATTATAAATCCTCTATGCAGTGCTGCAGCTGTGTCTCTTATCTCAATTGTATTTCCTCATTCTTAGTCCTCTAGACAGGCTGCTAGCTGCTTCTGTGGTCTCATCGGTAATTTCTCACTCTAAGTCCACTAAACAGACCTGCAGCTGCTTCTCTGGTCCCGTTGGTAATTCCCAAATTTTAAGACCTACAGGTATTGCTGCAGTTGCTTCTTTGGTCATGTCAGTAATTCCTCATTCTAAGTCCTCTAGCCAGTGCTGTAGCTGCATCTCTGGTCCTGTCGGTAATTCCTCATTCTAAGTCCTAAAGACAGTGCTGCTACCTGCTAGTCGGATATTATTGGTAATTCCTCATTTTAAGTTCTCTAGGCAGTGCTGCAGCTGCTTCTGTAGTCCCAGTGGTAATTCCTCATTCTAATTCTTCTAGTCAGTGCTGCAGCTGCGTCTCTCTTCCCAGCGGTAATTCCTCATTCTAAGTCCTCTAGCCGGTGCTGTAGCTGCATCTCTGGTCCTGTCGGTAATTCCTCATTCTAAGTCCTAAAGACAGTGCTGCTACCTGCTAGTCGGATATCATTGGTAATTCCTCATTTTAAGTTCTCTAGGCAGTGCTGCAGCTGGTTCTGTAGTCCCAGTGGTAATTCCTCATTCTAATTCTTCTAGTCAGTGCTGCAGCTGCGTCTCTCTTCCCAGCGGTAATTCCTCATTCTAAGTCCTCTAGCCGGTGCTGTAGCTGCATCTCTGGTCCTGTCGGTTATTCCTCATTCTAAGTCCTAAAGACAGTGCTGCTACCTGCTAGTCGGATATCAGTGGTAATTCGTCATTCTAAGTTCTCTAGGCAGTGCTGCAGCTGCTTCTGTAGTCCCAGTGGTAATTCCTCATTCTAATTCTTCTAGTCAGTGCTGCAGCTGTGTCTCTCTTCCCAGCGGTAATTCCTCATTCTAAGTCCTCTAGACTCCTCAAGTAAAAAACAATATCATTTACAACGCCAATAGCTCTAACTTTTACAAATGCGAGACCAATTGCATTGCCAAATGTTTGTTTAGAGCTGTTGCCTGTTCTATAATGTTTGTCAACCTTAACTATGCTTATGGTTTAGGTGTGAACATTATGGTCACTGCACCTTCTATTGGTTGACAAAAGCTCTTCTTTTATGTCATGTTTCAGTTTGAGTGTGGCTTAGGCCTGTTCCCCTAGTCAATGTATGTATTTATTGTATGTACTGGTATGTTCCTAATAGTAAAAGAGATGTGCTTTTTTGATGTTATTCTTATATTGTATGTGGTATCATTAATTGTAATGGCTTTAATTAACCACACAATACATTTATATTGGTAAGTGCATGCTCTCCAGGACAGGATTTCTGCTACAGCAGACCCTTCTAGTACAAACTCCCATATGTAGTGAAGGTCAGCTCTTCCTATACATTGGGTGTGTGCTCTGTGCTGCTCCACACATGCAATGCATGCGTTCTCTGGGAGTGTGCACATATTCCCATGCTTGACTCTGCTTCAAGTAGATGTTAGTTTTAAAAATAAAAACAGGCCTGGGTGTGGCTTTTCGTCACAACCTCGGGTGACTTTGCTGATCGGTTTCAGTAATGCCCCTTGACATAAGAGAAGGCAAAGCAGGTTTTGTGCTGTAACAGTTGAACCTTTTCAGCACAAAACATATTTTGTGGTGTTTAGAAGATAGTATGGGTTTCATTTTAGCTCTGGTGCAAAGCTTTAGTAAACCTGGGCCTAAGAGAGCACATGTGGGTGACATTAGGCAAGTAACAGAGGGAAGAGACCTCAGAGGACACATCAGCATCAAGAGGGGCAGAGCACCTCGGATAGGGGGGGAGAAACAAAGCACTATGGACAGTCCCACTTTTCATGTTTAACTAGAACTCCTTAAAGCTTTTACAAAATTTGAACTTTCGCAAACTACTTTTTATGTCTTCTGCCGGGTCACAAGAAACATATACTTCACTCAAACCCATATGCAGAAACTGAAATTGCAATTTGAAACAGAAAATGTATACATGAAATGCTTGCAAATGCCAGATTTGGATAGGCGGCATTCCCATCTGTAGTGTCATGGTGGGCAAAAAACAATGGATTAGAAAGTGACCCATAGGGCCATATGTATCATTCCAAATTGCGATCGCAATTTGGCTCAGTGGTATGTATTAAGGAAAAACAGCCTCGCAAAATAAGGAATCACAAAATTTGCGATTCCTTATTTTGCGATTGCATTTAAGGAATCGCAAATTGCTATTCCTTAAATGCAATGTAGGAAGCACAGAAAAAGTGCAATTTGGCCTTAAGGAATCGCAAATTACCACCAACTTCAAGTTGGCGGTAATTTGCTATTGCTCTGAAAATTTTACTTTTTTGCATTTTTCAAAGGGCAATGTGGTGCACATACATGCCCTTATGGCATGTATGTGTGCCACATGTGCACACATGCACATTTCCGCGGTGCAACAGGGTGTCCTTTTAACACCCTGGCACCCTTGAAATTGCATTCTCAATTTGCGATTCTCTAATTGAGAATTGCAAATTGAGAATGTCTACCCATTCATTCCTATGGGCCTTTAGGCCCGTTGGAATGAATGGGGAGGTATTCCTTAATTGCGAATCGCGATTTGCAATTCGCAATTACGGAATATGTAGGATTCACAAAATTATTTGCAAATCCTACATACATAGCATTTGGCGATTCTCAAATAGCGATTTGCTAATAATCGCTATTCGAGAATCGCAAACATTTATTTTCATACATATGGCCCTTAGTGACTAGTAGTGGCTGAGCCTCTTATGAGCCTCCCATCCATCACCGGTCTGTTTCTGAAGAGAAACAAAGGTCTTGACTGAGTAATTGTCGAAAATACATGTCATAAATAAAATGGTATTCACTCTTGTAGTACTTCTGGTGTGTTCTTCAATTTCAGGAGTGAGCCAGGAGTACTCTTGATTTACCCCTGCAAATAAGCCCAGACTATTACAATAGCGATTCCCACCAACTCCTTTGTGAATTGGTCCACATGTTTATGATGTGATTTAACAACACTGAAAAAAACATATAAGATCTTTGGGAAGGGAAGGGCAAGTGTTCTCTACATTGGGCCTGATTCGATTTATTTGAAATGTTATAGCAACGAATGACATATGCCTTATGTTTATCTCCTGGGTGCAAGCTTTGTATGCACCAATTTGCCTTCTATTTTTTGGCACACTCATAGGGCCATGCTCTTCCCGGGTACCTTATGCCCTATTTATAGACCCATTTATCAAAAATATTTTTTAGTAAGAATGTCTATTACCCTGATTATTGATAAGAGTGTTACTATATGTAAAGTAGTCTTAGCAGATGACAACTCCCAAGCGGCTGCACTTCTGTGACAAATTGGTTGTTGGCGTCACCGTAGGCTGCTGGTGTGGTACTGTGAAGTGCTGTGGCACAAAGTGTCAGGTTCACCAGAGCTTTGCATTCATGGCCAGCATGGGTAGCAAGATCTTGGCATGAAGCAGTCTGCTCTTAGCAAGGAATAGTAGGACCTATAGCTCCAACATCCAGGATGCAAAGCTATAGTACTGTGTTTCAACAGCCCCGGCTTAAACAGAACTTTGTCCAGTGACTACTTGGAAGAAGAGTCACAGTCACACTGTTTCAGTGACTCAGACTTCAATCCCTCTCATGTCGTCATCAATTGGATATAGATGCGCCAGGTAAAAGAGCAATGTCCATAGACTGTGACTTTGTAGGCAACATGATATTTTCAATTTGTACACTGTTCCAAATCACTCCCCACAAAGAAAGTCATTACAATCCAATGATCTCCTGCTTCATCATTGCCACTAAAAGAACTGACGGCTTTGCAGTAGGCGGCCATTCAATCTCAAGTAGCTGAAAAGACTGAAATAGAGTTCAATAGGGACTGATATTTTAAAGGGTTGGGAAGATTAAAATACAGCCCAAGGCAGTCCCTCAGTTTGACACCCGGTGGCTGCATGTGCGAATAGTGGTGCTGGCGTTTCCCAAGATGGCCACCCGCACAGCTGCAGGTAAAAGCGGGGGTTCTCAGATACACCTTGAGTTTGGTTTACATAGTCAGGTCCTGGCTCACAATGCACCTTTAATTTTCTTTTTTTATAGTATCAAACATGCAATAGCTGACACCTAAAAAGCATCCTCAAAGCAAGGCAATTGAAGATAATAGCACCATCAAAATCTGTGATGTTCACTGTAATTTGTTTAATTGCATATCTCATGTTTCACTGATTGTTTCTTTGTCACTTTGGTCTTGTTTTATTTAATAAAGATTAATAAATTATTGTGAATTTGATGTGGGATCCTTCTGTGGTCAGTTTTCACTGTGTTACTGTTTGAAGTGTGCACAAATATTTTATGCATTCACTCTAAGTTAAGTCACCGCTCTGTGCTAAGCTACCAGGGGATTGAGTACAGGTTAATGTGGGGATGCTTGTGACTTTACCCCAAAAGGGATTGTGGTTTCTGCCTGAGTGGAGTTTGTCCCACCTCAACCAGTGACCCAATGCCTTACACAAACTTACAGGTTAAAACTACGTAAAGAGTTCAAGGAAGAGGGCCAGTTGGATTAACATCATACGAATGCGATTTCAGCTGTGTCTAATGAAAGATTATAAAAGACATTGGGTTACGCACTCACATGAAGCATGTACGTGCAGTCTTTACACATATGGTTAAGAGGCAATAGTTTACCTCCTGTGCTGCTCCCCAGGACTTAAAGATGAGAGACATCAGTTTTGAAACCTGATTTCTTTAAAGAGAGTCATTTTGATATGCAAGGACATTCTAAATTAATGTCAGAGGACAGGTGACTCAGAGTTATTATGTTTGGCAAAGTTTTTAAGCATGGGTTTTCCAAGATTGTATGTTACTATTTCTTTATAAAGTTTCTTTCAAGTGATACTGTTTAGTAACAATTTTAGTTGACTGAAAAATAAAATCTGATTATGATACTCATAGTAATAACTTTACAGTCATATTTGATGTTTTTACTGAGCACAATCCCTCTTGTATCAATCAATTATTTAATCATGGAATTTCTAAAGTGTGGCTAATCCTTTATGAGTTTGTCAAGGTGCTAAAAAAGAAAGAGAAGACAGGAGCAAAAACGAAGCAGCATCAGGGGGAGAGCTGGGTCTGGGACCTGCTCAATGGGGTCGCGCTTCGGCCTCTATTAAGTAAGACTTGGGATGAGGGAGGGGAGCCGGGAGGCGGTGGGTGGGACTAGGCAGGTGGCAGGAGATAATGGGGGTCATGCTGGAGCGGCAATGGAAAAGCAAGGAGAAAGCAGTGAAAATGAAGGAAAAGCAAGGAGAGGGCACACCAAAAACAGAGAAAAGGCAATGAGAAAGCAGCGGAAACAAGGGACAAGTTTGGAGAAAGCACATAAAAAAATGAGGGGAAAAGCAAGCAGAAAAGTGTGAAAATTAGGGCAAAGCATGGAGAAGGCACACAAAAAACCGGGGAACGCCAAGAGAAGGCCAAGAAAAATGGGGAAACTAGCAAGGAGAAAGCTGTGAAAATGAAGGAGTAACAATGAGATGGCATCCAAAAAACTTTGCGAAAAGCAAGGAGAAAGCAGGGAGAGCAAGAAAGAAGCAAGGAGAAGGCACCCTAAAAATGGGGAAACTAGCAAGGAGAAAGCTGTGAAAATGAAGGAGTAACAATGAGATGGCATCCAAAAAACCTTGCGAAAAGCAAGGAGAAAGCAGGGAGAGCAAGAAAGAAGCAAGGAGAAGGCACCCTAAAAATGGGGAAACTAGCAAGGAGAAAGCTGTGAAAATGAAGGAGTAACAATGAGATGGCATCCAAAAAACCTTGCGAAAAGCAAGGAGAAAGCAGGGAGAGCAAGAAAGAAGCAAGGAGAAGGCACCCTAAAAATGGGGAAACTAGCAAGGAGAAAGCTGTGAAAATGAAGGAGTAACAATGAGATGGCATCCAAAAAACCTTGCGAAAAGCAAGGAGAAAGCAGGGAGAGCAAGAAAGAAGCAAGGAGAAGGCACCCTAAAAATGGGGAAACTAGCAAGGAGAAAGCTGTGAAAATGAAGGAGTAACAATGAGATGGCATCCAAAAAACCTTGCGAAAAGCAAGGAGAAAGCAGGGAGAGCAAGAAAGAAGCAAGGAGAAGGCACCCTAAAAATGGGGAAACTAGCAAGGAGAAAGCTGTGAAAATGAAGGAGTAACAATGAGATGGCATCCAAAAAACCTTGCGAAAAGCAAGGAGAAAGCAGGGAGAGCAAGAAAGAAGCAAGGAGAAGGCACCCTAAAAATGGGGAAACTAGCAAGGAGAAAGCTGTGAAAATGAAGGAGTAACAATGAGATGGCATCCAAAAAACCTTGCGAAAAGCAAGGAGAAAGCAGGGAGAGCAAGAAAGAAGCAAGGAGAAGGCACCCTAAAAATGGGGAAACTAGCAAGGAGAAAGCTGTGAAAATGAAGGAGTAACAATGAGATGGCATCCAAAAAACCTTGCGAAAAGCAAGGAGAAAGCAGGGAGAGCAAGAAAGAAGCAAGGAGAAGGCACCCTAAAAATGGGGAAACTAGCAAGGAGAAAGCTGTGAAAATGAAGGAGTAACAATGAGATGGCATCCAAAAAACCTTGCGAAAAGCAAGGAGAAAGCAGGGAGAGCAAGAAAGAAGCAAGGAGAAGGCACCCTAAAAATGGGGAAACTAGCAAGGAGAAAGCTGTGAAAATGAAGGAGTAACAATGAGATGGCATCCAAAAAACCTTGCGAAAAGCAAGGAGAAAGCAGGGAGAGCAAGAAAGAAGCAAGGAGAAGGCACCCTAAAAATGGGGAAACTAGCAAGGAGAAAGCTGTGAAAATGAAGGAGTAACAATGAGATGGCATCCAAAAAACCTTGCGAAAAGCAAGGAGAAAGCAGGGAGAGCAAGAAAGAAGCAAGGAGAAGGCACCCTAAAAATGGGGAAACTAGCAAGGAGAAAGCTGTGAAAATGAAGGAGTAACAATGAGATGGCATCCAAAAAACCTTGCGAAAAGCAAGGAGAAAGCAGGGAGAGCAAGAAAGAAGCAAGGAGAAGGCACCCTAAAAATGGGGAAACTAGCAAGGAGAAAGCTGTGAAAATGAAGGAGTAACAATGAGATGGCATCCAAAAAACCTTGCGAAAAGCAAGGAGAAAGCAGGGAGAGCAAGAAAGAAGCAAGGAGAAGGCACCCTAAAAATGGGGAAACTAGCAAGGAGAAAGCTGTGAAAATGAAGGAGTAACAATGAGATGGCATCCAAAAAACCTTGCGAAAAGCAAGGAGAAAGCAGGGAGAGCAAGAAAGAAGCAAGGAGAAGGCACCCTAAAAATGGGGAAACTAGCAAGGAGAAAGCTGTGAAAATGAAGGAGTAACAATGAGATGGCATCCAAAAAACCTTGCGAAAAGCAAGGAGAAAGCAGGGAGAGCAAGAAAGAAGCAAGGAGAAGGCACCCTAAAAATGGGGAAACTAGCAAGGAGAAAGCTGTGAAAATGAAGGAGTAACAATGAGATGGCATCCAAAAAACCTTGCGAAAAGCAAGGAGAAAGCAGGGAGAGCAAGAAAGAAGCAAGGAGAAGGCACCCTAAAAATGGGGAAACTAGCAAGGAGAAAGCTGTGAAAATGAAGGAGTAACAATGAGATGGCATCCAAAAAACCTTGCGAAAAGCAAGGAGAAAGCAGGGAGAGCAAGAAAGAAGCAAGGAGAAGGCACCCTAAAAATGGGGAAACTAGCAAGGAGAAAGCTGTGAAAATGAAGGAGTAACAATGAGATGGCATCCAAAAAACCTTGCGAAAAGCAAGGAGAAAGCAGGGAGAGCAAGAAAGAAGCAAGGAGAAGGCACCCTAAAAATGGGGAAACTAGCAAGGAGAAAGCTGTGAAAATGAAGGAGTAACAATGAGATGGCATCCAAAAAACCTTGCGAAAAGCAAGGAGAAAGCAGGGAGAGCAAGAAAGAAGCAAGGAGAAGGCACCCTAAAAATGGGGAAACTAGCAAGGAGAAAGCTGTGAAAATGAAGGAGTAACAATGAGATGGCATCCAAAAAACCTTGCGAAAAGCAAGGAGAAAGCAGGGAGAGCAAGAAAGAAGCAAGGAGAAGGCACCCTAAAAATGGGGAAACTAGCAAGGAGAAAGCTGTGAAAATGAAGGAGTAACAATGAGATGGCATCCAAAAAACCTTGCGAAAAGCAAGGAGAAAGCAGGGAGAGCAAGAAAGAAGCAAGGAGAAGGCACCCTAAAAATGGGGAAACTAGCAAGGAGAAAGCTGTGAAAATGAAGGAGTAACAATGAGATGGCATCCAAAAAACCTTGCGAAAAGCAAGGAGAAAGCAGGGAGAGCAAGAAAGAAGCAAGGAGAAGGCACCCTAAAAATGGGGAAACTAGCAAGGAGAAAGCTGTGAAAATGAAGGAGTAACAATGAGATGGCATCCAAAAAACCTTGCGAAAAGCAAGGAGAAAGCAGGGAGAGCAAGAAAGAAGCAAGGAGAAGGCACCCTAAAAATGGGGAAACTAGCAAGGAGAAAGCTGTGAAAATGAAGGAGTAACAATGAGATGGCATCCAAAAAACCTTGCGAAAAGCAAGGAGAAAGCAGGGAGAGCAAGAAAGAAGCAAGGAGAAGGCACCCTAAAAATGGGGAAACTAGCAAGGAGAAAGCTGTGAAAATGAAGGAGTAACAATGAGATGGCATCCAAAAAACCTTGCGAAAAGCAAGGAGAAAGCAGGGAGAGCAAGAAAGAAGCAAGGAGAAGGCACCCTAAAAATGGGGAAACTAGCAAGGAGAAAGCTGTGAAAATGAAGGAGTAACAATGAGATGGCATCCAAAAAACCTTGCGAAAAGCAAGGAGAAAGCAGGGAGAGCAAGAAAGAAGCAAGGAGAAGGCACCCTAAAAATGGGGAAACTAGCAAGGAGAAAGCTGTGAAAATGAAGGAGTAACAATGAGATGGCATCCAAAAAACCTTGCGAAAAGCAAGGAGAAAGCAGGGAGAGCAAGAAAGAAGCAAGGAGAAGGCACCCTAAAAATGGGGAAACTAGCAAGGAGAAAGCTGTGAAAATGAAGGAGTAACAATGAGATGGCATCCAAAAAACCTTGCGAAAAGCAAGGAGAAAGCAGGGAGAGCAAGAAAGAAGCAAGGAGAAGGCACCCTAAAAATGGGGAAACTAGCAAGGAGAAAGCTGTGAAAATGAAGGAGTAACAATGAGATGGCATCCAAAAAACCTTGCGAAAAGCAAGGAGAAAGCAGGGAGAGCAAGAAAGAAGCAAGGAGAAGGCACCCTAAAAATGGGGAAACTAGCAAGGAGAAAGCTGTGAAAATGAAGGAGTAACAATGAGATGGCATCCAAAAAACCTTGCGAAAAGCAAGGAGAAAGCAGGGAGAGCAAGAAAGAAGCAAGGAGAAGGCACCCTAAAAATGGGGAAACTAGCAAGGAGAAAGCTGTGAAAATGAAGGAGTAACAATGAGATGGCATCCAAAAAACCTTGCGAAAAGCAAGGAGAAAGCAGGGAGAGCAAGAAAGAAGCAAGGAGAAGGCACCCTAAAAATGGGGAAACTAGCAAGGAGAAAGCTGTGAAAATGAAGGAGTAACAATGAGATGGCATCCAAAAAACCTTGCGAAAAGCAAGGAGAAAGCAGGGAGAGCAAGAAAGAAGCAAGGAGAAGGCACCCTAAAAATGGGGAAACTAGCAAGGAGAAAGCTGTGAAAATGAAGGAGTAACAATGAGATGGCATCCAAAAAACCTTGCGAAAAGCAAGGAGAAAGCAGGGAGAGCAAGAAAGAAGCAAGGAGAAGGCACCCTAAAAATGGGGAAACTAGCAAGGAGAAAGCTGTGAAAATGAAGGAGTAACAATGAGATGGCATCCAAAAAACCTTGCGAAAAGCAAGGAGAAAGCAGGGAGAGCAAGAAAGAAGCAAGGAGAAGGCACCCTAAAAATGGGGAAACTAGCAAGGAGAAAGCTGTGAAAATGAAGGAGTAACAATGAGATGGCATCCAAAAAACCTTGCGAAAAGCAAGGAGAAAGCAGGGAGAGCAAGAAAGAAGCAAGGAGAAGGCACCCTAAAAATGGGGAAACTAGCAAGGAGAAAGCTGTGAAAATGAAGGAGTAACAATGAGATGGCATCCAAAAAACCTTGCGAAAAGCAAGGAGAAAGCAGGGAGAGCAAGAAAGAAGCAAGGAGAAGGCACCCTAAAAATGGGGAAACTAGCAAGGAGAAAGCTGTGAAAATGAAGGAGTAACAATGAGATGGCATCCAAAAAACCTTGCGAAAAGCAAGGAGAAAGCAGGGAGAGCAAGAAAGAAGCAAGGAGAAGGCACCCTAAAAATGGGGAAACTAGCAAGGAGAAAGCTGTGAAAATGAAGGAGTAACAATGAGATGGCATCCAAAAAACCTTGCGAAAAGCAAGGAGAAAGCAGGGAGAGCAAGAAAGAAGCAAGGAGAAGGCACCCTAAAAATGGGGAAACTAGCAAGGAGAAAGCTGTGAAAATGAAGGAGTAACAATGAGATGGCATCCAAAAAACCTTGCGAAAAGCAAGGAGAAAGCAGGGAGAGCAAGAAAGAAGCAAGGAGAAGGCACCCTAAAAATGGGGAAACTAGCAAGGAGAAAGCTGTGAAAATGAAGGAGTAACAATGAGATGGCATCCAAAAAACCTTGCGAAAAGCAAGGAGAAAGCAGGGAGAGCAAGAAAGAAGCAAGGAGAAGGCACCCTAAAAATGGGGAAACTAGCAAGGAGAAAGCTGTGAAAATGAAGGAGTAACAATGAGATGGCATCCAAAAAACCTTGCGAAAAGCAAGGAGAAAGCAGGGAGAGCAAGAAAGAAGCAAGGAGAAGGCACCCTAAAAATGGGGAAACTAGCAAGGAGAAAGCTGTGAAAATGAAGGAGTAACAATGAGATGGCATCCAAAAAACCTTGCGAAAAGCAAGGAGAAAGCAGGGAGAGCAAGAAAGAAGCAAGGAGAAGGCACCCTAAAAATGGGGAAACTAGCAAGGAGAAAGCTGTGAAAATGAAGGAGTAACAATGAGATGGCATCCAAAAAACCTTGCGAAAAGCAAGGAGAAAGCAGGGAGAGCAAGAAAGAAGCAAGGAGAAGGCACCCTAAAAATGGGGAAACTAGCAAGGAGAAAGCTGTGAAAATGAAGGAGTAACAATGAGATGGCATCCAAAAAACCTTGCGAAAAGCAAGGAGAAAGCAGGGAGAGCAAGAAAGAAGCAAGGAGAAGGCACCCTAAAAATGGGGAAACTAGCAAGGAGAAAGCTGTGAAAATGAAGGAGTAACAATGAGATGGCATCCAAAAAACCTTGCGAAAAGCAAGGAGAAAGCAGGGAGAGCAAGAAAGAAGCAAGGAGAAGGCACCCTAAAAATGGGGAAACTAGCAAGGAGAAAGCTGTGAAAATGAAGGAGTAACAATGAGATGGCATCCAAAAAACCTTGCGAAAAGCAAGGAGAAAGCAGGGAGAGCAAGAAAGAAGCAAGGAGAAGGCACCCTAAAAATGGGGAAACTAGCAAGGAGAAAGCTGTGAAAATGAAGGAGTAACAATGAGATGGCATCCAAAAAACCTTGCGAAAAGCAAGGAGAAAGCAGGGAGAGCAAGAAAGAAGCAAGGAGAAGGCACCCTAAAAATGGGGAAACTAGCAAGGAGAAAGCTGTGAAAATGAAGGAGTAACAATGAGATGGCATCCAAAAAACCTTGCGAAAAGCAAGGAGAAAGCAGGGAGAGCAAGAAAGAAGCAAGGAGAAGGCACCCTAAAAATGGGGAAACTAGCAAGGAGAAAGCTGTGAAAATGAAGGAGTAACAATGAGATGGCATCCAAAAAACCTTGCGAAAAGCAAGGAGAAAGCAGGGAGAGCAAGAAAGAAGCAAGGAGAAGGCACCCTAAAAATGGGGAAACTAGCAAGGAGAAAGCTGTGAAAATGAAGGAGTAACAATGAGATGGCATCCAAAAAACCTTGCGAAAAGCAAGGAGAAAGCAGGGAGAGCAAGAAAGAAGCAAGGAGAAGGCACCCTAAAAATGGGGAAACTAGCAAGGAGAAAGCTGTGAAAATGAAGGAGTAACAATGAGATGGCATCCAAAAAACCTTGCGAAAAGCAAGGAGAAAGCAGGGAGAGCAAGAAAGAAGCAAGGAGAAGGCACCCTAAAAATGGGGAAACTAGCAAGGAGAAAGCTGTGAAAATGAAGGAGTAACAATGAGATGGCATCCAAAAAACCTTGCGAAAAGCAAGGAGAAAGCAGGGAGAGCAAGAAAGAAGCAAGGAGAAGGCACCCTAAAAATGGGGAAACTAGCAAGGAGAAAGCTGTGAAAATGAAGGAGTAACAATGAGATGGCATCCAAAAAACCTTGCGAAAAGCAAGGAGAAAGCAGGGAGAGCAAGAAAGAAGCAAGGAGAAGGCACCCTAAAAATGGGGAAACTAGCAAGGAGAAAGCTGTGAAAATGAAGGAGTAACAATGAGATGGCATCCAAAAAACCTTGCGAAAAGCAAGGAGAAAGCAGGGAGAGCAAGAAAGAAGCAAGGAGAAGGCACCCTAAAAATGGGGAAACTAGCAAGGAGAAAGCTGTGAAAATGAAGGAGTAACAATGAGATGGCATCCAAAAAACCTTGCGAAAAGCAAGGAGAAAGCAGGGAGAGCAAGAAAGAAGCAAGGAGAAGGCACCCTAAAAATGGGGAAACTAGCAAGGAGAAAGCTGTGAAAATGAAGGAGTAACAATGAGATGGCATCCAAAAAACCTTGCGAAAAGCAAGGAGAAAGCAGGGAGAGCAAGAAAGAAGCAAGGAGAAGGCACCCTAAAAATGGGGAAACTAGCAAGGAGAAAGCTGTGAAAATGAAGGAGTAACAATGAGATGGCATCCAAAAAACCTTGCGAAAAGCAAGGAGAAAGCAGGGAGAGCAAGAAAGAAGCAAGGAGAAGGCACCCTAAAAATGGGGAAACTAGCAAGGAGAAAGCTGTGAAAATGAAGGAGTAACAATGAGATGGCATCCAAAAAACCTTGCGAAAAGCAAGGAGAAAGCAGGGAGAGCAAGAAAGAAGCAAGGAGAAGGCACCCTAAAAATGGGGAAACTAGCAAGGAGAAAGCTGTGAAAATGAAGGAGTAACAATGAGATGGCATCCAAAAAACCTTGCGAAAAGCAAGGAGAAAGCAGGGAGAGCAAGAAAGAAGCAAGGAGAAGGCACCCTAAAAATGGGGAAACTAGCAAGGAGAAAGCTGTGAAAATGAAGGAGTAACAATGAGATGGCATCCAAAAAACCTTGCGAAAAGCAAGGAGAAAGCAGGGAGAGCAAGAAAGAAGCAAGGAGAAGGCACCCTAAAAATGGGGAAACTAGCAAGGAGAAAGCTGTGAAAATGAAGGAGTAACAATGAGATGGCATCCAAAAAACCTTGCGAAAAGCAAGGAGAAAGCAGGGAGAGCAAGAAAGAAGCAAGGAGAAGGCACCCTAAAAATGGGGAAACTAGCAAGGAGAAAGCTGTGAAAATGAAGGAGTAACAATGAGATGGCATCCAAAAAACCTTGCGAAAAGCAAGGAGAAAGCAGGGAGAGCAAGAAAGAAGCAAGGAGAAGGCACCCTAAAAATGGGGAAACTAGCAAGGAGAAAGCTGTGAAAATGAAGGAGTAACAATGAGATGGCATCCAAAAAACCTTGCGAAAAGCAAGGAGAAAGCAGGGAGAGCAAGAAAGAAGCAAGGAGAAGGCACCCTAAAAATGGGGAAACTAGCAAGGAGAAAGCTGTGAAAATGAAGGAGTAACAATGAGATGGCATCCAAAAAACCTTGCGAAAAGCAAGGAGAAAGCAGGGAGAGCAAGAAAGAAGCAAGGAGAAGGCACCCTAAAAATGGGGAAACTAGCAAGGAGAAAGCTGTGAAAATGAAGGAGTAACAATGAGATGGCATCCAAAAAACCTTGCGAAAAGCAAGGAGAAAGCAGGGAGAGCAAGAAAGAAGCAAGGAGAAGGCACCCTAAAAATAGGGGCAATAGCAAGGAGAAGACAGAAGCAAGAGAGGTGCAGCAACATGGGACAGCTGGACCCGGCACCAGCTCAATGGGGTCATGCTGAGACCTCCCCATAATAGGCCCTGGAGCAGGGAGGGGTGCGGAAGGGGGTGGGTGGGGCCAGGCAGGAGGCGGGAAATAATGAGTTGAAATACGGGAGTGGCAGGGGAAGAGCAAGGCAAAGGCACACAAAAAATGAGAGAAAAGGAAGGGGAAGGCCGTAAAAAATGCCTGAAAAGGCAACGAGAAAGCAGGAAAAATGCAGGAAAAGCAAGAAGAATGCATATAAAAAACAGGGTAAAAAGTAAGGATAAGGCATCCAGAAAACAGTGGAAAAGCAAGGAGAAGGCACTCAAAAAATGGGGGGAAAAACAAGAAAAAACCAATGAAAACGAGGGAAAAGCAAAAAGACAGTGCTCAAAAAACGGGGGATAAAGCAAGAAGATAGGAACAAGAATGATGCAGCAGCGCGGGGAGAGCTGGGTTTATGAACTCTTTAAGGGTTTGGGGATGTAAGTCTATATATTTGTGTACCTTTGCACTTGTAAATTGTTAATAGGATATGCAGTAACGTTACTCAAAAGATGTCCTCTTGTGTAAGGTTACCTTTGCGAGTAGTGCTGTATGTGTCCTCTTGTTCCACATGCTGTGTCTGACTACAGGTTGTGTGTGACATGAAGCATAGAGGTGGCTTCTACAAATGTACTACACATTACCTGTTCTTGCATATTGGAAGCGCAGCTTCAATCGACGCCTCATGTCCTTCCCACATGAGATGCTCCAGACGATCAACAGTAGCTGGAACATCAGAGTCTGGTGTGGTTTCCTTCAACATCTGAAACAGGACAGATCAGTCATAGTGTTAGGTTATAGGCAGCACGCATTATAAACTTACATCCTCCTATAGAGAACACCTGAGCTTTGCAATATCTTGTGCTTTGGACACAAGGACATATAATCATAAAGTGGTTTTATAAACATGTGAGAAGCACTAGCTTTGCTGTGTCTGCTGCTGCTTCAGAGGCCAGTGCCATGCACAGTGCGTGCTTTATGTATTCTCTCTAGTCTCTATGTCTTGGAATGCCATGACGTGTTATAATACAAAAGTGTTTTGTGCTTTAAATAGAAGATTTCTGCCATGGAGCATCACGTTCTAGAATAGGACTGGACCACTAATGCTGGCCAACAATGGCAAAGGCTGATGGATTCTGGAAACAAGACGAGCTACAGAATTATCTTGATTAGTTCCACAAATTCAAAGTTTTAATTTTATTAGAAAATAGCACCAACAATATTTGATTGGTTTTATAGCAACCATTCCCAATAGAAGTAGTGTTACGATTTCTGAAACATATATATTAGATCAATCCATTCACCTCACACCCTTTGCCCCACCGCTAAGTGTCATTCTAAAACAGTGAACTGCATCCATCACAGCTTCATTCACTTCACTCCGGTGCCCCACCACCAAGCATCATTCTGTAACAGTGAACTGCATCCATCACAGCTTCATTCAGAAGTGTGGCTCACTGGTTAGAGTAGGCAGACCTGGAAGCAGAGGTCAGCCTGGGACCAGGGTTCAATTCCCGGCTCGGCTGGGTCTTGAGTCCATAAATTGTCCATGGACTCGATAATTCTCGCTCCAGTGCATACTTGATTCATGGGTTCACACTCTGCAACTCTGGGCAATAGCTTGCTTAATCTCCACAATGGCCCCTCGCGGCGGGATGCCTGGCTTTCACCTTGTGGATGCCCTGCTGGGATATCTCACAGGGGAATACCAGGACGGGTTCCCTAAGCAAGCGCTTAGAGACTGGTTGGTGATTTGCGCTATATAAATATCTGTACATTTACATTTACTTCACTCCGGTGCCCCACCACCAAGCATCATTCTATAACAGTGAACTGCATCGATCACAGCTTCATTCACTTCACTCTTGTGCTCCACTGCTGAGCATCATTGTATAACAGTGAACTGCATACATGATAGCTTCATTCACTTCGCTCCGGTGCCCCACCGCTGAGCAGCATTCTGTAACAGTGAACTGCATCCATCACAGCTTCATTCACTTCACTCTTGTGCTCCACTGCTGAGCATCATTCTATAAAAGTGAACTGCATCCATCATAGCTTCATTCACTTCGCTCCGGTGCCCCACCGATGAGCATCATTCTGTAACAGTGAACTGCATCCATCACAGCTTCATTTACTTCACTCTTGTGCTCCACCGCTAAGCATCATTCTATAACAGTGAACTGCATCCATCATAGCTTCATTCACTTCACTCCTGTGCTCCACTGCTAAGCATCATTCTAAAACAGTGAACTGCATCCATCATAGCTTCATTCACCTCACACCCTTTGCCCCACTGCTAAGCATCATTCTATAACAGTAAACTGCATCCATCTTAGCTTCATTTACTTCACTCCTGTGCTCCACCGCTAAGCATCATTCTATAACAGTGAACTGCATCCATAACAGCTTCATTCACTTCACTCCTTTGCTCCACCGCTAAGCATCATTCTATAACAGTGAACTGCATCCATCATAGCTTCATTCACTTCACTCCGGTGCCCCACCGCTAAGCATCATTCTATAACAGTAAGCTGCATCCATCATAGCTTCATTCACCTCACTCCCTTTGCCCCACTGCTAAGCATCATTCTATAACAGTAAACTGCATCCATCATAGCTTCATTCACTTCACTCCGGTGCCCCACCACAAAGCATCATTCTATAACAGTGAACTGCATCCATCATAGCTTCATTCACTTCACTCCAGTGCCCCACCACTAAGTATCATTCTGTAACAGTGAACTGCATCCATCATAGCTTCATTCACTTCATTACGGTGCCCCACAGCTAAGCATCATTCTATAACAGAGAACTGCATCCATCATAGCTTCATTCACTTCACTCCGGTGCCCCACCGCTGAGCATCATTCTGTAACAGTGAACTCCATCCATCATAGCTTCATTCACTTCACTCCGGTGCCTCACCGCTAAGCATCATTCTATAACAGTGAACTGCATACATCATAGCTTCATTCACTTCACTCCAGTGCCCCACCGCTAAGCATCATTCTATAACAGTGAACTGCATCCATCATAGCTTCATTCACTTCACTCCGGTGCCCCACCGCTGAGCATCATTCTGTAACAGTGAACTCCATCCATCATAGCTTCATTCACTTCACTCCGGTGCCCCACCGCTAAGCATCATTCTATAACAGTGAACTGCATACATCATAGCTTCATTCACTTCACTCCAGTGCCCCACCGCTAAGCATCATTCTATAACAGTGAACTGCATCCATCATAGCTTCATTGACTTCACTTCAGTGCCCCACCGCTAAGCATCATACTGTAACATCGAACTGCATCCATCATAGCTTAATGCACTTCACTCCGGTGCCCCACCGCTAAGCATAATTCTATAACAATGAACTGCATCCATCATAGCTTCATTCACTTCACTCCGGTGCCCCACCGCTAAGCATCATTCTATAACAGTGAACTGCATCCATCATAGCTTCATTCACTTCACTCCTGTGCTCCACTGCTAAGCATCATTCTATAACAGTGAACTGCATCCATCATAGCTTCATTCACTTCACGCTGGTGCCCCACCGCTAAGCATCATTCTATAACAGTGAACTGCATCCATCATAGCTTCATTCACTTCGCTCCTGTGCTCCACCGCTAAGCATCATTCTATAACAGTGAACTGTATCCATCATAGCCTCATTCACTTCACTCTTTTGCTCCACTGCTAAGCATCATTCTATAACAGTGAACTGCATACATCATACTTTCATTCACTTCACTCTGGTGCCCCACCGCTAAGCATCATTCTATAACAGTGAACTGCATCCATCATAGCTTCATTCACTTCGCTCCAGTGCCCCACCGCTGAGCATCATTCTGTAACAGTGAACTGCATCCATCACAGCTTCATTCACTTCACTCTTGTGCTCCACTGCTGAGCATCATTCTATAACAGTGAACTGCATACATCATAGCTTCATTCACTTCACTCCTGTGGTCCACCACTGAGCATCATTCTGTAACAGTGAACTGCATCCATCATAGCTTCGTTCACTTCACTCCTGTGCTCCACCGCTAAGCATCATTTTATAACAGTGAACTGCATCCATAACAGCTTCATTCACTTCACTCCTTTGCTCCACCGCTAAGAATCATTCTATAACAGTGAACTGCATACATCATAGCTGCATTCACTTCACTCCGGTGCCCCAAAGCTAAGCATCATTCTATAACAGTGAACTGCATCCATCATAGCTTCATTCACTTCACTCCTATGTCCCACCGCTAAGCATCATTCTATAACAGTGAACTGCATCCATCATAGCTTCATTCACTTCACTCCTATGTCCCACCGCTAAGCATCATTCTGTAACAGTGAACTGCATGCATCATAGCTTCATTCACTTCACTCCAGTGCCCCACCGCTAAGCATCATTCTATAACAGTGAAATGCATCCATCATAGCTTCATTCACTTCACTCCTGTGCTCCACTGCTGAGCATCATTCTGTAACAGTGAACTCCATCCATCATAGCTTCATTCACTTCACTCCGGTGCCCCACCGCTAAGCATCATTCTATAACAGTGAACTGCATACATCATAGCTTCATTCACTTCACTCCAGTGCCCCACCGCTAAGCATCATTCTATAACAGTGAACTGCATCCATCATAGCTTCATTCACTTCACTCCTGTGCTCCACCGCTAAGCATCATACTGTAACATCGAACTGCATCCGTCATAGCTTCATGCACTTCACTCCGGTGCCCCACCGCTAAGCATCATTCTATAACAGTGAACTGCATCCATCATAGCTTCATTCACTTCACACCGGTGCCCCACCCCTAAGCATCATTCTATAACAGTGAACTGCATCCATTATAGCTTCATTCACTTCACACCGGTGCCCCACCCCTAAGCATCATTCTATAACAGTGAACTGCATCCATTATAGCTTCATTCACTTCACTCCGGTGCCACACCGCTGAGCATCATTCTGTAACAATGAACTGCATCCATCATAGCGTCATTCACTTCACTCCGGTGCCCTACCGGTAAGCATCATTCTATAACAGTGAACTGCATCCATCATAGCTTTATTCACTTCACTCCGGTGCCCCACCGCTAAGCATCATTCTGTAACAATGAACTGCATCCATCATAGCTTCATTCACTTCACTCCGGTACCCCACCGTTAAGCATCATTCTATAACAGTGAACTGCATCCATCATAGCTTCATTCACTTCACTCCTGTGCTCCATCGCTAAGCATCATACTGTAACATCGAACTGCATCCATCATAGCTTCAAGCACTTCATTTCGGTGCCCCACCGCTAAGCATCATTCTATAACAGTGAACTGCATCCGTCATAGCTTCATTCACTTCACTCCGGTGCCCCACCGCTAAGCATCATTCTATAACAGTGAACTGCATCCATTATAGCTTCATTCACTTCACTCCTGTGCTCCACCGCTAAGCATCATTCTGTAACAATGAACTGCATCCATCATAGCTTCATTCACTTCACTCCGGTACCCCACCGTTAAGCATCATTCTATAACAGTGAACTGCATCCATCATAGCTTCATTCACTTCACTCCAGTGCCCAACCGCTAAGCATCATTCTGTAATAGTGAACTGCATCCATCACAGCTTCATTCACTTCACTCTTTTGCTCCACTGCTAAGCATCATTCTATAACAGTGAACTGCATACATCATAGCTTCATTCACTTCACTCCGGTGCCCCACCGCTAAGCATCATTCTATAACAGTGAACTGCGTCCATCATAGCTTCATTCACTTCACTCCGGTGCCCCACCGCTAAGCATCATTCTGTAACAGTGAACTGCATCCATCATAGCTTCATTCACTTCACTCCGGTGCCCCACCGCTTAGCATCATTCTATAGCAGTGAAATGCATCCATCATAGCTTCATTCACTTCACTCCGGTGGCCCACCGCTAAGCATCACTCTATAAAAGTGAACTGCATCCATCATAGCTTCATTCACTTCACTCCTGTGCCCCACCGCTAAGCATCATTCTATAACAGTGAATTGCATCCATCATAGCTTCATTCACTTCACTCCGGTGCCCCACCGCTAAGCATCATTCTATAACAGTGAACTGCATTCATCATAGCTTCATTCACTTCGCTCCTCTGCTCCACCGCTAAGCATCATTCTATAACAGTGAACTGCATACATCATAGCTTCACTCACTTCACTCCGGTGCCCCACAGCTGAGCATCATTCTGTAACAGTGAACTGCATCCATCATAGCGTCATTCACTTCACTCCGGTGCCCCACCGCTGAGCATCATTCTGTAACAGTGAACTCCATCCATCAAAGCTTCATTCACTTCACTCCGGTGCCCCACCGCTAAGCATCATTCTATAACAGTGAACTGCATACATCATAGCTTCATTCACTTCACTCCAGTGCCCCACCGGTAAGCATCATTCTATAACAGTGAACTGCATCCATCATAGCTTCATTCACTTCACTCCTGTGCTCCATCGCTAAGCATCATACTGTAACATCGAACTGCATCCATCATAGCTTCAAGCACTTCACTCCGGTGCCCCACCGGTAAGCATCATTCTATAACAGTGAACTGCATCCGTCATAGCTTCATTCACTTCACTCCGGTACCCCACCGTTAAGCATCATTCTATAACAGTGAACTGCATCCATCATAGCTTCATTCACTTCGCTCCGGTGCCCCACCGCTGAGCATCATTCTGTAATAGTGAACTGCATCCATCACAGCTTCATTCACTTCACTCTTTTGCTCCACTGCTAAGCATCATTCTATAACAGTGAACTGCATCCATCATAGCTTCATTCACTTCACTCTGGTGCCCCACCGCTAAGCTTCATTCTATAACAGTGAACTGCATCCATCATAGCTTCATTCACTTCGCTCCAGTGCCCCACCGCTGAGCATCATTCTGTAACAGTGAACTGCATCCATCACAGCTTTATTCACTTCACTCTTGTGCTCCACTGCTGAGCATCATTCTATAACAGTGAACTGCATACATCATAGCTTCATTCACTTCACTCCGGTGCCCCACCACTGAGCATCATTCTGTAACAGTGAACTGCATCCATCATAGCTTCATTCACTTCGCTCCGGTGCCCCACCGCTAAGCATCATTCTATAACAGTGAACTGCATATATCATAGCATCATTCACTTCACTCCGGTGCCCCACCGCTAAGCATCATTCTGTAACAGTGAACTGAATCCATAATTGCTTCATTCACTTCACTCCGGTGCCCCACCGCTAAGCATCACTCTATAAAAGTGAACTGCATCCATCATAGCTTCATTCACTTCACTCCTGTGCCCCACCGCTAAGCATCATTCTATAACAGTGAATTGCATCCATCATAGCTTCATTCACTTCACTCCGGTGCCCCACTGCTAAGCATCATTCTATAACAGTGAACTGCATTCATCATAGCTTCATTCACTTCGCTCCTCTGCTCCACCGCTAAGCATCATTCTATAACAGTGAACTGCATACATCATAGCTTCACTCACTTCACTCCGGTGCCCCACAGCTGAGCATCATTCTGTAACAGTGAACTGCATCCATCACAGCTTCATTCACTTCACTCTTGTGCTCCACTGCTGAGCATCATTCTGTAACAGTGAACTGCATCCATCACAGCTTCATTCACTTCACTCTTGTGTTCCACTGCTGAGCATCATTCTATAATAGTGAACTGCATCCATCTTAGCTTCATTCACTTCACTCCTGTGCTCCACCGCTAAGCATCATTCTATAACAGTGAACTGCATTTTTCATAGCTTCATTCACTTCACTCCTGTGCTCCACCGCTAAGGATCATTCCATAACAGTGAACTGCATCCATCATAGCTTCATTCACCTCACACCCTTTGACCCACCGCTAAGCATCATTCTATAACAGTGAACTGCATCCATCATAGCTTCATTCACTTCACTCCGGTTACCCACCGCTAAGCATCATTCTATAACAGTGAACTGCATCCATCATAGCTTCATTCACTTCACTCCGGTTACCCACCGCTAAGCATCATTCTATAACAGTGAACTGCATCCATCATAGCTTCATTCACTTCACTCCGGTTACCCACCGCTAAGCATCATTCTATAACAGTGAACTGCATCCATCATAGCTTCATTCACTTCGCTCCGGTGCCCCACCGCTGAGCATCATTCTGTAACAGTGAACTGCATGCATCATAGCTTCATTCACTTCACTCCAGTGCCTCACCGCTAAGCATCATTCTATAACAGTGAACTGCATCAATCAAAGCTCCGTTCACTTCTCTACGGTGCCATACCGCTAAGCATCATTCTGTAACAGTGAACTGCATGCAGCATAGCTTCATTCACTTCACTCCAGTGCCCCACCGCTAAGCATCATGCTATAACAGTGAACTGCATCCATCATAGCTTCATTCACTTCGCTCCGGTGCCCCACCGCTAAGCATCATTCTATAACAGTGAACTGCATCCATCATAGCTTCATTCACTTCGCTCCGGTGCCCCAACGCTAAGCATCATTCTATAACAGTGAACTGCATCCATCATAGCTTCATTCACTTCGCTCCTCTGCTCCACCGCTAAGCATCATTGTAGGAGATTGGCATCGACTGCATAGTTGCCCCCAACTTTTTGCTGATGTTTTGACTGTTTTATGACTCTAGCCAGGCTGTAACCCTGCCATTCAGGACCCCAGCCTATCTGCTTCCTCTGTTAAACTATGTGAGTACCCTAGGTACTAACCAATTGGATGCTGAGGATACCCTGCCAGTCCCTTGTAGATGGTACCCTAGGTACCCAGGGCATGGGTCCCTCAGTAGGCCTACCAGGGCTGCAGCACTTATTGTGCCACCCTGGGACAGCCATACAAAATGACACCACCAGACCACTACTGTAGTCTGGGTAAGGTGGTCCTAGCACCCCTTACAGGGATATAGGAAGCCTATATCCCACCCCATTACAACACATGTACTCTCATAGGTCACCCCTATAGCAGGCCTTGGAAATCCTACAAGGCAGGGTGCTGAGATATGTGTGAGGGGGGACCCCTACTTGAGTAGGACCCCTCTGCAACATTCGTAAAATCATTGCTGGGTTGTTTGTAGTGTAGCTATACCATATACTCTTAACCGCATTATAAGTCAATCGCGTCATTGCGATAACTTGAGTATGGCTACACAGAACCATATCGTGTTTGGTGTCAAACATGTAGCAATCATACCCCCAGTCCAGCCATGGGCATGAGGGTACAATTCCCCCCTGCTAGAGGGGCGATATGGGAAAAGCGGTAGAATTTAGACACCAATTTAAAAGTGCACAGGTAACACAAAATGGATACTACCGGCCACCTCCACAACTCTGGCTGCCTGTTGCTGGGGAAAATCCCAGCCTCGACAGCTGGACAATAGGGCTCCTGTGGCAGGGAGGTGCCAGCACCTCCCCAGACAGGATATGTGGATTGGAACAGGGTGGGTGCACCAAATGTCCTTTCAGAGTTACACGTAGGCCAGCTACAGCGCCTACATTCTGCATACACCGCTTGGAACCGGTTCAGGGGCCTCCTGCCCCTTGCCCAGGTGGGAAACTCACAAAGGGGAGAGGGTGTAGCCACCCTTTCCCGCCTCACCACTGATTTGTGGACACTACTATGGACACTCCCCTAATCTTGGGGATAAAGATGAATAACGTGGCCCCAGAGCCTCAGATTAATCTTAAACTTTGCATTCTTGAACTTTGACTTGCTGCTGCCCAGCTGACGGAAGAGATCTCCCTTGGGATAAAGGAGTAATCCCCCCGCTTGGCAGGCACCTGAAACACTGCAAGTGACCCGGTTGGAACCTCACTGCTCCTTCAGACTTCGACGACCTCCAGCTCCCTTGAGGTGGGTTTTCAGCGCATCCTAGAGGCCAGTGAGTGTGCTCAACAAGTTTGGGCACCGTGGACCGTGTGGGTGCCGAGATCCCCAATACCCCAGGACACCGGCCACCTCTTGCATAGCACATGACCCTGACCAGTGGGGAAGTTGTGCTTTGGCCCGTTTTTGAGCCAACCACTCTACAGCAATTTTGCCAAGTATCAGCGCCCTAGCCCCCTCCGGTGGCCCGTGGGTGCCCTTTTACGCACTCCAAATTGCCGCCTCCCGCGGTCCTTTGTCTCTCGACTTGTGGGCCTAGCAGAGGTCAATCTTCACAAACAAGAGTTCCCCTTGTTGCTCCAGGCCTGCTCTACAGTCTCTTTGAAGGAGACCTCTCTCAGACCTCGTGGGTCTGCACCGTAGCAGATTTGTTCATCTTGCGTGGGTTGCGGTTGCCAAGGCTTAGTGGATCCAATCCGGACACTAACACCGCAGCGACCCTCATCCGATAAGGGACAGTTGCCCTCCAGAAGCTGGCCTTCCTTGACACCTCCCGGAGTCCGTGGCTGCAGATCCAAGCTACACCACCTTCAACCTGAAGCACCCGACATCGAAGGGCTCTTTGCTTTGAGCCTCCTGGTCACCCTGCAGTGACCCAGACTCTGTCCCCTCTGCTTTCAGGTCCTTTTCTTCAATCTTCACATCTTTGATCTTTACGGCATCATCGACGCTTTTGGCTAGCAGAACTTTTGACTATTTTCCCATTGAAAATCAGCCCGCGACCCGACATCGAAATCGACCTATGCACCCGGCTTCCCTGGGGCAGGTAACAGTGGTACTACGGTACTCTCGAGGTTGTGGGCTCCTCAAAAGCTTACCTTTAAAGTTTTAACTTTGTACTCCTGCTAGAAGTATTTTTAAATGTTTTATTTCCAACCGCAACATTCTCCATAGGCTTTAATAGAGATCCCGATAGCAGCTACTTCCACTGCACGCGCCTCCCGTGGATCCCCTTCCTCATCACTTGGGGTGGATTCTTAAGGGGCAAGTGATCTTAAATGCCCTAGGCATTGTCTGTAGAATTGTTGTGGTTCTTATACCACTATTTTAGTATATGGTTTGGTTCCCCCCGGGGACCCAATGTTAACAGTGCTATTTATTTGTATCTACCAATGCTTGTTTTATGTATAACTTTGCCTTAGCCTCATAAAGAGACTGTGGGATTCTGTCTAGAATAAATACATATATTATATATATATGCCTGTGTGGAATACTCTTTCATTTGGTCATTCAAGAGGTTATATGTGGTAAAACAATAATCTTAACACTCCTTCAAGACTTAGCCTGAAGGCTGCTCTCCACAGCTACCAGTAGGATAGCTTTCTTTAAAGGTTGTCTTTTAAACCTAACATCATAAGAGTCGAATTGGACTGGTGCAAGGTGGCCACTATAACTAGTGACCAGCATATAGCAGGCCAACTTCTCTCAATCATTCTATAACAGTGAACTGCATACATCATAGCTTCATTCAATTCACACCGGTGCCCCACCGCTAAGCATCATTCGATAACAGTGAACTGCATCCATCATAGCTTCATTCACTTTGCTCTGGTGCCCCACCGCTGAGCATCATTCTATAACAGTGAACTGCATACATCACAGCTTCATTCACTTCGCTCCGGAGCCCCACAGCTGAGAATCATTCTATAACAGTGAACTGCATCCATCACAGCTTCATTAACTTCACTCTTGTGCTCCACTTTTGAGCATCATTCTATAACAGTGAACTGCATCCATCACAGCTTCATTCACTTCACTCTTGTGCTCCACTTTTGAGCATCATTCTATAACAGTGAACTGCATCCATCATAGCTTCATTCACTTCGCTCCGGTGCCCCACCGATGAGCATCATTCTATAACAGTGAACTGCATCCATCATAGCTTCATTCACTTCGCTCCGGTGCCCCACCGATGAGCATCATTTTGTCACAGTGAACTGCATCCATCACAGCTTCATTCACTTCACTCCGGTGCCCCACCGCTAAGCATCATTCTATAACAGTAAACTGCATCCATCATAGCTTCATTCACTTCTCTCCGGTGCCCCACCGTTAAGCATCATTCTATACCAGTAAACTGCATCCATCATAGCTTCATTCACTTCACTCCGGTGCCCCACCGCTAAGCATCATTCTGTAACAGTGAACTGCATACATCATAGCTTCATTCACTTCACTCCGGTGCCCCACCCCTAAGCATCATTCTGTAACAGTGAACTGCATCCATCATAGCTTCATTCACTTCACTCCGGTGCCCCACCGCTAAGCATCATTCTATAACAGTGAACTGCATCCATCATAGCTTCATTCACTTCACTCCAGTGCCCCACCTCTGAGCATCTTTCTGTAACAGTGAAATGCATCCATCACAGCTTCATTCACTTCACTCCGGTGCCCCACCGCTAAGCATCATTCTATAACAGTGAACTGCATACATCATAGCTTCATTCACTTCACTCCTATATCCCACCGCTAAGCATCATACTGTAACATCGAACTGCATCCATCATAGCTTCATTCACTTCACTCCGGTGCCCCACCGCTAAGCATCATTCTATAACAGTGAACTGCATACATCATAGCTTCATTCACTTCACTCCTGTGCCCCACCGCTAAGCATCATTCTATAACAGTGAACTGCATACATCATAGCTTCATTCACTTTGCTCTGGTGCCCCACTGCTGAGCATTTTTTTCTGTAACAGTGAACTGCATCCATCACAGCTTCGTTCACTTCACTCTTGTGCTCCACTGCTGAGCATCATTCTATGACAGTGAACTGCATCCATCATAGCTTCATTTACTTCGCTCCGGTGCCCCACCGCTGAGCATCATTCTGTAACAGTGAACTGCATCCATCACAGCTTCATTCATTTCACTCTTGTGCTCCACTGCTGAGCATCATTCTATAACAGTGAACTGCATCCATCATAGCTTCATTCACTTCACTCCGGTGCCCCACCGCTATGCATCATTCTATACCAGTGAACTGCATCCATCATAGCTTCATTTACTTTGCTCCGGTGCCCCACCGATGAGCATCATTGTGTAACAGTGAACTGCACCCATCATAGCTTCATTCACTTCACTCCTGTGCTCCACCGCTAAGCATCATACTGTAACATCGAACTGCATCCATCATAGCTTCAAGCACTTCACTCCGGTGCCCCACCGCTAAGCATCATTCTATAACAGTGAACTGCATCCATCATAGCTTCGTTCACTTCACTCCGGTGCCCCACCACTAAGCATCATTCTATAACAGTGAACTGCATCCATCATAGCTTCATTCACTTCACTCCGGTGCCCCACCGCTGAGCATCATTCTGTAACAGTGAACTGCATATATCATAGCTTCATTCACTTCACTCCGGTGCCCCACCACTAAGCATCATTCTATAACAGTGAACTGCATCCATCATAGCTTCGTTCACTTCACTCCGGTGCCCCACCACTAAGCATCATTCTATAACAGTGAACTGCATCCATCATAGCTTCGTTCACTTCACTCCGGTGCCCCACCACTAAGCATCATTCTATAACAGTGAACTGCATCCATCATAGCTTCATTCACTTCACTCCGGTGCCCCACCGCTGAGCATCATTCTGTAACAGTGATCTGCATCCATCATAGCTTCATTCACTTCTCTCCGGTGCCCCACCGCTAAGCATCATTCTATAACAGTGAACTGCATCCATCATAGCTTCATTCACTTCACTCCGGTGCCCCACCGCTAAGCATCATTCTATAACAGAGAACTGCATCCATCATAGTTTCATTCACTTCACTCCGGTGCCCCACCGCTAAGCATCATTCTATAACAGTAAACTGCATACATCATAGCTTCATTCACTTCACTCCGGTGCCCCACCGCTAAGCATCATTCTATAACAGTGAACTGCATCCATCATAGCTTCATTCACTTCGCTCCTGTGCCCCACCGCTGAGCATCATTCTGTAACAGTGAACTGCATCCATCACAGCTTCATTCACTTCACTCTTGTGCTCCACCGCTAAGCATCATTCTGTAACAGTGAACTGCATCAATCATAGCTTCATTCACTTCACTCCGGTGCCCCACCGCTAAGCATCATTCTATAACAGTGAACTGCATCCATCATAGCTTCATTCACTTCACTCCGGTGCCCCACTGCTAAGCATCATTCTATAACAGTAAACTGCATCCATCATAACTTCATTCACCTCACACCCTTTGCCCCACTGCTAAGCATCATTCTATAACAGTGAACTGCATCCATCATAGCTTCATTCACCTCACACCCTTTGACCCACTGCTAAGCATCATTCTATAACAGTGAACTGCATGCATCATAGCTTCATTCACTTCACTCCAGTGCCCCACCCTTAAGCATCATTCTATAACAGTGAACTGCATCCATCATAGCTTCATTCACTTCACTCCGGTGCCCCACCACTAAGCATCATTCTATAACAGTGAACTGCATCCATCATAGCTTCATTCACTTCACTCCGGTGCCCCACCGCTGAGCATCATTCTGTAACAGTGAACTGCATCCATCATAGCTTCATTCACTTCACTCCGGTGCCACACCGCTGAGCATCATTCTGTAACAGTGAACTGCATCCATCATAGCTTCATTCACTTCACTCCTATGTCCCACCGCTGAGCATCATTCTGTAACAGTGAACTGCATGCATCATAGCTTCATTCACTTCACTCCTATGTCCCACCGCTAAGCATCATTCTATAACAGTGAACTGCATACATCATACTTTCATTCACTTCACTCTGGCGCCCCAACGCTAAGCATCATTTTATAACAGTGAACTGCAGCAATCACAGCTTCATTCACTTCGCTCCGGTGCCCAACCGCTAAGCATCATTCTATAACAGTGAACTGCGTTCATCATAGCTTCATTCACTTCACTCCGGTGCCCCACCGCTGAGCATCATTCTATAACAGTGAACTGCATCCATCATAGCTTCATTCACTTTACTCCGGTGCCCCAAAACTAAGCATCATTCTATAACAGTGAACTGCATCCATCATAGCTTCATTCACTTCACTCCGGTGCCCCACCGCTAAGCATCATTTTATAACAGTGAACTGCATTCATCATAGCTTCATTCACTTCACTCCTGTGCTCCACTGCTAAGCATCATTCTATAACAGTGAACTGCATCCATCATAGCTTCATTCACTTCACGCTGGTGCCCCACCGCTAAGCATCATTCTATAACAGTGAACTGCATGCATGATAGCTTCATTCACTTCACTCCGGTGCCCCACCGCTAAGCATCATTCTGTAACAGTGAACTGCATCCATCATAGTTTCATTCACTTCACTCCGGTGCCCCACTGCTGAGCATCATTCTATAACAGTAAACTGCATCCATCATAGCTTCATTCACTTCACTCCGGTGCCCCACCGCTAAGCATCCTTCTATAACAGTAAACTGCATCCATCATAGCTTCATTCACCTCACACCCTTTGCCCCTCTGCTAAGCATCATTCTATAACAGTGAACTGCATGCATCATAGCTTCATTCACTTCACTCCAGTGCCCCACCCTTAAGCATCATTCTGTAACAGTGAACTGCATCCATCATAGCTTCATTCACTTCACTCCGGTGCCCCACCGCTAAGCATCATTCTATAAAGGTGAACTGCATACATCATAGCTTCATTCACTTCACTCCGGTGCCCCACCGCTAAGCATCATTCTATAAAGGTGAACTGCATACATCATAGCTTCATTCACTTCACTCCGGTGCCCCACAGCTAAGCATCATTCTATAACAGTGAACTGCATCTATCATAGCTTCATTCACTTCACTCCTGTGCTCCACCACTAAGCATCATTCTGTAATAGTGAACTGCATCCATCATAGCTTCATTCACTTCACTCCGATGCCCCATCGCTAAGCATCATTCTATAACACTGAACTGCATCCATCATAGCTCATTCACTTCTCTCCGGTGCCCCACCACTAAGCATCATTCTATAACAGTGAACTCCATTCATCATAGCTTCATTCACTTCACTCCGATGCCCCACAGCTAAGCATCATTCTATAACAGTGAACTGCATCCATCATAGCTTCATTCACTTCACTCCGGTGCCCCACCGCTAAGCATCATTCTATAACAGTGAACTGCATCCATCATAGCTTCATTCACTTCACTCCTGGGCCCCACCGCTAAGCATCATTCTATAACAGTGAACTGCATCCATCATAGCTTCATTCACTTCGCTCCGGTGCCCCACCGCTGAGCATCATTCTATAACAGTGAACTCCATTCATCATAGCTTCATTCACTTCACTCCTGTGCTCCACTGCTAAGCATCATTCTATAACAGTGAACTCCATTCATCATAGCTTCATTCACTTCGCTCCGGTGCCCCACCGCTGAGCATCATTCTATAACAGTGAACTCCATTCATCATAGCTTCATTCACTTCACTCCTGGGCCCCACCGCTAAGCATCATTCTATAACAGTGAACTCCATTCATCATAGCTTCATTCACTTCACTCCTGTGCTCCACTGCTAAGCATCATTCTATAACACTGAACAGCATCCATCATAGCTCATTCACTTCACTCTGGCGCCCCAACGCTAAGCATCATTTTATAACAGTGAACTGCATCCATCATAGCTTCATTCACTTCACTCCTGGGCCCCACCGCTAAGCATCATTCTGTAACAGTGAACTGCATAGATCATAGCTTCATTCACTTCACTCCGGTGCCCCACCTCTAAGCATCATTCTGTAACAGTGAACTGCAGCCATCATAGCTTCATTCAGTTCACTCCGGTGCTCCACCGCTAAGCATCATTCTATAACAGTGAACTGCATCCATCATAGCTTCATTCACTTCACTCCTGGGCCCCACCGCTAAGCATCATTCTATAACAGTGAGCTGCATCCATCATAGCTTCATTCACTTCACTCTGGTGCCCTCACCTTTATTCCCTCAAAACAAGTTATTACTGCAAGCGATCCTTCCCCCCTGGTATTTTCTTAGCCTGGTTACTTGGTCTGGAGAGGGTTTCACAATGAAATCAATTTCACACTTTGCACCAACACATTCCTGCCACCGCCATCTTATCTGGATATCAGACTCATTTTAGTAATGTCTTAGCTCAGAAATCCTGGAGAGAAAAACACATTAGACTATAAAATCCCTCAGTGTACCGGAGCTTGGCATCTGAGGAAACACTAACACTGCTCTTTCCTCTCTGTCTCTCATTTTTGGAGAATGATGGATTTGGTAAAGATGCTAAAACTATAATTCCTGAAAAACACCTGTCAGTGAACCACCACAAAGTAGTTTACATTTTGACACCCATGCGCTGTCACTAAATATTTACCAGACCAACAGTCCATTTCTCCATCAGTGTTCTTCTCACATGAATATGCAGCCTTGTGTAAATTTGCAATAACGTGGTTTGTGCAAAAATGAAGGAAATATGGGTTTGAGGGGAATGACTGAACTAGGTCTGAATGCTGCACAGAAACTGATGGGCAAGGTGGGTCAGTCTACTTTACTCCAGTAAATCCAGCTTACCTGAGGTACTGTGAGTTCCTAGTTTCAAATAACTGGCTTCTCTTTTGACCAATTTCCTCATCTGCTCATCTCCCTGTCCTGGACTACAATTCTGGGAGCAGAAAAGTGCTGTTAAGTGCACTCATGGAGTGGTGAAGGAGTAAGGACTACACATTTGGCAATATTGCACCAATCAGCTGCAAAATAAATCATTTTCTTCTGCAGAGGGGTTTCAAAGACAATTTGGATGTTTGAGTCTGAAAACATGGTGGGGTTAGTCAGAACGGCATCTTGCAGTACTTTAGTAGTACTAGAGAAGTGCAACTAAAGTACTACAAAACGTTATTCATAAACCTTAGAGTGGAGAGCACCTTCTATACCTCTCCTATATTTTTTTATGGGGAAATATCCACACATATAAATGTACTACTTAGTAGAAAATGTAGGAGGGGCCAATGGGCGTGGGCTAAAATATTAAATATGGCTGTTTATACCGCATGCGAATACATCACATGCCATTACAACGCGGTCGTTACAAGAAGGCTCAGAAACAACAGTGGAGGAAGCAAGGAGAAAACAGTGAAAGCAAGGAGAAAGCAATGAAAATATGGAAAGAGCAATGAGAAGGCACACAAAAAAACTCCAAAAAAAGCAATGAGAAAACAGTGAGAACAAGGGAAAAGCAAGAAGAAGTGTAGTAAATGCACAAGAACATAAGAAAGTTTAAGACGCTCCTCAATTGACTGCACATCAACAGCTTGCTGAAAAATGAACTGCCCTCCAGAACTAACAGTCAATTTAAACCCAAACATTCTAATAGAACACAGGATGTCATAATGCAGCACCCTTTGGCAGTGTCCAGCAGACTACATCTAATTTCTTTATAAATAAAATACATTCTAGCATATACATATCTAAGAAGAGTCCTATTTAACAACTTAACATGCATACATTTTTATAAAGGAAACAAGAACAAAAAACATTACACAAAGAAAAAAATATGTAAAACAACCCAGCTTACCGTAGATTAAAGAGTATACTTCTGAAAGTTTGAAGAAAAATACATTGATTGACCTGATACACAATATTTCATCTGAAGAATGACACTACCATCCAACCTGTTTGGAGCATTCACTATTCTATCACTTCTACCTGATTCATTTGGTTGAAAATCACCATTATTTATGACCTCCTCATGATCATTCATCCTAAGTGCTACCTGATCTGGCAACCTGAACACTCTTGATAAATTCCACAAATCTTTCAATTTGACTCTGATAGCAATACGAGATGTGGCATCAACCATCCCACATGTTGATAATCATTTCCTAAAACTTTAGATTGGTGCTTAATCCTAACCCAATCAACCACTTACACCTTGGGTCTTAGCAATTAAGTAACTTCAACACTTGTAGAATTATGCTTCCCTTTCTTCCCTCTGTTACTGTCCTAGAATTCTTTAGGTTTAATCTCGAACTCACTGTTTTCTTCAGGCATTACCTGTAAACCGCAAATTTTCATCCAAGCTGAACACATCTCGAACACAGCTAAAGTCCCTCTCAACATCTCATATTGACTCTTTACTGAAAGATAATTTGATGTGGTGCAATATGCCTACAACATAGTCTGTATCACCATCATAATATCCATTCTGTTGCTCACCGCCCACTGTCTACACTCCACCAACAAGCGGTTCATACATTTGGAAAACCATTGGCTTGGGAATGATAGAGGGCTACCCTACGATGAACAGTTTTAGACTGTCTGAAAACACTCATTCATTTTCCTTGAAACTGACTGAACTTCTTTATCAGATACTATTTTTTTCGGAAAACCTTCTCTAGCAAAAATATTTTGGAAAACTTCACAACACCATTTGTGTTGGGATCTGTCATAATCTGTACCTCCCACCATTTACTGTAATGATCTGCAAACACCACAACACATTTGTATTTAGTTGGAAACACATAAAATGGCCCAATGAAATTCACTGCTAGTTTCATCAAATTTACTTCAGGTAATTCCATGAACTGATGCTTGAATCTTTTGATCACTTTGTCACTGCTTCAACAAATTACACATTTCTTGAACACTTCAGATATCTGTGCATCCATTTACAGCCACCAGAAAACTCTACATATTCTTCTTTTAGTGTTGGCTTGTCCAAGATTGCCATCATACCCTAGATCAATTATGCATACTCTCATACTATCCATTAGAATGAATTTGTCACCTCGCATAATCATGTTTTTTTCATCTAAAGATAATTCGTCAGATATCGTTACATATGGTTGCAATTCACCTGGTATTTTTCCCTTTGGCCACCTGTGTACTATGTATTAAACTAAAGTATTCAATACATTCACTTTTTTAGCACATCAAACCATTCCTATTCAGAGAATACCCCTGACAAACATACATCTGTACTGGAGTGAATGTATGATATTGTTCTGCATTCTGTCTATCAATTGTTCTTTTTGCAATTTGTCACCCCGAGTGGGACATGTATGCCCAGACCTGGGTCCCGTGCTCTCCATGCCACTGGAGTCAAGCTATCCTGGCTGATGAGGGCTGAAAGCCAGAAACCGGTCCTAGGATGCTTGTTACCACTCCAGTGAGTACCTGGCCTGGCCGTTCGGGCTGGACTGCTCCCATTGGGTGCAGGGTCAAGACTGATTTACATATGGCTGTGTCCAAAATGGAATGCCACGTTGAGCAAAAAAAACAATGGATTTAGGCCCAGATCTCTGTACTGGGGTGAATGATTGACATTGTTCTGCATTCTGTCCATCAATTTTTCTTTTTGCATTTGTCATCCCGAGTGGGATGGGTATGCCGAGACGTGGGTCCCTTGCTCTACATGCCACTGGAGTCAAGCTATCCTGGCTGATGAGAGCTGAAAGCCCGAAACCGGTCTTAGGATGCTTGTTTCCAGGCCAGGGAGGACCTGGCCTGGCAGTTCAGGTTGGACTGTTCCCTTTGGGCGCAGGGTCAAGACTGATTTGCATATGGATGAGTCCAAACTGGAATGGCAGTGTGAGCAAAAAAAGATGGATTTAGGCTCCGAGCTCTGTACTGGCGTGAATGTATGACATGGTTCTGCATTCTGTCCACCAATTGTTCTTTTTACATTTGTCACCCCGAGTGGGACGGGTGTGCCCAGACGTGGGTCCCTTGCTCTCCATGCCACTGGAGTTAAGCTATCCTGGCTGATTAGGGCTGAAAGCCCAAAACCGGTCCTAGGATGCTTGTTTCCCGTCCAGGGAGGACTTGGCCTGTCAGTTCGGGCTGGACTTTTCCCATTGGGCGCAGGGTCAAGACTGATTTGCATATGGCTGGGTCCAAACTGGAATGGCATGGTTCGCAAAAAAAGATGGATTTAGGCCCAGATCTCTGTACTGGGGTGAATGTATGACATTGTTCGGCATTCTTTCCATCAATTGTTCTTTTCACAGACATAGATCTACAGTCACAATCAAGCACTCTTCATCATCATCAGGCATGACCATCTCGTCTATTCCTAGGGGCAAAGGTGCTTTGATATTTTTCCCACCAGGTATATATTCTGTCTTAAAATTGTATTTAATTAATTTTGATACTCAATCTAGTGATTATAGAAGTATGATCCTGTACCATATTGCCAATGAGAATCTAAACACGGTGTTTGCGAGCCATTAGCAACTTAAATGTAAGTGTATGTGGTAGGATATTGTGTCGTTATACCGCGCTGTATTTGCTGCTTATTATTTCAAATTTAATTGTGTCTTTGCACAATCTAGATTTACGATTTGAATATTTTAAAAAACCTCACTTTTAGTTCTTTAGATTCAAGTTTTAATATTGACTGTGTAATTCTGCTTCCTGCTCGACCCCTGCGGTACCCGTATGTTAAAACGGGCCCGCATTGCACTCGGGTTGACGTTTTAGTCTTCCTTCCCTCCACTATTTAAACCACGCTGGAGCAACCACGCAGCGGGTGTGCACTGCGGGCATGCACAGCGAGTGCACCACTGGCGCGCCACAGGCTAGCCCATCTGCGCCCATCGGCACCCGGAGCACGACCAATATATACAGCAGAAATCAGTTGTTTGACCTGGAAAGAGGCACATGTCGGGCTCATGACATGCACCTGCACAACAAGAACATAGTTGAGTTACTGTGCTCTAAGGGCTCATTCCGGCTCAATCCAGGCATCATTAATCGCTCTGAGCAAACAAACAGGGTTGGGAGAGGACTGGGAGCACAGAAGACTGAGGCTCGTAAGGATAGAAGAAGGGGGGGGGACTGCCAACAACAGCACTATAAACGTGGCAGTTAAGGTCCCTAGGGAAATACGCGAGCAGCACGTGCAGTGTCTTCTGCTGAATTCTCATTCGGTGGTAAAACATAAATGTGAGCTAGAAGACCTGATTCAGCGATCCTCCCCTGATAAAGTTTTTGTGACAGAAACCTGGACGGACAATACTTCATGCCCAGACAAGAACATTGAATTACCAGAGGGCTATGAGGTCAGCTTGCAAGATAGGGAGGAAGGTAGGTGGAGGTATAGCCATTATCTACCGAGATCATCTAAAGGTGCGTGTGGAAGCCATCTCAGTCCTACCAGCGGTGGCGCTGCATTTTTCTATAAAACTAAACAACCTCTCTACCTTTCAGGGGCTACTCATATATTGACTACCTGGGCCCAAAGCGGCTTTTTCCCAAGCATTACTGACTCCTAAACAGACTCCCATTCTCTCACAATTCTGGGTGATTTTAACTATCACCTAGAATTAATTAATATTTTGGATACAGTCAGACTGCTGGATAACCTAGCACCATTCAGCTTAAATTAGTAACCGAACCCACTCACCTGGCGGGCCATACTTTGGATGGCATCTTTACTAATAACTCTGATATTAACCTGACTAAAATATTAACTCTCCCATGGACAGAACACAAGGCTGTCCATTTTAACATCAAGGTTATGCAGCCTAACCACTGTACTCAAACTAAGCCATCCAAGGTAAAAATGCGACGCTGGAACAAAGTTCAAGGCAATGATCTAGAGTTGGCTCTTGGTCACTTCCCCAGCCCGCTACCGAAGGAAAATAATGAAGCAGTCTCCCAGTATAATGACTGGCTCCTGGCAGTGGCCGAATGTGTTGCGCCCTAAAAAATGGTGGTGGTAAAAAGAACCAAGATATCGTCACCTTGGTACAGCCCTGAGCTCAAGGGCCTAAAAGTAAACTGTTGGAGAGCTGAACATCTCTGGAGACAAGACCATAGTAATGGAAAGAAGGCAACATATAATCTAGCCCTCCAACAATACAAGGAAGCAAATATTGCCGCAAAACAAGTTATTTTTTACAACCAAGATTGAGAAATATTGAGAAAGTGGGAAATTCCACTAAGGAACTTTTTTAATCTATTAAACAGCTGGCTAAACCGCAGCAGGACAACACTTTTAAACCAGACCAAGCCATGTGTAATAAATTGGCTCTATGCTTTCAGAATAAGGTGCAAGTGATTTATAATGACCTCTTGAATACTCGGGGGACTCAGGATAAGCAATGCCAACTGCCTGGTGTTGTTCGATCAACCCATTGCAGATTATCATGTTTCCAGACAATCACTAATGATGAGGTACAAAAACTCCTCCTCTCTATTAAATCCGGCTCACCTAAAGACACTTTTCCTCCTGCCATTATGCACCTGGCCGCTAGGAAGATCTGTGACAAGCTTACCCCTCTTGCTAACCAAGTTTTGGAATTGGGTAACTATCCAGTAACCTGGAAAAGAGTATCTATCAGGCAAATTCTCAAAAAGCCGACCCTGGATCCTACTGAACCGAAGAACTATTGCCCAATTGCTGGCCTACCAATAGTAGCAAAAATTCTGGAGAAGTCAGTAAACAAGGTGTTAACTGACTATCTAGGTGGACTCCACACAGCATGGTTTTCGGTCCTGTCACTCTACCGAATCAGTCCTGATTACTGCAATGGAAGGACTCTGGAGAGTAGTGGATGGGGGGGGCAGAGCAGTCCTCGCACTCCTAGACCTATCAGCAGCATTTGACACTGTGAATCACACGGTGTTAGTGCAGTGGCTGAAGGATGTGGGAGTCGACGACACTGCCCTGGCCCTCCTCTCCTCCTTTTTGGAGGCAAGGGAACAGCGTTTCCATTGGGATGGTCTGCAATCGGACAGTTTCTATCTTCCTTGTGGAATTGCCCTGGTCTCATATGCTGATGACTCTCAGCTTGTTATCTCCATACTCAATCAGCCTGAGGCCACAGCCGCCAGGTTTCATGCCTGTCTCACTAAGATCATGAACTGGATGAACCATAGCTTCCTGAAAATTAACACTGATAAAATGGAGGTGATAGAGTTTGGCCATGGCCGGCCCCTGTGCAATGATTCCTGGTGGCCGGTAGAGACCAGGGAACGCCCGTGCCCTGTCCCTAAGGTAGGGAACCTCGGGATCATCTTCGATGACCAGCTGAATTTTTCTGCCCAGGTTAACAGTCTCACTTCCTCTTGCTTCTTTTTACTAAAAACTTTGAGAAAATGTTTCCATTTCATCTCAAAAGAACTGCAAAAGACGGTGGTGGTGGTGGTGGCGCTCTTCCTGTCTAAACTGGAGTGCTACAATGCTCTTTTTTTGGGCATTGATAAGACCAAGATGAGAAAACTGCAGTCTTTACAGAATGCAGCAGCAAGATTACTCATACCCAAAGGACAATCAACCTCGGCAGGAATTAAGTCACTGCACTGGCTTCCCATCCAGCAGCGTGAGGAATTCAAGGCCTTATGCCTGGTGCACAAAGCACTCTACGGTGGCTGTGCTGAGGATATCCCAAAAAATGTCCAACCTTACACCCCCTCACGTGCTCTTAGATCTGCCAATTTGGGCCTTATCCAGATTACTAAGATTAGACGGGCAAGATGGGGTGGCCATGAGATTTCAAGCCGATCGGTAGCTCTTTAGGAAGGACTTGAAAACATGGCTGTTCGCTTCCACATAGTCTCCCTGGTAACACAGGCCTACTTCCTCTCACATACACTAGCGCCAAGAAGCCATGGCAATCGAGCGCTCTATAAACATATATCCTATTCTATCCTATCCTAAATGACCTGCACAAAAAAAAACTCTTTACTCTTTCAACCACCCAATAGCAGGCTAATAGCTCCCATTTAATTACAGAATAGTGGTTCTCACTCTAATGTAAAGTGTGAGAAGCAAAACCTATAGTGCATTCTTTGCCTTTACTCATTTGTGTAATCATACCATCCAACCCGCATAGACCGGCATCCACAGAAAAAAGGCATTCTTTGTTAGTATCAAACAGATTTAACATTTTCCTCAAATCAAGCTCTTCTTTAGCTTCCAACAGAAAACAGAGTTGGAACAAGACAGGAGGGCTGCGGAAGCGGAAAAAGAGTTAGATAAGTGTTCTGCATAAAGCGTCAGGTGCTGCGAAGATCCACGTTTTTAGGGAGTTCCTGAAAAGCGTTTCAGACTGGATCTGACGGAGTTGGTTAGGGAGTTGGTTCCATGCTTTGGAGCATATCACTGCGAGCGATTTTCCGCCCTTTGAGACATATCTAAATGCTGGTGGTTTTAACAGGTTTACATTAAAGGATATAAGACTCCGAGACGGTATATAACTCGTAAATCTAGCCCGGAGGTAGTGTGGACCTGAAGAGTGAAATATTCTGAAGGGTATTATCAGAATCTTAAACAGGACTATTTTATGGATTGGCAGCCAGTGGAGTGTTTCTAGGGCCGCCGATGCAGATGACCTCCTAGGCCATTTCAGCACCAGACATGCTGCTGGGAGTGGGACCATTTGGAGTTTCTGTAAGACTTACTTGTTGGCACCTGCATAGAGGCTGTTGCAGTGGTCCAATCTAGAAGTGATTAGGGACATAGCAACTGTCTGTCTGGCTGAGATGGGAAGCAAATCAAAAAACTTTTTGAGTGATTTTATGATATGGAAGCAAGTTCCAGCAACTGCCAGTGATTGCTGTTTAAAGGAAGCGTGGCATCAAATTTGATTCCCAGATTTCTGACCACTTTCGCAATGTTTGGAGGAGGGGGAGTGTCAGCAGGCCACCATATATTAGGAGAGAAAGTGGTCCCTTGTCCTAGTGGTAGTATTTCCGTCTTTTCCGAGTTGCACTTTAGATGATTGGTTTTCATCCATTGGAAGGTAGCAGTGAGACATAAGCAGAAATGTTCTTCCACCTGTGTAGTGTTTTGTCCAGGACCAGGATTAACTGCGTATCATCCGCATAGGGCTAAGGATGGACCCCTGAGGGACACCGGAGAGCAGTAGTTTTTCTTTTGATTTTTGTATTGACCAAGAGTGATGAATTGTCTGCGGTTCTGCAAGAACCCTTTAAGCCAGGCCAGGGCTATGTGGGAAATGCCATAGGATTCGAGACGGTCTAGAAGAATGACATGTGAGACCATATCGAACACCGCCGACAGATCGATTAAAACCAGAACCGCGTTCTTTCCTTGAACATGGGTAGCTTTGACAGATTCAGCCGTGTACAGTAGCTTATTCTGTCGAATGCTGGGATCTGAAACCAGATTGTTTAAGGTGTAAAATATTAGCTTCTTCCAGGTATGTTGTGAGTTGGGTGTTAACAAGTTTTACCGTGATCTTACTAAGGCATGGTAGTAGAGAAATAGGTCGAAGATTGGTGAGGGTATAGGGGTCCGCTAAATCAAGTTTTTTTATACTGAATCGTTTTTATTTATAAATTTAAAAGAAATGTTTAACAAAATTAGAATAATGAGTGACATAAAAAATGTCTACTTGTTTTGAAGTAAAATAAAGTTTTTTTAAAATGTATCCTATAGTTTACTTTACTGCTGAGAGATCTTCACCACCGGGAAGGCAATCTCCGTTGGGATAAAATATAGGGAAAATTTTGAAATAAAATGAGTTCTCACACTGTACTCTTGTCTAAAATATATGATAAGTTCTTATGAAAAATAGCTTGAATAAACTAGCCATCTTTGCAGATTAACCAGCTTCCCTATGCTGATCAGTAAGATCACTCAATGAACAATGGAGTTCTGTGGCATATTACCTCATTTGCTAATGAGGTCATGTTAGAATTCTCTTAGAGCGCTTGTAAGGCAGGATTCTGTGGGCTGGCAGTTGCGCTGCCACGGCCGTTGGATGAGGTGTGAATATGAATAAACTCCGATTACCAGAACATCGTGTTATCATCATTTTTCGACATCACAATTTGGCGACAGAAGATGGGATTTTCGTGGTGATGGTACTACACCTCAACAAGGCATCAAGTTAGATTCCGTAGAATCCACCACTGTGCCGTCCAAGCCAAGTTTCCTTCCTGAAGAGCTGTTACGACGTGAGACGGTCTCAGCCGAGTTGTTTCTCAGCCTCCATCCTGCAACTGCGCCTCTGCTGTAGAAGGTATTTCTTTGTTGTATCAGTGCAGAGGAACGACCATTCGCCCTCTCACACGTTTATCTGGAGACATTTGAGAGGAACATCGCTCCACCCTGCGGTGCTGTTTTATTTCCTGCAGTGCGCAGTAGGTTAAAGGAAAAAACGTCGCTCCACCCTCCGGTGCCGTTTTACTTCCTGCAGTGCGCAGTAGGTTAAAACAATGAAACAACTAGAGCTCTTACAAAAGGAGGAAGTCCCCGTTATTGGGGATGTGTAGGAGTTCACCGCGTTGCATTTATACAGTGCGCAGGTGTAGGCGAAACAACTAGTGCGCTAACCAGAGCAGCAAACTCATCGTTTTGGGTATTTAATGACCATTTGAGGAAGTTTTAACAGTTTCTGCATGATTCTAGTACTTTCTCCTTTGTTATTTGTGGCAACGCTACAAGTCCTCACAACTGTTCTTTCAAAGTTATTGCAAAGAGGAAATATATAAAAAAAGAGGAAAAGAAAAGAACATTTCTTTTTTTGCAAGTAAATTAAACAGCAATTATTTGGAGGTGAACAATGTCAAATCCACTCTCCAGTTTGCAATTTTATTTCTGATTTCAAAGAATATAACATCAGACCTTACAAAATTAGTGAAAATTACAAATGTATTTATTTGTTATGGATATTTGATTTGCTTAATAATTATATTTATATTTAGTATTTGTGCTTAATTAATACACACATAGTTTTTCTTTGCATGTTGTGAGGTAAATCTTACTTTAAAAGTGAAAATGCAGAATGTGACTTCAGCCCCTTCCTTTCTTCCTTCTCCTGGTGAACCAAATATAGAAAGGTCTAAGTGGAAGAAAGTATTTTACAACTATGCACGAGTTTGTGACACTAATTTAAGTGCAGAGCGTAAACATGCTTTGTTATTACAATGTTTAGGGGCAGAGGGACAGGATGTTTTAGAGAATTTGTCTGATCTTTCGCATGCTGAAGCAAGGGATTTAAATGAGTTTGAAATTGCAATAGCAAAGCTTGATCGACATTACTTACCACGTGTAAGTACTATTCTAGAGAGGTATCATTTTGTATTAAGGTCTCAGGGTCAAGATGAATCTATTGAAGATTTTGTAACTTCCTTAAGGAAATTAGCATCTAAGTGTAAATTTGGTGGTGCGGTAGCTGAAAGGATCAGGGAGCAGTTTTTGCTTCGATGCAACAGTAATAAGATACGTGAAGAACTGTGGATGAAGGATGAACCTCCTCTTGATGAGGTACTTATTGTTGCTAAGCAGGTAGAACACATGATAAAGTGTGTTAGTGAACTTAAGGATGGGAAAGAAGTACATGTTTCAACTTCCACTGATAAGGAGGCTACTGCTGATGTATGTGTAGTTAGATCTTCTGGATCTAAAATTTAAAGTTCTCCTGTTGTTAAACAATTCACTGAGGTTAAAAGCATTAAAGGCAGTGAACAAAATTTAAATGTAACTTGTTTTAGATGTGGCTATTCTGGTCACAAGGCAAATGACAGATCATGTCCTGCTTTGTCACAAACCTGTAATTTATGTGGCATTAAAGGTCATTTTAGCAAGTGTTGTAGTAATAGAAACAGAAAATATAATAAGAACAGAGTCAAGGAATCTTGTCAAGAGATTGTTTTGGAAGTCAATGAATCCAGAAATGGTTTTCCCTCCGAAGTAGTCAATATTGATGCCAAAGAGACTGTAATGAAATTTGATTCATGCTCTAGGATCTCCATTATCTCAGAATGTACCTTGTTGAATCTATTTCCTGATGGGATTTCACTTGAGGAAATGGATATACAACCTGGAGGTTATGGTGGGAGTAAGATCGACATGATGGGATATCTCACAGCAACAATTAGTGTTTGTGAAAAGAGCATGTGTGGAAAGATATATGTGTCTAGTGAAGGTGATGATCTTTTAGGCTGGATACACCAAGAAGAGTTGGGTGTTAGTCTTCATCCAAGCAAGAATCCTCAGGTACAGGTTGATCAAGTTGACAACAAAGGAAATAAATTTATTAAGGAATTTAACTGTTTATTTCAAAATAAACTTGATAAGTTAAATGGGTATAAGCATAAAATCAGACTGAAAGACAATGCCACTCCTGTTGTAGCAAAATTCGTGAGGATTCCAATTCATTTACAAACAGCAGTTGACATGGAACTCAAGAGGTTGGTGGAATGTGGAGTCATTGAAGAAGTAGAAGCTACAAATTGGTTGGCTCCCATTGTCGTCGCACGTAAAGGGAATGGAGACATTCGTCTTTGTGTGGACTTGAGAGAGTTAAATAAGGAGGTGGTCGTTGATAGATTTCCGCTTCCCAACATTGAGGAAATTATTACTACTTTTTCTGATGCCAAAGTTTTCAGCACTCTAGATTTGATGTCAGCTTACCATCAGATTGATTTGCATGAGAGTTTGCAGGATCTCACGGCTTTCACGACTCCATTTGGCATTTTTCGCTTCAAGAGAATGCCTTTTGGTGTAATTTCTGCGGCTGCAGTTTTTCAGAGAGCCATGTCAATCATTTTAAAAGATCAACCTGGAGTTAAATGTTATCAAGACGACATTATTATTTTTGCATCAGACAATGTACAACATGATCAACGTGTTCGTCAGGTCTTACAAAAACTTCAGGAAGTTAGTCTACCACTTAAGGCGGACAAGTGCAAATTCAGTGTTAATGAAGTGAGTTATCTAGGTTACAATGTCACTGATTCAGGAATAAAACCTGAGACAGAACTGGTCAATACTATAAAAGGTTTAAAGGAACCTGTGTTAAAACAAGAGCTGTCATCTTTTTTGGGAATGGTAGAGTACTACAGTCGCTTCATAAAGGACTTTGCTAGTAAAACATTTCACATGAGGAGTTTGCTTAAAAGAAACATTGAGCTTGTGTGGGGGGCAGAGTGTCATCAAGAGTTTATCAATGTGAAGAAAGATTTAGATAATGCTCCCTCTTTACAATCGTTTGAAGCTTCATCAGATACCAAGATTGTGTGTGATGCCAGTAGCAAAGGTTTAGGCGCACTATTAATTCAAAACAGAAATGGGAAAGAAAATCTTTTGCATGTATCTCAAGAACACTTAGAGATGCAGAACGGAATTGTTCCGTTATTGAACGGGAGTCCTTGGCTGTGTACTGGTCCATCATGAGGTTTAAACAATTTCTTTGGGGTATCAAATTTACAGTACAAACTGATCATAAACCCTTGGTGAGACATTTGTAAAGAAGGGTCTTGATTCAATTTCATCGCATATTCGCAGATGGGTTGTAGGATTACAGGATTTTTCTTTCACTGTTCATTATGTGCCAGGTGCCAGCAATTTCTCAGCTGACTGCTTATCAAGACTGTGTGATCTCAATATGGTTGAATCTGACATTAGTGATGATTTTGATCGAGCATGTGAGTGTGTGTGAAGTAACTGAGGGAGCTATTGGTGAAGAAGAGTGGCTAGAGAATATTAATAAGGATGTCATATTGAACAAGATAAGAGATTTGATTGTTTCAGGCATGAGGAATAAATCCAAGTTCAAGGAATTTACAGGATGTTGGGAGAAATTGTTAAATGAGCTTGCAGTTGATAGAGGGTTTCATTTGAGAGGCATGAGGTTAATTCCTCCAGAGAATTTGAGAAGTAAAATATTACGTCTTGCTCATGAAGGTCACATGGGCATTGTGAAAACCAAAGGAAGACTCAGGAGGGATTTTTGGTGGCCTACGCTTGACCGCGATGTTGAAAGTTTGATAAGAGATTGTTTTGAATGTACGATTTCAGACTAAGGTCTTAGAACTAGACAGTCACCCATGGTTTGCAGAACTTTACCTAAATATCCGTGGAAAGAAGTTGCCATGGATATTCTTGGTCCAATACGAGGTGAACATGCCACACCTTATGTTATTGTACTCATGGATGTTTATTCTAGTTGGGTTGAGGTATTGTGTGTACAAGACATTTCCTCTTCAGCGATCATTAGATTTCTGAAAGGTGTGTTTAAAAGAGAAAGTTTTACAAGGTTTCTCCTTACAGATAAGGGTGTACAATTTTGTTCTAGTGAGACTGAATCTTTTTTTGCAGAAGTGTGGAATTGTTCATAAGAAATCAGCGTTGTACCACCCTGAAACTAATGGTGCCATTGAAAGAGTTATTAAAACCTTAAAGGAAGGCATTCAATTAGCTAGAGCGAATGGTTTAGATTGGAAAAAAGAATTGTCCAATAGACTTATGGGCTATAGATTTTCACCACATTGCTCCACAGGAATGATACCTTTTGAACTATTCAAAGGTAGAACAGCTTCCACTTTTGTTTGACCTGGTTAGATGAAATGGAACAAAGGATGTGTTGACAATTCTCCTGGTTTGTGGAGAGAAAAAGAAATAGTTTCTCAGCACAAAAGGAAAGAGGATTTTGATTCTCGGAAATGTGTGAAAGTTGTGGAGGTAAATGTGGGTGATTTTGTCAAAGTAAAGGCTCCTAAAGGGTGTGCAGAGTGGTCCAAGTTCACCAGAGAACTTCAAGTTATCAAATGTTTCAAAAATGCTGTTAAGACACATGATGGTCGCATATGGAACAAGAACCGCGTTGCTATCACACGTAAAATTAATTCCTGTGATCATTCAGTGTTGAAACCTACTCCTGAGGTAAGCGGGTCTGGTAGTTCTGATCTGCATTGTTCATCTAGCAATGTTCCTTCAACATTTAGGAGGAGTGTTAGAGTTATCAAGAAACCTGCTTCTCTCAAAGATTATTTTGAATGATTAGTTTTCATTTCTTTTTGTTTTCCCAGTGTTACTTTTTGTATGGAAGGAAGATGTGTGGTGTATTACCTCATTTGCTAATGAGGTCATGTTAGAATTCTCTTAGAACGCTTCAAAGGCAGGATTCTGTGGGCTGGCAGTTGCGCTGCCATGGCCGTTGGATGAGGTGTGAATATGAATAAACTCCGCTTACCAGAACATTGTGTTATCATCATTTTTCGACATCACAAGTTCCCGGCTACTTTTTCTGTCTATTTTAGTTCTAATCATGAATGTTTCATAGCTTGCCTTGAACAAATAACCTGCTCCTACTATGTCACTGACTTGTATCCCCTGGTGTCTATGGGTTGATTGTGCACCTTTACGTAACTGCACTTTTGTGATGCATAACCTTCTTCACAGTTTCTTGTTTGTATCAATTTCCATTTTATTTCCTCCAATTTTCTTATCACACATAAGACATAAAATCCTTATTTTATATGATTATTTCTTTATTCCATTCAATTCCAACATACACCACTAACACATGTTTCTGGGAAAACCCCTTTCTTAAGGCTGCAATTAGTTCAAACAAAATATGTAAAACTAATTTAAATACACAGTAGTGTGTATATTAAAATTACACAATATATTTTTGCACCGAGTGCAAATTAATCAAAATGATAGAAAAGGTAAAAGAAAAGAAACTAGTGAGAAAAAGGAAGAAAAGAAGGAAACACAAAAGAAATGGCAGGAGAAAAGCAAAAAGACGGAAAACACAGAAAAGCCAGAAAACCAAGACGAAACACAAAAAAATATCAAACTGTCCCTCTCTATGTACTTAATTATAATCCTTGAAGCTTTCCATTTTATCAGAAACATTATAATGAATCTTCTGTTTCATTAATTCAAATGCTATAAAAAACCTCATGACCTCATTTGCAACGATTTGACATAGGGCAGCGCTACACGTCACTTTGCTGCATCAATTGGGCATTCCACAATACCTGTGACTGATGTCAGCAACAACTCTGTTCTTGTGTTTAGGTCGAGCCTGAGCCAGCGTGCATGCGCTGCTCTGCAAAGCTTCTTCTGTTTACTCCATGTGGGTCTGACTACTCCCACATATAGGATTGGCTTTTGCGTGTGTCTTTCAATAATGAAAGCACACAAATGGCTAAAGGCCGCCCCATGTCTCACCTCTTTTTTAATGTTCAATCCCAAGGGGTTTTTCTCTCTGGAGCGAGGAGCAGCCCGCAGTGTGGCAGCTGCATTCTTCATCGTAGATCAGGTTACTAATTAAACACAACGCGCCGCCGTGCATTTTTTATGCCCCTGCTACATGGCTTGATGCTTTGATTTATATATTGTTTGTTTGGTGCACTCTATTCATTTAATTGGTTCCCATACCATGGACACAGCTTCAAATGGCTGCGCTATATTTTCCAACACTTTATTTAAATATGGTCGCGACTGCCTGGGCAGCTAACAGCAGGCACGCGAACAATGCGTGGGAAAGCGGGGCAGCTTTGCCGGTGCACAGCAGCTGAGCTCGGGCACACTGCTCTCTTCAATAAAGTCAGAAAGCTCTTCAGGAAATGCTGGTATTGCTTCAGCTTTGCATCGGAACAACGTGCTAGATTCATGCAGTTGCTGGCTTCTTTCGAGACTTATTGTGGTATACTTTTCAACACTCTGTTTGATAGGGTTACAGTTGCCTGGACAGCAGGAATGGGAGACGTCGGGGGTAAAACGATATCGCAGAAATTACGGCTGTGCTCTCCAGAAGTATTTGCAAACGCTGGAGAGGCAGGCAGGCAGAACATGTGAGAGAAGCAACCCTACCCTCTGCAGCAGGCTTTGTCTTCCTTGTTTCCAAGAGCCCCTCGCCCCACAGCTGCATCTGTAAATTTAACCCCTCCCTACCAGCACCTCCTCTGCTTACTCTTCCCATGTCAGCTGCTATCACTTCCAGAGACTGGCAACGCAAAGCAAAACCTTCTTCAGAAAAGAGCTTACACACCATCTTTCTCTCATTTCTTATCTAGGGTTTTCACTGTATTTTCACACCTTTTTTTTCTGTCTTTTCAGTATTAGTCTGCCTGTATTTTTGCCTGATTCACATTTTTGTGCATTTTCACCCATTTTCTTTACCTGTTGTGCTCTTGTCTTTAGCTTCACACTGTGCGTCTGATCTCGCCGCTCGTGCCTTTTCTGCAACCACCTTCCCTCCTCCTCACTGCTCTTTACCTGCATCTGTGCCTTTTTCCACTCTCTCTCGCACTCTGGCACCTTTTCCAGCTTAGCCCAACCCCCTACTCTTTTCACCCTCCCTCGCTTCTATCATTACTATTTATTAAGCTGTAAAATATAAAACCTTTCATATCTTTTCTTTTACAGTGAAATATAACATATAAGCAAAGTGCTCAATGCCTGTTGCAAAAAATTTAATAATTCCTAATTGCAAAATATCCTCTGCCTGTAGTCTCCTCTCAGTTTCTATGCTGAGGAAGAAGGGCGGCAGTTATCAGGTAGAGTGCTGCATGGCCAAATACTTAAAAGGTTCCAAAGGCGAGACCTATTGGCTATGCCAATGCTTGTTTTGCATCTTGGTTCCAGCAGCACTGTGTAAAGCAGTAAAAGCAGCTCTCCCATTCAGAACCATAGCCAGCCAGGACAAAACTGCACCCGGGCTCCATGGGCCAGGTAAAATTGAACCCACTGCCTTGGCCTGGTCCTGGGACCCGCACCACCTTAACACTGTGAGAATTCCACATAACTCGAACTGTTAGTGATTCTTTCCCTTTGACCTCAATGTTATACTTTTCTAGTATTATTGTGCACTGATTTAATATTGCTTCAAAAATCTATAACTCCAGTTATATATATATATGATATTCCATTCATCCCGGTGTCTGAATTAAGATACAAATACACTCTATTTGTATAAATTGGTGCGGGATTACTTTCGAGGTATGTCAATTACTTATCGTCTATGGTGGTGCTCTGAAATGCTCTGAAATGCTTAATAAATGTTCCAAGAGTAATGACTCACTGATCTTTGCCACACTACCAGGACTGAGCTAAGGATTACTCCACTTTCCTACACACTCTTTGCTTTGACAAGAATAGAGCCTTCACAATTAGGCCGCATATCCCATGTGGAACATCATTCACTTAGTCTAGTGGAGTTAACGACAGATCTGGTTTCAATGTGTTTTTTGTCATGTCATCTGTGACACAGAGATCTTTCCAATAATTAAAACTTGAGAGACATTACCAGGAAAGATGAAGAAGGCCAGAAAAATGTGAAAGCAAAAGTTTGACCGAGACCTTCTGCTTAGTGTGTCTGATCCACGCTCTATCGCGTTCCGCCTCAAACATTGACGTTGCCCCAGTCAAGTGCAAGCAGATGTCGCAAGTTGGTGCTTTTGATTTTTAGGCACTAGAAAGTATTTAATCATTAAAAATTCCCTACATTGGATATTTGTTGTTATGGAGTCGTTTTGGAGTCTATTTGTTCATACAAAGATAATCTAGTCTTATAAACTGGTGTTGAATTTTTATTGTGTTTTTTTGTCTTACTTATTTAATGTATTGGTGTTTTTAAATGCTTTACACACCTGTCTACTGGGCTACGCCAGCTACCAAGGGTTGAGCAGGGCAATAATTTATTGAGACCTTGAATGACTCGTATTGTTTTTGTAGTCTTATTACTAGTGGTAGGTCAATCAATCAATCAATCAACGCATTTATATAGCGCACTACTCACCCAGAGGGTCTCAAGGCGCTGGGGGGTCCGCTACTGCTCGAACAGCCAAGTCTTGAGTTGCTTCCTGAAGGCGAAGTGGTCCTGGGTCTGGCGGAGGTGGGTGGGGAGGGAGTTCCATGTCTTGGCGGCGAGGTAGGAGAAGGAACGTCCCCCTGTGGTGGCTCTTTGGATGCGGGGGACGGTGGCGAGGGCGTGGCTGGTCGATTGAAGCTGGCGTTTGGGAGCGTAGAAGTTGCGGCGGCTGTTGAGGTATCCTGGGCCTTGGTTGTGTAGGGCTTTGTGTGCGTGGGTGAGGAGACGGAAGGTGATTCTCTTGTTGACCGGGAGCCAGTGCAGGTCTCTCAAGTGTCTGGAGATGTGGCTGCGACGGGGGATGTCCAGGATGAGTCGTGCTGAGGCGTTCTGGATCCGCTGGAGTCTCTTCTGGAGTTTGGCGGTGGTTCCAGCGTAGAGGGAGTTGCCGTAGTCCAGACGGCTGGTGACGAGGGCCTGGGTGACCGTCTTCCTGGTCTCGGTGGGGATCCACCGGAAGATCTTGCGTAGCATGCGCAGGATGTTGAAGCACGACGAGGAGACAGCGTTGACTTGTCTGGTCATGGAGAGGGAGGAGTCCAGGATGAAGCCCAGGTTGCGTGCGTGGTCTGTTGGTTTGGGTGCGCTGCCTAGGGCGGGGGGCCACCAGGAGTCGTCCCAAGCGGCGGGTGAGGATCCCAGGATGAGGACTTCTGTCTTGTCCGAGTTCAGTTTCAGGCAGCTGTTCTTCATCCATTCGGCTACCTCTTTCATCCCTTCATGAAGGTTGGCTCTGGCGGTGGCGGGGTCGTTGGTGAGGGAGAGGATCAGCTGGGTGTCGTCGGCGTAGGAGATGATGTTGAGGTTGTGCTGGCGTGCGATGTCGGCGAGGGGGCTCATGTAGACGTTGAAGAGAGTAGGACTGAGCGAGGAGCCTTGAGGGACGCCGCAGATGACTTCGGTGGCTTCAGATCTGAACGGAGGGAGGCGGACTCTCTGTGTCCTTCCGGCGAGGAAGGAGATGATCCACTCCAGTGCCTTTTCTTGGACTCCGACGTTGCTGAGGCGTTGTACTAGGGTACGGTGGCAGACAGTGTCGAAGGCCGCGGAGAGGTCGAGGAGGATGAGGGCCGCTGTTTCTCCGTTGTCGAGTAGCGCTCGGAGGTCATCCGTGGCTGCGATCAGGGCGGTCTCGGTGCTGTGGTTGGCCCGGAAGCCAGACTGCGAGGGGTCGAGGGATCCGTTCGTCTCGAGGAAGGCGGCCAGCTGCTTGTTGACGGTCTTCTCGATGACTTTTGCGGGAAATGGGAGCAGCGAGATGGGGCGGTAGTTCTTGAGGTCGGTGGGGTCGGCTGATGGCTTCTTGAGTAGGGCGCTGAGTTTGGCGTGCTTCCAGCTCTCCGGGAAGGTAGCGGTGTCGAAGGAGGTGTTGATGATGTTCCGCAGGTGGGGTGCGATAACAGCGTCGGCCTTGTTGAAAACGTGGTAAGGGCAGGGATCGGTCGGAGATCCGGAGTGGATAGAGTTCATCGTGCGGACGGTGTCTTTGGTGTTGATCGGGGTCCAGGCGCGGAGGGTGGTGGTGGGGGGCGGTGGTTCGGTCGTGGTGTTCGTCGGTTGAGTGCTGAAGTTGTTATGACTACTTATGACTACCAATAAGCCCTTTCCAACACATATTTTTGGGGGATCTGGCTTTTTTGAAGGTTATAACAATTCAAAATGTACATATAGCTCACACTGTGGAGAATCCATGGACCCGACAGATTAAACTGGCTGCCACAACATCAATAAGGATGTTACGGCAAGCATTGAAGAACTCCGTTTCCGGGAGGTTAAAAAAAGCATATAGGTGAAAGGGGAGGTATAGCCTGAAACTCTTGGCCTGGTGCTGGGGCAAAACACTGTGCAAACACAAGGAGATAATGGACTGAGCGCTGAAAATGTTCAGACACTCACCCCCAGTCACAGACCTGGGTTGAACCCATCATCAAAACTGCATCACAGATGCAAGAGCAACATTTTAGAAAAGACTGCTGTCCTTGTGATTTTCAAACTCTTTCAGGGCGAGCAATGGTCCGGGTGTCACCTAATTAGAAAAGAAGTCTAGGAGCTTTCATGGGGCCCACCGCCTGTGGTGTTTTTAGCCACAGAAACCCAATCCATGGGTATCCCTGGACATTTTGTGTTGGAAAGTTAGCAAGGGGTCCCACTCCTCATGCTGATTTCAACCTAGAAATCACATGCTGGGCCTCCTGCAATTTTAGTTAGGAAGGAAGGTATTACTCCCTCTTTTAGCTGATTTCAAACCCGGAAACCCCATCTCAGGGTTATGGTGCATATTTCTTTAGGATGCGGGTCTGCACCCCCCTCAAGCTGGTTTCAGCCCACAGACCCAATCCACTGGGGACTGGTGCATTTTTGGTAGAGAAACAGGGTTTCAGCCCTCCTGAGCCATGATGTATCCCAAGAGACCTCACTCCTCTGGCCCCACCTGAACACAGTGCCCCCTCTCCCAAGGGCTCCAACCCTTGGGACACTGTCAGAGTCCTGCTCTTACAGATCAAAATTTCGGCTAGCCACGGTGAAGCACTTCTTCTATCCTCAGAAGGGTGGCCTCAGTAGGGTGGTTCAGAATACTATATGTATCAAGTGGGAGGGACTCAGAGCACATAAATGTCCAGCATACATACTCCGATGAGTCAATCACAATCAAAGAGTTACGCAGTTCCTCTTAAGTACGGATTTGTCTGCTTAGGTTAGTTAAGTTCTGCAGAGTCTGCAGGGAGCATTACTCTGCAGCAACACATGTCCTCACACACCTTGGCACTCACTTCCTTGTTCAGACAGACCATAAGCCAGATGAAGGGTGAAAACCTTCAGACATGTCGTAGCATGTTCATTTCCTTCTCGTTGGTGCTAGACCCCAATCCGTGTTTCAGTATGAAAACATATCACTAATGCAAGTATGTGAAATTGATATAATAGATTTCAAATATACTATCATCCATTTTCAGCAGTGTTTGTTGTTTCATGATTTTGGCAATGTTTTTGATTGCACTGCCGAGTGCTTCATAATCATACAAGTGAACAACACGAAATGCCAATCCTCCATATAATGCCGTATCAGATACAGAAAGCAAAGTCATTTACCTTAAAATACATCTTCCATTTGTCCATTAAAAGTGGATGCAATGAATAGCAAGTGTCATAAGTTGAACAAAAGTCATCAGAGAATTCCTTAGGAGGCAATATTTCTGTGTCAGCTTGCCAATTGTCAAAAATGCCATCCTTAGCAGCTACAAGGAAAGGCACAACTGACAAATAATAGTCCACGCCTGTAAGAAAGAGAGAAAGTGCACTGAAGAAACAAGTCATTTACACAAAACAGAAAAAACACTGAACATACCAAAAAGTATCCATGCTGTTTCATTATTTTCCAGAAACAATGGTCCCTCACAACAAAAACATATTTTTGAAAAAAGTGATTTACAGATTTCATAATGTATATGTTTATCTGTCCAACATGATCATTTAATCTGAGCAATTAAAATAACAACATACAAGTGGGACCATACACAACATAAAAGAAGAACTCAGGCATTTAGAGAAGCAAGGCCAAAAGAGCAATTCATTAGTTAGGTAAATGAAAATACTTTGCAGCACCACAGCACTATAATAATACTATAAATAATCCACATTTGTAAATCGCAAACAATCACCCGAAAGGGTCTCTAGGCGCTGGGGGCCGTCGTGAAGATTAAGCAAGCTATTGCCCAGAGTCACATGGTGCTGGGTTAGTCTAGCGCCGGGGATCGAACCATGATCCCCAGATCCCGGAGTCAGTCACCCTGGTCGTGGCGCCACACCTCTTCCACATAAGGAGTTTAACTTTGAGTCAGGGTTCGAGAAGTCGACAACATTTCAATCCCTTTAACAAAATACAGGGATCATCTTCAGGACACGTCAATTGGTGCCTGAGACAGATGCCTGTGAAAGCGTGGAAAGGAAAAGAGAACAAAAAAGGGAACAAACAGGGAGATGAGAAAAAAAGAAGGGGGGAATAGGGTATACATTATTTAAATAGTTTGGGAAAGATAAGCGATGACCTGTTATCCACGAGGTATTTACAAGTAAAAGCCATGCTCAGTAAGCTGATGCAGTTTAAGAGGGGCTCGAGTAAGTATAGATTCGGCTCCATATGAGGCTGGTGCTGGAAAGAGCCTTCGGAGGGGAGGCATGCTCAAGAATTGGCAGGCTCATTGCTAATCACGGTGTGTGCATGACATTCAATGTCAGGTAAAAAGACATAAACCGTAAGTGAAGCATGCCCTTGCACTCAGTAGGCTCGGTGATGTCAGGTGGTGGCACAGCGAGCTGACTGCAGATGGAGCCGAAGTCAATGCCAATAGTAAGGGCTGACCGCTGAAGGTTAGCTGACCCAGTCAACAGTAGATTGGCATGGGTGCCCTCGAGGGAGCCGGTAAAAGACAACTGTAGTCCGATGGTACTGGCTCACACGATTCGAGGCGCTGTGCTAAGAATAAGCGCATTCCATACCCTGAGGCTAGTGATAAGAATGTGCGGGTGCGGTCTTCCCCCCTTTCCGTTTTTGTTATTTTTCACATATGTTAACTGTTGTTATTACTTACATCATTTTTATGCAAATTTCAATAAAGCAGATTTGAAAGAAAAAGAATGTGTGGGTGCCGTGAAGGGAATCCCCCGCGGTCTGGGCGACGGAGCGAGCACTGGTGGGGTTCACGAGGGGAGTGAGAGATTCGAGTAAACGCTTTAATCGATGTGTGGGCCGGTGTCCACGTCGGTCCTTACCTCTAGTTGTGAACGGTGCACTTCCCAGTTAGAGATGGTGTTAACGGGGGGCGTGGCTTAGGCGCCGACGGGAATGGCCGCTCCTCTCGGAGGCTCCGTGAGAGCATAGAGCGACGGAACTCCTCCGGGCGTCTGCCGGGACTGCGACATCGCAAGATTGTGCCTGGAAGCGGCGGAACTCCTCCTGAATGCACAGGCGGCTGAGCGGAGGTGCGGGGTGAGCGTGTGTGATGATTTTTTGGTGCTAATTATCGGCTGCGGCTCGCTGCTGAGTTGCAGCCGCCATTTTGTGCACTTATGCTACCCCTGCCTCCCGCGATGACTTTTATCTGTTTTACATGCCTAAATTGACTTTTGCCGCTTTGGTACGATTATAGTTGCCTTCTTTTCCCTCATTTCACGGCAATCCTTTTTTTGCTTGGCAATTTTGGATACCTTTGGCTTCTGTGGAGAGCTTGTTCATGTCTCCTCAGCTCAATGTAATCTTGGACACCATTTTGGTTTGCTGCCTCTACTTTTCAAGTCGCTTTCTACCATGTTTTATGCATCCTGTTCGGTTTTGTTGCTTATCCCTACACATGATTGATATCAGAGCGTGTATATGGATGAAGGTTGGATTTCTGCCTCGTACTAGCTGACTCTTCATTTTTCCTCAACAATTTTTCAGTGTTTTACTCAGACGCCATTTTGGGACTTTGTGCTCATCTACCAATATTTTCATCTCTCGGATTTTTGGTAATGATGGCTCATTCTAATCGTAGTAACGCGCAGCACACTAACACCAGTTCCATGCCATTAGAGGAAAATAATCCATTCAGTGTTTTACAGGATAATATGGATGAAGTAACTAATGACTCTCTTGGAATAAAAGGCTCATCTCCTAACACCTCTCGTCCAAGCACAAAACCTAACTCTAAAATACCTTCCACACCAGGGAAAAGAGCAAAGACGAATCCTCCTTCTCCCACTACCACAGCTTCGTCCATTTCCATGGAGCTTCTTCTTGAAGAAATCCGCTCTCTTAAACCCTACATGGCAGAAACTAATGCTCGCCTTCAGAGTCTTGAGGATAGTTGGTTGCATAATGAACAGAAAGTTGCGGAACTTGAAAGGAAAATGTCCTCAGTGCAGGTACTCTCTGACCAGGTGCCGGGAATACATAAGGAAATACAATCTCTTAAGCAACAGGTTGAAAATTAAGAAAATCGCAATCGTCGCAATAACCTACGTATTTATGGCCTTGTGGAAGGTCTTGAAGGTACTAATCCTATATCCTTCTTTCAATCCTTCGTGCCAACACTCCTTGGTCTTCCAACTTCTCCTCCGTTGAACATTCAGCGAGCTCACCGTTTGGGTCAACTCTCTCGTTCTACCAACTTCTCTTCATCTTCGGCGAAACCTAGAGGTGCTATTTTGTACTTCCTAGAGTTTACTGACTTGCTGAGAATCATTCAAGCTGCCAAGCAGAAAGGGAAGATCACCTGGAATGGTTCCAATCTCTTTTTTGCTCAGGACTACGCTAAGGCCACTGCAGATCGTCGCAAACAATTTCTAGACATGAGACCTGCTCTCCGGGGCCCTGAATGCACGATACGGACTATTTCATCCTTGTCTCTTTAAAGTGACTTACAACAATAAAACGACGAACTATGAAGACCCTATACTTCTTCAACATTTCCTCGACTCTTGCAGAGATGGTTCTATGGACACTTCATGTTTATAATTGAGGGGATTATTTAATTATTCACTTTTTGTCTCTCATTGTCTATTTTTATCCTTCATTTTGCTGTTCTTGTTGTGTCTTGAGGTATTCTTCTAATGTTTTTTCTTTCCTTCCTATCAGGTGCGGTTTTGTGATCCTTTTTATGTATGATTTCTTCGTCCTATGCCCGGAGGTTGTTCTTCCTTTGCCGCATCCTCTCGGAGTCCTCCGTTCGGTGTGGTTTTTCCCTTATGTGGTTCCTCCATCCCCACTCTCATTGTCTTTCTGTGGTATGTCTTTTAGACATTTTTATGCTTTTTCAAACAACGTTTGATCTGTGTTGTTTTCCTGTTTCATGTACTCTTCTTTCTCTTCCCTCCTTCACATCTTTCTTTTTCTTCTTTTTCTCTTCCTATTCTCTGTTTCCTTTCCCCTTCTTTTTTCTATTTTCCATTTTTGATTACAGTCTCTTTCTCTCATTTTCCTCTGTTTTTTAATTCTGCACTTCCCAATTCATATTCTGTTACTCTAATATCTACCGTTTTTTCATTATTGCATTTAGTTTTTTCATTGTTTACATGATACTTGTTCAAGTTGATTCTATTCAGTTGCATATTTGTTCTAATTTTTACCAGTCTTTTAGTAATGTGATTGGCTTTTTTACTGTCTGTTTAATAATGATTAGTATTAATTTCATCTGGTTCCATTTAGAGTTGTTACATGGAATGTTATGGGAATAAATAATCCTATGAAAAGACAATGAATATTAACCCACTTAACTAAATTAAAGGCTGACATAGCTCTACTTCAAGAGACGCACCTGTCTGATACTGAATCAGCTAAATTGAAACGAGGTTGGGTTGGTAATGTTCTTTCTTCTCCAGTCCTTGGTAAAAAAAATGGAGTTTCTATTTTATTCCATAAAAAGTATCAGATCTTAGTTATTCATCAAGAATGTGATTCGGAAGGTCGTTGGATAATAATTAAGCTACTTATAAATCAAATTCCTTTAGTCCTTTTTAACACCTATGCTCCAGTTACTATTGATAATTCTTTCTGGACTCTAATTTCTGAGAAGCTTCTCTTGTTGGATGAAGAGTATATTATTTTTGGAGGGGACTGCAACCAGGTTTTTGATCCCATATTAGATAGACACTCTTCTGTTAGATTTTCTAATTCTAAGATGCATTCCCAATTTACTTCTGCTATACGACACAAATCTTTGGTTGATATCTGGAGACTCTGTAACCCTGATACTCGAGAATACAGCTTTTACTCTCCCGCTCATCATTCTCAATCCCGAATAGATTACCTCTTTTTTAGTAAATGCTTATCCCAACAAGTTTCTCAATCTGAAATTGGATCCATTCTAATTTCGGATCATGCTCCAGTTTTTGTTGATTTTGATTTGTTACCTTCTACTCCGCATACACGCAGATGGCGATTCAATAATACTCTATTGTCTGATCCCAACTTTACAAGCCAATTCAGCTCGTTTGCCTCTGAATTCTTTTCCCTCAATTCTGTTCCAGACTCCTCCCCAGTTACGATTTGGGATTCCTTTAAATCAACGGCCAGAGGTTTTATTATAAATTTTGTATCCCGCAAAAGGAAATCTTTTGAAGCTAAAACTTCTCAAATGCTTACAGAAATTAAACAACTTGAATACAATTATTATCATTCAAACTCTGAATCTTCATTAAAAAACCTTATTGACGCAAAATTCTAGTTTAACAAATCATCTACTGAAGCTGCTTCTTCCTATCTTTTAAAGAACAGTGCCCGTTATTATGGAGGTCAAAATAAAATGGGGAAGTTACTGGCAAACTATTTGAAAATACGACGTGATCGGACTAAAATAGAATCCATAAGGAATAATACTGGTATCTCCTTATTTAAGGATAATGACATTTTAAACAAATTTGTTTCTTTTTATAAGAATTTATATACTCCTGAACAACAACCGACTTTAACTAATCTTTCTGCCTATTTTGAATCTATTGAACATCTTCCATCTCATGACACTGACTTTTCCTCTTTAGAATTGGATATCACTCTCTCTGAAATTACTCATGCAATTTCAGTACTAAAAAGGGGGAAAGCTCCTGGCCCAGACGGTTTTACGATTGAATTTTATGCGCAATTTGCTAACTTACTTCTTCCTCATCTTCTTTTACTTTTCAATTCCTTTATTACAAATGGTGCTTCTTCTGGTACATTTCAGGAAGCCTTAATATGCTTAATTCCCAAGGATAGCAAGGATCCCACTCTTTGTAAAAATTACCGCCCGATTTCCCTAGTCAATCTTGAATATAACATTTTTGCTAAACTCCTTGCTCTCCGTCTCGACCCCATCTTACCTAATTTGACTGGACCCGAGCAAGCCGGTTTTGTAAAAGGTCGTCTATCCTCCGACAACTCTAGAGTCTTTTTTAATATCCTTAGTAAAGCTTCTTCTCTTGATTATACCATCGCTGCTATAGCGCTGGATGCAGAGAAAGCTTTTGACAGGATTGGATGGGATTTTATGTTCCACGCTCTTAAATGGATAGGGCTTCCTTCTAAATTAATCTCCTTTATTTTGTTATTGTATTCAGGTCCTAGAGCTTCCATTTTTGTTAACGGTAAAATCTCAGAATATTTTCCCCTTTTGAGAGGAGTTCGTCAGGGCTGTCCCCTCTCTCCCCTTTTATTTATAATTGCTTTAGAACCATTCTTAACCAAAATTAGGCAAGATGCTCGAATTACCGGTTTCCAGCTTGATACTTCCCATGTTAAAATGTCTGTGTATGATATTCTTTTATATTGTTCTAATCCTTCTACATCCATCCCGTCTTTTCTACAACAGGTTGATACGTTTTCCCACTTATCCGGCTACCGGCTTAACTCAGACAAATGTGAAGTTCTTACTTTAAATATACTTTGCATTAAGCAAGATTTTATTTCTACTGGTTTCTCTTGGCGATACCTAGGCCTGTGGTTTTCTTCAAACATACCGGAAACACTCAAAACTAAATTTTGATCACATAACTAAAACTCTATCTGATTCGATTGATCATTGGCATTGACTTTTTCTCTCTTGGTGGGGATGACTAGATTCCATTAAAATGATGCTCTCTCCCATGGTGCTATATATTATTTCCATGATTCCTGTACATATCCCTGGATTTTATTTTAAAAAAATTGACACTCTTCTAATGAAATTTCTTTGGAAAAACAAACCCCCTCGAATAGCTTTGTCCTCTCTAAAGAAGGTCAAATCTTCTGGCGGCCTTAAATTTCCTGACTTCAAATAGTATCATTATGCGTTTTCATTAAAACAATCTTCCCGATGGCTTTCCTTTGACCAGAGTACAACTCCGCCCGTCTGGTTGAATATAGAAAATTTCTTTATATCACCTTTTCAATTTCACGAATCTCTAACCTTTACAGACACTATCTCATCGAACTCCAGTCATTTCTCATTCTCGTAAACTTCTTGTTCCATTACTTCCATCCTCTTATCCCTTTGATTTCCTCATTGAATCAACAGCCCATCTGGCATAATAATCTATTACGGATTAATAAGCGTACTTTTTACTGGAAGTCTTGGAGATCTAGAGGTCTGCTTTGGATTTCACAATTAGTACTTAACAACACCCCTCTATCATTTTCGAATCTTCAGACACAATTTTCCTTACCATCTTCATGTAAAGCTCAATATGATCGTTTATATCCTTTGCTCTGCCAATATTTTCTTTCTTTACCGACTTCGTCTTCCACTTCCTCAAGTTGCTCCATGCTCTATCCCCTACTCTCCAGTTCCTCTTCAGCATCTGCTCTCTATAATTGCTTGTCTCTTTCCTCTGATAGGAGCAAAACGAAAGTTGAATTGGCTTGGGAGAAAGATTTTCTCGAATGCTGGACAATCCCTCTCTGGGATAAGCTGTGGCTCAAAATCCATAAAACGTCCAGAGCCGCTAATACATCTCAAACCCTTTATTATATTTATCATTGTCTTTTATTTACTGCTGCAAGGTTGGCCTCCTTCACTACAGATGCCTCTCAAACCTGTTGGTCATGCTCTGCCACAAATGCGGACTTAGTACATATGCTTTTTTACTGTGCTCCTGTTAACCGCTTTTGGCATTTAGTTTGGTCTCAAATTAACAAAATTTTTAAAACAAACATTGCTTTTTCCCCCACTAATATCTTTCTAGGCTCTCTTTCACCACTTTGGCCCCAGTCGCCTTCCAATTTTAAGTTGATAGATTTGTTATTGGCAATAGCTCTTCATTTAATAACTTCTAACTGGAAACAAGCGGATAAAGTTACCTTTAGAGCATGGTGGAACGCAGTTTGTTTTCACCATAAACTTGACACCAATTTCAATGCCCGGGTCTCTGTGTCTATCAAAAGAGACCTTTTATGGTTACCTATCTCTACATATTTAACTTACTTCGCCTCACACAACGCTCCAGTGGTTCAAACCTCTGATGAAGTTCGGAAACCTCCATGATACTCATGTTGTCTTTTGATTTGCTTAACAAATATTTTTTATTGATATTCCCTTTGATATGTTCTCTTATTGCAACTTGATTAACAACATTGTCTTTTTCCATTTACAGGAATTTTTCATGTATACTGTTTTTCTTGAAATTTATAATAGTGTTACAGTCACAATGGTTTTTCTTCCCCTTGCTCCTTCCTTTCTTTTACCCTCTCCCTCCCCCCTTTCTTTTCCCTTTTTATTGCTTCATTGAATTATTTTTATTGTTTTTCGTTATCACTTTCATGTATTATATCTTATATACTTGCTGTTTTCTTGCCTTGTATTACATTGGAATTTTGATGAATAAACTTACTGTTAAAACTAAAAAAAAAAAAAAGAGATGGTGTTAACGCGCTGCAAACCTAGTGAATGGTGAGCACAGGAAGGATTGACATCAGGGAGTCAAATTACCCTGTTGTGATGACGTAGCTAAGGCGTATCCGGGCAAAGTGCTCTGTATCAGTTGTGAGGTGGTGCAGCTATATTGGAATGGGGCAGTGGAAGTCAGTGCTGGGAGCGAAGAAACGCAGAGGTGTACTGGGTAGGGAAAACAGGCTTTTAAGATTCCGTAGTTGGTGCCACATTGAGAATCATGCTGAGTGTTGTGTGCAGATTGTGCCTTTCCAATAACTCTGGTCCAATTGTTGTGAGACAGATGAGATGGTGTTTATTTGTCTGTCTATGATCTATATGTTAAATACAATAGGTACACAATATATCTTTCTGACTCCTGAAACAATTACAGACCCATATTCACAAAGGCATTTTTGGGAAGCAGAAGTTCACAAAGGGATTCATGGTGGTCGTAAGTAGATTTACTAGTATGTATCCCTCTTCCAGAAGTGAATGAAATCCACAATAGCAAATCCCAGTCAAAGGGTGGGACGTGAGTATCCCCACACTACTCCCTGCCCTCTTTCTAATGATGTAGAGCTACACAGTCAAGGGCACTAGCAAATCCTCTTTGAGGATGGGAAGGGGAATGGATGATCCCCAGGTTGAAGTCAGAAGATCCATTTCCATGGGAGAGAAATATATTCTCAATAAAATAAAATTGCATTTGCAAAGGAGCCCTATGTGTGCCCTGTGCAGATTCATGTGAAGAACTCTGTAAAGGTGAATTAAGAGCCTTTAGAAAAAGTCACATGATGATCCTGAAAGTACACCTTTAGCAAATTTTCCAAGTTTTGTAACAATGCATTCAGGTCGAAATAGATATCTGCTAGTACTTTTACTCTTTTGGTAAATAAGGTCTAATATGCATAGCTTTGGATGGTTTCCATGTGGTGGAATGGGCAAATATGATGTCAATGAATACCATGATATGTGCAGGCCTGACAACGTCAATACCAATAAATGCAATGTCAATTCATGCCATAATCTATGCCTGTACGACAGCTATGATACAGGCAGTAACAATGCCAATGTATGTCACAATCTATGCACAAATGACAATGTTGACACCAATAAAAGCAATGTCAATGTACGCCATGATTAAGAAATCCATAACTATGACAATACAACTGTACACCCTTTGTTGAGAAAGTCGATAAAAATGATACCAGTGACTGCCATATTATTTTTAGGAGTTTCAGCTTAACTTGCCACATTGCTATTGACCCAAGTCAAAAATAATTGGTCAGGAAGGTCCTACGAGCCACACCCAGGCCTATCAAATAGCAGTTCACATGTGGGGTCTCTCTTAACCCAAAGACAAACACGTGCCCAGAAAAACCCTGACTGATCTCACAGATAGATAGTTGCACTACAAACAAGTCTGAGGCACACACATACACAGGTCGAGGTCGAGAGCCATCCGTGTCCTTATTTGATGCCCGAACTTGTTAATTCACAACTGAGATGCTTTTCAAGGATGCAGAAATCGTTTTATTGTTACTCACAAAATGTATATAATACCTGCCAAAACATGTACACCAAGAGATTTTCCTCTGACTCATTCTGTCAAGACTCTCCCAGCTGCTGTGTTTAATTAAACCAACTTGTTCCTGTTTTGCCAAATGCCTCTTGTCTTTTCATTTCTTTGAGGTGAATTCATATCCAAGCAGCACAAGCAAGTGAGAATAAAGAAATAACTTATTTTATTTGTGATATTTTCTAGATTTGCTGTCAAGAGAGATAAGAAGACAAGCACCAGCATTCTGGAAAATGTCCTAAGGGAGCAAGTGCAAAAAACAAGGTCTTTGCAACAGACAGCTATGTTAACTCGATATATCCCAGAAAATTGAGATAAAAAAAGAAGAACATCAAAAAAACAAAGCCATTTAAGAAGTGATCTGATTGTGAAGCGTGTAAGTACTATTTTTTCTCCTAAAGAATTACTGTACAATGTTCAGCTGTGACTATCAAAACATGACTCATGAATATAATCTTAAGATTACTGAGGGTCTGATTTAAACTCATAAAACAATTCTATATTAGCACATCCCAAGTGTGAGGGGGGGAGAGAGAGAGAGACAGAGAGAGAGAGAAGAGAGATTGGTATAGATGTACAAAAAGTTTTAAAAAAATGAAAAGCAGTAGGATAACTTTCATTTGATGCATATTTATTATCAGCAATATTACTGGGATAGGTCATAAAAAACATGGTGCTGCAGTGCTCACCACAGTCTGTACCTTATCTTAACTAACAAAATACTTACAAGAACCCCAGCTAGAAGGAGATATACAATTTAGGTCTCCAGATTTGTGGCCACAGGTTGTGCTTTTTGAAGGATCAGCTAATCTGCCTGAAACGAAAAACAGAAAAAAGCATTTAAAGGAGAAAATAGATTGAGCTTTACAAAGATTACAGTGATTGACCCTGCCACAGTTACGTTTGAAGTTGTTATATTCCATATAGGTACCATAACATAGGCCCTGGTAACTGCATTGCCCTTCACCTATATTCTTCCCTACATTATACTTGTCATGGTTTACAGGGACTGACCTTTTCCCTAGATTCAACACTGCATTCAGAATGCAGGTTTTCCCTAGTTCAAAATCTCATTCATTATACATGAGCATTCTTGGAAGCACAGCAGGACTACCATCTCCTGTATAAAATCTATGTAGAAAGTTCATGCCCATGTTATTCTTAGGCTTACAGAGTAATGCAGCAAGGCAGGACCCCTGGGGAGACCTATGGGTATATATACATCACATCTTGATAAGATAGAGAGAGGAGACGGAGACTTCCCAGCCAACACACTGACCAAAGACGCTGAGGTTCCTGCATGCAGACACTCCAGCTCGCAGTGGTCTAAACACATTCCTCACGGGGTGTCCAACTCCATACCAGGATTTGGTCCCACAGTCTCTCACTTCAGGTAATGGGGTTGCCTAAATCCTATAAGGATTGTTGGCTTAACACCTACATACATGCTAGGTACACTTAGGTACATCTAGTTAGGGAGGACGAGGAGTACGCATCTTTTATCATGTGTTTTATATACTCTAATGTATTCATGATTATTGCAAGATGGTAGAGCTATACCGTCCATTCACCTTTATAGTACTGCTAATCATTTATATCTTATACTGTCTAACAGTTGTTGCAGCTCATTTATTCTACACCAGAATGACAACTGTTCAATAAATGCCTATTGAAAAATGCCCAGCCTCTTGTATTCGGTGTATCCCTCTGAAATGGACCAAGTAAGCAAGAGTGACTGAGCGAAAGGTAGTATATTGTTTCCACGGTCCTGAGGGATCAAGGTTGTCATGTTCGATGGTTGCCAGGAACTATTCTCTCCTTGGTAAGAGGAGATTCTAGTGCCACTGTGAGCTAGTTGGTACAAAAAGGGCCAGCATACCCGGTGGGGGTCTTCAGAGTCAGTCTGGCACCAATCCTACAGTGTATGTTGTCTAAACACACAGATCCTGTATACTTTTTTATAGGAACTACAGGACAACGTAGCCACCCAGCTACAACAGAGGCCAGTATAGATAGATTGCATTGAAGGAGGTGTAAATTGGTTCTAACATTTCCCAGACATCGCTACTAAATGGTGCTGTTGGATATGCGTTCCTCTGGTGCAGGATATGCGTTCCTCTGGAGCAATGGGGCCTGATGAACTTCCCATATCGGTATTGAAGCAGGATCCTGTCTTATGGAGCAAGATTCTTTTTCCTTTATTTAGAGCTTGCTTCATTAGTAAAACTGTGCCCTCTTCTTGGAAAGAGAGCATATTGGTTCCATTATTCAAGAAGGGCGATAGAGATAAGCCAATGAATTATCGCCAGATAGCCCTTCTTGATGCCATTGGAAAAGTTTTTTCCAAATGTCTCCTATCGCTAATTACTGATTGGGTTGATGCGAATCAGATATTACCCCTTAAACAAACCGGCTTCCGTAAGGGGCATGGTACATTGGATAACCTTACAGCCCTTCAGGTTATTTCGGACAAATATATAAGAGTTCGGGGAGGAGGAGTGTATGCGGCTTTCATTGATTTCTCCACAGCATTCGACAAAGTTGATCGTCCCTTGCTGTGGAGAAAGCTATCTGACTTGGGCATACCCCCTCTTCTATTAGATCTGGTGCGGTCTTTACACACGGACACTTGGTGCCGAGTGTTACAAGGTGGAGAAAGGGGTTTATCGCGGGTTATTCCCTCCATTAATGGATTAAAGCAGGGTTGTCTACTGGCCCCATTACTGTTCTCCCTGTACATTGCTGACCTTCCTGCTTCGCTTTCATCTTGTGTTGGCATAGCCCCGGTAGTGGGGGGATCTTCTATTTCCTGCCTTCTATATGCAGACGATATCCTTATCCTAGATTTAATACCTAAGGGATTAGCTAATCGTCTGCAGGCTTTACATCTTTTTGCAGAGACCCACTACATGAGGATAAATGCCACAAAAAGCAAAATTATGTGCATTACAGGGAAGAAAAAATCTAAATCAGAGAATTTTGGTTGGTCAGTTGGTGGTCAGAAATTGGAGGTGGTTAAGACATATACCTTCTTTGGAAAAATAATTTCGGCCAACCTGAGTGAGAAGCCTCATATTGCTAATAATTCCCGTAAAGCCCTGTCCCAAGGCAAAAGTCTGAGCGCCCTTTTTTCCGCCACAGGGAGAAGACATTTTGCTTGTTTACTGGAGGTCTTTAGGGCAAAAATTCCATCAACCCTCCTGTATGGAATGGAACTGGTTGACTTAAAGCACTGGGGTTTTCTACAGACGGTAGAAGGAAAATTATTAAGGTCTATAACTTCTCTTAACCCCGCCTGTTCTGTGGCTGCCTGTAGACTTGAATTCGGTCTCCGTAGCAGTTGGGCGCAGGGCCTGTCCGCTCTAGTACGATGGGTTGCCAGCCTGGCTAGAGGAGAAACGGGGACTTTGAGATCCCTTCTCAAGGGGGAATTGCTGGGTAGTTTAAGAGAGTACTCCCAAATTGTTAAGAATTTTAGAAAGGCTGTGGCACTTCTTGAATTGGAAGAGAGTACCCTTTTTACTATTTCTCCTTCCCAGCTAAAATCACTTTTGAAACAGGCTTCTTGGGCTCTTTGCTTCTCGTTGAACAAGAAGCCCATGCTAGTAAAGAGGGGAGGTGATCTCCTTGCTAACACATTCTCAATGAAGCTTGCTCAACCCTATGTCACCTGGAACCTACCACATGGTGTTCGGAGATTTTGGTTCCTTCTAAGGCAGGACTTGCTGCCCCTAAATACTCTTTTGGCAAAATGGCATGGGTCTTCTCCCACATGTAACTTTTGTAATATGTCTGCTCAGGATCGTTCTCATGTACTGTTTATATGTCCTGCATTGCGTCCACTTCGTTTAAAGTGGTGAAGACCAATATGCTTGCAATTGGGTATCCTCAATGTGAATTCTTTTTTGCAGGCCTTATATATTCCTCCAAATGAAATGTTTTGCTTCAATATTTTTAACTTTTTAAAAGGTTTTTTAGATATTTATTGATGAAATATGGAGGTATGTGTCGCTGATTATCTTGTTCAGTGGAAAATGCTGTAGCTGTCAATTTTACTTTGAGAATGTGTATTTGTATTTGTGTATCTTGTTTTATGTGGACCTCTTTGGAGTGCCAAAACATAATAAAATAAATTGAAATTGGTGCTGTTGGACTGGTAAATGTGTGCAAAAGTCAGTGAAAGTGGCAAATGTACCATTGCACTATACAGAATTTAGAGATGTTGGTAATAATCTGCACAGGAGCACAAATAAATGCCCTGGTGTGGGGCAATATCAACACAGGTCGTAACTGAGATCGAAAATAAATTCTTTAAAGCTTAAAATACTAGCCATAAATAGCAGTAAGCACACCCACTGTGGGGTTGGTGAGGTCCTTCCCACTAGAAATTATCCCAAATGATAGGCAAAAAAGATGGGTTTTACATAATAATATTCCATGTATATTTGCTAAAAGGAATGTTCTGCCAAAGTGAGTTATTTACACCAACACAATTCATTATCTATATTGTCTAAGTAAATTTAGTAGTGTTACCTACACATGTACCTTTTATTTATATATACTTACCATGATGATAGAGTGGAACATGATATTGTGGATTTAACATCTTTACGAATTGAAATAAAAAAAATAGATCTTTTGACCTACTACCACCAAAAGTCAGTAGGTTTTAGAGGTGGTTTTCAAAGGAGTGGGGGTTAAAACTTATTCCAGTATTCCGTTTTGTAGCAAAGAATTGTATGTTTCCAATAACATATATAAAATGACTGATTTATTATTCTATTGCATTGCCCTTGCGTCACACATAGTGTCCCAAGGAAAACGTAATATTTACATTAGAGTTTTTTTGCGTGGCCCTGTATTGTCTGGTAAATCTTGAGTAACGCAAGGCAGCACAAGTCGCTGCCATGCATTTCTCTGCCCTGGGAAGGAGTTCCATGGGTGGAACGTGGGTGGTCCCATGGTCTACCCATGGGTTTTTGCACACACCCAGATGTACCAAGATTGGTAAGTCCTGTAATGTGTCAAAATGCCACAATTTCGCTTGGGGGGTACAATGGGGAGAAATATCTTTATTTCTACTTGTTGTTTCCTCTTTCTAAGTGTGCTGCACTTTCCAGCACACGTAGAAAGAGGAAGAAAGCCTCCAAAGATTGATTTTGTGCAGGGAGTGTCCTCATCCTGCCTAAAAACAATTCTGGGTGTAATGCAGGCAAAAGCACACCCTTGTGCAAAGGTGTCTGTATTGTTGCTAGACAAAATATTGTGTGCCAGCACAGGCAGAGAACAGGAACTCACAATATTTCAGTAAATCTAGTGCATTTATGAATTAAAAAATTATAAATCTGCCCCAAAGTGCTTAGAAGAAACAAAGAAAACACAGAGAAATAATATGAGTTCTAAATCCTGTCTATGAAACATCAATGGCAATGCTCCTCATTCATTCAAGGGATGCCAATGTGCCAGTTGTGAGCTTGAGATGGTTGTTTTGTTTGGGCATGCCACCATCCAGTACATTCACTGTGCAAAAGATAATCTTAGGTTAGAGTTACTCTTGTGGTTCTTCTTAGGAGATTACTCATGTGTCCGTAGTGCACAATTATTTTGCCATATGTGTGTTGCAGGTCATTTTGAGTCCCAGAGCATCTTTTCGTGCATGGAGCACTTTTGTTAGGACTGGCCCAAATCAAATAACTGCCCTTGGTGATGCATTTGTCCCAGATAATCCCTTCAACCAAAGCTTTGTACATATCAGGCCTGCGCTTGTGCCAACATAGGGCCTTATTAGGATAGGGGTGATCTGACCGCTGACAGGCCATCAGTGGTGGTCCAAACTCTGGCAGCCCTTTGGTTTGATTGGCACAATCCAATGCTGGCAGCCGGACCCACAACTGTTGGATGCAAGACCTCCACCTCTGCCAGGATCAAAGATCTGGACCGGGCGGCAGTCAGAACTGCGTCCCAGTATGGCAGCGGTGCCAAGGCACCACTTTCTGGATTACAATATTCATTTTCAACAGCCTTTTCATGATTAGAACTCCTGTCGGAAAAGGATATGGGGAGCCACAAACAGGGCCCACGTCTATCATGGGCCACTGAAAAGTAGCCCTGGGGGCACATGTAGTCATTCTAACTTTGTGCTAAATTTGTCTTCTCTAATATAGGGCTAGACAAGTTGTAAGTAATTTCCAAGATTCTTTAAGCATTGTGTGATTGCTCAAAGGTGAACTCAAAGGTCCCGTTTAGATCTTGGATGGGATGAATGGAATTTATATTTCGGCGGATGGGATATCCGTCACCATTGTGATGGAGTAACCCCTCCACCAAGATCTAAAGCAGGCCCTAAGCCTTTTTTTATTCTCATTCACTATCAGATAGAGTTAAAAGACAGCCAACCAATGAGAAGGTGGCTGCCTATAGCCATCTGAAGAAACTATCCATCAAACCAGTATAGGAAATCAAATCCCCACACCCTGGTATTCTTGGCATATCCAACTTAATCATAGGAGTCAAAGGGACAGATTTACCAACATTTTGTGCTGTGTTTGTGTCACAAAAAGACACAAACCAGCACAAAATGTTGTTTTTATTATTTACTTTCCAGCACAAAACTTATTTTAAGCTGGAAATTGCCTAAAAGAAATGCAAAGTAGGGCACAGTGCTGCTTTGTGTTACTTAGCATCAAAGGGGCGCTACATAGGCATTCCCATGCAACCACCCATGCTTTTTGATGCAAAACCCAATCTAGCAAAAATCTGAGACAGGCACTTTTCATTTCTCCTTTCTTTTCTGCCTTCACATACAAAGGAGCCAATTACAATACGGCGCGTAAAGCCTCCAACCTTCAGTTGGCGCCTTTAGAGCCGCATCGTAATTGGCCTGTCGGTTTACTTTCCGACCACCTCATTATGTTGAAAGTGATCGGAAAGTAAACCGGCCGGTCATTCCGGCTGTTTCTGACGGGCTCGAGAGCCCGTCCACCAGTTGGAAGCCAGTAAGTAATCTCAAGGGTGGCTCTTTCTACCCTTGAGATTATGATCACGGTTCACAACACGGTTTCCATGACTGTCTGTCCAACATGAAAACCATGTCAGAAAGCATGTTTGGTGGCCCCCAACAGGGACCTCTTTGGTGCACGGCCTCCGTTTGGAAGCCAAAGGGACACTTATTGTGCCCCCCTGTTGTTCCCTGCTCCTTGTGGCAGGCACCTTACGGTTCCTGGCACGGGGTGCAGGGATAAACCACACCTCCAATTTCAAGTTGGGCGCAGGCATTACGGCCTGTTTATGGCCGTAATGCATGCTCCCATAGTGAACATAGGAATGCACCCTACCATTGTTCGGTTGGGGCGACTGGGACCCTCCGTAGTGTTGGTCGGTCCCATGACCGAGTCGGTGTCCGGCGGAAGTGATTCTGCCCGACATCATAATAAGCGCAATGGCAGGAAAAGTTGCAAAGCTTGTCTAGGCATAGTATTTTGTACTGAAAGGGAATCCTTCTAGTACAAAACCTCTGACAGACTCACAAGACACCCTTGCACTCTGGAGCAGATGGGTGTGCATAATGCGAAGCAGCAAAATACTACATCAGTGCTACGGAGAGGAGAGGGGAGGAGAGTGCCACATCTCTGTAGCTATGGTGGTCTCCTGCTCACTCTCAGCCACACAATGCAGCGCAGCATTTTGGATGTTGTGGTGCGTTCCGTGATGAGTGCGTAAATCTGATCCCAAGTCAGGGTTGCCACCTCTCCAAATCATATGCTGCGACCAAAGCTTATCCATTCTCTTACTTTTACTATAATACATGTCCAATTTACTGACCTTATCAACTGATCTCAACCATTGAACCAAGTTTCTTTTTTATATGCAACCATTGCTTACATATCTCTCTCCTGGCCAACAAACCACAAAAACTAATTTAGCCTCGAGAGAAAGCTAGGCCAAGCTGGGCATCAATTCCCCCAAAAAATAATCAAAAGAAGGCTTACCTTGCTTTGGGCTATGCACTGTTCTTAATTATGTTGCTGATCCCCTCCCAAAAGCTGCCCCGCCTTATGCAAGAAACAAACATGGGTATGCCTTTAGTATATTTGGCCACCTTCCTCAGGGTCAGATAGATTCTATGAAACATAAACAAGTGATTTCTTCTTAGGGCAGCCACCTTTACTGTTGAGTGGAAATGATACAGAGAAGACACATGGACACTTGCCATACCTCCGGTTGTTTCTCTACTGGTGAATAACCCTCCAATAAATCAATATGTAATTCTTATCATCCACCTTTGCCAATTTACTATACCATACAGAAACCTTCTTTGGAAAGGGTTTAGAGTCTAGTAACTTCTCATTAAAGTTTCTTCCCTCCTGAATACCTCACCTTTGCTTTGCCCCCTCATTACTTTAATTGCAAACATTTATACTGAGAGAGAGTACCCTTAGTTTTCTCCTGTATAGCCTCCCAAGAAATCAAACTAGTGCTAATCCGCAGCTGCTCCAAGCATTTGAAATATGTGTTAACCAATGGTAAACTAAGCTTGTCCACTAAGAAGGGGGAGTTACAGGCGATTTCCTGATGGGGCATACTCAGAATAATAATCAAAGCCTTACAGTTTCTGGATAGTAGACTAAACCTCCAAGAAAGGCTGCAATCACTTCAACCTCACCTTCCTGAAGAATCTTGGATCACCAAATGTATGTAGGGAATTTCCCTGCACATCTGTGCCATGCATAACTGCATGTAAAGCTCCAAAAATACAATCCTTGGGACTGCGTACCAACATTTTCGAATTCCGGAATTGAAAGGAAAGATGATACAGTAAGACATCTGGTAATTAAAATCAAAGTCTCTTTTTTTTTATAGTTTTCCAACTGTACTCTGAAAACTGTGATACAAATCTAATGGTATTATTTACATCTCCAAGAGAAATCAGAAAGAGTGACCTTCCGGTTATATATCCTGTTACACACCAATAATAATACACCTGAAACATATCATTTTATAAAGGAGTAAATACTATGTAAGGGTTGGGGAGTTTGGAATTTCAGGCCTATGGGCAAAAACAAACATGAGTAGAAGGTCATTTGCAAATTACCATTTGCCACCTTGGAAATGGTCAAACATTTAATCCTCATCAGGGCAGGGTGGAAGAGGAAGAGAATACCACTAAAGTTCATCCGGGTATAGGAGAAGGGGTTCCTTTACAGGTAAAAATAATTGCCCATGGAAAAAGAAAAGGGTCATTTTCAAAAAGGGCAGATTTACTAAAATGTCACACAATGCAGTACAGCAGGCAAAAAATCTATGCTGCATTGAGTGAGAAGAAGAGAGCAGGAGAGAGCCAGAGTTACAGAAAATATGCCACTCTCCTCCCTTCTCCCTAGCGAAATTAGCGGTTGTACGTCACGCACACATCTTTTTGAGGCCTGGGTGGTAAATTCCGTTACGCTCGCGGAATTTGTGGAATTTTGGTAATTTTGCGTTCTGCGGAGAACACGAAACTGTCCAAAAATCTGCATTCTGCGGCTTGCCGGAATTTTGTGCTTGTTTGCGTTCTCAAAATGCGTGTTCGTGAGATAGTTCCTCCGAGCACACAAACAGCATTCGCGAACAGGAAAAATGCATAGCGAACAAGCAATTCCGCGAACACGAACATGAACATGAACACTGCAAATCAGTCTGACCCTGTGCCTCATGGGAACATTCCAGGCACAGGGTCAGACTGATTTGCATATGGCCATGTCTGAACTGGGGTGGCAGAGTGGGCTAAAGAACGGTGATGGATTAAACCCAGATCAGTTGACTGGGAGTGAGTGCTTGCAATGTTCAACACTCCGTCCATCATTTCCTTTGGTTTTTGCTTTGTTCGCCATAAGTTGGCAGGGTATGCTCAGACGTGAGTCCCTTGCTCACTTTGCCACTGGATTCAAGCAAGCCTGGCTGAAATGCCAGAAACCGGTCCTAGGAAGCTTGTTTCCGTTCCAGGGAAGACATGGCTTGGCAGTTCGGGCTGGAATGTTCCCATGAGGCACAGGGTCAGACTGATTTGCATATGGCCATGTCTGAACTGGGGTGGCAAAGTGGGCTAAAGAAAGGTGATGGATTAAACCCAGATCAGTTGACTGGGGGTGAGTGCTTGCAATGTTCAACACTCCGTCGATCATTTCCTTTGGTTTTTGCTTCCTTTACAAGATGGGCTGCATAATGGAACATTGCCCTGGAGGGTTGATATTTAGTTTTGAAAGTCTGTCTAGCAGTGCCCTCACTCCATGCAGATACAGTGAATTTGTCCCCAAAGATAAGCCCTAATATTTTGAAATATGGCTTACGAACCTGTACAATTGTTAGAGAGCCACAATACAATAGTTATGATCTTCCTGTTTCATGAGCAGTATTTCCTCACCTACAACACAGCCAATAATCCTCAACCAGAAACTAGAATCCAAGGAAAGTGGGCTGAAATCAAAATGCCCTGATATTAACCATGAGTTTGTCCTCCTCCTGCATTGTAATGAGAACCAATGAGTTTTGAGTTTGTCCCTTCGTCAGTTATGAGCACCATGTCAAAATTGTCTACCAATTTATCATGATCCAACTTCTAGTACTAGAGTCTTAAGTATCCTCACCCTGCATTGTTAAGCTGACCAGCAAATAGAACATTTTGAAAATACAAGGCATTAAATTTCCCTCAAGCTCCATCATATTCCTCCAATGTACGAAACATTTTCCCACACAAAATAAATAAATTGCATCTACACTGTTCATGATATTGCCATTACCAATCACTCCTAGATTATGCCTGGGGCAAGAGAGTGAACATGGGTTGTTGCTATGGTCCTGGCATGTCAGCAGTAGGAAATTCCCAAATGCAAGGTTATTTCATGTTTCCCTCTCTGTTCAATAACATTGAAGAGGGCTCATTTACAAGCCCTTATGGGGCACAGGGTTTAGCCATATCCACAAGGCCAACTAAAGCCAACCTATGTGGCTTTTATGGTCTTGTACATATGGAGTGTGGCAACACAGTGCAAGTTACTGCGTTACCTCACAGTGCATTGGGGAGGCATGCTATGGGCATTGCAGTGGGTGTTCCTACACAACGCCCATAGATTTTCACACATTCCCAGATTTAGAACATGGCATAAATCTAGGAATGCGCCAACATGTGTGCCTTCTCACAGCAGGCATAACGAGGAGAAATGTTTGAATTTATCCTTGTTTTTTCCACTTTCTATCTGACAATCCTGCCAATAACGTAGACACCCATGCACCATGGTGCAAGGGTGCCTGCGTTGGTGCATGGCTGCAAAATGTGTGCAGCTGAAAGTACTGGAATGCACTGTATCTTTTAAATATGGTGCATTCCTGCCCTTTCAAATTGGCCGAAAGCTTTAGAGCTCAAATCCTTGTGGCACTGCCCTACTCCAATTTCTTGTAAATATGCCCCCTAAATCTGCTTTATAAGGTTCACATAAGTACCATAATCCAGTATCTACCAGAAAGTGTTTCCTTTTAAGGGCAGGAAAGTTGTGAAACAGGAAAAGGCTCTTGGGAGGGTCACTCAGTCTGAGAGACAGACCTGTTCATCTTCACAGCTGTGAACCATTAAGTATCTTCCAGTAACGAGCATGACGAAGTTTAAATGATATATAAGTATTTCTATTTTATCTCCAGCCTTTAAGTTCCTCTAATAATCAATCCAGGCCAGGTTCTTGCCAGGTGGTTGGAAAACATGCCAATGTGATACAGGAATAGATAGATGGTTTGCCTCTTACTCAGTAAGGGATGGAATCTTAGCCTATCCTCTAGCCTGCCTCCACATTTCAAGTGAGGGCTTTTGTTGCCCCGTGGCTGGCAATTTACATGTTTTTCAACTTTCACTGAACCCTATTTGTTCACTGTTAAAACAATCACAGGGTTCCTGACTCAGGAGGCTGCTAAGGTTTGAATGCAGACTTCCCAAGGCCCTCACTTCTGGTTGTTATCTCTTTCTAAATCAGCTATTTAGAAACTCAATTATTCACATTTGACTCAATACATTTTGGCCAGACACATTAAACACGGTCACAAAAGAGGTCACAAATCGCACACTAACATCTTGATGTCAGTCTTTAAGTCTGGAATGTCATCTATGAAATAATATGTTGCATCACAAAATCTCCAGTTGCAAAAGTTAGAATAATGACGTGCCTAATGAATAATTATTAACCAGGTTACCATTTACGACTCCCTGTGATTCACTGCAACATAGGAATGGTGCCCTGAAAGGACCAGCAAACCATCATCCCTGCATTATCATTTCCAAACAAGAAACCTTTTAACCCCATTGGTGTTGGCAACAGCCATTGGCCAATGCTGTGGAGGGTTTAAAGGAAAAATCCAGGGGTCGTACTGGAAGTTTCCTTTTTATTTAAGTCAGTGGGGGTTAAGTGGAATTGCTTCTGCTCCTGTCCATACTTCCCTCCTGCCCATCTGTGACTTAGTTGCGCTGGGAGGGTCCAATACTAAGACAGCTTTGAAGGAGAAGAAAATGGAGCAGAATCCAGAAGTAACTTTTCAGGCAGGGGAGTTAAATCTAATAACTCATTTTCCAGTGATTCTGAAGAATGTAGCCACAGACGTGATATCACTTCACCAGCACACTCTTTGCAGCAAAAAGAAATAGAGGCAGGAGCAGGGTAGACTAGTCCTGAGAGCAGGTATGTGCTACAGCAAGCACAGACCAAGTACTCTCCTTGCGCACCCCCCCCCCCCATGGCTCCTAGGATGTTTTCTAACCCACAGCAGCCTGAAAAAATCTAACATTGCCTAAAATCAGCAGGTATTAACAGCATTTCTACTACCCAGCATTACTCCACGCATCCCAGTAAAAATGCTGCCCCACTTCTATTGTTGGGCTTAGTGCTCACAACAGGAATTGATGAAACCAGGGGCAATGAATAAGAAAATCTTTTGAGATGCATGCAAGGGACACCACCCTGGAATACCCTGGGTGGTTAGTCTTAAAAAATGCTTGTGGTTGGTAGGTTTCCATGGGTGGCAGCTGAGTTCAGCCTTGAAACCCCTCTCGCTGATCTATCAAGGTAGCGATTTATAGCCTTTAGCGTTGCGATCTTCTGCCCCCCCCCACACACAAGTGGGGTCTTTTTGTTATTGAGCAATTTGTTTGAATTCAGTGTCGTAGAATTTTTTTGAATCATTATAGATTCTGGAACTTTATCACAAAGAAATGTGAGAAAAATCTACATTTTTCCAAAGCCTGAGGTTCACAAGAGGTTCTAGGTAAGAAAGGCATGAAGATTCACGCAAGTCATGTACCCCTGGACTCTGAGAGGTGTCATGTTTCATGTTTCAGATTTTTGGAGATTTGGTAGGCTTCTATAGGTGCCAGCTGAGTTAGGGTCCGAAATCCCGACCTACCCAAATTGGAATAAATGGGTCAGTTTTCAGTGCAAAACAGTAATGGTTCGATGTTGCCTTTCCTGTTGTATGAGCTAGGTCCACCCACGCAAGTGAGTTTTCATTTTTATAAGGAGAATTGGGGAGAACACTTGGTGAGAGGAAATGTGAGGTCCCCCTCACATATTTTAGAACTCTCTGTCACTGAAATGTGAGGAACATATGTATTTGAGGTTTGAAAGGGCTTCTTGTAAAATCACCTGTTGAGAGCCACTTATGTCATACCACCCATTCCTATTCCAAGTGTCTTGTTTTCAGAAATGTGCATGTTTGGTAGTTTTCCTTAGGTGCTGGCTTAGCTAAGGCCCAACATTTTTAGCTACCTAAATTTGAGTAATAGAATCTCCAGGATGTTGGGAAAAAACACAACTTCACTGTTGATACCTTAAATAGAAAAATAAATATGGAGTATAAGTGTGCAAACTTCACCAAATGGCCCAAAAAAGAATTCAATGATTAAGGGGTTAAACCAGCATGTGCTCTTTAAAGAAACTGGTGAACCTTTAAGAATCAGATTCCTCTTTGGGATATCATTGGATGGAGCAGGCATCGGACCATTGGATCAGTGCCTACATACCCTGAGGCTGGCAACATGGTTTTTGGATCAGTTATTGCCCCAACTCTAGGGTCAGTAATAGATCAATGGTTTTCAACCATAAAAGGGAAACTGATGTGTCATGTGGCACTATGAGAAAACTGCCAAGTATACTTTCTAAGGTCATCCCATGAAGAAGTCCTTTTGTTCATCTCTACTTTTTCCATTGTCTTCGGCTACAGACCTATGTCACTGTGCTGAAGGCAGTCATTTACAGTGGATGAGGGTCTAACTTTGAAAACAAGTAGCCAGGCCCAGTATAATAGGGTCAAACTTTTGCACATCAACTGCTTGTGATTTACTATGAGTTTTGTGTTGTCACTGATGTTCTAATCGCTCAAAGAGCAAAACTACTATTCACAGTAAGTCACAAACCCTCAGGCATTCTCAATAATAATGCCTGAATTAATTTTGTGATTCCTTGTATAGGGCTGCAAATGCAGTGACTGAGGGCCTCCATGGGAGGTCAATCCACCATTCCTGCACTTCAACGAATGCCAACAATGTTTTTTAAGTAGTCCTTATAAGGACATGGAATGACTCCAAAAATAAAAAGTCAGATTTCATGGAATGACATTGTGAGAGTATGAAACAGTCCCATGGGACTCATCCCTTGAATGCCCATGGCTGTCATTCACAAAGTGGAAGCTGTCTGTCATGAACAGCTTGTACTTTGTAAAAGACTGCCTCTGCTTTTCAGGTAATCATTAAATCCAGCGCTTGATTGGCACAGGTGGATGCTGGTGATGGCCAGTGGCACTCATTTTTGGGACCAGAACTTATTTTTAATTCTCAGACTTGGACCTACAGTAAGAGAGAGAAAGTATGGACAGAAAGAAGTAGGAAGATAAAACAGGAAAACAGACAAAAAAGAGACATCCAGCACTTGGTTTTTTCTGACCCAACCATCAGCTATGTCCACCTTGCCTTTCAGCTCAATCTCAACCCTGGCAATCGGATGCCCCATGTTCTTTCCACTGGCTACCAAACCAGGCTTAAGGTACTTTCTCTTATCCATAGTGTGGAAGGTTACAGTATCCCTTGAGCAGCCAATTCCTCCCATTAATACCAACTTCTTGCACAAAACCCATTGTTTGTGAATGAATGCTCTTCAGTGCATCCAGGTCTCTGTCACAGATGTCCATAAATACTAGGTATAGGGCAACCGGGCCCTCTCAGGTCCCTCTATCCATGTGTAACATGTTTTCTATCATGGGTGGTGTTAGGTCAGGCTCTGTCATCTGCCAATAGCACTTAATGTGTCCCACCTTGTGACACTTAAGCAATTAACCACTTTGAACTTTTAAGGACTTCTTTTCCATCCCTTCTTATGATTCTCCTTTCCAGGCACAGCTTTACTATTCCCATGTTTCCTCGTTATCCTTGAATCTCGTAAGAGTTCTTCTCCCCATTTCGCTTAGGACCATGCTGCTGTAGCTGTCTTTGAACCCTGTTAGCTAACCACTGTGGTAAATATTTAATTACCTGTACTATTTTTGATGCGGTAAAATCTAGTAAGAATAACTCAGTAAAATAAGAGGCAGAATCCGTGATATTAGAGGTTCTGAAAGGGCTTTATTCCTCTACAAAAGAATTACAGTTCGAACTGTAGGCATCATATTCCATCACCACGAGGGTTCAGGAAGGGAAGGCAATACATTATTGACAGTTAATCATATTTATATGAAAAGAATTACATTAAGACAGATGCAGGAGGCGTAACAGCTGATAATACAGATAAGAATACACATACGTAATAAAAAAAGGCGTACATATAGGCGTAACTAGAAACGTCATTATACATGATTTCACAAATGGGTGGATCCATAAGAGAATCCTGCAATGTCAGCAGAAATAATTGGCAGAGATGCGCGCGCAGCCGCATGACGTGTGATTGACGTGCAACTAGAGGGTGAAGGGGACTTGACATTTAGCTCTACATGTGGAGACGGGAGTCTGGGGGGTCAAGTCAACCTAAATCCCAAATCATATCTAATATCTTATGTTTAAAGAACTGTGTTATCCAAAGGAAAGGTCTCTCGGACGAAATCTATTCTATACTGACTGTTAGTGCGTGTACAAGCGTCTAAGTGTCTACATGAGATGCGAGGGGGCAGAAATCTTCCATGGTAACAGGGGCTATGAATTATTTGCATGAAGACAGTGAAACCGGAAGAATGTTTACCTAAACTACTAGACAGGAATGCATTGGATGAGGAGCGGAGCAGATAATCTTGAAGGTGAAATACAGTTTTTGGCAGGCAAACAGGCCGAGTCAGGCACCGTTTGCCGCGCAGGGAGTAGGACAAAGTTCATGGATACAGATGCGAGCTCAGACTGGAGCTGTCAGAGGTAGAAGGCAGGAAAAGGCTTGATGGCAAAATTCAGGGCCTACTCGCCTGAACTGCAAAATGATGAAAGTGAACCACATAAAGTCGGTGGCCTTTCATACTTAGGAACGGAATATCTGACCCATTCATGGCGGATCTGAAAGAGGACATGTTAACGGTGGACGCACATATGTTTGCGTCTTCAAAACTGGAACTGGAGGGAACATACATGTACTTGTAGCATATACATGGAGCCGTTGGGGTCTAAGATAGGGGACATAACTGACCAGAAAATTCATATTTCCTCATTCCCTCCTTGTCCCCTACGGACCCTCAGGAGATATCGATCTTCATCAATCCATCAATCTGTTCATATAGCATATGTTGTTCTTCTTTCTTCTTCCGAGATCTCGAGCGAAAACTTGGATGTGGAATACACGATGTGGCACACAGACCACAAATCGCTGGCCCACATTGTAGACATAAGCAGCAACTGAATAGTATGAGAAAGCCAATACCTAGGAAGGATAGGATCCTCCATCCCCAGGCTGACAACACGCTCCAGAACCAACCGGACCAAGTCCAGGTGCCTGGACTCTGGTGTATCTGGCTTACAATCTTATGAAGACGAGTTATGGCTTTATATACAGATGGCGAGTTTTCTGGTATGAATACGCAGCAACTTGATCCGATGACCCTACAAGCTCCGCCCCTATCGGCCAGGATGACGTCAAGGACAAGACGATTTTGAAGAACAACAATCCGCATCGCAGACTGCTCCTCTGTTAAGTTGCCTAAGGCGGAAGTAGTTTCATTTACTACTGCTTCAAGGGTTCTAGTCAATCTACGTATCAGCTTACTATTAGTGACTGTACCTATATAGGGAAAGAAACCTTTATTGAAATCTGTATATTGTTCCCATGCCGTTTCAGTGTAATCGACAATCGGGAGATCTCTCTGTTGTCTATCGTGTACTAAATGGGTATTTCTGTGATAATCAGGAGGGGCTAGGAAAAAAGGTGGCAGAAGGAATGCGATGTAACAGGTACCATCCCAATCTAGAGGTAACCGTATATATGCAGTCTGGCCACATATGAAGTAGGAATGACGAGACGCTCTAAATGTAGACTTGCCTTGATCACTGAATTCTATTACAGTGGTACATTTACTATGGCCCATGTGTATTGAACCATTCTTTCTTACACATAATTCACCTTTAACTGGAAATACTGACATAGCGGGCAAGATTGGTGCAGCTTCGGATTCAACATTCAGAATCATGAGGTTAAGTGTAAAATTACCTAATCCATATACTTCATTTTCTAGATCAGTTCCTGTTCTTTTGGGAAGTCCCTCCTTGTTAGGATAACAGACTTTAAGTAAAACTAGGTTCAGGTTTCCCCATACCCAGTTGTCTTGATAAACTACTGAATTTGAATCTAGGGAATTAATCAAACTAAACCATGCTCCACAGGAGCCATTGTGTGTGAACGGATACGGAAAGAGAGGCAGAACTCCCTTATAGTTCTGATAGGGAGGGAGTCGGCCACATATCCAACAATTGGTAGCATTGCTGGTCTGATGGGAATGATGTAACATACTAATGAAAGTGTTATTGCGCAGCGCAAATCTATAGGACAACTCATGCGGGGGTAATTCACTAAAAGAATGTTCAGCAGTAGCATTATAAACACGTTTAGAAATAGGGTAATACATATGTAATAATACACTTGTGATGATGATCAGAAGACTTAGAAAAAACAAAATTAATAATGTTACTGTGCAGTGACTACGAAGTGATTTACAATACGCATGCTTTTTAAGCTGTATCTGTCTATTTCTCTCTCTATTTCAGTCTAGAGGATACATGTCAGAGACAAATTCAACCGATTCACCTTGGAGAGGACTTAAACAATCAAATTGTCTGACTTGCTAGACCTTAGTTTCAGTTTATAGAGTTTGTTTTCCGTTGGTTCAACCAAGGGGAGTTTTGAGTCAAACTGTGAAGGAATGCAGGGCTGAGTGTTCACATCGGACGGTAGTCCATAAAATTTCTTGATATGGCTCGAATGCAACCACCCTTTACGTCCCTCGATCTTCACGGCTGTCCTTGTTGTTAGCAAGACGAGTTTAGGCGACTGCCACCTAGGCTCAAGTTGGGTCTTCCGGTCGAAATTCCTCACTAGCACAAGATCCCCTGGAACCACGTCATGGGGCTTCACCTCAGTGTTATCGGGAAAAGCTGCAGCTACCTGTGAACGACAAGATTGTAGTGCAGACATCAAGGAAGCCAGGTAATCTGTCAGCATATTACTGTCAACATCAGTTATTTTACGGGGTATAGGCGTCCCCCACATATTTGGTGGTCTACCGAAGATCACCTCATACGGGGATAGCCCTGTTCGAGAATGTGCTACCATTCTCATGTAAAAGAGTGCAACTGGTAAGGCTACTACCCAATCGACACCTTTTTCTCTACATACTTTGGACAATCTAATTTTCAGAGTTTGGTTATGACGTTCCACGAGACCTGCTGCCTCGGGATGTCGGACACAGTGGAATTTCCATTGGTAACCTAACAAAAGTGAAACGTGTTTCATCAGTTCGGATGAGAATGGCTGGCCGTTATCTGAATATACAACACGTGGTAAACCATACCGTGGGAAGAATTCTCGAACTAACTGTTTGGCAGTAGTCGGGGCAGTGTAATCTGAAACCGGGTAGGCTTCTGTCCAACGGGAAAAAGCACAAACAACTACGAGAACATATTTGAATCCTCGACATCGTTCCATCTGGATATAATCCATCTGGAGGACTTCAAAAGGGTGATCAGGAGGTTGAAATCCACCCTGTTCTACGGGAATGCTTTTACCTGGGTTAAACTGACAACATATCATACAGGTACGAACTTTTTGTTTAGCTGCTGCTCGTAAATGCTTGTTGAACCAAATGTGTTGAATGCTGTCTAGCATAGCTTTTTCTCCTAGGTGCGCTGGACTATGTATTGTGTTAATGATGACTTGAACCATGGAGTCGGGAAGAAACCATATAGATTTTTCCTTCGTCATCCATCCTTGATCCGTTTGGATCCCTCCTAATTCAGTCCATTTCTTTATTTCTTCTGGTGTAGCATGTGTCTGTATGTCAATTACATCAAGTGCGGGATCCTTAACTGTCATGCAATGTGTTGGTGTCGGAACTATTGTCTTTGTCGTGTCAGTTGTGTGAGTTTGAGCAGTCTGTTTAGCTGTTCTGTCAGCTAGGTCATTACCCTGAGAAATGATATCGGTAACTTTCGTATGGGCTTTGCATTTCATAATCGATATTGCAGTGGGTAGATGTATTGCATCTAATAAAGCTTGAATGAGAGGTCCGTGTTGGATGTGGGCACCGTGAGAAGTTAAATAACCTCTCTCTCGCCACAGCACGCCGAAGTCATGGACGACTCCGAATGCATAACGTGAATCTGTGTATATGTTAACTTTCTTATTTGTGGCTTGAATACAGGCTTGTGTCAGAGCGATGAGCTCTGCTGCTTGAGCTGACAAAGTGTTAATACAATTTGTTTCAATGACTTCAGTGTCTGTTGTGACTGCATACGCGGCCACTAACTCTCCTGTATTTGTTCTCATGCATGAACCATCTACATACAACGTCAGGTCTGGGTCTGACAATGGGATGTCTGTCAAGTCTTGTCTGGGTTTCGTCGTGATAGTAATAACTTCAATACAATCATGCGCTAATGGGTCTGGTCCGTTTACTGGCAAAAGTGTGGCAGGATTTAATGTACTACAACGTCTGATTTCTATGTGTGGCTGAAACAATGTCAATTCGTAACCAGTAAGTCTTGCTATAGTCAAGTGTTGTGTTTGCGTTCGGTTCAGAAGAACCTCTACTGCATGTGGTACTTGTACTGTCAATGGATGTCCTAATACTATGGCATCGCTTTGTCTGATTGCTAAAGCTGTTGCTGCGACTGATTTCAGGCACGCAGGAAGAGCTTGAGCTACGGGATCTAATGTACTAGAGAAATAAGCACATGGTTTGTGTGATCCTGCTTGTTCCTGAGTGAGTACTGACAAGGCAGTACCTTCGCGTTCTGTAACAAAGAGTGTAAAATGTTTACTGTAACATGGTGTTGCTAAAACAGGTGCTTGACATAACGCTTTCTTTAAGCTTTCAAAGGCTTGTGTATGTTCTTGAGTCCAAGGGAGGACAGTCGATGTGGCTGCCTCCTGTGTTGTCAACTGAATGAGCGGTTTTGCTAGAAATGCGTATTGAGGGATCCACTGCCTACAGTATGAAGTGAGGCCTATAAAAGCCCGCACCTCCTTTTGTGTCTTGGGTGGTGACATGTTAGCTATTAACTGGATGCGGTCGGGTGTAAGCTGTCTTCCCTCCTTGGACAGCAAGTGCCCAAGATAAACAACTTGCGGGACACAGAATTGCAGCTTAGAAGGGGACACCTTGTGCCCCTTTTCGGCTAGAAATTGTAAAACCGTCAGTGATGCCTTTACACAGTCAGGTTCGCTTCGAGCGGTGATCAGCAGATCATCGACATATTGAAGCAGGGCAGTGTTGACGGGCATGTGGATACTGTCAAGTTCTCGTTTTAGTGCTTGGCTATAGATGCTGGGGCTTTCTGTGAATCCTTGAGGTGCGCGTGTGAATTTAAAACTTTGTCCATTTAAACTGAATCCGAACAAATATTGGCTTTCCGGATCGATTGGGACGCTAAAGAAAGCATTCTTGAGATCAATTACAGTAAAGAACGTTGCTCCTGAATCAATAGCTGTTAGTAATGAAGAGATATCTGGGACCACGGGGTATTGTGGTACAATGCATTTATTTAATTTGTGCAGATCAATAACTAATCGATATACTGGCGGAGCTTTTGGATCCGTTCTTTTGAGAATCGGAATTATCGGGGAATTACATACATTTGAGTCGGTTTCCACAACCACTCCTTGTGCAATGAGCTCGTCAATGATTTGCAGTAAAGCCACTACAGCATCTGGTGATAATTTGTATTGTCGCATTCGTGGTAGCACCACTCCTGATTTTAGTGTGACTCGATATGGTGTAATGTTCATGCAACCAACATCAGTGGGACCTTGTGCCCACAAATGTGTAGGTAAATTCTGCAGCCGGTGATCCATGTCTCTGGACACGTAGTGACCTTTGAAGTCACGTAAAAATAATGTTACTCCTTCCGGAGAACAACATATTATAGCTCCTAGAGCTTTCAATGTTTTTATACCTAACAGATTTTCGGGACATGATTTAGTAAGCAATAGATCTGTAGTTCGTGTCAATGGACCAACCATGAGTGGAAGGGGTTGCGATACTTCATTAATGATAGGCTTTCCTGAGAATCCAAGGGAAATATTCTGTGAGCCTGAGAGGGGTGCCCCTGGAACTTCACTGCGTCGTATGGTTGTTCTGCTTGCCCCTGTATCAAGTAAAAACTTTCTGTCTTGGCCTAATAGTTCACTATGTACATAAGGTCCCTCTTGGTCTACAGGAACCTCGATAAGGGGTAAGCCAACTTCCCTCTCTAGGCTGTTTCATGTGTATCGTTGATAATCGGGATAATCTGCTTGTGCATACTGATACATCTATTGCGTTGTTGCTTGTGTGGCAGCAATAGGCTGCTGCTGTGTTGTAACTACGATCTGTGGTGGAGCTGCCTGTTGCGGAGCTGGCCTAGATTGTGCATGCGGAGGTATTTGTTGTTGATTCTGATCCTGTCTAGGTGGACGCGGTCTTTCCTGGGTTCGTCGTTAAATACATTGTAGCTCGTCGTATACGTAGTGATGACAGTAGCAGTCTGTCCTGCTTACCTGGCACTGGATCATATCTACAATCCACGAGATGATCTTTAAACATGTCGGAGGTTGCTAGTTGGGGTGTACGTTGGAGTGCTAAATCTCTAAGGGTCAATTTATTTCCTCGCGGCGGCGTGGCAAAAATGTCTGTCGGACCTCCTGTAGCACCGTCTGAGGTGCTGGGCAAGAAAGGATTTGTTGGATGTAAGATCGAAATTGTAGATGCGGGAAAAACGGTAGAAACGGACGGACCTGTGGGAATGTGCGTAGGAGTTTGTTGTTGCGGGGATACAGACGGATGATCTTGGCGTTGAACACCATCGGCAGGCGGTGCGTGTGGTGTGGTATTAGCATATTCGGGAGCTACGTCGTCTAAATAGGAAGAAAGGAAAACATCTTTTGCTGTTTTGGGATGCCCTTTGGGATGTGCTTTTATCGGGAGCAATGGGGGTGGTAAGTCTTTCGGTATTTCCGGGGTAGCCTTAGGTAACCCTTCGGCCAGAAGAGGATACATACCATTTATAAGGGTATTTCTTTGTCTGTCTACTTGTTCTGTTTTTACTCTGGTACCTTCCTCAATTAATATATTTTCACGGGCTTTATTTGAATTCTCCTTACTTTTCTCTTCCTGTCTGAGTGCTTTTTCTGTACGTCTATATGATTCTTTACGCCATAATTCAATGGCATCTTTCTGTGACTGTCTAGCTTTCTTTTTCCATAATTCTTCTTCTACTCTCATGATGCAATCTGCATCCCAGGTCCCAGCTGCGGGCCACCTCTGACTTTCTGGTAAATCCTTGGTGTAGTCCACCCATAAATCAAGAAATAATACGGCATCTAGGCCATGTTTATGATACATAAAGTACCCTGGAGTGTCCCTAGGTGGAATGGGAACAGCTTCTTCGAGTACCCCTTTTCTAGTTTTGATCTGTCTTAATTTCGAAAAGAGCGGCATTTTTAGATCTGGTTACTTAATCTTGAACACACTTAATACAATAAACACAATAATGAACAGTCATTCACACCACAATATATAGAACGTATTTAAAACATTTAACATTTAACATTTAACACACAATGCTAACTAATAGGAAACTAGTTACTGGCATAATACTAACACTAGATGATACTGAATTATATACAAGACATACTAGATATACTGCTAAACAGTCTAGATACACTGCTGAAACAGTGCAGACCGGATTTGTGTACCCAAACCCGTCTTGACCGGCACAGACTATGTGCACGTTTAAATGCCTCCCCGGCAATGGTACTCACCGGGTAGCACGGAACGGAAGGCCTCGGAACTGAACTGGACTGGACCGGACTCGACTCGACTGGACGCGGAACTTCGGAACCTGGTGGGCCTCTGTATACCTCGGATCTTGCTCTCTCAGCTAGGCTCTGGTCGGGATACTTCGCACTTCTCACCGCCTCGTCTGGGTGTTGATCGCAGCCTCAGTCACCCCCGCTTGGCCGGAGGGAGATACAGGAAATCCTGCGGGTACGCGTTGTTGTCCGTCCAGCTGTGGCAGGAGACCGGGCCTGCAACGCACCTCCGGCGCGTGAGATGAGAAAGTGTCCCTGTTCGGGCGCCAATTTATGTGGTAAATATTTAATTACCTGTACTATTTTTGATGCGGTAAAATCTAGTAAGAATAACTCAGTAAAATAAGAGGCAGAATCCGTGATACTAGAGGTTCTGAAAGGGCTTTATTCCTCTACAAAGGAATTACAGTTCGAACTGTAGGCATCATATTCCATCACCACGAGGGTTCAGGAAGGGAAGGCAATACATTATTGACAGGTAATCATATTTATATGAAAAGAATTACATTAAGACAGATGCAGGAGGCGTAACAGCTGATAATACAGATAAGAATACACATACGTAATAAAAAAAGGCGTACATATAGGCGTAACTAGAAACGTCATTATACATGATGTCACAAATGGGTGGATCCATAAGAGAATCCTGCAATGTCAGCAGAAATAATTGGCAGAGATGCGCGCGCAGCCGCATGACGTGTGATTGACGTGCAACTAGAGGGTGAAGGGGACTTGACATTTAGCTCTACATGTGGAGACAGGAGTCTGGGGGGTCAAGTCAACCTAAATCCCAAATCATATCTAATATCTTATGTTTAAAGAACTGTGTTATCCAAAGGAAAGGTCTCTCGGACGAAATCTATTCTATACTGACTGTTAGTGCGTGTACAAGCGTCTAAGTGTCTACATGAGATGCGAGGGGGCAGAAATCTTCCATGGTAACAGGGGCTATGAATTATTTGCATGAAGACAGTGAAACCGGAAGAATGTTTACCTAAACTACTAGACAGGAATGCATTGGATGAGGAGCGGAGCAGATAATCTTGAAGGTGAAATACAGTTTTTGGCAGGCAAACAGGCCGAGTCAGGCACCGTTAGCCGCGCAGGGAGTAGGACAAAGTTCATGGATACAGATGCGAGCTCAGACTGGAGCTGTCAGAGGTAGAAGGCAGGAAAAGGCTTGATGGCAAAATTCAGGGCCTACTCGCCTGAACTGCAAAATGATGAAAGTGAACCACATAAAGTCGGTGGCCTTTCATACTTAGGAACGGAATATCTGACCCATTCATGGCGGATCTGAAAGAGGACATGTTAACGGTGGACGCACATATGTTTGCGTCTTCAAAACTGGAACTGGAGGGAACATACATGTACTTGTAGCATATACATGGAGCCGTTGGGGTCTAAGATAGGGGACATAACTGACCAGAAAATTCATATTTCCTCACCACTTGTCATCTAAAACTGCCAATTTCTCTGGATCCCTCTCTGTTAAGTCAGACAGTGTAGTAAGCTGGCTCTCTATATAGTGTTCGAAAATGAAGTACACTGTGCAGAGAATCCAGTTAATACCCAAATGGTATACAGACGTGAAGGTAGATAATTCTAATGCGCTTTTTGTGGTAGTGTGGGCGAGCAGTTAGGATTATGAGTGGTAGTGCAAAGCATTTGTTGTACTCCACAGAGGCAACAAATAAGACACAAACTCAAGAATAAATCTGAGATCAATTTATAAATAAAGTATTGATTATTATGTAATGTACAAGACCAGGAGCACAGCTCTAAGGTAAGGACTTTCGGAGTTACGATTTCCCAAAGTTTTGACACTATAGATCACTTTTGTGCACAATTACACACCATAGGAAACAATACAGAAAAAAGCTGAAAATACATATAAAATCAGGCAATGCTTTCACAAAATTCACCTTCTCATTTCAGATCAATTATATATATATATATATTTGTTTATGTCCTATAACTACTGTGGTATTTTGGTGGTACTAGCTACTTTTTTCGTAAACTGTTTTAAGAATTTATAGAAACATAAATAAGTTTCACTACCTATTGCCACTTTACTAGACCGGTAATAGATAGGGAACACCAATCAGACCTAGTACTTACCTAAATGTTATGCCCTAACCCAGAACGCAGCCAAAGTGAGCTGAAAACTACATGGCTGCCTTTTTCTTTTGTAAAGATGGACATTAGCCAATCATATGCTGTCTTACCATTGTCATGTAACACGGTATATAGCAAAGTTACAGCAGTATACCAAGACACAAGATGAAACTTAGTATTCTGAGACTGACAATTATAACATTTCTTAAATTGCTCACAACTACTACCAAAAATGGCCATTCCCACATTACATCTAAATCCATTCACCTACTTTCATGCTACTTCTGTTTAAACTACCACACTCCACCCAACTTACTCTAATCTTTGCCACTCCATTCAAGGCCACTCTAATGTACACTATACCACTCTATCACACTGTAGACTAAGTCACTCCACTATATACCACTCCACGGTACCCCCCTTCTATTCTATGCAACTCCAGTCTACACCACTCCACTGTATTCTATGCTATTCAACTCTCCTCCACTTGACTTTACCCCTAATCCACTCTACACGACTCTACTACTCTATTCCACTGTATGCTACCACACTGTACACTACTCCACTTTGTGGCACTCCACTGCATACCACTCCACTCTGCAACACTCCCACTGTGCGATGTTCCACTCCATGCCACTCCATTTTATGCCACTCCACTGTAAGGCACTCCACTTTACATTACTACACTGTGCGCTGTTCCACTCTATGTCACTCCATTGAATGCCATTCCAGTGTACGCTACTCCACTGTTTGTCACTCCACTCTACAGTACTCCACTCTATGCAATTTCACTGTACACCACTCTAGTCTACACTATCCCATTGTATGCCACTCCACTCTATACCATTCTTCTGTATGCCATTCTACCATATCCTATTCCACTGTACACCTCTTCACGCTAACCCACTCCAATCTACACCACCCCAGTCTACACCACTCCTATGTACGCTATTCCACTCCATGCCATTCCACTCTATACCACTGTTCTCATTCTAGTCTGTGCAACAGTAGGGAAAGCGCTGAACTTCGGAGGGGAAAAATATACTATTCCCACTCCAGTCTATGCAACAGTAGGGATGGAGTTGGACTTCAGAGGGGTTAAATTTACTATTCCCACTTCAGTCTGTGCAACAGTAGGGAAAGCTCTTCTAACTCCAGTCTGCTCCATAGTAGGGAAAGTGTTGGACTTTGGAGGGGAAAAATATACTATTCCTTCTCCTATCTGTGCACCAGTAGGGAAAGAGTTGGACTTCAGAGGGGTTAAAATTACTATTCCCACTCCAGTCTGCTCCACAGAAGGGAAAACATTGGACTTCGGATGGGTAACGTACTAGTTTCAATCCAATGTGTACAACAGTAGGGAAAGCATTTGTATTTAATAGGGTAAAATGTACTATTTCCACTCCAGTCTATGCCACAGTAGGGAAAGTGTTGACTTCAAAGGGGAAACATATACTATTCCCACTACAGTCTGTTCAACAATAGGGGAACTACTTTACTTCAAACATATAACATATCTTAATAAACCTATTAGTTGACCAGGGATATAAAATTACTATTAGGAAATATAAATATATTTACAATTAAAAAGGAATTGAAATGTAATTATCAAGTATGATTTCAAACATGTTAAAAAAGTATGAATTGAATTTAATTCCCACATTATACTTCCCAAACCTAGAAACCCACACTTGAATTATAAAAACATCAATAAGTATAAGACAATTAACAGATTTAATAATGAATCAAATAATTAATACATAGACGATTAATTGTTAAATAATTATTATTTAATAATAATTTTCCGACCTATGCCCCATCAAATAAAACAGCCTGCACCTACCATGTCACTAAAACATATAATAATTACACAATTGGCATAATGAATAATCAATAAATAATTAATAAATAATTAATCCAAAAATTGTAAATTAATTATCATGTGAATTTCCACCCAATAACCCTGCAAACCCAACACCCTGCACTTAGTATATAATTAAAAAATGTGTAGTTATTACAGATGTACATGATTAACAAGCAATGCAATAATAAGTAATACATTAATGAATAATTATTAAGTATGTATTACTTAATTAACTACCCACCATATACCCCTACAAACCCAACAACCCCCACCTAAAATGTAATGCAAAAAAGATAATAATTACACAATTTACATAATACATAATTAATTAAACACGTATTAATAAATGAGTACATAATTATTGATTCATTATTGCTTAATTAACTTTACCGCTACAAACCCAGAAACCCACACCTATGGGCCATTTACGATGTCCGGCAGAAAGTCTTCTCCAGACTGTGGGTATTTCCTCGACTGCGGTGGAACTCTTCCAACTGACGGTTTACATTCCGACCAACGGATTACAAAATTTGCAGTCAGAAGGTAAACTGAGCGGTTATTCCAAATCGGTTTCAACTGGATCTTGGAGTATCTGTGTTGGTTGGAACTGCATCGTACACCCCCTATGGACAGCGTTTTCATCCTCAGGATTATGATGTTGGTTTCCAACAACCTATCTCTGCTGGTCTTTCCACCATGAAAAGACAATAGGGGCCCCTTGTTGGGCCCCCCTCATCCTGCAGCGCTTGGTTGGGGGCTAAGGGGGTACCTAAGAGACCCCCCTGTAAAAACCCTGCACTGTTTGGCTGGCTCAATGGTGTGCCTGGCACATGGCGAAGAGTTTTACACACCCACCCCATTTCCCCATCGGAGCCTGTGTTACGGCTGGTTGTTGGGGTGAACACAAGCACCCATAGGGAATAATTTTGGTCACATTGTAATAGGGCCGGCGGAACGGTGACCAGTTTGCTTTGTATATTTATGTGTTCACCCCTTCACAAAACCACTAGATCTGCCTTGTATATATTGATATTGTGACTCCTCAGCAAAGCCAGTAGACCTGCCTTATTTAAAATGACACTCTTTGATATTGTGACAAGAGCTCTCATTATCTGTTTGGCCACCCCTGTTGGGGTTGGGGGCAGAACCTGTCAGAAATAGGCCAATGTCTTCATATTTAGGTATGGAAATAAGATCATACTTTATGTTACAAAAACACACGAATGTTCACTGGCAAAAACAAAGGTAAAAGTTACATTTGATGTTAGTAAGCTCATAGTCTATGTTAACAAAACCTCAGAAATGAATTAAAAAACACCAAGGTTAAAGTGATGTTATAGTTAGATCTGGTCAACCTAATCCCAAATCATATCTAACATCCTATGTTTAAAGAACTATGTTATCCACAAAGGAAGGACTCTTGGACAAAATCTATTCTATACTGACTGTGCGTGCGTGTACAAGCGTCTAAGTGTCTACATGAGATGCAAGGAGCAGAAATCTTCCATGGTAACAGGGCTATGAATTACTTGCATAAAGACAGAGAAACCGGGCCCTTTGCTCAGTAGCTGAAAGAATGTTTACTTAAACTACTAGACAGGAATGCATCGGCTGAGGAACGAAGCAGATAACTTGAAGGTGAAATACAGTTTTTGGCAGGCAGGCACACCGGCCGAGTCAGGCACCGTTAGCCGCACAGGGAGTAGGACAAAGTTCATGGATACAGATGCGGGCTCAGACTGGAGCTGTCAGAGGCAGAAAGCAGGAAAAGGCTTGATGGCAGAATCAGGGCCTACTCGCCTGAACTGCAAAATGGAGTAACTGAGCCATATAAAGTCGGTGGCCTTTCGTACTTAGGAATCGAATATCTGGCCCATTCATGGCGGATCTGAAAGAGGACATGCTGACGGTGGACACACATGTATTTGCGTCTTCATAACTGGAACTGGAGGGAACATACATGTACTTGTAGCATGTACATGAAACCGTTGGGGTCCAAGATAGGGGACATAACTGATCATAAAAATCCATATTTCCACAGTGTGATCAAACTTTCAATTAAAAATGAAGTAATTCACTGAAGAAACAAAGGTTAAAGAGATGTTATAGCTATAGTCAGGCAGGGAAATTAGATCTTTACGTTAAAAAAAAGGCAGATCAGGATCTAACCTCCTGTCAAGTTTGGTGTAGTTCCGTTCATCAAGTTTTGCTGTAGCCCTGCTATGAAACGACTGCAGCCACCCTGTGGTAGAATAAATAGTCCTTCCTTTTCACAACATGCGCTTCGGCAATTTCTTATATATATATATATATATATATATATATATATATATATATATATTATCTACTGGCGGTCGCCAGTAGATAGTGATAGTTAGGATCGAGTTCCCATAGGAAATCTGAAAATTCTATTTTGAATAACTTTGGCGCCGGTTGACTTATCTTCGTGAAATTTTCAAAACTAATGGGGCACTCCGCTCAGCTCCTACCCTGAAAGTCTCGGGGTGATTCGTCAAGCGGGGGCTGAGAAAAAAGGGGAGTCCCAAAACACATTTTCCCCATGCATTTTCCTATAGGACCTTTAGTCGAAGGTACAGCCCGAACGGCTAAACAGAATTACTTGAAATTTGGCAAAGAGGTAGTCCTCAGGTCAGGCATGTGCCTTTTGCTTAAATGGTGTAAATCCGTTCAGTAGTTCCTGAGAAAATCAAAAGTAAAATCACATATATATCTGGGCGGAGCCTAACCACACATCTCATCGTGAGATCTGATTGGCTGTCAGTACTTCATCCAAGAAGTTTTGGCAGCCATCTTGGGACCAATATACATGATAGCACCTCATTAAAAAGCATTGCAGTTAATAGAAGGTTTTAAGACTTTAGTTACATTATAAATCATTTGTTGATGGTACCATACTCATTTTAGGAATTGTGGTGTGTTCTAAGGTGATTTTACCATGGGAAAAAGCCTTCTGCTGTGATATCATGAATCATGTTTGAGAGAAAACTATTTTCTCATGCTTTTCCCACAGAGGTTTGGAAGGTGATCTATAAGCTAACCGAGAGCATATTTTCTGTAAAATCACATTATCTTTCTCAGTCACATGAGAATGAAGTCTGATATTCTCAGTAAAACATGTACATCCAACAAGGGCAGATACTGTCAGTTGATTCCTTTGTGTTCTACTGCAGCTTCCCAGAGTGTTCTAAAGAACAACTAGAGCACTACCAGTCCTACTTATGACAAACGTATGGCACACCTGAAGCCAGCTTGGTTGGAATAAAGTGGTAATTCTTAAAACATTTAATTTGAAAAGGAACAAAATGAGGGGGTTCATTTTGCCATAGAAAGTATGATTAGTGCTGAAGAAAGAAAAATTAGGGCACATTTTGAGTGACTTCTCAAATCCTCTTCTATTTCATTAAAAAATGTTGACATGCAGACTGAAACATGCACTTTCAATACCAGCAGCAGACTTCCCTGGTGCGCAGTAGCTTTACTACAGTGATCTAATAAGCAACTAGAGTGCTAAAATTCTGAATTTATGGCAAATTTGTGACACATCTGAATGCCTTCTTGATGGAATCAAAGTAAAAAACTGAAAGTATTTCCTACTGAGGATACTGTAGTAAATGAGGAAATTAGGAAACATCATAACAAATAAGTCTCCCAAAATGGCCACCAGAGACAAAAGAGCCCAAATGTAGCCCAAATATCACCCAGATGTAGCCCAAGTATAGCCCAATGACAGAATGTCCCAGAGTGTTCTAACGAACAACTAGAGCGCTAACAGTCTTACTTATGACAAAAGTATGGCACACCTGAAGCCATCTTGAATGGAATAAAGTGGTAACACTTAAAACATTTAATTTACAAAGGAACAAAATGAGGGGGTTCATTTTGCCATAGAAATTATGATTAGTGCTGCAGAAAGAAAAATTAGGGCACATTTTGACTTCTCAAATCCTCTTCTATGTCATAAAAAAATTCTGACATGCAGACTGAAACATGCACTTTGAATACCAGCAGCAGACTTCCCTGGTGAGCAGTAGCTTTACTACAGTGATCTAATGAGCAATTAGAGTGCTAACATTCAGAATTTATGGCAAATGTGTGACACATCTGAATGCCTTCTTGATGGAACCAAGTAAAAAACTGAAAGTATTTCCTACTGAGGAGACTGCAGTAAATGAGGAAATTAGGAAACTTCATAACAAATAAATCTCCCAAGATGGCCACCAGAGACAAAAGAGCCCAAATGTAGCCCAAATATCACCCAGATGTAGCCCAAGTATAGCTCAATGACAGAATGTTCCAGAGTGTTCTAATGAACAACTAGAGCGCTAACAGTCTTACTTATGACAAAAGTACGGCACACCTGAAGCCATCTTGATTGGAATAAAGTGGTAACACTTAAAACATTTAATTTCAAAGGAACAAAATGAGGGGGTTCATTTTGCCATAGAAATTGTGATTGGTTCTGCAGAAAGAAAAATTAGGGCACATTTTGACTTCTCAAATCCTCTTCTATTTCATAAACAAATTCTGATATGCAGACTGAAACATGCACTTTTAATACCAGCAGCAGACTTCCGTGGTGAGCAGTAGCTTTACTACAGTGATCTAATGAGCAACTAGAGTGCTAACATTCAGTATTTATGGCAAATGTGTGACATATCTGAATACCTTCTTGATGGGATCAAAGTAAAAAACTGAAAGCATTTCCTAATGAGGAGACTGCAGTAAATGAGGAAATTAGGAAACTTCATAACAAATACATCTCCCAAGATGGCCACCAGACATAAAAGAGCCGAAATGCAGCACAAATATCACCCAGATGTAGCCCACATGTAGCCCAATGACAGAAGTGTGCAAAACACTTATTTTTTGTGTATTTGCAGTTTTATATAGTGCAGACTTTTCAGGTATTGGAATGCTTTACATGAGCATTGGTTACATCACACAAGATCAAATTCATTTTGGTTGTAGACATGGGGAGATTAAGTGATTTGACCACAATCACAGAATTTTGAGCTGAAGCAGAAACTCCAACCTGGTTCCCCAGTTGCAAAGTCTGCAGCTCTGGAAGTAACACCACATCCTCTCGCCAAGGTGCAACATTTAATCAAGTGGTCAACTGGATAAAAAAACATAAAGATTACAAATAATTTAAAAGTTCTTTGTCGCTATTTGAAAACTCAGAAAATATGTCCTCATTTTAGTTTTTTAGAGCACTAACCATAATTTTGATGCAAATAAGACCCTCTCATATATGTAATTTCTAAAGGAAATACTCTAGGTATTACAGTTTTGATTACATCAAGATGACATCAGGCGTTCCACACTTTTGTAATAAATATAGAATGTTAGCAATCTAGTTGTTCATTGGGATACTGTTGAGAGGCAGAGGCCAGGGGCATTGACTCTGAAAATTGAAGGCAGGTAGGAGAGTGCAGAGGCAACAATTTGACCACACTGGGCAGGCAGGAAGGGCCGTGGCAGCACAACAGACTTTGGAGGGCAGTGGAAAGGGGGGCAGGGGCAACAAACCAACAATACAGGACTGGCAAGAGAGGCTGTGGCAATATAATAGACCATTGTGGGCAGAAGGAAGAGGCAGTGGTAGTACAACCATACATGCCAACAGACCCGTTTCAGCCAGGAAACGTCCAATGTTTTTAAGCTCAAATAGGCTTTATTTGATCTGTCTCCTGTCTACAATCTCCTCTTTTTCAATGTAACTCAAAGGGGATAATCAATACCCCAGTTTTTTTTTCAAAATCTCCCTCTTACCAAGTTCAAAATGTTCGCAAGTATGGTACATTGAATCATGGTAGGCAGGAGGAATTGGGGTAGGGACATGGACTCGGATAACAGAGGACAGGAGGGACATGGAGAGGTGCACCAAACTGACCCTACAGAGCAGGCATCAGGGTTTGCAGCAGCACAATACACCACACAGCGCATGCGGGACGGGAGTGCAGCACAACAATCCATAGAAAGCAATAGGGAGGGGACAGGACCATGCACATGGACAACAGAGATCAGATGGGAAAGAGGCAATGGTAGCTAGCTGACCATAATGTGCAGACAGGAGAGAAAGCTGCAGCATAACAGACCATAAAGGGTAGGAGGGACGGATCAGGGGCATTACAATGGAACAGACAAGCCAGGAGGGAGGGAATAGGGGGTCTGCACATGGAAACAGAGGGCTGGGGGCAAGGTGGCAGGGCAGGAGCAGCAAGATGACCATGGAGGTCAGGCAGGATGGGCACTAGAAACAAGACACACCATGGAGAGCAACAATGAGACTATGGTGGCATACACACAGACCATGGAGGGAAGGTGGGAGGGGGTCAGGGGCAGCTAGCTGACCACACAGGGAAGGTGGGAGGGGCCATGGCAGCACAGAAGACCATGCATGGCAAGCGGGAGGGTTAGTGGCAGCACAATGGCTATGATGGGCAAGAAGGAGGGTGCAGGGGCATGCACAAAGGACCATGGAGGATAGAAGGGAGGGTCAGGACCTGGGCACAGACAAGAGAGTTCAGGGGAAGGGGCCTCACAACAGACCGCGTGGGGCAGGCAGTAGGAGCAGTTGCAGCACAACAGATCAGGGAGGGCAGAAGGGTGTGGCAGTAAAATGGACCATGGAGGACAGGAGGAAGGAGATAGGGGCATGGCATGTGGACAGGCAGGGTGGAGGTGGCAGGGACAGGTTACAGTCATCTGATAATGCTAGGCAGGTGGGACGGGAGTGGCAGTTCAACAGAACACTCAGAGTAGATAGGAGTAGCAGGTCCATGGAACATAGTGGGCAAAAAGGATGGGGCAGGGGCATGCACAAAGACATCGGAGGGCAGGGGGAAGGAGAATAGGGGCAGCAAGCTAAGCACAGAGGCTAAGCAGGAGGTCATTGATGGGCCATAGATTTTGGGCAATCGAGGGCAGGAGTGGACTGGTACATCATGCTCATACACACACTCATCCACCCATACAGTCCTGCACACATACCGTCTTCAACACATACAAACAGTGACTCAATAATTCATGCATTTATGCACTAAGTAATACCCCCCACTGAACCATACAGACACTCAGACACTCAGACTGATATTCGAAAAACCAAGTAATAACCCACATAGACACTCATGTAGCTACTCACCAACCCATGTAGTCACTAATACACAAAGTGAGAGAGTGATACAGATATTTACATATTTAAACATTACTCACTAACACATGTATTCACTAAGATACACTTAATCAGTCCGTCATACAATCAATTTTACACAAAAAAAATCCATTTAGACACTTATATACCCATTTATTCTTCCATCGACCTTGAGATATACATATAAAAAAACATATTTAATTTTCAGAAAACTCACACATTCACTGGATGATTTCATCAGTGATGTCATCAGTGATGTAATTTGAGATGTCATCAGTGATGTCATGAGTGATGTCACTGACCATGTCATGAGTGATGTAATATGTGACGTCATCAGTAGTGCATTGCGGGCGCGCGAGTTATAGTTAGCTGAACTAACTATAACAGGGGAATTTCTATGGTTTTGTGTGAGTGAAATGTCCAGCTAACTATAACGCCCCAGAAAACAATGTTTTTTTCAGTGAATTTCTAAGGTTTTTTAAATGCTAATTCCTAACTATAACATGCCTGAAACCTATGTGTTTTTCAGTGAATTTTGAAGGTTTTTTAAATGATAATTTTTAAATGTAATAATAGTTATATATATTTTTTGATACTGATTTTCTATAGTTTTTTAACTGTTTATTTTTACATATTTTATCTTTAAATTACATTACATATTTTCAATATAAATGGAAATAATTGTTTTTTTTTAAATGTTGAATGTATAAGTGCAGAACTATAAGTGTGTTGGTTAGTTAGAGGAATGCATGCATAGTGGATAGGGGTTTGAAGCAGTTCATGTGCTAAGGACTGGCTAACTGCATGAGTTCATGGTTACTAACTGAATGATTAGAGTACTGCAAGGAGAGTGCCTGGGTGAATTTATAAGTGGTTGGGTTTTCGCGCAGTGTATGGATTAGTACATGGTGCTGAATGGGTCACGAGAGGAGTGTAAGAGGAGTGACAGGGTGTTTCCTGGAAGTGTATGGATACTGACTGGGGAATTGAAGGTGTTAAAGATAAGTGTGTAGGTGGTTAGAGGACTGCATGCATAGTGGATATGCGTTTGAAGCAGTCCATGTGCTAAGGCCTGGCTCAGTGCATGAGTACTTGGGTACTGACTCAATGATTAGGGTACTGCAAGGAGAGTGCCTGGGTTACATTATAAGAGTTTGGGTTTTGTCACAGTGAATGGATTAGTACATGGTGCTGAATGGGTCACTAGAGGAGTGCAAGGGGAGTGACAGGGTGTTTCCTGAAAATGTATGGATACTGACTGGGGAATTGTTGGTGTGAAAGTGTGTAGGTGGTTAGAAGACTGCATGCATAGTGGATAGGGGTTTGAAGCAGTCCATATGCTAAAGTCTGGCTCGCTGGATGAGTACTTGGGTACTGACTCAATGATTAGGGTACTGCAAGGAGAGTGCCTGGGTTAATTTATAAGAGTTTGGGTTTTGTCACAGTGAATGGATTAGTACATGGTGCTGAATGGGTCACTAGAGGAGTGCAAGGGGAGTGACAGGGTGTTTGCTTGAAGGGTATTTATACTGACTGGGCAACTGAAGGTGTCAAAGACAAGAGTGTAGGTGGTTAGAGGACTCCATGCATAGTGGATAGGGGTTTGAAGCAGTCCATATGCTAAGGCCTGGGTTACTGGATGAGTACTTGGGTATTGACTAAATGATTAGAGTACTGCAAGGAGAGTGCCTGGGTGAATTTATTAGGGTTTGGGTTTTGGCACTGTGAATGGATTAGTACCTCCTTCACAGCCCGAACACCACTGCACTGCCATAAACCCTGAAACACCACCCCAGCACGACCCCCTACACAGCCAGAACACCACTGCACTGCCCGAAACCCTGAAACACCACCCCCCTGCATGACCCCCTAGAATGTTCAAAAACACTGCTCTGCCCTACACCCTAAAACACCACCCCCTGCACATCCCCCTACACTGCCTGAACACCATTGCACTGCCCTAAAACCCTGCAACACCACCCCTGCACAATCCCCTACACTGCCCGAACACCACTGCTCTGCCCTAAACCCTGAAACACCAACCCGTGTATGACCAAGTACACTGCCTGAATACCACTGCACTGCCCAGAGCCCTGAAAAACCAGGCCCAGCATGAACCCCTACACTGCCCAAACACCACCGCACTGTCCTAAACCCTGAAACACCAGCTCCAACACAACACCCAATACTGTCTGAAAACCACCGCAATGCCCTAAACTCTGAAACACCAGCCCCTGCACGTCCCCCTACACTGCCCGAACACCACTGCACTGTCCTAAATCCTGAAACACAAGCCCCTGCACGACCCCATACACTGCCCGAACACCACTGCACTGCCCTAAACCCTGAAACATCACTCCCAGCATGACCCCCTACTCTGCACGAACACCACTGCACTGCCCTAAACCCTGAAACACCATCCCCCTGCATGACCCTCTACACTGCCCGAACACCACTGCCCTGCCCTAAACCCTGTCACACCAGCCCCTGCATGACCCCCTACACTGCCCGAACACCATTGCACTGCCCTAAATCCTGAAATACCACCCCCCTGCAAGACCCCTACACAGCCCAAACAGCACTGCACTGCCCTAAACCCTGAAACACCACCCCCTGCATGACCTCCTACACTGCCCAAACACCACTGCCCTAATCCCTGAAGCACCACTCCCTGCAAGACCCCCTACACTGCCCGAACACCACTGCTCAACCCTGAACCCTGACACACCACCCCACCCCACCAAGACCACCTACACTGCCCGAACACCACTGCCCTAAACCCTGAAGCACCACTCCCTGCAAGACCCCCTACACTGCCCGAACACCACTGCTCTACCCTAAACCCTGACACACCACCCCACCAAGACCACCTACACTGCCCAAACACCACTGCACTACCCTAAACCCTGAAACACCACCCCCAGCACGACCCCCTACACTGCCCAAACACCACCGCATTGCCCTAAACCCTGAAATACACCAGCCCCAGCACAACCCCCTACACTGCCCAAACACCACTGCACTGCCCTAAACCCTGAAACACCAGCCACAGCACGACCACCTACACTGCCTGAACACCACTGCATTGCCCTAAATCCTGAAACACCAGCCCCAGCACAACCCCCTACACTGCCCGAACACCACAGCACTGCCCAAAACCCTGAAACACCACCCCTACACGATCCCATACACTGCACAAACACCACTGCACTATTATAAACCCTGAAACAACACCTTCAGCATGACCCCTTACACTGCCCAAACACCACTGCACTGCCTTTAATCCTGAAACACCACCCCCAGCAAGACCCCCTACACTGCCCAAACACCCCTGTACTGCCCTAAACCCTAAAACACCACCCCCAGCAAGACACGCTATACTGCACGAACACCACTGCACTGCCCTAAACCCTGATATACTACACCCAGCACGATCCCCTACACTCCCGAACACATCTGCACTGCCCTAAACCTTGAAACACCAGGCCCAGCATGACCCCCTACACTGCCCAAACACAACTGCACTGCCATAACCTCTGAAACACCAGATCCAGCACGACCCCCTACACTGCCCGAACACCACTGCACTGCCCTAAACCCTGAAAAACCAGCTCCAGCACAAACCCCTACACTGCCCGAACCCCACTGCACTGCCGTAAACCCTGAAACACCACCCCTGCACAAACCCCCACACTGCCCGAACATCACTGCATTGCCCTAAACCCTGAAACACCAACTCCTGCATGACCCCTACACTGCCCGAACACCACTGCACTGCCCAAAACCCTGAAACACCATCCCCAGCATGACCCCCTACATTGCCCGAAAACCACTGCACTGCCCTAAACCCTAAAACACCACACACAGCACGAACCCCTACACTGCCCGAACACCACTGCATTGCCCTAAACCCTGAAACACCACCCCAGCACGACCCCCTACACTTCTCGAACACCACAGCTCAGCCCTGAACCCTGAAACACCACCCCAGTACATCCCCATACACTGCCCAAACACCACTGCTCTGCCCTAAACACTGAAACACCAGCCCCAGTACGACCCCCTACACTGCCCAAACACCACTGCACTGCCCTAACCTCTGAAACACCAGCCCCAGCATGACCCCCTTCTCTGCCCGAACACCACTGCACTGCCCTAAATCCTGAAACACCAGCACCAGCACGTACCCCCTACACTGCCCGGAACACCACTGCACTGCCGTAAACCCTGAATCACCTCCCCCAGCATGAACCCCCACACTGCCCGAACACCACTGCACTGCCCTAAACCCTGAAACACCAACCCCAGCACGAACCCCCACACTGCCCAAACACCACTGCTCTGCCCTATACCCTGAAACACCAACTCTCTGAATGACCCCCTACACTGCCCGAACACCACTGCACTGCCCTAAACCCTGACACACCACCCAGGCAAGACCCCCTACACTGACTGAACACCACTGCACTGCCCTAAACCCTGAAACACCACCCCCAGCATGACCCCCTACATTGCCCAACCACCACTGCTCTTCCCTAAACCCTAAAACACCAGCCCCCGCACGACCACCTACACTGCCTGAGCACCACTGCACTGCCCTAAACCCTGAAAAACCACGCCCAGTACAACCCCTACACTGCCCAAACACCAGTGCTCTGCCCTAAAACCTAAAACGCCACCACCCTGCATGACCCCCTACACTGCCAAAACACCACTGCACTGCCCTAAAACCCTGAAACACCACCCATGAAAGACCCCCTACACTGCCCAAACACCACTGCCCTAAAGCCTGAAACACCACCCACAGCAAGACCCCAACACTGACCGAACACCACTGCACTGCCCTAAACCCAGAAAAACCAGCCCCAGCAAGACGCCCTGCACTGCCAGAACACCACAGCAATGCGCTAAACCCTGAAAAATGAGCCTCTTCACGACCCCCTACACTGCCCGAACACCACTGCACTGCCCCAAACCCTGAAATACCACCCCCAGCACGACCCCCTACACTGCCCGAACACCACTGCACTGGCCTAAACCCTGAAACATCACCCCCCTGCATGACCCCCTACATGGCCAAACACCAGTGCACTGCACTAAACCCTGAAACACCAGCCCCCATACGACCCCCTACACTGCCCGAACACTACTGCCCTAAACCCTGAAACACCAGCCCCTGCACAACCCCCTACACTGCCAGAACACCACTGCACTGCCCTAAAGCCTGAAACACCACCCCTAGCACGACCCTCTACACTGCCTGAACACCACTGCACTGCCATAAACCCTGAAACACCACCTCCAGCACGACCCCCTACACAGCCCAAACACCACTGCACTGCCCTAAACCCTGAAACACCACCCCCCTGCATGACCCCCGAGAATGTTCGAAACCACTGCTCTGCCCTAAACCCTAAAACACCACCCCCTGCACATCCCCCTACACTGCCCGAACACAATTGCACTGCCCTAAAACCCTGAAACACCACCCCAGCATAATCCCCTACACTGCCTGAACACCACTGCTCTGCCCTAAACCCTGAAACACCAACCCCAGTATGACCAAGTACACTGCCTGAATACCACTGCACTGCCCAGAGCCCTGAAAAAAACCAGACCCAGCATGACCCCCTACACTGCCCAAACACCACCGCACTGTCCTAAACCCTGAAACACCAACCCCAGCACAACACCGAATACTGTCTGAAAACCACTGCAATGCCCTAAACCCTGAAACACCAGCCCCTGCACAACCCCCTATACTGCCCGAACACCAATACACTGTCCTACATCCTGAAACACAAGCCACTGCACGACCCCCTACACTGCCCGAACACCACTGCACTGCCCTAAACCCTGAAACACCACTCCCAGCATGACCCCCTACACTGCACGAACACCACTGCACTGCCCTAAACCATGAAACACCATCCCCCTGCATGACTCTCTACACTGCCTGAACACCACTGCACTGCCCTAAACCCTGAAACACCACCCCCAGCATGACCCCCTACACTGCCCAAACACCACTGCTCTGCCCTAAACCCTAAACCACCAGCCCCCGCACGACCCCCTACACTGCCTGAGCACCACTGCACTGCCCTAAACCCTAAAAAACCACACCCCGCACAACCCCTACACTGCCCAAACACCAGTGCTCTGCCCTAAACCCTAAAACGCCACCACCTTGCATGACACCCTACACTGCCAGAACACCACTGCACTGCCCTAAAACCCTGAAACACCACCCATGAGAGACCCCCTACACTGCCCAAACACCACTGCCCTAAAGCCTGAAACACCACCCACAGCAAGAACCCAACACTGACCGAACACCACTGCACTGCCCCAAACCCTGAAAACCCAGCCCCAGCAAGACCCCCTAACACTGACCGAACACCACCGCACTGTCCTAAACCCTGAAACACCAACCCAACACAACACCTTGCACTGCCCGAACACCACTGCACTGCCCTAAATCCTGAAACACCAGCCCCAGCACGTACCCCCTACACTGCCCGGAACACCACTGCACTGCCGTAAACCCTGAATCACCCCCCCCAGCATGAACCCCCACACTGCCCGAACACCACTGCACTGCCCTAAACCCTGAAACACCAACCCCAGCACGAACCCCCACACTGCCCAAACACCACTGCTCTGCCCTATACCCTGAAACACCAACTCTCTGAATGACCCCCTACACTGCCCGAACACCACTGCACTGCCCTAAACCCTGACACACCACCCAGGCAAGACCCCCTACACTGACTGAACACCACTGCACTGCCCTAAACCCTGAAACAACACCCCCAGCATGACCCCCTACATTGCCCAAACACCACTGCTCTTCCCTAAACCCTAAAACACCAGCCCCCGCACGACCACCTACACTGCCTGAGCACCACTGCACTGCCCTAAACCCTGAAAAACCACGCCCAGCACAACCCCTACACTGCCCAAACACCAGTGCTCTGCCCTAAACCCTAAAACGCCACCACCCTGCATGACCCCCTACACTGCCAAAACACCACTGCACTGCCCTAAAACCCTGAAACACCACCCAGGAAAGACCCCCTACACTGCCCAAACACCACTGCCCTAAAGCCTGAAACACCACCCACAGCAAGACCCCAACACTGACCGAACACCACTGCACTGCCCTAAACCCAGAAAAACCAGCCCCAGCAAGACACCCTGCACTGCCAGAACACCACAGCAAAGCGCTAAACCCTGAAAAACGAGCCTCTTCACGACCCCCTACACTGCCCGAACACCACTGCACTGCCCCAAACCCTGAAACACCACCCCCAGCACGACCCCCTACACTGCCCGAACACCACTGCACTGGCCTAAACCCTGAAACATCACCCCCCTGCATGACCCCCTACACTGCCCAAACACCAGTGCACTGCACTAAACCCTGAAACACCAGCCGCCATACGACCCCCTACACTGCCCGAACACTACTGCCCTAAACCCTGAAACACCAGCCCCTGCACGACCCCCTACACTGCCAGAACACCACTGCACTGCCCTAAACCCTGAAACACCACCCCTAGCACGACCCCCTACACTGCCTGAACACCACTGCACTGCCATAAACCCTGAAACACCACCTCCAGCACGACCCCCTACACAGCCCAAACACCACTGCACTGCCCTAAACCCTGAAACACCACCCCCCTGCATGACCCCCGAGAATGTTCGAAACCACTGCTCTGCCCTAAACCCTAAAACACCACCCCCTGCACATCCCCCTACACTGCCCGAACACCATTGCACTGCCCTAAAACCCTGAAACACCACCCCAGCATAATCCCCTACACTGCCTGAACACCACTGCTCTGCCCTAAACCCTGAAACACCAACCCCAATATGACCAAGTACACTGCCTGAATACCACTGCACTGCCCAGAGCCCTGAAAAAAACCAGACCCAGCATGACCCCCTACACAGCCCAAACACCACTGCACTGCCCTAAACCCTGAAACACCACCCCCCTGCATGACCCCCGAGAATGTTCGAAACCACTGCTCTGCCCTAAACCCTAAAACACCACCCCCTGCACATCCCCCTACACTGCCCGAACACCATTGCACTGCCCTAAAACCCTGAAACACCACCCCAGCATAATCCCCTACACTGCCTGAACACCACTGCACTGCCCTAAACCCTGACACACCACCCAGGCAAGACCCCCTACACTGACTGAACACCACTGCACTGCCCTAAACCCTGAAACAACACCCCCAGCATGACCCCCTACATTGCCCAAACACCACTGCTCTTCCCTAAACCCTAAAACACCAGCCCCCGCACGACCACCTACACTGCCTGAGCACCACTGCACTGCCCTAAACCCTGAAAAACCACGCCCAGCACAACCCCTACACTGCCCAAACACCAGTGCTCTGCCCTAAACCCTAAAACGCCACCACCCTGCATGACCCCCTACACTGCCAAAACACCACTGCACTGCCCTAAAACCCTGAAACACCACCCAGGAAAGACCCCCTACACTGCCCAAACACCACTGCCCTAAAGCCTGAAACACCACCCACAGCAAGACCCCAACACTGACCGAACACCACTGCACTGCCCTAAACCCAGAAAAACCAGCCCCAGCAAGACACCCTGCACTGCCAGAACACCACAGCAAAGCGCTAAACCCTGAAAAACGAGCCTCTTCACGACCCCCTACACTGCCCGAACACCACTGCACTGGCCTAAACCCTGAAACATCACCCCCCTGCATGACCCCCTACACTGCCCAAACACCAGTGCACTGCACTAAACCCTGAAACACCAGCCGCCATACGACCCCCTACACTGCCCGAACACTACTGCCCTAAACCCTGAAACACCAGCCCCTGCATGACCCCCTACACTGCCAGAACACCACTGCACTGCCCTAAACCCTGAAACACCACCCCTAGCACGACCCCCTACACTGCCTGAACACCACTGCACTGCCATAAACCCTGAAACACCACCTCCAGCACGACCCCCTACACAGCCCAAACACCACTGCACTGCCCTAAACCCTGAAACACCACCCCCCTGCATGACCCCCGAGAATGTTCGAAACCACTGCTCTGCCCTAAACCCTAAAACACCACCCCCTGCACATCCCCCTACACTGCCCGAACACCATTGCACTGCCCTAAAACCCTGAAACACCACCCCAGCATAATCCCCTACACTGCCTGAACACCACTGCTCTGCCCTAAACCCTGAAACACCAACCCCAATATGACCAAGTACACTGCCTGAATACCACTGCACTGCCCAGAGCCCTGAAAAAAACCAGACCCAGCATGACCCCCTACACTGCCCAAACACCACCGCACTGTCCTAAACCCTGAAACACCAGCCCCAGCACAACACCGAATACTGTCTGAAAACCACCGCAATGCCCTAAACCCTGAAACACCAGCCCCTGCACAACCCCCTATACTGCCCGAACACCAATACACTGTCCTACATCCTGAAACACAAGCCACTGCACGACCCCCTACACTGCCCGAACACCACTGCACTGCCCTAAACCCTGAAACACCACTCCCAGCATGACCCCCTACACTGCACGAACACCACTGCACTGCCCTAAACCATGAAACACCATCCCCCTGCATGACTCTCTACACTGCCTGAACACCACTGCACTGCCCTAAACCCTGAAACACCACCCCCAGCATGACCCCCTACACTGCCCAAACACCACTGCTCTGCCCTAAACCCTAAACCACCAGCCCCCGCACGACCCCCTACACTGCCTGAGCACCACTGCACTGCCCTAAACCCTAAAAAACCACGCCCCGCACAACCCCTACACTGCCCAAACACCAGTGCTCTGCCCTAAACCCTAAAACGCCACCACCTTGCATGACCCCCTACACTGCCAGAACACCACTGCACTGCCCTAAAACCCTGAAACACCACCAATGAGAGACCCCCTACACTGCCCAAACACCACTGCCCTAAAGCCTGAAACACCACCCACAGCAAGAACCCAACACTGACCGAACACCACTGCACTGCCCTAAACCCTGAAAACCCAGCCCTAGCAAGACCCCCTAACACTGACCGAACACCACCGCACTGTCCTAAACCCTGAAACACCAACCCAACACAACACCTTGCACTGCCCGAACACCACTGCACTGCCCTAAATCCTGAAACACCAGCCCCAGCACGTACCCCCTACACTGCCCGGAACAACACTGCACTGCCGTAAACCCTGAATCACCCCCCCCAGCATGAACCCCCACACTGCCCGAACACCACTGCACTGCCCTAAACCCTGAAACACCAACCCCAGCACAAACCCCCACACTGCCCAAACACCACTGCTCTGCCCTATACCCTGAAACACCAACTCTCTGAATGACCCCCTACACTGCCCGAACACCACTGCACTGCCCTAAACCCTGACACACCACCCAGGCAAGACCCCCTACACTGCCTGAACACCACTGCACTGCCCTAAACCCTGAAACACCAACCCCAGCATGACCCCCTACACTGCCCAAACACCACTGCTCTTCCCTAAACCCTAAAACACCAGCCCCCACACGATCCCCTTACACTGCCTGAGCACCACTGCACTGCCCTAAACCCTGAAACACCAGCCCCAGCACGTACCCCCTACACTGCCCGGAACACCACTGCACTGCCGTAAACCCTGAATCACCCCCCCAGCATGAACCCCCACACTGCCCGAACACCACTGCACTGCCCTAAACCCTGAAACACCAACCCCAGCACGAACCCCCACACTGCCCAAACACCACTGCTCTGCCCTATACCCTGAAACACCAACTCTCTGAATGACCCCCTACACTGCCCGAACACCACTGCACTGCCCTAAACCCTGACACACCACCCAGGCAAGACCCCCTACACTGACTGAACACCACTGCACTGCCCTAAACCCTGAAACAACACCCCCAGCATGACCCCCTACATTGCCCAAACACCACTGCTCTTCCCTAAACCCTAAAACACCAGCCCCCGCACGACCACCTACACTGCCTGAGCACCACTGCACTGCCCTAAACCCTGAAAAACCACGCCCAGCACAACCCCTACACTGCCCAAACACCAGTGCTCTGCCCTAAACCCTAAAACGCCACCACCCTGCATGACCCCCTACACTGCCAAAACACCACTGCACTGCCCTAAAACCCTGAAACACCACCCAGGAAAGACCCCCTACACTGCCCAAACACCACTGCCCTAAAGCCTGAAACACCACCCACAGCAAGACCCCAACACTGACCGAACACCACTGCACTGCCCTAAACCCAGAAAAACCAGCCCCAGCAAGACACCCTGCACTGCCAGAACACCACAGCAAAGCGCTAAACCCTGAAAAACGAGCCTCTTCACGACCCCCTACACTGCCCGAACACCACTGCACTGCCCCAAACCCTGAAACACCACCCCCAGCACGACCCCCTACACTGCCCGAACACCACTGCACTGGCCTAAACCCTGAAACATCACCCCCCTGCATGACCCCCTACACTGCCCAAACACCAGAGCACTGCACTAAACCCTGAAACACCAGCCTCCATACGACCCCCTACACTGCCCGAACACTACTGCCCTAAACCCTGAAACACCAGCCCCTGCACGACCCCCTACACTGCCAGAACACCACTGCACTGCCCTAAACCCTGAAACACCACCCCTAGCACGACCCCCTACACTGCCTGAACACCACTGCACTGCCATAAACCCTGAAACACCACCTCCAGCACGACCCCCTACACAGCCCAAACACCACTGCACTGCCCTAAACCCTGAAACACCACCCCCCTGCATGACCCCCGAGAATGTTCGAAACCACTGCTCTGCCCTAAACCCTAAAACACCACCCCCTGCACATCCCCCTACACTGCCCGAACACCATTGCACTGCCCTAAAACCCTGAAACACCACCCCAGCATAATCCCCTACACTGCCTGAACACCACTGCTCTGCCCTAAACCCTGAAACACCAACCCCAATATGACCAAGTACACTGCCTGAATACCACTGCACTGCCCAGAGCCCTGAAAAAAACCAGACCCAGCATGACCCCCTACACAGCCCAAACACCACTGCACTGCCCTAAACCCTGAAACACCACCCCCCTGCATGACCCCCGAGAATGTTCGAAACCACTGCTCTGCCCTAAACCCTAAAACACCACCCCCTGCACATCCCCCTACACTGCCCGAACACCATTGCACTGCCCTAAAACCCTGAAACACCACCCCAGCATAATCCCCTACACTGCCTGAACACCACTTCTCTGCCCTAAACCCTGAAACACCAACCCCAATATGACCAAGTACACTGCCTGAATACCACTGCACTGCCCAGAGCCCTGAAAAAAACCAGACCCAGCATGACCCCCTACACTGCCCAAACACCACCGCACTGTCCTAAACCCTGAAACACCAGCCCCAGCACAACACCGAATACTGTCTGAAAACCACCGCAATGCCCTAAACCCTGAAACACCAGCCCCTGCACAACCCCCTATACTGCCCGAACACCAATACACTGTCCTACATCCTGAAACACAAGCCACTGCACGACCCCCTACACTGCCCGAACACCACTGCACTGCCCTAAACCCTGAAACACCACTCCCAGCATGACCCTCTACACTGCACGAACACCACTGCACTGCCCTAAACCATGAAACACCATCCCCCTGCATGACTCTCTACACTGCCTGAACACCACTGCACTGCCCTAAACCCTGAAACACCACCCCCAGCATGACCCCCTACACTGCCCAAACACCACTGCTCTGCCCTAAACCCTAAACCACCAGCCCCCGCACGACCCCCTACACTGCCTGAGCACCACTGCACTGCCCTAAACCCTAAAAAACCACGCCCCGCACAACCCCTACACTGCCCAAACACCAGTGCTCTGCCCTAAACCCTAAAACGCCACCACCCTGCATGACCCCCTACACTGCCAAAACACCACTGCACTGCCCTAAAACCCTGAAACACCACCCAGGAAAGACCCCCTACACTGCCCAAACACCACTGCCCTAAAGCCTGAAACACCACCCACAGCAAGACCCCAACACTGACCGAACACCACTGCACTGCCCTAAACCCAGAAAAACCAGCCCCAGCAAGACACCCTGCACTGCCAGAACACCACAGCAAAGCGCTAAACCCTGAAAAACGAGCCTCTTCACGACCCCCTACACTGCCCGAACACCACTGCACTGCCCCAAACCCTGAAACACCACCCCCAGCACGACCCCCTACACTGCCCGAACACCACTGCACTGGCCTAAACCCTGAAACATCACCCCCCTGCATGACCCCCTACACTGCCCAAACACCAGTGCACTGCCCTAAACCCTGAAACACCAGCCGCCATATGATCCCCTACACTGCCCGAACACTACTGCCCTAAACCCTGAAACACCAGCCCCTGCACGACCCCCTACACTGCCAGAACACCACTGCACTGCCCTAAACCCTGAAACACCACCCCTAGCACGACCCCCTACACAGCCCAAACACCACTGCACTGCCCTAAACCCTGAAACACCACCCCCCTGCATGACCCCCGAGAATGTTCGAAACCACTGCTCTGCCCTAAACCCTAAAACACCACCCCCTGCACATCCCCCTACACTGCCCGAACACCATTGCACTGCCCTAAAACCCTGAAACACCACCCCAGCATAATCCCCTACACTGCCTGAACACCACTGCTCTGCCCTAAACCCTGAAACACCAACCCCAATATGACCAAGTACACTGCCTGAATACCACTGCACTGCCCAGAGCCCTGAAAAAAACCAGACCCAGCATGACCCCCTACACTGCCCAAACACCACCGCACTGTCCTAAACCCTGAAACACCAGCCCCAGCACAACACCGAATACTGTCTGAAAACCACCGCAATGCCCTAAACCCTGAAACACCAGCCCCTGCACAACCCCCTATACTGCCCGAACACCAATACACTGTCCTACATCCTGAAACACAAGCCACTGCACGACCCCCTACACTGCCCGAACACCACTGCACTGCCCTAAACCCTGAAACACCACTCCCAGCATGACCCCCTACACTGCACGAACACCACTGCACTGCCCTAAACCATGAAACACCATCCCCTGCATGACTCTCTACACTGCCTGAACACCACTGCACTGCCCTAAACCCTGAAACACCACCCCCAGCATGACCCCCTACACTGCCCAAACACCACTGCTCTGCCCTAAACCCTAAACCACCAGCCCCCGCACGACCCCCTACACTGCCTGAGCACCACTGCACTGCCCTAAACCCTAAAAAACCACGCCCCGCACAACCCCTACACTGCCCAAACACCAGTGCTCTGCCCTAAACCCTAAAACGCCACCACCTTGCATGACCCCCTACACTGCCAGAACACCACTGCACTGCCCTAAAACCCTGAAACACCACCAATGAGAGACCCCCTACACTGCCCAAACACCACTGCCCTAAAGCCTGAAACACCACCCACAGCAAGAACCCAACACTGACCGAACACCACTGCACTGCCCTAAACCCTGAAAACCCAGCCCCAGCAAGACCCCCTAACACTGACCGAACACCACCACACTGTCCTAAACCCTGAAACACCAACCCAACACAACACCTTGCACTGCCCGAACACCACTGCACTGCCCTAAATCCTGAAACACCAGCCCCAGCACGTACCCCCTACACTGCCCGGAACACCACTGCACTGCCGTAAACCCTGAATCACCCCCCCCAGCATGAACCCCCACACTGCCCGAACACCACTGCACTGCCCTAAACCCTGAAACACCAACCCCAGCACGAACCCCCACACTGCCCAAACACCACTGCTCTGCCCTATACCCTGAAACACCAACTCTCTGAATGACCCCCTACACTGCCCGAACACCACTGCACTGCCCTAAACCCTGACACACCACCCAGGCAAGACCCCCTACACTGCCTGAACACCACTGCACTGCCCTAAACCCTGAAACACCAACCCCAGCATGACCCCCTACACTGCCCAAACACCACTGCTCTTCCCTAAACCCTAAAACACCAGCCCCCACACGACCCCCTTACACTGCCTGAGCACCACTACACTGCCCTAAACCCTGAAACACCAGCCCCAGCACGTACCCCCTACACTGCCCGGAACACCACTGCACTGCCGTAAACCCTGAATCACCCCCCCCCAGCATGAACCCCCACACTGCCCGAACACCACTGCACTGCCCTAAACCCTGAAACACCAACCCCAGCACGAACCCCCACACTGCCCAAACACCACTGCTCTGCCCTATACCCTGAAACACCAACTCTCTGAATGACCCCCTACACTGCCCGAACACCACTGCACTGCCCTAAACCCTGACACACCACCCAGGCAAGACCCCCTACACTGCCTGAACACCACTGCACTGCCCTAAACCCTGAAACAACAACCCCAGCATGACCCCCTACACTGCCCAAACACCACTGCTCTTCCCTAAACCCTAAAACACCAGCCCCCGCACGACCCCCTACACTGCCTGAGCACCACTGCACTGCCCTAAACCCTGAAAAACCACGCCCCGCACAACCCCTACACTGCCCAAACACCACTGCTCTGCCCTAAACCCTAAAACGCCACCACTCTGCATGACCCCCTACACTGCCAGAACACCACTGCACTGCCCTAAAACCCTGAAACACCACCCAGGAAAGACCCCCTACACTGCCCAAACACCACTGCCCTAAAGCCTGAAACACCACCCACAACAACACCCCAACACTGACCGAACACCACTGCACTGCCCTAAACCCAGAAAAAACAGCCCCAGAAAGACACCCTGCACTGCCAGAATACCACCACAATGCCCTAAACCCTGAAAAATGAGCCTCTTCACGACCCCCTACACTGCCCGAACTGAACTGTACTGTTCTAAACCCTGAAACACCAGCCCCTGCACGACCCCCTACACTGCCCGAACACCACTGCACTGCCCTAAACCCTGAAATATCACCCCCCTGCATGACCCCCTACACTGCCCAAACACCAGTGCACTGCACTAAACCCTGAAACACCTGCCCCCATATGACCCCCTACACTGCCCGAACACCACTGCCCTAAACCCTGAAACACCACCCCTAGCACGACCCCCTACACTGCCTGAACACCACTGCACTGCCCTAAACCCTGAAACACCACCCCTAGCACGACCCCCTACACTGCCTGAACACCACTGCACTGCCATAAACCCTGAAAAACCACCCCCAGCACGACCCCATACACAGCCCAAACACCACTGCACTGCCCTAAACCCTGAAACACCACCCCCCTGCATGACCCCCGAGAATATTCGAAACCACTGCTCTGCCCTAAACCCTAAAACACCACCCCCTGCACATCCCCCTACACTGCCCGAACACCATTGCACTGCCCTAAAACCCTGAAACACCACCCCAGCATAATCCCCTACACTGCCTGAACACCACTCCTCTGCCCTAAACCCTGAAACACCAACCCCTGTATGACCAAGTACACTGCCTGAATACCACTGCACTGCCCACAGCCCTGAAAAAAACCAGACCCAGCATGACCCCCTACACTGCCCAAACACCACCGCACTGTCCTAAACCCTGAAACACCAGCCCCAGCACAACACCAAATGCTGTCTGAAAACCACCGCAATGCCCTAAACCCTGAAACACCAGCCCCTGCACAACCCCCTATACTGCCCGAACACCAATACACTGTCCTACATCCTGAAACACAAGCCACTGCACGACCCCCTACACTGCCCGAACACCACTGCACTGCCCTAAACCCTGAAACACCACTCCCAGCATGACCCCCTACACTGCACGAACACCACTGCACTGCCCTAAACTATGAAACACCATCCCCCTGCATGACTCTCTACACTGCCTGAACACCACTGCACTGCCCTAAACCCTGAAACACCACCCCCAGCATGACCCCCTACACTGCCCAAACACCACTGCTCTGCCCTAAACCCTAAACCACCAGCCCCCGCACGACCCCCTACACTGCCTGAGCACCACTGCACTGCCCTAAACCCTAAAAAACCACGCCCCGCACAACCCCTACACTGCCCAAACACCAGTGCATTGCCCTAAACCCTAAAACGCCACCACCTTGCATGACCCCCTACACTGCCAGAACACCACTGCACTGCCCTAAAACCCTGAAACACCACCCATGAGAGACCCCCTACACTGCCCAAACACCACTGCCCTAAAACCTGAAACACCACACCACAGCAAGAACCCAACACTGACGGAACACCACTGCACTGCCCTAAACCCTGAAAACCCAGCCCCAGCAAGACCCCCTAACACTGACCGAACACCACCGCACTGTCCTAAACCCTGAAACACCAACCCAACACAACACCTTGCACTGCCCGAACACCACTGCACTGCCCTAAATCCTGAAACACCAGCCCCAGCACGTACCCCCTACACTGCCCGGAACACCACTGCACTGCCGTAAACCCTGAATCACCCCCCCCCAGCATGAACCCCCACACTGCCCGAACACCACTGCACTGCCCTAAACCCTGAAACACCAACCCCAGCACGAACCCCCACACTGCCCAAACACCACTGCTCTGCCCTATACCCTGAAACACCAACTCTCTGAATGACCCCCTACACTGCCCGAACACCACTGCACTGCCCTAAACCCTGACACACCACCCAGGCAAGACCCCCTACACTGCCTGAACACCACTGCACTGCCCTAAACCCTGACACACCACCCAGGCAAGACCCCCTACACTGCCTGAACACCACTGCACTGCCCTAAACCCTGAAACACCAACCCCAGCATGACCCCCTACACTGCCCAAACACCACTGCTCTTCCCTAAACCCTAAAACACCAGCCCCCACACGACCCCCTTACACTGCCTGAGCACCACTGCACTGCCCTAAACCCTGAAAAACCACGCCCCGCACAACCCCTACACTGCCCAAACACCACTGCTCTGCCCTAAACCCTAAAACGCCACCACTCTGCATGACCCCCTACACTGCCAGAACACCACTGCACTGCCCTAAAACCCTGAAACACCACCCAGGAAAGACCCCCTACACTGCCCAAACACCACTGCCCTAAAGCCTGAAACACCACCCACAACAACACCCCAACACTGACCGAACACCACTGCACTGCCCTAAACCCAGAAAAAACAGCCCCAGAAAGACACCCTGCACTGCCAGAATACCACCGCAATGCCCTAAACCCTGAAAAATGAGCCTCTTCACGACCCCCTACACTGCCCGAACTGAACTGTACTGTTCTAAACCCTGAAACATCAGCCCCTGCACGACTCCCTACACTGCGCGAACACCACTGCACTGCCCCAAACCCTGAAACACCACCCCCAGCACGACCCCCTACACTGCCCGAACACCACTGCACTGCCCTAAACCCTGAAATATCACCCCCCTGCATGACCCCCTACACTGCCCAAACACCAGTGCACTGCACTAAACCCTGAAACACCTGCCCCCATATGACCCCCTACACTGCCCGAACACCACTGCCCTAAACCCTGAAACACCACCCCTAGCACGACCCCCTACACTGCCTGAACACCACTGCACTGCCCTAAACCCTGAAACACCACCCCTAGCACGACCCCCTACACTGCCTGAACACCACTGCACTGCCATAAACCCTGAAAAACCACCCCCAGCACGACCCCCTACACAGCCCAAACATCACTGCACTGCCCTAAACCCTGAAACACCACCCCCCTGCATGACCCCCGAGAATATTCGAAACCACTGCTCTGCCCTAAACCCTAAAACACCACCCCCTGCACATCCCCCTACACTGCCCGAACACCATTGCACTGTCCTAAAACCCTGAAACACCACCCCAGCATAATCCCCTACACTGCCCGAACACCACTCCTCTGCCCTAAACCCTGAAACACCAACCCCTGTATGACCAAGTACACTGCCTGAATACCACTGCACTGCCCACAGCCCTGAAAAAAACCAGACCCAGCATGACCCCCTACACTGCCCAAACACCACCGCACTGTCCCAAACCCTGAAACACCAGCCCCAGCACAACACCCAATACTGTCTGAAAACAACCGCAATGCCCTAAACCCTGAAACACCAGCCCCTGCACGACCCCCTACACTGCACGAACACCACTACACTGTCCTAAATTCTGAAACACAAGCCCCTGCACGACCCTCTACACTGCCCGAACACCACTGCACTGCCCTAAACCCTGAAACACCACTCCCAGCATGACCCCCTACACTGCACAAACACCACTGCACTGCCCTAAACCATGAAACACCATCCCCCTGCATGACTCTCTACACTGCCCGAACACCACTGCCCTGCCCTAAACCCTGAAACACCATCCCCTGCACGACCCCCTACACTGCCCGAACAACAGTGCACTGCCCTCATCCCTGAAACACCACCCCCAGCACGACCCCCTACACTGCCTGTACACCATTGCACTGCCCTAAACCCTGAAATACCACCCCCCTGCAAGACCCCCTACACAGCCCAAACAGCACTGCACTGCCCTAAACCCTGAAACACCACCCCCTGCATGACCTCCTACACTGCCCGAACACCACTGCCCTAAACCCTGAAGCACCACTCCCTGCAAGACCCCCTACAATGCCTGAACACCACTGCTCTACCCTAAACCCTGACACAACACCCCATCAAGACCACCTACACTGCCCGAACACCACTGCACTACCCTAAACCCTGAAAGACTACCCTCAGCACAAACCCCTACACTGCCCCAACACTACTGCATTGCCATAAACCCTGAAACACCAGCCCCAGCACAACCCCCTACACTGCCCAAACACCAATGCACTGCCCTAAACCCTGAAACACCAGCCACAGCACGACCACCTACACTTCCTGAACACCACTGCATTGCCCTAAATCCTGAAACACCAGCCCCAGCACAACCCCCTACACTGCCCAAACACCACAGCACTGCCCAAAACCCTGAAACACCACCCCTACACGATCCCATACACTGCACAAACACGACTGCACTACCATAAACCCTGAAACAACACCTTCAGCATTACCCCTTACACTGCCCAAACACCACTGCACTGCCTTAAATCCTGAAACACCGCCCCCACCAAGACCCCCTACACTGCCCGAACACCCCTGTACTGCCCTAAACCCTAAAACACAAACCCCCAGCAAGACCCCCTACAATGCCCGAACACCACTGCTCTTCCCTAAACCCGGAAACACCACCCCAAGCAACATCCCCTACACTGCTCGAACACACCTGCACTGCCCTAAACCCTGAAACAACACCCCCAGCACGACCCCCTTCACTTCCTGAACACCACTGCACTGCCCTAAACCCTGAAACACCAGCCCCAGCATGACCCACTACACTGCCCGAACACCAGTGCACTGCCCTAAACCCTGAAACACTAGCCCCAGCACGACCCCCATACACTGCCTGAACACCAAGGCCCTGCCATAAATCCTGAAACACCAGCCCCAGCATGACCCCCTACACTGCCCGAACACCATAGCACTGCCCAAAACACTGAAACACCAGCCACTGCACAACCCCCTACACTGCCCAAACGCCACTGCCCTGCCCTAAACCCTGAAACACAACCCCATCAAGACCCCCTACACTGTCCGAACACCACTGCACTGCCCTAAACCCTGAAACACCACTCCCTGCACGACCCCCTACACTGCCAGAACACCAATGTACTACACCCTGAAACACCACACCCTGCAAGACCCCCTACACTGCCCGAACACCAATGCAAAAACCCAGAAACACCACTGCCTGCAAGAACCCCTACACTGCCCAAAAACCACTGCACCACTGCACCACTGCCCTAATCCCTGAAACACCACCCCCAGCAAGACCCCCTACACTGCCCGAACACCACTGAACTGCCATAAACCCTGAAACACCACCCCCAGCATGACCCCCTACACTGCCCGAACACCACAGCACTGCCCTTAACCCTGAAACACCACCCCCAGCAAGACCCCATACACTGCCCGAACACCACTGCTCTGTCCTAAACCGTGAAACACCACCCCCAGCAAGACCCCCTACACTTCCCGAACACCACTGCACTGCCCTAAGCCCTGAAACACCGCCCCAGCATGACCCCCTACACTGCCCGAACACCACTGCAGTGCCCTAAACCCTGAACCACGACCCCCAGCATGACCCCCTACACTAGCCCAAACACCACAACACTGCCTACACTCTGAAACACCACACCTGTATGACCCCCTACACTGCCCGAACACCGAAGCACTAGGCTAAACCCTGAAACACCACCCCCAGCAAGACCCCATACACTGCCCGAACACCACAGAGCTGCCCTAAACCCTGAAACACCACACCCTGCAAGACCCCCTACACTGCCCGAACACCAATGCAAAAACCCAGAAACACCACCGCCTGCAAGAACCCCTACACTGCCCAAAAACCACTGCACCACTGCACCACTGCCCTAATCCCTGAAACACCACCCCCAGCAAGACCCCCTACACTGCCCGAACACCACTGAACTGCCATAAACCCTGAAACACCACCCCCAGCATGACCCCCTACACTGCCCGAACACCACAGCACTGCCCTTAACCCTGAAACACCACCCCCAGCAAGACCCCATACACTGCCCGAACACCACTGCTCTGTCCTAAACCCTGAAACACCACCCCAGCAAGACCCCCTACACTTCCCGAACACCACTGCACTGCCCTAAGCCCTGAAACACCGCCCCAGCATGACCCCCTACACTGCCCGAACACCACTGCAGTGCCCTAAACCCTGAACCACGACCCCCAGCATGACCCCCTACACTAGCCCAAACACCACAACACTGCCTACACTCTGAAACACCACACCTGTATGACCCCCTACACTGCCCGAACACCAAAGCACTAGGCTAAACCCTGAAACACCACCCCCAGCAAGACCCCATACACTGCCCGAACACCACAGAGCTGCCCTAAACCCTGAAACACCACCCACATCAAGACCCCCTACACTGCCCGAACAACACTGCAATGCCCTAAACCGTGAAACACCACCCCCTGCACGACCCTCTACACTGCCCGAACAGCAATGTACTAAACCCTGAAACACCACCCCCTGCAAGACCCCCTACACTGCCTGAACACCAATGCAAAAACCCAGAAACACCACCTCCAGCATGACCCCCTACACTGCCCGAACACCACTGCTCTGCCCTAAACCCTGAAACACCCCCCCAGCACGACCCCCTATACTGCCCAAACACCACTGCACTGCCCTAAACCCAGAAACACCACCCCAGCAAGACCCCCTACACTGCCCGACCACCACGGCACTACCCTAAACCCTGACACAGCATACCCTGCACAACCCCCTACACTGCCCCAACATCACTGCACTGCATAAACCCTGATACACCACCCATGTATGACCCCCTACACTGTCCGAACACCACTACACTGCCCTAAACCCTGAAACACAACCCCCAGCACGACCCCCTACACTGCCCGAACACCACTGCACTGCCCTAAACCCTGAAACACCAGCATCTGCATGACCGCCTACACACCCCGAACACCACTGCGCTGCCCTAAACCCTGAAACATCACCCCCCAGCATGACCCACTACACTGTCTGAACTCCACTGCACTGCCCTAAACCCTGAAACACCAGCCCCAGCATGACCCCCTACACTGCAGGAACACAACTGCATTGCCCTAAACCCTGATACACCAGCCCCAGCACGACCCCCTACACTGCCTGAACACAACTGCACTGCCCTAAACCCTGAAACACCAGCCCCAGCACGACCCCCTGCACAGCCCGAACACCACTGCATTGCTCTAAATCCTGAAACACCCGCCCCAGCACGACCCCCTACACTGCCCGAGCACCACTGCACTGCCATAAACCCTGAAACACCAGCCTCTGCATGAACCCCACCACTGTCCGAACACCACTGCACAGCCCTAAACCCTGAAACACCACCTTCAGCAAGACCCCCTACACTGCCCGAACACCACTGCACTGCCCTAAACCCTGAAACACCAGCCCCAGCAAGACCCCCTAACACTGACTGAACACCACCGCACTGTCCTAAACCCTGAAACACCAACCCAACACAACACCTTGCACTGCCCGAACACCACTGCACTGCCCTAAATCCTGAAACACCAGCCCCAGCACGTACCCCCTACACTGCCCGGAACACCACTGCACTGCCGTAAACCCTGAATCACCCCCCCCAGCATGAACCCCCACACTGCCCGAACACCACTGCACTGCCCTAAACCCTGAAACACCAACCCCAGCACGAACCCCCACACTGCCCAAACACCACTGCTCTGCCCTATACCCTGAAACACCAACTCTCTGAATGACCCCCTACACTGCCCGAACACCACTGCACTGCCCTAAACCCTGACACACCACCCAGGCAAGACCCCCTACACTGCCTGAACACCACTGCACTGCCCTAAACCCTGACACACCAACCCCAGCATGACCCCCTACACTGCCCAAACACCACTGCTCTTCCCTAAACCCTAAAACACCAGCCCCCACACGACCCCCTTACACTGCCTGAGCACCACTGCACTGCCCTAAACCCTGAAAAACCACGCCCCGCACAACCCCTACACTGCCCAAACACCACTGCTCTGCCCTAAACCCTAAAACGCCACCACTCTGCATGACCCCCTACACTGCCAGAACACCACTGCACTGCCCTAAAACCCTGAAACACAACCCAGGAAAGACCCCCTACACTGCCTAAACACCACTGCCCTAAAGCCTGAAACACCACCCACAACAACACCCCAACACTGACCGAACACCTCTGCACTGCCCTAAACCCAGAAAAAACAGCCCCAGAAAGACACCCTGCACTGCCAGAATACCACCGCAATGCCCTAAACCCTGAAAAATGAGCCTCTTCACGACCCCCTACACTGCCCGAACTGAACTGTACTGTTCTAAACCCTGAAACATCAGCCCCTGCACGACTCCCTACACTGCGCGAACACCACTGCACTGCCCCAAACCCTGAAACACCACCCCCAGCACGACCCCCTACACTGCCCGAACACCACTGCACTGCCCTAAACCCTGAAATATCACCCCCCTGCATGACCCCCTACACTGCCCAAACACCAGTGCACTGCACTAAACCCTGAAACACCTGCCCCCATATGACCCCCTACACTGCCCGAACACCACTGCCCTAAACCCTGAAACACCACCCCTAGCACGACCCCCTACACTGCCTGAACACCACTGCACTGCCCTAAACCCTGAAACACCACCCCTAGCACGACCCCCTACACTGCCTGAACACCACTGCACTGCCATAAACCCTGAAAAACCACCCCCAGCACGACCCCCTACACAGCCCAAACATCACTGCACTGCCCTAAACCCTGAAACACCACCCCCCTGCATGACCCCCGAGAATATTCGAAACCACTGCTCTGCCCTAAACCCTAAAACACCACCCCCTGCACATCCCCCTACACTGCCCGAACACCATTGCACTGTCCTAAAACCCTGAAACACCACCCCAGCATAATCCCCTACACTGCCCGAACACCACTCCTCTGCCCTAAACCCTGAAACACCAACCCCTGTATGACCAAGTACACTGCCTGAATACCACTGCACTGCCCACAGCCCTGAAAAAAACCAGACCCAGCATGACCCCCTACACTGCCCAAACACCACCGCACTGTCCTAAACCCTGAAACACCAGCCCCAGCATAACACCCAATACTGTCTGAAAACAACCGCAATGCCCTAAACCCTGAAACACCAGCCCCTGCACGACCCCCTACACTGCACAAACACCACTACACTGTCCTAAATTCTGAAACACAAGCCCCTGCACGACCCTCTACACTGCCCGAACACCACTGCACTGCCCTAAACCCTGAAACACCACTCCCAGCATGACCCCCTACACTGCACAAACACCACTGCACTGCCCTAAACCATGAAACACCATCCCCCTGCATGACTCTCTACACTGCCCGAACACCACTGCCCTGCCCTAAACCCTGAAACACCATCCCCTGCACGACCCCCTACACTGCCCGAACAACAGTGCACTGCCCTCATCCCTGAAACACCACCCCCAGCACGACCCCCTACACTGCCTGTACACCATTGCACTGCCCTAAACCCTGAAATACCACACCCCTGCAAGACCCCCTACACAGCCCAAACAGCACTGCACTGCCCTAAACCCTGAAACACCACCCCCTGCATGACCTCCTACACTGCCCGAACACCACTGCCCTAAACCCTGAAGCACCACTCCCTGCAAGACCCCCTACAATGCCTGAACACCACTGCTCTACCCTAAACCCTGACACAACACCCCATCAAGACCACCTACACTGCCCGAACACCACTGCACTACCCTAAACCCTGAAAGACCACCCTCAGCACAAACCCCTACACTGCCCCAACACTACTGCATTGCCATAAACCCTGAAACACCAGCCCCAGCACAACCCCCTACACTGCCCAAACACCAATGCACTGCCCTAAACCCTGAAACACCAGCCACAGCACGACCACCTACACTTCCTGAACACCACTGCATTGCCCTAAATCCTGAAACACCAGCCCCAGCACAACCCCCTACACTGCCCAAACACCACAGCACTGCCCAAAACCCTGAAACACCACCCCTACACGATCCCATACACTGCACAAACACGACTGCACTACCATAAACCCTGAAACAACACCTTCAGCATTACCCCTTACACTGCCCAAACACCACTGCACTGCCTTAAATCCTGAAACACCGCCCCCACCAAGACCCCCTACACTGCCCGAACACCCCTGTACTGCCCGAAACCCTAAAACACAAACCCCCAGCAAGACCCCCTACAATGCCCGAACACCACTGCTCTTCCCTAAACCCGGAAACACCACCCCAAGCAACATCCCCTACACTGCTCGAACACACCTGCACTGCCCTAAACCCTGAAACACCACCCCCAGCACGACCCCCTTCACTTCCTGAACACCACTGCACTGCCCTAAACCCTGAAACACCAGCCCCAGCATGACCCACTACACTGCCCGAACACCAGTGCACTGCCCTAAACCCTGAAACACTAGCCCCAGCACGACCCCCATACACTGCCTGAACACCAAGGCCCTGCCATAAATCCTGAAACACCAGCCCCAGCATGACCCCCTACACTGCCCGAACACCATAGCACTGCCCAAAACACTGAAACACCAGCCACTGCACAACCCCCTACACTGCCCAAACGCCACTGCCCTGCCCTAAACCCTGAAACACAACCCCATCAAGACCCCCTACACTGTCCGAACACCACTGCACTGCCCTAAACCCTGAAACACCACTCCCTGCACGACCCCCTACACTGCCAGAACACCAATGTACTACACCCTGAAACACCACACCCTGCAAGACCCCCTACACTGCCCGAACACCAATGCAAAAACCCAGAAACACCACTGCCTGCAAGAACCCCTACACTGCCCAAAAACCACTGCACCACTGCACCACTGCCCTAATCCCTGAAACACCACCCCCAGCAAGACCCCCTACACTGCCCGAACACCACTGAACTGCCATAAACCCTGAAACACCACCCCCAGCATGACCCCCTACACTGCCCGAACACCACAGCACTGCCCTTAACCCTGAAACACCACCCCCAGCAAGACCCCATACACTGCCCGAACACCACTGCTCTGTCCTAAACCGTGAAACACCACCCCCAGCAAGACCCCCTACACTTCCCGAACACCACTGCACTGCCCTAAGCCCTGAAACACCGCCCCAGCATGACCCCCTACACTGCCCGAACACCACTGCAGTGCCCTAAACCCTGAACCACGACCCCCAGCATGACCCCCTACACTAGCCCAAACACCACAACACTGCCTACACTCTGAAACACCACACCTGTATGACCCCCTACACTGCCCGAACACCGAAGCACTAGGCTAAACCCTGAAACACCACCCCCAGCAAGACCCCATACACTGCCCGAACACCACAGAGCTGCCCTAAACCCTGAAACACCACACCCTGCAAGACCCCCTACACTGCCCGAACACCAATGCAAAAACCCAGAAACACCACCGCCTGCAAGAACCCCTACACTGCCCAAAAACCACTGCACCACTGCACCACTGCCCTAATCCCTGAAACACCACCCCCAGCAAGACCCCCTACACTGCCCGAACACCACTGAACTGCCATAAACCCTGAAACACCACCCCCAGCATGACCCCCTACACTGCCCGAACACCACAGCACTGCCCTTAACCCTGAAACACCACCCCCAGCAAGACCCCATACACTGCCCGAACACCACTGCTCTGTCCTAAACCCTGAAACACCACCCCCAGCAAGACCCCCTACACTTCCCGAACACCACTGCACTGCCCTAAGCCCTGAAACACCGCCCCAGCATGACCCCCTACACTGCCCGAACACCACTGCAGTGCCCTAAACCCTGAACCACGACCCCCAGCATGACCCCCTACACTAGCCCAAACACCACAACACTGCCTACACTCTGAAACACCACACCTGTATGACCCCCTACACTGCCCGAACACCAAAGCACTAGGCTAAACCCTGAAACACCACCCCCAGCAAGACCCCATACACTGCCCGAACACCACAGAGCTGCCCTAAACCCTGAAACACCACCCACATCAAGACCCCCTACACTGCCCGAACAACACTGCAATGCCCTAAACCGTGAAACACCACCCCCTGCACGACCCTCTACACTGCCCGAACAGCAATGTACTAAACCCTGAAACACCACCCCCTGCAAGACCCCCTACACTGCCTGAACACCAATGCAAAAACCCAGAAACACCACCTCCAGCATGACCCCCTACACTGCCCGAACACCACTGCTCTGCCCTAAACCCTGAAACACCCCCCCAGCACGACCCCCTATACTGCCCAAACACTACTGCACTGCCCTAAACCCAGAAACACCACCCCAGCAAGACCCCCTACACTGCCCGACCACCACGGCACTACCCTAAACCCTGACACAGCATACCCTGCACAACCCCCTACACTGCCCGAACATCACTGCACTGCATAAACCCTGATACACCACCCATGTATGACCCCCTACACTGTCCGAACACCACTACACTGCCCTAAACCCTGAAACACAACCCCCAGCACGACCCCCTACACTGCCCGAACACCACTGCACTGCCCTAAACCCTGAAACACCAGCATCTGCATGACCGCCTACACACCCCGAACACCACTGCGCTACCCTAAACCCTGAAACATCACCCCCCAGCATGACCCACTACACTGTCCGAACTCCACTGCACTGCCCTAAACCCTGAAACACCAGCCCCAGCATGACCCCCTACACTGCAGGAACACAACTGCATTGCCCTAAACCCTGATACACCAGCCCCAGCACGACCCCCTACACTGCCTGAACACAACTGCACTGCCCTAAACCCTGAAACACCAGCCCCAGCACGACCCCCTGCACAGCCCGAACACCACTGCATTGCTCTAAATCCTGAAACACCCGCCCCAGCACGACCCCCTACACTGCCCGAGCACCACTGCACTGCCATAAACCCTGAAACACCAGCCTCTGCATGAACCCCACCACTGTCCGAACACCACTGCACAGCCCTAAACCCTGAAACACCACCTTCAGCAAGACCCCCTACACTGCCCGAACACCACTGCACTGCCCTAAACCCTGAAACACCAGCCCCAGCATGACCCCCTACACTGCCCGAACACCACTGCACTGCATAAACCCTGAAACACCACCCCTGTATGACCCCTACACTGCCCAAACACCACTGCATTGCCCTAAATCCTGAAACACCAGCCCCAGCATGACCCCCTACACTGCCCGAACACCACTGCTCTGCCCTAAACCCGGAAACAACACCCCAGGCAACATCCCCTACACTGCTCGAACACACCTGCACTGCCCTAAACCCTGAAACACCACCCCCAGCACGACCCCCTTCACTTCCTGAACACCACTGCACTGCCCTAAACCCTGAAACACCAGCCCCAGCACGACCCACTACACTGCCCGAACACCAGTGCACTGCCCTAAACCCTGAAACACTAGCCCCAGCACGACCCCCATACGCTGCCTGAACACCAAGGCCCTGCCATAAATCCTGAAACACCAGCCCCAGCACGACCCCCTACACTGCCCGAACACCATAGCACTGCCCAAAACACTGAAACACCAGCCACTGCACAACCCCCTACACTGCCCAAACGCCACTGCCCTGCCCTAAACCCTGAAACACAACCCCATCAAGACCCCCTACACTGTCCGAACACCACTGCACTGCCCTAAACCCTGAAACACCACTCCCTGCACGACCCCCTACACTGCCCGAACACCAATGTACTACACCCTGAAACACCACCCCCTGCAAGACCCCCTACACTGCCCGAACACCAATGCAAAAACCCAGAAACACCACCGCCTGCAAGACCCCCTACACTGCCCAAAAACCACTGCACCGCTGCCCTAATCCCTGAAACACCACCCCCAGCAAGACCACCTACACTGCCCGAACACCACTGAACTGCCATAAACCCTGAAACACCACCCCCAGCATGACCCCCTACACTGCCCGAACACCACAGCACTGCCCTTACCCTGAAACACCACCCCCAGCAAGACCCCATACACTGCCCGAACACCACTGCTCTCTCCTAAACCCTGAAACACCACCCCCAGCAAGACCCCCTACACTTCCCGAACACCACTGCACTGCCCTAAGCCCTGAAACACCGCCCCAGCACGACCCCCTACACTGCCCGAACACCACTGCAGTGCCCTAAACCCTGAACCACGACCCCCAGCATGACCCCCTACACTGCCTAAACACCACAACACTGCCTACACTCTGAAACACCACACCTGTATGACCCCCTACACTGCCCGAACACCAAAGCACTAGGCTAAACCCTGAAACACCAGCCCCAGCACAACCCCCTACACTGCCCAAACACCACAGCACTGCCCAAAACCCTGAAACACCACCCCTACACGATCCCATACACTGCACAAACACGACTGCACTACCATAAACCCTGAAACAACACCTTCAGGATTACCCCTTACACTGCCCAAACACCACTGCACTGCCTTAAATCCTGAAACACCGCCCCCAGCAAGACCCCCTACACTGCCCTAACACCCCTGTACTGCCCTAAACCCTAAAACACCACCCCCAGCAAGACCCCCTACAATGCCCGAACACCACTGCTCTTCCCTAAACCCGGAAACACCACCCCAAGCAACATCCCCTACACTGCTCGAACACACCTGCACTGCCCTAAACCCTGAAACACCACCCCCAGCACGACCCCCTTCACTTCCTGAACACCACTGCACTACCCTAAACCCTGAAACACCAGCCCCAGCATGACCCACTACACTGCCCGAACACCAGTGCACTGCCCTAAACCCTGAAACACTAGCCCCAGCACGACCCCCATACACTGCCTGAACACCAAGGCCCTGCCATAAATCCTGAAACACCAGTCCCAGCATGACCCCCTACACTGCCCGAACACCATAGCACTGCCCAAAACACTGAAACACCAGCCACTGCACAACCCCCTACACTGCCCAAACGCCACTGCCCTGCCCTAAACCCTGAAACACAACCCCATCAAGACCCCCTACACTGTCCGAACACCACTGCACTGCCCTAAACCCTGAAACACCACTCCCTGCACGACCCCCTACACTGCCAGAACACCAATGTACTACACCCTGAAACACCACACCCTGCAAGACCCCGTACACTGCCCGAACACCAATGCAAAAACCCAGAAACACCACCGCCTGCAAGAACCCCTACACTGCCCAAAAACCACTGCACCACTGCCCTAATCCCTGAAACACCACCCCCAGCAAGACCCCCTACACTGCCCGAACACCACTGTACTGCCATAAACCCTGAAACACCACCCCCAGCATGACCCCCTATACTGCCCGAACACCACAGCACTGCCCTTAACCCTGAAACAACACCTCCAGCAAGACCCCATACACTGCCCGAACACCACTGCTCTGTCCTAAACCCTGAAACACCACCCCCAGCAAGACCCCCTACACTTCCCGAACACCACTGCACTGCCCTAAGCCCTGAAACACCGCCCCAGCATGACCCCCTACACTGCCCGAACACCACTGCAGTGCCCTAAACCCTGAACCACGACCCCCAGCATGACCCCCTACACTAGCCCAAACACCACAACACTGCCTACACTCTGAAACACCACACCTGTATGACCCCCTACACTGCCCGAACACCAAAGCACTAGGCTAAACCCTGAAACACCACCCCCAGCAAGACCCCATACACTGCCCGAACACCACAGAGCTGCCCTAAACCCTGAAACACCACCCACATCAAGACCCCCTACACTGCCCGAACAACACTGCAATGCCCTAAACCGTGAAACACCACCCCCTGCACGACCCTCTACACTGCCCGAACAGCAATGTACTAAACTCTGAAACACCACCCCCTGCAAGACCCCCTACACTGCCTCAACACCAATGCAAAAACCCAGAAACACCACCTCCAGCATGACCCCCTACACTGCCCAAACACCACTGCTCTGCCCTAAACCCTGAAACACCCCCCCAGCACGACCCCCTATACTGCCCAAACACCACTGTACTGCCCTAAACCCAGAAACACCACCCCAGCAAGACCCCCTACACTGCCCGACCACCACGGCACTACCCTAAACCCTGACACATCATACCCTGCACAACCCCCTACACTGCCTGAACATCACTGCACTGCATAAACCCTGAAACACCACCCATGTATGACCCCCTACACTGTCCCAACACCACTACACTGCCCTAAACCCTGAAACACAACCCCCAGCACGACCCCCTACACTGCCCGAACACCACTGCACTGCCCTAAACCCTGAAACACCAGCATCTGCATGACCGCCTACACACCCCGAACACCACTGCGCTGCCCTAAACCCTGAAACATCACCCCCCAGCATGACCCACTACACTGTCCGAACTCCACTGCACTGCCCTAAACCCTGAAACACCAGCCCCAGCATGACCCCCTACACTGCAGGAACACAACTGCATTGCCCTAAACCCTGATACACCAGCCCCAGCACGACCCCCTACACTGCCTGAACACAACTGCACTGCCCTAAACCCTGAAACACCAGCCCCAGCACGACCCCCTGCACAGCCCGAACACCACTGCATTGCTCTAAATCCTGAAACACCCGCCCCAGCACGACCCCCTACACTGCCCGAGCACCACTGCACTGCCATAAACCCTGAAACACCAGCCTCTGCATGAACCCCACCACTGTCCGAACACCACTGCACAGCCCTAAACCCTGAAACACCACCCTCAGCAAGACCCCCTACACTGCCGGAACACCACTGCACTGCCCTAAACCCTGAAACACCAGCCCCAGCATGACCCCCTACACTGCCGGAACACCACTGCACTGCATAAACCCTGAAACACCACCCCTGTATGACCCCCTACACTGCCCGAACACCACTGCATTGCCCTAAATCCTGAAACACCAGCCCCAGCATGACCCCCTACACTGCCCGAACACCACTTCTCTGCCCTAAACCCGGAAACAACACCCCAGGCAACATCCCCTACACTGCTCGAAGACACCTGCACTGCCCTAAACCCTGAAACACCACCCCCAGCACGACCCCCTTCACTTCCTGAACACCACTGCACTGCCCTAAACCCTGAAACTCCAGCCCCAGCACGACCCACTACACTGCCCGAACACCAGTGCACTGCCCTAAACCCTGAAACACTAGCCCCAGCACGACCCCCATACGCTGCCTGAACACCAAGGCCCTGCCATAAATCCTGAAACACCAGCCCCAGCACGACCCCCTACACTGCCCGAACACCATAGCACTGCCCAAAACACTGAAACACCAGCCACTGCACAACCCCCTACACTGCCCAAACGCCACTGCCCTGCCCTAAACCCTGAAACACAACCCCATCAAGACCCCCTACACTGTCCAAACACCACTGCACTGCCCTAAACCCTGAAACACCACTCCCTGCACGACCCCCTACACTGCCCGAACACCAATGTACTACACCCTGAAACACCACCCCCTGCAAGACCCCCTACACTGCCCGAACACCAATGCAAAAACCCAGAAACACCACCGCCTGCAAGACCCCCTACACTGCCCAAAAACCACTGCACCACTGCCCTAATCCCTGAAACACCACCCCCAGCAAGACCCCCTACACTGCCCGAACACCACTGAACTGCCATAAACCCTGAAACACCACCCCCAGCAAGACCCCCTACACTGCCCGAACACCACAGCACTGCCCTTACCCTGAAACACCACCCCCAGCAAGACCCCATACACTGCCCGAACACCACTGCTCTCTCCTAAACCCTGAAACACCACCCCCAGCAAGACCCCCTACACTGTTCCAACACCACTACACTGCCCTAAACCCTGAAACACAACCCCCAGCACGACCCCCTACACTGCCCGAACACCACTGCACTGCCCTAAACCCTGAAACACCAGCATCTGCATGACCGCCTACACACCCCGAACACCACTGCGCTGCCCTAAACCCTGAAACATCACCCCCCAGCATGACCCACTACACTGTCCGAACTCCACTGCACTGCCCTAAACCCTGAAACACCAGCCCCAGCATGACCCCCTACACTGCAGGAACACAACTGCATTGCCCTAAACCCTGATACACCAGCCCCAGCACGACCCCCTACACTGCCTGAACCCAACTGCACTGCCCTAAACCCTGAAACACCAGCCCCAGCACGACCCCCTGCACAGCCCGAACACCACTGCATTGCTCTAAATCCTGAAACACCCGCCCCAGCACGACCCCCTACACTGCCCGAGCACCACTGCACTGCCATAAACCCTGAAACACCAGCCTCTGCATGAACCCCACCACTGTCCGAACACCACTGCACAGCCCTAAACCCTGAAACACCACCCTCAGCAAGACCCCCTACACTGCCCGAACACCACTGCACTGCCCTAAACCCTGAAACACCAGCCCCAGCATGACCCCCTACACTGCCCGAACACCACTGCACTGCATAAACCCTGAAACACCACCCCTGTATTACCCCCTACACTGCCCGAACACCACTGCATTGCCCTAAATCCTGAAACACCAGCCCCAGCATGACCCCCTACACTGCCCGAACACCACTTCTCTGCCCTAAACCCGGAAACAACACCCCAGGCAACATCCCCTACACTGCTCGAAGACACCTGCACTGCCCTAAACCCTGAAACACCACCCCCAGCATGACCCCCTTCACTTCCTGAACACCACTGCACTGCCCTAAACCCTGAAACTCCAGCCCCAGCACGACCCACTACACTGCCCGAACACCAGTGCACTGCCCTAAACCCTGAAACACTAGCCCCAGCACGACCCCCATACGCTGCCTGAACACCAAGGCCCTGCCATAAATCCTGAAACACCAGCCCCAGCACGACCCCCTACACTGCCCGAACACCATAGCACTGCCCAAAACACTGAAACACCAGCCACTGCACAACCCCCTACACTGCCCAAACGCCACTGCCCTGCCCTAAACCCTGAAACACAACCCCATCAAGACCCCCTACACTGTCCAAACACCACTGCACTGCCCTAAACCCTGAAACACCACTCCCTGCACGACCCCCTACACTGCCCGAACACCAATGTACTACACCTCAAACACCACCCCCTGCAAGACCCCCTACACTGCCCGAACACCAATGCAAAAACCCAGAAACACCACCGCCTGCAAGACCCCCTACACTGCCCAAAAACCACTGCACCACTGCCCTAATCCCTGAAACACCACCCCCAGCAAGACCCCCTACACTGCCCGAACACCACTGAACTGCCATAAACCCTGAAACACCACCCCCAGCATGACCCCCTACACTGCCCGAACACCACAGCACTGCCCTTACCCTGAAACACCACCCCCAGCAAGACCCCATACACTGCCCGAACACCACTGCTCTCTCCTAAACCCTGAAACACCACCCCCAGCAAGACCCCCTACACTTCCCGAACACCACTGCACTGCCCTAAGCCCTGAAACACCGCCCCAGCACGACCCCCTACACTGCCCGAACACCACTGCAGTGCCCTAAACCCTGAACCACGACCCCCAGCATGACCCCCTACACTGCCCGAACACCACAACACTGCTTACACTCTGAAACACCACACCTGTATGACCCCGTACACTGCCCGATCACCAAAGCACTAGGCTAAACCCTGAAACACCACCCCCAGCAAGACCCCCTACACTGCCCGAACACCACTGAGCTGCCCTAAACCCTGAAACACCACCCACATCAAGACCCCCTACACTGCCCGAACAACACTGCAATGCCCTAAACCGTGAAACACCACCCCCTGCACGACCCTCTACACTGCCCGAACAGCAATGTACTAAACCCTGAAACACCACCCCCTGCAAGACCCCCTACACTGCCTGAACACCAATGCAAAAACCCAGAAACACCACCTCCAGCATGACCCCCTACACTGCCCGAACACCACTGCTCTGCCCTAAACCCTGAAACACCCCCCCAGCACGACCCCCTATACTGCCCAAACACCACTGCACTGCACTAAACCCAGAAACACCACCCCAGCAAGTCCCCCTACACTGCCCGACCTCCACGGCACTACCCTAAACCCTGACACAGCATACCCTGCACAACCCCCTACACTGCCCGAACATCACTGCACTGCATAAACCCTGAAACACCACCCATGTATGACCCCCTACACTGTCCGAACACCACTACACTGCCCTAAACCCTGAAACACAACCCCCAGCACGACCCCCTACACTGCCCGAACACCACTGCACTGCCCTAAACCCTGAAACACCAGTCTCTGCATGACCGCCTACACACCCCGAACACCACTGCACTGCCCTAAACCCTGAAACATCACCCCCCAGCATGACCCCCTACACTGTCTGAAATCCACTGCACTGCCCTAAACCCTGAAACACCAGCCCCAGCATGACCCCCTACACTGCAGGAACACAACTGCACTGCCCTGAACCCTGATACACCAGCCCCAGCACGACCCCCTACACTGCCTGAACACAACTGCACTGCCCTAAACACTGAAATACCAGCCCCAGCACGACCCCCTGCACAGCCCGAACACCACTGCATTGCTCTAAATCCTGAAACACCCGCCCCAGCACGACCCCCTACACTGCCCGAGCACCACTGCACTGCCATAAACCCTGAAACACCAGCCTCTGCATGAACCCCTACACTACCCGAACACCACTGCACTGCATAAACCCTGAAACACCACCACTGTATGACCCGCTACACTGCCCGAACACCACTGCACTGCCCTAAACCTTGAAACACTACCCATCAGCATGACTCCCTACACTGCCCGAACACCACTGCACTGCATAAACCCTGAAACACCACCCCTGTATGACCCCCTACACTGCCCGAACACAACTGCATTGCCCTAAATCCTGAAACACCAGCCCCAGCACGACCCCCTTCACTGCCCGAACACCACTGCACTGCCCCAAACCCTGAAACACTACCCCCAGCACGACCCCCTACACTGCCTGAACACCACTGCATTGCCCTAAATCCTGAAACACCAGCCCCAGCATGACCCCCTTCAATGCCCGAACACCACTGCACTGCCCTAAACCCTGAAACACTACCCCCAGCACGACCCCCTACACTGCCCGAACACCACTGCACTGCATAAACCCCGAAACACCACCCCTGTATGACCCCCTACACTGCCCGAACACCACTGCACTGCCCCACACCCTGAAACACCACCCTCAGGAAGACCCCCTACACTGTCCGAACACCACTGCACAGCCGTAAACCATGAAACAGCACCCCCAGCAAGACCCCCTTCACAGCCCGAACACCACTGCACTGACCTAAACCCTGAATCACCACACACAGCAAATCCCCCTACACTGCCCGAACACCACTGCACTGCCCTAAACCCTGAAACTCCATCCCAGCAAGACCTCCTACACTGCCCGAACACCACTGCACTACCCTAAACCCTGAAACACCACCCCAAGCTAGACCCCCTACACTGCCTTAACACCACTGCCCTAAACCCTGAAACACCACCCCCTGCAAGACCCCATACACTGTCTGAACACCACTGCCTAAACCCTGAAACACCACCCCCTGCAAGACCCCCTATACTGCCCGAACACCACTGCACCACTACCCTAAACCCTGAAACACCACCCCAGCAAGACCCCCTACAGTGCACGAACACCACTGCACTGCCCTAAACCCTGAAACACCACCCACAGCAAGACCCCCTACACTGCCCAAACACCACTGCTCTGCCCTAAACCCTGAAACACCACCCCCCAGCAAGACCCCCTACACTGCTCAAACACCACTGCACTACTGTTGGACCCGGCCTCGTAGAATGTCCCTCCGTGCCCCCGCACCACCGAAACCTGGTACCTGCAGCCCAAGCACACGGCCCAGCCGACCCTTCCCACCAGGACACCCGCACCAACCCCGGACATCCCCGTCCATGGCCTCTCTCCTTTCGGCCACCCCGGGCCCGCGTGCCCACTCCATGCAACAGGATGGCCGCCCGGCCCCAGCGCGACCCGGGCCTCGAGGCGCCACTCCGGCTGGAGGACATCACGCTTCCAGGGGATGAGAGAGGGAGGAGCAGTTTCTATCGCACCTCTGAACTCCCCTGGGACGATGGGTTTCGATCGGCCCTCCGGCCTCCCTGCGGGCTGGCTCCGTGCCTGTTGGGTGTCTGGGACTCCTCCCGACCCGGCCCTGAAAGGATCAAAAGACAATAGCAGGAAACCCCGACAAGCGGCCCCCAGGTGACAAGACCCCTGCCTGCACAGACTCCGGACATCAAAGAGGGGTCGACCTATAACAAGGGGTGCTCTGAGACTGTCCGGTAGATTCAATGCTGGAACAACGAGAGCCTGCCGACGTGTGCATGGCTCCTGGAACTGAACCAACCTAAGCCTGCTGAGTGACTCGCGGCTTCCTGAAGATCGTAAGACCTCCGAACTTGTGCCTGGGCCTGCTGAGTGACTCGCGGCTCCTTGAAGATCGTAAGACCTCCGAACTTGTGCCGAAGCCTGCTGAGTGACTCGCGGCTCCTTGAAGATCGTAAAACCTCCAAACCTGTGCCTGAGCCTGCTGAGTGACTCGCGGCTCCTTGAAGATCGTAAGACCTCCGAACCTGTACCTGAGCCCGCTGAGTGACTCGCGGTTCCCCCAGACTCTCACGGTCCCGCCGGACCCCGACTCCGACCACGTATCCCCCAGCTCGAGGATTGTGAGCTGTGCGCCGGATACGTCCCTGCTTTGAACCGTTACCAGAGACTGTCCCGCTACCCCCTACCTTTCCGAGACTCTTGAGCCCGTGCTCACCTTGTACATATTTGCAGTGATACCTAGTTGATAAAGCTTGTTTTCTGAGAATACCCAGTGTGGTCACTCTGTGTCGTGTGGTGCCAGAAGTACGATCCTAGTTGCGAGATTCCTCCCCCTGGGGAATCTCCCGCCAGTGCCCGGCTACGATACTACACGGGTGGGACTCAGGGTAGTCAGGACCCCCTTCCGGGCTCCTCTGAGGTCGCCGTCTAACATTGGTGGCAAGCGACGGGATTCGGGCCCATCACCTAGAGATCGTACAGTGAACAACGGACGCACGACCAACAAAGATGGCAGAAGGAAGCGCCATGAGCTCCGCAGAAACCAACGCCAACAGAGTGTTCCAGGTGGAGCATCTAGAAGAATACACACACAAAGAGCTAAAGCAATTTTGCAAAGAACTTAAAATCGCTACTACTGGCCTCAACACTAAGGAAGACTTACAGAAAGCACTGAAAACTTGGGTGGAGACCGGGGCCTCCCGCCCGGAAGGCACGGGGGAGCGCCCCGACGAAGCCGAACCCCCCCCATGTGAAAGCAGCGGCAATCAGGTGCGAGGCATCGTACCAGACGGGGGCCTATCCCCGGAAGAACTCGCGGACAGAGAGAGAAGCCGCAGTCATGAACTCGAGTTAGCCAAACTCAAAATCGAGGGCGAATTGAAGTTAGCGGAGAAAAAGCTAGCGGTAGAGCAAATGCGCGTTCAAGGCGAACTGGAAGAAAAAAAGCTCCAACGGGAGCACGAAGGAAGGAAGCTCCAACTGGAGCACGAACGCAGCTTAAAGGAACTCGAGCTCAAGGCCCGAAACGAAGACGGGAGGCCCTCGGGAAACCGAGAGACGGCCCCCCCAGCGGAACAGAAGGTCCACATCCCCAAGGATGTGGTCAAGGAATATTATAAAAACGATGACATTCAGCAATGGTTTCGGGCCTACGAGGTCGCCATGACCTCCCATCGGATCCCACAGAAGGACTGGGGGGCGGGGTTGTGGGGGCGGTTTCTGAGCGAAGGAAGGGACACCCTGCTCGACCTACCCCTCTCCCTGCAGACCTCCTACAGCCACATGAAAGAGGCTCTCCTCACAAGATACGGCCTCACCCCAGAAATGTACCGCCAACGGTTCCGGGACTGCAGGAAGATCCCGGGCACCACCTGGGTGGAGTATGTAAACTTTTTTAGTCGGGCCTTCGATGGGTGGGTCAAGGGCAGCAAAGTCACCACCCTTGCCGAACTCACTGATCTCATGTTATGGGAACATCTGGCTGCGAACTGCTTCGTAGAGCTACGTCAACATCTGCTGGATAGCAAGCTCACAGATCCCGGAAGCTGGCTGTGGAGGCCGACCGCTGGACCAACACCCGGGTCTCCCGGGGCATGGTAGGAGAGTACCCCCGACCCAAACAGGGACCACCCCGCCAGAGAGGGGGAGGGAACCAGGGAGGGCCGAGAGAGTCCCAGCCTAGCCCCCCGAAGACACCACCTCCACCTTTCCAGGCGCCCCCCCCACCAGTGACCGGGCCCCCAGGGAGACGGGGACACCGGGTGACCGTCATATGCTTCCGTTGCCAGAAACCCGGGCACTACGCCAATGACCCAGAGTGTCCCATGGCCACCCAAGTCCCCCCTGCCAGACAGATAGCCAACATAGCCCTGGGGGAGGAGGTTGAGGAAGCCGAGGAGTGGGAACCCGCAGCGATGGCCCTAGTATCCCTGGGAGATAGGGAAATGATCCCTGGTAGCCTCCTACCCTCCAACACACAGAAATATGGGCAGCTCGTCAAGATCAATGGCCACCAGGTAGAGGCCCTGTGGGACACCGGGGCCAGTATCACCGGTGTCCTCAGGCACCTAGTCCCCGAGGAGCAGATCCTCCCCAATGTCTTTTGCCCCGTAATATCCGCAGACAATAGGGAAAGCATGTGTCAGGTAGCCCTGGTGCCATTTGAGTGGGGAGGGGTGATAGGTAAACTCAAGGTGGCCGTAAGAACCTCCCAGCCGGTCGACTGCCTCCTAGGAAACGACCTGGAGAGTTCTCCCTGGAAGCACGTAGAGCGCAAGGCCCACCTAGGAATGATGGGACTCCCCGAGTGGGTGTGTGCCACCACCCGATCTATGACAGCCCGACTCACTCCCCGGAGAGAAGTCGAGAGCACCCCGGTCGAAGAAACCAGTACCGTCCCCGCCGTGGGTCCTCCCGTTCCCCCATCAGAAGGGTCCGTCGCCAGCGACGAACCCGCACCATCCGACCCCGCCCCGGTCCCCGAGTTGGGGGATCTACCCGAGTTGGCCCATTGGCGCCACGAGGGCGGGCCCACCCGGGAAGAATTTTGCCGGGAGCAAGCCACTTGTCCTTCCCTGGTCGGGCTGCGGCGCCAGGCCGAGGGCCAAGCCGCGGGTGACCAGACCGGAACGCACCGAATCTATTGGGAGAATAACATCCTGTATAGTGGGCAGAAGTCGGTGGAGCTGGGATCCGGACGGGTACTGGTGGTACCCCTCCGCTTCCGAGATTTCCTCCTGGGCTTAGCCCACGACGTCCCCCTCGCCGGCCACCTGGGTCAGGACAAGACCTACAGCCGTCTCGTGACCCATTTTTATTGGCCTAAGATGAAAGCAGCGGTAGAGGCACACTGCAAGTCCTGCCCCACGTGCCAGGCCAGTGGGAAGAGTGGGGGGAAGCGCAAGGCTCCCCTCCAACCCTTCCCGGTCGTCAGTACCCCCTTCGAACGAGTCGGAATCGACATCGTGGGGCCACTGGACCCCCCCACTTCCCAAGGTCACCGTTTCATCTTGGTCCTAGTAGACCACGCCACCCGCTATCCGGAGGCTATTCCCCTACGCACCATTACGGCCCCCGTGGTGGGCCGGGCCCTGATGGGGATCTTTTCCAGGGTGGGTTTCCCCCGCGAGGTCGTGAGCGATCACGGCACTAATTTTATATCAAGGTATATGACGTCCCTGTGGCAACAATGTGGGGTGTCCTATAAGTTCACCACCCCGTACCATCCCCAAGGGAACGGCCTAGTAGAGAGGTTTAATAGGACTTTGAAAGGGATGATCGCTGGCCTGGAAGAGCCCCTCCGGCGTAAGTGGGACGTCCTGCTCCCCTGCCTCTTGTTCGCTTACCGGGAGGTCCCCCAGAAGTCCTTAGGGTTCAGCCCGTTTGAATTACTCTATGGACACCCCGTCCGAGGTCCCCTCAGTTTGGTTAAGGAAGGGTGGGAGGCAGCACCCCAGACCACCCCCCGAGATGTGTTCCAATATGTCCTGGCCCTCCGGAACCAGACCAGGAGGTTCCGAGAACTGGCCGAGGCCAACCTGGAGGCGAGTCAAGAACAAATGAAGCGCTGGTACGACCAGAATGCTACTCTGGTCGAGTTCCAGCCGGGCCAGCAGGTGTGGGTCATGGCCCCCGTGAAGCCTGGCGCCCTCCAGGACCGATGGACTGGGCCCTACAAGGTGGTTGAGAGGAAGAGTCAAGTCACCTACTTGGTGGACGTCCAGTCGCCTCGGGATCCCCTCCGGGTCCTGCACGTGAACCGCCTCAAGCCTCACTTCGTGCGGACAGAACTGAGCCTCCTGCTGGCCACCGATGACGGGGCCGAAGATGAGTAGGATCCCCTCCCGGACCTCCTGTGTGTCAAGGAGCAGGATGGCTCCGTGGAGGGAGTGAACCTCTCCCCAGCCCTCACTGCCCAGCAACAAGCGGACTGCCGCCAGCTCCTAAGACAATTTTCTGACCTCTTCTCCCTGACCCCCCGGGTCACCAACTGGTGTGTTCACGATGTGGACACCGGGGACAGCCCGCCGGTGAGACACCGAGCCTACCGGGTTCCTGACCGGGTCCGGTCCTGCATTCAAGCTGAAGTCTCGAAGATGTTGACCCTGGGGGTGATCGAGCCCTCTGACAGTCCCTGGGCCAGCCCCGTGGTCCTGGTTCCGAAGGCAGCGGCCCCCGGTGTCGCCCCCGAGCTCCGGTTCTGCGTGGATTACCGGGGGCTCAATGACATTACCCGAGCCGATGCCCACCCCATTCCACGAGCCGACGAACTCATTGACCGACTAGGGGCCGCCCGGTTCCTCAGCACTTTCGACCTCACCTGCGGATACTGGCAGATTGCGCTCACCGAAGGGGCCAAGGAGCGGTCTGCTTTCTCCACCCCCGATGGGCACTACCGCTTCCGCGTGATGCCCTTCGGGATGAAAAATGCCCCGGCCACTTTCCAGAGACTGGTGAATAGGGTCCTGGCCGGGCTAGAACAGTTCAGCGCGGCCTACCTGGACGACATCGCTGTCTTCAGTTCAGAGTGGAGTGAGCACCTCCAGCACCTCCGGAGAGTGCTAACCGCCCTGCGCCAGGCAGGCCTCACAGTAAAAGCCAGCAAGTGCCAGATCGGGCAAGGATCCGTAGTCTACCTGGGGCACCAAGTCGGGAGTGGCCAGGTCGCCCCTCTACAGCCAAAGATCGACGCCATCCTGGCATGGGAACCACCCATCACCCAAACGGAGGTCCGAGCCTTTCTGGGACTCACGGGCTACTACCGCCGATTCATTCGGGGGTATGGCAGCCTTGTCGGCCCTCTCACAGAACTCACGTCTAAAAAACAGCCAAAGAAGGTGCAGTGGACGGCTGCCTGCCAGGAAGCTTTCGATGCTCTAAAAAAGGCCATGTGCACTGCCCCCGTCCTCCAGGCTCCCGACTACACCAAGGAGTATGACGAGCATGGCATTGGGGCCGTCCTGTCCCAAGTGAATGATCAAGGCCTAGACCAGCCCGTCGCCTTCCTCAGTCGGCGGCTGCTGCCCCGAGAACAGAGGTGGAGCACCATAGAGCGCGAAGCCTTTGCCGTGGTCTGGGCACTCAAAAAACTACGACCCTACCTGTTCGGCACTCATTTCAGAGTCCAAACTGACCATCGGCCCTTGCGATGGCTCATGCAGATGCGAGGAGAAAACCCCAAGCTACTGCGGTGGTCAATCTCCCTCCAGGGAATGGACTTCACCGTAGAACACCGCCCTGGTACGGACCACGCCAACGCTGACGGCCTCTCCCGGTTCTTCCGCTTCAGCGAAGAGAACCCCCCAAGGTGATGGGCAGTTCTCTCCGGCTTTCAGCGTGTTGGACCCGGCCTCGTAGAATGGCCCTCCGTGCCCCCGCACCACCGAAACCTGGTACCTGCAGCCCAAGCACACGGCCCAGCCGACCCTTCCCACCAGGACACCCGCACCAACCCCGGACATCCCCGTCCATGGCCTCTCTCCTTTCAGCCACCTCGGGCCCGCGTGCCCACTCCATGCAACAAGATGGCCGCCCGGCCCCAGCGCGACCCGGGCCTCGAGGCGCCACTCCGGCTGGAGGACATCACGCTTCCAGGGGATGAGAGAGGGAGGAGCAGTTTCTATCGCACCTCTGAACTCCCCTGGGACGATGGGTTTCGATCGGCCCTCCGGCCTCCTTGCGGGCTGGCTCCGTGCCTGCTGGGTGTCTGGGACTCCTCCCGACCCGGCCCTGAAAGGATCAAAAGACAATAGCAGGAAACCCCGACAAGCGGCCCCCAGGTGACAAGACCCCTGCCTGCACAGACTCCGGACATCAAAGAGGGGTCGACTTATAACAAGGGGTGCTCTGAGACTGTCCGGTAGATTCGACGCTGGAACAACGAGAGCCTGCCGACGTGTGCGTGGCTCCTGGAACTGAACCAACCTAAGCCTGCTGAGTGACTCGCGGCTTCCTGAAGATCGTAAGACCTCCGAACTTGTGCCTGGGCCTGCTGAGTGACTCGCGGCTCCTTGAAGATCGTAAGACCTCCGAACTTGTGCCGAAGCCTGCTGAGTGACTCGCGGCTCCTTGAAGATCGTAAAACCTCCGAACCTGTGCCTGAGCCTGCTGAGTGACTCGCGGCTCCTTGAAGATCGTAAGACCTCCGAACCTGTACCTGAGCCCGCTGAGTGACTCGCGGCTCCCCCAGACTCTCACGGTCCCGCCGGACCCCGACTCCGACCACGTATCCCCCAGCTCGAGGATTGTGAGCTGTGCGCCGGATACGTCCCTGCTTTGAACTGTTACCAGAGACTGTCCTGCTACCCCCTACCTTTCCGAGACTCTTGAGCCCGTGCTCACCTTGTACATATTTGCAGTGATACCTAGTTGATAAAGCTTGTTTTCTGAGAATACCCAGTGTGGTCACTCTGTGTCGTGTGGTGCCAGAAGTACGATCCTAGTTGCGAGATTCCTCCCCCTGGGGAATCTCCCGCCAGTGCCCGGCTACGATACTACACGGGTGGGACTCAGGGTAGTCAGGACCCCCTTCCGGGCTCCTCTGAGGTCGCCGTCTAACAACTACCCTAAACCCTGAAACACCACCCACTGCACGACCGCCTACACTACCCGAACACCACTGCACTGCTATAAACCTTGAAACAACACCCCCAGCATGACCCCTTACACTGCCCGAACACCACTGCACTGCCTTAAACCCTCAAACACCACCGCCAGCAAGACCCCCTACACTGCCAAAACACCACTGCTCTGCCCTAAACCCGGAAACACCACCCCAAGCAACATCCCCTACACTGCTCGAACACACCTGCACTGCCCTAAACCCTGAAACACCACCCCCAGCACGACCCCCTTCGCTTCCTGAACACCACTGCACTGCTCTAAACCCTGAAACACCAGCCCCAGCACGACCCACTACACTGCCCGAACACCAGTGCACTGCCCTAAACCCTGAAACACTAGCCCCAGCACGACCCCCATACACTGCCTGAACACCAAGGCCCTGCCATAAATCCTGAAACACCAGCCCCAGCACGACCCCCTACACTGCCCGAACACCATAGCACAGCCCAAAACACTGAAACACCAGCCACTGCACAACCCCCTACACTGCCCAAACGCCACTGCCCTGCCCTAAACCCTGAAACACAACCCCATCAAGACCCCCTACACTGTCCGAACACCACTGCACTGCCCTAAACCCTGAAACACCACTCCCTGCATGACCCCCTATACTGCCCGAACACCAATGTACTACACCCTGAAACACCACCCCCTGCAAGACCCCCTACACTGCCCGAACACCAATGCAAAAACCCAGAAACACCACCGCCTGCAAGACCCCCTACACTGCCCAAAAACCACTGCACCACTGTCCTAATCCCTGAAACACCACCCCCAGCAAGACCCCCTACACTGCCCGAACACCACTGAACTGCCATAAACCTTGAAACATCACCCCCAGCAAGACCCCCTACACTGCCCGAACACCACTGCACTGCCCTAAACCCTGAAACACCAGCCCCAGCACGAGCCCCTACACTGCCCGAACACCACTGCACTGCCCTAAACCCTGAAACACCAGCCTCTGCATGACCGCCTACACAGCCCGAACACCACTGCACTGCCCAAAACCCTGAAACACCACCCCCAGCAAGACCCCTTACACTGCCTGAACACCACTGCCCTGCCCTGCCCTAAACTCTGAAACACCACCACTAGCAAGACCCCCTACACTGACCGAACGCCACCGCACTGTAATAAACCCTGAAACACTAGCCTCTGCACGACCGCCTACACAGCCCGAACACCACTCCACTGCCTTAAACCCTAAAACACCACCTCCCAGCACGACCCACTACAGTGCCCGAACACCACTGCACTGCCTCAACCCTGAAACACCACCCCTGTATGACCCCCTACACTACCCGAACACACCTGCACTACCCTAAACACTGAAACACCACCCCTACATGATCCCATACACTGCACAAACACCACTGCACTACCATAAACACTGAAACAACACCTTCAGCACGACCCCTTACACGGCCCAAACACCACTGCACTGCCTTACATCCTGAAACACCACCCCCAGCAAGACCCCCTACACTGCCTGAACACCCCTGTACTGCCCTAAACACTGAAACACCACCCCCAGCAAGACCACCTACACTGCCCGAACACCACTGCTCTGCCCTAAACCCGGAAACACCACCCCCAGCACTACCGCCAACACTGCCCGAACACCACTGCACTGCCTAAACTCTGAAACACCACCCCCTGCAAGACCCCTACACTGCCCGAACACTACTGTACCACTGCCGTAAACCATGAAACAGCACCCCCAGCAAGACCCCCTTCACAGCCCGAACACCACTGCACTGACCTAAACCCTGAATCACCACACACAGCAAATCCCCCTACACTGCCCGAACACCACTGCACTGCCCTAAACCCTGAAACTCCATCCCAGCAAGACCTCCTACACTGCCCGAACACCACTGCACTACCCTAAACCCTGAAACACCACCCCAAGCTAGACCCCCTACACTGCCTTAACACCACTGCCCTAAACCCTGAAACACCACCCCCTGCAAGACCCCATACACTGTCTGAACACCACTGCCTAAACCCTGAAACACCACCCCCTGCAAGACCCCCTACACTGCCCGAACACCACTGCACCACTACCCTAAACCCTGAAACACCACCCCAGCAAGACCCCCTACAGTGCACGAACACCACTGCACTGCCCTAAACCCTGAAACACCACCCACAGCAAGACCCCCTACACTGCCCAAACACCACTGCTCTGCCCTAAACCCTGAAACACCACCCCCCAGCAAGACCCCCTACACTGCCCGAACACCAATGCACTACCCTAAACCCTGAAACACCACCCACTGCACGACCGCCTACACTACCCGAACACCACTGCACTGCTATAAACCTTGAAACAACACCCCCAGCATGACCCCTTACACTGCCCGAACACCACTGCACTGCCTTAAACCCTCAAACACCACCGCCAGCAAGACCCCCTACACTGCCAAAACACAACTGCTCTGCCCTAAACCCGGAAACACCACCCCAAGCAACATCCCCTACACTGCTCGAACACACCTGCACTGCCCTAAACCCTGAAACACCACCCCCAGCACGACCCCCTTCGCTTCCTGAACACCACTGCACTGCTCTAAACCCTGAAACACCAGCCCCAGCACGACCCACTACACTGCCCGAACACCAGTGCACTGCCCTAAACCCTGAAACACTAGCCCCAGCACGACCCCCATACACTGCTTGAACACCAAGGCCCTGCCATAAATCCTGAAACACCAGCCCCAGCACGACCCCCTACACTGCCCGAACACCATAGCACAGCCCAAAACACTGAAACACCAGCCACTGCACAACCCCCTACACAGCCCAAACGCCACTGCCCTGCCCTAAACCCTGAAACACAACCCCATCAAGACCCCCTACACTGTCCGAACACCACTGCACTGCCCTAAACCCTGAAACACCACTCCCTGCATGACCCCCTACACTGCCCGAACACCAATGTACTACACCCTGAAACACCACCCCCTGCAAGACCCCCTACACTGCCCGAACACCAATGCAAAAACCCAGAAACACCCCCGCCTGCAAGACCCCCTACACTGCCCAAAAACCACTGCACCACTGCCCTAATCCCTGAAACACCACCCCCAGCAAGACCCCATTGTTGGACAGGCCACACGAAGGGCTGGCTCCCTCCCCGCATGACAGGGCCCCAGCCCCGGCCCACCAGGCGTGACCCACGAGAATCACCCGCACCCCGTCTCCCGACGGAATTCCTGCCCTCGGACCTCCATGTATCACGGACCCAAGCCACCACCGGCTCCCCCGGCCGGGTCAAGCCGCCATCTTGGGCCCTGCGCCACGAGGCCGCGTGGCCTCCACCCGACCCTAACCCTGGGCCTGGCCGGCCCCGACATCCCGGCACCACCATCCACCCAGGAGGTGAGCGGACCACTTGGCAGGTCAATGGGAGAACGAAGCGCCAAGGACTCTCCCCCGCCAGGTGCCGATCGCCTCCAGCTCCCCCAGGCACTGGCTCCACCCCCTGCTGGGTGTCTGGACACCTTCATCCCGGACCCTCCGACCTCCAAGTGCGAGGGTCCGGACATCAAAGGGCGCCTGCCCTATAACTGGAGCAGCTCCGGAGCAGGAAGGCAGTTGTATCCTGGAGTCGAGAGACACCGAGAGAACTCAGCCTTGACGGACTACTGGCGCTGCCGTAGCCCTATCTTGCGAACTATCGTCCTGCCTGCTGGCGCTGCCGCGGCCTTCTGCAACATCCATCCTCGTCGGGACCTGCTGGCGCTGCCGCGGCCCGTTGTAACGACCACCTTCACCGGGACCTGCTGGCGCTGCCGCGGACCGTACCTCGACCATCTTCACCGGGACCTGCTGGCGCTGCCTCGGACGTGTATCGACCATCTCCACCGGGACCTGCTGGCGCTGCCGCGGCCCGTACCAGCTAAACCACCAAGCTCGAGGATTGTGAGCTAATCACCATACCATCCCAACTACCAGACTGGTAACCAGACTGTCCCGCTACCCCTTTTCCTATCTTGAGAGACTTGAATCGAGGGGACCCCTGAGTCCAGACCTCCTTGTACCATTTCATCGTACCTTAAGAAGTGCATATAAAGAACGCTAAATCTTCTCCTTGTGTGGTATCTGTCTGTGGGGGGGAAGTTATTTGTCTGTACGATCGCTGGAGACGGCTCTCCCCGGAGACCTCTCCCCCTGTCCTCGGCCGACCCTCCTGGTCCGTCTAACATTGGTGGCCAGCGGCGCGATCCGAATCAACGCGTAATCGTACAGAGAGAAGCTCACCCCACGACAAAACCACGATGTCAGCCAAAGATAGCGGTTCCACTGAAAAGTTCCAAATGGATAAGTTGGAAGAATATAGCCACCGCGAACCTAAACAATTCTGCATGGAACTAGGCATTGCTACCACCGGCCTGAGTACCAAAGACGATTTGAAGCGCGCCCTTGAGTCGTGGGCAGAAACTGGGATCGCCGGATCCTCCGACCAACACAGTGTCGCACCAGAGGGGAACGCCACGGCTCCCGAGGAGCAGGGAACGGGCCTCTCGCAGGAGGAGATCCAGGAAAGAGAAAGAACCAGATTACACGAATTGGAAATGGCACGACTCAAGATGGACGGTGAACTCAAGTTAGCCGAGCAGAAAATAAATCTAGAGCATCTGCGGCTCCGAGAAGAGCGAGAAGAAAAGCAAAGACAGAGAGAGCTTGAGGAAAAAAGAATAACACTCGAACACGAGCGCAAACTGGCGGAAATAGAACTTCGGAAACAGAATAAAGAACCGGGGATGCCTGAGCGACCGCACACCCCGGGGGCAACCGAGAAAAAAGTCCACATCCCCAAGGATGTTGTCCGAGAGTATGTTCGAGAAGACGACATACAACAGTGGTTCAAAGCCTACGAGATCGCCATGACCTCCCACCGGATCGACCGGAGTGATTGGGGAGCCGGACTATGGGGGAGGTTCGTCAACGAAGGCCGCGATGCCCTGTTGCAGCTCCCAGATCACCAAATGTCGTCCTACGACCACATGAAGGCTGCCCTCCTCACCCGCTACGGCCTCACACCCGAGATGTACCGCCAGAGGTTCAGAGATTGCAACCGGATCCCGGGTACAACTTGGGTGGAGTACGTCAACTATTTCAGCCGAGCCTTCGAGGGTTGGATCAAGGGGAGCCATGTAACGACCTACGAACAACTCTTTAACCTTATGGTATGGGAACACCTGTCGAACAACTGTTTCGTCGAGCTCAGGCAGCACCTCCTCGACAGTAAACTGACTGACCCCCGGCAGCTCGCCGCTGAGGCTGACCGATGGGAAAGCACCCGAGTGGGCCGGAGAGGACCACACGAGCAAAACCGAAGCAACCAAGGCCAGCACCGTCCTCGGGGAGGAGGAGGAGGCCAGGGGCGAGGGAGAGACAGCCCCCCGGCAACACCCGTGGCCAGCACCCCGCCCCCGGCCGGCCGGGGCAACCCCCCGATGCGTCCTGGGTTCCGAGCCAACGTCACGTGCCACCGATGCCAGCGAGTCGGCCACTACGCCAATGACCCGAGCTGCCCGCAGAACCAAACGCCCAAGCCCCGCCAGGTGGCTGCCGCCGCCCTGGGGGAAGAACGACTATCAGAGGAACAGGAAGAGTATGAGCTGGCCCAGCAAGAGTGGGAACCGGCCGCCATGGTTCTAGCGTGCCTAGGGGGAAAAGACATGGTCCCGCGGGCTCCCCTACCCGCCAACACCAGGAAATACGGTCAGCGGGTGACCATTAATGGGCATCGGGCCGAGGCATTACGTGACACAGGCGCCAGTGTGACGGCCGTCCGCTGTCACCTGGTGAAGCCCGAGCAGATCCTGCCGAACATTCTCTGCCCCGTCCGCTCAGCCGACAATTCCGAAAGTCTGTGTCAAATGGCCTGCGTCCCCTTCGAATGGGGAGGGGTCTCCGGCCTGTTGAAAGTGACGGTCCGGGATGATGCCCCCGTGGACTGCCTCCTGGGGAATGACCTTGAGAGTTCCCCGTGGGCCACCGTCGAGAGAAGGGAGCACCTGGGGATGCTGGGCCTCCCGGACTGGGCCTGCGTAACCACCCGGTCCATGGCCGCCCGTGCCCTCCCCCGATCAGAAGAACCAGAATGGCCAGCACCTCCGCCCCCGGTGGCCCCAGTAGAAGACAACGACGAGGCCAACCCCCCGGAACCAACGACCGAAGGGGACACGCAACCCCAGGACTTACCCGGCCTGGCTCAATGGCGTCAAGAAGGGGGGCCCACCCAAGAACAGTTCCGCCAGGAGCAAAAGACCTGCCCCTCCCTCGAGGGACTCCGCCAACAAGCCAGCGCCCAGAGCGCAGGGGACTCCACCGGAACTCACTGGGTCTACTGGGATAACGACCTGCTATACAGCGAACAAAGAATCGCGGAGCTAGGGGCCGGTCGAGTACTAGTGGTACCTCTCCGCTTCAGAGACTTTCTGCTCAACCTGGCCCACGATGTACCCCTGGCTGGACACCTGGGCCAGGACAAAACTTACAGTCGCCTAGTAACCCACTTTTTCTGGCCGAAGATGAGGAACGACGTCCTGAACCACTGCCGGTCCTGCCCCACGTGCCAAGCCAGCGGGAAGAGTGGCCGTAAGCTGAAAGCCCCTCTGCAACCCTTCCCAGTGGTCACTACCCCGTTCGAGAGGGTAGGAATAGACATTGTGGGGCCCCTGGACCCCCGCACGGCGCAAGGACACAGGTTCATCCTGGTACTGGTGGACCAAGCCACCCGCTACCCCGAGGCGGTGCCCCTACGAACTGTAACAGCTCCGGTGGTTGGCCGGGCCCTAATGGGGATCTTCTCCCGGGTGGGCTTCCCCCGAGAAGTCGTCAGCGACCGAGGAACGAACTTCATCTCCAAATACATGAAGTCCCTCTGGCAACAGTGCGGGGTCACCTACAGATTCACGACCCCCTATCACCCCCAAGGGAACGGACTAGTGGAGCGATTCAACCGCACTCTCAAGGGGATGATTGGGGGATTGGAAGAGCCGCTCCGTCGCCAGTGGGATGTACTACTCCCGTGCCTCCTCTTCGCCTACCGGGAAGTTCCCCAGAAATCCCTCGGTTTTAGCCCTTTCGAACTCCTGTACGGGCACCCTGTGCGAGGGCCCCTCAGCCTAGTCAAAGAAGGTTGGGAGATGGCCCCCCTAAAGACCCCTCCAGACGTCTTCAAGTACCTCCTGGCCCTACGCAATCAGACCCGGCGCTTCAGGGAGATGGCCAAGGCGAACCTCGAGGCCAGCCAGGAAGACATGAAGAGGTGGTATGATCACAATGCCTCCTCCGTCGAGTTCGAACCTGGTCAACAAGTGTGGGTGATGTCCCCCACCGAACCATGTGCCTTGCAAGATAAGTGGACGGGGCCCTTCAAAGTGGTCGAGCGCAAAAGCCCCGTCACTTACCTCATCGACATGGGGACCCCCCGGAACCCCCTCCGGGTCCTCCACACCAACAGACTCAAACCACACTTTGTGCGCTCAGAACTTAGCCTCCTGATGGCTACGGACAGTGGGGCAGAGGAGGACTCCGAACCCCTCCCGGATCTCCTGAAGACTCAGGAGAACGACGGTCCCGTGGACGGGGTCCGGCTCTCCGATGCCCTCACCCCAGAGCAACGCCAGGGCTGCCGGGACCTCCTGCTGCGGTTCGCTACACGGTTCTCCCTCACACCCCGGGCTCAGGAACGATCCGCCTTCTCTACCCCCGATGGCCACTACCACTTCAAGGTCATGCCCTTCGGCATGAAGAACGCCCCCGCCACGTTTCAACGTCTTGTGAACCAGGTCTTGGCGGGGCTCGAAGAGTTCAGCGCGGCCTACCTGGACGATATCGCTGTATACAGCCGCCACTGGTCCGACCACCTCCTCCACCTCCAAGAGGTCCTACAGGCCCTCCAGCGGGCCGGCCTCACGATTAAGGCCGGCAAATACCAAATTGGTCAAGGGTCCGTGACCTACCTTGGGCACCAGGTGGGAAGCGGGCTGGTGGCCCCGCTGCAACTTAAAATTGCTGCCATCCAGTCCTGACAGCCCCCCGTCACCCAGACCGAGGTCCGAGCCTTCTTGGGGCTCACCGGCTACTACCGGTGGTTCGTGAGGGACTACGGCAGCATTGTGGGGCCCCTCACGGGTCTCACGTCCAAAAACCAACCGAAGCGGATTAACTGGACCCCCGATTGTCAAGCGGCCTTCGAAAAGCTGAAGGCCGCCCTGTGCACCGCCCCTGTGCTCCAGGCCCCCGATTACAGTCGGGAATTCGTGGTACAGACAGACGCCTCCGACCACGGCATCGGGGCGGTTCTTTCCCAAGTGAACCCCGAAGGTCATGACCAGCCGGTGGCCTTCATCAGCCGACGTCTCCTGGCCCGAGAACGGCGCTGGAGCACAATTGAGAGGGAGGCCTTCGCAGTGGTGTGGGCCCTCAAAAAGCTCCGGCCCTATCTCTTCGGTACCCACTTCCGGGTACAAACCGACCATCGACCCCTGCAGTGGCTGATGCAGATGCGGGGGGAGAACCCAAAACTATTGCGCTGGTCCATCTCCCTGCAGGGAATGGACTTCACCGTGGAGCACCGACCGGGCCAAGACCACGCCAACGCGGATGGCCTGTCACGCTTTTTCCGCCTCGACGAGGAGGGTCCCCAAGAAGATGGGTGACTCTCCCCGCCTTCAGCTGGGGGGGACGCATGTTGGACAGGCCACACGAAGGGCTGGCTCCCTCCCCGCATGACAGGGCCCCAGCCCCGACCCACCAGGCGTGACCCACGAGAATCACCCGCACCCCGTCTCCCGACGGAATTCCTGCCCTCGGACCTCCATGTATCACGGACCCAAGCCACCACCGGCTCCCCCGGCCGGGTCAAGCCGCCATCTTGGGCCCTGCGCCACGAGGCCGCGTGGCCTCCACCCGACCCTAACCCTGGGCCTGGCCGGCCCCGACATCCCGGCACCACCATCCACCCAGGAGGTGAGCGGACCACTTGGCAGGTCAATGGGAGAACGAAGCACCAAGGACTCTCCCCCGCCAGGTGCCGATCGCCTCCAGCTCCCCCAGGCACTGGCTCCACCCCCTGCTGGGTGTCTGGACACCTTCATCCCGGACCCTCCGACCTCCAAGTGCGAGGGTCCGGACATCAAAGGGCGCCTGCCCTATAACTGGAGCAGCTCCGGAGCAGGAAGGCAGTTGTATCCTGGAGTCGAGAGACACCGAGAGAACTCAGCCTTGACGGACTACTGGCGCTGCCGTAGCCCTATCTTGCGAACTATCGTCCTGCCTGCTGGCGCTGCCGCGGCCTTCTGCAACATCCATCCTCGTCGGGACCTGCTGGCGCTGCCACGGCCCGTTGTAACGACCACCTTCACCGGGACCTGCTGGCGCTGCCGCGGACCGTACCTCGACCATCTTCACCGGGACCTGCTGGCGCTGCCGCGGACCGTGTATCGACCATCTCCACCGGGACCTGCTGGTGCTGCCGCGGCCCGTACCAGCTAAACCACCAAGCTCGAGGATTGTGAGCTAATCACCATACCATCCCAACTACCAGACTGGTAACCAGACTGTCCCGCTACCCCTTTTCCTATCTTGAGAGACTTGAATCGAGGGGACCCCTGAGTCCAGACCTCCTTGTACCATTTCATCGTACCTTAAGAAGTGCATATAAAGAACGCTAAATCTTCTCCTTGTGTGGTATCTGTCTGTGGGGGGGGAAGTTATTTGTCTGTACGATCGCTGGAGATGGCTCTCCCCGGAGACCTCTCCCCCTGTCCTCGGCCGACCCTCCCGGTCCGTCTAACACCCATACACTGCCCGAACACCACTGCTCTGTCCTAAACCCTGAAACACCACCCCCAGCAAGACCCCCTACACTTCCCGAACACCACTGCACTGCCCTAAGCCCTGAAACACCGCCCCAGCACGACCCCCTACACTGCCCGAACACCATTGCAGTGCCCTAAACCCTGAACCATGACCCCCAGCATGACCCCCTACACTGCCCGAACACCACAACACTGCCTACACTCTGAAACACCACACCTGTGTGACCCCCTATACTGCCCGAACACCAAAGCACTAGGCTAAACCCTGAAACACCACCCCCAGCAAGACCCCCTACACTGCCCGAACACCACTGAGCTGCCCTAAACCCTGAAACACCACCCACATCAAGACCCCCTACACTGCCCGAACAACACTGCAATGCCCTAAACCGTGAAACACCACCCCCTGCACGACCCTCTACACTGCCCGAACAGCAATGTACTAAACCCTGAAACACCACCCCCTGCAAGACCCCCTACACTGCCTGAACACCAATGCAAAAACCCAGAAACACCACCTCCAGCATGACCCCCTACACTGCCCGAACACCACTGCTCTGCCCTAAACCCTGAAACACCACCCCCCAGCACGACCCCCTATACTGCCCAAACACCACTGCACTGCCCTAAACCCAGAAACACCACCCCAGCAAGACCCCCTACACTGCCCGACCACCACGGCACTACCCTAAACCCTGACACAGCATACCCTGCACAACCCCCTACACTGCCCGAATATCACTGCACTGCATAACCCTGAAACACCACCCATGTATGACCCCCTACACTGTCCGAACACCCCTACACTGCCCTAAACCCTGAAACACAACCCCCAGCACGACCCCCTACACTGCCCGAACACCACTGCACTGCCCTAAACCCTGAAACACCAGCCTCTGCATGACCGCCTACACACCCCGAACACCACTGCACTGCCCTAAAACTTTAAAAATCACCCCCCAGCATGACCCCCTACACTGTCCGAACTCCACTGCACTGCCCTAAATCCTGAAACACCAGCCCCAGCATGACCCCCTACACTGCAGGAACACAACTGCACTGCCCTAAACCCTGATACACCAGCCCCAGCACGACCCCCTACACTGCCTGAACACAACTGCACTGCCCTAAACCCTGAAACACCAGCCCCAGCATGACCCCCTGCACAGCCCGAACACCACTTCATTGTTTTAAATCATGAAACACCCGCCCCAGCACGACCCCGTACACTGCCCGAGCACCACTGCACTGCCATAAACCCTGAAACACCAGCCTCTGCATGAACCCCTACACTGCCTGAACACCACTGCACTGCATACACCCTGAAACACCACCACTGTATGACCTGCTACACTGCCCGAACACCACTGCATTGCCCTAAATCCTGAAACACCAGCCCCAGCACGACCCCCTTCACTGCCCGAACACCACTGCACTGCCCTAAACCCTGAAACACTACCCCCCAGCAAGACCCCCTACACTGCCCGAACACCACTGCACAGCATAAACCCCGAAACACCACCCCTGTATGACCCCTTACACTGCCCGAACACCACTGCACTGCCCCACACCCTGAAACACCACCCTCAGGAAGACCCCCTACACTGTCCGAACACCACTGCACAGCCCTAAACCCTAAAACACCACCCTCAGCAAGACCCCCTACACTGCCCGAACACCACTGCACTGCCCTAAACCCTGAAACACCAGCCCCAGCACGACCCCCTACACTGCCCAAACACCACTGCACTGCCCTAAACCCTGAAACACCAGCCTCTGCACGACCGCCTACACAGCCCGAACACCACTGCACTGCCCTAAACCCTGAAACATCACCCCCCAGCATGACCCCCTACACTGTCCGAACTCCACTGCACTGCCCTAAACCCTGAAACACCAGCCCCAGCATGACCCCCTACACTGCAGGAACACAACTGCACTGCCCTAAACCCTGATACACCAGCCCCAGCACGACCCCCTACACTGCCTGAACACAACTGCACTGCCCTAAACCCTGAAACACCAGCCCCAGCACGGCCCCCTGCACAGCCCGAACACCACTGCATTGCTCTAAATCCTGAAACACCCGACCCAGCACGACCCCGTACACTGCCCGAGCACCACTGCACTGCCATAAACCCTGAAACACCAGCCTCTGCATGAACCCCTACACTGCCCGAACACCACTGCACTGCCCTAAACCCTGAAACACCACCACTGTATGACCTGCTACACTGCCCGAACACCACTGCACTGCCCTAAACCTTGAAACACTACCCCCCAGCATGACCCCCTACACTGCCCGAACACCACTGCACTGCATAAACCCTGAAACACCACCCCTGTATGACCCCCTACACTGCCCGAACACCACTGCATTGCCCTAAATCCTGAAACACCAGCCCCAGCACGACCCCCTTCACTGCCCGAAAACCACTGCACTGCCCTAAACCCTGAAACACTACCCCCAGCACGACCCCCTACACTGCCCGAACACCACTGCATTGCCCTAAATCCTGAAACACCAGCCCCAGCACGACCCCCTTCACTGCCCGAACACCACTGCACTGCCCTAAACCATGAAACACTACCTCCCAGCATGACCCCCTACACTGCCCGAACACCACTGCACTGCATAAACCCTGAAACACCACCCCTGTATGACCCCCTACACTGCCCGAACACCACTGCACTGCCCCACACCCTGAAACACCACCCTCAGGAAGACCCCCTACACTGTCCGAACACCACTGCACAGCCCTAAACCCTGAAACACCACCCTCAGCAAGACCCCCTACACTGCCCGAACACTACTGCACTGCCCTAAACCCTGAAACACCAGCCCCAGCACGACCCCCTACACTGCCCGAACACCACTGCACTGCCCAAAACCCTGAAACACCAGCCTCTGCACGACCGCCTACACAGCCCAAACACCACTGCACTGCCCAAAAACCTGAAACACCACCCCCAGCAAGACCCCTTACACTGCCTGAACACCACTGCCCTGCCCTGCCCTAAACTCTGAAACACCCCCACCAGCAAGACCCCCTACACTGACCGAACACCACCGCACTGTAATAAACCCTGAAACACTAGCCTCTGCACGACCACCCACACAGCCCGAACACCACTCCACTGCCTTAAACCCTAAAACACCACCTCCCAGCACGACCCACTACAGTGCCCGAACACCACTGCACTGCCTCAACCCTGAAACACCATCCCTTTATGACCCCCTACACTACCCGAACACCACTGCACTACCCTAAACACTGAAACACCACCCCTACATGATCCCATACACTGCACAAACACCACTTGTTAGACGGACCGGGAGGGTCGGCCGAGGACAAGGGGAGAGGTCTCCGGGGAGAGCCGTCTCCAGCGATCGTACAGATAAATAACTTCCCCCCCACAGACAGACACCACACAGGGAGAAGATTTAGCGTTCTTTATAGGCAATTTCTTAAGGTACGATGAAATGGTACAAGGAGGTCTGGACTCAGGGGTCCCCTCGATTTGAGTCTCTCAAGTTGGGAAAAAGGGGGTAGCGGGACAGTCTGGTTACCAGTCTGGTAGTTGAGATGGTATGGTGGATAGCTCACAATCCTCGAGCTCGGTGTTCTAGCTTGGACGGGCCGCGGCAGCGCCAGCAGGTCCCGGTGAAGATGGTCGATACTCGGTCCGCGGCAGCGCCAGCAGGTCCCGGTGAAGATGGTCGATACACGGTCCGCGGCAGCGCCAGCAGGTCCCGGTGAAGATGGTCGTTACAACGGTCCGCGGCAGCGCCAGCAGGTCCCGACGAGGATGGATGTTGCAGAAGGCCGCGGCAGCGCCAGCAGGCAGGACGATAGTCACAAGGCAGGGCTACGGCAGCGCCAGTAGTCCGTCAAGGCTGAGTTCTCTCGGTGTCTCTCGACTCCAGGATACAACTGCCTTCCTGCTCTGGAGCTGCCCTAGTTATAGGTCTGGCGCCCTTTGATGTCCGGACCCTCGCACTTGGAGGTCGGAGGGTCCGGGATGAAGGTGTCCAGACACCCAGCAGGGGGGTGGAGCCAGCGCCTGGGGGAGCTGGAGGCGATCGGCACCTGGCGGGGGAGAGCCCTTGACGCTTCGTTCTCCCATTGACCTGCCAAGTGGTCCGCTCACCTCCTGGGTGGATGGTGGTGCCGGGATGTCGGGGCCGGCCAGGCCCAGGGTTAGGGTCGGGTGGAGGCCATGCGGCCTCGTGGCGCAGGGCCCAAGATGGCGGCTTGATCCAGCCGGGGGAGCCGGTGGTGGTTCGGTCCCGTGGTACATGGAGGTCCGGGGGCAGGAGTTCCGTTGGCAGACGGGGTGCGGGTGATTCTTGTGGATAGCACCTGGCGGGCCGGTGCTTGGGCCCTGTCATGCGGGGAGGGAGCAAGCCCTTCGTGTGGCCTGTCCAACATGCGTCCCCCCCAGCTGAAGGCGGGGAGAGTCACCCATCCTCTTGGGGACTCTCCTCGTCGAGGCGGAAAAAGCGTGACAGGCCATCTGCGTTGGCGTGGTCTTGGCCCGGTCGATGTTCCACGGTGAAGTCCATTCCCTGCAGGGAGATGGACCAGCGCAATAGTTTTGGATTCTCCCCCCGCATCTGCATCAGCCACTGCAGGGGTCGATGGTCGGTTTGTACCCGGAAGTGGGTACCGAAGAGATAGGGCCGGAGCTTTTTGAGGGCCCACACCACTGCGAAGGCCTCCCTCTCGATTGTGCTCCAGCGCTGTTCTCGGGCCAGGAGACGTCTGCTGATGAAGGCCACCGGCTGGTCATGACCCTCGGGGTTCAGCTGGGAAAGAACCGCTCCGATGCCGTGGTCAAAGGCGTCTGTCTGTACAATGAATTCCCGACTGTAATCGGGGGCCTGGAGCACAGGAGCGGTGCACAGGGCGGCCTTCAGCTTCTCGAAGGCCGCTTGACAGTCGGGGGTCCAGTTAATCCGCTTCGGGTGGTTTTTGGACGTGAGACCCGTGAGGGGCCCCACAATGCTGCCGTAGTCCCTCACGAACCGCCGGTAGTAGCCGGTGAGCCCCAAGAAGGCTCGGACCTCAGTCTGGGTGACGGGGGGCTGCCAGGACTGGATGGCAGCAATTTTAAGTTGCAGCGGGGCCACCAGACCGCTTCCCACCTGGTGTCCGAGGTAGGTCACGGACCCTTGACCAATTTGGCACTTGCCGGCCTTAATCGTGAGGCCGGCCCGCTGGAGGGCCTGCAGGACCTCTTGGAGGTGGAGGAGGTGGTCGGACCAGTGGCGGCTGTACACAGCGATATCGTCCAGGTAGGCGGCGCTGAACTCTTCGAGCCCCGCCAAGACCTGGTTCACTAGACGTTGAAAAGTAGCGGGGACATTCTTCATGCCGAAGGGCATGACCTTGAAGTGGTAGTGGCCATCGGGGGTAGAGAAGGCGGACCGTTCCTGAGCCCGGGGTGTGAGACCGATCTGCCAGTAGCCCGCTGTTAGGTCGAAGATGCTGAGGTAGCGGGCGGCCCCCAGGCGGTCGATCAATTCATCCGCTCGGGGGATAGGATGAGCGTCGGTCCGGGTGACAGCGTTCAAGCCCCAATAGTCGACGCAGAATCGCAGTTCAGGAGTGGTGCCGGGGGCAGCGGCTTTGGGGACCAGTACAACCGGGCTGGCCCAGGGGCTGTCCGAGGGCTCGATGACCCCGAGCGTGAGTATCTTGGCCACTTCCTCTTGGATGCAGGCCCGTACCCGATCTGGCACGCGGTAGGCCCGGTGTCGGATAGGGGGACTGTCCCCGGTGTCCACGTCGTGCAAGCACCAAGGGGTGATCGCGGGGGTTAGGGAGAACAGTGTAGCGAACCGCAGCAGGAGGTCCCGGCAGCCCTGGCGTTGCTCTGGGGTGAGGGCATCGGAGAGCCGGACCCCGTCCACGGAACCGTCATTCTCCTGAGTCTTCAGGAGATCAGGGAGGGGCTCGGAGTCTTCCTCCGCCCCACAGTCTGTAGCCATCAGGAGGCTGAGTTCGGAGCGCACAAAGTGTGGTTTGAGTCTGTTGGTGTGGAGGACCCGGAGGGTGTTCCGGGGGGACTCCATGTCGATGAGGTAAGTGACGGGGCTCTTGCACTCGTCCACTTTGAAGGGCCCCGTCCACTTATCTTGCAAGGCACATGGTTCGGTGGGGGACATCACCCACACTTGTTGACCAGGTTCGAATTCGACGGAGGAGGCATTTTGATCGTACCATTTTTTCATGTCCTCCTGACTGGCCTCGAGGTTCGCTTTTGCCATCTCCCTGAAGCGCCGGGTCTGATTGCGGAGGGCCAGGAGGTACTTGAAGACGTCTGGAGGGGTCTTTAGGGGGGCCATCTCCCAGCCTTCTTTGACTAGGCTGAGGGGCCCTCGCACAGGGTGCCCGTACAGGAGTTCGAAAGGGCTAAAGCCGAGGGACTTCTGGGGAACTTCTCGATAGGCGAAGAGGAGGCACGGGAGTAGTACATCCCACTGGCGACGGAGGGGCTCTTCCAATCCCCCAATCATCCCCTTGAGTGTGCGGTTGAATCGCTCCACTAGTCCGTTCCCTTGGGGGTGATAGGGGGTCGTGAATCGGTAGGTGACCCCGCACTGTTGCCAGAGGGACTTCATATACTTTGAAATAAAGTTCGTGCCTCGGTCGCTGACGACTTCTCGGGGGAAGCCCACCCGGGAGAAGATCCCCATTAGGGCCCGGCCAACCACCGGAGCTGTTACAGTTCGCAGGGGCACAGCCTCGGGGTAGCGGGTGGCGTGGTCCACCAGTACCAGGATGAACCTATATCCTTGTGCCGTGCGGGGGTCCAGGGGCCCCACAATGTCTATTCCTACCCTCTCGAACGGGGTGGTGACCACTGGGAAGGGTTGCAGAGGGGCTTTTAGCTTACGGCCGCTCTTCCCACTGGCCTGGCACGTGGGGCAGGACCGGCAGTGGTTAAGGACGTCGTTCCGCATCTTCGGCCAGAAAAAGTGGGTCACTAGGCGACTGTAGGTTTTGTCCTGGCCCAGGTATCCAGCCAGGGGGACATCGTGGGCCAGAGTTAGTAGGAAGTCTCTGAAACGGAGGGGTACCACCAGCACTCGACTGGCCCCTAACTCCGCGATTCTTTGTTCACTGTATAGCAGGTCGTTATCCCAATAGACCCAATGAGTTCCGGTGGAGTCCCCTGTGCTCTGGGCGCTGGCTTGCTGGCGGAGTCCCTCGAGGGAGGGGCAGGTCTTTTGCTCCTGGCGGAACTGTTCCTGGGTGGGCCCCCCTTCTTGACGCCACTGAGCCAGGCCGGGAAGGTCCTGGGGTTGAGCGACCCCTTCGGCCGTTGGTTCTGGGGGGTCGGCATCGTCGTTGTCCTCTACTGGGGCGACTGGGGGCGGAGGTGCTGGCCATTCCGGTTCTTCTGGTCGGGGGACGGCACGGGCGGCCATGGACCGGGTGGTTACGCAGGCCCAGTCCGGGAGGCCCAGCATCCCCAGGTGCTCTCTTCTTTCGACGGCGGCCCACGGGGAACTCTCAAGGTCATTCCCCAGGAGGCAGTCCACGGGGGCATCATCCCGGACCGTCACCTTCAACAGGCCGGAGACCCCTCCCCATTCGAAGGGGACGCAGGCCATTTGACACAGACTTTCGGAATTGTCGGCTGAGCGGACGGGGCAGAGAATGTTCGGCAGGATCTGCTCGGGCTTCACCAGGTGACAGCGGACGGCCGTCACACTGGCGCCTGTGTCACGTAAGGCTTCGGCCCGACACCCATTAATGTTCACCCACTGGCCATATTTCCGGGTGTTGGCGGGTAGGGGAGCCCGCGGGACCATGTCTTTTCCCCCCAGGCACGCTAGAACCATGGCGGCCGGTTCCCACTCGTGTTGGGCCGGCTCATATTCTTCCTGTTCCTCGGATATTCGTTCTTCCCCCAGGGCGGCGGCAGCTACCTGGCGGGGCTTTGGTGTTTGGTTCTGCGGGCAGCTCGGGTCATTGGCGTAGTGGCCGACTCGCTGGCATCGGTGGCACGTGACGTTGGCTTGGAACCCCGGTCGCATCGGGGGGTTGCCCTGGCCGGCCGGGGGCGGGGTGCTGGCCGTGGGTGTGGCCGGGATGGTGTCTCTCCCTCGCCCCTGGCCTCCTCCTCCTCCCCGGGGACGGTGCTGACCTTGGTTGTTTCGGTTTTGCTCGTGTGGTCCTCTCCGGCCCACTCGGGTGCTTTCCCATCGGTCAGCTTTGGCGGCGAGTTGCCGTGGGTCAGTTAATTTACTGTCGAGGAGGTGCTGCCTGAGCTCAACGAAGCAGTTGTTCGACAGGTGCTCCCATACCATAAGATTAAAGAGTTGCTCGTAGATCGTTACGTGGCTTCCCTTGATCCAACCCTCGAAGGCTCGGCTGAAATAGTTGACGTATTCCACCCAAGTTGTACCCGGGATCCGGGTGCAGTCTCTGAACCTCTGGCGGTACATCTCGGGTGTGAGCCCGTAGCGGGTGAGGAGGGCAGCCTTCATGTGGTCGTAGGATGACATCTGGTGATCTGGGAGCTGCAATAGGGCATCGCGGCCTTCGTTGACGAACCTCCCCCATAGGCCGGCTCCCCAATCACTCCGGTCGATCCGGTGGGAGGTCATGGCGATCTCGTAGGCTTTGAACCACTGCTGTATGTCGTCCTCTCGGACATACTCTCGGACAACATCCTTGGGGATGTGGACTTTCTTCTCGGTTGCTCCCGGGGTGTGCGGTCGCTCAGGCACCCCCGATTCTTTATTCTGTTTCCGAAGTTCTATTTCCGCCAGTTTGCGCTCGTGTTCGAGTGTTATTCTTTTTTCCTCGAGCTCTCTCTGTCTCTGTTTTTCTTCCCGTTCTTCTCGGAGCCGCAGATGTTCTAGATTTAGTTTTTGCTCGGCTAACTTTAGTTCACCGTCTATCTTGAGTCGTGCCATTTCCAACTCATGTAATCTGGTTCTTTCTCTTTCTTGGATCTCTTCCTGCGAGAGGCCCGTTCCTCGCTCCTCGGGAGTCGTGGCGTTCCCCTCTGGTGCGACACCGTTTTGGTCGGAGGATCCGGCGACCCCGGTTTCTGCCCACGACTCAAGGGCGTGCTTCAAATCGTCTTTGGTACTCAGGCCGGTGGTAGCAATGCCTAGTTCCATGCAGAATTGTTTAAGTTCGCGGTGGCTATATTCTTCCAATATATCCATTTGGAATTTCTCAGTGGAACCGCTATCTTTGGCTGACATCGTGGTTTTGTCTTGGGGTGAGCTACTCTCTGTACGATTACGCGTTGATTCGGATCGCGCCGCTGGCCACCAATGTTAGACGGACCGGGAGGGTCGGCCGAGGACAAGGGGAGAGGTCTCCGGGGAGAGCCGTCTCCAGCGATCGTACAGATAAATAACTTCCCCCCCACAGACAGACACCACACAGGGAGAAGATTTAGCGTTCTTTATAGGCAATTTCTTAAGGTACGATGAAATGGTACAAGGAGGTCTGGACTCAGGGGTCCCCTCGATTCGAGTCTCTCAAGTTGGGAAAAAGGGGGTAGCGGGACAGTCTGGTTACCAGTCTGGTAGTTGAGATGGTATGGTGGATAGCTCACAATCCTCGAGCTCGGTGTTCTAGCTTGGACGGGCCGCGGCAGCGCCAGCAGGTCCCTGTGAAGATGGTCGATACTCGGTCCGCGGCAGCGCCAGCAGGTCCCGGTGAAGATGGTCGATACACGGTCCGCGGCAGCGCCAGCAGGTCCCGGTGAAGATGGTCGTTACAACGGTCCGCGGCAGCGCCAGCAGGTCCCGACGAGGATGGATGTTGCAGAAGGCCGCGGCAGCGCCAGCAGGCAGGACGATAGTCACAAGGCAGGGCTACGGCAGCGCCAGTAGTCCGTCAAGGCTGAGTTCTCTCGGTGTCTCTCGACTCCAGGATACAACTGCCTTCCTGCTCTGGAGCTGCCCTAGTTATAGGTCTGGCGCCCTTTGATGTCCGGACCCTCGCACTTGGAGGTCGGAGGGTCCGGGATGAAGGTGTCCAGACACCCAGCAGGGGGGTGGAGCCAGCGCCTGGGGGAGCTGGAGGCGATCGGCACCTGGCGGGGAAGAGCCCTTGACGCTTCGTTCTCCCATTGACCTGCCAAGTGGTCCGCTCACCTCCTGGGTGGATGGTGGTGCCGGGATGTCGGGGCCGGCCAGGCCCAGGGTTAGGGTCGGGTGGAGGCCACGTGGCCTCGTGGCGCAGGGCCCTAGATGGCGGCTTGATCCGGCCGGGGGAGCCGGTGGTGGTTCGGTCCCGTGGTACATGGAGGTCCGGGGGCAGGAGTTCCGTTGGGAGACAGGGTGCGGGTGATTCTTGTGGATAGCACCTGGCGGGCCGGGGCTTGGGCCCTGTCATGCGGGGAGGGAGCAAGCCCTTCGTGTGGCCTGTCCAACACCACTGCACTACCATAAACACTGAAACAACACCTTCAGCATGACCCCTTACACGGCCCAAACACCACTGCACTGCCTTAAATCCTGAAACACCACCCACAGCAAGACCCCCTACACTGCCTGAACACCCCTGTACTGCCCTAAACACTGAAACACCACCCCCAGCAAGACCACCTACACTGCCCGAACACCACTGCTCTGCCCTAAACCCGGAAACACCACCCCCAGCACTACCGCCAACACTGCCCGAACACCACTGCACTGCCTAAACTCTGAAACACCACCCCCTGCAAGACCCCCTACACTGCCCGAACACTACTGTACCACTGCCGTAAACCCTGAAACACCAGCCCCAGCACGACCCCCTGCACAGCCCGAACACCACTTCATTGTTTTAAATCCTGAAACACCCGCCCCAGCACGACCCCGTACACTGCCCGAGCACCACTGCACTGCCATAAACCCTGAAACACCAGCCTCTGCATGAACCCCTACACTGCCTGAACACCACTGCACTGCATAAACCCTGAAACACCACCACTGTATGACCTGCTACACTGCCCGAACACCACTGCATTGCCCTAAATCCTGAAACACCAGCCCCAGCACGACCCCCTTCACTGCCCGAACACCACTGCAATGCCCTAAACCCTGAAACATCACCCCCCAGCATGACCCCCTACACTGTCCGAACTCCACTGCACTGCCCTAAACCCTGAAACACCAGCCCCAGCACGGCCCCCTGCACAGCCCGAACACCACTGCATTGCTCTAAATCCTGAAACACCCGACCCAGCACGACCCCGTACACTGCCCGAGCACCACTGCACTGCCATAAACCCTGAAACACCAGCCTCTGCATGAACCCCTACACTGCCCGAACACCACTGCACTGCATAAACCCTGAAACACCACCACTGTATGACCTGCTACACTGCCCGAACACCGCTGCACTGCCCTAAACCTTGAAACACTACCCCCCAGCATGACCCCCTACACTGCCCGAACACCACTGCACTGCATAAACCCTGAAACACCACCCCTGTATGACCCCCTACACTGCCCGAACACCACTGCATTGCCCTAAATCCTGAAACACCAGCCCCAGCACGACCCCCTTCACTGCCCGAAAACCACTGCACTGCCCTAAACCCTGAAACACTACCCCCCAGCACGACACCCTACACTGCCCGAACACCACTGCATTGCCCTAAATCCTGAAACACCAGCCCCAGCACGACCCCCTTCACTGCCCGAACACCACTGCACTGCCCTAAACCATGAAACACTACCTCCCAGCATGACCCCCTACACTGCCCGAACACCACTGCACTGCATAAACCCTGAAACACCACCCCGGTATGACCCCCTACACTGCCCGAACACCACTGCACTGCCCCACACCCTGAAACACCACCCTCAGGAAGACCCCCTACACTGTCTGAACACCACTGCACAGCCCTAAACCCTGAAACATCACCCTCAGCAAGACCCCCTACACTGCCCGAACACCACTGCACTGCCCTAAACCCTGAAACACCAGCCCCAGCACGACCCCCTACACTGCCCGAACACCACTGCACTGCCCAAAACCCTGAAACACCAGCCTCTGCACGACCGCCTACACAGCCCAAACACCACTGCACTGCCCAAAACCCTGAAACACCACCCCCAGCAAGACCCCTTACACTGCCTGAACACCACTGCCCTGCCCTGCCCTAAACTCTGAAACACCCCCACCAGCAAGACCCCCTACACTGACCGAACACCACCGCACTGTAATAAACCCTGAAACACTAGCCTCTGCACGACCACCTACACAGCCCGAACACCACTCCACTGCCTTAAACCCTAAAACACCACCTCCCAGCACGACCCACTACAGTGCCCGAACACCACTGCACTGCCTCAACCCTGAAACACCATCCCTGTATGACCCCCTACACTACCCGAACACCACTGCACTACCCTAAACACTGAAACACCACCCCTACATGATCCCATACACTGCACAAACACCACTGCACTACCATAAACACTGAAACAACACCCCCAGCATGACCCCTTACACGGCCCAAACACCACTGCACTGCCTTAAATTCTGAAACACCACCCACAGCAAGACCCCCTACACTGCCTGAACACCCCTGTACTGCCCTAAACACTGAAACACCACCCCCAGCAAGACCACCTACACTGCCCGAACACCACTGCTCTGCCCTAAACCCGGAAACACCACCCCCAGCACTACCGCCAACACTGCCCGAACACCACTGCACTGCCTAAACTCTGAAACACCACCCCCTGCAAGACCCCCTACACTGCCCGAACACTACTGTACCACTGCCGTAAACCATGAAACAGCACCCCCAGCAAGACCCCCTTCACAGCTCGAACACCACTGCACTGACCTAAACCCTGAATCACCACACACAGCAAATCCTCCTACACTGCCCGAACACCACTGCACTGCCCTAAACCCTGAAACTCCACCCCAGCAAGACCTCCTACACTGCCCGAACACCACTGCACTACCCTAAACCCTGAAACACCACACCAAGCTAGACCCCCTACACTGCCTGAACACCACTGCCCTAAACCCTGAAACACCACCCCCTGCAAGACCCCATACACTGTCTAAACACCACTGCCTAAACCCTGAAACACCATCCCCTGCAAAACCCCCTACACTGCCTGAACACCACTGCACCACTGCCCTAAACCCTGAAACACCACCCCAGCAAGACTCCCTACAGTAAACCTGAAACACCACCCACTGCACGACCGCCTACACTACCCGAACACCACTGCACTGATATAAACCTTGAAACAACACCCCCAGCATGACCCCTTACACTGCCCGAACATCACTGCACTGCCTTAAACCCTCAAACACCACCGCCAGCAAGACCCCCTACACTGCCAAAACACCACTGCACTGCCCTAAACCCTGAAATACCACCGCAGCAAGATCCCCTACACTGCCGGAACACCAGTGCACTACAATAAACCCTGAAACACCACACCCTGCACAACCCCCTACACTGCCCGAACATCACAGCACTGCATAAACCCTGAAACATCACCCATGTATGACCCCCTACACTGCCCGAACACCACTGCACTGCCCTAAACCCTGAAACACCAGCCTCTGTACGACCGCCTACACAGCCCGACAACCACTGCACCCACCTAAACCCTGAAACATCACCCCACAGCATGACCCCCTACACTGCCCGAACACCACTGCACTGCCTAAACTCTGAAACAATACCCCCAGCAAGACCCCCTACACTGCCTGAACACAACTGCACTGCCCTAAACCCTGAAACACCTACCCCAGCATGACCCCCTACACTGCCCGAGCACCACAGCACTGCCATAAATCCTGAAACACCAGCTTCTGCATGACCCCCTACACTGCCCGAACACCACTGCACTGCCCTAAACCCTGAAACTCTACCCCCAGCATGACCCCCTACACTGCCCGAACAACACTGCACTGCATAAACCCTGAAACACCACCCCTCTATGACCCCCAACACTGCCAGAAAACCACTTCACTGCCCTAAACCCTGAAACACAACCCCCAGCAAGACCCCTACACTGCCCGAACACCACTGCAATGCCCTAAACCCTGAAACACCAGCACCAGCACGACCCCCTACACTGCCCAAACACCACTGCATTGCCCTAAATCCTGAAACACCAGCCCCAGCACGACCCCCTAGACTGCCCGAGCACCACAGCACTGCTATAAATCCTGAAACACCAGCCTCTGCATGACCCCTACACTGCCCGAACACCACTGCACTGCCCTAAACCCTGAAACTCTACCCCCAGCATGACCCCCTACACTGCCCGAACACCACTGCACTTCATAAACCCTGAAACACCACCCCTGTATGAGCCCCAACACTCCCAGAACACCACTGCACTGCCCTAAACCCTGAAACACCACCCCCTTCAAGACCCCCTACACTTCCCGAACACCACTGCACTGCCCTAAACCCTGAAACACCAGCCCCAGCACGACCCCCTACACTGCCCGAAGACCACAGCACTGCCCTAAACCCTGAAACTCTACCCCCAGCATGACCCCCTACACTGCCAGAACACCACTGCACTGCATAAACCCTGAAACACCACCCCCAGCAAGACCCCCTACACTGCCCGAACACCACTGCACTGCCCTAAACCCTGAAACACCAGCCCCAGCACGACCCCCTACACTGCCCGAAGACCACAGAACTGCCTAAACTCTGAAACACCACCCCCAGCATGACCCCCTACAATGCCCGAACACCACTGCAGTGCTCTAAATCCAGAACCACCAGCCCCAGCATGACCCCCTACACTTCCCGAACACCACATCACTGCCCTAAACCCTGAAATACTAGCCTCTGCACGACCCCCTACACTGCCCGAACACCACAGCACTGCCCTAAACCCTGAAGCACCAGCCCTCGCATGAACCCCTACACTTCCCGAACACCACTGCGCCACTGCCCTAAACCCTGAAACACCACCCCGCATGACCCACTACACTTCCCGAACACCACTGCACTGCCCTTAACCCTGAAACACCACCCCCTGCACGACCCCTACACTGCCCGAACACCACCGCACTGCCTAAGCCCTGAAACACCACCCCCTGCACGACCCCCCACACTGCCCGATCACCACTGTACTGCCCTAAACCCTGAAACACCACTGCCTGCACGACCCCCTACACTGCCCGAACACCACGGCACTGCCCTAAACCCTGAAACACCACCCCCAGCACGACCCCCTACACTGCCCGAACACCACTGCCTTGCCTAAACCCTGAAACACCACCCCTTTACGACCCCCTATACTGCCCGAACATCACTGCACTGCCCTAAACCCTGAAACACCACCCCCAGCATGACCCCCTACACTGCCTGAACACCACGGCACTGCTCTAAACCCTGAAACACCACCACGCACGAACCCTACACTGCCCGAACACAAATGCACTGCCCTAAACCCTGAAACACCACCCCCGCATGACCCCTACACTGCCCGAATACCACTGCACTGCTCTAAACCCTGAAACACCACCCCAGCAAGACCTCCTACACTGCCCGAACACCACTGCACTGCCCTAAACCCTGAAACACCACCCCCTGCATGACCCCCTACACTGCCGAACACCACAGCACTTCCCTAAACACTGAAACACCACCTTCAGCAGGACCACCTACACTGCCCGAACACCACTGCACTGCCTTAAACCCTAAAACACCATCCCCAGCTTGACCCCCTACAGTGCCCGAACACCACTGCACTGCCATAAACCCTGAAATACCAGCCTCTGCACAACCACCTACACAGCCCGAACACCACTGCAGTACCATAAACCTGAAACACCACCCCCAGCACGACCCCCTACACTGCCCGAACACCACTGCACTGTCTAAACCCTGAAACACCACTCCAAGCTACACCCCTACACTGCCCGAACACCTCTTCCCTAAACCCTGAAACACCACCCCCTGCAAGACCCCTACACTGCCTGAACACAACTGCTCTAAACCCTGAAACACCCCATGTCTGCACGACCCCCTACACTGCCCGAACACCACGGCACTGCCCTAAACTCTGAAATACCACCCCAGCAAGATCCCCTACACTGCCGGAACACCACTGCACTACCCTAAACCCTGAAACACCACACCCTGCACAACCCCCTACACTGCCCGAACATCACAGCACTGCATAAACCCTGAAACATCACCCATGTATGACCCCCTACACTGCCCGAACACCACTGCACTGCCCTAAACCCTGAAACACCAGCCTCTGCACGACCGCCTACACAGCCCGACAACCACTGCACCCACCTAAACCCTGAAACATCACCCCACAGCATGACCCCCTACACTGCCCGAACACCACTGCACTGCCTAAACTCTGAAACAATACCCCCAGCAAGACCCCCTACACTGCCTGAACACAACTGCATTGCCCTAAACCCTGAAACACCTACCCCAGCATGACCCCCTACACTGCCCGAGCACCACAGCACTGCCATAAATCCTGAAACACCAGCCTCTGCATGACCCCCTACACTGCCCGAACATCACTGCACTGCCCTAAACCCTGAAACTCTACCCCCAGCATGACCCCCTACACTGCCCGAACACCACTGCACTGCATAAACCCTGAAACACCACCCCTCTATGACCCCCAACACTGCCAGAAAACCACTTCACTGCCCTAAACCCTGAAACACCCCCCCAGCAAGACCCCTACACTGCCCGAACACCACTGCACTGCCCTAAACCCTGAAACACCAGCCCCAGCACGACCCCCTACACTGCCCAAACACCACTGCATTGCCCTAAATCCTGAAACACCAGCCCCAGCACGACCCCCTAGACTGCCCGAGCACCACAGCACTGCTATAAATCCTGAAACACCAGCCTCTGCATGACCCCTACACTGCCCGAACACCGCTGCACTGCCCTAAACCCTGAAACTCTACCCCCAGCATGACCCCCTACACTGCCCGAACACCACTGCACTTCATAAACCCTGAAACACCACCCCTGTATGAGCCCCAACACTCCCAGAACACCACTGCACTGCCCTAAACCCTGAAACACCACCCCCAGCAAGACCCCCTACACTTCCCGAACACCACTGCACTGCCCTAAACCCTGAAACACCAGCCCCAGCACGACCCCCTACACTGCCCGAAGACCACAGCACTGCCCTAAACCCTGAAACTCTACCCCCAGCATGACCCCCTACACTGCCAGAACACCACTGCACTGCATAAACCCTGAAACACCACCCCCAGCAAGACCCCCTACACTGCCCGAACACTACTGCACTGCCCTAAACCCTGAAACACCAGCCCCAGCACGACCCCCTACACTGCCCGAAGACCACAGAACTGCCTAAACTCTGAAACACCACCCCCAGCATGACCCCCTACAATGCCCAAACACCACTGCAGTGCTCTAAATCCTGAACCACCAGCCCCAGCATGACCCCCTACACTTCCCGAACACCACATCACTGCCCTAAACCCTGAAATACTAGCCTCTGCACGACCCCCTACACTGCCCGAACACCACAGCACTGCCCTAAACCCTGAAGCACCAGCCCTCGCATGAACCCCTACACTTCCCAAACACCACTGCGCCACTGCCCTAAACCCTGAAACACCACCCCGCATGACCCACTACACTTCCCGAACACCACTGCACTGCCCTTAACCCTGAAACACCACCCCCTGCACGACCCCTACACTTCCCGAACACCACTGCACTGCCTAAGCCCTGAAACACCACCCCTTGCACGACCCCCCACACTGTCCGATCACCACTGTACTGCCCTAAACCCTGAAACACCACTGCCTACACGACCCCCTACACTGCCCGAACACCACGGCACTGCCCTAAACCCTGAAACACCACCCCCAGCACGACCCCCTACACTGCCCGAACACCACTGCCTTGCCTAAACCCTGAAACACCACCCCTTTATGACCCCCTATACTGCCCGAACATCACTGCACTGCCCTAAACCCTGAAACACCACCCCCAGCATGACCCCCTACACTGCCTGAACACCACGGCACTGCTCTAAACCCTGAAACACCACCACGCACGAACCCTACACTGCTCGAACACAAATGCACTGCCCTAAACCCTGAAACACCACCCCCGCATGACCCCTACACTGCCCGAATACCACTGCACTGCTCTAAACCCTGAAACACCACCCCAGCAAGACCTCCTACACTGCCCGAACACCACTGCACTGCCCTAAACCCTGAAACACCACCCCCTGCATGACCCCCTACACTGCCGAACACCACAGCACTTCCCTAAACACTGAAACACCACCTTCAGCAGGACCACCTACACTGCCCGAACACCACTGCACTGCCTTAAACCCTAAAACACCATCCCCAGCTTGACCCCCTACACTGCCCGAACACCACTGCACTGCCATAAACCCTGAAATACCAGCCTCTGCACAACCACCTACACAGCCCGAACACCACTGCAGTACCATAAACCTGAAACACCACCCCCAGCACGACCCCCTACACTGCCCGAACACCACTGCACTGTCTAAACCCTGAAACACCATCCCTAGCAAGACCCCCTACACTGCCCAAACATCACTGCATTGCCCTAAACCCTGAAACACCAGCCCCAGCACAACCCCCTACACTGCCCGAAGATCATGGCATTACCCTAAATCCTGAAAAAACAGCCCCAGCACGACCCCCTACACTGCCCGAACACCCCAGCACTGCCCTAAACCCTGAAAAACCAACCTCTGCATGACCCCCTACACTGCCTGAACACCCCTGCTCTGCCTAAACCCTGAAACACCACCCCTGTATGACCCCCTACACTGCCCGAACAGCACTGCACTGACCTTAACCCTGAAACACCACCCCCTGCACGACCCCTACACTTCCCGAACACCACTGCACTGCCCTTAACCCTGAAACACCACCCCAAGCTATACCCCTACACTGCCCGAACACCACTTCCCTAAACCCTGAAACACCACCCCCTGCAAGACCCCCTACACTGCCTGAACACAACTGCTCTAAACCGTGAAACACCCCATGTCTGCACGACCCCCTATACTGCCCGAACACCACGGCACTGCCCTAAACCCTGAAACACCACCCCCCAGCACGAACCCCTACACTGACCGAACACCACTGCCTTGCCTAAACCCTGAAACACCACCCCTTTATGACCCCCTATACTGCCCGAACACCACTGCACTGCTCTAAACCCTGAAACACCACCCCCAGCACGACCCCCTACACTGCCTGAACACCACTGCACTGCCCTAAACCCTGAAACACCACCCCGTACGACCCCTACATTGCCCGGAAACAAATGCACTGCCCTAAACCCTGAAACACCCCCCCCACATGACCCCTACACTGCCCGAACACTACTGCACTGCTCTAAACCCTGAAACACCAACCCAGCAAGACCCCCTACACTGCCCGAACACCACTGAACTGCCCTAAACCCTGAAACACCACCCCCTGCACGACCACCTACACTGCCCGAACACCACTGCACTGCCCTAAACACTAAAACACCACCTTCAGCAGGACCACCTACACTGCCCGAACACCACTGCACTGCCTTAAACCCTAAAACACCAACCCTAACTCGGCACCCTATACTGCCCGAACACCACTGCACTGCCCTAAACCCTGAAACACCACCCCAAGCTATACCCTTACACTGCCCGAACACCACTTCCCTAAACCCTGAAACACCACCCCCTGCAAGACCCCCTACACTGCCTTAACACAACTGCTCTAAACCCTGAAACACCACCCCCTGCAAGAACCCCTACACTGCCCGAACACCACTGCCCCACTGCCCGAAACCTTGAAACACCACCCCCAGCACGACCCCCTACACTGCCCGAAAACAACAGCACTTCCCTAAACACTGAAACACCAACCCGACAAGACCCCCTATACTGCCCGAACACCACTGCTCTGCCCTAAACCCAGAAACACCACCCCCGAGCAAAACCCCCTACACCGCCCAAACACCACTGAACTGCCCAAAACCCTGAAACACCACCCCCGGCACAACACCCTGCACTGCCCAACCACCACTGCACTACCCTAAACCCTAAAATACCACCCCCTGCATGACCCCCTACACTGCCCGAACACCACTGCACTGCCCTAAACCCTGAAACACCACCCCCAGCACGACCCCCACACTGCCCGATCACCACTGCACTGCCTTAAACCCTGAAACACCAGCTCCTGCACGACCCTACACTGCCCGAACAACACTGCACTGCCATAAACCCTGAAACACCAGCCCCAGCACGACCCTTACACTGCCCAAACACCACTGCACTGCCCTAAACCCTGAAACACCAACCCTACAAGACCCCTATACTGCCCGAACACCACTGCTCTGCCCTAAACCCTGAAACACCACCACCCGAGCAAAACCCCCTACACTGCACAACCACCACTGCACTACCCTAAACCCTGAAATACCACCCCCTGCATGACCCCCTACACTGCCCCAACACCACTGCACTTCCCTAAACCCTGAAACACCATCCCCAGCAAGACCCCCTTCACTGCCCGAACACACCTGCACTGCCCTAAACCCCGAAACACTAGTCCCAGCACTACCCCCTACACTGCCCGAACACCACAGCACTGCCCTAAACCCTGAAACACCAGCCTCTGCACAACCCCCTACACTGTGCGAACAACACTGCACTGCCCAAACCCTCAAACACCACCCTCCAGGACGACCCCCTACACTGCCCGAACACCACTGCACTGCCTAAATCCTGAAAAACCACCCCTGTATGACCCCCTACACTGCCCGAACACCACTGCACTACCCTAAACCCTGAAACACCACCCCAGCAAGACCCCCTACACTGCCCAAACACCACTGCACTGCTCTAAACTCTAAAACACCACCCCCAGGAAGACCCACTACACTGCCCGAACATCACTGCACTGCCCTAAACCCTGAAACACAACCCCCTGCACAACCCCCTAGACTGCCCGAACACCACTGCCCTAACCCCTGAAACACCACCCCAGCACGACCCCCTACACTGCCAGAACACCACTGCACTGCCCTAAACCCCGAAACACTAGTCCCAGCACTACACCCTACACTGCCCGAACACCACAGCACTGCCCTAAACCCTGAAACACCAGTGTTAGAATGGGGAACCTCTGGTTGGCACAGGTAGGTACTTGCGACAAGCAGTGGTCCCTTCTTCTATTCAGGGCGAGAGAATTACCCCTTCAGAACAACCCCTGCTCACCCTATAGGTAGTGTGGCGCGAGCAGTCAGGGCTAAACTTCAGGGCGCTAGTCAGTTAAGCATTTATGATCACACACAGTAAACCACAATGATCCCCCACAAACGGACACCAGGCGTAAGTTGTATCAAAAATACGGATGCTTTATATAAAAGATTCTTTGTTACGCAGGCATGTACAAGACCATCAATAACGGTTGCGAAATGGAAGCCACAAGATGATAAGTAGGCACTGTTCTTGTCTTTGGTAACTTATTCGATCACGAGCGCTTCACAGGGCTCGGTTGAGTTGGTCCAGTCACGATGATGCGCAGCGTACCCGGGATACAGTGATACGGGGAAATCAGAACGTTGCGGACCCCGAGTCCGATAGAGAGTTCACTGTACCTGGGAACGTGCGATGTGCTTGGACGAGTCTTCAGGAGAGATGCAGGTTCTGCACCTCGTGGGTCTTCCGGATCTAGAATTCAGCGGGCGGCTTTCGGTAGACAGGTGCGGCCCAGGGCCTCCGACACGGACTGTGCGGGTGGTCACTGCGGAGGGCGGCACGGTCAGACTCAGGCTGGGAGGTGAAGCGGGGCGGCCGGATACGTTACGACGTACGGGCGGCCGTCCGAGGCTGGATTTCACTTCCCCACTAGAAATCCGGCGGGAGGGCGAAAGGGCACCAAGCGCGCTCCAGTAGCAGGCAGGTGACAGGGAAGCGGGACGGCCAGACTCGATGGGTCCAGAGTGACTCAGGTAGAGCGGGGCTCTCGGCGAGTGGAGGCGGCCAGGCTTCTGGGTGTCACGGCCCTAGGAGGGATGCGAAGGTGCGCAGGGCACTCCGGCGGGAGAAAGCACACGGCTCGAATTCTCAGACGAGCGGAGACACGGTGAACCCACTGGTCCTGGGGTTCAGTTCAGGGGGCAAGCTCTTCTTCCAAGCCCTTGGAGATAGTTGAAGAACAAAGTGCAAAGTCTCTTTCAGTCTTTTCCTCTCCTTCCTCAGCAAGGCACCTACTGCAGGCCAATCCCTCAGGTCAGGGAAAGTTACTCCTCCTTCAGCTTCTTCCAGGTCCTTCTAGTCGGGCAGAGTTCCTTCGTGGTTCAATCTGGATCTGATTTCTTAGGAGCCAGGATCCTACTTTTATACAGGGATTCTTTTGTTCTTTAGCGCCAGGGGGCCTGGGCCTGGCCCAGTCCAGTTTTGGAGCACTCTGTTGTGGTGACTCGGCTTGTTCCTTTCAGCAGCAGGGCAGAGACATCAGCTGCTCCACAGGGGGCGGCGCCGGCTTTGTGGTGGCAGAGCACAGGTCTATTCAAGAGTCAGGGTGCACTCCTCCCACCCATCCTAGTGTAATCTCTCTACCCACCACCTGGCAGCCAACCTGTCTCCTGGAATCCCCCCAGCCCTGCTCCTGTACTGTTGCTAGGCAGAACACACACACACACAGCAGAGGCGGACTGAGATGGTTAGGCACACAAAGGCTAACTTTCTAAAAGTAGCATTTGCAAACCCAGGATATTAAAATAACCTTTACTAAAAGATGTACTTTATTACCCCGAGTTCAGGCATACTAGACATGACCTTCTACCATGCTCTCTGAGTCCACTGGGGTCACAGTGTGTAGCGATCCCAGCAGCCCATTCTGGCCTATGGAGAGCAGGTAGCCTTCAATAGTGAAAAACGAAAATGGCTGTAATTCACTACTAAGACATGCCTCACACATCAGGGCATGTCCTACCTTATACCTACAATGCACCCTGCGCTTAGGCCTACCAGAGGGGTGACTAACATGTAGTTAAGGGAAGGTTTAGAGACTGGTAAGTGGGGACACTTGCTCAGTCAGCGCGACGGTACCAGACCGCGCGCAGGTTCTGCAGTGGCAGACCCTAGACACATTTTACCCCGCTGCTTCGGTGGGTGGCACAACCAGTGCTGCAAGCCCACTAGCAGCATTTGGATATACAAGCCCTTGGCACCCCTGGTGCACTCTACTAGGGACTGATAGTAAACCAAATAAACCAAACGTGGAAGTCAATTCACATGATACATTTTACCATAGGGAGCACTTGCACTGTGGCACTGGATGGCAGTGGCACAGTGCCCTGAGCAGCTAACACCAACACAAAAACACATTGAGGCACAGACAAAAATGGAAGGGTGACCCACGCCAATGGTGCCAGGTCTAACAACCAGCCTCTGCACAACCCACTACACTGCGCGAACAACACTGCACTGCCCTAAACCCTCAAACACCACCCTCCAGGACGACCTCCTACACTGCCCGAGCACCACTGCACTGCCTAAATCGTGAAAAACCACCCCTGTATGACCCCCTACACTGCCCGAACACCACTGCACTACCCTAAACCCTGAAACACCACCCCAGCAAGACCCCCTACACTGCCCAAACACCACTGCACTGCTCTAAAATCTAAAACACCACCCCCAGGAAGACCCACTACACTGCCCGAACATCACTGCACTGCCCTAAACCCTGAAACACAACCCCCTGCACAACCCCCTAGACTGCCCAAACACCACTGCCCTAACCCCTGAAACACCACCCCCTGCAAGACCCCCTACACTGCCTGAACAGCACTGCCCTAAACACCGAAACACCACCTCCTGCAAGACCCCCTACACGGCCCATACACCACTGCACCACTGCCCTAAACCCTGAAACACCACCCCCAGCAAGACCCCCTACACTGCCCGAACACCAATGCACTGCCATAATCCATGAAACGCCACCCCCAGCACGACGCCCTACACTGCCCAAACACCACAGCTAGGCCCTAAACCCTGAAACACCACCCCCAGCAAGACCCCCTACACTGCCCGAACACCACTGCTCTGCCCTAAACCCTGAAACACCACTCCCAGCAAGACCCTCTACACTGCCCGAACACCACTGCACTGCCCTAAACCCTGAAACACCACCCTCGGCACAACCCCCTATACAGCCAAAACACCACTGCTCTGCCCTAAACCCTGAAACACCACCCCCAGCACGACCGCTACACTGTCCGAACACCACTGTTCTGCCCAAAACCCTGAAACACCAGCCCCACCACGACCCTACACTGCCCGAACAACACTGCACTGCCATAAACCCTGAAACACCAGACCCAGCACGACCCCCTACACTGCCCAAACACCACTGCACTGCCCTAAATCCTGAAATACCAGCCCCAGCATGACCCCCTACATTGCCCGAACACCACTGCACTGCCCTAAATCCTGAAACACCAGCCCCAGTACGACCCCCTACACTGCCCGAACACCACAGCACTGCCCTAAACCCTGAAACACAAGCCTCTGCATGACCCCCTACACTGCCCGAACACCACAGCACTGCCCTAAACCCTGAAACACCAGCCCTCGCATGACCCCCTATAGTTCCCGAACACCACAGCACAGCACTGCCCTAAACCCTGAAACACCACCCCCCGCATGACCTACTACACTTCCCGAAAACCACTGCACTGCCCTAAACCCTGATACACCACACCCCAACACGACCCCCTACACTGCCCAAACACCACTGCACTGCCCTAAACCCTGAAACACCACCCCCTGAACGACCACCTACACTGCCCGAACACCACTGCACTGCATAAACCCTGAAACACCACCCCCTGCACGGCCCCCTACACTGCCCGATCACCACTGCACTGCCCTAAACCCTGAAACTCCACCGCCTGCATGACCCCCTACACTGCCTGAACACCACTGCACTGCCCTAAACCCTGAAACACCACCCCCAGCATGACCCCCTACACTGCCCGTACACCACTGCACTGCCCTAAACCCTGAAACACCACCCCCTGCACGACCCCCTACACTGCCCAAACACAACTGCATTGCCCTACACCCTAAAACTCCACCTTCAGCACGACCCCCTACACTACCCGAACACCACTGCACTGCTTTAAATCCTAAAACACCACCCCCAGCTAGACCCCCTACATTACCCAAACAGCCTACTAGAAGAACCAGATGACCTACGCAAGGGATCACAGTCACAGCCCTTGCTGCCACACTCCCCAGTACAAGTCCGTAGAGAAAATGTAATCACCAGATCAGTTTTTTACAATCTCTGTTTCTGCTTTTCCAAATGTTAGCATGTATGAATGAGATGTCTGTATAAGCTCTGGAAGTCACGCCGGATGCGTGTGCTCGTATTTTGGGGAAAATGTAAGACCATTTCTACTAAGATATGGGGCATACACTTACATTGAACTTGCCAATAATACCCATGTTAACAATCATACTGGCACACTTTCATGCATACCAACATATATGTAGGCGCCAGCGCGACAGACCAACACTTTTACGCCTAACTATGCAGCAGGGGTCAGAGTTGATACACATCAGAGGAGTGCAGTCTGATGTGAGCAAAGCTCTAGTGGTGCACATCAGAGCAGTGCAGTCTGATGTGTAGAATGCTCCAGTGATGCACATCAGAGCAGTGCAGTCTGACGTGTGCACTGCTCCAGTGATGCACCTCAAAGGAGTGCAGTATGATGTGTGCAAAGCTTTAGTGATTCACGTAAAAGCACTGCAGGCTGACGTGCTCAAAGCTCTAGTGATGAGCATCAGAGCAGTGCAGGCTGATGTGAGCAACGCTCTAGTGATGCACATCAGAGCAGTGCAGGCTGATGTGAGCAAAGCTCTAATGATTCACGTAAAAGCAGTGAAGGCTGATGTGAGCAAAGCTCTAGTGATGCACATCAGAGCACTGCAGGCTGATGTGAGCAAAGCTCTAGTGATGCACATCAGAGGAGTGCAGTCTGATGTGTACAATGCTCCAGTGAAGCACATCAGAGCAGTGCAGTCTGATGTGTACAATGCTCTAGTGATGCACATCAGAGCAGTGGAGTCTGATGTGTACAATGCTCGAGTGATGCACATCAGAGGAGTGCAGTCTGATGCCCGCAAAGCTCTAGTGATGCACATCAGAGGAGTGCAGTCTGATGTGTTCAATGCTCCAGTGAAGCACATCAGAGCAGTGCAGTCTGATGTGTACAATGATCAAGTGATGCACATCAGAGGAGTGCAGTCTGATGCGTACAAAGCTCTAGTGATGCACATCAAAGGAGGGCAGTCTGATGTGCCCAAAGCTCTAGTTATGCACATCAGAGGAGTGCAGTCTGATGTGTGCAATGCTCGAGTGATGCACATCAGAGGAGTGCAGTCTAATGTGAGCAAAGCTCTAGTGATCCACATCAGAGCAGTGCAGTCTGATGTGCCCAAAGCTCTAGTGATGCACATCAGAGGAGTGCAGTCTGATGTGAGCAAAGCTCTAGTGATGCACATCAGAGGAGTGCAGTCTGATGTGCGTAAAGGTCTAGTGATGCACATCAGGAGTGCAGTCTGACATGCTCAAAGTTCTAGTAATGCACATCAGAGGAGTGCAGTCTGATGTGCTCAAAGCTCTAGTGATGCACATCAGACCAGCACTCGTTATTGTAGTTCAGGGGCGCACTGATTGTGGTAACTAGTAGCTTCACTGACATAACTCCTGGGAGCACAGGGTTCTGAGTATCAGGTGTAAACTGGGTGTAATGCATGAGGTTATCACAAGATATTTTGGGTCATATTTATGAAAGAGGTGTGTCACTCTTGCACCACGCAACAAGGTGCAAATGCGACACAACTCCTAAGGCAGAATTAACAAGCCAGGCAACGCCACGTTGAGTGGCCACGTTAGATCAACGCAACGCACCACAAGTTGCTGCCGTGCATTACTCTGCGGCAAGGAAGGCATTCCATGAGTAGAGTGTGGTTGTTACCATCCATCCACCCATGGATTTTGGCTCTTCCCCAGATTTCCCATCACTGGTAGACCTGGGAATGCGTCAAAAACCTTAGCCTCCCTAGGTGGGGCGTAGCGACAATAAATATCTTTATTTCTCCATGTTGTTTCCTCTTTCTGTGTGTGTGGCACTCTGCGGCACACATAGAAAGAGGAACACCTCAGGGCACTGTGTTTGTGCAGGAAGCTGTCCCTGCATGTGAGAGAGGGTAGATTTTATATCATAGGGGGCCCCAGGCCCGTTCTGTCCACACCTGAGGTATGAGACCCTTGTCCTTGCCCTGCCAGCCTATTTTATAGGCCGTATTAAATTGACCAGCGGGTCCTGTGTTACTATATAACAAATACCCAGGGGCATCCTTACCACTCAGCCAGCATAAAACCCCTGTGTAGGCCCTTCTGTTCCATATGTAGGCCTCTTTGTTAAATTGACCATAGTTCTGCCATTTTTCTGTATAGCAGGCTGAAGGCAGGTCTGACCCAAATCATATCCAGCTCCTCTTTCTGTGAGGCCTCCAGCTCCAAACTAAGAGCCCCCACCTTACCCGTGTGCTAAGTTCACTGTCACAAAGTTCAACATCCCCCTGGTCTTTCGACATACAATGGGCTGCATCCTGGGCTAGTACATATTTTAAGGAAGTAGCCACCGCAGATGTGTCAAGCTAAAGAAAACAGGAAATGTATACATGTATATATAGAATTCCCGTACAATACCCATTTTTCAGGTTGCACATGCAATTTACGGCAGGCGCCTTGCCTGAGATATGAGCTTTCACCTAGCTCACGTACCACAGTTACTGGAAAGGGCGTCACCATGTATGGTAAAATATTAGAACCATACTATAAGTGACGAGGTAGAAGTGGCGTGAGATGACGTTATAGTAGGCGCCTCTCATAGCCTAAAAATCATATAAAAGGGGAGCTCACACAATCCTCGGCGGACTACCTCGCTGTCTGTATGTAGGTAACAGGTGGTGTAGGTTTTTCCCCAAGAGCTAAGAGCTCTTGTCTTGTCTTGCTTAAAGTGTCTTGCTCTGCTTTGCTTAAAGTATCATGTTCTATTTTACCTATATGAAATGTTCTCTTCACTTTTGCATTTAAAATGTTTTGTATGGTAATTGCAGGATTGCTCACTCTTGGGTAAACGTGAGTGTTCCTAGGTATTTTACATTCTGAGAACATTTTCCTTGATGTAACTTGTGTTTCTCATAATGCATTTATAAATGTGTCTTTGAGGTTTAGTCTCTCTCTCTCTGACAGTAAAATAGTTTTAATATGGAAATACCAACTAATCATGTGAGTATCTGGATTCTGGATTTTGTATTTTTATGCCTTTGTCTTGCAGTTTCTTGAAGTTGCGCCTTCAAAATAAATCTGTTAAACTTTCAGCCTCGGTTTCCATGGCTCACATATCTGTTTCCTTCATTTTTAGAGCGAACGTTCCCAGACACCCCGGCTCAAATTAAGGTGCCCCTTTTGTCCCTAACTCACTCCCTCGCTCACTCGGTGAAGGCTGCCGGGGCTCTGTGCACAGCCCCCTGCCCTCTTGACCCTTAATAAATCTTCCCTCCAACACATGTACAACAACTATCCTGCTTAGAACACAGGAGCCCTTGCATCATAGCGAGGGGGGCCTGCGTTGGCGCTAGGCAGCACATTGTGCAGGAATGGGCCATACAATGTTCAGTATGGTGCAGTGCTGCCCTTTCCCTGTCACGCAGCGCAGCAAGGGCACTCGCTGTTCTGCACTGTGCTGTGTGATACTTTGACAAATGTGCCCCGTGTATCTGGGCAGAGTTAGGTGCTGTAGACTCAGAGGCAAGGGCTGTGTGCATTACAGCTGCACGCAGTGATATGGAGTGTGGGGACAGTACGGTGCACACTGGAGTGCACACTGCACACAGCTGTGGGCACAGTGTAATCCCCAGAGGTATCAGCTCGATGCACCTATAGCTCGCTCACTTTGGCTTCACTGTTTTCTTTGAATTCTACGACATGCACTATTTTCTCAATATAAATGTAAAGGAAGAATATATCAGGACTAGATAAACTACTAATGCGCGGCCCTTCACAAAACAAGCGCATTTCTTGCAGGTAAATATCCTCTTCAAAAAGTCAATAGAACCCCATAAAAATCTAATTTATAAAATGACAAAAGGCATCGACCACACATCGACATCTGCATGCTTGCAAGAAGCCGCGTGACGTGCACTGGGGATGCCAGGACTGGCGGATCCATGCTCAGACCGGTCAAGGGAAAACTCTAACTTCCGGGATGCAGAATGCAGGCCCTTGAAAGCAGAGCTCGCCGAAGGCCGCGCACGAGGCATGGGCCGCGCGCCAGCGGAGCTCATGGATGGACGGGAAGTACAGAAAACACGCTTTCGCCTCAATATGGTTAAAAGGAGAGTGAGACACAGAAACGACTCTTGAACGCGTAATAAAGACTAGAAGGAGCTGCTGCAGATGTGGACAGGTGGGGATCGACTCGGGGTGCGTCACATCCTGAAATAACAATGAACATTCGTGCAAGTTCAGAATCTTCAACGTCCTTTCAGACAAAGGGAAAATACGTCTGTTATGCGATCCAGGTAAACATTATTTAACAAAACTGTGAGTTTCTCCTAAATATTTCTTATTTTCAAAATGCTTACCTGTTACAAACTCCCACGCAAGAGTAAGGGGAAGACCCCATAACACGTTGTCGGCTTCAGTCAATTTCAAAAGGGCGAAATATTTATGAGTGTTAATTAATAGAATTTTGCACACCCCTATTCTGTCCAGATATTTCCACGGATCGATGACCGTGTGGTTATCTTTCTCTCCGAAAGAGTCGAGGTCTCCCGGGGCCTGCTCCCACTGTGGGGGGAAATCATTTTCTGATGCTGGGTCCGAGGCTTCTGCGGCGCTCTTGAAAATCAAAGCACAGAGCACAGCCAGCCTCAGCCCCGGCGGTGCCATCCTGCGTACAAGCCTTGTAGGCACTGCCAGGGCCTGCGAGACAGCGGCTTTTATTGACTGCACTCTGGCTCGGCCTCAGACACGTCATCATATTCAGCATTTACAGCGGTGGACGTGGAGGTATCAGACCTGCCAAATCATCATACGGTGCCAGGTGTGACGTAAGGCCCCCTTTGCACGCTCTCCCGGATGTGACATCAGACCAGCCAACTAATACAGTGCCACGTGCGACGTAATGCCATCTTACAATGATTTCGCGCCTATGACATCAGACCTGTCAACAGAGGCGTAGCTAGAGCTTGTGGCGCCCGGGGCTATCCTTCAGATTGCCCCCCCCCTGGGGGGGTGCTGGGGAAAAAGGACGGCGAGCACCTGAAAGAGGTCCGAGAGACACGTAGTATCACCGCTAATAGTTACCTGGATCATGCAAGTTACATGAAAATACATGACACGGCCCAGGGCTAGACAGCCCCTGTCCCCAAAATAGTGCTACCTGTGCCGGAACGCCCCCACCTAACTGCGCCGCCGAAGGAAAAGCAGAAGGAAACCCAAAACTTACATCAGTTCTACCTACCCTCTTTGTGACATCTCACTCATAACATCACAGCTTGTGCAGGACCCTTGTTCCCTGTCCCCTATCTGCCCCGTCCATGACCTCAGCAATATCTGTAGACTGGTCCACCACACTGGGTTTGACCATTATTCCCCTGGCAGCACCTTCAGGATACTACAGGTGAGTCCTTTGCACCTGATCACTAGACTAACTTGAGTTCTGCAGTTGGGGCAGTACCAGGCCGGATGAGGGGGAAGAGGGTTGGGAGGGGCAGTAAGTTCAAAACAAAGCTGTAAGGATAAAATATGTTTATTCTGTCTCAAGTTACGATTGTCTTCACCTTCAGGTAACAGCATATAAAATAAAGTCACACTGTATGTTTAAAGATAAATCCAAGTTAAAGTAATCGGTAGGAACAGCATTTGTTTGCATTATGGTATTTTATTGATTAATTCAGTCACTACAGATGAGTGTAACCAGACAGTAAAGGAACAGATTCCTAGTGGTGGTGGGTAAGGAATAGTGGTTAACGACTTCTGTATTTAAAGTGCTACGATGTCCCAGCCTATGAATTAAAGCACAATGAATATGCAACTCATTATTTTAACACAGTATAAAATGTTTTTGAAGTGTCACATTTCGCTGTGGAATGTCTTTCATAAGTCACTGCATCAATGGAAATGTCACATTAGCAATGCGAATACTTGACAGCTATGATATTACCCACCTGCGCTACCTCACACAAATGAAACCTGCAACTAGATGAAACTCCCATCTCTCTTTAGCAGGTAAATTAATCACCAGAGTTTACTTGACACTGTGTGTTGCCCGAAAACTGCTCAATATACAAGGAACATTGGGGCATATTAGCAAGGGCTGGTGATAAAATTATCGCCGCTTTAGCGTGCGTTTTTGGGCGAAAAGCAGCGATAATTATATCGCAATATCATCAGGGACACGCTAGCGCGTGTTTCCTTGATGTAGAGCCCGTTTTTTCACAGCCTCGCCTCGCATCGCTAATGAGATGCAAAAGAGGCGTGGCTGTGAAAACAACACATGTTAATATCGTGAGGGCAGCTTCGCGATATTAACAAGGAGGTGCAGAGATAAAAAAAATCGTGCTACCTCAGCCTTAACTCAGGAATTTAACACCTGTTAAATTCCTGACTAAGGCATACTTTTAATGGGAGATGGATTATGCTGATGGGACCACAGGGTCCTATCAGCAATGTTATCGCTGTGTTCAATGGAACATCGCTGGAAAACCAGCGATGTTCCATTGAAAACACCGCTATCGCTGAAATATTATCACCATAGCGCTATGCGTTGTAAATATAGCGTTATCATGGCGAAAATATTCAGCGATAGCTGGCGATAATTTTTCTATCGCTATGAAAGGCCAGGGATAATTATTGCTGGCCGTTGATAATATGCCCCATTGTAGTACTTTTAACACCTCTGTACTGCTACAAAACTGCGAAACATAAGTTCCATAAGAGAAGAGTATTTTGAGTGACATTTCAATAACAATGAGTGACACCTTCACAAGAGTAACATTAAGCAATGAAGACGAGGGAAACACGTTGGAGTTGAATAAAAGAATCCAACATAAATGACTAGAAATGTTCTTTTGTGTAAGAGCTAACTTGACTCCAACCGTAATAAAAATCATTAACCCTGAGAGGTCCACGCCCACCCCTCCCCCAGTTGGGGAACCTCTATCTGCCCAAGGCACAGATCACACCATGACACCCACATGCAGTCAAAGCTACACTAGGCTCTATTGGCTTAGGTGACACAGTGTGACTCAGAAACCCCGAGCGGCCTAATACGATTTTAGTGCGGCTGTATGTGCAGTGGCGCGTCTCGTGAAAATGAGTGATTCAACGGACACAGGCTGTGAGTGACTGCAAAACTACATCTTGTAACAGAGCAGGCAGCTGAAGATAATCATGACTGCGCACTAGGCGCTGCTAGTTTAAAAGGCAAGCACATCTTTAATTTTATTAAAAACTAGCAGAGTGAGATATACAATTACCTCACTCAAGGAGAGCGGCAATTTGGCACGGCCCGGTCCCCTCGTGGCCCCTCTGACTCCCGGGGCAAACCAATGCGGTCCGGGCCTGATTCAGGTACAGCAGCAAAGCTGCTCAACGGTGTGCCCTGGGCTGAGGAGGCCGCTCCGATCCTTGGGGTCGGGTCGGGTGGGTCCGGTTGCAGAAACACATTTTTGAAAAAAATTCCTTCGTTGTGAGGCGCGCTCATTGCCCCTGGAGCCTCCCACAACTTCATTCTCACTCAGGCACTGCAGACACCCATTGAGGCCGCATCGGGCAGCAGCAGGAAGACATGTGACGTGCGGTGCTGCTGCACAGTGCTTGCACTTCAAAATGCGGCCGCAGCAACGGGCCACTGCAGCGTGGCGGCCGCCCTCCAAATAGTGCCGCGTGGGGCGGACTGCCTCCACCGCCCCCCCACCCCAGCTATACCGCTGGAACTTCTGCCAAGAGACAGGAGAACCCGGATATAGTCCAGCACGGTTGGAAAAATTCTGAAGTGATACATCAAAGCCTAATAGTACAAAATTGAAAAGTGGTGTGTTCCAGGAATTGGCTCAAGAGAAAATAATTACCTGCTAGTTAATTGCTGTGGGCAATCTATGAACGTTATAGGCAAATATCTAGGGAATGGCATACCTGCTCACTAGTGTGGTAAACCTCCCTGGGGGTGGGAGTGCGGGTGAGAGTACCAAGGCGAGTAGAGAAATCCCAAGTGGTCCTTTTGAGAGGAGCCCAAAATGCAAGGAGTAAATATATAAGTACAAAGGATTAAAAGCATTAGTGCACTAGCGCTGTTACTGCAACCAGGGGGGTCACAGGATGAAGCATGAATCCTCTGATTTGTAGCCGTAAATTACTCACAAAAGACAGGTAGCAGAGAGCGGCGGGGCTAAGGATTGCCAGCCAGGTCCACAACTTAAAGACATGAAAAAGTACCCATTTACAACATTAAAATGTGTCTGGAGCGCTCTCCTTTGAGGTGCACAAGTATTGAGATCATGAACGTGAACATCTTCTATGGAGAAGCACCAGTGCATGAGTTTTATCCTCCTGAGCCGTAAATTAATTACAAACGGCCTCCAACAGAGTGCGTTGGAGCCGAGAGTCTACAGTGAGTTCCATGACTTTAGGAGAAGAAAAGGAAATGGCTTTTGGCCTACGAGGCGGTACCCGCGCGGCGTAATACTATAAGATCAATGGAGAAGCGGGCGCGCAGCGTTCGCGCGCAGCGGGAGCACCGTGGGCGCGCCGGAGGTGCGCCAGAGGTAAGCCCGTTTGCGCCCGTTCGCGTCCCGGTAGCTCCCGGCTCCAGAGACCCAATGAGGACACACTTAGTGTATTCTTGAGAAGAACTGTGTGCTCTGAATCACCCCTCGGCCTTACATAAAGATTCTGCCGTGTGGCCACCGTCTTCGCCCCCCATCTCCTGTGGTCTTCTTAATGTCCGCTCCCTTGTAAAGCACTTTGACGAAATCTCTTTGTTGATTGAGTCAGCTAATTTGGATATCTTATTCCTGACAGAGACCTGGACTACATCAGAGAGTGGAGCAGAGTTGGCCTGGGCCTGTCCTCCAGGATATTTCATCAGACATATCCCTCGAACTACGGGTAGAGGTGGCGGAGTGGGGTTTATTTGTAAAGACACACTTGCCCTTTCACAGTTTACAGTTAAACAGGTGGTGGGCTTTGAACTTCTGGGATTTTCCTTATTGGCTCAGGGTGGCACAGTTTTTTCTGGTCTTTTGTGTTACAGACCTCCCTCCGGTATAGCCCCTTCCTTTCAGCAATTTATTGACCTTGTGTACAATTTATCCAACTCACATTCCAACTTTATGGTGCTGGGTGATTTTAATTTACGACCATTAGGCCCACAAGACCTAGCCTACAGGGAAATTTGCCAAGCATGCAATAACATACAGCTGGAACAGCTTGTGCAATGTCCCACACATGTGAGGGGGAATTTCTTGGACCTGGTCTTTGCTGATAAAAAATTTGTCGTCATTAATGAAGTCCTGGATCAATGCTGGACTGATCATGCTCTGATCCTCATGTCTATTTTTGTGGCTGGACTGCAGCGCAGTGACAGTTCGGCTGGGTATAAATTTAGTAGACAGTGGTCCCGTCTACTAAGGGGGTCAAATTTACCTTCTCTGCTGCCTACAACCTTTGAGGCGCAGGAAACGGTGGATAAAAGCTATACTACCCTGTGCAAACAGATTGTAACATCTCTGGATGTACTGATCCCTTTAAAAAGGGTGAAGAACAAGCCTCGGAGAACCAATGCTTGGTTCACCAGTGATCTCAGCCAACAGAAACTCCGCTGTAAACAGGCGGAACGTGCCTGGAGGAGAGGGTATGCAGACTCAGATCGTGTACAATAAAGACAGGCCCTGCGGGAATACAAAGACCATCTAAAGTTGGCTAAGGCGAAGTTCCTGGAAGATTCTTTGATTAAAGCCACTAATAAATCGCAGACCCTCTTTAAGCTGGTTGACAACTTGGCAAATCCGGCTTCTGCAGCCCCAGTTACCACACCATCTCAGGAACTGTGTGATTCATTGGCCTCTGCATTCGAGGAAAAAATCAGACTCATCTTGAGTGGCCTCTCGACCCCGAGCCATGTGGCCCTGATGGAGTCCTCCCTGCGGAAACCCCCTCACCCTTCGGGTGTTGAGGAGGTTAAGGGTGAACAACAATTACTATCTTGTTTTCCCATCCCGTCCTTGGAGGAATTCTGCATAGTGGCTAATGGTGTGTCGTCGGGTTCCCCATTGGACCCCCTGCCACATAGGATATGGAAGGCCTTTCAGATAGAGTTGCTACCTCCGCTGTTTACCATCTGCTGTCAGTCTCTGACCTCAGCCACGGTTCCGGATAGTTGGAAGCTTGCAATTGTGACACCGTTGCTAAAAAAGCCTCTCTGGACCCGCTTTGCCCTGCCAGCTATAGACCTATATCGCTGCTTCCATTCCCCATAAAAATTCTAGAGAAGTTGGTCACAAGAACTCTATCAAACTTCCTGGAATCCAACGCCTGTTTGGATGCTGCCCAGTTTGGTTTCAGGCCGGCGCATGGGACCGAGACCGCCCTGATCACCGTGCTTGACGATCTGCGAACGCGCGTCGCTATGGGTAAGGCAGCATTTTTGGTGCTGCTGGACATGTCGGCGGCGTTCGACACGGTGGATCACGCTGTCCTGCTGGATCGTCTCAAGGGGGCAGGCGTGGGTGGTCTGGTGCTGGGCTGGCTTGAATCCTACCTGGAAAATAGGCAGCAAGCAGTGGCTTTACCACCTTTTCGGTCAGATACACGTCAGGTGAAGCAGGGTGTACCACAGGGGTCTGCGATCAGCCCGATCCTCTTCAACCTATACCTCCGGCCCCTAATCAGTTTGATAAAATCTTTCGGCATCTCGGTTATCAATTATGCAGATGATACACAACTGATTTTTTCTTTTGAGGGAAAGGAGGCGGTTTCGAGGGACACTTTCCATCAGTGTATGTCGGAAACAGCAGAATGGCTCAGATTCAACTCACTCCAATTCAATGGGGCAAAGACTGAAGTGCTTCATTGTTCATTGGATCAGCCATCCCGTACGTTACCAGAAGGCTTCTGGCCAGCTTCTATCTTAGGTACGGTGACAGCGGCGGAGTCGGCCCGTAACCTGGGGATTGTGTTCGAGCCGGGGCTGCAACTTAATGCCGCGGTGAATAAGACCATAGCTACGTGCATGGGCCTGCTTCGAGCTCTACGCAAAATCTTGCCGTTGCTCCCCCCACAGGCTCGAATTGAGGTGGTGCGCAGTACTATACTCAGTAGGTTAGACTACTGTAACGCACTTCTTCTGGGGGCACCTAAGTCCTTAGTAGGTAGGCTGCAGAGGGTTCAAAACATGGCCGCCAAACTGGCTTTAGATCGACCTCGCTCTGCATCTTCTTCAGAAGCTTTGTCTGACCTCCATTGGCTGCCTGTTCAGCAGCGTATTCTCTTTAAAGCTGCCTGTGTTGTGTTCAGAGCGCTGCATGGGCTGGGACCGCTGCCACTTCAACACCTTTTTTCGTGGTACCAGGCTGCTAGACCTCTAAGATCCTCCTCGGCTTTTTTGACCATAGTCCCTAAATTTGTTAGAGTGAGGATGGGTGGTCGTGCCTTTGGTTTTACAGCAGCTAAGCTGTGGAATTCTCTCCCTCTGTTGCTCAGGAGTAAGCAAGAATTCCCCTCCTTTAAAAGGGAGCTAAAGACCTATCTCTTTCCAAAATAATGTAGTGTATCGGATCTGATGACTCACCTATGGTCCAGCACCAGGATACCCTTGGGGTGACAGTCGCGCTCAACAAGAATCTAATACATAATACATACATACCTGGCTAGCAAGCATTAGAGAATACAATGTGGTGTCCGGGTGTCAGGCGCAGTGACCTGAAGTGGCTGGAGTGGCTGCTGTGGTATGCTTCGGGCCCGGGCAGTGAGTCCCGAATTGATCAGGTGCTGCATGCCAAGATTGCATTTTTTAAAATAATTCCTGCAGTGTGAAGCGCGCTCATTGCCCCTGGAGCCTCCCAAAACTTAATTCTCACTCAGGCACTGCAGACCCCCGTTGACGCCGCATCGGGCAGCAGCAGGAAGTCACGTGACGCGCGGTGCTGCTCTGCAGCGCTTGCACTTCAAACGGAGGCAGCGCTGCACTGGCCTGGAGCGGCGGCCTTTATAATTTATTTGGGTAGTGGGTACATTGACTGACAGTAGTGTCAGTGCATGTCCCCAAATAAATTATAAAGGCCGCCGCAACGGGCCAGTGCAGCGTGGTCACCGCCCTCAAAATAGTGCCGCCGGGGGCGGACCGCCCCCACCGCCCGCCCCTAGCTACGCCGCTGCCTGTCAACTAATACGGTGCCACGTGTGACGTATGGCCCTCTTCGTATGATCTCCCTTTATATGACAGACCTGTCAACTGATATGGTGCCACGTGTGACAGAAGGCACCCTTTGCACGCTCTCCCGGATGTGACATCAGACCTGCCATCTCATACAGTGCCATGTGTGACGTAAGGGCCCCTTAGCACGCTCTCCCAGCCAAGAGCAGGTATGACATAGTTGCACAAAAGATGGGCTGGGAACCCCTTCACAGAGTGGGATTTCTGCTGGTGATTCGAGACCCTGCACAGCCGCAGTCCATCGCAGGGTGTGAAACGTCCCTAGGACATCAGCGCAAGGCTTGGGACACATTTGTTCTTTTAATGAATGGGTTTGGGGATGGATAGAAGGGCCTCGGGCTGTCTCTAAACTAAGCTCAGCTCCTCCTGGGCCCCACAACTACTTGCACACAGGGTGGGACTGGCCTAGAGGGCAACCAGGTAGTTATGTTAATTAATTTGTAAAGCGCAGCGGTTACCCTGAGGTGTCCTGGTGCTAGTTACCTATCTTTCCGGCCATCGCCAAAAGAATTCTAATTATTAAATAGCAATAAGGGGTTCTAATTATTAAACAGCCTAGTCTTCAGAGCCCTTCTGAAGGACAACAGAGCAGGTGCGTTGCCGGAAGATCATTCCACGCCTTGGCAGCTCCGAGGACAAATCTTCGTCCTCCCCAGGAGACCTTTTTTATTTTCGGGACGGTCACCATTTTAGCACCTTATGAACATAGGTTTCTTATGGGTGTGTACCAGTTAAATTGTTTCTGCAGATATTCTGGACCAGCACCATGAAGTGCTTTAAAAACGGTGCTCAGAGATTTGAAGAGCACACGCTTCTTAACCGGGAGCCAATGTAACTTTTTAATTTCATTGCAAATGGCTGCAAATTTAGGCACCCCAGTGAGTAATCTGGCGGCTGCGTTTTGAAGCCTTTGCAGTTTATTCAAGAAGCGTTCCTGAATGTTTAAATAGAGGCCGTTACAGTAGTCAAGCCTTGACAACACAAGGGCAGTGACCACTGTTTTCTGGCTCCCTGCTGGCAAGAAAGGCATAATCTTTTTCACTTTTTTTGAAACAAAGGCTGTAGATGAAGAAACTGAGTTGATTTGGTCGCCGAGATTCAGTTTATCATCGACGATTACTCCCAAGTTTTTTACTTTCTTTACCGGGGCAGGGAGTGTCCCCATAGTGGCGGGCCACCAATTTGGATTCCAGAAATTGGGAGCATTCCCGAAAATGATCACCTCTGTTTTATTAGAGTTAATCTTCAAGCAGTTTTTTGCCATCCAGCCACTCACTGCCACCATGCATTTATGAAATCGGTTGTCCATGCCCCCCCTCCAATCCTGGCCGAAGAGATACCACAATTTGGGTGTCATCGGCATAGGATGTGAGATCGAAACCCAAGGTCTTAATAATAGGGGCCAGGGATGAGACATAGACATTGAACAGAGTCGGGCTGAATGAAGCCCCCTGTGGAACCCCGTAGGGTAGCATACATGGCCTTGAATGGTTTTCACCATTGGAGACCACTTGAGATCTATCAGTGAGGAAAGATTTTATAAGATTCAAGGCCTTGCCCCGAAGTCCGCATGACTTTAACCAATCCACCAAAAGCTCATGGTGGACCGTGTCAAAGGCTGCGGACAGATCTAGTAGGATCAGGGCGGCCTTGATCCACCTTGATCAACAACCTTCCTGATCTCATCAGTAGTTTTTATGAGGGCTGACTCCGTGCTGTGGCCACTTCTGAAGCCATATTGGGTTGGATCCAAGGCCTGGGTTCTATGCAGGAAAGCCCCAAACTGTGTAGTCAGTGCCTTTTCTTTCATTTTTGCTGGAAGGAGGAGTCTTGATATTGGGCGAAAATTAGTGGGGTCGGCCGGGTCTAAACTGGGCTTTTTTAGAAGGGGTAGAATTGAAGCCCTCTTCCAGAGCCTAGTAAAGAATCCGGTACCAATCATGGCATTAAAAACTGGTGTAAGTGCCATGCTAAAGGGTTCTACTGCTAGTTTTGTGATGGCCACTGGACAGGGGTCATATGGTGACCCAGATCTGGCAGTTTCAAGAAGACAGCGTATTTGGTCTAAGGGCAAGTTCTCAAATTTCTCTTTTGCCAACTCAATTTTATTGACAAATAATTTTTGCTTAGTGGCAAACAAAAGTCGCTTGTAGTTCGCTAAGCCCTTTCTATAGGCTAGCTTATCTACTTCCTTGTATTCTTTCCTCCATGAACGTTCTAGGCGTTTACACGTGAGTTTTCCATTTTTCAGTTCCTCTGAAAACCAGGAGGCAGAAGGAGTCAATCTCTTAGGTACAATACTCCTGACTGGGGCTAGCTTGTTACAGGCCTTCTGTACCCATTTGCTATACGCGATCGCCCCCTCCTCTGCTCCCTAACTTTAAATGAGTAGATGTCGAACTAAGGAGTTCCTGGAAAGCTCCTTTATCCATTTTGTTCCAGGGTCGGATGTCAATCCGTTTCTTAACCCTTGCCCCCCCCCCGGATGCTGTGCTTCAAAAGTTAGTTCAAACAGAACGGCCGAATGATCTGTCCAGGCCATGGGTAAGACTCCTGTAACCTGGAGGCCTGGATGGTTTGAAAGAATGCCGTCTAAGGTGTGCCCAGCCATATGCGTTGGACCAGTGACCTGCTGTATAAGGTCACCACTGTTCATTGTATCTATAAGAGTGGCTGTGTCTGGATTGAGAAGCGCCTCCAGATGGTAGTTAAAATCCCCCAAGATAGGGTAGGACTCCTGACAGATGCTATCTTCCAGCAGGTTTCCAATGGAGGTAATGAAGGGATGTTTATTACTCTGAGGTCTATATATTAAAATGCCTTTAAAGGTATGGTGGAAGGACAGGTTGAAATTGAAGGGCAAAGCCTCACACCCTACATTAGGTATGGGGTGGAAGGCTGCTTTGAATGAGCTTGGGTATATCAGTCCGAGCCCTCCCCATTTTTTTCCGCCTTCCCTGTTCAAGGTCTGGCAGACAAATCCTGGTGGAGTTGCTTTCAACAAATCGGGCCCTGAAAATTCATCAGTCCATGACTCCAGGATAAATGTTAATTGTATGTCCTTTTCCACAATTAGTTGTGCACACTCAGTGCTATGTTTGACCAAAGATCTGGCGTTGATCAGCATTCATTTACAGACCGAGGCCTTATGGCCCCAGGACTTATGCCCAAAATCCCTCAGCTTATGGGGTGCTAGATATAGAATTTTTGGTAGCGGGGTTTTACAGGAAGAACAACTCGCTGGCTGGGGATTTGACCGTGAGTTAAAGGACAGACAAATGCAGTTTGAGTCTTTCTCAACCCCATTTAGCCCTAACAGTGCTATTCTCGAATATGTGATAAGGGAAGGTATACCTACGTTTGGCGGTGCAGGGGTCGTGGAGCTGGGCGCGGGCCAGGCGCAGACGGGCGCAGACAGGCTTGCCTTTGGTGCGCCTGTGGCGCGCCACCGGCGCGCCCGCTGCGCGCACGCGCCATAAGATCCAAATAGAGCGTGGGGAAGCCAGACACTAGACCGCTCTCCTCGCTACTCCTAAAATGGAGGTCGCGCTAAGACTGCCAGAGGCTCAGGGACGTGTGCAGCAGAGAAAACTCCTGTATCAGTGCCACTCAATCGAGGTAAGCCTCCTAAGTGCAACAAGTATCGAAGGGTTAAAAAAAAAAAAATTAAAAAGGCATCTCATCTACCCAATTTAAAAACTTCCCTAAGGTGCCACAAAATAAACAGTGCAAATGAAGCAGATAGCTGTGCAAATAAGCAAAGATTCTCAAAATTTACCGTATCACGTAGAAACACACCTGTCTCCCGGCTAGTGTAAAAGTGCCCAGGGGCACTTTTATTTTGATGCCTGGGTCTATATTTTTTCCTACTCCGAACCTGCTTGCACACAGTACATTTTCTTTAGAAGTAGCAGGTCTGGGAGATGGCGTGCAGCACCACTTAAGATGGCCGCCTGGCTCCGGAGCTCTGTGCCACCTCCGGCAATGCCGCTTTGAGTTTTTGGCTTCCACATCAGTATGTGAATGAAACAGGGATAATTTTGAATCATAACATATCCTCCTTGGAAGTCTGGTATCTTTACCTTTGACCTTGCTTTCTGCCTTGAGGAAACATCAGGGTACATTTTTAATTCTTCTTGCACAGAAGAATTTTCCTCAGCACTTGTACTTATGATGTGGACTAGACAGGATGTGCAGAGAAGGGAAAAGGCATTCTTCAGTGTAGGTCAGTATGAATATAATTCTTTTTTTGAGATTCTGTATTTTCTGCATTTTCTCAGAATTCCCCCCTGTTGTTTTTTAAATACTCTGCAGCCCTTTTTGATTCCTCCTTATACTTTCAAACAATAATATCATTGGTTAGTTGTTCTCCTTATTGGAGGAATTGATTTTAGTTTTTTCTTTTTTTTTTAGGGGGACTCAGCCTGTTTGTGGACTTTTTACTGCTCCTAGTGACTTTATTTACCAGCTTGTTACTAATGACATATTTGATACATGAGCAGAAGTAGGAATTTGTTGCACACCTATAAGAAATATATTGCTAATGTTCCTGTATCTGGCCCTTCCTCCTTTGGTTCCTCAATGAATGGTTTGCACAATGCTGATAATATGGCTCAACCTGGTTCCGATGGGCTTGTGGTTTCACCCATTAGAACATCAAAAATGCAGTTACTGTCTTCTGATAATAAAAGGCTTAGGCAAGATCCTTCTTTTCCGCTGAAATTTGTATCTCCTGTATCTTTGGACACTGTTTTAGTGGAAATACGAGCTCTGCAACCACTTATTGAGGAAACCAATAACTGTCCTTGTGTTTTGGATAATAAATGGTCGTCCATTGAATCTCAGTTGTCCATGGTGGAAAAACATGTCAGTGATACACAAGATGTGTCTGCCAGAATTATTTCTCTGGTGAAGGATGTTCTGCTGTCAAGGAAGTTCGCTGATCATCTTCAAAAAACAGGAACAGATGCAACAATCTTTATTTGTATGGTCTTCCAGAAGGTGCTGAATGAGATGACCCTGCTCATTTCTTCACCTCTTTTCTTCCAGAACTTCTGGACCTTCCTGCATATATGAATTTGAATATGCAGTGAGCTCACAGACTGGGCCCCCACTTGTCTTCTTCTTCTGCCACATTCAAACCATGTGCTGTGATCCTTCTATTTTTGAAATTTGCTGATCTTCTACAAGTTTGAAATGCAGCTAAGCTCACAACACAGCTAGATTGAGATGGTGCAAGATGTTATCACATGAACTACAAATTGACCGAAGGAGTTCCTCAAGCTTCGACCTGCATCGCATGCCTTGGGTGCACATTATGGTTTATTCCATCCATGCTTGTTTAATGTTATTTTTCAAAATAGTACCGCCACTTTTTAGGATCCTGAAGATCTTAAGAAATTCATTAATTCACACACTACGACATCTATGGCAACTGCTGGCCCTTTCTATAACTTGATTTTTATTTGAAAGTCTTTGATATTCCTTTCTTACTCTTTTTGTTTCCTGTACAGGTTGTATTTTGATCCTTATTCTTTTACAAAGTTGACATACTTTTTTTCCCTTAATGCCACTGCACATTTTCCAGATTCTTTGTGTATCAGTATCCTGCTCATTCTATATGGCATTCCAATGTGGTGTGTTCTACCGTGTTGGATGTGTAGTCTTCATTTGTTTGTTGCCACACCTGTTTTTTTCTTGTTTCCCCTTGAAGGTACATATTACAGTTGTCAGCTTTTAACATGCACTGTCCTTTCTTGTTGTCTCTTTTACAACTTATTTTTCTTTCCTATTATTATTTCCTAACCTTTTCCTTTTCTTCTATATTATTGTGTACTTTCCCTTATGCATTCTCTTCCTCTCTTATCTATTCCCCTTTTCTCATTACTTTTGATTGTGCAGTTTCATTTTTATTTTTATTCCCTTCAATCAGAGCTATATCTTGGAGTGTGAAAGGATTTGTTTATCCTATAAAGTGGCAGATCATTTTATCTCATTCGCTCTCTTATAAACCAGATTTAGTTATTTTGCAAGAGACCCATCTTACAGAGATGGAGGCTTTCAAACGCAAATGGAATTGGGTTGGTTCAGTTTTAGTGTCTCCTACGTCCACCAAGAAAAATGGAGTAACTATTTAATGTCATAAAAAGTTAAAATGTACTTTTGTTTCTCAAGAAATAGATTCTGTGGGTAGGTGGATTTTAGTTAAGTTGCTTATTAATGACACTTCTCTGACTATTTTTAATGTTTATGTTCTGAAACAACAGGATTATTCATGCTATAACTAATATTACGAAGACGTTTCTCCAATATAAAGATGTTTTTATTTTTATTGTAGGGGGTGAGTGTAACCAGATTATTGATTCATTTATTGATTGTCACTCCCAAGTATACTTTATTCTCCTTGGATGCCATTAACAGTTCCACAAGACAATTTCTCACACCCACCTTGTAGATGCCTGGAGATTATGTAATCCAGATCCAACATAATTTTCTTTTTTCTCCCCTTCCAGTTGTTGTTGACTTTGATTTGCTCCAACTGCATCCCAGATCAACTAGAGGAAGAGATAACAATTCTCTTTTGAAAGTTCAAATTTTTTCTTCCTCATTTACCTCTTTTCATTTTTTCCTTTAAATGCGGGCTTCAATATTTCTCCTCAAATGTTGTGGGATACTTTTGAAGCCTCAGCCTGTAGCTTTATTATTGCTGATGTTTAAAAAAAATAGAAACAGTTTCGTCATCACCATAAGGTTCTATTAGCTAACATTAAACATCTGATTATACTCTACTGGAGCTTGTTCATGCAAAACTACATTTCAAGAAAACAACTACTGATAATGCTTCATCCACATTACTTAATAGTAGTGCTTAGCATTACGGAAGTCGTAATAAAGTTGGCACACTTTTGGCTAATTACCTTAAGTATCGGAAAGATCTTTTCCTGATCGATTCCATTCAATCATCAGATGGAAAGATCTCGATATTTTAGATGAATTCATGAAATTTTATGAAAGTCTATATACTCCTGAATCTCCTGCCTCTGTTTCTCTTATTGAAATTTATCTTAACAAGTTTACTTCTCTCGAATCTGATGTATTACTTTTTTGAGTTATCCAAGGCCTTAAATCTACTTAAAAATATAAATCCCCAGGCAAAGATGGATTTACGGGGGAACTCTACCTACTTTTTCCAAATGTATCACTCCCTGAACTTTTCCAACTTTTTCAGTCTTTTTATACCACTGGTACAGCAGGCGGTACTTTTCAAGAAGCCATAATATGCCTCCTTCACAAAGCGAGTTGTGATCCCATGCAGTGTAGAAATGTCACCCTATATCTTTGGTGAATGTAGATTATAAAGTCTTTGCCAAATTGCTTGCTTTGTGACTTTAACCTTTTTTGCCTCATTTGATTGGTGAAGAACAGTGTGAAGTTATTAAGGGTAGAATAACTTCAGATAACTCTCGGTCATTATTACAAAGTGGAGTTCCTTAGGGTAGTCCTTATCTCTTCTTTTATTGATTTTAGCTCTTGAATTTTTTTTTCCGAAGTTTGCAATAATAATTCTATTTCTGGATTTCTTTATGGAGACCAACATTTGAAGCTGTTTGTTGATGCAGATGATATTTGCTCTTTATTTCTCACCTAGACAACTCTATTCCCACTTTGTTGCTAAAAATCTCAGATTTTTGTCTAGTTTCAGGTTATAAAATTAATTCTAATAAAACAGACATTATTCCCATTACCACATTTTGTGTTAAGCCCTCTTTTGATTCTTCTGGATTCCTATGGAACATCTCCAAAATTAAATATTTAGACATTTGGTTTAATAACTCCATTTCTGATTCAGTTCAAATTAACGTGAAAGAAGAACTCAATCAAATTTATAAACTTCTTTCTTCTTGGAATCCTCTTTTTCTATCATGGTGGGGACATTAAAATTATGATCACACTTATTTTGTTGTATGTTTTATCAATTATTCCAATTCATTATCACATTTTAGGAAAAAAATCCAATGTAGAGGTGAATGTTCTGACTTTCGGGTTTACCAAAAAGCTTTTTGTCTTAGACAAACTTGTAATGGCTCTGTTTGGGACCCTCCCCTTCACACCTTTATGGCTTAATATTCAGGGCCGGACTGGGAACCAAAACCGGCCCTGGCAAAGAGCTCGGCTGCCCCCACCCATGGGGGGGTTGGGGGTGCCGCCAAGCTCTTTGCCAGAGCCGGTTTTTGGCCGATATTGTTACAGGGCCGATTTTGCAGCTATGCTGCGAAAACGGCCCTGTAACAAAAACGGCTCCCAGGGGCCCAAAACCGGACCCCACCCGTGCGGCGCACCGGGGAATTGCCCAGTACCCGCTACTGCCAGTCCAGCACTATTAATATTGAGCACTCTTTACTCACACATTTTTATGTAAAAGGAGTTCTTGCATTTTCCTCAAAGAATGTCGCTACTTCTCTTCCGCTGTTTAAGCATACTTGCTCATTGTTATGGCCTCATTGTCAACCAAAGATAATTTCTAGAGATTCTTTCCTACAGTCTCCACTTTGGTACTACTGTTTTGTTACCATTAAAAATGACCTCTTTATTGGAAATCTTGGAGACTTAAGAGGATAGTTTGGGCTCAAGATTTGATTGATGTACGAGTCCTTGTTCTTTTCCTCAATTTCAAGCCACTATTAAGTGTCCTCATTTGTTTTGGTACACATTCTTGATTCCTATAGGAATAATCCCAAATATGTTTTATTTGTTTTCTTTAACTGATATTATTTGCACAGAAGATTCCTTATCAGAATACTCACATTTTTAACAAAAGCATTGTTGATTTATAAGCATTTCTCAGCCCGCTATCCTGATTGTATTAAACCTAAGACAGAAATAACCTGGGAAGTTGATTTGGGATGTGTTGGGAGCATCAACTTCTGGAACAAAATTTAAAAATATGTAATGGATCACTTAAAATGACTAGGTCTGTGTTAGACCTGGCACCTTGGCGTGAGTTTCCCTTCCACTTTTTGATGGTGTGCCTCGATTGTTTTGCTGGTGTTGTCCGCTCAGGGCACTGCGCCACGGCTAATCCGTGCCGCAGTGCAAGTGCTCCCTAGGTAAAGTGTACCTGTAATTGATGTCCATGATTGGTTTATTGGATTCACTGTCAGTCCCCAGTAAAGTGCACCAGGGGTGCCAGGGCTTGTGAATGCCAATGCTGCTGGTGGGCTTGCAGCGCTGGTTGCGCCACCCACAGAAAGCAGCCTTGTAAAATGTATCTAGGGTCTGCCACCGCAGACCCTGTGCGCGGTCCGGGACCGCCGCGCTGACTGCGCAAGTGCCCCCACTTGCCAGTCCCTAAACCTTCCCTTACCTACATGTTAGCCACCCCTCTGGTAGGCCCAAGGGCAGGGTGCATTGTAGGCATCAGGTAGGACATGCCCTGATGTGTGTGGCATGTCTTAGTAGTGAATTACAGCCCTTGTCGTTTTTCACTATTGAAGGCTACCTGCTCTCCATAGGCCAGAATGGGCTGCTGGGATCACGCCAACGCTGTGACCCCAGTGGACTCAGAGAGCATGGTAGAGTGTCGAGTTTAGTATGCCTGAACTCAGGATAATAAAATACTTCTTGTAGTCAAGTTTATTTTAATATCCTGGGTTTGTAAATACTACTTTTAGAAAGTTAGTATTCACTGACCTGACCATCTCAGTCCGCCGCTGCTGTGTGTGTGTGTGTGTGTTCTGCCTAGCAACAGTAAGGAGCAGGGTGGGGGGATCCCCAGAGACAGGTTGGCTGCCCGGTGGTGGGTAGAGAGATTACACCAGGATGGGTGGGAGGAGTACACCTTGACTCTTGAATAGACCTGTGCTCTGCCACCACAAAGCCGGCGCCGCCCCCTGTGGGGCGGCTGATGTCTCTGCCCTGCTGCTGAAAGGAAAGAGCAGAGTCACCATAACAAAGTGCTCCAGAACTGGACTGAGCCAGGCCTCGGCCCCCTGGCGCTAAAGAACAAAAGACTCATGGTATAAAAGTAGGAGCCTGGCTCCTAAGAAATCAGAATCCTGTTTACCACAAAGAACCTCTGCCCGACTAGAAGGAGAAGGAGACGCTGGAGGAGCTGGCCTGCTGCCTGCCTTGCTGAGAAAGGAGAGGAAGAGACTATTGAAAAGACTTTGCTACTTTGTGCTTGAACATTCTCCAAGGGCTTGATCTGAGCTTGCCCCCTGAACTGAACCCCAGGACCAGTGGGTTCTCTGTGCTTCTTGCTCGTCCTCCAATTCGAGCCGTGTGTGCATCCCGCTGGAAAAGAGACTGCGCCCCTCATCGCCCCTCCTAGGGCCGTGACACTCAGGAGCTCGCCTGCCGCAACCCCGTGAGAGCCCCGCTCCGTCCGGAGCCGCTCTCTGTCCCCGGGCTAGGCCGCCTGCACCCCTGTCACCGCCTGCCATTGGAGCACGCTGAACGCGCTATCACCACTCCCGCCGGAAGCCGTCCGACGACTGTGATCTACGCCGGGTCATCCAGCTGCACTGACTGTGCCCTGTGACCCCGCTTTGCTATCCCCGGACATCTCAGGCCGCGCCGCCCCCGCTGTGGAGACCCTCCTGCACCGCCGTGCCAAAGGGTCGCGGGCCGCGCCTGCCTACTTGCCCACACCTGCTGATTGAGGACCCAAGAACACTTCCCGAAGTTGAGAGTCGCACCGACCTGTGCCGACTCTCCTAATCACGAAAGAAGTCCAGTATCGGGCTCGGGGCCCGCAACGCCTTATTTCCCCGTTCGCAGGAACCGATCTCTGTGAGTACTGGAACTACAAGTAAAGAGACTACAAACTATCCATTTGAAACTACGAACCAAGAACATTTGCCTGCTGTATAACCTGGTGGCCGAGCGAAAACGTTAGTGGTCTTGTGATAAGTCTGCTGAGATATATATACCTTATTTTTACATAAAGAAACGTATTTTTATATATATCCAAGTCTGTTGTCCGTTTCTGGGGGGATTGATGTATTTACTGTGTGTATGATTGTAAGTGCTTAACCAACAACGCCTGAGGAATCGCCTTGGCTGCTCACGCCACGCACCTAGAGGGTGAGCAAGGGTCATTCAAAAGGGGTTATCCTGTGCCCTGACGTGGAGGAGAGGGTTCCTGCTTGACACAAGGGCAACCTTGCGCCAACCAGAGATCCCCGACTCTAACATTGTTGGCAGCGGTTGGGATTTCGGATTTGCACTTGTAATTTACATACAGTGAATTATTAATCACCAGATAGTGAGAGCAGACCAAATAACGCAGCCACAGGTTTTCATTTTTGGAACTTTGTTTAGACATCTGCCATTACTGCAACCATGCCTGGCTCACACTCCGCTGGAAGAGCACTCTCTGTGATTTCTGGAATAGATGAGGTGGATTGGGAGAGACTGGAAGGCTACACGATAGAGCAATTGAAAGGCTACAGTGTAAAATTCCGAGTCCCCCATGCTGGATTCAAGAGGAGAACCCAGTACGCCAAGGCGCTGAGAGCCTGGAAGGAGTCACGAGACCCACGGAATGCGGGGGACATCGTTCCGCCCGACAACCTGGAGGAGCCCAGCAGAGTCCGGTCGCCAGAGGAGCTGGCAGACAGGGCAGCAGACAGGGCACATGCAATGGAGATGGCAAAGTTGGCAGGACAAATGGAAATGGAAAAGCAGAAGTTGGCCCTGGAGGCACAACAATGCCAAATGGATCACGATATCAGATTGAAGGAGTTGGAGCTGAAGGCGAGAAGTTTGGACACCGCTCCTTCTGGTGGCAGCACTCCACCGGTGCAGGTAGAGTCCAAGGTGTACATCCCCAAAGATGTAGTAAAGGAGTATTTTAGAAAGGATGACATAGGGCAGTGGTTTAGAGCCTACGAGGTGGCCATGTCCTCACACCGGGTCCCTGAGAAAGACTGGGGAGCGGGGTTGTGGGGAAGGTTCCTTGCTGAAGGGCGTGACACCCTGTTAGATTTACCCTTAGATCTCCAAACCTCATACCCCCATATGAAGGAAGCTTTAATGACCAGGTATGGGTTAACTCCGGAGCTATATAGACAGCGGTTCAGGGAGACGAAGAAGATCCCTGAGAGTACGTATGTGGAGTATGTGACCTTTTTCTGCAGAGCGCTGGATGGTTGGGTGAAGGGTAGCAAAGTGAACGATTATCAAGGGCTACTTGATTTAATTGCATGGGAGCACTTGTCCAGTCAATGTTTTCCTGAGCTACGCCAGCACCTGATTGATAGCAAGCTGTCCAACCCGAGGAAGCTTGCTGAGGAGGCGGACCGCTGGCTCAGCACCAGGGTCCACAAGGGTCAAGTGGGAGACTCCGCCAAAGGTGGGCAGGGTCCCCAGCAGAAGAGTGGGGGGGACAAGGGTAAACAGAAGGGGTTCCAAAAAGGCCCCCAAAGTAACTCCCAAGGGAACCAGCAGAAGGGTTCTCAGCCTCCCCCACCCCCGCAGCAGAACGGGGCCCCGACAGGTAGACCTGTTCCAAAGGGGCCCTTCAATTGTTATAAGTGTGGTGACCCGGGTCACATTGCCTCTGATCCTAAGTGTCGCCTGTTTGGTAAGACCACACCCACTGGTGCTCCCCCCCCGGCAAGTAGCTAGTGTTAACTTTGGGGAGGAAGTAGCAGTCCAGGAGGGTGGGGGTCCCGGGCAGATGACCCTAGTCTCGCTAGGAGACAGTGAGATGGTCCCTGTAACCTACCTGCCCTCTAACACTAAGAAATATGGGCAAGTGGTGACCATCAATGGAAAGAAGGTGGAGGCTCTTAGAGATACAGGAGCCAGCGTGACCTCGGTGAGGCAACACCTGGTGTCTCAAGAGCAGATTGTACCCAAGGCCTACTGTAGGGTTGTCAATGCTGACAACATAGAGAGTCGTTGTCCAATGGCTCAAGTTCCCTTTGAGTGGGGGGAGGTCTCTGGTACTCTACAAGTCGCTGTGAGAACTGACATGCCTGTAGATTGTCTGCTAGGGAACGACCTGGAGAGCTCCCCTTGGGAAAAGGTGGAGAAGACCACGCATCTGAGGATGGTGGGTCTACCCGACTGGGGGTGCGTGACCACCCGGTCCATGGCAGCCAGTAGGGGTGTTGAGAGGGTCCTGGAGCCTGAGGGAGAGGTCCAGGAACCGGCCTTAGGGAGAAGGCGCAGGAGGCGCGGGAAACCGGCCCCCGAAGTTCCCACGGCCCAGGAGGAAGTAGACCCTGAGGGGGATGCTCTGGAGCCTACCGGGGAACAGATTGCCGAACTGGGAGACTTGCCTGAGCTGACCCATTGGCAGCAAGAAGGAGGTCCCTCCAGGGAGGAATTCTGCAGGGAGCAGAAAGAATGCCCTTCTCTCGTGGGTATGCGGCAACAGGCTGCAGACCAGGCCAATGGTGTTCAGGCCAAAACACACTACGTGTACTGGGAGAGTGACCTCCTGTATTCCGAGCCTAAGGCTGCTGAACCTGGGTCAGCCCGTGTGCTGGTGGTACCCCAGAAGTTCAGAACCTTCCTACTGGGGCTGGCTCATGATGTGCCGTTAGCAGGACATTTGGGGATGGACAAGACCTATGACAGGCTTGTCACCCACTTTTACTGGCCCCAAATGCACAAGAATTCAGATTCCTACTGCAGAACCTGTCAGACTTGCCAGGCAAGTGGTAAGAGCGGAGGGAAGCACAAGGCTCCTCTGCAACCTTTACCTGTGGTCGGTACGCCATTCCAACGAGTGGGTATTGACATTGTGGGGCCTCTGGACCCCAAGACAGCCCTGGGCAACAGGTTCATCCTGGTCTTGGTGGACCATGCCACCCGGTACCCTGAAGCCATCCCTCTGAGGACAGTGATGGCCCCCGTGGTGGGACGGGCACTGATGGGAATTTTCTCCCGAGTGGGATTCCCTCTAGAGGTGGTGAGCGACAGGGGGACCAATTTCATATCCACGTATATGAAATCCCTGTGGAAAGAGTGTGGGGTAACTTACAAGTTCACCACTCCTTACCACCCCCAAGGAAATGGGTTGGTTGAGAGATTCAACCGAACCCTCAAAGGCATGATCATGGGCCTGGACGGTCCAATGAGGCGTAAGAGGGACGTCCTCTTGCCATGCCTGCTCTTCGCTTACCGAGAGGTGCCACAGAAGTCTCTAGGATTCAGCCCCTTTGAGCTTCTGTATGGTCACCCGGTAAGAGGACCTCTGAGTTTGGTGAAGGAAGGCTGGGAGCAATCTCCCAGGAAACCTCCCCAGAATGTATATAGTTACATGCTGGCCTTCCGAAACCAGACTCGGCGTTTCAGGCAACTTGCTGAGGCAAATCTGGAAGCCAGCCAGGAGGAGATGAAGCGGTGGTACGACCGGAATGCCACTCTGGTAGAGCTTCAACCTGGACAAAAGGTGTGGGTCTTGGCCCCAGTGGAGCCTTGTGCACTTCAGGATAAGTGGACAGGTCCATTTGAGGTTGTGGAGCGCAAAAGTCCTATCACCTACTTGGTGGACATGCAGACTCCCAGGAACCCTTTGAGGGTCCTACATGTTAACCGCCTTAAGCCCCACTTAGAGAGGACCGAAGTGGGCATGCTGCTGGCCACTGATGATGGAATGGAAGAGGAGACCGAGCCTCTTCCTGACCTCTTAGTGGCCTCTGAGAAAGATGGGTCAGTGGATGGAGTTAACCTCTCACCCACCCTGACGCCCGAACAACAGGAAGACTGCCGCCACTTGCTGGGACAATTTTCCGACCGATTCTCCCTGGTTCCTGGTGTCACAGATTGGTGCGTCCATGATGTGGACACAGGAGACAGCTTACCTGTGAAGCACAAGGCTTACAGGGTAACTGACAGGGTCAGAGCTTGCATCCAGGAGGAGGTCTCCAAAATGCTTGCGCTAGGGGTGGTTGAGTCCTCCAGCAGTCCTTGGTCCAGCCCCGTGGTCTTGGTCCCAAAGGCTGCTGCGCCGGGAGCCACACCTGAACTCCGGTTCTGTGTGGACTACAGAGGACTCAATTCAGTCACGAAGACTGACGCGCACCCCATCCCCAGAGCTGATGAGCTCATTGATCGGCTGGGGGCTGCCCGGTTCCTCAGTACGTTTGATTTAACGTCTGGGTACTGGCAGATCGCCTTGACCGATGGGGCCAAAGAGAGGTCAGCATTCTCTACACCAGATGGGCACTTCCAGTTCCGAGTCATGCCATTTGGGATGAAGAATGCCCCTGCCACCTTTCAGAGGTTGGTCAACCAGGTACTGGTTGGGCTGGATGCGTTCAGTGCCGCCTACCTGGATGACATCGCAGTGTTCAGTGCCACCTGGCCTGAACACCTGCGCCACCTCTGGGAAGTGTTGATGGCGCTGCGCCGAGCAGGCCTCACGATCAAGGCAAGCAAGTGCCAGATCGGGCAGGGTTCCGTGGTGTACTTGGGACACCAAGTGGGGAGTGGCAAGGTGGCACCCTTGCAACCCAAAATTGAGACCATCCTGGCTTGGGAACCCCCCAAGACGCAGACCACAGTGAGGGCCTTCCTGGGGCTCACTGGGTACTACAGGAGGTTTGTCAAGGGCTATGGAACGATCGTTGCCCCCTTGACAGAGCTGACTTCTAAGAAGCAGCCCAGGAACGTGATTTGGACTGACACCTGTCAGAAAGCTTTCGACACCCTGAAGACTGCCATGTGCACGGCGCCCGTGCTCTTGGCCCCTGACTTCTCCAAGGAATTCCTAATGCAGACAGACGCTTCAGAGCATGGTGTAGGGGCTGTTCTCTCACAGATGACTGAGGAGGGCTGGGACCAACCCGTAGCCTTCATCAGTAGGAGGTTACTTCCACGGGAAAGTAGGTGGAGTGCAATTGAGCGAGAAGCATTTGCTGTGGTCTGGGCGCTGAAGAAGCTAAGACCCTACTTGTTTGGGTCTCACTTCCGGGTTCAGACGGACCACAGGCCCCTCAGATGGTTGATGCAAATGAGGGGTGAAAACCCGAAGCTGTTGAGGTGGTCCATCTCCCTACAGGGTATGGACTTTACGGTGGAACACCGTCCTGGTACAGATCACGCCAACGCTGACGGTCTGTCCAGGTATTTCCGCCTTAGTGACGAGGAACCCCCTGGGCAAGGGTAGTTCTCCCCACATTTCAGCTGGAGGGGACACGTGTTAGACCTGGCACCTTGGCGTGAGTTTCCCTTCCACTTTTTGATGGTGTGCCTCGATTGTTTTGCTGGTGTTGTCCGCTCAGGGCACTGCGCCATGGCTAATCCGTGCCGCAGTGCAAGTGCTCCCTAGGTAAAGTGTACCTGTAATTGATGTCCATGATTGGTTTATTGGATTCACTGTCAGTCCCCAGTAAAGTGCACCAGGGGTGCCAGGGCTTGTGAATGCCAATGCTGCTGGTGGGCTTGCAGCGCTGGTTGCGCCACCCACAGAAAGCAGCCTTGTAAAATGTATCTAGGGTCTGCCACCGCAGACCCTGTGCGCGGTCCGGGACCGCCGCGCTGACTGCGCAAGTGCCCCCACTTGCCAGTCCCTAAACCTTCCCTTACCTACATGTTAGCCACCCCTCTGGTAGGCCCAAGGGCAGGGTGCATTGTAGGCATCAGGTAGGACATGCCCTGATGTGTGTGGCATGTCTTAGTAGTGAATTACAGCCCTTGTCGTTTTTCACTATTGAAGGCTACCTGCTCTCCATAGGCCAGAATGGGCTGCTGGGATCACGCCAACGCTGTGACCCCAGTGGACTCAGAGAGCATGGTAGAGTGTCGAGTTTAGTATGCCTGAACTCAGGATAATAAAATACTTCTTGTAGTCAAGTTTATTTTAATATCCTGGGTTTGTAAATACTACTTTTAGAAAGTTAGTATTTACTGACCTGACCATCTCAGTCCGCCTCTGCTGTGTGTGTGTGTGTGTGTTCTGCCTAGCAACAGTAAGGAGCAGGGTGGGGGGATCCCCAGAGACAGGTTGGCTGCCCGGTGGTGGGTAGAGAGATTACACCAGGATGGGTGGGAGGAGTACACCTTGACTCTTGAATAGACCTGTGCTCTGCCACCACAAAGCCGGCGCCGCCCCCTGTGGGGCGGCTGATGTCTCTGCCCTGCTGCTGAAAGGAAAGAGCAGAGTCACCATAACAAAGTGCTCCAGAACTGGACTGAGCCAGGCCTAGGCCCCCTGGCGCTAAAGAACAAAAGACTCATGGTATAAAAGTAGGAGCCTGGCTCCTAAGAAATCAGAATCCTGTTTACCACAAAGAACCTCTGCCCGACTAGAAGGAGAAGGAGACGCTGGAGGAGCTGGCCTGCTGCCTGCCTTGCTGAGAAAGGAGAGGAAGAGACTATTGAAAAGACTTTGCTACTTTGTGCTTGAACATTCTCCAAGGGCTTGATCTGAGCTTGCCCCCTGAACTGAACCCCAGGACCAGTGGGTTCTCTGTGCTTCTTGCTCGTCCTCCAATTCGAGCCGTGTGTGCATCCCGCTGGAAAAGAGACTGCGCCCCTCATCGCCCCTCCTAGGGCCGTGACACTCAGGAGCTCGCCTGCCGCAACCCCGTGAGAGCCCCGCTCCGTCCGGAGCCGCTCTCTGTCCCCGGGCTAGGCCGCCTGCACCCCTGTCACCGCCTGCCATTGGAGCACGCTGAACGCGCTATCACCCCTCCCGCCGGAAGCCGTCCGACGACTGTGATCTACGCCGGGTCATCCAGCTGCACTGACTGTGCCCTGTGACCCCGCTTCGCTATCCCCGGACATCTCAGGCCGCGCCGCCCCCGCTGTGGAGACCCTCCTGCACCGCCGTGCCAAAGGGTCGCGGGCCGCGCCTGCCTACTTGCCCACACCTGCTGATTGAGGACCCAAGAACCCTTCCCGAAGTTGAGAGTCGCACCGACCTGTGCCGACTCTCCTAATCACAAAAGAAGTCCAGTATCGGGCTCGGGGCCCGCAACGCCTTATTTCCCCGTTCGCAGGAACCGATCTCTGTGAGTACTGGAACTACAAGTAAAGAGACTACAAACTATCCATTTGAAACTACGAACCAAGAACATTTGCCTGCTGTATAACCTGGTGGCCGAGCGAAAACGTTAGTGGTCTTGTGATAAGTCTGCTGAGATATATATACCTTATTTTTACATAAAGAAACGTATTTTTATATATATCTAAGTCTGGTGTCCGTTTCTGGGGGGATTGATGTATTTACTGTGTGTATGATTGTAAGTGCTTAACCAACAACGCCTGAGGAATCGCCTTGGCTGCTCACGCCACGCACCTAGAGGGTGAGCAAGGGTCATTCAAAAGGGGTTATCCTGCACCCTGACGTGGAGGAGAGGGTTCCTGCTTGACACAAGGGCAACCTTGCGCCAACCAGAGATCCCCGACTCTAACAGTCTGTATTTACCACTCAATCTATTTTCTTTTTATATCATAGTTTGCATTCTCTCTTTGCAGATTTGATGCATCTTCTTTTCACCTGCCCGGATATTGCCTCCTTTTAGAAAAAAGTTTGGTCTCATATCTCGATTATTTATAATTTAGATAGTCCTCTGTCTAATGTCATTCTTATTTACAGGAAGTTTATCAGATATATTGGGGTTAATTTTACATGAAAACTGTTTATTTGATCTTTATGCTGGCTTTGGTCTTTCAACAAATGTCACCTAACTGGAAATGCTCATCTTAAATTTCAGTTGAAGCTTGATGGTATAATGTCAGTCATTATCACATTCTGGATACTGCTTTTGCCTCTGCATGCAAACCTTTGTGAATAGAGATTGTTATTGGTTACCGTTAAGTTACTATTTAAATAAGATCGGAAAAACGCATGAGTTTCATAAATGTTTTGAACATTTTAAGCATCTGTGAATTTTTATTATTTTCTCTGCTCTTTACCTATTTATCTTTAACCATGATATTGTTTGCTTTTTACATATTCTTTAATTGATCTATTTTATTATGTAATGACACTTGATCTTCAGTTGTAAGATTTATATTTTGTTTCTTCCCTCCCCATCCCTCCCTACGATATTTCTAAAATGTAAGCAGCTTTCCTCTCTGATTTAGTGAAGGTCTTCTTACCAATCTTCAGTTTGATATCTTATTTGTATTGCTAAATGGTTTTAATGTTTTATTAATAATAACGCTTATTAACCCCTTCGGTGCTCATGACGGAATGGTTCCGTCATGACCCACGGTTGAGCTGTGCTCATGACGGAACCATTCCGTCATGACCCCGCCCGCGCAAGATTCCGCCAGCACAGCGGCGGAATCTGCGCAGCATCGAAGGGGTTAAACTTAAAAAGAGGTGGGCAGGCCTGCCAGCTCTGCTTTCTGCTCTCTTGGTGGAACAACGTGAGATACAAGCTTGTTAGATGGGGCTTTCACCATCAAACCAACTCTCAGGCCCCTATACGATTGGCAACTGTCCCACTATTGTAGATTTGTCCTGAAATAGGGGCTACTGTCCTTCTGATGGCACAGACGTAGTGTGGGATGCAAACTGTTCAGAATGTTTATCCCATCTTCTGCTTTAAACCTTCTAAAATATGCACAACAACTCCCACTCCACAGTGTATGCATTGTAAAAATGGCACTTGGCCATAGCTGGCAGGGTGGAGCAGCATCACTGGGGTCCTCCTGAACCATGCAGCTTCAGGAGCACATTCAGATGTTGAGATACAAATTCAGCCATCTGCCAATGGACTGAATGAATGTATTAATGAAAACTAGGCTGCTGACCACTTTAGAGAATATGATCTTGCTGTGCAAATGTAACCTTTCAGTTCTTATTTCCACTTAGCCAGTTTAAAAAAAAGCTGTCATAATGTCTGGTCTGTGTACAGAGGAGCAGGGAAAATATGAGTTGCCCAAAATCAAACAGTTTGTTAAGGTAATAAACCTGATATTGAGTCACTCTCCTGCTTGCTGGAAAGGATGTGCATTCACCACCATACTGCATTTTGATGAATATACCATGACACAGTACATCTGTCCCCTCCCCAAGGTAATATACAGGTAAATAGAAGATTATTTTAAATACTCTGATTCTTCCCAAAAACAGGATCAAAGTAATTATTAAAAGATTTGCTGATCCAGGATAACACAATTTGGCAAAATATTATGCTGAAAAAAAAGAGTGTATCTTGGAATCACATGTACGATGGAAACATTTTGTGAGTTACTTAATGCAACTTTTTGTGAATCTCAATTAGGAACTCGCAAAATGCAATGTTTAATAGTGTCTCAAATGCTGTTTGCAATTCTCAACGTTATCGCAATTGACCTGCCTATTCATGAGGCAGGTAGAAATGTGTGACCTATTGGTAATGCAATAACCACAAAACAACCTGGGTCTGTGCAGAATCAAAAAGATAAACCAGGAGACAATACTCACAGCTGTTCTGACATCTCTTTAGGAGAGAAACCCTTCTAGAACAGGACCCATCATTCACAGATTTGTCATCATTTGGGTCTGTGATTCTCAGAGTGACGAACCTAGTCTAGACATATTGACCAGGGAACGCACAGAGAGAACGCAAAAAAGGGGGTTGCTGTCAGATCTCAATATGTGTCAAAACTACAGTGTACCCAAAGGTTGTGAAGGGGATCCTAGAAAAAGCAGCCCTAAATAATAATTGGTGAAGATAAAAATGACTAGAGGAAATCAAATGTTCTTTATTAGCAGAGTGCCTCTGTCATAATTAAAAAGCAGTATGGCAACTTAGCAAAAATTCTTTATCATTATGCTATTGTCCATATTAGTAGGGTCGACATGTTTCTGCCCAATTTGATCTATAAGTATCTGGGCTTTCCTCAGGACCTTAGATGCTGCTGCTATAGTGAAAAAATGTGACAAAGAATGTGTCAAAAATGATTTTAAATGAAATTGTTTTTAAATGAAAATCCTACCGCACCGGTCAATTCTTGAATTTCAAGATATCGTGAACCGGATACCTAGGGGAACAAAAAGAACAGTTAGTGGTAACATATCTCCTGGTGTACTTAGATTCAGCAATTGGTCTATTCTTTTAGATGACTCAATAAAAGCATTCAGTAATGTTTAAAAGCACTTAGCAATTGAATTAAGTTGCACTTATCCATAATCATTGGGTTGCGCCCTCACCTCAACTTGGTCCTTACTCAGGGAAGGGGGCCCCGCTCTATTTAAAAAGGAAGACACAATCAGGCTCCATTTTATGATGCCCAAAGCATAGCCTTCAAGTTAGTATTGGCTAACAGCAACAAGACTAATCTAGTGCACCCTCACGTGGAATGGAAAACATACTGTCAAAGTCAATGGACCTATATTGTGGTGATAGTCTAAGTGGCAGAGTGCCTATAACTATGTAGTGTTTGTAGAAACAGAGTGTCTCTTTGTGACTAAATAGTCACTGTCTGGCTGAGATCATTGAAAAGGTTTTCATTGAAAAAGTGTTTACAGAATGAACCGCTATTCCATATACCCATGATGGGGTATGTTTGTTAGTCACACTTCATATTCAATACCAAAATAGATGTAACTTAATTGTTCACAAGGAACAGGACAAAAAGACTATAGGAATCTCTTAGGGAGTAGCCAGTACCTCGCGCTAAAATAAAATTGATAGGGGAGGAAAAAAGGTCAAAGAAGAAAAGGGAACGCCAAACTCACCTCTCCGTCGGTACCCCAGGACGGTCTTTGAGTAAAGACCGGAGGTACCGCCGAGGTGGCCTGCGCGCTCTTTATAGCCCAAAGGTCTTAATTGGTTGCAGGTTCGCGTGTCCGAAAAGCTGGTTAAGCTAATGCCTGATCAGAAGTCTAATCTAGTGCGCATGTGCAGAAGAAGCGACACTAGACCAAAAGACAGAGGGTCTACTCTAGCGCGCATGTGCAAAATCAGCGACACTAGACCAGTAGCTGGTGTGCGGACCTCCGCGCTTTCAAGGTAGCGCTCAAACAAGCGCATGCTTGTATGGAAGACACATTAGTGCACAAACCAGCGCATGCGTGCTGAGTGTATCTGAGCCCTTCGTTAATCGGAGAAATAAAAGGACAGGGCTGGATTCTGTATTAATGCCAGCGCCCGTTATATTCCGCTCAAATGTACAGAAATGGTATATTCAAAACAAGAAAAAGCACAGTTACTAGCGGTTCGTAATGTACTAGCAGATCTTTGTGATTCATAATCGGCATATGTGAAATAAACAGTAGAAGAGTTGTCTCCGGTAAGATAAGATATAATATACCTAGAGATGCCGACAATGGTTCTTTCATATGAATATTGAAAGGGACAAAACAAAGATGGTCTGTCAAATGAGAGCTTCAAGCTCAAAATATCGAATAGTTGTATCGATATCTAGTATCAACAGTTTATAAAAGGGTTTATAACAGCAGCCAAGGAATATCGTCATTCAGCCCTATGGTATCTGAGTGTAATCGATGTACCCATCGTTGTTCTCTGCGTAGCAGGAAGTGTTGGACATCTGTTATGTGTGAGGGAATAGGGGGTTGTTCTAAAATAACCCAATGTAGGTCAGTTTCTTTATGACCTGCTGCAATAAAATTATTCGTGAGTTTCGTCGCACTTTTTTTGCAGCGTATAGTACTCTTGTGTTCTGATATTCTTATCTTGATCTTACGAGATGTCATGCCCACATAGTTCTTCTTACATGGGCATTTGATCAGATATATGACTCTTTCACTATTGCAATTAGTGTGTTTGTTCAGAATCCAAGGTCTATTCATGCCAATGTCTACCTCTGTTGTATGCGAGGTCTGTGGGCACACCGAGCAGGTGCCACAAGGGAAATGGCCTTTAACGGGAGGTAAACCTCATAGTGTGGTGTTGTCAGAACTTTTCGTTTCTCTGGGACGTGTGTGTATCAACTGATCCTTTATATTACAGCTCCTTTTGAAAGCAAAGAGAGGAGGAGGTAGAGCTTCTCCCTCAATCTTAAGCAATTTCCAGTTTTTTAGGATGCTCTTCTTCAATGCGTTGGAATAACAGCAATATGTGTTAACGCATGTAATTCTTTTATCTCCTTCGACCGCTGGGTTGCAAATCCTCTTTTCAAGGAGAGCCTCTCTGTGATTATTGACAGCCCTTTTCATAGATGTTCTAATGATTTTTTTAGGGTATTGTCTATCAAGGAGCTGTGCTGAAAGATGAGAGGCATGTTCTCGATATTTAGAGAGGTTGGAACAGTTCCGACGTATCCGGAGAAATTGGCCGAATGGTAGATTCTCCCTTAGAGCTTTCGAATGGAAACTCTGAAAATGTAATAAGGAGTTACGAGCCATCGGTTTTTTGTATAGTTCAGTACTAAGAACGCCATCGTTGGAATCAATTAGTAAGTCCAAGAAGGGCAGGCTGATCTTAGAAAATTCGCAGGTGAAATTCAAGAATTCATTTCTGTTATTGAGCCAACTATGGAAATTCTTGATATTATCCGCAGAACCTCTCCATATGACCAAGATGTCATCTATATATCGCTTCCAGGTCAAAATATAACACAGAAACGGATTGTCTGCAGATAGAATTTCTGTCTGCTCAATGTGGTTGACATATAGATTTGCTAGAGAAGGAGCGAAAACACTTCCCATGGATGTTCCGGAGATCTGAAGAAATAGTTCATCCTCAAACTTGAAAAAGTTTTCCTTCATGGCTAACGCTGCACAAGACATAATGAACTCGACTGGTGTAGTACTCTGAAGGTCCACTTGTTCTAGGAGCATTTTGACGACAGACAATGTCTCATCTTGGGGAATACAGGTATATAATGACTCCACGTCAAAGCTCACCAGGAAATCTTGTGTGTTGTCAAATGGCATACTATCCAGGATACGTAACAAATCCTTAGTGTCTTCAATATAGGTGGGCATTGCTCTCACAAGGGGCTTCAAGAAAAAATCTACAAAAGTAGAGAGTGGTTGAAGGAGAGACCCTATCCCAGAAATTATAGGTCTCCCGGGCGGTGGTATGATCCCTTTGTGTATTTTTGGTAACACATAAAAATATGGAGTTACCGGATGTAGAGTTTTAAGAAATATAGCCTCGTGGTTGGTAATCCAGCCTTGTTCCAATGCGTCATCTACTGATTCTTTGATGGTCGCCATAAGTCTTTTTGTTGGATCCAATTCAGAGGGTAGTAGAACTTCTTGTTATCAAGCTGCCTTTTACATTCGCGTCTATATGCTTCTGAGTCCATTAAGAACGTAGCTCCCCCGTTGTCCGCGGGTTTTACAGTGATTGATTTATCGTCTGATAGTGTCTGAAGGGCAAAACGCTCTTTGTTTGAAAGGTTGGTAAAGTGTCGATTCCCAGTTTGGAAGAGAGTTTCAGTGTCTCTCAAGACAGCCCTCTCGAAAGTGAGCACTTCTGGTGCAGTCAAATAAGTAGGTGGTGTAAACGTGGAGTTAGGTCTTAATCCAGTGTTTATATTTGTACTTTCCTCATCATCTTGCAGAGGTTTATCCTTGAAGAAGGCACGTAATCTTACCTTCCTGAAAAAACCGGCTAGTTCTTGTCTAGTCAGAAAGGGATCTCCTTTATACGTGGGGACATAGCCGAGTCCTTTCTCTAGGACGCCAATCTCATCTATAGTAAGTGTACGTTTGCTGAGATTGACAATCAGACTATCGCGTTGCTTGGACCTGGTAGTGACGTGTCTTTCTGGTTGCTCCGTGTACGAGACGACGGAGGACTCCAATGAACATTGGCTTGGGCCGCTCTTCTCTTTCCTCTGGAGCGGCGTTGGCCTTGTCCTAAAAAAGGCTGCTGTTGGAAGTTATCATTGTACATTGGACCAGGGTACATCTGGTGTTGAAAAAGAGGCTGTGGATAGTTATATGGACCGGGGGGCCACCACTGTGGTGGCGGGGGACCTCCAAAAAAATTCCCTCTCCTAGGCCCCCTCTTCTTCCAATTCTGCCCTCGCGGTGCCTGATTTGGAGCTGGATCTGAGTCAGATGAACCGCCATCACTACCAGATGTAGAATAGTTCGAGCCAGGTCGTCTACCCTGTTGGTTATATGTCGGTGGTACATAAGTGTCACTGGTATAGGGATATACCCTTACCATCGAGAATTTAGCAAGATCTTTTTTGAATTTGATAATTTTGTTAGCTAGGATAGTGTCTCTAAATTCTTTATTCGTTTTCTCGGTCTCTTTAGATTGTTTATTGAAAGTGGCAGTTACCAGTACGGACTTAATCTGGGATTCCAACATCTGAATCTCTACTAGGATACTGCCAGCTATTTTCTTGGCTGTTGTTATAATCAGGATCAGCCAGTCCCTTGTGCAGCGCCAAGCCACCAGGGACCAGTCCTTGAGAAATGCCTTATCCTCCAAGAAAAGCCTGGGCGCATTAGTCACTATCAGACCAGTTGGCGCACAGTCTGATCGTAAATACTCGGTCATTATTGCACCATGCACCTGTGTGCGTGAATGTGTACGTTTGAGAAATAAAACTTTATTCCAGTCATCATTGTTGATGATAGTAGGGTTAGTTGTTACATCGATGATGCTAGGTGTTTGGAGAATGTCAAGTGCCACTGCATCATCGAAGGAGAGACCCTGCCTCTCAGACATCTTGAGAGTAAACTGAAGGGTAGAAAGAAAGAAAGAAAAAAAGAAAAGAAAAAAACGTTATCCATCCACTGAGTGTGCAGTACAGGAAAGGACTCACAGAGCAAACCAATGAGTGTACAGGTTCCTTACTCTTGAAGGAATCTAAAAAGGACCTGCGGCAGAGGCCGCTCTATATATCAGCAACACAACAAGAGCTAGGGGGAGGTCCAAGGGAGAGGTTTAAAGACCTGCAGGTTGTGTTTCCCTCAATCACTAACACAATAACCACAAAACAACCTGGGTCTGTGCAGAATCAAAAAGATAAACCAGGAGACAATACTCACAGCTGTTCTGAGATCTCTTTAGGAGAGAAACCCTTCTAGAACAGGACCCATCATTCACAGAAGGTGATTATTTGTCATCATTTGGGTCTGTGATTCTCAGAGTGACGAACCTTGTCTAGACATATTGACCAGGGAACGCACAGAGAGAACGCAAAAAAGGGGGTTGCTGTCAGATCTCACTATGTGTCAAAACGACAGTGTACCCAAAGGTTGTGAAGGGGATCCTAGAAAAAGCAGCCCTAAATAATAATTGGTGAAGATAAAAATGACTAGAGGAAATCAAATGTTCTTTATTAGCAGAGTGCCTCTGTCATAATTAAAAGCAGTATGGCAACTTAGCAAAAATTCTTTATCATTATGCTATTGTCCATACGGACAATCCATCTCATGTATCTGAACCTCACTCCAGCACAGTCAGCCATAACTTTTGACCTTGTTCTCATTCAACTAAATGTCCCTAGTTGATCTTTTAAGCACTATTTATCATTAAAAACTTTAAAAATTCATAACACCGGTACCACTGATAGGATTATTCTTGCTTTAGTCTCTAGATTTTTGCTCTATTATTCTAAATTGTGTTGTGTGGGATTTTGTCTTGTGTTAAGTTCTTACTTTATTACTTTTATAGTTGCTGCACATATACTTTACACATTGGCTCTAAGTTGAGACTGACTGTATTGTTTCTAGCTACAACAGGGTTAAGCACAGGGGAATTTGTGACATTTGTGGTTCATCCTAACAAAGATTGTCATTGCTGCTCCAGGGCGGGGAACAACCTTTACAACGCAACTTGTACAACGCACTACACTTACAACGCATTTTTTACAATGCACAATCCATTACAACGCATGACATTACAACGCAGGACACTACAACACATTTTTAAAAACTACCTTTACAACGCATTCCATTACAACGCATACTACCATTACAACGCATACCATTACAATGCATAATATAGTAATTTTTACCCCTAAACTATCCAACACTTACCCTACTGTTGCACCCCCTGGAGTTAGAATAGTAATTTTTACCCCTATACTATCCAACACTTACCCTACTGTTGCACCCCCTGGAGTTAGAATAGTAATTTTTACCCCTATACTATCCAACACTTACCCTACTGTTGCACCCCCTGGAGTTAGAATAGTAATTTTTACCCCTATACTATCCAACACTTACCCTACTGTTACACCCCCTGGAGTTAGAATAGTAATTTTTACCCCTATACTATCCAACACTTACCCTACTGTTGCACCCCCTGGAGTTAGAATAGTAATTTTTACCCCTATACTATCCAACACTTACCCTACTGTTGCACCCCCTGGAGTTAGAATAGTAATTTTTACCCCTATACTATCCAACACTTACCCTACTGTTGCACCCCCTGGAGTTAGAATAGTAATTTTTACCCCTATACTATCCAACACTTACCCTACTGTTGCACCCCCTGGAGTTAGAATAGTAATTTTTACCCCTAAACTATCCAACACTTACCCTACTGTTGCACCCCCTGGAGTTAGAATAGTAATTTTTACCCCTATACTATCCAACACTTACCCTACTGTTGCACCCCCTGGAGTTAGAATAGTAATTTTTACCCCTATACTATCTAATACTTACCTTAAATGCAATTTAATATTATGCGTTGTAATGGTATGCGTTGTAAAGGTAGTATGCGTTGTAATGGAAATGCGTTGTAAAGGTAGTTTTTAAAAATGCGTTGTAGTGTCCTGCGTTGTAATGTCATGCGTTGTAATGGATTGTGCGTTGTAAAAAATGCGTTGTAAGTGCATGCGTTGTAAAAGTGTGCTTTGTAACGTCATACATCCCTCCAGGGCACTACCACCCCTCTCGACTAACAACACATTTTCGTACACTATCTGTCTGCCTAGCTATATATTTGGATCACTCAATACAGTCTAGTACCAACGCAGGCACACTTGCACCATGGTGCAAGGGTGCCTACACTGTAGGCATGATTGTTTTTCGTGTAATAAGGAATACCTTCCTGCACAGAAACAATCCTCAGAGGCATTTTCAATTAGGTGAAATAAAGATGTTTCTCCTTGTTGCACCTCTAATGGAAAGGCATACATTACTGACACATTTCCAGGTCTACCAGTGTTGATAAATCTGGGAATGCTTTAGAATAAATGGGTCGATGCAGTGGAACATGCGTCACCCATACAATAGCTCCATCATGCAGTTTAATGCAAGACTCTGCCAGATATACCCAGTCACGCAGGGTGGCCTTGTGTGGCTTGGTAAATCTGATTCTATGATTCGTGTTAAGTTGCATCACCTTGCATGGTGTGAGCGCAAGGCAAAGCAAAGATTTATTTGGCCCTCAGTGGCTGGATTTACACTCAGGTTTCTCTCCCATACTCGTATCATTCTGCAGCGCAGTACTTCCACTGACCCCCTTTCACAAGAGCTCTCTCTTCAAACTCATCATACACACATACAAAGGCATGCACAATCAGTCCCCCATCTACCCCCACACATCCAGCAGACAACTCGCCTTAGCTGGACTACTACTCACACACATCTCCATTATATGCAAACCCAGATCAGGAGGTCATGCCTTCTTCAATAATGCCATATAGTCTGGAACAACCTGCCTATTTTCATCCGAGCCGTCTCCTCAATTCTTGAGTTATGCAAGAAAATAAAGGCCTGGCTCCTCACTTGCTCCACACAACCTAGATGGCTCTTGTTTTCAGCACCAGGATACCCTCCGTGAGTCACAATCTATACACAGCATAACATATTGTAACGTAATGACATAACATAACACAACACAACAAGACAAACATAACATAAAATAACATATCATAAAATAACAAAGCACTGCAATTGTCCATTGGGAATGGGATACTAGGGTGAGACATGGCTCACATGCAGTGCTTGATTGTCTTGAATATCATTCTATTTTTGGGGGAAGTTTCATTGTAGGTGATGATATATTGTTTTTATTTGACTGGTGTGATGAGTAGTCTGTGGGCTACTTAAAGTGATTCTCTAGTGTGAGTTTGTCAAGGTACTGTTTTTCTTCCATTTTCTCTCAGTCTGTGGATAAAGCACTTGTTGATGGTAAGGTCTTTGGAGTATCACGTTGCTACAGTTTTCTTCTTCAATTTGCATTTTTTATCAGTAGTATAGATGTTCACATGATTTTGCTCAAATATGCTGACATTATTCAGAAAAGGTCTATTGCTGGAATATGGGCATGTTTTGAGGAAGCCTGAGCAAAGGAGAGGCTTCCCACTGACCTAAGGCTAGCCACAATTGCGGGCAAACTGAAGGACAACAAGTTACCAAACAAGTCTGCCTCCTGAAATCCTATATCCTTGTTAAACACAGAGATTAAGAACCTTACTAAAGTCCTGGTGTCCAACTTGCAGAATGTTATATCTACCATGCCAGATAGAAGTGCAAGACTCAACTTGAGGGGGCTATATGGCTGAATGCAATACTGTAGGGATATATTGGAGATAACTCTAGTGCTATCTTTAGATGCAACCATGGCCTGTGATACACTAGAATGACCCCACATGTTTGAGGTACTACATAAATTGTGGTGCATCCCTAATTTCAGACAGTGGACTACTCTCTCATACAACATACCACTGACGAAAATTAGGGTTAAAAGGGAGCTGCCCAGCCCATTGTGGCTTCGCAGGGGCATAAGGCAGGACTGTCCCATATTGCCAATGGTTATGTTATGTTATGTTATAATGAATTTGTATAGCGCACGTACACCGGATTGGTTTGTTGGCGCTTCTTGGATCGGTAACAGAGATATTTATGAGTCAGTGGGTTAGTCGAATGCTTGTTTGAAAAGCCATGTTTTTTTCAGTTTACGGAGGACCATGATATTTGTACAGCTTTTGATCTCTAGGGGCAAGGAATTCCAGTACCTTGGGCCTGTAACGCCCTGAACGTCTCAGGATCGTTTAACAGACACGATAATGAGGACGCAACCACTTGTGAAGGGTTAGTTATTTTAATGAAGGCAAAAATAATACAAAGAATAAACAAAAGTTATAGTCACTGGAATCCTCCAGGCTAAGTACGTTACCAGCCCACAGCACGGATGGTCCTAACCGTCCTCTGCATATACGCCGATCCCGGCGTATGCCAACAGAGGGCAGAAATGAAATGGCCGAAAATGCCAATCGGTAGGCTGTGAGGGGCACGAAGAGTGTTGGGGAGAATCGAGGAGTCAGGGAAACACCCAGCCGGGGTCTCTACCTGAAGGGAGCAGCCGCTCAACCTCTTCCTCAGACTGCACCGGGACGCGGAGTCACCACCTGGTGATGCGTCACCGATACCCCAATCAAAAGCAAGAAGACTGAACCGAGAGCAGCCGCTCGATCGATCCTGTGGACTTCCGAGTCTGTAACGCGGCAAACACCTCCTGGTGTGCGTTTACAGCTGGCAGTCCCTGTATCTCTGGTCGGGCTGGGAGTTACGACTCCAACCAGCAAAAGCGCCACTGCGCTTTGACTCAGCCGAGTCAAAAAGCGAAGCTCAATGGTTGACCGGTAGAGCTTCCGGGTCCTTCACAGGTGACGATGGGGTAAGACACGGCCCAGGGAGTAACGACTCGACCTACCTCCGTTCTTGCCTTTCTGGAGCACCACTCCGGAACACTGCTCTTCACGAAGCAGGTACGTCGGTGTAAACACAATATCCGACAGCGTTGTACCTCCCGGTTCCTCCCTTTATAGGGCGTGTTTTCTTTGAGTTATGTAACAGCTCTCCTGTTTACATAAGGGCGTGTTTTCCTTGAGTTATGTAACAGCTCTCCTGTTTACATAAGGGCGTGTTTTCCTTGAGTTATGTAACAGCTCTCCTGTTTACATAACCTCTCAACCGCTAAGCATCCTGGGAGATGTAGTCCGTTTTCGCTGGTTACCGTTTTCCTCCCCTCGCATGACAGGAATTCTTGACAGTACATCCTCCCTCTCAGCGGCTCCCCACGGGTCCAGCGCTGGCAGGAAAACGCCGATGGAACAAGGAGACCAAGCGCGGAGCATGAACCCCTTCAGCTGGTTCCCATGATTGCTCCTCCGGGCCATAGCCTTTCCACGCAACCAGGTACCACAGCTTCCCCCTGCGCCATTTGGACGCCCGTATGCCCGACACTTCATACTCCACCTCCGACTCCACGCATACCGGCCTAGGTGTCCCAGACGGCTTGGAGGGTGCTGGTTTGAGCAATGATACATGAAAGACAGGGTGTATCCGCAATGACTGGAGCAAGCACACCTTCACGTTCACGGGACCCATACACTTGGTAATTCGATAGGGGCCCATGTACTTGGGATGGAACACACTGTTCTTTCGAAACCTCATGTTTCTTGTGGATATCCAGACGTATTCTCCAGTGCGGTACAGTGGCCCGGGCCTTCTCTTCCTGTCTGCCGCAGCCTTGTATCTTCTCTTGGCCTCCATTAGGACAGCCCTTGAGCGCATCAACGTGTCTTTTATGTGTGCCACCCTGTCCGCTGTGGCGGGAATCCTGTCCTCTCTGAACGGATGCAGAAATGGCAAGAACCTGGGATGTTGGCCATAGTTGCTATAGAACGGAGATGACTGTGTGGAGCTGTGAGTGGCGTTGTTATAGGCTATCTCTGCAACCCATAGCAAGTCGACCCATTCTTCCCTGCCCTGGTCCACAAAACATCGCAGATACTGTTTGAGCGTTTGGTTCAGGCGCTCGGTTTGGCCGTCCGTTTGAGGGTGGTAGCTGGTGGACAGGGCGGTCTTAACATGCAGCGCAGTGCACCAAGTCTTCCAGAATTGCGCAGTAAACTGCGACCCCCGGTCCTACACGATCACCCCAGGTAATCCATGCAGTCGTACCACATTCTTTAGGAGTAGTGACGCCAATTCCCCGGCCGTAGGGACTCTCTTGCAGGGGATGAAGTGCCCCATTTTCGTCAAGTAATCCACCACCACCAGTATTGCCGTCATCCCCTGGTCTACCGGTAGGCCCACCACGAAGTCCAGTGATATGCTATCCCATGGTCTATCCGGGGTCGGAAGTGGATGTAAGAGCCCTTGGGTTCGGCCATGGTCGGCCTTCATGGTAGCACACGTAGGACACTCCTGTCCCCACCTCCTGACATCCACTCTCATGGTTGGCCACCAGAAATTCCGTCCCATGCTAGCCACCGTTTTTTCAAAGCCCAAATGACCTGCGCATGGAGAGTCATGGCACCAGATGAATGCTTGTTTCCTTAGCCTCGGCGTGGGTATCAATAGGCACCTGCCCTTCAGGGGTATCCCGTCCTTCAGCTGCCATTCTCTGTGACTGAGGAGCCACCTCCGCCATGCGAATGACCTGATCCCTCTCTTTATTCCCCTCAGGAAAGTATCCGGTTGGATAACCCCCAATACCATCCTCGGGGAAATGATGGAACGCTCGGTCGCAGGCAATGGTTCCTTAACTGCAGATTGACGGGACAGGGCGTCCGCCTTCCGGTTTTCCGTCCCCGGCCGATATGTGATGCGGAAGTTGAACCCCGCAAAGAAGATCATCCACCGCAGCTGCCTGGGAGAAAGGTGTCTTGTGGCCGTCATGAACTGTAGGTTCCGATGGTCCGTGTACACCGATACCACATGTCTTGCCCCCATCAACCAATGCCTCCATTCGGTGAAGGCGTCCTTGATTGCGAGAAGCTCCTTCTCCGCAATATGGTAGTTGCGTTCGGCGTCGATGAGTTTGCGGGACATGTACGCAACGGGATGAAGCACCCCTGTGTCGTGGTTGCGTTGGGACAAGATAGCCCCCAGCGCCACATCCGATGCGTCCGCTTCCACCACGTAGGGGAGATCCGGATCGGGGTGAGCCAACACCGGCGCCTTACCAAAGGCGCTTTTCAGGGCCTCAAAGGCTGTGTTCGCTTCAGGGGACCAGACAAACTCCTTGGACTTCCTCAGTAGCTGTGTGATTGGGGTCACCAATCCTGAAAATCCATCTATAAACCGCCTGTAAAAGTTGGCGAAGCCAATGAAACTTTGGACGTCCTTCACGCTTTGGGGCACCGGCCATTCTTTCACCGCCTTGATCTTTCGTTCTGCCATCTCCTGTCCCTCTGGACTCAGCATCACTCCGAGGAATTCCACGGATGTGACGTGGAAGTCACACTTGCTGAGTTTACAAAACAGCATGTTTTCCCTCAGCTTTTGGAGCACAGCTTTGACGTGGTGTACGTGCTCCTCCACACTGGACGAATAGATGAGGATGTCGTCGATATATACGACTACGTAGATATCCAACTCCTCTCTGAATACCTCATTCAAAAAGTACTGAAAGGCTGCCGGGGCGTTGCACAGACCGAACGGCATGACGAGGTACTCAAAAAGGCTGAACCTGGTCTTAAAGGCGGTCTTCCACTCGTCTCCGTCCCTCATGCGCACCAGATGGTATGCCCCTTTCAAATCCAACTTGGTGTAGATACGAGCTTTCTTGACCTGTTCCAGAAGTACACTGATGAGAGGCAAGGGGTACCGATTTTTTATGGTTATCGCATTCAATGCCCTAAAGTCCACACAGGCTCTCAGCTCCCCATTAGCCTTCGTGATGAAGAAGATTGGCGAGGCGGCCGGAGACTTGGACGGGCGGATGAATCCTAGCTTGAGGAGTTTATCCAGGTACCCCCGGAGATGCACGTTTTCAGGCTCCGTCAGGGCATACAGCCTGCCGCTGGGAACGCTGGCCCCTGGCACCAGGTCGATCTGGCAGTCAAACTGTCTATGTGGTGGTAGCACTTCCGCCTTCACCTCATCAAATACATCCTCAAAACTGTGATAAGCCTGGGGGAGAGCCACATCTTTTTCTGCCGCTGTAGCCACCGTCTGACTCCCGCTCTCATCTGCGTCAAGGGATTCCGTTCTTATTCCACAATGCAGGATGCAATACGGTGACGTCATTTCGATGCGATGTGTTGGCCAAGCCACAAAAGGGTTGTGTTTCTGTAGCCACGGCAATCCCAATATGACGCCATATTGGGGCGCTCGGATGATGTTAAAATCGATTTGTTCCAAATGGTTCCTCCCATATCTCATCGGAAGGACCCCCGTGTGCTGCCCGATGGGCCCCGTCACCAATCGCCTTCCGTCTACAGCATAGACGTCTTCGGGTACAGCTTTGGGAAGAAGCACTAGCCCTAGCCTGCATGCCTCGTTGTGGTCCATAAACATGCCAGTGGCCCCTGAATCCACCATGGCCACAACGGGTATCCACTGGTCATGCACTCCCACGTGCACCGTGAGAACCAGGTGTCGTTGTCCCTTAGTGACCGAGTTGGAAAGTGAAGGGATGGATGAGTGACTCCGAGATGCCCCTTCTTTGGTCTGGGAGTCCTCTAGTTTTCCACCGGTATGTCCACCACGGCTGTTACCGACCGGTTGGCACGATAACGTGACGTCTTCGGTTTGGCAGGGCATTCACGTACGTAGTGGCCTTTTTTGCCACAATATAGGCACAATCCTTGTTTACGGCGTGACTCTTTCTCCGTGGCTGTGAGGCTCGCTCGTATTGCGCCGATGTCCATGGGTTCTCCCTTGGATGCGGTGGAAGTTTCAGGACTTCCCACCGTCACATAGGATGGAAGGGATTTTCCTTTTCTCCCATGATCCCCCTTTCTTTCACTTAGCCTATGTTCCAGCCGTAATACCAGGTTGATAAGGCCCTCATATGTCTTGGGTTGAGGGTCAATATGAGCCACGGCGTCCTTGAGCTCATCGCACAGCCCGTGATGGAAGAGCGCCGTCTGTTTAGCAACAGGCCACTTGGTTTCCGCAACCAGCCTTCGGAACGCGTTGAGATACTGCACCAGGTCGTTGGATCCCTGTCTCAACTCAAGCATTTCACGGTCCGCCGTGTACGAGTCAGCCCTTCTGTCGAATACCTTCAGGAATTCCTCGCGAAAAGCACCCCAATCACATAAGATGGGGTCGTCCCTGCTCACCAGAGGTACGGCCCATTGTGCCGCGTTTCCAGCCAAATAGGAAATAAGGAAAGCCACACGAGCCTGACTCGTGGGGAACGCCTTTGGTTTGCACGAGAAATGTAGCACCACTTGTGTGAGGAATACCTGCACTGTGTTAGGATCCCCACTGTACCTCTCTGGTGTTGCCAAGGGGATGGCTACCGGCATTTCCACTACTACCGCAGGGGTCTGGTTCGTGAGGGAGGTGCTGGGCGTGAGCGGGTCCAATTGGATAGCATCCAGTCTGGTTTTTACATCGGCTGTTTCTTGCCTAGAGGCAGCCAATTCAACTTGCACGGTCGCTAAAGCAGCCAGCACATCATCAAGTGTTGCCATGTCTGTTATCGACCGGCAGACAGTTAGTGTTATTAATGGTCGGATATTTTGTAACGCCCTGAACGTCTCAGGATCGTTTAACAGACACGATAATGAGGACGCAACCACTTGTGAAGGGTTAGTTATTTTAATGAAGGCAAAAATAATACAAAGAATAAACAAAAGTTATAGTCACTGGAATCCTCCAGGCTAAGTACGTTACCAGCCCACAGCACGGATGGTCCTAACCGTCCTCTGCATATACGCCGATCCCGGCGTATGCCAACAGAGGGCAGAAATGAAATGGCCGACAATGCCAATCGGTAGGCTGTGAGGGGCACGAAGAGTGTTGGGGAGAATCGAGGAGTCAGGGAAACACCCATCCGGGGTCTCTACCTGAAGGGAGCAGCCGCTCAACCTCTTCCTCAGACTGCACCGGGACCCGGAGTCACCACCTGGTGATGCGTCACCGATACCCCAATCAAAAGCAAGAAGACTGAACCGAGAGCAGCCGCTCGATCGATCCTGTGGACTTCCGAGTCTGTAACGCGGCAAACACCTCCTGGTGTGCGTTTACAGCTGGCAGTCCCTGTATCTCTGGTCGGGCTGGGAGTTACGACTCCAACCAGCAAAAGCGCCACTGCGCTTTGACTCAGCCGAGTCAAAAAGCGAAGCTCAATGGTTGACCGGTAGAGCTTCCGGGTCCTTCACAGGTGACGATGGGGTAAGACACGGCCCAGGGAGTAACGACTCGACCTACCTCCGTTCTTGCCTTTCTGGAGCACCACTCCGGAACACTGCTCTTCACGAAGCAGGTACGTCGGTGTAAACACAATATCCGACAGCGTTGTACCTCCCGGTTCCTCCCTTTATAGGGCGTGTTTTCTTTGAGTTATGTAACAGCTCTCCTGTTTACATAAGGGCGTGTTTTCCTTGAGTTATGTAACAGCTCTCCTGTTTACATAAGGGCGTGTTTTCCTTGAGTTATGTAACAGCTCTCCTGTTTACATAACCTCTCAACCGCTAAGCATCCTGGGAGATGTAGTCCGTTTTCGCTGGTTACCGTTTTCCTCCCCTCGCATGACAGGAATTCTTGACAGGGCCCAAGAAGGCAAACCTAGTTCCACCAAATCGTTTCTGTTTAAAGGAGGGTATTGTTAGAAGATGCAAGTGAGTGGATCTCAGATTACGATTTGGAATATATCTGGTGATTAAGCTGTCAATTAATTTAGGGTTTTTACCATTCAGGGATTTGAATATGATGCAGCCCATCTTAAAGGCGCACCTTTGTGATATGGGGAGCCAATGTAGTTTACTAAGAAGGGGGGAGATGTGTTGGCGTTTGTTTTCCCGCAAGATCAGTCTAGCTGCTTGGTTCTGTATTAGTTGTAGGCGATAGTTAAGATAGGCTGGGATACCAAAATATAAGGAGTTGGCATAGTCAATATGCGAGATCACCATGGCAAGAATAGCTTGTAGTTTTGCCTCCTTTGTTAGGAACCGGCTAATTTTCTTTATTTTTCTCAGTTGGAAAAAGCATGTAGATGATACTGATCCTATTTGGGTTTTCATGGAGAGATCATTACAGATAGTAACTCCTAGAGTTTTGGCATGCTTGGAGGGGCTCGGTGGTTGTCCCAGTTCGTTTGGCCAGAAGTTGGGGCTCCAATGATTTAGTGAACCGCCCGTGAGGATCAGTTCAGTTTTGTCTGGATTTAGTTTCAATTGGTTGCTGTTCATCCAGTCACGGATGAACAGCATGGTTGTTTGAAATTCAAGAATGGAGCCTGGAGAGTCATTGATAGGAAATATCAATTGAAAATCATCTGCCTAGTTAAAAGTCTGAATATGTTTTTCAGGGGTAGAAGATACAAATTAAAAAGATGAGGGGATAGAGAGGATCCTTGGGGAACTACGCAGGTATTTTTAATCATGGGGGTTGAGAAACCGCCAAGGTATACAGCCTGTGAACGATCTGTTAAGAAGGATCTAATCCACTCAAGAGCAGTTCCTTTGATACCTGCATCTCTGACACGGTCGATCAAGATGTTATAGTCGACCGTGTCAAAGGCTGCAGAGAGATCCAGCAGTACCAATGCTTGAGGGAGACCCTTATCAGCCTTTTCTCTCAGGGTGTCCAGCACAGATAATACTACTGACTCTGTGGAGTGGGCTGGGCGGAAACCTGCTTGATGGGCGTCCAGATATTCAGACTGCTCCAGGAATGCAGACAGATTTTTGGCTACATGTGCTTCCAGCACTTTGGCCAGGTAGGGGAGCAGCGAGATCGGACGATAATTAGTCAATGTTTTAGGATCTGCTCCTGGCTTTTTTAGGAGAGGAATGACAACCGCTTCCTTAAAGGTCTCTGGTACCTGACCCTGAGCTATTGACTTGTTTAGGAGAGCCATGGCTGGTCCAGGGCAGATGGTAAATGCTTCCTTTAAGATCCAAGGGGGACAGTGGTCCCTTGGGGACCCAGATTTGACTTTAGCCAATAGGTCATTGAAATTTTCCTGATTTATTGTAGGAAATTGTTCCAGCTTGTGTGGATTCGTAGGTTTTTTGGGTATGCAGGACTTGGACAGTGGGGGATATTTGATTTAATGGTTTCGATTTTTTCAATAAAGAATTTATTTAAAGAATCACATAGGGACTGGGAGGGAGTGGGTTTAATCGTTACTCTGTCTGGATTGGATAGTTCATTAATGATTGAGAAAATTTCTTTGGATCGATTAATGGAGTTAATGATTTTGGAGGAAAAATATTCGGATTTGGAAGCCAGTATAGCTTTTTTATACGATCCCCGTGCGTTTAAGTACGTGCTTTTGTCGTCAGGTAGGTATTTGTTTCTCCACTTCCTTTCCGCTTGCCGCAGGGCAAGCTTTAAGTTCTTTAATTCGACGGAAAACCATTTCTGGGCCTCATGGCGACGGATGTGTAAGGTTTTATTAAGGGGAGCATATTTATAACTGGCTGTCAGCAGCCAGTTTGTAAGGGCATTCTCACTAAGCTCAATGGAGGGTTGATCCATGGGGGCGGTGTTGGCCAGTGACTCCAGAAAGGGATCTTTGTCAATGGTCCTCCAGCTCCTGCGTGCTTCGAGATCGAGTGGCGTCATGGTATTCCGGGTTGCACTAAAGCTACTATCTACATGGTTAATGAAGACCCCTTGATATGTTGGGGGGCAAAAGGGGAGGCAACATTTCCCTCTATGCAGACAATATTCTGTTGGGCATAGCTTAGCCCAAACTGACACTCAATAGGATACTCCAAACTTTTGGGAACATTTTGAAATATTCGAGCTACAAAAAAAGTAGGAAAAGCCTCAGTTATGTGCTGCCTTACATTACTCTGGCATTACTAAGCCACACAGGGCCAGGCAAGATGGCTCTGTGTGGCTTGGTAAATCTGAATTAAGACCTTGCAGTGCAATACATCCCCTTATGTGACACAGTGGCAATGCAATTGCTTTCTGAATCTGGCCCTCAAGCAATAATGATTTCATTCAGTCATTCATTCATTAATCTATTCCTTCAATAGTTACTTTTAAATGTGTGCTACTTTCAGACATAGTCGCAAAAAGAACCACATATATCACATCAAAAAGGGAAATAATTCCTTTCACACCACAAGTACACATAAAGCTAGGAAAAGATAAGCACAGAGAAAATGAATTAAAAATGTATTAAATATTTTAAAATTGCTTGTTATGGGAGGGCTACAACAAAAAACAATATTGTAATTGACATCAAGGAACACGACCATCCCACAAATGTAAGAGAGATAGAAGTAAGAGGAATACTTTACATTTTTAAAGAGGCAAGTACTAGTTCCCAAGGCCCTGTTACTACAACTTTGCATAATATTCTACTTAAAGTACCTGAGCACATTACAGGCCAGCTACAGGCAACCTGCAATGTAAAATGGCTAAAATTACTTACTAGAAAAGAATCAAGTGAAACCCCAGCTGCCCCAAGATGATACCAAGATATACAGATTCCAGGACATCTACCCACTTCATATAACAAAGAACCCTCCCTCTTATTCAACGACCACTATAATAACAATTAATAATTGTATTTACAGCCGAAAGTAACCTCCCAAGACTAAGTAAATATGAAACATAAAACTTAAAATACAAACTTTAAAATGTGTCCTCCACCCTTTACACAGATAAATACCATACATGATAGAAATAATAACACTAACATTCCTCACATTTAAGTACTGCTGCTTAACAAACAATGTTCATCTTGCTGTAAACTTTTAAACCACATCACTTTTAAAACTAAAAACTATTCTCCAACAAAAAAGGGGCTTAGAACAGGCATTCATACAAACAATACCTAACTATACCCACACATAATCATACAAGACTGCTATTATCATCAACTATACAATTTGCAAACATCACCAACAATCTGTAGTATACAGAAAAGACTGCCATTTTGCCTGTGAAATTCAAAGGTTAATAGCTCTGACATTTGTACTTGTAACATACGTAGCTAACCACTAAAACATTCTAATAGTATACTGATTTATAAAAGAAATGAACAAGAACTAAGTTCACTAATGGACTACGTAGAATACACTTGGGTTGGCAGACTGCACCACTCTGGACACAGAGATCAACCCAAATTCCATTGTGGAATGTCTATAACATCACCATGCATCAGCCAGCCAAAACCAACAAAATAGTAGAAGGATGGCACAAAGCCTTCCAAATAGGGGTAGAAGAAATTTGTGGAGTTTGATTCCATGGAATCTTGCTGAATTAAACTTAAATTCCACCAGATTCTCTGGAATTCCAAGGGGGCGGAGTGGGCAAAATGTGCCTTTGCATCCAACAATGGATGCACAGGTGCATTGTGCCTAAGAAGATAGCACAGCCAAATACAACTAGGTGCCCTTGCATACTCTGCGGGGATTAAAACATTTAATCATTGCAGAGTTGAAAGGGTGTAGAGTGGTATGCAGTGGTTTCTAAATTTTTCAAACATTGCTTTTCACTTGTCTCGCAGATTTTATCTGGTGACTGCTTTTCTCTTCTGATCAAACCCTAGGTGGTGAACCAAGGAACTGTGTTTATTTGTGTGGACCTAATGTCTCAATATTGTCTGTTATGCAAGTTTGCTTTTGACAATATCCCTTTCAGTTATCAATCCCTTACTACAAGTAAATGCTCAGCTCAGGGACCTGTTAAGTTCAAGCCATGTAATGAAACATTTACCACACCCTCAGACCATACTGCATTATTTGATGCATCCCTTATGCTTAGTTTGTTTCTAATATCATTTTTACTCATTAGGAGTTTGCCCCTGTTAATTGTTATAATTATTGTGCATTATCCTCAGTCATCTCTCATTTAAAGACAGGTGCACCATTACAGCCATTTAAGTTACCAAAAAAGAAACTCATTTGGACACTAGGTGGCAGTGAAACCTTAACATTTCTTTTCTATTTCTTAAGTGTCTACTTGCTCATGAATGGTGGAAATTAATCTGTTATTTTAAATGAGTATGTCCTTCTCATACAACTTCTCCTTCCCTCCTTTCACAGAATAATTAAGCTTTATGCTATTGATTATTGTGGTAGTATGCAGTGGTTTCTAAACCGTGACATCATTTTTAATTGCTTTGGTGGAGGGGCAGCATTTTAATTGGTCTGTAATTCCCTGTTACTAGAGTAACACAGAATCACCAAAATTCCTCTGATTCTGACAGACTACTTCCAAAGCACACTGGGAAGAACCTAACCAATCAACACAGAAACTACTCTAATTCTAGAAAAATGCATTTTAAACTTCTTTTAAATGTATTTCTCTGCTTCACAACAGCAGCATGAGGGGAGCGCGAGGGCATCACGATGTATGCGCAAAGGCGTAGTGCACCCCATGTGACTCAAAAATGAATGGTTTTGATTGGTTGAAAGGTATAACTTTGAAAATCAGTGAGCTCCATCCTTTTATTCTAGATTGTGGAGCCTCTGAATGTGTTTCAAAGAGCTCTGCTGCACATGTAGGTTTGTTGTTTTTATCGCGTTTCTTCAAAAGGAAAATGGCACCTCCTCTAGTTCTTCCACCTGAAGAGATTAGCTCCAGTTCATCAGAACATTGTCTCGGACTTCTTTACTTTCCCAACAGGAGAGAAGAAAGTCAATGCCTTGAAAGTATCTTCCACTTTTCTGAAACGAGGTTTTGTTTGTGGTTCTGAACAAAAACACTCATGTGGAACCACAAGCATGTTGAAACATCTTCAGACAATGCATTCCATGCACGTTTCTAAAGCCCTTAAGGAGAAGGAGACGAGACACAATCCACCTGCATCATCAGATGGTGATCAGCCTAGTACATCACTGGCTGTCAATCTGGCTAGTCCAGCTCTAACCCAGGTGCCTATGTTTGCATCTGTGGGACAGTTCTGCTTAAGATGGTACACAATTTTGAGAATGGGAGAGCAGTCCATTCCTGCACTTCGGTCGTACATTAACAATCACCACTGTTATTTTTTGGGGGGGATACAAGATGTTTGTTCCAGTTTTGTGCTTAACGTTGAAAAGCACTGTGTTTTTTTTTCTCTTAGACTTTTAATAAAAACATCAAAACAACTCAAAATGTTTTGATTAAAACTAAAACACAATAAAAAGTTTAAAAAATGGTTCTTCCCAAAACTGCCTATTTTAGTTAAAGTAACATTAACTCTATGTTATATGTATGTTTTTACAACTCTGTGCTAGTGGCTATATATGTGACTGAGGAAATGCATGACTGTGTGTATGGATGTATTTATGGGTCTTGAGTGCTCGCATGGGTGAGTGAGGCATTTGTTACTGGGTGTGTTTAAGTGAATGGTTGCTTGAGCAAGTGTATGAGTGAGTAACAGGTTGTATGAGTATCTAGATGAGTGAGTAGGAGTGAATTAGTTTGGTTTTGAGTAGATGAATGGTATGTTAATGTCTGTATGGGAGTGTTAAAGGTTGTATGAGTGCCTATTAGGGTGAGTAAGAGCGTGGTTGATTGAATGTATTGGTGAATAAGTAGATATAAGTGTTTTATGGGTGTTTGAAAGGGTGTGTTAGTGCTTCTTTAACTGAGTAAGGGGCTTCTTTTTTATATCTATGGGCATCTGAGTGGTACATGAGTGGCTATACTGATAACAAAGAGGGCATGTAAGTGACTGCATAGGTGAGTTACTAAGTGTGTGAGTATCTTGATAGATGAGTGAGTGGTGTATCAGTGTCTGTATGAGTGAGTATGTTGGTGTGTGAGTGTATTTATAGATGAATAAGTATGTAAGTGAGTAGCTCTATGGGTAAGTAAGTGACTGTGTGACTGCTTCTATGTGTGAGTGACAGGGTGCATAAGTGCTTGTATGGGTGAGAGTGTGTCTGTGGAGTGTGTGGTGTGTTAGTGGCTGTATGAATGAGTGGATGTGTGGCTGAGGATCTTAGTGAGTGAAAGGTTGTATAAGTGGGGATATAGGAGAGTGAGGAGTTAGATGATTGGCTGTATGGTGGAATGAGTGGGAGTGTGAGTAGTTGTATGAGTAAGTGGCAGGGTGCATGCGTAGATATATGGGTGAGAGAGTGGGTGCATGAGTACTAATATAAGTGAGTGAGGGGATGCATATCTAACAACATACATGAGTGAGTGAGAGTGTGAGTAAGTATACAGGTGAGTGAGTGGCTATGTGATTGGCTGTATGTATGAGTTGCTATCTGTGAGACTGCTATATCGGTGAGCAAGACAATCTATGTTTGCTTGTGTGAGTGAGTGGTTGCTAAGGGGCTGAATGAATAAGTAAGTGGGTGTATGAGTGGTAGTATTAGTGAGTGAGAGCATGTACGATTGAGAATATGGATAAATGAGTGGCAGCATGAGTGAGTATATAGGTAAGTGAGGGGGTATGTGAGTGACTGCATAGGTGAGTGAATGAGTGAGTGAGTGAGTGTGAGTAACTCAATGGAAGACTGAGTAACTGTGTCATTGGCTGAATGAGTGATATAGTAGTGGGGTCTTTAACTATATGTGCAACTGCTTTCCATACTGCTAGATACACACTAGCTTTATCTTTGTGGGTGAGTGAATGTTAAGTGCCTCTGTTAGTGTGTGAATAGGTATATTAGTGGTTCTATATTTTATATGTAGGCATGTGAGTTTCAGTATGGGTAGGAGACTGTATATGGGTATGGTAGTGTGCATATAACTCAGTTAAACTTGGAAAACACTTCTTATCTTTTAAGCTTCTATCTCCCTTCTCTATGGCTTGCCTGCAGTGACCTATATGTAGTAAAAGAAGGCTTTAAGACTAAACAATATGTTTTTATTCTGAGCATTACTTACTACTACAAGTGTATATCCATGCTCTAAAGTAGCAGGCCTGAAACATGTTTAAATGCCTACTACTCTGGATGAACAATTTCTTAGTGCAGTTGCCAGGACATACCTCACTGAATGTCTCAGTACCGATTTGGGTGTGTCATTGGATATGTAAGTGAATATGTTTGTATAAATGTGGCACTCTTAGTTACTCTACTGATCTTTAAATATGTATGTAAGGGACTGTAATAATCCTTTGCAGGCAGTCTAAGTTAGGAGTGGGATATTTAACTTTGTGAGCAAGTGTCTCCCATGCTGCTGGATAAATAACAGTTGTATCTGTGTGAGTGTGTAAATGTTTAAGTGCCTCTGTGTGTGACTGGTTGTATTAGTGCTTCTATCCTTCTATACGTAGGTATGTCAGTTTCTGTATTAGCAGGAGACTGCATATGGGTCTGATAGTGTGCATAGAACTCAATCAAAGTCTTAGCAACATGTTTTGTTTGTCAACAGAATCTACCAGGAGACCTACATATAAACATTGTACTGTAGCAGCCCTAAAACATGTTTTAAGGCCTACTCATGTGGTTAGATGACTTCTTAGTGCCAGTTCCACAGTACATACCTAAATGCGTATGTGGGTGTTTTCTCTAAAATATATGTTAGTTTGTTGGCACATGCTAGTCTCTCTAAGTTACTCAATGGATCTCTAAATGTGTATGTAAAGAGCTGTATGGATCTGTTTCTGGTTCTTTTAGTTAGTACTAGTATATTTAAATAGTGTGCAATTTTCTTCCATACTACTGAGTACATACCAGATGTATACGTTTGAGTCAGTGAATGTTTAAGTGTCTCTGTTAGTGTGTTACTAGGTGTATTAGTGAGTCTGTCCTTTTAAACGTAGCTATGTCAGTTCCAGCATAGGTAGAAGACTATATTTATAATTGGACATATGGTTCTGGTAGTGTGCATAACCCTAAATGAAACTAGGCTTTAAAGTGTTCGGTTCCATCCTAATTAGGTGTTCAGGACCGCCGACCTGGTGTCGATCTGACCAAGGACGGACCAATGTCCGCCCAACATTGAAATCGGCCCCCATATGTTTAAGAACACTCTCCATGGATAGCAGAAGAAGAGTTTTGAGACTTCTAATGACGTTGAACTGCAGATGCTATTGAAAAAGGAAAAGAACACAACCATATGTTAGTATTTAACCCCTTCAGCGCTCATGACGGAACCACTCCGTCATGAGCCACGGTTGCGCTGTGCTCATGACGGAGTGGTTCCGTCATGCTGCGGCCGTTGGCCGCCGCTCCGCCCACGCGGCGCTAATTCCCCGCCTGTGCGGGAGATTAGCGCAGTGGGCGGAGACGTGACGGAACCACTCCGTCATGAGCACAGCTCAACCGTGGCTCGTGACGGAGCGGTTCCGTCACGAGCACAGCGCCACCGCGCTGCCCCCAAACCCCCCCCAGCACCGCGGCGGAATTTCTGCCGCGGCGAAGGGGTTAATCCTCAAAATTACAGAAACATAACAATAGATGTTGCTTGTACTGTATCACTGTTTTAGAATGTAATAAAACATGTATTTTCTCTTTTTTACTTTTCTTATCTTTCATACTTCTTCATCATAAACAGTGGTCTATATAAAGCATCATTTTCAGGCAGTGGGAAAAAAATCAATTGATTGCCAAAAAAACAGCAAAGTATTTCATTGTATTTCACTGTAAATAAGTGACACTATGAACTACACTCACTACAATTCATGAATCAGTTGCTTTAACTGGAGTTACTCCACTAATCTAAACAAACGTAGGTCTGAAATTTAGTTTGATTTATTATATTTGGTTCAAAACAACAATTAAACAAAAACTACTCTTTCATCATGGAGATCTAGAAAATATCTCCCTAGGTAGGTTGAATGATGTATAAACTGGAGATGATCCATGTAGACAAAATCCCACAGAGTAGTTTTTTTTTACACTAATAGTATGTGGAAGTCCAATTAGAGAAACAAAAGGGGACAATTTCCAAGTTTCAAATGCAGTTTTTTGCATCAAAGTAAGGCTGCTGCATTTGGAGGATGTCTGTCCAGTTTCAGACTTTAATCTAACAGTGTAGTAATTAGATATGGCATTAACTCCTTTAAGTAAGATAACAGAACTGCTGAATTTTGAAGACATTGTCTCCAATAGGCTGAATAAGGTCTATACCACTGATGAACCACATACAAAAAACACCTTCCAACACTTTTTTATCCAGAATTGTTCCTTAGAATTTTTGTTGAAGAAAGAAAAGAAAGTTGTTTGGAAGTTTGAAAGTAAATTTTGGGTTGAATTTTAGAATGAATTCATTACATTCCATCCATACAGTTTTGCTCTTTAAATAGAGAGTATAGTGTCCAGAGCTTGTACTAAATCCTTAGTGAAAGATGATAGCTAAAGTAATAAATGTTGTTCCCAAAATAGGTATTTGTCCAGCCTTGACGTTTGTAATTGTAAATTTCAATTTGGAACCGCCAGCTCTGCATCATTGTAGTATTGCTATAAGGTATTTTCCAGTAGTTGTTAGGATTTCCGTAGGCATGAAATTTATCCGAATCTTCCTAGGTTTTTGTGGTAGTATGTTTCTTTTGAATGGCTCTCAATGCACTTTCTGTATTTCTTGCTCCAAATTGATATCAGGCCTATCCTTGAGGACTGTATCTCAGAGTAATGCTACCACTAAGGTCTTTAAAACTCCACCTTCTGCTGCCTCCGGGACATTCAGGATCCTCAGATTATTTCTCAGAGAGTGATTTATTATCCTCTCAAGATCCTCTTTCAGCCCTTGATTTTGTTTGGTGAGCAGTTCTAATCTGGTAGGGTTCTTCTGCACATCCTTTTTACCCAGAACAACCTCTTCCTCTAGTACCTTTGTTCTTGAGGCCACCTCCTACAGCTTTGGTGTTAGGGTTAAACAGCATGCGTGTATCCCTGTTTGATTCATCTCCAACATCTCAAATCTGTTCTTTAATTTCTTCCTTGAGGCCCAGGAAGATGGCAGTGAGCTTGGCCTCAGTCCGATCCCCAGTTAGCTCACCTTCCTTTGCCTGGGAAAGTAACGCTGCTTGGGGCTCTCTCTCTGGTGCTCTCCCTCCGCAATCTGCTCCTGTAGTTATAAACTAGCAAGGTCTTCATATCTGTTTTCGTACTTATTTCAGGCGGGTACTGGGTTAAATCACCTTTCTCTGACCCAACTCCAGAGGATAGATTGCCCTTACTAGGCAAGCAAGGAGGACTAGATTCACTAGGAGAGCAAAATACCCCAATAGAGTTGCCTGTGGAACCCATGGTAACTAAGGGAGACTCCATACTCTGAGTCTTGACCTGTTTTGCCCCATATGGTCCCTTCCTTACACAGATGTAAAGTTGGAATTACCATTAATTTGAAGTAGGAGTTAAGGGACGGTGGCATTCTGATTGGTGAGACAGGCACTCACCTGCCCCTTCTCCCTGTTGTGTTATTAGGCATATTTACTCCCTTTATGAGCTTTCCAATCTTAGGATTTGAATCTCTTGAGAGAGCGCCCGTTGCGGTTTTCTGTGACCTTATATTTATTATAGGGGCTCCCGGGGGGAAATTAGCTTCAGGACTTACCCTGGCCACAGTGCTAGTGCAGAGCGTGTACCTTGTTGTCTAACACATATTTCCTTTTTCCAAATATGCAGGATATTTATTTTCCTGTACTGCCTCCTTGAGCTCCGGTCTCCTGTTCCCTTGCAAATGCTGTTTTCCACTTTTGGGGTGACAAATGCAAAAAGAACTGTTGATGGACAGAATGCAGAACAATGTCATACATTCACCCCAGTACAGAGATCTGGGCCTAAATCCATCTTTTTTTGCTCACCATGCCATTCCAGTTTGGACCCAGCCATATGCAAATCAGTATTGACCCTGTGCCCAATGGGAACAGTCCAGCCCGAACTGCCAGGCCAGGCCCTCCCAGGACTGGAAACAAGCATCCTAGGACCGGTTTCTCGGTTTCACTCCTTTTCAGCCAGGATAGTTTGATTCCAGTGGCATGGAGAGCACGGGACTCACGTCTGAGCATACCCGTCCCACTCGGGGTGACAAAGGAAAAAGAACTGTTGATGGACAGAATGCAGAACAATGTCATACATTCACCACAGTACAGAGATCTGGGTCTAAATCCATCTTTTTTTGCTCACCATGCCATTCCAGTTTGGACCCAGCCATATGCAAATCAGTCTTGACCCTTGGATTTGGGCCCAGATCTCTGTACTGGGGTCAATGTATGACATTGTTCTCCATTCTGTCCATCAACTGTTGTTTTTGCATTTGTCATCCCGAGTGGGACGGGTATGCTCAGACGTGAGTCCCGTGCTCTCCATGCCACTGAAATCAAGCTATCCTGGCTGAAGAGGGGTGAAACCCCTAATCGGTCCTAGGATGCTTGGTTCCAGTCCAGGGTGGACCTGGCTTGGCAGTTCGGGCTGGACTGTTCCTGTATGCTCAGAAGTGAGTCCCGTGCTCTCCATGCCACTGAAATCAAGCTATCCTGGCGTTTTCCACTCTCAGCCTCCCATGGCAGCGTCCCTTGATGCAGAATCTGTAGCTCTTTCCTTGTAGAGGCTGTGGGACTTGTTCTGACTCTTCCACTGGGAGTCCGGGCAAGGCTGTCCATCCCAGCTGAAGCTCTCTTGCAGCCTCCCTCCAACGTGGCAGCCTCATGTTCGGCAACACAGTGAGGAGCAGCTCTTCTAACATCCAGGCTACACTTCATGCCTCCAGACCCCATGCAAGCTGGTAGGGTGGCAGTAAGGGCTCAACCAGCAGTGGGATAAAAAGAAAAAAAATAGTCCTCATTTTCACCATCCTATGGTATGAATAAGTGCAACCAGCAACATTAACTACAGCACAGAGATGTCCAGGTGGTGTTGGGTATAAAATACATGGGGAGCGACAAAGAGATTCGGCTGTTGACTTGAAATGTCACTGGCATTAAGATAAGGTGAATGCAGACATTGGTGGTCAGACATCTTCAGGAGAGCAAGAACCATGTTATGATTTTACAGGAAACCCATTTCAATGCAATTGAAAGAAGAGCCCTCTTTTTTGTAAGTATGGGTGGATTGAGAGCTTTGTAGTATCAGATCAAGATGTCTGTTGCAAGGGGGTCGCCAACCTTCTGAGAAGAGGGATAGGAGTGGAAGTGTTGGCCTTAAAAACAGATAATTCTGGTAGATGGGCGGTGGCGAACTTAAGGTGGGAAGCGTATAAATTTACATGCACTGCCTTTTATGGGCCACATTTGGATGATCCTTCATTTTTAGCAACTCCCGGGGGTTCTTTGGGGAGATTTCAATACTCTATTGGATCCTAATTTAGATAGGTCTACTAGAGGGGAGTATATACACACACCCAAGACTAGACATGGTCTAAGGAGAATGATACAGGACTTTGGGTGGGTAGATGCCTTGAGATATAAAAAAATGTTCAGCAAGAGGGTTCACATTCCATTGTAAGAAGTATGGGCATTTCTCAAGGCTGGACTATCTCTTCATGGATGGTACTTAAGCTGAAAAATCAAAGGAGTTAACCATCCACCAAGCCATATATCTGATCATTCAGCTGTAACTGTGATGGTTCAATGTCCCAGAGAGGTTCAGAGACCAAGATGGACTGTTAATCGTGTCCTTCTCCTGGATGCAGAGGTCGCAGAGACTCTATGAAGAGCCAAGAAGGATTCTTTTATTAATAACGCAGAATCTGGTTCCCTTGCTATAGTACGGGATACCTTAAAAGCTTCTATCAGGGGTGTCTTGAGGAGCCAATCAAATTTTAGGAATAAAGCAGAGAAAAACAAACTCATCTCCATGGAGCAAGAGATTGCAGTTTTAGAGGTCAATTTGCAGATGAAGGTAAATCAGGACAGTGAACAAACACTGAACTGCCTGGAAGAGAGGCAATTGAATTTTAAAATCAGTCTGGAGATAAAGCATATGGAGAAATGGCAGGCTGGATCCCAGAGTATTTTTTAATATGGAGAATGATCAGGGTCACTTTTAGCATGGAAGGCGAGGACACAAAGGACTAGGAGTAACATAAAGGAGTTTATTATTAATCCCCGGGGAGATACATCTAAAAAGGTAGGAGAGATGCAGGAGCAGTTGGTCCCCCTCTTTTCAGAATTGAATACAGAGGAGGTCTATTCAAACCGTGATAGGCTACGGGAATGACTGAAGGAAAGAGAACTAGTCGGACTAATGGAGCCAGGATGGGGATGCCTAGAAGCCCAGCTCACAGAGATTTTAGAGCATTTAAAAGATGCTAAGGCCTGGAAGGCGGCAGGGCCGGATGCCATCCCAGTAGGGTAATATCAGCTTTTGAGGGAAGAGGTTGTGTTCATCTGGGGAAAATTGTTTAGCTTCATTTATTTAGATAATGCCCAGATTCCAGTTTCATGGAAGGAAGCTACACTGGTATTGATATTAAACCAGCCAAGGACCACAGAATGGCAAATTCATATTGGCCAATTTTAAATAAATTCTTTATAGGTATAATGGCTGGCAGCATGGCCAAAGTAGCGCTGTAATTAATATACTTGGATCAAAAGTGCTTTATTCCAGTGCTTCAGATCCATGAGCTTCCGTAGCAGTTAATATCATCAAAAGACTTGGCCGCAACACATTCTATCCCATTGGTTGGTGCTACAAATGACACAGTTAAGGCATTGATAGAGTGTGCTGGGCTTATCTCTTGGAGGCTTTGGGGATATTTGGTTTTAGCTCATGTTTTATCATAACTCTTCAGAAATTGTTTGAAAATATGCCTGCTCAAATCTTATTTAATGGGTATTGACAAACAGCTTTGAAATCAGTAGTGGAAAGAGGCAGGGATGTTCTCTCTCTCCCCTACTCTTTGATAGTATATCGAGCCATTTGCCAAACTGCTCAGAAATGACCATCAAGTAAATCCTTTTACCTGCCAGCACTTTGAAAATAAGATAGCCTTGTACGCCAACTATCTTCTATTTCATACTTTGAATCCCACCCAGACCATTCCAAGAGGAAAGAAGTTGGCAAAAGAGTTTGGGACACTAACAGGCTATTTAGTTAATACATCAAAGTCAGTGATTATGTGTTGAAATATAAATAATTGAGATGGAGAGGTTAAGTCAGAGGTAAAGTACTTAGGTATCTCTATAGTCCAGTCTTTGAAGGTTCCTCCAACACTTAACTTAGAAAGGCTGTCTGATCTCGAGAATCAATCAAGAAGGAATATTCTGAGGATACTGGGCATCCCGAGGGCAAGGAGGGGGCAGACGTGCTGCAGTTTGTGGTGGAACGTTTTGTGGAAGCATTACCTGAACTTATGCAATGGGCCCGGAAAGTCAAACTGCAAAGGGCTCATAGGTTTCCTCTCAGCCAACGTAATAAAGCGGGAGAAGCTGTTGATAGGCCGCGGGCTATCCTGATATGTCTTAACAATTTTTGGGCCCGAGAGGCACTATATGATTTGGCCAGACCGAATAGGAAAAGGGCGGGAAAGGGTTGCAATTATTTTGTGAGTCACGATTTCTGTCAGGTAACAGTGGAGAAAAGATGGCAGTTGCGCCAAAGGATCCCATTGTTTCAGTCAAAGGGGGCGCAGGGGTTCTTGCTCAACCCTGCTAATTGAAAGTGGTATTCAGGGGTCAGACACAATTCTTTTCCTCTAAAGTTTTAGCATAAACAGTTTTGCAATCAATTTAGGGTGGACATGCAAATATGATGGTTGGTGACTTATGTTGGCTATTCGATGTCTACTTTATGCCTATTCTAGTGCTAGAATCGGGTCTCTTTTCTTTTCTTTTTTGCATGCTTTTTTCCCTTTCGTCAGCCCATTGGGGGGAGGGAGTCCAGGGGAAGGGGGGTGGCCAGCTCTTCATCACCAAGGACCAGTGGTCCTTATGCCTCATGAGGTGGGTGGAAGGGAGGGAGGTGGGAGGGGGTTCTAGGGTAGAGGGTAGGCAAGGGGGCGTGGTGGAGCATTGGGTGGGTTAGAGGTGTTCAGTGGGCAGCACTGCTGGTGTTTTCCATATATTGTCATGGCATTTGTTTCTACTTAAGAAAGAAAGTAAAGCTTGGCATAGTCTGTAATGTTTATTGGCACTGTTTGGCAAGTTTTGATAAAGAGTATGGTTGCCACAAGGGTGATGGGTAGAACGGGTAGAATGTGTAGGTGCTCATGGAATATATGTGGCTTGAATAACAGAAACAAAAGATGTTAATTGGCCAAGATTATACAATTTATGCAGATAGATGTGCTATGTCTTCAGGAGACCCATATTACTTAGAGTAAACATGGATGGTTGAAGGATTTGGGCCTTGACTTATTGGTGTGTACTTGTCAAGGTACTACAACTAGGGGGGTGGCTATCTTAGCAAAACGAGGTGTTGGAATTTGTAAGCGAGTCAAGGAGGATGGATTTGGTCAGTGGGTAATTATTGAATTTTTTGTTAATGGTGCCCCTCTTTCAATTTGATCCATATATGGATCGAATTTGGATGATCCGGAAGTCTTGAATCACTTAAGCGTAGAACTGGCTGTATGGCCGCATCCGCTAATTTTCTGTGGAGATTTCAACATTCATTTGGATAGTAACTTTAATCTTTTTAGTAATTCTCCACATCAAGGAAGAAAGGTCAGAACTTTTAAGGCTCTCCAAGGATTAGTTAGGGAACATGGGTTGATTGATGCCTGGCATAACATAGACAAGAGGACCCAGTGTTCACTTTTTATTCGGTCCCTCATAATAAACTGTTTGGATTATTTTTTTATCTCATACCAAACGGCTGAGAGGGTCAGTATTGAGATCCCCCTAGGGCAGAGGTCTTCAAACTTTTTTAGGTTGAGCCCCCCCCAGCTAAAAATTTGTAGATGTCGGGCCCCCCACCTGACAAATATTTCTGTAATGTGGTACATTACATAAACGACCCGCCATCCGCATATTCCAGGCCATATCCGGCTAATAATGTTAAACACAGTAAGATTGTTTAACAAACTGCAGGTTTGTGAATGGGTGTGGATAACTGACAGAGGCTTATTACACTTTATTCAATTTTGCGTAGGACCCAGCAAATGTTCACTCGGGATTAAAGCAATATCACCCTCCCATTCACTTAGGATGGCAAAGAGGAACCAACACCTTACTTGAAGGTCAGGAGTTGGGGATTGATTGGCGCAGCATGCATGGCTGGGCATGTGATATTGGATACTTCCATGTATCATATGTAGGTTAATGACTTGAGACGGATCATTTTGCATATAGTAACATAACAAAACGGCCAAGAAGTGTGTTTCACACTGCCTATGACGCATGGCTGATATGATAGAAATAAACTAGATTACGTGTGGTACATGCATTTAACAAAAGTAAGTAACTTATGTTAATAAACAAGGGCACATGACAATGGTGACCTGAACATTTTAGAAAAACACCAGTGATTTCTCAGTGCCAACATATAACACAACATTAAAATACATAGAAATATATTTTAATATAATTAACACATATTTACATTAAATAGATTCCTTCAACTGTATATTTTACAGGACAACATATAATACAGGCAACATGGACATAAAAAATGAATAAAACATGAGAAGGGGCACTACAAACCTTTCAATCTATGGATACAAGATTATTTATGTGTTAAGACTTACCACCTTTCTGTTACTCCTGAACTTCCATCTGGGCATAGATGTCCAACCAATCTGTTCTCAGGATCCGTCTGTGCAAGGTTCAGAACCTGGGGTACTGCCAATGAGACTGGAAGAATATCCACAGCCCTTCCTGTAAGTTCAGGCATGTCCAGTGCGGAGATACCCCTGTGCTTTCTGCACTCCTAGGCTCTGTGAGCATGAATACCCACTGCACTGCAACTGGTGGCAATAACCAGCCAGATTCAATCTGTGCTGAAATATTTACCTTGGATTCTAGTCTCTCGTAGAACTCTTTTCACCATCTTTAGTAATTTGCTCTATTTCCAGAACAAAAAGTGCAGAAGTCTAGAGGAGGATTGTGCAGGTGTTCTGAATGGCTCAGGAATGGCCAACATCCTGTTCCCGTTTTTCATTTTCTCACAAATACATCAAAGACGGTTGTAGCAAGGAAGCGGTTATGTCCAGGTTCCTCATCTGTTAATGTATAATTGTGGAGGCTGGCTTCCATGAAACGACTGAGTGGCCTGCACAGACATCAACATAGGAATTTCAGGTATTGCCATGATTGCGTTTATTCTTATAATTATGAAAAACTAGCAATGATTTTTGGAATTTTACATAGACTAACATTCGGCCCATTACAATCCATTATACAATATTGCACGAGATTTTAAAATCTTGGTGGCCATCTTAAAGGTAGAGGCTATATAATCTAAGCCAGTTTTATCTAATCTGTGGGTGGTGATGCACTGGTAGGCCGAATGTCCAAGCAATAAATAAAGTTGCCTAAAAAAATTGTATTTATCTTGTCTCATCTGCTGCACTTCATTTTTTGAAACGCACAAAAAGTTGTCTATTTCAAAATGTAAATCTTCAGCAGTTAGGAAAACAAAAATGAAGCATTTTTTTGTAATTCTGAAGCCAAGGCATGCGGAAAGACAGCAGTTGTGCGACTGGAAAAGCACTGCGTATGCAGACATGCAACCAGTGATCAGTACAAGTTTGGTCTCTTGTGTGTTGTTTTCTTAATCCCCTTACACTACCACCGAGCAGACTTAAACTGGAGAGTGGAAGATGCTTTTTCGGATTGAAGGCAAGCAGCAGGAAGACATATACAGTGGGTTTCCAGATTGGGGAAGAGCCAGGAAAGGGAATGCAATATTTGATGCTGACGCAGAGGCATTTGAACCTTCAATTTCTAAGGATGAGAGAACTCAAAGTTTCCACCTTATTAAAGAAAATCCAGAGGAAAACAGAGATTTCTAGCAGGCCAGCAAGCAGCTGCAGTAGTCGTCTTCACACTGCTAGGCTGCATAAAAAATGTAAGTATGGAAAGACAAGAAACGAGGTATAGTGCAGCAGCTGACCTCAACAGCCTGACTCAGCTCTGTACACAGAACTCGAGGAGTGCAGCAGTGGTCCTCAACAGCTTGTACCACCAAAGAGCTTAGGAAGCTGCCTTCGGCTCTCTACACACAACTTCAGGAGTGCCGCCCCTGCCCTCAATAGCCCATACTAGCTCTGTGCACACAATTCCGGGAGTGCAGCTCCTGTCCTCAACAGCCTGCATTACCCAAGAGCAGCCCTCGGCTCTCTGCACACAGCTCAGGACCCGTAAGAGTTCCCCTTTGTACTGTATCCAATCTGAGAGCTATTTTCAGTTGTGCATTTATTGTACATTATTGTTAGGTCCAATTAACTTTTACGACTATCGGGGCCATTCCTTGAAACAAATAGTGGTGAGGCTAAAAAGAATCAGCAAAACCCCATGATGTCAAAGGACGTGATGTGTGATTCGTGGGCAATGTACACATGCAAAAAGCAGTACAAGTAAGATACTCGCAGATGATTTTTAATAAAATTTATTGTATTAGCTATACTTTCCCCCAAAAGGCCTTAGCTGCAGTGGGAGGCACAGAGTCTCCTGTGCTGAGAAACTGGAAGTGAACAAACTTCTTTTAGGCAAGCAGATGCCCTGGGAAGAAGGACTGTCTGTTAGCTCTCACTTACCTGTTGGTGATGCAAAATGTTCCGAGGCGAGATCCTTCACAGTGAGGCAGCAGGCAAAGGACAGCAACCAAAAAAGAAAAGGCAGCACACACGGGCAAACAGCAGGAGTGATGAAGCGCCACACTACCTAAAGGTAGTAGTACGCAAGAGCTTTATGAAGACAAAATTTCGCGGCACGTCCTGCCATCTATAATGCTGTTTCCCTCATTGGTGAAACGTCAGTGGTGACATCCCTATGTGCTGTTTGGCTGCTGTTCTCCAATCCAAAAGCCCCTTGAAAAAATACCGGAAGCAAATTTACTTGCAACGTTAGACAGTAGTAAACAAGGTCTGATTTTATGGTGGAGTGCGCGCCCCCCTGGAGATGGCGTCACGCCCCCCTGGGTGGGCGCGCCCCACAGATTGAAGAACACTGCCCTAGGGTCATTTCAGACCACAATCCATTAGTAGTAGAATTCCCACTAAGTGGCATCTTAGGAATCCAGAGGTCGTGGACTTTTGAAAGAAAGTTGCTGCTTGACCAGTCATATTGTGAACACATGACCAAGTGGATAGTGGAATTTTTTAATATCAATAGGAATACAGCTTCTGAAATCACAGTGTGGTATGCATCTAAGATGGCCATACATGGTGAGACTCTTAGCTTCTCTATTTATCGTCGGAAGGTAGTACAGAAGAAGATTAGGGGATGGGTTGAACAGCTCAGGTCAGCTGAGATTGATTTTATGAGGAAAATAGGAGGGGTTCAAGATACAGAAGAGTGTCAACAGTTAATTGTTATTATTAAGTCTAAATACATCAGTATTTCGGGAAAGAGCTTGCTATTAAGTATGTGCATTATAGGGTTGAAGTACATGAACTTGGAGAAAATACTGGGAGGGTCCTGGCAAAGCGTTTATGACAGAGGGAAGTCTCAAATTGAATTTGAAGGATTAAAGATCATCTTGATCAGATTCAGGACTCTCCAACAGGAGTTCTGGTGTATTTCAGAATTTTTACAGGCAACTTTATACTGAGGAAGCAGCCACCAGTGGGGAAGAATCTCCAGAGGAGTTTCTTAAAGACCTCGAAACAACGAAGGTTACATCTGATCAAAATGAGATTCTTGCAGCCCTGATTACATGGGAAGAGGTCGAAAGGGCTATAACTTCTTTAGCTATTGGTAAGGCTGTGGGGCCGGATGGTATCCCTTTGGAATTTTTTAGGACATTCCACCAATCCCTCAGGCTAGATATCACATCTTTATTTCAGTTGGCTCAAAGGGTCTGTACTCCTGACTCTTGGCGAAAGACTACCATAGTGGTATTCAAAAAGAAAGACAAACCTGAACTTAGCCCATCTTCATACAGAGCTATTTCACTCATTAATTCCGATATTAAGATTTATTCCAAAATAATATCCTCTAGGTTAGGAAAGAGAATTACCCCTCTGGTTTCTACTCGCCAGCACAGGTTTATCCAAGGAAGGGATACGACTGGTCATGTTAGACGAGTCATTGCCCTTCTTGACTGGGCTCAGGTCACGGAATCACGGGATACGCATATCAGGACAGGAATCTAAGCCATTTAGTATAAGTGGAGGCACTAGGCAGGGGTGTTTGTGTTCTCCCCTGCCGTTTGTGCTATACATTGACCCTTTCCTCAACAAACTATAACCGATTATGAACATCAAACCAATTTAAGGTCAATGATATTGTGTTTAAGACATTGGCGTATGTGGATGATATTGTGATACTTACTACTAGCGATATCATCTCGGCTTTCCCAGCAGTGAAGGCTCTGGCAGAGCGATTTTGGGGCCTCTTCAGGGTACAAATTAAATATTGATACGACTCAGATTCTTCATTTTGATACTATGTTCCCTGCAGATCTCCCAATCTCTTCTGAAGCAACGTACTTGGGGATTAAGATTATAGCAGCATTTGATCGAATCCCTGAATTAAATATTGTACCAGTGATTGATACTGTTAATAGGACACTGGAGAGGTTAGATAATTTACACCTATCCCTGCAATGACGAAGTAACGTCATTAAAATGTCAGTTTTCTCTACATTTTTATACCTCTTCAGGACCGTTCCCCTGGAGTTTTCTGCATCTTGCTTAGCAAAGGTAGAAAGGATGTGTTCTAGATTTCTTTGGGGGTATCAGAGAGCGAGAAGGGAGGCTAAGTGGATGCTTCTTCGAAGACTCCAGGGGGGTGGGATGTGCCCAACTTCCTTCTGTATTATTGGGAGATGAAGCAAAGCAATATTTGGTTAAGATACTAGAATCCACCTACTACAAAAAGACCAGATTCAAAACAATTAAGGCAGCCTATTCGTTCTGGAGACAGATACGGTGTAAATTGAAGATTTCAAACATAACTCTGTATACTCCATTTTCGGTTTGTGGTATTTTGCCATCAATTTTCCAAGACCAAACTACCTTCAAATGGGGGGAGTATTGGAATTAATACTTTGGGTGACTTGTGTTACGAAGGCCAAATTGCTTCATTTATGTTTTTACAAGAGAGGTTCGTGCAAGGGCCTGTCTTAAATTTCGAAATTATACGACTGATGAAAATAATATGAATTCAATCCTGAATAGGGAAAATCTATCAAAATCTATTGGAAGCTCTCCCTGATGATATATGTATTCAGAATACCAAATGCGAGAGAAAGTTTGGGAAGGAAGTAATAAATATCAAGGACTCACTTGAATTATCCAATCAGATTTTAATAACTGGAAGTCTTAGGAGTCAACACTTTATGTCCGTTTTTGATTTTTACTATACTCCTGCAAAGATAGCCAAGTGGGGGGCAATGCGGGGTGGTAAATGTGGCAGATTTGGGCTGCAGGCTTCTAAAGCTGTTCTAAAGCTCCAAACATGATCATTATACATTTTTATGCTTCTTCTTGAATGGTGATAGTAAATGTTGCTGATCCAATCCATTCGTCTAAAAGATCTTGAATACCTGAAGCAGAATGTATGATAGTTCTGTCACTCAGTAAATGCTGGATCAAATGATGTAATGCACAACCCATTGTCTTATCCATTTTGTATTCAATGTTGTTTACTAGATGTAGCAAGTGGAACAGTTACTTAAGAACGATATTAACATAGCAGTTGACATCTGAACTATTTTCCAACTATTAACCTACAATCTCACCAAGGGGCATATCAACAACAACCGGCGATAATTATCTCTAAGCGCACTTAGCGCTAGGATAATTATCGCCGGCTAGCGTGAATTTTTATCGCTGAGATAGCGTGCTATTAGCAACGCCTATCTCAATAGCGATAAAAATCCTCACGCTAACAGGCTAACGTGAGATTATCGCTGGAAACCCAGCAATTATCTCACGTTAGCTTGTTGATAGGGACAGGCAAACTTAGCCATGATATCCTCCTTCCATAGGAGATCATGGCTAAGTCAGAAAAATACCAGACGTAAAAAAGCAGCGTTAACCGTGGTTAGCGCTGCTTTTTTTGTCTCTAACAGGGTTAGCGACATTCTTGATAATAGGAGAAATGTCGCTTAGCAACATTTCTCCTATTATTTTACTCTGGAACGCCCCCTTTGCATCTCATTAGAGATGCAAGGGGAAGCGTAGAGTAAAAGGGTGCTAACATGCACATTTGCATGTTAGCACCCTGTTGTTGATAGGGCGCTAGTTTTATCTCTCCTTTTTTGGCTTTTAAAGCCAAAAAAGCAGAGATAAAGCCCTTGTTGATATGCCCCCATGATTTTCCAGTTTTCTCTTCTTAATACCATCACAATATTCTTTGTGTCCTTTCTTTTCTTGGGCATCTGTAAACTGTTTTGCAATCTTCTGTTTCGCTCACACAAGGCACTGACCAGAAGAGCATATAACACAAGGCACTGACCAGAAGAGCATATAGACTTCTTAATCGATTATACTCTCTTACACAGCTTGCATCAGCACTAACTTCCTTGTCATCAAAGCCAATCAAAAACAATCAGGAGAATGTTTTAATTTGTGACAATGCTACAGATAACATTCCTTCTTTAAAAACAGAACTTTCAATATTAGCAAAAACTACACTTAATCCTTGGGATTTGTGAATAGTTACAACATCAGCTAGAGAGAGTGGGAACTGTCAGTCAGTCAGTCAAATTACTTTATTCGATATGTATAATATAAGATCATAAAAGTACATATGAATGCAATTTAAGACATCAAACAATCAGTGCAGAATCAAAAATTATGTACATGTCAGTATAAAGATAATAAAACAAAGTTATAACAATCGCAATTAAAAAACAATGAATAAGAACTGTTTAAAATGTATTCGCTAGTATTATACAGCCGCCTGATCTTCCATGATTGAGTTAAAAAGGACGCCACTGAGAAGCAAATCAGAGGATTAGGCAGGGATTGTAAAAAGAACATTGCTACATGGCATTGTTTAAAGTGAAATTTGTGCATCAGGGGCAGAATAAAGCTATTGCGATGTTCCCTGTAAAACTTGCAGAAGAAAAAAATATGTAAATTTGATTGTGCAGAAGCACCGTCACAGGGACAAAAGGATAATTTATTTATAGAATAGATTACTGCAGGGTGTGCCAACATGCAAGGGATAATATTTAATTGAAATCTGATTAAAAATCTGATTAAAAAGAATCTATGGCGTGAGTTTGTCACAATAGAGAAATATGACATTATCCCTTCCTGAGCCTTCAGACCTTCAAGGTATCATTTTACCGATACCTTTGCACAATTTGTTTGCAGTCTGGTATCTGTCCTTTGTTTAAAAAAACAGGATTGAATCTCCCGTTTTGAAATGATCAAACAGTCCCTGGGGGTAGCAAATAAGTACTTAAAATCTAAGGAGGAGAGAGTAGATTTGATATAATAAATCCATGGGATCCTATGAACATTTTCCATGAAGTGGAAACTGTTGGTGCTTCACATTTAAGTCTTTCACTAACCAAAAACATACAGCACATCAGCCAATCTGCTGCTTGACGTCATCAAGCTGATCAAATTTTATGGCCAAGTATTTAACCTGATATCTATTTTGGAAATTAATAAAAGTAATAAAATTACCTAATGCACCATTTACTAATGCTTCTTCAACATTTAAATTACGACACAAAATTACTCAACAGTATTGGCTCACATGTAAACGCTTCTCAAATTCTGCAGTTTTGGATACAGACTTCTCCAAAGATACCAATTATGCTTGTTGTTTTTCTTAATAGCTGTAATTTCCAAAACATCTTCCTTATCCCGTTGTATTAATTCTTTGTTAAACATTCTTTTAATGTTGGCATTAAAGAAACTGTAGTTTTCTGTTGCTGTAATTTCAGTTGGGAATAGACTGTTAATAAGGTAACTTTCGAAAGCACTTTTTCCTTCTTTTGTAAGCACTAACACACTACTAATTTCCTTCAGTATATCTCCGTGCTCCACATCCTATGCTTGGTGTATATTTTTCACTAATTCTCTGTATTTAAAGTTCAACCAAATGTTCATATTGCCAATACTCCCAGAGAATTACTTGTTTCATTCTGCTGAAGCCTTTTGAAAACAGTTTATCTATTTTACAGGGGTAAACTGAAGAAGGTCACCAAACACAATTAAATGCTTTCGTCCAAAGAGTATATCCTAGTTTGTTCTTAAAATCTGCTGCACTCTTAAGTGTACGAAGGCAAGCATTTTGTTTGATATCATGCTAACCTCATCAATAATTAGAAGCTTCAGTTTATTTAAGACTCTTGATATCTCATGACAAGCATCACCAGATAATTTCTGGTATTCCAGTTTATTGTTTTGTTTAAGAGGTAGCATTAATAGTCAATGTTGAGTAATTTCTTTAATGTTATGTGAAGCTAATCCTGTTGGTGCAGTGACTACACATGACACATTTGAATCTGTAGTCTTCTGTAGAATACCGGTGACAACTTTAATTAGAAAACGTTTTCCAGTGCCAGCTTGTCCACTAATATATAGCAATATTGGTTTATATAAATAACATTCACATTATTTTTTCTCATGGATAAATCCATGCTCTATTTGATCTTTAACTTCATTGTTAGTTTCTCTCTGTTCATTGTTCATTTGTTCTACTAACTGTTCGAAATCCACAGTTGCTTGCTTCATTGCATTCGCCACCTCATTCATAGCTATAGCTGAAAGCATGAAAGCAATTAAACATCCTAACAAATGCCATAAATACTATATTAAAATACAATATTTAAAAATACATTAAATCCTGATGCCGATGAATAATTTTAAAGAAAAACAACATCAATAATTAAGATCAGTTTAACAGGATAAAATCTTGATATTTAAGATTGATCAAAACATCATTTGGTGTCAGCAATTCATTGACCAGCTTCTAAAAAGTTTAGGGTGCGAGAACGTATTATCCATGCCCACCCTAAAAATTTTGCAACGGCAATAGCCAAACAGGCAGTGCAATCAGATTCGAGTATTCTTAGGGCATCCTTATACCTGCGAGTTCCTAGATTTGAACATACTGGTTTTATCCACCTATGGCGTGGAGCTATATACAATGGACACACAAACAGCAAATGTCCAATGTCCTCAATCAGATCTAGACAATAAGGACATTTATTGTCCTGGGCAGATGACCATCTGTGGGTAAACGCTTTTACAGGAAGGGACCCAATTTTAAACTGAAAATACAGTTTTCTATCGGTGGGCCTTTCTATAATATCCCAATATGCCTCGCAAGATGGTATGGTTTTGATGTCAAAAAAACGACCCGTTAGGTTGGAATGTTGACCAGAGCTGATGGCAGTAGTCAGGGTCATGTCCCAGTACAATTTTTTAAGGGATGACTTAGACGGGAAACTTGAACCAGTTGGGTCATTCCATAAATGCCCTAATTCCAATTTTATTAGCAGATCTCTAATTCCTTTGAGCCATAAAATGGAGTGGAACCGGTCCGCCCTGATAATGTCCTTCAAGGCGATGGCATAATGAGCTAGTTCGGGTAATTAGATTACCATTGTTCTGTCTCATCAAACAACCATTCCTTGTAAATACGTCATAACTTTCTTCTTCTATGTTTTCAGTTGCATTTCTTCTATATGTGTAGTGCTTAAATACTTCATGGAGACCCATGTTTCTAAGATGAGGACTCCTCAGGTAGTATGTCTCCAGCATGTCAGTTTTCAGACTATATGTACTTTCTGGATCTAATTCTGTGAGATAGTGCATTTCTGGGAAATACTTTAGTATTCTCTTTCAACTGCTTGCAAGGCCTAGGTTTACCCACACAATTCCTCTTGACTTGGAGAACAAACTGACTGAGCTCAACCTGTCCAAGCATTCACAGGAACCTATTTCTCTGTGGGAAAGCATGGTAAGACTTTTTTCTGCAGAAAACACCACCCACATCTCCTTCATCTCTGTCTTTTCTTATATATGAAGTTACATAGCGAGCAACAGCAATGGAGATTTCTGCAACAAGTTGTAGATTCATATTTGCATTCCACATCTTCAAAATGATAGGATTGTAGTCATTGATATACATGGAAGAGTCTATTCTTCTCAGGTTGTATATATTTTTGGGTGATTTCTGTGTTAGGGTCTGACTGCAGACAAGAAGCTGTTGACTCTTCCTTCTGAGATGACTGGTCATCGAAGTCCAAAGCGACATTGCATGTAAAATGTTTCTTTACATATCTGTTTTTGATTACTGCATTTCCCACATCTATGAGTTTGAAACCATAGAACTTGCTATCTTAAGTCCTTGTCAGCATAGTCTTTTGGGATGGCTCATGTCACCTGCTGATCTATGAAAGACAAAACAGACTCATCAGTGTATGTTCCAAATTCTGGGGGATCTATTACCCATAACAGCCAATCCAGTATGTCCAGTACAAGTAGGTAGGTTTAAGAACCTGGCCTCAACCCCCCCAGGTGCCATAAGAGGGGGACTCCCACAGGGGGTACCAATGCATAGAGCATGGGTGAAGTGGTGGAATGTGGCACTAAGGGGCTGCCCTTTTAGGAGAACACACTATGTGCACTGCAGGCAGGAAAATAGCACCGATATTAGCAACCCTCTCCTGCAAACATGGTGTATAGCTGCTTTGTACACAATAAATGAAATGAATCAGACAAAACAAAGTTTGGTGGCACTCTTTATGCTAAAGGAAATCAGTTACTTTCCCAAGAGGAGGATTATTTTTGTTGCAGATGAAAGCCATCATCTCTTGAAACCTGTGGTTAAAATATCTGCAAACATTTGGAAAATCCATTGAGCAAAGTTCTTCTGGTGTCTTCAGATTAATGTCTTTTATTAATTGAGTTTGCTTCTCAGAGGAATTCAAGGAAGTCATCCCATGCATACTCAGCACAACTGAGTGTTAGAAACTAAGTCAGTGCTCCTAGGTTTCTCAACATACATTTAAGCTCACCATGATGAGGAACCAGTGTGCATTGGGGTCACATTAACATGCCTTCTGAATAATCATTTTGTATTCATGTTCTCATCTTTTCCTTCAACTTTGTCCACTTATTTCCTTGCAATGATATCTTTGCAGATTCACTTTTCTCCTGAGAATATGGTTTACTGCATAAGACAGGCCTGATAAATGGCTCTCAAATAAAAGGTCTAATATAAAGGGAATACACTGGTGAAATCTAGGATCCTCTCAGTATAGACTAGTTGATCTGTACTGTGCTGGTATCTGTTTAGGGAGGCCATCATGCCTACCACCCGTTCATGGGAACAGATGCGGAAAACATCGAGCTTCTAAACTTTTCTCACACACACTCAAGGGAGCTCCTCCTGCCTTTTCATTTAAAGGAGATCAATTGCATCACCAATAATTTCTTGAAAATGCTAAGGGTGGATACTATAGTGCTCATAGGTTTCTTCTGATCAGGATCAATCTACCCTTACAATCTGAACTCTTGATGTTGATGTGTCATTATCCATATGTGCTACATTTTGAAAAACATCTGCATCGTTGTAATAAACATTGTGTACCCCTACAGTTTCAATATTCTGCTTGAAATCTAATTGCAATTACTCAACTCTACCTTAAAGACATTTCTGTGACTCTTTTGGAAATAACTTCCCTGTCTTTGGCTCCAATGTGGACAACAGCTTTTAATAAATTGATTCATAAAGATTTAAATCTTGTAGTTCGTGATGTATTAGAACACATTCTAACTTGTGGTGGAATGCTCAAGCTGGCCTTTTATGGCCCTCCAACTTAATATACCAGTACTTCAGAAGAATCCAAACAGTTCTCTACACATGAATAAGCTGCACATTCTTACCACTTATCTCTGTTCTCTTAAGATTTTTAGGACACAATAGCATATTAAGTTTGGATATTGCAGTAAGTGCTTTGACAAAATATGCAAACACAGTCCGATTTCTCTGAACACACTGTAATAAACTTTGTAATCTCTTCTTGACAATTATCAATAGTAATACTTGTGTCCTGTTCTGGTACACCTACAGACACCAAGTCATTCTTTTCTTCACATTCCTATTCAGGATCAAAGAAATAAAACTGAGCATCATCACAAACCTTTTCTACCTCTCCTAATGGACCATGCAGAAGATCTCCAATAATTTCTCCTAAACATAGGACAGGACTTTTCACCAAGTAAACCTTCTAACAAACTTTCCCATTATAGAGAGGTGATCAGTTAACATTCTGAAGTGGTGAACAGTGCTTTGACACACTTTCGTTGATAGTCATGCTAATAAATATCCCAGCAAGTATTTTTTTGCCTTAGCAAGGATCTAATATTTGTAAAATCACTATCTTCTGTTTTACACTTTTGCATTCAAAGTTCTCAATATGTCAATTGATTCTTGTTGAACACTGCACATACTACTACAGTTCTACTTGAATATAGGGACATGTATCCGTTTTCCCTGGACCTCATCAATTACCACTTCATCAACATTTCTTAGAACTATTTCCTCTTTTGCAATCGGATTACCATCATTTACCTCATAACATCACCCAGTAGTTCTAACTGAATGCACTAATGTATTTTCTTCAAAGTAGCTTTCGCATTAAAGAAAAGGCTCAGTACTAGAAATATGCTTTCATTCGCCACTGAATATTTCACTAAAGTTTGTTCTATTGACAAATCTTTTTTTCTGGCTTTTTCTCCTCATAGACAAGACTGTTTTATTGAGTATTCTCATTCTCGTAAAAATCAGAAGGAATAGCTTCTTATCACAAACATATCACCCTTAATAGTTTCAAGGTGTTGGATGCAGTCTGGAAGATTAAGTGAGCTGTTGCTCAGCGTCACATGATGCTGAGGCAAGCTGCCACCAGAGATCAAACCATGGCCGTAACCCTCGCCCTCTGGAGTCAACTGCTCTGGGCGTGACGCCACAACCTCACCACTTTCCTTTTGTTTGAGTGTGTCTCTTCTCCCTTCATGCTGCTTCATAGGTCATAGAAGATTCTGAATTACTCTACTGTGAAACACTCTCACTCCTATTTTCTTAAGCTACGTCTATCTTCTTTTTAAACCATTTCCTTTCTTGTTCAATTTATTAGTGTTAATGTCAGTTCCTTTATATCCAATTTTAGCTAAATTGAAACATTGCTTAATATTTACTACCTTTTGGTTACTGTGCAGTTTTCTACATATTTTTTAAAGAAACTTCTTAGTTTTCTTTCCAGCAGCTTTCCTGTTTGTAACCATACTGTCGACATTCTGTACCTTTTGTTTCTCTGTTAACTGATACAGTATTGTTTTCTCTGTTTCTTTATTCTTTGTGTTTAATTTGGCATCTTAAGTATCTGTTTTGAAGTAGATGTAGAACTCTGTAAAGAAAAAAACTAAGAAAGATATTGAGGTTTTTAATAGGTTGTATAATAATACATAACTTAACCATGTAATTTCCTAAAAAAAATACCCAAGTCATATCTTAACAGTTACTTAATTGCAGTATAAAAGTACTTTGAGGTCTGACAGAGACTTTTTCCTCTATGTCAAGTCAATAAGGCTTTATTCGACAATAAAAATATCTTAAAAGCAGCACAAAATTACATTACACATGTGTACAGAAACAAAATTTAAGAACATATTTGCATCAAATATAAAATTGAATTGGTTGCTCAGATTTAATCACAATTTAACCATAAATTTTAAGATAGATATTAAACATTTTGGTCTAGCCTTTTTGCTCTGATGGACCAAGTCCATGAGAAAAACTTTGAAAGACCACAGACAAACAAGGGTCGTGTATCCGACATTAGAATACGAAGTGCCTCGTTGTGATGCCTAGTACCCAACAATTTACAAATTGGTTTCAGCCAACTTTTCCGTGGAGATACATAAACCGGACAGGCAAACAGAATATGGGCAACAGTTTCTACTTTGTTTTTACAGATAGGACAGTATGGTGATGTTTGGAATGGGGGTTTCCAGCGGGCAGTAAATGCACACACTGGAAGAGTCCCCACCCTAAATTTAAAATGCAGAGCCCTATCGACAGGTTTCCAGACAAAGTCTAGGTAAGGTTCCCGAAGTGCCACATCATTGATTTTTAGGAATTCTTCCTTTAGCCTGCCAGGATTTGGTTCAGAGCTAGCTCTCAATGCAACCCACCTCCAATACAGCGTTTTAAGTGTTGCCTTAGGGGGAGAGGACCTACTTGACCAGGCTTCGGTTAAACCCAGTTCACCAAGCAGAAATTTAACATCCCTTAGCCATTTAATTTTATGCCAGCCTACAAGTGACATAACCTCTGATAAGCCCTTAGCATAAGAAGCAAGTTCCGGGACACGCCAAAGACGAGCCCACAGGAGCAATGGCCGAAGTTTTGCTAGGTCTTTGATAGAATGACAACCTAGATCAAGCAGCAAGGGTACCATTGGCGTGCTCTGAGGGAGTAGCATAAGGTCCCTTACAAATTTATTTTCCGACTTTACCAACTGATCAATATTAGACATACCCCACAGCTCGGCCCCATAAAGGGCAGAGCTTACACCCTTTGCTTTATAGATGTCAATAACAGGGGCAATTGGTCTAATTAGGGAGGAACGCTGTTCCTTAAGGAGCGCCCCCGTAACCCTCTTATGGCTTAATAACATTTTGGCAAGATGCGAGGACCACTGCATAGTATCTGATAAGCGTATACCTAAATAATCAAATACAGTGACCCTTTCTAAAGATACATGGTTAAGTACTGGGGGACGCCCAAGTTTTTTCGGAGGATTCAATACCAAGTATTTGGTCTTATCTGTGTTTATTACAAGCCCTCGCTTACTACAGAAGGCCTGGAAATTATCTAGGAGGCTTTGGAGGCCCACCAGGGTCTTAGAAATTAAAAGTGTATCGTCAGCGAATAAGAGGGTAGGAATTTGCTCGCCTGCCAGGGAAGGTGCGTCAGCTGGCATTGACAACAAATGCTCTACCACTCCATTAACATATAATGAGAAAAGGGTGGGAGCGAGAACATATCCCTGGCGGACCCCTCTTTCCACTGGATTTCTAGTAGTTTTTTGGCCCTCGGTGCCCCACCTCACTTGTGCAAAGTTACCTTTGTGAAGCCTCACTAAGATTGATAGGATATTTGATGGCCTCCCCATATCAGACAACACTCCCCAAAGACGTTCTCGGGGTACAAGGTCAAAGGCAGTCCTTAAATCTATAAATGCAAGATAGAGGCTGCTTTTGCCTATAACAACTACTTTCCAGTAGATTAACAATAATCTAAAGGCTTGCTCTATTGTCCCAGTTCCAGCCCGGAACCCCGCTTGGTACTCAGAAAGAATCTTGTGTTCTTCAACCCATTGTAAGATTCTCTCGAGTATCACTTTGCCAAGAACCTTCTGAGAAGAATCTAATAGGCTAATTGGAAGATAGTTGGAGGGGTCGTCTCTACTCCCCTTTTTAAAAATAGGGACAACCTCATCCCCCTTCCAGGACTCAGGAATGAGGGCACCATTATCAATGGCTACTAGTAGCGTGTGAATAAGTTTCCCCCATTTGGACAGGTCAAAACGGAACAAATCTCCAGGATTACCGTCCGGGCCAGCTGCCTTTTGGGGCACAATGCGACTAATCGCATTCTCCACTTCCTTCACAGAAAACAGGCACGATGTAGTGTCATCTGGGGGTATATACAAACTGGAAACATCTAAGTCACCAGCAACACCCTGATGGGACACATACAATTTTGAGAAATGATCAACCCATGACTGGGCGGTGATGTTACATGTGATAACATTTCTATCAGGGCTATTCCTAGCTCTAATAGTTTTCCAAAAAAGCCCCAAATCCCTCCCTGCACTGGCCTCCTTTAAAGATTGCCAATACTGGTCCTCCCATCCCCTTTTAGCGTTTATTGTCACCAACTTATACTCTTTCCTAGCTTGTTGTATCAAAGGTTGTGACTTTGCCTTTACTGCTTTAATTAAAGCGGTCTTCATTTTCCTGCATTTGGAAGTATACCATCTTTGCCCCCCACAGACCTCTTAGTACCACTCCCAACCCCACCTCGTATTTGTACCAAGAAGCAATTTCCCACCATCTTGGTGGTGTTCTGAAATACTGCCGTTATCCTTGAGGGATCATGGCGGTCTGAACAGATCACATCCGTCTCATTTTGTGATACTGCCAACAAAGCTCCTATAGACTGGATTTTCTTTGCACTACTTAAGGCGCCTGCCACAATTAGACAAAGTGACTTTCGAAGTGGACATTACTTCAATTGGTGCTATCAAGCCAGGTACATTCGGCCATAAGTGCTTTAGGCTCATGGAAAGAAGATTATGATCACTGTCTACGGTAGGTAATATGGCCATGTCCATCATATACTGCCACAGTTCAAAGTCGAGGAGAATATAATCAATCCTCGACGAATGATTCACCCTGTTATATGTATGTGCCCCGGAAACATCTGAAATAGTACGACCATTTGCTGCTCGTAACCCAAAATCCATAGTTAGTCCATTCAGCTGGATGGCCCTTTGTGTCCATCTTTTTATTGGTTGGAGTGTTAACAAGGGTATACCCCTCCTAGCATCGTCCACATTAAGATCTAAAATATCGTCTGACGCAAGGGGCTCAAATGTACAATTGAAATCCCCTGCGACCAAGACTTGTGTATCAACGTAACAACTTCTAAGTTCACTTTCTAGCATTGCTACTGCCAGGGATGGGGACCCACCTTTACTTCCCTTTTTTTTTTTTTTTTGTTTTTTTTTTATTCTGAGAAACGTTTATTGTTGGCAATACAAAATATTTTGAAAGTATATATTTTTATTGACACATAACAGATTAAATAAATAAGCAATGACCGTGAGAACACAGTTGTCAGATAAACCAGGCATGCTACATCCATGAAGTGACTACCATTGGCATGCAGCTATAAATCATGCTTCTCATTCCTTGACAAACATATCTCTTATGACAGGAGTGTCCAAAGTGGTCCAAATTCACCCGGGAAGACCAGGATAGCCATAACCGGTAAATTTACATAGTATGAATCAAAAGGGCATTAAATTACATAGTAAGCTATTATTCTGAAAATTCTGACACTGTGTACCTACAGTTGGCGCCCATCAAATAGGAATTAAAGTCTGTGGACAATGTCAATTTTTAGGCCTCAATTTGGCTCAATGTTTCCTTTTTTTTTTTTTTTTTTTTTTTCTCGATTCAGCAGCGCAATTCATTATTTACAGACCATTATTTGTAACAGAGAAATAAACATAGCCCGTACATAAAGACAGAAAAAAACAATGCAATCAAACCAAAAAATGCGTTATTAAATACATCATATCATATCATTGCTGTATCCAAGTTCTAATCGGTTCCCAAATGGCCGCCCCCAGCTTTTTCTTTGCAATCCCTTTCAATTTATATAGTGCCCATTCCATGTTATATATAGCAATAAGTTTTGCTCTCCAGCTTGTGAAGACAGGTGGCTCAGAGTCCAACCACTGAGATGTTATACAAGACCGCAAAACTGACATGCAAATAAATTTAAATCCTCTATCAGATAACGCCTGCCTACCCATATCTGTGCTGAATTCTATTCCAAACAAAACCAAAGAGGCTGTAATAGATATTGGTATTCCCAGAGATTGTGACAAGAACCGTTCAATATCCAGCAGGAGTGGCTGTAAGGCAGGACAGGAGTAAAACATGTGTAATGAGTCTGCTGCGTAGAGTCCACACCTTGAACAATTAGCCCCCTTACCAGCCTTCCATTTTGCTATCCTTCCTGGCGTATAATATGAACTAAACGTGGCCATATATGATTGGCTTCTGAGACTTCCAGAAAGCAAGATAGAGCTAGCCGTTCGCATTACTAATTGTAAGTCCAAATTAACTATCGACGCTTTCTCCTCCCATATTGCCTCCTGCCTTCCTAAGTCATCAGTTTGTATTAACATGAGCTCTGCATATAATTGCCCTATTTTACATTTTCCTTTTATTAAATCCAAGACAAGGATTTGTAATGGGTAGCATTTTCCCCCCACAATTGCGGCCTGTTGAGCACTTCTTAGTTGCAAATACTTAAAGAAATCCGCCTTTCCAACCCCGCATCTGCTTTGTAGAGTTGAAAAAGATACGATCTCGCCTTGCTCCAGCAAGTCACCAACTAACCTAATACCCAGGTGTGACCACCTACGCATAACGGAGTCCTGAAACACCACATAGGATAAAACTGACGAGTCTAACGGTGTATACCATGTAATACAAGGAATAGAGAACAGTTTGCAAAATCTCTTCCAAACTACATAGGCCACCTTTACTTCCCCTTGCATATATATTAAATATGTCAAGGGATTTACCCCTAATGGGACCTCTAAGAGTAATCCTGAAAATATCTGGAGAATTAGATTGGTTCTGTTTAATAATACAACCCAATGAAATACTGACCCAAATAAGGAGTCCACCCGAAGGGCGACCCTTCCCAGAGGTTGAGGGTACCGCTGGTATAAAAAATGTTGTGTAGCCAACTCTATGATTAGCTTCTAGGGTCCAAGTCTCCTGGAAGCTACAAATCTGAAATGGCTCCAATAAAATATTCCACTCGGGAAGATCTAACTTCCTGGAGATGCCTGCAACATTCCAGCTAACTATCTTCAATATTGGATCGGCCACTACTGACTCCTGGGGGCATTTGATCATTGCACTAGATTAATCTGTCGACACAGCCACTAATTCTAGTGCCGTGGGCAATGAAGGAGGAATGTTCGAAAGAGGGGGATCAATCTGGGCAGCAAATTGGGCTATTGGGGTCAGGCTAATAGCAGTATGATCAGCAAATTTGTCCCTGTTATTAATTGGCCCAATCTCAGAATCAGATTTGTTAATTAAAACCTCCAACTCAATACCCTGACAGTTAAACTCGGTATTTAGAGGTGCTAGGGCAGGACCAGCCCCTAATCTAGTTACACTAAGGGGAGATAGAATGGAAGGGATAGGGGATGTCCATAGAGAGTGTGTCTTATCTTTGGCAAAAGGCAAAGACAGGGGAGATGCATAGCCACTGGGTCAATACCCAGAATCTCTATTGTGGCAATGAGCTATACCTCTACAAGGGGCAGCGGATAAATATATCTCAGAATCCTCTGGAAACCCTCCCCCCCAATTTTTCCCATTGCTTAAATTTGGTTGTTGGTATGGGGGCTGAGGATAAAAATAACCCAACCCAAATGTGCCAATTCCAGTACCATCATAAGCGTTCTGCTGATTACAGATGGACCTTACAACACGAACATCCCTAAAATTGACAACAATACAATCCCCTAAAATATCCTTAGTCCTACTCCCCACCCAACCAATTCGTCTGAGAAAAAGAATTTGACCATCCAGTTGCCTTGAGAAGGGTCTGTTGTTATTAAGCCAGAATGTAGTTTTATTTTTAAGATCACTAAAAGATTCTAGTTTGCCCGGTGCTAGCTGTGGGACTCCCGTCAAGACAACTACATAGGGCATACAAGCAGGGGGCAAATTGATATGTCAAGGGGAGATATCAACATTATCAACCAGAGCAGATTTGGAAGAAGATCTGGATACATTTTCTCCCTGCCTTGATACAGACTTACAAATATGACCACCTTTTTGGCTAGATTTAGGTAGACGCCCACAAGTTCCCTTGTTTCCCTTAGGCGATGGTTGTGTTGTTGATTTGCTGCCTATATCATGTTGTGTGGCCAAGACTAGAGAATTAGTTCCACACCGGGGTTCAGATACATCTTGTTGGTTTGGAGATACGTGATTGCCTGTTTTAGGGAGGTCCACCATAGTAGTTTGTTGCTGTACAGCAGTCTCAGGATCGCTTTTAGAGTGTAATTTAATTAAAGATTTTACTGAGAAGAAATTATCAAGGGTACCTTGTTCCAGACAATCTAATCGCTCTGACAAAACTTTAATCCTCTCGAGCACTGGCAGTATAAGAGACTTCATAATTTGCTCAATGTGGGCGATAGAGAGGATTTCATTGGCGGCACCTGAAGGATGCTCTATATTTGGATTGTCATTAGGCAGCGGAACAATATTAACACTAGATGGTCTACTGCTTACTGGGGGATTACAACATTTTTGGACAATAGCCTCCATCCTTTCCCAAAAGCTTACATCAACTAATATACCACTTCCATTATCTAGAGTGGGTGCTATATCGATTGCTTTACCATTAGCAGCGTTCACTTCTTTTAATAAATTCTGTTTAGCAATCACTTTCTTGGATTTATTGCCACCTTTATTCCCTTTAGCAGGTTTCGAATTAGGGCATTCCTCATTATTAGTGGGTTGTGGCCTACGCCTAGCCTTTTGCCCTCTAGTGATCGCACACGAACTACCATGGCTTGAGCTAGGCCTTGAATCAGCAACCAAAATTGGGCTTAATGGGGTCTCCGAACGCCTATTGGCTATAGGATCTACAACCAATAAGGAACTATCCGGAGTAACTTCATTTTGGCGAAAATTAGGTGTTAGTGATAGCCTTGTAGGTAAAGAAAAGAACTCAAGGGATGTGCTATCCATAATAGAAGTTGTATCCTGATTGATCAGGCCTTGATAGGCCCCTGGGAGAGCAACAGAAGATAGCACTAACAGCGGATCCTGTAAATTTGGGTTAAACTCCGATGCACTTTCAGACGGGAAGGGGGGTAGGGAGCCAGGGGGAAGTGAAAGACGGCGTTCTGTACTTTCAATGGCATCAGCTACCATCCCAATTGTCTTCTGTAACATGCGATCTATTGCAGTTAAGCAAGGCAAAGGAGGAATAGGAGCCGCTTTTTGCATTGAAGCGGGAACAGATGGTACAAGACGGTGCTTTCCCATATTTTCACTAGTATACTAATATACGTGCAAATATGGCTACTAGTAACAAGCGTGCTATGCTTGTAGCAGACACCAGCTAGACCAATACTGTGACTAATACAATGAACAATGCAATAAAGTCAGTCTCAGGGAACTATAGTACAATTGTTACCTTAGGTGCAGCTATCAATAGTATAAAGCAATAGGTATATAGCAATATCCCTGCCTACAAGCACTCAAATGCGGTAGGCTCAAAGGGGGTGGCCCAGCCCGGACTCACCGGCCGCTAACGGCCTCAAACGGCCCCGCCCTTGTCCCGGGCTTCTCCCGGCGCGCGACCGCGCAGCGGATAGGTCTGTTAATTAAATAGCAGGGGTGGGAAGAGGATGCAGCTGATGCGAGTTACGGGGCTGCTGGTCCTCGCAGTCCTGTCCACAGCGTCCACCCGCCAGCAGCAGTCAATGATTTGTGGTGTCAGTTCCGGGGCAAGAACTCAGGTAGGAGCACACAGCAAGGTTGAGCAAAACACGCAGGACTCCCACAACGAACGGCTCCCGCGAAGCGGGGGCCATGAGTGGTTATATAGCCACAGGCAGCGGGGGCGGGAAGAGGATGCAGCTGATGCGAGTTACGGGGCTGCTGGTCCTCGCAGTCCCGTCCACAGCGTCCTCCCGCCAGCAGCAGTCAATGATTTGTGGTGTCAGTTCCAGGGCAAGAACTCAGGTAGGAGCACACAGCAAGGTTGAGCAAAACACGCAGGACTCCCACAACGAACTGCCTATGTGACTCTAATGTCTTTGTAAAGACCTGCATGGATGGATATGTTTAAAGACCTACTTGTTTTGATGGATAACTTCTGATTATTAGATGTGCACTAGTTTTCTGAATGAGTGTCTCAGTGCGTATCTGGATGTGTCATGCAATATAAGTAGTATAGATAGTGAGTATGCTTATATCTAATTTGTTGTCTTAGTTAGTCAATGGGAGCCTACAACAGAGGTGTGGTATGTGTCTGTGAGTGACTGTTTAAGTGCCATTGTCTAGAATGTGTAGGAGACTGTATGTATAACTGGACATTTAGGTCGGTAAGTGTGCATGTAACTCAATCAAACTTAAACAACATATCTAATGTTTGAAGCTGATAACTCCCTGCCTTATGGCCTACCTACAGCCTATTTTCATGAATGACTTATATGTAGATAAAGAGTGTTTGAAGGCTAAGCAGCATTTTTGGGTTGTAAACTCAGCTAGGACAACTGCAATACCATGCCCTACTGTAGTAGGCCTGAAACTTGTTTAAAAGACTACTTTTCTGGATGGATAGAGAAGAGCACTTGAAGGCTCACCAACTTGTTTTGATTGTGATCTCAGCCTACCAGGACAAATGCATATACATGCTCTACTGTAGCAGGCCTGAAATATGTTTAATGGCTTACTTTTCTGGTTGGATGGCTGGTTATAGTCAGTTTCCAAGTACATAGATAACTGAGGGTCTCAGGGCCTATTAGGGTGTGTTATGGGATATGTAAATAAGTATTTTAGTTCATGCCTGCCTCTCTTAGTTAGTCTAAGGATCTGAAAATATATATCTATGGGGTTGCAGGATGCCTTGCTGGCTAAGGAAGTTAGTAATGAAGTATTCAACTCTGTTGGAACTCGCTTCCAACACTACTGTATAACTATACAGCCTACATGTCTGAAGGGATGGCATAACTGAGAACCTGAGTGCCTATGACAGAATATTGTTGGATATGTAAATAAGTATGTTGGTTCATGCCTGCCTCTCTTAGTTAGTCTAAGGTTCTGTAAATGAGTATCTATTAGGCTGCATGGATCCGTTGCATGTTGTGTTATTTAGTGCTGCGTATTTAACTGTGTGTGTGAGACTGCTTGCTATAGTGCTGCATACATAACAGCTGCAATGTTTGACTTGGTAAATTAGTAACTATAACTTTGAATTTGTAGGTATATGAGTTCCAGTATAGATAGACGGCTGCATCTATAACTGCACATTTAGGTCTGGTAGTGCATATAACTGAATACAACTTGGGAAACATCCCTTATCTTTTAACATCATAGTTACCAGCCCTATAGGCTTCATAGAACCTATCTATCTACTATACATAGTAGAAGAGCACATGAAGGCTTAGCAACATCTTTTGATTGTGAACTTATCCTACAAGGCCTCAAACATATTCAAAGAACTACTTGTATGGGAGGACGGATGAATGGATTGTTACTACCAGGTCCCCAGTATATACATAGCTAAGTATCTGAGTGCCTATGAGGGTGTGTTATTGGATATGTAACTAATCATGTTGGTACATGCCTACCTCTATTTGTTAGTCTAATAATCTAAATATGTGTATCATTGGGGCCGTATGCATCCCTTTCTGGCAGTGTGAGTTAGTTTTGGGGTATTTAACTCTATGTTCAACTGCCTCCCACACCTCTCTATACATACCAGCTGTATCTGTGTGAGTAACTGAATGTTTAAGTGTATCTGTCAGTTTTTGACTAGGAGTATTAGTGGCTTTATCCCTTTATATGTAGGTGTATGAGTTCCAGTATAAAAAGGAAAGTGCATATTTTACTGAACATATGGGTCTGATAATGTGCATATAACTCAATCAAACTCTGGAAGTATATCTTAACTTTTAAGCTGATAGGTGCCTGTCCCTTAGGCTACATACAGCCTATCTCAGGAGTAATGTATAAGTAGTAGAAGAGCAGTTGTAGGCGTAGCAACTTATTTGTGAACTCAGCCTACCAGGACAACTACATAGACATGCTCTACTGTAACAGGCCTGAAACATGTTGAAAGGCCTACTTGTCTGGATGGATGACTTGTTACTGGCAGTTTCCCAGTAAAATGAATAACTGAGTGTCTGAGTGCCTATGAGTGTGTGCTATTGGATATACAACTAATTAGGTCTGTACATGCCTTAGTTAGACTAAGAATCTATAAGTATGTATCTATGGGGCTGCATGCATCCCTGGCTGGCTATATGAGTGAGATTTGGGATATTTAACACACTCTATACATAACAGCTGTATCTGTGTGAGGAACCACATGTTTAAGTATCTCTGTCAGTGATTGAGTAGGTGTATTAGTGGCTCTATCAGTTTATATATAGGTTACAAGTTTCAGTGTAGGTAGGAGAGTGCACTCTTAGCTGGACATATGAGTCTGATAATGTGCATATCACTCAATCAGACTTTGGAAGCATGTCTTAACTTTTAAGCAGATAGCTGCCTGTGCTTTAGGCTGCCTACAGCCTATCTTGGGAGTAACTTTTATGCAGTAGAAGAGGATGTGAAGGGTTAGCTACATGTTTTAATTATGAACTTAGCCTCTCGGTGCAACCGCATATACACGCTCTACTGTAATAGGCCTGAAACATGTTTAAGGCCTTCTGCAGTAACGTATAAGCAGTAGAAGAGTAGTTGAAGGCTTACCAATATGTTTTGATTCTAATCTAAGCCTACCCGAACAACTGCATATAGATGTTCTCCTGTAACAGGGCTGAATCATGTTTAAAAGCCTACTTGTTAGTACTGGGGTATTTAACTGCATGTGCAACTGCTTGCTATAGTGCTACATACATAACAGCTAGACGCATGTATAATATAATTTTTTAGTGTCTCCATCAGTGATTGCCTAGGTAAATTAGTATATATATCCTTGAATTTGCAGGTATATGACTCCCAGTATAGATAGAACTGGACATATATGTCTAGTAGTGCACATATAACTGAATAAAAAGCAGAGATCATCTCTTATCTTTTAACTTCAAAGCTCCCTGCCCTATAGTCTACCTACAGCCTATCTCAGGAGTACCTTATATGTAGTACAAGAGGGCATGAAGGTTTAGCTAAATGTTTTGATTGTGAACTCACCCTACCAGGACAACTGCAAAATACATGCTCTGCTGTAACAGGCCTGAAACATGTTTACAGGCCTACCTGTCTGGATGGATGGCTTTTTACTGCCAGTCTCTCAGTGCAATTAATAACTGAGTGTCTAAGTTACTATGAGGGTGTTATTGGATATGTAACTAATTATGTTGGTTCATGCCGACCTCTTTTAGTTAGTCTAAGAATCTGTAAATGTGTATCCATCTGGGTGCTTCTATCCCTTGCTGGCTGTGTGAGTGAGTTTTGGGTTATTTAACTGTGTGTAACTGCCTCCCACATTGTTCAGTACATAACAGCTGTATCTGTGTGAGTAAGTGCATGTTTAAGTGTCCTTGTCCATGATTTACTAGGTGTATTAGTGGCTCTATCCATTTACATTTAGGTGCATGAGTTCCAGTGTAGGTAGGAAAGTGCATCTTTTAACTGGACATATGAGTCTGATAGTGTGCACTTAACACAACCAAATTTGGAAATATTTCTTACTTTTTAAGCTGATAGCATACCTTCCCTATAGTCCCCTACAGCCTATCTCAGGAGTAACTTATATGTAGTAGAAGTAGATATTAATTGTGAACTGAGTCTGCCAGGGCAGCTGCATTTACTCGCTATAGTGTATCAGACCAAAAACATGTTTAATTGCCTACTTGTCTGGATGGATGATTTGTTAGTGCCAATTTCCCACTACAAACCTAACTATAAATATATATTCACTGAAAAACCAAAGGTCACATGGACATTATATTTAGACTCTGATTTCACTCATATAAAATCAGTGAAATTTAGCAGTTATAGTTACCTAAACTAACTATAACTTACACCCACGCAATGCCCTGCATATGGCCTCACATAGTACATCACTCACTGATGACATCTCAAATTATATCACTGATGACATCATCCACAGAATCTCTGACGCAGCCACTCACACCCCCATGTAACCTTTCATACACACACTCCAACTTTCACACTACCATACTCAAAATCAGTGACACACCCATACCACTACTTACATACCCACTCATTGATTCTTATGTCTACACACATATCTACTTAGTCACCCATACATCCACAAATACACAAACTCACTCACTAATAAATCCACTGATATATCTACTCATATAGCCACAGAGCCACTCGCATATACTCAGTCACCCATAGAGCTTCTCACACACCAAGTCACTCACCCATAGAGTCAATCACAGAGCCATGTTCTCACCTATACAGTTATACACACACCACCTCACTTATTCATACCGATACTAAGACATACTTACTGCCGTATACAGTCACTGACACAAGCACGCACTCACCCATACAGTCACTTTCACATTCACTCACTCACACATATACTCCAACACTCACTTATACTGCCTTTCACAAATGTAGTTACTCACCCATAAACCACTAACACATCTATTCACTCACATACAGAGCCATATGCATACTCTCTCACCCATACAGCTGCTCTCAGATGCTCTCAGAACCCATATAGCCATGGATTCAGGACAGACTCTGAATACTTGGTGTTTTGACAAAGTGTGAAACACATATATAGTAGAGGTGGGCGGAATTTGCGTAGTCGCGCTACGCAAAGCTCCGCAAAATGGTAAAAAATCTCCGCGAGCACGCAGAAATTCTGCAAACACGATGAATTGCTTGTTCGCAATGCGTTTTTCCTGTTCGTGAATGCTGTTTGCATGCTCAGGGGGAAATATCTTGTGAACACGCATTTTGAGAAGCAAAAAAATTCCACAAAGACGCGGAACGCAGATTTTTGGGCAATTCCGCATTCTCCGCGGAATGCGAAATTACCCAAATTCTGCAAATTCCGCGAGCGGAACGGAATTTACTGCCCAGGCCTAATATATAGACATATTTTACATAAAGTTTCAGTGTAGCTATTTAGTAAGAGACTAATTTAACTTTACCCTTTATATTCATTTGTCGAAGTAACGGAATCAAAAATGCATTTTCCTTCTTCACAGCAACACTGGAGGTTGCAATGACATCAGTAGTCACAAAGACAAATGACAAAAATTAAAACAGATATATAGACATATTTTACACAAAATGTGAGTGTAGTTGTTTAATAACTTAGTGGTTTAACTTTATTTAACAACACATTTATAAAAACTATTAAAAAAAATAACTCAACATCTGAACTCACAAACAGAACATAACTATCAAACTACCCATTGTTGTCCAACCTCATGGGCAATTAAACACTGCTGCAAAACTAGTGCAATGCATAACCTACAAACATCACAGGACTGGGAAAGTAAGGAATGTCTTTGGATAATATAATTTTCAGTAAAATGAATAGGAAGCATGCATCCACTTTTCCTACTTAAATATTATTTTCCAGAACTTCATTGTGAGCAGGTATGAGATTTTGGTTGGAGGAGGTTCATGTTATATCATCTTAAATCCTATCATAGAAAATGTCTTCAATTGCCGATAATAGTAGAGGGAAGCGGGAGGAGACCATCTACATCAGTGGCAGCAGCAATAATTTCCAGCCATAAAGTACCTTCAGAGGTATAGACTACTACAACAGATATCACTTCAGAGATTTCAAGAATGGTCATATATTGCATGGACTGTAGTATTGTTATTAGTGCTGGTGAGCAGTGTGTTACAGCTATTCACAATGCTGCCAAGAATCATACGTTTTCCGCTTTATATTTTTTCACATTTCTCAGTGCACATTCATCAAGTTCCTCCTGTCCCAGTTGCCATTTTTGTTACTATAAATGAGAAAAAAATCAAACTTTACAAACCACCCAAAAAAAATTGAAAAACAAAACAGGAAATCATGTCACCAGGAAATAGAGGAATATCATTGGATAACACACTTTTCAACTTGAAGAACACACCTATTTATCTATCTAGAACATTCTTTAAGAGGAGTTCATAGTAAGCAGCAAGAAGGCAACGCAAAGCTGAAGGACCCTCAAATTCAATAGCAGCCACAGCAACACCAGAGCAGAGAGTCCATTCAAAAGTCCAATCTCAACTTAAAGATTTGGTTCCACAGTTTTCCCCAATGGCATCATGCTACATGGATTGTGGAGTTGTAAGGAGTGCTAGAAAGCAGTCCATAACAGCACTTCACAATGCTGCAAAGCTTAATAAATGTTGTTTTGTTTTTATGTTTGGCCCTTCATAGTTTTTCTATATTAGCAAGCATTTTATTATCTTACAAAATGTGTATATAATATATATGTGTTGTACATTTTATTAGCTTCTAATTTATTGCAACACTACTTTCACATAACTTAGACAAGTCAATCTGTGCCTCTACAAATAAATACACAGCTAACGTTTCCCTGGTATCATTATTTACTTTTTCACTTTTTAAATATAAGTCTACAGTCTGTGTTTAAATCTTCTATTAATTGCATCGACAACATATACAAACATACTCTGTTTTAACATTTTGTAATCTTTTCTTTAAATCTATCGGCTGTAATATATGTTTCCTGTTCTGTAACTCCTTTTTTAACATCTCTAAGTTTTCCCTAGAATCCTGCTCAGGACAAAGAAACGAAACTGCACATCACCACAAACCTTTTCTGTGTCTGCCACACTACCATGCAAAAGTGCTCCATTCACTTTTCCTAAGCATAAAGCAGGAGTTTTCACACGGTACAGCCTCCTAACTAAAGTTTGCATTGTTGAGTGGACTAACTTACTTTGTGTTTTAAACTTCACCTTGGAAAGGTACATATGAGTATTCTTAATTTATAAATGGATTGATCTCATATACTACAAACACTACTATAGTTCCATTTATATACAGGACCCTGACTACGCCTTCCTTGTACCACTTGTTCAATAACTTCTTATACATTTCTAGGTACAATCACCTCTTTTGCTATAGGACTGCCATTTTTTATTTCATAACATTGTCCTCTTTCATCTATAGCATGAATTAATTTGCTATCCAAGAGATAGCTTTCTTCATTAAAAAAGGCTCCGTACTAAAAGTATGTATTAATTCTCCACAAAAAACTGTACAAAAGTTACCTCTATTCACTGACCATTTCTTCTGGTTTTGTCTCCTCATTCACTATACTATTTTGTTAAGAGTCTTCATTTTATTTAGACTCAAAATATTCCTCTTCAAAGCAAAGACCTTATTAACTACTCTTTCAATTTGTTCTTTCTGTTTCACTGCATCTCTCCTTCTTCTACACTTTTTTAAATTTCTCACAACATTTACAACCACTCTACTACGAAACATCCTGACTCTGATTTCTTTACACTGCTTCTGTTGCCTGGTTATGTTGTGTCCATGTTTGTTACAATCTTTTTTGTGTCCAATGTACACTTTGTCCGCTCTTGTTGTTTCTCATAGTCATAATTCTATTTTCTTTATTTTGTAATCACTGCAAACGTCCACATATATTTTTAAGAAATTACTTTGTTCTCTTACCAGTAGCTCTTTTTTCTCTCAGCACTTTTTGTGCATTTTGTCCCTTTTGTAACATATTTCTCTGAGATTCTGTAGTTGCTTCTGTTGCTTGTTCATCTGAAATTTGTAGGCATACTAACTGTGTGTAGTTCTGTTAAAAAAACAAATATATTTACATTTTTACCCTAGCCAGTTTACAAACTACTTTACTTCTGACATACAGATAATACAAAACTGTTTTCATGGTAGGTTGCAGTTTTAAATCTACAGATGAACGTAGCTATATTACTATACATACACCACTTCAATATAGCAAACACAAAGCAAAACACAAACTTTATTTATTAGTTACCTTTTAACATTTTAGCACCCTGTCCTGCAACACATCTGTACCATATCTCGCTTCTAACTTAACATGGTGAAAGACCAGTTTATCCCTTCTGTTGTGAACATCAAGCCAAGGGAGCATATTTACAAGCCCAATGCGCCAAAGCGTCACTTTTTTGACACACCATTGGCATAGTGTGATGCTCTATATTTACAAGGCCATGTAAAGCCACGCTGTGTGGCTTTTTGTGGCCTTGTAAATACGGGCCCTTTTTATCCAGCACTTTGCGTGAAAGGAGCGTGCCCTGGGTGTTGCTGTGGGTGCTCCCATGCACCACCCATGCATTTTGCCACATTTCCAGATTTATGACTCATACATCTGTGAATGAGTCAGAATTACTTTTATTTCTCCTTGTTCTTTCTTCTTTCTATGTGTGTAGCAGTTTGCAGCACACATAGAAAGAGCAAAACACCTCTCATGACTGTTTTTGTGCAGGAAGATGTGCCTTCCTGCACAAAAACAATCATCCCCACAACACAGACATCCTTGCACCATGGTGAAAGGGTGCCTCCATTGGAGGATGACAGCCAGTTGTGCACCAGTGCAGGGGAGAGCAAAGGAGAGGAGTTGGCCTAACAGCTAGGGCGGTCGACCTCGAATCTGGGGAACTGGGTGCCAGTCTCAGCAATGACGCTGAACATCCTGTTTCTGGGCAAATCACGTAATCTCTCTGTGCATAACAAAAATGAATGTGTCCTCATGTAAAGTAACTGGTGCTATGTAAAGTGCTCTGATACCCGATTCGGGTCAAGTTCGCGTTATGTAAAACACTGCAAAAAAAAAAGGATCCATCATATTGTTGTAAACATGATACATCCCTGTGCTTTGAAAGTAATGTACATGGCGCAGTCGAATGGCTTGTTGCTCTGCAATGCATTACTCAATTGTGGACGTACATACAGTGTCTCAACATAAGAGCTGTGTCTGTGCCTCTCTACCACTGTGTCACTGGTGTATGTAGTATCTCAGTACTTTCTAATTAAACTTATAAGATATACTTTTTGGGAAACGCTGCATATGAAATTCTGCACATTAATCTATATCCAACCATATAGCTTACTAATTCTTCTGAGTGCTTGCAAAGAGCGTGTGATAGGTTGCATATATAATTCCACACATTGTTCTAAAAGACTACATATTCCTCAGTAAAACTTGTGAATACATGGGTTTTATGGTTGAATACATCAATACTCCCTGGATGATTGAATGAATGCATAGGTAGAGCCTAACGGATTCCCTGAAGATACAAGTAGTGAATAGATGATTCCCTGACTATGTCATAACTTCATGGCTCATTCCATATCTGCATACTTACTGCCTGCATGTTTGCATAAGTATACTACTACTATCTGGATGTTTGGATGAGTGCATGAGTAGAGCCTGATTGATTAGAAGTGCGCAACTAATGCTTAAATAATTCAACACATGCATAGATACTGGTGGGATGAATAAATGAGTGCAACCCTTGTGCCTGGATGATTGCAAGAGTGCATACATAGTATACAGGTGATTCATAGAATGCATGGATAGTGCATACATGGTTATGTGTAAGCACCTAGCCTATTGGATGCGTGCATGAATAGTGTTTCAGCTATTGGACGCTTCCCATTTGTTTTTGGTTAAGTGAACAGGTAGTGCCTGGATGTTTAAATAACTGCATGGGTAGTGCATGGATAATTGAATAAGTGCACCAGTAGTGTCTGGCTAATTAGATGAGTGCATGACTAGGGTCTGAGTGACTGCATGAGTCCATTGTTAAACCATGAATGTGGTTTTTTTTTGGACATGGTTGTTTTTATACACAGATGTCCATACATATCCACATTCATTGTACATGGTCACTTTCACATACTTTTTGAGGGGGCGTTTGGTTCTTCCATATCAGCACTTTACATCTCCAATGACATTGTGAGTTAATCATTTGCCGTCAATATGACTGTTCTTGGGGACAAGTATATTTTCATATTAATATGTAGTGACATTTTAATATTTTTAATGACATGGGGGCATATGTATCAACATCACCATTTGCGATTCTCAAATAGCGATTTTTAAAGAATCGCTATGTGAGAATTGCAAAACGGGATGTATTAAAAAAATTGCAAACTTTTTGCGATTTCTTAAAATTCCTTAATTGCGATTAGCAAATTGCGAAATCGCAATTAAGGAATACCTGCCCATTCATTTCTATGGGCCAGGAGACCCATAGGAATGAATGGGAAGTAATTCTCAAATAGCGATTCGCAATTTGCTAATCGCAATTTGAGAATAATTTCAAAGGTGCAAGGGTGTCATGATGACACCCTGATGCACCCCTGAAATGAGCATGTGTGTGCATATGGTGCACATACATGCCCTAAGGGCATGTATGAGCGCCACGTGGCACTTGGTAAATTTCAAAAAAGTGCTTTTTGAAAGGAAATCGCAAATTACCACCAACTGGAAGTTGGTGGTAATTTGCGATTTCTTAAGGATAATTCGCACAACTTGGGTGCTTTTTACATATCATTTAAGAAATCGCAATTTGCGATTTCTTAAATGCTTACGCAAAATTAAGAAATCGCTAAATTAGCAATTCCTTAATTTTGCGATGGGATGTGGCTCATACATCCCGATTACCGATTTTTTAATCGCAAACGCTGTTATTTTGCGAATCGCAGCGTTTGCGATTAAAAAATCGTTTGATACATATGCCCCATGGTGAGCCAATTATCATTGTCAATATGGTTGATCTTAAAGATGAATGCATTGGCACTTTAATATGCAGTGGCAATGAACTGGTACAATAAGATACTATTGACTGGTACTTCTAGGAGATGAATGCATTTGCACTTTAATGTATAGCGGCACTCTATGGGTATAATGATATTTTATTGATTGCCATTCCCATGGATGTGAATTAGTAATATTGAACTCTGGGAGATTACCAAAATGGCCACTGTAAATATCCCTTAATTCTTGATATGCTGAGGTTTCTTCAGTAAGATCGAGGTTGGAATGGCCCATGTTAATGACACATGGCTGTGGTCAGCTGTGTATGTATAAGTTACACATTAAGCAGATATGACTAGCATTATTTATATGCATGTGTCTCTTTTAATGAGAGAATAGGTAGCTTTGTGATCAACTGCACTTCAGTGTATTTTGTACTATTTCTGAATGTGCGGGAAATTATATATCTACATGTGTTTATGTTGGTGTATTTAATATTTATTTTACCAATTTCTTTTTTTTAAAGAAAACATGCACTTCTAGTTGTAAAATATTCTAACATCATGATAATAAGATGCATGTGTATTGGTAGATTGATTGACAATTTCAATTTTTTTAGACCATTTGGACCATGACATTGAACTGAATTAAGTAATGTGGTGGGAAAAAGGAGTAATGTGGTGTGATAAGAGTAACGTTATAGTTATGTGAAAGGTTGGGGTATGCATTGGGGTAGCTATAAATCACACCCATACCATGCACTGCTAATTACTGCACATATTACGTCAATCATGACATCTTCTATGACAATATTGATAATATCACTGCATGATAGGCAAACAAATTTAAATACAGTTTTGGAAGCATGATGCAAGGGGTATAGAGTTAATGGGTTGAGAAGTGTATTAATACACAGGTATCACCTTTGATAGCTGAGTTTTACATTTTTAATCCATTTAATAATAATTTTAATATTTGTAAATAATTATTGCAAATTAGTTTAAAAATATCATATTAACGTTTTGGGAGTGGAATGCGAGGGGTATAGAGGTATTGATAGAAGAAGTGTATTAAAACTGAGGTATCACCTGTGATAGCAGAGTATTAAATGTGTAATCCATTTAATAAAAATTTATATATTTTTGAAATAATTATAGCACATCATCAATTTACAAATATGAGAACAAACCTTTAGGAATGGTTTGTAAAGGATATAGGGGTAATAGGTGGGCAAGTGTAAGAATACACACCTGTGATTCTTGAGAAATCGTTAAATAATCTATTTATTAAATATTTAAATAATTTATAAATAATTACTGTAAATTAATTAAAAAATATGAAATGAAGTATTAGAATTAGAATGTAAGGGATAAAGGGGCTAAGAGGTGGGGAAGTGTATTGATTCTCAGGTATCATCTGTGATACCTGAGTATTAATTAAACAAAGCATTTAATCAGGCCTGGGCGTAGTGGGGCTAAGTGGAGCAGCGCGTAGTGTGCCCAAATCTAAGCACACTCGCGCGCTCCCCGTAGCACCACTACGCGCCGCCCGCCTCCCGCCCGCCCTCCTTTTAAAATAATATAATGCATGAAAAATAATTAAAAGTAAAGACTTACCTGCAGCGTGGCGTCTCCGAGGCTCCCCCTTCCTCGTTTCCAACTTCTTGCGAGAAATGCGCATGCGTGGGCGTCCGCACATGTGCATTTCGAAAACTGTGAAGCAGGCAGCGCTACGTACACTACGTGGGCGAAGTGTAGTATAACGCCCAGGGTTACATTTAATGCATAGGTAATAATTTTAAAACGAGTACTGCATATTAATGAAAAGATATGAATATAATGTTTTAGGAGCTGTATGCAAGGGATTTAAGGGTATTAGTACTCAGGTATCAACTGTGATACCTGAGTATTAATTTTTAATTATTATAATATATCTAGAAATATATACTATTAAAAAAATATATAAACATGCATATACAAGGTGATACCTTTTGTAATCAAAATTAGTACAACAGAGCAGGACAATTGTTTTTTAAGAAAACAACAGTAAAGTTTTAACATTTAAATTTCAAATTTGAAAAACACAGCAAGTTTATTTGCAAAAAATGTATTAATAATAATTATATTTTAGTAACAATATGTAAGAAACGCAATACCATATTATTTCTTATTTGTAACACATATTTTATCATAAAATTAAACATATATATTTACATTATCAAAACCTTTTCCCACACTTTCCCATTAACTTCATTAGAAGGGAATGTCATTTTTATTTTTTTATTTTTCCAGCTTTATATAAACGGTTTACCGTCTGCTTCTACTTTTGGTGGAGTTTTGCAGTCAAGATAGGAAGAAAGAATAAACTAAGTTGAGGTAAGAACAATTTAATTTACCTTTCAAGACATGACAAACGTTTTCCTAAGGAGAAATGGAGTGAGGTATATGGATGTTATTTACTCAAGAAATGTATGTTTTTTGAGTTTTAACCACTGTTAAATCCCCATATAGGTTGTTTTCATATGTGTACGCCAATGCGCTTATTTTTTTTTCAACATAGGTTTAAAAAAAGTGGGGAAAATCATGTTAACAACATTTGTAATCCTATTTGACTTAAAATCAACAATTTTTTTATTTTTTTTATTTGTGTTTTTATTGTTTTCAAGTAAAAATTAAAGATTATTGGATTGGTTTTCCTGTTTGCTATTCATCACATTTTGGAGAATGCAAAGGTTTTTACACTTTGAGAGAAAAAAAACATGGGGAGGTTATTTTGTATTTTGTATTGCCTTATTTCTGGGTTGTTAAGTAATGCTATATGAAATTTTGATTTTTATATGATTTTATCTTTTACATGTTTTTGGGGGGATTTGTCTTGATCTCTTTAGGTAGTGGGATTATTTGAGACTCTTGGTGAGAGGTTTCTGGAAATATCACCAAGAATTGAGGAAATAGGACAAATACAGATAAGCTCCTTTTTATTTTGAAAAATAATTTAAATAATGCTAATTTAATTTGAGGCTATTAGTTGGTGTTAGTAGTGTAAAATGTATGCAATACCAAGTCAAGTCAAGTGAACTTTATTTCGGAGAAAAAATCTCCATAAAAGATACATAAGTTAAAAAACATTTAAAAACATACATTAAGTGATTAAAAAATGATTAAAATACGTACAGGATGAAAACACCAGGACATCTATATGTCCGCTAGTTACAGCAATCATATACAATTTAACCCAGTACAAGTTGAATCAGGTAAGCATTTTCAGGTACCGTCTTCTCGTATGCCAGAAAACCCCCAGAAATTTGGCCACAGCAAACACAATATGAGCAGCCATTTCACTCTTGAGAATTCTGAAGGCTTCATGACACCTAATAAATGCCAAATTCCTACAAATGGGAATGATCCATTTTCTACGCGCCTTACTATAGCCCGGGCAAAAAAATATAATGTGCAGTTCGGTTTCATCACTTACTCTGCATGCCGGGCAAATGCTGGGTGCGGACTCAGACCAATGACTAGTGCCAGTGCCAGTGCGCAGATTGGCAGGGACCTGTGTCTCCATTGAAGAAAAAGCTTCCTAATTAGTACTGGATAAATATTGTCCAGGGTTGATTCCAGACAATAGGCATTTTTAATACAAAGAAATCGCTCCGTAAGAGTCCCTGGGACTGTGGGGGAATACAGTGAGGGAGCCTTGGAGTTGTAGTACAATTTAGTAAGAGCCATTTTTGGGAACCTGGGGCAAGCGTCTAGGGGATCGTTCCAAAGGGTGTCAAGGCCTAAGCCCACCAGACTGCTCTTTACAAATTTAAACCAGGCAATATTCCCCGAATTTGGAAGGCTAAGGACTTCCTGCAAGCCCTGCCTATAGTGAATCAATTCGGGCACCGCCCATAATCTACGCCAGTATATCAGAGGGCGAAGCGCGAGTTCTTCTTCCAGGGGTCTAATGCCTAGGTCGAGTCTTAATGGCACTAGGGGTGTACTTGGAGGGAGGGCTACTAAACACCTAAGAAACCTATTCTCCTCTTTTGTCAAGTTTGGCAAGACTTTGAGGCCCCATAGTTCGCTGCCATAAGTAACGGCTCCTCTAGCTTGGACCCTATATATGTGTAGCGGAGGACCTATGGGTTTAAGAATTGACCTGTTCTTCCCCGCCAGCCTTAGTATCCCACCTACGTGTTGCACTAATTTTAACCTTGCTTTCTCCTGATGCGGACCCCACCCCATTTTCTCGTTAAGGGTTACACCAAGATATTCAAAGGTATTAACTCGTTCTAGCGTGTTATTCCCTATACAGGGAATGCGGTGGAATCTAGGTGGCGGATTGAATGCCATAAATTTGGTCTTTAGGGTGTTAATCTCCAATCCATGCTCTCTACAGAAATCCCCAAAGCCATCAAGCACACGCTGAATTCCCATCAGCGACTTGGAGAGGAGGAGGGTATCGTCCGCGAACATGATTGCCGGGACCCTCCTTCCTGCCAACTTTGGGACGTCAGAATTGGGGACCTCGTTGAGGTGATCGATGACCCCGTTGACAAAGAGGCAGAACAGGGTCGGTGCAAGTACACACCCCTGTCTTACCCCTCTGTCTACGGGAAACTTATTGGATAGGGCGCCTTGCTTGCCACACCTCACTTGTGCATAGGTCTTGGTATGAAGGCGAATGATCATCATCAAGAGATCACCTGGCACCCCGACTCTAGCCAGCACTTCCCACAACTTACCACGTGGGACCAGGTCAAAGGCCGCCCTTAGGTCCATGAATACAGTATAGAGACTGCCACCCTCTAATTGTATTGTTTTCCAGTATATAAGGGACAGCCTGAAGACCTGGTCTATGGTAGAGATCTTTTGCCGAAACCCTGCCTGGAGGGGGCTCAGGATATCCCTGGCTTCGATCCAGTCCAAGAGACGATCCAACAGAAGCCTTGCAAAAAGCTTCTGGGGGACGTCTATCAGACTGATCGGTCTGTAGTTGGTCGGGAGTAGAGGAGAACCCCTTTTGAATATAGGGACGATCTCCGCCCCCAGCCAAGTGGGGGGAACCGCCATACCGTGGACGATGGCATTGAACAATACCAGAAGGTAGGGGGCCCAGATTCTAACCTCGTGTTTTAGGAGGTCGCCTGGTAGCTTGTCGAGTCCTGGCGCTTTTCCCGAGGAAAGGCGAGTAATTGCAACTTCCAATTCCTCCAAGTTAAAATCTTCCATCACGGAAGAATTACCAATGGTTGGGGACGCTATCTCTCCGACCTCGGTTCCTAGGTAATCCAGTCCAACTGCACTATAGAGGGATGAAAAATGTTCCTCCCACACTTCAGGCGCAATACTATCAAGGTAGATTTTCTAACATCTCTTTATTTTTGGGGGACATCGGATGATTCATACTACCTGACAGTGATTGTGCCATCCTCATTTCCTGGAAACTTTGTTCTTTTTTCAAACTTTCCAGGAAATGATAGAGGTTGTGGTGAGTTTTCCGCATTGATTTGTTGAATAAATTATGCCAACCCTCTATAGCATTATTGGCTTGTGCCATGCCTTCTAAAATGCTGTGTAACAGTTCCACCATTCAATAGGAAATCTTGCTTTTCTTCTGTGACTCAACCTGATTAGATTGCCAACCCATGTATCTTCGAAGTAATTCATAAGTGGAGCCAATTTCTTCTCATTTCGTGAAAAATAATCTGATTGTATAATTGAAATGTAGATGTCATCCATACATTCAGAAGGTACAAAACACAAAACAGTTAGGGTCATAGGTATGAGCCACTTTGCATCACTCTTGTACCACACAATGTGGTGCAAGCGCAACACAACTTAAAATAGAGATTTATGAATCCACACAAGGCCACTGAGTGGCTCCATAAATCTGGAGTAAGACTACACAACACAAATTGTTGCGTTGCCTTACTCTGCCCTGGAAAGGCAACTCCCATGGTGTTTGATGGAATTCCAGATTTACCAGAACTGGTAGACCTTGGAATGCACCAAGAAGTTGAACCTTCTCAGGTGAGGCATAACAAGGAGAAACATCTTTATTTCTCCTTGTTAGTTCCTCTTTCTATGTATGCTGCATTGTGCAGCACACATAGAAAAAAGAATATGCCTCTCAGGATTTTTTTGTGCAGGGAGGTTCTCTGCATGCATTGGTGCTAGGCTGTCAAAAGGGTGCCAGAGCAGGGGAAATGGCAGGAATACACCATGGTGCCTTCAATATGGCACATTCCTGCCATTTACTTGTGACACAGTGCAACATAGCAAGGTGACTTGCCACGCTGCACCACATTCTCACAAATAGGCACCTTTATTAGTTCATATTGCAGTTTACTCTTTGACATTGAATCCTCAGCTAAGGATGGTGCTATAGGGAAACCATCTGAAGAACTATCTGAGCATGCAGAGTGTGTGGAAGAAGGAGGAGGAGACTGTATTGATCTGGCATTTCATGGTGAGTTTTCTGTCCAGGATTATGCCTAGGTTGCGGGAGTGGTCTGTCGTTGTGGGTGCAGGGCTGAGTTTGGAGGGCCACCCGGTGCTGTTCTATCATGAGGTGTTGTTCTGAAAAATCAGCACTTCCCTCTTGCTCATGTTGAACTTCAGGCTCTTGTCATGCAGTTGTGGAAGTTGATCATAGTGGTAGGAGCAAAAGGATGAACTGGGCATCGTCTGAGTGGGACTTGATGGTGAGGCAATGATTTCTGACCATGTTGAGCAAGGGTGTCATTTAAGTGTAGAACAGGTTGGGGCTGAGGGATGAGCCTTGAGGTACACTGCAGATGATGCTCTTGGGTACCAAAGTGAAAGGTATAGGATGATTTTCTGGGTTGATCTGTGAGGGAGGATACAATCGAATTGAGAGCGTCTCCCTGGATGCCGATATGGTGAAGTCTCTTGAGGATTGTGTTTTGGGATACGTTATTGAACACAGCTGAGAGAATGAGGAGGATCCGTGCCACTGTTTCCCCTGGTTGAGGAGCGTTCTGATGTCATCGGTGGCAGCGATTAGGGCAGTCTTGGTGCTGTGGTTGTTGTGGAAACCGGATTGAAAGGAGTCAAGCAGGTTGTTTCTCTCAAGCTGTTTGGTGATTTGGCAGTTGATGACCTTCTCGAGGACTTTTGTGGGGAAGGCGAGAAGAAAGATGAGGCAGCAGTTCTTGAGTTCGTTGTGGTCAGCTTGAAGGTTTCTTGAGGAGGGGGATGACCACTGCGTGTTTCCATTCATCAGGGAAGGTGAACATGATGATGAATTAATAACGGCTGAATTTCTCTGGTTTTGTACCAGTGGAATCTTAGTGTAACTATAATGTTCAAGAAAACTTTGTTTTTTTCAGCGGATATATGTATAAGTGTAAAACCATATTTTGTTCAATATTATTGTACATACCTTTATATATATAGAGAGACAATATTTTTTACATCAATATTTAGGACTCGATATTTCTGCAGGTTGATGTCGGTGGTGTTGTGGTTATATCACAGATACTAGGATTTGTCAGCACTTAGACCTCTACTTTTCTGGATTTGAAAATGGTCCCCACCCAAGCTTTCCTCATATGGGAAAGGCCTTGAGGAAATTCTGATTTTATACAAGGACCAAAATTTGACATGGCTTGCCCATGTAAAATTATGGATGATAAACCTGGGTTTACAAACAGCCTGACGCAACCCCTTGTTGATTACCAGAGGACTAAGGGGGTGTTTCTTGATGCTCTCTGGAAGTATATAATTTGCTGTTGTCATCACTTCGCTGTCGATTAATGGATGAGTTGTTGGTGCATACACCAATCTTCTGCTTTCAAAGTTTTATGGATGTTCTCTTTCCATAAAAGGCAAAAATACTTAGGTAAAGTTCAGTTATGGAATGCTGTTAATGAACATCTGTACATATAAATGGGAAGATTGAAGTGATTCTACTGTTCAACCTTGCATTAACCTATTGGATTTTTTGTATATCATTTTGTTTTTCTGCCCAGTCTATAAGCACGATAGGAGAAAGTGGATAAGAATACTCTGTCTGAAAATGAGAATCGGACAGTTTGCCACGGCTTCTAGAGTGTTTCATGCTGAAATGAGTTATCGTTTACAGTCTTAGTATATTTTTATTTGCTCTTCAACTGTGAAGAAAGCAGCAAAGACTTTCTTTTTTAAACAAATCCATTTACAATGATTGTTTTAAAATAGTTACATTTACAAATGTATTTTGATTATATTATCATATGTCTGTGTGATTCGTGTGATATTTCCCTAAAATAACCATATTTATTGATTGAACCTATGTTATTTTTTGTTAATTTGTAAAGGACACTATCAAATGCAAGGGTATCCTGGTGCTGAACAGATGTGTTTACTTACCCCTACCTACGTAAGGTTGGTTAGTTGAAAACTCAGGTCTTCCGCTTCTTATGGAGTTCATTTTTTTTTCAGAGGAAAAAAAATTAATAAACAACGTTCTGCAGAATTCCTCAGAAATCCATACCTCCACCCATGATGATCCAGACATCCCCATCAAAACCCCAACTTAACATGTCTTAATCAAACACCAAAACCCCATACCTTATGTCTCAATGCAAGTATTACCAATTCAAATTTGAAACATAAAGCGCCCAATTCACAAAGATTCACCTCTAGAGTAAACCATGGCCTATTAATGGAATTCAGGAGGAAATCACAGTAAAATCAGGCCCCAGTTTATAATTTCTGGTATTAAAATGGCGACCCCGCTGTACTGATGGCCAAGTGTGTATTCACCCTTAAATGGTACTCATTCACATGCACTCATGAGAACACTTCCACCAAGCCCACATTTCACTTTTCAGACCAAAGGGAGAGCACTCCCCAACTACATTTTAAAGGACAGAAAATGCCACTAATATTTACTGCAGTTACATTATTAGTTTTAGAAAGGTTAGAACACATGCACCTCAGTTATTTTTATGCAAACCCCAAAATACTCATTCTAAATATAATGCAAAAGATGTTGGGCCTTGTAGGAAAGTAGGGTCTGGTTTTATGGTTACCCCTACTTTTTGACTGGTGCTATGCTATTTTCTGACTAGTCTGACTGGGATCCTGCTAATCAGGACCCCAGACACTCTGTTTTCTCCCTTAAATTGTTATGGTAGGTACATTCCAGATTGCATACTGGGTTACCCTAATAAGTCCCTGGTATATGATACTAAGATATCAAGGGCATACGTACCCCATGGGTCAACCATAGGCTGAAGCATGTATTATGCCGTCTAGGGGAGACCATTCAACCTGTCACTACAGGCCTGCCATTACAGCCTGTGTAAGCTGGTGATAGTACCACTTACAACAGATATACGTTCCCTATATCTGGGGTCACTGCGCTTGAAATCTATAAGTCACCCCTACAGCAGGCCTTTTCAGTCCTGAAGGCAGGGTGCTCAGTTCTAAGAGTGAGGGTGCCCCTGCATGAGCAGAACACTCCTACAGCCTTTGGAGTCCATTCTCCTGGTTTGTAAGTGTGACAGCCATATAAAATATAGATGGGCACTGCGTCATTACATGATGACCATCTTGAAATTGGTTGTAATGAACCCCATCATGTTTGTTATCAAACATGATGGAATCATACCCCCACACCATAAACAGTGTAGGAGGTATGATTCCAAGCACTGTAAAGGCCCTCCGTTAGGCCCTCAGTGATCCCAGTACCAGTCTTCTAGACAGCACAACATGGCTGCTGCCGGCCAGAGACATAATTCTGCCCTTTTTCTGCTGAGGCAAGCTCAAAAAGGGGAAGGCAAAACAATTGGTATCCTGTCACAGGGAGGTGTGAGCACCTCCCAGACAGGGTTTAGTGTATTGGGGCCAGGTAGGAGTGCTTGCCAGCGTCACTCAGTCTACTGGAAGGGTAAGTTTGGTGCCCGCCTTGCATAGTCCAGTTCAGACCAGCTCAGGGAGCCATTGGCTCCAGCTCTGGCACGAAACTGGACTAAGGACATGGGAGTATCCTAACCCTGTCTAACTCCTCCCCTTGGAGGGAACCCTGAATCAGCCCAACCCTTTCCTTAGGTTACTTAAGGGCTTACCTGAGGCTGGGTCCCTGAATTAATTGTGGGATACAATACAATTCAGACACCACTTCAACTTCGACCATCTGTGCACTCTGGACTTTGCTCTGGGCATTAAAAGCTGCAACCGGGAAGACTCGTGCTGCTCCTGCTCTCTTTGGCCTGCTCATCTGCTGCAAAATCTGTGTCTGTGCTCCATACAGAAAAACCTTTCAAGGCATTTGGTCATCCAAAACACCTGAAGAAATCTCCCTTGAAGTGAATGCGTCACTTCCCTCCATCTGCAGGCATCGCAAATAAGCTGACCGGTCTGCTGATCCTGAGCTTCCACGGACTCCAAGAGGCTCAGCAACACCAATGGTAATTCTTCACATCCCTCGAGGCCTGCCCTTTCCTCTCACCAAGTTTGAGGCCAGTATCCCTTGTAGGAACCGCAAGAACTGCACCCCTGTGCACCTCATCGACTTGCACTTGAAAAGGCTTGTTGACTTCCTTCCATCAAGATCTTCAGACTCCAAGTAGCCCCAACACAAACTAACTCCAGTGACCAGAATATTAAACCACACCGCATTGCTTGCACCGTGGGCCTGCTTATTTTGGTGAGCTGCTCAAGGTCCTCTTGCCACTCCCGGACCTCTGGCCTGAGGGTCCTATTGAGGGTCACCTTTGAACTCTGTGGGATCACCTGATTGCTCGGGCCTGCACTGACTCTCCTACTTGTGATGAGTCTCCTGGACCTTGCTGGTCCCGACACTATATTCTTTCCCGGTTGTTCTCAGTTGCCAAGGCTTGTTGGTGCTCCTGACGGACACAGACCCATCAACTTACAACATCTGATGTGGGACAGCTCATGAATGGCTCCTGGTATTCCACAGCATCGCCTGGTCCTCACAGCTGCAGTTCCAGGGTCACCATCTACTCTTCTACAGCACCCAACATCGGTGGGAATTCAGATTCCGTGCCTCCTGGTAACTTCCAAGTGGCATAGACTCCGTCCCCTCTGATATCAGGTACTTCTTGACATGAATCCACCTTTGGGTTCCACCGGACACTTTCTTTTTCTTTTTCTTTTTTTCCTGAAGTTGTCCATTGGGTTCAACAGCAGTTTCTGACGCCACTTCACACATATGCATCCGGCTCCCCTGGGGCAGGTGTCCTGGTTCCTAATGTATCCATGGGTGGGGTGGATGTCCGACCTTCTGACTTCCACAGGGTTTCTTCTGGGTTGACTGGGAAGGGTCCTTCGTCTTTAAAATTGAAACCGCGACTTACGCGTTGATTTGTATGGAGAACACAGTCGGGTGTGGTTGTGTTCCCACATTGCACATGATCTCCATGAGGCTCCTAGATACTCACCTTGGGTGGTTCCTTGATTCCTCTGCACTTCGACATCTTCTGAGTATTGTCTTGACTCGAGTCATGGTTCGCATACCACTATTTTAGTATATAGTTAGGTCTCCCTCCCTGGGACCGCTGTGTATTCTGGGCTACTTACCTGTTTCTATCACCAAGTATTGAGTGCTTTGTGTATATCTTAGGCTAGGAGATATCTGTATGTGTTAGTGAGAGTCTAATAATAAATACATATATTTATAAATACACTGTGTGGTTGTTTTTCATTTAATTTATACCTACATGATTATGTTCTGGTAAAACAAGCTGCTTTACACTCCTTCTTGACTAAGCCTGAAGGCTGCTCTCCAAAACTACCATTTAGAGAGCTTTCTAAGGTTGTCTAAGACCTCTTAAATCACCATAAGGGCTGTCTGGATTGGTACAAGGTGTCCACTTACATAAGTGTACATCATATACTGAGCCAGCCTCTCACATACTCATTTGCAAGGCCACTGTGCCAGCGGAGCATTCCGGTGGTGCTGTGTCCTGCTTCATATTTACAAGGAAGTGTGGCCTAATGTGGTCTTGTAAATATTGATGCCTTTGATGCAGTTTTCTGTTTTGTAGGGATATCCAATGTGTATTGTTGTGGGCATTACCAGCATGACCCATGGATTTTTAGCACTGCCCCATATTTACAAGGAATATTAAATCTGAGGCACAAGAATGCTTATATTTTTACTCATTTTTTACTCTGTCTATGAGTGCTTCTTTCTGAAGCACACATAGACAGAGCAAAATTTCATTAATGATTGTTGTTGTGCAAGAAGGTGTCTCTTCCTGCGCAATAACAATTATCCCTGCAAATCAGGCACCCTTGCACCGTGGTGCAAGAGTGTCTGCCTTGGCTCCCTGCTGCTCTTTGTGCACCAGTGCAGGGTGAGTACAGGTAAGCACTGTATTCTTATAAATATGGCCCATTACTGCACTTAGACAATGACTCAGGTCGGTGCAGCAAATTGCTTGCCGCACTGCGCTGTGCCATTGTCTCGTAAATATGGCCCTTTGTTTTATTATTTTTTTTTTTTTTCATTTTTAACTTTATTGGTCACAGTCACAACATACAAAGAAAAAAAAAAGGGGAAGAAAACATACAAGTCATATTATCTTCAACCAACAAGTTCTAAAGAAAAAGAAAAACAAGCATTTTCTATACCATAAAATACTATTACGTTGGAAAGATAGATAAATAAGTACAGATGGATACTGTTTAGATCTATCATATTAATATAACAAATCGTGACCAGACCACATTTTTCAGCAGTGATAACTACATAAATTTTTAGTCCCACTCAAGGCAGAACCAGAGCCGTCCAAATTTGACCAAAGAACGTGGACCCCTTGCTTTTGACACAGCCAGCTCCATTTCATAAACCCCCCTCACCAATGACCAGAATTCATTAATAGTAGGACTAGACTTTTCTATCCATACACGAGCAATAGTCAGGCGAGCACAGGCCATAAAAATTGACACAAAGGAATTTGTGACATTACCCGTATCACTAAGTAACCCCAATAGAATTTCTTTTTCTGATAGGATCATTGTTTTGCCAGTTAGTTTACTCAATTCATAAGCTATCTTACACCAAAAGTCAGCAAGTTTAGAGCATGTGAAAAACATATGCCGCAGATCCGCAGCAAATTTGTTACATTTAGGACAGTAAGATTTAATAGTGTTATTTGAGACAGACCATTTGGAGATCACTTTTGGGGTATAATACAACATAAATAAAATACGGTGTTGTTGCAGTTTTAGATTAATTGAGGTGACAGACGAACTAATTCTAACAAGTGAGTCTGATACATCGTCTGAGGTCACCTCTATACCAAACAAAGTATTTAATTTAGCTGCAACCTGAGGCAAATCATCATCAAATTCTCCCATAAAACTAGCATAAGCTCTCCCTATCAAACCACGGGTACTATTCTTAAAAATAATACGTAGAACTTCTGTGGTGGAGGGGAGAGCCAATAGGCCTTTGCCATACATGAAAAAGTTCCTAATTTGTAAATATTTAAAAAAAGAATTGTGCATAAGCCCAAATTCAATTGATAAAGACTGAAATGACTTGAAGCCTTTTTCGTCATAGAGCTGTCCCAAGGTTGAAATTCCCAGTTGTTGCCACAATTGTGTGACAGAGTCCGAAAATATATCAGGAAACTTAGGATTACCCCAAAGATAGGTAAATTCATGTAAATCTGAGAGGTTAAACTTTCTACATATGTCTCGCCAAATATAGTGAATATGACGAATAGTCTTAAATCGAACTCTTTTAAAATAATTGGGATCGGACATATGCTGGAGCAAGAATCCAGTATTGGGACCAGATGCCAACTGATACGCTAACCAAGGCTTCCTCACTTCTGGTCCTTTAATTAGAGACTGGATTCGACTAATAAAGGCAGCCCAGAAATATACTCTGAAATCTGGAAGTTTAAAGCCTCCCTGTTTAAAAGATAGCTTAATGTATCTAAGCGCTCGTCTTGCTCTCCGATGATTCCAAATAAAGCTTCCAACCGTACTATCTAAACGCTTAAAAAAAGACATCGGAATCTTTAAGGGGATGGTGCGAAATAAGTAAAGGAATTTAGGGAGTACATTCATTTTTACTATATTGCACCTACCCATAATTGTCAGTGGAAGCTTTTGCCACCTACGTAGGTCGTCATTCACCTTTTTCAAGAGCGGTGTATAATTTAAGTCAAATATGTCATCCGTGCTAGCACTTAAGAATACCCCCAAATATTTAGCCGAATTTGTAATGCCTAAAGATGCTGGGGCACAAGTCAAAGTAAAATTTAGGATAGACTGTGTTTTATTCAGATTCAGTTTATATCCAGAAAATAGTCCGAATCGCTGCGCTTCTTGAGTTATTTCAGAGATAGTTTCTAGTGGCCTACTAGAGAAAACCGCGATGTCGTCCGCATAGGCAGTGAGTTTCAAAAATGTGCCATTAAGAATAACTGGTAATATGGAAGTATTAAGAAGTAGGTGTTTAATAAAGGGCTCAATATATAAAGCAAATAGTAAAGGAGAAAGCGGACACCCTTGACGTGTACCGCAAGCAATTTTGAACACTGACGAAGCAAAGCCATTGTACTTGATGGTAGCAGTGGGATTTTGATAAAGTTTCTGGATAGCCGAGATAAACCTCCGGCCGAGGCCAAAGGAGCCCATCGTACACCACAAAGAGCCCCAGGCCACCCGGTCGAAGGCCTTCTCGGCATCCAGCATAATCATCCCAATCTGCTGGTCCAGCTGGTTTGCAACGTCAAATGCGACTATAGCCGTATTAATATGTGCAGCGGTGTCCCTACCGGGAATAAAGCCATGTTGTTCCTCAGACACTAGGTAGGGCATTAAGGGGGCAAGACGCATTGCTAACAGTTTAGAAAAGATCTTTGCGTCTGAATTAATTAAAGATATCGGTCTATATGAGCCGAGGTTGTCAGGTGGTTTATCTTTTTTGGGAAATACGATAATGTTGGTCCTGTTCCACGAGGGGGGAGAGTCCCCTCCTATAAGTATCCCATTGATCAGTGTTAATAAAATTGGAGCCAGTAGCTCCCTGAACGTTTTATAAAATTCAAGTGGAAGCGTGTCTTCCCCAACTGCTTTACCTGTGGGTAGCGCCCCGATTGCAGAGATAAGCTCGGCTAAGTCAGCATTTCTCTCTAAGCTTAAGACCTGAGACGGGTCCAATGCGGGCAGACCACTCTCATGTATGTATGCGGTAGCTAACTGTATATTGGGACAGGTTGTTTCTCTATACAATTCCGTGTAAAATAAACAAAATTGTTCCACAATCTCCTGCGGTTTTGAAAAGGTGTTACCATTAAGCCCAATAACTTTTTTAATATAGGTCTTAGCTTTTTGATCCGCTAACTGATGAGCCAGCACTCGTCCAATCTGTTCGCCATACTCATATTGACGCGTTTTAAACTTAATAAACTCAGATCCCGCTTTATCTTTAAGTCTTCTACCAAGCTTTGCTCGCATATCTAAAACCTGTAGGTATATTCGATGTTCCTCAGCATCATTTAGTATAATAGAAAGTGCATGCTGTTGTTCTAACTCCATATATTTCCTGTAATCTCTGTCCATCGAATTATATTGAGACCGATTTTGTTTGATTATAAATTGTAATGTAGTCCCCCTTACATATGCCTTCAGGCAGTCCCAGACATTCGCCAAAGATGTAGAGTGTAAGTTGTTAACAAGATATTCCTTGAGGGCTTCTTGCATAAATGTTATGTAATCTAAATTATTCAGCAAATGCTTTGGAAATGTAAAATCTCTAGTTTTAACACCCTCGTCATTGTCCAGAGTTAGTGTCCACATTATAGGATTATGATCCGAAGTTATCTTGGGACAGACCATCATACTAGAGTTTACCAACATATTATACTTAATAAACATCATATCTATCCGTGAGTAGTGTTTGTGCGGATGTGAAAAAAATGTAAAACCTGGTTGTGTGGGATAAAGCACTCTCCAAGCATCCTCCAATTGGTGTAAATGAAGCAGATCTTTAATTGCTACCCTCACATGGCTCATTCTATTCCTAGTTCTAGTATTTGTAGTGTCAATTTTTTTATCCATAATACAATTTAAGTCACCCATCACTACCAAATCCCCGGACCAATCTAACAGTTCTGAGCTAAGAAAAGCAAAAATATCAGAGGAATCATTATTCGGACCGTAGATTGTACAAATTGTTATTTTACGATTAAAGACGGATATCTGAGCTATGGCCCATCTCCCATTTGGATCAGCCAGAGTCCGTAAGATTTTAAACACAGATTGCTTTGCTTTCAATATCGCTACCCCACGAATAGATGCCACTTGTGTTGTACAAATAATTAAATCATAACCAAGTTGTTTAAGGTGGTTTCTATCTTTATAGGCCGTATGTGTTTCGACGAGGCCAATTATATCTGGTTTAAACACCTTCAATTCTTCCGAAACCAGTCTTCTTTTATTAGCTTGGTTTAGTCCACGTACATTCCAGCTCAAGATTTTAATTTTACTACTTGACATTTAAAAAAAGAATTTTTTTTCCCCCTCTTAGTTCCACCATTATTAGTTCCATCTGTAACCAAACTAACAAGGTAGGTTTTCAACCAAAACTTTATTATTTTACTTAGTGTGCTGTGACCATTTAATCCCCCCTTCTCCTTACCCAGCCTTAATGTTCTAACCCCCCCACCCAGAGGCACCTTCCACCCAGTATCCATAGAAAGGAATCAACCCTTAACCTAAGCCGTCCTAATGACAGCAAAAAGAGATCACCCAAACCCCCAATCCCAACCTGAGGCCGCCCACCGACCCCCATCAGCCCCTCAACCTCTCGCAGGTAAATAGTATCCAAATAGGAAACAAAACCCTGAGACCCTATATAGGGTTAATGAAAAGATACAGACATCTTTAAAGAAAGAAGAAAAAAGGAAAGTTATTGGACTTATTCAGTTTTTTGCTGTGGTTTGCCAGTTATGAAGAGCCTTCTTTGCGTCCTGTTCTGTAAAAAAAAAGTAAGTATGACCATTTTTAATAACTTTCAAACGAGCAGGCTCCTGCAATATGACCTGAGAACAGATAGCTTTTAGAGGGTCCATAAGTTGCCGCAGTAACCACCGCCTATCCATGGTGGGTTTAGCAAGATCGGAACGGACAAATATAGAAAAGGAGCCCACTTTAACTGGAGCTGTTGGACGTGCCTTAAAGAAAATGGCCTGGCGTAGCAGAAAATTACCAAAAAAAACCAAAAAAGGCCTTGCAAAATTTCTTTTGGATTGAGCGTCCTTTGAAAGAAAGAGTGGCAATCTATGCGCTCTTTGGACTTGAGTGTCCATGTCCCAATCCTCTAAATCCGGGAAAGCTTTTTGTAGGAGACCAACGATAAATGCTCGCGGATCAGTCCCTTCACTACCTTCCGGGATCCCGAAGATTCTCAAATTTGTGCGCCGCTGGCGGTTCTCAAGATCTTCAAGTTTTAATTGGACGCTAGTCAGATGCGAATCATGTATGCCAACCTGCTTCATAGTGAGTGTGCTTTCCTCCTCTACTGCCACCACCCTGTCTTGGAGGTCAGAAACCTCTACGAATAAGTGAGATACTTTGCTGGTGACCTCGGCAAGTGATTTTTTAATTTCAGAGCAGTCTGCCTTAGCTTGTTGGTAGTATTGCTGGGCTTCGAATCTCTGCATTTTAAGTGCTTGCATGATCCCAGATAGAGAAGGCTCTTCATCAAACGATTTATCCTGGGGGAATTCTTCAAACAATTTCCCCCCCCCATTGAGCCCTGAGACTGATATGTCTTTAGATGAACAAGGAAGAGCCAGAGTCGGGATTTGTTCAATGGCGATTGTTGGAGTTTCATCCTCTATTCCCCCTGTCTGTGTTATGATCTGCGAGCTGTCCAGGGGGCTGACCACAATTGCCGCCATGTCAGAAGGTGGACCATCTGAGTCGGCGAGAGACAAACTCTTACCAGTATCGAGTGGGAGACCGACCGAGACATGTTCAACTTGATCACTTTCAGACAGATTAGGTTTGGTTGTGACAGGAGAAAGGGCAGGAGTTCCTGAGTTAGAAAGTCTGGATACGATTGATCTTACTTCCCCCTTTGTAGATACCCATTTCCGAAGGGGGCTAAGCTCCAGACTAGATTTTGTATTGCTAGTTGCCCCTTTCAAACGCTCCAGTGTCTCAGATAAGTGAACCTTATTGGTAGCCCCAATCGTACCCCCTCGTCCTCTACCACCTTTCCCAATCCTGCCTTGTTTGTGCGTTTTTCCTTTCTGAGTTCTCCAACTCTCACCAGAGCAATTAATAGTACCACAACATAGCTCCTCTGTATCCACCTGTTGATTTGAATTAAAGCGCATTGTACCCGACTGCTGGATGGAAGACTTTTCAACTGTATCTTTTCCAATAGTAACGTTGCGACTGATCCCTAATAGGTCCCCAACTACGGCCCCATTAGCTGAAAGGTCCAAACACCCAGAACCAAGATCTGATCGCGGCTGAATAGAAGAAACACTAGCTTGTGCTACTAAAGAAGGAATAGGCATGCCCCCGTCGGCTGCCTTAGAGGAAGATATCTCTGTTGCTTCCTGATAGAGATTTCGGACTCCACTATGTGTCTCATTAAGGTGAGTTTGCAAAGCTGAATCATCCAGAGTAGAAGTTTCCTTAGAGGTGTCCTTAATATGTCCATTAACAGGCACCACAGAGGAACTAGGTGATTTAACTGGTTCTTCTATTTCACCCCAGCCCTCATTAACTGCAGCATTAAGCACGTCGGCCATCTGATCCGTTGAGGTCACAGAATCCGACCCACAGGAGCGTAGCAATGCTGAGACTTTACCGGACTGGAGCAGTTTTAACATAGGCTTCCCCAACTGGGGATTAACATTTACGTTTACACCCTCCTTTTGTGCCCCATTGACGGTACAAACAGTTTCATAAACTCCCCCAGGTCCTAAAGGAACTGACCTGGACGTCTCCACTCCCTCTGCTGAGTCGGGTCTGGCAGCTGCAGTCTTCGCCGGGACCAGCGCCCGTCCGCGGCGGGTCATGCGTGAAGGCGCCACTGCTCTCCGCTGCCAATAGCCGGCACCTGGACTGCAAAACGAGCTTTTCCGACAGCTCAGAAGCCCTTCAGTTTCAGGCAGTCCTCTGCATAGGGAGATAGAGGGACGTTGAAAGAAAAATTTTGAAAGGGCTGCTAGCGGCGAACCGGACGCGAACCAGTTCACAGCGCGGATCCCAGATACCGCACAGTTGGTCTCAGTCAACCGGCACATCGGCGGCGGCGGGGGCAGAGGTTAAGGAAACAGAAGAGTAGCTGTAGAATGAATCAGCGAAGAACCATATCTCATCCCAGGTACTTGCCCGTTATTCTTCACAGGGCTCCACAGAATACACGCTCAGAGAGCGAAGGCAAGCGAGGGCGAACGGGAGTTGTAGGTGGAGACGGCCATCGGTCAGGATTCGGGCAGGGCGATCTCAGAGGCGGAGGCAGTCCGCCATCTTCCTTTCCATCCTCCCCATCATCCTTTCCATCCTCCCCATCTTCCTTTCCATCCTAAATGGCCCTTTGTTGGATTTAAGATAGCTTCGCTTTAAAACAAATGGCCCTTTGTTTTAAAGCGAAGCTATCTTAAATCCTCATTTTTCCTGTTAATGTTTGTTTCTACACTAATATAATGACATATAGCTACAAGAACCTACATACAATGAAACACCAATTATCACATAAAATGTTGGTGCATACTGTTTTACTAACAATTGCTTGATTCTCTTTTACTTAACACAGGGGTGACTCTATGCCCCTAACACCTTGCCCCTAGCTCTTGCCTTTCCTTCTCTTTCTCCATGTAGACCATATTTATTTAACCAAAGAAACTGTAAATAAAATTGGGATATTAGAAGCATATCTTCTGAATAGTAGAAAACAGTATTCAAAATGAAGGCTTTTAGAGTCTTCACCCACAATTTTCATAGGATCAGCTGAAGCCCAAAAAGGACATTAGGCTCTTTGGAGGGTTAACCTGATTGACAAATTACAAACCTATTTTATGATCCTTCCAAATGCCTAGTGTGATAAGCATGATGGAGTACTCATAGGCAGAACTGGAGGTGCACAGTACAGAATGTAGCAGAATTGAGGATAAGCTGATGTAATACTCAGTCATAACCAAAAAACAATAAACTTAATGAGATGAAGATTCAATGAGGTAATGTCAGCCAAACTCTTGGGAGGTAACCAGTCTTTATATCTACCCTTTACCTTGGCACTAGAAGAAACATTGAAAAATTCTGGGATTTACATCAGGGTTTTGTTTACCTTGACTTGGCAAATGCCACGAGAAGAGCAGCAGTGACATGAAAAACTGACTGCTTTTATTCTGCTTGGATTTCACCTTGAGTAAGGCCATATGGTCCGAAATTTGAAGAGGTTCAAATAAATCATTTTAACCTAGATATTTATTGGATATTATTATCTGCAATGCTTGAATATGTAACGATGCCATCTTGGACCCACGTTGGTCTCCTATTTTAGCTTTGCTTTACATGTTTTAGCTGCATTGTTTTTAACATGGCTTTTTAACAGTGACCTTTTACACACTTTACTTGCATGTTATTCTGGTAATATATTGTATGAGTTGCTTTTTTTGGTTAGCCTTTTCTCAACATGTAATAAGAACATTCTGTTCAAGGCTAGGAGCAAAGTACACGATATTCATCATTGGCGCTCGCTTTGGCTGATTAATTAAGAAGCCATTGCAGGCTGACCTCCTGTTACTATAGTGAATCAGTGATATCAGTAAGCGGCGCGCTCTCTCTGTGTCTTTATTTATGTAGCGCGTACAGTTCCAAGCTATTTCACAGTGATGTGTAGTATGTATCTATGCATTGCAAAAAAGGGAGACTGAGTTGGTCCATCTAAGGAGTTAAAAAATTAGTATAATAGAATTACAGGTCATTCGCTGCAATGCAATTGTCATGCTCCTTCACTTACGGAGCCGTAGACAAAGGTGTGAATATCGCGCCTTCCCGTTCCGAGCAAAATAGCGCAGAACTACAACTCCCAGAGGCTGGGCCACTTCCGGGTGAGGACCCGTATTCCCAGAACTACGATAAAAACACTTCCGGGGCGAGGGAACGGCGCTTGACAATCCTTTCCGGACTATGGCGGCAAGCGGAAGCTTTCCTTCCCGCGGATTGGAGTGAGCGGATCCTCGTCTTGGCAATTCTGAGAGGACTTCACAAGAATCTTGTTCCCGTGAGGACTTCACAAGAGCTGAGCTAAAGGTGCAGAAGCCTCCGATTGAATAAGTATTTGGACGCTGTTGGTGATGGCAGAGAAGCCAGTCTCCTAAAGCCTCCGATTGAGAACCTTTTTTTTTGCAGAGTGCAACATGCTTCCTTTTTTCCCTGTTACCATCCTTGAGCCAACAGGTACCGAGTTGCTCCACTTCCCGAGTCCTAATTTTGACTACTCTAAATTCATTCTTTTGACTATCGTCTTCCCACATTGTGCTTATCTGTGCATAAATGTCAGCTCACACAACAATGTGCTGAACTAAGGGCTGAGACCGGATCGCTGTGAACGTTAACAGTGACGCTCCGTAAGCACGAGTGCGCTCCTGTGGATTGTGAAGAAATAGCGCAGGCGTGACGCACATTACAGGTTTCAGCGGGGACAACAGACACTCAGGTACTTCCATGACATTGGTTATCAGGAAGGGTAAAACAGAGTCATTGAGGGGTTAGGGTGTTGTGCTAACTTCCCTGATGTGTGTTTCTGTGTCCTCACTACAGGCTGTTTATGTTCCTTCATAGACCAGACCCCCAAGGCCAGAGACCTTGAAGTCCTGCTTTCTGTTCCTTGTCCCCCGGGTGTGCTCCCTCATAGCTGTATCCTCTTACACTCTGGGGAGAGAACGTGTCCGGTGGCGAAGGGATCATATTCAGCTCGACATCGTCCCTGCTGGCTGCTACGCAGAGGTTAGTGGGTTCTATTTCCTTCTTGAGACACTGACACCTGACAGCAATAGATCCAAATGTAGTTTTGTTAATGACAGTTATAATAGGGATTTGTGGATTAGTATGGGCAACTCAATGATTCTTGACTGATAGACTTGAGTGAAACTAGTCCTATGGATGACCTGTTTTAGAGAAGTACAATTATGTGACTGCATTTGCTGTCATAATAATTTTGTGGAGATTAACTGAATCACTAATCTGTTTTTATTAATCATTTACATTTATTACATCAGCACCTAAGGGTAAGAAGAGGGGCACTGAAGGTCTGAGAGAAGCTGGCCAGCAGGAGGTATTGCCCACCGGCACCACTGCTGAGAATATTTTCCTGATGTTGGGTGTCAAGATTCTTGTGGGCTTATGGTAGAATATTGGCGCATTGGAATGTTGGTGCTGGGTTCCAGGATGGCAACTTTTTTTTCTATTCAATTCAATATTTATTAAGAATTTGGATCTGCAATGAAGTCCACATAAAGTATACACACAAGGAGGGGCGTGGCTTAGCCGAGGATCATGGCGGACGCGTGAGCCGAGAGCCCTGCACCAGCCCATTTTTCATCCTCGTAAATCATACAGCCGGTGCCGCTTAGTCAGCTTTCAGCGGCATCTTGGAAACCCGACTATTGAGGGGCACACCTGGATAAGAACTCAGGCTGACTGGAGCTGCAGGATGGCAGCGGCATCCTGATGCGAGGAGTGAGTAGTGGAGACCGGTGTCATGGAGTTCCCTGAGAACAACTGAGAGGCCCGAGTGCCCCTCCACATCTGGAGCTGTTGCTTTTGCAGTCTGAAGAACATCCGTAGAGATGTGCAGCAAGGGGCAGACCCTCGTGAGCAAGGCAGGTGTCGCAGCTGAAGAGCTGCAACCCCCTTGCAGCGTCAAAAACCAGGAGAGCGGTGCCGCGAATGTGCTGTGCAACAGAGCGACTGGGCTGGGACACCGGCGGCGATTCTGAACTGTCCTCCGGATCTGTGGTGAGGCCTGTGACTCTGGCTGGAGGTCAATAATTGCCAGGTTGAAATGCGTCAGCGGGCCTAGGGATTTTGCTACTGGCAAAGCCCCAGTGACAAGGGCGTACAAGCGCTGTCAAGCGCCGTAGGGGCTCCCCCCGGCCCTAAATCAAAGCTGCACCTGGACTGGGAGACCAGAGTGTTGCAGAGCTATACACGGCTGACCGGGGGCCATGTAAAGGTAGCAGCCAGCGAGGCTAACATGATGGGAGGCATGGGCCTACTTGGGTGGCCCACTGCTCAGGCCTTGGCCCCAACCTGATTGACCCCAGACAAGAAACGCGGGCAGTGGTACCGGGGTGAGCCTGATTGCCGCTAGCGAGGAGCGTGGGCCCACCGCTGTCCCCAGCAGCTGCGAACGAGGGAGTTGGATCTGAGTAATGAAAATGAAATGAAATGAAAAGGATACTTATAGAGCACAAAACATTCACACAAAGGTATCAAGGTGCTAGCTCAGCACAAAACAGATAAGACCAGTAGAAACAGCCTCAGAGATTAAAAAGCCACATTTTTAATGCCTTCCTAAATGAGAACAAGTTTCTTCCTTTAGCCGCTTCGGAAGAGTGTTCCAAAGTCTCGTTGTACTGACCAGAAAACTCCTCCCCCCCGGCACATTTTGTAAACCTGGGAACTACCAAGTTGTGAGAGGGAGCCGAGCAGAGCTGGCGGGCAGGAACATAAGGCTGCAAATTCTTTTAATAAAATGCTGGCCCAAAATTGTGAGTGGCTTTGAGCGCAACGCAGAGAGCCTTAAACTCAATACGCCTTTTCACTGGCAGCCAGTGAAGCTTTTTGAGCACCGTAGAGGCCGATTTATGTTTTGGGATATTCAACAAGAGATGCGCTGCATCATTTTGCACAATCTGCAAATTAATGAGGCAATTTTCGCAGAGGTTCATAAAGAGCCCGTTATACTAGTCGGTTCTGGATAAAACAAGTGCCGAAACCACTAATTTGCTCAAGTCAACTGGAATGAAAGGGAGAATCCTTCTCAGTATTTTTAACCCCTTGCATGCCCGCCCCTTTCCCCGCCCAGTGCCGCGCTTTGCATTAGCGGGCGGAGTTCATGACGAGCTGGACTCGTCATGGGCACAGCGCCACCGCAGCCCATGACGAGTCCAGCTCGTCATGGGCACTGAAGGGGTTAAAGTATAGAAGGAGACAGAAGTGACCTGATTAAAATGTCCTTCAAAGGAGAGCATAGAGTCAAACGTAACACCCAAGTTTTTGACCTTATTTTTTGGGTAGCACTCCAAACCCTGGGGGCCACAAAGCGGGGGCCCAGAAGTTGGTATGGTTGCCGAAAAGTAAGATATCAGTCTTACTAGCATTCAGTTTCAAACAGTTAGCGGACATTCAGTCCCCCACCTGGCGTGTGGAACTGTGCTGCTGTTTCATCTGGAGAGCCTGTCACCGAAACCACACTCTGGGTATCATCTCGGTACTAAATAGCAGAGAAACCCAAGGATCTAATTAACCTTGCAAATAGGGCAACATAGATATTAAACAGGGTAGGGCTCAATGATGAGCCCTGTGGTACTCCTCATGGCAGTGTGAAATTCAGCGACTTATACTCACCAAGAGCCACAAACTGTTCCCGACCTGACAAGAATGATTTTAGGAGAGCAAGCGCTTTTCCTTTAATACTAATCCCCTCCAGGACTTGCAGCAGTTTCTAGTGATTAACCGTATCAAATGCCGCAGAGAGGTCAAGCAGCACAAGTGCTGCATTGCCTCCTGTATCAACGGTCTGCCTGATCATTTCAGAAGCTGAGATTAGCGCCAGTTGAGTACTGTGTTGCTTTCTAAAACCAAAATGGGAAATGTCTAGACAGGCATGCTTTTCCATATGATCCGAGATGACAGTGTTCATGGCTTTCTCCACCATGTTTGCAGGGAAGGGGAGTCTGGAAATTGGTAGATAATTATTAGGGTCTGTTCCATCCAAACATGACTTTCTTGAAAAGGGGGAGGACGGATGCCAATTTCCATTTAGCCAGAAAAATCCCCGAAAGAAACATTTGATTAATGATAAGATTCAAATGTGCGGAAAAAAACCTCTGGCAGGAGATGAAAGATTTTAGCGGGACAGGGATCTAAGGGGACCCAGATTTGGTGCACATCAAGAGCTTAATGACCTCCTCCATTGTTAGTAAAGGAAAGGAAAGGAGAGAAGTTCATGAGCTTCATTATTAGCAGCGGATAATGGAGAAGTTTCCATTTCCACCGAGACATCTCCAGAAGACCCTAAAGATACCTACTTTCCTGGGACAGCATTTTGCAAAAACCCATCATAGACCACTTTCACTTTGTCTTGAAAGAACGGGGACAGGGAATTACAGAATGTTTGATTTGATGGTAAAATGGTAACCTCGGGCATTTGGCTAGCTTTTTCACTGTGGAAAAGAGTTCCTTCGATGAGTTTTCGGCAGTTACTACGGCTGTGGTAAAATAAGAAGCTTTCTCCTTATGTACTAACTTTTTATAATCAAGCAAGGCTAGTTTATAGACCGGCCTGTTGTTAGTGTCATTGGAAAGCCTCCACTTCCTTTCCAGACGGTGACACTTTTGTCTTTCCATTCTAAGTTGCTCTGAAAACCATGGTTCAGAGTGCCTTGATCTGTGGAAAATAGAGGCTTTAATCAGAAGCACCTGGTCTATAGAGCTCCTTAGCCAGGCCTCAAAAGTGTTAGCTGCCTCACACGGATTTTCTGAGAAACCTGGGGGGTTCTGTGACAGGGAGCTATTAAAATCCTCAATGAGAAGCCTCTTCCAGGGTTGAACCTTTTCAGCTGTTTGTGTTACCGAGTCCCTGACTGGGGGTTTTGAATAGGGAGTGAAAACATTACTGCTTTATGATACAACTATACAAGCAGGAGTGAAGGAAGACAATGCAAGGACTTGTTATTTAATAAACAGTCCATCTAGTAAATGACCTCCTGGGTGAGTGCAACCTATCACCTGCAGAGTGAAGCCTAAACTGTTCGTAATATCAAGAAAACGAACAGCGTCTCTGTCTGGAGGATCTTCAAAATGAAGGTTAAAATCGCCCAAGAGCGTAAAATCAGACGACTGAGATATAATATCCAAGGAGTTACCAATGGTGTTCATAAACTCAGCCCGGGTACCTGGGGGACGATAAAGTAAAATGCCCTTATTTAATTTATATTTTATTTATTTTTATTTTGAGAGTTTAATATAGCACTGGCTAGACCCGGAGGTATCAGAGCGCTTTACATAAGGTTCCACAGAAATTACAAAATTACATCAGTTACACGTTACACCAGTTACTAGAAGTTACTAGAAGCGCTGGCTAGACCCGTGGGTATCAGAGCGCTTTACATTACGAATCACATTATTACACAGTTAAAAACAGTTACAGGTTACATTGGTTATACGAAAAACACATTTAAATAGTATGGAGGAATGATAAATAGGACAGATAGGGGTAAGGGGGAAGGGTGTAGGTGGAAGGAGGGAGATAACGGCAGGAGAGACGAAGGAAGGTCTGCCCAATGTCCGGCTGGGTAGGAGACGGCTGAGGAGGGAATTCACAGCCCATCTCCCCTATAGCTATCAGGGTAGCTCCACCAGGCAACGGTCAGGTAGCAAGGCCCTTAAAAGAGTAATGGTTGTTAATTAGAATATTGAATATCAGGGATTCCAAAGTGGGTCCACTATTTTGGACATTGAAAGTCCCTTTCCACATGTTTCTATATATAACGGCTAGCCCCCCCACCCTGTCTTGTCTAAACATGGTGAACCTGACAGGGACCGCCATAGCTAAGTCAGGGTCTGTGGAAGCTTCTCCCCAGGTTTCCATAATAAAGGCTAAGTCAACACCATGTGCCTCTACAAACAGCGCAAACTCTGTAGCATGTTTACAGAGGGAGTGGGAATTTATTAAAGTTCCTAATATCGCTCTCTCCCCTCCCAGCTCAGCCTGAGTAACAATAAGATCCGCTGATGCCAATTGAGGAGTGGACGGGCAAAAACCAAAATTATACTCAGGACATTGAAAAGGTGTCATGGATGGCTAGAACCTAGAGCTGGACTTCCGGCAGCACCTACAGGGTTTATTCAGGTCAAGTAGTTGATCCCTGGTATAGATGAGCTTCACCCAGGACTGGGGGCTACAACCGGTAGCATCCCAGGGGACTAGGTAAGGGCCAGGCACGGATGGGCGCAGACGGCTTGCCTTTGGCACGCCTTCAGCACCCCCCCTGCATGCGTCCGCTGCACGGACGCTCAGCAGCCATGCTTTTATCTCCACCCCGTAACTTCATCTAGAAGGAAAACCCGCCCCTGCACCTTCCTGGTGAAAGGGAAGTGTGACAGTGAAAGCGGTCCCCGTAGTCAGCCCCAAGAGAAACCAGTTCTGCTAAACAGGTAAGATTCCCGAGTGTGCAAAATAGGCGATTGTTATCTTTAACAACTTTAAAAAAACACAGATAAGATTACATTTTTAAAAACACAGGTCAGATTCAACTGTAACATTTAAAAAGCGCTAATAGCAAACAGAGTGCAACAATACTAAAAACGGAACAGAAACATAAATAGTGCCGAAAGGAGGCACACTCAACAGACGTGGTCTCCAGCTCTAAAAATTAAGTCCATGCAAAATGGAGGGCTGACACCCTTGTACTTTGCAGCACACTTAGGGGACTCATCCCACGGGGTGTGGTAATAGTCCCCATGTGCTGAGCAGCAAGCACAAACCTGGCAAATGCCTGATCCATTCGGGGTGCCGAGGGCGGCACCACCCCGACGGGCTAACCACCTGCTAAGTGCTGGGCATATCACGGAGCATGGCCTCAATGCTGGGGGGCTTCCTGTGGGCTCTGCCTACCTGCCGAGACTAGTGAGGCACCTGCAAGCCCCAAAATGAAGCCTGGGTAGCATTGGGCTGTAGCCACGCGCCTAGCACAGAGAGTGATAGGAGACGTGCCTGGATGGTCTGTGGGACATTACTGGGATTACAGTAAGACGACTGAGGTAATCTGTGGCAATAGCACGCCAGTTCACCTCGTGGGGTGCATCAAGAGAGAGACCAAGCTTGGGAATCCAGTATACTGGCAGAGTCTGTAGACCAGAAGACCATGCAGACCACAATTAGCTTGAACAGGGATACCATATTGGGGCCTGAATGAGGCTGCTGACCACGAGGAGGAGTGACATACAAGGCCCGCGAAGTGTGAAAAATGCTGGGTAAGTAAGGAGACTGCCTGGGCGGCCAGTTCTGGAGGACCGCAGCGTGGTCTGAATTGAGGTGGAATAAGGCTTGGGACCCTCGCTGGCTCTGGTCTATAGGGCACCTTGAACCCACTGCACATCACCAGGCAGAGGTATCGTTTTGGTCTAGTGTAGTCTCGTCGTCATGGGTAAACCTAGGGGCTGCCATACCGGGGCCCCCCAGGATCCGGAGGACTGCGCCAAAGAACATTCGTAAACTATCCTGGAAGACCCGATACAGTAGCAACTCAGTAAAATACTGGAGGCCATAACAGATATGAAGGCTACCCTCCATCAAGAGATCAGCACTGTCGCAGTTGTGCTTGGCCTGCTGCGGGAAAAACATAAAAGTTGTCGGAGAGGGTTAAAGAGACTGAGTCTAATGTAGCAGATCTGGTCCAGGCGCAAAAGACTTTGGAGCAGCAGGTGGGGGCCCTTATGGACAGAGTGTGTTTATTGGAGCGCAGGGTTGTAGATGCGGAAGTGCGCAATTGAAAAAACAATGTTAGAGTCCTGGGCCTACCGGAGGGAACTGAGGGGGGTGACATGGTGTCTTTCCTGGAACGCTGGTTCAGGAGTGTGGTAGCACCCAAAGGACTGTCTGCCTTTTATACACTGGACAGGGCCCATGGGTTGCCAGCCAAACCGTTGCCCCCGGGGAGACCTCCGAGACCCATGGTAGCCCGCCTGACAAATCCTTACTCCTTCAAAAAGCAAGACCAGAGGGCCATTTCACTGAAGACAACAGCAAGGTCTCTCTTTTTCCGGACTATACGTTGGATATACAGAGGAAGCAGGCCTCCTACATGGAGGTCAAGAAAGCATTGAGAGATGAGGGCCTCCAATACTCTCTGATGTTTCCAGCTCAACTGCATATTATACTAGAGGGTAACACTCCCTACTTTGACTCTCCCAAAGATGCATGCGACTGGCTGGAGGCTTTCAAGGGCAAGACACCACAAGACAGGGGTGTTTGAGCTGTCTGAAGGTGGACCACGGACCCTGGGAAACGCCCGAGATGACGGCCTCGCAGGGGCACACCAAAAAAACCATCCTCATCTCAGACAGAGAGGGAGAGAGCTGAGGCGTTACAGGCTGTGGCAGCACTGATGCAGGGTCAGAGGCCTGCTAATGAGGCAGAGGCCAGCTCTTCAAGAGAGACAGTGGACAATGTCAAAGACACCTCCCATAGCAATAGTGTGAATATGCTTGTGGTGACACCAAATACTGCAGACAATATTATTTGACATATGTGGTAAGCTAAGGTGTCTATGATACTTAGAGGGACACTGGGCTCCCAATGGTTGTTATAGGCCCGAGCTGCTTTCCTGTCTTTGAGGCTTGTGTGCTCTGTTTGGTGGTAGTATCTTGTGAAAGTCGTGCTCCGTTGTACCTCTGAAACTGTCAGAGGACTTTGTGTATCTTTCCATAGTTTAGATGGGGACAGTTTTTAAGGGCGGGTGTACCTTTTCAATGTATGAATCAAATTACAGACCCAGAAGGCAGGTATTTGGTGGTAACTGGGAAGCTAGATGGCAAAGACATAGGGGCCCATTGGGATGGCGGGCGGATCGCCACCGATGGCCCGGCAGGGGTGATCCGCCCGCAATCCATGCCTGAATGACCCCCGCCATATTAGTTTGGCTGAGGGGTCCGCGATGGACGGAAAGACCATCTGCTACTTTTCCGCCGGTCGACCCATTGACCGGGTGGAAGAGGGGCATAATATGGTGGCGGAGTCTGCAAGACACCGCCATCCATATTGTGATGCAGGCGGAGATATGCCTTTCTGAAAGGCATGCGGTCTTTTGTATTGGGGGCCTTTTGCGGGCCCCCAGGGTGTTGGGGGGTGATGGATGCACTGCCCCCCTATATTTGCATTCACAAGGTGGCAGGCACCGCACGGTGCCTATCACGTTGTGCATGCAAATGCACAACATGCATTTTTTACATTGCAGCAGGTGCTGCTCACTGCACCGCCCGCCGCAATGTAAAAAATGTGGCATGCAACTACCATGGTGGCAGTTGCATCCTGATTGCCATGTCGGGACCGTGGCACCTATGGTGGGCGGTCCCTTTTGCCATTGCGGTGTCCGTCTGCCATCGTAATGATGCCCATAGTCTTGGGAAACGTGTACTCTCCCAATACAGAGCAACCTACCTTCTTGTCACAGCTTTCTGGGAAATTGGCACCCTTTCTAACAGGATCGGTCATAATAGGGGAGGATTTCAACTGTATTTCTGACGTTGCCCTGGATCGCTACCACCCCTGCTCCCTGATGCACCCATTTATAAAATAGCGGAAGCGAGGCGAAACTGGCAGGAGCAATGTGTATTAGTGGACTCTTGCAGGGCACAGCACCCGGGGGTTCAAGACTATTCTTTTTCTCTGCTCTATTTGATCACCATGTCCGACTAGATGTGGTCATGTGTTCTCCAGATGTGCATGCAGGGGTACAGAGTAGTGAATACCTCACTAGAACAATATCGGATCACAATCCGCTCTTGCTGCGGTACAGTCGTAAAAGGGCTCCGGACTTGTCTCTTTCGGCATGGGTGTGTGTGATATATTTGTTATAATCAAAGCAGCGCAGTCGTTCTACTTGTGCTCCTACAGCCTCTTTCGCTTCCACTATCTCCCCCTGTTTATCAGGCCTCTCAGCACGTTCCTGTTCTACCTCTCAGAGGAGCTGGTCTGCCTCTTGTACATCCCTTAAGAACACTTTACGCACTCCCACCATCTCTGAGAGGACTGCTTTAAAAGCACCCCTTTCCACTAAGGACGACGTCGCTGTGTCAGCATTTTCTTGGAAATATTGGGTTATGCCAGTGCCCACTGTTTCACAAAAGACCTGATCTTCTAATGCTTCAGGGCGTAGGGCGTAGGTGCCATGTAGGTATTTTAGGCCGTGTGCGAGACGACTGTACCGCAGCAAGAGCGGATTGTGATCTGATATTGTTCTAGTGAGGTATTCACTACTCTGTACCCCGGCATGCACATCTGGTGAACACACGACAACATCTAGTCGAATATGGTGATCGTGTAGACCAGAGAAAAAAGAATATTCTTGAACCCCCGGGTGCTGTGCCCTGCAAGAGTCCACTAATGCCCATTGCTCCTGCCAGTTTTGCCTCGCTTCCTCTATTTTATAAATGGGTGCATCAGGGAGCGGGGGTGGGAGCGATCCAGGACAACGTCAGAAATACAGTTAAAATCCGCCCCTATTATGACCGATCCTGTTAGAAAGGGTGCCAATTTCCCAGATAACTGTGACAAGAAGGTAGGTTGCCCTGTATTGGGAGAGTACATGTTTCCCAAGACTATGGGCATCATTATGATGGCAGACGGACACCGCAATGGCAAAAGGGACTGCCCACCATAGGTGCCACGGTCCCGACATGCCAATCAGGATGCGACCACCACCATGGCGGTCGCATACCGCATTTTTTACATTGCGACGGGCGATGCAGTAAGCAGCACCAGCAACAATGTAAAAAATGCATGTTGTACATTTGCATGCACAACGTGATAGGCACCGCGCGGTGCCTGCCACCTTGTGAATGCAAATGTAGGGGGGTACCCCCAAGTGCATCCCTCGCCCCCAACACCCTGGGAGCCCAAAACAGACCCCCAATACAAAAGACCACATGCCTTTCAGAAAGGCATATCTCTGCCTGCATCACAATATGGATGGCGGTGTCTTGCAGACACCGCCTCCATATTATGCCCCTCTTCCACCCGGTCAATGGGTTGACCGGCAGAAAAGCGGCAGACAGTCTTTCCACCCACCGTGGACCCCTCAGCCATACTAATATGGCAGGGGGTCATTCAGGCATGGATTGCTGATGGATTGCCCCTGCCGGGCCAGCGGTGGAGATCCGCCCACAATCCCAATGGGCCCCTATGTCTTTGTCATCTAGCTTCCCAGTTACCACCACATACCTGCCTTCTGGGTCTGTAATTTGATTCATACATTGAAAAGGTACACCCGCCCTTAAAAACTGTCCCATTCTAAACTATGGAAAGATACACAAAGTCCTCTGACAGGTTCAGAGGTACAAGGGAGCACGACTTTCACAAGATACTACCACCAAATAGAGCGCACAAACCTCAAAGACAGGAAAGCAGCTCGGGGCCTATAACAACCATTGGGAGTCCAGTGTCCCTCTAAGTATCATAGACACCTTAGCTTACCACATATGTCAAATAATATCGTCTGCAATATTTGGTATCACTTTAAGCATCTTCACACTATTGCTATGGGAAGTGTCTGTGACATTGTCCACTGTCTGTCTTGAAGAGCCGGCCTCTGCCTCTGGAGCAGGACTCCGACACTGCATCAGTGCTGCCACAGCCTGTAATGCCTCAGCTCTTTCCCTCTCTATCTGAGATCAGGATGGTTTCTTTGGGGTCCCCCTGCGAGGCCGTCGTCTCGGGCATTTCCCATGGTCTGTGGTCCACCTTTTGACAGCTCCAAAACCCCTGTCTCGTGGTGTCTTGCCCTGGAAAGCCTCCCGCCAGTCCTAGGCACCTTTGGGAGAGTCCAAGTAGTGAGTGTTACCCTCTAGTATAATACGCAGTCGAGCTGGAAACATCAGAGAGTATTGGAGGCCTTCATCTCTCAATGTTTTCTTGACCTCCATGTAGGAGGCCTGCTTCCTCTATATCTCCAACGTATAGTCCAGAAAAAAGAGAGACCTTGCTGTTGTCTACAGTGAAATGGCCCTCTGCTCTCGCTGTTTGAAGGAGTAAGGTTTTGTCAGGCGGTCCACCACGGGTCTCGGAGGTCTCCCCGGGGGCAACGGTTTGGCTGGCACCATATGGGCCCTTTCCAGTGTCTAAAAGGCAGACAGACCTTCGGGTGCTACCACACTCCTGAACCAGCGTTCCAGGAAAGACACCATGTCACCCTCCTCAGTCCCCTCCGGTAGGCCCAGGACTCTGACATTGTTTCTTTAATTGCCCCCTTCCGCATCTATAGCCTTGCGCTCCAATAAACACACTCTGTCAATAAGGGCCCCCACCTGCTGCTCCAAAGCCTTTTACGCCGGGACCAGATCAGCTACATTAGACTCAGTCACTTTAACCCTCTCCGACAACTTTTATGTTTTTCCCACAGCAGGCCAAGCACAACTGCGACAGTGCTGATGTCTTGATGGAGGGTAGCCTTCATATCTGCTATGGCCTCCAATTTTTTACTGAGTTGCTACTGTACTGGGTCTTCCGGGATAGTTTGCGATTGTTCTTTGGTGCAGTCCTCCGGATCCTGGGGGGCCCCGGTCTGGCAGCCCCTAGGTTTACCGATGATGACGAGACTACACTAGACCAAAACGATACCTCTGCCTGGTGATGTGCAGTGGGTTCAAGGTGCCCTATAGGCGAGGGCCAGTGAGGATTAGGGGTGGGCGGAATTTGCGGAATTAACTTCCGCAAATTATTGCGAGAATGCAGAAAATCTCCGCAAACACGCCGGAAATATCGCGAAGACGCGGAAGTTTTTTTGCCGCCTGTTCGCGGTATTTTTTGCGTGATCGCGGGTCGCCAACTTACCCATGCGGTTGCTCACGGGCGCGGCCATCTTGTTTTCACTTGTCCCGCCCTCTGGCGATGTTTACTTCCTGTTCCGGGTCGCGCAATGCATGTTCGCGGTCGATATTTCCTGTTCGCGACCGCTTTTACTTGATCGCGTTGCTTTTTGCTTGCTCAGGGAGAAAATATCGCGCGAACTTGCGCACGTGGTCGCAATGGGCGCGGCCATCTTGTTTTCCACTCTATTGCATGGTTCTGGGGCCTGATTTTCAATCCTCCCTAAATCTTTTCAATCCTTTGTTTATAGCCACTTTTTTTGGATCTTTATTACTTATTATTTCTCTAACTATTTTCCTGCCTCTATATTTTTGGTTTTTGTCTACTTTTTTTTGTTTTTTAGCTACTTTTTCTCTTTGTATTGCCCGCTATTTATTTCCTTTACTCCTTTATTTATTTTACCTTTTCTTTCCCGCCCCGTCCCCAGAACCATGTCCAAGGGCAGGGCTGTTCGCCGGCGCAGCCAGAGCCGCGACCGCCTTCCTTGCGGAAGGCGGCGCCCACAAGGGGTGCATGCACGGGCCTTATTTGGGGAGGCGGAGTTGGCTGCACTAATTTTCTTTGTGCAGCGCCACCTCCCCTCAACCCTGGCAGCAGGTGGCAGGCCTGGGTCCGGGTACGGCCTCCGGGAGCGTCGGCAGCGGTGGGGGAAGGTGCGCCAGGCAGTGTCGCGCATCTCTGGGGTCCGGCGCACCCAGGCACAGCTGACGCACCGGTGGTCCGACATCCTGGACCGTGAGCAGGACCTGCTGGACCTGCTAGGAGTGGAGGTCCCGGGGCTTGGTGAGTACCTATTTAATTATTACAACTTTGTGTCTGTTCTTCTGCTCTATGTTATATATTGCGAATATCTTTTTTTCCTTCCAACCAGCTAGAATGTTGCTGCTTACAATACATTCCAGGTTAATAACGTTTAAAAGTCTTCTGTGATTATGACACAGGTGCTCTTCTGCGCTACTACTAATCTTACTTGTTTGCAGCTTTGCGTTTGCGTTTGCGCTTGCTTAGCGTGATTCTTTACGAGTTTATTTTAGAGAAATTAAGTTACGTAATGCTACAGTGACTCACGTCCACTCCTTACTTTGTCCTGTCACTAATAGATAGGGGCGGATTGATACATAGGTTTAGGTACTTTGTATGAGCTTCTAATTGGTTAGTGGTATGCGTGATGCCCCTCCTCACTCAGTTACGTGACGTGCTGCTAGTACGGCAGTCTTTAGAACCTTTTCTAGTTTGTTCAATGAGTGGAGGTAGGCTTTGCAGTTACTTAGCAGTAGCAGATCAGCATCAATCAAACCAAAATGTGGTGTATACAAAAAATGTAGTCATGTTCATGTGTCCTCCATGATTGGATCATACACATTGTTGAGGAATACAGTGGAAATGCATACTTAATGTACAATTGGCATGCCTGGAATAGGTGGGCTAGGTTGGGTGGTACGTTGTACTAATACTTAGGCTTACTTGTAACTTAGTTTTCTGGAATCAGAATGGAAGAATGGATTACTGTTGATAAATAGTAACTTAAGTAGTCGAACTGCGAATCCCACGATATTACATGTTGACCAGATGAGATCGGTCAATGTAGTAATTGCAATTGTTGTTTACATAAGTGTTTTTTGACCGTTGTTGAAAAATATTGTATTTGTTTGACACCATCCATCAATGTTTGTCTCTTTCTTAATTCTTATATCTCTCCTGTCCATCAGCACCCAGGGGCAGACCGACAGGGACTGGACAGTCGGCGGGACAGGAACACCACCAGGAGGACACCGCTGAGGGCTCCTCTGCTGGCCCCAGTAAGTCTTCTTGTTTTTAATAATATTTCTTATTCCATAACTTTTACTGCCCCATTTCTCCCGAACTATAGTGTGTTTCCAAATGCTATTTTTTTACCACCAATTATCCTTCGATCTGTACGGTTTCAAAAAGCTTATCCCTGCCTCCGCTATGATGACTGAGTACTACTACATACTATCAGTCTGTCTGTCTGTACTGTAGTAGTTAGTCTTGCCCAGTTGGCCAGTGCCACTCTTTGTGAAAGGTTGTAATATAAAACTCATATTCACCAGTAGCTCGTACAATCCGTTGGGTTGTTGTCTTGTACTACTTTTTACTCTTATTGATGTTGAGGCTTTGAAAATTCACAGCAACAACAGCCCTACCAGATTTCTTAATATTTTGATATGATACCCTATAGGACATACCACTGTTGTAGGGATCTTGCACATACATTTGCACCAGAAAATAGGATGTTGGTGATGGTAGGTTGGACCTTCCTTGCACACCTCAATCAGAAATTCCGCACCCACCCCAATTCCACTGCTTGACTATAGTACTGTCTTGTCATACCTATTAGGTCTCGGAACCCTCCCCCCAAGATAACCAACAAGTAGACAACCCAGAACATAACACACCCAACCTCTGTCGTGGAAGCAATTCACATGCACACCCTTACTTTAATTTGCTCACTCGTGTAAGTTAGTCCACTCCACACCAAATACCACGAAGTCTATGTAAGTTTAAAATGTTTATTTCAATTTGAGAAGGTCTGTACACCGTTTTCTTAGCAGCACCAACCGGCAAATCAATAACATTAAAACAATATGCATTGTTACACTTATACAGTTGGGAATTAAATCATGATAACTGAACAGTGGTGGAAGGCAGCACCACCATCCCATAGCAATTTAGTTTATATACATTTATAAATGAAGATGTGAGTGAAGGGACCCCTCACCTCAGAAGAACCTAGTACTGGTAATTGGTGCATCGTTCAGAAGCTCTGGTTCGTAGAAGGGAATCTTGCGTCTGTAATGCGAAAAAAGAAATGGTGTGCGTTAGTATATTGCAACTTGCAAGCATTTCTCAGCCGTGCCAAAAAGTGTAGCATCTATGGATAAGCAATATGGACTAACAGTAACAGTAGTACACCAGTTCTTCCTAAAAAAGTGGCTTGTTAATGTTTGTTGACCGCTTGTACGCAGCGCGTAGACTAGACAGTAGCAGTGTTAGGCAGGTCATGTGGGCTCAAAGGTGTCTTAAGAAGCTGCAAGGTAAAGGTAACGTCACATGTGCATGGCTAGGGCTAATCAAGCAAATGCTACAATGATCATATAACTTAGTGTCTACTCTACTACTACCTGATTTGTACTAGTGATGTATGTTAGTATTAACTCATTTTTCAACCTTGCTACTGATCAATAAGGGGGAGGTGTATATGTCGCATAATAAATGTGTAATGTTTTCTAGGCGCACTACCGACCACCATTGCTGGGGCCAGCGAAGGCGACGCCGAGGGCGAGGATGCGGCAGTTGCAGATAGCAACGGAGGGGGAGTGGCAGCACCAGTGGCAGGCGGTGGTAAGTTAGATTCATAATCTTTAACTATTGTTGAACTTGACAGCACACTCACTGCAAAGGTGTACTGTATGTATATGTATACTGTACAGTTGTGAATTAGGGCCCCATTAGGATGGTGGGCGTATTGCCCCCGCCGGGCCGGCTGGAATTCACTGCCGTCACCGCAGGGGCAAACCTCCCGCCATCCCTGTAGAAAATATTCAGACATGTCCAGGCGGAAAAGGGTTCAATATGGCGGTGGTGTCTCTCTCACCACACCGGCAGCCATATAATCTGCATTTTGGAATGCCTTTGCGTGGCGGCATTGCCGTCCGCCACGGAAAGGCATGCACACATTGCAGAGTATGCTTGGGGGCCCCCATGGAGGGTACCTACCGATGCTATGGTACCCCCCCGACTTTCAAAGCAAAACGTGACAGGCTCCGTGCGAGGCCCGTCATGTTGTGCTTGGAAAAGCAGCACAACATTTTAGCATTGCTTTCAGCAAAGCCAACCAGAATTTAAATTTAAAAAAACAGGGTGCGCCCGCCACTGTGCCGGGCGCATCATCCTAATTAATTGTCCCCACGGGACCCCCACCCTTTTTAGCAGTCGGTGGGGACGTTTGAAGAGTGAACTAGAAGACTAGAATTCCCTTTAATTGGTATAGGACTAGGAGCCGGAGTATTGAGTAACCAATGTCCTCATCTATCTGATTTCAACTCCGCTTTGAAAGTTTTATGGAGAAGAGCACCTGGTGCACTGTTCAACTAAAAAGTGTAAGACAGGTGGAAGGAAGAAGGACGGGCGACATTTAAAATGTTATGTACTACTGTGCTTTATTTTATAGTGCTACTCTACCATGCCACTATGTGTATAAATAATTACCTTGTCCTACTGTTTTATTAAGACTATAATTACAATTGTCTTGTTTTTTTCTTTTTGATACACAGCAACTCCGAAACTCAACCGTAAGGAGTTGGCCGCCAAGGCACGGCGCCGGAAGCTGGAGGCAATCCAGCAGGAATACCGGCAGCTGGTGGTCCTAGCCGAGGAGGAGGAGGAGGCTGCTGCAGCTATTGAAGCCTCCTCCAGTGCCCCGGGCCCCAGCCACCGGCCTCCAGCGGTACGGCGCCACCGCCGGACGGCTGCCCGCCGCCACCGTGTCATCTCCGGTGCCCCCCCCCACTGTGGCTGCAACTGCCGCGGCCTTAGACGCCGCGTCGCCCATTTAGAGGACCAGATGCGTGTCCTCCTCCAGTCCCGCCCCACCAGTTAGTCCCTGTCACTGCCCCTTTTTTAATTACTGTTCGTTCTTCACTCGTTTGGGCGTTCTCTACTTCTATGGACAGTCGTTGGGGTTAGGGAGGTGGGTGGGTCAGCTTTTGTGGGTTTAGTTTATTTGTTAGGGTCAATTAAATATATTTTTCTATGTTACATGCAATGTTGTTAATGTTTTGTAGGTGGGTTAACTGTTTTACATCACACTGTTTCCTTGCTGGTGCATGGCCGCCTATAGCGTGTGTTTGATTTCAATAATTTGCTGACTGTATAAGACACAAACAGATAGATGCGACACACCTCACTCATTGACTGGTCCTACTATGCATTCTTTGGAGTGGTGTTTGAAACTGAAATCATTGACAACATGTCCATTATTAATTCTGCCTCCCCCAGAGGCACAGCACTGGCTGCATGGTGAAGATGGTTTCCTTTTTCATACATGCCATGATTGGGGTGGTGGTGGTAGTATAGTAGTAGTAGTATACACTGGCAGGGTGGCAGCATTTCCAAAAAAAGAAAAGGAGATAGTCACTCGCCTTTGAGAGACTGTTAGAGGAGTATTTGAATGAAGTACATCACAGAATTTACCGAGCAACAATTATATGCTCAAATATTTGACAAAAAAACTGAATGCTGGTTATTATGAGGATAGCCTACTAGACAGAGTTACAAACTATAGTTTTGTCAACTTGACTATGCCTACAGTCTAACATTTAGTGCTGTATATGAGGAATGACAACAAACAAATCCAATCAATGCCGGCAATTCATGCTGAGGTATATGTTCCTTTGGTAAATAAAATAACCTCTGAAATATCCTACTCATGGGTGGGCAAGCAGAAGAAGATCATCGCTCTGCATTGAAATTGAAGTAGTGTTGCTTTCACCACATCCGCCCCAGCAAGTGTGTGATTAAGTATTGGTGTACATTTAATTTAGTTACACCTCGACAATAAGTCACACAGCCCGGGGGAAGAGGGTTAGGGTCCGTTGATTGGATGGGAAGGGGGATTTTGGGAAAGGTTTGACATAGAAAAACAGTATGCATACATAGACAAACAAACGACAATCATTGAAGACTACCATACCATATCCATTCCATATGTTAAGGGAGAAAAAGGCAATGCATGCATGATGATGAGACCCGGATTACATACACTTCTATTTCTTGTTCTGTTCCGGCCTTAATACTTTAACAGATAGCAAATAGAAATTTTAAATATTGGTAGTGAAGAATCGTAAACACAGAGCAAACGTAATGATGATTGATAATAACAACTCCAAGAACACACTGTTGTAAAGAATGTATACAAGATATTAATCAAATTATTTAAAAGAAGTGAAAAGTGGATACTGTTACTGTCTTATCCTGGTCAAAAATGTGGACTGGTTTTTTGCATCTCGGGATTCCTCTTGCTCCTCTCGTCCATCAATCTTGGGTGTGTCGCCTCGCCACTCGCCACTGCCCGGCTGGAATAAAAAGGTGATTGATTGGTAAGGTAATTAATATGCATTGTAATGTTTTACAAAGTTTTGGACAAGGCCAGGCCTGTAATTTTAGATTGAAAACCAAAGGGGATATTCAGAAAGAAAGTGAAAACAAATGCACAAGTGATGGTGTAGTGCAACAAGAACACTTTCCGAGGTGGCATGTATGCATATGCATCATCTCTACTGTAGTATGTTTCCAGCATAGACCTTCAACAGTAACAGGAGAGATCAGGCCCACAGTGCTTACCATTAGCACATCCTACGTTAACACTTTAGAGTCCTTTTTTTTTCTCTCAAAGAGTTGGACAAACACAAAGCACATTATCCATTCCAAACATAGCATTTTACAGTTAAAGTTAGTAAAATCAATGCACTGCAGTCATCCCACCGCTACACTCTATTCAACTTCTACACAGACATTTGGGTGTGCTGTGGTTGTTGTTGACGTGTTTACCTTTAGGTTTTTCCGTTTTATGCCACTCATGAAACATCCTCCTGACTTCATCATCAGCTCTGATACTTCTACTGACTGACTGGAGATCGGCCTGCAGTACAAGTGTAATTTTTATAACACAACAAGAGTAGAAATATAAATATTACTGACTTGAGTCATTCTTTATTGTGTACAGATAGATAGATTACCACTAGTACACTTTGACATCACTTTGTGCACAACAAACAACGCAAACACAAAGACCAATAGCTCAGAGTCAGGTGTCCAATGCATGCCATTAATTGTCATCATTCATTACCCGTTCCTTCTCATCTTAAGTTAACGGGCCGTCTCTTTCGCCATCATCATGATGGACGGTGCTGTTAAGTCACAGTCATTTGCATTGCGCAGATTGAGTGAGTCCCCTTCCTGTATTGAATTAAAAGCAATGTATCACCAAGATGCAGGAGAAGTACACATTTCTTGTTTGCCAGAAGGGGAAAATTAGTAATTACTAGTGTGTTCTGTAGAAAGTTGATTAGTGGCAGTGCACAATTACATCAATTCATGCGCAACACACACCACAAAATCTACATCATTCAGTCTGCCATTCTGCGGCCAATGCATGGCATCAATCATTACCTGTTGCATCTCATCTCGTTAACGCTGCAGGCCGTCTCTTTCGCCATCATCATGATGGACGGTGCTGTTCAGTCACAGTCATTTGCATTGCGCAGATTGAGTGAGTCCCCTTCCTGTATTGAATTAAAAGCAATGTATCACCAAGATGCAGGAGAAGTACACATTTCTTGTTTGCCAGAAGGGGAAAATTAGTAATTACTAGTGTGTTCTGTAGAAAGTTGATTAGTGGCAGTGCACAATTACATCAATTCATGCGCAACACACACCACAAAATCTACATCATTCAGTCTGCCATTCTGCGGCCAATGCATGGCATCAATCATTACCTGTTGCATCTCATCTCGTTAACGCTGCAGGCCGTCTCTTTCGCCATCATCATGATGGACGGTGCTGTTAAGTCACAGTCATTTGCATTGCGCAGATTGAGTGAGTCCCCTTCCTGTATTGAATTAAAAGCAATGTATCACCAAGATGCAGGAGAAGTACACATTTCTTGTTTGCCAGAACGGGAAAATTAGTGTGTTCTGTAGAATGTTGATTAGTGGCAGTGCACAATTACATCAATTTTCATTCATGCGCAACACACACAACAAAATCTACATCATTCAGTCTGCTATTCTGCGGCCAATGCATGGCATCAATCATTACCTGTTGCATCTTATTTTCAGTTAATGGCCAGTCTCTCTCGGCTCTGAAGGAGGATAGCTATAGAAGTCATCAGATTCATGGTCCACTTGTTTTGGAAGGACGAGGAAAGTTTGAATTTGTTGTTACCATCATCCAATCATCATTCATGAGGGAAATGGAATTGACCAGGAGATGCAGTATGATCGAGCGGAGGAGCTGGATTCTGAGGACTGTAGTGTCAAATGGCAGACACCTGAAACTTGTATCTTAAATTAGAAGAGTAGAAGACGGTGATAATGCATTGGTTGCGATTCACAAGTTTATAACCGGAACAACAGACACAAACAAAGGGGGAAAAAAGGGAGGAAGACAGTAAGTGCGAGCCTAATTGTCAGGGAAGTATAGCTCGTCCTCAAACTCTGGGGAATCTTCCAGTAGTAGGTAATCATCTGACACAATACTTCCGTCACCTGAGCCGCTGTCCTCATCTTCCTCTGTTGATTCATGCATTGTGTAATTCGGTGGTATGAAGTGCTGATTCATTTTGATCATTGTTAACCTCTCCACGTTTTTGGGAGATAGACTGGTCCTTCTCAAGGTTACAATGGAACCAGCAGCACTGAAAACACGTTTGGAAGAGACACTTGCGACAGGGCAAGCCAGATAGCTTATCGCCAGCCTGCTGAGCTGTGGCCATTCAGACCTTTTCCTATACCAATACTGCACTGGGTTTTGATCAACGTACACCTCTGTTGGGTCGTCCAGATAGGCCTGGACCATCCGCTCAATGTTCAGGGTTGCTGCTGGTAAGCTTTTGTGCTGTTTTTTCTGTGCATCAGCACTGTGCTTACGGCCCATCTTTACATACCAATCTGATAATGATTGTACTCGGCCGAATGATCCAGTTATTGTTTTTGTAGTCGATGGTGATGGTGAGTGTTGCGATTGTGAGCCAACCGCACTGCCCTCAGCCGACGAAGTTGCACTTGATTCTGCATGGCCTGCTTCAGTATCAGTACTTGTTGTGGGTTGATGTGGCGGGCTTTTAATTAGCAGCCCTTCGTTTTCAAACTTGATGGCTGCTTCAGCTATACAACTTTTGTAGCGGGCAACATCATTGTCGGAAAAAGAAAGGAATAGTCCTAATTTTGCACGTGGATCCAGAATTGTGGCACAAATGTAATGTTCTTGTGACAAAATTTTATTTTGTATCCTTACATTTTCTGATAAGCGCCTGGATAAGCTCTCTACCAAGTCATGGGCTTGCCTTCTGTCCTCTACACCTTTGTAGGATTCAGACACATTATTCAGCTCATGCTCTAGCATTTGCAACAATGGGATAGCTTGGCCCATTGTACAGTCCTCCTTGCTGACTTCACGTGTGAAGACCTCAAAAGGAGACAGCATCTCAGTCAGGCATTGAATTAGGGTCCATTGCTCCCTCTGAAGGGTCATGCCTTTAACACTAGCATCACTGCTTCTGTACCAGACATATTCATTGAGTGACCTCTGCTGTTCGTACAGACGATCAAGCATGTAATACGTTGAGTTCCAACGTGTTGCCACCTCCTGGATGAGTGCCTTGACTGGCATCCTACGCTCACGTTGGAGGATCCTCAGCTGCTTCCGAGCTTTAAAAGAATGGCTGAAATGAGTGCATATTCTTCGGCAGATGGCCAGTAAATTGCTTGCTATGGGTTCTTTTTTCAGAAAGTCTTGCACTATAATGTTTATGCAGTGTGCCAAACACGGAACCCTGAAATAGGAACCAAGTTCCATGGCCTTAAGTACATTACTGCCATTGTCTGTGGCAACAAAACCAATACCAAGCCCTCTGGGCCGCAGCCATTCCAAAACCTTGGTGCGAAACTCTTCTAAAATGTTTTCAGCCGTATGAGATTTCTCCATGGCGAACATGGCTACAGTTGCATGTTTCCGAGTACCTTCAAAAATCGCAGCTGTGTCAACAACACCTCGTGCAGATAGTTGATCTCTAACCCCCACAAAAGAGATCCAGTGTGCAGTGATGCACATGTAATCTGTGGCTTGGCAACTGGTCCACATGTCTGTTGTCAGGTGGATATTGTGCACAGCACTCTGCTGCAAACCGTGACCAACCAATTCCAGCACATCATGATGTAGTGCCGGAACAGCAATTCTTGCGAAATAGGCCCGGCTGGGAACTTCCCATTTCGGGCAGATGGCAGACACAAATTCAAGGAAACCCACCCCTTCCACAAATGAAAAAGGAAGAAGGTCCAGCGCTAACATTTTAGCCAGCTTCGCATTGTACAATCGTGCCGTTGGGTGGTTGCGTTGGAACTGCCCCTCCAACCTAAACATGCTGTCAATGGTAGGCTGGCTTACTTTCCTTAGTGGTGCTGTTTTCATTAACCCACTAAGGCTCAACGACACAGATTGTCTCATTGAGGTACTCGCCGGTCGCCTTGGTGTCTCACCCACACTCTGAGTATGGCTCTTACTGCGGTGCCACTCTGATGTTACTGAGGAGGATGTGGGCGTTACCACTGCAGTGACTGCACTACTGGAGACAGGGCTAGAAATGCCTCCCTGTTCTTCACCTGCCACCACAATAATATCGCTCCCTGATTCCTGACCAACTTCAAAGGGTTTAGTTTTCCTACTTTCTTTTAACTTACGTAGGTGATCCTCCCACACGATATTGTGGTGTATTTTTAGATGACTTGCTTGTCCTCCGGTACCATAGTTTGTACCAAGCTTACCACGCCGAACACCTTTCCGACAAATTGCGCATATAGCAACGTTCTCCTCCTTGGCGCTAACAGAAAAGAAGTCCCAAACTGGGGAGGAGAACTTTCTGGCACTGCTGGATGTGCCACTTTCAACATCAGATGAACTTGAGGGGGTGCTTGAAAATATGTGACCCTGTCCACCTACACTGTGACTTGTACTACCACTTCCTACTGAGATGGTTGAGCTGGATGTAGGTCCCTGCCGGGCCTTGGAAAATATGGCAGCTGGAGGTAGTGGTGGTGTAACCTGTGTTGGTGAGATCCATGCTACATCCCGCTCAGTAGCAGCCTTTCTGGATAGGGTGAGAATGTCGGTCTCCAATCCCTTTGGGGCGGGAGTAATGTGCGTGATGACTGGCTCGTCTTCATCAACATCATCACCCCCCTCTTCTACATCTACCTCCATAACTCTAAGTTTTTCTGGGACCTTCGTTTTCAGAAGCAATGTCTTGTGGCGTACTTCACTCTCAGACCGAGCTGGTGGGACCCAAGTGTCATCACGATCATCAGAAGCGGGGCTTGAAGAAGAAGATGATGGACTAAGCCTCCTTTTCCTTGCTGGTGGTCTGGAAGACAATTGATCTTCTGAAACAGTGGTTTGACTTCGCTCCGCTTTGTCTGCAGGAAGCTCGATTTCCTGAAATGCCCCTACGTCAGGAGCAACAACTACTATGGTGGGCTGTTGCGGCGGCTGCTGCTGTTCTGGTTGCGGCGGCTGCTGCTGTTCTGGTTGCGGCGGCTGCTGCTGTTCTGGTTGCGGCGGCTGCTGCTGTTCTGGTTGCGGCGGCTTCTGCTGTTCTGGTTGCGGCGGCTGCTGCTGTTCTGGTTGCGGCGGCTGCTGCTGTTCTTGTTGCTGCAGCTGTTCTTGTTGCGGCTGCACACTGATATGCTGAGTTTGCGCCTGCGTTGAACTTGATTGTGTACTACTTTGCGGTAATGACATTTCTTCAACATCGCTGCCCGTTAGTAGACTGGCTACCTCTGCGACAGTAAAGCCCTTGGGCCTAGGTTGGTGGGGTTGCTGGACCGCTGTGCTGGTCCCAGCTTGGTTCCCGGACAACGCTTTGGTGCCAAAAAAAACCTTGGCCGGCACACCACCAGTCGTGGTTAATGGCACTTCCTTTTTCTGTTCCTTCTTCTCACCAGCAACTTTCTTGGTACTGGACCTGGTACCTTTCTTTGGGGCCATCTTATTCCGATGTCAGGCAGGAGGCAGATGCACAACAAGTTCTGGTCACACGTGGGCGTGATGCGCAGCAGGACTTCTGTCTGGCTGGCAGTACAACGGGTAGCCAGATGATGCCGATGACACCTCCTACTCTGTCTTTTGTGCACCTAAAAGCAAAGAAGACAGGAGAAGAACATCAGTGAAATGTTGCATTTGTTTTTGTGGTTCAGTTACTTAGTACTGTACTAGTGCAAACAAAAGATAGTCTAGCCATTTATGACTTTTTTTAACTAGAGCTATGTTATACTACTAGTACTGTGTACAGCCACACACTACACTCTCAGGAAGGTGATGTCTAAAAATTCAACAGATCACATAGAAAACACTTGATCAATAAAGCTGTGGCTACCTGCTCTGATCCTAGTGGATGAAAAAGCAGGCCTGTTGGCAGACAAGGCCAGGCAAGCTTGCAGGCCTAGGCCTCAAAATGGCCACCAGCCACATGACCAGGCCCAACAACATCAGCAAGGCCACCCCAAAAAACACACTTCCCCAACTCAATCCAATGCCATCCATGCCCTAAATGATGTCTAAATTCACCAGAGCACACAGAAAACAGTAGATTACTAAAGCTGTGGCTACCTGCTCTGGTAGCAGTGGATGAAAGCAGGCCTGTTGGCAGACAAGGCCAGGCAAGCTTGCAGGCCTAGGCCTCACAATGGCCACCAGCCACATGGCCAGGCCCAACAACATCAGCAAGGCCACCCCAAAAAACACACTTCCCCAACTCAATCCAATGCCATCCATGCCCTAAATGATGTCTAAATTCACCAGAGCAAACAGAAAACAGTAGATTACTAAAGCTGTGGCTACCTGCTCTGGTAGCAGTGGATGAAAGCAGGCCTGTTGGCAGACAAGGCCAGGCAAGCTTGCAGGCCTAGGCCTCAAAATGGCCACCAGCCACATGGCCAGGCCCAACAACATCAGCAAGGCCACCCCAAAAAACACACTTCCCCAACTCAATCCAATGCCATCCATGCCCTAAATGTGCTTGAAAATGAAATATATTCAAAAAACAAAAGGAACAGTTGCTTCATCATGCACACACACACCATGGCTAGCTCGGGCCTACTACTACAACCCACAAAATTAAAAAAAAAATTTAAAAAAAAGGAATGATGATAATTAATTATCAAAAATAAATTGTAGTTACACAACAACTGCAATGCCCACAATCAAACACAACAACCACTTACTTGTAAAATATCCTATTCCAAAAATCCTGAAATCCAATTGCAATGATGCAGCAGACAAAAAGAGTGATCTTTCCAGCTCCAAATCCAAAGGCAGAATGAGCAGGAGATGGACAAAGCACTGGGAGGAGCCTGCTGGACAGGAACAGGAAGTTGGAGATTCTGTGTCACTTCCTCCCTCTCTCCACCTTGTAAAAAAATGACTCCTTGCACAAAAAAGGAAAGCCAAATGTGAATGTAAGGAGTTCTTTTCATCCAAAATCAGTATTTGCAGATGGTTTCATGCTGCTAGAGCCGATATTCCTCTCCAAATTGTAAATCTTACGTTGTTGAGTTCTCGAGCTTCACATTACTTCCGCCGGCGTGTCGACAACGATATGATCGCGTTCTCTTCTTTGTCCCTGTCGCGTTGGATATGACGTGTTCGCGGTCTCTTTCTCCTGTTCGCGTTCGATTTCACGTGCCCGCGTCCTCATCCTCTGGCTCGCGATGTAGAATGACATGTTCGAGATCTCAATCTTCTCATACTCGCGCGGTGCATGATCGCGAGAAGAAAGACGTGATCGCGCGACAAATGACGTGATCGCGTGAAAAATGACTTTAATGCGGCCGCGAACTCTCGCGAGACAGCGCAAAATGGCTACCAAAATCCAACATCTCGTGGTGAACGCGACCGGGTCAAGAAAACTTGTCGGAGAACGCAGGGATTCAGGTAAGGCGATCGCGCGCACGCGAGAATGTATTGTTTTACAGCGCGAGCAAGAAAAAAATTATTGCTAAGCTGCGGAATGCGGAAATTTTGACATTTTCGCGCTTTCCGTGGAACGCGAAAATGCCAAAATATCGCAATTTCCGCGAACGGAACGGAATTTTGGCCCAGGCCTAGTGAGGATCTCAGGCCTTATTCCACCTCAATTCAGACCACGCTGCGGTCCTCCAGAACTGGCCTCCCAGGCAGTCTCCTTACTTACCCAGCATTAGTCACACTTCGCGGGCCTTGTATGTCACTCCTCCTCGTGGTCAGCAGCCTCATTCAGGCCCCAAAATGGTACCCCTGCTCAAGCTAATCATGGTCGGCGTGCTCCTCTGGTCTACAGACTCCACCAGTATACTTGATTCCCAAGCTTGGTGTCTCTCTCGATGCACCCCACCAGGTGAACTGGCGTGCTATTGCCACAGATTACCTCAGTCGCCTTACTGTAATCCCAGTAATGTCCCACAGACCATCCAGGCATGTCTCCTATCACTTTCTGGGCTAGGCGCGTGGCTACAGCCCAATGCTACCCAGGCTCCATTTTGGGGCTTGCAGGTTCCTCACTAGTCTTGGCAGGTAGGCAAAGCCCACAGGGAGCACCCCAGCATTGAGGCCATGCTCCGTGATATGCCCAGCACTTCGCAGGTGGTTAGCCCTCGGCACCCCGGAATGGATCAGGCATTTGCCAGGTTTGTGCTTGCTGCTCAGCACATGGGGACTATCACCACACCCCCTGGGATGAGTCCCCTAAGTGTGCTGCAAAGTACAAGGGTGTCGGCCCTCCATTTTGCACTGACTTAAATTTTAGAGCTGGAGACCACGTCTGTTGAGCGTGCCTCCTTTCGGCACTATTTATGTCTCTGTTGCATTTTTAATATTATTGCACTCTGTTTGCTATTAGCGCTTTTTAAATGTTACAGTTGAATCTGACCTGTGTTTTTAAAAATTGAATCTTATTTTTCTTGTTTTTAAGGTTGTTAAAAATAACAATCGCCTATTGTGCACACTCGGGAATCTTACCTGTTTAGCAGAACTGGTTTCTCTTGGGGCTGACTACGGGGACCGCTTTCACTGTCACACTTCTGTTTCACCAGGAAGGTGCAGAGCCGGTTCTCCTTCTAGATGAAGTTACGGGGTGGAAATAAAAGCATGGCTGCTGAGTGTCCGTACTGCGGACGCATGCAGGGGGTGTGCCGAAGGCGTGCCAAAGCTCATGTATACCAGTGATCAACTACTTGAGCTGAATAAACCCTGTAGGTGCTGCCGGAAAGCCAGCTCTAGGTTCTATACATTCATGACACCTTTTCAATGTCCTGAGTGTAATTTTGTTATTTGCCCGTCCAAACCTCAATTGACGTCAGCGGATCTCATTGTTACTCAGGCTGAGCTGGGAGGGGAGAGAGCGATATGAGGAACTTTAATAAATTCCCACTCCCTCTGTAAACATGCTACAGAGTGTGCGCTGTTTGTAGAGGCACATGGTGTTGACTTAGCCTTTATTACGGAAACCTGGGGCGAAGCTTCCTCAGACCCTGATTTAGCTATGGCGGTCCCTGTCAGGTTCACCATGTTTAGACAAGACAGGGTGGGGGGGTGGGGGGCTAGCCGTTATATATAGAAACATGTGGAAAGGGACTTTCAATGTCCAAAATAGTGGACCCACTTTTGAATCCCTGATATTCAATATTCTAATTAACAACCATTACTCTTTTAAGGGCATTTTACTTCATCGTCCCCCCGGTACCCGGGCTGAGTTTATGAACACCATTGGTAACTCCTTGGATATTATATCTCAGTCGTCTGATTTTACGCTCTTGGGCGATTTTCACCTTCATTTTGAAGATCCTTCAGACAGATACACTGTTTGTTTTCTTGATATCACGAACAGTTTAGGCCTCACTCAGCAGGTGATAGGTCGCACTCACTCAGGAGGTCATTTACTAGATGGACTGTTTATTAAATAACAAATCCTTGCATTGTCTTCTTTCACTCCTGCTTGTATGGTCGAATCATGAAGCAGTAATTTTTTCACTCCCTATTCAAAACCCCCAGTCAGGGACTCGGTAACACAAACAGCTGAAAAGTTTCATCCCTGGAAGAGGCTTCTCATTGAGGATTTTAATAGCTCCCTGTCACAGAACCCCCCAGGTTTCTCAGAAAGCCCGTGTGAGGCAGCTGACACCTTTGAGGCCTGGCTAAGGAGCTCTATAGACCAGGTGCTTCTGGTCAAAGTCTCTATTTGCCACAGATCAAGGCACTCTGAACCATGGTTTTCAGAGCAACTTAGAATGGAAAGACAAAAGTGTCACCATCTGGAAAGGAAGTGGAGGCTTTCCAACGACACTAACAACAGGCCGGTCTATAAACTAGCCTTGCTTGATTATAAAAAGTTAGTGCATAAGGAGAAAGCTTCTTATGTTACCACAGCCATAATAACTGCCAAAAACTCATTGAAGGAACTCTTTTCCACAGTGAAAAAGCTAGCCAAATGCCCGAGGTTATCATTTTACCATCAAATCAAACATTCTGTAATTCTATGTCAATGTTCTTTCAAGATAAAGTGAAAGCGGTCCATGGTGGTGTACTGAGGACCTAAACGGGGCAAAACGGAAATGGGCGGAAAAGACTGTGCCAAACTCATCCTCACCGGAAACGGACAGCAGTCTAGTGGAGGAGCGAGCCATGGAGGAGGGGCCATTGACGTATGCGGAATTGAGATGCCCAAATAGAACGCCAGGGGAGAAGACGGCGTGCAGCGGCATCGGAGGAAGAGAACAGGAGGCAATTACCGAGCCGAGCAAGGAGACGGAAAGCAACATCGGAGGAGCAGAGCAGACAGCGATTCCAGAGCGGAGCGAGGAGAGGGAAGGAGGAGACGTGGAGGAACCAGCCAGCCAAGAGACGGGAAAAGTGTTCTGCACCGCGAGCATACCCGGCGGGCTAGAGAAGGGAGAAGACGCCCCGGGTCCTGACGTCACGGCCCTGGAGAGGGGTCGTGGTCCCAGGCGAGTAACCCTCGGGGATCATTCTGGTGGGGGTGGTGGGGAGGTTTGGGGAGGTAGGGCACAGGGGTGTGTTGAGTTGAGTATTCCGGCACCCACCCTACCCGTATCACACATTTCCTTTGGTGGCGGTAGCACAAAGCATTAGACAGACAAGGCCAGGAATTGACCCTACCGTATTTGTTTTCTTTTTCCCTCCATGCCCACCAGTTACAAGAGCCAAAGAAAGAGGAGAGACAAGACTCAGAGGACCATACGCCTCAGATCTGGAGGAGATTAATATTTTTGTTGTGGCTAACCCTAAATTACTCTTTGTAGTTTCTTATGAGCTTCCTGGACCGTATCTCCCTTATAATACAGTAATAAAGACCAAATACTTCATTTGTTACGTTTGTGCAATCCTTCATCCCTACGACCGCCCACACGGCCACAGGTGGGTTTTTGCAAAGTGTTGTCCCAGGGAAGTATCTATTGTGAGAAGGTGGCCTGATATATGCTGTCCACTAGTTCTAGTGGGCACCTTGTATCAGTCCAAACAACCCCTTATTTTGATAGGTTAAAGACAACCTTTATTGAAAGCTATCCTAGTGGTAGCTATGGAGAGCAGCCTTCAGGCTAAGTCTTGAAGGAATGTAAAGCAACTTGTTTTACCAGTCTATAATCTCTTGAATGATCAAATGAAAAGACAACCACACCAGGTATATATTTAAAATATAGGTATTTAGTATAAAACACACCCCTCTAGTCTCTTTATGAGACTGGAGTTCGAAGTACTTAGTGTACAAGTCAGCAATTATCAGTAATAGCACAAATACACGTTTGGGCCCTAGGGGCGTACCAAACCATATACCAAAAAAGTGGATAAGAACCACGACTGGAATAGACACAAAGCCTATAGACTCTAGAATCGCTGGTACCCCAAGGAACCACCCAAGGTAGTGACACAGGGGACCCACGGGGACTGTATGCAGTGTGTAAACACAACCGCGGATTCCCATTATCTTCTATAGGCAATGTCGCGGTTGGAAATTTAAAGATTAGGGACACTTTTAATTGAGTCAGGACCAAACCCTTTTGGACTTAAGAAGTTCTAGGGCTAGCACCCTTGAGAGAGCCGGAGTACTCGAATTACCTCACCCAGGGAAGCCAGATGCATAGGTGTCTTTTGGTGTCGGGTCGCGTCGCCGATTTCAATGGGAGCCTGCAAAGAACTGCTACTGCCGTGAAGAGGAGAAGTGTCCACAGAGATCCAAACCTGGATCTGGGATGGAAGGAACCTGCAAGCAGAGGGGACAAAGTCTGGGTCACTTGCCAGTGACCGAGGGCAGGATGGACCAATGCCCACAGACGTCGGGTGCATCAGGTGAGTTAATGGGTGTCTTGACTCTTCAGCCACGAGGTCCAGGAGGCGTCGACGAAGTCCACAAGCCGTATTCGAGCTGTCCCACAAAGTCTGTCGAGTGCTGCGGTGTCGGCGACCAGAATGGACCCAACAAGCCTTGGCAACAATAAGTCACTGGACTTCAGAGAAAGGACTGTGGTGCAGACTAGCAAGGTCTGAGGGACTCACCCAGCAAGAGTAAGTCAGGGCACATCTGGAGCAACCAGAAAAGCCCAAGCAGATAAGGAGTTGCCTTCATGGGGACCTGCTAGCCAACAGGCTAGTGATCGCGAAGGAGCCTCAAGCGGACGTACTTGAAGCTGGCCCACGGGTCACTTGTCCAGTAGAGGCCAACTATCTTCAGTGCAGGAGGTGCTCAAGGCTGGGGCTACTCGGAGCCCAAAGTACAACTTCAAGGAGGACCGGGAAGAGAGTGTTGCTGCAAAATATCACGGTGTTCAGGGGTCACGGTTCCACGTGGACTCAGGGTAGCCTCGGAGAAGTCTGGAAATCCACCTCTGGTGATGCAAAGACTTCAGCGTCCAGCGGGAGCTTCAGCGATGCAGACCGGTCAGTTACTTCTTTGGTGCCTGCCAAGCAGGGGAGTCACTCCTTGACCCCAAGGGAGATTTCTTCAGCCTTATAGTCAGGATAGAACATCGAAGGTCCAGGATATATGTAGCAGAGTTTTGTCCAGGGTAATCTAAAGTCCTAGGGACTGGATTCCTATACTTATAGTAAGTTTAGGGGATGGACTAACTCTAAGGCCCCAGCTATGGGTTGGCCTGGAAAGAGGGGTGGTTACACCCATTTCCTTTGTCCAGTTTCACGCCAGAGCAGGGGCAGGTCGCCCCTGCAACCGGTTTGAACTGGACTATGCACAGGGACACTAAGCGTATGCCCAGTGCAGGACTTCAAAGCACCAGAGAGTGCTCCCGCCCAGCCCCAATACTCATCTGCTTGTCTGGGGAGGTGGCGACAGCTCCCCTTGACAGGAAACCTATTGTCCAGGACTCCCCTGCTGGAGTTACAGTCAGCAGCAGGAGGCCGTGTCTGTGGCAGAGGCATCCCTTTTGTGATGCCAGGGCTCAGGAAAGTCCTACCGGGTTTAGCCAGTGTGAACATGTCTCTCCCTCTAGAAAGGTGGAATGCTACCCCTGCCGCCAGAATTGGCGGGGGTAGTATTCCAAAGCATTTGACACCAAATACGACATGTTTTGATGCAGCCATTCCAAAGTTAGCCTTTACTGCAAGGTTATAATGCACTTAAGAGTATATGGTATGGCTGTATCACAGAACAGCCATAAGGAAGTATATCCGAAAGCTGCAGAGGGGCTCAGCTCATGCTTGGGCACCCTCTCACATAAAACCAAGCTCTCTGCCTTCAGGATTGTCAAGGCCTGCCATAGGAGTGGTTTATAGGTTTATATGTGGCTGTATACAGGTGTGGATATAGGTAGCCTATACCATGGTAAGGGGTGCAAACACACCCTTACCCAAGCTGCAGTAGCAGTCATGTGTTGCCATTTTGGAGTGCTTCCCAGGGGTGGCATAATATATGCTGCAGCCCCTGGTAGGCCTCTGAGGTACCTATGCCCTAGGTACATAGTATACCATATACTAGGGGCTTATAAGGCACTCCAGAATCCAATTAGATATGAACATAATTGTTGGAAGGCGGACCCCGAGGAGTCGGTGAGACCACCAAGGGGGGCCCTCACACTGCACGAAGTAGCCGAGCGCGGCCGAGAAGTCTCCTGAGAGATCCTTCTCCTACCACGTACTAGCACAGTAACACCACCACACAGGACTCAAGGAGGTTGTCTTGTGACAAGCAATTCTTTATCAGCAATAAAAAGGTTACGAGGTCAATATTTACACGAAGGCATCGAGGGATCCACCAAAAGTCTCAGTGTCTCTTTGGAAGGGTAGGGGTAGCGGGACAGTCTTTAGCAGGAATGCGGTACGAGTGTACCTGGGGCCCAGTTCTTATCCTCAAGCTGGAGGACCTCCGGATCTCGGATGGGTCGAGCCGCGACGGCGTCAGCAGGGCTCTGGCGTACAGTTCGTGGAGAGCCGCGATTCAATCAGCAGGGCTCTCAAGATGGTTTCTGCTCAGCTCGAGCCGCGACGTCGTCAGCAGGACTCCGAGGAAGGTTTCAGCGAGGTTGGGCCGCGACAGCGTCAGCAGGGCTCCGATGTTCCAGGTGGTTCAAAAAGGGTTCACAAGAAGGAGCCGCGACGCAGTCAGCAGGGCTCGTGATGATTCCGACAAGAGTTCTTCTCCGTAGGGTCAGCCGCGATTCAATCAGCAGGGCTCTCGACTCCGGGATACAACTGCCGATCTGTGGTGGGGTCGCCCCAGATATAGGTCTGGAGCCCTTTGATGTCCGGACCTATGCGCCCGAGGGGGCGGAGTGGCCGGGTGGAGGTGGCCAGACGCCCAGCAGGAGAGGCGCCAGGCCCATGGGAGTTGCAGGGCGATCACACCTCGAGAGGGGAGGACAGTTGGGGGTCCCATCGATACTGTCCTCCGCCGGGGGCGATGAATGGTTCCTGCGGCACCCCCTGGCTAGTTCGTGGTGCCTCGATGTCGGGGCTTCGCTGGGGTCGAGGCCGGGTTGAGCGGGGTCGCGCTGGCTGGTGCACGGTGGGACGTGGATGCCAACAAGATGGCGGAGCCACGAGGAGTATGCGACCACGTGCAGCTCCGGGTGAAGGCCCTTGGTGCAGTTCAGACGGGTGGCCCGTGAAGGCCGGGGCGGGGAACGGGCACAATCCAGGGGGTTAAGGACCACGCCACGAGGCTGGGTCCAACAATAATGTACATGGAAACCATTTTAGAGAGGAAGCAGCTAGGCTGTGAAGATGGAGGTACCCATGTGAAGCAGATCCTACTCTCTTGCAGCTATCTTTAGAGTCTTCTGGACATGTCACCGTGGAAATGGAAACTTCTCCATTATCCGCTGCTAATAATGATGCTCATGAACTCCTTTCCTTTCCTTTACTAACAACGGAAGAGGTCATTAAGCTCTTGATGTCCACCAAATCTGGGTCCCCCTAGATCCCTGTCCTCCTAAAATCTTTCCTCTCCTGCCAGAGGTTTTTTTCCGCACCTTTGACTCTTATCATTAATCAAATGTTTCTTTCTGGGATTTTTCTGGCTAATTGGAAATTGGCATCCGTCCTGCCCCTTTTAAAGAAAGTCAATTTGGATGGAACAGACCCTAATAATTATTTACCAATTTCCAGTCTCCCCTTCCCTGCAAAGATGGTGGAGAAAACCATGAACACTTTCATCACGGATCATATGGAAAAGCATGCCTGTCTAGACATTTCCCAGTTTGGTTTTAGAGAGCAATACAGTATTCAACTTGTGCTAATCTCAGCTTCTGAAATGATCAGGCAGACCGTTGATACAGGAGGCAATGCAGCACCTGTGCTGCTTGACCTCTCTGCATAGAACAAAGAGAGTGCCGATGCTGCACTGAACTTTCAAAGAGAGTTTGACAAATGAACTGAATTAAACATATCCATTTTATCCATTTTTTGATTGATTTTAGTCAAAAATATTTTTAATGCAAATTTTTCTTGTTATTTTGCACGGTTATATTAGAGTGATTCAAGCATTTACAGAAATGATCAGAAAAAACTAACAATTACAAAAAGGTGCATTTCAAATATTTACACTACATAAACACATAAATGACCACACAACTAGCGTACCTCAGACATTCAGACGACAGACCACATTCAATTTACAATTTACACTTATATGTACAAGAAATAACAACAGGCCATCAGTGAATAACACTTGCACTATTTCAAAAACGCTTATTTTTAAGTTGTTTTTGCAGTTGATTGGCCAAAGGCGAAGACAGGTCAAGGTGGGTCAACGCGTTTCGAATCCCTTCACCGGGGATTCTCATCAGGACCAAAACTCTCTGGGAAACAAAAAGCGAACAGCACTGAATTAGACCAATTGGCCCCTCCACAAAAGTTTTAATGGGCCGCTAAACTCTGTTCAAGAACCTTACCTATAGCTTGAGAGTACGCAACCAAGGCTTTTAATGGATGATAAATGAATGTCCAATGGGAAGATCTGTGGACAGCAGAGTAGAAAAAGTTTTTTTAGAAAAAAGATTAAAGGAAAGATCACAACGTCTAAACTGATGTCTAATGGCTGCAAAAATGGATGGAATATGGAGTGGTGTGAAGATCAAAATCTTACTTGCAGGGGCATACGGTGTCTTATGAGTGCATCTATAACCCCTTACTCCTCCTGGTCGGAGTTGAATGTGCTAGTCAGGAGTAGCATGTAAATTAATTCACCAGCCGGAATCTGGGGACAGATAGGAAACGTAGTCGTTAGACCATGGTTCTCCGTACTGTTAGCAGTATTACCACACGCACACTAGCTACCTCCTATGAGGTCTCTTAATCGTATTTACCTTTTTGTCCCGTTAGTCGGACGCCATTGGAGCCATCGTGGACCGTGCACGAAGACGAATGCTTGGGCAATAAGTTGGTAGCCATTTTGTAGTTACATTACGGCATCCAATTACAGGGCGGAGCTACAGAGGTTTCTGGGAGATGTAGTTTGGCCACGATTTGTGTCCTTACAACGGGAGAAAAAATTCACAGCAGAAATTCTTAGAACATCTTAGAGAATCAAAAGGTCGATGTAGTGGCAGCCTTTTGAATGTAATTTATAAGTGTGATGTTTGGAAGCCCGTGGTTGTTGGAATATCTGTCCCGGTTTCAGGCTGTATTTATCGGACGGTTTTTTTTGACAAAAAACTTTATTGTGCAATATGAATGAACAAACTGAACGGCATTGTATAGCTGAACACTCGGGTTTATACAAAAACAAGGGTTAGTTCATGGGCTATTCTTTGACCCATATGTTGATAGTCTTCCTTCACTGGGCTCTTGATAAATTATAATAATCCATTCACCAACTGTTCTGACCGAGGAAAGAATAAACCTCAGTCAGCTTGTTCAGGGGCTCAATTTCCAAGGGTGGAAAAAGGTGTGCTAGGATGTGCATCATCACTAAAACACATGTACCGCCTCGTGTATTTCATAAAGCAACACGTAAGGTGTCAAAAGGACCAAATTTTTGTTGGTTAATGAGAGCTTGAAGGATTTTTTTACAGATTGTAAATCTCGGATAGCTCATTCAGTCCATCCACTGATGTATTGAACTTGATGATAAGCATAGCCTCTCTCTTTACCAATTTGGCGTCCAGGTCGCCACCTCGGTTGTCTTGTGTGACTTTAGAGATCCCAGTCCATCTCACATCTTTTTCTGTGTGGTTGTTAAGATGCCAGTGGTTGACCAGCGGGGCATTAGGCACGTTCTTACGTACCCTCGATTTATGTTGTTGTATTCTTATCCTTATTTCCTGATTTGTTTTCCCAATATACAGCTTGTCGCAAGGGCAAAAAATACCGTATACTACATATTTCGTTTTACAGTTTGAGAAAGTATTATGTTTCCAATGAACACCCTTGTGGGTGAAATGGTTCCCTTCGATTGTGGAATCGCAACACACACATGTCCCACATTTGTGATGCCCTTGTATTGGAGGTAAATTAAGGAGACTTCTTATGTCCGGACTTTTAGTTTTTGGTAGTGCAGCTCGGACTAGCTGGTTGGCGATGCTCTTATCTTTTTTAAAAGCGAATAGCGGAGTCTCTTTGAGTGAAACATCAAGATTTTTGATCAGATGCCAATTTTGAGAAATAGTCTTCTTGAGCCAATTTGACGTGGGGCTATAGGTCGATACACATACAATCCTGTTGGTTTTAGATTTATCCTTTCTCTCCAGAAGTGCTTCGCGTGGGGTCCACCAGGCTCGTTTAATGGCTTTCTTTAGTAGTTTTTTGGGGTATCCCCTGGATAGTAAGTTGTTTTTCAAATTGTCGGCATGATACAAGTATTCATCCTTGAATGTACAATTTCGACGAATTCGCAAGAATTGGCCATACGGCAGATTATCTCTTAAGCTGCGTGGATGATTACTTGAATAGTGTAATGCTTTATTTCTATCCGTTTTTTTCTTGTATAGTGTGGTGACTAGACTGCCATTGCTGGGGTAGATCTCCACGTCTAGAAATGGAATCTTGCATTTGGAGTAGTTCAGACTAAATTTTATGTCTGGTGTTCTATTGTTTAGCCAGTGGACAAACTCTTGTAGTTGGTTTTCATCTCCAGTCCAAGTTAAAAAAACATCATCGATGTATCGAACCCAATTCGTGATGTAGACTGTGTCTCCTTATATACTTTAAAAATACTGAGAAGGATTCTCCCATTCATTCCAGTTGACGAGGAAATTAGTGGTTTCGGCACTTGTTTTATGCAGAACTGACTAGTGTAATGGGCTCTTTATGAATCTCTGCGAATATTGCCTCATTAATTTGCAGATTGTGCAAAATGCTGCAGCACACCTCTTGTTGAATATCCCAAAACATAAACCGGCCTCTACGGTGCTCAAAAAGCTTCACTGGCTGCCAGTGAAAAGGCGTATTGAGTTTAAGGCTCTCTGAGTTGCATTCAAAGCCACTCACAATATTGGGCCAGCATTTTTTTAAAAGAATTTGCAGCCTTATGTTCCTGCCCGCCAGCTCTGCTCGGCTCACTCTCAGAACTTGGTAGTTCCCAGGTTTACAAAATGTGCCTGGGGGGAGGAGTTTTCTGGTCAGTACAACGAGACTTTGGAACACACTTCAAGTGCGGCTTAAGGAAGAAACTCACTTGTTCTCATGTAGGAAGGCATTAAAAACGTGGCTTTTTAATCTTTGAGGCTGTTTCTACTGGTCTTATCTGTTTTGTGTTGAGCTAGCGCCTTGATACATTTGTGTGAATTTTTTTGTGCTCTATAAGTATCCTTTTCATTTAATTTCCATTACTCAGATCCAACTCTCTCGTTTGCAGCTGCTGGGGACAGCGGTGGGCCCCCCGCACCTCGCTAGCGGCAATCAGTCCCTGGTACCGCTGCCTGCGTTTCTTGTCTGGGGTCAATCAGGTCAGGGCCAAGGCCTGAGCAGCGGGCCACCCAAGTAGGCCCATGCCTCTCACCATGGTAGCCTCGCTGGCAGCTACCTATACACGGCCCCCGGTCAGCCGTGTCTCGCTCTGCAACACTCTGGTCTCCCAGTCCAGGTGCGACTTTGATTTAGGGCCGGGGGGAGCCCCTACGGCGCTCAACGGCGCCTGTACGCCCGTGTCACTGGGGCTTTGCCAGTAGCAAAATCCCTAGGCCCGCTGACGCACTTCCACCTGGCAATTAATGACCTCCAGCCTGAGTCACAGGCCTCACCACAGATCCGGAGGACAGTTCAGAATCACCGCCGGTGTCCCAGCCCTGTCGCTCTGCTGCACAGCACATCCGCGGCACCTCTCTCCTGGTTGTCTATGCCGCCGAGGGTGGTCCACTCACCGCGCCCCAGGGGCACTCGGGTTGCACCTCTTCAGCCGTGACACCTGCCTTGCTCACGAGGGTCTGCCCCTTGCCGCATGCCTCTCCGGATGTTCTTCATTCCGCAAGAGCAGCAGCTTCAGATGTGGGGGGGCACCCGGGCCTCTCAGTTGTTCTCAGGACCTCCATGATACTGGTCTCCACTACTCACTCCTCGCATCAGGATACCGCTGCCGTCCTGCAGCTCCTTTAAGCCTCAGTTCTTGTCCAGGTGTGCCCCTCAGTAGTCGGGTTTCCAAGAGGCCGCTGAAAGCTGACTAAGCGGCCCCGGCTGTATGATTTACGAGGATGAAATATGGGCTGGTGCGGAGCTCTCGGCTCACGCGTCCGCCATGATCCTCGGCTAAGCCTTACTCCTCATTGTGTGTATACTTTATGTGGACTTCATTGGAGATCCAAATTCTTAATAACTATTGAATTGAATAGAAAAAATAATTGCCAGCCTGGAACCCAGCACCAACATTCCAATGCCCCAATATTCTACCATAAGCCCACAAGAATCTTGACACCCAACATCAGGAAAATATTCTCAGCAGTGGCGCCGGTGGGCAATACCTCCTGCTGGCCAGCTTCTCTCAGACCTTCAGTGCCCCTCTTCTTGCCCTTAGGTGCTGATGTAATAAATGTAAATGATTAATAAAAACAGATTAGTGATTCAGTTAATCTCCACAAAATTATTATGACAGCAAATGCAGTCACATAATTGTACTTCTCTAAAACAGGTCATCCATAGGACTAGTTTCACTCAAGTCTATCAGTCAAGTATCATTGAGTTGCCCATACTAATCCACAAAGCCCTATTATAACTGTCATTAACAAAACTACATTTGGATATATTGCATTGCAGTGAATGACCTGTAATTCTATTACACTCATTTTTAACTCCTTAGATGGAACAACTCAGTCTCCCTTTTTTGCAATGCACACTACACATTGCTGTGAAATAGCTTGGAACTGTATGCGCTACATAAATAAAGACACAGAGAGAGCGCGCTGCTTACTGATATCACTGATTCACTATAGTAACAGGAAGTCAGCCTGCAATGGCTTCTTAATTAATCAGCCAAAGCGAGCGCCAATGATGAATATCGTGTACTTTGCTCCTAGCCTTGAACAGAATGTTCTTATTACATGTTGAGAAAAGGCTAACCAAAAAAGCAACTCATACAATATATTACCAGAATAACATGCAAGTAAAGTGTGTAAAATGTCACTTTTAAAAAGCCATGTTAAAAACAATGCAGCTAAAACTTGTAAAGCAAAGATAAAATAGGAGACCAACGTGGGTCCAAGATGGCATCATTACATATTCAAGCATTGCAGATAATAATATCCAATAAATATCTAGGTTAAAATGATTTATTTTAACCTCTTCAAATTTCGGACCATATGGCCTTACTCAAGGTGAAATCCACGTAAAATAAAAGCAGTCAGTTTTTCATGTCACTGCTGCTCTTCTCGTGGCATTTGCCAAGTCAAAGTAAACAAAACACTGATGTAAATCCCAGAATTTTTCAATGTTTCTTCTAGTGCCAAGGTAAAGCGTAGATATAAAGACTGGTTACCTCCCAAGAGTTTGGCTGACATTACCTCATTGAATCTTCATCTCATTAAGTTTATTGTTTTTTGGTTATGACTAAGTATTACATCAGCTTATTCTTAATTCTGCTACATTCTGTACTGTGCACCTCCAGTTCTGCCTACGAGTACTCCATCATGCTTATCACACTAGGCATTTGGAAGGATCATAAAATAGGTTTGTAATTTGTCAATCAGGTTAACCCTCCAAAGAGCCTAATGTCCTTTTTGGGCTTCAGCTGATCCTATGAAAATTTGGGGTGAAGACTCTAAAAGCCTTCATTTTGAATACTGTTTTCTACTATTCAGAAGATATGCTTCTAATATCCCAATTTTATTTACAGTTTCTTTTGGCTAAATAAATATGGTCTACATGGAGAAAGAGAAAGAAAGACAAGAGCTAGGGGCAAGTGGTTAGGGGCATAGAGTCACCCCTGTGTTAAGTAAAAGAGAATCAAGCAATTGTTAGTAAAACAGTGTGCACTAACATTTTATGTGATAATTGGTGTTTCATTGTATGTAGGTTCTTGTAGCTATATGTCATTATATTAGTGTAGAAACCGAAATTAACAGGAACGGTGAGGTTTTAAGATTTCTTAGCTTTAAAACAAAGGGCCATATTTACAAGACAATGGCACAGCGCGGTGCGGCAAGCAATTTGCTGCACCAACCTGAGTCATTGTCTAAGTGCAGTAATGGGCCATATTTATAAGACTGCAGTGCTTACCAGTACTCACCCCTGCACTGGCGCACAAAGAGCAGCAGGGAGCCAAGGCAGACACTCTTGCACCACGGTGCAAGGGTGCCTGATTTGCAGGGATATTTGTTATTGTGCAGGAAGGGACACCTTCTTGCAAAACATCAATCAGTAATGGAATTTTACTCTGTCTATGTGTGCTTCAGAAAGAAGCACACATAGACAGAGTAAAAAATGAGTACAATTAAAAGTGTTTCTCCTTGTTGTGCCTCAGATGTATTATTCCTTGTAAATATGGGGCGGTGCTAAAAAGTCATGGGTCTTGCTGGTAATGCCCACAACAATGCCCATTGGATTTCCCTGCAAAACAGAAAACTGCATCAAAGGCATCAATATTTACAAGACCACATTAGGCCACACTTCCTTGTAAATATGAAGCAGGACAAACCACCACCAGAACGCTCCGGTGGCACAGTGGCCTTGCAAATGAGCCTGTGAGAGGCTGGCTCAGTATATGTTGCACACTTATGTAAGTAGACACTTTGCACAAATCCAGACAACCCTTATGGTGATTTAAGAGGTCTTAGACAACCTTAGAAAGCTCTCTAAGTGGTAGCTTTGGAGAGCAGCCTTCAGGCTTAGTTAAGAAGGAGTGTAAAGCAGCTTGTTTTACCAGAACATAATCATATAGGTATGAATTAGATGAAAAACAACCACACAATGTATTTACATATATAATATGTATTTATTATATGATTCTCACTAACACATACAGATATCTCCTAGCCTAAGACATACAGAAAGCACACAATGCATGGTGATAGAAACAGGTAAGTAGCACAGAATACAGAGTGGTCCCCAGGGAGAGAGACCTAACCATATACTAAAATAGTGGTATGCGAACCACGACTCGAGTCAATAACATACTCAGAGGACGTCGAAGTGCAGATGAACCAAGGAACCACCCAAGGTGTGTATCTTGGAGCCTCATGGATATCGTTTGCAGTGTGGATACCTGTGCCCTTGGTATCGTAGTACCATATACCAGGGACTTATTAGAGTAACCCAGTATCCAATCTGGAATGTACCTACCATAACAATTTAAGGGAGAAAACAGAGAGTCTGGGGTCCTGATTAGCAGGATCCCAGTCAGACTAGTCAGAAAATAGCATAGCACCAGTCAAAAAGTAGGGGTAACCATAAAACCAGACCCTACTTTCCTACAAGGCCCAACATCTTTTGCATTGTATTTAGAATGAGTGTTTAGGGTTTGCGTAAAAAGTAACTGAGGTGCATGTGTTCTAACGTTTCTAAAACTAATAATGTAACTGCAGTAAATATTTGTGGCATTTTCTGTCCTTTAAAATGTAGTTGGGGCTTGCTCTCCCTTTGGTCTGAAAAGTAAAAATGAGGGCTTGGTGGCAGTGCTCTCTTGAGTGCATGTGAATGAGTACCTTTTAAGGGTGAATACACACTTGGTCTTCAGTACAGCGGGGTCGCAATTTTAATTCCAGAATTTATAATCTGGGGCCTGATTTTACTGTGATTTCCTTTCCTCTTATAGCACTCCTGAATTCCATTAATAGGCCATGCTTTACTCTAGAGGTTCATGAGTAAGTCAGGAGTACCACAAGAGTATGTTATACTTTTACCCCAACCTTTGTGAATTGGACGATTTATGTTTCAAATTTGAATTGGTAATATTTGCATTGAGACTTAAGGTATGGGGTTTTGGTGTTTGATTAAGACATGTTAGGTTGAAGTTTTGATGGGGATGTCTGGTTCATCATGGGTGGAGGTATGGATTTCTGAGGAATTCTGCAGAACATTGTTTATTAATTGTTTTCCTCTGAAAAAAATGAACTCCATAAGAAGCTGAAAACCTGACTTTTCAACTAACCATCCTTATGTAGGTAGGGGTAAGCAAACACATCTGCTCAGCACCAGATTACCCTTGCATTTGATAGTGTCCTTTACAAATTAACAAAACAATAACATAGATTCAATCAATAAATATGGTATTTTATGGAAGTATCACACAAATCACACAGACATATGATAATATAGTCAAAATACATTTGTAAATGTAACTATTTTAAAACAATCATTGTAAATGGATTTGTTTAAAAAAGAAAACCTTTGCTGCTTTCATCACAGTTGAAGAACAAATAAAAATATGCTAAGACTGTAAACGATAACTCATTTCAGCATGAAACACTCTAGAAGCTGTGGCAAACTGTCCGATTCTCATATTCAGATAGAGTATTCTTATCCACTTTCTCCTATAGTGCTTATAGACTGGGCAGAAAAACTAAATGATATAACAAAAACTCCAATACGTTAATGCAAGTTTGAACAACAGTCAGTAGAATCACTTCAATCTTCCTATTTATACGAACAGATGTTCATTAACAGCATTCCATAACTGACCTTAACCTAAGTATTTTTGCCTTTTAGGGAAAGAGAACATCCATAAAACTTTGAAAGCAGAGGATTGGTGTGTGCACCAACAGCTCATCCATTAATCGACAGTTAAGTGATGACAACAGCGAATTACATACTTTCAGAAAGCATCAAGAACCACCCCCTTAGTCCTCTTGTAATCAACAAGGGGTTGCGTCAGGCTGTTTGTAAACCCAGATTTATAATCCATCATTTTACATGGGCAAGCCATGTCAAATTTTGGTCCTTGTATCAAATCAGGATTTCCTCAAGGCCTTAACCATATGAGGAAAGCATGGGTGGGGACCATATTCGAATCCAGAAGAGGGGAGGTCTAAGTGCTAAAAAATCCTAGGATCTGTGATATAACAGCAACACCACAAACATCGACCTGCAGAAATATCGAGTCCTAAATATTGGTGTAAAAAATATTGTCTCCCTATATTTATAAAGGTATGTACAATAATATTGAAAAAAATATGGTTTTACACTTATACATATATCCACTGAAAAAATCAAACAAACAAAAAATTAAGACAAGCCACAATTTACGCAAACTTTGGCTGAAGGAAGAGAGGTAGACTGATTGTGTTCGGACCCTTAAGAAGGATTTCGTATAGAGTAAAGCAGTCCCCCTAATGCCTGCTGCTGCATTTTGATCCGTTCGAATCCTGTGATCAACGGTATTGAATGCCGCAGATAAGTCTATTCGGACTAGTGTCTGTGTACTTCCTTCATCCTCCCTGCCTTTCATCTCATCCACCACTGATAGAATGATTGATACGGTAGAATCAGAGGGCTGAAAACCTGCCTGGTGAGGGTCAAGATAATTAGTCTCCTCTAAGAATAAGCAGAGGGGTTTTCTTACGTAGGCCTCCAAGATTTTGGCAGGGAAAGGGAGAAGAGAGATGGGTTTGTAGTTGTTTAGCAACTGAGGGTTCTAAACAGGGTTTTTTGTAGTGGAATTACTACTGCTTTTTTAAAAGCAAGATTAACATATCCTTGCATGAGGGATAGGTATATAGAGAACAAATGCTTGCTGGGAAGGACTTTAAGATTGGTTTTTGTATTTGAGAAGGGCATACATCTTTAAGGGAGCCAGATTCCACTTTGATTGCTACTTCTCTGAGATGCTCTTTGCTGATGCAGGGAAAGGTTAAGATAGTATTGGAGATTCAATTTTCTTCTACGATTCACGTATCTAGTGAGCTACGGGAAATAGATTCTCGTATTTCCTTTTTTTTGTCCAGAAAAAAGGAGTTGAGATTGTCACATAGTTTCTGTGTGGGGGTGACCGGAATAATTACTCGGTATGGATTAGATAATTCACTCACTATATTGAAAATATCTTTGGCTTTATTGTTGGAGTTTATGACTTTGTTAGAGAAAAAAGATTATTTTGCCTCTAGAATGGCTATTTTATAGACTGTCATGCTTTGGATGAAGAGCTCCTTATTTTTTGGCGAGTATGTTCTACGCCATTTCTGTTCTGCATGGTGTGTTTTTAGTTTGGCTATTTTTAGCTCAGCAGAAAACAATTTGGGTGCCTCGTGCCGGCCAGCATGATTGTTTTTTTAAGAGGGGCATGTATGTTACTGGCCATCAGTTGCCAGTTTTAGATTTCTTCCTCAAATTTAGTTCTCCGTCATAGCAGGTAATTTAGATGCCAATGTGTTATACAAGGAATTCAAATTTGTGCAATTCCAATTTCTGGTCATAGTTTTTGGGACGGCTAAGGTGGGTTTGGGTAAGGTGATGTTGCTTAATGTAAAGCTTATCAAATGGTGGTATGACCATATACACAGATGAACAGATAGACTAGAGATAGTGAGGTTGATAGACCAAACCTTGTCTAATATATGTCCTTTTACATATGTTTGGCAATTAAACCCATGCTTTTCCAGTTTGACCTTAATCCAATATTTATGGACAAGTGGTACGCCATCCTTAATAAGTGCTCACACGACTTAATCCTACCTATTATTGAAGAACTTTCCCAAACCATACGTGATCTTGATGAAGAAATGTTGAATTTAAAAGGTGAACTACAACAACACATGAAGATCAGCGCTTGGAAACTGCAAGTAGAGGTTTTAAATCAAAAGCTTGATAAGTATGAAAAATAACTTCAGGAAGGCAAACTACGCAAATATAAGAGGGACACTATAGATTACAAAATAAGCAAAGTCTATAACTGGGCTGAGATTTACTCTAAGAGACGTTTTGACCACAAGAAAGGAACTACATCCTCAGATGAGAGTACGGTTTCCGACCAAGAGATGACGAATAAAAGAACACCTGCCAGGTTAACTTTGCCTACAGTTTCAATAGCTGGTCCTTCATCAGAATCGTTTCAAACTAACCAATCAGCCCCACAGACCTCTTTTTTATTCCAGGCCCTGGACCAAGGCTGTCCATCATCAACAGTGGACATCAGTTCATCAACAACACAAGAAAAACAAGGAAAGGAAAAGGACAAAAGCCGGCAAATCTCTTTGAAGTGGGAAAACAGTGATCTAGTGATAAAGATCTCATCTTACAGTCTTAATACTCAACAAAAAAATATTCTTGCACAAGGAATGTCTTTTGTTCCAACAAACACCACTATGCTTTTTCAGGTCAAAGCAGAATTCTTCAGATTCATGAGAACATTAACCTCTTTAGTGCCCATGACGAGCTGGACTCGTCATGGGCCGCGGTTGCGCTGTGCCCATGACGAGTCCAGCTCGTCATGAACCCCGCCCGCTAATGTAACGGCCGGCACAGGGCGGGGAAAGGGCGTGGCACTGAAGGGGTTAAGGTTTCGTCATTTCTTTACGAACATTGTCCCTCCGTCAGACATTTCCAGCACTACTGCCATAAATCCATTTAAACCACGGAGTAGCTTTATCCCTCCTGTCGCTCATAAAATCTTGGATTCATTTGAGATGCCGGTCCAAAAGGATTTGTCATGCTTAAACTACCAATCTAAAAGGTTCAACAATCTCACTAAACACGAAAAAACACCCATCACAACCTTAGCTAACAATCCGGACATTACCATGCAACCGGCCGACAAAGGTAGAGCCATCGTTGTTATGGACACTTCGTACTACATCGCGAACGTTAATGCCCACGTATCCGATGATAACACCTATATGCAACTTTCCAATGACCCAACAATACAACTACAAAATATTCTTCAGGATTTATTGAATGAAGCCACTAGTCAAGACTGGATTACTGATCAAACTAAAGCTTATCTCACAACAAAAAATCCAAGAAGACCAAAATTATACATGATACCCAAAATACATATAATTGCTTTGGACCCACCATTTCGTCCTATCGTGTCTGGATGTGGATCAATCTTTGATCCTCTGGGAAAATTCTTGGATTACTATATGCAACAATTTGTACAACAGTGGTCGTCATATGTGAAGGACACAACACACTTTCTTCAAAAATTGGAAACATTTGTCAGAATGGATATTTCTGAAATTCTGTTATCTACCGTAGATGTCACCGCTCTCTACCCTCCATACCACAACAAGCTGGTCTTGAAGCAGTTGAATGGGCGTTACTTTGCACTGAAAATATTGACATGGACAGATTATTCATAATGAAACTACTGAAATTCTGTCTACATCATAGTTATTTTGAATGGCAGGGACGTTTTTACGCCCAACTCATTGGTACTTCAATGGGCTTCTCTGGAGCCCCATCATATGCTAATACATTCATGGCTCTTTTTGAATTTTTAACATCATGTCAAATCAGGACTGGTGGCAGCACATCAAAATGTACTGCAGGTACATTGATGACATTTTTTTCCTATGGACAGACACCGACATCAAAGAGGATGATGATCAACGAGCTCAACAACATTGATCCAAGGATTCAGTTTACCTATAACATTCAGGATCTCAGTATTCAATATCTTGACGTGTTAATTACTAAATCTACTGACAATTTGAAATTCGAAACATCAGTCTATCAAAACCCACAGACCGCAATAGCACCCTAGCTTATACTAGTTTCCACCCCAAAAGTTTACTCAAGAATCTTCCATACTCACAGCTTATTAGAGTTCCACGTAAATGTACTGATCTGGTAACCACAGCAGAGAAGGAACAACAATACATACAACGGTTTAAATCTCGGGGTTATCCCGACCATGTTCTTGAAGATTGCCTCACACGAGCACAACAAAAAAATCGGTCAGATCTATTGCAACCACAAAAACGCCATCAAGCGGATAGACTGGTTTTTGTCTCCAAATACTCAACAGCATCTCCAGCAGTTAAAAAGCTCATCAATTCAAGATGGGAAATGTTAGCACACGAAACTGACTTCAATGAAATCTTCAACCATAAACCCTTGTATGCATACACACGAGGCAACAACCTTCGGACACTATTGTCGTCGGCAACACAAGTTACAACTTGCACTTGATTCAAAGGAACCATTAAATGCAACAGCTGCATTCACTGTAACAACATCATTACTGGTAAAGTTCTTACTCACCCCTTGACTGGGAAAAAAACTTAACCTGAAACACACGAGTGACTGTTATACTAAGAACGTCATTACTGCATTAAATGCCCTTGCGGTAAGGGTTACATTGGTCAAATTGAAAGGAAAATAAAAGTGAGAATAACAGAAGACAAGAGCAAAATCAAAAACCATAGTTCCAGATCTCCACTAGCTACACACTGGGATGAATTTAGACACATAATCTCACAACTGCGGTTTCAAATAATTGAGTCTGTAACATCTCACCCTGGTATAGATTTACCCAAACAACTGCTTCAAAGAGAAGTATACAGGATTAAACACCTCAAGACCATGATGCCCCACGGGCTAATGACCGTTTAGACATAAACTATTTTCTGTGAACTGTTGTCTTGTCTATCTTTCAATGATTTTTACAATATTTCATATCTATGAGTGCCAATATGACATTGGCCACACCCATTTAAATTGTTTTGGTTTGTAGAGTTTAGCTGTGGATCATAGAAATGAACTTTATGCTTCTTACTCAACATTTTCACTATTTGTAAGAGAGGTGACGGGTCTTTTATTGCTTCACTTACATTCTAATATTTGCCCTTTCTCTTTTGATCGTGAACCATAGATGTTTTTAACCAGTTATCGTTTTTATACACTTCTGGCTGATTTCCATCTCTACAGACCGTTATTCTTTAGCCAGCTTTTATCTGGGTTTGCTACTTACGTATTCCGGTGATTTTTGATACATCACTCAGTTTGCCACACCGTGTATTCCTGTGTTGCATCTCGTTATTATCATCACGTGAGCTGTTCATTGTCGTTTAATTATTAAGCATTGGTGCCCTAGCCTTTATGGATGCCGTTTGACTTTTCCTTGAGTGAGACATTCCTTTATTCCCTTATGTTTACAACCTCTCCTTAGTCTCTGACCTTGTCAGTTTATCTTTACCATATACTCCTTGAAACTATTTGTAATTCTGGTTTTTCTAGTTTGGTTAGTTTTTTCACTTCCATTAGTCCCCACTGGTTCCTCTATTTTTTCGTTGATTGCAATGCATCAGTGGACATCGCTTTATTTTTCCTTGTTTTTGTACACATCAATATCATCATTCTTTATTGTGCAATTCCCTTTTTTTTCTCTGGTAGTTCATCCACTTTCTTTAAATCTACTGTCAGTCCTATGTTTATGTTCACAACGTACACGCATCACGTCCGGTTCCGGTTCATTTCCGTTTTTTTTAAACTCACCATGTTTCTCGCTGCATTTTACGCTGTTTGCTACCTACGCACCACGCGCCCAGCCCAGATATGCTCATTGTTTAAAATTGGTATGTCCCTTTTATTTTCCGCTCGCTATGAGCGAGTTTTCTTGCCGTTTTATCTTGTGAGCTGATGGTATGCCTCTTCGTTCTTTTAGGTATTTGACATATGACAATGCTTCCTTGTGCCATATCACGACGAACCATTTTCTATCACCAACACCCTTTTGGTGAGTCCCTACGCTCCTTGCTTTTTTTGTACATTTACCTTGTAGTTATATTTCTTGCCAGAATTGTTGTATCTACAACTGAGCTTTGTTTTCTTTACAGCATCACTGTTTAACATTTCTATGACATGCTAGTTTTCTGCTCTCATTTCGTGGAATCGTGAGCCAACCTACCATGCGTGTTTTTTTCCCTTGAGAGTTTCTTTCTACATCTTGGATTATTTCCTGGTGTTCTTCATCTTCTCGGTCTTCGTTTATTTCTTTATTCATTATTTAACTAATATTCACTTTATTTACATGCACACCGGGTGTTCTCAAATTCATAATAACCCACACACTGGTGACTATCTGCAGCAATAACCTTTTTTTACACCAAACACATAAGGTACTTACCATCAGCTGTTATGTTAATATTTCCCACCAGTAATTCACTCACAAAATGAGTAATTTCAGTATATCTGTTTTAGGTTTTTTCTCCTGACGAAGGGACCTCTTCGTCCCGAAATGCATTGGGCTGCCCGCTAAAAAGGATCAAGAATTGCATAATTTACTACTGTCTAATTGAATTTTTTTCAGATTTCTGTTTGCTACATTAAGAATGATTAATGTTATGCGTCACAAAGTTTGTAAAAAAAATGTGTTATCTTTCGAATATGATCACTGTATATGTTTTGTTGCATTCATGCATAAAATGCATAAATTGTTTATTGTGCCAGAATACTTATCCATTTAGTTCTGTTTATTGATGTCTCAACAGTGTTTGTTATACACAAACCAGTGAATAGTGCACGGTACCTAGTAGGTTTTCCTATTAGATTATTTTGCCTCTTATGTTTAGTTCTCTGAATTGACAGCGGATACAGTACCGCAGCACCCAATTTTTTAGTTAGGAAAAATTCCTTTAATATTAGACTATCCAGGTATGCACCTTCAACCCAATTCCTCTTTTATATATGTTGGCACATATATATATGTTGTTCGAGGTTCAGGCTCTGTAGCATGTCAGTCAGTTCCTAAGAGTCCTTGTCCCCCTCCTCCTCATTCACCCAATAGTTCTTGTCTCTAATGACTTTTGCATAATCAACAGTCAGTGAAGAGATGCTAGTTGCTAGGTCTTTAGGAAATTACAACATAGCTTTTGGTGGTCTATAAATAAGTAGACACACCAGGGAGGAAGTGGGGGAGACCAGCTTTATTTTTATACTATCAGCTGAGGTGATACCTATCGGGGTGAGAGCAGGGAAAATCGGATGCTTTTTAATGACTTTTCCCAGTAGATCTGTTAGTATGTAAATGTAGTTTTACAGTAGTGCCGCCAGTATGTCAGGTATGGGATTGTCCGTTAGCCATGTTTCTGTCATAAATATAATGTCAGGTGATTTTGTGTTTAAAAGGTTGAATATTTCTGACTGGTGTTTAACCATAGAGTGAGTATTTTGATATGTGATAATTAAGTCCATTATTAATTGGATATTGGATGTAAGAGTAGTGTTTATGGGGTGTTTCCATATTTGGCTGGCTGTAGGGTGAGTGTGTTCATTTTTGGGTTGGAATTGAGGAGACATAGCATATTGAGTTTGTGTTTATTTGAATGTTAAAGCTGGTGCTTACGTTGTGAAGTGAGGTATTTTAACTTTTGGGGAAAATGGCTGGCCACTGGCCCCGTCCGGACAAGTACGGGCGCAGATGGGCTTGCCTTTGGCTTTCCCACTGTACGCTTTTGCTGCGCGTCCGCGATGCCTTTAGTGTCTTGAGGCTCTGCCCCTGTGTAGCTAATCAGTTCTCCTAGTCCTATCAGCTTCTATCTTGAAGCATCTTAAAAGATGTCTAAATTTGGTGCAGTAGTCAGGATTCAAAGGTTCGAGCTAAAACTGATCTTATCACATCAAATTCAAAACACAAGCTCCAATTTTAAAAAGTGCAAAGTGCACCTCAGTATACTGAGCAGAAGGCTTCAGTGAAATATGACTAGCTATAACAGTGCGTCCGTGCTGCCACCAGTGTTTAGAGGCCATGGAGCTCTAGTGACTCCACCCCCCTCTTGCTGATTGGTTCCCCCAGTCCTATCAGCTTCTATCTTGAATCATCTTAGAAGCTGTCTGAATGCGGGGCAGTAGTCAGAATTCAAAGGTACGAGCTAAAAGTGATCTTAACACATCAAATCCAAAACACAAATTACAATTTTGAAAAGTGCAAAGTGCGAGGCAGTGTACTGAGCAGAAGGCTTCAGTGCAATGCGGCTGACTATAATGGAGCGACAGTCGTGCCGCCAGTGTTTTGAGACCACAGAGCTCTACGGACTTTGCCCCTCTATAGCTGATTGGTTCCCCCAGTCCTATCAGCTTCTATCTAGATGCGTCTTAGAATCTGTCTGAATGTGGGGCAGTAGTCAGAATTCAAAGGTACGAGCTAAAACTGATCTTAACACATCAAATTATAAAAAAATATCTAATTTAAAAGTGTGAGACAGTATACTGAGCAGAAGGCCTCAGTGCAATACGGCAAACTATAACCATCATCGTGATGTCATATGAGATGTCATCAGTGATGTCACTGAACATGTTAGGAGTGATGTAATATGTGAGGTCATAAGCAGGGCATTGTGGGGACGTGAGTTATAGTTAGCTCAGCTAACTTTAGCTGCTGAATGTTCCTGGTTTTATGTGTGTGAAATCTGAGCCTTACTATAACGTCCCTGTAACCTTTGTTTTTTTTGGGAATATATACGTTTTTTTAATCCTATTTCCTAACTATAACAGCATTGTAACCTTTGGGTTTTTTTTCAGTGACTTTCTAAGGTTTTTTTAAATGCTTATTCCTTACCATAACTTACATGTAACCTTTGTTTTTTTTCAGTGAATTTCCATGGGTTTTTAAGTAGCAATGGTGTTTGCAGAATGGTGTGGAATCAGGGTGGGGCCTCTGACTATCTCTCGGAAATTCCACTGAGTAGGACTTACAGAAAGTAGCAGGAGGGCTTCTTGGTCCTAAAGGTCCTTTAACATCAAGGAGAACTTTAATCCCCAACAAGGAGATGCGTTTGCAGAGTGGCGCAGAAAATGGACGCGGCATCCGCAGACGTCTTAGCAAACTGACTGTGTGGAACTTGCTGGAGGAAACAAGAGGGATAGTTGGCCACAAATACCTTCAATAGCCAATGTGACTTCATCCCCTAACTAGTACTATGCCAGGAGGAACGTTTGCAGAGTGGCGGAGAAAGGACGTCCTTGATGATTGCACAGGTAGTGCCAGTATGATTCTATGAGTGCCATTGCCAAGGACACACTGTGAATACCAGGGGGCAGATTTATGATAACTGGCGCATCCCTGCATATCAGCAGGGATGCAGCAGTTATTATGCGCCACAGCTGCGCCACCATGGATGCGCCGCATTTATAATGCGCCGCACCATGGGGCAAAAACGGCACAGATGCGTGACGCATCTGTGCTGTAAAAGTGGCGCATTGCTGGAGTTGCGTCGCAAGCGCGACGCAGCTCCAGCAATGTTCTGGGGGGCCCTATCTGTACAATGCTGCGTCAATCCTTACGCCTGCTTCAAGCAGGCGCAGGGTTTTGACGCAGCATGGGCCTAAAAGTGACTGAGTGAAATCTCGTAGATTTCACTCAGCAACTTTTAGGAGGCGTTCCTGCGCCGGAACGCCCCCACCTGCCCTGGAACGCCTACATGTGGCGCAGGGCTTTACAACGTGACGCATCTCCCAGATGCGTCACGTTGTAAATACCCCGCACCATGGCGCAGGATTTGCGCCGCTGCTGCATCACAATAGTGACGCAACGGCGGCGCAAAAGTGGCGCAAGTGCAACATAAATCTGCCCCCAGGTGTTTTTTTAACAAAGTCTAAAACACATATAACAACATCTTTTACATAAGATTTCAGGGGAGCTATTTAGTAATGTACTCATTAAACTTCCCCTTTGTATTTATTTGTCAAAATAACTAAATCAAAATGCAACTTTCTTCTTCACCGCAACACTGGAGGTTGCAACGACATCAGCAGTCACGAATACAAATGTCAAAGATTAAAAAAAATATATAGAGATATTTCACACAAAGTTTGAGTCTAGCTGTTTAGTGATGTATTGGTTTTTAACAAGACATTTATAAAAAGAGAAGTTAAAAAAAATACCTCAACATCTGATCTCACAAATAGATCACAACTGCCAAACACCCATCAAACAACCCATTGTTACCCAAACTCATTTGGAATTAAAAACTGCTGCAAAACTAGTGCAATGCACATTCTAGAAACATAACATGAACAAGAAAGTAAGGAATATCAGTGGGTAATATAATTTTCAGTAAAATGAATAGGAAATATGCACCCGCTCCCCCTTCTTGAAACGTATTTTCCGGGACTACATTGTGAGCAGGTGGTAGATTTTGGCTAAAGACTTTTTTGGACTCATGTGGGATCATATTCTTGTTATATCATCTTAAAAGGTATCATGGAGAACACCTCCAACTGCTGACTCAGCAAAGGGAAACTGGTGGACCATCTACATCAGTGGCAGCAACAATTCACGGCCAGAAAGACCCTTCAGAAGTACAGACTACTACAACAGATTTGGCTCCAGAGTTTTCAAGAATGCTCAAGTATTGAATGGACTGTAGTGTTGTTATAAGAGCTGGTGAGCAGTGTGTTACTGCTATTCGCAATGCTGCCAAAAATCATACATGCTATTTTTTTCCTCCTTTTATTATTTTTGCAAATTTCTTAGTGCACATTTATCAAATTCCTCCTGAATCAGTTGCCATTTTTGTTACCATAAAAAAGAACAGTTTTTTAAAAAGCTTACAAAAACACAAAAAAATAATGAAAATCCTGTTACCCGGAAATAAAGGAATGTCATTGGATAATATACTTCTCAACTAAAAGAATAAGAACACACCCATTTATCTATCTACAACAGGAGTTCATAGAGAGCAGCAAGAAGGAAATGCAAAGCTGAAGGACCCTCAACTTCAATAGCAGCCACAACAACACCAAAGCAGAGAGTCCATTCAAAGGTCAAGTCTCAACTACAAGATCTGGCTCCAGTTTTACCCAATGGTATCATACTGCATGTATTGTGAAGTTATAGTGAGTGCTGGAGAAAAGTCCATAACGGCCTTTTACAATGCTGCAAAGAATAATAAATGTTGATGTTTATTTTTTATTTTTGACCCTTCATAGATTTCTACATTAGCAGGCCTTTTATTATCTTACAAAATGGGTATCTAATATCTATGTGTTGCTCAATTTATTGTCACACTACTCCATCCCACTCCAGCAGTCTACTCTACTCCATGCAACTCTACTCGATAATAGTTTAATCCACTCTATGGCACTCTACTCTACTCAACTCTACAACACTTACTGACAATCTGCAACTAGGCCCGGGTGCAAACCTTGCTCTGTTCACAGAGTTTGTAGAATTTGTACTCTTCACACTCCATGGAGAAGTGCAAAGTTCTTGAATTCTGCCTTTTGGGAATGAAGGACAGGTTATTTTTCTGTTCCCATGGCGCAATCGAGTTTTGTTTTGACACTCACTCACAAGTGCCACAATATCTAGGGCCACTTGTGAGTGTGCACAAGACTTCTCGCACTGCTAACGAGCTCCTGCAAGACTTTGCGCTTACTCGCATGGCTTTTGGATGCCACGGCACCAATGTAGTGCCGATCCTGATTGCCAACGGAGCACTTGAGCAGCTTTTCTTCTCAAGATGTGGCTGAGTGACTTTTGGAAATGGTTTTCTTCTCCAACTGGCTGTTGGAGTTGTTTTTGTTGTGCAAGAAGGCTATTTTTTAATACTTTTATTCCAACAGAGATTAAGTGTCCCCAGAGACTCCAATTTATTATTCCAGTCTAGTAGGCCCCTCCCAGTTCTTTGTCTATCTCCTGGTCACTTTTCATTTGGTTTAGAAGTTGGAAGGATCAATCTCCTTGTTTGCTGCAGATTTACCATTGGATTTAAGGACTATTTGTTTGAGATTTCACAAGCAAGTTAAAACACTGTTGTATAAGGATTGTGTTTGTTTGATTGAGGGCATACACCAAGATTTATTTATTCTTTTATTCGATTTTTTTTAATTTATTGTGGTGGGTGCCATTCAGTAAGGGCCTAGTTTTTTAATGTAATTTTTCTTGTTCTGTAAAGGTAAAATGTTGCACTGTTTTGTAGATTTTCTCTATGTTTTTGTAAGAAATTTGCAATATACATTTAATTCACCATGTGACCTAGTCTGCCATGGGTCTTCCAGCCAGTAGGCCAAGTCCTAGTCATGGGTGCATGAAACAACTATTTCTGTGGTGCCTGCTGAATTGAAACATTATTTAGGTCATGAATGTCATTGGATTAAATCCAAAAATCTGTTTGTATTTCATGTTGTCTTTCTGCAAGCAGTGTATAGGTGGGGTAATATAATATATTTGATGCCTTTGGAGGATGTACGTTTAATTTTGATTATTTTTTATTTTTTTAATTGTCAATAATATTTTCTTATATTGTCTCGGTCAGTCAATCGTGTTACAGCAAACAAATGATGGACGGAATGCTAACAATGCAAACATTATCCCCCATTCAAAAGATCTGGGTTAAAATAATCATTCTTTTGCCCACTATGCCACCCCAGTTTGGACCCGGCCATATGTAAATCAGTCTTGACCCTGTTCCCCATGGGAACAGTCCATACCGAACTGCCAGGCCAGGTCCTCCCTGGACCAGAAACAAGCATCCTGGGACTAGTTTCAGGGTATGTCACCCTTCTTCAGCCAGGCTAGCTTGAATCCAGTGGCACAGTAAGCAAGGGACCCACGTCTGGGCATACCCATCCCACTTAGGGTGAATAGTGTTACAGCAAACAAATGATGGATGGAATGCTGACAATGCAAATATTCTCCCCAGTCAAAAGATCTGGGTTAAATCCATCGTTCTTTTGCCCCCTATGCCACTCCAGTTTGGACCCAGACATATGCAAATCAGTCTTGACCCTGTGCCCCATGGGAAAAGTCCAGACTGAACTGCCTGGCCAGGTCCTCCCTGGACCAGAAACAAGCATCATGGGAGTGGTTTAAGGGTAGGTCACCCTTCTTCAGCCAGGCTAGCTTGAATCCAGTGGCACAGCCCTCTAATATCACCGATCGCAACAATGTTCAGAAACCCAAAGGATGGTGCCAGACTGCTATTGCTGAAAGATCCTGGTGCAGCCATTTACTCAACTACAGCGGAGATCCCAGGCCTTATGACTCCTCTAGCTCCTCAGTCACTTTCTTTGCCTTGGAATGGAAAAAACAAGCCTCAAAAGGTAGCGGGACAAAACTCAGTCCGTACCATCAAACAGTGGCTTCTACGAAAACCAAGCCTGGAAGAGGAAAAGATCGTTCTGTCAGTATCAGAAAGGGAGGAGTTGATGAACGGTATCAGCAAAGGAATGGCACTTAAAGAGGATTTAAGCCTGAGCTCTGACATAGCACAGGCATACAGGAACTAATAACGAGGGCACTATATACAATATCACTGAATTCAACACAGAACTAACTAACCCCACGGTCCGCCTAAATCAGACAGTAGGCTTAACAATCTCCGACCAAAGGGCGCTAAGTCTCAGTGAAAAATCCTACTCGCCAACAACAATACTCAAAACACTCAAAGGGGAAATGTCATCGTCCACCCCAAAGCCTGTAACAAACAACGCTAGTTCAACAAGGCTTCACATAGCCGCTCAGGTGCACCAGCCGGACCAAGACGATCAAGAAGGTATTGACAACGTCCGTCAAATTGTACGAATGTCACCACCAAACAAAGACATCATGCAAATAACTGTTTCTGAAATGCTTGCCCAAGCGGGCGGAAAGCATTATGCTAATTCCCAAAATAATACAACGCCACAGGAAACCGCCCTGGGAAAGCAAAGCTATCAAAGGTATACCAACAATAGCTTCAGCAGAGAGATTGACGATAACATCCATCAGCTTAACCAAGATCAAGATTCAAAGGAGACCAAAAATTTAAAATCACAGTTGCAACAAGGAGAAACAGCCAGTAACCATAGTTTTTTTTCGGAGACATCTAAATCTTTATTGAATACACTACAGACAACAATAACTGCGTTTAACATGCAAAACGATAAGATGTATATTCAAATAGATCTGATGAACATTATAGCAACACAAATAGCAGGGATCAATACTAAATTGGAGAGTATGAACAATCTTATTTCCAGAACCCAGGCAAAATACTCCGTCCAGTGCGCATGTAGCCCAATAATAGACAAACTATGCTTGTTGCCAACACTCCTAGATCAGATAATTCAATTCAATAAATCCTCCTTGGGCGTGAAGGGCATAACAAAAGAAACGGAATTGACAAAGATAAAAATAGAAAATGATCAAGGTCTTTCAAAACCCAGAGCACCACAACGACATAAAAGCAGATAAACAGACAGACAATCAGGTCAGGTCAAGCAACAAAAATCGAAAATTATCACGCAAACAAAGAAAACGCAACAGGAAAGCACAGAATAAACTGTCTCTGCCTTTAGAGCAGCATACAACAAAGATCTATCCAATGTTTCGCTTACCAGAGACTGGTTACATAACAACAGCCTCGGTTCGTTCAACAGATGATCTCACCGATGGTGTTATTTGCTTAGATCTGGCAGCAATTGAAAAACAAGCAGAAGGAAAGGGTGATAATAAACAAGGCCCAAATAAAGAGGTGACCCGAGCTTGCTTAGATCCGGCAGCAACTAAAAAGCAAGTAGAAGGAATGGGAGATAATAAACAAGGCCTAAATAAAGAGGTGACCTGAGTTGGAGACTTTATTGGAACCCAACAAACAACAAAGAACAAGAGTTCAAAAAACAAAAAAAAGGGAAAGGAATGGAAACCATAATTGAAGACGCGAGAAGTCACGGCAAACAATGAGCTTCGATTAGTAACCTGATAGCTCAAAATTGCCCTGAAGAAAAATGCAGTGGAAACAGCGTTGCAAACAATCAAGGACAGCACAAATCAGAATCGGTCCATGACACCAATAGAGATCGTGTAGATGGACAAAGAGAAACATGGACACTCCCTGATAACCAAGAAACTCCAAACATGGGGAACGAAAAATACGGTGACAGCACGAAAGCTGCCCAGAAAACGGACATCCCAAAGTTCCAAATGCTTAGCCTAGGGGGAACCAACGGATTGGTGGAAAACCATAAGAGACCACAACTGAAACAAGAAGCCGATTCTATCTTAAGGTGTACGGCACAGGAAGCAGGAACTATCTCGAGCGTTGGACGCTGGATGGACGACCCTCTGGTCGACCGATCTGCGATGGATCTTAAATCCCACCGGATCAACATAAAAGTTGAAATTACAGGTGACTTAAAGCAAATTACATTCGGAAACAAGGATGAACACCCAACGCCCCTGGCAGGCCATTGCAATGCACCAACAGAACGGCAATTATTGCTAATCCCAGAATACGATTCAAAAGGGCCCCATGATATATTGAATAGAGGGAACATCTTGCAGTTAACATCAAACATTCCGGCATTAAAATACTTAACATCAGTGAATCTACTGGCAGTAGAATTCATACAAATGGAACACCAAAAGAGCAAGGAGCAAACACTGACCACCTAGCTGACTTAAGAAGATGCGCAGCACATCATGGATGCTAAGGTGCAATTTGAAGCTTGGGGAATTAAATTGCTAAAACCAACGACCCCCCGTTATCCCGGCCCCCTATACAATACTCTCAACCGTAGCAAAGGAAAAGCTCAAAGGCTAAATGATAACACACCTAATATTCAAACATTACTCAAAGGGGCAATTGGCGGCAACCTCTCTACAACACAGAAAGAGGGGCCACAAAATGACCGGGCAAACGGATTGGATAGGACTAAGGACAACTGGGGATGGTTGCCAGGAGTACTAATTTCGAAAACAAGCCTCTGACCAACGGAAAATAAATTACCAACTCAAGACACAAGTAACATACAGGTGCTCTCGTGGAACATCGCGGGGGCCAAAAAATGGTTGGAGAACGGAGAACTCCCCAAAAAATGGGAAAACTACTATATAATAGCCTTGCAGGAAACCTGGGCTCTAGAAGCTCTCCCACTGGCCAATTACATCCATTATATAGTTCCAGCAACCAAAACCAAAACCTTTGGTCGACCAAAAGGGGGCTTGGCAGTCTATATCTCTTCAGAGTTAAAGATTGAAAGTGAACAAATGGATTCAGAAGGACCAAATATTCAATTGATCAAACTGACATTAGGGCCTGCTAATATATTAAAAATCGTCCTCTTGATAAATACATACACACATCCTTCGGCCAGGAAAAAATTGGCCCATAATAATAAACAACTAGTTGGAATTATTACTAACATCCGGAGACCTTTCCCTTGTGGGACTTGATACTCACAAGGGACTTTAATTCAAACCTAATTTATACCCCGGACGAGAACAAATCCACATCAGCAGACAACATATATTGGTCCATCCCACATCAATTCCAGCCATTGAGGCTAAAAGTGGACCGCATAGGACAAGGGTTTGTTAATGCTTTAGAGTTTCTTGGGCTAAGAGTACTGAACGGTAGAACTCCAGATGACTTCCCCCCTAAGTTTACATTCCATGGGGGGAAGACAAGGTCAAGATTGGACTACACAGCAATCTCAGTATCATTGATACCATCCCTATCGCACTTCTCGATAGAGTTCACAACTAGGAGTGACCATTCATATCAGCTGATACATTTTAGGTAAAAAATTACTAAACATCAGGTAAATACAATTATTGATGGCAACATACACACAGTGAACCTAAAACGTCTAAAATGGTCAAACGATACAATTGAAACATTTCAGTTAAAAATAAAAAACTTGTTAATTATTAGCAAAATTGGAGCCCAGGACAAAATACAAGCGTGGGAAAGCTTTACAGCTGAGCTAAATACATTAATGCCGTCAGGACAAACGCAGCCCAACGTCTGGGAAAAAACAACAATGTTAGGTCTGCGAACCCTGAAACGTAAACTCAAAAAATGCATAAGGATGCTAAAAAGAACAACTCCTGACACAGTAGAATGGGACAGTGTGAGACAGCTCAGGAAATGTTATAAAAAAGACCTCTGGGAAGAAAAAAGAAAGAGAAAGGACAAATTCTGGGCCGAACTACTCTGTAGCTCAAAGAAATCCAACTCAAAACAGTTTTGGACGATCATAAATAATCTGAATCGACCGGTTACAGTTTTATCCTCAAATATACAAGAATTTGAGTGGGTGGAATTTCTATCCAGGAGATTTTGGGAAGCTCCCTTGCCAGAACTAATCGTGGGAGACACCTATGATCAAGGGGCAGCTCATTTAAAGCCCACTGGGTTATTGGGAAGCCCCAGCCCAGTAGACGCTGCAACTCCAAATCCAATGGAGGAAAATGTCTCCCGGATCCCAGCCATAAGTTACTCGTCCCCTTCGATAGAAGGAGTTAGACGTATAATTAAGAAAGGCAGAAACGACAGTGCACAAGGCCCCAATGGAATTCCCCAAGCAATTTTCAAATACGATATTCCGTTTTGGGGCAAACACCTTTTCTACTTATATCAAGAAATAGAGAAACCAAACATCATACCAGTAAATTGGCAAGGTTCGATTTTGACACCTTTATTTAAAGGAGGAGACAGAGCAAACCCAGCGCACTACAGATTGATAGCCCTGCTGGACGTAGAGGCCAAATATTATGCCTCCCTGGTACTAGAAGAGCTTAAGGCATGGTCTGACGACCTTAAACTAATTCCGGAAAACCAGACGGGCTTTAGACAAGGCCTTGGTACGACGACGAACATTTTAGGTCTCTCGCTAATTACAAACAAGTGTAAGCAGAGGAAACTGCAACTTTACCTCTGCTTTATAGACCTAAAAGTTGCCTTTGACAGTGTTGATCTCCATCTCCTGTGGAAAAAGCTGTGAGCCTGGGGTATCCCTGAGACGCTTTTAAAAGGCATCCTGTTATTCTATTCAAACACCTGGCTAAGGATTAAGATAGGTGATGGGTCCAGACTCTGAAGGAAGCTGACAACCACCAGAGGCTTGAAACAAGGGTGTGTTCTGGCCCCCCATCTTTTTAATTTGTTTTTATCTGACCTCTCTCCAAGGCTGGACTGTACCAATTCACATCCACCAAAGCTTGGCGAACTGAGACTTACGCATCTTTCATACGCGGAGGACGTGGTCTTAATGAGCCAAACAAAGATCGGCCTGCAAAGATGCCTGAATGAAATGTCAGTCTACATCTCAGAAAACAAACTTGAAATAAACATTTCCAAAACAAAAACTATGGTGATTGGGGAAAAAAAACCAGTTAAGAAAACAGACAATCTGGCTTAACGGAATCCAACTCGAGGAGGTAAAAAAATACAAATACTTAGGCCTTTATATCGACAACTCAAGAAATCTTACCGAGCACAAAAAATATATGTCTCAGAGATTAAGCGCACTAACATTTGCGTTTAGCCTATTAGCTAAAAAGCTGAAGGGCCCCTCTTATAAACCTTTGCTCGCCGTAATGGAGGCAAAAATGTTGCCAACTCTAACATATTCCAGCGCGGCCTTCCATGGCGAGGATGGAGAGCTCCTAAACTAACAAATAGCTTCCATCTACAAAAAAGTATTCCAGATTCCAAGGTCAGCTTCCCCAGCTCAGGTTCGGCTGGAATTCGGTCTTACAAATGAAGTAGTTGGCAGAATGTACGCAACGGTGAAAACCTGGTACCGCTTCAAGCTAAATGCTGCTACCTCAAAAATTAACAAGGCCATCTGGTCCGAACTAAACCAAAACAAATCTTCTCCTTTTAATCAATACCTTTGTAAATCCCTTTCGGCCACATGTACGACGGAAATATGGAAAAAAAACTTGCCGTACCAATCGTTTAAACAAGTTGTAAATAAAGCTTCAAAAACTCATTCACTGCTACTGGACAAAAATATCCTAAGATCAAGGTCGCACGCCTGGATGGTGATAAACCACTATAAGTTCCTCGCACTGGCGGCTTATTTATGCGAAACTTATTCAATTAACATAAAAAAACAACTTATGGCACTGCGTTTTGGAACATTACCATCTCAGGCTGATCAGCCAGCTTGGCTGCACACAGGCCCTATATCGTGCTGGCTGTGCAATCATCACAAAGAAGACTTTATTCATATAATTTGTAAATGTAAAAAACTGCGGGTTGAACGTGCAATCCTTCTAAAGACAAGTTTCAACGAAAGAGGTATTAGATCCTGCAGAGCCGCAATAATGGCGTGCCTAAGCCCCTCAGACCCCCCATTGCATAGCAGACTGATTACATTTCTTAAAGCCTTTAAAAAGCATTGCTAAAAGGGTCGGAAACTGGGCAAATGATGTCTAACTTTCTGCATTGAACTTTTAAGAAACAAAATGATTTTATACTTAAATTTCTGTTTTAACTGCTCATTGTAATCTTGTGCTTTTGCTACTTGTTTTAAATTATAATGGTTTTAACTAACTAAATAATAAACATTACTTACTTACTTACAGTGGCACAGTGAGCAAGAGACCCACGTCTGGGCATACCCATCCCACTTAGGGTGAAAAGTGGTACAGCAAACAAATGATGGACGGAATGCTGACAATGCAAAAATTCTCCCCCAGTCAAAAGATCCTGGTTAAATCCATCGTTCGTTTACCCACTACGGTCAGTCCATCATCAATCCATCCATCCAGTCCATCCATCCATCTAGCATAGGCGCATAGCTACGCAAGAGCATTCTGTTCTTAGGAATATAATTCAAATTCCTCCTGGACACCCTGGCTGCTATGCCCTTTATCATCATTCATTTGTGTAATGATGATGATTATTATTCCATCCCCCCCTGGACCACATTGCCTGTCATAGGTGCACACTACACTAACCTCCATTTAAAAAACAATATTACTATTTCATTTACCCATTTAGTTTAGTGCCTTTAGAATATATGAACATAAAAGAAAGGGCTCTATCATTCTGTATATTGTGTGTTATTTTGATGGAGGATTTTGGTATGGTGGTGTGGTTTGATTTTAAAGTTAACAGAACAACTGCACTAATATTGCCTTTGTCTGTACCTGCTTGCTTCCTTTTAGGTGCACAAGAGAAAAGACGTAACCCGCAGTACTGCCAAACAGAAGGTCTGTGCAGTCACATGTCAGTTCTTCCATCACTTCTGCTTGTGCAGCTAGGTGCAACTACCAACTGAGAGCCTTAAGACGGCCCCAGAGAAAGATCTTTTCAAGAAAGTGGTCAGTGGTAAGAAGCAGCTTCTTACTAGTGGCATGTCGCTCCAAACATTTTTTGGATCCCCATGTTGTGAGCCTGCCATGCCGGCCTCTGTGGAACAAGCTGAGAACAGCACTCTTGTATCAACAGCACCACACCAACCTAAGCCCAGGACCATGTCTGTCAGTGAGGCAGCCACTGCAATCATGTCAACGCCAATGAGTAGTGATGTTGAATTGGATTTGTCCCTTTTGCAAAGTAGTACACAGTTGTTTCAGGAAATAGAGCAGGGTAGACAGCAGCTGCAGCCAGCAATACTGCATCTTCCTGATGTTGGAGCAGAACAGGAGGCTGATATTCCTTCCGAGCAAGAACCTACTGTTTTAGAATCATTGGCTCCCAGATCTCCATCAAGGAAAAGGAACGCTACTGTAGCGAGGACATGAGATTAACTGCGGACATTGCTAAGTTAGCATAAGTTAGTATGTGCTTGGCCACCATTTTGCCGCTTTTTGGATGCGTTCCTACATGGCTCCGTTCTCGTAAATATTCTACTTGCGCATTTTCACATGAGAACTGTCTTCCTTTCACACATCTAGCTGTACACTATGCTCCTCATCTGCAGAGCGTGTTCAAGGTCGAAAAACAATGTATGGTGTTCATTCACTTTGGTCTGTCCCACGCCCATAGACATAACAAAGAACACAGCTGCACTACTGAAACTTGGGTGCTTTTAATATGGCATTGCATACCAGAAAAGGCACTTGGAGAATGAAGAAGAGCTGTGCTTGTCCTGAGATGTAAGTCCTTGCATCTAAACTTGGAGGTAAGGGGTCCCCTGACAAATCCCAGAGGTCTTCTATAATTATCAGTCAGTCAAAAGCTTTTATTTCGGTAAAATACCATAAAAAGACATAAATAGTTAATTACAATAAAATTGATTAAAATATACAATGCATAGAGTACAATCCATCAGAAACAATATTTTTAAAATAAAATTACAAATTATAATAAACTAGCTCATAGCATGGGGAGGGTGGTGAGGCGCTGTAGTCCTGTTTCCACTATCATTATAATATGGTTTTCCCTTTTGTGCTACATGGATTTGTAATAATGCTGAATATATTCTTCTTATGCATTTTGCTGCTAGTATTGGCTTGTGTACTGCATTATAGAGCATGTTAGTTAAAATAAACATTTTAATCTATACCGTGTCTCTGTTTACTCATGTTGTGGATGAGTATGAGTGTGTTAACGAAAGAGTGTTCTTCTTCCAGCGAATCCTGAGAAGGTCAGAGTGACATGTTCTAGGATATCTAATTATTGGTAGCTTCGCTGTACTATGAAGAACGAATGAGACACTATAGCTAGTCGGATTGGGGTTCTGGGCACCAAGGTGGGTTTTCTGGTACAGCACTACACACCGAGGTCCTGGTTTCCTGAGCATAGTTCTGTGTATGTGCAGAATCCCTGCAACAGTATTACGCCACCATCTTCTCTTCTCCAAGCACCACTTTTGATGATGATGATAGGGACATGGAGTTGACCCCGGCAAAGTCCAGGAGACAACAGGAGAGGGAAAGAAAAAGAAAAGTTCCTGAAAGCCTTATACTTGTGTTTGGCGATGATGAGGAGTATGAAGACGATGAGGCAAACATTGTGAAAGGTGACTCAGAGGAGTCTGACATTGCTATTTGGCCTGCTCTGAGGGATGTGGCACAGGTACCATAGCCAGATCCCATGTTTGCAAAGCCCCAGCTGTGACCCGCACCAACTCCTACATCAGGAGAAGCAGTAAGGCAATTGATGACACACCCTTCCACCTTATTCCACCTAGTTCATTGGCAGTGGTGCAGTAAAAAAGTACTCCTCCCCATTCAAGGCTTTTTTACGATCAGCAAAGAGGGGGAGCACATTGGAGTATGCAGCATTTGCTAGCATGAAGTTTAATTGAGTTAAGCCTGTACACTTTATGGTACTGGAGACCAAACGATCCATCTGAAAAATCACCACATAGTCAAGTGTGAGGAGCAACTTAAAAACATTGCTGAACGTGGTCATGGTGGTGCAGAGAGCGGGGAAACATCAGCTGCATGTTCAGTCATGGAGGAAGGTGATGATGAGGGAGAAGAGGGTGGCATTGTTACACACAGCAGTACCACAGCAAAACAACCCACCTCAGTGACTTCAGAATGGCACAAGACTCTGAGTGAAATGGAGACACCACAGCATACAGTGACTGGCCCACCACAATGCACATTGAGTCTACTACCACCATCTACTTCTCGAAAGAAGCCTGTGTCAGTGGCCTGAGAAAAGAAGACATTCCAGGCTACTATTATGGGCCTATTTAGGCAGGAGGGCACCACAAGCCGAACCACTCTACTGCATATTTGTACAATAGAAAGCTGGCAAGAATATTAGTGCTGGACCTACTTCATTTTTCTTTTGTGGAAGGAGTGTGATTCTTACAATTTGTGGAAGCCATCTGCCTGAAATGGAAGGTACCAAGCTGGACCAATTTTGCCAGAGTTGTGGTTCTAGGCTTGCATCATGATGTGAAGTTGGACAAGCTTTGCAGCAAAGTGTTGTTCACCCCATCCACCTGATGACAGACATGTGGAGCAGTTGTCAGGCAACTGATTACATGTGCATCACATCACGCGGAATCTCTTTTGTGAGGGTAAAGCAAAAGATATCTCCAGGTCTTGACCCTGAAGAAGGTTTTAAGACATTTGGCGGCATGCAACTGTGGCCATGTTCGTGATAGAAAATCACATACTGCTGTAGACATCTTGGACGAATTTAAAAGCAAGGTGAATTGCTGCAACCCAGAGGTCTCATAAGGGGATTTGTTTCCAATGACAATGGCAGTAATATAATAAAAGCTATATCAGACGGAGGCTATTTCAGGGTACCATGTTTGGCCCATTGATCAACCTGGTGATGCAAACCTTCCTCAAAAAAGAAGACATTGTCAGCAACATACTGGCCACCTGTAGAAGAATCTGCTATCATTTCGGCCATTGTTTTAAAGCCTGGAAGGAGTAATTGCAGATTTTTCAGGGTAATCATAGAGCACCAGTTAAAGCCCTGATGCAGGTGCTGCCAACACTTTGGAACATGACCTATTACATGTTGCAACGTATGATTGAGCAGTACAAGCAGATCAATGCCCATGTCATTCAACGAGAAGGGGGTGTATTTGGGAAAGCCATGACCATGAATGGGGACAAATGGGGCCTAGTCAAATGCTTGACACAGATGCAGCTTTCTTTTGAGGTTTTCACACTGAAAGGTCGCAAGGAGGACGGTACGCTCTTCCAAGCTATCAACACTATTGTATCTGCTACAAGACTGGGTAAAGAAGGTGTTTGAAAGGTTCACCCTCGCAGGTGTGAATGAGAACACAGAAGCACATGCCTTGGTTTGGAGCTTAATCTTTTGCTTGGCTTGTATTGCAAAGCTGCAAAATGAAATAATCTCATCTAAAGAGTACATCTGTACCACACTACTTGATCCACAGTACAAAAAAGTCTGCCCACTTTCATTCAATTTTCAGCTGTGCTCAAGTCCAGTGCAGAGGCAATGGCTAAACATGTTGAGCAAATGGCAGCACCAATGATCATCCACAGGATGGTTCAGGAGTATCTAGATGATCCAAAAGAGGTCTATGTAGATCCAAATGCATTGATGTGCCAATGGCCAGAGCTCAGCAGGCTGGCAATAATGTATTTGGCGTGTCTTGTAGCCAGTGTCTCTGCTGAGCTTGTGTTCAGTGCAGCTGGTGTGGTTATTACTGTGAGAAGAACCAGCCTCTTGACTCAAAACATAGAGAGAATGACACCGTTCCTGAAACAGTACAGGGCGTGGATGATTGGTCAGAAATGTAATCAAGTGTGTTAGCTGATTAACGTCTGGGTGAACCACCTGAGTTTGAGGACAAAGTCTACTTCCCATACTAAGTATTCCAGTACCCCTATAGAACTTTTTAATAATTTCCCGTTGAACTTCTATCTTTGTAAAAAAAATGTAGCTAGTGGAACATAATTATTTTTGTGTCCGAAGTCTGCTGCCTCACCATTGTTTAGTCATACATACTGCCGGATTGCAATTGGACCATTGTGCATTGAAGAAGCCTCCACAATTCATGTTTCCTGCATGCCATTGGATAAAACTGCCTGCCCCCTCACCATCGCATGCCTATTGCCTATCCCTTTGCATCACTAAGCACTATCAGGACTGCCACAGAACATTGTTGATTTACAAGAGTGCCAGAGTCCCAAATTCCAATGTGTTGCTTGCATCAAAGATGAATACATAATACCTAATCTACCTGTGCTTGAATTGGAAGACATAGCTACCACTATTGCAATGGTGAGTGAGTGATTGTGTGAGTGATGATGATGAAAGATGATTCATATGGTCACAGAATGTGATGGCGGAAATTGAACTGTAATGTGGAAACTTGCCCGAGATGATTGATTTGCAATGTTTGGGGCCTGAGTGATGGGCAATCATTTATTTCCTTGAAGGTGATTGAACTTTAAAAGTTACTGAGCAGAAATTAATTAACCTGTATAGTATACTCCTATGATCCTTCTTTTTTTCATTTTCTATGATGGCTGACATAGACAAACATTTGATTTACGAGACTGCCAAATTCCAATCCATTGCTTAGATCAAAGGGGAAATAGTGCACCTACCACCGTGTTTGGATTGGAACGGGTTACCATTGCACCAATGAGTGATCTGTTTATTGAGTGACTGTGAGTGATGATTGATGTGTTGGCTGACAGTCAGTGAGGGTGTGTGTTGAACCATAATGCATAATGAAATGATTGATTTACAATGTTTGCGGCCTCAATGATGGGTGATAATTTTTTTCCTGGAGGTGATTGTCCCTTTTACACTTAGCCAACTTTAATTGTAGGGTCCTTATCTTTTTTCTGGGTCTTCAGAGACCATACAGTCACGTTAGTCAACAAATAAAAACTCATGCAAAATATTGCTATTCTGTTTCCCTACTTGTTCTTTAATAGCAGTGGACTACATGTCTATCTTGCTCGGGTCATTATGACTGGTCTGGGATGGAGTTACTCAGAGTCAGGAGGAGAAATGTGGAAGAACTCAGGGCAGGAGGTGCAGGACTACCTCACCAACAGCTAGAAGCAAGTAGTTATCAACTTCAGTTCAAAGGTAAACCAACATTCTGAGGCCTAGTATATGTGGAATTGAGAGAGGTGCATTTAATTGTAAAATGCTACTGTGTGTGTGTGTGTGTGTGTGCGTGTGTGTGCATGCATGTGTGTGGATGTGTGTGCATGTTAGACATGTGGCAAAAGTAAAACTCTGAGTCCCCCTCCTATATTTTTTGCTCTGACTTCTTGATAAACTCCTCAAGAAGCTTATCTTCCTACTTTCCTTCTACTTAAAATACAGTTTCTGTTTTACAATCAGCAGGCCTTCTGGTCTCCTGCGAAAAACAAGCTCAACACTCCCGCTTACATATCAGACCAGTCCAGACAGGCACCCAAGAGTATTGGACATTCCCGAATAGATGCACCCCCAAATTTTGCGTTGTTGTATCATTTTTCTTTTAACAATCATATTTGGACAGCTGGGAGGGGGAGTTCACTCCCAACCTAGAAGACAGAACATTTAGATATCTGACAACTTGGGCCTCGGGGGCAGAAGAACTGTTTGCAATGCATTTAACTGTACTCTGTTATATTCATTCCTTAGTTTCCTTCCATGAAGATTGATGACAAATGATGTGCGGGTTATTGTGCAGATGAATGTTTTCCCTGTGTAGTCTTTGTCAAATCCCTCCCCAAATCATCTTTCCCATCCATTTATCAAACCCCTATTCCTCTTTCCCGGGGCTATGTGTTTTATTGAGGTGTGGCTTAATATATACCATCAATAGATCACACACTTGGTAGGGACAGATGTAGTGAAAGCAACACCAACTTACTGCAGGATCTTCTAAGCAATAGCCCGCACTTGCTCAATTTAACCAACCATGCATAAAAAGGATCCATATTTTAGATTTATAACAAAGAACATCAGTCGTCAGCATCATCATTCAGGCCTTGTGTTGTGTAGCAGTAAACACCTAATCTAAGCTTGTCCACTCCACACTTTGACTCAATTTTTTATGAATCAAGGATTTTGATTTTGTAAGTTACTAGTAGCTCCCCATTAGCCAAATTACTACAATTGATACTTTTTGTTATTTTATCACTATCAGGAATTCTTTTTGTGTCATTCAGTAGTAGTCTTGTGTCATATTCTCTGTTAATCTCTGATGTAACCCAATAACTTCCGTTTAGATGCCTATGATTGATAAACCTTCCGATTAATCCTGCAGTTAGAGCTCACCTGGGTTGAAAAGGGACCTTGCTTGTGAAGTTGTGAAACCTTACCTGCCATTGCTTCATCTATATTAAGGTAAAACAACTATGGAGTGAAGTGAACTAGTTAATTTAGTAAGTAAGTAACTAACTGATACTATTTGTTTTCTAGGTTGTTGTAGGCAATATAGGTCATGGCAGCATCCCCTGTAATGGTCAAGATAGTTAGAGTGGTATAACTCTATAACTAAGCACTACACTTTCTCTTACAATCACATAAACAGGCTGCATAAAAAGCTGAAGGCAGCAGTACAAAGTAAAAGTAAAACAAACTAATTCAGGCATATATTTAAATAAAATAAAATAGTTACCTCTTTATTTTTTACAAAGAAAACACACAACATGCCCACCCATCTCCCCAACCAAAACTGACCCAAGTCCCAGTGTCCCAAAATTTAAAATGTCCAAAGAAAATCAAACCCGGACCTCAGTCCCTTCCCACCCTCTCCACCCAGCCCCAACAATTTAGTCCCTCTCACTGAAACATTTTTTTTATAAACGAGCAAGAAGAGGGCATTATGGATTTCAGTCCGAAGGTGGTGCAGGTTGTGCTCTATTGTGGTGAGCCGGCTCTCGGTAGTATCAAGCCACTGCAGGTTGCAGTGCAGTAGTTACCAGTTGTCAATGTGGAGGGGGTAGCAGCAGTTGATGATCTCAGCTGGTGGTGGTGCAGGTGATTGGATGGCCGGGAAGCTGAAGACTGAGGGGCACCAGCTGCACTGGGGCCCGGATGAGAGGTATTGATTTCCTCCTCCTCCTCTTCCAGGACAAACAGCAGACAGTATTCTTGCTAGAAACACTCCAGCCTCTGTCGCCGCTGATGGACCGCTATCTCCTGCCTGTTGGGTCCTGCTATGGGTGGACTAGCAAGTGCAGCTATATTGAGAAAAGCAAAAGGAAAAAAGACAAATTGTAAATGATGCTCTGTGCAAACAATTGTTTAAGATGTGTTGGTGGCACAATAGCAGTACATTGCTGGTCCCCTAAGGCCATTGAAATTTGATGTGATTATGATTAGGAGAGTGACAAGGACAATTTTGATTTACCCACTCATGCCTTGCTTAAAAAGCACTGAGTGTGTGGCAGAAAAGTATTAAGGCAGAATAACATCGTATTAAAACATACTATGGTTTTGTTTTCTTCTAAAGGCTTTTCAAGTAACTATATACAGACACTTTGATTGGAAAAATAAATTACCTCTCATTAATGAGTATGGCATTATGTACTATGGGAGTACAAGTTGTGTGTGTGTGGAGCCGTGAACATTGCGATCCAGCGTGTCGGGTATTTTGCTACTGTCTTCAGCTGGGGCAGCTGTAGTTGACAAATATCTATTTTTAATTCCAATGACCCTGCTATTCTCAAAAATGCATTTCTCTTTCTACCCTGTTATGTTTTATGTTTATACAACTTCTTTCACATCACTTATGAAATGCAGATATTTATCCTGTCTGCAATAAGTAGGCCTACGGGAAAGGATGGACAGTACTACAGGAAAGGAAATGGCTATATAGATTGTATTTGTACATTCATCACAGTGTATCCCATATGCCAAGCTTGACATCAAATCATGTGCTTCTTACTCCCACTTTACTCACTGGTCTCATCCATCACCACATAATATTTCAAACAAATTCACTCGCTGGGCAGTAAGCAAAGAAAGGAAACTTGACTTACTCTACTTCAGGGAAGGGTAGAGGGATTTGACGGGTAGGGTAGAGCTTTTTTGACATAGAATAGAGGGGCCACGACATTGATTATCTATTCCTCATCTTTGGCTTATTCACTCACTATACTAGTTGACACAAGTCAAAAGGAAAAAATCTGAACAGGTGCAAAATAAATCTGTAATAGAAAACCATGAAATATATTCTGCAATCACTTCCCATGGTTATACGATCAAATGTAGCAAATTCTGGGACAGAAGAACCTTGGAAAAAATAAAGGAGTGAAGTACTAAGAGGTGACTGAGTGGGCATAAGGGAAAAAATGCATTGTAAATACTGCATTAACTGAAGCTGACACACATTGCACAGCCACATGCAGAATGAAACCATACTCCATTTCAATCATAGTTAGAAAAATGCCATGGACGGGGGGCGATGAATGATGGGTGGGATACATCTAGCTCACTTAACAAAATACAGCAAGTCAAGGGAATAGAACAAAAATTTAAAAAAATGCCTCCCACTTTGAACTATATCTTTGATAAATCTACATAAACATCCTTTTGCCCATCCATCCCTTTACCCACCCATGCACATTTTCACTCATATACCATTTTCCTTTTCACTCAAGCCATCAACGCTCATTATATGAGGTTTAGTGAGTTACATAATAGAAGCGGCCAAAATAGTAACTCAACCACTGCTGCATCTGGTAAAGATGGGGGTTCATGGTCATGTGTTGAGGCTACCCTGGTTCTACTAGGTAGTGAGTATAATAGTAATTGCAAGAAATTATTTGATTTATCGGTGCCTAACCCTTCTGCCGCTTCTCCCCCTCCAACTTACTCTCCTCTTGCAGTGGCAGTGGAGTCGGCAATACTTGTGTTCTGTTAGGCTAGATTAAAACATTATACATATTTTAGATACCCGATAAGCCACCCTAAATACATATGCAATACATCACTAAAGTTCAGTTAGCACTGAAGTATCTTCTAATAAAAATATCACTCTGGACATTTGATTGGTTCACAAAGTTAGACAAGCCAGGTGTAGAACCATGGTCAATGAAATACATATGGTTTTGGATGGCACAAGCAATGTGAGTGTGACCTCATACGTTTTCCAGACATGGTCCACTGTCATGGGAATATGCTGGTATACTGTATAAATGAAGAAGAAGACAGCAGCACACAGCATTGGGAGGGGGCTGGTCCATGATGACCATGGCCACTCTCTCATGAACTTAACTGTTAGAGCAAGAGTGGGAAAAAAAGCCTTCTCAGCAAACATACAGGGTGAATATTATTTATAATACTACCTTACTTGGGCCTGCAACTTCACGTAAGACCGTAGAGTACCAAAATGTGTTATTCTTAGTCTTACTCTTACAGTACCACAAGTTATATAGGAGAGAGGGAAAGATTACCAAAAAAGCTGAAGATGAATGAACTAGAGACTAGAGTAGAGTCCAGAAAATGTCAGCTACCAAAAAAGAAAGCCATGTAATATAAGTAAAAAAAGATAATTCAGGGATAGCAGGAAAGAAACAAAAATCGAATCCAGTGTGCTTTGCAGGAATGGGATCATAATCGTGTCCCATGTCAGAAAAACTTTATTTCTCACCAGCAACACCAGCCAACAGGCAGCAACTCCCATCCTGGAACCTGGCACCAACATTCCAATGCCCCAAGATGCTACCCTAGGCCCACAAGAATCATAAAACCCAACATAAGGATAATATTAGCAATAAATACTAGGATTTTTTGGGGTTATCAGAGCCCTCAGCAGTAACGCTGGTGGTCGACGCCTCCTGCTGACCAGTTTCTGCTAGACCTTCAGTGCCTCCCTTCTTGCCCATTGGTGTTAATGTAATAAATGGAAAATATAAAAAACAGATTAGTAATTCAGTTAATCTCCATAAAATTATTATGACAGCAAATGCAGTCACATAATTCTACTTTTCTAAAACAGGTCACCTATAGAACTTGTTTCGACTCAAGTCTATTGACCACATATCATTGAATTTCCAATACTAATCCTAAAGTCCCTATTGCAAATTTCCTTTACAAAAACTACATTTAGATCTAATGCATTGTAGTGAATGATCTTTGATTCTATTCTCATTTCTCAACCCCCTTGACGGACCAACTCAGTCTCCCTTTTTTGCAATGCATAGACACATACTACACATCACTGTGAATTAGTTTGGACCTGTACTATGGGAGTACAAGTTGTGCGTGTGTACATGCTACATAAACAAAGTCACAGAGAGAACTCGCTACTCACTTATATCACTGATTCACTATAGTGACAGGAGGACAGCCTGCAATGGCTTCTTAATTAATCAGCCAAAGTGAGTGCCAATGATATATATTGTGTACTGTTTTCCTAGCCTTGAATAGAATGTTCGGATTACATGTTGAGAAAAGGCTAACCAAAACAACTTATACAATATATTACAAGTATAATATGCAATTAAAGTGTGTAAAATGTCTGTTGAAAAGCCATGTTGAAAACAATGCAGCTAAAACATGTAAAATGTGGACTATAAAGTGAAGCTAAAATAGTGAACTAATGTGGGTCAGAGAAGACATTACTACATATTCAAGCATGCTGGGAATGACTGACAAATACTTTGGGTGTACAAATCCTGTAGCAAGACAACTTGCACAGTGATAGGGTGGACATTATGAGGAATCCTTGTTGTGTGGTGGTTCAAATGCAAAATGTGTGGCATCATGTGCTACAACAAATGTTGCGGGCCAAATCATGTTATTTTCCCTTCACATTGGCTAAATCCTCATTGTGTACTTTGAGCATTGTGAAGAACCAGAACCTTTTGGACCTGGCGGCGCAGGGTACGCCCTCTGTCTCCGGAGTTCACCTGCTTTGCTACACAGAGACACGGGACACTCTGTCGGCGTTAGAAGATTGGATTTATTTAGCTGCAGCTAGTACAGTTGTCCTAGAAGTACACAAAGTAGGTTCTCAGGAGACTGCCACTTCACTCTGTGGCGCATCAGATTAAATACTATACAATACATAATTATTAACAAGACACACGCCCCAAGCATAGAAGAAGAGAGCCAATAGGGTAAGTGGAAAAACAAAGCGGAACCAGTAAGAAAGGTTTGAAAATAGAAATATCAGACCTCTACTCCAACTGTGTTTGTCATCCCACCCCCGAACTAATTCATTAACAGATTATAACTAACTTGCAGGTGGTGAGATACGTTTGTGTGTATTGGAGGACAGTCGTGACACAAGAGAATGCTAGCAGGAGACAGTGAAGGCCAGTGGATAAGATATGATCAGGAAAGAATAGTGCGAGCCTACAGATAGTTGAAACAAGGATTAGGAAAGCCAGACAAGGATTAGTGTCCAAACTAGGCCTGAGCGAAAAATTCGTTCCGTTCGCGGAAATTGCGATAATTTGACATTTTCGCGTTCCGCGGAGAGCGCGAAAATGTCAAAATTTCCGGTTTCCGCAGCTTGGCGATAATTTGTTTCTTGCTCGCGCTGTAAAATAATACATTCTCGCGCGCGCACGATCGCCTTACCTGAATCCCTGCGTTCGCCGACAAGTTTTCTTGATCCGGTCGCGTTCTCCATGAGATGTTGTATTGTGTTTAGCCATTTGCGCAGTGACGTCATGCGTCGCGCGATCACGTCTTTCTTCTCGCGATCATGCACCGCGAGACAACTCAAAACAAGATGGCCGCGCCCGCAAGCAACCACATGGGTAAGTTGGCGACCCGCAACCATGCAGAAAATCTCGCGAACATGCGGGAAAAAAACTTCCGCATCTTCGCGATATTTCCGCTTGTTTGCGATAATTTTAAACATTTTCACGATAATTTGCGAAAGTTAATTTCGCAAATTCCGCCCACCCCTAGTCCAAACACCAGCTTCACAAATAAAGGCAGAGAACGTATTTCGACACCAAGCTACGTAAAAGCAGAATAGACTTCGTTCGCCGTGCTGCCTGAGTGATGGCAACACAAAATGGCGGCGGGTCACAAAATGGCGGGTCGATTCGATCGTGATCGAAAATCGAAGTTCCTCAGACCCTCCTTTTGCCAGAACTCAGGCAAGATAGACTCACGTTAATCTGAGTCCACGTCAATAGCCATGAGATCATCGAGCTGTTGCTGTAACATCATCCTTATGTTTTCTGTTACTTGAGGTTTGGGTTTTGGGATGCACATAGTAGCACAAAGATCACAGATAGCGGGACCACAGTGCATACAAAGGCAACAAGAAAATACAATGGTCAAGATTATTCCAAGGAATGTCAATGCTTTCCAACCCCATTTGGACAGTAGTCCCCAAAACCATTCCGTTAAAGACCAATCTCTTTCGTCCTGATGAATAGACTCGGAGATTATGTGCAACTTGGAGATAGCTTGGTATACTGTCGGAGCGTAATTAGGAATGAAAATACAGCAGCTTGACCCGATCAATTTACATACTCCACCACGATCGGCAAGAATAAAGTCTAAGGCAACACGATTTTGCACGGTCATAAGACGATCCGCCTGTAGTTCCGCCATGATATTACTTAAGGCTCCTACAGTGATGTCTATTGTAGTCTCTACGACACGGACCAGCTGCCTTATATTTCTGCTGTTGGCCATTGGACCCCAGAAGGGAAGAAAACCTTTAAGGAAATCTCCTCCTTCTTGTCCTGCGGTGTCTTTTGAGTCAATGATTCCGCGGCTGAGACGGGTTCGGTGATAATTGGCAGGAGCAATGTAAGTAGGAGGAAGAAGGAAAGCTATGTAGCAAGTACTAGAGAAACCCGTTGGTAACCAAGTATAAGCTCTATCATAGCAAATGAAATAGGTGCCTTGAGACGGCACTAGAGGAGGCGAGTTTTGAGAGGAATAAATGTACGTGTAGGAGCAGTTACTCTTTAGTGCAGTATCAGAAGAGCGATCGTTTATTTTTAAACAGAAGTTACCTTGATGCGGTATAGTCCAGATTGGTGAGGATTTCTCCTTTCCCACTTTATTATTAAGACTCGACATATATTGGGTGACGTTCCAATTGGTGTATGCTTTCCTTTCGTCTATGGAAATTTTGCTGTTCTCCATGATTTTAGCCATAACTACCATACCCTTAATCAAGGAACTATGACTAAAATCCGGATAATTAATTTGTGAAGCAATGGACCGTCTAAATTTGCTTTGATATGCATTGGAGAAAATGACAAAGAATGCCCAAGCAGAACCCTCATAAGAAAAAGGAAGAACTAGATATGGTATTCCTTTCTCGGTGGTATGTGGCATAAGACCACATACCCAACAATCAGTTGTGTTAACCACTAATTGATGCTGGTGTAATAGTTGGACAAAGGAATTGTTGTAGTACTCGGTTCTTCTGACAAGTTCATGTGAAGGAAAAGTATGAAAGAGGTGTGGAGAGATAGTAGAAGAAGGCAAAGAGGAAGAAGGGGAGGTATTTCTTGCCTGCAACACATAAATTATCCAACCAATAATCGCCAAAGCAATACATAATGATATAAAAACACATAAAGTTATACTATGACGACTGTACATTATTTTACATGATGCTTTCTTCATTTCATTTTTTCTCTCTTTATTACTTGGTGTAGTTTCCATTTTCACTAGTGGATGCTCACGGCAATCTTCCTCAATCACTGAAGTCACGATGCTCTACCGTCCTATGACACTGAGGATCCTGCAGACCTATTGTCACTACTCAGGTCATGACCTAGACTCCTACCGTGACCCTGCAACTGAAACAGAACACTACACAAGGGAGAAGAAAGTCTTAATTGTTCTTTTGTCTGAGCCTGAGGTTGTAACGCTCCTTCCCTAGAACACTCTGATCTCGATACAATGTTCTCGGTTCAGTCGTATTCAAGCGACGATGCGATGGGATTGCTTCTTGTAAAATGTCGTCGTCCTCTTTTTCAGACAATGTCCCATTCAGGTGTGCATCGCTAAAGGGTACAAATCGTGGAACTGTTTCGCCTTCACAGTCACCAACCCCTCTACGAACCCACTGATCAAAAGGCAAAGGCAAAGGTACTTTCTTGCAATGCACACCGTGAATCCAATTTTTCTTTCCTTCAACTTTAACTGCTGTCCTTGTTGTTAGTAGGACCATTCGGGGCTCCCGCCATCTGGGTTCCAAATTCTTTTTCTTGTGAAAGTTTCGGGTGCAGACCCAGTCACCTGGTCGGATGGATTGACCTGGGTCTGTGGAAGCCTCCGGCAAAGCACTCTGAACCTGTCGATGAAGGACATGCAATTTAGTTGTAAGGTCATGCAGATAGTCAATCAACATTGGATAGGGCAAGTCTGAGAACTTTTTAGGACGAGGTATTCCCCATATGTTGGCCGGACGGCCAAACACCACTTCGTAAGAGCTAAGTCCCAGACGAGAGTGTACTGCAGTTCTGGTGGATAGCAGAGCTAACGGCACAGCATCAGGCCAATTAAGTCCTGTACTTGCTTGAACCTTCGCTAATTTCAACTTCAAGGTTCCATTGTAACATTCTACTAATCCCGCTGACTGTGGAGGATTTGCCGCGTGGAACTTTTGCTTGATTCCAAGACCTGCACAAACTTTCTGCATGACTTGGCCAACAAATTCGCTCCCATTGTCACTCCAGACAATGCGCGGCAAACCAAACCTGGGAAATAACTCTTTTAGAAGGATTTTAGCTGTGGATAAAGCTGTGTTATCTTTCAAAGGGTATGCTTCTATCTACCTCGAAAAGGCACATACTACCACCAGAACATATTTGAGGTTGTTGCATCGATCCATGTGAATGTAATCGATTTGCAACACTTCAAATGGATATGTCGGAGGAGCAAAGTGACCTGCTGGAGTGGGGGTTCCCTTTCCTGGATTGTACATCAGACAAACAATACAATGCTTTACTACGTTGTCTGCACATTATGGGATGTTCTCGTTTTGCCATACTGGGGCCAAAAGTTTATAAATGCCTTATGCGCTTAAGTGAGCTGGACCATGAGCCATAGTAACCACTAAGAGTACATAAGCATCCGGTAACAACCAACGTTGATGTTCGGATAATTCTACCCAACAACCCGTTTCATCTAACATTCCCGTACTTTCTCTCCACTTGCTCAACTCTCTTTCTGAAGCCTCTTTCTGAATCGCTTTCACGCTTTCCACTGTATTCTCACACATTCCTCTCTCTCTGACCCAACTCGCAGGACCTGCCATATACATTCGACTCGTTGAATCTCTCGCTGTTTTCTTTGCTATTTCATCAGCAAATGCATTTCCCCGTCCAACATCATCCGTAATCACTGCATTTCACTATCGCTATTTGGATGGTTAAAGCAAGTGACTCAAGGAGATCAGTCACTAACTGACCATGCTGTATTTTAGTGCCATGGGAAGTTAGGAAACCCCTCTCCCTCCAGAGACGCCCAAAATTGAATGCGACACCAAAGGCATACTGACTGTCAGTGTACACGTTCACTCTTTTCCCTTTTGATATTACACAAGCTCTCGTCAGTGCTATCAACTCTGCTGCTTGCGCTGAATTGTGTCTAATGCGTGCAGTTTCCACAATCGTATGTAAGGTAGTTACAGCATAAGCTGAAACTGTATCTCCATTAGGCATCTTAAAACAAGAACCATCTACCCATAGAGTCCCATCCGGATTCTCTAATGGTGTGTCTCTCAGGTCGATTCTTCCTTTTGTCTCTTCCTCAGTACGGAAGAAACAATCATGCTGATCCTTAACACTCTCCTCATTTGGAAGGGGCAACAAAGTAGCTGGATTCAGAGTATTACATCGTTTGATGTGTACGTGACTAGCCAAAAGCGTCAGCTCGTAACCAGTTAAACGTGCACTCGTGAGATGCTGTGTTTCGTTCTGTTTAGCAAAGTATCCACTGCATGTGGCACCATGACACTGAGAGTGTTATCTAACACCATTCCAGCAGACTGTCGGATAGAAATGGCTGCGGCTGCTGTGGCTTTGAGACAACTGGGCAATGCTTTAGCTACAGGATCTAATGTGGCTGAAAAATAAGCACATGGCCGCTGTCTATCTCCAAATTGCTGTGTCAAGACTGACAACGCACAACCTTCTCTCTCGTGAACATACAGCGTAAAAGGCTTAGTGTAATCTGGGGTACCCAGTACAGGCGCAGAACACAGAGCAGTGCGTAAATCAGTGAAACTCCTTTGGCATTCATCAGTCCAAGGAAGGGGCTGAGGCGTATCTTTTAAAGTGAGTGCCAACATAGGTTTGGCAATCAAAGAGAAGTTAGGGATCCACTGTCTACAATAAGAAGTGATACCCAGAAAGGCACGTACTTCCCTTTGTGTGGATGGTACAGACATTTGTGCAATCGCCTGAATTCGTTCTGGTGTCAATCGTCGTCCCTCCTTTGATAAGAGATGACCCAAGTAGGTAACCTCTCAACAAACATATTGCAGTTTGGAAGGTGAAACCTTGTGATTCAGCTTAAACAAGTGACGTAACAGTGCAACAGTGACATCTTTGCAGATATCTTCTGAATCAGCGGCGACTAACAAGTCGTTCGTGTATTGGATAAGAGCAGCACCAGACGGCAAGTGAAAAGTATCCAGATGACATTTCAAAGCTTGGCTGTAAATTGAGGGACTTTCACAATAGCCTTGGGGTGCGCGCTTAAATCGGAAGCTTCGGCCTCCAAGAGAGAAACCAAAAATGTCCCTACTCTCCTCTGCAATGGGAATACTGAAGAAGGCATTCTTTAGATCAATAACAGAAAACCAAGTCGCTGTGGAAGGTATCATAGTCAACAAGGCAGTGATATCTGGAACAACAGGAAATTGTGGAATCACAATTTTGTTTACTTCTCGCAGATCAATCACAAACCGGTACACAGGAGGCTGAGAAGGATCAGAACGTTTAAGAACAGGAAGAATAGGACTATTGCATGTGTTACCTCTCGTTTCTTCAACCACACCCTTCCGAATTAAGTCATGAATAATTTCCAAAAGCGCTTTTTCACCTTCAGCAGAGATTCTATACGTGGTAATTCAACATTGGGCTTGAGAGTGACAACATAAGGCGGTATCTCAAGACAACCCACATCGTTCGTACCCGTGGCCCAAAGTGCTGTTGGAAGAGAAAGCAACTGATACATTGGGGAGATCAACTTCTGACCTAGAGTAAGATGTACGCCTGAAGGAGAACAATATATTGTAGCATGCATTCTTTTCAATAGGTCTAGACCCAACAGATTCTCACAGATTCTCACAGATTCTCACCACAACCATTCGTCAACAGAAGTGGAGCTTCCAAATCATAAGGACCAACTGAAATAGGCAAAGGACAAAAAACCGGATTGCGAACAGGGGCGCCAGAGAATCCTACAGAAACATTCGTTAAGCCAGACAAAGGTGCCCCAGGGAGTTTAGAATGAATAATAGAACTTCTCATTGCTCCAGTATCTAGAAGAAATGGCTCTGATACACCCATTGTAGTGACGTTGACATAAGGACCATTTTGATCTACTGGGATTGGCACAACTCCCTTACTTTGTCCATGGCTGTCCTAGTTAGCATGAAGACTCTCATTCTCGCCTTCAACATAATGGTCTTCATTATAATACTGAGTAGATCTCACGTTCTGCTGATCAAAGTAGTTCATGGAATTGAGAGAAGGAAGGGCACGTTGTTCTTGAGCAAACATACCTCGACCTCTACCTCTGTTTGCTGACTGGAGGCCAGCACGACCTCGTGGAGCAGATAACGCTCCATTGCGCTGCAATAAAACCGGACAACTACTCTTAAAATGACCTTCCTCTCTACAATAGGCACATTGATTAGGACCTAACAAAGGTCGCGGAATGTATGGCTCAGGTTTCTGATACAATCTCTGAAACTGCGGTGGCTGCTGAGCCTGAGGCTGAACATAACGTGGAGGATAGGCTTGCTGCAAGAGAACCTTCGTTTTTAAATCTTTCATCTTTTTCTCTTGCTTTTCTTTTTCTTCTTTATCCCTATTCTCGTAATATTGTGCAGTAGCCAATATCTGGGCAGAAGAAGAAACAGCCCAAGAACTTTCTGAATCTTTTAATTTGTGTGACAGCTCGGGAAGCAAATTGAATACAAATGTATTCACAAATAATCGCTGTCCACCCTCGGTAGCCATGTCCTGACCACTGTGGGCGATAAATGTCTTCTCGAAACGAGTAAAGAAATCAGAGACACTTTCATCTTTCTTTTGTTTGCATGCTGCTAGCTTATCCCAATTCACTCTTAATGCAGGCATCATAGTTTTCATTAACGTAATGATTCTACCAGGAAGTTCCGAGATCAAAGCGTCAGGCTTTGCGCCACCCACTTGGTCTCTATCTGTATTAGTTATAACATCCCAAGTAGCACCTAGTTCCTGTGCGTGATTCTCTCTACGAATCTTAGCCCATATTGTCTGTGGGACTACATTACCCATCAGCATATCAATATCTGCTAGATTCATAATACAAGCATCAATTGTCTGCGATAATTCTTTGTAATAACCTGCAGGGTTCTTACGAGGATCTGGTAGAGTCTGCTTAAGAGCCAAAACTTCAGACCTCTTCCATGGCACATGTACCCATATACGTTGAAAATGAGCAGGAATAGCTGGATTAGCACCTACAGCCGCAACTGCCTCCTTCCATACTGGAGGAACCTCCCTCATAGGATAATTTTTCGACGTCAGTTTAACCGACGGATCGGAATCAAGAAAAATCTGAGAAAAGAATAAGGATCTATAAGAGATAAGTGTCCTTACAGCTTCCTCGACTTTGGAACCTACAATAAGTCCTTTTTCAAAATCGGCTTGAACATCTAACAAATCTTGTGAGATCGGACTCGAACTCACATCTTCCCATTCTTTAATGAGAATGTCGCACATTACATTAAAAACATACCTTTGCGTAGGCGCATTCCATTGCAAAAAGGTAGGCATAATATCAGACACACTATATTGTGGACCCTTCTTGATCCATCTTCTTGCAAGAGAATCTAGCTTCTCTCGTTCCTCAAAATCTGGGAACTGACTATGAGATTGTCTTCGAGCAAAAGCCGGAGACACATTAAAAGCTCCAAAGAAAGGAGATAGAATACTAATGACAGAATCTGTGAGACGCTTACGCACAGACGGTGAATTAGACATTAGAACTGGAGACAGAGTATTAGGAGAACTAACAGGAGAAGAACTAGAAATTGCAGGAGGAGCAGAAGGCAAAGGAGAGCTAGGATCAGGAGATGAAGGCAAAGAAGTTGAGACTAATGGTAAAACCGGCAAACCCGGTAAAACCGGCAAGGGCAGTAATGCTGGAGGAGGCAAATGCTGAAGAGCCGGAACCGGCGGAGGTACCACTAGCAGCTGAGCAGGCTGTAACGGCTGAGGTACATTGGCATTTTGCGCATAGGGCGGAGGCAACCTCAATAAATGGGACATTAGGGGATCTTCTTCTATATCTTTCTTATTATCAGAAGGAGAAACAGGCAACACCGGATAGTATTTATCTATCGCCATACGATGTTGTCTTTCTGAAATTTCAGTTGCATTGTCAATTTCATCATTCTTGAACTGTTGGGCAGCCTGTATAATTGTCATACCCTGTGCTTTCCTATCTCGTTTTGCTTGTTTAATTTCTTTCTGTTTGGCTTCCTTACGCCAAAGGCAGAAAGAGTCAAACATTGCCGGCCGGGCTTTTCTTTTGAACAAAACTGTTTCCAAATTATCTAGCACATCAGGGTCAAAACTACCGTTTTCTGGCCATTTGAGAACACCATCTTTCTTCGTGTATCGAGTCCATGTCTTGTTAAAGGCAATGGGGGCGATACCATGTTTTGAATAGAGCTCATATGTGGGAGTTCCAACCGAAGGAATCGGACATGAGTCCTCAAGTCGGGAGTCCCTATTACAACCATGACAACAAATTCTTCCAAACTTAGTCAGACCAGGCATTTCGCAATGTCTCTGGACTGTTCACAAACTTCAAGGGAGTAAAACTCAGTTTACGCAGCACAAATGCACTTACCCTCGGCTTTAGTCTTTGCAAAAACTAAATCTAAGAAACCTAAGGACATCAAACAAAGAACCAAAATTGTGGGCGCGACCCACGAAAATACTTAACTTTACTAAGGACGTCTTCTTCCACCAACAGAGGCCCGTCTATCGTCTCGCTTTACCATACATCATAAAAGGAATGGGCCAAAGCAGGGCGGCAGTCAGGGCAGCGGTCGCCAGTAGCCGTCAGGAAGGAGTAACCGCGCTGCAAAAGACCTTCGGACCACTTTCGACATACAGGGGTCGCTTAGTGTGGCTCGCGAACCCTCCGGAATTTTCTTGCGAGGTTCCTCACGACCTTCGAGCAGAACCGGTACCCCACTTGGGCGCCAATTGAAGAACCAGAACCTTTTGGACCTGGCGGCGCAGGGTACGCCCTCTGTCTCCGGAGTTCACCTGCTTCGCTACACAGAGACACGGGACACTCTGTCGGCGTTAGAAGATTGGATTTATTTAGCTGCAGCTAGTACAGTTATCCTAGAAGTACACAAAGTAGGTTCTCAGGAGACTGCCACTTCACTCTCTGGCGCATTAGATTAAATACTATACAATACATAATTATTAACAAGACACACGCCCCAAGCATAGAAGAAGAGAGCCAATAGGGTAAGTGGAAAAACAAAGCGGAACCAGTAAGAAAGGTTCGAAAATAGAAATATCAGATGACTCGAAGAGACCTCTCCTCCAACTGTGTTTGTCATCCCACCCCCGAACTAATTCATTAACAGATTATAACTAACTTGCAGGTGGTGAGATATGTTTGTGTGTATTGGAGGACAGTCGTGACACAAGAGAATGCTAGCAGGAGACAGTGAAGGCCAGTCGATAAGATATGATCAGGAAAGAATAGTGCGAGCCTACAGATAGTTGAAACAGGGATTAGGAAAGCCAGACAAGAATTAGTGTACTTGGCTAGTCCAAACACCAGCTTCACAAATAAAGGCCGAGGACGTATTTCGACACCAAGCTACGGAAAAGCAGAATAGACTTCGTTCGCCGTGCTGCCTGAGTGATGGCAACACAAAATGGCGGCGGGTCACAAAATGGCAGGTCGATTCAATCATGATCGAAAATCGAAGTTCCTCAATTGCAGGTTAGAAAGTAGACAGAAAACACAATAACAAAAGCTGAGATGAGAGCAAACAGGACATTGAAGTGTTGTGACAGTTAGTGAGGTGTAGCATACCAGACTCCACTCCCCCAGGTATTCCTGTCAAGCCCTCAGAATGCAAGATGGCCAAGATCTTTTTCTCCCAAGGTAAGAATTATAATGGGGTGCTAGGAGGACCACCACAAGTCTTCTGGTTTTATTGATGTAACATAACTAAAAACTAGAATGAGTGACAATGATTAACAAAAAACACCAAGGGCTATTAGTAAAAAATACAAAAAAGTATGTGGAGCATGTTAAATGGGATAGTGAAAAAAGGAAGCATGATGTGACTAAATTGCTGCTCGGTCTTGCTGTGCTGCAGTGGAGAGGCAAAGGACCATTGTCTGGGATCGGGTGTGTTTTGGTGTGATTTGCAGGTGTGTCCAGTTGGCCAATGGATATCATCTGTGTTATTTTTGTATTCATCCAATGGGCACTATTCTGGTGCTTTGCTGACAGTGTACCGCAGCGGCTTACTGCCATCAGGGAAACACTGCTAGGGAACCACCAGTACAACTAAAATCAGGAGCTGTCAGCCAGGTTCACGAATTTGTGAAGAGTTAAAGAAAGCCACCGATCCGGTTGAGGATTGGAGTTGGCTTCCGTCAATATTAACAAATGTAAACTCTGTGAAAATAGATTGATGTAGGCCTTTTCAAAATAGTGCACTAAACTCTTTTAAAATGTGTTCCTGGAATACGAACGGTTTTAAAACACTCCTTGAGGATTCGAATGTTATAGGCTTTTTAAAATCTTTTGATTTTCTAATTGTGCAAGAAACATGGAATATGTGTAATGAACCTATGATTGGTTATTTTTAATATTTGAATGTGCCAACACGTGAGGCCTCTAGGGGCCATCCAAGTGGTGGTCTCTCTATTTATGTTTCTTTGAGTCTTGATGATAAAAATTTTGAGATTGATTTTCAAGTAAAATGGATACAGTGTGTTAAATTAATTGCTAGACAATCACTTATTTTTTAAATGTTTATTTGAGTTAAAAAAAAGCTTAGATCCACGCAACTTACCTATTTATGGGAAATGGTGAAAGTGCTATATTTTGATCACTTGGATTCAATGATCATCATTTCCGGGGATTTTAATATGCATCTCGTTTCGTATAAAAATCAGGCAATTCATTCAGAACTTTTATCCAAAAGGCTAAATTGTGAGTTTATAAAATATAACATAAAGATTATGCAGGATGGATGGAGATCATATACCGACATTTAATAAAATGGGTAGTACCTCAATAATCGATCATACAATGATTTCAGAGAAACTTTTTAATTTAGTCCAAAGTTATGAGATAGTTCCCAGGATTGAGAGTGATCACAATCCCCAAGTTATCTCTTTTAATTTTCCATTTTGATTATCTGCCTGAATCCAGAATATTTAAAACTGTTTCTACCCCTTTTAATCTTAAAAGGCTGATATGGAATGATAAAACTGAGAAGGAAATTTTAGAAGCTCTTTCTCGTTTAATTCTGGATGTTAAGGTTGCTAATGTTGAAGGAAAATCTATGGTTGCTCTTTGGCCTGGTTTATGTGATGCGCTTTTGGTTAAATTTTCCAACCAGAAACCTTCTGTGGGTTTAATGTTAAATCCTAAGAATCCAGGGTGGTTTTCTTATCGCTTATTACATCTTAAAAGAAGCCTTAATAAAACAATAAGATTACTATATAGGAAAGCAAAAGGGTCATCATATTTTTTGATATCCTTACAAATTAGAGATCTGAAAAAGGGTTATAAGAACGAAATTTGGAAGGCTAAACAGGCATATTATGAAGAAACTTGGTCTAAATTACATTGTGCATGCAAATCTAATGATGCACGGCTATTTTGGGGTATTATTAATAACCTTGAAAATGGTAATTATACAGGTAATAGTGTCAATATTGATGAATTAAGTTGGGTAAACTTTTTTAACAATTTGAAAACTGTTTCTCAATGCCCACAGTGTGATGAAGATAAATATAATCTACATCATTGCCAATCTGAGATAGTAGATGGGGGGTCACTTTCCAGTGCTTATGATTCACTAAGTTTTATTGATATTGAGCCATGATCTGTTGATAAAGTAAAGAAAATAGTAAATAAGATTAGATCTAATGGAGCGCCTGGACCGAATGGTATTCCAAATGCCATTTTTAAGGCTAAGATAAAGAACTGGCCAGAGTTATTAACACTCCAGTTTAATTATGTGCTTAAAACAGGCCTTATTCCGGAATCATGGCAGGGAAGTATTATCCAACCAATTTATATAAGTGGCCCCCGGGATAATCCCGCAAACTATCGCTTAATAACATTAACAGATGTAGATGCAAAAATATTTGCTAGTTGTCTGCTGGATCAATTGGAATCATGGGCTACAACAGAGGATTTGATTCCAAATATACAAACTGGTTTTAGAAAGGGAGAATCAACTTATACTAATTTGATTTTATTGACATTATTAGGCGAAAGAGCCAAGTGTAGGAAACAAAAATTGTATATTTGTTTCATAGATTTAAAAGCCACTTTTGATTCTGTGCCCCGAAATGTTCTTTGGTCGAAGTTAATTAATTGGGGTATATCTGAAACACTTTTAAAAATGATTAAATTATTATACTCTGATACTTGGGTATATATCAAAGTTGGCGACGGAAGATATACGACCCGTCGCCTAGAAGCTAATGTAGGCTTAAAACAAGGATATGTCTTAGCTCCTTGCCTTTTTAACCTTTTGATGTCCGATCTCCCAGCCCATTTTAATAATGTTAACTCTCATTCCCCTTTTGTGTCGGATAAAGAGATAAAATATTTACAATATGCAGATGACACCATTTTATTAAGCCAAACTGTTATAGGGTAGAAAAGATTGATCGATTCTTTTAATATATTTGTTACACAAAACAGATTATCAATAAATACAAAAAAATACTAAAATAATGACAGTGGGAAAAGGCAAATTGGGAGTAAAAGAATGGAATATTATTGGTTTGGTTATTGAAAGGGTAAAGTCATACAAATATTTGGGAATCACATTTGATGATGGTTTATCATTTAGGCAGCATTTTAATAATCTTGAAGCAAAGGGTACTTCGCTCGCATTTGCCTTTAGAAAACTGAGGGATAAGTTAGTATGCCCTAATTACGATCACTTGCTGAAGGTCATGAGAGCAAAGATAATTCCATCGTTGGACTACGGTTCTACTATCTTTCGACGCAAGAATGCGAAACTGCTCGATGACCTAGAAGTAAGGACTTATTAATCTGTTTTAGGTTCCCAGATATATTAGTCGTGCTAATTTAAGACTCGAATTTGGTCTAAAAAACAGTTATTGGCCCGACAATCTACATATTTAAATTGTTTTGTCACTATCTCGAGCTGAAGAGGGCTTGCTAGCTAATTTGTGCTGGCTTGAGATTTCGAAAGGCGAATATTCGAGTAGCTGGCAAGTTTATTTAAATGAGTGTTTATGCAATTTTGAATGCGCAAACTTAGTAAATGAAGTGAGGAGCAAAATGGTTTATAAAAAATCAATTAACCAAACAGCAGCCTTACTGTCTTCTATAACAGATAAAGATGAATTAAGGCGAAAAAATCATTTATAATAGTTAATTCCTTTGGCAAATTGTCGCCCCAACCGTATTTGCTCTTTCATTTAAAACCTCTGATTAAACATAAATTCATGTTATTAAGATTTGGGATACATCCAACTAAAGATGGAACCCCAAAATGGGAGAATAAATGGCCGTCGAGTATTTGTAGGCTATGTGGGCTGTGTGACGAAACTTTACTGCACATAGTAACTCTTTGTCCAAATCTGTTAGAAGAGCGGTAGATCGTTTTGAAGCCTATTTTTAAGGAATTGGGGGTTAGATCATGTAAGACTGCAATTATTTTATGTCTAAGAGGTGTTAACATTCATATTATTTACCAATTTGTTAAGTTTGTTTTTTTGGCTGAAAAGAAACTCTGTAAAGCAAAAATTTTAAGTAAAAGAAATACTTGTTATGAAAGTTAATAGACAAAGAATAACGATATATTGTTCTTAAGTGTCTTTTAGGGAGTATGTGGGCTATTTTAAAGTATTTTAAATTTATTTTGATTATGTGTCATTTTTGTTGTTTGTACATGTTATTTTAATGTTGTAGTTTACCCCTTGAAATGTTGCAACTTTTTGCTGCTAGCATAAGGCACTTTAGTTTTGGAGCTGAAATTGTAATGCACGTTTTTTTCTGTTGCTAACTGTTATTGGCATATTGTTAAAATTGTTTATATTTGCTGCTATTACAAGGCACTTTAGTTTTGGTGCTGTAAGTAAATCTCAATGTATTTGTATATGTATATGTTTAGTTAGATGTTGCTGTGGATATTCACAATTTTTTTATTTTTTTATTTGTAATGATTTTAATTAATCAACAAATAAACTAAACTGACACCAGTACAACTATGTTATTGTTATTAGGTAGGCAGGAAACCATGGCCCTGATGGTGTCAGAGTACGAATCACCAACATTGCAGTACGCGTCTGACCAGGAGCGACACACTCCGACAACAGCGGTTTAGGCTGCATGCATCATAATAAGGCGGGCAGATGACAAGCGGCTCAGTTGCCTTTTTGGTATCACCGATGCGGCGGGACAGCGGTGAGACCACCAAACTCATATTCAGGCACTTAAGTGTGGTAATTCTTACAAAATTAAAAGGCAGCAATATTGTTTAGACCGCACTTAGGGGTTATTAGGATGACGGGCAGATCACCACTGCCAGCCCGGCGGTGGCAATCTGCCCGCCATCCCAACCCGAATTACCCCCTGCCATATTATGATGGCGGGGGTAACGCGGCGGACGCTAAGTGCGTCCGCCGCTCTTCAGCTGGTTGCCAATCGTTCCGATTGCCGGCCGGGGGAACCTCAATATGGTGGCGTTGACCAGCAGGCACCGCTATCCATATTAGGGTGGAGGGTGTCTCAGGCCTTTCCATGGCGGCTTCGCTGCGATGGAAAGGCTGGTGGGGAATTGCTTTGGGGCCCTTTGCGGCCACCTGGGGGGCTGAGGGCATTGGGGGTTGCACATGGGGGGTACCTATGGTACCCCCCTACATTGCCGTGCACAAGGTGGCAGGCACAGCATGGTGCCTGCCACATTGTGCATGGCAATGCGCAACAAGGCATGCTCTCAACCCAGGACGCAACAACAACTGCAAGCTAGCATCACCAGCCGACACCCACGGACCCTTCAGATGTCACCGCTGCCGGCACACCTGCAGTACCGCCAAGACCACAGACCCAACGCAACCCGCCCACAAGACCACAACCCAACCGAAGACCCTGCAATGCATCCTTCTCAACGTCCGATCCCTCCACAAACACACCATCGGAATCTGAAACCTCCTCGACAGCACCACCCCGGACGTAGCGTTCTTCACTGAAACATGGACCAACACCACCTCGGGACCGGACAATGCCATCGCCATTCCCCAAGGATACAAGACCTCCAGGAAGAACCGCAACACCTGCCTGGGAGGAGAAATCACCATTGTCCACAAATCCACCTTCCGCCTGACCGCACTCGCTGACGAGCCCACAGACCTGATGGAACACCTTCACTTCAAGATACTGACCAGCCCTACCACCACCCTCCGAGGAACCCTGATCTACTGACCCCCTGGCCCCCACGGACTTTTCGCCAACTCCATCACGGACATCTTCTCCCCACATGCCATCGTGTCCACCAACTACACTCTACTGGGAGACCTCAATTTCCACCTCGACAACTAACTGGACCCCAGCACCACATCCCTCCTGGACAACCTCCAAAACATTGGACTCTGCCAGATCGTGACCAAACCCATGCACTCATCAGGACACACCCTCGACCCCCTCTTCACAACAGGTAACTCCATCACCACCAGCCACACCACTGAACTACCATGGACTGACCATCGACGCGTCCACTTCACCTTCAGAACACCCACCATCTACAGACACCTGCACCTGCTCCCGCGAATAAACTGGACCAGAATCACCGACGACCAGCTAACCTCATCACTCAGCAACTCCACCCCAACCATCGGGGAAAATGACAACCCCAACACCGCAGCCCGAACCCTGCACAGATGGATCTCCGACAGCGCCAACACCATAGCCCCCCTCAAGAAAAACAACCACACTCACGGCAAGAAAGCCAGTTGGTTTACCACCGAACTTCGAGAGTCCAGGCGCACTTGCCACCGCCTCGAAAAGGCCTGGAGGAACACCAAATCCACAGAAGCCCACAACAACTTCAGAGCCACCAACAATGCCCACCAACAACTCATCAGAAAAACGAGGAAAAAAGCGATTGAAGACAGAATCTCCACTCACGCACACAACAGCAAAGAACTCTTCAACATCATCAAGGAGTTCGCCCAACCCTCCAGCGAGTCCACCAACATCCCTCCCTCACAAGACCTCTGCGACAAACTCAGCACCTTTTTTCACCACAAAATCAAGAGCATCTACGACAACTTCGACGAAGACAACCAACACACTGAACCCTCACCAACCACCCCGACACCCTGAAGCCTGCGATCGACAACTGGACAGCCCTCACCACCTAAGATACACTTATGTATTTCAGATTTCCCTGATGAAAGGGTTATACTATAGCCCGAAATGCATTGGGAAATTCTTACTTTGTTGTTCTACTGCTGATTTCAAGCAAAATTCTTCTCTATGAACTACACTTCATCTGCGAAAATCAAGAATAAAGCAGGTTCAATTCAAATTGACCTTTGATTAACTTCTTTGAAACATTGTATGCATTGTTCTTTGGCTGACTTGCTTAAATTTAATAATTTTGTGTACACTATTTTAGTGACTTGTAAGTAGTGCACTTGGCATTCCTGGATACACTTCTGGGAATTTGATTGTTCACTTATGAATCAGGTGGCCTGCAGAGACCCTTACTAGGTGCACACGAGACCTTGATTATAATTTGTAAATAGGTTCAGTTTGTTTTAATTAGCATTACTGAGTGCATCACAGCTGCATATCCACTCTTGTTACTTTTAGGAAGTTGACATTTTCTTGACTTAGCCATTTTGTACCAGCAGCCTTTCCCTGGTCACATGGCTAGGTGTAGTTGGCAGCTGGGCTATACATATTCCTCGTAGACATCCACACACAATGGAAGCTTAGGTGTGACTGCAAGGGTCATTCCTGGCAGAATGGGAGGAGCTTGGCCCAGTCTTTCTTACACCTAAATAGACTTTGTTATGCCTCCACACAAAGGGTCTAACAACCCTGCATTGTCACTTCAGCCAGGATGAAGCCAGACCAGGGAAGGCAGCAAATTACATGCAATACAAAGTCACTGTCTGAAAACCTCTCCCACCTTCCAGAACCATGGAACCAGTGTATAAAAGCAGGACTTCAGACACCAGCTCTTCAGTACACATCCGGACCTGTGGATACTCTGCAGGGAAAAGGACAGTTACTGTGCGGTACTGCTACACTGAAGAAGCTACCGTCCTACTGTGCTGGCCTGCTGCCCTCTAGCCTGAGGAGAAAAAACTGGAGCTGAAATCCATCTTGAACCCAGGACTGCAGAGTGACTTAAAGGGCTAGTCTGCTGCCCTCCTGATCTGAGCTTCAAGAATATAAACAGTAAGAGTGGGCAGAGATGGCGGAGTGGCACTACTCAGAATTTCCTAAAAACTCAGTGTATATTATTTATAATACTGGCTTACTTGGACCTTCATGAAATTCTGTTCAGTCCTATGCATGAAGCAGACCTGGAGGGCTCATGACCGTCAGTCTGAAACACCTGCTTTACGGTGACCTCTGTCTTCTATGGCGGTGATCAGCGGTGTTTCCAGTCCTTCTTGGGCCGTAATGAAAGTGAAACCACTTCACTGCAGGACTTGTAAGGACTGTGCATGCACATACATGGGAAGTGGACAGATCAACCAGGTCTACACTCTCCTTGTGTGCACATGAGCAGTTCTTGTAAGTCCTGCAGCTTAGGGGTTTTGCACCACCAAGAATGAGGAGACAGGAGAAGGACAGCTTGGGCAAGAAGAATTGCATGCCAAGATTCAGGTAAGGAGAACTCAGGCAGGAGCAGGGTTGTAGGGGTGTGCGGCAGGGATAAACTCCACCACACGACAGAATCAGAGTTTTTTGTCAAACTTCGCTCCTCCAGCGGAGCGCAGCATAGTCAGGACATGGGTTTACCAGCGGACATTGCTAAGTTAGCATAAGTTAGTATATACTTGGCCGCCATTTGCTGCCTTTTGCACGCTTTACTACATGGCTCTGTTCTCCTAAACACTGCTTACGCTTTTTCACATAAGAACTGTCTGCTTTTAACACATCTAACTGTAATCTGTGCTCCTCGTCTGCACAGCGCGTTCAAGGTCGAAAAACAATGTATGCTGTTGATTCACTTTGGTCAGTCCCACGCCCATAGACATAACATGGAACACAACTGCACTACTGAAACTCGGGTGCTTTTAATATAGCATTACATGCAAGAAGAAGCACTTGGAGAAAATCAACAAAGAAGAGCTGTGTTTGTCCGGGATGTAAATCCTTGCATCTAAACTTGGAGGTATGGGGTCCCCCTGACAAAGCTTAGAGGTCTTCTATAATTATATTAAACTAGCTCCTAGCAAGGGGAGGGTGGTAAGGCGCTGTAGTCCATTATAATATGGTTTACCGTTCGTGCTTTATGGAATTGTAACAATGTTGATTATATTGTTCTTATGCATTTTGCTGCTAGTGTTGGCTTGTGTACTGCATGATAGAGCACGTTAGTTAAAATAAACATTTGAAACTATACAGTGTCTCTGTTGTGGACAAGTATGAGTGTTTAAACAAAAGAGTGTTCCTCTTCCCACGATTCCTGAGAGGGACAGATTGACATCTTCTAGGAAGTCTAATCATTGGTAGCTTCGCTGTAGTATGGAGAACAAATGAGACACTATAGCTAGTCGGATTAGGGTTCTGGGCACTGAGGTGGGTTTTTTGGTACACCACTACACACCGAGGTCCTGGTTTCCTGTGCATTGTTCTGTGTATTAAACCTAAAACAGAATGACTCTGGTTTTGACTTATCAAAATCGGTAAAATATGTAAATTTTCTCAAAAGCATTTTAGAGCTGGGGGGCGCTAGGTGGCGCATGACCAAGATGGCCGTGCACCGGTGAGGCTCTAGCCCGGTCGAGCGCCTAATCATCCTTAATTCCCATCCTGCTCAGAAGTTTTACATCGCGAGCACAGTTGTGGATTCCCCATGGCTTACTGATTTTGGAGGTGTGGTTAATCCTTGTTAGTTCGATCGACTTCCAGCCGATTCCTGTGTTTTGGCCTGGGCGGACTGTGCCGGCCGACGGAGGAGCTGCGCGCTCGGCTGCGCTAGCTACACGAGCCCGAGGCCTTGGACTGCTGACCTGGGGTGCTGAGCGCCGAGGCTCGTGGCGGGCGCGATCCGCCCCGCGGACTGCGGCGACTACGGCTGTGGGGACGAGCAGAGAGGTGGAGAGTGCCCGGTGCTGATCCTGGACGCCCGGGCTCAGCGACCGCTGCCTAGATAGTACGGGTGAGTGGAAAGTTCCCCGGGGCCTGGCTTGCATAAGTGACAGCTCTCCGTGTCGGCGGTGTGTGGCCGGGATTACTGCCATTGCTGTCGTTCCTGCCATTGCTGTCGGCGGGAGTGCTATCTGCCTCGGTGCTGCCTGGACTGCAGGGCTCCCCCCAGTGTGCTGCTGGTGACCGCGGGGGAGTTACCCCGGGTTGGAACGGCCGCCATTTTCTCGCACCGAGATAGGCGCGCTCCTGAGGCTCCCGCGACTCCCGCTGTGAGACTGGATCACTTTGGGACATTTGCGTCAATATCCTGCCACCTTTGCTGCTTACTGATCCCCTCCCCTGTTGGGCTGAACGACGACGCTTGATCGGGGTTCCGCGACTGCTCCGGGCTCGCTTGGAGTGCCTGGCGGGCGGTGAGGAGTAGCCGCTGTCGTCTCGCGAGCTGGGGACGATCTCCCACTTACCTCCGGTGTCTCCTCCTGGCCTTCTGATCTTCCTCCACTGGAGATCCTCAGCAACGTGCATCCCTGTGCTGGTGCCTGCTGGGCCGCCTCTGGTGAGTCCTCCGAGGGACAGTGTACGCTTGGCATTGGAATCGTGAGGCAGCTGCTCTGGGTGCTTTCTGGGTGCCGTGGTGGGCCTTATTCTGGAGTCTACTGCTGTGGTGGCAGCCAGGGCCGACCCGTACACGGCGCCTCTCACACCGCACCTCGAGACACACACGAAGGTGCTGGAGTGCCTGTTCCACTCGGAGGGACTCTGCCTGTGACCCTTATTGTCCACGTAGACTTGTAACATGGGGCGCTCTGACGCCAAACAGACTAAGATCCCATTTCAGCCTCGCAGGCCACACGGATCGCACTCCTCGGAGCCGGCGAGCTCGGGGACTTCCGGGACGCCGGAGGAGGACTGGAGGGAGATATTACTGGGGGTGAAGTGCAGCCTCAGTGCCATCGATGCCAAAATCGACACGATGAATTTACGAATGGAGACAGTGGTGAACAAGCTGGATCAGCATGAGTCGCGGATTAAGGAGGTGGAGTCTAGAGTGTCAGAGCTGGAGGATGGCGCTACCACTAGTAACGCTCATATCATGCGCATGGACAAACTACTGAAATCTATAGCGGAGAAAAATGAGGAGTTAGAAGCCCGCTCCAGACGGAACAATGTCCGCATAGTAGGCCTTGCGGAATCTACCAATATGGGCCGAATGGAAGACTTTGTTGAAAAACTGGTGGTGGAACTGTTTGGCAGGGACTCCTTCTCTGTGCACCTCACGGTGGATAGAGCGCATAGATCCTTGGCTACTAGACCTGCTCCTGGGGTGCCGCCGCGCCCAGTGATAGCCCGCTTTCTTAATTACCGGGACAGGGATGTGGTGCTGCGCAGATCCCGTGAACTAAAGACAGTTCCTAACGGAAATACCACCTTGGTGTTTTTCCCGGATTTTACCTAGGCGGTGCAGGAGGCGCGGAAAAAGTTCTCCGCAGTGAAGAAGAAGCTCCAGACTCCGCAGCAAATTGAAGATTACCTCAAACGACAGCACACGACTACTTCCGAGGGGTCGGGAGTGCGGCGGAGGTCGGGCTCGCGCTCTCCGCTATCTGACCCGGACTGAATTGTTCTGCTTGTAGCCCAGTTCCCATGCACCTTTCTTGACACACTGTTTATTGCAGACTGATTTTTATTGCTGGTGTATACCTTTCTGTGCCCTGTTATTGGGTTCGCTCGGCGTCTTGCCTCTGTCCCGCCATCATTGACCACCTTGGGGCGTGGCAGTGGGTGGGTGAAAGCACGGAGGTCAAGGGGCTGGTCGTGCTCCCCTGGTGTTTCCCCGATGAGGGCATACCCCATTAGACCTGTTGGTAAGGGTTTAGGGATTGTTGTCTATGGTAGGGTTTGGGTTGGGGGGGTTGATGTACCTGGCAAGTTCGGGGGGCCATTGTGGGTGGTGGAGTACAGAGTCGCATAGTGCTACATTGATCATGGCTCACGCTGTCCGCTGGAATAACGGGCTCCACTGTTTAACTGATGGCTGATAACCCCAGCAATTTGTATGGTGTTCAGGTAATGTCCTGGAATGTGCGGGGACTTAATAACCCGCGTAAAAGGAGACAGGTACTGAGTTACTTGGATAGGCACCACGTCACAGTTGCCTTCCTGCAGGAGACACATTTGGGCCCAGGGTCCACACCAGTGTTCGCCTCTAGGTGGGCGGCACATCGCTGCTTTGCGTCATACTCTACCTATTCCCGTGGGTAACTATTTTGGTGAAGAAGGGGGTGGCCTTCATGCTGGGTGGTATGGAGGCGGATGTGGAAGGTCGGTTTCGCCTCCTTTGGGGGAGACTTCACTCTCTTGAGGTCCTGTTTGTCAATTAGTATGGTCCTAATACTGACGATCCTCAACCTCTTCTCCGACTATGAGATAAGATTGGCGCGATGGGTATTGCCTATGTCATCTGGGGGGGGGCGATTTTAATTTAGCTCTTCAGCCCCATGTGGATCGGTCCAAGGTTTTGCCGGTACACTACACCAAATCGCGACAGGTATTGCAGGACATAGTTGCTGATAGTTTGCTGCTGGATTCTTGGCGATACATGCACCCCTCGGCGCTTGAAGGCACATGCTTTTCAGCAGTTCATGCATCTTGGGCCAGACTGGATTATGTGTTTTTGTCAGTGGGCATGGCGGGATGGCTGGGGAAGGTGACACATCTTGCCCGCACATATTTAGATCATTCCCCTGTGGTGGCCGAACGCCACATCCCCTTAAGACACACCACATATGTTCATTGGCGCCTTAGCCCTCTTTATTTACAGGATGCGGTCTTCAAAGCGGAGATGGAGCAAGATATACGGGAGTTCTTCGAGCGAAACTTGCAATCTGTTCCCCATGTCACTACCGTATGGGAGGCGTTCAATGTAACGGTGCGAGGGTGATGCATTTCCAAGGGAGGAGGGGTGCTTAAAACGCTACGCAGAGATCTGGCGTCCCTCGAAACTAAACTCAAGGCGCTGGAGGATGGCCTCAATGCTAATCCTGGCGATCACGCACTCAGAGCCGGTTTCCGTACCACACAAACGGAATATGAGGTTCAGGCTGACAGGGAGGGTAAATTGCGTGGCAAGCCGTACAGAGCCCGGCTGTATGGGGAAGGGGACCGCCCGGGTAAGGCCCTGGCTGATGCTATTCGGCCCCCCAAGTTCTCAAACTATGTGAAGGAAATCCGGGACCCGCAAGGTGCTACCCATAGAAGCCTCCCCGACCAACTGGCCACATTCCAGGCTTTTTATGAGGGCCTGTGCACATCTCAGAGGGGCATTCCGCTAGAGCTCGCTGACTTTCTGGAGGATACCGCCCTGGCATGGTTGGGGGATAACCAACAAAAATTCCTCAGCCTACAATTGGAATTGGATGAGATTACAGAGGCTATCATGACAATGAAGTCCGGCCAGGCCCCTGGGTCCGATGGGCTCCCGATTGATTTTTATAAAGCTTATGCCCCAATCCTGGCCCCCATTCTGAAGGAGGTTTTTATTGCGGCGCTGGAGGAGGGCTGTTTGCCGAGCAATATGCGTGAGGCCTTAATCACCTCCTTATTAAAACCTGGGAAACCTCCAGAGTGTTGTGACTCGTATAGACCCCTGTCGCTGTTGAACTGCGACACTAAGATACTCGCGAAGGTTCTTGCGACAAGGCTTAATTTATTAATGCAACGCCTTGTTTTACCCGATCAGGCGGGATTCATCCCGCAACGTGCCACGTCGCATAATCTTAGAACCGTTGCAGCGATCCTACAGGATCTTGACCCCAATTGCCCTGCGGTGGCGGTCCTGGACGCCACCAAGGCATTTGACTACCTATAGTGGGATTACTTACAAGGAATATTGGGCCGCATGGGGATGCCTCCGACCTTCCTCCATTGGGTGCAGCTGTTATATCGTCGGCCGGTTGCGTCCGTGCTTCTGAACGGTGCTCGGTCCCCTACATTTCCGATCTCCAGGGGCACGCGACAGGGCTGCCCCTTATCACCAATCTTATTTGCTCTGGCTATCGAGCCCTTAGCGGCTAAACTGCGGCAACACCATAATGATAAGGCGCTAATTTATCCCTCTCGTCAGGTGCTTATTTCCCTCTATGCCGATGATATGATGCTCTATGTGAAAAAAAACGCAAGATAATCTGAATCCAATACTCCGAGAAATCACTAAATTCGGGGTTATTTCCGGCATACAGATAAATTGGTCTAAGTCAGCGGTATTCCCGCTTACAGAAAGTTCCCAGCCGCATCATTTGGATTACCCGTTAGTCTGGGAGTCGGAGGAGCTCACGTACCTAGGAATACACATTACCAGAGATAGGGATGCGTTGATGCGCCTGAATTATGGCACTTCCATGGTTAAAATTACTGACTCCATTACGAAGTGGTTGCGACTTCCCCTATCCATGGCAGGCAGGATTTCACTAATTAAAATGGTCCTTTTGCCGAAACTGCTATATCTCTTTATCAACATTCCGTATTATCCTGGTTCCTTTTTTTTCGCCACACTCAACTCTCAACTCACACGGCTCATATGGGGCGGGAAGCGGGCGCGTCTCAGTCTACGCACGATGATGTTACCTTATCGCCAGGGGGAATATGATGTACCACATTTCGAAATTTACTACTATTGTGCACAGGCGCACTTCGCTACTTAGTGGTTCCATCCGCCGCCTTTCATGCCTCACTTGGCGGTTGAGGATGGCTATATGGCCCTGGTTCCTCCCGCGACTTATATCTTCACTGCAGTACGAGAGAGGGAGAGAGATCCAACCACAGTCGACTGCACGATTGCTGCCTGGCATAAGATAGCACGCAGGTTGCAGTCCCCAATGTTATATTCCCCCAGAATGACCCTACCAAGTAACCCCTTATTGCAAGTCACATGTGAAGGTATCTGCCGAAGGATGCTGGCGGATCTTAAGTATTCTACCTGGGGGGACCTTTATATTGGGGGATACGGATTTGGGAGCTCCGCTGACGGATGATCAGTGGGAGCGCAGCTGTACCCAGACGTTCGGCATCATGGGTAATAACAGATTACGCCTCATCCATTTTATATTTTTACACAGATTGTATTATACCCCGGCTAAGCTCCATAGATTTCGCCTCTGGGACACTGATAGTTGTGCTTGTTGTGGGAGGGAGGGTGTGGATTTCCTGCACTTGGCTTGGAGCTGTGCCCCGGTGGCGGCATTCTGGACACGAGTGTTCGAGGGACTCTCGGAAATGTTGGGTATTCAGCTGAGGCCGTGTCTACTTGTGGCTCTTTGGGGGTTACTGCCGGACATCAAAACACCACACAAAAAATTCCTTGCTATGGCGCTGCTTTTAGCAAAGCGGCATTTGGCATGCCGGTGGGGGAGAGGCGGAGCTCCTAAATTTAAGTGCTGGGTCCACACCATGGCCACTTGGCAAGACAATATGTGCTCCTACGCAGAAATTTTGCCTGCCAAATCACGCCCGAAGGATATTTTGGGCCCGCTCACTACTTATTTACTCGCGCAGGAGGTGGAGAGTGCAAGACAGGCTGATGGCGAGGCAATGAGGGGAGGGGGTGAGGCTGTTCCCGGGGACGGTTCCCCTGCCTTTTAGCTGGGATGGTTTCCGTACATGCACTACACGATGTTGCTATCTTGGGGAGGTGGTAGTCTTCTTGTATTACTGGGATTGCATCTCCTCAGCACATGGAGCTGGGGTCCGACCTGCGGGGGGGAGTTGAGGCTATCTGGACTGCTGCCCATTGTCACATTTGTTTTTTATATTGTACCATGCTGTTAATTGCCTGCACTATACAGTGTTTTGCTTTCACAGTACGGACTGGACAGTAACGTGAGACTGTAGTAACTATATTGTTGGCGCTCGGTGGGGGGAGGTGGGATTGCACGTTGTTTCCAAGCTGTTGCGGGAAGGTGCCATATTTGTGAATTGCTATGTACTTGGCTATTTGTGGCTATCATATTGCACTGATGTACCGCGCAACTTTTCAATAAAGTTTTTTTTTTTTTTTTTTAAAGCGTTTTAGAGCTGCCTTTCAATGGAGCCAGACAATGTTCCCACTGTGTGTAGTTAAAAACATTTCTAAATGTATTTGCTTTATGCAGGTATGATATCCCTAATGCTGGTAGCAAAACAGATCAGCATAATTTGCAGTATTTAAATATAAATCTTCAGCATCAAATGCAGCATAATACTTTAAATCAGAAAACAAAGATTGTATGGCTTGTGCATCCCAATCCCAACACAGATGACGCAGGTGGGGGCGACAGAAGACGGAGGGCAGAGGAAGGCATTGGGGAGAAAAACACTGGCCAAAACAAATGAGGGACCGAATTTAAGTCAGCTGAGTGGGCGGTGCTAGCGGGTGGAAGCTTGTCATTTAGTTTTGGTGTCCGCCGCTGCTTGCACCCCTGCCTGTGCCTCTCATCATGATACCATTTAACTGATCCAGGCTGCTGGAGACTCCTCGTCGGGGCCGTGGTTTTCAGCCACTCTGAGCCTCAGATGCAGACTCGTACTGGCCACTGAGGTTAGAGTGTGTATAAGTAAATATTTAAATCGTGTTGATTAAAGAACACTACTAATTTAGTTTTAGCAGTCTGCAACTCAGAACTGCTCACATCCTCAAGCCCCTGCTGCTGCTTTAGGCATGATTCTTAATCCCGCTAAATTGCAGAATAACACATTGCTCACAATTTCATTTCTTCTGTGCCGTTGTCACAATGGACTTTACCCATTTGCTGACCAAATCAATGAATTATGTTTTTGACACTTGAGTGTGTCAATATGAAATACTTCAAAATTAGTTGATCTTGGGAGGTGACCGGAAACATCGTGTTAGTCAAATATCAAACCAGATTTCGTCATGCATTTGCTACTGTTAACATTAGTAGCAATGTTTATGTAATGTAGTTTCTTGATGAAGAGACCAGAACCCAATATTTTTTAGATAAAAATGTTTAGTGATGAAGAGACCAGATCCTAATATCTTTAAATTAAAGATGTCCTAAACATCATCGAAATACGATAGGACATTGCAGTAGAATAAAATTAGCTGGCAGCAGTCTGACTCGAACCCGTGCCTTCGAGGTGATTAAAATAGTAACCCTGCTGCTTAGGCCGCTAGGCCATTCTCCTTTCCTTGAGAATAACGTACAATTTTACAATACACACTGAAAAAAAAGGCACTTATGTATTGTATGTTAAATACGTTATTCCCAATGCAAAGGGCCACATACATTTGGATTTCCTCTGTCTGAGCGGTAGCGACGTGCGGGAGGAGGTGGGGGAGCCACAGGGAGATGAGTTGATTTATGGCAAACATGCATGAAGCTCGTCCACCGGAGCTTCGGTAGAAAAAACAGCGTTTATAATTATATGCTTGCAGGAGTAGCTTTGTTTTAAGTTAGGTGTGAGCAGGAAGACATTTCCCTGTCCTGAAAACCAAAATCAGTGCTCACCTCGAAAAATGCATCTTCGTTCGGCAGAGCCTTGGCTTACAACTTAAGTACGTGATATAAGGCGGGCACCGTGCTGAAACAAAGCATGGCGCCCGCCCGTGTACATGAAACTTATGTACATGGCAGACCCTTAAGAGGGCGCCATGGTAAAAATAAGTAGTCCTCAAACAAAACTCATCAGCACTTACATTGTAATGAAACTGTGGTTGGTCGGTGCTGCTACGCTTAAACGGTTATGGTGTATTGCCAGCACCAACCAATAGGTAGCCCACATATAGGAGTGAACCAATGCCAAGCAGCAGGCAGGTTTACACTCCGTATTGTCATTACTTCAGATCTTGCAGGCAGAGCATGCGCTGCCTAGGCTCGACCTAAAAATGTCACAAATCCGATTGACATGAACAGAAAAATGGCGATGAGCACCAACCAGATGTATGTCCAAGGTGGAACCAAATAAGTCTCTTTAAACATTCTGATAAAAATAAAGAATTTGGTAGGGATCAATAATGATGTGGAGTTCGAGTCAAAAGAAAAACGTGACTGGTTAAGAGTACCCGGTTGCAAACCAGGCAATGACTCGGTAGTGGGATAAGCATATTCAGTTTCTTCATTTTGACTGGATGCAGGAGGGTTTTAGCAAAGGCAGTGTCACGCTGTGTCACTGCGTGGTGGCAGAAGAGCCCAACATCTGATTCCTGGACAAAGCTGGACAAGAAGTCGCTGGTGTTACACTATTCAGGATCAGCCAGATGTTGTAGCTTCATATTGTCCACTGAGATGTATCTGTTGTCTTTGCGACCAGGAAGTGGTGGTAAAATGACTGTATGAGTACCCTTCATGCCAAGCACTGGAACAGGTGCACGATAAGAAGGGCCAAACTCTTTTTTGTTCTCCACCTTCTCTCGGACCAGGTCTCCGACTTTGGGTAGCCAGGTGACTACCGGAATCTGCAGTGATGCATCAGTGGAAGAGGGTAAATGTTCCTTTGCAAGACTGTCTCAGGTCTCTTGTAGTTTCTGTAATATAGCAGCATGATTATCTATGTCAAAGGATGCAGCAGTCGCCATGTCTAGACCATCAAGGTCTGGCACAAACATTTTCATGCCAAAGAGCATTTCGTATGGGGTCCGCCCACCCAGAGATCTCCTTGGGAGATTATTTAGTGCATGTTATACGCTATACAAAAGGGCAAACCAGTTCCTGCCAGTGCTAAAACTCTAGCTGTCAAGGATTGCTTTAAGTCACGGTTAATTCGCTGCACAACTGAGTTGTTCTCAGGCCTGTATGGAGACGAAAATTTGACCTGCACACCCAAAGACCTCATGGTATCCTTGTATGCCTTAGAGGTGGACCCCGGACCCTGGTCTGAATGGAAAGTGCCACATGCAAAAATTCCCACAAAAACACGCAAATCCCTGCTGACAGCTCGTGCGCTAGCACTGCGTTATGGCCAAAGTAAACGTGTGCGATAATCAACTGCAACTAACATTAATTTATAAGCAGTATCTGAAGAAAATGGACCACAGTGATCTAGATAAACACATCCAAAAAGTCTATTTGAAATGCACTGCTGCGTATGTGGTGGGCGTGTTACCGTTGAGGGTTTAATCTGTTGACAAATGTCACAAAAAAGCACGTCATTACGGGTTTGTTTATATAAGCCATGCCACCAGTAATGCTGCTGAAGGGTCGCAGAAACACCAGCATGGGCCGAAGCCATGCCTTCGTGTGCTGCTGTTATTAGAGAAAGTCTCTGGTCCGCGTTGGGAATCAACCTGTCACCAACGTCATGAATTCTCATATTATGACCCTTATCGGGACTTAAATGATAAGAGTATTTTGAAGGGAAAACCTGTGGGTAATTACCACCCTTCTCTGTAGCAGCTATTGCTGCCAAGATGTCATTATCAATCTCATTCATGGATCTTGTAAGTGCTGCAACTGAACACGTGGCTACCGTTGATTTAGCCACTTCATCAGCTAAACAATTGCCTACCGCGTATATTCCTACGCACTGGTGGCCAAGAGTATGAATCACATCTGTGAGAGGCAACCATTCTTTAAGATCTGCGACTCGGAACCAAAGCATTTTATGCTTAATTGCGCTGCCTTTAGAATCATGATAGTCATTTTGAGACCAAAAGAATGAGTTGTCATTGAAAGACTGAACACAGTAGTAAAAATCACTTACAAATAAAGTAGTCACATTCGGATATGCAAACTCTAGTGCAAGTATAAGAGTGCGAAACTCTTCCAACAGGGCGGTACAGTCACAGAGTGCCTGTGTGTGTACCACAATGGACTTGAACTGTCCGTTCACTATGGTACCTGCCACAATGGCGCACGCAGCTGCATACGAATGGTTTGACCTGGTCGCCGGTTGCGCTGAACCGTTGGTGTAAATGATACAATGGTATTCCTCAAGAGGACGCATAGACAGAGGAGCAGGATGAACAAATTCATACTGTAAAAACTCCTGTGCTTGTAGTGAGGAGTCAAAGATAAACGTGACATCTGGAGATGTCAACGAAGTAGCCCACTGTATCCAACATGGATGCAAAGCCTTTGAGTTTGGTACACTTGCTTTTGTAACTGCTTCAAGAGCAGGATATAGTGTCACAAGCAAAATGCTTTTCCCCTGAGCCAGAGCGAGTTCTTTTAGGATCGCCATCTGGACAGCTGTCAAGACCTTCTTAACAGTGGAAAACCACAGTTTATCTAAAGTGTACAAATGTGATTTGTAAGCAATAGGCACTGTGTCACCTTCGTTAAACGTCAAGTAAGTGAAACCCACCACGCCTGTCACGATACGTATCACCAGGTTTGTGTGGTGCCCCCGTCCTACTGCCCCCCTGTCCTGCTGCCCTTCTGCTGCCCTCCTGCTCTGCTGGTGTCCCCCCTCACCCCGTTCTGCTGCTCCCATCTTACTGCCCCGTCTACTGCCCTCCCATCCTTCTGCCCTCCTGCTGCCTGTGTCAACAAGTATTTAGATTGAAGAAGATCAGACAGCAAAGATCGCAGGATAGTTGAATGATCCGGAAGCCAGCAGGCTTTAGAAAAGGAAGGTTGTATCAAAGCATATAGCGGGGTGATACGCTAGGCATATTCGGGAATGTATGTACGACCGAAATTTAAAAATCCCAGCAACGACTGTAGTTTTTTCAGGGTTGTAGGAGTTTGCAAACGTGCGCATTTCTCCAAGAAGTGAGGGGCCAAGCCTTTACCTTCATTATTGAGCTTGTAGCCCAAGAACAACACTGTGTACTCTGCAAAGTGCAATTTTGCAAAGTTAAATGTATAGCCGTAGTACGCAAACAAAATTATGATGCGGTCAACGTGACAAAGATGCGGCCATAATCCGTCGTCCGTGAGAAAAATATCATCAACGTATGAGTATGCATCACGGTCTATGCCGTCTAACAAAGAGACGACTTGGGTGGCGAATACACCCGGGCTGTTTTTGTAGCCCATGGCCAAACAACAAAATTGTTTTTGTTTTCTGGTGGCTGTGAAGGTGGCCCATTGTCTGCTTTCAGGGGACAGATTATGACTGAAAAAGCTGTTGGAAATGTCAAGCGTAGTTTAATATTTTTTACGAACAAGATTGTCTACTAGAGCAGAACTATGGGTATCTGAACCGCACAGATGCGACAATGAGAGTTCAAATGCCGGTAATCCAAAACTAAGTGGTACGACCCATCGGGTTTGGTTAAGGTTAAAAAAGGGTTATTCATTGATGACATACATGTCTCAATCACTCCTTGATACTCTAATTAATCTAGTATCTCAGAAACGGGAGATTTTGCCTCCCGCCGGAGGGGATTCTGGGGTTGAGGCTGTGGCATAGACCACAATGAGTACGGTACAGTGCCGGTGCAAGAACCAAAGCCCACTCCTCTGCAGAAGCCTTTGCTTGATCCTTGAAGACGTTATTTGAAAAACTTGGGAGTATAACCTCCTCTCCTCGCGGAGCGGCTGGAACAAAAGTTGGGGCCAATCTGCCTCTGCCAACAAAATGCCATAAGAAGAAGTCAGATTTTCCCCAAAAATCCCTTTAATTACACGTTGTATGTCACCTTCGATCAGAAGAACTATATCATAACCTGTCAGGGGGAGCCACTCGGGTGTCAGCCGTTTCAACTGTGATGAAATTTTCAGTTGCTGTCGCCTCCAGAAATGGACAAAGTGCTTGCCGCACTATGGTAACCTCCGCTGTGCTGTCTACCAGCGTTACTGCCCATGTTAGGTTCCGGAGTCGGGTCCTCACCGTCTGTGGCATGTCTCACTGTTAAAGTTGCAACTTTCTTTTTCTGAAACTGCTGACGAGGAAAATCGTCTTGCTTCCCTTTTCCGTCAGTCTGACGAGGTTGCTCACGTCCTTGCCAGGCACCTCGACCTCTGCCGCGCTCCTGGCATTCTCTGCAACCGGCCTGTTAGCCCGATGTTTCCTGTGAAGAACGAGGAGAACGTTGATCAGGAACCTGAAACCTGTCAGGCGATCTAATGCTCGCGCAGTCATGCAAATCATAAGTGCGCTCAGAAGACGCAGCTACCGGTGACTTTGCACGCTACCCTTGTTTCTGTTGTTGCTTCCCATGTTTTTTATTTTTCCAATTCTTTTTAGGAAATGGAGGATGGTTGTCTTTAGCAGACTGCACCGTCTGTGTTTGCCGGTGTGCTGTTATTCTACCAAAAGGCTTAACATCCCAACTATTGTGTCTAATGGTCTTATAAGTATCGACAATAATTCTTGATAATTCACAGGGTTTCTCTTCCTCTGGAACAAGGTGCAAAGCATTAGACACCTGAAAGTTTACTGCATCACCCTTGACATTAGCAAGGATTAGATCAGCAACTACGTCGGACACTCCAACCAACCTCATCCACAACTCCAAAGCCGCCTCCGGTCCCTGCTCATCCTGAACATGCTTAATCACAGAGGGGAGTACAATCAAAGATGGTGTGCCAAAACACTTCACATACACCACCGCGAACACTCTACTCCAATATTCACAATCGGTTACTTCGGGTATCAAGTCTTTTTGCAAACTAATTGTCAAAATTCTGTGTTTTTCCACAGGAGTGGTATTTGAAAATACCGCCTCCAGCTAGTCAAATTTCTCAGCAAGCCAGTAAGGTAAATCATCCTTACTCTGTGGACGCTTGCCCATTGCCGAATTAACCATAACTGGACTGATAATCAGTCCGGTAGGCCCAGCTCGTTGCGCAGCAACCCCAGGAGATCCCACCTGGAGATTGCGTGAGACGTATTGTACTAGAATGAATGAATGAATGAATACGCACTTATATAGTGCATGGCTACCCAAAGGCATCCCAGCGCTTTCTGTGACATCTTATCATTCACCACTGCTCACGGGAAGAGAAAGGTCTTCAACTGCTTCCTGAATCCAAGATAATCATGCTCAAGATGAATATGGTCTGGAAGCTGGTTCCAGAACTTAGCAGCATTGCACAGAAACCGGCGACCTCCCTTCCGTGACCGTTTAATCAGGGGCACTACAAGAAGTTGTTTATTATTAGATCTAAGAGTTCTATTGGTGCGATATAATTGCATCATGGACTGAATTATAGGTGGGCCATTACCACCAATAGACTTATGGATAATACACATTGCCTTAAACCTGATTCTCTCCTGAACAGGGAGCCAATGCAACCGACTAAGTGCTAACTTAGCAGAACTGCACTTTGGGACATTCATTAAAAGGCGGGCCGCACAGTTCTGGACAGTCTGTAAGATCTTTGTAGTTCCTTGCGGCGCACCCAAGTAAACTGCATTGCGTAGTCCAGCCGTGATAGAATAAGAGCTTGGACCAGCATACGCCTGGCTTCAAACGAAAGAAGATGAAGAATCTTCCTTATCAATCTAAGAAGACCATAACAATTAGCAGCAACTTTACATACTTGTACTGTAAAGATGAGGTTGCAATCAAACCATACACCCAGACTCTTGATTTGTGTCTTTGGAACAGGAGGGGGGCCAGGACAGCTGGGCCACATAGGATCTAAATTTGCGGGGGACGCATGCCCCAGTATCATAATTTCTGTCTTGGCACCTTTCAATTTGAGGAAGGACAGATCCATCCACTCAAAGACCTTCTCAAGGCAGGCGGTTAAACCCGTTTTTACTCTATCTTGCTGACTAAGGGACACCACCAACTGGGTGTCGTCAGCGTACGTGACAATGTGGATCCCCCAGGGGGCCACCACCTCCGCAAGGGGCCTCATGTAGATGTTAAACATAGTGGGACTAAGAGAGGACTCCTGGGGGACTCCGCAGTGCAGAGAAATCTGACTCGAGAGAGCCTCCTCTTCAAAGACCGCAAATGATCTGTCTGACAGGAAGGACTGCAACCATTTGAGGGCAGTCCCTGCTACTCCTACCTCCCTGAGTCTTTGGATCATGATTTGATGATTAACCGAATCAAATGCTGCGCTGAGATCTAATAAAATTATCGCAGCACAGCCTCCATTGTCCAAGATTTTTCTAGACTCTTCGACCACAGCGAGAAGGGCGGTCTCTGTGCCCTGATGACGCCTAAAGCTGGTCTGGGTGGGGTGGAGGTAGTTATTTTCCTCCAGAAAGAGCCCTATGCATCTCAATCAAGGAGGTCTGCATAACACGGAGCTCGTCTACTCCGACTGCTAGATAACATGGAAGTGGTGTGTACTCGGCCAAAAGAGGCCAAGAGGCCCCTGGAATTGATAAAGGGCCTAACCAGACCGAAGTCACGGAGCAGGGTAGGACACCATTAAACCAAATACTGTGTAGCCATGCCAAAATCGAAACTTCAAGTGTTCTATAAGGCTGATATACATCAGATGTTGCAGTGTGAGTTTATACATGGAACAAGTTATCATCTCCATTCACTGCTGGAAAGGTAACCCAAGAATAAAACACCTCAAAGTGGAAAGCTGGATCCGCTCCAACCACAAAAATAAGTGTGATTCCCGCGTCAAGCACTACATAATTATTCAAATGGTGACAGACTAGAGTGCGGCAATATCGACATCAGCCATAAGGACTAGGAAAAAATAACAACTCAATGCGTGGCAGCGTAATAGGGTAGTAATTCAAAAGAATAATAAAACCATTTTATTCTATCAAGCTTGAAAAAACCTTTAAAAACATCAATATAGGTAGGTTATGCCATCACAGCTGTTTTTGCGGAAAACAGAAGCAAGGGTATCGTAGTCAAGTAGAAGTACTACTAAAGTGCCTCCTAAATAAGAACCAGACCAAACGTTAGGTGTGCCATGTTGTAGGGATTCTGCAAATACACCAAACTATGCGCAGGAAACCAGGACCTCGGTGTGTAGTGGTGTACCAAAAAACCCACCTCAGCGCCCAGAACCCCAATCTGACTAGCTATAGTGTCTCATTCGTTCTCCGTACTACAGCAAAGCTACCAATGATTAGACTTCCTGGAACATGTCACTCCGTCCCTCTCAGGAATCGTTGGAAGAGGATCACTCTTTCGTTTAAACACTCATACTTGTCCAAAACGTGAGTAAACAGAGACACTGTATAGTTTAAAATGTTTATTTTAACTAACGTGCTATATAATGCAGTACACGAGCCAATACTAGCAGCAAAATGCATAAGAACAATATAATCAACATTGTTACAATTCCATATAGCACAAAAGGGGAAACCATATTACAATGGTAGTGGAAACAGGACTACAGCGCCTCACCATCCTCCCCTTGCTAGGAGCTAGTTTATTATAATTATAGAAGAACTCTAGGCTTTGTCAGGGGGACCCCATACCTCCAAGTTTAGATGCAAGAATTTACATCTCCGGACAAACACAGCTCTTCTTCGTTGGAATGATTTTTACCAAGTGCTTCTTCTTGCATGTAATGCCATATTAAAAGCAGCCGAGTTTCAGTAGTGCAGCTGTGTTCCATGTTATGTCTATGGGCGTGGAACTGACCAAAGTGAATCAACAGCATATATTGTTTTTCGACCTTGAACACGCTGTGCAGACGAGGAACACAGTTCACAGTTAGATGTGTGAAAGGCAGACAGTTCCTATGTCAAAAAGTGCAAACAGAGTGTCTACGAGAACAGAGCCATGTAGTAATGCGTGCAAAAGGCAGCAAATGGCAGCTAAGCATATACTAACTTATGCTAACTTAGCAATGTCCTCTGGTAACCCCATGTCCTCACTACAGCAAAGCTGGCAAAACTCTGCAAAATCCACTGAGGGAGCAGAGTTCGCCACCCACCCACAATAAACAGCTCACCAACAGCTCCTGGATCTGTCTTCAGTGAGTTCCTTAACCTCAAGTGGTACTTCTCAGGTCCTGGATCCTTGGCTTGGCTCTTGATATCAATATTTTGGGCTCTTCATTGCCAAAAACAGGCTTGCTCACACCAGAATCGCACCGCAATCATGGTGAGCTGCCACCAAACTGTCTGTTGTCAACAGTAAGTATTGTTTGCTGAAAAGGACTGGGTATGCAAGGTTCTAGCCTGCCCATCCGTGACGCCCAGCCTGCTCCTCGCGTCACACCGACCACTGCTAGCAATGCTCGACTTGCTCCCTGTGGCCCTCTCCAATGTGAATATGACTCCTCATACAAAATTTGAAAAGGTAATCTTAAGTTGGGATTGTACCCGACCCACGCTCCATCAAGGTTGACCTGATCATTTGACTTTGACAGAGCCCAACATGAGCTAGCCGCAGTCTGTTTCATGCTTTGAAAAGCTATTTTTCATTGTATTCATTAAAAATTAATAACTCCTGTTTTACTGATTAGAATTTTGTCATTTTAATCTTGTTTTATTTAATAAATTAAGATATTTTTTGCTATTCTGGGTGTATTTTTGTGTGGTGTTTTCACTGTTCTACTGTTTGAAGAAGTGTTGAACAAATACTTTACACATTGTCTCCAAGTTAGGCCTGACAGCACTGTGCCAAGCAACTGGAGGATTGAGCTCACGTTAACTTGGAGTTTCCTTGTGCCATACCCTGACTAATATTGTGGTTACTGCTTGACCAGGGCTTACATCCCAATCAACCAGTAAAACAATTTCTAACAACCGTTAATATTTGGATTTGTTGAAGGCATCATTTCTGTATCCTTTATATTATTTTTACAAAAAAAACAGACACTATGTCATAGAATTAAACAGGGTTGGACTGGGACAAAATAAAATAGGCCCAAGCACAAAAATAAAGGTGGCCTACGCTAGTTCTCCAGGTCAACATGCTTTTATCAATTTTAGTGTAACCTCTTTAATCTGTTGTATTTTTATCAGCCAGCTTAAATTGCTTTAAATAAATCTTCATTTTCTCTAATTTTTTAAAAGGTTTTAGAAAATGACTGCACGTACAAGAGCACCAGTTGTTCATTTCACAGACCTAGCAGAAGAAGGATCCTCAAATATAAATCACCAATAACACTTCCATGATCCCTGGCACCAGACCATTCCTGGCCCAAGAAATGTTTGTGCCGTTAGAACAGTGATGGCTCAGCACAGCTCTGGCACAAGCTAATTCCAGGTAAATGGAGTGGAAGAAGTCCTAGGGTCCCTCTGCTACAAAGCATCAGCTGAAGAAAAGCAGACCTGGCACCTAGAGCAGAGTTAGTGCATCAAATTATAGCACATAGAATGCCTCAGGCGCCGGAGACTGCCTGGCACATAGAAGCGAGTCAGTGCATCAGATGGTATAGGACATAGAATGCCCCAGGCACCTACAGACTGCCTGGCACATACTCCCTAAACTAGCAAATCTGGCAGAAGTGCTGCTGGTGCATCAAGGAGTATCAGATGCCTGCCGCTCAGAAGAGCCGGGCACAAAACTGGGCCATCAGCATCATCCTCCCACGGGCATCTCTACTAGATACCACTACTATACATGTAGACACATCAATTAGGGCACCCACTGTTTTTTAAACTATTTTTCTTAATATTACCTTTTAAACCACTGTAGTACTGAGCAGAATCCAAACAGTACCATATCAACAGACATGCATTTGCATGTTTAACAGTATCTTCATATGGACATGCAGAACAGTCAAGAATACACTCTAATACCTTGGTTTTCATGTAAGTCCTCTAGTTTATTACCCAGGGAGCCCATTTAAGTCTAACACTGATTCATTTACCAACAGAAATTAATTGTTTGGAGAAATTATTAGGATATTATCCTTGACCCTTTAAATACTCAGCTGAGTTTTCATCTCTCCTTGCTCTACATAGATTAATATCTTGAGTTTCTGTCCTGTCTTTCACATCTTGTACCCATGTATTGAGCTTTGAAGTTACTAGTGAAAGCCATTTAATAGCTGTTCAACTCTTCCCCAACAATAGCCCTAGGGACATTAATTAGTATGTGATATTGCCATTTCTAGATTTTAGTGTCAGTCGCTGTAAACATGACCCGGGGATACCTACCTTGGTCTGTCCTATGGCTTTTCTTTACTCTACCATCACTTTATGATCCTCCTGTAGTATTCTTGCACCTTGGGACAATATCATTATGAATGAAATCGTTAAATGAGTTGAGCTCAGTGATTTAAGAATTCGCTGCTGATCTTCCAGGGTGACCTTCAAATCATGACTTTAAATCCTAGCAAGGCTATCATAGCCTTCTTTCTTCCAATGTTGATAAATTAAGTTATATTACAATGGGCTATTGTAGGTTTGTTAGTCATAGTGCATTGAAACAGAGAAGTGGTAATGGAGACCACTTTAAAAAAGCAAATTATGTTTTATGCGCTGGTCCTTGTGAAAAGTAGACTAGGGTTATATATCAGTTGCTCCAGCATTATTTTGATTAACTTCAGGACTTTATCGATAAGCGTGTGATGTCACATTCCAGACATTATGCTATTATGCCACGTCACATAATTGCACACCATTCTAAGCAAACGTTGTGTACACTAAAATTCAGTGCCAAATGCCAGATTTTGTATTTCAAGTAAATGGGCAAAGCTAAGGGGCCTATTCACGAACTTGTCGCGCAGTGCAGTCTAGCAAGTCACGTTGCTGCGCTGTGTGACAGGGAAAGGGGACCTCCTGCACAAAAACAATCCTCAGATTCATATTTCTATTTGTGCTTTCCAGAATGCAGCACACATAGAGAGAGGAAGTCATAAGGAGGAATAAAGATATTTCTCCCCTTTATGCTTAACCTGTAAAGGCGTATCTTTTTGGCGCGTTCCAATGTCTACCAGTGCTGGTAAATCTGGGAATGCTTCAAAAGCCATGGGAGTTGCATGAGAACACCCACACTGTGTTGCTTTACTCCAGATTTATGGAGCCACTCAAGGCCACACAAAGTGACACTGTGTGGCTTCATTAATCACATGTAAAGTTTGCATCCCTCTTGCACCATGCTGCTTGGTGCAAGAGAGACATGAACCATGTCATAAATAGGCCACATAATTACACAAATGTTGCATACTTCCAGTGTAAAGCTACCTTGGCCCAATGGAATCTCTGGACAAATTCATCAGCCCTCACCAAAGGCATTTGTTGTACAAGTACAGGCATGATACAGACATCAGCCCCCGTACTACAGCATATTGGTACAAGTGCAGCCCTGGCCTCCAAGGAAGCCTTGATCAAGGCGATATCTGGGACACGTTCATCCCAGATGGCAGTAATTTGATCTAGGCCAGCCACAGCAAACGTTTCCCAAACACACTAGTGTAGCCCTGGGGCGTGAGAAGCCCTGCAACACAACACTAATACAAGAACTTTTTTATCACAAAAATAGATTATCAGACCTTTGCAGCCTTCCTTTTGTGAACTGCACTCCTGACACATGCAGTAGCATAGAAGGGATGCCTGGGAGCAGTCAAGGTTAATAACTCCTTTGACTGGTGTTTGTGTAGAAAAATACAACAACTATCAGGTCAATGGGACACATCAGTGCATCGTTGCACTAATTGTAGCTATGCCACTGGACTCGTGAGCCAACTCTTAAGAAGCATCACAACTTGAATAGTAGCTCTCACCCAAGAACACCTCACACATGAGAGGTACTGGATCATGGTCTGTCAAAATAAAATAACCACCATAAGCACACAAGCACAATGGCATATGTTTTCTATTTAACTGGCACATTAACATCCCTGATATGAATGAGGAGCATTACAGACAAATGGCAACCCTGGCACTGTCCAGACAGAGAAGCAATGAGAAAGATACTGCAGTGAGTTAAGTATGTACTATACATAACAGTTGATTTCTTGTGTGATCTGCTGGTGTGATTTTCACTAGAACTGGTCATTGCCATGAAAGCTTCACAGAGAGAATTTAGAACTTATGTTATGTCACTTGCCCATTGTTTCTACCATACACGTTATATTTTGAAGGGAACTTATCACTCATTGCTACAAAAAAAGAAATTGTGGAATTGGTTGTAAGCCCCTCTCCTTAGAAGACCACCTCTAAAACCTATTGAGGTTGGACATCAAAATATTGAGTTTTTATATGAACACACAACAAAATTAAATCAAGAATTTCATGTACCTCTCTTTTGTCATGGTAAGAACATAAGTAGAAAAGTGGGATACCTTTCATCAAACACAAATGTAGACATAGTTTGCATATTGTGAGATTTGTCTATGCCCCAGAAGTCCCTCCCAGGTAGCACTGTGGCAAGGAAGTTATGTCACCTGTGCCTCCTGTTCCAGAACTCCTGCCCTGGAAATGAAGTTATCAGTAGCCCTTGAGCCAGAAACTATGCTGCTCCTGCCCGCCTAGGTAGTGATGTCACTTCCAGTCCATGTGACCAGAAAGCTATGTTACTCATGGCGCCTGGCCCAGAAGTCCCGCTGACGTCACCCATGACTCCCTACCTAAAAGTCCTGCCCCAGAAATAACTCTTTCTATGAAGCTTGACCCTGAAGTAATATCCTTCAAGTGACATCACTCAGGGCCAAGTGTTCAGGAAGTGAGTTTTATTTTAGCTAGAGGTGGATATCAATGGAGGTCTGAAGACAGTTCCGGCTGAAGCCTGTGACACGCTGTATGAAGCAGATCAATCTGCACTATGAAGAACTACAGCTACAACAAGAAAAAGATGCTTTCTGCTCATGGCATGAATACTTCTGATAATTATTGCAGTCGATTGAGGCCTCCATCACCAGATGGGGAGTTGTGGCACTCAGTATTTAAAGATCCTGGTCATGATGTCACAGGATGTAAGGAATAACTCTGACATTGGTTCTCATCAAACATGAGTATGCTTGAGTGTCACAGCTCATATCACCTATTAAGGTTGACCGAAGCAGGGATGCCTCCGATAAGGAAAACCCATCTGAAAACAACTTAGGTGATGTGGAAATTGTGGCAGAATGTACAAATGTTCCTAACTCATATACCAAGATATGGGGTTTGTGGATGAACTGATTCCTGGAGCTGCTCTCACACAGAGCCCGCAGACAAACCCAGATGACAGTTATGCATCCATGGAAGTATGCAGCTCTCAGGAGCTAGGAAATGTCTTTGAACAAGCAGCATGCTCTGAGGTGAGTAAAACATTTCTACTTGTGTTTTTAAACTGTATGCATTTACATATTTAATATTAACTAATAGATTGTCATTCTTTCTTTCTAAACTGAAGAAAACTTCAATAAAAACCAGCAGAGCCGGCAGCTGTATTTCTGATGCTTATGCTGTCCAAAACAGAATGAAAGTTCTACTACCGAAAGCAGGGACATGTGTAAAAACTGTGTTTATATATATGATATTGGCAATTTTGAAAAGAAAGCCTGGGGTCGACCCCTCAATGACATTTGGAAAGTTAAGGGTTTAAAGCCTCTGTCTAAAGCGTGTTTAGCCCCCAGATCTAATTTGCCTTCAGTAATGTTCTAAGCAATATAATGGTGCACAATATACATCGCCTGTCATATTCTATCAAGGTATGCCCTTACAGAGCTTGTAAAAGGCAACACTGATGCAAGTGTTACTGAGGCCTTTAGATATATATGTAGCAAAGGCCGAGAACCTCAGAAACTGCCAAGTGGTGCTGCAAATGAAGTTTGGAGCAGTCAGTTTCAGAAATTATTAAAACAGCGCTCAATTCTTCATTTTATTATTTTATTAGAACTTTACAATTTTAAAATATGGAGGTATTTGACAGCTTACAACACCTTCAGTTACTTGGCTGTATCAGAGCCATTTGTAGGTGTTTATAACACTAGGTACTATAGGTCGATTCAGATTATACCTGATTCTGTAGCACACCAGAATAATTTGATGTTTGGAAGACAGTATATGGTGATCGATTCTTGGTGGGAATAAAAAAAATCCCCTCTGAAAAAAGGTGATCCTATTAGGGTGTCGAAGCTGAATGATGTATTTATGAAAGGTTTTCAGCAGACTTGTAGCGATGGAAAATTTATAGTGCAGAAGGTTGGTGTTAGAATGGGTGAATACGATGTCGATGTATTGCATGATACGCGCAGGCACGACAACAGCAATATCAATAAATGTAATGTCAATGTGTGCCATAACCTGTTCCTGCATAAGAGTCTCAAGACCCATAAATGCAATGTCAATGCATACCATAATCCATGCCCACACAGCAGTGTTGATAGCAGTAGAAACAATGTCAATGTACGCCATAATCCATGCACACATAGCAATGCTGATGTCAGTATGAATAATATCTGTGTATGCCATGATCAAGGCACACCTATCAATGTCAATATCAGTAAAGAGAATGTTCATGTGTGCTATGTTCATGTGTAGCAAAATCAGGTCCCTAAAGAAATTATTTTCTGATCTGCTGAGCTCATCGAGGTTATCAAAACCCCACACTGGGCTCCGTAGAGGGCCAAGCTAACTGCCTTGGCTCCATACACAGTAAGTGCCGGGACAATGGGTCTACTAAATGATGAGCGATGTTCTTTGCTCAGTGCCCCGGCCACACGTTTGTGATTCAGGAGCATTTTATCAAGATGGAACTTCCACTGTACTTTTTCTGAAAGGCGTATGCCAAGATAATCGAAAGTAGCAACTCTCTCGAGATGGGTTCTATCTAAGGTGATGTTGTTCCTAGAGGATTTGTGGGGATTAAAAGTCATGAATTTTGTTTTGGATGTGTTTATAATTAGTCCCTGGGTGTTACAAAAGAGTTGGAACCTGTTCAGGAGCTTTTGGAGGCCTGCTGGGGTTTTTGACATCAGCAGTGTGTCATCAGCAAACAGGAGGGTTGGTACCTTATTACCTGCCAGGGCCGGGGCATCAGCTGGTACTTCTTGCAAAAATCTAACCACCCCGTTCATGTATAATGAGAACAGGGTGGGTGCCATCACACAGCCCTGGCGTACTCCCCTGTTTACTGGGATCTTATCAGTGAGCTGTCCCTGGGGCCCCCATCTTATCTGAGCATAATTGCCCTCATGCAGCCTTACTAGGAGGTTAAGGATCATTGGAGGGATGCCCATGTCTTGCAGTGTTTGCCATAACTTGTCCCTGGGGACCAGGTCAAAGGCAGTCTTTAAATCGATGAAGGCAAGGTAAAGGTTGCCCTTGCCAATCGTCACCACCTTTGTGAGAAGTTGGCCTAGTATATGCTGTTCACTAGTTAAAGTGGACACCTTGCACCAGTACAATTTGACTCTTATGGTAGTAGGTTTAAGACAACCTTTAAAGAAAGCTATCCTAGTGGTAGCTGTGGAGAGCAGCCTTCAGGCTAAGTCTTTAGAGGAATGTAAAGCAGCTTGTTGTACCACACGATCTCTTGAATTACCAAATGAAAGGACACCACACAGGTATATATATCAAATATATATGTATTTATTACTAAACAACTCTATACTAATCTCTTTATGAGATTAGAAGTCAGGAACATATGCACAAATCAACGTTTCACAATAAATTAAGCACAGACATGGCTGGGGCCCTAGGGGCGTACCAGACCATATACTAAAAAAGAGACTTAGAGATAATGACTTGCAAGGGGACAAGGCCTAGGGCCTTCAGAAGCGTTGGGGCCTCACGAAACCACCCAAGGCAGGTAAGTAAAGGACCCACGGGGGACACATGCAGTGTGTTAACCGAGACGCAAATCCACGTTGACTTCAATGGTGCAAGTCGCGGTTGGAAATTAAGAGTTTAAGGATACTTCGGGAGAGTCTACAAGCAAGTCACTTACAGGGTAAGAAGTTCTAGAGTCAACACTCCCAGGAGCACCATAGTGCTGGAGTTACCTCACCCAGGGAAGCCGGTTGCATAGGTGGCTTTTGGTGTCGGGTTGCGGCGTCGTTTTCAATGGGAGTCACAATGCTTGTGAAGACAGAAGAAGTGTCCGGTGGAATCCAAGCCTGGATTCTGAAGAAGGAAGATCTGAAAACAGAGGGGACAATGTTCAAAGTCACTTGGCAGTGACCCGGGGCCAGGAATCTGCGTGCTCACAGTCGTCGGGTGATTTCAGGTAGTTCACAGGTATCTTGACTCTTCAGCCACGAGGTCCAGGAGGTGTCGACGACAACCAGGAGCTGGATTCGGCATGTCCCACGAAGTCTGCAGCTTACTGCAGTGTCGGTGACCAGATTGGAGCCAATAAGCCTTGGTAACAGCAAGTCTCTTGGAAAGGACAAAAAGTCAGCAGTGCAGACCAGCAAGGTGTCAGGGACTCACCCAGAGCGGGTAACTCAGGGGAGGCCTCGAGCAACCGGGCGAGCCCTTTGAAATTATAGAAAAGTCTTCAGGGGACCCACAAGCCAACCGGCAAGGGATCGCAAAGACACCTCTGGAGGATCCACTAAACAGGGGCCCACGGTCACTCGGGACGGGGTAGGCCTCTGATCTTCAGAGGGATTCCTGCAAGAGGCTTGGACCACACGTGGCCCAAAGCACAGGTTCGTAGAACGTCGTGAAGGGGTTGGACTTGAAAATAGTGCACGGTACCCAGGGATTGCGGTTCCTCTTGACTCGTGGGGTCCACTTGCCTCTGCGTCGCTGGGGACTCACGATGGCCTTGGAGAAGTCAGAACATCCTCCTCCTGGGATGCAGGGACTTCGGGCTCCGGCGGGAGGGATGGAGTTTGCGACCATTGATTGCAGTTTTGGCTGCCTGCCAAGCAGGGGAGTTACTCCTTGACTCCAAGGGAGATTCTTCCATCTTCCAGAGGTAGTGGAATGTTGAAGGTCCGGGATTCATCTTCAGAGCATTGTCCAGGGTTTTCTAGTTTGCAATGGCAAGGGTTCCCTAACTTATACTATAAGGAAGGGAGGGACTAGCTCTATGACCCCACCTATGGGAGGGTCAGGGGAGTGGGTGGCTATACTCACTTCCCTTTGTCCAGTTTAATGCCAAAGCAGGGGCAGGTAGCCCCTGAGCCGGTTTGAACTGGTGTATGCACAGAGGAGCATACTGTTTTCCCAGTGCAGGACTTCAAAGCACTCTAGGAGTGCACGCACCCAGCCCCAATACACTAAACCCTGTCTGGGAGGTGGTCACACCTCCCTGTGACAGGATACCTATTGTTGGGCTTCCTCCACTGCGAGTTTCGGTCATCAGCAGGAGGGCAGCCCAGTGTCTGTCACTGGTGGCATCCATTTTGTGATGCCAGGGCTCTTCAGGATTCTACCGCATTTCCACAGTAGGTACATGTCTATCCCTCTAGAAGAGTGGGATCATACTCCCTCACCAGTTACTGGTGTGGGGGTATGATTCCAAAGCGTTTGACACCAAACACAACATGTTTTGCTGCAGCCATTCCAAAGTTAGCATTCACCGCGAGGTTATAATGCACTTAAGAGTATATGGTTTGACCGCATTCACAAACAGCCCCAGAGAATGGACTCTGAGAGCTGCAGAGGGGCCCTGCTCAGGCAGAGGCACCCCCTCACATGGGAACCAAGCACCCTGCCCTCAGGATTGATAGGGTCTGCCTTAGGGGTGACTGATAGGTTTAAATGTGTGTGCAGGAGAGATATAGTGAATCTATATCTCAGTGAGGAGTGCTAGCACCCCCTCACCTAGGCTGCAGTAGCAGGCCTGTGGTGTCAGATTTAGTCTGCTTCCCAGGGGTGGCATAATACATGCTTCAGCCCCTGGTAGGTCTGTGAAGTACCTATGCCCTTGGTACCTAAGGTACCATATACTAGGGACTCAAAAGGCACAACTGTATCCAATCACTAGTGCACTTAATATGCACTCCATGTTGTTTAGAGAGAACAGAGAGGCTGGGGCCCTGATTAGCAGGGTCCCAGCCAGACTATAGCCAGAAACCAGTGTAAACATGAGAAAAAAAGTGGGGGCACCATAAGAAACAGATCTACTCTCCTACAACCTTCCAATGGATCAGAAGACGTCTGAAGACCTGGTTGACCGTTCCTGTGTTGGACCAAAAACCCACCTGATACTGAGAAAGGATGTCTTCCTCTTCAGTCCACAATTGAATTCTCTGTAATATGACCCTGCCAACTATCTTCTGCATTGCACCTATGTGGCTAATTGGCCTATAGTTGGAAGGGTCCTCCCTGCCCCCCTTTTTGTAAATTGGGACTACCTCCGCTCCCTTCCATGAGTCTGGGATAGGCATCCTCTTGAGATAGAATTAATAAGAAGGCGGACATACTCAGCCCAATTACCCCGATCACCAAGGAACAGGTCACCTGGGAGACCATCAGTTCCCGGGGCTTTGGTAGGCACTGTCTTCCTTATGGCTGACTCAACTTCTTTTAGAATGAATAGATCATCGCTGCCCTTCCCAAGACTTAATGGGGGGTGACCATATTGTCCTTCCGCATTTGTGTTATTAGTCCCAGAGTATAAGTCGCGAAAGTGGTCATGCCAGACCTGGGGTGAGATATGATTGGGGATTTGATCTGCCTCACTCTTGTTTGCCTGTCTGACCAGTGACCAAAAAAGATTAGTGTCCCTTGCTAGACTGGCGTTTTTAAGATCACGCCATCTGGTTTCGTTGCAGTCCAACTTCGCTTGTTGCTGAGTCTCTCTATATTCCTGTCTTGCAACTTTGATGGCTAAGTTATTCTTGGCTCTAATCGCTGCTACCAAAGCCTTCCTCTTGAGTTAACACTCTTGTGTATCTTCTGGATTGTGCAACAGGTTTAGTGAGCCCTTTCGGTGCTTGGAAGTGGATAGAAATTAGCTCAATGGTTCGTTAATGTATGCTAAGGGCATAATTCGGCCCCGCTGCAATTCCTTCCTTTAACTCAATTGTGTTTTTATGAAGAACTTGTCTGATGGCCTCCAGTTTTGCTTCTTCCAGGGCAACCTATTGCCATTTCAAAGCTCTTCTCGAGTTTGAGGGTATCACATCTTTGTTCACGAGGTGCATGCGATTGGGTAGTATAGAGCAGGTGAGTGTCCATGGGAACCTCAATGACATGCAAAGAAGGTTATGGTCGCTCTCGGTTGTGTTGCCCACCTCCATATCTAGAACCTGCCCCCAAAATCTAACATCTACTAAGATATAATCAATGCGGGATGGACAAGTTACTCTATTGTAGGTGAAGGCTCCCTGGGGATCTGAACTGGTCCTGCCATTCACAGCCCTTAGCCCGTATTGTAAGTTAAGTGCATTTAGTTGGATGGCCACCTGCGTCCATCATTTTACCGGGGGTATGGTTAGTAAGGGAACACCCCATTTATTATCCTCCTCCTCAATCCCTATTATGTCTTCTGTGCTAAGAGGCTCAAAAGTACTGTTAAAATCGCCAGCAAATATTATTCTAGAGTTGGGTGAGTAATTTGATAAGCCTTGCTGGAGTAGCGTGAGAACGGGAGAGGTTTTGCCCCCAGTTGTCCCCCTTATGTAAACATTGAACAGATCCAGCATTATCCCCCCTCCTGGTCCCTTAATAGTGATATTCATAATGTCTGGGCTCAAGGTTTGGCAACTGGAAATTCTACAGTTGAGGGCAATGTTGACCCATATGATCAACCCTCCTGAAGGACAACCCCTCCCTTTGGTGGTGGCTGGTATATGGTAGCAGCTATATCCCAATTTGTATAGTGGGACCACGCTCCATGTTTCTTGAAAAACACAGATGTCGTGGCCCTCTACCAGATCGTTCCAATGGGGTAATGATAGGTTGCTACTAAGGCCAGCAACATTCCACGAAATAACTTTTAGCTGGCGAGAAGGGGACAAGTCTTGAGTTGAAGCTGTAATTAGTACCTGTTGAGGGCTTGGGTCATTAGGGGGAGTTTGATCAATGAATGTTGGTAGGGCCTGTAATGAATGCTCTACCCGAGTCTCATTTAGTGGTCAGTTGTTGGCTTCCAGAGATGAGGAGCCTCTCGTCACCCTTGTCTGATGTTTATCGCTTGATGTTTCTAAAGATAAAGCTACTGGAAATCGCCTAAGCTGTATTGATGATGAGTCAGGGGAACAAGTACGAAACTCAAGTGAAATAAGATTTTCTGCCAAGTTGGTGTTAGTCAGGGTAAGCTCAATGTGGTCCTGTGGATGTGTACGTACTGCACATCTTCTAGCCCTGACAATATCCTCCCGAATAAGAGAACGGCAGTCCCTGACATGACAAATCCAGTGTATTGTTTTGTTGATTAGTGACTCCTCACTTTCATGACCAGCCACAATATCTAATTTGAGGACATTGACCATATTAACTTTTTTCTCTTCTAAGTGAGAGGATTACATAGGATCATTCCCCTTTGGTATGTTAATGGCCATTGTATGCGTTGATGCTGCGTCATTTCTAGGTGTAGTGCGGTGTGCATGGGTTTGTGCTGGGACTGAATTCTGGGAACAAGGATTTGAAATCTTGGACTGTCCGCTGTTAGAGGGAGGGAAAACAACATCATTCTTTGTAGAAAGAGGTGCGAGTGGTCGGCCACCTGTTTGTTTTCTTTCGACCTGAGCGGAGAGAGAGAGTCGCTGGGGGCATGGACGCTCATCGACCGCAGAGCATAGGGGCTGCTTGTAGAGAGTATTACTAGGGGTCAAGATTTTGACCACATCCACTAATTCTTCGATCTTAACTCTCATAGCTCCTATGTCATGTCTAAGCGAGGTGACGAGCTGATATAGCCCTTGCTATTATATGTGTGCCTCCTCGCTACCACAATTTGGAATCGGGGCAGTGATGTAATAGTCTGGGACGTCGAGGTATCAGTGATGTTTGCCAAAACTGAAAACCTGTTTGCACAATGAATTAAAGGCTCTAGTGGGCTGATTATGGGTGGCGAGTTTATGGGAAGGGGAAGTATGTCTTTAACCGAAGAGTCTGTCATCTGTGCCCCTGTAAGTTCTTGTGGTGTTTTGTCATTATGCTTCGATACTTTGTTCGTAGACTATTTACTAAACATTGAGGGAATAATAGATATGGAAGATAAGCTACAGCTATGGGGTGGCGGTTGCACGTTGGAATTCGATGACAGTCTCTCTGTGCCTAAGATGTCTTCGCACTCAGGGATAAGAGTATCTATCCTATCCATCACGCAGTTGTTGGCAACACATTCTTTTGACCTTTTGGCTTTTTTCCCCATCCCTGCCCCCCCGTGGCCCATGGCTTGTCCCCGATCCCTCCATTAGTTTCCTTTTGCCCATGCTATTGCCAAGTTAAAGTGGTGCAACGCACAAGGGCAATATATTTCAATATGACCCCAGATTATATAATACCCGCAAATGCTGGAATAAATGTTCATTTGAACCAGTTTTTCTGCAATAAGTCCCGAACATTTAACAATACCATAAGAAAATAGGGAATTAAAGTTTACCCGGGAGGGGTCAAAAACATATAACACAGTACCTTTTGTTTCGTAGGAGTATACAGGCCAGTCCAGTTAACTGATGAAAGGGGGGTGGCCCTGCCCTGCCTCTTCTGGGCAAGGACAGGCCCGCCCTTGGCACGGGCGGTGCCCGGGCGCAGCCCGCATGCTTCCCACGCGGCGGGAGGCTGGCGGTGAACATATCGCGCCTCCAGGCGCGCTGCGCAACGTCAGGAAGAGCAAGGAATGCTGGGTCGTGTAGTTTCAATACGCCCGGTGGGCCGTTCCCCTCACGGCCAGTAGCTGTGATTAACTGCGGCGCCCGCCGCTGTCGTTGCCCTCACGGCGGTGATGCGATCTCGGGAGAGGAAATGGCCCCCTTGCAGCAGCCCCAACTCAGAGTCTGCCTTTTTGCATGTCCCGCACTGCGGGAGGCTGGCGGTGAACATATCGCGCCTCCAGGCACGCTGCGCAACGTCAGGAAGAGCAAGGAATGCTGGGTCGTGTAGTTTCAATACGCCCGGTGGGCCGTTCCCCTCACGGCCAGTAGCTGTGATTAACTGCGGCGCCCGCCGCTGTCGTTGCCCTCACGGCGGTGATGCGATCTCGGGAGAGGAAATGGCCCCCTTGCAGCAGCCCCAACTCAGAGCCTGCCTTTTTGCACGGATTCTTTGTCATTTGGCATCATAAAGTCTACACCATAGTTTTCAGATTAAGTAATAAGTCCCACATCGCTTTTGTTTGTTGAGATGTAAAAAAGTGTGAGAAATATCCCTTAGAACCTGGGAAACTAAAGACCTTTGGTACTTTGCTGCGCTTCATGGGTAAACAATTCAAGGAATCAATGATTCATATTCTTAGTGGCACCCCCATGAGCAGCATCAACTTGGATCCTTGAGTAATAAGTTTCACCCAATGTTTCCAATAGTTATTTGGCGCAGGATGAAGAATGCTTCATAAGCTTTTGAGTTATGGCCAGTATGGTAACCTTCCTGTGTAAGAAAGCTTTAAGGAAATCTTTAATGCAGGATGGTCCTGCCAACTCCCATTTCCATTGGAAGTTGAATGGAGTGCAAATACATAGTTGTGTTTATGCACAATGTTTTCATGTGCGCATTCTTTCTAAAATATGATGTAATTTTCAGTTTTTCTTCAGTGAGGGCTTTAGACATGTAACATGTATGTTCTTTTCTTGCTGAAAAATACATTTTACACCCCAAACATGTCATTCCTTTGCTCTGGTGGTCAATGCTGTTCTATCGCCCTCATTGCAGACAATCTACTGTGGAGGCGCAGTGAACCGTCTACAGCTTGCAAGCTCTGTGGTGTTTTATTAAACTGTGACAACATAGATGACCTCACAGACGTTCGACTTTGTGACGAGGGTCTGAGGTACAACCATTTGACTGACTCATTTTACAGTGGATGTCACACAGGTGATCAGACTTTGTGTTATAAATATGGTCATTATGTGGACACACATATTTCACACTGAGAAAACTATGCATGTTTATCATGTGATTGAAATGCTTTTCATGGTGTAGAATATACAGAGTATTAATTCCTAAGAGCTAGCCTGACATGATGTACTTTCACAACCCATATAATAGAGAACTTTAATGTTAAATTAATTTTCAAACAAACCCAATTCCCAAAAGCCTTCCATTTGATCATTGGATAATTCAAGATCAACGTGGGTTTTAAGGCCCTACACAATTTGAGAGCATCTGTTGTGCAACTGTCTGAGTGTAGCCCTTTAATACTCGCTGCCACACAGGTGTTGTTCTCACCAAGGTTAAAAGTGAGTAACCAACACCTTTTTTTCAATAATTGTACTGTAGAAGGTACTCTTTAAAGTTCTGAACACACCACCTTCTTTCCTACAAATGATGAGGGAAACTATTCTGAAGGTATCAAGGGCCGTGATTTCCACTTTAATTTGTAGCAGTACAACACTTTTGCTTTTTTTAACGCCAAGAAGTGTTTAGAGTTTAACATCAAATGAGTATGATTGGTCTCTGGGACAGAATAGTTCTTTGAGGCTGTGCCTTTTGCTGTGACTAAAACGTTTGGGTAGGGTAACACAGTTTTGTGGCATACCTTGACCTCATTGATTTGAGAGAGGGTTAGCATGTGTGTGCTTGCTTTTATGAGAATGTCAAGCATTAGTTTCTGAACTAGTAAGTTTTAAGGCACTTCCAAAAATGCTTATCGCTTCTTTTACTTTCTTTTGTAACAAACGGCAGGTTTTAGGATGTATCTTCTGTACCTTCTTTGAGTAGCATGTTTGTTTATGCTACTATTAACCTGAATATACATTTTTTTTATTAAAGGATTATATTTATGGCGTCATGCTGACCGATCCTTCACAGTGAGCACAGCTGCAGCTTTTAAAACTATAGCTATACAATTATGGGCTTTTGAACCATTTAGTCTGCGTTTTTAAGGGTATAAGCAATGCCAGCATCTTTGTTTTGTCCATTTTATTTTAATTTTGAAGCTTTTGATGTGCATTTTTTGTTTTGTTTTTACTTCTGACAGCCGTAAGTGTCTCCTTAGTGTTCTCACCTAACTTCATATTTGATGGAAAATAGTGTTTCAGGGCTTGAGCAACTATGACAAAGGGTAGACTGACTATTGACTGCAACCTCAGAGAGATCTGGTCTACTTAATGCCTCAACCATTGTGTACTCAACAGCTCGCAAGGCGCTAAATCCTAAGGTACACATTTATCACAGTTTTGCGTTGCCCTTACAACATGCAATGTAACTCAAGGGTGACACATTTACCACGCCACTAAAGACCCCATTGTGCAGCTGTGCATGGCTTGGTAAATCTGGAGTACTGCAAGGCAGTGCAAGTCACTGACATGTGTGACTGTATGCGGTGGGGTTGTTACATTGGTGGAGTATTGGTGTTCTCACACATCCACTTATGTATTCTGAGGCATTCTTTCACCAATACCGATAGACCTGGGAATGTCTCAGAATTGTACACCTTCCCACCAGAGGAGCAACAAGGAGAAATATCTTTATTTATCTTTGTTGTTTTTTCTTTCTAAGTGTGCGGTACTCGCCTCTAAGGATTATTTTTTAGCAGGAAGGTGTCCCTGCCTCACAAAAACAATCCTGCATGTAACACAGGCACCCTTGCTACATGGTGCAAGAGAGCCTGTGTTGGCGCTAGGCTGCTTAATGTACACCAGCGCAGGCAGAGGACAGGAATGTGTCATATCTCTTTCATGCAGTGCAGTGCAGTCTTCCAATTTGTCGTGCTGCATTACGCACAGTGAAAGAATGATGAATCTGGCACTCCATCTGCAGACCAATCTGGGGACTTGGGTGTTGCTATAGAAGAAGTTGTTTGTATATGTTCTGCCTAAACTATAATGGTTGAGGAATCCCCATCTGGTAATGCTTGAGCTGTTACACATGTTTCAGAATAATCTCCAGAACTGGAGGGTGAGATGGGGGAATAAGCATGGGGTTCTGCTGAAACCTCAGGCTCTGAATCCAAGGTCATATTTGTGAGGGAATAGTATACGTGTTATGGGGTATTCAATCCTTCTTGGCTGAAGGGTGGATCTTGGTATCGTGGTCCTTTTTCCATTCAGGAATATTTCAAAAGATTCTTAGATTAATGCTCTTGGTCCAACAGGCTCTTCACAAGCTATGGATTCAGGAAACAGAAAAACATATATGTAATGGCTACAACAATTGCTAGAATAGCTCTTGTAGTTCATTATAACCACAATTTATACCCACCAGTTTTTAAAAAAACATAGGAGTTGTTGGACTTGGCCCTTTTTGGGAGGTTCACCCCTGAACTTTTTGGCTTAAGCTCTGACATGGTGGTAGTGGTTTTAGGCCTCTGGGCACTTTAGCACTGTGGCCCAGTGTAACGTGCGTGCGCTCTCTGAGTGCGTGTGGTGAGATTGGCCTGCCCTCCCATAGGAATGCATGGGGGATATGTGTATCCATGGTAATTCCTGGTGTGAGAGGAGTGCAGGGTCGAGTTTAGCATGTATGAACTTGTGAGGATAAATGCTGCACAATGGTGTGCTCAGATGTATGGTGACTGGTGGAGAAATGCCACTTTTAGAAGTTGGCATTTCTGTGTGCTATGTGTCTGCCTGCCTGATGTGAATTGCATGTCTGGCTTGTGAGTGACAGGAGCTGACATGTGTGGGGGGCTCCAGGAGGGGCAGGGTGAGTCAGCTAGGCTGAATGGGACACCTGGGCTAACAGTAGTGGGAGGGGTGATCACCTAACTCTGAATAGGACTATGCCCAGGCTGTACAATGCTGGCTCTGCCCCCTGTGGTGTGTCTGATCACTGAGCCCCCACCTGGCAAAGGGGAAGAGGAGCTTCCAAAACAATGTGCTCCAAATCCCCCTAAACCAGTTCTGACTGGTATCCCCAAGCCCTGTGCTGTGACACAAAGGGATTTAGTGATGTAAATATAGGGGCTGTGACCCCATGAAAATGTTCAGTTCAGTCTGTTCTGGGGTGCTGTTCCTGATGGAGGGGGCTCTGCTCTGCTGGGGCCCAGGAGGAACCACCATGGAGGTTGCCTCCCTGCTGGAGGGCCCTGTGTGCTGGCCTCCCTGAGCCCAGCTATGCCCCTGAAACTCTCCTGAACTTTTTGCTAAGGGGCTGTGGCTTCTACCCCTGGTAGCGCTATATTCTGATGCCTTTTCTTGCTTCTAGCACCTGGGAGCGCTATCTTTTAAACTGCCCAGCTGATGGAAAGCGTGGGCTTTGCAGAGCATAGCGGCAGCCCTGTTAGAGGGAATCCCCAGCTTACGGATTCCCCCGCCTTGTGTCTTTAGCGGGAGCCCACCCCACGTCCCTGACGATTATTTTACGTTGAGGCTTGCGGGTGCCCACCCCGCATTGTGATGCCTGTGGTAAGCGGTAGCCCACCCCCCTTATTAATTTTAATTATGTGGGAGCCTGCCCCTCATTTCCGCCAAAAGAAGACCGCCACCGCGATCCATGTCCCACCTGGTTGTGGGCTGGGCCTGATGGATGGATGCAGGAGAGGATTGCGGCCGGAAGCTGTGCTGAGTGCCGATGACGAGTCCCGGGTCCCAAGAGGGGGGCCGGGTGAAGAGAAAAGGTGGCAGCATGGGACTCCCAGGAGTGAAGGGAAGCCCCGCGACGTGATAGAAGTGCTGCACGCCGGAAAGGAGAAATCCCAGGTCCCAGGAGGGGACCCGGGTGAAGAGCAGTGAGGCCGCGTTCCAGAGATACTCCAGGCGGGACTCCCATAGTGAAGAGGGAGACCCGCGGGCAGCCGCAGCACGACCGGGAGAGGAGCAGAGTCCCCATGCAAAGCCCCGGTGAGTAAAGCTGCAGCTTGCTGTCCCAGTCCCTAGTTCTGAGCAGACCCGCGAGAGAGAGTGGGCCGCTCCTACGAGGCGGCTGATTTGTTTTAAGCGAGCCCCAGAGGGCCACAGTTCTTTGGGGGCAAGTTCTTTTTGTACATGAGAGAGCCCCAGAGGGCCAGAGTCTCGGGGGCAGATCGAGGCGCATTGTCGGCACCTGGGCGGTCCCGCAAGAGAGCAGGCCGCCCCAACGAGGGTGACATGTCCTGAGAGCCACATGGGGGCACAGGGGGCACAGAGGTGCTGAGCCCTCCATTTAGGAAAGTGCCACGAATTGGGCACAAATGAGAGAGAGCCCCTGAGTGGGACGGGAGGCACAGAGGTGCCAGGCCTTCAATTTCTTCACAGCTGCCCAGCAAGTTGTGGGCAGCTGCTACGTTTAGGACACAGTCTTTGGGGGCATTTATGAGAGAAGATTGAGATGCACTCCTTTGCCCTAGTGCAATGGTGCACTTTGGATTTCGCTGCATAGGCAGCAGCCCTGACATTCTGGACACAGGGTGTTTGAGCCCCTTTGGGAAGGCCAGTTGTCCAAGGGGTCAGTGATGTACATGATGTTAGGAAATGTGATGCTTTACTGTGATTCATGCCTCGAAATGCGTTTGGGGATGAGATTTTGTGCGTAATGTGTTAATGCCAGTGAGATTATTTCCTACTGTGAGTATACCCTTAATGTGAGTGACACCTAGGAGGTTGGGGTCTAATATGTTAGACTCATGAGGTTGGCGAACAATGTGTTTGGCGCCTAATGTGGCACTGTGCATAATGTGATCTATGTTACAGGTTGATGCTGAGTACATTGGTTACCAGTGGTTACTGGTTGTACGTTTCTATGCCTTACTCATACTAAATTCGCTTTGTGAAGGTCCAGTGGGCCCTGTCAGGTGTAAATAATTCCTTTGTAAATATGACTTAGTGCCAGGTGGCACCATGTATATTATGTGAGTACTATTCTAATGTGTTATGAGAACACAAAGGCATTTTTAATATAACCTTGTATGGAGTTCCTTTTGTGGTGTGCCTGGGATGTTGTTGCTGTGCGCGTGTGCAAACGCTTTACACATGGCCTCCGGGATAAGCCTGACTGCTCGTGTCCAGCTACCAAGGAGGTGAGCAGGGGTTATCTTTGGCGTGTAACTCCCTTGCCCTGACAAGAGTGGTGGTCTCTGCCTGGCTTTGGCGCAAGCCTTAGCCAACCAGAGATCCCATTTCTAACAGGAGTAAATGCCAAAACCTATTCAATCAATCGTTTCAGATTGAGGTACCTCCTGCTTAAGAAGAGGGAATTTAAAAATATGTTCCTCAAATGTACCTGATGTAAAGTGCTGCGACGTAAGTTGGTTTTATGATGGTGCTCTTTCTCCTAACTTTTCTTGGATGTTTTACTGTAATGTCATATGCAGATGTGTTGCAAATTCTTCAGCGTGTCTGCTTATCTATGATCTTTCAGCGTGATTTACACTGTACGAAAAAGGAATATATACGTATACATACATATATATATATATATATATTTTTTTTTTTTTATTTTTTATTTTGATATATATATATTCTTAGCATGTGTTACTCTTATATTGGGGATCAACTCGTCAAAGGCATTGCAATTTTCAGGGAGGTCTAGAATATCTGAAAATCATCATTAAGAGTAGTATCATATTGCAGTCAGATCAATTCTGTAAAAAAATAAAAAAGACAATAAAAAATATAAAAGCATTAATAAAAATGTGCTAAATGTCATATTGACATCTCATGATAGCCCTTTTTTTAACAGAATAATGGGAGTGGGGCTGTGTTTGGCCTTTTGCCTCTACACTCTTAACACTGCAATATACGCTATATGTGAAGCAGCCACTTCAACCTCTCCCTTTTCTAACAACTAAATCTTTAATGCCACAGTCGTCTGAATGAAATATTTTTGAATAAACACTTAGAATATGTTTACTGCAGTCTGGCAGGACACGGTAAAATGCTTTTGAAATACTGTAAATATATATAAGATGCAATTGAGTGATTCTCAGCCTCACAGGTCTATATAGCCCTCAGCTATGTTTGCCACTATGCACTCATTTGGTAGGAAAGGGGGCTGTTAAAGCATGCATTATAAAAGCAGGCTTATCAGCAAAGTCCAGATGGATGCATCATGCTAAAACCAAATAAACAATGTAATTGGAAAGCATCACCCATGTATTGCTTTTTTGCCTTCGACAAACACATATTCTTAAAGCACAACTTAGCAGGAAACTGTAAAACACAGAAGTCATTTCATATGTAGAGGCACACTATTTTAAAGTGTGCTTTTTACAAAAGCTGACTGTGAAACAGAGGCTGTCAGAATCCAAACAGACTTTCAAAATGCAAAATATAAAGGGGTAAATTATTTTTTTTGACACTGAAAGTAAAAGCCTGTAGCCCTATTGATTGCAGTATCTATCAGCATTATTATATTCTTTATGGACATCCTTAACCTTTTCATGGAGAACAACATAGCATTTTCAATGAAACTATGCCTGCTTCATGTACTGTAAATCACCTTACACTACAAGTTTTTTTGTTGAAATACAATAAAGACCTAGTGGTGCATAAGAGAGTTAGTCTTACAAAATATACATTAATGGACACAGTTTACTATTAAAAAGTGTCAATAACTAAAACTGTATATGAAAGCACAGTTCAGGGTCAAGTAACATCTGTAATTAAATAGAGCACACTTGAGCAATAAACAATGCTAAACACATATCATTAAACAATACTAATGTTAAAAAAACTGTATAAATATCTAAAATATACATATTAGTTACCTGCTGTCTTTCAGTGGTGGAGTCCATTCTGATTTGTCTATCTTGTCACTCTTCTCTGCTGGACTATCTTCCCAGTGGTACCACAAATTCCGAATACTAGTGAAACTTATATACTATTCTGGAGAGGGTATGATCAAGAAGCATCTTATCTTAAGAAAACGCATGAATCACAAAGGATTTTGAGAATTCACTTAAATGTTCATAGAATTTCTTTGTGTTTACCCAAATTGAGAGAAGAATTGTTTTTCATATTTCCAGATATTTTTGTGAGTTCCTAAATAGACCATTTTGTCATGACAAGGTGTCAGCATTTCCTGTCCTAAATCTAAACTAAAAGTGGCAGTAGTTTCCGTCATTTCAGCTCTTTTTGTGAGGCCTCAAAAATAAAACATATGTTGTTGTGACCAGGAGTTAGCTGATTTAAACACAAGTTAGAAGTAGATTTCTTGTTTTGATCCAAGAGCATAAGAGGCCTCTGTTTTGATCCAAAGCCAACCTAGATGTGTTTGTTTTTCCTGCTGTTTTTGTGAGCTTGCAAAAATAGAGTTTTTTGCAGATGTCACCCCACTTTTTGCTTCCATTTTTAATGGGTACTGGTGTGTTCTGACTCTGACTGTGCCCTGGGCTCTGCTTACCAGGCCCAGGGTCAGGGCTCAGTGTAAAAGGTATATGGCAATTAGGTATATTTACAATTGACCTGACAACCTACCTATAAGACCCTAGAACATGGTAGATTATGTAGGTTTAGAAGCCTAGTAGATTTAATGCACTTAAGTGTACACAGCTGTGTTGCTTGCTGTCATTGTTAAAGCCAGCCCTGCCGTGTAGGCTGGTTTAAAAATAGAATGATGTCCAAATTCTACTTTGGAATTAAAGGTACTTTCAAAGTCTTAAACTACCTTATTTTTCTATATAAGTCACCCCTAAGGTCTGTCATATGTGTGCCAAGGGTAGGGTGCATTGTTAAAATAAGTAGAGGAAATATAAAATATGTTGTATATGCCCTGATTAGGAAAAAACTGCCAATTTCATGTTTGCCACTGTAGAATACTAGCTCCATAGGCTAACACTTGATGGGTTTATTAAACTTTAATAAAGTCTACCTTTTGAAAAGTGTGAGCTAGAAATATACTTCAAAGTATCAAATTAATAGAGAGAATGTATCAAACAACTTTCCAAGGTTGGATTTATTAAAGATATTACGGAAAATAAGTTATAGAACTGCTTTCCTGATATTAACTTAAATCAGCCCTGTAGCAGCCATAGCAGGCTGACCCAAGTGTTCTTAATGAAGTGTGGAGTGGCCTGGCTCAGACAATAGAAACATCTGGTGGAAGGAGATCTGCTGCCTGCAGATGCCAGGACAGGAAGGGGGCTGGGTAGCCAAACTAGCATTTGAAGGGAGAAAGGCAGTTAGGACAGGAACCAGGCCTACCCCTACTTCCTACACCCCTAGCCAGATGGGAGCACCTGTAACTGAATTAGGAGAGGTGCAGGTAGGGGAGTGTAGTGCAAAGTTACCTGTGGGTTGGATTAACCAGGCCTGAGCCTCCAGGAGAGATTTTCTCCATTTTGGTTTTTGTTGAGAAGTGCTTTCTGGGACATACATATGCCACACTTCTAAGGCAGTGGTCATCACGGAGGGTGGCAACCTGTACCCCATTGGTCTATGGGGCCCCCCTTCTGCCAGCCCAGACACTGGAATAAATATGGCAGAGCTACCCAGCAATTCAGATCCCTGCCTGGAAACCTATAGAGAAGAGGGACTGCCCTGCTGAACCCCTGGTCTACACCACAAGAGGACTGTACTCATAAGAACTGCAACTGCTGCATACTCTGCGCTTCGCCAAAGAAGACTTTTCTGTGCTTTAAATTTTAAGGACTGAACTCCCTGAAAGCAACAGGTAAAAAAGAGCTTCAAGAATTTTCGGGGCATAGTCATGTGTCACACTATCCAAACCACACTTACTTTATCATACTTACTTTACTGCTAACATATAACTAACTAAAAATATATAAGTACGATGTATGTGTGGGGTTGGAAATAGTACATCTACTTTGACAACATACTGGTAGTCGAGATCCTAGATTGGAAATTTCTGTATATCAATATTAAAAAACCTCACTGTAATAGAATACCCCTTTTGGCAAATGTATATGAAAATGTTTGGTAAAATCTATCATTTTGGGACTCATTTGAGATCTTTCCTTGGGAGAAGGACCTCACCAACCCTCCTGGTGATGAGTGAATTTGCTAGCTGCTATTTATAGCTGATATTTCAATCCTTTACATAGCTATTTATTTCCCCAGTTTAGCCCTGTGTAGACATTGCCCCACACAGTTTAAATTGTTTGCTCAGCTGTGCAGATTATTACCAACATCTCAAGATTCTATAGACTGCAATGGAGTACCATTTTTCACTGATGTTTACACTGACGTTCCAGTGCACAAACAACACTTAGTAGTGAATGGTCAGCTCATATGTTTTCGGAGCAAAATGAACCCACCTCTGCAGGAGTCTAAAATAGTAACTGATGACTCCTAGTGTAGTGCCTTGCTGTGATCTTTGTAAAGTTCTATCTGTTATCTCCTTTCAATACTTTTTTCCTGCTTTGTGTTTTTAGGTCTATTTGCTGATCTCAAATACTACAACCTGTGGCTATGCATCTGGAGACTTGTATTGCATATCTTTATATAGCTGGTGAGCTTCTAAGTATTTTGTGAATTATGACAAGGTACAGTCTTTGGTAAGCACTGGAGTGCTATGTCTATATTTCAATATATAACAGTATCTTTCGCTGTCTAATAAATGTACATTTTCTGTGACAGTCATCTTCCGATATAGTTGCAAAAATGTGACACAAATGGTACAGTGTTTACATTATTCACACCAGCTTTGGAACATTGCTTTCCAATTATTCACTCTTGAGACATCTGTGTAAATATCTCACACACAAAGACACACACATGTTCTCTCCCTCCTCTCTCTCTCACTTTCTTCATTTCCGTTTCTCTCGCTCCTTTTCCAAGCTGGGATTGTGATACCACAATCATAACACTGGAGAAATATCTTACAGTTTTGAATCTGGGCATAGCCCACTCTGCCTTGCAGCCTCCTGAATGTCGTACATTGTGTGCCATAAATTGTGCAGTAGTAACATTGGCAATTCACTGTATAGAAAACTAGTTACTGAAATGGGGTACACCCACCAGCAAGCTGGGTGAAGAACAAGGTGCAAAATCAATCAATGCAGGTGTCATTCATCGTGTGAGTTGTGAGGTATGTGTGCACACACGCCCACACACAGACACACATAATCCAGTTGACATTTTTACCGCAGGACTTTTGACTGGAGGAGCTCACTAGAGTCACTACCACTGTTGAAGGTTCTCTGGTGGATAATCCTCCAGTGAAATTGCAATTATTGGGAGACATTATTCTACCACTGAATTTCGGTGTAATTCCAATTTAGACCCTTAGTAATATACAGTCTTAAGAGGAGTCCTTTCATAGTCTCTACTCAACAATGGGCAGTAGTGCTTTAGATGTGAAAAAAATATCTGCAAACCTCACAATCAGATCACTTCATAAATGGCTTTGTTGGTATTTTTTTCCTCCTTTCTCAATTTCATGTTGCACTGTGTAAGCATAGTTGTCTGTTCCAAATACTTGTTTGTGCAATAACTTTCTATAGGGCATTTCCCAGAATGCTAGTGTTTGAGTTTCTGTCTCACTTGGCAGCAAATCTGGAAAATATAAAAACTAAAAAGACTCCTTCATTTATTCTGAATAACTTGATAACTATCCAAAGCTAAGCATACTTGGCCCTATTCACCAAAAAAAGTCAAACCTACTGGTAAAGATTTCCATTTCTGCCTGAACGCATTTTTTCATTTTTCACCAATATTCCCAGGGGTACCTAAGGAAAATGTGCTATAGGAGTACATTTTGGATTGTCATGTAACGTTCCTCAAAGACTCTCAATCCAATTGTACAGAGTTCTTCATAGCGAATGACTTCTCAGAAACAAATCCGAAGTCTTCTGTGCAAATACACTTTTTCTCTGTGGATAAAACATTTTTCTCCATGGGGACAGCTCTTCAGGACAAACCCTTGGGAAGATCCATTCCCTTTCCCGTCCCAGAAGGGTATTTACTTGAGTTTTTTTTCTTTATCTTTGCATGAGGTCACTCTCCCACCATTTCCAAAGTGGAAAAAAGTCAAAGAGGAGTTTGAAACTCCCACTTCCCACCTTTAGAGTGGGATTTAATGCTGTGGATTTCTCCACACTCAAATCGGAGGAATAGGCAATGGTATATCCACATCCACCAGCAATCGTGTTGTGCATTCCTGCAGGCCAAAAACACCATTGTGAATTGGGTCCCTTCATTCTGTCAAGAGCCCAAAAGATGTGTTGTGTACCTACTGTTTTTAACAATTCTATCATCGAGACGCAGATAATTGCCGTTTTATCTGTCTCAGAACATTCAGATTGAATTGTTCTGGTAAGTGTAAACCTATTATGTCTTAGAGTTATTTATACAGCTCAGCAAGTCCGATAATTTACGGTCAAGGGAGATTAAAATCTACCCTATAATTTGTAGAATATTCATGCTATACACACTAGGACCAGCAGCAGCTTGCACAGGTAAACGCATGGGCGGTGAGGCGTTGGTGGGGTGAGAGAGGGGGGAAGTCGACATATGACAGAATAGGTATAATTAAATAATTAAATAATTAAATAACACCTATTCTATCATCCATCGGCTTACCCCCCTGCTGGGGCCTGCCCCTTGCCACCGCCCCACACGCTCACCTGAGCCGGCGGCCGCTGACTAGGACCCTCATGGTTCTATGCAAACTCTAAACAGGAACTACGTGATATGGGGGGAGGTGATAGTATGTGGTTTTGGGAAATATGACTTAATAGGCAGTATGTGTGAACAAATATTTGAGAATAAAGATATGCTCAATCACAGCTCCTGTGTGTGGGGTGATCTATGTGCATGTTCCAGGGCTTGGGAAGGGGCTACAACTGTTGACGATTAGACTGTGCACATGGAACACAAGGCTGCTCCACCTGAGATATTGCAACATTATGGCAAAGTGCTCATGTGTGCATGCCACGTGTGCCCAGAATTGATGCAAAACAGTCTGTGACCTGCACACATGGAGTCAAAGCTCTGCCCCAGCCGCAGAAGCAATTTACGTCCCTGGTGAGAAGCATATTCAAAACATCCGCCAACACTGCCAGTGATGTGTCAGCAGAAACCTTGTGCTGCACCCTGAACAAAGAGCGACTATTCAGATGAAGCAAGAAAATAACTATAATGCCTGCATGGTAAAAGAAACAGAGAGCATACTCACATTCAGGGGTGATTGAGGTATACTGCAGCATATGTGTCTACTATGTGGCTGATGCTTGCACCCTGAACCACCCTGAACCACAAAATCAGTTAAACGACACATGCTAATACAAACGGCGACAGAAAGAAGTGCATAATAGAATGCTTCATGTTCTTGAAGCTGCTACCGCCAGTCAACTGTGTTTATTGAAACATTTGATGACTTCATAGATGTGCTAGAGGAGGTAGATGATAAGAAAATCATCAACTATTTGAAAAACCTTGCAGGTGATGGAGTGATAGAAGGACTACAGAAAACTTCACAGACTGATGCAACATCATACCGAAAGCTGAAAGAAGTGCAGGAAGCTAATTTCAATCAAATGTTGATTATGAAAGCACAACAAGAGACTGGTGAAACAATAGATGAGTTTGTTGAAAGAGTTGACACACTTATTAAACTCTACAAGTTCTGCGATACTACCAATGAGGAAGCCATGCCACTGACAGTCATCGACAGCTGCCTTTCAAATTCCTTTTGAAGGCGCATGTTGAGAGAGACACTCAGCCTAGAGAAAATGCTGATGGCTGTGAGAGCAGAGGAATGAGCAGAATTTTAAGCTGCTGACATGAAAGCAGAGACAGAACACAATGAATCAGCATTGACCAAGAAGCAGAAACAGAAGCATGTAAGTCAACGTTGTCGAAGAAGACAAAACAATGCTTCCACTGTGGGTTTTCATTTCCCTGTGAAGGGAAATGTCCAGTCCAGGGACAAATCGGTAAGGGTTGTGGGAAAGAGAACCACTTTTTAACTGTGTGATGAGCTAAGGAAAAATTAAATGGGTCATGATGGAAAGAAAAGATGGATGCAAGAATGTACCAGAATCACTTTCCCCACAACCACAAACCAAAAAGCAACATCGCTACAAAAAGTGGAGAACAAGCAAAATCAATCATCATCAAGTTTGTCATACAAAGGTTCTTCAATATCACTAATGAGTACCAGCAAAGAAGATAGGTGCATGCTGATGAAACCGTGCACATGTGAAGAAGACCTATGTAAAAAAAAAAAAAATCACCAAACTTCATTTGGACACAATATTATATTGAAGGTGAAGGGTGCCCCATAACATTCATCATCAACAGTGGGGCATCGATCAACATCATGCCAGTGGAAAAGTTCAACAGCCTCTTGCTCGTGCACAGTGGCAATGCAATAAAAAATTACATCAGTATGAGACACCATTCATGCTCTACAAGGAACCTCATCTACTGCACGTTTGCTCAGTTTTGCCACAGCGCCTGATATAGGGTTAATATCCCTCAACTACAACTGCTGCACTCAGCCTGATATCACAAGTCAAATTCTGTAATTGTTTCATGGATTGGGAAAACTAAAGAAAATAGAAGTACAGCTTCATATCAACCAAGAGGTTAATCCTGTTGCCCAGGCAGCACAGTAAAGTTTTTCATTTGCAAAAAGATGTGGGGAAAAAGCCATGGCTTTTACCCATAGTAGTGGTACCCAAAAAAGACAGTAGTGGTGGGGTGCACATTTGTGTTGACATGCACCAGCCAAACAGAGCCATGGAGAGGGAGAGACACGTTGCTCTCCATATAGTCAACATAATCATGCAACTGAATGGGGCTAAAGTCTTTTCCTCTCTTGACCTAAACAAAAAGTATCACCCACATGAGTTACAAGAGAACTACAGATATATTACCACCTTTTTCACTCATGTTGGCTTGTTCAGATACAAGAGACTGCATTTTGGAGCACCTTGAGATGCTGAGATATTCCAGGATTTTATCCGCAGAGTAATCCAAACTGTTACACATACTGCCAATTACAGTGATGAAATACTGGTCTTTAGGAGAACCCAGAAAGAATATGACAAAGCCACCACTCAAGTGTGCCAGTCACTTGCTGATGCCGGTCTTACTTTTGAATGCAGATATATGTGAATTTCACAAAATCAAACTTATATTTTTTGGGCACATATTCTCTGATGGGAGAATGAGTCCAGATCCAAACAAAGTGCAAGCACTGCTATCCACGTGCCCCTCCCAATATGTTATCATGCTATGATCCTTTCTTGGCATGGCCGTTAACTGCTCAAGATACATTCACAATTTTACCACAATATGCACCCGTTTGTTAAATAAAGACTTGTGAGACTTGACAAAGCAGAATGTTCCTTTTCAGTGGTCTCCAAAGGCGATCAATATTTCAAAGAAATAAAACATGCAAGTGATAATGCAACTGAATTGGTCTATTTTGACCCCAAGCTGCACACCGAAGTCACGGAAAATGGCCATCTGAATGCAAAGAAATATTGTGGCATTTGCGAGTTGAAGCTTGTCTTAAACAGACCGTGACTACTCTCAGCTGGAGGAGAGTCTGGTTGTGGTGTGGGCCTGCAAATAATTTCATGCGTTCCTCTATGAGAAATGATTTACTGTCATCACCGACCACCAGGCGTTGCTCACTACTTTTAGAAATCCGAAGGTTAAGATGCCCCCTTGCACCGAAATGTTGGAGATTGAGTTTGTAAGAGTACAACTATGAGAGTATACACAAATCCTGGGAAGGATCAGATCTGTGCAGATTACTTTACAAGAGAACCGGTACATCGTCTTAGTTTGACATCCAGGATGGCTGAAGAACATATCAATTTTATTGTGTGCTTCACCACACCAGCAGCTCTGTCTGTGGACCAAATCACTGCTGCCACCAACACAAACAAAGACATGACTATCATCAAAGAACTCATTGAGACACAATCAAGGAGATGAAGTACACAGCCTCTGGCCAATAATACTGAATTCCAAAATTTTAAAAATGTACATGGTGAGTTAGCGGTCATACAAGAAGGCATAATACTGAGAGGCTCGAGAATTGCCATAACTGAGAGCCTAAGGTAAGGAGTGATTGAGTTGTCCCATCAAGGACAACATGGCATTATAGCCATCAAAAGAGCACTGAGAGACAAAATGTGATTCCTTTAACTGGATGAGTGAGAAGAAAAGGAATTGAAAGCATGCCACATCTGCAACTGCATGTCCCCCAAAGTGAAGCAGCACCCAGTGACAACGTCTGACCTTACTGCCCATGCCTGGGAGAGAATCGCAGTTGACTTCTTCAGAACATTAGGAGATGGGCAGCATCTCATGGTTGTCGTAGATGAATATTCATGTTTTTCTTTGGTGTAAACACTACCCTCAGCAACTCATGACAGAGTCATAGAAAGTCATAGAAAAGCTTAGCAATGTCTCTGCAACTTGTGGTATCCCTGAGATTCTCAAATCTGTTAATGGCCCGCACTTCAATAGCAAAGTGTTCAAAGAGTTTCTTATACGACTCAACGTCAAACACTAAAAGTGCACACCCCTTTGGCCCCAAGTCAATGGTGTAGTCAAAAGATTTATAGGCACCCTCAAAAGGGTAATTCAACAAATATCCATGGGAGGAATTGATTTGAGCCAAGCAATGTGTCAGGCCCCCCTATCGATCAACTCCTAACTCCACATTGGGGGAAAGCCCTACGACCTTGCTGTTTGGGAGAGCTATTTGATCAGTTAATCAGCGGTTTGTATAGCACAGCTACTCACCCGTGAGGTTCTCAAGGCACAGAGGGGGGAGGGGGCTGCTGATCTGCCTGGCCATCTCAGTCAAAAAGCCAGGTCTTGAGATCATTTCTGAATTGGGTCAGTGACAGGGATTGTCTGAGGTAGAGAGACAAGGTGTTCCAGGTCTTGACGGAGAGGTAGAAGAAAGATCTTCTACTGCTTCTAGTCTTATGGATCATGGGACAGCAGCCAGGGTCACTTGTGCGAAGCAAAGGTGTCTGGTGGGTGCGTGGAATGAGAGGCAGTGTTTCAGATATGCTGGTCATGCATTGTGAAGGGCATTGTAGCGTGTGATGAACTTGAAAGGGATTCTTTTGTTGAATGGAAGTCAGTTGAGATCTCAAAAGTGTTTGATGATGTGGCTGTGGCAGGGGATGTTCAGTATCAGTCTGGCAGTGGTATTTTTAATGTTCTGTAATTTACTGAGGAGCTTCTGGGTGATGGTAATGAACAGTGTTACTGTGTGCTGTTGACAAATGCGTGGGTGGCCGTCTTACTGGTTTTAGTGGTGATCCATCTGAATGTCTTTCAAAGCAGGTGGAGCTTATGGAAGCACAATGAGGATACAGCATTGATCTGGCGGTTCATTGTGAGGGAGGAGTTCAGTATGATGCTGAGGTTTCATGCAGTGTCCCGTGGGGGTTCCCAATGCAACGGGCAACCAGGAGTCGTCACAAGCTGAGGGGGTGGGTCCCAGAATGAGTACTTTGGTTGTGTCTGAGTAGAATTTGAGGCAACTCCCTTTCATTCAGGTAGCAACGGCCTTCATCATGTTGTGAAAGTTGTTTCTGGCAGCTGTGATTTCATTGGTGAGGGAGAGGGTCAGTCGGCATTGGAGACAATGTTGATTCTGTAGTTCCTGAGGATGGCTGTGAGAAGGGCCATGTAGGTGATAAAGAGGGTGGGGCTCAGGGAGAAGCCCCGGGAAACTCAGCAGCAGATCTCTCTGGGTTCTGACAGGAATAGAGATAGTCTGACTCACAGTGTTTGACCAGTCAGGAAGGAGTGGATCCAGACCAGGGTCTTTGGTGTGGATACCGGCACCATGGAGTCATGTGATTAAAGTGTGGTGGGAGACTGTATCGAAGGTAGCCGAGAGGTCTAGTAGGATGAGGGCTGCGGTTTTGCCCTGGCTGAGGAGGGGGCAAATGGCATTGGTGGTGGCGAGGAGTGCGGTCTCGGTGCTGTGGTTGCTTCGGAAGCTGGATTGGGAGATTTTCAGCATGTGGTTTGCTTCGATGAACTTGGAGAGTTGAGTATTGATGACCTTCTCAATGACCTTAGCTGGGAAGGGGAGAAGGGAGATAGGTCTTAAGTTCTTGAGGTCTGTTGGGTCTGAGGGTGGCTTCTTCAGGAGGAGGTTGATCACAGAGAGATTCCAATCATCTGGGAAGATAGTGGTTTTGATGCACCAGTTTAGGTGTGGCAATGCTGGGGTACGTTGGTGGCAGCTGCTCTGTGGAAGGTGTGGTATGGGAAGGGATCCTGCGGGGCTCCAGAGTGGATGCTCTTCATGGTCTTGCATGTGTCTAGCTGAGTATGGTCTGCTGGGGTACGGCGTGGTTGCATGTGGTGGTGTCAGGCATAGTGGCAGGGTATGGGGACTTAAGGCTGTCATCGATCTGCCTGTTCTTATGGTGGAAGAAGGTGCCACATTCGTTGCAGAGGTCTTGGGAGGATGGGAAATATTTGGTCTGGTAAACTCCTGGAAAATAGCGAAAATGTATTTGCTGCTGTCTGTGTTAGCATTGATTCTGTCTTGGATGACAATTTTTGGGTAGTTTTGAGGAGGAGGTGTTGTATGTTGATGGCAGATTTGAAGGTTGCGTGGCTTTTTGGGGTTTTGTTGTTTCTCCATCTGTTCTTGAGTCATCTGCAGGTATGTCTGGACTCATGGAGGGCAGGGGAGAACCAGCTGGCTTTCTTGGAGTGTTGCTTGACTGAACTCTTCTTGAGGAGTGCCAGAGTATTGGTGCAGTTGGAGATCCATCAGTGGAGGTTTTGTGCTGTGGTGTTGTCTTTAGCTGATGTTGGCAGAGGGAGTCGATGAGAAGTTTTAAGGAGGCCTTGCCCCAGCTGTGATGGGGCGGTGAGAGTGGTGGTGTATGGTGTATGGTTGTCATGGCATGGCAAATGCGTGATGCATGCAGTGGTGGTCGGTCCAGGAGAGTTCGGTGGTGTGGCTGTAGCTGATGTTCCAGCTGGTGGACAAAAAGGAGTTGAGCGTGTGTCCAGCTGTGTGGGTTGGTGCGGTGACTAGCGGCTTGAGTCCAATGTTGATGAGGTTCTCCAGTAGGGAGGTGGTGTTCTGGTCGCTAGGGTTGTCTATGTGGAAGTTCAGTTTTCTGAAGTAGGATGTAGTCAGTGGATGCGAAAGCTTGGGGTGTGATGGGATGCCTTTAGAAGAGAGTGTTGTGTAGGGTGATATTGGGGTTCTTCTGTATCTGGAAGTGGAGGTGTTCCATGGTCATATTTTGTAGCCATCGTGGGATGGGGATGGCAATGTCCAGTCTGGGACAGGGGTTGGTTCAGGTTTCTGTGAAGAAAGCGATGGCGGGGGAGGTGGCATCAAGGAGGTCCGCAATTTTTGTGGTTTGTTTGTGGAGGGATCACACGTTGAGGAGGATGCAGTTGATTCATTCAAGTGTGCTGTTGGTCGGATGGGCGGTAAGAGGAGCTGGGATGATGGTGGGGTAAAGGTGTAGTTGCAGTTACGGCAGTGCAGGTTCCATTGGTCTTCTTTGGTGATGCTAGGTGGCAGGTGTAGTGGCGTCCTGGGTTAAGAGCGAGCGTACTGCTGGCATTGAAACGATGGAGGTGCAGCGTAGTTGGGTGCTGCGTTGTCGAGCATTATGGGAGGGTCTTGGGTGTTGAAGCTGTCATAGATCTGCCTGACCTTGTGGTGGAAGAAGGTACTGAGTTTCTTGTGGCAGGATTGGAAGGGTGGAACATCAGTTGTCTCACTGTTGGGCCTATCATTGCTGTTGTGTGCATTTGCATTGATTCTGTCTTGGAAGTCCATGTTCTTCGGGTTTTTTTAGGAGAAGGTGGTGTGCTGTGAGGGTGGCTATGAAGGTTTAGGTGGGTTCCGGGGTTTTGTTGTTCCTCCATCTCTTTTTAAATCGTTCTGAGGTGCATCTGGACTCATGAATGGTTGGAGTGAACCAGCTGTTTTTTTTTGGAGTGTTGCTTACTGGGTGCCTTCTTGAGGGGTTCCAGCATGTCAGAACAGTTAAATAGCCTTTGATGGAGGTTGCGTTTTGGGATATTAGCGTTGGTGGATGTCGGTGGTGTGGTAATGCTGAGAGATGAGGTGAGTTGTTCTTTGGTGATCTTGTTCCAGCTATGGCAAGGGTGGTATCAGAATAAAAAAATTGACATCATCTCGATTAGTGAGTGCTGACAAACTTTGTGACACCAGCAATACTCATAGCCTAAATGTCCATTAAACAATCTTTGTCAAAGGAGACTGGTTATAGGCAAAGCAGAGAGTGAAATGACAGACAAACAATCCTTTCACCACTTATTCTTTACAGGTCGTGGTGTGCAAGAGAAACATGGTGATGACACGTCATCCTGCGAATTGAATCACTCAGGACACATCACACTTTAATCACCTACCTTGACACTTGCCCGCTCATGAAACTACATCAGAGTCAACCACGCCTGCAGGTCTGGCTGTCGAGGGGTGAAGTACGATCCCATTGGATTACCCAAGCCGGCAGACAAGTGCGAGCCCCTCGGAGACTGATTGAGGAGACATGATTTTAAGTGATGCCTGCAACTTTTTATGAAACAAAGGGGGATATGTAGCATATTGATTCTATAGGTATTAGGACCCTTGTGGTTCTGAGTGGACTCTAAACAGCAACTACATGATATGTTGGGGATATGGTACGGTGTCGTTTTGATAAGTATGGCATAATAGGCAGTATGTGTGAACGAATGTTGGAGAATAAAGATATGCTATACTGCAGCTCCAGTGTATTGCCTAAATTATTTGCATGTTCAAGTGCTGTGGAAGACACTACAGAATTCTCTGACAAACTCTTGGGGACATAAACCATGCCTCAGCTACTATTAATTTTGCTCCCACACAATAGGTATTTGCTACATTCTTCAGCATGGTAAAATTTCAATGGAAAATCACAAAATATAATTTATGTAATTCATTGCCCAAGTGAAAAAGGGAACTGCCCAGCAAACAATGTCTCACGAGCAGTCACTTTCAATAACATAATGATTTCAACTGATTACAATGTTTGCCTGGTAGTTCTGTCTTTTTGCTGCCACCTAAGTATTATTTTTGCTGTACTAAGTTAGGGAAAGTGATATTTCTTTCATCAAATCAACTTCTTTGTTACAGCTTTGCTGTTTTTGACCTTGTACAGTGCCCCACTGCCTTTTGGCTGGGTGTGTAGAAATGCCACATACATACATACATACACAAACCCATACATAGATACATGCATACTTACATTCCTATTTACATATTGACAGAATGCTTTGCAACTCTGAAGCTAATATATGGTCACAATATTCATTCTAGTTGTTTTGCTCTCTCTCATACTGCCTCCATTTAATTAATCTGCCCACTCTAGTAAATTTGATACTGCCTTGTAGGTAAATATTCACACAAATTACCCTATAGTATCCTTTTCACTGGGCATCAGATGAAGCATCTCATTCAAAGAGGTAGCCATCTGGAGGGATGGAGAATTATTCATCAATTCATCCACTTCTGCAAGTAGACATGTAGGAGAGGGAACATAGAGCAGTACTCTGTAGTCTTTTTTTTCTAAGCTGACTCATGGTTGGAACAGTAGCGATGCCTGTAGAACTAGGGAGTCCGTTTTTTCCCTGTACAAAAGGGGACCCAATACTACTATGCATTCCATGCCTGTGTTAATCCACTGCCTCTAATATGAAGTCATGATGGTGTGCACACTTCATAAAAAATGCCATTTTCAATGCAGGTCACTTCCTTTGAAGGGATGGCACCAGAGATAAGAAGAGTACAGAAGCAGCATTAACCCGCTGAACCTCACCTTCTACCAGAGCATAATTGCATGCTTGTCCTCCACTGGGGATTCAACATACCATGATACATTCCTCCAGCAAAACATGCTGAATCCCATGTTTGGCTTTGATGGAATACAGCTCACAAGGGCCAACCCCAACCTATCAGAAGAAAGAAAAGCCTTATCATGTACACCAAATCAGCAAATGCATTGATAGGCTGAGTGGTAGAATACAGCCAAGTGTGGTGATGCCAATTCCATCCGCATGTAAACAGTCCTACCTTGCCAGCCTCAGAGAAGTAGAACTGGCTGGTCAAAGGATGACCACTTCTTTGTCTACTGTCCAGAGAGAAGGGGAGTTCAACCCTGATTTTTACTGAGCCCTCATGACTGGAATCCCTATTAAAGTGGGCATCAGCAAGGAGGCAGCTATGGGCTGAAAAGTGTCACCCAGGACATGAATTAATGTCCCAGAAGTCACTGATGGTCATGATAAATGCTTCTTGCTGAACACCATCCATGTTGGCACTGAGTACTCATTCTGACAAATCTGTCTCTGTCCCATTACCCAAATTAGGTCGTAAGAATTTTGTAATATATTGTGCTGTAATATTAAGTAGAACTCACAATGGTCTGTAAAAAACTACTTTATGTGTTCAATAAATAGCTGACAGGAGTCGGTTGTCAATTAACTGGGAAAAGACTATATTAGAGAGAGTATCCATATTATACACAATATACAACTATGGGCCCAATTCCGATCTCGCTCGGAAACCCTTCTGAACAGGAATGCCTTCCGAACGACTCGTACGCATGCTGTCCGACCGGTGGAGTACGATGCAATGCTGTCAAATACAAACTACTTGCATGGAACACAATAGGGACGACTGAGTAGTAAAGAAATAAATCCGTCCGAGCGAATCGTCCAGAAAAGAGCCTAATGCAACCGACTCGTACGCGAACGCTACAACATAGCTTAGCGTGAATGGCACAGACTTGGACCACCCTGATATTAAATAAACAAGCATCTGTTGCGGTCAACGTAACGTCTCGGTTATGCTCAACTAAATACAATATAAACAGACAGAAAAAATCCAAACAAGCATTGTCAATGTAAAAAAAAATCTAAAATAAGCCACACCCACAACTCCACCTATATAAAGGGCCAAAATCCTTACCATGATCCTTTGCAACTTCAACAGAACTGCCAGCACATACCACTATTACACTTCACTGATACATACACTCACAACTCACCCACCAAACAACCAGTACACTACTAGCACCTGTCAACTACTACACTCACAAACACACACCATTTACTCATACTCACTCACCCTTACCTTCGCACTCATCCAAACATCCATCTCCACCACCACCCATCACCATGCCCCCAAAGAAGAATCCAAATTTCACAGAGAAGGAGTTGGAAGTCATGATAGATGAAATTCTCAGAATAGAGCAATAGTTATTTGGGAAATTAGTCCAGCAGACCCCCTCTGTCCCATAGAAATAAGATGTGGAAGAGGATTGTCAACAAGATGAACGCTCAAGCACCTTGCCTGAGCACAATGGAAGATATCAGGAACAGGTACTATGTTGTGCGAAGGAGGGTCAAGAAGCTCATTGGCAAAGAACATGTCCTGAGCCAGCGGACTGGCAGTGGCCCTCCTGCAACACTTGTGAACTTCACTTCCTAGAAGGAGAATGTGCGGGCTATCCTTCCACCGGAGGGCGTCTATGAAATATCAGGAGCACAAGAGCCTGGTGAGTACATACTCAAATAGCCAATATTGTCAGCAAATACACAGCCACATACATCACTGTCAAGGACATAGTGATACAAATCACTGTTAGCAAAGCCATAACAATATGAAGCAAATGAGCATGTGATGTGTATACCACTTTGACAAACAAAATACCTGCAATTTCCGAGTAATATGTAACTATTTCATGACATTTCCCAACTTACAAAAAAAAAGCAGCAAGGCTTTGTTCTCAAAACAGCAGCCATCACTATCAGCCATCTTGTCAGCACTGTTTCACTCACTCACAGGGAAGCTAAGTCACAGGAATGAAGGTTGGGATTGCTAGGAAGGTGGGTGTAGCTAAAAGCAAGATGGGAGTCTTAGTCACAGCTAACAATCCTCCTCCAACATGGCCCAACAAGCCCACCTTGAACTATGCTCATCTCACAGGGAGTGGAAAAGTACTGGCAAGATGGCTGACACTGGGCTCTGCTGTGGGGAGCACAAGGCCCTGTTGGGAGTTGTGCTCAAACAAACACCAGGCACCATAGTCAGACATCTTGAAAGTAAAGTTGTATTCACTGTCATGGAAGCATGGTTCATGGTGGCCTATTTGGTCTGGGTGGGAGGAGGAGTGGTAGCTCTAAATACATCTATGAGTAGGCCCTGTCCCACACACACCCCTCCCACCAACACCACACCTGGGACTATGCTGCCCCTGAGAGTGAATGAAAATGTACTGGCAAGATGGCTGACACTGGGCTCTGGTGTGGGGAGGACAAATCCATGATGCGATTTGTGCTCACAAATAGATGTTTACTAACAACATACCTGCAATATAACTGGAAATCTGGCCATTTACAAAGATGTGTAAACTTAACACCAACTCACAGCAATACAATGGGATCCAAAGACCAGTCACATGCAGCAGCCATCTTGTTTGCACACTTTCACTCCCAGGGATGCTGAGTCACAGGAAGGAAGGTTGGGATTGCTAGGAAGGTGGGTGTATCTAAAAGCATGATGGGAGTCATAGTCACAGCTAACAATCCTCATCTCACATGGCCCAACATGCCCACCTTGAACTATGCTCATCTCACAGGGAGTGGCAAAGTACTGCCAAAATGGCTGACACTGGGCTCTGCTGTGGGGAGCACAAAGCCCTGTTGGGGGTTTTGCTCAAACAAACACCAGGCACAACTGTCAGACATCTTGAAAGTAAAGTTTTACTCACTATCATGGAAGCATGGTTCATGGTGGCCTATTTGGTCTGGGTGGGAGGAGGAGCGGTAGCTCTGACTATATCTACCAGCAAGCCCTCTCCCAAACACACCCCTCCCACCAACAACAAACACCACACCTGGGACTATGCTGTCCCTGAGAATGAATGAAAATGTACTGGCAAGATGGCTGACACTGGGTTCTGATGTGGGGAGTACAAGGCCTTGTTGGGAGTTGTGCTCCAACAAACACCAGGCACCACTGCCAGACATCTTAGCCAGTACTTTTCCATTCACTGTCAAGAAAGCATAGTACCAGGTGGTCTAGTTGTGCCATGTGGGAGGAGGAATATTAGCAGTGACTGCAAATACCATCATGCCCTGACCTATACACACCTTCTCAAGCAGAACAAATAGTACTCTTGTGACTAGGCAGTCCCTGAGTGTGAAAGGAAATGTACTGGCAAGATGGCTGACACAGGGGCATTAAGTATGATTTGGCCATAAGTCACATGCAGGCCTTGGGATTCTCACACCAGTACCCCCTCTCAGCCATCTTCACAGTCCATTTCCACTCAGCATCAGGGAACGCATAGTCCCAGGTGTGCTCCCTGGTCTGGCTGGGAAGACGTGTGGAGGACAGGGCATGGTGTGAGTTGCAGTCATAGCACATATCACTACACACACCCAAGGCAACCTGTTCATCAGTGACAATTGCTACCTGACAGTGAATGGAAGTGCCACAGCAAGATGGCTGAAACTGTTGCATGGTTTCATGTGTACAAGGCATTGTTGCGAGTTGCATTCAACTCCTACATCATGCAGTGGTGTCAGCATCCTTGCCGCTACACTCCCCTCACTGTCATTTATCCTTTGTCTACAAGGAGTAAGCTGGTCTGGGTAGGAGGGGGTACAAGTTCTAGCAGCATAACACAAGCACACAAGCCTCTGTACCTCACAGCTCTGAGCATGAACAATCAAGAAAGCAGCCTTGGTTAACTCATCTGTCCACGGAGGACAAGGACAATATACATGATGTGATCAGGCACAAAGCTAAGCTGCAACACTATTTGCTACTGAAAGCTATTCACACGTGTGCAATGAGATGTGAACTCAGAACACATTCATCAAAATACTATAAACAAAATGCTCACATACATTTTGGACTGTGAGTGTCTAGGTAGCCACACCAATGTGACTGCAAAATACATGCACAACGGCCAGCACACATGCACAAATCTTGCAACACATTGTAAGAGGAAGAGTATGTATATCATTGTAAAAGCAGAGATGTGGGAAATAACAACACACCTGTGTCATGCATAGGGTGTCACTTGACGGTCAATGTCTATGTACAGTCAAAGAAACAATACATGCTCATTTGTTCTCTTAAACAATACACTCATCATAATGTACAATAGCAAATGTAATGTGTATGATACGTTGACCTGTGCAAAAACATAACACACATTGTGTCTCTCTTCTACCCACAGGGCCTGCTGGGGACTCTTCAGGAACAGAACAAGAATCCAGGCCCAGACTCTGGCTGACCCTGAGCTCTCCAGTGTGGACGTCTCTCAGCCCTCATCGGATGACGAGGAACTACCTGGCCCCTCCGGTGAGGGTCAGCATGCAGCACAGGCAGCTGTAACATTAGCACCCTCTGGACCACTGCCACAACATCTGTCAACACCCAGATGACCACTACCCACACCAACACACCAAGGCAAGCAAACACTGGGAGCACAGCAACACAGGGCACTCTGCAGTTGGTGGACAACAAAACCACTGTCAATAATGAAGCATGTTCAGTGTTGTTTGTGACTACAACAACAGGTCCTGCTTGTGTGGGTAGGGGTGGTGGGAGGGGAGCTGGTGCTGCTGACCAATCTGACCCACAGATGGGACGCATTCCTAATGCATAGCAAGAATGCACAGGAGACTTTGGCCAGGTAGTTGGGATCCTCAGGGACATGCAACAGCAGCAGGCTGACCATTATGCCAACATGGAACAACATATGTAAAGGATGGAATTAGACATGCCAAAAATTGATCACCTGACTGCGGTGCACAGGGACATACTCACCTGCCTCTGCCAGATTGCTAAAAACATGACCCCACCTCCCTGTATGCCCACTACAACTGTTGCCTCTACATAAGCCACTGCCACAGGGAGGGATGAGGACTCTGGCAGAGAGTCCCCTGCACCGTGGCAGCCTGCACCTGAGGGTCCCCCCGAAAAACGGAAGAGGGCTCATCCGAAGAGGGACATATGAGAGACAGTTTGCTATGCATCCACCCCAGGAAGTGACAACCTGCTCCTGATAGCCTCCATTGTGTGCGAAGCGTTCACTTTATTGACTGTCACAGAACTCTCCCACATGGGATGGAGGGTCTAAGTTGGATCAATGACTCAAATGACTATGGACTTGCCTCTGAAAAGTTTATCTACTACCACTACCAAAACTTCCGTGAACTTTGGACTTCAAAAAATTGTACAGCACTATCCCTTTTTTGTCAAATTTCACACATGCACTGTAATAAGCTAATATTCACACAATACTTGATTTTGTCGTGAATGAAACACTGTTTTTCAGATAGAAATGATGACCAAAAAAACTAAGAATTTGCCAAAAAACAAGTACAGGAATGTACCTACTGTCTTGTGACCTGACACATATCAAAGATACACACAACAAGGTCAACACAACACATAGTACATGGCATAGATCATTATTTCCTCCTCTGTTGTAAAATGAAACAACATTTCAATGCACAAACACTAATCATTGTCATTTAAACTGAACATCAGAGCATATATACAGTATGTAAATGAATATTGGATGTGTGGAAACAGACAAGGCACACCTCAATGTGGAGCATAGGTTTATTACACTGGCACAACCTCTTACCTTCACACCAAATGCAATGAAATAACACTGTGACAACAAGCACAAATTAACCAAGATTTTGATTGAAGTGAGTGTGTGGAACAGATTCCTGATCCCAAGAAAACTTCCAATATGTAACTGCATTGTGGGTCTGGGAGGTCACATGTATCCATACAAAAGCCACAGGACCCTGTGAAGGAGAGACATAGAACAGTCTTGAAATCACTAATTATTTTCATACATCTCCAAGAGACATTTCACAATTATAATTTTGAACATGTGAATACTAGCTAGGAGTCATGGCAACACTGTACTGGTGACAATACTAACTTAATAGACACTAAACAAATCCAAGGATCATGTTAAGTAGCATACACTCACACGTATACAAACATAGTGTACAACAGACACAAATCATGCTTAGAAAGTGCTTTGTCATCTCATCATTGCATACTTACACTTGTGATAAAAAGTTGTTGATGAGCTGTCTCCTAACATCCTCCTCCTCATCATCATCCCTGGCAACATGTCCTAGTCCAGGATCCTCCCTTGCTGGAGGCTGCTGGTCTCCATCATCTTGTATGAGAGGTAGCTCATTCCTCACTTCCAGGTTGTGGAACGCAACACACAATGATGATCTTACACACCTTCGATGGTGCATATTGGAGTGTTCCTCCTGTACGGTCCAGGCAGCGAAATCTTGTTTTGAGTAGGCCAAATGTCTGATCAACCACTTGCCTGGTCTGCCCATGTGCCTCATTGAAACAAACCTCTGCAGGGGTGACAGTGCTCCGGAGTGCTGTCAGCAACCCTGGCATGTTGGGGTACCCAGAGTCTCCTAAATTGAACACAGAAAATACTTCAGTTGTCTGAAAACAGGGACCAACCTGACCTACAAGCAACACACAACAGAAATAGACAATATTACCCACCAACAAGCCAGGCACGCTCATTTTGCAGCTGAGATATCATATATGCGATGCCACTATTTCCCATTATGTAGGCGTTGTGTGCTGATCCCTGGAAATGCGCAAAGACATGGGAGATCATCATGTCAGGCAGACATCCCACCAGTGCATTTTTGGACTGGTAATGCTTGCGATACCTGTATGTTTGTTCATTGGATTGTGGTGGAATCAAAGCCACATGTTTACCATCACTGGATCCAATGACATGTGGCATTCTGCCCAAAGCATAAAAGTCACTCTTGATGTCAGCAAATTGCCCTGGTGTTGGGAACTTGATGTAGAGGTTCAGAAAATGTAACAATGCCTCACACACAACACGAAGCACACGGCTGAACATTGTCTGTGACATCCCACCAGCAGTAACCACAGTATTCTGGAAGGGTCCTGTGGCAAAGAAATGTAGGGCCGGCATCGCCTTCACCTTAGGGGTCAGCACAAAGGGATATGCATGCACAGGTTGTAAATGTGGGGCCAACTGGTCTGCCAACTCCTCAATGAGTGGTCTGGTGAAGCGGTATTGTCTGATGCTATTCCGTTCTACCATGGTATAGAGGTTGGGGAAGAGTCTGTGGACAGCTGGTATCCTGCGGTACCTAGGTAACAAGTGAAAACATATTTTAGGACACTTTACAATGTAGTAAGGGACATGCAATTACACACATACAAAATTAAATCTAGACACAATGAAGTCAGATGTGTAAGGTTGAGACTAGACACAGAGCACAGCTATGTGACCCTTGCAAGACAAGTCATATTGATATGGTTTGTCAACAATTACAGTTCTGTACTGTGACTACTCACTGGTGTCTGTCACTGTCCATCTGATCAAACATCACATACTCAATACACACCTAATAAAATATCAAAGGCAGAGGTTTGTCACAACTATCACATGGTTAAAACATACACAGACCTGGATCATATAATGCCACCTAGGTGGGACACTAGATACAAACAGCATGTCACCACACTACTGTCACAGTGTGGACAGTCATGATGTCATGTCTGACATACATGTACTATCACATACCCCATGTTTATATTTGACAAGCATCCATGTATGCCTGTGACACAAAAAACACAACAGCAACTCACATGGCAAATACAAGCTGATGGGTCAGGTAAATATAATTTAAAAAATCAAAAATGAAGTATCTGCGTTGTACAAGACTCAGATACTGTGGATTTACTCAAAATAACTTAACACAATGAACTTTCTAACACAGAGTCCAACAAAGCAGTGATTAGGTGTGGACATAACCTGTGTTAACACAATGATCCCCTAGGAGGGTGATCTGTGAAGTGGTCACTCACAGTTGTGATGTTCATCACCAGCAATGTTTTGTGTGCCCATCAGACTTGGCTCATCATGGGAGTGTGAGATATCAAGTACTATGTTCAATATGACATGTTAATTACTGTACACACACATGTAATGCAGCAGAACATCAAGAATTGCCAAACTGTCTGCCCTGCTGACTGATTAGTGTAGGGTGCCTGAGCCTCACCGAAACATGTGGTGTGCATATTTTTCCTGTTTACTGTAATGGTGAACGACGTGGGTGAGTATTGAGTATTGGGTGAGTATTGAATGGGCGCGTGAGCCGCATCCTAATCGAGCCGTACTCATCCTTTGGCTATTTACTGTGATGGTGAATGACACAAGTGAGTATTGAACGGATGCATTAGCCTTATCAGAAACATGTTGGCCGCATCCTTTGGCCGTTGGTGGTCATGGTGAACGTCTTGGGTGAGTATTCAATGGATGAGTTATCGCATCCGAACTGAGACAGATGCACATATTGGCTGTTGGTTGTCATGGTGACAGACATGAGTGAGTATTCAAAGGACGAGTTATCCGCATTGGATCAGAGCTGGACGCACACATTGGCTGTTTTTAGTCATGGTGACAGACGCACGTTTCACTTCGTGTATGAATCGCGTGCAATCCGAATCGGTTAGCTCACAACACCAATGTATCAAACTCAATAGTGTTAGGATGCATATATTTTGAACGTTGTTGTAGTCGTGTCCGATGCATGCAATGTTATGGATTGGAGAAATGTGGATAATGCAAACGCCTCGGACCTATCGATTTGGATGCACGGAACAGAGTCCGCCTCTGCTGCAGAGATTTAAGGCTATTTGTTTTAACAGTAGATTTGAGTCAGATATACCCCCAGCTTGGTCATTTCAGTCTCATAAGTGTAAATCAAGAATAGACTATACTATGGTATCTATAAATATCTTTGACAAAATTGCTTCTTACCAGCTAAAGAAGGTACTTGATAGCAAGCATGGTCAACAAATAGTCCAAGTGAAATTATTAGGTTCGAAACATCAAAATCACCTTTTTGTCACTACAGTGATGGTGGGGTTATACCCAAGAACCCCTATGTGCTTGAAAATGCTGGGGGCTCGAACCCCACATTCACCTTTTTGTCACTACAGTGATGGTGGGGTTATACCCCAATACCCCTATATGCTTGAAAACGCTGGGTGCTTGAACCCCACATTCACCTTTTTGTCACTACAGTGATGGTAGGGTTATACCCTAAAACCCCTATATGCTTGAAAATGCTAGAGGCTTGAACCCCACATTCACCTTTTTGTCACTACAGTGATGGTGGGGTAAACCCCAAAACCTCTGTATGCTTGAAAATGCTGGGGGCTTGAACCCCACATTCACCTTTTTGTCACTACAGTGATGGTGGGGTTATAACCCAAACCCCCTAGATGCTTGAAAATGCTGGGGGCTTTAACCCCACATACACCTTTTTGTCACTACAGAGATGCGGGGTTTGTCAAGCATATCACTTTATGTGTCAATTTTGCAGGCAGTTTGCACACAAAACACATATTGGCATGACAACACTGGGGAAGTGTTAGGCATCCACCAGCCTATGGGGTGGACAATGGTAGGAATGATAGACATCTACCGTCCTATAGGTAGAGAATGCTGGTAGTGTTAAACATCCACCCCGCTATGGGGTGGACAATGGTGGGAGTGATAAACATTCACCCCCTATAGGTAGAGAATGCTGGTAGTGTTAAATATCCATACCCCTATAGGTAGAGAATGCTGGTAGTGTTAGCCATCCAGACCCCTATAGGTAGAGAATGCTGGTAGTCTTGAACATCCACCCCCTATGAGGTGGACAATGGTGGGTGTGTTAAATATCCACCTCCCTATAGGGTGGGCAATGGTGGGAGTGATAGATATCCACCCCCTATGGGGATGACAATGGTTGGAGTGATAGGCATCCACCCCCCTATAGGGTGGACAATGCTAGGAGTCTTTGCCATCCACCAACCCCCTTGCTTCTACATTGCTGCAAGAATTCCCACCACACCAATATTGACTGTGGTTTGTCACAAGCTATGTATTCTGTTGCCTTTCGCGGGGTCATGAAATTGTTGTGTGTGGTAGGTGTCTGACTTACCATCTGTGACAAACGCGTCGGTTGCGGTTGTTGAATCAACCGTAGCCGTACAGTATAGAGATGACATGCTTGATCAGCTACATGCTGCTTCGTCTCATACACAGTAATCGTGTTGAGGCACGCAAAGTCCGTCTGCCGCTTGTCCGCCAAAAGCAATTGCACCAATTGCCTGGCGGGTGGTACAGTGACCCTGAAATTTTGGCGGTGCTTAGCAGGCACCGTCAATCAGATCAGGATGTGGGTTTAGGAAGGCCTTTTCATGGCTGCGATGCCGCCATGGAAAGGCTGGCGGCAATTGGGTTTGGGTGCCCATTGCTGGCCCCCCTTGTGTGGGGGGAGTGTCTCTGCACTGGGAGGGTACCCATGGTACCCCCTCATTTCCATGCACCAAGTGTCAGGCACTGCATGGTGCCTGCCACGTAGTGCAGGGAAATGCTGTGCAAGCACTGTTCACATTGCGTGTGGTGCTGCAGCTAGCAGCACCGCCCCGCAATGTGAAAAGCCTAGGATGCGCCTGCCAGTATGGCGGGCGCATCCTAATCACAGTGGTGGGACCACTGCATGTCTGGCAGGCGGTCCCAAACACCGCTACGTTGGTGGGCGGACCTAGTCCACCCTCCATCGTAATCAGCCCCTTAGACTCTCTTCTCCTTAAACCTACCCTGATCATCAAAGGGGAAGCGAGGAGAACAACGTTCCTGTTTTTATTTTCCTTCCAATTGGATTGTATTTAAATATCTTATATGTATTTTAACTTGATGTAAACGCGAGTGATGGTGATGTTGTGAACCCAGCTATTCTCATTGCCTAGAGTGATCCATGCAAATAAGTTTATTTTTCTGTAGTTCTGCATGCTATGCTAAAAAGCTTCCACAAGATTCCTAAACACACTGTTTAAAAACTGACTTTGACTTAAAACTTTACTTGTCAACTCCACTTTATCATTTGAATGACAAGCTCCTTCATTTGCATCTTCTGACTGTCTTCACTCTCTGAGGGCAGCCTTCCCTAAGTCACATGCATGTTTGTTTTAATCCCTATTATTGTTACTCTTCCCACAACTCATTTCAAAGATAAGAACCTCCTTTAAAAGTCATACCATTGCAGCCTAGCAATATCTAATCTGGAGGGCATTTATTAATACCGCCAACCAAAGCACAAATTCGCATACCAACCTCTCCAACTAAAGATCACACCTAACTCCTATTAATTTAATCTACCACACAGAAACTGGAGTTAATACATGGCATGGTTTCCTTAAGAGTGCAACATCTACCTTAATAACCAACAATAACCCCTAAAAATAAAATAACACTGGGCTCTGGAGCAGAGATGCCAGGTGTAAAGTACTACTACACTGCGTAAGGGGGAGTAAGTGCTGTATATACAGAGTTACACTACAATACAATATATGAACCCCACTAATACTAATATCACTCAGCTGTAGGATAATCAATTGTAGTTTATACAGGTTGCAAAATGATCCTTTTATTTCTTGACACTCTTATATTCACGTAAGACAAAACTGCTATGGGTCGTGTCCATCACCTAGTACTGTACCGTTCCATAGCAATCAATCGCCCATCAACTGCTGAACAGGCTTGAGTTGACTGAAGAGATCATTCCATATGCTGCTTGCCATGGAGGACTTTAATTTAATCCAGCACAGAAGGCTCTAAACAGCCACATAGTACAGCCCCTTCTTGGCGACATCTAACAATGACAATCAGATACTTGATGATATTAATAAAGTCCATCGTAAGTGGATCTCCACTATTTCTCCCTTTAGCTTTTATCAGCTGAGGAGCATTCTCTTTGTGCAAGATATTTCGGAATGGACAACCCAGAGCAGTAACCAGCTAAGGGAACTATGAACATAATAAATATCATCAAGAGCCAGCAGAGCTGCCCATAGCAACCAGATTTATTGAAAACCATAAACTGTTTGTCAATTCTCTCACACTTCTTCATGCATTATGCCACTGGGCACTGTGGAGCATAACACGAGAACTGCCCCTCAGTGGTCATCATGAACAAAACATGGAAACACTTCAAACAGGATCAAAACAAAGACAACATGCTTCTAGGCCCACACCCTACACAGTGTAGTGTACTACCCATTTAGGAAAGTACCTCAGTGCCGTGCATAGAGGGAGTAAGTACTGTATAAAAGTTGCAACACAGTACAGTGCAAATTCTGATTGATCATGAATCGACTTTCATTGTATATGTGGCCCGATAGAAAGAAAGCAATCTTTGGCATCATGTCGATAAGAACAATTATAATGGATGACAAAACATCTCAGTAGCAATCATTTACAGTATTTCTGCATCTGATATACTGTATCAGTAATGGGTATAATTTGCTCAGATGTCTTTTGAGATTGTTTTTTTATGAAGCATAGGATTTGACAATACATATCGAAATTTGGCAGTAGGTTCACATTGTGTTCTGAATGACACTAAAAAAGGTGTGTTAGCCTTCGTTGACTGTCTCAATATTTAGGTATTTGCAGGAGAACACTTGTTGTTTCGCTGATGTCAGTTGAATAAGATGATAGCCACTATTTGTTGGAAGATAAATGGAAAAATGGTCTTGCAAGTTTTGTTGTATTGGGAGTATAAAGTTGAGTGATGATGTAGAAGTATTATTGAGGTAGTGAGCATGGTGGGATAAGCGGTCAAGTTGGTGGCTTAGACGTGAGCTCTCTACCAGCCAGTTACAGTCCTGCAGCAATCCTGCAGGAGGAGTGACATCAGTGGCTCCTGATGGTGGGACATGTGTGACAGCAGAGGGAAGAGTGCATCAAGACATTTCCTGAGATTGAAAGTCTGTCAGGAAACCGCAGAGTGCCACCGGACCACGTAGAACCCCTTCCAGTGTATAAAGGAATTGAGTTTTATCAGTGTGATCTGTAAGAAGACAGAGGAGGAGCCTTGGGCTCTGTTGTACTTACTGGATAGGAGTCAAGGCCTTCAGTCGAGAATTCACAACTGGTGAATTAATGAAGGAATAAAGGGCCAGGCTGGATAAGTTCAGGCTGACCTAAAGTGAACTGTATGCAGAGCCCATGCTGCACCTGGCAGGGCCCAGGACAGAGAGCTGTGATGTCAAGCTGTCTCAGAGAGAAAGAGAGCCTCTGCTCATATAGGTAAAAACGTCAGAGTCAAGCCATGATTGAGAAGAGTGGTGCATGGATGTGGGCTTGTGCAGCTTGGCAATTGGGTGCAGTGACAATAAGGGTTGCTGTGTGATTCACAGAGGAGATTGTGAAGTGGTTGCTGGGCGCAACTTACTCTTCAGTAGAAGATAGCTTTGGAGGTGATGCAATGCGGGGTCACTGACAGGAAACAGCCTTAAGGCTGGAGTAGCATTGAGAGGGGGCATGGAGAGATGTCTGGCAATTGTCAACTAAGAGTGTATCCATAGTGGAAGCATTGGGGCATGATCTGGCACTCCTTCCCACTCCTTTGTTTGTGATTGGTAGCCAGCATTTGGACTGGAGCATAGCTGCAAGAAAGAAGGAGAGCCTTGGTAGTCTGAATCAAGATTAAACCCTAGCCAAGGAGCTGGGAGACCCTAGTCTAGTTGGGTAGCCAAATGACTGGAGAGGTGCTAATCAGAAAGGTGCCAGAGCACCCTGTAGGTAACAGTACAGTGCACATCCCAGGCCGGAGCTGGGTGCCATCATTATATTGGGAAGGAGGCGGTCAGTAAGAAAACATTTGATCAGCTAAGGCCCGCCAATTTGGTATCAATAAGTGGAGAGTTAGTATAGCAATCATACCTAGATCTTCGAAGGAGCGACAAACAAGATTAGAGAACTAACAGGACAGTAGACATGCTGAGATGGGTATAACTATGCTAAATAAAGAGCTGGGGTCTGGCATTGGAAGACATTAGGACAGAAGCCCAGGTGATATCCATGATGGGGACAATCCTCAATGAAGACAGACATCCCAAATACCCACACAGCAACTAGGCAGGCCCTGGAACTGAAAAGCAACCTACAACCTAACATCAGAAGAAGAAGCTTGAGGGCAGGGTGACGAAGGAGATCGGGGAAATGTGTCCCTCTATTGAACCTTTACAATCGAGAGTGACTGACCTGATATTTGGAATGGAGACCCAAAGTTAGCTAATGAAGGAATAGTCATTACAACATCCATATTATGGGCCTCTCAGGGGGGGGTACAGAAGAAACACGCATTATGGTATCTATAGAACAATGACTGAAAACATAGTGGCACCTTAGGGCCATTGAAAATTCATTGAAAATGACAGGGCTGATAGAGTGATGGCTAGGTGACAGTTTCCAGACTCCCCAACAAGGTCAATGGTGGCCTATCTTCTGCATTACAGGGACAGGTATGTCATCCTAGAGAAAGCTTGAGCTGATGGGGTCTTTAAGATCGAATACCAAGAGGTTTCTATTTTCCAGCTTAACACTGCAATGGTATAACAGAAGAGAGTTTCATTGGTGTAAGACAAATGTTGCCTCAGTTACAAACAAATAAAATATATGTTGCTTTATCCCATAAATTGAAGCTTAAGGTGGATGGGAGGACCTCCTTTTTAACACAGAACATAGCCTCATACCTGCAACATGAAGGACAGAGAAGGAGCTCAACAAAACCATGTAAGACAAAAGCTGAGGTTGAAAGCGCGTGTTTGGTAGAGAAAATAATGGCCCTTTATTCAGACCAGTGAGAGGAAGATGAGGGAGATCTGGCTTCGGAATCAATTAGCTCCGGTTCAGACACAGTAGCTTCAGAAGATGAAAAACTATATCTCTTGTTGATCACATTCAGATCTGTAGACAAAATATGAGCAACATGAAGCTTGGCAACAGAAGTGACTAGAAAAGGCTGAAACCCTCAGGTCAGTTATAATCCTCCAAGGAACATTGTTGGGTTTCTAGCAGATGCCAGCGTGGTGTATGTAAGAAGAGGAAAAGTAAGCCAAGCTGGAAAGAGAGGCTGTTGACCCTCTCTGTTTCTTCCTCCAGGTGAGAAAAATAACATAATAGATAGCAGTTCTGGTTCAGGGTTTGATGGACAGAAAGGCATTTTTCATCTGTCGGAGCAGTGGGAGTTGGGTATTATTGGATAGTAGTTATCACTGTGCATTTAAGCACAGTGACATGAGAACGCACAGGAATAAACTGAGGTGGTAATACCTTTATAACATCCACTCAGGTGATTACTAAACCACACCTTTTAAAGGGAGAAAGGCGGTAATGCCTACCATGACACACATGGAGAAGCTAAACGCATACACGTTCTTAACCTGGTATGTCCACGGCATGAGATCTTTAATTTAAAGGTATAATATTCAGATTTACCTGAAACATAGAGGGGCTCAAATCATATTTCTGTGGGAAACTTCCCTCACACAAAAGAAGCTGAAAAAGTTAAATGTAGATGTTGAGGACACCCCTTCACTACATTGCTTTCCTCATACTATAGAGGCACTCGGGTAGACCAAACCAGTGACCACATTTGGGGATGAGGAAATTGTCATAGACAAGGAGGGGTGATATATGCTTAGATGTGAGTTTCACAGGCAGAATACTCTAGTGGGAAGTGTATGACACAAATGTGCATCAGTTGGAATTTCTGCATACACTTTCCAAGATATTAGCCAAAAACCCTAACATACCTTTAATACTTGGGGAAGTTTACAATTGCATACTAGACGCTAACCCTCCTCTTGCTAGCACCCCATTTGAAAAGATGACATAGGGGTTTCACAAATGAGTAACTGGTTAGGACCTGTTGAATGTTTGGTTAAATGAAAATGCACTGGACAAGGAATGCTCCTACTAATAACAGGTTAATGACCTGCATATAATGTAGGGGCAATTTATGCATTTCCCTGGATAAATTGCTAGTATTGGCCCAGAGGAATATTTGGGGTGTGCATTATTGGGCCATAATCAATTAACAACCTCCTTGATTTGAAGCAAACAGGTACATGTGAAGCCATGTGAAGGTTGCAAAATACAATGTTAGACAAGCTATTTAGAGACTCGTCGGTGGTTGTGATAACAGAATGGGAGTCATTAAAGGTTGTATGGTGAGGTCATTGCATCTAGGAGGAGCTAGTGGGTGATCATGAAAACACTAAACACGGACTACAACACTTTGGATGGTGCATTACATGAATTATACCTGGGGATAGCACGGGGTTCCACAAAAGAGCCCACTCTCAGAGCAGTAAGAGAAATGGAAGACATAATGCATAGTAGAGGTGATGCAACTGGGAAACTGTTAGCCTGGTTAATTGAACTTGTGTTGTGAGGATCACCAGTGATACAAATTGAGAAAATGTCTGGTCAGTCTTCATGCAAGTTGACATTAATAATGCTGTCTCAGAACACCACTCAGCTCATATGGGGAAATAGAGCAGATTGGTGCAGATATAAGTGATCCCTAGCTTGAAAGGTTCTTGCTAAGGACAACCCTGGAAGGAACCCTGAAAGCATTGAATGCCCCTGTGAGGTAGGGCGAGATAAAGGAAGTATTTCAAGAAACGGCCTGGGGCAAGACCCAAGATACAATTTTATCAGACTTTTGTGACAATACTAGCCCCACAACTTGCTAGAATGTATGAAGCTGTGAAGAAACAGGAACAACTACCAAATATAATCAGAGAGGCTTTAAAAGCCTCTTTGCTAAAACCAAGCGAGGGCCCTCTGGACATGGCCTTTGATATGCTTTGTACAATATAAGTTCCTTAATAAAGTACTATTGAAACAGGTATATGGTACCCTTACCTTCTCTCTGTAGTACATGGAGATCAAAATGGTTTCATCCTCACGAGAAAAACTTTGTTAAATCTCAGGAGATTGTTTAGGCTGATGGATAGAGTTCAGTAGTAAATATATTGGAGTGCTATGGTAGTGTCAATTTACTTAGAAATGTAATTTGACACATGCTGGAGATATTTGATGGACATTTTAAATCAGTTGGGGGAGAGGACAGGAATGTGTGATGCCCTTAATTTTGGGGGGGACCCTCTGCCAGAGTGAGAAATGTTAAGTGGTATGTGCAGAATGATGAGGAGCACTGGGGGAGCTTGCCATCTGTGTCCCATGCTCCTTGCAGAGATACTGAGCTGGGAGAGGAGTGAGGGTGATGTTCATTTGATAGACAGAAAACACACAATATCACTGATGACATGCTGCTGTTTTTGTATCCCAGCACAATACTTTTGGAATTTTGGCAATATATCAGCATTAAAAGTGAACTGGGTGAAAAAGTACACCTTTCCATTAACAAAGGAGGGAATGGACTCTTGACATTTAGCTGTAATGCCCAATTTTATATGGAAGCAACATGCTCACTTTTGTCTAGAAGAGAGAGTCTACCGTTCAGAGAAAGTCTTGAGTGATGGAAATCCTTGACACAACAATGTTGGCCTTCATTTGGCTTTATTAGCCATTGGCAGAATTGCCCAGGTAAACATTTATATTCTGCCCTGGTCCATATACCTTATTACTACCATCCCATGTGGGTATGTCAGGATTTAAAAAAAAGAAAACTAGATGTTATTGTCAAGAACCTCACATGGGGCAAAGAAACATACAGGCTGGCTCTTGATAAAATACAATGAAAGCTGGACAATGGTGAGTTTCCAAGTTTGGACTGTACATTAGAAAAGGGGAGGGACTGGTCATGTTACCTACTCTTGCTTTGATTGATCTGTAACAAAAGAAATATTTGAACATATTTCATTGCCAGTGACTAATTTATATGTATGATTGTATGTTATTTGTATACTGCAAACTTAGCCAAAAGGCAGAAGATCACTTTATATGGTCTAAGGCAAGCTAATAATAGGACAGGAAGTCATGTTGCAGAAAGTAGCACTCAGCATGTGTTCACACTTCTCTCTTGCCTGGCCGCAGAACTACATTGCCCAATTGAGCAAAATGTAATGATGCTAACTCACATGTGTGTTGCTGATATTCTAGTGTTTTTAGACAAAATATTGAGTTTTTAATATTGCGATATACAAATATCATGTCAAAAATTTTGTTAGTACAGAAAAATTGTAGCACAGAATTTTGTTTCCAAGAATATTGATTTTTGTATATAATATGGTTTTACATAATATTGTTTATTCAATATCGCTCACATAAAAATCACTTTCATTGCCTTTAATACATATTAGTTAAAATAATACGTTTAAGTGTTAGAATTGTTAGTACAATTGTTAATAATTTTTTGTACTATAGTTAGGCCTGGTGGTAAACTCCTCTCAACGAGCTTGCGGAGTTCGAGCTCACCATGCTCTGGGGCTGAGCATGCAGTTCCCTGGATTCCACTTCCCGGACGTGAAGCTGAGTTCTTTACTGTTTACATGCTCGACATTTGTTTTGGCATTCAAGAGCAAGCGCAACAATATTCTAGGGCTGCTAGAGAGCATGTGCCAAACTTGGAACCCGCTTGCACGGTTTCCTTCTGCAACAATGCCAATGTAGTGCTGATAATGATTGTGAACCTATCGAGCATTTGTGCTCAAGAAGAACATAAATGAACAAAAAGAGGATTTGTGAATGGATTTTCTTCTCCAACTGACAGTTGCTTTTTAGTTCGAGAACCCTTTTTTTTTCTTCTTTTTTTAATTAAAGATTATAGACAGATACATTCAACAATTGGCCAGATTGGCGTAAAAAAAAAAAAAATCTTACTATGGTACATGCATAGCTGGCCCATACTCTTCGTGTGGTTAAGAGAGAAAAAGAAGAAAGGAGGAAAAGGCAGAGAGTTTCGTGTTGAAACAAGATAGGAAAGGGACAGGTCATTAGGAATTGTAAATGCTTGGTAGTACATTTAGCGGTGGCTATGCTTGCTTTGTACATTTGACAACAAAAGTTGGGTCGCTTGCCATTCCTGAGAGTTGATGTTTTCAATGTTTGCAATGTTCAGTCCTTTTGGGCCGCATGGTATAGAGTTTAAAGCTCAGTTACAGTGTTTATGGAGGTTCATAAGAGTCTAGATAAGTGTCTAGCGTTTCCCACATCCCCCTTGTTGACGCTTTCCATGGTGTGTACAGAAGTGCCAGGTTGTCTGCTCCTCTGAGGTGTGTAATCCAGTTGATCCAACCTTTGTAGCTAGTTTTTCTCGTATCTTTCCAGTTGTTTAATACCATTTTATCAGCTGCTGATAATAACAAGTCCATTAGGTTTTTATCCTGCTCAGTTCTCAAGTTTGTGAGTAGAAAAGCCGAGGAGAGGAAGGTGAAATCCCTCGCTATTTTGCAGTCAAACACGTTGTTTATGAAATCAAAGACTTTACCCCAGAATGTCTTGAGTGTTGGGCAGTGGAAGACTATGTGAGCCAGGTCTGTATTCTCTTTGTTGCAGTTCCAACATAGCGGGTCGTTTGTGCTAGAGCTGGGGTGATCATGTTGTGCGAGGACGAGGCCCGCAAAGTTGCCCATTCCTGTTCATTTAGTGGTGTGTCAGTGTGTTTATTCCAGTAGTCTATTGTTTTTTCGTTCAGTTTGGCGGACTTGGGGCGTAAAAGCTTGTATAAGTGCGAGACTTGGTGGCCTGTTCTGTTAATGTTTGAAGTATACTGGAAGATTGAGGGTTGGGCGGGATCTATTTTCCTCTTTACAAGGGCTGTTCTTATTTTCAGGAGCCTATATAGATCAATGTCTTCTAGGTGGAAGCTTGCTTTAAGGTCAGAAAAGGGGATGAGGTATTCTCCCTTTTCGAGTTGGTGTGGGTAGCAGATACCTTTCGCTATCCATGTGTCGAAGTTAAGACTTTTCCCTTTGTATCTAAGTTTGTTGTTCAACCACAGTGATTCTGATTTGGACCCTTTGATGGGTGCATCCATTTTCTTATCTACTCTAAGGAGTGTGATCTTTGTGTTTTTAAAGATAGTATTGGATGAGTGGGGATGAGAGTTGGCAGTCAGTAGGGCCAGAGGGCTCAGGTTGCTCAGAATGGTCTTCTCTACCTGCAGCCATACTGGTGTATACTCGGACTCTGTGGAGACCCAGTACATTCCTTGCTTTACCCTCCTAGGTTTCTAGTCTCAGTTTCTTGATGCTAATCCTTGCCTTCTTCCCGCACCATAGGAATTTGGTGAGCGCGATATCGATTTCCCGGTGGAAGTCGTCTGTGAGGAGCAGTGAAAGCATGCATGACAGGTAATTAATCATTGGGGTGATCATCATTTTGATCGTCTCTATTCTTCCCCACCAGGTTATGAATTTTGGGACCAGGAGTCTAGAAGATTCTTTACTTTTTCAAGTAGCGTCTTCTCATTGTATCTTAAGGTGTTGATTAAATCGCTATTAAAGTATATCCCCAGGTACTTGATGTGTCCCGTTTGCAGGCCAGACCTGAGTCCCCTAGAATATCTCTAGTGCAGGGAATGTTTAGCGGTTTACACTTTGATTTTTCTTTGTTTAGTTTATAGCCTGAGTTTTGAGTATTCTGTTATCGTGGCCAGTAGCCCTTTAATTGATGACTTCGGCTGTTCTGTTACTCTCAGAATGTCGTCTGCGTAGGCTGGTAGTTTAACTCCTGCTCCCTTGATGTCTACCCCTTTTATGTCGGCATTTAGTTTTATGTCCTGGATGAGGGGTTCCAAGCTAGCATGAAGAGTGCCGGTGACAGTGGACACCCCTGTCTGGTCCCTTGCTGTAGTGTAAAGGGGTCAGAGAGTGTGCCATTTACAGAGATACGGGCTGTCGGAGCCTGTTATAGGGCCATAGCCATCCGTATATATTCGTCCCCCAGGTTGAAAGCCCGCATACATTGCTCTACGAAAGCCCAAGAAACTCTATCGAAGGCCTTCTCGGCATCTAGTGCTATTGCTGCTGCCGGCTCAGGCTTCACGGTCACTTGTTCCAGTATATGGCAGAGAAGGTGGGTGTTATCGCTAGACAAATGGTTGCGTAGGAAACCGACCTGGGAGTTACTTATGAGTTTGGGGAGGACTGTGTTTAGTCTGACTGCCAGAATTTTGGTGTATATTTTACAGTCCACATTGATGAGGGATATAGGTCTGTAGTTTTTTGGTAGTTGGTGGTCTTTGCCTTCCTTCGGTATGACTATTATTTTAGCCTCTGTCATGGATTGGGGCACTGCCCCCTTTTATGCGGCCTGGTTAAAAACCTTTTTCATGGTTGGGTTTAGTTGTTTTAAAAAGGTTTTATAGAAATCAGCTGTGTATCGGTCTGGGCACCTGGTTTTTTTCAGTGTTTTGACTGCCCTTTCTATTTCTGTGCAGCTGATTTCCTGACCTAGCTTGTTTGAATCTGCCGTGTTTAGCTTCGGTAGACCTAATCTGTCTAGGTAAGTTGTGCATTCTTCTAGATTGAGGTTCTGGTTATTCTTATAGAACTCTAAGTAGAACTCTTGGAACACCTTGAGGATATCCTTGGACCCGATTCACAGAACTAACTTAAGACAAAATCCTAAGCTTACTACCATTTTGGTATTCACAGAAGGCACTTACTCATTTTGGTATTCACAGAAGACACATACTCACTTCTGTATTCACAGAAGTTAGAAGTCCCGATTTTAGGACTCCTAAATGCCTTCTGTGAATACCGAAAGTCTTACAATTAGGGTTTTAATCAGTTTAGGAGTCCTAAAGTTAGGAGTCCTAACTATACTACTAATAAACTGAGAAAAATCCTAATTTTAAGGCTTTCGATATTCACAGAAGGCATTTAGGAGTCCTAAAGTTAGGAGTCCTAAATTTACTACTACTAAATTGAGAAAAATCCTAATTTTAAGACTTTCGATATTCACAGAAGGCATTTAGGAGTCCTAAAGTTAGGAGCCCTAACTATACTACAAATAAACTGAGAAAAATCCTAATTTGAAGGCTTTCGGTATTCCCAGAAGGCATTTAGGAGTCCTAAAGTTAGGACTCCTAACTTCTGTGAATACCGAAATGAGTAAGTGCCTTCTGTGAATACCAAAATGAGTAAATGCCTTCTGTGAATACCAAAATGGTAGTAAGTTTAGGATTTTTTCTTAAGTTAGTTCTGTGAATCGGGCCCCTTGTGTCTTGTGTGGGTATTTTTGTTTGGGTCAGTGATGGATGAGACTGCAAACTGGTTGCGTTTATGTTTTAGGTAGTCAGCGAGGAGTTTTCCCGCTCTGTTTGCTTCACATAAGTTAAGGGCTCTGGTCTTATTGAACCATAACCCTGCTCTCTCGCTTAGGATTTTGTTATATTCATATTTGCTCTGTGTTAGTTTCGCTAAAATCGTGTTGTCCTTTGTGTTCTTTATATGGTTTAATTCTAGCCTTTGTATATCTTGCTCCAGGTGGATTTGTCTCTGGTTCGTGATCTTGTTCATTTTTGATTTAATGGCAATTATTGTACCCCTCACAGTTGTTTTTAGGGCATCCCAAAGTGTGCTAGTGGCCGTGTCGTGGTTGTCATTAAAGCTTAGGTATTCAGTTATGTCGTCCTCAATTTTCTTTTTGTTCTTTGGGTCTGATAGAATTTCACTGTTAAAGCACCATCTCCTGGAGACAGGTTCATTGTGGCACTCGCTTAGTTTTAGGCTGATGCATGAATGATCTGAGTCTAGTCTTGGCGCTATTTCCGATTGTTCTATTAGGTGACTGTGTGATCCTGAGATAAGTATGTAGTCTATTCTGGTGAAGGAGTTGTGTGGGCTGGAGTAAAAAGCGTAGTCCCTAGTATCTGGGTGTTGTAAATGCCATGGGTCTTTGAGGTTGAACTTGCCACAAATATTCTGGAGTGAGGCCTGCGAGTTGGAGGGCTGGTAATGACAGGACGATTGTCTGTCTCTTATGTGGTCCAGTGGGATGTTAAAATCCCCTGCCATTATTGTAAGTTCGTTCTGGGGGAAGGTGTCAATTATGTCTGACACCTCTGCCCAAAACGATAGGTCATCTGTGTTGGGGCGTATATGTTAGCCACATGGAAACGTTCCTCTCCCCTCCTCAGCTGTGTTATTGGAAGTCTACACTCCTTGTCGTGGGTGTGTGACTCTATTTTCGCTATCCAGTTACCCCTGACTAAACCAGCATCTTCAATGGATAGTTTGGTTTCCTGCAGTAGTACAATATCTCTGTTGGTCTTTGCTAGGTAGTCTACTATTTTCCGGCGTTTGATAGGGTGGTTCAGACCCTTAACATTGAGGGATACTATAGTTAGGTCTGTTGACATAGTGCGTGTATTATTCAGAGCCATACTCCATAGCGTGATATTGCGATACTATGTGCCTGCCACTCAAGTGACTCATTTCCTCTACATGTTTCTCTCTCTGGGCCGATCCCCCCCCCCAGTATCCCTGTGTGGGTATTGCCCCCTGTGTGCTATTCTGCAGGAGTTGTAAAATAACGTTTGTATTAAAAATAAGGGTGTGAAATAAAGGAGAGGCGTGAAACGGAGGGCTAGCGAAGTGAAGGGGCGAGCCAACCAAAGCCGACCCTCTGCAGAACTCGTGCCTGCTACATACAGTACGCTGGCGGCCGGATGGAGTATATGAATAGCCCAAAGTACCAGAACAATCCCCAGCGAGTATAGCAGAAGATAGGGGGAGAGACAGGAGCTCCCCCCTAGAAGTAGGGCAACCAACCAACCGTGGGAAAGCATATGGCAGCCAGAGTCACAGGGGAGACCTTGTCAACAGAAACACAAAATCGCTCAAAACCACACAGATACACTGTGCAAGGATAAGGAACAAGGTGCTACTAATAGCGACAAATAGAGCTACATAGAACAGAAGTCAGGCCCATCACACAAAACCAAGCTATCAGCCGAACAGCCTGACGAATAGCATGACAGCAATCACATCAAAATAGTGCAGCACCCCTAATATAATCACAAGCGGGAGTACGGGAGAAGAGCTCCAGAACATAGTAGCCATAAGCTTGGTAAAAGGAGGAAGATAAATTTAACAGCAGTAAAGCAAGAGAGGGAGAAGATCAGGGAAAGTAATCGTGACACAGAAATCCCTCAACCAAACAAACAAACATGGCAGACAGACAATCAAGGCTGCACCAACAACAGCTAAAGAAAAGCAAAGGGGAACCAGCCTCAGCCGACTCACCAATCAAACAAAAGCCAGACATAAGCAGCACCCTTGAAATTATCCTTAAGAAGCTGGCGGAAGTGCATGACCTAGCGAAATCTACAAAGCTAACCACAGACACGATCCAACTAGAGATCGCAGCAGTCAGGGCTGACCTGAACTCAGTCAACATCAAACTCTCTGCAGCTGAACAAAGGATTAGTAATGCAGAGGACTATAATCAGAGCGCGAGCAAGGAGGTAAAAACACTAGCATGGATCACAGACACACTACAAAAACAGACAGCCGAGATGGAAGACAGGAATCGCAGAGGGAACATCCGCATACTTGGGATCCCGAAAGGGGTGGAAGACACGGCAGGGTCCTGCTCAGCATTCCTCGAGGACCTGATCCCAAAGTTCACCAACGTAAAATTTAATCGCCAGTTCGAACTGGATAAGGCATACAGAATTCTCGCTTTCAAATCGCCAACACACGAATAAGCTCAGCCCATCATTTTCAAACCCCTGAGAACACAACACACGGAAGACATTTTTAACTATGCCTGGGAAAACCATCAAATTGTCTGGAAAGGCCACAAAATCATCCTCATGCAAGATTATTCGAAACCCACGGTAGACACCAGGAAGGGCTTTCTAGCCCTGCGACACAGCCTCAGGAGTAAAAATATTCAATTCTCGTATGCGGCCCCTACGAAATTTAAAATAATAAACAAAGGCAAGCAGCATTTTTTTACTGACCCCAAAGACCTGGCGAGCTTCCTGGATGGACCTTGACCTCTGAACATGGATACCTCACCACCTGGCTCGACATAAAGAGGTTCCTCACCGGAACCGACTACCGGGATCCAATTAACTCTAAGTGTGCATCCTCAATAAGAACCTGTAAGAACCTGTATCCATTTCCTCCTCATATCTTCCTCACAACAACCAGTATCTCCCTCACAACAACCAGAAGCTACCTAAAAAAAAACTGTAAACATTACCGACCTTAGAAACACGGATAGCTACCTCAGTCCAGTTAAGGTTAGCAAACCTGAACAATCCTTACTAGCAGCCACAACATGGACATAACACGGCGGAGCGACGTAGAACTGACAACTGCAAGCACCTCGAAATGACAGCAAGTATCCTATCCGGTGGTTTGAAAAATTAGACTATACCCTCTCCAACAACTTTGTTGCATGGTTGTCAGGTGCTCTGTAAAGGAAAATGCAGCTTTGAGAACACTTACCCATCAACACTTCTCCGGGAGGCAGAACCGCGATCCTGTCGTCGCACCTCCTACACACGAGTACTGATGGGGGAGGGGTGGGAGGGAGAAGGGGGGATAGAGTAGGGGGAGAGGCACGCTCTAGGACCTCTCGACTTTCTGACTTCTATACTTTCCTTTCTTTTCTTTATTTCACACCTTCATTTTCACCACAAACGAGAAGCCTTTTTTAAAACTTTTATTTCCAACAGGAGGGAAGTACCCCAGAGACTCCAACTTCCTGTTCCTGTCCAACAGACTCCTCCCAGTGCTTTGTCAATCAGCTGGTCACTTTCCATTTGAATTTAGAGCTGGAAGGATCACTCTCTTTGCCTGCTGCTTATATACCATTGGATTTAAGGACATTGTATTTGAGATTTCACAAGTAAGTGCAAAAACTCTTGTTTAAGGGTGTTTATTTGGCATGCACTAGCATTTATTTTTTACTTTTAGTTACATTTTCAAATTTATTGTGGTGGGTGATCTTCAGTTTCAGTAGGGGCCTAATTACATTGTTGCATTTAATTTTACCTCTATTGTAAAGGAACAATGTTGCACAGATCAGTACATTTTCTCCATGTTTGTTTAATTTGCAATATTTATTTATTTTACTATGTGGCCTAGTCTGGCAATGAGCCATCCAATCAGTAGGCCGAGGCCAATGGGTAAATTAATTAACTGTTTTTGTGGTATATGTTGTTTTAAAACACCATTTAGTGCTAGGATGGCATTGTATTACATTAAAACATTGGGGGTTTGTATTTCACATTTATTTGTGTACACAAAGTGTACATTTATATATTTTATGCCTTGAGGGGATGTGTGTTGTATAATTTTGATAGCTCGGTTAATTTTTGTTTTTGGCATTGCCAAATTAATGGTTATGTTTTCTACAGTTCTACTTTTTACGTTTGTGTGGTCAGTGAGTGTGTTTGCCATGGGCCACCATTTGTCTTTGTTCCACATGCCTTGTGGCCAGGGTCCATTTTGTGGAGCCTGTATTCATAGGCCTGAATGTGCTATTTGTTCCCCAAGCCTCCTTGCTTGCTGTTTGACCATGTTGCTGAAAGCCATGTTGTGCATCCAGTAGGGGTGGGCGGAATTTGCGTAATCGTGTTACGCAAATCTCCGCGAAATGGTAAAAAATCTCCGCGAACATGCAGAAATTCCGCGAACACGCGGAATTGCTTGTTCGCGATACTTTTTTCCTGTTCGCGATCACTGTTTGCGTGCTCGGGGTGAAATATCTCGCGAACACGCATATTGAGAACGCGAACAAGCAAAAAATTTCGCGAAGTTGCGGAACGAATATTTTTGGGCAATTTCGCGTTCTCCGCGGAACGCGAAATTACCCAAATTCCGCAAATTCCGCGAACGGAACGGAATTTACCGCCCAGGCCTAGCATCCAGCCAGTGTGCTTTTGTCATAGGTGTGCATGTGTTCTTTGTTTCCCATGTCTCATGATTGCTTTTGTTGTTGGACCATGTTGCATTGACTGGCAGCCATTTAGTGCATCAAGCTAGTGTGCTTTTGCCACAGGCTTGCATGTGTTCTTTGTTCTCCATGCTTCTTTGCTTGCAGTTGTTGTTTGACCATGTGGCACTGACTGGCAGCCTGCTTGCGCATCCACCCGGTGTGCTTTTGTCATAGACTTGCATGTATTCTTTGTTACCCATGCCTCCTTGCTGGCTGTTGTTGTTTGACTATGTGACACTGGTGGGCAGTCATGTTGTGCATCCAGCCAGTGTGCTTTTGCCATAGACTTGCATGTGTTCATTGTTCCCCATGCCTCCTTCCTTGCTGTTGTAGTTTGACCATAGGGCACAGACTTTCAGCTATTTTGTGCAGTCAGCTAGTGTGCTTTTGCCATTAACTTTCATGGATGGATGTGATATCACTTTAATAATATGCTTGAGGATCATTGAAGTAAATGTGTATATTAAGAATATGATTTTGATGAACAGTGATTATATATCACATGCATTTTTTATTTTTATTTTGCACCTCCTTGCATTACAATAGGTGTCTTATCATCCCCCATACAAATATTAGCAACTATTGACCATTTTTGTATTTTATCTTTTAACCCTAATTAATTCTTATTTTATGTTTTTCTTCATTTATTTTTTTACTTTTTGTGGCATTTTTCCTCTGTTCCTCCATCTATTTATTTATCCATACATCCACCATAGGCGCAACAGCATTCAGTTTTTTAAATATATTTTCATTTCCTCCTGAACACGCTTGCTGTGGTGCTTTGCAGGCCCATCAGCATCATTCCTTTTTTTAAATTATTGTTCAGTTTCTCTCTGGACCACATTGTCTGCATGGGTGCACACTAACCTAATTTTTTTTAAAGAATGTATTATTCCATTTACTTATACGGACATAAAGCAGAGAGCTATAGCTGTATCTGATTTTATTCTAGCGGGAAATCAAAGTTTATTGTATGGTGATGTGCATCTAAAAGCAAACAAGCAAGAAAAACATTTGGTGAAAAGGTGCACTGTTGCAATTTGAATTAGTACAGACAATGGCATGATTAGTATTGGCTGGTTACTTAGGGAATAATAAATCAACCACTTTAAACTCAAACCATACCACCATAAAGTACTGTACTGCCAAACAGAAGGCCTGTACAATGAGGTCAGTCCTCCAATCTCTATTGCTTGTGCAACTTAGTGCCACTGCCAACTGAGAGTTCTACTATGACCCCAAAGAGAGTTGCTCCAAAGACAGTGATCAGTGAGAAGAAGCAGCTTTCGAACGAAACCTTTTCTGGACGATGTTGTGTGCCTGCTTCACCGGCCTCTGGGGAGCAAGCTGGGAGCAGCACTCTAGCATCAACAGCACCATCCTAACCTAAGCCCCAAACCATGTCTGTCAGTGAGATGGCCACTGTAATCATGGTGATACCAACGAGTTGTAATGTTGAAATTGATTTGACCTTTCACAAAGTAGTACCCAATCATTTCAGGAAACAGTGCAACATGAACAGCAGCCACAGGCAGCAATTGTAGATCTTACCGATGTTGGAGTAGAACAGGGGGAAGAGCCTCCTGCCAAGCAAGAACCTGCTCTTTTTGAATCATTGGCTCCCAGATCTCCCGCAAGGAAAAGGAAGGGTTCCACGCACACCAGAATCCAGGAGATGCTAGGAGAGGCAAGAGAAAAGAGAAAGTCCCTGAACGTCTTAGACTTAAAGAAGGGGATGATGAGGAGGATGATGACAACAAGCTAGTCATTTTGGAAGGTTAAACAGGGGAGTCCAATATTGCTATTTAACCTTCTCCAAGGAATGTGGCACAGGTAGCACCGCCAGCTCCCATATCTGCAAAGCCACAGCTGAGACATCATACCAAACCCCTACCTCAGTTGAAGTAATCATTGCAGAGAGGCTATTGTCAACATGCCCACCTACTTCCAGCTCTTCTTCAGGTATTGGCTATGGCACAGAAAAAAGGTACTTCTTTAGGGTGTCTGACTTTTGTTTAAGGTTAGTAAAGATGCACCATTTGCCACTCCTATGTTCATCAAATGATCCATATTATCCATATGGAAAAACATCACACAATCCGTTGGGAGGCGCACCTTAAAAAAATGCAGGAAGTGGTGGTGAAGGAAAAGGTAGGAAGAAACAGGAAACATCAGCCTCAAGTCCAATCACGGTGGGAGGTGAGGATGAGAAAGAAGTTGGTGACATCCTCAAGCAAAGCGACTGAGATGGAGACATAGAGCACCAGAAAAGAAGAAAATACAGGCTACTATTACGGACATGTTTAGGCAGGAGGAGCCTTACAACAGCAACTACCCAATGGCACCTTTGTAAAATGGGAACCTGACAACAATTTAGCACTGGATCTCCTCCCTTTTTCTTTTGTGGAAGTAGTGGGATTCTTAGAATTTGTGGCGGCCATATACACAAAATACATAGTTCTATGTTGGAACTATTTGGAAAAGTTGCTGTTCCAGCTCTGCATCCGGATGTTCTGCAATTGGTTGGACAAGCTTTGCAGCAAAGTTTTGTTCACACCATCCACCTGATGACTGAAACATGAACCAGTTGTCAGGCAAAAGATTATATGTGCATTTGTGGGGGTAAAGCAAAAGCTATCAATAGGCCTTGGCTCTGAAGAAAGTCTTACGCAAGCATCTACAAGTCCCTACTCAGCAACTCCAGACTATACAGAACACCGCCGCCAGACTCATCCTCAGCATCCCGCGGCACGAACACATCAGCCAACACCTATGTAGACTCCACTGGCTCCCCGTGGAGAAAAGAGTCACCTTCAAAATCCTCACTCAAGCGTACAAATGCCTATACAACAACAGACCCAGATACCTCAGCGACAGAATCAGTTTCCACGTACCCAAAATAAACCTCCGATCTGCCAACCTCGCACTGGCCGAAACCCCGTGCATCCACAGGGCCAGAGCAGGCAGAAGATTCTTCTCTCACATTGTAGCCAAGACCTAGAACGAGCTACCGGCAGACATTAGACGCGTCCCTTCCCTGAACACCTTCAGGAAGACTCTCAAGACCTAGCTCTTCGGCTAAACAGATCTGCAGACCCCCTCACCCCCCGCTTTCAGCACCTTGAGACCCTCACGGGAGAGTAGCGCGCTTCCAATTCCCCTGATTGATTCCCCTGATTGATTCCCCTGATTGATAAGTGTGTTTGGTGACTTGAGGTAGTAGCCATGTTTGCAATGGTGAAATTGCATACAGCTGCAAACATCTTGGATGAATTTAACAGCAAGGTGTATAAATGGCGGCAACCCAGAGGTCTCAGAATTAGATTTGTTGCCATGGAAAATGGCAGTAACATAGTCAAGGCCATGGCAGATTGTGGATATTTCAAGGAGCTGTGTTTGGCGCATTGCATTAACCTGGCGGTGCAAGACTTTCTACATAGTCAGCAATATACTGACCACCTGCAGAAGAATTTGCACTCATTTCAGCTATTCTTTTAAAGCTGGGAAGCAGTTGCAGATTGTTCAGCTGCTATTAGAGTACCAGTTAAAGCCTTGATACAGGAGGTGCCAGCATTGACCTATTACATGTTGCAACGTCTTTGCGAGAACTACAAATATATCAATGACTAAGTCATTCATAGAGGATGGGATGCAATTGGGAAAGCTATGACCATGGACAAATGGGTTTTAGTCAAATGCCAGAGACAGATGCTACTCCCTTTTAAGCTTTTCACACAGGAAGTTAGCAAGGAGGACAGTACAATGGACAAAGCTATCCCTTTCCTGTATCTGCTACAGAACCAGCTAAATAAGGTGTCTGAAAGGTTCACTCTTGCAGGTTTGAAAGAAACACAAAAACGCATACCATGGTTGAGAGCTTAATACTTCGCTTGCCTTATAATGCAAGGCTTCAAAATGACAGCATCTCATCCAAAGAGTACATCTGTGCCACACTACCTGATCCACAGAAAAAATAATTGAGCCCACTTTAAGAGCTGGAGACCCGAAAGAAGAAAAGCTGGAACTTAGAGTTCCACTCTGCAGTTCTGGGGCAGTCTTGTCTCAAAGCAGCCAGCCCCAGCAACCAGAACACCGGCAACAACAGCAACTGAAGGATCAGGACCTGCCTCTGCAAACAAATGGTATCAAATGGCAGGGCTTATGTCCAGTGCACAGGTGATTACAAAATAGGTCGAGCAAGTGGCAGCACCAATGACCATTCAGAGGATGTTCCAGGAGTATTTGGATGATCCAAGAGATGTCTTAATTAGTCAAAACCTATTGATCTATTAGTATGGGTAGTTGCACCAATGGCCAGAGTTCAGGCTGGCAATGAAGTATCTGGGTTGTACTGTAGCCAGGGTGTCTGCTGAGTATGTGTTCATTGCAGCCAGTGCAGGTGTAACAGTGAGAAGGAAAAGTATCTTGACTCAAAACATGGAGAGATTTACCATGATCAAAATGATCTAAAATTGCATACCACACAATTACATCTTTCTTAAACAGCACAGGAGGAGGAGGATTGTTCAGAATCAGGTATGCCAGTGCCACCATAGAACCTTTTAGTTTTTTTCTCATTGAACTTATTTTTTGCAAAACAAGTAGCTAGTGGAACATTATGCTTATGGCAGATTTTTGCTGCCCAATCTTTTTTGTCACACATGTGGCCGGATTGCATTTGGACCAGTGTAAAGGGAAGAAGTCTCCACAATTCCTCTATGACATTGGAGACAATCGTGCCACCCTCGCATGCCTATACTTTTTTGCATAACTTAGCAGGGATCCCCCAGAACATCATTGATTTACAAAAAAAAAAATACCAAATTCCAATGAGTTGCCTGAGTCAAAGATAGATATCTGTACCTACTACCTAACCTACCCGTGCTTGAATTGGAAGAGGTAACTACAACTATTACAAAAATGAGTAAGTAATTGTGAGTGATGATTGATGATTTATGTGGTAGCAGACAATAAGGGAGGGTGTTCAACTAATTTATCAATTTGATGATTCGCATTGTTTGGTACCTGAATGATGGGTGATAATTTTTATTGAAGGTGATTGGCTCTTATAAACTTACCTAGCGAAAATTAACCTGTATGGTCCACTCCTATCCTTTTTTCTTTCAACACCTAGAAGGGCTGCCCAAGAAGATCATTTGATGTACAGGACTGCCAAATTTCAATGTGTTGTTTGCACCAAAGAGGAGACACAATTGTGTACCTACCACAATACTTGGATTGGAACAGGTAACTATTGCACCAATGATAGATATATTATTGAGTGATTGATGATTCATGTGGTGGCAGACAGTGAGGGAGCTTGTTCAACAGTAATTTGTAAACTCGATTTAGATGATTTATAATGTTTGGGGACTGAATGATGGGTGATCATTGCTCCTGAAGGTGATTGGCCTTTCACACTTAGCAAGATTTACTTACATGGTCCACTCTTTTTTTCTGTTTCTTCAGAGACCAGACCACCAGTCATGTTAGTTAGCAAACAAAAACATATACAAAACACCCAATTCTGTTTCTCTACTTGTTCTTCAACAGCAGTGCACTACACGTCTATCTTGCTCTGGTCGGAACTGGGACCTACTTACTCAGAGTCGAGAGGAAGATGGAAGAACGCATCATCAACAGCTAGAAAAAGAAGTTATCGACTTCAAAGCTATGTGGAATGGAGAGAGGTGCATTGATTTGGGAAATGCTGCTGAGTGTGTATGTTGCACTGGTGACAAAAGTGAAACTTTGAGTCCGCTTGTTTTTTCTCTGAGTCTTCTTGGTACACTCCTCATGAAGCTTACCATCCTTCTGTCCTTCTCCTTGAGTCTACAATATAGTTTCTGTTTTACAATCTTCAGGCCTTCTCTCTCCTGCTCGAATGAAAGGCAAAAGCTCAGCTCAACACTCCTGCTTACCTGCTGGACTGGTCCAGACAGGCACCCAAGAGTTATGGACAGAATGCAGATGCACCACCCAATTTTCCAATAGAGTAAAATTATTTTTTTTAACAATCATATTTTTAGAACTGGGTGGGTTCACTCCTCCATAATTTAATTTTTTCAAACCTAGAAGACAGCACATTTAGGTATCTGATAACTTGCATCTCTGGGAAAGAAGGATTGTTTGCAAAGTATTTAATAAATGTACTAGGTCATACTCATTCATTTGTTTTGTTCCATAACAGATTGATGACGATGTTGTGCTGCTTATCACCCAGATAAATATTTTGCTTGTGTAGTGTTTGTCTTTGTCACATCTTTCCCCAAATCCCCTTTCCCATCAATTCATCAAACCCTAACCCTCCTTCCCGGGCTTTGTGTTTTATTGAGGTGTGACTTAATTTACACCTTAAATTGATTACACACTTGGTGGGCGGGTGTTGTGAAAGCAACACCAATTCACTTCAGGATTACCTAAACAATAGCCTACACTGGCCCCCAGTTGCCTACCCGCATATAAAACTGGTCCATATTTTAGATATAGAAGAACATCAGTTGTCAGCATTGTCATTCAGAGTTGTGTTGCATAAAAGCTTAACATGGTTCAATCCAGACTTTGAGTCCACTTTTCATGACTCAAGGATTTCATAACTTTAGTTTTAAATAAATACTTACTCCTCAGAAGTTGCTATTGCTATTTTATGATATTTTATCACTATTGGGTGTTCTTTGTTGTGTCATGTAGTAGTCTGGTCTCAGTTATTTGCAAAGCTGCAATATAATTTATAACACACCCATCTCTATCTTTTTATTTACATTCTGTTGCCTGTTGTGGTAAATAAAAATACCGGACTGAATTTCATACTGAATCTTAAAATAAAGTAAATAGCTCAAAATAACAAGAGGCAGAATCCGTGGTAAAAGAGGTTTTCTAATGGGCTTTATTCCATTCAAAATGGCCGACTCGAGTCGCGGCCTTCAGGTTCCGTCACCACGAGGGTTCAGGAAGTGAAGTACAATAATTTATTAACAGACATGTATTTTTATAATAAGTACATTACAATGAAACGAATGTAGAAGGCGTAACATTTGATAAGAAAAGTGACAAAACAGTGACATAATCGAAACTAGGCGTAATAAGGAATAAAAGAAACATGATTGGTTAGAATTATCAGACATAGGTGGATCTATAAGATAATACTTGGCATAGATGCGCGCGCGGCAGCATGACGTGTAATTGACGTGCAACTAGGGGGTGAAGGGGACTTGACATTTAGCTCTACATGTGGAGACGAGAAGTCTGGGGTCAAGTCAACCTAATCCCAAATCATATCTAACATCCTATGTTTAAAGAACTATGTTATCCACAAGGAAGAGACTCTCGGACAGAATCTATTCTATACTGACTGTGTACGTGTACAAGCGTCTAAGTGTCTATATGAGATGCGAGGGATAGAAAACTTTCCATGGCAACAGGGCTATGAATCATTTGCAGGAGGACGGAAAGGCTGAGTCCTTTGCTTGTGAGCTAAAGGAAATGTTTACCTAAATCACTGGACAGGAATGCATCGGCTGGAGAGCAAAATAGATAATTCGAAGGCGAAATACAACTTCTTGGCAGACAGGCGAAAACTGGCCGAGGCAGGCACCGTTAGCTGCACAGGGAGTAGGACAAAGTTCATGGATACAGATGCGAGCTCAAGCTGAAGCTGTCAGAGACAGAGAGCAGGGAAAGGCTTTAGGACAGAATCGGGCCTACTTGCCTGAACTGTAAAAATGAAGTAACTTAGCCATATAAAGTCGGTGGCCTTTCATACTTAGGAATCGAATATCCAGCCCATTGATGGCGGATCTGACAGAGAACATGTTGACGGTAGACACACATATGTTTGCGTCTTAGAAACTGGAACTGGAGGGAACATACATGTACTTGTAACATGCATATAGAACCGTTGGGGTCCAAGATAGGGGACATAACTGATCAGGAAAATCCACATTTCCACATTCCCTCCTTGTCCCCTTCTTGCCCTTCACGAGACATCAATCTTCATCATTCCATTGATTTGTTCATGGAGCATCATTTCTTCTTCCTTCCGGCATTCTGAACGGGACCTGTGATGTGGAATGCATGATGTGGCACACAGACCACAAATCGCTGGTCCACCTTGCAGGCATAAACAACAACTGAAGAGCATAAGAAGGCCAATACCTAGGAAGGATAGAACTCTCCATCCCCAGGCTGATATCACACTCCAAAACCACCCGGACCACGTCCAAGTGCCTGGATTCTCGTGTATCTGGCTTACAATCTTATGAAGGCGTGTTATAGCTTTATATACAGATGGCGAATTTTCTGGTATGAATATGCAGCAGCTGGATCCGATGACCCTGCAAGCTCCGCCCCTATCGGCCAGGATGACGTCAAGGACAAGACGATTCTGGAGAACAACAATTCTCATCACTGATTGTTCCTCTGTCAGATTGCCTAGGGCGGCTATAGTCTCGTTTACTACAGCTTCAAGAGTCTTGGTGAGTCTGCGTATCAGCTTACTATTTGATATTGTACCTATATAGGGAAAGATACCTTTATTGAAATCTACATACTTGTCCCATGCTGTCTCAGTATAATCGACAACTGGGAGATCTCTTTGCTCTCTATTGTGTACTAAATGAACATTTCGATAATAATCAGGGGGAGCTAGGAAAACAGGTGGCAAAAGGAATGCTATGTAACAGGTACCATCCCAATCTAGAGGCAGACGCATATATGCCGTCTGGCCACATATGAAGTAAGAATGGCGAGAAGCTCTAAATGAAGATTTACCTTGATCACTATATTCTACTGTAGTAACGCATTGGCTATGGCCCATATGTATGGAACCAACTTTTCTTACACATAATTCACCCTTAACTGGAAATACTGACATAGTGGGCAGAATTAGTTCAACTTCGGATTTGATATTCAGAATCATAAGATTAGGCGTAAAATTACCTAATTTATACACTTCATTTTCTAAATCAGTTCCTGTTCTACTGGGGTGACCCTCCTTATTAGGGTGACAGACTTTGAATAAAACTAGGTTCAGATTTCCCCATATCCAATGTTGTTGATAAACTGCTGTGTCTGGGTCTATGGAATTTAATAAACTAAACCATGCTCCACAGGAGCCATTGTGTGTGAATGGATGTGGAAAGAAAGGCAGAACTCCTTTGTTATTCTGATAGGGAGGAAGTCGGCCACACACCCAACAATTGGTCGCATTACTAGTCTGATGGGAATGATGTAACATACTAATGAAGGTGTTATTGCGCAGCGCAAGTCTATAAGATAATTCATGTGGCGGTAGGTCACTAAAAGAATGTTCTGCAGCAACATTATAAACATGTCTAGAGATAGGATGATATATGTGCAAAATCACACTCGTAATAATTACTAAAATACTCAATAAAAACAAAATTAATAATGTCCTCATACAGTAGCTACGCAGTGATTTACAATACGCCTGTCGTTTCAACATTTCTCGGGTAATTTCTCTACTCAGGTCCAAGGGATACATGTCGGAGACAATTCAACCGCTTCACCTTGGAGAGGACTTAAACAATCAAATTGCTCGACTGTTTGGGCCTAAGCTTTAATTTATAGCACTGAGAGTCATTCTGTTCAACAAAAGGAAGTTTTGAATCAGTCTGTGAGGGAGTGCAGGGCACAGTGTCTATATCTGAAGGTAGTCCATGAAATTTTTTGACGTGACTTGAATGAATCCACCCTTTGCGTCCCTCGATCTTCACGGCTGTTCTTGTGGTCAACAGGACCAACTTGGGTGCTTTCCACCTGGGCTCCAATTGACTTTTCCTGTCGAAATTTCTCACAAAGACAAGATTACCCGGAACAACGTCATGGGGTTTCGCCTCAGTGTTGTCGGGAAAGGCTGCAGCTACCTGTGAACGAGAAGATTGTAGTGCAGACATCAAGGAAGCCAAGTAATCTGTCAGCATGTTACAGTCAATGTCAGTTATTTTGCGTGGTATAGGCGTCCCCCACATATTCGGTGGTCTACCAAAGATCACCTCATACGGGGATAGCCCTGTTCTAGAGTGTGCTACCATTCTCATGTAAAAGAGTGCAACTGGTAATGCTACTATCCAGTCGACACCTTTCTCTCTACATATTTTGGACAGTCTGATTTTCAGTGTCTGGTTATGTCTTTCTACGAGACCTGCTGCCTCGGGGTGTCGGACACAGTGGAATTTCCACTGATATCCCAACAAGAGTGAGACATGTTTCATTAATTCGGATGAGAAAGGCTGACCGTTATCTGAATATACAACACGTGGTAAACCGTACCGTGGGAAGAATTCTCGAACTAGCTGCTTGGCAGTAGTCGGGGCAGTGTAATCTGATACGGGATACGCCTCTGTCCAACGGGAGAGAGCGCAGACAACTACGAGGACATATTTGAATCCTCGACAACGTTCCATCTGAATATAATCCATCTGGAGGACTTCAAAAGGATGGTCAGGAGGCTGAAATCCACCCTGCTCTACGGGAACACTCTTTCCTGGATTAAACTGACAACATATCATACAGGTACGAACTTTTTGTTTAGCTGCTGCTCGTAAATGTTTGTTGAACCAAATGTGCTGAATGCTGTCTAGCATAGCCTTCTCTCCTAAATGTGCTGGACTGTGAACTGTAGCTATAATGGCTTGAACCATGGAATCAGGGAGAAACCATACAGATTTCTCCTTCGTCATCCATCCTTGATCTGTCTGGATCCCTCCTAGTTCAGTCCACTTCTTTATTTCTTCTGCTGTGGCATGTGTCTGTATGTCAATTACGTCAAGTGTGGGATCCTTAATCGTCATACACTGTGTTGGGGTCTGAACTATTGGCTTTGTCATGTCTAATGTGCGATTCTGAGCAGTCTGTTTAGCTGTTCGGTCAGCTAAATCATTTCCTTGAGAAATGGTATCAGTAACCTTCGTGTGTGCTTTACATTTCATAATCGATATAGCAGTGGGTAGATGTATTGCGTCTAACAAAGCATGAATGAGGGGCCCGTGCTGAATGTGGGCACCATGGGACGTTAGATAACCTCTCTCTCGCCACAGCACGCCGAAGTCGTGTACAACTCCGAATGCATAACGTGAGTCAGTGTATACATTAACTTTCTTATTTGTGGCTTGAATACAGGCTTGCGTTAGAGCAATAAGTTCTGCTGCTTGGGCTGACAGAGTATCTATACAATTTGTCTCAATAACTTCAGTGTCTGTTGTGACTGCATACGCGGCCACTAAATCTCCTGTACTTGTTCTTATGCATGATCCGTCTACATACAACGTCAGGTCTGGATCTAACAATGGAATGTCTGTCAAGTCTTGTCTAGGTTTCGTCTTTATTTCAATGATTTCAACACAATCATGAGCTAGTGGGTCTGTTCCAATTACAGGTAATAGTGTAGCAGGATTCAATGTATTACACCGTCGGATCTCTATGTGTGGTTGAAACAATGTCAGTTCATAACCGGTAAGTCTTGCTATGGTCAAGTGTTGTGTTTGTGTTCGGTTCACAAGAACCTCTACTGCATGTGGTACTTGAACTGTCAATGGGTGTCCTAATACTATGGCATCGCTTTGTCTGATTGCTAAAGCTGTCGCTGCCACTGATTTCAGGCATGCAGGCAAAGCCTGAGCTACGGGATCTAATGTACTGGAAAAATAAGCACATGGCTTGCATGATCCTGCTTGATCCTGAGTGAGTACTGACAAGGCAGTACCTTCGCGTTCTGTAACAAAGAGTGTAAAAGGTTTGCTATAACATGGTGTTGCTAAAACAGGTGCTTGACATAAAGCTTCCTTTAGGCTTTCAAAAGCTTGTGTATGTTCCTGAGTCCAAGGGAGAACAGTCGATGTGGCTGCCTCCTGTGTGGTTAACTGAATGAGTGGTTTTGCTAGAAATGCGTACTGAGGGATCCACTGCCTACAATATGAAGTGAGGCCTATGAAAGCCCGCACCTCCTTTTGTGTCTGGGGTATTGACATGTTAGCAATTAACTGGATGCGATCTGGTGTAAGCTGCCTTCCCTCCTTGGACAGCGAGTGACCAAGATAAATAACTCGCTGAACACAGAATTGCAGCTTAGAAGGGGACACCTTGTGCCCCTTGTCGGCTAGGAAATGTAAAACTGTCAGAGAAGCTTTTTCACATTCTGGCTCGCTTCTCGCGGTGATCAGCAGATCATCGACATATTGAAGCAGTGCAGTATTGACTGGCATGTGGATACTGTCAAGTTCTCGTTTCAGTGCTTGGCTGTAGATGCTGGGGCTTTCTGTAAATCCTTGAGGAGCGCGTGAGAATTTAAAGCTGCGCCCATTTAAACTGAATCCGAACAAGTATTGGCTTTCCGGATCTATTGGGACGCTGAAAAAGGCATTCTTGAGATCAATTACAGTAAAGAATGTTGCTTCGGAATCAATTGCTGTCAACAATGATGATATATCAGGGACCACAGGGAATTGTGGTACAATACACTTGTTTAGTTCACGCAAATCAATAACCAATCGGTATACTGGCGGAGCAGTAGGATCAGTTCGTTTAAGAATCGGAATTATCGGTGAATTACATACATTGGAGTCTGTTTCTACAACTACTCCCTGGGCAATTAGCTCATCAATGATTTTCAGCAAAGCCACTACAGCATCATGCGGTAACTTGTATTGTCGCATTCGTGGTAGTACCACTCCTGCTTTCAATGTAACTCGATAGGGTGTAATGTTCATGCAGCCGACATCCGTAGGGCCTTGTGCCCATAGATGTACTGGTAAAGTCTGTAGTCGGGGATCCATGTCTCTAGACACATAGTGACCTTTAAAATCACGTAAAAACAACCTTACTCCTTCCGGAGAACAACATATTATGGCTCCTAGTGCTTTCAGAGTTTTAATTCCTAACAAATTTTCTGGGCATGATTTAGTAAGCAATAAATCTGTAGTTCGTGTCAAAGGTCCTATCGTAAGTGGTAGAGGCTGTGATACTTCATTAACAATAGGTTTTCCTGAAAAACCAAGGGAAACATTTTGAGAGCCTGAGAGGGGTGCCCCTGGAACTTCACTACGTTTTATGGTTGTTCGACTTGCCCCTGTATCGAGTAAGAATTTTCTATCTTGACCTAATAATTCACTATGTACATAAGGTCCTTCTTGATCTACCGGAATCTCGATAAGCGGTAAGTCAACTTCCCTCTCTAGGCTGGTTCATGCGTAACGCTGATACTCAGGGTATTCATACTGTGCAGTCTGATACATTTGTCGTGTTGTGGTTTGTGTGGCAGTAGCAGGCAACGGTGGTGCAGCTGGCACAAACTGTATGGGTTGCTGTGAGGCTGGCATAGACTGTTGCTGAACTGGCATGGACTGTCCATGCTGCATAGCTCCTTGTTCATTCTGATCTTGTCTAACTAATCGTGGTCTCTCTTTTGCAATACCTGTAGCTATATTTCGTTTCAGGACTGGACAATCATGTACATAATGGCCTAGTTGTTTACAGTAATTGCAGGTTCCTTTTACAGGAACTGCAGAATCACCAGAATGTGTCACACCCTTTTTGTGACCATCTGCTGGTACTGTCTGAGAAACTAGCATTTTCATTTTTGTATCCTTCATGCGTCTATGCTCGTGTTCTTGTTCATCCCTAATTCTATTGTGATGATACTGTAACATTTGTAGCATTTGCGACGGAGTGTTACTTTGCCAGGTACTCTCGAATTTCAATATTCTATTCTTCACTGGAGGCAATGCATTTTCCACTAATTTTGTCACAAATAAATGTGGATATGAGTCACTACTTGCTTTTATACCACTATTTATACCAAAACATTTTTCAAATCGAGCATAATAATCGCTTGTGTCTTCATCTTGCTTTTGTTTACAGGCTGTGATTGCACCCCAATCTTCCTTTTTTGTAGTTAATAAACGTGGCAATACCTGTACTAGTAAACCTGGTAATAGTTTAACTTTATCCCCGAGCCCTGAACCTGCAGCTCGGCCCCTTTCTTCCTCTGCTAATGCTGTCCAGTCTATCTTTTGGTCTCCCACTTCCCACTCTTTTTCTTTCAGTTTTTCATATATGCCAGCAGGCAAAAGCACCTTTAATATCGTCATAATATCAGGAAAGGTGTACTCTCCCATCAGTAACATGTCTTTAATTTCTCGGTGGAAACCCGCTGGGTCTTTGTCATGACTAGGTACTACTTTTTTCATTTCTAATAATTCCATTTTTGATATGGGTGTGTAAACAAATACACGGTGAAACTCATTGTCTTCGCCTTTTATTGGGTGCACTTCCCGTAAAGGATTTTGTCTATCCATGTAGTACGGTGCTCTTTCTCTGGGGGGCAAGGAGAGAGAATCCGGACTTACAAAAAGGACATACTGCTTACGTGACACTAATATCTCTTTAATTAGCTTGTTACTAGAACCTCTCCATCTGTTCGTGAGTAGTTCCGTTAATATATCAGGTAAAGGACCAGGGTCAGCATGTTGGCTCTTATATAATATGAGGAGTTGCTGAATCATATAGATTCCAGCTAAACGTTGTTCATCTGTACTGAGGTTAAAAAACGTGTGTGCTACGGTCTCATCACCGTATTTTTCAGGACTGTCAATCCAGTGAACGGCTGATCTGGCTAATTCTTGCTCATCCATGGAATCGAGGAGGTGGTAACCTCTTCGTTCTCGTAGTATTTTATCTGCGGCTTGAAACAAATGTTCAGGAGACTTCAGATTCATTACAGGCGTCGGATACGTTCTGCTATTATTTGGACATACAGAGTGTATGGGATCAGAAAAACATCTAGTATTTTCACAGTATCTTCCTTTGCCTACATAGGCTATGGTCTCTGACTGTCTTGCGGAATTCCCTGATTCGGACACTTCATCTTGCTCAAACTCGTCTGTTCCCAATCTCTCTTCATGAATACGCTCTATTTCTTTACGTATTTTTCGGCACATGGCTATTATACAATTTTGCTTATCGTGTCTCCCTTCTGATATATTCTGACTCCATCTTGTAAGAATAAGCATTGCATTCGGGTCTACCCCCGGACGATCTTGATTTCTGATTACACAGTTTATGAGGAAACGTAACAGTTCCCCCTGTATCTCTACTTTCTGGAATTCCATAGCTCTGTTAATACATCCTGGATCTCGTCCTGTTTGAACAAAATGATATATCTTATCTAGATGCGTAGTCATCCCTGGTAACCTTGCTAAATACTCTGCGGCTCGCCTGATACGTAATGATGCCAGGACCATTTCGTCCTCTTTACCAACCACTGGGTCATATCTACAATTTACAAGGAGTTCCTTAAGCGTACGTTCACTTACGAATTTAGGTGTACGTGAATGCGCTGACTCTTGAAAAACAAGTTTATTTATTCTGGGTGGTGTAAAGGTACTGCTAGCACCTCCCGTGGCCCCATCTGGGGCGTCGGGTGTGAATGAATTCGTTGAACGTGACACAGCAACTATGGGTGTCGATACCCCTATAGGATCGACTGCGGAGACAGATGCGGAAACAGATGTGCTTGCCGAAGCTTGTATCGGGACTTGCTGTTGCACGGGGACAGATACCTGATCCTGACGTTGAATCCCTCCGCCAGACGGTCTATGTGGTGTGGCGTTAGCATACTCGGGAGCTGCATCGTCTAGATATGAGGAAAGAAAAACATCTTCTGCGGTTCTGGGATGCCCCTTTGGATGTACCTTAATTGGAAATAATGGGGGTGGCAAGTCTTTTGGCATCTCTGTAACAGCCTTAGGTAGTCCTTCGGCTAGAAGGGGATACATACCATTCATAAGAGCATTTCTTTGTCTATTCACTTGTTCTGATTTCACTCGGATACCTTCCTCAATTAATAGATTTTCTTGAACTTTATTTGAACTTTCTTTACTCCTCTCTTCTTGTCTACGTGCTTTTTCTGTTCGTCTATGAGATTCTTTACGCCATAACTCAACAGCGTCTTTCTGTGACTGTCTGACCTTTCTTTTCCATAACTCTTCCTCCACTTTCATGATGCACTCTGCATCCCAGGTTCCCGCTATGGGCCACCTTTGACTTTCCGGTAATCCTTTGGTATAATCTACCCATAGATCAAGAAACAATATGGCATCTAAGCCATGTTTATGGTACATGAAATGTCCTGGAGTGTCTCTAGGAGGAATAGGAACTGCTTCTTCAAGCACCCCTTTTCTGGTAGTAATCTGTCTTAACTTCGAGAAGAGCGGCATATTGACAACTGATCTGATACTTACTCTTGAACTTACTTAATACGAGAAACACAATAATGAACAGTGAACAATAAACAGTCATTCATACCACAATATGCAAGACATTTCTGAATACTTTAAACATTAAACATTAAACATTATAACAATGATCGACAATGATGACAGTCTGCCTAACTAATCACCACGCTGAATTCTTGACAATAACTGAATACTTCGGAATACTTGATATACTGCTAAACAGTACATATACACTGCTAAACAGTGCAGACCGGATTTGTGTACCCAAATCCGTCTTGACCGGCACAACCTATGTGCGCGTCAACACGCCTCCCCGGCGATGGTACTCACCGAGTAGCTCCTTGAAACGGAAGGCCTCAGAGAATGGACAGGACTCGATAACTGCGGACATCGGACCCTCTGGACGTCGGGATTTCGGAAAACCTGGTGGGCCTCTGTATACCTCGGATCTTGCTCTCTCAGCTAGGCTCTGGTCGGGATACTTCGCACTTCTCACCGCCTCGTCTGGGTTGATCGCAGCCTCAGTCGCCCCCGCTTGACCGGAGGGAGCTTACAGGAAATCCTGCTGGTACGCGTTTATGGTCCGTCCAGCTGTGGCAGGAGACCGGGCCTGCAACGCACCGCCGGCGCGTGAGATGAGAAAGTGTCCCTGTTCGGGCGCCATTATGTGGTAAATAAAAATACCGGACTGAATTTCATACTGAATCTTAAAATAAAGTAAATAGCTCAAAATAACAAGAGGCAGAATCCGTGGTAAAAGAGGTTTTCTAATGGGCTTTATTCCATTCAAAATGGCCGACTCGAGTCGCGGCCTTCAGGTTCCGTCACCACGAGGGTTCAGGAAGTGAAGTACAATAATTTATTAACAGACATGTATTTTTATAATAAGTACATTACAATGAAACGAATGTAGAAGGCGTAACATTTGATAAGAAAAGTGACAAAACAGTGACATAATCGAAACTAGGCGTAATAAGGAATAAAAGAAACATGATTGGTTAGAATTATCAGACATAGGTGGATCTATAAGATAATACTTGGCATAGATGCGCGCGCGGCAGCATGACGTGTAATTGACGTGCAACTAGGGGGTGAAGGGGACTTGACATTTAGCTCTACATGTGGAGACGAGAAGTCTGGGGTCAAGTCAACCTAATCCCAAATCATATCTAACATCCTATGTTTAAAGAACTATGTTATCCACAAGGAAGAGACTCTCGGACAGAATCTATTCTATACTGACTGTGTACGTGTACAAGCGTCTAAGTGTCTATATGAGATGCGAGGGATAGAAAACTTTCCATGGCAACAGGGCTATGAATCATTTGCAGGAGGACGGAAAGGCTGAGTCCTTTGCTTGTGAGCTAAAGGAAATGTTTACCTAAATCACTGGACAGGAATGCATCGGCTGGAGAGCAAAATAGATAATTCGAAGGCGAAATACAACTTCTTGGCAGACAGGCGAAAACTGGCCGAGGCAGGCACCGTTAGCTGCACAGGGAGTAGGACAAAGTTCATGGATACAGATGCGAGCTCAAGCTGAAGCTGTCAGAGACAGAGAGCAGGGAAAGGCTTTAGGACAGAATCGGGCCTACTTGCCTGAACTGTAAAAATGAAGTAACTTAGCCATATAAAGTCGGTGGCCTTTCATACTTAGGAATCGAATATCCAGCCCATTGATGGCGGATCTGACAGAGAACATGTTGACGGTAGACACACATATGTTTGCGTCTTAGAAACTGGAACTGGAGGGAACATACATGTACTTGTAACATGCATATAGAACCGTTGGGGTCCAAGATAGGGGACATAACTGATCAGGAAAATCCACATTTCCACACTGTGATACATAATTCTTCTGCTTAATCCTACAGGTGGAGTTCACCTGGGTAGGAGTGGGACTTTGCTTGTGAAGTTGTAATGCCTTTCCTGTTATTGCTTCATCTATATTCAGGTAAGAGAACTATGGACTAAAGTGAACTAGTTAAGTTGATAAGTAAGCAACTAACTGCTACTGCAGATCAGTAATCAGCAAATCAACAGTGTGTCTAACTTGATCTTATCAGTAATGTAGGGAAAACCTAGAACCTCATGAGCAACTGCACTAGAACAGCCACGTGGGAGCCCTAAAAGATTTTTATAAAGGCATCTTTCATGTACTGTGTCTCCTAGACATCCACCATGCCTCATATAGCCACCCCATACACAGCTGTTGCAACAGATTTAGCAGCATAGATGTTCAACAGCTCCTGGATAGATTTCATCCCTAGTTTCTTACTAAAGGTGTGCAAAGGAAAAATAATTTTCTCTAATAGACCAGCCTCTGTTTGTGATCATTTGCTTTCATGGATACTTTTCATCAAATAGACCACCCAGATAAGGAAATCTCATAGTGTCATCCACCCTTCTATTGTTAATGGAAAAAACACAGGGCTTTTTTGACCTACTCCGACATGTCAATATAAAGTTTTGCTCTCATTAAACTGTTCGTCAAGTTCCTTCATGAATACAGTATAGTCCACGATGAGGCCATACAACACTTGTCCAGTCCTTGCCATAAGGATAGATTTGTCCATATAAAGAAGCATTCTACTCTACTAGTGTGCAGGGAGAAGAGGAAGGAGGCGAGGACGCAACCTTGCCTCACCCCTCGTCTAAACATGAATGATTTCGTACATTCACCATCCTGCCCGTAATAAGGAAAAACCCTTGCCTACGAATGCATCTGTTTAAAGAAAACAATAATTACTTCCTCAATGCTGTCCATAAATACAAGGAACACTCTACCTTTCTTAGTAACAGTATATTTGTTTACAAGCAGACTCAGATTTCGACACTGATCAGCAGTGCCTAGCCCCTTTTTAAAACTGTACTGGGTATCTCCTAGGATGTCATGGGCCTCAGCTCAATCCTCCAACCTAGGCAACAGGCCACACCCCATTACCTTAGCAGTAGAATCGAGTAATGAGATTTACCTGTAATGTTTGGGGTTTGACTTTTCCCTTTCATATAGATGGGAACAATAGTAGATTTTTTCCACACCACCAAAGGGCCTACTCTTAAACATGTTAGTAAGAAAGTGTGTCCATAACGGCTTACAGTCCATAAAAACATCAACTGGTGCCCCATCTGGGCTTGGAGCCTTACCACTGCTACACTCACTCAAGGCCCTCTAAGGTTCTGCTGATTCAAAGATCAAAGGGGTTGCCTTTGAATCCTGTGTCACCACCTACCATTGGAACTTAAATATATCCTTGAGAAATGTTCTGTCCATGTTGGTTTGGATATATGTACTTCAGTGGAAGGGGCAGTAGGATGCTAAATTAGGGAGAGCTTACAATTTTCCACAATGCCATGCCATCATTTCCAGCACCAGCTGTCCATATATCCTCCGATGCCCTCTCCTTCAGCTCCTTTATCCTGGTAATTTGGGTCTCTATATATATCACACAGGCCCTTCTAATGAGTTGCCTATCTCTCAGATTCATGCATGAGGCTTGATATAATTTGGCAAGGGATTTTGTGCAGGCAGAATCAAACTAGCCTTGAATATGCTGCCTATTGGAAGAACCTTCCTGTGTCTACAATTGCTTTGTTTTAAATGAAATATCCAAAAAGGCTGAGATAACATTTTGTGGGATAGCCTCCAAATCCAAGAAGGCCAAAACCTCCACCTGCTTGGCATTAAGGACTTCTGGAAGAAACTCCTCTTTATCTATCTTCTCCCATCTAATTGTGAAGCCATTTCTCTTCTCTAAAACTGGCTTAAAGTCCACGCTGGCCCTAGGTTTTATGGCCCCCTTTATGATCAAAGAATGGGTCAACATTGCATGATCGCTGAATCCTGTTATTGTAACCTCAAAAGCACCCAACCAAACACCCAATCCCTCAGATGTAATAATAAAATCAAAAGAAGATTCAGTACCTCCTCAAAGGTGGTGGCACTTCTTCTTCATCATTGAAATGTTGCACTTCCCTAAAAGTCAATCAAGAGCATTGCTCTACTCTCTTTGCTCAAAATGTATTTAGATGTCCTCATTATTATCCAACAACCTGCATACTGGTTTCCCAGACTTTGAATAGTGGTGAGCATTGAAATAACCTACCCATGATAATTTCAAATCCTTAGGTGGTCCTTATCAATAGTTTGGAGTATTAATTTCAAAGCTCCCACTACCTGTGAGGAGTTTCTGTTAAAACAATTGTTATAATAATTAATGAATAGCAGCTCTCACTTCCTGGCAACTTCACACACAAGGCAGTAGATATAAGGAGAGTCATTGTGAAATGTAATCACTGCCCGCAAAAAAAAAAATGTTCATGAAAAGTAAGCAGACAACATTTGGCTCTGCCGGCATTTGAAGGGATGGCTGGAGTTTGGTATGAGCAAAAATACAAAATATAATACAGTAAAAAATCCCATTTCATTTGTCAAAAATACATATTTTAAAACAATCTGTATAATACCAATCTAAAATTCATCTATACCCTATTTTTAACTCATCCCCACTAAAATTCTATGTGTACAATCAGGGTTTTTTGTAAAGGAGAGTAAAAGCCCCACATCTGGATCTACCATCAAATCTTATTTAGCTCTCTTGCATTAAATCGTATTAATAAAATGGTATTATAAAAGTAATATATTGGTATTTTCCATATACAAGACAAATTAAACTACCTTCATGATTCATATAAACACTTTTCCCCTAACTGGCTGAATTGTTCTTATCTTCTATCAGAATGGGCTTTCTAGCATATACCACACTCCATAAAAATATGTTATTCTTACACAAATATCAATAGTAGGCAGTGTCTGTTAAAAAAGATATGCAGGTCGACATTGAATAAACGATAAATGCTTGAAAAAGCTTCAAATATAATACTTCCTCCATTTTTTATAACATTTACAAAGAAAACAACATACATTATACTCTGTGTCGAGGATTTGTCACAGAGACATTTACATAAGTTTGAGGACCAATCATTAAGTTCGGGGAATGAAAAATGTCCATTCTAAAATGAGTCAGAATGTATCTATGCTTTTGGTTCAGTGCGACACTCAGGTGGTATTGCATGTCAAAACTAGTTCAAATAAGCAGGTTTCTTAAAACAGTGTGCTATAATAGTACTGCAGACAACCTAACATTCTCTAAATGTGTTATACAGTCATCTTTTAAATCTTTCCTATTGATTTCAGCCAGTGATTCAGGGTTGGTAAAATAGTCTGGATGCCCTAGATCCTGACACAAGTGCTGTATATGTATCAACCATGGAATTTGTGTATATAGGGTTGTTCTTCAACAGTCCCCTATAATGGACCGATGTAGACTAGTGTATTCGGATCGCCAAACATTGTGCCACAAACAAATAGGTTGAATCTTAACTAGATCAGTTAGGAACAATACCTCCAGCTCTGCATGGCACACAAAAGTTGAGGCACTTTCAGGTGTAGCTAACAAGTACCTCAAAAACAAATTTTTTCACAATTTGCAATGCCGTACAGTTTATGTACCCCCATATCCCTGCCCCATATAATGCTTTACTGACACATTTAGACGTATAAACAGTAAGGATCTCTCAGGGGGATTTATATCTAGTCTAATGGCAAATGTCCATAGGATCATGTAGGCACTTCTAAACAGCAATGCCCTGGTCTTAATGACATGCTTCCATGTGCCTTCTGTATCAGATAAAACACCCAGATACGAAAAGTTGTTAGTAAATTCTATGGTAGTATCCAGGATTTTAATAGCACAGAAGTTTCCAATTTTTCTGCAAGATTTCATCATAAATGTTTTCATTTGGTTCACATGCAAATCAAGGTCCTGCATATAATCAACAAAATCATTAAGTACAGACTGCATCACAATTGGGGTGTGTGCCATTAAAACACGGTCAACCACATAGAGAAGAGCAGGCACTGAACAATGTCCCACCTGGGCGGTATCCCTAGATTTTAAGGTCAGTGCAGTGCCTACATTATTTATATAAAGCAAAAAGAGGAAGTGTGCAAGCATAAACCCTGCCTCCCCCATTCTTTCTATGCTGAAGGGCTGTGTACATTCACCGCACTCCCATATCTGACTCTAGCTTTCATGCCACAGTAAAAATCTCTCAGGAAGAAAATGATTGTAGGCTCCAGACTAATGTCACACATAATTACCCATAGTTTTGAGTGATTTCCCAGGTTTTTTGCAGGCCTATCACGTGTTATGGGATTAATGTGTTAACCCAATCCTCATCTCCTAGTTTTTACCCTAGACCTGCTATATTCCAAGAAAGGATCTTAACTGGTATGCGAGAATCGACAGATACACCCACATTGACAACCATATTAACACTAATCAGGCCACTCCCTGGAGCCAATAATTGGCAATCCCCCCCCACTGCCCAATAACCTTTGATCTCCTAAATTAATCTGCTGATCAGATCCTCTGTTACCAAAAAGCCTCCTCATCACACATAACATTTAGGCAACAAACTCCCCGTCAAGAACCTCTCCTTCACATGTAAAACTCAGTCAGTCACACACATCTAGCCCTGCCAGAGGTGATAATTTGTTTCACAACCTCAAGGCTGTTGGGCCAGATTGCCAGTGTAACGCTTTGTGATTTTTTTGCATTAGTCTGCAGATAGTGTGAGTTATTAAAAAAAAAACCTAAAGGAACAAGTGATATCTGGGAAACACTTGAGTAAGTGAGGAGAGTTGCTGTAAAAGAGTTGCAACAATCCTTGGGTCATCGAAATTGACCACCACACAGTCACCTTGGATTTTTTTGTGGGAAGGGCCTACCCAATCAACCCTTTTTGCAATCTGCATATGATGAAATAAAGGGGAATTGTGGCTCCTGGTTTTAGTTAGCCAGTGACACACTTTCGAGATTAACTGAACTGTGTTCTCAGCCAAGAACTGCTTCAATTTAGGAATGTTCACCTGAATCAAGACATAGGTTAATGCTTCCTGCGTCAGATTCCTTACTTGGCTTTGTCTAGCTATGTTACTCTCAATAAGCTCCCATGCTATCTTACTTAACCTGGTGACAGAACCTACCCGCAGACCTGTTGCCCACCCCATTACTAGGTTTCATCACTTGAGAAGTGGGATAGTGGGTACAGGGCCGTATGTCTGGGTGAGCATTGGCTATGACCTCTGGGGCCCCAGAAGCTTTCCTCAGAAGTGGGATGAATCTTAGCCAGAGATAAGAATAGGGTTACACTTTTTTCGACTGCATCGAGTCAATCACAAATAGGCTGCAAAAGTAGCTTTAACAAGTCTTCAATCTTGACAAAAAATTCATCTGCATTCGGAAGTGGCAATCATGGAATAACAGAGTCCTTCTTCAATGTGCGCCTCTTATCAACTTATGACCCTTTCTTCCACTTAGACCACCCCTTTTTATTTAACTGGAGGTTCCAAAATGGGTGAGTTCTCCATGTGGATAGAGCAAACAGTCTCCCTGCTGCTTGTGTGAGGGGATGACCAATGTTCAGCTGATTCTTCGCTCAACCACTCATAAATGGCCGATTCTTGAGGACTGTTCAGAACAAGGGTATTTACCCTTCCTTCCTCCCCAGACAAACGCCTTTCGGTCAGTACAATTTCCTTCTGAAGGACACTCTCTGCACAAACCAGGAAGGCATCAAGTGTACTTGTCACATCGTCTGTTGAGGCTCCAGGCATGATTTTCTTTTTCTCCATACTGCCAAAGCAAGGGGAGTGTTCAGATATAGTAATCAAGAGGGGCTTCTAGAACTTGCGGTCCCCAGCGGCTGCAGACTGAAACAGCTCCTTCCACTGTGTCTCCCCGGATTGTAGTGGGGACAGTGACCTCCTCAAAGGAAACACAGAGGTATGCCCCCAAGTGCATAATTACAGCATGAACATGAATTCATTTTAGTACATTCAAGAGTGTGATCCCCAAGATCTGAATCTGTGCAGAAAACACAAAGAGAAACTGGAACTATTCTGTGAAGATGACCAGGAGCCTATCTGTATGGTCTGCGAGTGCCACATGATTTGTTTATTTATTTATGCATGTTTATATAGCTCATATTTTACCTAGAGGTGTCAGAGCGCTTTATAACAGAGCAAAGTAAATTACTTAAAGAAAGAGAGTGACATGGTAGTAGGCATCATAATTTATGTGTGCAGCAGTTACTTGTGATGAGAGTTACAGATTAATAGGCTACAAATTCACTCAAGATTATATATTTGGAAAATGTGGAGTGATTAGGGTTTCACAAATATATAATACATATTTAGAAAATTGAGACAGAGGTTTTTAGTAGCCACTGTGAGTGCCATGAACAATCAGAAACATGACCTAGGATGAGGGGTGGGGAGCTTGGCGAGGAGAATTATTGATCGAAGTATCTTTGAAAGAGATGAGTTTTAAGATCTGTTCTGAAAATCCGGAAAGAGGCGGTCAAGGGAAGGTTCCAAATTCTAGTTTCATTTCCACAGAAGGATTACAGCATAAGTCTTTCCCTTTTGAAGTCTGAAGGTTTGAGCAGTATTTTTTCAGCATTGCATAAATGTCAAGCAGCACAGGGTGCTCTGCATTGTAGAAGCTGCACTTACTATTGAGTGTAACTAGTGGGTTACACTCAAAAGGAGGCTTCAGTACATTTACAGTTTTCTGATAGTGGTCCTCAAGTTGAGTTTTGCAGTATTATTTCAATTTGAGCATCATATACCACATGATGGGAGAGCACATGCACACATTGTGAATTTTCTTTTGGACTAAAGAGGCATGGTCCTTATCTAACATATTGATTTTTTTAATTATGAATGTGTTAATGACTGTTTCAATGGAACCCCCGTATTCTCTAATGGGATTATTATCAATTTTATGGTGCATGTCATTTCTGCCATTGGGCCAGGATTGTAGGGCCTGCTTCAGGTATCTGCAGAAGAGATGCAAAACCAAAATTCTCATCTCAGTGGTCAGGTGGTTTCAAACCTATAAGAACTTTGGTGCCAGCAGAGTGCATAGAAAGTGTCAGATGTCATAGGGATTAAGAATGAGACATTCATAAAGTGCACTGCTCTATTGAGATGATGGGACAGACTTTTATTTCTTTCATGGGGGATACATGGGGATATATTCATGAGAGAATTGCACTATCTTTGCAGCCCATAATGTGGAACATCGGTGGCACAAAACTCTAAGTCAGATTTTTTAAACCAAACAGAGCCACTGTGTGAGGCTCTGAGTGACTACAGTAATTTGGATTAACAGAACACATCGGCAATCGCTGAGTTGTGTTACTTTGCCCTGGGAAGGAGTTACATAGGGTGGTGTGTGGGTGTTCCCATGGAACTCCCATAGATTTTGAAGCATTTACATATTTTCAAGAACCTGTTAATTTGGCAATATCTTTTGGCTTTCCACGGGAGGCATAACTTTGAGAAATATATCTATTTCTACATGTTTCTTCCTCTTTCTTCCTCAATCCGGATTCCACAGCAAACACAGCACCGAGACCGCCCTACTCGCTGCCACAGACATCATTAGCACCCTCCTCGACCAAGGCCACACTGCAGCCCTGATTGTACTTGACCTGTCAGAAGCATTCGACACCATCTGCCACAGTTCACTCGCCGCCAGACTACATGACGCTGGCATACAAGGAACCGCCCTCAACTGGATCCAATCATTCCTCACCGGCAGAAGCCAAAGGATCACACTGCCACCCTTCCACTTCAAACTCACAGAAATCAACTATGGAGTCCCACAGGGATCATCGCTCAACCCAACCCTCTTCAACAACTACATGGCCCCCCTCACAGCCATTGTCCATCAGCACAGCCTCAGCATAGTAGCCTAAGTCAACGACACCCAACTCACATCTCCCTCTAAAAGGACCCCACCACCACCAGACTCAACTTCCTGTAAGGCATGCAGGACGTCCCAGCCTGTATGAGCAACAGCTGCCAAAAATCAACTCGGAAAAGACAGAGGTCCTCGTCCTCAGAACCACCCCATCGGCTTGGAACAACACCTAGTGGTCCACTGCCCTCAGCAGCCCCGACCCGTACGGACCACGCATGAAACCTCAGCATCGTACTCAACCCCTCCCTCTCCATGAACAGACAGGTCAATGCCTTCATCTCCAGCTGCTTCAACACCCTCCGCATCCTCCGTAAGACCTTCAAATGAATCCCCCCAAGTCAGGGAAGACAGTCACCCACGCACTCATCACCAGCATGCTGGACTATAGTAACGCCCTCTACGCTGGCATAAGCAATTCTCTACTACACAAACTCCAGACAATACAGAACATGGCCTCCAGACACATACTCGGGATCCGTCGATATGGGTACATTAGCCAACACCCACAGAGCTCCACTGGCTCCCTGTCTAAAAGAGAGTCACTTTCAAGATACTCACCCATGCCTACAAATGCCTACACAACACCGGACCTCTATACCTCAATGGGAGAATCACTTTCTACATACCCAAAAGAAACCTCCGATCCACCAACCTCATTGTCGCTGAAACCCCACGCATCCGCAGAGCCAACGCAGGGGGAAGATCTTTCTCCAACATTGCAGCCAAGATCTGGAACGAACTCCTGATCGACATCAGACACCTGCCCTCCCTGAACACCTTCAGGAAGGCTCTCAAGACCTGGCTCTTTGGCTGAACGGAACTGCTGACCCTCCACAGCACCTTGAGACCCTCACAGGTGAGTTATACACTTACAATTCCCTGATTGATTGATTGATTGTATATGCCTCCGAGGATTGGTTTTATGCAAGAAGATGCCACTTCCTGCACAAAAACAATGCTGCATGCAACACAGGCAGCCTTCCACCATGGTGCAAGGGTGCCTACATTGGTGCTTGGCAGCCTAATGAGAGCCAGTGCATGGGAAAGGTTTGGAATTAGCTGTATTGCCCTTTCCATGCCACGTAGTGCTGCAATGCACAACTTCTTCATTAATTAACCCCTTAGTGTTGTTCTCAAAAAGTTGTAACTCATTCTTATTGAGTCAACTATTTAGGTTAGAGGGGTATTACTCCTCCTCTATTAGGCTCATGAAACAGCCATAAACATTGTTTCTTGTGGTCACTCGTGCCAAGCCTCAGTGGTTCTACCTATAGAAATTTGCATTCATGGCTGATGTAATCGCTTGTTTTGTTTTGTTTTTATGTGTATAGAATAAATGAAGATTTGTTTTTTTTGCAATGACTATTAATCTATGCCATTCACCCTCTTCCTTGCCAATGTTATGTTATGTTATGTTAGGGATACTTCTAAAGTGCATGACTCACCCTGGGGCATCTCGGCGCTATACCTATTAGACGGCTGAGGAGGGTAGGAGAACGGAAAACGTGGCAGCAGAGATAGAACCCTAAGTGATCAGAACAAAAAAGTTTTCAGTTGTTTCCTGAAAATAGTGAGGGAAGGGCATATGCGTATGGAAATAGGACGCATATTCCAATAGCGCGGAGCAAGATATAAGAAGGCCTTTCCCCCAGAGCGGGCAAGGCGGATTCGGGGGGTCTTCAGGAGCCAAGAGAATTAGACCTAAGGTTGCGAGTTGTAGTCTGTTTAGTGAGTCTGTTTGACAAATATTTGGGACCTTTACCATTTAAGGCCTTATAGGTAAGGCAGCAAGTCTTAAAGTATGCTTGTTTCGCGATCGGAAGCCAGTGAAGGTCTAGGAATAGAGGGGCTGAAGGTGAACCCGCTGGGCGATTTAAAATCATTCGCGCTGCGGTATTTTGGATGACCTGTAGTTTCTTTAGCAGTGTCGGACCTAGTTCTGCCAGCAGAGCGTTGCCGTAATCGAGGCGACAGATCACCATGGCCTGGACTAAGGTTCTGTGATGCTTGATGGGCAGATAGGGGAGGATCTTCTGTAGAAGCCGAAGGCTCAAATAGCAGGAGCTGGAGATTGCTGCTATGTGTTCCTTCATAGAAAGTGCCTGGTCCAGTTTAAACCCTAAGTTTTTCACTACTTGTTTAGGGGCAGGGGCAGCACCCAGCTCTCGCGGCCACCAATCCTGGGACCAAGAAAGAGGAGCTTTCCCAATTAACATAATTTCCGTTTTGCTTGGATTCAATTGGAGATAGTTCTCAGTCATCCAATTGGATATGGTGAGCATTCCAGCTGCGAAGTGTAGGTGTTCTAATGTTGCTTTCGGGTTCATTTTGAAAATAAGATGGGTGTCGTACGCGTATGAGATTATCTCAAAACCGCATGACTCTGCTATTTTAGCTAAAGGGGACATTTACAGATTAAACAAAGTGGGGCTGAGGCAGGAACCCTGGGGAACGCCTTTGTCCAAACAGCATTTCTCTGAGCGATACAGTCCCAGCATGATTGTTTGGTTTCTGTCAGACAGGAAATTCTGTAACCATTTTAGGGCTTGGTCTTGGATGCCGCAGGAACGCAGTCTCTCCGACAGCTTGGAGTGAGCAATGGTGTTGAATGCTGCGGAGAGATCCCGGAGGACCAGAATAGCTGATCCTCTGGCGTCCATTTCTTGCCTCAGTGAATCGGTCACTGCCAGGATTGCAGTTTCGGTACTGAATCCTGGACGGAACCCTGATTGCGAAGGGTCTAAAAGATTGTTGGATTCAAGGTAGTGACTCAACTGTCTGTTTATGGCCGATTCGAGTAGTTTGCCCAACAAGGGCAACAGAGATATGGGGCGGTAGTTACTAAGTACGTGGGGGTCCGCAGCCGGTTTTTTCAGGATGGGTCGGACAAAAGCTTCCTTCCAGATGGGAGGGATTATACCCGAACTGATGGAACAGTTGAAAATTCCTTGAATTTCCGGAGCATAACATGAAGCTATAAGGGCCATAATTCTGGGGGGGCACATGTCACTAGGTGAACCAGATTTAGCCGAAGATAGCAGAGTATTGACTTCCGTTATAGAAAGGGGTTCAAATTGTTTGAGATTACGGAGGGAACTCTGGTTAGTTTCTGCAGAACTAATGAGTGGGGTTGAGGTCTTGGCTAGTGGAGAGGGGAAGTTAGCATATATCAAGGTAATTTTTTCCTGAAAGTGAGTCGCAAGGGAAATACAGAGTTCCTGTGACACCCTTTGAGGCAATCTACAGGCTTGGGGTGAAACAAAGTTTTTAACTATGTTAAATAACATTTTAGAAGAGTTGGTGGCCTGATCAATTTGTTTTAAAATAAAAGATTTTCTTGCTATTTTTATGTTTTGATGATATTTTGATAGTGATTGTTTATAAGTATGTCTGTCCAAAGGGGTTTTGCTGGTTCTCCAGCGTCTCTCCAGGGCTTTACACCTGGATTTCTCAGCGCTAAGCTCCACTATAAACCAGGGGGCTGATAGTCGCTGTTTGGAGGGACGGAATTTTTTCTCGGCTATTAGGGAATCAAAAGCCGACGTTAGCCCCGAGACATTTAAGTCTGCCAATGTATCTGTCTGTGGCTGTGTGTTATAGGCAGCCTTGAAAGCCTCTAAGGATAGGTTGTTCCAAGGTCTGTGTAGTTGATTTGAACGTGCTCCGGATCCCGGTAGTACGTTAGTATACTGCCGTCGGGTGGAGAAAGGGACCATGAAGTGGTCAGACCATGTTAAGGGAAGAGGAGGAAAACAGAATAGATGCCCAACATTGGTGAAGATTAGGTCTAAAGCGTGGCCTGCCCTATGCATGGGGGCTGTTGCGAGTAGGGAGAGTCCGATTTGGTTTAAACTATTTAAGAGGTTGTTCACCTCTGGGTTCAATAGATCTTCCCCGTGAAAATTGAAGTCCCCAAGCAAAATAAAATTGCTCGATGCTAAAGCTTGCAGGGTGATCAGCTCGACTAGTTCATTTGAAAAGTGGGTCCTGGGTCCAGGGGGCCGATAAATCAGGTCCCCGATCAAGCTGTCAGATGGTGATCTAGTGTGTTTAAAAAAGCCTAATTCCAAACTGTCCGTGCTATGTGTGGCAGTCCATTGGACGTTTAAGTGATTTTTAAAGGCTATTGCGATCCCGCCCCCCTGTTTCCCCTGTCTATCCAAGTGAATGAATTTACAACCATCAGGGATTGCGAGATTAATCTGGGGGATTCAGGACTCCAATTCAGGAAATACCCACTCACACATATGCTGCATGTCTAACAAATTACTTTCTTGAAGTCTAGGTTCTCTGTTGCGGTCTTGATGTCCCTGGTTTTTCATCACTTTTACCACCTATATCTCATTGAGGGTGGGCTCTGAAACCAGCTACTTCAGGGGTGTCCCCATTGCTGGTGAATGCAGGTCCCCTGTCAACAGAGGGTCTTCTGTAATGAATTCTGTTGAACAGTTTCCAGTGGATCTTTATCCTGTAGCTTTTTACAAAATAGGGTCCCTGGGCTTTCCTTAGGTTCCCTGTATTTCTGGTGTTGTCACGTATTGTTACTATTGCTTTCCCTATAATTCTTCATTAATAGGAGACATCCCAAGTATTCATCTACCCTATCATGCCCCTAATGCACCATTTCATTAGCACCAGTAGATTTACAATGTTTTTACACAGATTGGGATCTACAATGATGTTTTCATGTTTCTGACTTCAAACCCTGAATTCTCTTTTTGTTGTCGACCTCTTCCTATGGTACAATGGCGATCTTAAACACAAAAGTGTATGTTACTAACATCTCCTCTCTATTGCGGGACTATGCTCCATCTACTCCATTACATGAAACAGTGGTGTTATCCTTTGCGAGAACCCTAAATGCGAGAATCCTAAATGTTATGCATCTGACAACGCAATATCATAACTCTCCTGTCATATAGATTTATATTCTGTACACATGTTCTATTACAATTGAACAGTAAAGCCAAACAGAGAGGGGGAGGTCACAGGGTGTCAAGTGAGGACAAGTGACTTGCTCGCCATCAACCCAGTGCGTGCACAATTTTCAAGCTCAATCCACCTCCTCTGTATCTGACTGAATGTCACAAGTGAGATGAGCATGCCCCGTCTTCAATCAAAACACCGCATAATTTATCATCATTGGTACATAATGCACAGTTAAAATCCCCAGCCAGTATTAACATCAGATCTTTTGCCTTATTATTGCAAGCAGATTTCAACGATTAGATCATACCTTTAACTACATTTCCAATTTTGTCAGGTGGAATACTATTGTAAAAATTAGTCAGGATTATACAATGTTTTGGGTCCAAGTCTAGAATGACCATTTGGTAGTAAGGATCACTAACAGACACAGTTATTACCTCCACTTTTAAACTACATGATATATAGGTACATAGCCCTCCCTTAGCTCTGCCACTTGGACTGTCTATGGCTGGAGTGTTGTACGTCCTGAAACCATTCATATGGATCGCCTCCCTTGACCAAGTTTCTTGAAGGCATAAAACCTCAAATGTAAAATCCCACCATAAAGAATTATTTAGCTTGGAGGAAATGCCTGTGATATTCCATGAAGCAATATTACAAAAAAGTAATTTGCCCATGTCAGGGGTTATGGTAAAGTTTAATAGCCTCGGTGGTTCAGTGGGCATGTTGCTATGTAGGTGGGAATTATCTATACAATCCACGGGATCCAATAGAACTGCCAATTTCGGAAATGTTGTCCCTAGATCCTCACCTGTATGGCCTTTACCAGTGTAAGTGTGCAAGGGAACAACCTTTTCTCCCTTTGCTGACCCACCAGAACCCCTATCTTCAGCCTGAACGAATAGAGTTTTAGGCTGACCATACTCCTCTGGGTCCAGTCACTCAATCTCCTCCAGTGAGCTCAATACATTTAAACGGTTCAAGTAAAAAAAATAGGTCTTGTCTATTGAAAACTTTCTATACATTCAGGACCAGCTTTATCTCTGGTGGGGCCCGGTGCAACAGTCTTTTTTGGTGCCTCCATGACATCCTGCTCCACAGATTCTCTCACTACCACCCTACAGCACTGCCCCTCATCTCTCCATTGCCCCATTCTCACATACATTTTATTTGTCTTATGGCACTGCTTGTACCAGTGTAGGGTGTCAGAGCACTCTACATCACACACACTTTTTAGAGATAATGAATCATATATGTGGACTTCAGTCTATAGGAAATGTTAAGCAACACAATGAGGAGTACAAGATGTAGGAATGACATGTTATCCATACCAGTAGGCAGAATATTTTACGATCGTTTGGTCTGGAGATTTAAAACATACCACATGGTAGGGGTTGGCTTCACTAATTAGAATGTATTTCTACCCGAACAAACCCTTTTTAGCATCATTGGGATAAGAAAATACTGGTGGAAAAAACAATGTTCTAACCTATATCGTGCAGCGCTTTGATGACAGTTCATTGGTCACTGTGGTATACCCCATGAACTGCAGTAACAAAAGGATCTCTGTGACAAAGACAGTATCCCACTGAGCTATCCACATAAAATACAGTTCAGTAATCTGCACTGTACAGTTCTTTGCGGTGAATACCTGTCTTGAGGCTAGCAAAAATAAACTTTAGGAAGCAAACTTTTATTGGCGTTTTGAAGTTCACATTTCAATGTTTTTTAAAGTAATGTAGGCAAAACGTGATGTCAAGATAACACGCTATTTATCAAGACAGAAAAGTTAACGTTTTTAGTTTAATTATGCAATTGCAATGTTAATTCACAGGTTTAACCTTTTACAGCATGCAGCAAATCTGAAACACTGTACCAAGCAGGTGTGCATGCCCGTAGGGCTAAAAGGGCTTCAGGCTCCCCCCTTTGTGTGTCTCAGCCCAGGCTGCTGCAGCTCGAGCTGCTGTGGGCTTAGCTGGGCAGTGCCTGGAGTCTTATCTTCAGCACGCCCGAGTTGTTCATAGGTCTTTAAAGACCATTAGCATATTTACATACCTTTGTAAACTGGTCACCGAGGCTTAGTTTTTTTATCTGGTTTCAGTACTTCCTGAGCCCCCACTCTGCCTATTCCTTAATTTGTATTTTACATTTACTGCCCTAGTGTGAGAATGCATTTCATGAGAAGTAATATAAAGTAGGGTTGCCAAAAGGATATTGCCAGCCATGTGTTGTTTAAAGAGCCTGCAAAGACCTTATCTTGACAATAAGATGCCGATTCTGATCCATTAAAAATAATTTGCGTACGACCCGTATCGGAATTTTTTTACGTACGAGTTGTACAAGTACCGTACAAACTGCCAAGTACGATTCGTCCGTGAAAAATAACTACGAATAGCGTCTGGAAAAGTCTACGAGAGTGCATCGGAAAGTTTTCACGTCCGAATATCGTCGGGAAAAGTGTACGAGAGTGAGCCGGACATTGTTACGTGCAAATCGTAAAACACAAGTCTGAGCGCGCAAGTACGATCCCGACCGTCCGTCCGAATACACAATCGCACGTAAAATGGCCCGTTCGGAGCCAACGCAGTAGCACACATGTACATGGGTAAACTTATGCCCATGTACGAGCCGTACAGCCCCCCCACCCCCAAATATGTCAGCACCGTACACCACCCTGTCCGCACTGTACCTCAGCCCCGCAACTGTACGCGCCGTACCACCCCATGTACGCACCGTACCCCTCATGTACGTGCCTTACCCCCCTGTCCGCACTGTACCCCAGCCCTGCACCTGTATGCGCCGTACCCCCCATGTATGCGCCTCCCCCCACTGTACGCGCATCACCCCCGCATGTACGTGCTGTGCCTCTGCATGTACGCGTCGTACCCCAGGGTCGCACATGTATACACCGTACCCCCACCGCATGTACACGCCGTACCCCAACACCGTACCCCAGCACCCTCACCCAGCATTGCGTATGTACGGACCGTACCTACGCGAAAAAGACTCTTACAGAACCAGGACACTGTAAACCAGCACAAGGAGGGTCAATTTGACTCGCACAACACCACAAAACACGTTTAAATGACAAAATACATCTCTATGACTGACCTGGCACATCCAAACAGGCAAACAGAGGCCCCAAATCACAACCACCTCTTATAACACACCCACCAAAATTCAAACACAGCCACACCCAAAAATGGACCAATAAAAAGGGCCCACACACACAACCCATGAGCCTTTGCAACAGACCCACTGCTGCCAGACCCCACTGAGAAACAACTCCACTGAGAAACAATTTCACATTACTCACACCTCCACTACACCTTCACTCACACACCTTCACACAACCTCCTCCACAAACATCCCCCTCTTCACATTCACACACACACCGTCACATTCACACCCACACACCCACAACCATCCACACCCACACCCACACCCCACACCATGCCAACAGACAAGAATCCAAAGTTCACAATGGCGGAGCTGGACCTTCTTGTCAACAAAGTCATCAGAGTCGAGTCACAGCTGTTTGGAACATTGGTCAGACAGACCAGCATAGCTGAAAAATCTGCCATGTGGCAGAGGATTGTAGATAAGGTGAATGCTGTTGCGCCCATCCGAAGGACCAGGCATGAATGCCAAGCCAGGTGGTACGATCTGCGCAGGGTGGTCAATAGGAAAATGAACGAAGAGTATGCCCAGAGTAACATCACTGGAGGTGGGCCGCCCCGCAGACCCGTACACTACCATCCCTGAGAGGAGAAGGTGATGGCCCTGCTACCGCCGTTGGGAGTACACGGAGTGGAAGGAGTCGCAGAGCCTGGTGAGTACACAAACAACTTACATAACATGGGGGCAATGGGGTCCACACCACATATACACCAAATGCACGCAACTTCCCCCAAGCACTCACCGCACACAACCACACTCAAAAACCACTCTCATGCCACTAACGTCTCCATGCACCCTTCACAAATCAAGGCAAGGCCATGTCCAAGGCTACAACAACCACAAACACAAGACTGGATGTCCGGGAGGCTGGGAGGGTGGGCCCACACAACACATTGTGAAAATACGAAGCAGACACCAATGCCCTCAGCCCATATGGCATAGGTACATACCCATGCACAATGCACAGGGACTGGCAAAGTACTGACAAGGTAGCTGACACTTGGCCCTGCTGTATGCAGCACAAGGCCCTCCTGGGACCACTGTACACTCAAATGCCAACTCCACAAGCACAGGTATCTAGCACAGGAACTCACACTCACTGTCATGCCAGCATGCACCATGAGGGGACACACACATCACCTGGGAGACCCAATGACAACTCACACTACACACAACAGCAGGCCCGGTCACAACCCCCCCCCCCTAACACAAGCACTAAGCCCCGGGGCAGGCAACGGATTTACACACTCCCACAATGGACATGTGACACAACAAGACCAATCCAGAGCCAAATAAGCATCAGAGCCAACAATCTACAGGTCAAACACTCAGGAGAACATCCCAATCTGTCCCCCGCAACATACCCATCCCCAAGTGGACATTGAGAGGAATGCTAGGCACATCCAACTACCTGGAGGAACTGAGTCAACTTGAATATGTATGAAACATAGATGTCGCATGAAACACCATTGACATTGTCTCTCTCTCACACACAGGGCAACGTCGACGATCTCCCCCCAACACTGGGGGGGAAGATTCACAGTCCCAGGCTCCGTGTGAAGATGATCCCACCGGCAGCGACGACTCTCACCACTCCGTGGATGACCCCGGCCAACCTGGACCCTCTGGTGCCCATGCCCCTGCAGCACCTGCGTCAGGTACATCTGTGCCAACCACCACCCCCATTCCTGCCACATCCCAGGACACACCCAGGAGCCCTGCTTGCACTGAACAACAGAGCAAGTCTGACCAGGAGGGACAAGGTTCTCCGGGCACCCAGGAGGAGGCAGGCAACCCTGCAAATGCCATCCCTCAGGGGTCCCGTAGACCTGATGTGCCCACAAGGGCAGGCCAGGCTCAAGTGGGCAGGGGTGGTGGGAGTGGAGGCAGGCGGAGGCGCGAACCTGACCAGCCAGCTCAGGACACCGGTATGTCACACATACGCAACATCCTGGACTCATACCTGCGTGACACCAGAGGCATCAACCAGGTCGTGTCCAGACTCTCCGAGATGCAGGGGACCCTCGATGAAATTAAGAACCTGCAGGTCGAGCATCATGCCAGTCATCAACAACACCAAGGACGGATGGAAGCAAGACTGGCTGACCTCCTGGCGGTGCACAGGGACGTGAGCCAATCACTCCGTCAGATCGCCAAAAGCATCGGCAACCCTCCCTGTGCCACCAGGCGTAGACCAGCACCAGACACAGGGAGGGAGGAGGAGGAGGATTCATCTGACAGAGCGTCCCAGCATCATCAAGGCCTGCATCTGAGGGTCCCCGGAGGAAGGTGGGTCGTCCACGGAAAATACAGTGAGAGTCAGCGGACCATCCACATCTCCCAGGTCACCTGGCCTGGCACCTGGCCCTCTGTCGCAACAGCAGCACCTCATCCAATGACATTCTCTGCCACATGGACTTGCTGGTCACAGTCTGACCAATGATGACCAACACTGTGCCCTGGACTCTGATGACTTCCAATGCCAAGGATGCCATCTCCCCCTGTGAACTTTGGATTCTATTCCGCCGGTAGAGAACCTAATTGCACCACCGCAAATAAATATATCACTTTGGACATGAGACGTTCCTGTCATTTTGCATTATTCAACGACATATGTGTGTGGAAATGTCAAACTATGCCTGAGTGTTGAACTAACTCCAGCCATCCATACCCTGGGATCAGAGTCTGGTACAGGACACACATGGGTCACAAGGTATCATTCAATGTAGGCATGGAGCACAACACTCACCTGTGATGGCCTCCGGCTGCTGAGGGGGGGCTTGCTAAACTGTGCGGACAGACCTATTTGGGAGATTATCATCAAGGCGTAGAGGACATGGCTCATGTGGAGGTTCCCGGAAAGGGAGTCCCAGGTATGTGTGGCCAGGTAGGAGAACAATGTCCTGCATGCTGGAGTACGGTGGATGTGAAGAACGGTGGCCAGGGCAAGGTTGGATGCACGGAGATGGCCAAACGGGATCTAGGATGACAGACGTACAAGGTTGGTTTGGGGTCGGGGTTGTGGACTTCCTCCTGAGTGTGGGTGGGGAGTGTGGAGGTCATCCTGCAGCAGACAGTGATCCATTGCAGCTATCTATGGTGGACGGTGAGGTGGCTGGGGTGCAGGGTGTTGAAGCTGAGGTGTGCAGATGCACCCTGGATGTGGACAAGTTTCCTGGGAGTTTGGATGTACTTGCTCCGTAGAGGGCAGGGCAGTATTTGACACGGATGTTGTTATGGACCTGGGGGATGGTCTGTCTTTTCTTGGAGTGGATCTATCTGTGGATCATGTGCATAATGCAGAGGGCATTGCAGCATGAGGTACAGATGCTGTGGACTAGCATGGCAAATGTGAGCGAGCCAAACATGATGCACACCATCTTGTGTGTGTGGCCACTGGGTGCTTGTGCAGGGCTCTTGCGGGTGGGACACAAGCACTTGACCCAGCTGGAAGGGGACCATCCTCAGATGATCACCTCAGTCCTGTACAAGTCCAGCCTCAGGTGGCTCGTGTTCAGCCATTCATCAATGGATCTCATGCATAGTTGAATGATGGAACTGCCAATGTCTGTGTCTTTGTTAAGGGTGAGGAGCACCTGGCTGTCAATGGCATACGAGCTGATGATGAGGTGCTGTGCGCATGTGATGTTGGAGAGGGGGGTCCTGGACACTCTGTAGATTGACATTCTGAGAGATGATACCTGTGCCATGTCCCAGAAGATGACACCATACTACATACTGAAGCCTTGAGTCCCACTCCCATGCCCTTGCTGGGCTACAGAGCCTGTGGGGAGTATCAGGGACGTGACCTGGTTGGTGTGACAGGGCCTGGAAGGCGGGGCAGCGCAGTGCAGGCAGTTGGAGTTGCACACTCAGCATGCAAAGGTGTCGTGTGTGTGCCCAGGGTATGTCTGACAGCAGGCGTTAGATGTGCGGATGGACATAGCACAGAGTGTGGCTAATACATCAGACTGTAGTGTGATGTGGGTTATGCAAGGACAGGATGGTGGTGCAATGTGCACCTTGCATGTGCTGATGGTCCAGCCTTTGGCACCGCGTGGCGGCAACAGTGGCATTGACAAGCTGAGGACAGCCAAATGAATGGGTGGAGGGAGGAAGTGAGGAGCATCTTGGAGGCGTGTGTATTGCCAAATCTGGATACTCTGTGGGCCCTTGCTGCAGGGGCCGCAGCAGCAGGCGGCATCTCCTTGTAAAATGACAGAATTTGCACACATAGACTAGGATGTCAGAAGGACAACTGCAACAGGCGTGTGTGTAAAGTAAGGAGTGTCCAGTGTCACATGGCACACCCAGAGACAATGCATGCACAATCACCAAAGAAGCATGACACCGGATCAGGAAACTGAAGGCCGACCTGCGCACAGGAGACACACCGTCAGCAGCTGTTGATGGCCCATTGTGTGGACCAACATGCCAAAAAACATACACGACCATGTACTTCATGCCCAATAGGGAGCCTAACCCATGAGCAACTGCATGCATGTTGCTAAACTACACATGGACTCCTATGGATAATCTTCCACAACTATGCCAGATATGCCGCATGCAAAGTGGCAAGAGACCTGCATTGACAGAGATGAGACACCTTGGAGTGTCAGGAACACCTTTATTACTCAGCCTCACACTAAGGGAAATGCATCAATTGGAACAGACTCACAGGTCATTTGGCTGACCATGTGTGACCTACACTGGACAACCCCTTCAACACACAGATGTGTAAATCCTACTGAGCTGACACACAAGTGAAGGGGTTGAGCCTAACACCCCTTGCTGCACACGGAGAGTCTACAATTCCCCATTGAGCCGCATATGGGGATGTTCCACCATTAGCATCCCGTATGTTCCTGAGGGACGTTATACACACATTGATGCCTTCATCAGAATCCACAAACCATTACAGATGACTGTCAGGAAGGGTGACCATCAATTCATGGGAGCCATGCAACACGTCATGTGGCCCATGGTGAGTCGACATGTATGCATGGTAACACAACATGCACAGGAGCAGTCCCCACATATCACAAACACGTACCACCCACAAAATGCCTTGCTGCACTCCTTACCCCAAATGACTTTTCACCATGTCTGTGCAAGTAACTCTGATCCAGCACACGTTGCAATACTCATGAGGAATAGCAGGAGGGCAATGATGACATGAGCAGACGACAGCCGCAAGAACCTGTGGAGGCCAGACACACAACAAGTCAGCGAAAAGCTAGTAATCCTCAGACATGTACATGTACTCTACAGGAATGATGTTGTCACCATGCCCTTAATATATTTAGTGTCCCAGCTAATATGAGTGGAATGACATCATCACTTGAATGACACATCAGAACACACCTCAAAGTCACTTAGCACACAGTCAGCTCGACACACACATTGCAACACATGCCACACAAGCTCAAAGCATGCAAACTCAGACACAGGGACTCACCATCATGAGAAGAAGTTGCGGATAAGCTGACTCCGGTGTCCTCATCCTCATCCTCATGCTCACTCACCCCGTGCCCGAGCCCTTCATCCTCCACGGGTGGATGATCCTGCTCATCCGGATCAAGGATGAGTGGCAGGGCCTTCTCCACTGCCATGTTGTGCAGCATGCCGCACACAATGAAGATTTTGCAGACCTTCACCGGGGCATATGGGAGGGTGCCGCCGGTCTTGTGGAGGCACCGGAATCTGCTCTTCAGGAGTCCAAACGTCCTCTCAATCACGCGCCTCGTCTGCCCATGTGTGTCGGTGTTCTGCGGCTGTTCTGGGGTTGCGGAGAGGCGTCATCAGCCATGGCATGTTGGGATAGCCAGAGTCCCCTACATGGAAACATCATGTGAAGAAGTGGGTCAGGAGATGCCGTAAGATACAAAGATAGCACTGAACACAGGACTACCAGAGTACACCCACCAACAAGACATGCTCGTTCCGCGTGCTGCTGCAGCATCATTTCTGGCACCCTGCTACGCCTCATGATGTGTGCATCGTGTGCAGACCCTGGAAAACGTGCACAGACATGGGAAATCAGCATGTTAGCAAGACACACCACAAGGGCATTAATGGAGTGGTAATGTTTTCTGTTTCTATAGGCTACCTCCTGTGCCTGTGGTGGCACCAAAGCCACATGTGTCCCATCAATGGCCCCAATTACATGAGGAATCCCTCCCAGGGCATAGAACTCACCCATGACACCTGTAAACTGCTCACGAGTGGGAAAATGGATGAATTCATCCAGGTGCACCAACATGGCTTCTATAACATCATGCAGGACACGGCTGAACATTGTCTGGGACATGCCACCGACATCAGCTATGGTCAATTGAAACGTGCCGGTGGCAAAAAAATGTAGGGCTGCCATCACCTTCACCTTGGGGGTCAGAGCTGTAGGATACCTGTGTTGTGGTTGGAGGTGTGGTGCAAGCAAATATCCAAAAAGGCTGAGATAACATTTTGTGGGATAGCCTCCAAATCCAAGAAGGCCAAAACCTCCACCTGCTTGGCATTAAGGACTTCTGGAAGAAACTCCTCTTTATCTATCTTCTCCCATCTAATTGTGAAGCCATTTCTCTTCTCTAAAACTGGCTTAAAGTCCACGCTGGACCTAGGTTTTATGGCCCCCTTTATGATCAAAGAATGGGTCAACATTGCATGATCGCTGAATCCTGTTATTGTAACCTCAAAAGCACCCAACCAAACACCCAATCCCTCAGATGTAATAATAAAATCAAAAGAAGATTCAGTACCTCCTCAAAGGTGGTGGCACTTCTTCTTCATCATTGAAATGTTGCACTTCCCTAAAAGTCAATCAAGAGCATTGCTCTACTCTCTTTGCTCAAAATGTATTTAGATGTCCTCATTATTATCCAACAACCTGCATACTGGTTTCCCAGACTTTGAATAGTGGTGAGCATTGAAATAACCTACCCATGATAATTTCAAAGCCTTAGGTGGTCCTTATCAATAGTTTGGAGTATTAATTTCAAAGCTCCCACTACCTGTGAGGAGTTTCTGTTTAAACAATTGTTATAATAATTAATGAATAGCAGCTCTCACTTCCTGGCAACTTCACACACAAGGCAGTAGATATAAGGAGAGTCATTGTGAAATGTAATCACTGCCTGCAAAAAAAAAAAAAAATTTCATGAAAAGTAAGCAGACAACATTTGGCTCTGCCGGCATTTGAAGGGATGGCTGGAGTTTGGTATGAGCAAAAATACAAAATATAATACAGTAAAAAATCCCATTTCATTTGTCAAAAATACATATTTTAAAACAATCTGTATAATACCAATCTAAAATTCATCTATACCCTATTTTTAACTCATCCCCACTAAAATTCTATGTGTACAATCAGGGGTTTTTGTAAAGGAGAGTAAAAGCCCCAAATCTGGATCTACCATCAAATCTTATATAGCTCTCTTGCATTAAATCATATCAATAAAATGATATTATAAAAGTAATATATTGGTATTTTCCATATACAAGACAAATTAAACTACCTTCATGATTCATATAAACACTTTTCCCCTAACTGGCTGAATTGTTCTTATCTTCTATCAGAATGGGCTTTCTAGCATATACCACACTCCATAAAAATATGTTATTCTTACACAAATATCAATAGTAGGCAGTGTCTGTTAAAAAAGATATGCAGGTCGACATTGAATAAACGATAAATGCTTGAAAAAGCTTCAAATATAATACTATCTTCATTTTTTATAACATTTACAAAGAAAACAACATACATTATACTCTGTGTCGAGGATTTGTCACAGAGACATTTACATAAGTTTGAGGACCAATCATTAAGTTCGGGGAATGAAAAATGTCCATTCTAAAATGAGTCAGAATGTATCTATGCTTTTGGTTCAGTGTGACACTCAGGTGGTATTGCATGTCAAAACTAGTTCAAATAAGCAGGTTTCTTAAAACAGTGTGCTATAATAGTACTGCAGACAACCTAACATTCTCTAAATGTGTTATACAGTCATCTTTTAAATCTTTCCTATTGATTTCAGCCAGTGATTCAGGGTTGGTAAAATAGTCTGGATGCCCTAGATCCTGACACAAGTGCTGTATATGTATCAACCATGGAATTTGTGTATATAGGGTTGTTCTTCAACAGTCCCCTATAATGGACCGATGTAGACTAGTGTATTCGGATCGCCAAACATTGTGCCACAAACAAATAGGTTGAATCTTAACTAGATCAGTTAGGAACAATACCTCCAGCTCTGCATGGCACACAAAAGTTGAGGCACTTTCAGGTGTAGCTAACAAGTACCTCAAAAACAAATTTTTTCACAATTTGCAATGCCGTACAGTTTATGTACCCCCATATCCCTGCCCCATATAATGCTTTACTGACACATTTAGACGTATAAACAGTAAGGATCTCTCGGGGGGGATTTATATCTAGTCTAATGGCAAATGTCCATAGGGTCATGCAGGCACTTCTAAACAGCAATGCCCTGGTCTTAATGACATGCTTCCATGTGCCTTCTGTATCAGATAAAACACCCAGATACGAAAAGTTGTTAGTAAATTCTATGGTAGTATCCAGGATTTTAATAGCACAGAAGTTTCCAATTTTTCTGCAAGATTTCATCATAAATGTTTTCATTTGGTTCACATGCAAATCAAGGTCCTGCATATAATCAACAAAATCATTAAGTACAGACTGCATCACAATTGGGGTGTGTGCCATTAAAACACGGTCAATCACATAGAGAAGAGCAGGCACTGAACAATGTCCCACCTGGGCGGTATCCCTAGATTTTAAGGTCAGTGCAGTGCCTACATTATTTATATAAAGCAAAAAGAGGAAGTGTGCAAGCATAAACCCTGCCTCCCCCATTCTTTCTATGCTGAAGGGCTGTGTACATTCACCGCACTCCCATATCTGACTCTAGCTTTCATGCCACAGTAAAAATCTCTCAGGAAGAAAATGATTGTAGGCTCCAGACTAATGTCACACATAATTACCCATAGTTTTGAGTGATTTCCCAGGTTTTTTGCAGGCCTATCACGTGTTATGGGATTAATGTGTTAACCCAATCCTCATCTCCTAGTTTTTACCCTATACCTGCTATATTCCATATATGCCATATATTAACTGGTATGCGAGAATCGACAGATACACCCACATTGACAACCATATTAACACTAATCAGGCCACTCCCTGGAGCCAATAATTGGCAATCCCCCCCCACTGCCCAATAACCTTTGATCTCCTAAATTAATCTGCTGATCAGATCCTCTGTTACCAAAAAGCCTCCTCATCACACATAACATTTAGGCAACAAACTCCCCGTCAAGAACCTCTCCTTCACATGTAAAACTCAGTCAGTCACACACATCTAGCCCTGCCAGAGGTGATAATTTGTTTCACAACCTCAAGGCTGTTGGGCCAGATTGCCAGTGTAACGCTTTGTGATTTTTTTGCATTAGTCTGCAGATAGTGTGAGTTATTAAAAAAAAAACCTAAAGGAACAAGTGATATCTGGGAAACACTTGAGTAAGTGAGGAGAGTTGCTGTAAAAGAGTTGCAACAATCCTTGGGTCATCGAAATTGACCACCACACAGTCACCTTGGATTTTTTTGTGGGAAGGGCCTACCCAATCAACCCTTTTTGCAATCTGCATATGATGGAATAAAGGGGAATTGTGGCTCCTGGTTTTAGTTAGCCAGTGACACACTTTCGAGATTAACTGAACTGTGTTCTCAGCCAAGAACTGCTTCAATTTAGGAATGTTCACCTGAATCAAGACATAGGTTAATGCTTCCTGCGTCAGATTCCTTACTTGGCTTTGTCTAGCTATGTTACTCTCAATAAGCTCCCATGCTATCTTACTTAACCTGGTGACAGAACCTACCCGCAGACCTGTTGCCCACCCCATTACTAGGTTTCATCACTTGAGAAGTGGGATAGTGGGTACAGGGCCGTATGTCTGGGTGAGCATTGGCTATGACCTCTGGGGCCCCCGAAGCTTTCCTCAGAAGTGGGATGAATCTTAGCCAGAGATAAGAATAGGGTTACACTTTTTTCGACTGCATCGAGTCAATCACAAATAGGCTGCAAAAGTAGCTTTAACAAGTCTTCAATCTTGACAAAAAATTCATCTGCATTCGGAAGTGGCAATCATGGAATAACAGAGTCCTTCTTCAATGTGCGCCTCTTATCAACTTATGACCCTTTCTTCCACTTAGACCACCCCTTTTTATTTAACTGGAGGTTCCAAAATGGGTGAGTTCTCCATGTGGATAGAGCAAACAGTCTCCCTGCTGCTTGTGTGAGGGGATGACCAATGTTCAGCTGATTCTTCGCTCAACCACTCATAAATGGCCGATTCTTGAGGACTGTTCAGAACAAGGGTATTTACCCTTCCTTCCTCCCCAGACAAACGCCTTTCGGTCAGTACAATTTCCTTCTGAAGGACACTCTCTGCACAAACCAGGAAGGTATCAAGTGTACTTGTCACATCGTCTGTTGAGGCTCCAGGCATGATTTTCTTTTTCTCCATACTGCCAAAGCAAGGGGAGTGTTCAGATATAGTAATCAAGAGGGGCTTCTAGAACTTGCGGTCCCCAGCGGCTGCAGACTGAAACAGCTCCTTCCACTGTGTCTCCCCGGATTGTAGTGGGGACAGTGACCTCCTCAAAGGAAACACAGAGGTATGCCCCCAAGTGCATAATTACAGCATGAACATGAATTCATTTTAGTACATTCAAGAGTGTGATCCCCAAGATCTGAATCTGTGCAGAAAACACAAAGAGAAACTGGAACTATTCTGTGAAGATGACCAGGAGCCTATCTGTATGGTCTGCGAGTGCCACATGATTTGTTTATTTATTTATGCATGTTTATATAGCTCATATTTTACCTAGAGGTGTCAGAGCGCTTTATAACAGAGCAAAGTAAATTACTTAAAGAAAGAGAGTGACATGGTAGTAGGCATCATAACTTATGTGTGCAGCAGTTACTTGTGATGAGAGTTACAGATTAATAGGCTACAAATTCACTCAAGAATATATATTAGGAAAATATGGAGTGATTAGGGTTTCACAAATATATAATACATATTTAGAAAATTGAGACAGAGGTTTGTAGTAGCCACTGTGAGTGCCATGAACAATCAGAAACATGACCTGGGATGAGGGGTCATGTGCCGGGTGGGGAGCTTGGCGAGGAGAATTATTGATTGAAGTATCTTTGGAAGAGATGAGTTTTAAGATCTGTTCTGAAAATCCGGAAAGAGGCGGTCAAGGGAAGGTTCCAAATTATAGTTTCATTTCCACAGAAGGATTACAGCATAAGTCTTTCCCTTTTGAAGTCTGAAGGTTTGAGCAGTATTTTTTCAGCATTGCATAAATGTCAAGCAGCACAGGGTGCTCTGCATTGTAGAAGCTGCACTTACTATTGAGTGAAACTAGTGGGTTACACTCAAAAGGAGTCTTCAGTACATTTACAGTTTTCTGATAGTGGTCCTCAAGTTGAGTTTTGCAGTATTATTTCAATTTGAGCATCATATACCACATGATGGGAGAGCACATGCACACATTGTGAATTTTCTTTTGGATTAAAGAGGCATGGTCCTTATCTAACATGTTGATTTTTTTAATTATGAATGTGTCAATGACTGTTTCAATGGAACCCCCGTATTCTCTAATGGGATTATTATCAATTTTATGGTGCATGTCATTTCTGCCATTGGGCCAGGATTGTAGGGCCTGCTTCAGGTATCTGCAGAAGAGATGCAAAACCAAAATTCTCATCTCAGTGGTCAGGTGGTTTCAAACCTATAAGAACTTTGGTGCCAGCAGAGTGCATAGAAAGTGTCAGATGTCATAGGGATTAAGAATGAGACATTCATAAAGTGCACTGCTCTATTGAGATGATGGGACAGACTTTTATTTCTTTCATGGGGGATACATGGGGATATATTCATGAGAGAATTGCACTATCTTTGCAGCCCATAATGTGGAACATCGGTGGCACAAAACTCTAAGTCAGATTTTTTAAACCAAACAGAGCCACTGTGTGAGGCTCTGAGTGACTACAGTAATTTGGATTAACAGAACACATCGGCAATCGCTGAGTTGTGTTACTTTGCCCTGGGAAGGAGTTACATAGGGTGGTGTGTGGGTGTTCCCATGGAACTCCCATAGATTTTGAAGCATTTACATATTTTCAAGAACCTGTTAATTTGGCAATATCTTTTGGCTTTCCACGGGAGGCATAACTTTGAGAAATATATCTATTTCTACATGTTTCTTCCTCTTTCTTCCTCAATCCGGATTCCACAGCAAACACAGCACCGAGACCGCCCTACTCGCTGCCACAGACATCATTAGCACCCTCCTCGACCAAGGCCACACTGCAGCCCTGATTGTACTTGACCTGTCAGAAGCATTCGACACCATCTGCCACAGTTCACTCGCCGCCAGACTACATGACGCTGGCATACAAGGAACCGCCCTCAACTGGATCCAATCATTCCTCACCGGCAGAAGCCAAAGGATCACACTGCCACCCTTCCACTTCAAACTCACAGAAATCAACTATGGAGTCCCACAGGGATCATCGCTCAACCCAACCCTCTTCAACAACTACATGGCCCCCCTCACAGCCATTGTCCATCAGCACAGCCTCAGCATAGTAGCCTAAGCCGACGACACCCAACTCACATCTCCCTCTAAAAGGACCCCACCACCACCAGACTCAACTTCCTGTAAGGCATGCAGGACGTCCCAGCCTGTATGAGCAACAGCTGCCAAAAATCAACTCGGAAAAGACAGAGGTCCTCGTCCTCAGAACCACCCCATCGGCTTGGAACAACACCTAGTGGTCCACTGCCCTCAGCAGCCCCGACCCGTACGGACCACGCATGAAACCTCAGCATCGTACTCAACCCCTCCCTCTCCATGAACAGACAGGTCAATGCCTTCATCTCCAGCTGCTTCAACACCCTCCGCATCCTCCGTAAGACCTTCAAATGAATCCCCCCAAGTCAGGGAAGACAGTCACCCACGCACTCATCACCAGCATGCTGGACTATAGTAACGCCCTCTACGCTGGCATAAGCAATTCTCTACTACACAAACTCCAGACAATACAGAACATGGCCTCCAGACACATACTCAGGATCCGTCGATATGGGTACATTAGCCAACACCCACAGAGCTCCACTGGCTCCCTGTCTAAAAGAGAGTCACTTTCAAGATACTCACCCATGCCTACAAATGCCTACACAACACCGGACCTCTATACCTCAATGGGAGAATCACTTTCTACATACCCAAAAGAAACCTCCGATCCACCAACCTCATTGTCGCTGAAACCCCACGCATCCGCAGAGCCAACGCAGGGGGAAGATCTTTCTCCAACATTGCAGCCAAGATCTGGAACGAACTCCTGATCGACATCAGACACCTGCCCTCCCTGAACACCTTCAGGAAGGCTCTCAAGACCTGGCTCTTTGGCTGAACGGAACTGCTGACCCTCCACAGCACCTTGAGACCCTCACAGGTGAGTTAGACACTTACAATTCCCTGATTGATTGATTGATTGTATATGCCTCCGAGGATTGGTTTTATGCAAGAAGATGCCACTTCCTGCACAAAAACAATGCTGCATGCAACACAGGCAGCCTTCCACCATGGTGCAAGGGTGCCTACATTGGTGCTTGGCAGCCTAATGAGAGCCAGTGCATGGGAAAGGTTTGGAATTAGCTGTATTGCCCTTTCCATGCCACGTAGTGCTGCAATGCACAACTTCTTCATTAATTAACCCCTTAGTGTTGTTCTCAAAAAGTTGTAACTCATTCTTATTGAGTCAACTATTTAGGTTAGAGGGGTATTACTCCTCCTCTATTAGGCTCATGAAACAGCCATAAACATTGTTTCTTGTGGTCACTCGTGCCAAGCCTCAGTGGTTCTACCTATAGAAATTTGCATTCATGGCTGATGTAATCGCTTGTTTTGTTTTGTTTTTATGTGTATAGAATTAATGAAGATTTGTTTTTTTTGCAATGACTATTAATCTATGCCATTCACCCTCTTCCTTGCCAATGTTATGTTATGTTATGTTAGGGATACTTCTAAAGTGCATGACTCACCCTGGGGCATCTCGGCGCTATACCTATTAGACGGCTGAGGAGGGTAGGAGAACGGAAAACGTGGCAGCAGAGATAGAACCCTAAGTGATCAGAACAAAAAAGTTTTCAGTTGTTTCCTGAAAATAGTGAGGGAAGGGCATATGCGTATGGAAATAGGACGCATATTCCAATAGCGCGGAGCAAGATATAAGAAGGCCTTTCCCCCAGAGCGGGCAAGGCGGATTCGGGGGGTCTTCAGGAGCCCAAGAGAATTAGACCTAAGGTTGCGAGTTGTAGTCTGTTTAGTGAGTCTGTTTGACAAATATTTGGGACCTTTACCATTTAAGGCCTTATAGGTAAGGCAGCAAGTCTTAAAGTATGCTTGTTTCGCGATCGGAAGCCAGTGAAGGTCTAGGAATAGAGGGGCTGAAGGTGAACCCGCTGGGCGATTTAAAATCATTCGCGCTGCGGTATTTTGGATGACCTGTAGTTTCTTTAGCAGTGTCGGACCTAGTTCTGCCAGCAGAGCGTTGCCGTAATCGAGGCGACAGATCACCATGGCCTGGACTAAGGTTCTGTGATGCTTGATGAGCAGATAGGGGAGGATCTTCTGTAGAAGCCGAAGGCTCAAATAGCAGGAGCTGGAGATTGCTGCTATGTGTTCCTTCATAGAAAGTGCCTGGTCCAGTTTAAACCCTAAGTTTTTCTCTACTTGTTTAGGGGCAGGGGCAGCACCCAGCTCTCGCGGCCACCAATCCTGGGACCAAGAAAGAGGAGCTTTCCCAATTAACATAATTTCCGTTTTGCTTGGATTCAATTGGAGATAGTTCTCAGTCATCCAATTGGATATGGTGAGCATTCCAGCTGCGAAGCGTAGGTGTTCTAATGTTGCTTTCGGGTTCATTTTGAAAATAAGATGGGTGTCGTACGCGTATGAGATTATCTCAAAACCGCATGACTCTGCTATTTTAGCTAAAGGGGACATTTACAGATTAAACAAAGTGGGGCTGAGGCAGGAACCCTGGGGAACGCCTTTGTCCAAACAGCATTTCTCTGAGCGATACAGTCCCAGCATGATTGTTTGGTTTCTGTCAGACAGGAAATTCTGTAACCATTTTAGGGCTTGGTCTTGGATGCCGCAGGAACGCAGTCTCTCCGACAGCTTGGAGTGAGCAATGGTGTTGAATGCTGCGGAGAGATCCCGGAGGACCAGAATAGCTGATCCTCTGGCGTCCATTTCTTGCCTCAGTGAATCGGTCACTGCCAGGATTGCAGTTTCGGTACTGAATCCTGGACGGAACCCTGATTGCGAAGGGTCTAAAAGATTGTTGGATTCAAGGTAGTGACTCAACTGTCTGTTTATGGCCGATTCGAGTAGTTTGCCCAACAAGGGCAACAGAGATATGGGGCGGTAGTTACTAAGTACGTGGGGGTCCGCAGCCGGTTTTTTCAGGATGGGTCGGACAAAAGCTTCCTTCCAGATGGGAGGGATTATACCCGAACTGATGGAACAGTTGAAAATTCCTTGAATTTCCGGAGCATAACATGAAGCTATAAGGGCCATAATTCTGGGGGGCACATGTCACTAGGTGAACCAGATTTAGCCGAAGATAGCAGAGTATTGACTTCCGTTATAGAAAGGGGTTCAAATTGTTTGAGATTACGGAGGGTACTCTGGTTAGTTTCTGCAGAACTAATGAGTGGGGTTGAGGTCTTGGCTAGTGGAGAGGGGAAGTTAGCATATATCAAGGTAATTTTTTCCTGAAAGTGAGTCGCAAGGGAAATACAGAGTTCCTGTGACACCCTTTGAGGCAATCTACAGGCTTGGGGTGAAACAAAGTTTTTAACTATGTTAAATAACATTTTAGAAGAGTTGGTGGCCTGATCAATTTGTTTTAAAATAAAAGATTTTCTTGCTATTTTTATGTTTTGATGATATTTTGATAGTGATTGTTTATAAGTATGTCTGTCCAAAGGGGTTTTGCTGGTTCTCCAGCGTCTCTCCAGGGCTTTACACCTGGATTTCTCAGCGCTAAGCTCCACTATAAACCAGGGGGCTGATAGTCGCTGTTTGGAGGGACGGAATTTTTTCTCGGCTATTAGGGAATCAAAAGCCGACGTTAGCCCCGAGACATTTAAGTCTGCCAATGTATCTGTCTGTGGCTGTGTGTTATAGGCAGCCTTGAAAGCCTCTAAGGATAGGTTGTTCCAAGGTCTGTGTAGTTGATTTGAACGTGCTCCGGATCCCGGTAGTACGTTAGTATACTGCCGTCGGGTGGAGAAAGGGACCATGAAGTGGTCAGACCATGTTAAGGGAAGAGGAGGAAAACAGAATAGATGCCCAACATTGGTGAAGATTAGGTCTAAAGCGTGGCCTGCCCTATGCATGGGGGCTGTTGCGAGTAGGGAGAGTCCGATTTGGTTTAAACTATTTAAGAGGTTGTTCACCTCTGGGTTCAATAGATCTTCCCCGTGAAAATTGAAGTCCCCAAGCAAAATAAAATTGCTCGATGCTAAAGCTTGCAGGGTGATCAGATCGACTAGTTCATTTGAAAAGTGGGTCCTGGGTCCAGGGGGCCGATAAATCAGGTCCCCGATCAAGCTGTCAGATGGTGATCTAGTGTGTTTAAAAAAGCCTAATTCCAAACTGTCCGTGCTATGTGTGGCAGTCCATTGGACGTTTAAGTGATTTTTAAAGGCTATTGCGATCCCGCCCCCCCTGTTTCCCCTGTCTATCCAAGTGAATGAATTTACAACCATCAGGGATTGCGAGATTAATCTGGGGGATTCAGGACTCCAATTCAGGAAATACCCACTCACACATATGCTGCATGTCTAACAAATTACTTTCTTGAAGTCTAGGTTCTCTGTTGCGGTCTTGATGTCCCTGGTTTTTCATCACTTTTACCACCTATATCTCATTGAGGGTGGGCTCTGAAACCAGCTACTTCAGGGGTGTCCCCATTGCTGGTGAATGCAGGTCCCCTGTCAACAGAGGGTCTTCTGTAATGAATTCTGTTGAACAGTTTCCAGTGGATCTTTATCCTGTAGCTTTTTACAAAATAGGGTCCCTGGGCTTTCCTTAGGTTCCCTGTATTTCTGGTGTTGTCACGTATTGTTACTATTGCTTTCCCTATAATTCTTCATTAATAGGAGACATCCCAAGTATTCATCTACCCTATCATGCCCCTAATGCACCATTTCATTAGCACCAGTAGATTTACAATGTTTTTACACAGATTGGGATCTACAATGATGTTTTCATGTTTCTGACTTCAAACCCTGAATTCTCTTTTTGTTGTCGACCTCTTCCTATGGTACAATGGCGATCTTAAACACAAAAGTGTATGTTACTAACATCTCCTCTCTATTGCGGGACTATGCTCCATCTACTCCATTACATGAAACAGTGGTGTTATCCTTTGCGAGAACCCTAAATGCGAGAATCCTAAATGTTATGCATCTGACAACGCAATATCATAACTCTCCTGTCATATAGATTTATATTCTGTACACATGTTCTATTACAATTGAACAGTAAAGCCAAACAGAGAGGGGGAGGTCACAGGGTGTCAAGTGAGGACAAGTGACTTGCTCGCCATCAACCCAGTGCGTGCACAATTTTCAAGCTCAATCCACCTCCTCTGTATCTGACTGAATGTCACAAGTGAAATGAGCATGCCCCGTCTTCAATCAAAACACCGCATAATTTATCATCATTGGTACATAATGCACAGTTAAAATCCCCAGCCAGTATTAACATCAGATCTTTTGCCTTATTATTGCAAGCAGATTTCAACGATTAGATCATACCTTTAACTACATTTCCAATTTTGTCAGGTGGAATACTATTGTAAAAATTAGTCAGGATTATACAATGTTTTGGGTCCAAGTCTAGAATGACCATTTGGTAGTAAGGATCACTAACAGACACAGTTATTACCTCCACTTTTAAACTACATGATATATAGGTACATAGCCCTCCCTTAGCTCTGCCACTTGGACTGTCTATGGCTGGAGTGTGGTACGTCCTGAAACCATTCATATGGATCGCCTCCCTTGACCAAGTTTCTTGAAGGCATAAAACCTCAAATGTAAAATCCCACCATAAAGAATTATTTAGCTTGGAGGAAATGCCTGTGATATTCCATGAAGCAATATTACAAAAAAGTAATTTGCCCATGTCAGGGGTTATGGTAAAGTTTAATAGCCTCGGTGGTTCAGTGGGCATGTTGCTATGTAGGTGGGAATTATCTATACAATCCACGGGATCCAATAGAACTGCCAATTTCGGAAATGTTGTCCCTAGATCCTCACCTGTATGGCCTTTACCAGTGTAAGTGTGCAAGGGAACAACCTTTTCTCCCTTTGCTGACCCACCAGAACCCCTATCTTCAGCCTGAACGAATAGAGTTTTAGGCTGACCATACTCCTCTGGGTCCAGTCACTCAATCTCCTCCAGTGAGCTCAATACATTTAAACGGTTCAAGTAAAAAAAATAGGTCTTGTCTATTGAAAACTTTCTATACATTCAGGACCAGCTTTATCTCTGGTGGGGCCCGGTGCAACAGTCTTTTTTGGTGCCTCCATGACATCCTGCTCCACAGATTCTCTCACTACCACCCTACAGCACTGCCCCTCATCTCTCCATTGCCCCATTCTCACATACATTTGATTTGTCTCATGGCACTGCTTGTACCAGTGTAGGGTGTCGGAGCACTCTACATCACACACACTTTTTAGAGATAATGAATCATATATGTGGACTTCAGTCTATAGGAAATGTTAAGCAACACAATGAGGAGTACAAGATGTAGGAATGACATGTTATCCATACCAGTAGGCAGAATATTTTACGATCGTTTGGTCTGGAGATTTAAAACATACCACATGGTAGGGGTTGGCTTCACTAATTAGAATGTATTTCTACCCGAACAAACCCTTTTTAGCATCATTGGGATAAGAAAATACTGGTGGAAAAAACAATGTTCTAACCTATATCGTGCAGCGCTTTGATGACAGTTCATTGGTCACTGTGGTATACCCCATGAACTGCAGTAACAAAAGGATCTCTGTGACAAAGACAGTATCCCACTGAGCTATCCACATAAAATACAGTTCAGTAATCTGCACTGTACAGTTCTTTGCGGTGAATACCTGTCTTGAGGCTAGCAAAAATAAACTTTAGGAAGCAAACTTTTATTGGCGTTTTGAAGTTCACATTTCAATGTTTTTTAAAGTAATGTAGGCAAAACGTGATGTCAAGATAACACGCTATTTATCAAGACAGAAAAGTTAACGTTTTTAGTTTAATTATGCAATTGCAATGTTAATTCACAGGTTTAACCTTTTACAGCATGCAGCAAATCTGAAACACTGTACCAAGCAGGTGTGCATGCCCGTAGGGCTAAAAGGGCTTCAGGCTCCCCCCTTTGTGTGTCTCAGCCCAGGCTGCTGCAGCTCGAGCTGCTGTGGGCTTAGCTGGGCAGTGCCTGGAGTCTTATCTTCAGCACGCCCGAGTTGTTCATAGGTCTTTAAAGACCATTAGCATATTTACATACCTTTGTAAACTGGTCACCGAGGCTTAGTTTTTTTATCTGGTTTCAGTACTTCCTGAGCCCCCACTCTGCCTATTCCTTAATTTGTATTTTACATTTACTGCCCTAGTGTGAGAATGCATTTCATGAGAAGTAATATAAAGTAGGGTTGCCAAAAGGATATTGCCAGCCATGTGTTGTTTAAAGAGCCTGCAAAGACCTTATCTTGACAATAAGATGCCGATTCTGATCCGTTAAAAATAATTTGCGTACGACCCGTATCGGAATTTTTTTACGTACGAGTTGTACAAGTACCGTACAAACTGCCAAGTACGATTCGTCCGTGAAAAATAACTACGAATAGCGTCTGGAAAAGTCTACGAGAGTGCATCGGAAAGTTTTCACGTCCGAATATCGTCGGGAAAAGTGTACGAGAGTGAGCCGGACATTGTTACGTGCAAATCGTAAAACACAAGTCTGAGCGCGCAAGTACGATCCCGACCGTCCGTCCGAATACACAATCGCACGTAAAATGGCCCGTTCGGAGCCAACGCAGTAGCACACATGTACATGGGTAAACTTATGCCCATGTACGAGCCGTACAGCCCCCCCACCCCCAAATATGTCAGCACCGTACACCACCCTGTCCGCACTGTACCTCAGCCCCGCAACTGTACGTGCCGTACCACCCCATGTACGCACCGTACCCCCCATGTACGTGCCTTACCCCCCTGTCCGCACTGTACCCCAGCCCTGCACCTGTATGCGCCGTACCCCCCATGTATGCGCCTCCCCCCACTGTACGCGCATCACCCCCGCATGTACGTGCTGTGCCTCTGCATGTACGCGTCGTACCCCAGGGTCGCACATGTATACACCGTACCCCCACCGCATGTACACGCCGTACCCCAACACCGTACCCCAGCACCCTCACCCAGCATTGCATATGTACGGACCGTACCTACTCGAAAAAGACTCTTACAGAACCAGGACACTGTAAACCAGCACAAGGAGGGTCAATTTGACTCGCACAACACCACAAAACACGTTTAAATGACAAAATACATCTCTATGACTGACCTGGCACATCCAAACAGGCAAACAGAGGCCCCAAATCACAACCACCTCTTATAACACACCCACCAAAATTCAAACACAGCCACACCCAAAAATGGACCAATAAAAAGGGCCCACACACACAACCCATGAGCCTTTGCAACAGACCCACTGCTGCCAGACCCCACTGAGAAACAACTCCACTGAGAAACAATTTCACATTACTCACACCTCCACTACACCTTCACTCACACACCTTCACACAACCTCCTCCACAAACATCCCCCTCTTCACATTCACACACACACCGTCACATTCACACCCACACACCCACAACCATCCACACCCACACCCACACCCCACACCATGCCAACAGACAAGAATCCAAAGTTCACAATGGCGGAGCTGGACCTTCTTGTCAACAAAGTCATCAGAGTCGAGTCACAGCTGTTTGGAACATTGGTCAGACAGACCAGCATAGCTGAAAAATCTGCCATGTGGCAGAGGATTGTAGATAAGGTGAATGCTGTTGCGCCCATCCGAAGGACCAGGCATGAATGCCAAGCCAGGTGGTACGATCTGCGCAGGGTGGTCAATAGGAAAATGAACGAAGAGTATGCCCAGAGTAACATCACTGGAGGTGGGCCGCCCCGCAGACCCGTACACTACCATCCCTGAGAGGAGAAGGTGATGGCCCTGCTACCGCCGTTGGGAGTACACGGAGTGGAAGGAGTCGCAGAGCCTGGTGAGTACACAAACAACTTACATAACATGGGGGCAATGGGGTCCACACCACATATACACCAAATGCACGCAACTTCCCCCAAGCACTCACCGCACACAACCACACTCAAAAACCACTCTCATGCCACTAACGTCTCCATGCACCCTTCACAAATCAAGGCAAGGCCATGTCCAAGGCTACAACAACCACAAACACAAGACTGGATGTCCGGGAGGCTGGGAGGGTGGGCCCACACAACACATTGTGAAAATACGAAGCAGACACCAATGCCCTCAGCCCATATGGCATAGGTACATACCCATGCACAATGCACAGGGACTGGCAAAGTACTGACAAGGTAGCTGACACTTGGCCCTGCTGTATGCAGCACAAGGCCCTCCTGGGACCACTGTACACTCAAATGCCAACTCCACAAGCACAGGTATCTAGCACAGGAACTCACACTCACTGTCATGCCAGCATGCACCATGAGGGGACACACACATCACCTGGGAGACCCAATGACAACTCACACTACACACAACAGCAGGCCCGGTCACAACCCCCCCCCCCTAACACAAGCACTAAGCCCCGGGGCAGGCAACGGATTTACACACTCCCACAATGGACATGTGACACAACAAGACCAATCCAGAGCCAAATAAGCATCAGAGCCAACAATCTACAGGTCAAACACTCAGGAGAACATCCCAATCTGTCCCCCGCAACATACCCATCCCCAAGTGGACATTGAGAGGAATGCTAGGCACATCCAACTACCTGGAGGAACTGAGTCAACTTGAATATGTATGAAACATAGATGTCGCATGAAACACCATTGACATTGTCTCTCTCTCACACACAGGGCAACGTCGACGATCTCCCCCCAACACTGGGGGGGAAGATTCACAGTCCCAGGCTCCGTGTGAAGATGATCCCACCGGCAGCGACGACTCTCACCACTCCGTGGATGACCCCGGCCAACCTGGACCCTCTGGTGCCCATGCCCCTGCAGCACCTGCGTCAGGTACATCTGTGCCAACCACCACCCCCATTCCTGCCACATCCCAGGACACACCCAGGAGCCCTGCTTGCACTGAACAACAGAGCAAGTCTGACCAGGAGGGACAAGGTTCTCCGGGCACCCAGGAGGAGGCAGGCAACCCTGCAAATGCCATCCCTCAGGGGTCCCGTAGACCTGATGTGCCCACAAGGGCAGGCCAGGCTCAAGTGGGCAGGGGTGGTGGGAGTGGAGGCAGGCGGAGGCGCGAACCTGACCAGCCAGCTCAGGACACCGGTATGTCACACATACGCAACATCCTGGACTCATACCTGCGTGACACCAGAGGCATCAACCAGGTCGTGTCCAGACTCTCCGAGATGCAGGGGACCCTCGATGAAATTAAGAACCTGCAGGTCGAGCATCATGCCAGTCATCAACAACACCAAGGACGGATGGAAGCAAGACTGGCTGACCTCCTGGCGGTGCACAGGGACGTGAGCCAATCACTCCGTCAGATCGCCAAAAGCATCGGCAACCCTCCCTGTGCCACCAGGCGTAGACCAGCACCAGACACAGGGAGGGAGGAGGAGGAGGATTCATCTGACGGAGCGTCCCAGCATCATCAAGGCCTGCATCTGAGGGTCCCCGGAGGAAGGTGGGTCGTCCACGGAAAATACAGTGAGAGTCAGCGGACCATCCACATCTCCCAGGTCACCTGGCCTGGCACCTGGCCCTCTGTCGCAACAGCAGCACCTCATCCAATGACATTCTCTGCCACATGGACTTGCTGGTCACAGTCTGACCAATGATGACCAACACTGTGCCCTGGACTCTGATGACTTCCAATGCCAAGGATGCCATCTCCCCCTGTGAACTTTGGATTCTATTCCCCCGGTAGAGAACCTAATTGCACCACCGCAAATAAATATATCACTTTGGACATGAGACGTTCCTGTCATTTTGCATTATTCAACGACATATGTGTGTGGAAATGTCAAACTATGCCTGAGTGTTGAACTAACTCCAGCCATCCATACCCTGGGATCAGAGTCTGGTACAGGACACACATGGGTCACAAGGTATCATTCAATGTAGGCATGGAGCACAACACTCACCTGTGATGGCCTCCGGCTGCTGAGGGGGGGCTTGCTAAACTGTGCGGACAGACCTATTTGGGAGATTATCATCAAGGCGTAGAGGACATGGCTCATGTGGAGGTTCCCGGAAAGGGAGTCCCAGGTATGTGTGGCCAGGTAGGAGAACAATGTCCTGCATGCTGGAGTACGGTGGATGTGAAGAACGGTGGCCAGGGCAAGGTTGGATGCACGGAGATGGCCAAACGGGATCTAGGATGACAGACGTACAAGGTTGGTTTGGGGTCGGGGTTGTGGACTTCCTCCTGAGTGTGGGTGGGGAGTGTGGAGGTCATCCTGCAGCAGACAGTGATCCATTGCAGCTATCTATGGTGGACGGTGAGGTGGCTGGGGTGCAGGGTGTTGAAGCTGAGGTGTGCAGATGCACCCTGGATGTGGACAAGTTTCCTGGGAGTTTGGATGTACTTGCTCCGTAGAGGGCAAGGCAGTATTTGACACGGATGTTGTTATGGACCTGGGGGATGGTCTGTCTTTTCTTGGAGTGGATCTATCTGTGGATCATGTGCATAATGCAGAGGGCATTGCAGCATGAGGTACAGATGCTGTGGACTAGCATGGCAAATGTGAGCGAGCCAAACATGATGCACACCATCTTGTGTGTGTGGCCACTGGGTGCTTGTGCAGGGCTCTTGCGGGTGGGACACAAGCACTTGACCCAGCTGGAAGGGGACCATCCTCAGATGATCACCTCAGTCCTGTACAAGTCCAGCCTCAGGTGGCTCGTGTTCAGCCATTCATCAATGGATCTCATGCATAGTTGAATGATGGAACTGCCAATGTCTGTGTCTTTGTTAAGGGTGAGGAGCACCTGGCTGTCAATGGCATACGAGCTGATGATGAGGTGCTGTGCGCATGTGATGTTGGAGAGGGGGGTCCTGGACACTCTGTAGATTGACATTCTGAGAGATGATACCTGTGCCATGTCCCAGAAGATGACACCATACTACATACTGAAGCCTTGAGTCCCACTCCCATGCCCTTGCTGGGCTACAGAGCCTGTGGGGAGTATCAGGGACGTGACCTGGTTGGTGTGACAGGGCCTGGAAGGCGAGGCAGCGCAGTGCAGGCAGTTGGAGTTGCACACTCAGCATGCAAAGGTGTCGTGTGTGTGCCCAGGGTATGTCTGACAGCAGGCGTTAGATGTGCGGATGGACATAGCACAGAGTGTGGCTAATACATCAGACTGTAGTGTGATGTGGGTTATGCAAGGACAGGATGGTGGTGCAATGTGCACCTTGCATGTGCTGATGGTCCAGCCTTTGGCACCGCGTGGCGGCAACAGTGGCATTGACAAGCTGAGGACAGCCAAATGAATGGGTGGAGGGAGGAAGTGAGGAGCATCTTGGAGGCGTGTGTATTGCCAAATCTGGATACTCTGTGGGCCCTTGCTGCAGGGGCCGCAGCAGCAGGCGGCATCTCCTTGTAAAATGACAGAATTTGCACACATAGACTAGGATGTCAGAAGGACAACTGCAACAGGCGTGTGTGTAAAGTAAGGAGTGTCCAGTGTCACATGGCACACCCAGAGACAATGCATGCACAATCACCAAAGAAGCATGACACCGGATCAGGAAACTGAAGGCCGACCTGCGCACAGGAGACACACCGTCAGCAGCTGTTGATGGCCCATTGTGTGGACCAACATGCCAAAAAACATACACGACCATGTACTTCATGCCCAATAGGGAGCCTAACCCATGAGCAACTGCATGCATGTTGCTAAACTACACATGGACTCCTATAGATAATCTTCCACAACTATGCCAGATATGCCGCATGCAAAGTGGCAAGAGACCTGCATTGACAGAGATGAGACACCTTGGAGTGTCAGGAACACCTTTATTACTCAGCCTCACACTAAGGGAAATGCATCAATTGGAACAGACTCACAGGTCATTTGGCTGACCATGTGTGACCTACACTGGACAACCCCTTCAACACACAGATGTGTAAATCCTACTGAGCTGACACACAAGTGAAGGGGTTGAGCCTAACACCCCTTGCTGCACACGGAGAGTCTACAATTCCCCATTGAGCCGCATATGGGGATGTTCCACCATTAGCATCCCGTATGTTCCTGAGGGACGTTATACACACATTGATGCCTTCATCAGAATCCACAAACCATTACAGATGACTGTCAGGAAGGGTGACCATCAATTCATGGGAGCCATGCAACACGTCATGTGGCCCATGGTGAGTCGACATGTATGCATGGTAACACAACATGCACAGGAGCAGTCCCCACATATCACAAACACGTACCACCCACAAAATGCCTTGCTGCACTCCTTACCCCAAATGACTTTTCACCATGTCTGTGCAAGTAACTCTGATCCAGCACACGTTGCAATACTCATGAGGAATAGCAGGAGGGCAATGATGACATGAGCAGACGACAGCCGCAAGAACCTGTGGAGGCCAAACACACAACAAGTCAGCGAAAAGCTAGTAATCCTCAGACATGTACATGTACTCTACAGGAATGATGTTGTCACCATGCCCTTAATATATTTAGTGTCCCAGCTAATATGAGTGGAATGACATCATCACTTGAATGACACATCAGAACACACCTCAAAGTCACTTAGCACACAGTCAGCTCGACACACACATTGCAACACATGCCACACAAGCTCAAAGCATGCAAACTCAGACACAGGGACTCACCATCATGAGAAGAAGTTGCGGATAAGCTGACTCCGGTGTCCTCATCCTCATCCTCATGCTCACTCACCCCGTGCCCGAGCCCTTCATCCTCCACGGGTGGATGATCCTGCTCATCCGGATCAAGGATGAGTGGCAGGGCCTTCTCCACTGCCATGTTGTGCAGCATGCCGCACACAATGAAGATTTTGCAGACCTTCACCGGGGCATATGGGAGGGTGCCGCCGGTCTTGTGGAGGCACCGGAATCTGCTCTTCAGGAGTCCAAACGTCCTCTCAATCACGCGCCTCGTCTGCCCATGTGTGTCGGTGTTCTGCGGCTGTTCTGGGGTTGCGGAGAGGCGTCATCAGCCATGGCATGTTGGGATAGCCAGAGTCCCCTACATGGAAACATCATGTGAAGAAGTGGGTCAGAAGATGCCGTAAGATACAAAGATAGCACTGAACACAGGACTACCAGAGTACACCCACCAACAAGACATGCTCGTTCCGCGTGCTGCTGCAGCATCATTTCTGGCACCCTGCTACGCCTCATGATGTGTGCATCGTGTGCAGACCCTGGAAAACGTGCACAGACATGGGAAATCAGCATGTTAGCAAGACACACCACAAGGGCATTAATGGAGTGGTAATGTTTTCTGTTTCTATAGGCTACCTCCTGTGCCTGTGGTGGCACCAAAGCCACATGTGTCCCATCAATGGCCCCAATTACATGAGGAATCCCTCCCAGGGCATAGAACTCACCCATGACACCTGTAAACTGCTCACGAGTGGGAAAATGGATGAATTCATCCAGGTGCACCAACATGGCTTCTATAACATCATGCAGGACACGGCTGAACATTGTCTGGGACATGCCACCGACATCAGCTATGGTCAATTGAAACGTGCCGGTGGCAAAAAAATGTAGGGCTGCCATCACCTTCACCTTGGGGGTCAGAGCTGTAGGATACCTGTGTTGTGGTTGGAGGTGTGGTGCAAGCAAATATCCAAAAAGGCTGAGATAACATTTTGTGGGATAGCCTCCAAATCCAAGAAGGCCAAAACCTCCACCTGCTTGGCATTAAGGACTTCTGGAAGAAACTCCTCTTTATCTATCTTCTCCCATCTAATTGTGAAGCCATTTCTCTTCTCTAAAACTGGCTTAAAGTCCACGCTGGACCTAGGTTTTATGGCCCCCTTTATGATCAAAGAATGGGTCAACATTGCATGATCGCTGAATCCTGTTATTGTAACCTCAAAAGCACCCAACCAAACACCCAATCCCTCAGATGTAATAATAAAATCAAAAGAAGATTCAGTACCTCCTCAAAGGTGGTGGCACTTCTTCTTCATCATTGAAATGTTGCACTTCCCTAAAAGTCAATCAAGAGCATTGCTCTACTCTCTTTGCTCAAAATGTATTTAGATGTCCTCATTATTATCCAACAACCTGCATACTGGTTTCCCAGACTTTGAATAGTGGTGAGCATTGAAATAACCTACCCATGATAATTTCAAAGCCTTAGGTGGTCCTTATCAATAGTTTGGAGTATTAATTTCAAAGCTCCCACTACCTGTGAGGAGTTTCTGTTTAAACAATTGTTATAATAATTAATGAATAGCAGCTCTCACTTCCTGGCAACTTCACACACAAGGCAGTAGATATAAGGAGAGTCATTGTGAAATGTAATCACTGCCTGCAAAAAAAAAAAAAATGTTCATGAAAAGTAAGCAGACAACATTTGGCTCTGCCGGCATTTGAAGGGATGGCTGGAGTTTGGTATGAGCAAAAATACAAAATATAATACAGTAAAAAATCCCATTTCATTTGTCAAAAATACATATTTTAAAACAATCTGTATAATACCAATCTAAAATTCATCTATACCCTATTTTTAACTCATCCCCACTAAAATTCTATGTGTACAATCAGGGGTTTTTGTAAAGGAGAGTAAAAGCCCCAAATCTGGATCTACCATCAAATCTTATATAGCTCTCTTGCATTAAATCATATCAATAAAATGATATTATAAAAGTAATATATTGGTATTTTCCATATACAAGACAAATTAAACTACCTTCATGATTCATATAAACACTTTTCCCCTAACTGGCTGAATTGTTCTTATCTTCTATCAGAATGGGCTTTCTAGCATATACCACACTCCATAAAAATATGTTATTCTTACACAAATATCAATAGTAGGCAGTGTCTGTTAAAAAAGATATGCAGGTCGACATTGAATAAACGATAAATGCTTGAAAAAGCTTCAAATATAATACTATCTTCATTTTTTATAACATTTACAAAGAAAACAACATACATTATACTCTGTGTCGAGGATTTGTCACAGAGACATTTACATAAGTTTGAGGACCAATCATTAAGTTCGGGGAATGAAAAATGTCCATTCTAAAATGAGTCAGAATGTATCTATGCTTTTGGTTCAGTGTGACACTCAGGTGGTATTGCATGTCAAAACTAGTTCAAATAAGCAGGTTTCTTAAAACACTGTGCTATAATAGTACTGCAGACAACCTAACATTCTCTAAATGTGTTATACAGTCATCTTTTAAATCTTTCCTATTGATTTCAGCCAGTGATTCAGGGTTGGTAAAATAGTCTGGATGCCCTAGATCCTGACACAAGTGCTGTATATGTATCAACCATGGAATTTGTGTATATAGGGTTGTTCTTCAACAGTCCCCTATAATGGACCGATGTAGACTAGTGTATTCGGATCGCCAAACATTGTGCCACAAACAAATAGGTTGAATCTTAACTAGATCAGTTAGGAACAATACCTCCAGCTCTGCATGGCACACAAAAGTTGAGGCACTTTCAGGTGTAGCTAACAAGTACCTCAAAAACGCATTTTTCACAATTTGCCGTACAGTTTATGTACCCCCATATCCCTGCCCCATATAATGCTTTACTGACACATTTAGACGTATAAACAGTAAGGATCTCTCAGGGGGATTTATATCTAGTCTAATGGCAAATGTCCATAGGATCATGTAGGCACTTCTAAACAGCAATGCCCTGGTCTTAATGACATGCTTCCATGTGCCTTCTGTATCAGATAAAACACCCAGATACGAAAAGTTGTTAGTAAATTCTATGGTAGTATCCAGGATTTTAATAGCACAGAAGTTTCCAATTTTTCTGCAAGATTTCATCATAAATGTTTTCATTTGGTTCACATGCAAATCAAGGTCCTGCATATAATCAACAAAATCATTAAGTACAGACTGCATCACAATTGGGGTGTGTGCCATTAAAACACGGTCAACCACATAGAGAAGAGCAGGCACTGAACAATGTCCCACCTGGGCGGTATCCCTAGATTTTAAGGTCAGTGCAGTGCCTACATTATTTATATAAAGCAAAAAGAGGAAGTGTGCAAGCATAAACCCTGCCTCCCCCATTCTTTCTATGCTGAAGGGCTGTGTACATTCACCGCTACTCCCATATCTGACTCTAGCTTTCATGCCACAGTAAAAATCTCTCAGGAAGAAAATGATTGTAGGCTCCAGACTAATGTCACACATAATTACCCATAGTTTTGAGTGATTTCCCAGGTTTTTTGCAGGCCTATCACGTGTTATGGGATTAATGTGTTAACCCAATCCTCATCTCCTAGTTTTTACCCTAGACCTGCTATATTCCAAGAAAGGATCTTAACTGGTATGCGAGAATCGACAGATACACCCACATTGACAACCATATTAACACTGATCAGGCCACTCCCTGGAGCCAATAATTGGCAAGCCCCCCCCCCACTGCCCAATAACCTTTGATCTCCTAAATTAATCTGCTGATCAGATCCTCTGTTACCAAAAAGCCTCCTCATCACACATGACATTTAGGCAACAAACTCCCCGTCAAGAACCTCTCCTTCACATGTAAAACTCAGTCAGTCACCCACATCTAGCCCTGCCAGAGGTGATAATTTGTTTCACAACCTCAAGGCCGTTGGGCCAGATTGCCAGTGTAACGCTTTGTGATTTTTTTGCATTAGTCTGCAGATAGTGTGAGTTATTAAAAAAAAACCTAAAGGAACAAGTGATATCTGGGAAACACTTGAGTAAGTGAGGAGAGTTGCTGTAAAAGAGTTGCAACAATCCTTGGGTCATCGAAATTGACCACCACACAGTCACCTTGGATTTTTTTGTGGGCAGGGCCTACCCAATCAACCCTTTTTGCAATCTGCATATGATGAAATAAAGGGGAATTGTGGCTCCTGGTTTTAGTTAGCCAGTGACACACTTTCGAGATTAACTGAACTGTGTTCTCAGCCAAGAACTGCTTCAATTTAGGAATGTTCACCTGAATCAAGACATAGGTTAATGCTTCCTGCGTCAGATTCCTTACTTGGCTTTGTCTAGCTATGTTACTCTCAATAAGCTCCCATGCTATCTTACTTAACCTGGTGACAGAACCTACCCTCAGACCTGTTGCCCACCCCATTACTAGGTTTCATCACTTGAGAAGTGGGATAGTGAGTACAGGGCCGTATGTCTGGGTGAGCATTGGCTATGACCTCTGGGGCCCCCGAAGCTTTCCTCAGAAGTGGGATGAATCTTAGCCAGAGATAAGAATAGGGTTACACTTTTTTCGACTGCATCGAGTCAATCACAAATAGGCTGCAAAAGTAGCTTTAACAAGTCTTCAATCTTGACAAAAAATTCATCTGCATTCGGAAGTGGCAATCATGGAATAACAGAGTCCTTCTTCAATGTGCGCCTCTTATCAACTTATGACCCTTTCTTCCACTTAGACCACCCCTTTTTATTTAACTGGAGGTTACAAAATGGGTGAGTTCTCCATGTGGATAGAGCAAACAGTCTCCCTGCTGCTTGTGTGAGGGGATGACCAATGTTCAGCTGATTCTTCGCTCAACCACTCATAAATGGCCGATTCTTGAGGACTGTTCAGAACAAGGTTATTTACCCTTCCTTCCTCCCCAGACAAATGCCTTTCGGTCAGTACAATTTCCTTCTGAAGGACTCTCTCTGCACAAACCAGGAAGGTATCAAGTGTACTTGTCACATCGTCTGTTGAGGCTCCAGGCATGATTTTCTTTTTCTCCATACTGCCAAAGCAAGGGGAGTGTTCAGATATAGTAATCAAGAGGGGCTTCTAGAACTTGCGGTCTCCAGCCGGTGCAGTCTGCAACAGCTCCTTCCACTGTGTCTCCCCGGATTGTAGTGGGGACAGTGACCTCCTCAAAGGAAACACGGAGGTATGCCCCCAAGAGCATAGATACAGCATGAACATGAATTCATTTTAGTACATTCAAGAGTGTGATCCCCAAGATCTGAATCTGTGCAGAAAACACAAAGAGAAACTGGAACTATTCTGTGAAGATGACCAGGAGCCTATCTGTAAGGTCTGCGAGTGCCACATGATTTGTTTATTTATTTATGCATGTTTATATAGCTCATATTTTACCTAGAGGTGTCAGAGCGCTTTATAACAGAGCAAAGTAAATTACTTAAAGAAAGAGAGTGACATGGTAGTAGGCATCATAATTTATGTGTGCAGCAGTTACTTGTGATGAGAGTTACAGATTAATAGGCTACAAATTCACTCAAGATTATATATTTGGAAAATGTGGAGTGATTAGGGTTTCACAAATATATAATACATATTTAGAAAATTGAGACAGAGGTTTGTAGTAGCCACTGTGAGTGCCATGAACAATCAGAAACATGACCTAGGATGAGGGCTGGGGAGCTTGGCGAGGAGAATTATTGATCGAAGTATCTTTGAAAGAGATGAGTTTTAAGATCTGTTCTGAAAATCCGGAAAGAGGCGGTCAAGGGAAGGTTCCAAATTCTAGTTTCATTTCCACAGAAGGATTACAGCATAAGTATTTCCCTTTTGAAGTCTGAAGGTTTGAGCAGTATTTTTTCAGCATTGCATAAATGTCAAGCAGCACAGGGTGCTCTGCATTGTAGAAGCTGCACTTACTATTGAGTGTAACTAGTGGGTTACACTCAAAAGGAGGCTTCAGTACATTTACAGTTTTCTGATAGTGGTCCTCAAGTTGAGTTTTGCAGTATTATTTCAATTTGAGCATCATATACCACATGATGGGAGAGCACATGCACACATTGTGAATTTTCTTTTGGATTAAAGAGGCATGGTCCTTATCTAACATGTTGATTTTTTTAATTATGAATGTGTCAATGACTGTTTCAATGGAACCCCCGTATTCTCTAATGGGATTATTATCAATTTTATGATGCATGTCATTTCTGCCATTGGGCCAGGATTTTAGGGCCTGCTTCAGGTATCTGCAGAAGAGACGCAAAACCAAAATTCTCATCCCAGTGGTCAGGAGGTTTCAAACCTATAAGACCATTGGTGCCAGCAGAGTGCATAGAAAGTGTCAGATGTCATAGGGATTAAGAAATGAGACATTCATAAAGTGCACTGCTCTATTGAGATGATGGGACAGACTTTTCTTTCTTTGATGGGGATACATGGGGATATATTCATGAGAGGATTGCACCATCTTTGCAGCCCATAATGTTGAACATCGGTGACACAAAACTCTAAGTCAGATTTTTTAAATCAATCAGAGCCACTGTGTGCGGCTCTGAGTGGCTACACTAATTTGGATTAACATAACACATCGGCAATCGCTGAGTTGTGTTACTTTGCCCTGGGAAGGAGTTACATAGGGTGGTGTGTGGGTGTTCCCATGGAACTCCCATGGATTTTGAAGCATTTACATATTTTCAAGAACCTGGGAATTTGGCAATATCTTTTGGTCTTTCCACGGGAGGCATAACTTTGAGAAATATATCTATTTCTACATGTTTCTTCCTCTTTCTTCCTCAATCCGGATTCCACAGCAAACACAGCACCGAGACCGCCCTACTCGCTGCCACAGACATCATTAGCACCCTCCTCGACCAAGGCCACACTGTCAGAAGCATTTGACACCGTCTGCCACAGCTCACTCGCCGCCAGACTACATGACGCTGGCATACAAGGAACCGCCCTCAACTGGATCCAATCATTCCTCACCGGCAGAAGCCAAAGGATCACACTGCCACCCTTCCACTTCAAACTCACAGAAATCAACTGTGGAGTCCCACAGGGATCATCGCTCAGCCCAACCCTCTTCAACAACTACATGGCCCCCCTCACAGCCATTGTCCATCAGCACAGCCTCAGCATAGTAGCCTAAGCCGACGACACCCAACTCACCATCTCCCTCTAAAAGGACCACACCACCACCAGACTCAACTTCCTGTAAGGCATGCAGGACGTCCCAGCCTGTATGAGCAACAGCTGCCAAAAATCAACTCGGAAAAAACAGAGGTCCTCGTCCTCAAAACCACCCCATCGGCATGGAACAACACCTGGTGGTCCACTGCCCTCAGCAGCCCCCGACCCGTATGGACCACGCATGAAACCTCAGCATCGTACTCAACCCCTCCCTCTCCATGAACAGACAGGTCAATGCCTTCACCTCCAGCTGCTTCAACACCCTCCGCATCCTCCGTAAGACGTTCAAATGAATCCCCCCGAGTCAGGGAAGACAGTCACCCACGCACTCATCACCAACAGGCTGGACTATAGTGACGCCCTCTACACTGGCATAAGCAAGTCTCTACTACACAAACTCCAGACAATACAGAACATGGCCTCCAGACACATACTCGGGATCCGTCGATATGGGTACATTAGCCAACACCCACGGAAACTCCACTGGCTCCCTGTCGAAAAGAGAGTCACTTTCAAGATACTCACCCATGCCTACAAATGCCTCCAACCTCATTGTCGCTGAAACCCCACGCATCCGCAGAGCCAACGCAGGGGGAAGATCTTTCTCCTACATTGCAGCCAAGATCTGGAACGGACTCCTGATCGACATCAGACACCTGCCCTCCCTGAACACCTTCAGGAAGGCTCTCAAGACCTGGCTCTTTGGCTGAACGGAACTGCTGACCCCCCACAGCACCTTGAGACTCTCGCAGGTGAGTTAGACACTTACAATTCCCTGATTGATTGATTGATTGATTGTATATGCCTCCGAGGATTGGTTTTATGCAAGAAGATGCCACTTTCTGCACAAAAACAATGCTGCATGCAACACAGGCAGCCTTCCACCATGGTGCAAGGGTGCCTACATTGGTGCTTGGGAGCCTAATGAGAGCCAGTGCATGGGAAAGGTTTGGAATTATCTGTATTGCCCTTTCCATGCCACGTAGTGCTGCAATGCACAACTTCTTCATGAATTAACCCCTTAGTGTTGTTCTCACAAAGTTGTAACTCATTCTTATTCAGTCAACTAGTTAAGATATAGGGGTATTACTCATCCTCTATTAGGCTCATGAAACAGCCATAATCATTGATTGATTGAAATAAGCTTTATTTCGATAAAAGATATCTTAAAAAGCACATACAAATATAAAATGTACAGACATGTGACACCAATATAAGAATCATATACATATAAACTCATCATATCATATTTCATATTCCCAAGATCTACAAGGTTTTCTATAAAAAACATGTAAACATTATAAATAGGACAATATAAAAAACGTACGCAGGCAAGTAAAAGAAACAGCCAGGCTACTTAGCCAAGAACTGCAAGAGCTTTAGATCGTAGGAGCCAGGCCCACCTTAGGAATTTTGATAGAGCGCAAGCGTACATAGATCGCGTGTCTGATTTAAGGATTCGCAGCGCTGTAAGGTGGTCACGTGTGCCCAAGGTTCTGCATAGAGGTTTGAGCCAATATGATCTTGGGAATTTATATTCTGGGCATGCGAAAAGCACGTGTGCAATAGATTCAAATTTGGTTTCACAGAAAGGACAAAAAGGTGAAGTTTGGGAGGGAAATTTCCAGCGAGCGGTCAGCTCACGCACCGGGAGGGTACCAACCCTAAATTTAAAATAGAGGGCACGGTCATATGGCTTCTGAATAATATCGAGATAAGGCTCGAAGCAAACTACATCTTTGAGAAGAAGGAACTCAGTAGTGCATCTACCTAGTTGGGAGCTAGAGTTCCTTTTACCTATAACCCAACTCCAGTAGATTTTCTTCAACTCAGCTTTCGGGGGCGAAGTTCTGTTTATCCAAGCATCTTTAAGACCAAGATCGTAGAGAAGGGTCTTAACATCTTTCAGCCATTTAATTTTATTCCAAGAAGGCATAGAAAGTATTTCAGTCAGGCCCTCCGCATACTTAGTTAGCTCCGGGGTCCGCCAGAGCCCTGCCCAAAGAAGTAGGGGGCGTACTTTTGCCAGGTCTATCAGCGCATGGCACCCTAAGTCCGACAATAAAGGCACTATAGGTGTACTCTGTGGAAGTGCCATCAGTTCCTTGTAGAAGCTGGAATCGGATTTAGCCAGTTCCTCAATATTATTTGAGCCCCATAGTTCAGCACCGTAGAGTGCTGAGCTCACGCCCTTTGCCTTGTATATATCCAGTGCTGGGGCTATTGGCCTAGTTGAAGAGGAACGGTGCTCTCTGAGAAGGGCACCAGTGACCCTATTGTGGGTTAAGAGCATCTTTTGTACATGAGATGCCCAGCGCATGGTATCTGTAATGCGGATGCCCAAATAATCAAACTCTTTGACCCTTTCAAGAGGAACTGCATTTAAGACTGGAGGCCGACCTAATTTCTTCGGGGGATTCAAAATTAGGTATTTTGTTTTGGTGGTATTAATAATAAGGCCTCTGTCGTTGCAGAAAGATTGAAAACTGTCAAGAAGAGTTTGCAAGCCCATAGGTGTCTTAGACAAAAGGAGGGTATCGTCAACAAACAGGAGAGTTGGAACACGTTCGCCCGCCAGGGAGGGTGCATCAGCCGGAACTTCCCGCAGATGGTCCACCACCCCATTCACATAGAGTGAGAAAAGGGTGGGAGCGAGAACACATCCCTGGCGGACGCCCCTGTTTACTGGGATTCTCTCAGTTTTCTGGCCCTGGGGACCCCAACGTACTTGGGCATAATTACCATCGTGGAGTTTTACTAACAAGGCCAACAGATAGGGGATGTTCATCGTGGTCAGGACACGCCAAAGATTATCTCGGGGAACAAGGTCAAATACTGTTTTTAAATCTATGAAGGCTAGATAGAGACTGCCCTTTCCGAGAAGGACGACCTTCCAATAGATAAGAAACAATCTAAAGACCTGTTCTATAGTGCCTGTTCCGGCCCTAAAACCTGCTTGATAATCAGAGAGGATGCCATTATCATCCACCCAAGTTAGTATCCTCTCCAATATCACTTTCCCGATGACCTTCTGGGAGGAGTCGATCAGGCTAATCGGCCGGTAATTAGCAGGATCGTCACGGGCACCCTTTTTGAAAATGGGAACGACCACGGCCCCCTTCCAGGATTCGGGGACCGGGGCGCCATTTAAGATGGCATTAATAAGGGTAGAAAGTAGCTTCCCCCAGTTAGATGGATCAAGCTTGAGGACGTCTCCAGGAATGCCGTCCGGGCCAGCTGCTTTCTGCGGGATGATGGACTTGATAGCACTATGAACCTCTCCTTCCGTGAAGGGGTCAGTATTCAAGGCGTCCACGAGGGGGAATAACTCCTCGGGCGGAAACTTTGCCACATTCTCAGAACCAGTGGAGTATAGTTTGTAAAAATGCTCGTACCATGCTATACCAGTGATATTATATGTCAAGAGTTCATGGACTGGTCTATTCTTTAATCTAATTGCGTCCCAGAAGACACCGGGGTTGCGCTTGAGGGAAGCCTCTCTTAAGGTCTGCCAGTACTGCTCCTCCCAGGACTTTTTGGCATTTGAGATGGAAGTCTTATAATCTTTCCTAGCTTTTTGAATCGCAGATGTAATCCCACTTTTTAGGGCCACTATTAAAGCAGATTTCATGATTCTGCAACTTTGCGTGTACCAGCCATTCTTGGAGATAGGTTTAAGCCCTCCCTTCGATGGGCCACCCTTATTGTGTATTCGAAATATATTTCCCAGTTTGGAAATGGTGTCTTGAAAGACAGAGGGAGCCCTGTCGAGGGCAACCTGATGGGTATTTGGTTGAGCCAACTCGACCTGTGAAGCATATACGATTGACCTTATTAGATCAACCTTGCCATCATTCAACATGACTTTGCGCCATTTAAGGCGCCTCTCACAGTTGGCAGGAAAAACCTCAGAGGTTTGCAGAGAACTAGCTGCTGGGAGAATCAAGGACCCTTGTTGATCTACCCATAGTGATTTAATACAAAGAGATAGCTGGTTATGGTCGCTATCGTGAGAGGGGATTATTTCCATGTCCTCCATGAATGCCCAAAGTTTAAGGTCGAGAAAAATATAATCGATCCTTGAGGTATGGTTAGGCCTGTTGTAGGTGTGCGCACCCTGAGGGTCAGAGGGTGTTCTACCGTTGGCCGCCCTTAAGCCAAATTCCAAGGACATGGTGTTCAAGAATACAACAGACTTAGTCCATCTCTTGATAGGAGGCAACGTTAATGGCGGAATGCCACGTTTAGCGTCATCCTCAAGTAGATCAGGAAGATCTACTGAGGCTAGGGGCTCGAAGGAGCAATTAAAGTCTCCTGCTACCAGGACGTAAGATGCGTGATGACACTTTCGTAGTTCGTCCTCTAGGAGTACAAGTGTAGGTGATAAAGCTCCTCCACTAAGGCCTCTTGCGTAAATATTAAATATATCAAGAGACTTATTCCCCTGGGCTCCCTTGAGGGTTAGTCGCAATAGGTCTGGGGAGGCAATATGGGCCTGCCTAATGGTGCACCCAAGTGAAGTACTAACCCAAATCAACAGGCCGCCCGAGGGGCGTCCTCTTCCCGTCAGGGAAGGAGTGGCTGGTATGCAAAAGGTGGTGTAGCCAATCATGTGGTGCGGCTCTATTGCCCAAGTCTCCTGGAAGATACAGATACTATAAGTTGTTATGAAGGAGTTCCAATATGGGAGGTCTAATTTGTTGGCAAGACCAGCTACATTCCAATTTATGATCCTGAGAGATGGAAAGATAGTAGATGTGTCTTGCAATGCAGGTGAGGTGGAATAATTAGGAGTAACCAGGATCGGGGTACAAGAAGAAGACAGTAGAAGGTGGCTAGTATCCTGGAAGGTTAAAGTATGATTGGGGCAGTGCTGTTGAGTGTGAGGACTTGAATCAGTTTGAAAAGGATCCCTATCAGGATCAAAGACTACTTCGAGATCTCTTGAGATGGCATTAATTCCAACAGCTGGAGGAGTGTCTATCACTGCTGGGATTCCATGTCAATAGTGCTCATAGCAGCTATAGGTATCATGGTATCTGCTGGGAGCAAAAGTAGGAAAAGCCTTTTCGTTGGTGTTTCCAGCTCCCTTAAAATAACCATCGTAAGATGATTGGAAAAAAGAAGGGTGCAAATAATGAGGGTAAGAAATATCAGAATAAAAGTGGTTTAGATCTAGACATCTTATGCCACTCATAGTGGGTTGTTGGCTGTTACAAATTAATCTTGTGACCCGGGGGTCCCTGAAATTTATGATGACACAGTCACCAGACGTATTTTTCGGTTTTTTGCCCACCCAGGATACCCTTCTGACATGAAGAACCTGCCCATCCAGGTGTTTTGGGAGTGGCCTATTAGCATTCAGCCAGTGTATTGTTTTATTATGTAGTTCAGTGTAAGATTCTGGCTTGGCGGCTTTAGGGTGCGGGACTCCAGTCAGAATGGCGACAAATGGTAGGCACTCCGGTGGAAGATCAATACAAGGTAGGGACTGTTCAAAACCAGTAGGGGGGGCTTTAGATTGAATTTGTATGAATTCGTTGATGGATGGTTTTGGGAGATTCTGAGCAGATTCAGCAATGTCTCCCAATTCCCCAGAGGTTGGATGATTATTGGTCGAGCCAGAGGCTGATTTTTTATTTTGAAGAGAGCTACCCGAAGATAACGTGGGTAATGAAGGCCTTAAGTTAGGTGAAATAGCTCCATTCTTTGGGCCTAGATTTGAGACAGCATTTGGTTTCGACAATACAGCTTGGGGTATAGGTTCGTTAGGGGTGATTAAAGATGGATCAGTAATAGTATCATGATCCTTACCTAACTTTGAATGCAACTTGATTAGGGATTTAAGAGAAAAGAAATTGTCAAGAGAGGCCTGCTCAAATTTCTCGAGCCTCTCAGACAATAATTTTACTCTTTCCATCATAGGAAGTAGAAAAGATTTAATAGTTTTTTTAAGTTGACCAATCAGTGCAAGCTGAGGATCAAGGTCATTTTGGGATACAGATTGTTGAAGGAGTTGTTCTGCAAAAGTATCAGTGGCTGGATTAACCGGGTGAACAGGGGATGATCTTATCCTGAGTGGATGGTGTGTAGGTGAAGCTGTTTGACCCACTTTCTTACCCGTGCCAGTACGTGGTTTACTTTTACTTTTCTTATGAGCTTTTGTCTGATCCTCCCTGTTACCGCTACCCACTCTTTTCCTTTTGTTTGGAACAATTTTTGGGTCCACTACAGTGGGTGGCTCAGTAATCGCAGGGGTTACAAGAGATGGAGTGGTAGTATTAGCAGTATTGGGTGTAACTTGAGAAGCAACTAACAGGGGAGAGTATGAAAGGTCCAGCAATGTCACGGGGGCAGGATCACTAGGACCAGGAGAATTTGTGTCTACACTCATCAGTAGGTGTGGTAAGTTCCCTGTTGGGATGTCGACCGCTTGGGTGTTGGCTTGTGCGGGTGAAGCAGCTAGCGCGAATGCGCCCATTGAGGAACGCTTATCTTTTATAGCGTCCAGGGAAAGGCGTCGCTCTGTGATTGCAATTTCTTTCTCTAATACAGAGCAGGCACGGATTATAAAGTGGTCAAGAGTGCCACTTACAGAACCCCCACCCAATGTGCTTCCCCTGCCCGAGCGTGTGGACATTGCCATAGCTACTAGGTAAATGGAATAATCACAGCGGGAGATGTAAGCAAACAGTCTGTTGTAAAACACTACACCAAGTCTGTCCAGCAACAATATTAACGTACCAGTCAGGGGTATGCTGTGGGAGCAAGAGGGGTGGCCCAGCCCGGCCTCCTTTGGCCCCTGACGGCCTCAGACGGCCCGCCCTTTGTCCGGGCTTCGTCCGGCGCCCGCCCGCGCGCGTCCCGCGACGTGGAGAGAGCGGCGTTCTTTTGAGCGCCTACGGGCGCTTGGGTGACGTCGGTGGGGCGCTAGGGCGCCTGGGAGCTGTAGTCTCCTCTCGCCGGGGCCGCAAGATGACACAGCGGCAGCAGCAACGGCAGGGTTGGACACAGCAAAGCACCAGCGGGACTCCGAGGTGAGCGAGGGAGGGCAGGACACCAGCCGTTTCCCCGTCGCAAATCAGGCTCTCAACGATTGTCATATCTCCAGAATCAAACTTCCCGCTCCACCGAGGGAGCGGCGTTCTTTTGAGCGCCTCCGGGCGCTTGGGTGACGTCGGTGGGGCGCTAGGGCGCCTGGGAGCTGTAGTCTCCTCTCGCCGGGGCCGCAAGATGACACAGCGGCAGCAGCAACGGCAGGGTTGGACACAGCAAAGCACCAGCGGGACTCCGAGGTGAGCGAGGGAGGGCAGGACACCAGCCGTTTCCCCGTCGCAAATCAGGCTCTCAACGATTGTCAGATCTCCAGAATCAAACTTCCCGCTCCACCGAGGGAGCGGCGTTCTTTTGAGCGCCTCCGGGCGCTTGGGTGACGTCGGTGGGGCGCTAGGGCGCCTGGGAGCTGTAGTCTCCTCTCGCCGGGGCCGCAAGATGACACAGCGGCAGCAGCAACGGCAGGGTTGGACACAGCAAAGCACCAGCGGGACTCCGAGGTGAGCGAGGGAGGGCAGGACACCAGCCGTTTCCCCGTCGCAAATCAGGCTCTCAACGATTGTCAGATCTCCAGAATCAAACTTCCCGCTCCACCGAGGGAGCGGCTTCTTTTGAGCGCCTCCGGGCGCTTGGGTGACGTCGGTGGGGCGCTAGGGCGCCTGGGAGCTGTAGTCTCCTCTCGCCGGGGCCGCAAGATGACACAGCGGCAGCAGCAACGGCAGGGTTGGACACAGCAAAGCACCAGCGGGACTCCGAGGTGAGCGAGGGTTGGCAGGACACCAGCCGTTTCCCCGTCGCAAATCAGGCTCTCAACGATTGTCAGATCTCCAGAATCAAACTTCCCGCTCCACCGAGGGAGCGGCGTTCTTTTGAGCGCCTCCGGGCGCTTGGGTGACGTCGGTGGGGCGCTAGGGCGCCTGGGAGCTGTAGTCTCCTCTCGCCGGGGCCGCAAGATGACACAGCGGCAGCAGCAACGGCAGGGTTGGACACAGCAAAGCACCAGCGGGACTCCGAGGTGAGCGAGGGAGGGCAGGACACCAGCCGTTTCCCCGTCGCAAATCAGGCTCTCAACGATTGTCAGATCTCCAGAATCAAACTTCCCCTCTATTAGGCTCATGAAACAGCCATAAACATTGTTTCTTGTGGTCACTCGTGTCATTCCTCAGTGGTTCTACCTATAGAAATTTGCATTCATGGCTGATGTAATCGCTTGTTTTGTTTTGTTTTTATGTGTATAGAATAAATAAAGATTTGTTTTTTTTGCAATGACTATTAATCTATGCCATCCACCCTCTTCCTTGCCAATGTTATGTTATGTTATGTTAGGGATACTTCTAAAGCGCACGACTCACCCTGGGGCACCTCGGCGCTATACCTATTAGATGGCTGAGGAGGGTAGGAGAAAGGAAAACGTGGCAGCAGAGATAAAACCCTAAGTGATCAGAACAAAAAAGTTTTCAGTTGTTTCCTGAAAATAGTGAGGGAAGGGCATATGCGTATGGAAATAGGAAGCATATTCCAATAGCGCGGAGCAAGATATGAGAAGGCCTTTCCCCCAGAGCGGGAAAGGCGGATTCGGGGGGTCTTCAGGAGCCCAAGAGAATTAGACCTAAGGTTGCGAGTTGTAGTCTGTTTATTGAGTCTGTCTGACAAATATTTGGGACCTTTACCGTTTAAGGCCTTATAGGTAAGGCAGCAGGTCTTAAAGTATGCTCGTTTCGCGATCGGAAGCCAGTGAAGGTCTAGGAATAGAGGGGCTGAAGGTGAACCCGCTGCGCGATTTAAAATCATTCGCGCGGCGGTATTTTGGATGACCTGTAGTTTCTTTAGCAGCGTCGGACCTAGTTCTGCCAGCATGGCGTTGCCGTAATCGAGGCGACAGATCACCATGGCCTGGACTAGGGTTCTGCGATGCTTGATGGGCAGATAGGGGAGGATCTTCCGTAGAAGCCGAAGGCTCAAATAGCAGGAGCTGGAGATTGCTGCTATGTGTTCCTTCATAGAAAGTGCCTGGTCCAGTTTAAACCCTTTTCACTACTTGTTTAGTGGCAGGGGCAGCACCCAGCTCTCGCGGCCACCAATCCTGGGACCAAGAAAGAGGAGCTTTCCCAATTAACATAATTTCCGTTTTGCTTGGATTCAATTGGAGATAGTTCTCAGTCATCCAATTGGATATGGTGAGCATTCCAGCTGCGAAGCGTAGGTGTTCTAATGTTGCTTTCGGGTTAATTTTGAAAATAAACTGAGTGTCGTCCGCGTATGAGATTATCTCAAAACCGCATGACTCTGCTATTTTAGCTAATGGGGACATGTACAGATTAAACAAAGTGGGGCTGAGGCAGGAACCCTGGGGAACGCCTTTGTCCAAACAGCATTTCTCTGAGCGATACAGTCCCAGCATGATTGTTTGGTTTCTGTCAGACAGGAAATTCTGTAACCATTTTAGGGCTTGGTCTTGGATGCTGCAGGAACGCAGTCTCTCCGACAGCTTGGAGTGAGCAATGGTGTCGAATGCTGCGGAGAGATCCAGGAGGACCAGAATAGCTGATCCTCCGGCGTCCATTTCTTGCCTCAGTGAATCGGTCACTACCAGGATTGCAGTTTCGGTACTGAATCCTGGACGGAACCCTGATTGCGAAGGGTCTAAAAGATTGTTGGATTCAAGGTAGTGACTCAACTGTCTGTTTATGGCCGATTCGAGTAGTTTGCCCAACAAGGGCAACAGAGATATGGGGCGGTAGTTACTAAGTACGTGGGGGTCCGCAGCCGGTTTTTTGAGGATGGGTCGGACAAAAGCTTCCTTCCAGATGGGAGGAATTATACCTGAACTGATGGAACAGTTGAAAATTCCTTGAATTTCCGGAGCGTAACATGAAGCCATAAGGGCCATAATTCAGGGGGGGCATATGTCACTAGGTGAACCAGATTTAGCCGAAGATAGCAGAGTATTGACTTCCGTTATAGAAAGGGGTTCAAATTGTTTGAGATTACCGAGGGTACTCTGGTTAGTTTCTGCGAAACTAATGAGTGGGGTTGAGGTCTTGGCTAGTGGGGAGGGGAAGTTAGCATATATCAAGGTTATTTTTTCCTGAAAGTGAGTCGCAAGGGAAATACAGAGTTCCTGTGACTCCCTTTGAGGCAATCTACAGGCTTGGGTTGAAACAAAGTCTTTAACTATGTTAAATAACGTTTTAGAAGAGTTGGTGGCCTGATCAATTTGTTTTAAAATAAAAGATTTTCTTGCTATTTTTATGTTTTGATGATATTTTGATAGGGATTGTTTATCTGTATGTCTGTCCAAAGGTGTTTTGTTGGTTCTCTAGCGTCTCTCCAGGGCTTTACACCTGGATTTCTCAGCACTAAGCTTCACTGTAAACCAGGGTGCTGATATTCGCTGTTTGGAGGGACGGAATTTTTTCTCGGGGATTAGGGAATCAAAAGCCGACGTTAGTCTGGTGTTAAAATACTTCAGCAGCCCGAGACATTTAAGTCTGCCAATGTATCTGCCTGTGGCTGTGTGTTATAGGCAGCCCTGAAAGCCTCTAAGGATAGGTTGTTCCAAGGTCTGCGTAGTTGATTTGAACATGCTCTGGATCCCGGTAGTACGTTAATATACTGCCGTCGGGTGGAGAAAGGGACCATGAAGTGGTCAGACCATGTTAAGGGAAGGGGAGGAAAACAGAATAGATGCCCAATATTGGTGAAGATTAGGTCTAAAGCGAGGCCTGCCCTATGCGTGGGGGCTGTTGCGAGTAGGGAGAGCCTGATTTGGTTTAAACTATTTAAGAGGTTGTTCAACTCTGGGTTCAATAGATCTTCCCTGTGAAAATTGAAGTCTCCAAGCAAAATAAAATTGCTGGATGCTAAAGCTTGCAGGGCGATCAGCTCGACTAGTTCATTTGAAAAGTGGGTCCTGGGTCCAGGGGGCCGATAAATCAGGGCCCCAATCAAGCTGTCAGATGGTGATCTAGTGAGTTTAAAAAAGCCTAGTTCCAAACTGTCCATGCTATGTGTGGCAGTCCATAGGACGTTTAAGTGATTTTTAAAGGCTATTGCGATCCTGCCCCCCTGTTTCCCCTGTCTATCCAAGTGAATGAATTTACAATCATCAGGGATTGCGAGATTAATCTGGGGGATTCAGGACTCCAATTCAGGAAATACCCAATCACACATATGCTGCATGTCTAACAAATGACTTTCTTGAAGTCTAGGTTCTCTGTTGCGGTCTTGATGTCCCTGGTTTTTCATCACTTTTACCACCTATATCTCATTGAGGGTGGGCTCTGAAACCAGTTACTTCAGGGGTGTCCCCATTGCTGGTGAATGCAGGTCCCCTGTTAACAGAGGGTCTTCTGTAATGAATTCTGTTCAACAGTTTCCAGTGGATCTTTATCCTGTAGCTTTTTACACGATAGGGTCCCTGGGCTTACCTTAGGTTCCCTGTATTTCTGGTGTTGTCACGTATTGTTACTATTGCTTTCCCTATAATTCTTCATTAATAGGAGACATCCCAAGTATTCATCTACCCTATCATGCCCCTAATGCACGATTTCATTAGCACCAGTAGATCTAGAATGTTTTTGCACAGATTGGGATCTACAATGATGTTTTCATGTTTCTGACTTCAAACCCTGAATTCTCTTTTTGTTGTCGACCTCTTCCTATGGTACTATGGCGATCTTAAACACAAAAGTGTATGTTACTAACATCTCTCTATTGCAGGACTATGCTCCATCTACTCCATTACATGAAACAGTGGTGGCATCCTTTGCGAGAACCCTAAATGCGAGAATCCTAAATGTTATCCATCTGACAACGCAATGTCATAACACTCCTGTCATATAGATTTATATTTTGTACACATGTTCTATTACAATTGAACAGTAAGGCAAAACAGAGAGGGGGAGGTCACAGGGTGTCAAGTGAGGACAAGTGACTTGCTGCTCATCAACCCAGTGCGTGCACAATTTTCAAGCTCAATCCACCTCCTCTGTATCTGACTGAATGTCAAAAGTGAGATGAGCATGCCCCGTCTTCAATCAAAACACCGCATAATTTATCATCATTGGTACATGATGCACAGTTAAAATCCCCAGCCAGTATTAACATCAGATCTTTTGCCTTATTATTGCAAGCAGATTTCAACGATTAGATCATACCTTTAACTACATTTCCAATTTTGTCAGGTGGAATATAATTGTAAAAATTAGTCAGGATTATACAATGTTTTGGGTCCAAGTCTAGAATGACCATTTGGTAGTAAGGATCACTAACAGACTCAGTTATTACCTCCACTTTTAAACTACATGATATATAGGTGCATAGCCTTCCCTTAGCTCTGCCACTTGGACTGTCTATGGCTGGAGTGTGGTACGTCCTGAAACCATTCATATGGATCGCCTCCCTTGACCAAGTTTCTTGAAGGCATAAAACCTCAAATTGCAATGTAAAATCCCACCATGAAGAATTATTTAGCTTGGAGGAAATGCCCGCGATATTCCATGAAGCAATATTACAAAAAAGTAATTTGCCCATGTCAGGGGTATTGGTAAAGTTTAATAGCCTCGGTGGTTCAGTGGGTCTGTTGCTATGTAGGTGGGAATTATCTGTACAACCCACGGGATCCAATAGAACTGCCAATTTCGGAAATGTTGTCCCTAGATCCTCACCTGTATGGCCTTTACCAGTGTAAGTGTGCAAGGAAACAACCTTTCCTCCCTTTGCTGACCCATCAGAGCCCCTATCTTCAGCCTGAACGAATAGAGTTTTAGCCTGACCATACTCCTCTGGGTCCAGTCAATCAATCTCCTCCAGTGAGCTCAATACAATTAAACGGTTCAAGTAAAAAAAATAGGTCTTGTCTATTGAACACTTTCTATACATTCAGGACCAGCTTTATCTCTGGTGGGGCCCGGTGCAACAGTCTTTTTTGGTGCCTCCATGACATCCTGCTCCACAGATTCTCTCACTACTACCCTACAGCACTGCCCCTCATCTCTCCATTGCCCCATTCTCACATACATTTTATTTGTCTTATGGCACTGCTTGTACCAGTGTAGGGTGTCAGAGCACTCTACATCACACACACTTTTTAGAGATAATGAATCATTTGTGTGGACTTCAGTCTATAGGAAATGTTAAGCAACACAATGAGGAGTACACGATGTAGGAATTACATGTTATCCATACCAGTAGGCAGAATATTTTACGATTGTTCGGTCTGGAGATTTAAAACATACCACATGGTAGGGGTTGGCTTCACTAATTAGAATGTATTTCTACCCGAACAAACCCTTTTTAGCATCATTGGGATAAGAAAATACTGGTGGAAAAAACAATGTTCTAACCTATACCGTGCAGTGCTTTGATGACAGTTCATTGGTCACTGTGCTATACCCCATGAACTGCAGTAACAAAAGGATCTCTGTGACAAAGACAGTATCCCACTGAGCTATCCACATAAAATACAGTTCAGTAATCTGCACTGTACAGTTCTTTGCGGCAGGCATATTCACCTGTCTTGAGGCTAGCAAAAATAAACTTTAGGAAGCAAACTTTTATTGGCGTTTTGAAGTTCACATTTCAATGTTTTTGAAAGTAAGGTAGGCAAAACTTGATGTCAAGATAACACGCTATTCATCAAGACAGAAAAGTTAACGTTTTTAGTTCAATTATGCAATTGCAATGTTAATTCACAGGTTTAACCTTTTACAGCATGCAGTTGTTCAGTTGTTCATAGGTCTTTAAAGACCATTAGCATATTTACATACCTTTGTAAACTGGTTGCCGAGGCTTAGTTTTTTTTATCAGGTTTCAGTACTTCCTGAGCCCCCACTCTGCCTATTCCTTAATTTGTATTTTACATTTACTGCCCTAGTATGAGAATGCATTTCATGAGAAGTAATATAAAGTAGGGTTGCCAAAAGGATATTGCCAGCCATGTGTTGTTTAAAGAGCCTGCAAAGACCTTGTCTTGACACTAAGGTGCCGATTCCGATCCGGTAAAACCCGGGTACGAATGGTCGTATGGAGCGTATTCTCCGTTCGACTCGTACCCGGGAAATGCACCTTACAAACCAGCAAGTACGATTCGTACAGAAATACCATTTCCGTACGATTCGTAAAAAACTACGTGCGACGAAAAAATACCCACAATTCCGATCCGGGACATCGTGTACGTGATGTCCGGACGGAGTCGGGCAGCGTTCTACGGGCCAGCAAGTACGATTCTTGCCTACGTCACTTGCACGGATCATTTTTTACTGCAGCCAAAAACTCCCGGGAAAGTGAGGACGAAGCGAAGAAGGAGCTGCGGGATGCGACGGACAGCCATGGATCCCATCCTATGTGTCATCCCGGCCCTCCTAGCCTACGACCTGGTGCACAGAAACCACCGCAGACGCCGCAGAAGGTCAGCACAACACCCAGGGGCAAAGGGGGGGCGAGGGGCAGGAAACATAACCTCCACCAAATTTGTAAAATACCATATACTGTCCTAACATTACCTCCAGGGTCTGGTGACTTCGGGGGGCGTGTCCACCAATCCCCGCGTACGAGTACCCGTCACCACTACAATTGTGGTACGGCCCGTAACCACGCCCTCAGAGCGTGGGTACGGCCCGTACCACCATTGGAGTGGCGATGTAGGGGTATGCGTGGTACGGGCCGTACCCACGCTCTGAGGGCGTGGGTACGGCTCATACCACCATTCGAGTGGTGATGTAGGGGTAAGCGTGGTACGTGCCGTACCCACACCCTCAGAGCGTGGGTACGGCCCGTACCACCATTGGAGTGGCGATGTAGGGGTACGCGTGGTACGGGCCATACCCACGCTCTGAGGGCGTGGGTACGGCGCGTACCCCTACATCACCACTCCAATGGTGGTACGGGCAGTACCCACGCTCTGAGGTCATGGGTACGGCCCATACCACCATTGGAGTGGAGATGTAGGGGTACGCGTGGTACGTGCCATACCCACGCCCTCAGAGCGTGGGTACGGCCCGTACCACCATTGGAGTGGTGATGTAGGGGTACGCGTGGTACGCTCCGTACCCATGCCCTCAGAGCGTGGGTATGTCCCGTACCACCATTGGAGTGGTGATGTAGGGGTACGCGCCGTACCCACGCACTCAGAGCGTGGGAACGGCCCGTACCACGCGTACCCCTACATCACCACTCCAATGGTGGTTCGGGCCGTACCCATGCTCTGAGGGCGTGGGTACGGCACGTACCACGCATACCCCTACATCACCACTCCAATGGTGGTACGGGTCGTACCCACGCCCTCATAGCGGGAGTACGGACCGCATCACCCGTACCTCTAGGGCACCAGTACATTAGTGATACAAGGCATATGCACGCCACGAATGTTGGCTTAGGGCCTGGTGCAGCATATAACCAGTATATTGGGGTGTGTACATGGCCAGGACAACAGTGTACATCACCAAGGGTGTGGGTGGGTGGGTGTCTGCCAAGGAGTCCCAGCAGTGGACAGAGACATGTGAGGGGTGGGTGCAGAAAACTCCCAGCAGTGGCCAGAGACATGTGAGGGTTGGGTGCAGAGGACTCCCATCAGGGGCCAGAGACATGTGAGGGGTGGGTGCAGAGGACTCCCAGCAGTGGACAGAGACATGTGAGGGGTGGGTGCAGAGGAATACCAGCAGTGCCCAGAGACATGTGAGGGGTGGGTGCAGATCACTCCCAGCAGTGCCCAGACATATGAGGGGTGGGTGCATATCACTCCCAGCAGTGGACAGACATGTGAGGGGTGGGTGCAGACCACTCCCAGCAGTGGACAGAGACATGTGAGGGGTGGGTGCAGAGGACTCCCAGCAGTGCCCAGACATATGAGGGGTGGGTGCATATCACTCCCAGCAGTGCCCAGAGACATGTGAGGGGTGGGTGCAGAGGACTCCCAGCAGTGGACAGACACATGTGAGGGGTGGGTGCAGAGGACTCCCAGCAGTGGACAGACATATGAGGGGTGGGTGCATATCACTTCCAGCAGTGGACAAAGACATGTGAGGGGTGGGTGCAGAGGACTCCCAGCAGTGCCCAGACATATGAGGGGTGGGTGCATATCACTCCCAGCAGTGGACAGAGACATGTGAGGGGTGTGTGCAGAGGACTCCCAGCAGTGGACAGACACATGTGAGGGGTGGGTGCAGAGGACTCCCAGCAGTGGACAGAGTCATGGGTGTGTGTACATCATGATCAGATGAGCACAACTCCATGGGTGTATGTACGCATCCCTATTGTTCGACTATGTTGATAGTTTCATAACAACACATCACTGACAGCAGTGTCCCACACCCATGAGGATGGATGTCCTTCCCCCACTGCATGACACAACACATGTGGGTGTGAGGACAAATGACACATGCATACCCACCCCTGGCGGATGCAGCACAATACACACACACAGATTATGCCACAAGACTGTATACTCATGTCAATGCCCACTACACTAAGAGAGCCAAAGGGAACACACACTGACACGCACATCCCAGGACTCATAGGAATGTACAGGTGCCGGGACAGCTACCAAGATGTTGCCCCTCATGGAAGGAATAGGGTGGACTTCCCACAGATACAATGCCCACAATTGTCAGTCAGGTGCTCAAATACCCTGCAGAACAAGTACCAAATGTGTGCTAGGCTGGAATAACACACATGCATAGTGTGGAAAATGCTGATTGTCGCCATTAAGGCATGACAACATACTCAATACACAAGTACAGTGACTAGCAAGGATGGCATAGAGGATGCAGCCGGACGCATTGCTGAGCAGGCACGGCCATAGTTGAAGGGATCCATCACCAACAAAGGAAATTTAGACACAGGTCAGCACTACAAAAATGCAACTCCCTGCAGGGTAGATGTCAGGTGCCACAGAGGAAGGAACAGTCCTTGGGACAATGTCTCCAAACACAAATAGCACACACAACCAAATATACCTTGCAGAGACATTGTGATGGCAGGCAGATACCATGGTCCACTCCATTAGCATCAGACGACAACTTTCTCCTGACACATAACACATTACCACCACCCCAACTCCGGGACCATCAGCACCCACATCAATACCTGAAATGCAAATGTGTTCAAACGGAAAACAAAATGCTTTATTCAGCATTAAATGAAAAAGTAGTTAACGACACTATTAACAAAGGCACATGGCCAGTCCAGATCTGAAGTCCTTGGGGGGGACACATGGCCACGTGTCTCCCCTAGCTTGCCTGCACATTAGAACCCGCAGGTTCCTTGACTGGAGGGGGCATCATGTGGGGAAGGACCAGGCACCGCAGGGACAGGAGGTGGAAGGGTAGGTGTGGTGGGTGCAGGGACGGACGCCTCCACCACAGGGGGTGGGGCAGTGCCAAAGGTGGAGGTCAGCTTGGCGCTGCACACTGCTGCCAGGTCATCAAGCGTCTCCCCTTCACCCGAAGACAACACTGCTTCAAAGGAGGGGGGGTCGGAGTGATGGGGTGCAGCGCTACTGGGGGAGGGGGGACAGGGGTGGGGCTCAACTCCCCTACCTGTCGAGTGCCGTTCCCGTTTGCGGGCTGGAGAGACAGAGGGGCTGAGGCCCAGCACAGCCAAGTAGGCCACTTTCTCTGGATGTGTGGTAGGGGAGCCGAGGGGAGTGCCTTTGGAGGGACTGGTTAGTGCGCAATGCGGCCTCGGACTGTAGCTGCGTGTATGCCTGTGTGCCCCAGACCCAGAGGGTGTGCCCTCATCCCCCTGAGTGTGTGTGCCAGGAGGAGTGTGCTTGCCCTTACGTGGTGGTGTGCTGGCTGTGTCTGGTGGGGTGCGTGCTTGTGAATGTCTGTGTGTGCTTGGGACAGGTATGGGAGTGGGAAGTGTGGATGGTGCAGGGGTAGGGGGGACGAAGCGCTGCAGGAGACTCACTGCTGCCATCAGTGAAGAGTCCATTGACCTCAGCAACATCCGTTGGTCAGACATCGCTGATGACATGACCTCCATGTACAACACCATCTGCGTCATCATTCGGGTCTGGCCATGGAGGACATTCAGCAGCGATGTCTGTCCAACCTGCAACTGTCGCAGAATGTCCACAGACTCTGCAGTGAGGGCAGCAGGGGGGACAGGGGCAGGGGGTGCGGTGCCTGGCACGAAGGAGACACGGTGTTGCCTAGCACGGACAGAAGGGACCGGAGCAACTGGGAGGGCGGTGATGGGAATGGAGGGGGAAGTGACAGATGTAGTGCTGCTGCCAGGTGTCGTAGCAGCCTCCGTCCCCTGCAGGAGTTCAGCATCGGACCCGTCTGCGTCGTAGTCAGTGTTGTCACTAGACAGGTCCTCCGTGCCACTTGCTCCCGCAGACTCCGCAGCAGTGGTGGCAGCGGTGCTGGTTCCCTCCTCCATGTCCGTGCAGGTGTCTCCCTCGGTGTCCTCCGATGATGCTGTGGGCAAGGTGAAGAGACAGAAAATAATCAGTCACCTGTATACAACAGACACATGAGTCACAATTAAAATGTCACAGTGCATATCAGGAAATGCATCATGAGTAACATCTAGAATAGTCTGCACATATGTAACCCTGCGCTCCCCAGTTGGTTGAACCACCATGAACCTTGGAAACAATGGAGATCATGACACATCAGCAAATAACTTGATATCAAATTATACTGAGAAGCTAGTGTCTGGGGACAGTTGAGCACAGCAAGAATATTAATCCATGCCACCTCTTGTTCACTGTGAACGAAACAGTATTGGTGCACCCAAGGCCAAATAACACACCTCAATACTGAAGGTGTCCCCATTCTCTGAGACCTGCGAGTACTTAGGAAACCATAGCCAAAAACATTGCAAACCCTTGGGACTCACAACACTTTACACAATGTACATGTTTAGAATGTGTGAATGTGCCACTTTGTGAACAGAAGACACATCTGCCTGCATGACAGAAGTCACACAATGATGTGTGCACAAAAATACTTTTACACAGTCATTGTATGAGCTGACAGCCGAATTCTAAAAAGCCACTGTAAATAATAAATGGTGTATAAGTAAGTACATATACATGGCACCACGGTGGTCTGGATGACTTGACACTCATAAGTTGGTATCAGCAACAACCAAGGACTTACACACATGCAAACACACTGTGTGAACTCGGATATGTATATTCAGAAGACAAGTGGTAATCAAACTGTGCCTTCTAGTGAAATGTGCCTGCGTGTCTATGGAAAGTGCAAAAGTACTTTCTTTTGCACTTCCCTGGGAGATATCTGTCATGCAGGCACATTATTGTCCTTCACAACCAACTAGCAAAAAGAAGCAAAGGAAAAATGCAGACATGTTGACAAGTGTAGTGAGTGCCAAGGTACAATACTTATTGACTGAAAACTTGAATCATGCCACCTGTCACATGGCCATCCGTACCATGATGACACAGTTGGCAACACATCTGACCCACTGCCTGTCATGTGGAGTGGCACACATGTCCAAACACAGGACAATGCATTAGCTAATGGGCCTGCAATGTGTCTGGATAAGGAGCACCTGCACTGAGGAGACACCCTCATGGCAAGCAAGAATGTCCACATAGATGTCAGCACACACATACCAAACTACGTAGCATCTCGACCACACACTGGTGGCAAAAATGGATGAGCATGAGTCATGTATTTCCATTTTTGACACATGCTGCAAATCACAAACATTAAACCCAGCAAAACCTGACTGGGTCACTGCATGTTGAGTGTCTGTCCAGACAATTATCACACACAGGTCAGACACGGCAAGGAGACATAAGGTTTGGACATGTAGGCCTTGCCTGCACAAACCCCCCATACCTGAGACAATGTGATTGAGACACATCAAGAAGTGACACCTCTTAATCTGGGTTTACTCCAATGTGCATCACAAATTCCTAAGGGGACTCCACAACACCTCGTGAGGCTGCCAACACATATTTGTGACCAACAACCATTAACAGATAGTTGTACATAGACACACAGGCACTGCCCAGTGTGAGAATGCAGAAGCTAAATGGGGTCAGCATGTACAATGGGCACATGTAGCACACTTCAGAGAAATACAAATGAGGGCAGGGAACTATGCCACAGAGGCAAAACTATGCTGAACACACAGAGAATGGGCACAGTGTTGGATGAAACACATGATTCAGAGGCAAGGGTGTCTTAGGGGACTGTAGTGGAAACACAGCTCCATTGTCCTGGAATTATCTGACTGTAACCTGAGCTACCGTCCCTGCACTATACATATCTCCCACTCATGCACATCATGTCTGAGGCCACAACATTGTTAATGCATGCTGCAAGTCTGTTCATTTGAAAACTCACACTCCTATGTTGAGACTCAGCATCAGTGCCAACTATCATGGACACCCAAATGACTGTACAGGGCAGGGCATGGGCAAGGTAACAACACATGTCTCAGAAACCCCCCCCCCACATGATGCAGAAAGCAATGTGCACTTGGATTAACTGGCAGACTAGATGACCATGTGCAATAGTGATTACACACAGGCCAGGGAACACATGTCATTTAGGGGAAGGGAGGAGGAACAGCCCCGTTTGACTTTGGGGAACATTATATGCACTGCACAAATTAACCCTCGCTGTGTATCCAGGCAACTGAGCACTTACAAAAGCTGGTGACACACAACAAACACACATGTACCTACCCCCTTCCTGCTGCTGCAACTCCTGTAACCGCCTATCCAAATCAGGGAAGACCACCGCCAGGACACGCTTCATCGTTGGGTCAGTCGTCGGCCCCCGCCGTGCTTGTGTGGAGGTGAGTCCTTGAGCTGCCACCGGGCGATCCTCCGGGTCCAGCACCGGATGTCCTGCCAGAGTTTCCTCACCTGGGCGAGACGCCGACTGCGACCCTTCACAGATCTCACGGCCCTGACTGCCTGCTTCCATATCTCTCCCTTGGCGTAGGCGGTTACCTGTGAGGATGACAAAGTGAGACAACATCACTACACCTGCTCCATGTCACAGAGACACACATTTGAACATCTTTGATATTTAGAACAGGGCAACCAATTGCACCTTTCTCATAGGGACATTAGCCTATGTGGAAGCCCCAAAGCAGGACATGGCATAGAAGTGGCATGAGGGGTGCAACACACTCCATGATCATGGCACACTCTGTGCATCACATGCAACACCAGGCTGATGGACAGCACCTCCAAGCAGTCACATGCCGCAGGCCACTGACACAACCTCAGCAGAGTACACAGACACACACAGGCACAGATCAATCTCCTGCCATTGGCAACAGCGGATACAAACCTCACTCTGCACATGTGCCACTTGCCTGTGGGGTGTCACAGGTGTGGTGCTAGCTCAGCAAGTCAGACACTTTGCACGGCTTACTTAAACCCCTCAGATGGGTGGAGCTGTTGCCTCCTCCATGCAGCTGGGGTGCAACACTCCACATAGACACTCACCCACATGATAAGGAACATTCACACACATCAATGTCCAGGAGGCGTACACATCATTTGAACACTCTCAGCACAGCTACACTCAACTCACACACATCTGTGGGTACGGTCACCTGTCACACCGGGGGGGGCAGGAAATAAGCTCTGGACAATAGGACAAAATTCGGCATAAGTATTGGGTAGGCAGAATGTGCCATGCACCATGCAGTGAATGTCACAGTAAGCACAATGCAAGTGAGGAGTAGGCCTGGGCTAAATTTCCGTTTCGCTCGCGGAAATTGCGATAATTTGACATTTTCGCGTTCCGCGGAGAGCGCGAAAATGTCAAAATTTCCGCATTCCGCAGCTTAGCGATAATTTGTTTCTTGCTCGTGCTGTAAAATAATACATTCTCGCTCGCTCGCGATCGCCTTACCTGAATCCCCGCGTTCGACGACAAGTTTTCCCGATCCGGTCGCGTTCTCCATAAGATGTTGGATTGTTGGTAGCCATTTGCGCACCCGCAGTAATGTCATTGGTCGCGTGATCACGTCTTTCTTCTCGCGATCATGCACCGCGAGAAGAGTGAAAACAAGATGGCCGCGCCCGCGAGCAACCGCATGGGTAAGTTGGCGAGCCGCGACCACGCAGAAAATAACGCGAACCGGCGGGATTTTTCCGCATTTTTGCCGAGATTTTTAACATTTTCGCGATAATTTGCGAAAGTCACTTTCGCAAATTCCGCCCACCCCTAGTGAGGAGTGCACACAGGAACTACATCATGCTCTGCATGGGAGACATAAGCCATTCCCCCCCCCGGGACCCACGCTAAACAACATTGCATGTCTGTCACACCAGGACACAATGCCAGAAGTGACAGTCACCCAAAAAGGGCACAGTCAAAGCTAGTGGAGTCAGCACTCACCTGCTCCCCTGGTCTCCCACAAAGGCTGGGGTACTGTGGGAGGATGACATCAAGCAATGCCTCATTCTCCTCATGGCTGAAAGGCTGGGCCCTCTCCACAGTCCCTGACATGGTCCCAGAGAAATCACAAGCAGCAGCAGTGGTGTCGAGTGTAAGGTAGTGCAGGCAAGTGCCCTCTCATGGGTTCTGACTGACTTATATCTGCCTTGCTGGGCTGTTTCATTTACAGGAGTACAGAGTGATTGGTCAGTCTCATTTGCATCCTACGTTTCCTCCAATCCCTTTAAACATACCCCAGTGAGGGCCTTTGCATGGGTCAAAATTTGAGCATGATGTGAAGTCAACAACCACTTTGCAACATTGTATTTAGTTGCCAACTGCCTATTCCAGGCCACATGATAGAATATTTTAACTTGAAAATCGGTATCCATGACAACCAGCATGCATTTAGGCCCCAATACTTGTCCTTCATGTGTCCCTATGTAATTTAGCTATCCACACACAGGTACGGTCCGTTTCACACGTACCCCTACCGCACCAGTTGCACATTGCGTTAGCCACGTATGTTACGACCAGTGTGTACACGTACATGGACTACCAGGGCGTACACGTACGTGTACGACCAGTGTGTACACATACGTGAACTACCAGTGTGTACACTTACGATGACTACCAGGGCGTACACGTACGTGTACGACCAGTGTGTACACGTACGTGTACGACCAGTGTTTACACGTACGTGTATGCCCTGGTAGTCCAAGTATGTGTTCACACTGGTAGTCCACGTACGTGTTCACACTGGTCGTACACGTACATGTACGCCCTGGTAGTCCACGTACGTGTACGCCCTGGTAGTCCACATACATGTTCACACTGGTAGTCCACATACGTGTACACACTGGTAGTCCACGTACGTGTACGACCACGTGGACTACCAGGGCGTACACATACGTGTATGACCAGTGTGTACACTTACGTGGACTACCAGGGCGTACACGTACGTGGACTACCAGGGCGTACACGTACGTGTACGACCAGTGTGTACACGTAGGTGTACGACCAGTGTGTACACGTAGGTGGACTACCAGGGCGTACACGTACGTGGACTACCAGGGCGTACACGTACGTGTACGACCAGTGTGTACACGTAGGTGTACGACCAGTGTGTACACGTAGGTGTACGACCAGTGTGTACACGTAGGTATACACACTGGTCGTACACGTACATGTACACACTAGTCATACACATACGTGTGTACGGTCCGTACACACACCCGTACTCCGGCGGGAACAACAGTGTGCTGATACGGACCGTTCACACGCCCTCAGAGCATGTGTACGGTGCGCTTCACAGCTTACATAGGTGATAGGAGGCGCACACGAATGGAATGGAGGTGTCAGACTCGTGCACGGCTGTACATCAAGTCATAGTCATTCCAGTCCTACATTTGCAGGGCCTAGGTGTGTCAGGCAGTGATGTGGCACATGTCTCCTCATGTTTTAGCACAATAGATGTGTGATGACCTGTGTACACATGTCATGTGTGATGGGGCAGTATGTGGCACACTTCCCCTTCCCACAATGCACATGTGTGCATGTAGTACAAACGTGTCAAGCACTGCATCACTGGTATGGCACAGTCACCAACATCCGCAAACGTCCCCTGGTGCCAGGGACAGGGACACTAACACCTGACATCTAAGTAACAGCGTGCCCCGATGTGAACATGTCCTGTGTGTGTCATGTGTTCCCATGAGCTTGCTGGTGTTGTTCCGTCAAATGCATCTGCTGTTGCTGCATCCAACATGTGTCTGTGTGTAGATGGACATGGCACACATATACGCACACCATGCCACATGTGGACTCACACGTTACGTGTGTCTGGATGCTTCAAAGATGATTTTATGACATGAGGACATATCTGCGCCGTATCCATGTCTGTGTTTTCGTGTTTCACGTGTACCCCTTCATCGCTATGTGTATGATCTGTACATTTCCAATGACATGTGACTGTGCGTTTAGCTTACCGCCAGCAGTCTGTATGAGATGACATCCTTCCAATGCAGATTTGTGGATGTATGTCACTCCTGTCATGTCTCTGGCTGTTCACTTACACTGGCCCACAGCTAGTTCCGGGCCATGTCATGTAGAACGTGGCTATCAACGGGTGTAGCTGGGTTGTCGTAGGAGTATCACCTGGCTGCCATACGTGTCATGGATGTGTAGCACAGACCTGACTCTGTATTTCGCTGATGTGTAGTAGCAGTTGAGCATGTGCTTAGTTCATTGACATTGATGTTGTTAGGTACTCACTCTTCGTTCTTCGTTCCAATTATCTGCAGGGCACCACCTCTCCCCCGACAAATGCCAGAATTGGCTGCCATGAGGGAACGTGACTGCCTAAGACGTTACCGCTTTTCGCAACAGTTGATTGAGGACTTGACCGCAAAGCTTGAACAATACCTCCAACCGCGACACAGGTATCCTACTGCGCTGACCGCCAAGCCCTAATTTTTTTTGCCACCGGTACGTTTCAATTCACCATAGCTGATGTTGGTGGCATGTCCCAGACCATGTTCAGCCGTGTCCTGCATGATTTTTTAGAAGCCATGTTGGAGCACCTGGATGAATTCATCCATTTTCCAACTTGTGAGCAGTTGACAGGTGTCAATGGTGAGTTCTATGCCCTGGGAGGGATACCCCATGTCATAGGGTCTATTGATGGGACACATGCGGCTTTGGTACCACCACAGGCACAGGAGGTGGCCTATTGCAACTGTAAACATTACCACTCTATAAATGCCAGTTGGACTTGGCCCTTCTGGCAAGTTCCCCCTAGAACTTTTTGCAGTATCCTAGCCTTTTTCCTGTGTTGTACTAGTGGTTTTAGGCCTCTAGGCGCTTTTACACTGTGTCCCAGTGGAAAGCGCGTGCGCTCTGTGTGGTTGTATGAGACTGACCTGCCCTCCCATAGGAATTCATGGGGGATCTGAGTGACCGTGCTAGTTCCTGAGGCATGGGGAGTGCAGGGTCGAGTTTGATATGTGCAAACTCGTGAGAGTGAATGCTGCGCAATGATGTGTGCGGCGTTACTGTAGCTAGTATAGAAGCGCCACTTCTGGACACTGGCATAAATGTGCAGTGACTGTCTGGCGTGTGATTGGCTGGTGTGCCTGGCTCCAGGAGTCAGGGTGGGTCTGCCCCAGTGGTGGGTGGAGAGCTCTGCAGGTTGATGAGTGGGAGGAGTACACCTGGGACCTGAATAGGGCTGGGCTTTCCCCACACAATGCTGGCTCCGCCCCCTGTGGTGCGGCTGATGACCCTGGCCTGCTCTGTGAATAGGGAGAGGGGCTGAGCAAAACAAAGTGCTCAGGAACCAGTTGCATCTGGTGCGCCCCTTCCCTGCTCCTTTTGAGAACAAAGGATTTGGTGTATAAAAGAGGGGCTGTGACCCCATGAAAATGTTCTTGTTTTTGTGCTTAACTTGAAACAACCAGGGGCGTGCTGCTGCTGGGGCCCAGGGGAAGGCTTGCCTCCCTGGGCCCTGCCCAGCCCCTGGATGCCTGATAACGCTGCTAACGTACTACACCGTGCCGTGCTCAGAGCTGAGACGCCGCATCGCACTGATCCTCCCCGTACGCTGTACGGCACCGAGAAGTGTCGCCGCCTATCCGCACCGAAGGTACGGCTCGAACTCCACGGACTCTGCAAGCTGATCCAGGCCATCCGCACGTATCCCTGAAGGTCCCGTACCAACGCCGTGTCCCGACGCCGCGACCCGACCAGCATCCGAATACGCTGCCGAACTACGACCTGGACCCATCAACTTGTCCCGCACTGTCCGTCACGGACCTCACAAAACCGAGGTACTTTGTTCTGTTCGCACCGCAGCGTGCACGTCACGGACCCCGGAGTCCGCAACGATTGTTTGACTCGTACTTTCCTTGTTTTTAATGCCAACGAGTCGCACATCCAGGTACGAACCGTACAGAGCCTGAAAAGAAGCAGAATTGACTAAAAGAAGCCTATTTTTGTATTTTAAGCCTTTGTACAAGAACATTGAACTTTAAAATAATACTGTGGTCATTTTATTAGTTATTCTGGTCTTGTGCTAAGCCTTATATAAAGAGAACTATTTTTGATACAACCTTGACTGGTGTCCATTTGTGGTGTGTCATTGTATTACTGTATGTGTTCACAAATGCTTAACCTATGACGCCCTGAGAATAAGTCTTGACTGCTTGCGCCACACTACCTAAAGGGTGAGCAGGGGTTATTTGAAAGGGTGATCCCCTTATCCTGACTTAGAAGTAAGAGTCCCTGCTTGTCACACATGCATACCTGTGCCAACCAGAGATTCCCAATTCTAACAATGCCCTTGTGGTGTGTCTTGCTAACATGCTGATTTACCATGTCTGTGCACGTTTTCCAGGGTCAGCACACGATGCCTACATCATGAGGCGTAGCAGGGTGCCAGAAATGATGCTGGGGCTGCACAATGAACGAGCATGTCTTGGTGGTGGGTATACTCTGTTTGTCGTCTGTTTAGCGCTATTTTATTATCTTACGGCATCTCCTGACCCACTTCTTTACATGATGTTTCCATGTAGGGGACTCTGGCTATCCCAACATGCCATGGCTGATGACACCCCTCCGCAACCCCAGAACAGCTGCAGATCACCGTTACAACAACGCACATGGGCAGACCAGGCGAGTGATTGAGAGGACGTTTGGCCTCCTGAAGAGCAGATTCCAGTGCCTTCACAAGACAGGCGGGTCACTCCCATATGCACCGGTGAAGGCCTGCAAGATCTTCCTCGTGTGCTGCAAGCTGCACAACATGGCAGTGGAGAAGGCTGTGCCACTCATCCTGGATCCGGATGAGCAGGAACATCCACCCGTGGAGGATGAAGGGCTTGGTCATGAGGCAAGTGACGATGAGGAGGAGGAGGAGAACGTCTTCCGGAGTCAGCTCATACGCAACTTCTTCTCATGATGGTGAGTCCATGGGTCTGAGTGTGCACGGATGGAGCCTTGTGTGGCATGTGTTGCAATGTGTGTGTCCAGCTGACTGTATGCTCAGTGACTTAGATGTGTGTTCAGATGTGTCACTCGAGTGATGATGTCCTTCCACACATTTTAGCTTAGACACTCAATTGTAATATAGCATGGTGACAGACTTATTCCTGTAGAGTAAATTACCATGCATGCGGATGACAATCTCTTCCCTGACTTCTTGTGTCTCTGTCATCCCCAGGTTGTTTGGCATGCTGTCTGCTCGTGTCATCGTTGGGCTCCCGCTATTCCTCATGAGTATTGCAACGTGTGCTGAATCAGCGTCCCATGCACGGACATGGTGAAAAGTCTATTTGGTTAAGGATTGCTGCACTGCATTTTGGTGTTGGTAGGTGTTTGTAATGTGTGGGCACTGCTCCTGTGCATGATGTGTTACTATACATACATGTTGACTCACCATGGGGCACATGACATGTTGCATGACTCCCATGTATTGATAGTCACCCTTCGTAGCAGTCATCTGTGATGGGACAGTGGATTCTGATGAAGGCATCAATGTGTGTACAACTTCCCTCTGAGACATACGGGATGCTACGGGTGGACATAGTGTGGGACATCCCCATGAGAGGATAAATGGGGAATTGAAGCCCCTCCGTGTGCAGCAGGGGGTGTTTTGCTCACACACTTCACTTGTGTGCCAGTTCAATGGATTTACAGCATCTGTGTTGTGAAGGGGGTGTCCAGTGTAGGTCCCACATGTTATGCCAAATGACCTGTGAGTCTGTTCCTATTGATGCATTTCCATAGGTGTGAACCTGAGTAATAAAGGTGTACCTCACCCTCCAAGGTGCCTCATCTCTGTCAATGCTGGTCTCTTGCCACTTTGCATGCGGCATCTCTGGCATAGTTGTCAAAGATTGGCCATATGAGTCTATATGTAGTTTAGCAACATGCATGTAGTTCTTCAGGGATTAGAATATCCATTGTGCATGATGTCCATGGTTGTGTATGTATTTGAGCATGTTGGTTGCCACAACAGACTGTCAACACCTGCTGAGGGTGTGTATCCTGTGTGCAGCTCCTCCTTTAGTTTAATGATCCGGTGTCAGACATCTTTGGGGATTGTGCATCCATTGTCTCTGGGTGTGCCATGGGGAACCGGAAACTCCTCCTTTACATATGCCTGTTGCAGTAGTCCTTTCTGACATCCTTGTCTTTGTGTGCAACTAGTGGCATAGTTTCCATGTCATGCCGCCTGCTGATGCAGCCCCTGCAGCGAGGGCACTGAGAGTTTTCAGATTCGGCAACACACACACCTCAAAGATGCTCCTGCCTTCCTCCCTCCACCCATGCACTTATCTGGCATCAGCTTGTCTGTGCCACTGTTGCGCACACTGGGTGCCAAAGGCTGGACCTTAAGGACATGCAACGAGCACATTGCACGAACCTCATGTCCTCACATGACCCACATCACACTACAGTCTGATGTTGCAGCCACCCTCCAAGCATTGTCCATCCAAGGAGCTACCGCCTGCTCTCAGCCATACCCTAGACGCACACACAACACCTTTGCATGATGATTGTGCAACTCCAAATGCCTACACAGCACTGCCCTGCCTTCCAGGCCCTGTCACAGCAACCAGGTAATGTCCCTCCTGATCCCCACCAGCTCCGTACACCAGCAAGCCCATGGGAGTGGGACTCATGCCTTCATGTAGTATAGTGGCATAATCTGGCACATGGCCCAGGTATCATCTCTCAGCGTGTCAATCCTCAATGTGTCCAGGTCCCCCTCACCGGCATCACATGCACACAGCACCTCTTCATCAGCTCGTATGCCATTGACAGTCAGGTGCTCCTCACCCTCACCAAAGACGCAGCCATTGACAGTTCCAACATTCAAGAAGGCATGAGATCCATTGATGGATGGCTGAACATCAGCCACCTGAGGCTAAACTTGTACAGGACTGAGGTAATCATCTGAGGATTGTCCCCTTACAGGTGGCTCAACTGCTTGTGTCCCACCCGCAAGAGCCCTGCACATGCACCCAGTGGCCACGCACACAAGATGGTGTGCATCATGGAATTGTCACTCACATTTACCATGCTAATCACCAGCATCTTTACCTCAGGGTGCAACACCCTCTGCATGATGCACATGATCCACAGATAGATCCACTCCAGGGAAAGACAGACCATGCCCCAGGAGCACAACACCAGCCGTGTCAACTACTGCCCCGCCCTCTACGGAGCAAGTACATCCTAACACCCGGGAAACCAGTGCACATCCAACCTGCAAGTGCACACCTCAGCTTCAAGATCATGCGCCCCAGCCACCTCACCGTTCACCAGAGATAGCTGCAATGTATCACTGTGTGCTGCAGGATGACCTTCAGACTCCTCACCCACACTCAGGAGGCAGGACACAACCCCAGAGCCCACACCAACCTTGGTCGTCTGTCATCCGAGACCCTGTTGTGACAACTCCGTGCATCCAACCATGCCCTGGCCACCATTCTTCACATCCACCGTACTCCAGCATGCTGGACATAGTTCTCCCACCTGGCAAGACATACCTGCTACTCCCTCCCCGGCAACATCCACATGAGTCATGACCTCTACGCCTTCAGGATACTCTTCCCAATTGGTCTGTCCGCACAGTAATGCATGCCCCCCTCAGCATCTTGAGGCCATCACGGGTGAGTATTGTGCTCCATGTCTGTATAGTATGATACATTGTGACCCATGTGTGTCCTGTCCCAGACACAGATTCCAGGGTATGGATGGCTGGAGTTAGTTCAACACTCATGCCTAGTTTGACATTTTCCCACACGTAGGTTGTGTACTCATGCAAAATGAATGCAACATGTAATTGTAGGAAAAGAGATTTATTCTCGGTGGGGGGCCTGTTTAGTGTGGACAAATAGGTGCTATACAGTGTGCATGGAATCCAAAGTTCACAGGGGGAGATGGCATCCTTGCAAGTTGGAGTCATCAGAGTCCAGACCACAGTGTTGGTCATCATTGGTCAGATTGTGACCAGCAAGTCCATGTGGCAGAGAATGTCATTGGATGAGGTGCTGCTGTTGCGCCAGAGGGCCAGGTGCCAGGCCAGGTGACCTGGGAGATGTGGATGGTCCGCTGCCTCTCACGGTCTTTTCCATGGACGACCCACCTTCCTCGGGGGACCCTCCGATGCAGGCCTTGACGATGCTTGGGATGCTCCGTCGGATGAATCCTACTCCTCCTCCCTCCCTGTGGCTGGTGCTGGTCTTCATTATCACTACAGGCAACTGTTGTTGAACTGTTATCCCCATATGGGTATACAGTTCTATCAAGAAGCCAGATGTCCTTATCACACGGCCTCTAGGTATCTTGTCTATTCTTGTTCTCACTTAGTCGGGTCTAATATCAAAGATATTGAAGAAAACGCCTCACTCACTAATAGTGACATGCTTCATCATAGGCGTTTTCTCCATACCCAGATAAGGTGGTACTATCTGGGCGGACTCAACCAAAGATGTTTTTGGGAGTTCTTATATAAGATAATAACTGGTTAAGCAGGGAACCAGATGTTGTGATATATTAAAAATACCTACAGGTATACCTCATCCAACTATTTTATTATTGGGGTACTTGTGGTATCATTAAAATTGTGTACTGGGGTTCTTTTGAAAATAATTATTTCAAATGTACCCGCGGTTATAGTGCCAACATGTTTCAGCCCACGTTGCTAGCCCTTTCGGGTCTGGGGCCTTCGTCAGGGCTTTTGTTTTTCTGTTCCTTATTTTAAGGTCCCTGCCTTGTGTTTACGCATTTACTACATGCATACCAATCATGAGGCCTATTGCCCTCACCTGGACTCTTGAACTCAATATCCAGTAGATTTTTTACAAGATCAAGAAACGAAACGAAAGGGATATAAACATATGCACACCGTTATATGTTTCTTCGTACTTTGGTATCCCTGTCATTGTTTTTTTCTATTTTCGTGCGATATCTATGTGAACACCCCGACTAAGTGCTGATTTATCTTTGGTGTTATTGCTCACATTTTTTTCATCATTCACACGCGTGCCAATGTGTCTATTTTCACGCTCTTCATGATACACTATTGTTGTGTTCGGGGGTTGCCCCACTCCCATGGTTTCACTGTCTCTTTAAAGTATATCATTTCGAACGATACCTTGTTAACCATTCATTTGTGTCTTTTTTCTCTCACCTACTGGTAGATGCTTATTAGCATCATGCAGGTCTCGTGTGTCCCGGTAGCGTCCTGTAGTCACACACTAAATACACAAATCATACATTTTTTAGAAACCCTTTTGTTTTTTTGGTCCAACTCATTTTTAATTTTGCGACTAGCCCCGCAATATCTATTTGTTCTTTCAGTTTTACAAACATTAGAAACGCGTGGCATGAGCTTCAATTTCTCCACACCCCCGTAATACGATCCTTAATACATGCTGGCCGAAGTGTTAAATTTCGGGTCAGTTTTTACTCATCTACTGTGAGAGTTGTTTTGGCAAACACTCTGTCCTATCGCTCTCGCCCATCCTTATTTTTAAAAAACGGGTTTCTTTTAGGTACACCTAATCTAAACAACCTCCCCCTAACCGGGTGGTTTACATGGTATAGGAAAAACCCGGGGTTCAGGTTGAAACAGACAAGAATAGTTTTTTACATGATTAGACCACCTCCCTCCGTCTCTGAACCGAGTACGTTACAAAACTTAGTATAAACAAACGTGGGTTCAGACAGAGCATATCGAGAATAGTCTCGCCCTGGCTATGTTTCTATTTACATTTGGCAACCCTCGTCTCTGGATCTAACGACTTACTTCGTCAAGGATCAGCCACCGCTTGTGTACCTGGTGCTGGTCTTCGCCTGGTGGCACAGGGAGGGTTGCCCATATTGTCGGCGATCCGACGGAGTGAACGGCTTATGTCAGTTTGCACCGCCAGGAGCTCAGCCAGTCTTGCCTCCATCCGTCCTTGGTGTTGTTGTTGACTGGCATGTTGCTCGGCCTGCAGGTTCTTCATCTCATCGAGGGTCCCCTTCATCTCTGTGAGGCTCCCCACTGCCTGGCTGATGCCCCTGGTTTCTCCAAGATGTGGCGTATGTGTGACATACCGGTTCCCTCAGCTGGCTGCTCAGGTTCGTGGCTCCGCCTGCCTCCACTACCACCACCCCTGCCCACACGAGCCAGTCCTGCCATTGTGGGCACATCAGGTCTACCGGACCCCTGAGGGATGGCATTTGCAGGGTTGTCTGCCTCCTCCTGGGTGGCCGGAGAACCTTGTCCCTCCAGGTCAGACTTGCTCAGTTGTTCTGTGCGGGCAGGGCTCCTGGGTGTCTCCTGAGATGTGGCAGGAATGGGGTTGGTGGTTGGCACAGATGTACCTGACGCAGGTGCTGCAGGTGCTGGGTCCAGGTTGGTTGGGGTCATCCACAGAGTGCTGAGAGTCGTCGCTGCCGGTGGGATCATCTTCCTGCCGAGCCTGGGCCTGTGATTGTCCCCCCCAGTGTTGGGGGGAGATCCATGACGTTGCCCTGTGTGTGAGAGGGAGACAATGTTAATGCATTTTCATGCGACATACATGTTTCATACATGTTCAGGTTGCCACAGTTCCTCCAGGTAGTTGTATGTGCCTAGCATTCATAGGTATGTTGCAGGGGACAGATTGAAAGGTTATCCATGGTCTTTGAAGTCGCATTTGGCCTTGGATGCTTTTTTGGCTGAGGCTTGATCTTGTTGTGTCACATGTCAATTGTGAGAGTGTGTGACTCCCTTGGCTGCCCCGGGGGTGTGTGCTTGTGTGAGGGGTGAGTGGTCATCACTCAGCCCGATGCTGTTCAACATCCACATGGCCCCCCTCACACAAGTGGTCCGCCACCACAACCTCTAAGACATCTTCTACGCCGACAACACCCAGCGCATGCTCTCCCTCACCAAGCACCCTCACACCGCCAAGACACACATCCACGAGGGTCTGAGGGCCATAGACGACTGGATGCGGAGTGGCCATCTGACACTGATCTCGGACAAGACAGAGGTCCTCATCCTGGGAAACACACACTCAGCCTGGGGCGACTCCTGGTGGCTAATTGCTCTGAGGACATCACCGACACCCACCAAAGACGCACGCAACCTAGGATTGACCCTCGCATCCTCCCTCTCCATGTCCAAGCAGGTCAACGGCGTCTCCTCCTCCTCCTACGACACCCTACGCACGCTCCGCCGGATCTACTAGTGGATCCTGAATTAAACAAGTAGAACAGTGACGCAGGCCCTCGTCAGCAGGTGACTGGACTACGCCACTGCACTCTACACAGGACTCCCATCCACACACCAACGGCGGATACTAGGCTTCTGCAACGCCTCGGCACAAGTGATCATCAACACCCCCTACCACAGCTACATCACCCCCCTCCTGAGAGACCTGCACTGGGTCCACATCGACAAGAGGATCACCTGTACGCTCTTCAGCCACGCACACAAGGCACTCCACACCCATGGACATGCCTACCTGCACATCAGACTCAGCTTCTACACCCCCCCCGCAAGCTCCGCTCCGGCATCCTCGCCATCACAGCTGTCCCCCGCATCCAACGTACGCCCGCCTGCAGCAGATCCTTCTCCGACCTTGCCGCAAGGAGCTTGAACACACTCCTGACCCACCTACGACTGACCCAAGACCTACTTGCCTTCTGATGTCTCCTCAAGACCTGTCTCTTCGAGCAGTATTGTAACCCCCCCAGCGCCTTGAGACCCTCACAGGTAAGTTGCACGCCTTACAAGTACCCAGATCGATTGTTGATTGATTTGATGGTGCCTGCGGGTGGGTGTAGTGTGATTTTGCGGTTGATCTCCCAGGTGATGTATCTGTCCTCCCATGGCGCATGCTGCCATGTCAGTGAGTGTGAGTTCCTGTCCTAGTTATCTGAGCTGGTTGTGTTTGTGTTAGATTTTTCTGTTGTCACAGGAGGGCCTTGTGCTGCCTACAGCAGGGCCAAGTGTCAGCTACCTTGTCAGTACTTTGGCAGTCCCTGTGCATTGTGCATGGTGCATGGGTATGTACCTGGGCCATATGGGATGAGGGCATTGGTGTCTGTTCCTGAATTTTACTATATGTTTAATGATCCCCACCCTCCCAGCATCCCGGACATCCTGTCTTGCGTTTGTGGTTTGTGTAGGCTGGGACATGGCATGGCCTTGCTTTGTAAATGGGGCATACTCATGTTAGTGGCCTGAGTGTTGTTTAGAGTGTGGTTGTGTCAGGTGAAGGCTTGGGGGTAGGTGAGTGCATTTGTTGTAGTTGGGGTGTGGATGCCATTCCTGCCATGTTACGTGAGTTGTTTGTGTACTCACCAGGCTCTCGGACTCCTTCGACTCCGTGTACTCCCACCAGCGGAAGCAGGGCCATCACCTTCTCCTCCCAGGGATGCTAATGCACCGGTCTGCGGGGCAGCCCACCTCCTGTGATGTTACTCTGGGTGTATTCCTCGTTAATTTTGCGCTTGACTGCCCTGCGCAGATCATACCACCTGGCTTGACATTCATTCCTGGTCCTTCTGATGGGCGCAACAGCATTCACCCGATCGACGATCCTCTGCCACAGGCTAGTTTTTTGGGATATGCTGGTCTGTCTGACCAATGTTCCAAAGAGCTGTGGCTCGACTCTGATGATTTCGTTGACAAGGATGTCCAGCTCCGCCGTTGTGAACTTTGGATTCTTGTCTGTGGGCATGGTGTGGGGTGTGGGTGTGGATGTTTGTGGGTGTGTGGGTGTGAAGGTGTAGGTGTGTGTGTGTGTGTATGTGTAGAGGGGGTCTGTGTGAAGGAGGTTGTGTGAAGGTGTGTGAGTTAAGGTGTATGGGTGCAGTGATTTGTGTGTGATGTCTGTCAGCAGTGAGTCTGTTGCAAAGGCTCATGGTTTGTGTTAGTGGGCCCTTTTTATTGGTCCATTTGTGGGTGTGGCTGTGTTTGAACTTTAGGTGGGTGTGTTATAAGTGGTGGTTGTGATTTTGGGCCTCTGTTTGACTGTTTGGATGTGCCAGGTCAATCTTTTAGTATTTTTTTGTCCTGTAGACGTCTTTTGTGGTGTTGTGCGAGTCGAATTGACGGTCCTTGTGCTGTTTTACAGTGTCCTGGTTCAGTACGAGTCTTTTTCGCATAGGTAAGATGCGTCCATGGCTATGTTGTTGTTCAGTGTTCACATGTGCAATGGTGTTGTACGACTCGTACATACGCGATGCTGGGGTACAGTGTTGGGGTACGGTGCGTCCAAGTACGGGGCTGGGGTGGGGTGTACGGGGCGTACATACGCGGGTGCTGTGGTGGGGGGTACGGCGCTTACATACACGTGTGCTGGGGTACGGCGCGTACATGGGGGGATGCTGGGTTACGGTGTTATGGTACGGTGCGTCTGAGTATGGGGCTGGGGTGGGGGGTACAGCGCTTACATACGCGTGTACTGGGGTACGACGCATACATGGGGGGATGCTGGGGTACGGTGTTGGGGTACGGTGCATCCGAGTACGGGGCTGGGGTGGGGGGTACGGCGCTTACATACGCGTGTGCTGGGGTGGGGGGTTCGGCGCGACCATACGCAGGTGCTGGGGTATGGCGCGTACATGCGCGGGTGCTGGGGTGGGGGTACGGCGCGTACATGTGCAGGTGCTGAGGTGGGGGGTACGGTGCGTCCAAGTATTGGGCTGGGGTGGGGTGTACGGGGCATACATACGCGGGTGCTGTGTTGGGGGGTACGGCGCTTACATACGCGTGTGCTGGGGTACGGCCCGTACATGGGGGGATGCTGGGTTACAGTGTTGGGGTACGGTGTGTCCGAGTACGGGTCTGGGGTGGGGGGTACAGCGCTTACATACGCGTGTACTGGGGTACGACGCGTACATGGGGGATGCTGGGGTACGGTGTTGGGGTACGGTGCGTCCGAGTACGGGGTTGGGGTGGGGGGTATGGCGCTTACATACACGTGTGCTGGGGTGGGGGGTTCGGCACGACCATACGCAGGTGCTGGGGTATGGCGCGTACATGCGCGGGTGCTGGGGTGGGGGGTACGACGTGTACATGTGCGGGTGCTGGGGTGGGGGGTACGCGCCGTACATGCGCGGGTGCTGGGGTGGGGGGGGTACGGCGCAAACATACGCGGGTGCTGGGGTGGGGGGTACGGCGCGTACATATGCGGTTGCTGGGGTGGGGGGTACGGCACGTACATGCGCGGGTGCTAGGGTGGGGGGTACGGCACGTACATACGCGGGTGCTGGGGTGGGGGGTACGGCACGTACATACGTGGGTGCTGGGGTACGGCGCGTACATGCGTGGGTGAGGTGTGGGGTCCGTACGACTCGTACCCCGTGCCCAAGTGTACCGGGGTAGTGGTCATACAAAGTTCGCTCCGTACGGGACGTTTCCCATACGCTTGTGTATTCGGAACGCCGGTACGGATCGGACTTGTGCGCTCGGACTTCAGTTTTACGACTCGTACGTAAATCTGTCCAGGGACGTCTCGTAGACTTTTCCCAAGGCATTTCGTATGTAATTTGAGAGTACGAATCGTACTTGCCTGTTTGTACGGGACTTGTATGACTTGTACGTAAAAAAATACGGATATGAGTCGTACGGGAAATATTTTTACCGGATCGGAATCGGCACCCATATAGGGTTATATATCAGAAGGTATGCATTCATATGTAATGTGACTTTTCTGTCTTTGTTCCCTTTAATTATCAGTCCTGGATCATTCAGGCAGCCCTATAACACAATTAAAAGTGGTTTCTATTTATATTTGCTGCTTGAAGTATGCACAGATAAGTGCTGAAATACGGCTTTAGGTGACTGTTTATTTTTGTACCATCTGAGACATCAAAATAATGAGCTTGCAACCCTAATCATAAGACTGGAAGTCTGTTGCAGGATCAGCCCTTTATTTATAACCTCCACCCTCAATCCCTGATTAATGCCATAATACTAATAGTTTAACATTTATCTGAAACCCTGCGCCGCCGTCAGTAACATGCTGAGTTACTTCAAGTGTCTGGGAAGGCACCCTGAATTCAGAAATCTCACTCCTCATTCTCGCCCTTCAGTTTCACGCTCACCCAGCACTCACAGCCCTCACAATGCACTCACACTGATTACAATGTACTCACCATTCACCCACTCATCCTGCACTCACTGTGGTCCCCCTGCACTCACAATGCACATGTGCTGCTCACCCAGTACCTTACCCTGCAGTTACACAAGCACACTACTCACCCTGCCTTCATGTGACACTTCACTCATCTGTCTCCCTCACTGCTCAATCTGCAATCTCACTCAAAAAAGCCCATCACTAATCAGGAATGTATTCATCCCATTCTGAACTTACATCCGCACCCAAATTTATATGGTCACCTCACTCACCCTGCAGTCACTCCTCTTACCCTACTCTCACACTGTTGCATCACTCACCGTACACTCACATGGGCACTCCTGCAACCCACACAGCACAGAGGATTAATGTGCCTGCTACAAAGAACGTGTGCCATACAGATCACAGAAGTGAGTGTTTGTAAGCTATGAGTAGCGCTATAAAAAAAATGAAATGTTTGTCAAAAAGGTTATATAGAGAGATGAGATGCATTGTTGGTGAGCGGTAGTGAGGAAATTTATGGAGAAGGAGGAAATGAGGGAGGGGGTGCCAAAAAAGACTGTTGTATCTTGTGCGACCAGTGCTAGGGCCAGCCCTGGCTGGGCATGTTAGCCCAAACCGAAGTTGGGGTCTAGTTGCGCCCCTGATACCACGTAAAATGTTACTTACAATATGGCTTTCTTCGAGCTGACATCCAATTGCACATTTTTAAAATGAAACAGGTAGATGTTATGTAAAACACCCTGATGGGACAATTAATGCACTACTGAGAACGGAGCTTACTTTGTGTTCATCTGCTAATACACAAAAAGAAAACAACATTTTTTTGTCTCCTGAAGAGCTCCAAGCAGTTGCTCTGGAATACAAGGCAGTAGACTCAGCAGATGACAGCAAATCTACATAATCCACCACGGCGTTAACACAGGAGTCCTTGTTTTATTTCCACGAGGACCCACGCAGTGGAAATGAAAGAGGGACAACCGTGCTCACTGGAAGCCTTTGAGCGATGCGAATGACGCCAATTTATGAGCACGAATCACACCTCCCTGAGCCTGGCACCCAGTGCAGTGCACCGGTTGTACCGCCCTAAAGCCAGCCCTGTATACATTTGTCAGTGTTAACGTGGAATGACTCAGCTCATTAAAAACATTGAAGACTATGGCTGGAGTAGAGGACATAGACATCAGATTTAGATATTGAAATTCTTTTTTCGAGGATGTTGAACTTAATATTTAAATAGACTGGTACATTTGGACAGTCAGTACTATGATTGTACTTGAATTGTAGTAAAAAGCCATTTCTACTCAGGATAATCTGTCCAGTGAGTCCAATTTCAGTACAGAAGTGCAACATGAGTATACTATCCCTTCATCTTGGACATGTTTTTGTTTTTCTGTTGTTCTAAGACAGGAAATGAGTACTTAAGAAATAGGTGAGTGAAATTTGTGTGAACAATTGGAATCACTTTTTGTGAATATTAATGGAAAGAACCTTCAGCAGAAGCTCAGTTCCAAGCAGGAGACAGACTAACCAGCTGCTGTTCTCTTCCCCTTTCACCCCTGATCTTGTGCGAGCAATCTTGTGATTGAGCAGAAGATCAGATTGGTGCAGGTGATGACCCTCTTGGTCTTTGCTTCACCTCTGTGCAACACTCAGGTAAGTAGCTTTGACAATGGATGATATACAAACAAATACCTGTATGTTGAAGGGAGTCACTAGGTTGATTAGTATCTGTAAAATGCACATACATCTGCTTGTCCACACTACTACTGGGAGCTAAGTATTTACACAAAAGGATTCAGTTCACTGATCCTAACTATGTGGAAAAAGCACTGATATTATCTTTTAGGTCCTTCAATGCAAACACATTGGTGCCGATCACGATCCGGTAAAAAAATTCCCCGTCCGACTCGTATCCGGTCTTTTTACCGTACGAATCGTACAAGTGCCGTACAAACTGGCAATCACGATTCGCATGGTAAAAAGTCCATACAAACCGCCTTGGGAATAATTCCCCACACGTCCTCGGGTCGGAAAATGTGTCCGACACGTCCTCGGACGATTTACCGTACAAATGTGAAATGTGAAGTCCGACCGAGCAATCACGATCCAACCCGTGCGTCCGATCTTAAAACCGTATGGTAAAAACACTGTCCGCACCGAACTCCCATACCAACCATGGAGACATGTGCCCGCATACGCGCCCAACACTCCCCCCAGCACCCATACGTTCGAGTCGTACTCCCCGTGTATGTACACCCCCCCTGTATGTCCACCCGTGTACGTGTCGAACCCCCACCCGTGTATGTACACCCCTGTACGTTCGAGTCGTACCCCCACCCGTGTACGTGTCATACCACCATGTATGTACACCCCTGTACGTTCGAGTCGTACCCCCACCCGTGTACATGTCGTACCACCGTGTATGTACACCCCTGTACGTTCGAGTCCTACCCCCACCCGTGTACGTGTCGTACCACCGTGTATGTACACCCCTGTATGTTAGAGTCGCACCCCCACCGGTGTACGTGTCGTACCACTGTGTATGTACACCCCAGTACGTTCGAGTCCTACCCCCACCCGTGTACGTGTCGTACCACCGTGTATGTACACCCCTGTACGTTCGAGTCGTACCCCCACCCGTGTACGTGTCGTACCACCGTGTATGTACACCCCTGTACGTTAGAGTCGCACCCCCACCCGTGTACGTGTCGTACCACCGTGTATGTACACCCCTGTATGTTTGAGTCCTACCCCCACCCGTGTACGTGTCGTACCACCGTGTATGTATACCCCTCTACGTTCGAGTCGTACCCCCACCCGTGTACGTGTCGTACCACCGTGTATGTACACCCCAGTACGTTCGAGTCCTACCCCCACCCGTGTACGTGTCGTACCACCGTGTATGTACACCCCTGTACGTTCGAGTCGTACCCCCACCCGTGTACGTGTCGTACCACCGTGTATGTACACCCCTGTACGTTAGAGTCGCACCCCCACCCGTGTACGTGTCGTACCACCGTGTATGTACACCCCTGTATGTTCGAGTCGTACCCCCACCCGTGTACGTGTCGTACCACCGTGTATGTACACCCGTGTACGTTCGAGTCGTACCCCCACCCGTGTACGTGTCGTACCACCGTGTATGTACACCCGTGTACGTTCGAGTCGTACCCCCACCTGTGTACGTGTCGTACCACCGTGTATGTACACCCCTTTACGTTCGAGTCGCACCCCCACCCGTGTACGTGTCGTACCACCGTGTATGTACACCCCTGTACGTTCGAGTCGTACCCCCACCCATGTACGTGTCTTACCACCGTGTATGTACATCTCTGTACGTTCGAGTCGTACCCCCACCCCTGTACGTGTCGTACCACTGTGTACCTACACCCGTGTACCTCAGAGTCGTACCCCCACCCGAGTATGCATGGAGCGAACCCCCACCACAACATCCTAAGGACGGAGCGCACCCCAGGCCCCAACATCACAACCGAATGTACGACTCGTACCAAGCCACACACAAGGACAGCACTGTACAACAAAATGGGCCATGTACACACCGTATACACGCCAAAAAACGCACGTACACAACCAGGACAAACCAAAACGACACAAGAATACACCATTCGAATGGCACAAAGCCACAAAACATGTCCAACAACTACCAAAACAACACATTCACTGACCTGCAACTGCCAAAAACAAACAGAGGCTCAAAACACCACCACTCCTTATGACACACCCACCTAAAGTTCAAACACAGCCACACCCACCAATAAAAAGGGACCACACACACAAACCATGAGCCTTTGCAACAGACTCACTGCTGCCAGACCCCACAGACAACCTACAGCACCATACTAGAAGCTTCACCACACCTCACACTTGCACACCTTTACACACACACCATCACAAACACCCCCACATCACATTCACACACACACCCAAATAACCACACCCACACACACACAACCATCCACACCACCCCCCCACCATCCACACCCACACCCCTCACCATGCCCACCAACTAGAATCCAAAGTTCAGTAGCCGAGAGTTGGAGGTCCTTGTCGATGAAATCCTCACAGTTGAGCCACACCTCTTTGGAACATTGGTCAGACAGACCAGCATTTCTGAAAAAACAGCCATGTGGCAGACCATCGTCGATGCTGTGAATGCTGTTGCGGACATCAGAAGGACCAGGCATGAATGCCAAGCCAGGTGGTACGATCTGCGGAGGAGGGTCAGAGCCAAAATGACCGACGACCACAACCAGGCCAACGTCACTGGAGGAGGGCCGCCCCGCAGACGCGTACAATACCATCCCTGGGAGGAGAGGGTGATGGCCATACTGCCGGTGGTGGCAGTGGAGGGATTAGAAGGACTCCGAAACCCGGGTGAGTACACAAACAACTCACCTCACATGGGGGGAATGTCATCCACAACCAAACTCACAAACAGGCACGCAACCACCCCAAGCTATCGCATGACTCAACCACACTCCATGAACACGCACATGCCACTGGCGCCACCATGCCCCATGCACCCAGCTGGACAATGTCAAGTCACAGGCCACAGAAAACACCAACACATGACACAGTAAGCCACATGGCGGGAGTGTGGGCCCAAAAAATGACATAGTGCAAATCAGAAGCAGCCAACAATGCCCTCTGCCCATATGGCCTAGGTCACAGCCAGACAAACAGTGTGTCCCCACACAGGAAAGACTCGCCAGCAAATGGCGGACGCCTTGCATCAACACATGGGGGTGACGGCACCTTCTTGCACATGACAGCAGCCAATGAACAGCCAACACTGTGAAAGAGTGGCAGCACACACCACCACAGCAGCAGCGCAGACACAGACACTACACCCAATGGGTGCCTGGAGATCACAAACAAACTCACATCAACAATCCAAGGGCCATTCAAAGATCTGCTAACAGTGTGTGCCCAGGAAGCTGGGCTCAGGTGACAGAGGGTGACACACAGAGGGAGGGAGAGGGGGACAGAGAGGGAGGGAGACAGAGGTGGACACAGGGAGACAGACAGAGGGAGGGAGGAGGGTGACAGAGGGAGGGAGAAAGGGAGACAGAGGGAGACGGTTGACAGAGGGAGACGGACAGAGGGAGGAGGCTGACAGAGGGAGGGAGAAAGGGAGACGGACAGAGGGAGGAGGTTGACAGAGGGAGGGAGAAAGGGAGACAGAGGGAGACGGACAGAGCGAGGAGGCTGACAGAGGGAGGGAGAAAGGGAGACGGACAGAGGGAGGAGGTTGACAGAGGGAGACGGACAGAGGGAGGAGGTTGACAGAGGGAGACGGACAGAGGGAGGAGGCTGACAGAGGGAGGGAGAAAGGGAGACGGACAGAGGGAGGAGGTTGACAGAGGGAGGCAGGGAGAAAGGGAGACAGAGGGAGACGGACAGAGGGAGGAGGCTGACAGAGGGAGGGAGAAAGGGAGACGGACAGAGGGAGGAGGTTGACAGAGGGAGACGGACAGAGGGAGGAGGTTGACAGAGGGAGACGGACAGAGGGAGGAGGCTGACAGAGGGAGGGAGAAAGGGAGACGGACAGAGGGAGGAGGTTGACAGAGGGAGGGAGAAAGGGAGACAGAGGGAGACGGACAGAGGGAGGAGGCTGACAGAGGGAGGGAGAAAGGGAGACGGACAGAGGGAGGAGGTTGACAGAGGGAGGGAGAAAGGGAGACAGAGGGAGACGGACAGAGGGCGGAGGCTGACAGAGGGAGGGAGAAAGGGAGACGGACAGAGGGAGGAGGTTGACAGAGGGAGGGAGAAAGGGAGACGGACAGAGGGAGGAGGTTGACAGAGGGAGGGAGAAAGGGAGACAGAGGGAGATGGACAGAGGGAGGAGGCTGACACACGGAGGGAGGGAGAGAGGGACAGAGAGGGAGCAAGAAAGGGACACACAGGGAGAGCAAATCAGCCTTGTGGGGTGTGGGAATGTCTGCTACTCAGCAGGTAGACTGCGTGCATGTAGACAAGGGTGGCCAGTGCCAGAACCCCCCCTCTCCTCCATGGCAAAACACAGGGCCATGTCACAACCTGTGCACAAGCACAACAACAGCCACCTGCATTATCTAAGTGTGTGGAACCACTCCATGTGCCCACGTACACTGCAACACGGAAGGCGCCAATGCATGGCTCGCCACACCTGCCCACTCCACTGCTGACTGCAGTCACAATTGACGCAGCAACTAAGACTGTGCCACACATAGGTAAAGTCGCAAAAGCTGTGGCCAAGGGACCTACCCATGTACAAGTGCACTGTGAGTGGAATGCAAGACATATCCAAATTCACAGAGGAAATGTGCCAACTTAGAAACCAATGAAACATGGATGTTGCATGGAACAAAATTAACATTGTCTCTCTCACACACAGGTCAACGTCGTGGATCACCCCCCAACACTGGGGGGGAAGACTCACAGGACCCGGCTCTGCGGGAGGCCGATCCCACCGGCAGCGACGACTCACACCACTCTGTGGACGACCCCGACCAACCTGGCCCCTCTGGTGTCCAACGACCTGCAGCACCTGCGTCAGGTACAACGGGGCCAACCACCACCCCCACTCCTGCCACATCCCAGGAGACACCCAGGATCCCTGCCCCACCACCACAAAGCAGCCAGGCTGGCCAGGAGGGACACGGTGTCCCGGGCACCCAGGAGGAGGCAGGCGACAACGCCAATGCCACCCCTCAGGGGTCCCGGAGACCCGATGTGCCCACAAGGGCAGGCCAGGTGCAAGTGGGCAGGGGTGGTGGGAGTGGAGGATGGCGGAGGCGCCAGCCTGACCAGTTGGCTGCGGAACCGGTATATTCCCATGTCCGAAACATCCTGGACACATACCGGCAGGACACCACGGGCCTGGCCCAGGTTGTGTCCGTCCTCGAGGGGATCAAGACCCAGCAGGCCCAGCAACATGCGGAGCTACATGCCTGTCTACTGCAACACCAACGGAGGATGGAGTACGGACAGGCTGAGCTCGTGACGGTGTACACGGGAATTCACGATACACTCCGTCGGATGGCCGATAACATGGGCAACCCTCCCTGTGCCAGAAGGCGTAGAACATCACCACCCACAGGGAGGGATCAGGAGGAGGAGGAGGAAACATCCGATGGAGCATCCCAAACATCGTCACGGCCTGCTTCTGAGGGTCCCCGCAGGAGGGCGGGTTGTCCACGGAAAAGACCGTGAGGGTCGGCGCTACAGCACCATCTTCCAGGACACCTGGCCTGGCACCTGGCCCACTGGAGCAACAGCAGCAAAGCATCAAAAGACATTCTCTGCCACATGGCCTTGCTGGTCACTGTCTGACCAATGTTGACAAAGACTGTGGCATGGACTCTGAGGATTTACAATGGCAAGGACACCAACTCCCCTACTGAACTTTGGATTCCAAACACCCGGAAAGCCCCTCATGTCATACCCCCCCCCACTAAAATAAAAAGTCACACCATGAAGAGAAGATGCCTGCTGGTTGCATTATTACCTTACATGTGTCTTGTAATGTCTAAACATGCCTGAGTTCTCTTTTGACTTCAACCATCCACACCCTGGGGCCTGAGTCTGGCACAGGACACACGGGTCACAGTGTATTAGGCAAGACAGACATGGAGCACCATACACACCCGTGATGGCCCCAACCAGCTGAGGGGGTGGCCGCACAACCGTGCTGACAGACATATTGAGTACAGAAACAGTCATGCGCAGAGGTCAGGGATCATGTCCAGTGTCCTGGGGGGCACCCAGGTAAGTGTAGACAGGTGGCAGAACCATGTCCTGCAAGCTTGAGTCCGGTGGATGCAGATAATGGGGGCCTGGCCAACGTTGGATGCATGGGGATGGCACATGTCACAATACCCACACACTCATGGACATCATGCACAATACACAGTCTCATCCCACACACACAGCTTGCATCTTGCTACTCGGCACATAGACACATAGCCACTATCAGTGAAAACCATGCCAGACATGCTGGATGCACCGTGGCAACAGACCAGCATTGACTGAGAAGAGGCACCTTGGAGGCATAGGGACACCTTTACTAGTCATGTTTTCGGGATTGCAGAGGCAACTTGAAGTACACATGAACACTTCATGTGGAGTAACATGTGGGTCCAACACTGGCACCCCCCTTCTGCAGCACAAATGCGTGATAGCCATGGAACTGGCACACAAGTTTCGGCTAACAGCTAAACACCCACAGCTGCTCACGGAGAGCCTGCCACACACCATTGATCCGCTGATGTGGAAGTCCCACAGCATGTCAAGCCAATGCAAACCGTATGTGTCCGAGGGCAGTGTTACACACATTGATGCCATCATCACAATCCACTATCCCATCACTGATGACTGTCAACAAGTCTGACCATCTATTCAGGTGTACCCAGCTGCATGTCATGTGTACCATGGTAATGCAACATGGCTGCAGAGGAACCAAACTTCGACAGGGGCAGTGTGCATACATCGTGAACAACTGCCACACCCAATACACCCCTGATGCATCCCTTACCCTAAGGAGACTTCCAAACGTGTCCGTGCCTGTAACGCTGAGTCAGCACACGATGACGTGTCCATGAGGAATAGCATTGCCACAACAATGCAAGCAGCAGACGGCATGCGCAAGTACCTGGGGAAGAGAAACACACAAGAAGTCAGCCACAAAAAGCACAGCCACTTGCATGTGCATTTACTCGACACATGTATGGATGACAACATGCTAGGTCACAATAATGACTGGGGAAATACAACCATCACTGGCACCATCACTCCAGTGACACACCCACACACACCTCTGACTCACGTGCCATACATGCAGGTGGAGACACACATCACAACACATGCCACACGGGGACCAATGCGTGCACACTCAGACACTGGTACTCACCACTAAGCAAAGAAGTCGCGTATGAGCCGAGTCCGAATGTCCTCTTGCGGCTCCACATCCTCCACATCACTAGCCCCATTGCCAAGCCCTTCGTCCTCCACGGGTGGATGGTCCTGGTCATCTTGATCCAGGATGAGTGGCACAGCTTTCTCAACTGCCATGTTGTGCAGCATGCAGCAGACCATGAAGATTTTGCAGACCTTCGCCGGGGCATATGGGAGGGCGCCGCCGGTCTTGTGGAGGCACCTGAATCGGCTCTTCAGCAGGCCAAACGTCCTCTCTATCACTCGCCTTGTCCGCCCATGGGCGGTGTTGTAGCGGAGCTGGGCCGGCGTGATGGGGTTGCGGAGAGGTGTGATCAGCCATGGCATGTTGGGATAGCCAGCGTCCCCTACATGGGAAGCACATGGACATCGTTAGAACAGGAGAAGCGGTCGTGCTGGAAGTCTACGCAAAATACAGGACAGACAGACTGTACCCACCAACAACACATGCTCGTTCGTTGCGCAGCTGCGTCATCATTTCAGGCATCCTGCTACGCCTCATGATGTAGGCATCGTGTGCTGATCCTAGAAAACGAGCACAGACATGTGAAATCACCATGTTGGACAGACACACCACAAGGGCATTGATGGAGTGGTAGTGCTTGCGATTCCGGTACGCTACCTCCTGTGCGTGTGGTGGTACCAAAGCAACATGTGTCCCATCTATGGACCCAATGACATGGGGCATCCCTCCCAGGGCATAGAATCCACGCTTGACCCCAGTCAACATTTCAGGGGTAGGAAAATGTATGAAGTCATCCAGGTGAATCAACATGGCCTCTAAGAAATCATGCAGCACACGGCAGAACATGCTCTGGGACATGCCACCAACATGAGCTATGGTATATTGGAAGGTACCCGTGGCTAGAAAATGTAGGGCTGCCATTACCTTCAGCTTGGGTGTCAGTGCCGTAGGATACCTGTGCAGCGGTTACAGGTGTGGTGCCATTCTCGCCGTCAACTCCAGATTCAACGGTTGGGGGAAGCAGTAGCACCGGATACTGTCATTCTCCCGCATGGCAGCCAAGTCCGGAATTGGTCGGGCAAGAGGTGGCGCTCTGCAGTAATTTGGAAGTGACAAGGAAGAGTGAGTGCACCACAACAACAATTTATTTGTACTGTGCACATGTTAATCTGTCAATACACATATGCCACATACAGAGTCAGGTATGTGCTACATGCCCTGGACACATATGGCTGCCAGGTGACACTCCTACCAAGACCCAGCTACACACGGAGATTGTGAACCTTCACATGCCATGGCATGGGAATAGCTGTGTCCCAGTGCTAGTGAACAGCCAGACGCAAGACAGGAGTGACAGACATCCACACATCAGCAGAAGTAGGATGTCGATTGCAGAGACTGGTAGCGGAATACTAGAGACACAGGTCACATGACATTACACTAGGACAGCCCACACACCTTGCCATGAAGGTGTACATGTCATGACTCACCACACATTCATAGAGAGGATGCAGACATTTCCTTGTTACGCTACTCCGTGTCCCATGCATACATACGCACTTCACATCCGATACCACATGTGGCATGGTGTGCGGAACAGTGTGCCATGGCCATCTACACACAGACAAATGTTGGTTGCTGCAACGGCTGCAGCTTTTGAGGGAGCTCAAACATCTACCTAATGTGAACCCCCCACACATACATGACATAGTCATATCGTGCACCGTGGGTAGTGACATGTCCGGTGCGGTAACCCCTGTACCGGGCCTCAGGGGACACTTCCGTGTGTTGGTGTCCGTGCCATGCCAGTGACGCTCATGCCAAGTGTGCAGTACGACATGCACACATGTCAAAGGAGTCAAGGGCATGGCTGGCACACATTGCACCATCACACATTACATATATACACATCTCATCATACATCTGGTGCCTTCTCTACTCAGGAGTATTGTGCCACATCACAGCCATTCACACCTGTGCCCCACACATGTAGTACTGCCCAGACAATGCCTTGATGCCCATCCATGGACAAGTATGTCAGCCCTATTCCTTCCTGTGTGCTGCCTGTCACCACTGTGATGTGTGAGAAACAGCGTACTTCTGCTAAGAGGGCCTGTGTACGTTCCCGTATCACTATGGGAGTGCTGCCGTATGTGTACCCATCGTGATGGTGAGCGTACAGGCATGTGTACGGTCCGTACCACTACGAGTACGCATACGCAAGAACACCCATAGTGGTACGGCCCGTACACGCGTGCGTACGTTCACTTTCACTATGGGTGTCCTCGCGTATGCGTACTCGTAGTGATACGGGCCGTACACACGCCTGTACGCTCCCTATCACTATGGGTGTCCTCGCGTATGCGTACACGTAGTGATAGTGAGCGTACAGGCGTGTGTACGGGCCGTACCAATACGAGTACGCATACGCGAGGACACCCATAGTAATAGGGAGCGTACAGGCGTGTGTACGGCCCGTACCACTACGAGTACGCATACGCGAGGACACCCATAGTGATAGGGAGCGTACAGGCGTGTGTACGGCCCGTACCACTACGAGTATGCATACGCGAGGACACCCATAGTGATAGGTAGCGTACGCACGCGTGTACGGGCCGTTGCCATGCATTTGGGGTGCCCTAGGGCCCCGGAACGCACCGTACCTGTGTGTGAAGCTCCAAATTACATAGGGGACACATGAGGGACAAGTATTAAGGCCTACATGCATGCTGGTTGTCATGGAGACCAAGTTTAAACTATGATTTTGTTCTGGAAGGTGCACAGCAGAAGTCAGTTGGAATTAATCTACTTTGTTGCAATGTGTTTGTGGGGTTGACATCATGCAGAAGAAAAAAACAGAATAAGAACCCACTGACTGCTAGGTTTGAAGGGATTGGAGGAAACATAGGATGCAAATGTGAGTGACCAATCACTCTGCACTCCTGTGCATGAAATGGGCCAGCAAGGCAGATATAAGGCAGCTAGGTCCCATGAGGGAGCACTTGCCTGCACATCTCTGTATTCCACGACCCAGCTGCTGCTACTGATTCCCTGGAACCATGTCAAGGGCTGTGGAGAGGTCACAGCCATTCACCCAGGAGGAGAACCTGGCTTTGCTGGATGTGATCCTCCCACAGTACCCCATGCTGTATGGGCGACCAGGTTATCAGGTGAGTGCAGTGTCCACTGGCACAGACTGTGTCCCTTTTTTGTGACTGTGAATTCTGCCATTGTGTCCAGGTGTGACACACATGCTATGTACTGTAGGGGGGGTCCCAGGGGGGGAATGCCTGATGTCTCCCAGCAGTGCCCAGAGACAGGAGGGGTGGGTGCCTATCACTCCCAGCAGTGCCCAGAGACAGGAGGGGTGGGTGCCTATCACTCCCAGCAGTGCCCAGAGACAGGAGGGGTGTGTGCAGAGTCCCCCCAGCAGTGCCCAGAGACAGGAGGGGTGGGTGTGATGCACAGTGTGAGCCTGGATCATTGATTGTGTAGTTGCCCTCATTCCACCTGTGTCCTTTCAATGGCACGTACTGCTTTTGGCCTTCCCCAGAGGATCATGTCCCTATGACAAAGGTGCAATGCGTTGGATGCATACTATGCATTTTTGTAAACAGCATATGTGTTCTAATCTGTGTCTCTGTGACATGTGCCAGGTGTATTGATGTAGTGTCACTTGTTCATCCTCACAGGTAGACGCCTCTGCCAAGGAGCAGATATGGCTGGACGCCGTCAGCGCCGTGAGGAGTGCGGATGGTCAGAGGCGGCGCCTGACCTAGGTGAGGAAACGCTGGCAGGATATCCGGTGCTGGACGCGGAGGATCGCACGGGTCCTGCTGGGGGACTCACCTGAGAGCCATAAGAACCGCGGGCGCCGCCGTCTCTCCCACATCCACAAGCGTGTGCTGGCGGTGGTCTTTCCAGACTTGGACAGGCGCCTACAGGAGATGCAGCAGCAGGAAGGGGGTAGGTACATGTGTGTTTGTTGTGTTTCACCGGCATTTGTACGTGCACTGTTCCATGGATACACTGCCAGGGTTTTATGGTGCTGTGCAGATCCTGTTACCCACAGTATTGCAGTGCTCTCCTGCCTCCCTTCCCCTCCTTGCAATGTGATCCCTGGTCTGTGTGTAGTCACTCCGTCACAAGGTTATGTAGCCTGGCACCTTCTCCAAGTGTACTATGCCTGCAGCATCATGTGTGGGGGTGGTGTGTAACAGGTTTTGGGACCTTGCCTGTGCCCTGTCCAGTTCTGGACTTGTGGGTTCCATGTCAGTTGGCACTCATGCTGAGTCCAGACATGGGAGTTAATCTCTCAAGTGTGAGGCCTTCCAGCACGCATGTCCTATGTGGTGGCCTGTGACATGATGTGCATGAGTGTGCGGTACGCATAGTGCAGGGATGTTAGCGTGTGTTGCAGTCATTCCCATTCAGGAGCATGGAGTTGTGTGGCCACTACTGTCCCCAGGGGCATCTTTTCCTAGGTATCATGTGTGTAATCCGAAAATGTCGACAATCTCTGTGTCTACAGCATAGGTTGTGCTCTGTGCCATTGTCCCCTGGCACCATGTATATTGACGTGAAATGTAGTACAAGTGTCCACTGTCCAGCCTGACCTGATTTCCCAAGTACATACTCACAGTGGCCATTGCCTGTGTGTCTTGTTACAATCATCTGATGATGCCCATTTGTACATGATTATTTGGACAGGCGCACCTTGGGTATTTTGTGTGCAATATTGCATTTTTCCATCCCATGTGTATTTCACCCAGACTAAGAGATGTACGTGCTTCCTGTGTCTCCTGAGAATTGTCTCATGTAGGGGGTGGGTGGTGCGGGCATGGCCTACATGTCAAGACCTGAAATCTCCTTGCTTGGACTGGCCAGTGTGTGATGTTTGTCTGGACATACACTCAAAGTGCAGTGTGCCAGTCAGGGTGGGCATGTTATCAGTATTACCTATGCTGCATGTGCCTCTAGTTCCTGGATATGGTCCCTGCTCATCCCTATTTCCTGCCACGCTGTGTGGTGCAGATGCAGTGCTGGATTGTCCCCAGGGCCTTGCTCCTCAGTCAATATTCCATGTCATCTCATTTGCTATTGTGTCATGCTCTCCATAGTTTTTCCATGGCATGGTGGGTCAAACAACTGTGTCTTGCAGGGCCTACATATGTACCTTGTTTTGTGGTTGTAACTCTTCTTTTGTTTCAGGCTATGCACTGTAACCTAAGTAGATTGGACTCATGTGACATATGTATACAGGTGTATGATTAATTTCTGTCTCTTCACCCTGCCCACAGCATCGTCGGGGGACACGGAGGGAGACATGGACACAGACGGCGCAGAGGGACCGAGCACCAGTGCCAGCGGTGACATCGTGCCTGGCACATCGAGTGGGACTGAGGCGGAGGAGAGTGAACCCGGGGACCTGTCGACTGGCACAACAGAGTATGACGCTGACGGGTTCGAGGATGATCTCTCCGAGTGGGCGGTGGCTGCACCACCATCTGACAGCAGCCCTACATCTCGCACCGCCCCCTCCATTGGCATCAGCTGCCTCCCACGTGCTTGTGTCCCTTCCCAGCGTGCCCAGTCACCGCATGTCTCCTTCCTGCCAGGCACCGCACCCCCTGCCCCTGTCTCCACTGCTGCCGCCAATGCCGAGTCTGTGGACATCCAGCGGCAGTTGCAGATTGGTCAGGCTGCGATCCTTAATGTCCTCCATAGCCACTGCCAGGTCCTCAACAACATGGAGGCATACTTGGAGGGCATTCATTCATCGCAGGCTGACCAACGCAACTTGCTGAGGTCCATAGACTCGACACTGACTGCAGCAGTGGGTCTCCTGCAGCGCTACGTCCCACCCCCTACCCCTGCCCCTTCCACACTTCCCACTCCCATGCTTGTCCCACGTACACCCAGACGTCAGCATGCACCCACCACAACAGACACAGGCACCACACCAGCAGGGAAGGTCCGCCGCACACCTCCTGGCACGCACACACAGGGTGAAGTAGGCACACCCACTGGGTCGGGGGGCAAACGTGTGACACGCAGCCAGAGTGGGAGTCCGCATTCTACCCAATCCACTCCCTCCAAATCCCCTCCCCTCAGCTCTCCTGGCCACATCTCCCCCAAAGACTCCTTCATGGCCGCTCTGTCCCTGAGCCCCACAGTGACACCACCCCGCAAGCGGTCAAGGAAGTCCACGGTCAGGGTGCTTGAGTCCCCCCCCTGTCCACACCCTCCCCCAGTGGCGCTGCGACCCATCCCTCTGACCCCCCCCCTCCTTGGGGCCTGTGGTTCCTTCGGGTGCAGGGGAGTCCCTGGAGGACCTTGCTGAGGTGTGCAGCGCGCTCCTAGAATCCACCTTTGGCCCTGCCCCACCCCCTGTGGTGGAGTCCTCCATCCCTGCACCCACGTCGCCTACCCTTCGCCCTCCTGTCCCTGCGGTGCCTGGTCCTTACCCCCCACATGATGCCCTCACCCCTGTGGAAGACGATGGAATGTAACTGTGCAGGCAAGCTAGGGGACACGCATCCCACTGTGTCCCCCATCCAGCTGTGACTCATGGACTGCCCTATGGGCTTTGTAAATATTGAACTTTCTACTAACACACTATTTCAGATCATGCTGATTAAAGCCATTGTTGAACACTACTGCTTTTCTGATGTTGCTGTTGGTGGGGCTGCGACCTGATTTTGGGTGGTAATCATGTGTTGGGTGTGTGGGAAATGTAGTAGTGTACTGGTCATAGGGGGGACCCTGGTATCTGTTTTTTTTTTTTTTTAAGGTTTTTTATAGAGCGCGTAGTCACCCTTGAGTATCCCAGCGCTGAAACCTCAGACTCCTAAGGCGGGGGCAAAGAGAGGCTGCTGACGAGTCAGGGGAAAAGAAGAGTTTTGAGGGATTTTCTGAACCGTAGGAGGTTTGGTTCAGCTCTGAGATTCGGGGGGAGTGCGTTCCACTTTCTAGCTGTATTGACAGAGAAGCGGCGGCCGCCTATGCGGGCTTTCTTCACCCTGGGGACAGTGATAAGGTTTCCCTGTTCAGACCGGAGTGCTCTCGTAGGTCTGTATGGAGTGATCAAATTATTCAGAATAGGGGGGCCGGCGTTGTGCAAAACCTTGTGGGTCAGACAAAGGGCTTTAAAAACGACTCTTTCCCTCACGGGGAGCCAATGAAGTTTCCTCAGAGCTGGTTTAGCTGAGGCTCTCGCTGGGGTGTTTGTGAGTATGCGCGCTGCGGCATTCTGCGCTTTTTGCAATATTTGGAAAGTGGCTTCCGGTGCTCCGAGGTAAATGGCATTGCTGTAGTCCACTCTGGATAGAATTAGGCCTTGAATTAGCAGAAGACGGGACTGGGATGGTAGTAGCGGGAGCACCTTTCTACAGGATCTAAGTATGCCATAGCAGATGCCAGCTGTTTTCCTAGCCTGAGTCCTGAAGGTGAGATCTGTCTCCAGCCACACTCCCAGACTCTTGACCTCCGTCTTGGGAGTAGGGGGTTCACCCATACAGGTGGGCCAGAGATTTGAAGGAAGTCTCCCAGTGTTGTGACCTAGGAGCAAGATTTCTGTTTTTGACCCGTTTAGTTTGAGGTCTGAGTCATTCATCCATTGATGGACGTTGGAGAGACAGTCTCGAAGATTGGCGGTCTCTAGTTTGGGGTGAGAAAGTGTCACCACCAGCTGAGTGTCGTCAGCATAGCTGACGATAGTGATTCCGAATGGTGAGACCAGCTCCTCCAGTGGGGCCATATACACGTTGAAAAGCGTGGGGCTCAGTGAGGAGCCCTGAGGCACTCCACACCGGAGGGGGATAGAGGGGGAGCGGCTTTCTCCTTCCCAGACTTGGAAGGAGCGTCGGGAGAGGAAGGATGCGAGCCATTTCAGCGCGCTGTCTTTCACGCCGATGTTATCCAGGCGTTGGGCAAGGACCTGGTGGTTGACAGTGTCGAATGCCGCGCTTAGGTCTAGGAGGACCACTGCCACTGATCCTCCGGTGTCGACAATTTCTCTTGCCCTCTCTACGGCAGCCAAAAGGGCGGTGTCAGTGCCCTGGCCTGGTCTAAAGCCTGTCTGGGAGTTTTTAAGAAGGTGGTTTGCTTCTAGGAAGTGGGATAGCTTTTTGTTAACAAGCTTCTCCGCGATCTTACCTATCCAGGGGAGGAGCGAGATGGGTCTGTAGTTGGATAGGACCGCGGGGTCTAACGACGGCTTTTTGAGTAGACCTTTGACGACTGCCTCTTTCCACTTTTGTGGAACTTCTCCTTGGATAAGTGAGGTGTTAATGAGGGCAGTAAGGTTAGCTGTGATGGTCTGAGTGATGTGTTTAGCGAACCGAACGGGGACTAAGTCACTGGGGGCGCCACTCTTAGTAGAAGCTAGGGTTACTGCCACTTCCTCCTCAGTGACTGGTCCGAATGACACTAAATATGGTGAGTCGGGTTTATCAGGGGCGTTCCCTAACGCAGGGGATAGATCCTTTGCTTTGTTTGAGGCAGCGGATTTGGTAGCAGGAAGGGATGAGAGAATTTTTTTGATCTTATCGTCAAAAAAATTGGCGAGGTTGGTACATTTTTCTGCGGCTGCTTTGGGGTCCATGGGTATCTGCGGGGGGGCTGGAACATAGAGAAGCTCTTTGAGGATAGAAAAGGTTTCTTTGGCTGAGCAAGAGGAGTTCTTTATTTTTTCCTCATAAAAATGGCTTTTTGCGTTATGGAGGGCTAGTTTATAGGTTTTCATCGCTGTTTGATAGGCGTTTTTCTCCATCGCCGATTTGTTTTTTCTCCATGTCCGCTCTGTCTTTTTACACTCCTTTCTTAGCATATTCAAGGGCGGGGTGTACCAAGGGGCATGGTTAATCCTTTTTACATGCTTAAGGGAGCTGGTTAATGGGACAAGGCTGTTTAGGGGGTTGGAGAGCCAGCTGTTGAATTCTCTATCGGCGGTGTTAGGGTCGGTTGAGAGGGGGCCAGCGGATTCCCGTAGCTTAGCTTCCCATTCTTCTGGTATTAACTTATGCCATCGTCTAGTTTGTATCCTAGTCTTCTGTTTGAGGGCAGGGGTGGACTGGAGGGACCAGTGCATAGGGACCAGTAAATGGTCGGTCCATGGGAGGGGAGTGGGATTTTGGGTTTGGAAATTCCTAATGTTGGTGAAGACAGGATCAAGGAGCTGTCCTTTCTCGTGGGTGGCTTTAGAATTCAGAAGCATGAGGTCAGCTGACATAAGGTCTGCTAGTAGGTTTGCGGCTGTGTTATCCGCTGGGTCCAGGAAGTGTAGGTTCAGGTCTCCTAAGAGGAGGAAGTTGGGAGTTGATATTGTTTTAAGGAGGATGTGGTCCATCAGGGTGCTTGAGAAGTCTCCTAGCAGGCCTGGTGGTCGGTATATCAGTAGTCCCGATAATGAAGTGGATGGGGAGATCTGGAGGGTAAAATTGCAATTTTCACAGTCCTTGACCGTGCCCCCATCGATTCTACAACCGAGATGGTCTTTATATAGTATGGCGATCCCACCACCTCTTCCGACCGATCTGTTCAGACAGCGGATTTGGTAGCCGGGGGGGGTTGCATTGACCAGATCGAAGTCGTTGTTGGGGGTTAGCCATGTTTCGGTCAGAAATAGGGCGTCTAACGAGAGGGTTTGGGTGAGGAGGTTTATCTCGTGGGAGTGTTTTACCAGAGATCGGCAGTTCAGGAGGCCGAATCGAAGCGTTTGGCTGTGTTCCGTGGCTTCAGGGGGATTACAGAGGGCGCATCCTGTGAACGGGGTATCCTCCTTGAGGGTGTATTCACACTGCGGATGTTTTTTGGTGTTCCACTTTCTGAGTGTATCTGGGTCGTAGGATATGCGGATCTGTGAGTTGGGCATAGTGCTTGGGCCTAAGGCCGTTTGGGCCCGGACGGGCACAGACGGGCTTGACTTTGGCTCGACTTCGGCGCGATGCCGGCGCTCCCGCTGCGCTCGGCCGCTGCGCGTCCGGAAGTGGCACATTGATAGTGGACGGAGGGGCGTGTCCTCTCTGGAGGCGTGTCAGTAGTAGCGGCGCGCGCGAAGGGCTGATCGCGTTCCCCACAGTGACAACGCCCAAAATGGCAGAGTGGAGCCCGGCGGCCCCCCTAGGCAGCAGGCGAGTGAGTGCCCAGGGTGAGAGCGCACAGTTTTAAAATCACAACGAAACAAAGTATTTTAAAATATACAAGACAGAGCTCCCGGCTTCCGCCTCAGGAGTGCTTACGAGGAAGTCTGTGTGCCATCACACGGTGTTAGCTAGGTTTCTCTGTCCATGTACGCAGTTGCTGCATGGTGAAATTGTCCCAAGGTGTATTCCTTCCTCTGTGTACCCTGCCATCTTCCCTGCAGGGTGTTCCCAATATGTGGTGCTGAGCTGTGTGTACATTAGCTGGGTGTGTGACGGACTCCTTCAACTTTGCACATGCATGCTGAGCGATGTCTCCACCTGCATCATTCGTGGCATCCTCCAGTACTTGTGTGTGTGGACTATTGACATGACTTCATGTGTACATGTTTTCTTTTCGGCACTATGCAGGCGTATACTCCCAGCCTCGCACACATGTGGTACATGTACTGCAGGGTCTTTGTGCAAATGACTGACATTTGTAGGCATGGTATCTGTGGCTACTCCACCCTTTGCGTTCCATGGGCACTGCTGGGAGTGTTAGGCACCCACCCCTCCTGTGACTGGGCACTGCTGGGAGTGATAGGCACCCACCCCTCCTGTCTCTGGGCACTGCTGGGGGGACTCTGCACACACCCCTCCTGTCTCTGGGCACTGCTGGGAGTGATAGGCACCCACCCCTCATATGTCTGGGCACTGCTGGGGGGACTCTGCACACACCCCTCCTGTCTCTGTGCACTGCTGGGAGTGATAGGCACCCACCCCTCCTATCTCTGGGCACTGCTGGGGGGACTCTACACACACCCCTCCTGTCTCTGTGCACTGCTGGGAGTGATAGGCACCCACCCCTCCTGTCTCTGGGCACTGCTGGGGGGACTCTGCACACACCCCTCCTGTCTCTGGGCACTGCTGGGGGGACTCTGCACACACCCCTCCTAATTCACAATATGTACGCTTCGGAAAAACACGGGTATGGGTTCGCTCCATGCATACGCGGGTGAGGGTATGGGTCGTACTTACACTGTTGGCGTGGGGGGTATGCTCTGTACGTACACGGGTGAGGGTACGTGTCGTACTTACACTGTTGGGGTGGGGGGGTTCGCTCCATGCATACACGGGTGAGGGTACGTGTCGTACTTACACTGTTGGGGTGGGGGTTTCGCTCCATGCATACGCGGGTGAGGGTACGGGTCGTACTTACACTGTTGGGGTGGGGGGTTCGCTCCATGCATACACGGGTGAGGGTACGGGTCGTACTTACACTGTTGGGGTGGGGGGTACGCTCCGTACGTACGCGGGTGAGGGTACGTGTCGTACTTATACTGTTGGGGTGGGGGGTTTGCTCCATGCATACGCGGGTGAGGGTACGGGTCGTACTTACACTGTTGGGGTGGGGGGTACGCACCGTACGTACGCAGGTGAGGGTATGTGTCGTACTTACACTGTTGGGGTGGGGGGTTCGCTCCATGCATACGCGGGTGAGGGTACGGGTCGTACTTACACTGTTGGGGTGGGGGTATGCTCGTACGTACGCGGGTGAGGGTACGGGTCGTACTTACACTGTTGGGGTGGGGGGTTCGCTCCATGCATACGCGGGTGAGGGTACGGGTCGTACTTACACTGTTGGGGTGGGGGTTATGCTCCGTACGTACGCGGGTGAGGGTACGTGTCATACTTACACTGTTGGGGTGGGGGTTTGCTCCATGCATACGCGGGTTAGGGTATGGGTCGTACTTACACTGTTGGGGTGGGGGTACGCTCCGTACATACGCGGGTGAGGGTACGTGTCGTACTTACACTGTTGGGGTGGGGGGTTCGCTCTATGCATACGCGGGTGAGGTTACGTGTCGTACTTACACTGTTGGGGTGGGGGGTTCGCTCCATGCATACGCGGGTGGGGGTACGGTCCGTACATTGCCGTACCCACGCTGTGGAATGCTTGTGCGGGCCATCCCCAGGCCTTCGCCACGTGGGTACGAGCCGTCCCGCCATTGTTGGGGTGACGTAGGTGTGGACGACTCGTACCCACGCTCTTAAGGCGTGGGTACGGGACGTACCTGTATGGTTGTGTTGCCGGTTCGCGTCGTGAAGAACTTCCGTTGTGGCGGTCGCTGGCTTGGCTGGACACGCCCCCACCCCCTCGTAGTGACCAGGGCCTGAGGGTCAGGTATGTCCAGGGCATGTGTGCTGTGTGACTTGGGTGGGGGTTATGTGTCCTGCCCCTGCCCCCCCCCCTTTGCCCATGGGTGTTGTTCTGACCTTCTGCAGCGTCTGCGTCGTAACCTGTAGAGGAGGTCGACTGCTATGAGGGCGGGGATGACACGTAGGTTCGGGTCCATGTCTGTCCGTCGCGTACAGGTCCTCCTTGTTCGCGTCGTCCTGTCTGTCCGTCACGTACGGGTCCTCCTTGTTCGCGTCCTGATTTCCCAGCAGTTTTTGGCAGCCGGAAAATATTCACCGTGCGGGATGACGTCGGTGCGAATCGTAATTCCTGGTTCGTGAATGGCAGGCTGCGTGCGTCCCGACGTCACGTCGGCGCTTTCCCAGATCGCTTTTGTACGTTTATTTTGTTCGGTCGGGGTTTTGTACGATTCGTACGGGAAAGGTGTTTCCGTGCGAATCGTAATTCCATGTTTGTATAATTACACGACCGGGTATGCGTCGGACGGAGAATATGCTCCGTCCGACGGTTCGTACCCGGTTTCTACCGGATTGTAATTGGCACCTTAGTCTAGTACTTGTACATCCCAGAGTAAAAGAGCATAGGTCACTTATGAGATTTCCCTCTAATAAAAGGTTGTAGCTTCAAAGCGCTTCCAAAGATTATGACTGATTTAAAACTAAGGAAAATGTGATCTCACTAGAAACGGTGTTTCTAACATCCAAAGAATCCTATGTCCTCCAAGAAGGCATGTGTGATGTTTAGGCGGGAGCTTGTAAGTTGTTTACCAAATGTGACTGACTAGGTCAATTTTGATTAGAAGGTCTTTTCATAGTATTTATGGCGCAACCGATTATGACATTGTAAATTGCCTGCCAAGAATGCTCTTCATTGTGCGCCATGCCTTGGCGTAAGGTTGTGGTAAAGTGTCATGAGTTTCTTGTTTACTCTATGGCACAACTTACAGAATTGTGGCACCAAACCATGTGAGCACTGTGCTTTTTGCTTTGACTGGGGATGCAGATTAGCTTGAATGTGTCCCCAAGAACATGCCGAAGGCAAGCTTGTCTGCGCCCGTCAGTGTCCCGGAGGCAGCCGGCCAGGCTGCCTTTTTTTATAAACATAGAAGACATATTCTGTATTATGAGCGCAATGATCTGCTCAAGCTAAACATTCCTTATCTTGGCTAATGCTCAGCTGCCACTTTAAATACTCAGGGAACATTTCAATGTCATGCTGTGATTGGACCTTTCCCTGGTCCCTCCTTGAGCTATCTAAGACCTCTCACACAAACAATACGACACATTATTCAATATATACAATAGAATAGGGAACTTTAATGCTATACAACTTAACACACGCTCTCTGCATAAGCAGGAAGAACACATTTATGACATCTTGTCAGATGAGCAAGTTGATGTCTTATTTCTCACTGAGACTTTGTTGTCCGAGGCCTCAAACCCCACTATTGTCTCGGCCATTCTTGTGGGCTATAAAATCCTCAGGAAAGACCGGCCATTTGGGAAGGGAGGTGGCATAGCCATTATTTGTAAACAAACGTTAGTCTGCTTACCTAGCATGTTAGATAATATTGAGGGGGCAGAATGCTTAGGTTTCCGCTGCACAATATCCCCCCATCAATGTATAGCTGGAATCTCCTCCGGGGGCGCTTGGAAACATCATCACCTCACTAAATGCAGTCACTACCCTGCTAGCGCTAAGATATAACCAGTTTGTCCTCTTGGGGGACTTAAATATACATTTGGAGAAAACTCAGGACCCTTCAGCAATTTCTCTGCTTGACACCATGCAGGCTTGAAGCCTGATCCCATTGATATCTGCTCCCACACACAACAGGGGCCACCTTCTTGACCAGATCTTCGGGTAACATAGAACTAGGGGTAAACCCTCCATTACCCATCACCTGGTCAGATCACTTTCTTATTAACTTTAAAATCCCTAAATCAAATAAGGATTCTCTGCCAAAAATGATAAGGATTGACTACAGTTACAGAGCCTTACACAATATCCATCCCGGCACTGACAGTGGCTCTTGAACTATCCGTCCCGCCATTAATCGACAACCCTGAAAAAGACCCCCTCTCTCTTGAATCCTGCCTTGGGCCCAAAATTGACGCCACTGCTCCTATGATCTCTCGTCCTTCAAGCAGGACTCACTCCCCTAAGCCCTGGTTTAACGAATCTCTTAGAAATAGCAAAAATGCCTGTAGACGGCTTGAAAGGAAATGGCGGAAACACTATACTTGAAGGTAAGGAGAGCAAGTGAGAGAGGCCAGAAAGCATTTCCTCCAAGATAAGATCGAACAAGCCCAAAACAAGGGAAAAGACATTTTTAATATAGTAGAATTCTTTACTTCCATGAAGGCTGCAAAGAAAGAAGCCACACTTTCAGCCAAGTGGACCAAGCAGGTTACATTATCATTCTACAATAAGATCACTGACAAAGTATCCATGTAAAAAATATTGATGACAAAAATATCGACAAAAAAATATAGAATGCAAAAATATTAACTCCCTACACCTAAACAGTAAACTACTAAAATATTGAATCAAAAATATTGAAGTAAAACATATAGATGTACATAATGTTGATTTAAAAATATAAATGACATAAAATAAAATATATTAAATACATTAAATATTGATATTATTTTTAACAAGGTAAATTAAATGTAATATACTTTTAACTAAATATAACAAATAAACTTAATTAAAAAAATATAAACACACAAACCTAATAATGTATACATATACATATATTTACTAAAAAATAATTTCTTAACTTTTATCTCTATTACATTTTTAAACTTGTACATTATATAAAAATAAAATATATACATATATCAATAATTTAATAATCATTTAAAATAAAAAAGTTAACCATTTTATAATCAATTCAAACATTTAACTATAAAAAACGTACATTTCACAATACAACAAATACAACAGTAGGGAAAATGTTGTATAGCAGAATAATTTAATTTACTATTCCAACTCCAGTGAGTGCAACAGTAGGGAAATTGTTGGATAGCAGGGGAGTAAAATTACTATTCCCACTCCACTGATTGGAACAGATGAGAAAGTATTGGTTAGCGGAGGAGTAAAAAATCCTATTCCCACTCCAGTGAGTGCTACAGTAGGGCAAGTGCTGGATAGCGGAGGAGCAAAAATTATTATTCCCACTCCAGTGAGTGCAACAATAAGGAAAGTATTGCATAGCAGAGAGGTAAAAATTACTATTCCCACTCCAGTGAGTGCAACAGTAGGGAAACTGCTGTATAGCAGAGGGGTAAAAATTACAATTCAAATTTCAAAGAGTGCAACAGAAGGGACAATTTTTGATAGCGGAGGGCTACAAATTACTATTCCCACTCCAGTGAGTGCAACAGAATGGAAAGTGTTGAATAGCAGAGGGGTAGAAATTACTAATCCCACTCCAGTGAGTGCAACAGTAGGGAAAGTGCTGGATTGCGGAAGGGTAACAATTACTATTCACACTCCAGTGAGTGAAATAGTAGGGAAAAGGCTGGATAGAGGAGGAGTAAAAATTACTATTCCAACTTCACTGACTGCAAAAGTAGGGAAAGTGCTGGATAGTGGAGGGGTAAAAAATACTATTCCCACTCCAGTGAGTGCAACAGTAAGGAAAGTGTTGGTTAGGGGGGGTAAATATGACTATTCCCACTCCAATGGGTACAACAGTAGGGAAAGTGCTGGATGGCGGAGGGGTAAAAATTACTATTCCCACTCCAGTGAGTGCAACAGTAAGGAAAGTGTTGGATGACAGAGAATCAAAAATTAACAATAACATTTAAACAAGTGACAAAATGTAAATAATCTTAAAAATAAATAAACAATATTTTAAATATATCAGATTAAATATACTAAACATTAATATTAATTACATATAAGAAAAAGGAACAACTATTGTTTAAAATGAATTAATAAATACATTTATAAACAATATTTATTTAAAAGAAGCAAATATTAATAAACAGAATTTTTTTTTTTTTAAATAATGAATTTATTTTATTTCCTACCCTATAACAAAACAACAACAAAAAAAGTCAACATTTTTATTTACATTTATAATTAACATATTAATAATGATTTAATAACATTGTCAATAACAATTAATTAATAAACATTAATTGAATACGCATTCTTTGACATTAGAATATGCACAACACACACCTAAAATGAATGGCACAATTACCATAATGAATTACTTATTAATTAATTTTAAATAATTAACAACTAATTATTAATTCATCAATTAAAAATAAATTACTTCCCACCGTTCCCACCATTTACACCTATAAACACCACAACACAACCATAAAATTAATTACACAATTATCATTAATTACCTATTAATTATTTCAAAGTAATTAACAACTGACTATTGATTCATAAATGTTGGACCCGGCCTCGTAGAATGGCCCTCCGTGCCCCCGCACCACCGAAACCTGGTACCTACGGCCCAAGCACGCGGCCCAGCCGAGCCTCCCCACCAGGACACACGCACCGACCCGGACATCCCCGTCCCTGGCCTCTCTCCTTTCGGCCACCCCGGGCCCGCGTGCCCACTTCATGCACCAAGATGGCCGCCCGGCCCCAGCGCGACCCGGGCCTAGAGGCGCCACTCCGGCTGGAGGACATCACGCTTCCAGGGGATGAGAGAGGGAGGACCAGTTTCTATCGCACCTCTGAGCTCCCCCGGGACGATGGGTTTCGATCGGCCCTCCGGCCTCCCTGAGGGCTGGCTCCATGCCTGCTGGGTGTCTGGGACTCCTCCCGACCCGGCCCTGAAAGGATCAAAAGACAATAGCAGGAAATCCCGACAAGCGACCCCCAGGTGACAAGACCCCTGCCTGCACAGACTCCGGACATCAAAGAGGGGTTGACCTATAACAAGGGGTGCTCTGGGTCTGTCCGGCAGATTCGACGCTGGAACAACGAGAGCCTGCCGACGTGGTCGCGGCTCCTGGAACTTGAACCCACCTGAGCCCTGCTGAGTGACTCGCGGCTCCCTGAAGATCGTAAGACCTCCGAACTTGTACCTGAGCCCTGCTGAGTGACTCGCGGCTCCCTGAAGATCGTAAGACCTCCAAACTTGTACCTGAGCCCTGCTGAGTGACTCGCGGCTCCCTGAAGATCGTAAGACCTCCGAACTTGTACCTGAGCCCTGCTGAGTGACTCGCGGCTCCCTGAAGATCGTAAGACCTCCGAACTTGTACCTGAGCCCTGCTGAGTGACTCGCGGCTCCCTGAAGATCGTAAGACCTCCGAACCTGTACCTGAGCCCGCTGAGTGACTCGCGGCTCCAACCGACTCTCACGGTCCCGCCGGACCCCGACTACAACCTCGTATCCCCCAGCTCGAGGATTGTGAGCTGTGCGCCGGATGCGTCCCTGCTTGAACCTTTACCAGAGACTGTCCCGCTACCCCCTACCCCTTCCGAGACTCTTGAGCCCGTGCTCACCCTGTACATATTTGCAGTGATAACCTACTTGATAAAGATTGTTTCTCAGAACACCCGGTGTGTTCACTCTGTGTCGGGTGGTGCCAGAAGTACGATCCTAGATACGAGATTCCTCCCCCTGGGGAGTCTCCCGCCAGTGCCCGGCTACGATACCTTGAGGGTGGGACTCAGGGTAGTCAGGACCCCTTCCAGGCTCCTCTGAGGTCGCCGTCTAACATTGGTGGCAGCGGTGGGTTTCAGGCCCATCACCTAGAGATCGTACCGTGAACAACGGAAGCACTACCGACAAAGATGGCAGAAGGAAGCGCCGTGAGCCCCGCAGAAACCAGCGCCAACAGGGTGTTCCAGGTGGAACAGCTAGAAGAATATACACACAAGGAGCTAAAGCAATTTTGCAAAGAACTTAAAATCGCTACCACTGGTCTCAACACTAAAGAGGATTTGCAGAAAGCACTGAAAACTTGGGTGGAGACCGGGGCCTCCCGCCCGGAAGGCACGGGGGAGCGCCCCGACGAAGCCGAACCCCCCCAAAGTGGAAGCAGTAGCAATCAGGTGCGAGGCATCGTACCAGACGGGGGCCTATCCCCGGAAGAGCTCGCGGACAGAGAGAAAAGCCGCAATCATGAACTCGAGTTAGCCAAACTAAAAATCGAGGGCGAATTGAAGTTAGCGGAAAAAAAGCTAGCAGTAGAGCAAATGCGTGTACAAGGCGAACTAGAAGAAAAGAAGCTCCAACGGGAGCACGAAGGAAGGAAGCTCCAACTAGAGCACGAACGCAGCTTGAAAGAAATCGAGCTCAAGGCCAGAAGCGAGGAAGGAAGGCCCCCGGGAAAACGAGAGACGGCCTCCCCAGCGGAACAGAAGGTCCACATCCCCAAGGATGTGGTCAAGAAATATTATAAAAACTATGACATTCAGCAATGGTTCCGGGCCTACGAGGTCGCCATGACCTCCCATCGGATCCCGCAGAAGGACTGGGGGGCGGGGTTGTGGGGGCGGTTTCTGAGCGAAGGAAGGGACACCCTGCGCGACCTACCCCTCTCCCTGCAGACCTCCTACAGCCACATGAAGGAGGCCCTACTCACAAGATACGGCCTCACCCCAGAAATGTACCGTCAGCGATTCCGGGACTGCAGGAAGATCCCAGGCACCACCTGGGTGGAGTATGTAAACTTTTTCAGCCGGGCCTTCGATGGGTGGATCAAGGGCAGCAAAGTCACCACCCTGGCCGAACTTACTGACCTCATGTTGTGGGATCATCTGGCTGCGAACTGCTTCATAGAACTACGTCAGCATCTGCTTGACAGCAAGCTCACAGATCCCCGGAAGCTGGCTGTGGAGGCCGACCGCTGGACCAACACCCGGGTCTCCCGGGGCATGGTAGGAGAGTACCCCCGAGCCAGTCAGGGACCACCCCGCCAGAGAGGGGGAGGGAACCAGGGAGGGCCGAGAGAGTCCCAGCCTAGCCCCCCGAAGACACAACCTCCACCTTTCCCGGCGCCCCCCCCCACCGGTGACAGGGCCCCCTGGGAGACGGGGACACCGGGTGACCATCACATGTTTCCGTTGCCAGAAACCCGGGCACTACGCCAATGACCCAGAGTGCCCCATGGCCACCCAAGTCTCCCCTACCACCCCTGCGAGACAGATAGCCAACGTAGCTCTGGGGGAGGAGGTTGAGGAAGCCGAAGGGTGGGAACCCGCAGCAATGGCCCTAGTATCCCTGGGAGATAGAGAGATGGTCCCTGGTAGCCTCCTACCCTCCAACACACAGAAATACGGGCAGCTCGTCAAGATCAATGGCCACCAGGTAGAGGCCCTACGGGACACCGGGGCCAGTATCACCGGTGTCCTCAAGCACCTAGTCCCCGAGGAGCAGATCCTCCCCAACGTCTTTTGCCCCGTAATATCCGCAGACAATAGAGAAAGTATGTGTCAGGTAGCCCTGGTGCCGTTTGAGTGGGGAGGGGTGATAGGGAAACTCAAGGTGGCCGTGAGAACCTCCCAGCCGATCGACTGCCTCTTAGGGAACGACCTAGAGAGCTCTCCCTGGAAGCACGTCGAGCGCAAGGCCCACCTAGGAATGATGGGACTCCCCGAGTGGGTGTGCGCCACCACCCGATCTATGACAGCCCGGCTCACTCCCCGGAGAGAAGTCGAGAACACCCCAATCGAAGAGACCAGTACAGTCCCCGCCGAGGGTCCTCCTGTCCCCCCACCAGAAGGGTCCGTCGCCCGCGACGAACCCGCACCATCCGACCCCGCCCCCGTCCCCGAGTTGGGAGATCTACCCGAGTTGGCCCATTGGCACCACGAGGGCGGGCCCACTCGGGAAGAGTTTTGCCGGGAGCAAGCCACTTGTCCTTCCCTGGTCGGACTGCGGCGCCAGGCCGAGGGCCAAGCCGCAGGTGACCAGACCGGGACCCACCGAATCTATTGGGATAATAGCATCTTGTACAGTGAGCAGAAGTCGGTGGAGCTGGGATCCGGACGGGTACTGGTGGTACCCCTCCGCTTCCGAGATTTCCTCCTGGGCTTAGCCCACGACGTCCCCCTCGCCGGCCACCTGGGTCAGGACAAGACCTACAGCCGACTCGTGACCCATTTTTACTGGCCTAGAATGAGAGCGGCGGTAGAAGCCCACTGCAAGTCCTGCCCCACGTGCCAGGCTAGTGGGAAGAGTGGGGGGAAGTGCAAGGCTCCCCTCCAACCCTTCCCGGTCGTCAGCACCCCTTTTGAACGAGTCGGAATCAACATCGTGGGACCACTGGACCCCCCCACCTCCCAAGGCCACCGTTTCATCTTGGTCCTCGTGGACCACGCCACCCGCTATCCTGAGGCTATTCCCCTACGCACCATTACGGCCCCCGTGGTGGGCCGGGCCCTGATGGGGATCTTTTCCAGGGTGGGTTTTCCCCGCGAGGTCGTGAGCGATCGCGGCACTAATTTTATCTCAAAGTATATGACGTCCCTGTGGCAACAATGTGGGGTGTCCTATAAATTCACCACCCCGTACCATCCCCAAGGGAACGGCCTAGTAGAAAGGTTTAATAGGACTTTAAAAGGGATGATCGCTGGCCTAGAAGAGCCCCTCCGGCGTAAGTGGGACGTCCTGCTTCCCTGCCTCTTGTTCGCTTACCGGGAGGTCCCCCAGAAGTCCTTAGGGTTCAGCCCGTTTGAATTACTCTATGGCCACCCCGTCAGAGGTCCCCTCAGTTTGGTTAAGGAAGGGTGGGAGGCAGCACCCCAGACCACCCCCGAGATGTGTTCCAATACGTCCTGGCCCTCCGAAACCAGACCAGGAAGTTCCGTGAACTGGCCGAGGCCAACCTGGAGGCAAGTCAAGAGGAGATGAAGCGCTGGTACGACCAGAATGCCACTCTGGTCGAGTTCCAGCCGGGCCAGCAGGTGTGGGTCATGGCCCCCGTGAAGCCTGGCGCCCTCCAGGACCGATGGACTGGGCCCTACAAGGTGGTTGAGCGAAAGAGTGAAGTCACATACTTGGTGGACGTCCAGTCACCTCGGGATCCCCTCCGGGTCCTGCACGTGAACCACCTCAAGCCTCACTTCCAGCGGACAGAACTGAGCCTCCTGCTGGCCACCGATGACGGGGCCGAAGATGAGTCTGATCCCCTCCCGGACCTCCTGTGTGTCAAGGAGCAGGATGGCTCCGTGGAAGGAGTGAACCTCTCCCCAGCCCTCACTGCCCAGCAACAAGCGGACTGCCGCCAGCTCCTAAGACAATTTTCCGACCTCTTCTCCCTGACCCCCCGGGTCACCAACTGGTGTGTTCATGACGTGGACACCGGGGACAGCCCGCCGGTGAGACACCGAGCCTACCGGGTTCCGGACCGGGTCCGGTCCTGCATTCAAGCGGAAGTCTCGAAGATGTTGACCCTGGGGGTGATCGAGCCCTCTGACAGTCCCTGGGCCAGCCCCGTGGTCCTGGTCCCGAAGGCAGCGGCCCCCGGTGTCGCCCCCGAGCTCCGATTCTGCGTGGACTACCGGGGGCTCAATGACGTTACCCGAGCCGACGCCCACCCCATTCCACGAGCCGACGAACTCATTGACCGACTAGGGACAGCCAGATTCCTCAGCACATTCGACCTCACCTGCGGATACTGGCAGATTGCGCTCACCGAAGGGGCCAAGGAGCGGTCCGCTTTCTCCACCCCCGATGGGCACTACCGCTTCCGCGTAATGCCCTTCGGGATGAAAAATGCCCCGGCCACTTTCCAGCGACTGGTGAATAGGGTCCTGGCCGGGCTAGAACAGTTCAGCGCGGCATATCTGGACGACATCGCTGTCTTCAGTTCAGAGTGGAGTGAGCACCTCCAGCACCTCCGGAGGGTGCTAACCGCCCTGTGCCAGGCAGGCCTCACAGTAAAAGCCAGCAAGTGCCAGATCGGGCAAGGATCCGTGGTCTACTTGGGGCACCAGGTCGGGAGTGGCCAGGTCGCCCCTCTACAGCCAAAGATCGACGCCATCCTGGCCTGGGAACCACCCATCACCCAGACGGAGGTCCGAGCCTTTCTGGGACTCACGGGCTACTACCGAAGATTCATTCGGGGGTATGGCAGCCTTGTCGGCCCTCTCACAGAACTCACGTCTAAAAGACAGCCAAAGAAAGTGCAGTGGACGGCTGCCTGCCAGGAAGCTTTCGATGCCCTAAAAAAGGCCATGTGTACTGCCCCCGTCCTCCAGGCTCCCGACTACACCAAGGAGTTCATCGTCCAGACCGATGCCTCCGAGCATGGCATTGGGACCGTCCTGTCCCAAGTAAATGACCAAGGCCTAGACCAGCCCGTCGCCTTCCTCAGTCGGCGGCTGTTGCCCCGAGAGCAGAGATGGAGCACCATAGAGCGCGAAGCCTTTGCCGTGGTCTGGGCACTCAAAAAGCTACGACCCTACTTGTTCGGCACCCATTTCCGAGTCCAAACTGACCATCGGCCCTTGCGATGGCTCATGCAGATGCGAGGAGAAAACCCCAAGCTACTGCGGTGGTCAATCTCCCTCCAGGGGATGGATTTCACCGTGGAACACCGCCCTGGTACGGACCACGCCAATGCTGACGGCCTCTCCCGGTTCTTCCGCCTCAGCGAAGAGAACCCCCCAAGCTGATGGGCAGTTCTCTCCGGCTTTCAGCTGGGGGGGACGCGTGTTGGACCCGGCCTCGTAGAATGGCCCTCCGTGCCCCCGCACCACCGAAACCTGGTACCTACGGCCCAAGCACGCGGCCCAGCCGAGCCTCCCCACCAGGACACACGCACCGACCCGGACATCCCCGTCCCTGGCCTCTCTCCTTTCGGCCACCCCGGGCCCGCGTGCCCACTTCATGCACCAAGATGGCCGCCCGGCCCCAGCGCGACCCGGGCCTAGAGGCGCCACTCCGGCAGGAGGACATCACGCTTCCAGGGGATGAGAGAGGGAGGAGCAGTTTCTATCGCACCTCTGAGCTCCCCCGGGACGATGGGTTTCAATCGGCCCTCCGGCCTCCCTGAGGGCTGGCTCCATGCCTGCTGGGTGTCTGGGACTCCTCCCGACCCGGCCCTGAAAGGATCAAAAGACAATAGCAGGAAATCCCGACAAGCGACCCCCAGGTGACAAGACCCCTGCCTGCACAGACTCCGGACATCAAAGAGGGGTCGACCTATAACAAGGGGTGCTCTGGGTCTGTCCGGCAGATTCGACGCTGGAACAACGAGAGCCTGCCGACGTGGTCGCGGCTCCTGGAACTTGAACCCACCTGAGCCCTGCTGAGTGACTCGCGGCTCCCTGAAGATCGTAAGACCTCCGAACTTGTACCTGAGCCCTGCTGAGTGACTCGCGGCTCCCTGAAGATCGTAAGACCTCCAAACTTGTACCTGAGCCCTGCTGAGTGACTCGCGGCTCCCTGAAGATCGTAAGACCTCCGAACTTGTACCTGAGCCCTGCTGAGTGACTCGCGGCTCCCTGAAGATCGTAAGACCTCCGAACTTGTACCTGAGCCCTGCTGAGTGACTCGCGGCTCCCTGAAGATCGTAAGACCTCCGAACCTGTACCTGAGCCCGCTGAGTGACTCGCGGCTCCAACCGACTCTCACGGTCCCGCCGGACCCCGACTACAACCTCGTATCCCCCAGCTCGAGGATTGTGAGCTGTGCGCCGGATGCGTCCCTGCTTGAACCTTTACCAGAGACTGTCCCGCTACCCCCTACCCCTTCCGAGACTCTTGAGCCCGTGCTCACCCTGTACATATTTGCAGTGATAACCTACTTGATAAAGATTGTTTCTCAGAATACCCGGTGTGTTCACTCTGTGTCGGGTGGTGCCAGAAGTACGATCCTAGATACGAGATTCCTCCCCCTGGGGAGTCTCCCGCCAGTGCCCGGCTACGATACCTTGAGGGTGGGACTCAGGGTAGTCAGGACCCCTTCCAGGCTCCTCTGAGGTCGCCGTCTAACAATAAATTAAAAAGTAATTACTTCCCACACTTCCCACCATTTTCACTTATAAACACTACAACACACACCTAAAATAATTACACAATTAACATGATTCATTTCCAATTAATTGATTGCAATTAATTAATTATTAATTCATCAATTAAAAATAAATTGCTTCCCACCCTTCCCTCCATTTTCACCTGTAAACACCACAACATACACATACAATTAATTACACAATTACCATCATTAATTACTAATTAAATATTTCAAAGTACTTAACAACTGACTATTAATTAATCAATTAAAAATTAATTACTTCCCACACGTCTCACCATTTTCACTTATAAACACTATAACGCACGCCTAAAATAATTACACAATTAACATTATTAATTGCCAATTGCCTAATGAAAATTAATTAACATCTAATTATTATTTCCTCAATTCAAAATAAATTAATTTCCACCCTTCCCACCATTTTCAACTATAAACACCACAACACCCACCTAAAAATATTTACACAACATAACTAATTTCCAATTAATTAATTAAAATTAAGTAACAACTAATTATTAAATAATTAATAAAACATATTTACACATTTAACAAGTATTAATAAATAAAATTATTCAATAAATGTACTATAATTAAATTACTTCTCACCCTATTTCCCTATAAACCCACAACCCGCTACAGAACTAAAAATGCAAAATTCAAACATTTTTTTTTTATAACTTCAAAAATGTTAACACAAGATAAAAATACAAACAATTTTCATACAAAAAATATAAAATATATACTGAAATTTAGAACATTAATAAAAAAGTGATAATTTTAACATCTATATTTTTGTAAATTATATTAAACACTTCACAATATTTTTTCCATCAATAATATTTACCCAAAATCGATATTTTCGTCCATGATATTTTGTCTGTCAATATTCTTGACCCACGATATTTTTGCCATGATATTTGTGTAATTCGATATTTTTTACTATATATTCTGTCTCCAATCCGACAGTCCTTTGATAAAATGCCAGTGAAGGATCTGATCTCTTTCCAATTTCAAAGTGAAAGGTTCCGCCCCGCGCAGACCTCCACACTTCTAGTGTTTCCCGAATTACAAATAGATGAATTGCTTAATTACCTCAAAGGCCTAAAGTCTGGATCTCCAGTTGACTCCTGACCCGCTAAACTATTAGCACCTTTAGTATCTACTATCAACCCCACTGTCAAAAGAGTACTTAACCTATCCCTCTCATCTGGTAAAATGCTGCATATCTGGAAGCAGGCTAACATCCAACCCCTCCTAAAAAAAGCCGACTGCCAACCACAAAGACCTGGCCAATTACAGGTCTATCTCCCTGCATTATCTAAGGTCCTAGAGAAACATGTAAAGATAGTACACTTAGAATACATTGAAGACGGAAATCTGTTGCATGTCTCTCAATCCAGTTTTAGGACAAAGTATAGTGCAGAATCTGCTCTGTTGTAAGAGACAGAGCACATTAAGGAAAAACTAGATCAGGGAAGTAGGGCAGTCTTAATTTTACTTGACCTGTTGGTGGCCTTTAATAGGGTCCCACATGAGAGACTCCTTGACAGACTACGGATGGGACCGCACTGGCCTGGATTACCTCTTTCCTGGAAAGTAGATCACAGGATATTTGGATGCCACTGTTTTCATCTCCAATGCCTCACATGAACGTAGGAGTACCTTAGGACTTTATTCTCAGTCCCACCCTCTTTAATATTTATCTATCACCCCTTGCACCTCTAATAGAGCAAGAGGGTGCTAAGATTATCTCTTACAGAGATGACACACAACTGATATTTACATGTGAAAAAGGAACCGACTTTGATGGAGACAATATTAGATCCTACCTCACAAAGGTATTTAACTGGCTCAAAAAAATCAACAGAAGTGTAGCCCAGACAAAACAGAGGATGTGTTTTCGCTGTGTGTATTTGGAGTACATGGGGGCCAGATACATTGTCCCCACCCCTTTTAACCAGGAGAAGGTTAAAACCCTAGGCATTGTCATTGACAACGCCCTCTCTGTGGGTCCACTTGTTCAAGCACTGATTGGTTCCTGTTTTGGTACTCTCTGTATGTTAAAAAAAAATCCCCCCCATTACTGTCACAGGACAAAAGGAAGATTGTGGTTCAAGCTTTGGTGACATCAAAACTGGATATTGCAAATAACGTATACCTAGGCCTGCCTGATTACCTTACCCAATGTCTGCAAGTGGTGCAAAACGCAGCAATGGCAAAACTGAGACTGAAACCCACATTCCATATGAATCCGATCCTGAAGTCCCTGTACTGGTTGCGTATGAAGGAAAGGATCAAATTTAAAGCCATGGTGATCCTTTTTAAAGCACTCTATGGCATAGGCAAAATTGCACCTCAATAAGCGTGTCAATCGCCACAAGCAAACAAGGACCTTAAGATCTTCCAATGCTGATCTTGTCCATGCACCCAAAATTTGTCTGGCTCGTATGGGGGCAGATCTTTTGTGTTCCTTGGCACAAAAGCATGTAAAAGTCTACCGGGCTCCCTGCGAGCCACCACAGATCTTTTGACCTTCTGGAATGATCTTAAAATCTGGCTTTCCAAGAACTAACTAACGCTTTATTGACCTGCAAACTGTCTGCTTTCAGTGCCAGCACACTTTAGTTTGAGTAGCTGTGTGCTATACCAAATCCATTCATTCATTCATTCATGAGGGTGAGAGTGTGAGTGAGTAACAAGGAATCACTAGAGGAGACAGAAACAACTCTCTATGGCTTATTTTGGTCAGTTTCTGAGAGAAGGGCCTGATATTGAGTCCTTGTCCCAGGACCCACTTGGGCTATGTGGAATGGATTGTGAGTTGGTCATCCAAGTATTTTTGTGTTGTGCATACATTTGTGACTTCCTGATCCCATTTTTGAATTATTCAAAATGTGTGCTGAATTATATAATTGACATGAAATATTTATTAATAGATTATAGTTTTGAATTGGAGCCAATGTGAGTAGTCTACATTGTTAAAGCTTATAACCCTACCCACTTCAGCAACTCTCAGAGAAGTCATGGTGACATATTTACCGATACCAAGCATGGAGTAGATGGCTACATGCCCTGAGACCTACACGAATTGGCAGCTAACTAAAAAACTGTACTCTTGAGGTGCAGGGGTGCTAACTGTTGAGGGTAATGGTAGTGCCTTAGAAGAACTTGGCTCTGGGCTGTCTCCACTGCACTTATCAAAAAACAAAATGCACTTATGTGTCAGATTATCTAGGCTTCAAAACGTGTGCACTGAACCAAAGTCCGCATTCCAATTTAAAATGTTGTGACTAGTCTATTTAGATAAGTATATTTTATAATGTTATACAACATGCAGAAAAAGACCTGCTTTTGATTGCACTTATTTTTTAAAAATTTGTTAAAAAATCACCATAGTAATATGACTGATTGACAATGTATGTTCAACAAACCTTACGTGAAAAACATTAAAAATATTTAGTACTCTCATCAATTTTATACATTCAAAGGAAAACAAACATGAAAAAAACATATATCAATACATTGACTCAAGTAATAGTATAATAAAAGAACAATGTGTCGACGCAGCGTTTCATTGTATCTTATATTTTCTTGACACCTTTTTAAGGACTGTCTCCACTGCAGCCTATTTGGTACACAATGCAGGGCCTCTAACTTTCTGCAGTGGTGGCTTGTGACCTCCATCTTTCAGAGAAGTAGGCAGAGCTACTACTAAGACTAGGAATGTGAGCTCAACAGCAAGCCAAGACCATGCTGTTTCTTGTTGGCATAGCCCTCAGGCTTTTTGCAGCCTGGGAACCAACCTCCATTAAGTGTGTCCGGTTGGAGCGAGAGAGTATGAATACTGTGCATCCACTCACCACCCTCATATATATTCAAAGCATGGTCAGGCTGTGGGGGTGTTTTTGGCACCTGCTGCTTTATTCTGCACAGCAGGACACCCAGTCTCCAAAATATGCATAGAGGCCATCTGAAGAGGTCTATTGTCCCCACTTTGTTGCAGACAATTTGAAATGTTGTTTGCATTTATGCTGTCCCACTGGGCCAAGATAATGGAAGATTTAAGGAATAGTGAGCCACAATACATGTTTCCACATTTGCCCTTGGTGCTCCTAACTCAGAACCTTGTTGCATACACCACTGTAAAGCCCTAGCCCTAAAGACTTGCATTAGATACTCACTGGAACAGGTAGTAATATGGTGATTTCATCCAGTATGCTTTCATCTGCAGTGCAACCTCTCACCACGCGTTAATCCCTATGGACACGGGCTACTGGCACTCAACAATCTTAGGAGTAAAGGGAACGGGCACGCTAGTAAGGGTTAGAAGGGGATACCATACTTTCTGCGAGTGGCCATACAGCATTGATGCACCTCTCAGATTTCACCCTGCCAGGTACACCCACTGAAGATTGATGAGATTTCTATCACACTTACCTGTCACCAGAGTCCTACCACCCTCAGCCAGGGTGTAATGCGCCCTTGGTGACCATGACACCAGTGAGTGCTATGCCTTATGCAGAGGTAGTGTGAAGATTCTGAGTCGGTGAGAACGGACTCGCAACTCTATTGTGTCATCTTTGCACTGAGATGTCCAGTACTCACCTCACACGTATGTCTAAACCGGCTGGCCAGCTCCTCTTTATGGCGGGGTTATTGGGAAAGACATTGAAGCATCCAAAAAAACAAGAAATACGTTGCAGGATTCACCCATTAGATACAATTCTTAAAGAACCTGCATCCCTTAGAACCGTGTTTGCTACAATTCGGGATAACACTTCCAAAACATCTCAAGTACTTTTACCGCTTAGATCTGACCTCACAGCATTTAGCACCCGGCTCGCATCCTTGAAAGCTTGTATAACAGCAGTTTAGCAGGCACCCAGTGCAGCTACGAGATGGGAACAGGAGCATTGGTTTATGCGGGAAAAGCTGATCGAGCTGGAAGACAGAAATAGAAGAGATAACTTGCACCTCTCTGATTTCCCAGAAAAACTAAAAGGAGATAACATGCTAACCTTTATGCTTCATTTCATTTAATCCATTACCAAACTGGTCTTTCAACCACCTCAGAAGCTGAGGGGATCCCCCATACAATCAAACTGAGTAATATTAGTGGTACAGACACCCCCCAACAGGTAACTGACTTCGTTCTACAGCACCAGGAAGCAAGAAAAGTAATCCAACTGGTCAAAAAGCAAGGGCCTTTCCTCCTGGAGGAACTTAAAACACATGTGAGCCAAAACCTTTCCCAGGAAACTATGTGCAGAGTGAAACTTTTTCTCTCACTATGACCCAGAATGAAACTCCCCAAACTTTGATATGGTCTACCGGATCCTGCTCGAATTCTGATAACTAAAGACAACCAAAGGAAAAATTCAATGACCTGGCATCCTGTAGAAGGTCCTTGATTCTTCGGACTCAGAAGAGATGGTTACAGATCATCCTACTGATCAGAGGTCATCAGGGAGGAAGAGGCGAATGGGTATGTGAAAAGATTTAACCCAGCAGCGAATTGCAGACATAACTAAGAATTGGTCACATGGTTCAAAGCACAAGAGCAAAGGCTATCCATGAGAGATAGTCATGGTCCCCACTAAAGAAAGACTAAATTACTGATGTCAGGGTGTCTTGGTATGAACATAATGGCTGATTTCATATGGCAAGATGACGCCTTAGTGTCTGTTTTCCCACTGGACCAGGGAAAATGTACCGATAAGTGCCCCATTCTAACGGAGCTGAGGAGGGTAGTATTGTGTATAATACTTGTTAAGTACTGTGGTCTCCCCTGTTGCTGGAAGAGGCAAAATGGCTGTCACCTGTACCATTATCTCCTTCATGAATAAGTGACCACTGAGGGTGGATTGAAGGTGATGAGAATTATATTTACATTAATTTGCATTCTATATACTTTACAACCACACACATCCTCATATGCCCCTCCTTCTAAACATGACTTTGATCAACCATGCTGTTAGGTAGGCCCATACACTCGGTGACTGCAGTCCACCCTGAGAAAGTTACTTCCCCAAAGCCTCTCTGCACTTTCCCCGTTTCTCTCTCCTCGGCCAACGTTCAATGATCCGCACCTACATTTAGGTGCCAATTACGATCCGGTAAAATATTTCCCCGTACGACTCGTATCCGGTCTTTTCACCGTACGAATCGTACAAGTGCCGTACAAACTGGCAATCACGATTCGCATGGTAAAAAGTCCATACGAATCGCATTGGGAATTATTCCCCACACGTCCTCGGGTCGGAAAATGTGTCCGACACGTCCTCGGACGATTTACCGTACAAATGTGAAAAGTGAAGTCCGACCGCGGAATCACGATCCATCCCGTGCGTCCGATGTTACAACCGGATGGAAAAAACACCGTCCGCACCGAACTCCCATAGCAACCATGGAGACGTGCCCGCATACGCGCAGACCCCCCCCCATCCCCCGTACATACGCGCCGACCCCCCCCATCCCCCGTACATACGCTCCGAACCCACCCCATCCCCCGTACGTATGCGCTGACCCCCCCACACCCGTACGTACGCGACGAACCCCCCCCACACCCGTACGTACGCACCGACCCCCCCCATCCCCCGTACGTACGCGCCGACCCCCCCCCCACACCCGTACGTACGCGCCGACCCCCCCTGTATGTACACCCGTGTACGTGTCGAACCCCCCGTGTACGTTCGAGTCGAACCCCCCGTGTATGTTCGAGTCGAACCCCCCGTGTATGTACACCCGTGTACGTTCGAGTCGTACCCCTCCGTGTACGTTCGAGTCGAACCCCCCGTGTACGTTCGAGTCGTACCCCCGTGTACGTTCGAGTCGAACCCCCCCGTGTACGTTCGAGTCGTACCCCCCCCGTGTACGTTCGAGTCGAACCCCCCGTGTACGTTCGAGTCATACCCCCACCCGTGTATGTACGGTGCGTACCCCCAGGGAACGTACACGGGGGGTTCGACTCGAACGTACACGGGGGGTACGACTCGAACGTACACGGGGGTTCGACTCGAACGTACACGGGGGGGGTTTGACTCGAACGTACACGGGGGTACGACTCGAACGTACACGGGGGGTTCGACTCGAACGTACACGGGGGGGTACGAGTACGACTCGAACGTACACGGGTGTACATACACGGGGGTTCGACTCGAACGTACACGGGGGGTTCGACTCGAACGTACACGGGGGGTTCGACTCGAACGTACACGGGGGGTTCGACACGTACACGGGTGTACATACAGGGGGGGTCGGCGCGTACGTACGGGTGTGGGGGGGGTCGGCACGTACGTACGGGGGATGGGGGGGGTCGGCGCATACGTACGGGTGTGGGGGGGGTCGGCGCGTACGTACGGGGGCTGGGGGGGGTACGGTGCGTACCGGGCCACCTACTCTGGTCGATTCGCGCCGTACTTCGCTTTTCCGGCACTTTTTGGGTGCCGTGAATATATTGCCGTCCGGACTGCTGTCGGTTCGAATCGTACTTCCTGGGTTGTGAAACGCTGCTTGAAAGCGTCCCGACGTCACGTCGCAGCATTCCCGGATCACATTCGTATGTATATTTTCGTCGGTCGGTGTTTTTTACGATTCGTACGGAAATGGTATTTCCGTGCGAATCGTAATTCCATGTTTGTAAAGTTTTACGACCGTGTACGAGTCGGACGGGGAAAACGCTCCGACCGACGGTTCGTACCCGGTTTTTACCGGATCGTAATCGGCACCTTTGAGTCCATTACATACTGAATCGCTTGACTACTACAGCACTTACCCTTTTGTTTTTCAGAAGGTCTTATTTTGTTTAGTTGATTTACATCTTCTTTGGCTATTCTGCACCTTTTTTACCATTAAACAGACCCAAAGTCATTTCCAAGTAACACACCACTGCTATCTTAGCTCCATCTCCATGTGCACACCTCCTGAAGTCTTATTGTACTCCCTCCTAAATTAAATGGTTTGTACATGAAACAGAAGAAAACCTTGTCTTTATTGCACATGTGATAAACTCTGCTGTAACTAGGTAGGCAAGGAGTACCACGCTTGTAAGGGTAACTGACAAGGAAATGGTGCATCTTCTTCTAAGTTCTACTGTAAAGGAGGTGAGGCAATCCTGATACAAAAGGACTACCATTGCAAGTTCACAAATTGTGGGATGACCCAGAGGGAAACTACTTACTTCTTAAAGCAAGCATTCAGGGTGTGTCACTGTTTCCTAGCTCTGTATACGCCTTGACATTGGACACAGGACAATTTTTCAGAGTGATATATCTCTTCCTCTTTGCCCTGCCTAGAGCTAAAGTGCTTCTTGCAGATGATTGGAACCTAATTCTGGATAAATTAGACCATCATGTCCACCACAGTAAAAAAAGACTAGCACCTCCTTACTGAGTTAATGGCTAGCCATTCACTGACTGACCCCTGGTGACTGGTTCACCCCCCCACCTATGACTACACATGCACTTCCTGTATGCATGGCACGTGTACTAGGATTGACTACTACCTCACAACAATTATCTTTCTTCCATACATGAAGGATGTAGAGATCACCTCGAATGGCACTTCTGATCATGATATGGTGCAGATACACCTGGCCATAAGACTCCCAACACCCTTGTTAAGCCAATGCCATTTTAATGCCACAAGGTAAAGGACCAAGGAAGCAAAAAGTAAAGTGCAGGCATTACTGCACACTTACCTGAAAGAGAACACTCACTCAGTATGGCAATATTGATAGGGGAATTATTGAGAGACTTAGCCCTTAATAAAAGATGGGTACCTGAGGTATAGCTAGTGTTAGAAACACTGGTGGCCTATCTCAACACAAGCTACACTAAAACACATTCTCAAGGTTCACTACAGGAGCTGCCCCAAAATAAATCTCACCTTAACAGTCTCTACTCGTCACAAGCAAAACAAATCTCTTTTTGGACTAAAGCAGAGCTATTTAGAAATGGAAGGCAGGGTGCCTCCTCAATTACCGATTGCAGCTGCAAGAACCATCTCACACAATCACTGCAATTAGAAATGACCCAGGAGAATTGCTGATACCTCCTAATGACATTGTATCAGTGTTCCTCTCTGTCATTGAAAAATTAAGCACCCCGAAAGGTTCAACCGCCTCTATTTGCCCCTTTCAAAACTCCCCTAGAGATGCCAGCCCAATTCATATCTCCATAATGATTAAACTGTTCATCAGGGGAGGGATGAAACCAAGACTCAAAATGAGAAAATTAGGTTAAACACCCCGGGGCATTGCTGGAGCCGGTACTGGGGGTTGGCAGTCCCCAGGGCCATTTAGGGGTGCATTAGGGAGATTTTTTATTGAAATTAGCCCTCTGGAGGTGGCGGTCCATGGGGCTGCGGTAGGCCATGCAGGCCCCCTGCATCAATTTTCGTATTTTTGTCCCGAGGTGGCGGTCCTTTGGGCAGTGCGGGAGCCATGAGGCTCCCTGCATATAATAATGTGATTGCCCTGAGAAAGTGGTGGTCCCCAGGGCTTTGAATAGACCAAGGAGGGGGCCCCTGTGCGCCCCCTCCTATATTTACACATGCACCCGGTTTCAAAATTTTTTTGCCAGTAGTCGCAGATACAGGATGACTTTTTTTCAGCTTTTTTGGACCTGGGGGTGGGTCTCTGCTGGACCCCCCCAAGAGGCCTAGGGGCTCAGGGTGTTTCTACCCTGCATCCTTTTCTATTTTTTAAAATGTTTTCATGTGACTTCCTGGTTTGAAGCCAATCAGATCTCAGGCATGAGATCGGAAGGGGTCACAGATCCACCACGACCTCAGTTGTATGTCTTAAAAATCTTCACATTTCTCAGTGTTGGACCTGGCCCATTTGGCAGGTTCACCCCTAAACTTTTTGCATTTATCCTGGCCTTTTTCCCTATGTAGTGTTCGTAGTTTTAGGCCTCTAGGCACTTTAGCACTGTATCCCCGTGTAAAGTGCGTGTGCTCTGTGTTACATTTAGTGAGACTGGCCTGCCCTCCCATAGGAATGCATGGGGGATATGTGTGTCCATGGTAGTTGCTGATGTGAGAGGAGTGCAGGGGCAAGTTTGGTATGTGCGAACTCGTGAGAATGAATGCTGCGCAATGGTGTGAGCAGATTTAGTGTGACTGGTGGAGAATTGCCACTTCTAGAAGTTGGCATTTCTGTGTGCTGTGTGATGTGAATTGCCTGTCTGGCTTGTGATTGACAGGAGCTGAGGGGGCTGGGAAATTCCAAGAGCCAGGGTGAGTCTGCCCAGTGATCTGCATGTAGATGGGAGGGAGGAGTTGCACCCGGTACCGGAATGGGGCTGGGCCTTCCCTTCACAATGCTGGCTCCACCTCCTGTGGTGCGTCTGATGTCCCTGGCCTGTCCTGTGAATAGAGAGGGGAGCTGAGCAAACAAAGTGCTCCTGAACCAGTTGTATCTGGTTCTCCCCTTGCCCTACAGTTGCAGAACAAAGGAAAATGCTGTATAAAAGAAGGGGCTGTGACCCCATGAAAATGTTCTTGTTCTGGACTTGAATCTACCAGGGGCATGCTGCTGCTGGGGTCCAGAGGAAGGCTTGCCTCCCTGGGCCCTGCCTTGCCCCTGGGTGCCTGGAGGACTTCTTTTTGTGGACCCTTCTGCCCTGCATTGCCCCTTGATCCCTAAAGGAACTCTTGCTGGACTTGCACTTTTCTTTTTAGGAAGGACTGTCTTTCTGCAGCTAGCGCCTAGTGCCTCGTGAGCGCTACAATTAATTTAAATTATCCCCCAGAGGAGCACGAGGGCTCCGCAGCGCTGCCCTTCAAGGAGAGGGAATTCCCGGTGTAGGGATTTCCCCGTGCTTTGTGATCTAGCGGGTGCCCATCCCGCGCTTCTACCGAGATTTTCCTAATAACATGGAGGCAGGTGCCCACCCCGCATCGTGGTGCCCTGCATCGTGGTGCCTTTCGCGGGTGCCCACCCTGCTTCATGTTTTATTTTCAATAGCAGGAGCCCACCCTGCTTTATATCCCTCATGGCGCCTGTTGGATTTAACCGCGGGGGCCCACCCCGCATTTCACCGCTGCGGCCCGAGCCATTAAAGAAGCTGCGCTCAGCGCAACCCGGAAGTCAGGCAAGCCTTGCTTGGGACAGGGGCGGGGCCTCGTTGGTTGCGGGAAGTTGCCTTAGGTCCCAGCGGGGCTCCCTTGAGCGGCTGGGAGTCACGGGAGCCCATGGGTGAAAGATCCATGATGCTGCAACCCCAGTGGTGAAGAGGGAGTCCCGCAGGCAACCACAGCACGATCGGGAGAGGCGGCACCAGACGAGAGACGAGTCTCCTGAGCCCCGCCGGCGCAGAGAGCAGCGGAGCTCAGCAGCAGGATGGCCCACAGCCCGGTGAGTGAAGAGGGCTGGGGGGGAAGAGGGGACCGAGGCAGAAGTACCGGTGCCTACACCGTGAGCAGCCCCACATGGCAGAGGGCCGCTCCATCATGGGCATAGTCATTTCCAGGGCCTAGATGGCCCCAACGCTTGTGGGCATGTTTATTCTTAGAGCCTAGGTGGCTCCAATGTTTGGCATCAGTATCTTAGAGCCCGATGGCTCCACCGAGGAGGCAAGTTCTTTCTCTTTATTATGGCAGGATTATTTCAAGAGCCAGTGCGCTCCATGGGGACATGTGTATTTTTAGAGCTCGTACGTGGCTCCAACGTTTGGCGCATTTGTTTAAATGACCACTGAGAGCCCAGGGAGCATTTTCCCTACTTCCAGCTGCCCAGCAAGTAGTTGGCAGCTGCACCGTTTAGGTGCAATTCCTGAGAGGGACAGAAGTGGCACAGAGGTTCCAGGCCTTGTGCAGCAATTAGTGCCAGCTGCTACGTTTAGGCCTGCACAAAGCGCGCACCCTTGACTGTCGCTGCATTGGCAGCAGCCCTGACTTTTGGAGAGGGCAGGAGAACCCCCCCTTTGGAATGGCCAGTTGGCCAGGGGGATGTTAGGTTTATAGGGTGCCAGGCCCTACTGTGATTGTGGGTGCTAGGAAATGTGATTCCTGTAGAATGATTTACGCACCTGTGTTGATACCCCTAAATGTGTTTTATGATTATGAGGTTGGTTCGCATATTATGGTTCATGCTAGTGAGAGTTATTCCCTAATGTAGTTATACTTAGGAGGTTAGGGTCCAATGCGTTTAGACTGGTGAGATGATTGCCTCATGTGTTTATGATGGTGAGGTTGGCGCAGAAGGTAATTCGCATGTGGTATGATGCTGTGCATAATGTAGTTTATGTTACAGGCCGATGCGAAGTACAGTGATTACCAGTAGTCACTGGTGGTGTTCTATGTTCATGATAAATTCTACATTTACTAAGTTCACTTTGTGATGGTACTGACAGTGGTCCAGTGGGCCCTGTCAGGTGTAAATAATCCCTTGTAAATAGGCCAGGTGGCACCCTGTATAATATGTGCTTACTATTCTAATGTGTTATGATAATACAAAGGCTATTTTTATATATAACCTTGTGTGGAGTTTCTTTTGTGGTGGGCCTAAGATGTTGTTGCTGGGTGCGTGCGCAAATGCTTTACACATTGCCTCCGGGATAAGCCTGACTGCTCGTGCCAAACTACCAAGGGGGTGAGCGTGTAACTTCCTTGCCCTGACTAGAGTGGGGGTTTCTGCCTGGCTTTGGCGCACGCCTTAGCCAGCCAGAAATCCCATTTCTAACACTCAGCAACTACTGAATGAATTTATACCATTTAATTCAACGGGTGCTTTCTGGACCAAGAGCGACCTTTCTGCCACGTGTGGTGTAATTCTGTTCAGCAGTTCAGTCTGTAGCTGTGTCTAAAGTTTCATATGAAAATTAGCATGAAGAAAAAGCAATTTTGCGACCCCCCCTTTTTCTCACCCCGCTTGATGGATCACCACTAAACTTTCAAGACAGCAGACAAAGTGACTGACAAATTAGTTTGGAAAATTTCAAGAGGATTCATCTAACAAATCCAAAGTTATTGTCAAATGAAAAAAATCGCTGTTCCTTTGGAAAATACATACTAACTATAACTACCTACTGGCGACCAGGGAATATTCATTGAGGAATAAAGCGATTTATTGGATCTGTCATGTAAGAGGATGTAGATCAATAATACGAGATGACATTTTAAGGGTAAGAAGATGCAAGTCCTTCAACTCTCCCACCAATTGCATAGAATTACATCTGAAAGATGGAGGAATGGTCAAAAATGTGATAGCTCTTGACATCAGAACATTCCCCCCTGTAGTGTCCAATATGCCATTTAAAAGCCGCATACCTACTGGGCCATCAGTCTCTATCTCCTCGTGCCCAATAGAACAATTAGGCCGTTACTCATCTCTAGCGGAAAATGATTGACTTTTGAATATATGTCCCTTGGCTGACAGGGGTGTTCTCCCACTGTACTATCAACGTCCTTCCCTTGCCGACTTTTGGATGTCAGAATTCCCCTAAGGAGTGCTATTAGGGGAGGAGTGGGGTGTCCTGTAAATAGTAGTAGAGCGAATACACAAATCTGGGGGGGGGGGCAACCAGCTGCTAACTTATTAGGTAAGAGTGTGCCAGCAGCATCTACCTTTGGAAACCTTGAAATCCTAAGCACTACTGTGCATGTCAAAACAGAAATAGTTTTCAAGATTTCATTAGTTTACTGGAACATGGCAGGGCTAAAGATTAAATTGTGCCTCCCCATTGGAACAATTTTATTGACATTTGTTTATTACAGGAAACCTGGAGTGTAGCATCAGCTTATAAATTGGGTACGTCAGCTACTGTCTCCCAGCAACTACTAGGAAATCAGGACGTCCTGCAGGGTAATTGCTGATATGGGTTAAAATAGCCCTCTGTTGCAAAGTCTTGCTTCTCCCCTCAGATAGCCCTGACATTCTGGGGATATGCCTCAAGGGCCACTTATGTAAAACCATTGATATTCATAACGTTTATTCAAGAGGAACAAGTGGGGGCAGACCATCAGCTACAATGCAAAATATTTAGGAGCTTTTGGACGAGAGAATTGTATGACCCCCACTGTTAATAGCGGGCGATTTCAATGTAACATTCGAACCTCTAGATAGAAATGATGTGACTGAATCAAATGATGAAGGTGACTTGTGGTCTGTTCCTCTATGATATCCCTCCGGTCAAGAAAGGGTCCCATGTTGTGCTTCAAGTTAATGCTTTGAGTATGGAGTTTAGGTTGAGGGCAGCAAATGGAAGAACAGCATTGATAGAATGGGTGCTAATGCCTTTAATAGATCAAACAGTCCAAGTGAAATAGACAATATATTGCTAGACTTAAGGCTTTGGCGTAGTGTCATCAATATAGTAGTGGGTGCAACGCTAGACAGTGACCATAACCCCTACTGTTTAAGCAAAGTATCAGTATGGTGAGGTGTAAACAATCAGACTATCGCTCACCAGGTAATAAGGGAGGTTTACCCAATCAACGACAAACAACAAGTGGTGCAGGATAACTACACACGAAGATAAGCTTTTAAACATGGACCAGGAACTTTTGGCTGGTACGGCAGAGCTATCGACCCTGCTTGAGAAGCCAAAAGAGATAGGAAAATCACTAATGCCCATTCTAGATTTTTGAGCACCTGGGTTCCTAGTTCACTGTACCTGGGCATAAGAAAAGCCCCAGATATAAAAACAGGGATTTAAAAACATGGTTCAATCAAGATTGTAGATGTTCAAGGATCCAACTATCTAAGGTAATGAAATCTAATGACCATGAACACATCAGAAGAGAACCATTAGGAAGACCTATAAATGAGCCCTTTTAAAAGCTTAAAGAGTGTGGGGTGAGTTCAGATGGCAGCTTAATAAGACTGTGCCACTAGGACTCACAAAAGTTTTGCTCTTTGGTTGTCTGGGGTCATCAATCAGGTGCTCCTTCCCTTGTAAATCATACCCAGGCCTCAGACTGGTATGAGCACTTTAAAGTGCTGTACTCAGACACCTACACACCGGATGCTGTGGCAGATCCCCCAAGACGCCTCCAAATCTTTAGCAGTGATATATTCACCTGAGTGATATCGAGGCCTCTATTGGCTCAATTGTTCAGGCTAAATACCTGGCCCTGATGGTATACATGGGGACCATTTCCTACATGACGGCCCTAGCTGGTACCAATATATACCATTACTTTCCAATCCTATAGCAGGAGGTGCCCCAGTACCAGAGTATCTGAAGGGGGGCAGAGGTGATTCCTCTATTCAAGAAAGGTGACAGAGACCAACTGTGCAATTATAGGCCTATTAATTAATTGATTCTATCCTAAAGGTATTCTGCTGTGCACTCTTGTAAAAAATCCAGGCCTGGGTTGAAGAAAATGGCATTTTAACACCTTAACTAGCGGGTGTTTAGAGAAAAGACAGGGACAATAGACCAGTTATTTTGCCTTCTCCTTTTATATTGGAAAATAGCAGTCTTCGGCAGGGGCAGTTTGAATATTGCATTCATCGATCTAAAAACAGCCTTCGATCTTGTCCCCAGAAAGAATCTGTGGGAAGTTAAAGAAAATATGGGGGTCCCAAGTGAAATGAAGCAAATTTTGCCAGGGTGAGGTGGGGCTCTCAGGGGCAGCTTCATATCCTGTTTTCATCAGCAAGGGAGTACACCAAGGGTGCATTCTGGCGCCTACACTTTTCTCTTCATACATCACTAGCATAGTCCAATTTTTATCTCAGTAACCTGCTGATGCCCCCACACTAGGAGGGGAGAAGGTAGTGACCCTGTTGTTTGCAAATGACAACCTGCTGGTGTTGAAAACTCTGGGGGGACTTGACAAGATCCTTTGTGTAGGCTCCGTGTACGCCCCAACAGGAGCCAAACGTTCCTTTTTTCTTAGCTTAAATCGACTGTTGATTGAAATAGGCGCATCCAAATATATAATTGGTGGTGACTGGAATTTAGTCCGTGACCCTGTATTAGATTGAACAGGCCCTTTTGACAAATGTAATGAAGGGGATAGAGATTTATTAAGCGACATAACCTCAGATCATGCACTAATAGATCACTGGCGCCTTTGCCATCCATTGGACTAGGAGTTTACCTTCCTCTCTTCTGCCCATGGCACCCAATCCAGAATAGATTATTTTCTTATCTCACATACGATGACTAATAACACCACTGATTCCCAAATCTTAGAAACTGCAATCTCCGATCATGCGCCTGTTCTTCTTTCCTTAGAATTAGGTTTAATCTCTCCAGGCTGCAAACCATGGCGTCTAAATCTCCAAAGGTATCACCCACCTAAAGGTAAAACCCTACTGTGCTCTCACCTCTCTGATTATTTGAAGATTAACAAGTTTTCAGTTTCTTCTAATAGAACTGTTTGGGCAGCTGCTAAAGCAACCATTCGTGGTCAATTAATGAGAGATGCAGCAGAAGCCAATAAGTCGGTGTCACTTCGTCGTATTGAGTTGGAGACTCAAATTATTTCCCTAACGCGACAATATTCATCCCACCCTACAATGCCCAGCCGTCATAAGTTAGAACTTGCTAAAATGGAACTTAATAACTTATATACTTCCAAAGCGGAATATGCCCTACAACGCCTTAAGGGTAGACACTATGAACAAGGGGAGAAAGCAGGTCGATTGCGTGCAGCCCAACTGAAACAACGTGAAGCAGCTATGGTCATTCCTGCAATACGTAGTGAAATGGGTGAGACCCTTACAAAACCACAAGAAATTGTTGACACCTTTGCATCTTTCTATAAACATCTTTATTCTCCCGATACGTTAAAAACCGAAGATCAATTAGCCGTCTACCTCGCTGACATCAATCTTCCTTCTCTTACAGATGAAGGTAGAGCCTTCCTTGACGGAAACATTACCAAAGAAGAAATAGCTGCAGCCATTACCAAATTACCTTAGCACAAATCTCCTGGGGAAGATGGTTTTCCTGCGGAATTTTATAAATGGACTGGATCAGAAACAGTTGACATCTTGTTTTCTGCTTTTCAGGAAGCTGTCCAATTTAATTCAATTGGTCCTATTTCTAATAAAGCATTCATTGCAGTTATTCCTAAATCTGGTAAAGATTGATTACTCTGTAGTAGTTATCGACCTATATCATTAATAAATACTGATATTAAGATCTTCGCAAGTATTTTAGCATCACGCCTCCACAAAGTTATCCCTTCTCTTATACACAGATCACAAGTGGGTTTTGTTCCAGGTAGTTCATCTAGAAATCACCTTCGAACCTTGGCCCACACCTTATGGACTGCAAACGAGTTGACAGAAGATGCTGTTGCTCTATCATTGGATGCAGAAAAAGCATTCGATCGAATTGACTGGCGATACCTGTTCGCAACCATGAAACGCTTTGGCCTGGGTGATTCATTTATTTCCAAAGTTCGTCTTCTATATGATAACCAAATAGCTCAGGTTAACTGTGGTGGTTTTCTCTCAGACCCTTTTCCAATTCGTAGAGGCACCCGTCAAGGTTGCCCCCTTTCTCCCCTTTTATTTCTATTAGCAATAGAACCGCTTGCCTCTTTAATTCGACACTCGCCACAAATACAAGGCATATCTATGCCACACGGTGATTCTAAATTATATCTCTATGCTGACGCTATCCTTCTTACGCTTAAAGCTCTTCCATGATCCTTACCAGCTTTACTTGAAATTATTGACAATTTTGCAGCTCATTCTGGTTTCAAAGTAAACTGGGATAAAAGCAAGGCTCTTCCACTTTCTCCTGGTACCACAAAAGCTTCAACAGATGGCCATCCTTTCTGTTGGAAATCATCACAATTGAAATATCTTGGAGTTCTAGTTAATAGAGGCCTATCCAATATGATTTCAGTTAATCTCAATCCTCTTATAACACAAATGGAAATTGATTTTGCTAAATGGTCTCTTTTAGGCTTTTCCATGTGGGTAAGGGTGCAGGCTGTTAGGATGGTCACCTTGCCTCGCTTTACTTACATATTAGGAATGCTCCCTATAGTTATTCCCTTATCTACATTGCGTCGAATAGACAATTGTATTAGATCTTTTGTTTTGGGTTCTATCCATCCTCGCTTAGCTGCCACCAAACTAATGGTTCAACGTCCTTATGGTGGTTTGGGGTTACCATCTTTGGAACATTACTCCTTAGCCCTACACCTTTCACAACTAGTTTATTTAATCCCAAACTACACCAACCCTCCACAGTGGGTTCAAATTGAACACTCTCTTCTGAATCGAAACGATGGCCTTAACTTTCTTTATGGTATTAGATATCCACGTTCTTCCCCTCCACATCCGGTGATGCAAGCTACTTATCAAGCATGGCATCAAGCACATCGATTAACACAAACGTCTTACCGATTGCATTATAAAGCTCCACTTTGGAACAATGAAAGTATTCGAATAAATAGTAAAGCACTTCAATGGTCTATTTGGATGTCATGTGGCATCAATACACTTGATCAAGTCTTATCAAATGGGGAGCTAAAATCATTTGATCTGCTTCATAAAGAATTTGATCTTCCATTACATAAAATATCACAATACTCACAATTACAACACTGTCTGAGGAGATGTTTAGGTTCTCCCCCCTGGATATTACACCCCTCACCAATATTGGATTATCTTTCTGTTTGGGGACGACAGAAAGGAGTGATGTCAGGCTTATATAATACTTTAACTCGTCACTTATTTTCACAACCACTTGCTAAAACTCTTCAAATGAAATGGCAGGAACGCCTACACCTTTCTATTGAAGATAAAGTATGGTTGGATATCTTGGAAGATCTTGATAAAGGCACCCGAGAAGCTCGCTTGAAATTCTGTCTTTTTAAAATCTTGCATGACTGGTATTGGACCCCTTTGAAATTACAAAAAGCCGGACTATTGTCACACTCTAAATGCTGGAGATGCTCGGGACTTAGTTGTGATCTTCCCCACTTACTTCATGATTGCCCCTCCATATTGAATTATTGGACTTTTATAGGGACCACACTACAGAAAACTATTCTATCCCTTAGTCTTCCACTCACCCCTTCTATCACTTTATTTCAAACTCTTCCTTCCATTACACGTCCACAACGTCGCCTTTTACACACTGCACTCTCCACTGCTAAAATATGTATCTTTTCATTTCAAAAGAATTTTATTGTTTTAAAGAAGCAAATAGGGACATAAGATACAAGCAAAAGTGATACAATTAATATCAGACAAAGACAATAAATATGTTAGATTAAAATTAAATAATAAGCAAACACATCATTGTCATTCATTAATCTGCAGATATCAGATAGATAGAATAATAAAGGAGAAAAGAAACAAGTTGATATCTGGCAGAAGTAATTATGAAAAGTATCACCATCAGATAGCAAATTAGGGATGAGAGGAAAAAAGAAAGGAAGGAAGAAAAGACGGAAAAAGTGGAAAAGAGATGAAAAAAGAGAAAGAAAGACAGGGAGGAGTGAAGAGAGAGGAGAGGATTTCTAAAGGAATCACCCGACATACAAGACAACATTAACCAGACAAATCAAAAGGATATTGATCCACCAACTCCTCGGAGACCAGGTCCATGTACGTATCTAAGGCTTTCCAAACACCAGTAGATATAGAGGGAGAAAGATGAGCGTGGTCAACTGACGTATGCGCACTTCGTAAAAAGGAAACCCAAGCCCACCAAGTATGGTAAGAAACTGAAGAGAAGGATTTCCACTCCATGAGAATTACTTTGACTGCAATAGTCAATAAGAGATCCAACAATTGTAATTCCATGGAATCTAAAGGCAGAGGGACTGGGGCCGCCAACGGACCTAAAAGGATTAATGGAAAAGAAAGTTGGAATTCAATATTAAAGATTAGCATGAGATGTTTGTGAATTAAATCGCAAAAGGGTTGGAGAAGGGAGCAGTCAAAGAACATATGTTGAAAATCGCCTGGTAAAAGGCCACAACTCCAGCATAGGTTGGTTTCTTTAAGATTTAGTGAATACAAACGAATGGGAGTCCAGTGAAGAAGATTAATAGAGAAAAACTTAGACTACATTAAGGAGGGGGCGATTTTGTTACGAAGAGAAAGTTTACCGATACCTTGCCATGTGTCTGAAGAGATATGATCGGTAACACTATGATCAAAATGATGTAACCATTTTTGCTGTGCAACTGTTTGGGAAGGAAGTGTAGAGGACGACAAGAATTTGTAAATCCTAGACGCTACATGACCAGTCCTGATCCATAATTGAAAAAGCGTAATCGTAGGGGAGGAAGGATGAAGGTGTACTTTAGCAAGTGCTACCTTTATCTTAAGAAAGGTATAAAAGTCTAAGTTAGATAAAGAAAATTGTTGAGCTAGGGATGAGAAAGGGAAAGGATCATTGTTAGAGTCATAGAGATGTTTAACAAGCGAGATAACTTTTGCAGCCCAATAAGACATTAACTCTGGATCAATATTGATTTTGATTTTAGAATTCCGCCAAATAGACGACCATCTAGTTTTATGCAGTGGAATTGCCACTTTCTTATCCACTTTGCGGACCGCAGCAATAGTATCTAAAATAATAGATCAAGAGAATGGAATAGAAAGAGTATTCGTGGTTAAAAGAGAGGCAGTCAGCAACGGGGAGGCCAGTGCTTGTTCTATTAGCAACCAGGATGGAACATGAATAGAGGGAGAAGAAAACCAAAGAGCACCCTGGGACACCAGAAAGGCAGTTTGATACTTCCCCCAATCAGGAAAATTACATCCTCCCATATCATAAGATTTCCGTAAGAATTTATAGGCAATTCTAGCCCTTCTGTTATTCCATAAGAATTTGGAAATAAGTAAATCAAGTTCATGAAAGAAGGAATCAGAAAGCCTTACTGGAAGCATAGAGGAAGCAAAATTAATAATAGGTGTTATCATCATTTTAAGAGTCTGCAATTGACCCCACCAGGAAATATGCTTCGGAGACCAAGTTTCTAAAAGGCGTCGCACCTTAAGAATAGTTTGAGATTCATTATAAGTAACCGTAGCATAGAGAGTGGAACAAGATACCCAAATATTTTAGTTGCTTGGATTGCCACTTAAAACCCGCCGAACCCATATGAGAAGAGAAACAATAAGCATTTAAGGGGAACATCTCTGTCTTATCTTTGTTCAGGGTATATCCTGAAACCTTTGAGAAAAGAGAAATCGTATCAGAAATAGCAGGGATGGCCAGTGCAATATCGTCTGAAAAAATAAGAACATCATCCGCATATGCAGCTGATTTTATCTGATGAGACCCAAAAGAGAATCCCTTAATGTCTGGATGTAAGTCAATCATTCTAAGAAGAGGATCAATGGATAACAAAAATAAAAGAGGAGACAAGGGACATCCTTGCCTAGTACCCTGGCGAAGGTTAAAAAAGGACGACGTAGCTCCATTTACTCTGATGTTAGCTCTAGGTCGGGAGTAAAGAGACATAACCATACGGATAAACGAGTCACCAAGATTGTGTGCACATAAAACAGCTCGTAGAAAAGGCCAAGAGACCTTATCAAAGGCCTTTTCAGCATCAAGGGCCAAGGCCGCCGCCGGAAGATTGGAACGCTTAGCAGAACCAAGAATGTGACAAAAAGTACGGATATTATCACGTGCAAGACGACCCTTTACAAACCTGTTTGAGAAGAATGAACCAATTGAGGAATAAGAGATTCTAAACGTATAGCTAAGATTTTAGCAAAAATCTTAGCTTCCATGTTAAGAAGAGAAATAGGACGAAAATTTTTGGGATCCGAATGATCTTTTCCTTCTTTGGGAATTACTACAATAGTAGCATCAGCAGCAGAACCAGACACAGAACCATCTTTAATAAAAGCATCAAAGACGGATTGAAGCTGCGGCACAATCTCAGATATAAAGGTTTTATAAAACAAAATAGGATATCCATCAGGACCTGGAGCTTTACCGGAACGAGTAGCTTTAATTGCAGAAATAATTTCATCAGAAGTAATCGGGCCATTCAAAGAATGATTATCTTCCTCCGATACAGTTTTCACAGGAACTGTCTTTAAGAACTCTTGACATTGTTCAAAAGAAGATTGATTAGAGGGGGTATATAATTTATTATAAAAATCTCGAAAGACCTCAAGAATTTCTTCAGTCTGAAATTTTTTCTTACCAAGATGATCAACAATAGAAGAAATTTGGGAAGATTTATAAGAAGATTCCTGGAACTTTAATGTAGCCGCAAGCATCTTGCCAGCACGGTTTTTCAACAACAACTTCTTAGATTTCTGAGCCTGAAGACCTATATGAGCTCTCTTAATAGATTGAAGGCAAGATTTATCTTTAGATTGTCGAAAAAGAGATTCCTGAGTTTTAATCTCAGCTGCTAAGTCCGTGAGTTCCTTTTTAATGGCAGCGTTTCTCCTTGCCATACATTTGATGACCTGACCTCGGAAAGTGCATTTAAAAGAGTCCCAGAGAACAACATGGGAATCAACTGAACCAACATTCTCACGGAAAAATGTCTCAATAGCATTGGAGAACTCCCGAACTTGGGAATCATCATGTAAGATTTCCGTGTTTAGCCTCCAAGATCGAGGCCTCGCTCTAGGGGTAAAAGACAAGAGTGTGAACGTCACCGCGGCATGGTCTGAAATCAAAATAGGATGAATAAGCGGAGATTGAACAAGAGAGGAGTGAACCAAAAGATAATCAATACGTGAAAAAGAAGAATGGGGGGATGAAAAAAAGGAGAAATCACAACCAGTGGAATTATGAAGACGCCAGACATCCTGAAGATGGATAAGAGAGCACATATTAATCATTTGTTTATGTGATTTAGGGGGATGAAAATTAAAGGCAGAATTCCTATCTAGGATAGGATCCATTGGTAAATTAAAATCTCCACCTACAATAAGATTACCAGAATGAGGTGTGTCATTTAGCTTTTTGGTGATTACTCTCCAAAAAGACGGATCATCCTTGTTAGGGGCATAGATATTCATGACAAAGAGATCAGCATTACCATCAGTCAACTTAGATAATAACCAACGTCCCTCTGTATCCTGTTCAGAGGAAACAATAGATAATCCAGAATGTTTGGAAACCAAAGTAATTACTCCGTTTCTTTTGCCACAAGCATCTGAACAAGCAACATCAGAAACCCATTCTTTCTTCAAAAATAGTGCCTCTCTGGCAGATACCTTTGTCTCTTGAAAAAGGACTAGATCCGAAGAAAGGGATTTGCAGTAATCTAATATTTTTGACCTTTTAACTGGGTGATTTAATCCTTTCACATTAAGGGAAAGTATATTCAGTCCAGACATAGAGCCAATAATAGGGAAAAATGATATTCTATAATTGATAGAGGATATACAACAACCAACCAAATTCGAGCCCAGACATCAGACAACAACACAGAACAGGGAGAATCCAAGGAGGAAATCCGAAGAGAAAAGGAGAAAGAAGAGGAAAAAGAAAGCAGGAAAGGAAACAGAAGAAGAGAGAGAATAACCAACAAAGAAGGTCTGAAAAAGACCAAATTCATACTAGGGGGAACATGGGAAGATGAGCAAGGGGACCATCACGAGGAATAAATACAATCAGCATAAACAGCCCCAATACAGTACATGACTGATTATACTAACTAAGAAAAAGAAATATCTGAAATATGAACTAGAATTCATTAGAGTATTCCAAAAACAAATCATCATGTAAGTCTAAACCGACATGTATTGTATATACCAACTTGATAAATAGGAACAAATACATTATGTCAAAAAGAATGGAGAAAGCAGAAGAAAGAAGGAGATCTAATGTTACAAATGAGGAAATGATGAAAAATAAGCTAATAACTATCTCTAATATGAGGTAGCAACAAAACCGACATACATCTCGTGAAGAGCAGGAAAGAATAAAGAAAAAGAAATAAATTTCCACAGAAGACTATAAGGTATAGTATGAAGAGAATAAGTGAAACATAATAAAATAAAGGATGAAATAGCTGATCAGGAAAACAATCAATGAAGCCCTATGGAAGATAAATAGAAGAAGCAAGTATATACTAAAAAATGTAACATTTAAAGAGAGGCATCTAGTTAAACTATCCACAAATATATAACACTTGTTATACTTAATTTAATTTAGAGAGGCAAGAGTATCTAAATATATAACTATATAAGTAAAAAAACATGAGACAATAAAATGCAATATAAATATGGTAAATTGAATCTAATAGAGATAAGCAGTTACTAATAATAAGGAAACAGACCAATCAGTGATGTAGCAATGAAATAAAATATAAAAATTGGCTATACAGAACTTAAATTGAACTCTATATACAGCAATTAATAGGTATCTATGATGCAATTAATGCAAAGTAAACCATAAAACAGTACAGATAGTGATCAATAACATACTCTATAGAGACAAAAACAACAAAAGGAAGAAACAGCACGCGAGAAGACCAAATTAAAAATACGACAATGGAAAAAAAATTATTGGAAGTCAGGGAGAAAGGAAGCACAAGAATGAACCGGAACCTGACACGGAAAAAAAGCAAGCAAAGAGGAAAAAGATTGACCTATCAAGAAACAATACTACGAAATATTAGAGAATACATAAAGTAGACACACCGAAGACAATGGCCACTTCATCATAGAGATACGAAGGTATACCAGATAAAGAAACGGAGAGAAAACACAGCCCACACTGAGCTTACACCGTCACGCACAAGAAAATCAGCAACAGCACACCAACCACAATGGACAATAAGACCACCACACAGACCTAAAAAAGATAAACTTAATAGATCTGAATAAGAGAAAACTCATTGCAGTTATATGTAACCCCATCAGGTGCCAGAGGAGCCAGGGGCAAGCAACGCTTCCACTTGAAGTTCCATCTGCAGCTCCATCTGATTATCCAAAAACAAGGCCAAATCAGCAGGTTCATCAAAGATTCTGGAACGACCTTTGAAGGTAATGCGGAATTTTGAAGGACCAGAAAAAGAGAAGGGAATGTTCATCTCAGCGAGACGCTTCCGAAGATTAAGAAAGCCCTTCCTCCGTGTCCCTGGCAAAGTCCTGAGAAATTGAAATGCGATAGCCATTCCATGAGACAACCTTAACCTTCCGCATATGAGCCAGAATCTGTTCCGTATGTTGATGGCGCAGTGGCTTAAAAATTATCGCTCTTGGTTGCGTGGCAGATTTAGAGCGAAGTGCGGGAACACGGTGTGCCCGTTCCAACTCAAAGTCTCTTTGGAAAGAAATTTGCAGCGTGGAAGGAAGCCACTGATATGAGAACTCAATCATAGAAGGTGCATCCTTCTCAACCTCCTTCGGAAGACCAAAAATGCGCAGATTGGATCTGCGGTTACGATCTTCTTGTTCAGTGAGATCCCTCCGCAATGCCGCCATTGAGCGTTCCAACTGACCAAGAGACCTAGATTGTTTTTGCATAGTATCCTCTGCACCACTAATACGAGTTTCTGTGGCTGAAACACGAAGGGAAAGAGCCTTAAAATCATTCCTAATGGCTGCCACCTCCACTTGCAGCAAATCTGTGTTAGTCTTGGTAGACTGCGCAATGTCATGAACATCATTAAGGCGCGTTAGAATAGTCTCAAGCGTGGAATTGGTGTCTTTGTGACCAGTGTCAGGTGTAGGAGACACTTGTTTGGACCTCTTAAGAGAAGCTTTAGAGTCCTTTGCGTCTTTAGCATTTGGTGACAAGCCCATATTTGCAGCCATAGAGCACGCAGCCACAGCGGGGGCAAAATACAGCACCGCAGAGAAATGAAGGGAAGAAAAAAGCCAAAGGATACTAGTATATTAGTATACAAAAAAGAAATGAGTAAAAAAGTGGAAAGCGCACTTTCAGCAACCAATACAGGAAAATAATAACGGCGGGCTTACATGACCAAGGAGAGGAATCTTATGACAAAAATACCATGCCCTGCAGGTAACAAAAGAAACGCCTTCCGAAATCAAAAAAACCAAGAAGCAGGGTGTCATAGAGCAAAAAAAAAAACACCAAATAAAGGCATTGGAGGCACTCTGAAGAGAGGTATAGTAAAATCCAAAAATAGTCTCACCATAGGTATCAATGTAACGTGAGTAAGGAGAGAGAACCAATATAGACTTCCAGCAATATGGAAATATTCACCAGCACCTGTTTATCAGCATTCCTGGCAAGACCATGGAAATAGCGCCGTCGTGTTGTGGAGAAAACGCATCTCCGTCGATTAGGAAAAACAAAATGGCGGCCGCTCGTGAAAACACCGAGCGCCACCTCAGAACGGCAGAAATGCAGGCACCGGCACCTTCAGAAAGCAGGAATCCCTCTCAGGTCGCACACGACAGCATTAGGGATATGAGGCCATCTTTTTAACAGTTAAGGGGCAGTGTGAAGCGGTAAATAATCCTCCGACGTCCTCGCTCAGCACAGAGCTCAAGCGCAACCCGCCATCTCGTAGCGGCGCGCAAGCCACGCCCCAACTAAAATATGTATCTTAAGACATTGGCAATCATCTAACCCTCCCTCAAGAATGGCTTGTAACAATGGTTCAAACAGCGTCTCATGAACGTATTATATACCGACTTCAAGATCAAGAGGAAATCTTTCAACAAGTGTGGAATCCCTTTCTAAAAAGACCACTAAACACCCTTTTTCTCCTTTCATATATTCGCTTTAATTTCTACCTCTTCATGCTGAGACAAGGAGTCTATCTATATCTATCTCTATATCTTAATCTATTACTATTTCTACAATTACGCTTGCATAAAATTATTTCTTTATAAACTTGTTTCTATTTAAATTTTACTTCCTTGTATACTTGTACTTGCGTTAATATTCACTTATGTATTCCTCTACTTACTTATGCTTACTTATTAATATTATTATTATTATTATTATTTTTTCCTTTCCATTTACATTTCACTCCCTATCAATTTCCCTTATATCTTTCAATTCTCAACCCACTTTACCCTTTTTTCTATATCTTTATAAATATCTCAATGATACTTGCATATTAAAATAAGTGTACTTATAAACTTACTCTTTATATCATAAAGATGCCCTATGTAAATTTCTAATTTTCTACGTTTTATGTGATAATGATATTCTATATGCTTAAAATGTTATTTGCAATTATACATCTTTATATATGTATTTATTACAAGTGTTTTCAATAAAAAATTTCGACACAAAAAAAAGAAAAATATACATTCCTGTGAAAAAGCAAAAACAAAAAAAAAAGAAAACTCTGGGGGACTACAGTTGCATCTAAATTGATTTCAAGCCTTCTATGGCATGCAGGGCTTGGAGATGAATACATCAAACCCAACATTTTTCATTTTAAACCCCCATAAGTCGTATAGGGGTAGACCAACCCTGGGAGGGACATCGCCTGAGAAAGTCAGTGTTTTTGATTACCTAGGCGTAAAATTATCAGAGAAAATGTAATGGAAACCCCATGTAACCAAGACGAGCATAAACAGATAGTAGGGGCCCTGGAGAAAGAATGTCCTCTATCAAACCTGTTGCCGCTGCTCTGCACATTTGTTACTTATATATGGGTCTGAATTGTGGGGATTCGACAGAAGGAGACTTGTGTTGTTGCCCCAGAGCACCACTGCAACCTACAAAATTGTATATGGGGAGGCAATCCATTGCTGACAATGCCAAGTTTCTCCCACTGTTATACTGTTGTAGAATTCGGCATACCCCTGAACTGTTCCCTGTTCCTGTATTTCAATGCCCTGCCGGGAGCAATCCACCTCTATAGATCTAATAAAATTGGTTAGATAGGTAATGTAAGGAGGCTTTTATCTGACACTGGGCTACTGGGAGTTTTGAAAAATCTTGATTTCACTACGTTTCCCTAAAAAATCCATGTAAAGACACATTATTAGGATTGGGTAGCCCATGTAAGACATTGCAGTACAGCCTGGGAGAAGTTAACATCAGAATGTATGGCCCATAAAAAGGATATCTTGATATAATTCAAATACCAAAGGATAGGAAATGGTATATCTATTTCAGGTGTAGCACTCTCCCCTTGAAAGATTTTGTAGGTAGATGGCACAGCAATACACTCAAAACACTTCAAAGTTGTCTGGGCTGTAAGGTACCCATGGCATTTGTGGCTGATGTTATGTTTGCCTACCCGGCATATGCACTTCCCAGAGCAAATTGGCCAAGGCCCATCTGTACACAATTTGGAACATGCAATAATTCAAAAGGTATGCAAATTCTAAGATCAGATGCAAGAGAGCTGTTTTCCTGTGCTAAATTCCTCACACATATGTGGGGCATTAGGAAAAGGGCTCAAAGAGTGAGGGATAATTAATTTGATTACATATTTTGTAATCATTTATTTCAAGCCTAGGATATTTTGTGGGGAACCAAGTTTTACAGCAAATCTGAGATAGGAGCGTTTTACAACACCTCTTTTGAATTGGCATAGTCGCCACAACATAGTACTCGAAACAAAGACTATAGGGGGGGTAAAAATGATAAGTGCGGATATAAGAATATACTATATTTGTACACATTTACCCTCTGTTCTGTAACGCACCTTAATTCCTTCTAGCTGACCTGTTTTTTCTAATCCTTGGATCTAGTCTTAAAATGGATTTTACCCTGAGTTTTAACCACCTAATTACGTTTTAACTGGGGAATTTTAATAACAACATAAGGTATTGCATTCTATTGATGGCCCAGTTTTTCATTGTATGTATCCTGACGCTGTGGAAACTTTTATGGCATGTGTGCTGAAATAAAGTATTTTATGAGGTTAGTGAGTACATATGTGAGAGCCTGTATGGGTGATTCAGTGTGGGTATAGCTGTGTGAGTGAGTGAGGGAATATATGGGTGAGTAACTAAGTATGTGAAAGGCAGTAGAGGTGAGTGATGGGGTATATGAGTGACTGTATGAAAGAGTGGCTATATGGGTGAGTGTGTGCTTCTGTCAGTGACTGTCTAGTTGAGTAAGTACGTGTTAGTATTTTTATGAGTAAATGTGTGTGTGTGTAACTGTATAGGTGAGTAAGTGTCTGTGTGATTAACTGTATGGGTGAGGGACTAGGTGTGTAAGTAGCTCAATGGGTGACTGACTTAGCATGAGTGGCTGTATTAGTGGACATGTCAATGGCTGTATTAGTGACTGAGTGGGTGTATAAGTGATTGTATGGGTGAGTGAGTGGATGTGTGTGAAGATCTATGAATCAGTTAGTGGGTGTGTAAATACTGGTATGGGTCTGCAACTGGGTTTGTGAATGGCTGTGGTTGCATGAAAGGTTCTATGGGGATTTGAGTGGGTGAGTTAGTGATTTTGTAGATGATGTCATGAGTGATGTCATTTAGGATGTCATCAGTGATGTCACTGACCATGTCATGAGTGATGCAAAATGTGAGGTCATAAGCAGTGCATTGCGGGGGCGCAAGTTAGAGTCAGCTAATTATAACTGCTGAATTTCTCTTTGTATGAGTGAAATGTCAGCCTAACTATAATGTCCCTGTAACATTTGTTTTTTTTCAGTTTTTTAAATTCTATTCGCTAATTATAACATCCCTGTAACCTTTGTTTTTTACAGTGAATTTTGAAGGTTTTTTAAATGCTAATTGCTAACTATAATGTCCTGGTAACCTTTGTTTTTTTCAGTGAATATATAAAGTTTTTTTTAACTGGCACTCGCGTTTGCAGAGTGGTGGGTAAAGGTGGCTGGGCCTTCAACCTTTTCTTAGGAATCACACTGTGTAGGACTTACAGGAGGTACCAGAAGGGCTTCTTGGCCCCCAAGGTCCCTCAGGAGTAAAGTTGACTTTATACCCCAGCCAGTAATGCACCAAGAGCCGCAGTTGTAGAGGGGTGGGAAAAGGGGCGTGGCCTCCGAAGACCTGTTAGCAATCCTGCTGTGTGGGACTTACTGGAGATAACAAGAGAGGTAGTTGGTTCCCAAGGAGGTACTTGGGGGCCAACTATCCCTTTTGTTAGTGCCAGTAAGTCCCACACAGTGGGATTGCTAAGACCTGTTAAGAGGCCAAGCCCACTTTCTCCACCATTCTGAAAACGTGCCTCCTGATGCACTACGTGTAGGGGGTTGAAGTCCCCTTGACTCTTAACGGTCTTTGAGGGCCAACTAGCCTTCCTGTTCCCTCCAGTGAGACCCACACAGCTAGATTGCTGAGGGTTGTAAGGGGCCACCCCACCTTTCTTCACCTCTCTGCAAATGTGCGTCCTGGCACACTTCTACATGAGGGAAGAAGCCCACTTTAGTCCTGAGGCCCTCAGGAGGCAAGGGGATCTCATCCCCCCACCAGCAGTGCTCTGAGAGGTGCGTCTACAGAATGGTAGAGAAAGGTCACGTTGCCCCCGACAAACTTTCAGCAATCCTGCTGTGTGGGGCTTACTAACAGTAACGAAGGTCTTGTTGGTCCCTAAGAAACCTCAACAGCCAAAGGGACTTATGCCCCCATCCAGCAATGTGCCATGAGGTACGTTTGAAGAGTAGCGGAGAAAGGGGACGGGGCCTCCGGTGTATTTGCCGGCTTTCTTTTTGCTCCTTTGTTTTTTTTTATGACCATTTTCTAAATTCTTTTAATATAAAAAAACAGTAGGGGGCTGCACAGTCCCCCTCCCAGGCTGACTTTGGCACTGGGGACCCCATCCCCCATCCTTAGGGCCCAGGCCTTTACTTTTATTTTTATTTTTGTAATTCAAAGCAAAGGGAGCTGAGCTTTCCCCCATCTACCAGGGCCTGAATTTTTTCCCCTGGACACCATCCCCAGGACCAGGCCTGTATATAAAAAAAAAATGTAAAGGGAGGAGGTCCACATGGCCCCCTTCACCAGGCTGATTTCAGCCCCAGGCACCCAATCCCCTGAGACCACGTCTTTTCTTTTCTTTAAAGGGAGCGGGGACAAGTGACCCCCCTCCTGGGCCATTTTCAGTCCCCGGTGTTATCCCCCAGGGCCTGGCCATTTTGTTGTAGACCACAGGGGGAGCCTGAAGACCCCCGCGGTCTCTGCCCACCCCGCACCTCCAGTGGGAACCCGTATTTCTTTTACACACAGGGAGCTACTGACATCAGGCTCCCTGTGTGTAAAACACGGTTTGCTCCACTTAGAGCGAGCAAGAGCAAAATGCTCTTGTTGCTCAAAGCAGAGCACACTGTTTGCTATGGCATGGTGGGAGTGATGCTCCTGCCATGACATAGCAAACATCAATGTCCCAGGGGTGGGCACCCTGGGACATTGCTGGTGTCGACCCTGGGGGGTGGCGGTCCCCAGGGCCTTCTGGGGCTCCAGGAGAGGGGCAAGGGTCAAGGCTGATTTGCATATGGCTGTGTCCAAACTGGAATGGTGTGGTGAGCAAAATAACAATGCATTAAACCCAGATCTATCACTGGGGTGAATGTCTCACAGTTTTTAACATTCCGTCCATCATCTTTCTGTGTTGCACAGAATAGAACAATGTCAAACACTAAGGTGCCGATTACGATCCGGTAAAAAAATTCCCTGTACGACTCGTATCCGGTCTTTTTACCGTACAAATCGTACAAGTGCCGTACAAACTGCCAATTACGATTCGCATGGGAAAAAGTCCATACGAATCGCATTGGGAATTATTCCCCACACGTCCTCGGGTCGGAAAATGTGTCTGACACGTCCACGGACGATTCACAGTACAAATGTGAAAAGTGAAGTCCGACCGCGGAATTACGATCCATCCCGTGCGTCCGATGTTACAACCGTATGGAAAAAACACCGTCCGCACCGAACTCCCATAGCAACCATGGAGACATGTGCCCGCAAACGCGCCGCCCCCCCCAGCCCCCGTATGTACGCGCCGAACCACCCCCCCAGCCCCCGTATGTACACGCCGACCCCCCCAGCCCCCGTATGTACGTGCTGACCCCCCCAGCCCCCGTATGTACGCGCCGACCCCCCCAGCCCCCGTACGTACGTGCCGACCCCCCCCAGCCCCCGTAGGTATGCGCCAACCCCCCCCAGCCCCCGTACGTACGTGCCGAACCCCCCGTGTATGTACACCTGTGTAAGTGTCGTACCCCCCGTGTATGTACACCCGTGTACATGTCGTACCCCCCGTGTATGTACAACCGTGTACGTTCGAGTCGTACCCCCACCCGTGTATGTACGGTGCATACCCTCGTATGTACGCGCTGACCCCCCCTGCTACGGGGGCTGGGGGGGGTCGGCGCATACATACGGGGGCTGGGGGGGGTCGGCGCGTACATACGGGGGATGGGGGGTACGGCGCTTACCGGGCCACCTACTCTGGTCGTTTCGCGCCGTACTTCGCTTTTCTGGCACTTTTTGGGTGCCGTGAAAATATCGCCGTCCGGACTGCTGTCGGTTCGAATCGTACTTCCTGGGTCGTGAAACGCTGCCTGAAAGCGTCCCGACGTCACGTCGCAGCATTCCCGGATCACATTCGTATGTATATTTTCGTCGGTCGGTGTTTTTTACGATTCGTACGGAAATGGTGTTTCCGTGCGAATCGTACTTCCATGTTTGTAAAGTTTTCCGACCGGGTACGAGTCGGACGGAGAAAACTCTCCGACCGACGGTTCGTACCCGGTTTTTACCGGATCGTAATCGGCACCTAAGTGGTGATCAGTGGGTGTCTCTTTAGTGGGTTTTGGAAGCCAGTGTAAATAGATGGTGTTCAGTAGTTTAGGGCAAAACTCAAGAGCTTATGTGCAATGTAAGAGTTGATGCATTATTGAGATTACAGACTGTGAGCAGCTAAGGAAAATAGATGAGTTGCCAGCGGCTGTATGGTGTGAATGGTGTTGTTGTAGTGAATGAACAGAGTGGATCAGTAGCACTTGCGACTGGGTGTGTGTTGAGTGTTAGGAAGTAATACTGTAACTACCTCTTGGCAAGTGAGTGAAGAGTGAGCAGTGAGAAAGTGCTATGTAAGTACCTGTCGGTGAGCTATTCAGTGAATAGTGCTCTTAATGGTAGCATTTAAAATACAATACTTTTTTGCGACTGTTTGATTAGGAAGGGATTTTATGTGTATGTGGATGGCATAAAGTGTGGATGATGACCTAGACAGCTCATAAAATAAAACGATATGGTCAGAGATGCATAGTGGGCTGAGTAACTAAGATAAGGAGTCTTGAAGGTATAGGGTTGATGACGAGGATGGTTTTAGATGGTGGAACATGCTTACAGGGGATGTAGTTGGTAACATGCTGGTGAGCAGGGTTATCAATGGATGTTATGTGAAGAGGGATATACAGGAAGGAAACCCGATGAAAAGCCTGGCGAGACATTAAATAGAGCCAAGAGTCAATAGGTTTGGAGACTATGTTGATGACATACAGAGTCCAGAGTAGATGGTATGCACAGAGTGCAGAAGTTGTATGGAGAAACTAGATAAACTAGTTATTGAAAACAAATGTACAAGGTGGGTGAGGATATGGAACTGTAAACATTGAGTTCAAGGGCTCAGATTGTAAGTGGGAGGCGAAGAAAAGATGTAAAAGGGCATATAAAGAGGTAGGACACTGGATGGTACAAGTGAAGGGTGGTTATAAGAGTTCCCTAACAAAGACGAAGAGCAAGTGTGGAGCTGGAGAGTGGAGGGAGTGAATTTTCAGTATGGTGCAGGCAAATAGAAAGCAGATGTGGAAATCGCTTATGATGACAAGCAAGGATGCGAGCTGTGGAGTAAGGATGCATATGGTGGAAAGAGGATGCAGAACCTGCACACACAATATGATGAGATGGTATTTAGGGAAGTGTTTGGATGCTGGACAGTGGATGTACAGAGTGGATCATTCATTTGCAGAGTATATTTGGAGGGTGGAGAGAATATCTAAAGGATGAGAGTGCATACACAAGGCAGAGCAAACAAGTGGAGGGTTGAAAGTGCATTTATAGGTTGGAGGGTAACTGTGGAGAGAGTTGTGTAAGGTAGGGAGCAGATGTAAGATTTGGATGTATAGGTTGGGGAGCAGATATGGAGAATGGATATACAGAGTGCTTAGCGTAAGTTGAGTGAGGAAGCGTTATCTACAGGTTGCAGCAGGAATGCCAGGGATACACATCAGATGTATAGCTTGGAGAGCAAATGCACAGCATAAAGACTGTTGGGCTTATTCACAAGCCCCTTGCGCCACCCGTATGTCACTTTTTATATGGGAAAAAGTGACGTTTCGGCGGTGCAAGGGGCTTGTAAATAAGCCCCTGTGTGTTCAACGAACGTATGTTGGAATCACAAAACACGTTTGTCCGACAACCTGACACAAAAAGTCTTTACAACGACAGAGCAAGTTAGCAGCATGTTTTAATCACAGTTATATTACTTCGTATTTCCATTAGTAAGAACTGCTTTTTTCATGAACACCATAGTACGTGCACAATGAAACAATCAGTCTGCCACACTTCATGCACTATTCAGGGCCTGCTGAGCCCAAGAATATCCAGAATCAGTTATGTTGTCAAAGGCGTAGACTTTTATTCACATCAATCATATCAATCTATACAACTACTACGGGGCAAAACGAGTAAACATTATTGGATAAATATCAAATTTGCAGCAACATACGTTGCAACCTTCATATGTCAAAGGCAGTAAGGAAATTAGGCATAAAATTGTAATTGATTTCAGCTTAGCCATACACATGTACTTAAATTTGTTGGCCGACTCGGCCGATCCATTCAGTTGCGCACCTTTTGCCGGCAGGCCCCAACGCACTACAGCAAACATTGCATTACTTGAAATACAGGATACCACATAGCGCACCGGCCCACCGAAACACCTGACCACAGGCATCCTATACCACACAGTCCATATGTTGAAGAATAAGGTAGTAGATGCAGGACCACCGGCAGGTCAGTCCCATCCCTGCGCCTACCCTCAGCAGTAGAGTCCAGGGCCACCAGCAGGTCAGTCCCCTCTCCGCCTATCCAATGAACAGTTCTATCGTACCCCCTCTTGGGAGCCAACCAGTCCTGAACCTCCATTGCTGCGCATGCCCCTTTTTGTGTTAACTGTCAGTGCTCCACCACGCTATCCCGTGCTCCTCGGCCGGGCGGGGGGGTGGCTTCAAACATTCTTGTGGCTTCCCCGGGGTCCCAGGAGACAAAGAGGAGGAGACCCCAGGGGCGCCACCTTATATAACCGACTAACATTCAGTTTTGGTTTCCCAACGTGCCCCCTACCTCATCGGGAAGAAGGAGCATCCCAACTAGCCTCTCCACCAAGCTTCGGTTTCATGGCACGACTAATCGCGCCCCTCCTCTAAATGAGGGGGGCGCCTGGTCATTATAACGAAACATTCCAGTAATGGCACAACTCGTGAGAAATTAACGTTAAACCTACCGCTATAATCGTGTCAACTTCTGGAAGCTGCAACCTGCATCCAAAGGTCATTTGATCCTGCATGTTAAGGTTGCTTGATCCAGATGCGTTGAGACTGTGAGGTGAAAGCCTGATAGTCTTTCTGTCTTTCAACATGTAAGGAGGCTTCCTTATGTAAAATGGCCCTGTTTCAAAACCGGTAATTTTTGGGGAAAAATAAAATATCTAAAAAAGACACAAACTTTCTGTCATATGTGAATCTGTTTTTAAAAAGCAATCCTAATCATATTTTAGTAATCAGAAATAATAATCTTTACAATAATATATAAAAGAAAGCTGTCCATCATTTTGTGTTCAGGTGTGTCTGCTACTGAAGAGCACAAGACGCTTTGAAGAGGTTAGCTGCAGAAAAGTTTTGTTAAAGGAGACAGTGCCTCCTAGTGGTTTTGTAAGTAAACAAACTTAGGCAATACCTTTTTATTAATACAAATAGAAGTATATTTTAAAAGTATGAGAAAATAAAAAAAATCAACTGTTGTTTTAGTCTCCTACCTGATTACTCCTAATCCTGTTTTTGGAGTTTGAATTCATAAACAAAACAGCAGGGTGAGGACTTTCAACACTGGATGGCATATTTTACAACATGTTCGCAGAATCTTTATAAAGGTAACATTTATGAATACAGTTAAATATGTATCATAATTATGTTCTGTTGGTTATTGTGCAGTGCAAAGGGTTGATAAAAATACGCCACTGTATAATGGAAGTAGTAAAGAGCACCAGAAGAGACCTAATTTAAGCTTATACACAATCAGAGGATTTTTCATTTGGCTAGAAGTTTGCAGTATCTTCATGCTCCTGAGAGGGTGTTACAATTTTCCTTATTCAGTGGGGCACACAATGTTTTGGAATGACACTTACAGAATATTTATAAATGCTACTTTTTTCCCACAGGGGAAGAAACTGTCTGGAGGCGTAGTTACAAGGAGAACAGAACTGCTACTCACAACAGTGGAAAATAGTGCTGTCATTGAGGGGCCGATTCCGATCTCGCTCTGAAGGGCTCCGAACGCGATCCGGGCGTAAAAAGTACGAGACGTATGCATGTTCTCTGCCCGACTCATACAGCTGTACAAGCGAGCAAGTACGATGCGAGAAACGCGAAATAGACGACTGAATCGTTTCTGGGTCCGAACCGCTCCGTGCGCCTCGTTCGTAAGCAAACCATGTCGTGCAATGGAGGCGATTTCCGACTGAGCCAGTACGATGCACGCATCGGACAGCCGGATCGAGCCAATGTTTCCAGCTCGCAAAACGTTCGGGAAGCTGCTCGCTAGGTAGGACGGCAGGAGTCCGGCTTGGTCAGAAAACACTCCGGATCTGGCTTGGTTGGAGAGCTTTCCAACCCAGATCGGAATCGGCCCCTGAGTAGTAATAATTAGGGAGTATGAAAAAAACATGCAGTGTATTTTCTATGAAAAAAGTTGATCAAGTTTTGACCAATTGAATTGTTTTCTGAATGTAAGTAATTTTAAAGCAGATCTCCAGGAAGGTGTTGACCAGTGCATTTGGATTTAGTTTACCTACGGGTACTTTCCTGAGAGCAGTTTCAGCAGTGTGACACGGATTTTAAATCACTATTCTAACACTGCTGGGGGCAACACATAGTGCAGGTGCTCGACCATGACAGGGCAGGCACTGAACCAATAAGTGGGTTATAAATTACTATACTAACTCTGCAAGGGGCAAAGCTCAGGGCAGGTGCATTACCATTACAGGGGGCATAGATTACTATTCTAACTCCGCTGGGTGCAAAACTCAGGGCAGGTGCTGGACCATAATGTTGGGCATAATTTACTATTCTAACAGCACCGGAGGCAAAGTTCAGGGCAACCATTAAGTGGGTTATACATTTATATTCTTCCTCTGCAGGGAGCAAAGCTCAGGGCAAGTGTTGGACCATGAGAATGGTCATACATTACTAGTCTAACTCCGCCGGGGCAAAACTCAGTGCAGGTGAGGCATAATTTATTATTCTAACACCACTGGGGGGAAGGTCAGGGCAGGTGCTGAACCATTAAGTGGTTTATAAATTACTATTCTAACTCTGCTGGGGGCAAAGCTCAGGGCAGGTGTTGGACCATGACAGGGGGCATACATTACTGTTCTAGCTCTGCTGGGGGCAACATTCAGGGCAGGTGCTGGACCATGACATTGGACATACATTACTATTCTAACTCTGCTGAGGCAAAACTCAGGGCTGGTGCTGGACCATGACATTGGACATAGATTACTATTCTAACACCACTGGCATCAAAATTCAGTGCAGGTGCTGGACCCTGATGTGGGTTAGTATTATTATTATGCGCTTGTAAAGCACGCAGCTACCCAAAAGGGTTTCCTGGCGCTGGACAAAGGTGATAGAAGTTGATACAGCAATTAACAGCAACCCCGGGCAGCAGAAACAATCAGACCTGATGGCTAAAAAGCAGTGTCTTCAGATTTTTACGAAAGATAGACAGGGAGTGACAATTCCCAAGAGAGATCAGAAAAGGATTCAAAAGATTTGGGCCCAAATAGGAGAACGAGCGACCCTTCATAGGGGCAAGGCAAAACCTGGGCACTACAAACAATAATAAGCTAGATGATCTCAGGTTTCGATTCGGCACATAGGGTTTCACCAAGCTTTGAAAGTAAGATGGGGACAAGCCATGTCTGGCCCGGAACATATAAAATGAGACCTTAAATTCAATACCCTTGTTGACCCTGAGCTAGTGTAGTTTGTGAAGAAATGATGAAACTGAGGCATATCTAAGCAGCCAAAGAAGAAGGTGAGCAGCTACGTTCTGAATGATCTGTAAGTGACGTATCGAGGATTGTTCTGCTCCCAGGTATAGTATGTTTTCATAGTCCAAGCTGGATTTCACAAAAGTATGCATCACTGTTCTCTGGAAGGCTAGGGAAGTTAGCCAGAGGATCTTCTTTAGCCATTTGAGAACAAAAAAGCAGGTGGCCATGACCTTGGATCCCTAAGGTTTGAGGGAGAGGTTAATGTCAATGATGAAGCCTAGATTCTTAACCTTAGTTACTGGGGCAGGCAGTGGGCCCAGGGAGTCCAGCCAATGACTGACTCCCCAAAGATCAGGATTATTTCCAGAAACAGGACCTAAGTTTTATTGCCATTAACCTTCAATTAATTTCTGTTTATCCTCAGGGAGACATTTCCTAGACCAAGCTGGAGTAACAAAGGATCTCGATGCTGAGCAGCAGATAATGAGAAGATGATCTGAGTATCATCAGCGTATGAGAAGAGGGCGAGTCCAGAAGATCACTGTGCTCAGAATGGATCCCTGGGGAACACCAGAGGTTAGTTTCAAGGTCTTGGATCTTATATTGGGCCGAGGACACTTGAAAGGTGACATATTTTAATACAAATGATAAATTACTATTCTAACTCCACTAAGGGCAAAACTCTGATCAGGTGTTGTACCATGAGAGGGGGCATAAATTACAATTCTAACACAGCTGGGGGCCAAGCTCAGAGCAGGTGCTCGACCATGAGAGGGGGCATATATTGCTATACCAACTCTGCTGGGGGCAAAACTCAGGGCTGGTGCTGGACCATGACGTTGGGCATAAATTACTATTCTCAAAGCAGGGTCTGGAAACTAACTGACCCCTACCTATCTATTCTAAATATTCTAGATTTTCTACTTGGCATTGTTGTTGGATTGTAGACCATTTTATTTCCTAAAACATGTGGATAAATACAAAGGTTTTTTTCTAAGATGAACTTGTACTTTTGGTACACATAAGTATATTGATTTTATCAAGCTCCGTTGTCTCTAAAAAAACACGATCTGCTTGATAAAACAACAAAGGAAGAGTTGCACCCTTGCACCTACAAGCCTGAAATTTGAGCTCAACAACCAATCTACCTTCAATATTTTTCTAAAGCAAAACATTTGAAAGGTAAACACAATACTTAACGCTTTAATTTTTAGAACACAAATTATGTGCACTTTCTTCCCAATTGACAATTAGCAGATATCAATAAATCTGAATGTCAGCGTTTCACAAACAATTAGTTTTTTTTAGTATTTTCCATTGCTTGCAGATTGTAAGCATTTGTATTTTTTTCGTTCCTGACAGCAGGAGAAAAATTAAAATGGAAGTGAAATGTTAATTACATTTCTGTAATTCTTTTCATTGTGTTTTTGCAGAGCTGAGCAAAATGGCATCCTCCTCACAAGCAAGTTAATAGAATCCAGGCATGGAAACAGGCTTTTGATTACAATGGCTATCTTTACTGTAAGGAGAGGATAAATGAGCCCAGGAATTATTGGTGGTATGTGCATTATCACTCATCCCATTGCACAGGCAGAGCGGTAATGCTGGATCAGACTGTACAACAGAGCATAACCACTCTCCCTCTGCAATGGAGATTGAAGTGAGAGAACATGTTCAACATATAAAAATGCTTGTATCCACCTCCAATGATCCCTGTGGCTCAGTTTTGCGAGAGGTATCACAAAACATTCCCATGCATGTTGCTAGCAGTATGCCTTCCATTCCTAATGTCCGTAGCATTGTTCAGAGAAGAAAACAGGCAAGTAATCTGCAACCTGTAGCCCCACAAACTTACTCAGACATTAACATACCCCTTGAACTAACTTTAACTTTTAGTAATGAACCATTTGTTTTGCATGACAATGAAAACCCACTTAAAAGACTACTAATTATTAGAATATCCCATAACCTAATAACCCTAGAGAATAGTGAAATTTGGATGATGGATTGTACCTTTAATTCCACGCCCAATCCATTTTTCCAAATCTACATTATTCATGCAAAGATTAATAATAGCACTGTACCATTAGCATATAGTTTATTCCCTGATAAGCGATCCTCAACCTATTTATACTTTTTGCCTGTAGTTAAAGCAAACACAATGAAAAAATGGAAAGTGATAATTGACTTTGAATTAACAATGATAAACAAAATAACTAAATTATACTCTTCCTGCTAAATTCAAGGATGTTTTTTTCACTTTTCCCAGGCATTGTGGTGTAAAATACAAAAAACATCCTTAGTTGAGGATTACTTTTCAAACAGTAAACTTCAATTTGAAGAATTTCACACTGCAATTTCTAAACCAGAATATTTTATCCAAAATGAAGAAAAATTGAAACCTTTATTAAATTACTTTGAGGACACCTGGATTGGCTCTCTAAGCAGGTCGGGTCACAGGAGGAAGCCAAAATTGGTAATTGAATGGTGGAACTGCTACACAACCAGTTTAGAAGGAGGTGCAAAATATAACAATGCCATTGAGGGATGGCACAGTCTGCAAAATGGGGGCGGGGGGAGTGAGAAACCACTGGAGACAGCCAGGGCATGGATAGCTTAGGTAGAGCTTTTAAAGCACCCAGAGGAGGAGATAGATGACAGCTTAGCAGAGGAGGCCCCTGGCAGCATAGACTGAACCCCGCGCCAGACATTCAGCTGGCTATTATATGTTGACACGAGCGCACTGGCATAGTTGCCCACCTGCCTAAACGTAAAGGGATTTAGACTCACTATGGCTGAGGGCAGTGCAAAGCATGACCTAACTCTGGTGCAAGAAGATATAAGAACGATTGTATGAGACACCCCTGGGGGTAGGGGAGGGTGGAGGGGATTGATTTGATTAGGTTCTTGTTGGGCAGCGAATATAAGGACTATTGAGGGAGGTCTTTATGGACTAAAAGAGTTTACACTGTTTCGCGACTGCAAGGCTGGGTGCTGTGGATGAGAATAGAATAGCCAAAGCAGTTGCCTCTCCATAGCAGGAAGCAATGTATGTGTATTTGTATTTGTATTTGTAGAGCGCAACATTCATCCCAAGGGAGATCACGGCGCTGAAACATAACTGAGTGCAGGCAGAAACAAGATTTCAGTTATCACCTTAGTAACTGGGGAAAAGATGTGGTTTTAGTTTCTTTCTAAACATTAGATAATTTTCAGTCAGGCGTAGTTCTGGAGGGAGTTTGTTCCAGATGACCGCTGCTGATCATCTAAGTAATAGCGCACGGCGAGGTCACCTCTCATATCGTTTTTATCTGCAAAAAAACTGGAACTGTTTTTTTGTACTTGCACTTGTTCTGTGCACCGGCACACATTGCTATTTTGCACAACTTGTTTTTATGCTTGATATTTTAAAAACGACTGTGTCTTTTTTAACTGGGGAATTTACTTGCTCACTGGGCTAACTTGCTTACCTGCTGCAAACAACGTGGGCTCTTTCGGCGGGTCGCAGTCCCCGGTCCGTCATGGCTAACAGTGCCGATTGAACGGAGGGACTGACGCGACTCCGCCCACCTCTCGCCCTTCATTTCCGGGTCCAGGGTATTTCAGGCAGATGGCTTGCCAGCCGCGCTACATCTAGGTAATAGCACACAGCGAGGTCACCTCTCATATCGTTTTTATCTACAAAAAAAACTGAAACTGCTATTTTGTACTTGCACTTGTTCTGTGCACCGGCACACATTGCTATTTTGCACAACTTGTTTTTATGCTTGATATTTTAAAAACGACTGTGTCTTTTTTAACTGGGGAATTTACTTGCTCACTGGGCTAACTTGCTTACCTGCTGCAAACAACGTGGGCTCTTTCGGCGGGTCGCAGTCCCCGGTCCGTCACGGCTAACAGTGCCGATTGAACGGAGGGACTGACGCGACTCCGCCCACCTCTCGCCCTTCATTTCCGGCTCCAGGGTATTTCAGGCAGATGGCTTGCCGAAGGCGCGCCTAAGGCAAGCCCGTCTGTGCCCATCCAGGACCGAACGCCGACCAGACCCAGCCATCCTGCTAGATGCAGGAGCGATCGGCCTGTTCGCTGGTCACGGGACGAGCTGCTGGGTCTCCGAGGTCCTTTCTGTACAAGATCTCACCAATATGATCTAGCGGCCTCCCCATTGCCACTTAGCTGTGGGACCTGCCACAGGAGATTGGTTCCGGATAAGGGCTCCAATTCGGGTCAATCTGGTCCCCGGGGTTTCTCGAAGGAGCGTAAGGTTAACATTAAAGCCTGCCTGATTAATTGCAGATCTTTGGTCAGGCATGCCACGGAGGTGTGGTCTCTTCTCAACGATGGTATATGGGACCTGTTGTTTTTGACAGAAACCTGGCTCCACTTGGATACGGTTACTTCAATTGCATTAGCTATACCGTCTGGCTTTAACTTCTTCCATGCCGACCGTGAGGGCGGGAAAAGAGGGGGATGGGTGGCTATCATCCTCAAGGATTCGTGGGAGATGACGTCCTCGGACCCGCTGGTTGAGCGGGGCATAGAAGGTCTCAATTTTTGCATTCAATTCAATCCGTCTTTTGCCCTTGCTGGCATCCTTATTTACAGACCCCCGACTGTGCTACTACGGCTCTGCTGAACTTATGCAGTCTGATTGCCCAAAAATCAGTACAGTACACAAATTTTCTGGTTCTTGGAGATTTTAATGTACATGCGGACGCTGCTAACTGCGCACAAGCAAGTCAACTTATTTCTGCCTTGGCTGGCGCGAACCTCACACAACAGGTCCTTTCCCCCACGCACATAGCAGGACACACCTTAGATCTAGTATTTACCTCCCTTACTGATTTAGTTATGGAGTGTCCAATCCCTTAAACGTGGTCTGATCATTATTTGATCCCTTTTGGCTGGACGCTAAAGAGAAACTGGAAAAACCTGAATGAGGCAGACTTAAGTACGGTCTTGCAGACCACTCGTCCCCACCTATCTTCTGACTCGAATGCAGACGCTGTCTCCATTCATCAATGGATTGCCTCTGCAGTAGACGCAGTGGCGCCGGTTACAGTAGCCAAATCTACGAGACTGTCCCCGACTGCCACGTGGTTCTCATGTGCCCTTAAAGCCACACAAAGTAAGTGCAAAAGACTGGAACGCCAATGGAGAGTGAGCTATAGCGACTCCACCAAGGCATCCTACAAAAAAGCACTAAAAGACTACCATAGGGACATAAAAGCTGCTATGAGAGATCACTTTATCAACCGCATCCAGAATGCAGACCACTCCGGTCGCGAGGTTTTTAAAGTAGTTCAATCCTTTTTCAACCCCAAGGCATTGGAGACCAAAGTAAGCCCCACCCCAGCCTTGTGTGGCAAAATAGCCAATTATTTTGAAAACAAAATTTTAAAGATCTACGACTCCTTTGTACCATCAGTACCTACTACGGCAATAGACAAATCTCCAATCACACTAGGGGCCCCTGTGCTTACCAATTTCACTCCTATACAATCTCTGGAAGCTCTGGCCGCCATCCAGAGATGCCGCTCAGGCGCTCCTGACGATCCTTGGCCACCCAAACTTTGGAAAATTATATCTGCCCCCTGGCGGCTTCATTACTGCAATTATGGAACTCCTCGCTGGACACGGGCATCTTCCCTGATACTTGGAAACATGCAACTCTTCTGCCATTAAGAAAGAAACCAAATGGTGACCCGGACGACCTCAGCAATCTCCGACCCATTTCCCTTCTCTCCGCCCCAGGCAAAATGTTGGAGAAATTGGTGCAGCATCAGCTGACCTCTTTCATCGAGCTTAGAGGGGCCCTGCATGACACACAATCTGGCTTCAGGGCCGGTTTTAGTACAGAGACCGCGCTCCTCAAGGTTGCAGAGTCAGTCAGATGGGCACTGGACTCAGGCGATTCAGCAATGCTGGTGCTTCTGGATCTGTCTGCGGCGTTTGATACCGTGGACCATTCCATACTGATCCAGAGGTTACATGCCGCGGGCTTTGGGGGTAAGGTTCTGTCCTGGCTGTCATCCTATTTGAGTGGCCGCACTCAGAGGGTCGCCCTTAAGCCATATGAGTCCGATCCGAAACAGCTTTGGTGCGGTGTCCCACAGGGTTCGGCCCTGAGCCCCCTACTCTTCAACCTATACCTTGCTCCGCTCTTTTCTTTGATCGCCAATTGGGGTGTTGAAGCGATTTCTTATGCTGACGACACCCAGTTGTTTTTCTCTTTTAAAGAGCAGACGGTAGAGGCCTTTAAGAATTTTAGGGGCTGCCTACGTGATATTGCGGTATGGATGAATTCAAACAAATTAAAACTGAATGCGGGGAAGACCGAGGTATTGTTCTTCGGTCTGGGCTGTGTCCCTGATGCAGAGTTGTGGTGGCCGGTAGAAATGGGTCCACCTCCCTCCCCCGCCAAATGCATCCGGAACTTAGGGGTGAGATGGGAGACAGATCTCTCCTTCTTATCTCAAATACAGCAAGTCTCAGCAACTTGCTTCAGCAAACTAAAAAACCTACGAAAAATTCTGCACTGCTTACCTGAAGACTGTCGTAAAACAGTAGTTCATGCAACAGTCACCTCGAGGCTGGACTATGCAAATGCCCTGTACCTTGGCCTTCCCAAATATGCGATTCATCGACTCCAGATGGTACAGAATGCGGCTGCGAGACTGGTCTGCCATTTGCCTTTTCGAGACCATGTCTCTCCGCACCTTCTGAAACTCCACTGGCTTCCAGTAGAGAAGAGAATCGTATTTAAGGCTATGACCCTGGCCTACAGGGCTCTAAGTGGAAAATGTCCGAGCTATCTGGAAGATAGACTGCGCCCCTACAAACAGACCCGCGCGCTGCGCTCAAACTCCCAAAACCTGCTACATTCCTTCCACTTTAGGAAATCGCGCCTGGGTGGTAGAACCTTCACGGTTAGAGCAGCCACACTGTGGAACTCCCTGCCAGGCGACCTTCGTCAGGCTAACACAGAACTTGGTTTCCGGAAGGCCTTGAAGACCTGGCTGTTCAAGCCAGATTAATCACACTTGAGGTGGCTCTCTTCCCTCTTTGTTTGTTGCTAGCGCCTGATGTTTTTAGTGCCGGGACGCCCCTGATTGGGGTAGCTGTCGCGCTTTATAAGCTTCTGTATTATTATTATTATTATTATTATTTTGAGAACGATCAGTCACCCATCCTGGCTTTAGTCGTACACTTGACTGATGCCAGTGTCTGATGGCGGGATCTCAGATTGCGCAAAGGTACATGAAATTTTAATTTGCCATGTGGGATTTGTGGACCTGTTTTATATAGTGTTCTATGTGCATAGCACATGAGCTTAAAGTTGGCTCTTTGGCGTACAGGTAGCCAGTGTAATTCCTTCATACAGAAGGAGGCTGAACTAAATCTACTCTTGTTGCATATCAGTTTAGCAGCGGCATTTTGTACCACTTGTAGTCTGGTAAAATGATAGTCAGCCATGCCCACATACAATGCATTGCTATAGTCCAGCCTACTCACAAGAAGTGCCTGTGTCACCGTTTTCCTACAGTTTAAAGGGATCCATGGAAAAAGTCTTCTAATAAGTTTTAATTTGGTGAAGCTTTTCCCACATAGTAGTCGTACTTGATTCTGCATGGATAAGGCATCATCCAAGATGAAGCCCAAATTCTTGGCAGCCTGCCTCGGTTCAGGAGCGGTTCCCAATGCCTGGGGCCACCAACTATTATCCCAAATTGCTTGAACTCCTCCGAATAGTAAGATCTCTGATTTTCCGGCATTAAGTTTTAAACAATGTCCAGACATCCAATTTGCAATTTCTGTAAGACAGTTGATGAGATTATCTTTAGTATCTACTTTTGTCAGCCTGTCGAACAGGGGAATTATCAATTGTGTGTCATCAGCATAGGAGCATATATCAAAGCCCCATTTCCTGCTGATATCTGCTAAGGAAGAAACATATATATTGAAAAGAGTAGGGCTCAGAGTAGCTCCCTGCGGCACTCCATAATCAATACTTTTAGCAATGGAGGAGTAAGGACCCATTTGAATTATCTGGGTTCGGTTTTTAAGGATAGACGCAAACCATGCTAGAGCTTTTGAACAAAGTCCTTTTTCATGCAGAATTTGTAGTAGTTTGTTTTGAGATACAGTGTCGAAAGCCGCAGTAAGGTCCAAGAGGATCAGTGCTACAGCTTTGCCCTGGTCAACTAGAGAGCTAATATTATCTGACACAGCTAGCAGAGTAGCCTCAGTGCTGTTGTTAGCCCTAAATCCAGTTTGTGAAGGGTCAAGTAGATTATTGGATTCAATAAAGTCCTTAAGTTGTTTGTTAACCAATTTCTCTAAAACCTTAGATAGGTATGGTAGTTGGGAGATTGGACCAGAATTTGACTCTCTGCGGCTGCAACTGGAAGCTCTTTGTATTGTAAGATTGTGTTACAACCCAATAAAATGTGTTTACAAAACAAATGGAGGGTTGGCACAATTCCTTCAACAAATCAATTGGCAAACTTGATCCCAACCTGTATCAATACTTGGAAATTCTCAAGAAGGAACAGAGTTTCAAGAAATGAGAACTGTGCAATCACTCAAAGGGAGCCTCAATCACCTTATTTAAAAAAAGCAAGGAAATGTCTGAACGACTATTGGCCAAATTACAACAGTTTACGTTGATGGTGGCTTCAGACTACCTGGAGAGTTTTGCATACATTCTACATTATTAACAACAATACCCTTACCAGTAGATCATTGCCTGTTTTCCAATTCCCTCACAATTAAATTGTCATTTTTTACATTTTTTTAAACAAAGTTCAGATTTTTAATTTTTTTTAATGGTTTACATCTCCTCTTTATTATTTTTAGTTGGTGTGTATTTGCATTGTAAAAAAGTATTTTAACTCAGTTGCAAGGGTGAACTGCTACAACATGCATGGGATGGTACTTTTTGATTATGACATAATTCACATATGTTTATAACACTGTGACAAGCTATACCTCTGCACTTCTGCCTTACAGTAAAGATAGCCAGTAATGTACTATATTTATGTGCCTCAGCACTTTCTACCTACCACTACTGTTATTTGTCTTCCATTTGATGCTGAAAGTATCCCCTATTGAAGTATATACATTTTATAGCTGTTACTGAGGCATGTTTTGTATGTTTGAAAAAGACGATTATTTATCATTTGAATCAATGTAACTCTTTTCTTTTAAATCAAATTTTTAAATATTGTTCAAGTATTTGAACAAAAAATGTTCACTTTAAATGATAGTGTTTTATCATGAATTAAAATACATTTTACTTCTTACTTCCACCAATTTATTAGTCAATAAAAAAATGTACTTGCAAACCAAATGTCTTTTTTCATGCCAAAAGTTGATGACCTTCTGAAAATGTACTTGTTCTCTTCAATATAGGTGTGTAGAAAGAATAGTTAACTTGTGGTTAGTATTTAATTGTGGAAAAGTGTGTATTGTTTTGCTTTTTTTTTACTTTGAATTAATAGACTCCCAAATGAATCATTTAAGTAATTTAAAAAATAAATTGTTACTGTTTGTAACTATCCAAAATCCCTCTTTCTTAAAGTATCCGATCTCAGAACATAAGTTGGGACAGTTTAATTCATAGATTAACAGTGGCTTACTTTTGTAATCATAGGTAATACATATTTTACAGTAATACCTAGGTATTTAAATTAATACTCAAGGAGTAATACAATTCCCCACCCACAACCCCTTTTTTCTTTGGCCTCCCGCTCCTAAAAGCAAGTGTCTCAACCTTTGTAGCAAGTGTTTCCATTAATTTTTTTAAATTTGAGCTCTTACTTTTATTCTATTTTTAAAGCCCCAAAAACTATTTGTTAATAGACAGGTAAAAAAATAAGTACCCAGATATTAATGTACTTCCCTACCCAAAACCCCTTATTCCTCTAGCATCCCGCCCCTAAGAGTAGGGGTCTAATATGTTATAGCAAGTGTTTCCTTATCATTAACATTTAACAACTTCCTTAATTTCTAAATTCCTTGCCATATCAATTTTTGTATTAAAACCTAGGTATTTACATTAGTATTTGAGTATTAACACAATCCCCCACCCAAAACCCCTTTTTTCCTCTGGCACGCCTAAAAGTAAGAATATTACCCTTTATAGTGAGTGTTTCCAATCAACTACTTTATTTGTAAATTCCACCCCATATCCAATTTCTGAATAATACCCAGGTATTTAAATTAATGTACTTTCCCACCCTAAACCCCTAATTCCTCTGGCATCCTAACCCTAAAAATAAATGTCTACTCTGTTAAAACAAGTGGTTTTTTTTTAACTATTACACATGTACAGTTTTTTTCTAAAGATGAATTCCAAGAAGTTAGGGGTGGGCATGTTCTCCATATAGGCTGTAATGCAGCCTGCATGGAGAAGAGGGAAAGTGTGCATGGCTGGTTTGGGTGGCCCCAGAGGGGTGACCAAAAAGTCACACTTGGGAGGGTTGCACCACTCCTACCCTGCTCTTCAGCCCTGCCCCCTCATGCAAGCTGCCACAGCGCGTTAGCGGAGGAGCCGCCACTGGTGTGCAGTGAAACCGCAGTGGTGGGTCTACTAGGGAGGTGGCTTGTGGGACTGCCTGTGCTGCAAAAAAACCTACACAACTTTTGCAGGTATTTCCTGAGTATGCTTGGACCTTTAATAATATGAATTGATTTCTACCCAAATTAACCCTTTTTGAAATATTAGGATAAGGAAAGACTGGCCACAAAAACATGTAGCTCTAATATATTCCTTACAGTTTGCTTGGATCTCTCTGGCAAAAACGATAACCCGTTTACCTATTTATAGTATATTCTCTTTGTAATTTGAATGTAACACATTTATTGCAGCAGGTATATTGACCCTCTGCTCTACGATGAGTCAAACATTCCACTACCAGACACAGCTCCGGTCTCTCACCAGGAAGTACATTAATCACCAGAGTTATCTTGACATTTTTATTGATGCTTTAAACTTGCTGGGACAAGGAACATGGCCTCAGGTGCTTTTAAAACAATAAACATAAATAAAGTCACTGTTCGCACCTTCCCACTGCATTATATGAAGCATTCAGCATAACAGCAGGCGTTATTACGACGTCGTTGTAATGCCTGGCGTGGTGATGCCAATCGGCATAACCACTGGCATTACAATGACATCATAATAATAACTGATGTGTTATTTTCTGGCATTGTAAAGACATTTTTGTAATGCCTGGCATGGTGATGCCAATCCATTGCGGCAAAAGAACATCGTAATCATGCCTGTCGTGATAATGCATGATGTGGTATTCCTGTTGTTGTTGTTTTGCTCTGTATAAAAAGGCTTTTAGTGTACAAACATTCATCAAAAGTGACATTTCCCGTGTGCAACACATGTGGAATGTTTACAAGAGATGTACAAGGTGGAGAAAAGTGTACTTTGTGGAGAGTGAATGTATACGTTGAAGAGTGCATGTGGAGGATAGAGAAGGCATGTACGTTATGTTATGTTATTCTAACTTATTGAGTGCATGAATACCCAGAGGTGCCTTGGTGCTAAAAACTAAAGTAAGCCCAAAATGTCAAGAACCAAGTTCTGGAATAAGCATGTTTTAAGACCCTTTCTAAATAAGGAAAGTGAGCTTGCAGCTCTGATATACATTGGAAATGTATTCCATAGTTTGGCCGTGCAATAACCAATGCTTCGGCCTCCCCAGCTAGAGGGGCGAATCCTTGGAACCATCATAATCCTGGCGCCAGTAGAGCATAATTGTCTGCCAGGATGATACCAGGAAAAAATATTTTTCAGAAACACCAGCCCCATATTATTCAAGGCCTTATAGGCTAAGCATAGCATCTTGAACTTGATACGATTTGCCACAGGAAGCCAGTGAAATCTCCATATTTAGGCAGATTTAATAGGAGTCTTGCAGCTGCATTTTGTACCATCTGCAGTTTTTTTTAATGCTGTTTCTGCATAGTCAGATAAAGTCCATTGTGAAGGTCTAATTTTGATAGCATAAGTGGAGTCACAATGGTCCTCCTGGAATCAATGGAATATAGGGAAGAGACTTCTTCAGTATCTTAATCAAATAAAAGGTGGCAGAAACAGTAGCATTGGTTTGCTGAGAGAATTTTAGTTTGTTGTCAATCGGTACCCTGAGATTTTTCGCTTTTACCACTGGTTTTGGCAATTCTCCCATCTCGACAGGCGACCAAAGGCCGTCCCATCTCGGTTGGAGATTGCCAAAGATCACTATTTTGGTTTTCTCTGAATCAAGTTTAAGCCAATGCTTGACCATCCGACTGTTTTGAAACTGCAATGCAGGGAAGGCTTGATCTTTGTACGCAGCTACCACAATCTGTGTGTTGGCGGCATACGATGTTAAATTGATGCTGAAATGCTGGATCAGAGAAGCCAGTTCCGATACATGGATGTTAAAAAGGGATGGGCTAAGCGACGAGCCCTGTGGAACCCCACAAGGTAAGACATAAGGGGTCGATTTAAACTGATCCATCTTCACTGTTTGTTTTCTTTCCGTCAAAAAAAGTCGATCGCAAGGACAGTGTCAAACCCTTAACCCCTAATTTTTTCCAGACGCAGTTGCAGCAGATTATGGTCAACAGTATAAAAAGCTGCCGACAGATCACAGAGGATAAGGGCAGCGGCATCCACTCTAACCATCACTGTCCTAATCTCCTCGGTGGCCTTGATCAAGGCAGTCTCCGTACTGTGCTTTGGGCAAAAGCCGAATTGGGAGGAATCAAGTAAATCATTTTCTTTGACAAATTGAGATAATTCATGATTTTCTCCACTATTGTTGCTGGAAATGGCAGCCTGGCAATAAGATGGTAATTGCTTGTGTTTGATGCGTTCTGGTTAGAGTTTTTTAGCAGTGGAAGGATCAACGCATCCTTCCATAGAGCAGGAAAAATACCCGAGGTGAACATGTTATTAAATATTTCCATGAGAATAGGACTCACCTCCTTCCCTATATCCCACAATATTGCAGGGGAACAAGGGTCCAAAGGGGATACAGAATTAATTTAGGTTTTTCCACTAACTCACCGGATACATGGGAAAAGCTGTGAAGAATATTTTTTCCAGGATCAATTCTCGGAAATTCCTTGGCTGGCTTGTGTGTGAGGGCGGTCTCAAAGGAGTCATAGATATCATTAACTTTATTCCTGAATGTGTTAACAATCTCATCACAGAAGCATTGATTGCTCTTTGTAGATTTTTTATTAGGAAGCGAGGTGAGCTTCTCTACAACCCCAAATAGTTCTTTAGTTAAGTTCATAGCTCTCTCAATCTGCCTTGTAAAAAAAGTCCCTTTTCCAGTAATCAGCATGGTTTTATATTTAACCAATGCAGACTTATAATTTGTTTTACCTAATTTAGCATATTTTACTCTCCAACATCTTTCTAACCTGCAGCATTTTAGTTTTTCCTGATGCAGAGTCTCTGTAAACCAGGGAGCCGAGGGTAGTTTGTGATTTCCTGCTTTTTATAAATAGATACTGTAGCCATAAAATCTTCATTTAGCCAGTCTTTATATTCGCTGAATGGCACACCTGCCTTTGCACTTAATGTAGGCAGAGACATATCCTGTTGGGTCTGAAGCATGGCCTCGTCAATCTTGTTCCAGGCTTTATAAGCAGTTTGGTGTGCTGTAACAGCAATTACCATTGGTACTTTTGGGACCAAGTTCTCAAATAAGATTATAGAATGATCTGACTAAGTGAGAGGGTAGATATCTGTTACTGTCAGGCTTAATATAGAGGTGAATATCCCTTTGAGTGTATGTCCAGCCTTATGTGTAGGCTTGTGCACCATCTGTGATAATTCTAGAGTCTCAAAAGTATCTAGAAGAGTGACTGTATCTTTATCAGCCATATCCTCTAGAAATACATTAAAATCACAGAGGATTTTAAACTCAATTGTTGTAAAACTGGGTTCAAAAAGGGAGTCTACTTTGCTAACAAAGCTACCTCTTGAGCCTGGGGACGATATAGAAGAATGCCCCTAAAAGGTTTTTTCGAATTGAATTCTAGGGCAAAATGAAGCACTTCACAGTGGGGGAAGGCAGCTGAGGAGAAAGTACCTCCAAACTGCTCACGATATATTACAGCCAGCCCGCCTCCCCTCTTGATGGGTCTGTCCACCCTAAAAGATAAAAATCCATGGGGGGGGGCTGCTACCACAACATCCGGGTCCAATACTGCATCAACAGCCCAATTGAAATGTAAGGGACAGATGTTTAGGATAAAGAGCAGAGGTGGAGGGTGAAGAGTGAATGTAGGAGACAGGCAGTGTATGTGGGTATGCAATGTAGACTGCAGATATAGAGATTGATCCAATGATGTACAGGGCAACTGGCAGATGTAATGCAGAGACAGAATGTTTTCAGCTAGAGGATGGAGTGTTTGCAAAGAATGAAAATGGAAAGCAAATCTACATGGTACAAAGTGGAAGTGGGACTTGGGGAGTGGAGAACACTTGTACAGTCTGGGTATAGGGTGAAGATGTATAAGAAGGCCGTACAATGGGATGAAGAGGACTCAATGGATGTAGAGAGTAGATGTAGATTGTGGAAAATGGAGAAGGGCCATAAGTTGTATGCAGCAGGCTTTGAATAAATATATAGGTAGGAGTGAAGATGTGGAAGGTGAAAACAAAAAGTTGTTCATGAATTGTAGAGTGGAGAAGGCCTAATAACAGAGGCATAATAAGAGTCCTATGGCGCCCAAATTAAAAACCAAAAACGCCCCCTCGACACTGGTTTAGATAGTAAAAAATAGCCATAATCAGCAGCTGGCCCCTATTATCCCTGAATGCATTGACACTATATCAGCTGCACTACTGATAGCTATTCCCCTGCATAGGGAGAGTGTACATTGAGGGTGGGGGAGCACATGCAGTGTTGAGACAATGTACAGGGATCACAGATGGAGGGTGAGAGGCAGATGTACAGAGTGGAGAGCATGGGTGGACGTTGCATGTGCTGGTGGAAAGCAGCCCAGATAGTGGAAATAGAATGAACTGAATGGAGAGCAAATGTACAGTGTGGTCATGGGGTTTGAGTGCAGATATGGAGAAGGGATGTTCTGCATAGAGGGTGGATGTGGAATGTAACATGCACAACACGGGGTTTACCATGGTGGTGTTACAATACAGATAAGTATTTTCTTTGTAAATGCCATAATTGTTTTGCCACTTAAAAACAGGCATTTGCAAAGTCAATAGGTCTCTCTTACATGAGGTATTGGCTTTGTCAATGTTTGCTGTGCCACATGGCTGAAAGTAAAAAAATAATCTATTTTATGCGAACAGCACAGCAAACAAGGGAGGGTGAGGGCAATCAGCGCAGACAACGATGAAGTAGGGATGGTGACTGAGGCCAAGAAGATGGACAGCAAAGAGGGAGATGTTTACAAGGGAGCGTGCTGAAAAAGACGCACTGTTGAGTGGTTACACAAAGAAACAAACAATGGCAAAACCAATAAGTCTCACCAATGCAACAGCTATTGTCTTTGCTAATGTTTTTTAGCTATGTTGAACACCAGCGTGACTGCTGTTCAGTTTCGTTAAAAGTTTGTGTTGTAGAGTGTCTAAAAATTGAGTGGAATGTCGTAGAGTGGAGTGGATAAGAGCGGAGTGGAGTAATAAAGAGTGAATAGCATAGAGTGGAGTGGTAGAGTGGCATGGCGTAAAGTGAAGTGTGGTAGAGTGTTGTGGAGTGGAGGTAGCATAGGATCATAGACTTGAGTAGAGTGTCTTGTTGTAGAGTGGAGGGGCATAGAGTGGAGTGTTAAAGAGTGAAGTGTTGTAGAGTGTCAGAATGGAGTGTTGTGGTGTAGAGTTCAGAGTGGAGTGGCGTGGAGTGGCATAATAGAGTGGAGTAAAGTGTTGCAGAGTGGAGTGAAGTTTCAAAGAGTGGTGTGCCATAGAGTGGAGAGGTATGAAGTGGCTTTGACTGGCGTAGCATAGTGTAGAGTAGAGTGGACTGCTGTGGAGTAGAGTGACATAGAGTGGAGTAGAGTAGAGTGGAGTAGCATGGAATAGAATGGAGTGTAGGGCCATAGAGTAGATTGGATTAGAGTGAAATAGTATAGAGTGAAGTGGTGTACAGTGGCATTGTATGGCGTGAAGTGGGATAGAGTGGCATACAGTGGGATGGCAAAGAGTGAAGTGGCATAGAGAAGAATGGCATAGAGTGGAGAGGCAGACTGTTATAGAATAGAATGCTGTAGAATGCAGTGGTATACAGTGAAGCATAGAATGCAGTGGAGAAGAGTAGAAGTAAAGGGAGAAAAAGGATTTGTAAAGTTCACAGAGAGTAGAGGGTTCAAGAAAAATATAACTATGTGTATATGCACATATGTGGGTGTACATTTCGACATGGGTAAATAAAAATATAATAAATCTAAATCTAAGGGAAGTTTAGGAGGCACTCAACTCTGAACAAAAACAGTATTATATATGTGTGTGTACGTGTATTTCTGCATGTGTATGTAAGTGCACATATATATGTGTGTGTATGTGTACGATTGAGTGTATACATGTAAAGATAAGAGTCTCTTCAATGACAAATGCATTGTAAAGGTAGAATGATGTACAACAATGTGTTGTAAAGGTCAAGGTACTGTATTACATATGTTGTACAGGTATGCATTTTAAACGCATTTGTTGCAAAGCATGAAATACGGTGGTCATGGACCATGGAATGGTGATGTACATGGTGAAGAATGGATATAGTCTGTGCAGCAGGTGTATGGAACTGGTATTGAGAATGGTTATAGCCCACAGAGCATGGAGAGTTTATTGTAATTGTATCTAATGTAATCTAAAAATGCCTTTTTTGACTTGTTTTTTTTTATGCTTGTAGAAGACAAAATGATATTTTCTTTTTATGTGACTAATAAAGTTAAATATGAATAAAAAAAAAAGGGAAAGTAACACACATGTGTGCCAGGAATATATGGCTATGCAAGGCTTATCTATACAGGTGAGCAAGGGAAATCACCCACTGTATGCAACATACTCTCAATGCGATGCACAAGCACAATTTAATGGGAAAGGAGGACCGCACTCCCCCCTTCCCCGGACTGATTTCGGCACAAGGGCCTGGCCACATCTCCCAGTGTGCCCTGATCCCACCCAGGCCACCCAGTGTGCATGTTGGGGACTGCGGGGAGAGCCTCAATGCCCCCACTGATCCAGCAAGCTCCCGCCTCCTGCAAGAGGCGACAATGCTCTTGCACACAGGGAGCTGCTCCCTGCGTGCAAGAGCAATTCTTTCATCTTTTTCCCTGCCCGAATATCTGCAGACAGGGAAAGAGATGGAAACTCCACCTCCAGCAAGTGGGATCATTTTGACAGCTCCCACTTTTTAGAAGTGGAGTGTTTGCTTTTGCTTTCGGAAGATGTTAAAGCTCCCGCCAAGCAAAAGCAAACAGCTTTGTCCTGGGTTGGGCACTCCGTGACATAGCAGGAGCATGACCTGGGGGGTCGCGGTCCCTAGAGCCATACATGGCTCCAGGAGGGGGGCCACGCGACCCCAATTCTTTGATCTGCATGGGCCAGCCCCAGAGAGGTGATGGTCCCCGGGGCTGCATATGGCCCGGGAGGGGGCCACGTGGCCCCCTCCCTTTTAAAAAAAAAAGTATTTGGCCTGGGGAGGTGGTGGCACCCAAGGCCTGGGGCATCTGCGTGGCCCCCCTATATAATTTTTATTTATAGCCCCAGGGAGGTGGTAGTCTGGTAGCATGAGGGATCTGTGCAACCAGCTTAACATTGATATTAGCCCCAGGGGGTAGTGGTTCCATGAGGCATAAATAGGCTGTCCGGTTTTAAGTTTAAACCTATAATAACTGATAAAACCCCACTAAAAGAGAAATAGCCCTCACCAGTGAAAACATATAAACACTAAAAAAAACACCCGCACAGCCACAAACTAAATGCCATATAAAGAAAGGAAAAAGAGAGTGAAAGAGTCATTTTTAACTTCCTGTAGGGGCCAATACAATGTAACTTTGTTATAAAATCTAGCAGTAAAAAAGTCTGGGCTAACATTATTCTGCTTGAGTTTTGTTCTTTAAGGAAGCCACTAAAATGTTGTTTCTTCTTCCTTTTTCTTTTTTTCAGTTTCGTGGTCTTTGGTCTAGAGATGCAGGGTTTAGAAACATGTTTTAGGTATTTTTGAATTATTTTATAAAACATAGAGAATCAGGAAATAGCAAAATCATATTTGATATTTTGGCTGCGTTTTATTCTTTCACTGATAGGTAAAATGGCTGGTTTCATAGGATCTTTCCTAATATGTGCGAAAAACCTTAATACATCAGACCCAAGTTTCTAGTGAGTCAGAATTGATAGTAGGCGAATTGCTAACACCTCAGGCTTTAAACATTCAATACAAGGTATATTGACAAGTAAATGACATGTGAATAGAGCGCTATCACCAAGCATCTGGGATAGTTGTAAAAACATGACACCACACTTTTGGTAAACACGAATCACAGTGTCACTTGGAATGCTCTGCAAAAAACACAAGTTCAACAAAGATTGGAGTGATGTTGTTTGCATTTGCAGTGATTCAGCTACTTATATAAAAAAGTTGTGTGATGACCTGTCAAAATAAATGCCTGAGCTGAAGTACTTCCCTGTAAGAGATCCTTGCTACTTGTTAGATGGTATGCTGAAAGCATCTTTACAATCTTCAGAGTTAATGAGGAATGCTGTTGACTTTTTAGTCCGTTCTGGTGCACTCTTTTCTTATGCACAGGAACTAAAATGCAAATATTTATCATTTTGTGCTTTGTGTGGCATCAAAGAAAGAGTCATCCCAACTGTGTCCCTTAGCTGATGGTTCTCAGTCCAGGGGGATATCAATGCTATATTATCCATGTGGCAACTGTTTACAGAATGTTTGCTGAGTGATGATGCCAAAGGCAAGAATTGTGAGGATCTTTGGTCACATATTGATAGAGTCTGGACCCCAGTGACCTTGCCCTAACCCTTGCTGGCATAGTCCCGACTGGTGTGGGATGAATAGATTACACAGGTGTTACTATTGTTTATGAGACACTATGTACATAGGAGAGTGGGAGTTTGCAGGTTGTGGGTCAATGTGTCCAAGTGACTATTCAACATGTGATGATCTGACATTGTGTAATGGAAATCGTCCTTTACTTTTGTATGCCATGGTTTATGATAGCTCCTTTTGCATGGATCTGTTTATATTGTAATTAACAGGAACAACTGTCAAGATACCATTTATTGTATATGATTGAATAAGTAATATTTTTTTAAAAAGCATTCCCCAACCTGTCCTGATTGAGTGTTCCCCATCCGTCCTGATGAAGTGTCCCCAACCCATCCTGATTAAGTGTTCCCCCATCCGTCCTGATGAAGTGTCCCCCAACCCGTCCTGATTAAGTGTTCCCCCATCCGTCCTGATGAAGTGTCCTCCAACCTATCCTGATGAACTGTTTCCCCTTCTGTCCTGATGAAGTGTCCCCCAACACATCCTGATGAAGTGTCCCGATGAAGTGTCCCACAACCCGTCCTGATTAAGTATTTCCCCATCCATCCTGATGAAGTGTCCCACAACCTGTTCTGATTAAGTGTTTTACCATCCATCCTGATGAAGTGTCCCCCTACTCGTCCTGATTAAGTGTTTCCCCATCTGTCCTCATTAGGTGTTCCCCCATATGGCCTGCTGAAGTGTTCCCCAACCCATCCTGATGAAGTGTCCTGATGAAGCGTCCCTCAACCTGTCCTGATTAAGTGTTTCCCCATCCATCCTGCTGAAGTATCCCCCAACCTGTCCTGATTAAGTGTTATCCCATCTGTCCTGATGAAGTGTTCCCTACCCGTCCTGATGAAGTGTCCCCCTACCAGTCCTGATTAAGTATTTCCCCAACCATCCTGATGAAGTGTCCCCCTACCCATCCTGATGAAGTGTCCCCCTACCCGTCCGGATGAAGTGTTTCCCCATCCATCCTGATGGACTGTCCCCCAACCTGCCCGGATTAAGTGTTCCCCCATCCGACCTGATCAAGTGTCCCCCAACACATCCTGATGTAGTGTCCCACAACCCATCCTGATCAAGTGTTTCCCCATCCATCCTGATTAAGAGTCCCCCTACCTGTCCTGATTAAGTGTTTCCCCATCCGTCCTGATTAGGTGTTCCCCCACCTTGTCTGATGAAGTGTCCCCCGACCCGTCCTGATGAAGTGTTCCCCATCTGTCCTGATGAAGTGTCCCCAAAACATCCTGATAAAGTGTCCTGATGAAGCACCCCTCAACCCGTCCTGACTAAGTGTTTCCCCATCCATCCTGCTGAAGTGTCCCCCAACCTGTCCTGATTAAGTGTTATCCCATCCGGCCTGATGAAGTGTTCTCCATCTGTACTGATGAAGTGATCCCTACCCGTCCTGATGAAGTGTCCCCCCATCTGTCCTGATTAAGTATTTCCCCAACCATCCTGATGAAGTGTCCCCCTACCCGTCCTGATGAAGTGTCCCCCTACCCGTCCTGATGAAGTGTATCCCCATCCATCCTGATGGACTGTCCCCCAACTTTCCCTGATTAAGTGTTCCCCCATCCAACCTGATCAAGTGTCCCCAAACACATCCTGATGTAGTGTCCCACAACCCATCCTGATCAAGTGTTTTCCCATCCATCCTGATTAAGTGTCCCCCAACTCATCCTGATTTAGTGTTTCCCTATCTGTCCTGATTAGGTGTTCCCCCATCTGGCCTGATGAAGTGTTCCATGACCCGTCCTTATGAAGTGTTCCCCCATCTGTTCTGATGAAGTGTCCCCAACACATCCTGACGAAGTGTCCTGATGAAGTGGCCCTCAACCGATCCTGATTATGTGTTTCCTCATCCATCCTGATGAAGTGTCCCCCAACTCATGCTGCTTAGGTGTTCCCCCATCGGGCCTGATGTAGTTTCCCCCATCCCATCCTGATGAAGTGTTCTCCTATCTGTCCTGTTGAAGTGTACCCCTACCCGTCCTGATTATGTTTTCCCCATCCACCCTGATGAAGTGTCACCCAGCTTGTCCTGATTAAGTGTTGCCCCATCCGGCCTGATGAAGTGTCCCCCAACCCTTCCTGATGAAGTGTTCCCCCATCTGTCCTGATGAAGTGTTCCCTACCTGTTCTGATGAAGGGTCCCCCTACCGTCCTGATTAAGTGTTTCCCCATCCATCCGGATGAAGTGTCCCCCTACCCGTCCTGATGAAGTGTCCCCCTACCCGTCCTGATGAAGTGTCCCCCTACCCGTCCTGATTAAGTGTTTCCCCATCCATCCTGATGAAGTGTTCCCCTACCCGTCCTGATGAAGTGTCTCCCTACCAGTCCTGATTAAGTGTTTCCCCATCCATCCGGATGAAGTGTCCCCAACCCGTCTTGAATAAGTGTAACCCCATCTGACCTGATGCAGTGTCCCCCAACCTATCCTGATGAAGTGTTCCCCCATCAGTCCTGATGAAGTGTCCTCCAACAAGTCCTGATGAAGTGTCCTGACGAAGTGTCCCCCAACCCATCCTGATGAAGTGTTCTCCCAACCCGTCCCAGCGAAGTGTCCACCCAACCGGTCTTGACGAAGTGTCCCCCCAGCCCGTTCTGATGAGGTGTGCCCCGATCCCGCCTAGACCAGTTCAAATCTCCCACTGTCCCCAACCCTTTCACACTGGCCACTCTTGGTGTTCTCAGGATGAGGTTTTAGTAGCTTGCAGAATCTGCAACACAATTCCAACACCTACTGATAGCTGCTCCTGCAGCTCAGTAAGTGAAACTAAGGGTACACTTGGGGTAAATGTAACATTCCACATTGGTTTCAACCAGGGCCTCCCCCTATTCTTTTGAAGTTAGTTGATTGGCTAACATTACGTATTGTAAAGATAAGATACAGCCCTAACAGAGCTTGTGGCAGCAGATGTGTGGCATGAAGCATACTTTAAAAACAGTTTATTCTCATTTATACTTAAAATAATTTCCAATGCAAAGGGATATGGTGGGTAGAGGGATGCGAGAAGTCGTGAGAAAAGGGACACACCTCCATGCCTTCCAAGGATCTGCAACTCATACCATCTCTAGGCACTTTTAGGCACAGTGGGAAGTGATGGGCATACACTTGATGCAGATTGATCAATGATGCTGCCATTATCAGCAGTAGCACCACCGGCCTGACAATCTCAGTTAGAGAGGGCCCTGCCATCTTCAAAAGTATATTGAAATAACTAACAGGTTTGGAACCAGCAGGTTTCCGTAATCAAAGTGATGAACTATGGCATTTAAAATCAAATCAGCACTTGCTTTCATGGAATGTGGCAGAAAAAGTGAATAGCTCCAACTTTTAATTATATCTCAAAGGATATTATGGCCCTTTTACAAGTTTGATTGAGATCCTGAATCTACATTTTTGATTGCCAGCTCTGCCCCCAAAATGGTTATTTCAGATTGTATCCCTGGAATAACTGCACAGAGCCACACATACATGGTCCTTTGGCATGCATTTTCCCCATTCTGTTTAGAAAACCAAAGTAGCAGGGAAAGGGCTGTGGTGGCTGGCAGTTGTTGTAAGGGCCCTGGGGTTAAGGGCAGGCTTTTGTCCGTCGAGAGGGACCTGTGTCTGCTCCCCCTGTGCTGGTGCAGGTGTCGTGGGGCGAGGGGCGAGCCAATGCTGCTGCCCTCAGGCCTCAGCCCCTATTGTGACAAACTGAGGTATGGTGTCCCTGCACAGAGCATTATTGGATCTAGAGTTTGCAGACCTAGAAATTCTTAGCCCAGAGACACTTTACATTTTGTGTGTTATAATTCCACCCAGACAATGAAGTAAGCAAACACAGAAAGCACGCCTGCCCTGATTTCAAAGGGTTCAACTGGGTTGACTGGTTGGGGGAGTTTTGTAAAAAATACACTTTACACAGTACACAGTAGTCTTCCATACCCTTGCATGAAAGAGGCTGATTTTCTCCAGGGATGTTAGGAGGTCATCTATCCAAGAATATTCTAAACAAATAGGGCTGCACTGTACATTTTACAGCACTGTTTTAAACACATTGCATTAACATGCCTGGGTCTTACAGGAAGTTCCTTAACATTCAGGCAAAAATGACTTACTTTGTTATTGTCTTAGGCAAGCCTGATCCTTCTCAGAAATACTGGGTTGTGGCTCTCTGGTAGGTAAACCTTTAAGAAATGTCAGCAAAACAGGATAGTGTTCAGTACAATTTCTCTAAAGAAAAGCTGAATGGCAAGCCACCTATTGTGGCTATGTGAGGTGGCATGATCAAGGCTGCATGTTTCCTCATTTTTAACTTCCATTTCATTTATATTCACATACTGCCTCATCACATTCATGTTTATCTTACTGTGGAATTCCCTGGAGGAGGCTGGATGGGAAACATGATATTAGCCAGACCCATAGCTCTTAGTCAGGTGACACACGTCTTATGGGTCTCGGACATGAGAGCTAGGACACAAGTTTAGACAGTAGAGATATTCATAAGGTTATACCAATGATAATTCCACACAGTTTTGTTACCAATATAGATCATGAACTGCCTTTACATTAATCAAGCACAGATTTATATATATGGTAGGTTTTTAGAAAGCACAGATTTTCATCCTGCAGGCATCTTGATGCTGAAAAGCAGGATTCACAAGTCTAAAGGAAGAACTGCTTAGACTCGAGTAGGTAAGTGGGGGAAGGACCAGGACCCAGATTTACTGAGATTTGGTAAGCAGAATCCAGAAAGACAACATGCTGTGCTGCATCAAATAGAGAGAGCACAAATGTGCTATATTTACTAATATGTGGTGCAGCCCTGCTCTCTCTGCTCTGGATCACTATGTGATGTCCGGTGGAAGTGCAGGCATCCTTGCACCATGGTGTAAGGGTGCCTGCATTGCAAGCAGGATTGATTTTAAGCAGGAAGGGGCATCTTCCTGCACAAAAACAATCCTTAGAGCCTTTTCATCTTTCTAAATGTGCTGCAGAATACAGGATTTAAAAACAGGCATCTGCAATGCAATAGGTCTCGCATTTACAAGAGTTTGAGCTATTGGCATTGTAAATGACAAGCCTTTTATTTATGTGTTGTTTTTTAAACAGATAAATAAAAGGCATTGTCATTTACAATGCCAATAGCTTAAACTCTCGCAAATGTGAGACCGATTGCATTGCAAATGACAGCGCCCATGCTATAATTTTTTTTTTAAAGCATTAGGAGAGAGCATGTCCTGCCTGCTGTGCTCGGAGGCTGTAATTAAAGCAAAGCCTACCAAGTAACAACACTCGTAACAGGGGGTGTCGCCATGGGATGTTAGAAATTGAGACAAGGTGGTACTAAGGAGGGACTACTAAGCCTATTGAGCAAAGAACAGCCATAGTCTACAGTGGACAATGACACAAGCACATGAAAAATATGGGCGGAGAGTGGGCGGAGAGTGGGCGGAGCTTCAAGTCTCTGCCTGACTACAGTACGCCTCACAGAGCAGAGCATGTGCTGCCCAGGCTCGACCTAAAATACACAGCAAGGACTTTTTAAAGATCGATTAAATATCTTTCTCCCATGGACAAAGGAGCTGAAAAGGACACAGTCCGGCCCTCACCAAGGAAGGCTCCGTTCCCAGCTGTGACTCCATGACAGATCACACACTAGCCAGGATTCATTGAATATGTGGTATTGTTATGGATTGTCAAGTAGGGGTAGCCCTATTTCTGCTGAGTATTACATAAATGGTTGTTTTTTTAAGTCCCAATTATAACCAGGGCCCTTTACTAGGTTCGAAGGATTGTGCATTGTCTCTTCCTGTGACGGGTCGTATGTTCTCACTTCCTGTGATCTCATCAGTGGGACGTCACAGGCTGTGTGATATTCCTCTCACTATTTGATTGTGATGAATTGACACTGTTGGCGTCACGTGAGCTAGCAGAAGGGCCCATTGGAAGATGCTGCATAGACGTCCTTGCTGGTGTGTTCAGAGGTGCATGCAGTTTGCATTTCACATCATCACCTTCTGGTCCATTGTGTTATTACAGCCTTTCTGAGCCATCATTGTACCATCCCTCTCTAATCCACTGTCTCCGCAGACCCAAGCACACACTGCACTCCCCCTCTCCACAAAGTGCGGCCTTCAGTTCCTACAGCACGCCTTTCCACGTCCCTGGATGCTCAAGTTACGTAGGCGTCTCAGCCCGGGACTCGGAAGTGTGCCGGCTCACGGTGGGGGTCAGTCCCTCCGGTGCAGCCAGACGCTGCAGACGGCGGCTGCTCTGTCTGTGGAGCTCTGCTGTCCGGAGGAGGAGGCAGTCGGGGGCGTAACGCTGGCCCCTGCAGCACCTGCGGTGCAAGGGGGCCCCAGCGATTCAGGGACCATCAAGCCCTTCAGCCGGCCCTAATTCTGCCCAAGCCGAATGAATATCTGAGATACTTATGGGCGGTCATCATCATATTCTGTAGGTGTGTGTGTGGGGGGTGAGGTGGGGGGGTTGTTGGGGGCATAATTTTACGTTAGGTCCCTGAGGCCAGCACCTTGCTAGCAGCACCTGTTCCATGCAGAGAGCGGTCTCAAGAAAGAAATGACATATGGGTAGAGTTACAACAAGCCACAGAGAGAAGAAACACTCCCACCCACCCAAGAGAGGGAATACGCCAGATCCACCCAAGATGGGAAACACACCAGACACACCCAAAAGGTGACACACGCCACCCCCACCCAAGAAGGGAAATGCGTCACACCCACCCAGGAGGGGAAACACGCCACACCCACCCATGACAGGAAACACACCACACCCACCCAAGAGGGAAAACATGCCACACCAACCCAAGGGGGCCTGGTCCGACATGGCTGCGGCTCGGTGGGGCTGTCAGAGAGAGCTGTGAGGTGACGAGCACTGCTGGAGCCCCATGCGCCCTGCACCTCTTTGGAAAGCAGCTCCACATCCGGGCCGGGGAGGAGACCTGGGAGGGTGAGGGCTGCCTGCGCATGTGCGGTACCTGGAACTTTTCACCTGCATTCTAAGTATCGAGTCAGCCCGGCATGAGAGCTGCCCACGCATGCGTGGTACTTAGAACGTTTCACCCGCATTCTAACGTAACGAGTCAGCCTGGCGGTGCGTTGTCTGCGGCTCGTGCCCAGTGGCGGTGCGTGCGGACTTAGCTGTACTTGAAAGACTGGCTGAAGATGCGAGACCAGCCGAAGAGCAGCACAGAGTGCCCACAAGAGCCGGTTAGTGTGGTGAGGCATGCTGTAGGTGTAAAATTGCATGAGGGTTGCGAGGATGGAAGGGGGACAGGAGATTTTTTCACATCGCGTGTCTGTACCTGCATGTTCACGGGTGCATTCACAATTGCAGTCCATCCTGCGCGTGTACATCTCCTGTCTTCCTTCCGAAGCAAGTTGGTAACAATAGATCTCGCTAGCGACGGCACTTTCACGCTGCGTCGCTAGGCAAGACCTAACAAAGAGAAATAAATGCATTTCTCCTTGTTGCACCTCTATTGGGAAGGGGTACAATTTTGATACATTCCTTGCGTCATACAAGGGCAATCCAATCCTTTGATCAATTTGGCCCTAGAGTAGGAATTCTGATTGAGGAAGTCTCTAGGACAGAGTAGAAGCTTTAGTCCATTTTACAAAATTTTAGGCAATATTGACAATGATGGTACCCCCCCATTCTATGTGTGGGCACTATGGACTTAGAATGTGGTGTAAACTGTGAGTGTTAAGTTATTAATTACGTGTCCACAGCCATTTTTTGTCATGTTTCAGTGAGGCAGGCAATATCAATAGTATATTTTGATATCAGGTCTTTATTTGAAAAATAACTTTTATTGACCACCTTGTAATAATTAAAACCCACAAAAAAAGACCTTTGCAGAAGATAATTGCTGTGGTAGAGTTTTATTAATAACTACATAGAAGGGACTAAAACTTTGCATGGAGAGAATTAGTTTAATAAAGAGTCACAACTCTAACACAGGTGTGTGTGTCTTACCTGTGAAGGCCCCTTCAAACCTGCAGCATGACGTGGCACTGGGCAGAATCCAGCAGTGAATTAGCGCGTACAGCCTTGCCTTGTGTGCAACTTTGTGGCTGAGTTCACCCACTGTACCTTTACACTGCAGGCACATTCATATGAATCCTGTGACTTGTACATAGCATGTCAGAGAAACAACTAGAATGCCACCCAAGGAGAGGGACTAAAATGGAGTGGTGGTGAACTACAGCAAAATGGCAGGCCAGGGTGGATCTAAGTGGGAACGTCTCTCAAGCGCTGCTTACTACTCGAGTAGAAACAAACTGAAGTTTAACAATTCCAAGAAATTTAAGCAAAATTAAAAAGTCTATGAACTAATTAAACACAAGTAGAAGTCACAAGGTAACGCCCACTTATACAAAGTAGCAGCAGAACCAATCGCTGCAAAACTTAAACACTCATATGGAAGCAGTGGTTAGGGCATGGTTGTCCTTTGGGCTCATTTAAATACCCACCCTTTGGCTACAAATATAAAATAACATGGCAACTGCAAGAGCTTTTTGGGACCAAGGTAATACTTTAAAAAATAAGTGGCCCCAGCTCATGATTTAATTTCACTTAAAAAGCCAATTAAAATATAGTATACAAGGCAATCGTTTTGTCCCCAAACACCAGCTTCACTTTTCCTGAAGAGAGAGCACATTTTGTTGGAAATGCCTCGTTTTTCCTTACGGATCAATAAATGCCGTGTCCACAAAAGTTTGAAGGAATGTTTGTCTCCAAAATGCCAGCGTCTCATTTTTAGTTAATCCTCTAGTCTGGGTGAAAAATACTAACTTATGAAGGCCTAGAAAGCTGTCATTTGCCTGGGGATGCCAGTGCTGTTTCCGGTATTACAATAGTAAGGGTAAGAGCTGGCAATGAGCAAAGAGTAATACACAAATGTTAATGGGAGGAATGCTTGCAAGTATTCTAACTGCTGGAAATTCCTTGGGTAGCATTCTAACCCATCATTCTTCAGCTAATTTACCATTCTAGACAAAGGCCGGTTTTATGCTAATCAGTACAAGCCCTACTCATCACGGGAAAAAACCTTTCTGAATTGCCAAAGGGGACCCTCTCTAGAAATTACCATATGCATCCCCGGAGCAGACTCAGCTTTCATAGACCCCACCAGTTAGGTATGGATTGGATCCTGTGCCTCAGCGAGCAAGAGACCCATTTCCAGGCATTAAATAAAACACACAGTCGGTGATAGGATGAATGGTTGTAAAGTGTGTAAGTTCTGCTAATCGCTTTGGGTGGCATTCCAACCAATTGTGTATCACCCATTGTGCCACACTAGACAAAGGCCCACCTTGTCAAAATTATTACTGGCCCTGCTCCTCATGGGAACAGGCTAACCTAAAATGACAGGTGAGTCCCCCTCTGAAAGGAAGCACCAGCAACCCCAGACAGGGCCTGCAAAGCATAATCAGCTGATGCTAGAGCCATTGTTATGTCAGGGATCGCAAACATAATGTCTACAATTTCCACAGTATTTCCACAGTATGCCAACGAAAGCCACCTTACGCTAGTCTTACAATAATGCATAATGCATTGAATGTCCACAAGCTAAAGAGGGCCATCATAATCTTTGAATGGTCACAAAATGTAAATAATTGTTATGTTAGATATGACTTCTTAACAACTAAAATGCTCACAATAAGGCATGAAGAGCGAATTTCAACAGCTCCCATAATTCTCGTCAATCTAGAATAACCACAGCATTCCAAGAAGGGCTACTACAGTGCCTAGAGTTACCACAGTGTGTCATGGAGAAAAACATTTTGATAGAGCCACTAAAACACATAATGCCTACTATATAATTAGCAGGACATGACATTCAAAGGCATATGTCACAGGGTTGCACAGGTGTGTACGCCTTGCCCTGCCTATGGTAGGTTGTTTAATTGAAAAGCCAGGTCGCCTGCTTCCAGTGGAATTTAAGAAGAAAGGAGGAGTCTCTGATGTGGATTGGGAGGTTGTTCCATGCATTAGGATTGATGTTCGTGTATGCTCATCATCCTGATCTAGTTCTGTTTATGCAAGGGATGTGTGAGAGTAGGAGCTCTGCAGAGCGGAAGTGTCTGGGTAGGGGGGCCTGAGTTGTGTGGTACCTTTTATGTGTGTGTGAGACTTTTATTCTGGCATGTTTGTGTATCGGAAGCCAGTGTAGTTCCTTCAGGTGTGGTATGATGCAAGTTCTGTGTTGAGTCTGGCTGCTGAGTTCTGAATAGTTTGAAGTCTTCTACTCAGTTTCTGTGTGGTCCTGTCGTAGAGTGTTCCCATTGTTTAACTTGTTGGTGATGGCGCTGACGTGTGCGATCAGGGCCAGTTTGCTGTAGATAATTATTCTGAGGATCCAGGCATGTGTTCTAGGTGTGGGTGTGGGGCTGAGTTCGGCCAGCCACCTGTTGGAGTCTCTTGGTGACAGCATTAAGCTAGAGGCAGTTGCCTTTCATCCAGTTAGCAACTTTGATGATGCAGGCAATGAACGTGCTTCTTTTATTAGGACTCTCATTGAACAGAGAAAGAGCATGTGTGCATTGAAGAAGGTGTGGCTGATCCACAGATGAGTTTGTGGGCTTCAGAGGATTAAGGTGGCAGGCTAACAGCCGGTGTTCTATCAGTTAAGAAGGAGCAGATCCAGAGAAGACCGGGTCTTAGAATGCTAACTTCATGCATGTCCCTGATGAAGAAGGGGTGTCAAGGATCATGTTGATGTCTGTGGTGTTTCTGTACTGTGGCTGGGCTTGAATCCAGACTAAGTGGTGTTGAGGAGCTGGTGGTCAATGAGGCATCAATTGAGGAGTTTCCTTACGACCCTTGCTTCTTATGGTAGAGGGATATGCATTCATAGTTGGAAAGAGTGGGTGAATCGGTGAATGGTTCCTTTGGTTGAGGCATGGTGTTGGAATGCTTCCAAGTGTCTGGGAATGCGGCTGAGTCAATGGAGGTGTTGAGGATGAGGGTTAGTGCTTTGCTGTTCAGTAGGCCATTAACAAAGGGATGGTGGGGCAAGGATAAGAGGGAGCCCCCGAGTGAATGGTTTTCATGGTAGCAGCGACTTTGACGGTGGTGATGCCAGGTAATGAGGTCAGGGTTTATTTATCAGCTGTGATAAGAAGTTGTGTAGCGATGGTGGTGAAGGACAGTTGATGGTTGAAATTGCTTTATATGGAGGTAATCTTGTTACAGAACAATTCCAAGAGCTTGTTGCAAATATCTTTTTAGGGGGGCAATATTGCTAGAGGTGGCAGGAGGTGTGGTGAAATCTTTGATGATGGTATTGATTTTCTTGCTTCTGTCAGTGCTGGAATCAATGCGATCTGCACTTTTCAGTATTCTTTTTGTGTGGTTCTTTTGTGCTTAACACTATCATTACCTCCTTTCTGTTAATTGCTTTTCATTCCATCTTAATCATAGTATTCATTTTCCTCTTGCCACCCATTGTGATTCTTTCTTTCTTTGTAATTTTAAGCTTTCTTGTATTCTTTCTTTCTTTTTCAACTACCCACAATGTCCTAATTCTGGGTTGTAAATTTCAGAATAGATTACAATGAATGTTCTACTCTTTTTTCCTTTCTTTCTATATCCAAACTTTCCAAAGAGTGGACAAATGCCAAAATTTGCCAGATTGCTGACCTCAGAAGAAGGGACCAGATCTCATTAACCAGACAATCTCCATACTGGCTGGCTGTAACAGATCACATCCATTCATGGTAGAAGTCTGTATTCTAAACTGATATTATTCTTTCTTTGTAAACACCATTTTTTATATTCTCTGAAATGCCATATTTGGTGTTGAGAACAGTTGGTGCTCTTAGTCTCCAATTACACGCTTTCACCAAAGAATGACAGAGATTTTTCTGCTGTTGCCCCCAGATCTTGAATTAGCTATCCTCTGAAATAAGGAATATGTCCTTGTATTTCAAATCCACTGCTGGAGTGGCATCTTTGCAGCACTCTGAGTGGGATCATCAAACATTTTCTTTCGCCCTTTAACACCTTTATTTTATTAAATTGCTCCTGAAGGAAGCGGGTGAGGACATTATATTTATAATTACAAAAGAGAAGCACATATAAATAATCTGGAAGTAAAGCAGGGCCATTTTCTGCAGCAGCTGATTTGTGATCCTTATTCATCATAGCGGTCCTCACTTTTTATTTTCTTTATGTCAACAGACAAAGAGTGGTGGCTTAATGGAGAAGTGAAATGGGAGTTCAGTAACAGAGTTCCTGCTACTGGGACTATCTGAGGACCACAGTATGCAGGTCATTCTCTTCATGTTATTCTTAGTGATGTACATGATCACAGTCATTAGAAACATTTTCCTTATCACTGTCTGTGTTTGTGAGCCTCGCCTTCATACTCCTATGTACTACTTCCTGGCTAATCTCTCCTTTATTGACATCTGCTACTCAATGGCAGTTATCCCTAATTTGTTGAACCAACTCATTGCCTCAAGAAGAATGAGTTTCTCTGGATGTGCAGCTCAAATGTACACTTACCTTTTCTTGGGCAGTGCAGAAAGTGTACTTCTAGTGGTTATGGCATATGATAGATATGTAGCCATCTTGTTTCCCTTGCGTTACGCACATATTATTAAAAAATCAGTATGCATTATATTAGCAGGCTCCTGCTGGGCAAGTGGATGCTTAGTGGCACTCCTAGACACAGTTTTCACACTACAGTTGCCTCTTTGTGGTAACAATGTTATTTTGCATTTCTTTTGTGAAGCCACAACTCTCATAAAGATGGCATGTGCGGTTGCTTTTATCGCTAAGATGGTGATCTTCTCTGTTGGGGACTTTGTGTTACTGATGCCATGCATTTTCACCTTTATGTCTTACATCCACATCATTTTCACCATTGTAGGAATCCGATCCTCTGGGGGCAGATGTAAAGCCTTTTCCACCTGTGCCTCTCATCTGATTGTTGTCACCATCTTCTATGGCACTGCCATCTTCGTGTACTTGAAACCGGTGTCTAAAGACTCTGCTAGTCTGGAAAAAATGGTGTCCGTATTTTACACAGTGACCCCACCAATGCTGAATCCCATAATCTACAGTATGAGAAACAAAGATGTTAAGATGGTTCTTAATAATGTTTTATGCAGGATTATTACGCAAAAAATAATTTACATGTAGTTAGTGCTTGCTGTAAAGATTCCATTTAAAGAATTAGAGTACTCCAACACCCCGCGGAGAATATGGGAACAAACACAAAAAACAGAAGTAAAACATTTTTGCAGTAGTCACTATCAGTTTTTGACAAATAATATTAAGAGAAGGGTGTCATATCATTCTCGTTGGGACTCACAGGGGTTAAAACACATCATTGAAAGCATTGTGACATTAATGAATGACCTTGAAAACATGTTGACTCTTAGATGTTAGGTCCAAATAATGTGGTCAGCTATTATCACAGCAAGGATATCCATAATGGTCAAAAAATATTTTCAATATGCTGGTGTTGGAACTGGGAAAGGGGTTAGAAAAGATGGAAGACTTCAAAAGCCTCTCCAAACACATTCATTTTTGCATTTTATGGTAAGGAGAGGAGCCAGGGTGTAGAATGAGCCGCGTGGAGGATGTTTTCATAACCAATGGGTGTGAAAGATTATGGGGTTTTGGGGTTCTGGGGTATGGCTCTGTGAAGCTGCAGGATGGGAGTCTAGACCATAAATGCTCTCCTAGTTATGAAGGGAACATGATTTATGCTGCTTGACAACATCTACATACTTTCTCATATATAGAGACAATGTTGCCACTTATTAGTTCTGTTCTAAGGCATACATTCTACAAGTTGTGAGTCCCTAATATCGATGGCTGTATATGGATGGTACCAAATATCTAAGCCATAATAAAGTATTGATGTATAGTATATTATTTTTTGTTCTAATGTTTGAAGTATAATTAACTTTAACATTGTGGTTGTGAATACCGTTTTTATGTTTAGACTTATTTTTTCAATTTTATTTTATTGTGTTTATTCGGTTTATATTTTTGATATAGCCTTAGTTGAAATTATAGGAATTTGTAAGTTTTATTTTTTTTGAGTGCTGTGTTTTATGGAGTTTGGCTGGGAAGTGTTTTAAATTAATTTTGAAAGAAATTGTGACGATGCATAAGATCTTGTATTTTTAATTTATTGCAAACATTTATTTATATGTGTGTTGTTTTTTATACATATGTTTAGTAGGAAGTGTGATTATATATGGATATTTAAATCTTTTATTTTAAATCATTACCTTTTGTTTATTTCAATTGTTAAATGTTTTTCATACTTTCCCATTTTTGTGCAAGATCTGTGGTTATTTTTCATTTTATACATTTTATATTGAATATATTCACATTTATTATTCCCTATATTAAATGATATTATTTTATATATTTTCCGAAAGTTTTATTTTTTTTAAATCCTTTTAAAGAAGTGTAATGTTAGGATTTCTAATCATTAGTTTTGATTCACATTTTATTCAAATTATATACATTTAGTATATTCACTTCTGTAATAAAAATATGTGTTTAGTACATTTTTATTTATATTCCAATTTTTGTTGTTTTTTATAATATGTGTTATAAATTAATGTTCATTTTACTTGTCATTTTTTATTGTTTTATTTAAAATACTTTTACTCTTAAATCATATTTTATATCCAGTTTTTAATTTTTTTTCCGTATGCATTTTAGTTTAGAGTGGAGTAGTAGATCTGACCCCTCTGGAGTGCAATACGTTCCATACTGTTACTTAAATTGGAGTCAGAATAGTAAATCTGAACTGTGCATGAACGATCGTAAACCTGACCCCTCCAAAATGCTTAGAATAGGACTACTAAATTGGTCCCTCTAAAACACTTTCTGTACTTTTGCTTACCTTGAAGTATGAATAGTAAATCTGACCTCACATAAATCTACAACTTTCCCTACTGTTGCACACTGTGGAGAGGGAAAAGTAAAACTGACCACTACGAAACTCCATCACATTTGTCAATTTTGTTAAACTCTGAGTGATAGTAGTAAATGTGACACGTCCTTAGTCCAAAAATGTCCCCAATTCTGTTAAGCTTGTAGTAGTAATACTAAGGGCCTGCAGGCCACCAGTGTTCCGCTCCCACACCACCAAACTAGTACAGCAACTTCCCGCCGGGTCCTCGTCTAACGGTTGATGCTTTGGCGGACCCACAGCAGTACTGTGCTAAGGCTCATATGTGAACCTTAGCACGGCATCACCATAGGACCACCAAAGCAAGTTACTGCATGCCGTGGACTTTTGCAGTCCATGACATGCAGGAACAGGGGTGCATACAAACAGTGGGGCACAACATGTGCCCCCCTGCATGAATCCCCATGCACTGGGTCTGTAGGGACCCCTTAGTTTCCTGACTGATCTGGAAACTCAGTCTATCCTTGCCAGTGTTGTAGCGGCACCACCAGCATATTGTTGTCCTAGACTGCCACTCCACGGCCGAGGGTAGCTGTACCACCAATTTGGGTTTTGCAGTCCATCGGACAACCAAACGCATAATTAGGCCCTAAATGTGACCCTTCAAAAACACTTTCCCTACTTAAATTGGAATAAGGATAGTAAACCTGAAGGCGATCCCTTCTATTGTTCAGGTTGGAGTGGAATGATAAATCTTACCCTCACCAAATCCAGCATTTGCCCTACTTTTGTGTATGTTGAGGTGGGAAACTGAAACCCAATACTTTTCTCAGTGTTCCTAAGTTTAAAATTGTAATAATAACCCTATCCCATCCCCCCATATTATATGCACTTTTCCAAATGTTGGCTACATTAGAGTTCGAGCTTTTTTTTGAGTTTTACATTTAGTTATTATTTTTTTGTCAAGTATTCGTAAGATTTGTTTTTAATATTTCAGTTTTGCTACTTCAGATTATGTTTGGATGTAAATGTAGTAATCTATTGGATATTGAAATGATTTAAAATCATGTGACCTTTTCATACATTTCTAAAAATGTTTTATATATTTTAATAATAATGATATAAACCTCTAGGAATGTTTCATATTATTTATTTTTTGAGATAAATACATTTTTACAAAAAGGAGTTTCACATTTGTATGAATATTAGTATGTGTTTTTAAAATTAAGTATATGTAATTTTATAAAGTTGCAGGGTTTGTAAATTTTGGTGCCAATTCCGATTCTGTAAAACCCGGGTACAAATGGTCGTACGGAGCGTTTTCTCCGTACGACTCGTACCCAGGATTTCCACCGTACAAACCAGCAAGTACGATTCGTACAGAAATACCTTTTCGGTACGAATCGTAAAAAACACTGTGCGTCTAAAAAATACATACAAGTCTGATCCTGGACAGCGCGTACGCGACGTCCGCACGGAATCAGGCAGCGTTTTACGGACCAGCAAGTACGATTCGTACCCACAGCACTCTGCACGGCGATATTTTTATGGGAGCCAAAAAGTGCTGGAAAAGCTAAGTACGCCGCGATGCACGAGGAAAAGAGGGCCCGGTACACGCCATACCCCCACCCCGTGTATGTACACGCCGTACCCCCACCCAGTGTATGTACGCGCCGTACCCCCACCCCGTGTATGTACGCGCCGTACCCCCACCCTGTGTATGTACGCGCCATACCCCCACCCTGTGTATGTACGCGCCGTACCCCTACCCCGTGTATGTACGTGCCGTACCCCCAGGGCTATGCGCTGGGGGTACGGTGCGTACATACACGGGGGTGGGGGTACGGCGCGTACATACACGGGGGTGGGGGCACGGCGTGTACATACGGGGGGCTGGGGTACGGTCCTGGGGTACAGGGCGTACAGGTGTGGGGCTGGGAGACGTCCTGGGGTGCGGTGCGTACAGGTGCGGGGCTGTGCTAAGGTGTTGGGGTACGGTGCAGAGGGGGGGTATGGTGCTGACATACGGGGGTACGGTGCTGACATGTGCGGGGTGAGGAGGGGCTGTGCAACTCGTATCCGGGCACAAGTGTACCCGTGTACATGTGTGCTACAGCGTTCGCTCCGTACGAGGCCTTTTACATGCGGTTGTGTATTCGGACGGGCGGAACGGATCGTACTTGCGTGCTCGGACTTCTGTTTTCCGATTTGCACGTAAAAATGTCCGGCTCCCTCTCGGACCATTTTCCTGACGCAATTCGTATGTATTTTTCACGTACGAATCGTACTTCGCAGTTTGTACGGTACTTGTACGATTCGTACGTGAAAATATACGGATACAAGTCGTACGCAAAATGTTTTACCCGGATCGGAATCGGCACCTTTGTAGTAAAAGATACACATTTTTAAAGAATGATATATTAAGGTAAAATGAATTATAATAAATACATTTTATATCCTTATTGGAACTTTTTAAAGTTTATAAATAATGTTAGTTAAATATATTTTGGTTTCTGATATTTTCAATTATTCCTATATGGTTAACAATATTTTGATACTCTATATTTTAGTCTTGATATTTGTGTAGATCAATATTTGTTTTTGATATTTAGTAGTCCAGTCATTCAACAGAAAACCCTTTGCAAATCTGCATTCAGCACATTCTGTTTTAAGAAAGGGTCAATATTGACATGTATTGACAGCTTGATGATGGAAGGGATATCCATGAATATCACATGAATCCTTTACATAGTTTTTGTCAGCAGCCGACCACGATGAGAGAGTGTTGAAGACTATGCACACAACTAACCGTCAGGTAACCAGCTGTGGCTGGAATCTGCTGATGTGAATGTAAATTTGGGATCCAGCTAAAGGGCTGACTCTAGTTTTCCTCCCATAGTCTGGAACCCCTCCTTAATACTGGAAAGCCACCATGGTCCTTAATTGCTTATCTTAAAAGAGAAAGACTGAGATTTAATTTTGAAGACAGCCAGGGTGATAAGCACATTGAATTTACACAAGGTAATGTTCCATCATTCCTCCAGATTTTAGATGGGTTTATAACAGCTATATAGTATATTTGAAGCAGTTATAAAGAAGTCAGAGAAAGCCCTTTTCCATACTGTTTGCTATTCTGTAAAATGCATGAATTTGAATATATGGTGCTTGCCATTCTATTCTATTTTGAAACTTTCAAGGATAAAACGGTGATTCATTTCTGTGACCTGTAAGTTACACAGAGTTTTATGTTCCACCATACATCTCAGTGCACTTACCCACTACTGGGTACGACTGATGAGCCAAAAATCATGCCTAGTGCAAGTCTGTCACTGCAAGTGATGAAAGAGTTCAGAGATGTTTCTCTAAGAATGTTGAGGCCCTGATCATCTTAATGGCATACTTTAAAATGCAAAAGGTAAAAAATAAAACATCATATCACTAAATGACATGGACATAATATGGTTCTAGAAATGCCTCGGCACAGTCATGACAGAAGGTTTTGTTGGGCTTGGAACTCTTCCATTTCTGATCCATTGAACCACCTCATACATGGGAAAGGGAAACACAGTATTGTGCACCATCTTTGCATCATAAAGGAGAACCTCAGGCCTGCTTCTTCTTACATAAATGCATGTTGTAATAGGAGAAGAGACTTAAAAAAAATACAAGACCTGAGCAGAAGACCCCCCGCTGCCCTCCCGTTGTGACAGCCCGACTCAGCACACAAGATTGAGACTGAAATCTCTGCATTTTAGTTTCTAAGTACATTAGTACCAGGAGGGACCTTTATAGAAATTTACTTGACTCTTAATCCGTTAAAAGAACAAAGCTCTGGATCATTTAGAGGGATGTCGGTTTTGAAGAGAACCGAAAACTGCCATTTCCCTGATACCTCAAAATTAAACCAGGAGGTGAATGCACAAAACCTTTTAAAGTGAACCTAATAAGAGGATGATTTCAGAGAGGATAGACAAACAAGCAGAAGAGACCTACACCCTTTATAGACAGTAGCTATAGAGTAAAAAGCCAGGTCTTTAGGACCTTCCTAAATGGGAGCAGTTGAAGTGCAGACAAATTCTTCAAATGGGTGGGTAGTGTGTTCTACAATTTGGAAGTGGATGTGAACCAGACTGATGAACCAGTTTGGCCATGCTGGGGCCTGAACAGCGGGGTCCCTCAATGTGCATCCAACGATAAGCATACCAGACTGCCTGTACACAACAACAAACAGAAACTAAGGCAAATAGATGATTACCTGGATTTATGTCCCATCCTCTAATCCTCCAGGAGAAAGAGGTCTGTTTGTGCCTCCCACTTTCAACTGGATCACTGTGGGTGACCCAAACACAGCGAAGGTGGAGGCAATCTGAGCATATTCCATCAGTGGTGGGACTCCATATTTTTGGCTGGATACGCTGAGTAGCTAAGGATCTCTCTTATTGCGGATCTATGGTTTTCGGTGCTCCCCTTCCCCGCTCCCTTGTCATCCTGCCAGACACCTTGGGGAGGGGTGACCTATAGGTAAGCCACATAGATCGACATCCAAAGATGAGGAAATCTGATGTAAGCTACAGTTTAACACTCTGAAAGGATCATGGTCGGCAACCATGGATACTAAAATACAGGGGCCTTCCTCGGATGGGACTGAATCTGTCACATGCAAGGCAGCCTAATATCTAAAAGGGACTCTCTGAGGGCTAAAGTGGGCTCATGTTCCCACAAACTAGAGAAATATGATGGAAGACTACAGGACGCGAAGCAGAGCATCTTCAATGCGGAAGACAATCTGGCAGCAAAAATTGAATACTTCCTCAATATGGAGAAAGTACTTATGGTTATTGCTGAAAAAAAGAAGACTTAGAGGCACGCTTACAGTGCTACAATATCTGTATCTTTGAAATCCCTAAATGCATGAACACTGACACTCTGGAAGCCTATGTGGAAAGGATGTTGGAGATGCTATCAGAATCCTTCTCTTCGATACTAGCAATGAAAAGGGTGCCCACATCTCTCCTCAGCAAGCTGGCACTTGGTGTACAAGACAGGCCCATCATTCCCCACCTTCTGAACCTTTAAGGATTGAGACACTGCTCTCCGCTTAGCTCCAGAAAAGCATATCCTGTAGTCACTGTTTCTAGACTTTTCCTTTGTGATACAGGAAGATTGGTGTAAGTTCATTCTGGTCAAGCAGAAACTCCAGCAGACAAGCATCCAGTATGTTATGCTATACCCCCCTTATCTTCGGATAAGTGTTCAAGCAAAACAACACATTTTGTAATCACCCCAGCAGGCTACAGAATTCTTCAGGAAAATGCCAGACCGCAGCCTCAGTAGTAGGAGGTCGATCGCTTCTTCTGGAACCTCGTCTCCGCTGTCCAACCCAGATTGATCTCAATGGTACAATGACTTCCACCATACTTTTCAGCGGTTCTCTAATTGACCCTCCTCTATTACCCATTCTAGAGTCCAATCATCTGAAACTTATACATCCTCAATGTCAGTATGTTTCAAATTGCTACTGTGCGATATCCCAATTATCTGTACTCAACAGTCCAATGGTTTTGGTGTCTTCCTCCATAACTCAGTGCATGGGCAGCTAGTTCACAAGTAGACGGGAAAATGCACCTTTGATTAGTTGACATTCATTGAGGAAATTCTTTCTGTCTCAATGGATGTATTTTGTGAGGTACACGCTTCTATGAAATTATTGATATGTATTTTAGGATAGCCTCTTTGGATCCCTTTATCTGTTATTAGGGTGTCAGTGTGAGGGATACTTATCCCAGTGGGATTGGACAACCATTGTGGTCAGGGTGGGGAGGATGGCACTGGGGTAATATTATATCCTTTATTCGATTCAAGAGATTACCTATGTGTCATATAATGTGTCATGAGGCTAGCCTCACACGTTTGAGGAAACACATTTTGCTCCATGCACAAATCACTCTTTAGCCTGAAAACAGGCTGTAGATTGCTTTCATCATGACCTTCTTATGAACATGTTGTAGCATTATTATTATTTTTTTTGTCCTCATCTCCTCATATAGCGTCTGCAAATATGAGCAAGAAACCATCCTTCCATCATAAGCGCCCCAGGCTTCTGCTATTGCATTGGCTGTAGGCCTAACCGGCCAGCTTCTTTGTATGAAACTTGGTGCAATCATTGGACTTAGGCGCATTAGATCAGTCTCATTTCTTTGCCCCATACTAAGAGCTGTGACCAGATGTTACACCCATTATCATTCCCAAATGTCCCAGGTCCAAGCGAGCCATACCCAGTGAGGCCCTCAGCCAGTTCTCATACAGCGGGGGCCGTGGATCATAACAAGAATCAAATACAGAAGCAAGCCTTTTTGTGTTACTGACATTAAAGTCATCAAGTTGTTATCGATGCCGAATATCACAATAGATAAATTCAAATTGAACTTGACTTTAAAGATAGCACCATTAGCGTGTTCTACATTCTGCCAAAACCCCTTTAAAATACCACATTCAAAAAATATATGTAGGTCATCAGCCGGGGAAAAATCGCATCTTGGGCATTTTGAAGAGGAGAGGGGGCAAATCTAGCTATTTTCATGGGGGTATAATACAACCTGTTGATTATGTAGAAGTGGTTCTTTTTTAATGAGGCTGGTTTAACGACTTATATAATATCTGGAGAGAGGGTTTATACAAATCTACAGCAGTGGCATCCAGGGCTGGCATATTCCAAGCTATATGCTGTGGGGAAAGATCTATATCGGCATCCTGCAGTTTCTTATACCAAAACCCAACCTCCTTTTTTATGAGATTTGCGTTCTGACACCGAAGCTCGATTTCCCAATTTCCGCCGATGGAGTCTTTCTCTGCTGTACACCAAGAGACCAGTTGAAAGTATGTAAATCTTGAGAAAGAATTTCCTATTTTTGACCTTAATACCTCCCAGGGATGAATTCCATCTCGGGATATAAGATCAGACCAGATCAGGAGACCGGCTTTCTTGATAGGCAATGCAAGGCTATCCTCTAGACAGACAGGTAACCCAGGAGAATCCCAGAAGGGAGCAAAATCGGAGTAATAACCAATTCCCTATTTTTTTCTGACCCTATACCATACATTTAAAGCTGCTTTTAAAACTTTCAGGTGAACCTTTTTGAAGAACCTTGGTGCACCAAATTTATATAAAAAACCCTCTCCACCACCCTCGAAAATAAACATTTTGTTTAGTATCTTCCCCAATTAGATCCCCCCACCGTACCAAGTAGTGTTCAAATGTTTTTAAACTGAAAAGCAAAAGAATACCAAAGTATATCAGGAAGTGCAAGGCCCCCTTTCAGGAGCTTACGCCTTAATTTCTTCCATGAGAGCCTTGCAGTTTTATTGGACCAAATAAAACTGCCTATTTTACTTTGGATTTTACTTATATCTCTACATGGAAAGTCAAGGGGGATGGTACTGAATAAGTAGGTCAATTTTGGCAAGATGACCATTTTTACCAAATTGATCCTGCCGTATATTGTAAGAGGCAAGTTTTTCCATTTTGCAAAAAGGCGATCGATCTCTTTAGACACCTTCTTTAGATTGATCTTAGGGATGTCATCTAAGTTGTTAACTATGATTATCCCAAGGTATCTAAATTCCTTACTTATTTTACCAACCCAATTGTCGACATTCCAACACATTACCTCTGTCTTGGAGGAGTTTGCGAGATATCCTGAGTATGAGCCAAATTCTTCCAAAAGGGCTTCCACTCTTGGAAGCACATCGGCTGGATTGTCAGTATAGAGCAGCAAATCATCCGTATAGAGTGCTAACTTGCTGCTATAAAGGTGGAAACTAAAAGGAGCAATTGAATCGTCCAGTCTTATTGCTTGGGCAAGAGGCTCTATATATAGATTAAAAAGTAAGGGCGAGATGGGAAAGCCCTACCTCGTTCCCCTCGCAATATTGAAACTTGATGTTGAGATGCCATTTAGCAGAATCACTGCTGAGGCACCCTGATAACACTCAATCAATGTCTGTATAAAAATTGGACCAAATCCCATTGTCTTTAAGATTTCCCATAGGAAGGCTCAACAGGCACGGTCGAATGCCTTAGCCGCGTCAAATGCTTCCACCGCCAAAGGCACCGACCACGCCGCAGCCAGATCAATACTACCGATCAACTGTAGGGTCTGTTCCTGAATATACCTCCCGGGGACAAAGCCCTTTTGGTCCATATTTATCAGCTGCGGGACTAGCTTGACCAATCTCCCTGCCAAAAAAGAGATTGGCCTATATGAATCGGCTTTAAGAGGATCTTGTCCTGGCTTTAAAATAAGGATGATCGTAGCCTCCTTCCAGGAATTCAGGACTCTATCTTCTGAGCAGTAGACATAGTTGAATAGTTCACACAGCCTAGGGGCCAATTCATCCTGAAGGATTTTATAAACCTCACCTGGGAGAGCATCAGTCCCAGCGGCCTTGTTGTTCTTGATCTTATTAATATGTATTTTTATTTCACCCTCAGTAATGGGGGCATCTGAAGAGACTCGACTACCCTCAGTTAAAACTGGTAATTCTTTAAGTCCCAGACAGTTTTGGATGTTTTCTGGGCTGGGGGTAATCTCTTCCCTATAAAGGTCCGAGAACAAAGAGAGGAGACATCCTTGCATATCTTCCTGTTTACATGACGTTGCTCCACTCTCATCAATGATTAATTCATTTATATTGTTCTTGGCTCGATCTGCCCGTGCCTTCCAAGCCAGAAGAGCCCCCGCCTTTTCACCATATTCGTAGTACTGCATGTTATGAGCAGACCACTGGGCTTTTACTTTTAACTCCAATTTTCCCCTATATTCCTGATGGAGATGATCAAGTTCATTATTGACTTGTGCCAATTTTTTGGTGGATAACTGAGAACTACTCAGCCTCTCATCTTCCAACTTCCCTATCTCTCTTTCTAACTTCTGAAGTTCCAGAGACTCTTCCCTATTTTTTGGGCAGATCAGACTATGAAGCTGCCCACGTAAATTTGATTTAAAAGCATCCCTGACAAAGTCTAGGGAGGTCGAACCAATATTAAGGGCAAAATAATCTATAGTGGAAGCTTTAAGTGCACTTATTATGTCAGCATCAGAATGCATTGCCCTTTTCAGATTCCACCTGGATCTAAGATTTTGTCTACCTCCTACATAGGAAAAAGAGATAAGGGCATGGTCAGAAAGGATACTAGGTAGAAAAGAGATATCACCAACATTCTACAAACCCAGCCTATCAGTTAGGATATAGTCAATCCGCAAAGAGTGACCATATTTTTTACTAAAAAAGGTAAAGCCCATTTTGTCCCCATTCTTGGCCCTCCAAATATCAGCCAACCCAAGATCATGTATCATATTGATCATTGCTCGGCGAATACGTGGAGCACCCACATGATAGCTGTGATTAGATCTGTCCCACAGGGGATTGAGAAGGACATTAAAATCTCCTCCGATAATTATTGGGGTAGTGATTTCTGTTAATTTAGCCTGCATACTGCAGATAAATGCTGGATCGTCGACATTTGGGCCGTAAAATGACACTATCGTCAATTCAGTCCCCCCTATTTTAATCTGCGCTATAATCCATCTCCCAGACTGATCCGAGGAGACTGATTTGATATTACCTTTTGCCCTGACCTGATTATAATTGCCACCCCCCTATTATGTGCAACCTGTTCAGAGGAGCAAAAAAGCTCAATCCAACGATATTTGCCAAAGATGGTCCTGCACTCCAAATGGCTCAGATGCGTCTCTTGAAGGAGGCAAATCTGGGCAGAAGATTGTTCAAGATACTTCAAAACCAATCTTTGCCTATGTGGACATCTGAGCCCGTTGGTATTCCATGAGATGAATTTAATTTTACTAATCATTGAGGCCGTAGAAGTCTGCTCATTAAGAAGACATCATTCAAATGAACTAAGGATGGCTTAGTTTCTAAATCAAATCTGGGATTGAGGATATTTTTTAGATTTTCTCCCAATGCACCCCCACCCGGGCTCCCCCGCCCACCCGCAACCCACCCCTGCCCCTGTGAATCCCCCTTACTACCCAGGGAAACTCCTCCTAATCCTTCGGGCATGAGCCCTGTGGGCGTGTCCCCCTGGTGCTATAAAAAATACAATTATACAAATCATAAACCAATCCACTCTAGAAAACCCAGCGAGGTGACCATTATAGTGTTTACTAAATTAAGATAAAACCAATCCCCCCCCGATCTATACCTCACCCCCACTCTTGATTTTATCAATGAGGGTGTCTACCTCCTCGATCTGTTGCATATTATACATGTGGTTATTCCACATAATTCGAAGGGATGCCGGGAATCTTAATTGTACCTTGGCCCCCAATGAATTTAAAACTGTAATTCTTTTGCCCAGCTCCCACTGCTTTGTTGCAGTGATGTGAGATATATCAGACCTGATGGAAAAGGAGAATGGACTAGAAAAGGAGTTGCTTCTAACCAAGCCTGCTCTCAGGGACAAGGATTAGATTTTTTTCTTTAGGGAGTATGTAAGAAAATTTACTAAAATTTTACATGGCTTAGATTTTGCAAGATTCCTCTTATATGGATCCCGATGGACTCGCTGAATATCCTGGGCTAGACCGAGTTCCAGAGAGTCCTTAAGAATTGCGTCCTTTAAAAGAGAAATCACAACATTTTTGATATGTCCCCCCTCAAAATCTTCAGGGATGTTTAGTATTTTTAAGTTGTTTTTTCGGGCATGATTCTCAAGACGCTCTATGTCGTCTTTCAGCTCCCTATTTTGATGGACTAATTTGTCCATTTCCACCAAAGAACAATGCAAGGCTTCCTTTATTTTGGGGATTTCAAGTTCCAGGACATCAGTTCTTTCTGACACTTCTTCAACTCTTTGAGCTAATGCCTCGCATGAGGATTGAATTGCAGCTTGGTTGGTTTCAGATGTAGTAAATCTTCTCCCTATATCATCCCTTAAAGCCATCAAGATATCCGCTAGTAATCCAGCCTCCACAGTATTGGAAGAATCCTTTTTAGGTTGATCCGGTAAATCCGGTAGATCGGGAGGGCCAGAAGAATTAGGGACTGAAAGCGATACCACCGCTGCATCAGCTGTCGCCAGTGCTTGAGAAGGTTCCAGCCTATTGTCTTGGTTCCCTTGAATTTCTAAGACCAAGTACCTATTAGAAATATCAATAGAGGGATGAATGACTATGAGCCGCTCAACCGGTGCACTTATTGCATTTGTTACCCCAGATGGAGGCGGCAGCAGGGGCGAGTTGTCTTTTTGATATGGGGAGGGATCTGTAGTTGAACTGTCTGTGCACTCAGAGATGCACTCGGAGATGCCATGCTAGTTTTTTGTTTAATCCCTTATCTAAGGGGGTAAATAAGACTTTATAAAAAGTCTTCAAAGAGGGAGTTACCTTAACTTTAGGGGATAGGACTTTCTTAGCCCTTCCCTTCCCTCTTCCACTCCCCGGAGAAGTATGCTCAGTGGTGGCTTTCCCCTTGCCCTGCCTAGCAGTGGCCCTTACCTCTGCAACTGGAGGTGATACACGGGTATATGTAATAGAATCGGTGCCTGTGTCGAATTTCGCAGTCCTATTGCGGAGAGTATACCGACACACAGGTGGTTTGAAACTTTGTTGAATACCGCGGAGGGCGCTGCACAGGAGACTACTCTCCTTATTTTCCATACAGCTGTGGGAGCCCACCCGTCGAATAGACCAAACCGTCTTCCTCAGATTCGCCTGAGCAGCACGAACCTCGCTATACACATCCAGAATAACCCCCACTGGCTCTGGCAGATTCAGCCCGCTCCCGCTCCAATGAGGCTCTTGAGTCCCACTTCGGTTCTTATCTGCATTAAGGGAACAACGGTCTCCTACCTCATCCCAGCTCCCAGCCGCTCTCAGTCTTGACCGCTCGCTGCCCGTAGCCCCGGCATACTCATAGGTGCTGACCCTACCATGCAGGACCCGGAACTCCAAGCAGAGGAGACGCCGCCTCCACTCCCGCGCTGCACCAACAGCCCACAGCGGCGAGAGCACTTCCGAGGGTTGGCACGCAGAACACCACACAGAAGAGAAGAACAAAAAAACGTAAGTATCTCCCTTTTGACGATCTCACGCAGAAAACTGCGGGAGAAAGGGAAAAATCGATAATAAATGAAAAAGTTGAAAAAAGGCCAAAAGAAGAAAAAAGGTTGGGGGGTCCTTATATCTTAAAAAACCATCTTTCAGCTCCTAAGACACTCACCGGGTCCCATGAGAGGTCTCGTAGCACACATCAGGAGGAGCTCGTCCGCGGCTGTTTAGCTTCCAGCCATCATGTTTCCCCTCGCAGCCGATCCCTGAATGCTTTTTTCAGCTTGCCATGTTGTAGCATTATTAATGGGTTCCCTTTCGTCCCATAGGACCACGTGAGGACAACCCGGGTCATTATGGTACAGCCTAAAGGAAGGTGATCACATTGAAAGCAACCATAGTGAACAGAGCTGGATGTTGATGATTCTGAATTCTTTGACTGCTTATGGGGGAAAGTCATCTTAACTGACTCACAGACTTTAATCTGGGAAGGAGACTTTAAATACGTCATACAAGAAAGCATCATTAGCTCCAACCCACCTCCTAGCTATTGAGGCATTGCCCTGAGCCAGTGGCAGGCCATGATACATGATCAAGACTTGGTGAATATTTGGAGTGTTTGCCACCCCCTGACTAGAAAGGGCATATACTACTCCTGGAGTCCTGGGCGCATGGCATTGGGTTGAGGATTGACTATTGGTTATTACGATGAGATGTGAATACATGTGTACAGCTGGTTAACTATTTAGCGTGCATCCTCTCTGACCTCTGCTGCTGTGCCTGATGCTACCTGGCAAGACTCTGAGAGAGTCACACTGGAACCTTTCTCCTGGCACTTTACGGGATAAATTGTTCACTGATGAGCTGCAACTCGAAATTGCAGAGTTCTTTGGATGCAATGAAGGTTAAGTCAGTTTGATGGGTACAATATGTAAGGCATTTAAAGTTGTACTCACAAAAAGATAACCAGATGGTTTAACTGCTAGACTAACATTTTTATGGGACCTTTTCAGATGGTATTCACCCAACAGACCTCTGCGATCGGCCAATACTGATCTGATGCCCACTGTCAGAATCAAAAAAATGAACTGGGGTGGGAGGAGTTTTAGCTACAATACAATAAAGGAATGGAACTCCCTTCCATTACATCTTAGGAAGATTCCCTCTCTTCTTGAGTTCAGAAAGCAACTAAAGACATGGCTCTTTTAGGAATAGTGGAGAACCGAAAGCGCCAAGACACCTAAGTGTATATGTACGCTATAAAAGTCATAATAACATAACATAACATACTAAGGTGTACGTGTAAGGGAACCTGCAATTAGTCTTGTTAAGATGAGAACCCTCATTCACCCAAAGGTGACATGCTTTATCATTTGGTTCCCTCTTACACACTGTGACCACAAGGTACACAGTGTGGGCTACAACTCGCCCTCCAGAGAGGAGTGTGAGGTGTTTTAGGTCATCCAATGGAAGACAGAGTGAGGGGCAGAGTGCAAAAATGAAAAATACAAAAAGTGAAATAAAACTAACTCCTGGATGGACCAAGATAACTTTAATTGGTGTCCCCGTGGTTAGGGTTAAAATCAGCTAAGTGAAAAATAGGGGTATGGATGTTCCCTATTGGGTTACAGTTGACATGTTTCTGCCTGTTTGACCAACTGGTTCATGGCATTCTTCAGGACCCACTTGTAGTCACCCTGCTATTATCGTAAAAAACATTATTGTGCCGATTCCGATCCAGTATTTTTTTTTCCCGTACGACTCGTATCCGTATTTTTTTATGTACGAATCGTACAAGTACCGTACAACCGGTGAAGTACGATTCGTACGTGATAAATACATACGAATCGCGTCGGGAAAAGGTGTATGAGAGGGATCCGGACAGTTTTACGTACAAATCGTAAAACTGAAGTCCGAGCGCGCAAGTACGATCCGTACAGCCCTTCCAAAAACACAAGCGCATGGGAAAAGCCCCGTACGGATCGAACGCCGTACCACTCGTATCCGGGGACACATGTGTCCGGGATAAGAGACGTAGAGCCCCCCCCTCCCCCGCATATGTCAGCACCGTACCCCCCTGTATGTACGCGCCGTACCCCCACCCAACCCCCGTATGTATGCGCCGTACCCCCACCCCGTATGTACGCACCGTACATACGGGGGTGGGGGTACGGCACGTACATACTGGGGTGGGGTGGGGGTACGGCGCGTACTACGGGGGTGGGGGTATGGCGCGTACATACGGGGGTGGGGTGGGGGGTACGGCACATACATACGGGGGTGGGGGTACGGCGCGTACATACGGGGGTGGGTGGGGGGGCCTGTACAACTCATACCCCTGGGGAATCAGGTTTTATGGCTGTTTTTGGCTCCCGTAAAAAAAGAGCCATACGGAGTGCCATAGGGACGGATCGTACTTACTGGGCTGTAAAACGTTGCTTACATTCGTATGGACGGCGCATACAGGCTGTTCCGGAGATGATTCGTAAGGTTTTTTTACCCGTACGGTCTTTTGTAGGATTCGTTCGGAAATCGACTTTCTGTACGAATAGTTCTTTCTGGGTTGTGCTGACAGTTTACCGGGTACGCGTCGTACGGAGAAAACGCTCCGTACGACGATTCGTAGGGCCTTTTTGCTGGATCGGAATCGGCACCAATATGTGCAAAATACCATACTCTAGTTTAATGGCATAAATCAGTGAAACCAGCTGCAGTCCGGTACACCGTCTGTAGGAAATAAAAACAATAATATAAAGAAATAATATTAATGATCAATACACTTCCCACATGGTATGTAACACGAAAACACAGGTGTGAAATCCACCTCACAGCACACATGACAGAAATATTTTACATGCTAGAGTAGTTGGCAGTCTCATCAAATCGGTACTATTAATGTACCTCGACCTTCAAGAGGTCCTTTACTGACAGGTCTCAGGAGTCTGAAGGTATAAAAGATGCAATAGTGCAATTAAAACACACAGAAAACTATTAAAATCAATAAGTTGTGTTTAGCCTATTGTGTTATGTGTTGTACCTGTTGCTTCTCTTATATAATAAGTAATAGCTACTACACAGGGAATACAACATATAAAGCATTTTTTTGTTATGGTACATAGTATTTATCTGTATCTTGTCTACCTTTTCCTATATAGGCAATGCTACATGCCATATGTATATAGACACCATATGTAAGGCATGCTAATACCAATTTTAAGTTGTCATCTACTTCATATAGATCTGTTCATAATTGTGTACACTTTTATCCCAAAAGTGGTTAAGTCGGCTGATCAATAGCCATCACCACTCCAATGGGTTGTTTGTATCCAAAGCGTCAGGTATTAAATGTCAACTCTTTGTACCAAACTCCTGCTGCATATTCAGAGTCACTTCTTATCTAATCTGCACTTTTAAACAGTTATACGTGCTTCTAAAGTGCTGGTGGCGTCTTCGGCAGCCTGATGAATGCCAGACGGAAAACAGCTGTACATTCTCAATCGCACTTAGAATAACAACAATAGTACAGGCGGGCCCCAGAAACATCGTCAACCGCCGGGACCTGCAAAATATTTCACAAACCGGTGCAGAGAAAGTGCGGGACCACCTCACCTCAATCGCCTCTTTCGTGTAACGGCCGAAGAGGGAGAAGTGATCCCAGCCCCTCGGTTATGAATGTTCCATGACGCTGGGAATCGCATAGCTACCCGGAAGTAGTCAATTTCATATCCGCTTCCCAGTGTTCTTGGGAAATGTAGTCCAGACCCTGAAATACACCTGAGGGAACATTATAAAGCCACCATATGTATTTGAATGTTTGATATACAAAAACAAAGTATTATGCAAGATAGTGGTAATATTGGCTTTTTCAATTGGTTTAAATGAAGGCGGATGATTTAATCTGCCAACAGATTTTACAGGATAGGCTCATTCAAATGGCTAAGATTAAGGAGGCTGATCTAATATAGGTATGAGTAACAATGGACAGGCAAAGTGCAATTGTATAGTATAATCTTAATTTACACTTGAACTTGGAAAAGACGTGTATTGCCCCGTAGTAACAGGGGACAGGCAAGATGCAATAGTGAAGTAAAGTCTTAATTACACAAGAACTTGGAAACGAAGTGTGTTGCCCCGTTGTGGATTCCATATCCACGTTCTGCATAGCAATAGAATCTCAGAATGGTAATACAGTGTCCATGATCATGACTTCTATTTCAGATGTCATAATACTTATGTTAGAGGGAGCACCGTGGAATGTCTTCATTGAGTCCTGTAATGTGAAGAGGGCTCTTTCTAAAGGTCCCATGTTGGCAACGTATCTGGGGTTTATCTAGCAGTCTAGCAGTTAAATCATCAGGTTATCATTTTTTGAGTACAGTATTATAGTGGAGTGGTACTGTGGATGGTGATAATTACTCCAAAGATCCCCTCTAGTGTGATAAAAAAGGGCTAAATGTTTTGATAAAAAAGGGGGCATACTGTGCCCAACCCTGGGTCTTCTTGCATATCTTGAGAGAAACCTGAAGCTTTTAGAACAGCAGCAGGGGCAAAGGAATGATTACCACTACATTAGAACAAATCAATCAAAGCTTAAAGAATACAAAGAAGTGGCTGTAGATGATTTCCACTAATGGGGTAAATACACCCAAGCTTGGGCATATGAAGGGCATCAACCTGGGAGAACACTAGTAGTCATTAGTAAGCACTCTTGTGCTGCTAACAATGTTGTCAACATTGAGAATGTGCAAGGTGAGTGGTGCCATGACACCTCATTTAACCTTGCAAAGCACTGGGAGCTTATTGACGCCCGGCATAATTTTCTAAAAGATATGCTGCACTGCTAGGCTCCTGCCTGCTTGATGTGTTTGAAGAAGCTTAACAGCTGGGCCTTCTGCTGAAATCCGTGTGCATAACTGTGCTTATTTTTTCTGCTGAAACCACTTGTCAATGTGACTTGTATAGATCTCTTTCCCTAATAAATTGTTATACCAATATTTGGACGAAACTGGTGGTGAAGCAACTAACTCTCCAGGTGACCCATTTGGTGTGACCAGACCAATTGGGCTTTATCTTGGGTCATCAACTGACCACAATTTGAGGACTCTGTTTGCTATCCTTCATGATTTAGACATTGATTTGATGTTGCTGCAGTTTACTAAGATGACACTAAAGCATTTGATTCCTCAGAATGGGACTGCCTATTCACTGTGCTGTGCAAGATGGGCCTTTCACAGGCATTCTTAACCTTAATATACATTTATCATAGTCAAAGCCCTTTGCCATGGTACAAATTAGTGGGACAGTGTCTGGGATTTCACTCCCAAAATCCTTAGCTAGTAACCAGTGCTAACGTGCTTGTGCTCATCCCCTGAAACATGGATACATTTGCTAATACCAAACTGACATATTTAATTTACTTATAAGGTTCTTGTAGGTGGTATACCATATAACAATGGCCTGTAAATTGAATGCTCTCAGTGGGCTTGCAGCACTTATTGTGCAACCCACTTAAGTAGCACTTTGAAACATGTCTCAGACCTGCCATTACAGCCTGATTAAACCCCCTCACCAAGCCATAAACTCCTCTTTTATTCCACATAACTTTGTTTCATCCAAAAATGTACAGCCAGAGAAAGCAGCTGATACAATCTTTAATGCAGGAAAGCTAAGTCCAAATCAATCAATGCAGTTAAGGGAGGTTCCAATGATGTAATAGCATCTGCCAGAAAAGAGTATAAGCTTATTCAAACTACTAGTGGCAGGATCTGGTCTACACTTTGAAAGTTCTAAATAATAAAGACTTTTGGCATATTCTTGCTCATGGCAATAAGGACCCCATTAACGTAGAGGATTTCAATATACAACCTGAGGTGTGGTTTAAGCACTTCAAGTAGTTGTCTATTGTAACCAATGCAGATTCTGATTGTCATGGTAGAGCTCTCAGGGTCCCATGAATTAGGAATCACTGACACAATATCGAAAGACAAAAAATCGACCTACAAATATATCGATACAAAATTATCGATCACATTATTATCGACATCACATACTTATTTAAAACATTACAAAAATATCGAACACACAATATCGAACTACATAAATATAGGTACACAAAATATCGCAAACACAGTTATCGAAATCCTGAAATATCGACACTCAATAACATACATATACTTCATTACAAAATATCGTAAACTAAAATATCGACCACTAAAATATCTCCATTTTACTAATATCGACTATATAACATTCAATTAAAACCTAAAATCAAACAACATAAACACCAAATAATGTCTTTTAACTCTACACAAAATTAATATTAAACTATTATATATTTACTACATTTAAAAATCGATTAAAAAATTTAACTATTTACTAAAACATTACTAACAACCTTCCTACATTAAACAACTATATTATTAAATTATACTTTATCAATTCATGCATACAATACATAATATAATGTTTAGAAAAATACATATAGAATAATACACCACAAAACGACTAATTAGCGTTTCCCTTATTAGGAAACTAACTACCAGAATACAAAAAAAAAAAATTCGAACTAACCAATAAAAACACTCCTAATTCAAACTAACCAATAAAACACAGATTACAACATCCGAAGCACTATAAAAAGAAGTTCAACTTCATTCACAGTCCAGAACCAAAAAAACGAAATTGAATGAAGAAGAAAATCTACTGGATTGCAACTGCAGATATAAGGAAACATAGAGCAAATATTTAAAACTATCAAAAGTAAGTTAACTATATTATACTCATTAAGACTCAAATCTAATAAATTGTAATTACAATATACATACACTATAAATAAATAAATGTCTTCTTTCTATTTCATGTTTTCACTACAGGAAACTCCAAAAGAAATTACGAAAATACAGAACAGCACCCAAAAAGATACAACTAAAAAGTAAGTATTTCACAACCAAAAATCAACTAATAGATTAAAATACCACCCTAATTAAATCCCAATTACAAATCCCCTAACCATTCCCTATAAAAATATAGAAACAATTATTAAAACACATTTACTTTTATTTTCCAGAGAAAGAAAATACTAGAAGAAAATTCCACAAATAAAGAAGAAAAAGCATTCTACTCAAACACATCAAAACCAACTTTGTAAGTATATAGTAACTAAATATTGTTTTTTTTCTACAGAAAATTAATACAACAGCATATATAATAACTATAATATATATTTTTCATAGATAAAGCTACATCAAAATGACTGAAGGAGCTGAATTCATTACAAGCCAGAAGGGAAAAATGTTACTATGCTATATGGGATACACTTACACACAGGAAAAAGTGTATGGTTTAAAAGTTAACTGGAAATGCACAAAATACTACTCTAATAAGTGCTATGGGCGTGCTACAACACGACAAACAACAGTACTGTACACTAGAGAACATAACCACCCACCAAACATTACTGAAATAGAAGTCAGATCTGCTTTAGAAACTATAAAGGAAGCTAGCACAAGTTCTCAAAAACCTACAAGTGTCATTTTAAAAGAGCAGCTTCCCAAAATTCCTAAAACTGCTACTACACAAATGCCATCTGTAACTTCACTCAAAAGAACTATAGCACGTACTAAAAAAACCACTACTACTTCAACCCCAATTCTTCACACATATAGTGAAGTTATTCTAAGTCCAGAACAAAGTATAACTTTAAACAAAGAACCATTTGTCATTTTTGATAATAAAAACAATGACAAAAGAATAATAATATTTGGAACAGCTAATAATCTCTGTAAACTACAAGAATCACAGAACTGGATGATGGATGGGACTTTTACCATATGTCCCAAACCCTTTTTCCAACTATATACAATACATGTCCTATATCACAATTGCAATATACCATTAATTTACACATTATTACCAAACAAACATAACTCCACATACACTGAACTATTAAATACAATAAAACAAAAAACAAATAACTTTTCCCCACAAAAAATAATCCTAGATTTTGAACATGCAATGATTAATACTATATTAAAAACACACCCCCATACCTCCATACAAGGCTGTTACTATCATTTTAATCAATGCCTATGGAGACACATGCAAAAATCAGCCCTAAGCATTGAATATGCAACTAATTCAGCTTTTGCATATCAAATAAAAAAACTCATAGCACTAGCTTATGTACCTGACACAGACGTAACAGAACATTACAACATTTTAATAGACAGCGCCTTCTACAAACAAAATGAAAAAAAACTAAGTTCACTATTGGACTATTTCAAAGATACATGGGTAGGCAGACTACATAGATCTGGCCACAGAAGAAACCCTAAATTCTTAATTCCCTGGTGGAACGTATACAGAAGCACATTAAATGGAGAATCCAAAACTAATAACGCAGTTGAAGGATGGCATAACGCCTTCCTACAATCAACAGGCAGAACAAAACCAACACTAGAAAGATTTATATCATGCCTACAAAAAGAACAGAGTTATCAAGAGTTCCGAATGGAACAATCCATAACTCAGCTAACTCCAAAAACCTCAAAACAAACTAAACAAATGTATAAATATCTAGAGCAACAAGTAAAATTGTACCCTACTACCAAAGGCCTAGAATACCTAAACATCATAGCTAAAACACTTCTTTAAAAGACCAATACAAATAAATGACTAATTACTCTTTTTCAATAATATCAAACACATAAAATATATTTATCTTATTACAAAAATAATTAATGTGTGTAACATATTTATACATATTGTCAAAAATATATTAACACACATTAATAATCTTTGTAATAAAATACAAATAAACAATAATATTAAACAATACCCACCCACAAGAAATAATAATACATTAACTTACCAAGTTTATTCAAAACTTGGAAAAATCCATTTCCTGCTTAAACAATCCAAACATAAAAAAAAAAGGTTCCCAAAAAAAAATGCAAAAATACAACTGTCGATTAAATCCATAATCCATTCACCAAATATCCTTCGAAAAACCATGAAAAACCCGAAAATAGTTAAAAATATTAAAAAACGATCCATGAAAACCGAAACATTTAAAGAAGTGTAAAAAATATATTGTTCAATAAAATGAACACACACTTCTTTAAAAAAAAAAACGACTCCATCCGAAACGAAGAACCTAGAAAAGAAAGTATAAAAACAAAGCAACATACATTCCCACCCACATAAAACAACACATAAACACTTACTAACAATAGTACTAGATTTAAAACAGTTCTAAATATACATTAAACACCTTAAACCTAACTCTCAAAACATGCCTACACAACGTTAAAAACACGTAAAAACACAACACGCAACTCTAACACATAACATTTCCAAATATAACTAATATATATACAACTACACTAAGGTGCCAATTCCGATCCTGTAAAAAAATTCCCCGTCCGACTCGTATCCGGATTTTTTCCCGTCCGAATCGTCAAAGTAGCGTACAAACTGGCAAGTACGATTCGAACGGAAAAAAGTCCATACGAATCGCATTGGGAAGATTTCCCCACACGTCCTCGGGTCGGGAAAAGTCACCGACACGTCCCCGGTCGAAAAACCCACCGTGCGGAAAAATAAAGTCCGACAGCGCAAGTACGATCCCTCCCGTCCTCCCCATTTCACAACCGTACGCAAAAAACACCGTCCGAACCGAACTCCCATAGCAACCATGGAGACATGTGCCCGCATACGCGCCGAACACCCCACCACCCCCCCGCCCGCGTATGTACGCCCCGAACCCCCACCCGTGTATGTACGCACCAAACCCCCACCCGTGTATGTACGCCCCCGAACCCCCACCCGTGTATGTACGCACCAAACCCCCACCCGTGTATGAACGGACCGAACCCCCCCAGCCATGTATGTACGCACCGAAACCCCCCCAGCCGTGTATGTACGCACCGAACCCCCACCCGTGTATGTACGCACCAAACCCCCACCCGTGTATGTACGCACCAAACCCCCACCCGTGTATGTACGCACCAAACCCCCACCCGTGTATGTACGCCCCCGAACCCCCACCCGTGTATGTACGCCCCCGAACCCCCACCCGTGTATGTACACACCGAACCCCCACCCCAGCAGTGTATCTACGCACCAAACCCCCACCCCAGCAGTGTATGTACGCACCGAACACCCCCCCAGCCGTGTATGTACGCACCGAACCCCCACCCCAGCAGTGTATGTACGCACCGAACACCCCCCAGCCGTGTATGTACGCACCGCACCCCCACCCCAGCAGTGTATGTACGCACCGAACACCCCCCCAGCCGTGTATGTACGCACCGAACCCCCACCCCAGCAGTGTATGTACGCACCGAACACCCCCCCAGCCGTGTATGTACGCACCGAACCCCCACCCCAGCAGTGTATGTACGCACCGAATCCCCACCGTATGTACGCACCGAACACCCCCCCACCCGTGTATGTATGCCCCCGAACCCCCACCCGTGTATGTACGCCCCCGAACCCCCACCCGTGTATGTATGCCCCCGAACCCCCACCCGTGTATGTACGCCCCCGAACCCCCACCCGTGTATGTACACACCGAACCCCCACCCCAGCAGTGTATCTACGCACCGAACCCCCACCCCAGCAGTGTATGTACGCACCGAACACCCCCCCAGCCGTGTATGTACGCACCGAACCCCCACCCGTGTATGTACGCACCGAACCCCCACCCCAGCAGTGTATCTACGCACCGAACCCCCACCCCAGCAGTGTATGTACGCACCGAACACCCCCCCACCCGTGTATGTACGCCCCCGAACCCCCACCCGTGTATGTACGCCCCCGAACCCCCACCTGTGTATGTACGCACCGAACCCCCACCCCAGCAGTGTATCTACGCACCGAACCCCCACCCCAGCAGTGTATGTACGCACCGAACACCCCCCCAGCCATGTATGTACGCACCTAACCCCCACCCGTGTATGTACGCCCCCGAACCCCCACCCGTGTATGTACGCCCCCGAACCCCCACCCCAGCAGTGTATCTACGCACGAACCCCCACCCCAGCAGTGTATGTACGCACCGAACACCCCCCCACCCGTGTATGTACGCCCCCGAACCCCCACCCGTGTATGTACGCCCCCGAACCCCCACCCGTGTATGTACGCACCGAACCCCCACCCCAGCAGTGTATCTACGCACCGAACCCCCACCCCAGCAGTGTATTTACGCACCAAACACCCCCCCAGCCGTGTATGTACGCACCGAACCCCCACCCGTGTATGTACGCACCGAACCCCCACCCCAGCAGTGTATGTACGCACCGAACACCCCCCCAGCCGTGTATGTACGCACCGAACCCCCACCCCAGCAGTGTATGTACGCAGCGAACACCCCCCCAGCCGTGTATGTACGCACCAAACCCCCCCCAGCCGTGTATGTACGGCCGTACCCACACCCCACCAGGGAATGTACGGACCGTACCCCCACCAGTGCATGTACGGACCGTACTGACGCCAAAAACACACGTACTGAACCAGGACAAACCATATTTACACAAGGAGAGTCAATTAGAGTTTCCCCACACCACCAAACATGCCCAACAACCCCACAAACATCACATACACTGACCTGCAACTGCCAAACTGCCAAACAGAGGCCCAAAACTCAATCACTCCTCATAACACACCCACACAAATTTCAAACACAGCCACACCCACAAATGGACCAATAAAAATGGACCACACACACAAACCATGAGCCTTTGCAACAGACCCACTGCTGCCAGAGCCCACAGACGACCCACACCACCATACTTGAACCTCACACTTGCATACCTTCACACAACCACCTACACAAACACCCCCTCATCACATTCACACACACACCTCCACTACCACACCCACACACCCACAACCATCCACACCCACACCCCCACAACCATCCACACCCCCACAACCATCCACACCCACACCCCACGCCATGTCCACCACCAAGAATCCAAAGTTCACAAAGGAGGAGCTGGAGATCCTTGTCGACGAAATCCTCAGAGTCGAGCCACAGCTCTTTGGGACATTGGTCAGACAGACCAGCATATCCGAAAAAACGGCCATGTGGCAGAGGATTGTCGATTCTGTGAATGCTGTTGGGACCACCAGAAGGACCAGGCACGAGTGCCAATCCAGGTGGTACGATCTGCGGAGGACGGTCAAGAGGAAGATGACTGACAATCACAACCAGGGGAACATCACTGGAGGAGGGCCGCCCCCCAGACCGGTACAATACCATCCCTGGGAGGAGAAGGTGATGTCCACGCTGGCGGTGGAGGGACTACACGGACTGCCTGGACTCCCAGACCCTGGTGAGTACACAAACAACTCACCTCACATGGGGGGGATGCCATACACAATCAATCATGCATGCCACCCCCCCCAAGCCACCACCGGACACAACAACACTCCACAAACACACACATGCCACTAGCGCCTCCATGCCCCATGCATCAATCAGGGCCATGCCAAGTCACAGGCCACACAAAACACCAACACAACACAGGATGTGGTCGATGCTGGGAGTGGGGGCATCAAAACTAACATTGAGCAACTCACAAGCACACAACAATGCCCTCAGCCCATATGGCCCAGGGCACAGCCATACAAACTGTGTGTACCCACACAGTACTGTCTTGCCTGCAAATGGTGGCTGCCATGCAGGATGACATGGGTCTGAAGGCACAATTTCCACATTACAGCAGACAATGAAGATGCATCGCTCTGATAGAGTCTCAGCACACACCGCCACAGCAGCAGCCTACACTCAGACACACTGCCCAATGGGTGCCCGGAGAACAGGGACTAACTCACATGAACAAGCCAATGGCCATTCAAAGACCGGCTAACTGTGTGTGCCCAGGAAGCTGGCCTGATGTAACAGAGAGTGACAAAGAGAGGGAGGGAGAGGGGGAATGAGAGGGAAGGAGACAGAGGGGGACACAGGGAGACAGACAGAGGGAGGGAGTAGGGTGACAGAGGGAGACCGACAGAGGGAAGAGGGTGACAGAGGGAGGGAGGAAGGGAGACACAGGGAGACTAAATCACCCTTGGGTGGTGTGGCCATGTCCACTCGTCAGCCGGTGGACTGTGTGCATGCAGACCAGGTCTGGCAGTGCCTCAAACCCCCCCTTCCGTAGATGAAGACCGGTCCATGTGTCAATCTGTGCACGAGTCCATCCGTGCTGCAGGCACAGACCTAACCACACACCCAGTATACCCACCCACTGTGTCGGTAAGAACCCTGTCACAAATGCTTCAGTCCCCTACCTGCAACATCAAATTGCCTTGGCAAAACACCATTTGGCCACGTACAGTGCAACACGTAAGGCGCCTCTGCATGGCTCGCTACGCCCGCACACCACACTGCTGACTGTGTACCCAAATAGATGCATCAACTAAGATTGTGTCTCACACATGCGTAAAGCCCTGACAGCTGTGGCCAAGGGACATACCCATGCACAAGTGCACTGTGAGAGGAATGCAAGACAGATCCAACTACCCAGAGGAAGAGTGCCAAATCAGAAATGCATGAAACATGGATGCCACATGTGACACTGTTAACATTGTCTCTCACACACAGGTCAACGTCGACGAACACCCCCCAACACTGGGGGGGAAGTCTCACAGGACCAGGCTCCGCGGGATGAGGACCCCACCGCCAGCGATGACTCTCACCACTCCGTGGATGACCCAGACCAACCTGGCCCCTCTGGTGTCCAACCACCTGCAGCACCTGCGTCAGGTACAACTGTGCCAACCACCACCCCCATTCCTGCCACATCCCAGGAGACGTCCAGGAGCCCTGCCCGCACACGACCACCCAGCCAGTCTGCCCAGGAGGGACACGGTCCTCCGGGCACCCAGGAGGAGGCAGGCGGCAACGCAGATGCCATCCCTCAGGGGTCCCGGAGACCCGATGCACCCACAACGGCAGGCCAGGTGCACGTGGGCAGGGGTGGCGGGAGTGGAGGACGGCGGAGGCGCGAACCTGACCAGGCAGCTCAGGACCCGGTAGTGTCCCAGGTCAGCAACATCCTGGATACATACCGGCGTGACACCAGGGGCATGGACCAGATTGCGTCCACCCTCAATGACATCAAGGGGACCCTCCAGGAGATGAAGACCCTGCAGGCCCAGCAACATGCCTGTCAACTGCAACACCAAGGAAGGATGGAGGATAGACAGGCTGAGCTCGTGGCGGTGCAAACCCAAATGACCGGTGTACTCCGTCGGATTGCCGACAACATGGGCAACCCTCCCTGTGGCACCAGGCGAAGGCCATTACCAGACACAGGGAGGGATCAGGAGGAGGAGGATTCATCCGATGGAGCGTCACAGACATCGTCACGGACTGCTTCCGAGGGTCCCCGCAGGAAGGTGGGTCGTCCACGAAAAAGACTGTGAGAGTCAGCAGAACATCACCATCTCCCAGGTCACCTGGCCTGGCACCTGGCCCTCTGGCCCAATAGCAGCACATGACATTCTCTGCCACATGGACTTGCTGGTCACTGTCTGACCTATGTTGACGAAGACTGTGGCATGGACTCAGACATTTTGCTACGGCAAGGATACCAACTCCCCCAGTGAACTTTGGATTCTACACTCCCGCTGTGCACCTCTTGTCATCCCCACAAACCTGTACCCCACCACAAATAAATTAATCACACTTACAAGATGATGCCGTGATTCTGCATTATTACAATACATGTGTGTGTCGTAAAGTCAAAGCATGCCTGATCTCAGAATTAACTCCAACCATCCAAACCGTGGGGTCGCAGTCTTGCCCAGGACACACATGGGTCCCAATGTATCATCTGATACAGACATGGAGTACCATACTCACCTGTGCTGGGCCCAACCAGCTGAGTGGTTCCCGCACAACTGTGGCTACAGACACATTCAGGGGAGCAACAGTCATGCGCAGAGGTCAGGGATCATGTGGAGTGACCTGGCTTGCCGCTCCCAGGTATGTCTAGACATGTGTCCCTACAATGTCCTGCATGCTTGCGTCAGGCGGATGTTGAGAATGGTGGCTAGCCCAAGGTTGGATGCATGGAGATGCCAGAATGGAGTTTTGGATCACAGTGCCACATGGTTGTGTTGGGGTTGTGGGCTGCATCATGAGTGTGGGCGTGGATCGAGAAGGTCATCCTGCAGCTGGCTGTGAAACATTCCCCCCATCCCGTTTGGACGTTGATGTGGCCTGGTTGCCCGATGCAGTAGCAGAGCTGTGCAGATGCACTCCGGATATGGACAAGTATCATGGGAGTCGTAAGGCACATGTCCGTAGACTGCAGGGTAGGATTCGACACGGATGTTGTAGTTGCCCTGGGGGATGGTCTCTCTTGCCTTGAGGTGGATGGAACTGTGCATCTTGTGCATAATACAGTTCCCACTCCCTGACAAACCCCTAGCATCTTATCACTCTACACATAGACACATATGCACCACCTCTGAAAACTATGCCAGACATGCCGCACGCACAGTGGCAACAGGCCACCATTGACAGGGAAGAGGCACCTTGGAGACAGAGGGACACATTTATTAGTCATGTGTGTTGGAATGACAATGATACTCTGTCAACACATACACAGGTCATGTGGATGAACATGTGGGAGCAACACTGGCACCCCCCATTGCAACACAGATGCTGGTATTCCATTGAACTGGCACACAAGTGACGGATAACAGCTAAACACCCCCTGCTGCCACGGAGAGGCCGCTATACACCATTGAGGCCCTGATGGGGCAATCACACACCATGTCAACCCGGTGCAACCTGTATGTTTCCGAGGTCAGTGTTACACACAATGATGGCCTCATCACAATCCCCAATCCCCTGCCACATGACAGTCACCAAGTCTGACCATGGCTCCAGGTGAAGCCTGCCCCATGTCATGTTCCCCATGTAGGATCCACATGTATGCAAATGGAACACACATGAACCGGAGAAGTGCACACAGACTACAAACAGTTCACACACCCAAAACGCCGTGAGGCATCCCTTACCCTAAGGAGATTTCAAAACTTGCCCGTGCATGTGACGCAGAATCAGCACATGTTGCTGTGTTCATGAGGAGTAGCAGGAGCACAACAATGCCACCAGCAGACAGCATGCCCATGGACCTGTGGAAGAGAGACACACAAGGAGTCAGCCCAAAGGAGCACATCCGCAAGCATGTACTCAACACGTATCATGTTGTCAACATGACAGGTGACAATGATGACCCTCAGACAACATCCTTCCATTGCGCCATCACTCGAGTGACACTTCAATACACACCACTGACTCACTTGGCAGACATGCAGATGGACACACACATTGCAACACATGCCACACACGGCCCAATGCGTGCACACTCAGACACTGGAACTCACCACTAAGCAAAGAAGTTGCGTATGAGCCGACTCCGCATGTCCTCCACAGCCTCCTCCTCCTCCACATCACTTGCCCCGTCACCAAGGCCTTCATCCTCCACGGGTGGATGGTCCTGGTCATCTTGATCCAGTATGAGTGGAACAGCTTCCTCCACTGCCATGTTGTGCAGCATGCAGCAGACGATGATGATCTTGCACACCTTCACCGGGGCATATGGGAGTGCTCCGCCGGTCTTGTGGAGGCACCGGAATCGGCTCTTCAGAAGTCCAAACGTCCTCTCAATGACTCTCCTGGTCCGCCCATGTGCGTTGTTGTAGCGGTGCTCGGCAGCCGTGCTGGGGTTGCGGACAGGCGTCATCAGCCATGGCATGTTGGGATAGCCAGCGTCCCCTACAAGGAAACATCATGGACAGAAGTGTGTCAGCACAGGCAGTGAGATTGGAAGATGACGCCAAACACTGAACTGCCAGAGTCTACCCACCAACAATACATGCTCGCTCGTTCCGCAGCTGCAGCATCATTTCAGGCAGCCTGCTACGCCTCATGATGAAGGCATCGTGTGCTGATCCTGGAAAGCGAACACAGACATGTGAAATCACCATGTTGGACAGACACACCACAAGGGCATTAATGGCGTGATAATGTTTGCGATTCCTATACACCACCTCCTGTGCCTGTGGTGGTACCAACGCAACATGTGTCCCATCTATGGACCCAATGACATGGGGCATCCCTCCCAGGGCATAGAACTCACGCTTGACATCTGTCAACTGCTCACGAATTGGGAATTTAATGTACTCATCCAGGTGAACCAACATGGCCTCTAAGAAATCATGCAGAACACGGCTGAACATCGTCTGGGACATGCCCCCGACATCAGCATTGGTATGTTGGAACGTACCCGTGGCAAGGAAATGTAGGGCTGCCATCACCTTCAACTTGGGTGTCAGTGCACTGGGATACCTGTGGTGCGGGAGGAGTTGTGCTTCCAGCCGGCCAGTCAACTCATCAATCAACCGTTGGCTGAATCTGTAGCGGCGTATACAGTCCCGTTCATGCAGGGCAGCCATGTCTGGCATACGTCGAGGGAGAGGCGGAGCCCTGCAGTGAAATGGAAGGAACACCGAAGAGTGAGCACTGTACAACGACATTGTCAATGCACTGAGCACATGTTACACAGCCAATACACATATGCCACATTCTGAGTCAGGTCTGTGCCACATTTCCTGGACACGTACGCCAGTCAGGTGACACTCCTACCAAGGGACAGCCACTAACGGAGGGGGGCAAGATCACGATGACATGGCATGAGACTAGCTGTGGGCCAGTGTAAGTGAACATGCACACGCATCACAGGATTCACAGACATCCACACATGTGCAGAAGTAGTATGCGTATGGTACAGACAGGTTGTTGGATGCGATATGCACTGGTCACATGTCATAGGAATAGGACAGGCCACACACATTGCCTTGGAGGAGTACATGTCGAGACAGAACATACATAGAGAGCATGTGGATATGTACTTGTGTTGATACTCCGTGTAGTTGCATACATACACACCTCATGGCAAATCACATATGTGGGCTGGTGTGCGGAACAGTGTGCCATGGCCATCTACACACAGACACATGTTGGCAGCAGCAACTGCTGATGCATTGGACCACACACCTACAGCAAAATCATGGAAACACATGCCACACACATGACATGGTTGCAGCGTGCAACGCAGCCATACACATGTCATGTGTAATATTCCGTGTACCTGGCATCAGGGGACAGGTGCGGGTGTCCGTGACTGGGACATGCAAGTGACTCATGGCTCCACTAGTGTGTACGACATGCACACATGTCAAAGGAGTGCAGGGGATGTGTGGTACAATGCGCACCATCACACACGACATGTGTACACAGCTCATTGTACATGTGCTTTGCCCACACCTCAGGGGTAAAGTGCCACATCACATCCTGACACACCTGTGTCACACACATGTGGTATTGCACAGACAATGCATTGGTGTCCACCCTTGGCAATATCTGACCGCTCCATTCCTGTCTGTGTGCCGCCTGTCACCACTGACAGTTGTGAAACGCACCGTACATACGCTCGGAGTGCGTGTATAGGGTCCCTGGGTCAATATTGCCGCTGGCGTATGCGTACGCCACAGTAGTACGAACTGTACAAGCGCTTGTACGGTCCGGATCACAATATGGGCGCTGGCGTATGCGTACGCCACAGTAGTACGAACTGTACACGCGCTTGTACGGTCCGGATCACAATATGGGCGCTGGCGTATGCGTACGCCACAGTAGTACGAACTGTACAAGCGCTTGTACGGTCCGGATCACAATATGGGCGCTGGCGTATGCGTACGCCACAGTAGTACGAACTGTACAAGCGCTTGTACGGTCCGGATCACAATATGGGCGCTGGCGTATGCGTACGCCACAGTAGTACGGACCGTACAAGCGCGTGTACAGTTCGTACTACTGTGGCGTACGCATACGCCAGCGCCCATATTGTGATCCGGACCGTACAAGCGCGTGTACAGTTCGTACTACTGTGGCGTACGCATACGCCAGCGCCCATATTGTGATCCGGACCGTACAAGCGCGTGTACAGTTCGTACTACTGTGGCGTACGCATACGCCAGCGCCCATATTGTGATCCGGACCGTACAAGCGCGTGTACAGTTCGTACTACTGTGGCGTACGCATACGCCAGCGCCCATATTGTGATCCGGACCGTACAAGCGCGTGTACAGTTCGTACTACTGTGGCTTACGCATACGCCAGCGCCCATATTGTGATCCGGACCGTACAAGCGCGTGTACGGTCCGTATCACTGCTTGGGGGGTGCCCTAGGGCGTGGAACGCACCGTACCTGTGTGTATATGTATGAAAACACATAGGGGACACATGAGGGACAAGTATAAGGGCCTAAATGCATGATGGTTGCCATGGAGACTGAGTTAGATTTTTGAATTTGAGCACCAGGTGCCCAGCAGAAGTCAGTTTGAAAGAATCTACATTGTTGCAATGTGGATGATGACTTGACATCATCATCAAAACTGAAACCATGCAAAGGCACACACTGGGGTAGGTTTGAAGGGATTGGATGAAACGTAGGATGCAAATGTGACTGACCAATCAATCTGTACTCCTGTACATGAACAGGCCAGCCAGGCATATATAAGGCAGCCAGGTCCCATGAGAGAGCACTTGCCTGCACATCCATTCATCCATGACCACTGCTGCTGATAGTGATTCCTCTGGCACCATGTCCAGGACTGTGGAGAGGTCACAGCCATTCACCCAGGAGGAGAACCTTGCCCTGATAGATGTGATCCTCCCACAGTTCCAGAGCCTGTATGGTCGACCAGGGGTTCAGGTGAGTGCAGACTCCACTAGCTTAGACTGTGCCCCTTTTGTGTGCCAGTGACTTCTGCCATTGTATCCATGTGTGACAGACATGCACTGTTGTTTGGAGTGGGTCCCAGGGTGTGGAAGGCCTCATGTCACCCATGCAGAGCATGCTGTGTTTCCTGTGTGCACTCCTCACTTGCATAGTGCCTACTGTGACAATGAATGCACGGTGCATGCCACATTCTGCATGCATACTCCTCCTGGGGATGTTGTTTCCACAGTCCTGATGTGATCCTGTGTTCCCCCCAGTGTGACAGGTGTCAGTACCCATGGATGTGTGTTTGTTCAGTGTACCTGTGCTGTGAGTGTCCAAAGGCGGTGTTCGTCCCCTGCACATTGGTGTGTGTGTAAGTCCCCTGTCATGTGGGTGAGTGCATATGGGGAGTGTTGCACACAAGCAGCATGAGGGATGGATGTAGCCTGGCCATCCAATGTGAGCAGGGAGCAGTGCTGTGTGCATGCCGTGCTGAGCCAGCCCCACACCTGTGACACCCCCGTCTACTGGCACATGGGCAGAGTGAGGTGTGTACCCCCAGTTGGCAATGCCATGTGATTGTCCTGTACCTGTGTGTGTCTGTGTACTCTGCTGAGGTAGCATCAGTGTGCTGGGGCAGGTGACTGCTGTGAGGTGCTGTACATAATCCTGGTGTAGCCTGTGAGGCACAGTGTGATCCCTGGTCAGTGAGTGTGTGGTACCCCTCATGCCACCCGTGTACTTTCAATGGCACGTAGTGCATTTGGCCTTCCACAGTGGATAATGTCCCTATTACAAAGGTGCAACTGCATGCATACCATGGCCTGTTCATAAAGAGGATTGTTCTATATGTGTGTCTCTGTGTCTCTGCTCATGTGGATTAATGTATTCTCACTTTTGCATCCTCACAGGTAGGCGCCATTGCCAAGGGGGAGATCTGGAGTGAAGCCGTCAGTGCCGTGAGGGGTACAGAGGGTCGGAGGCGGAGCCTGTCTCAGGTGAGGAAACGCTGGCAGGACATCCGGTGCTGGACGAGGAGGATTGCACGGGTCCTGCTGGGGGACTCACCTGTGAGCCGTAAGAACCGTGGGCGCCGTCGTCTGACCCACATCCAGAAGCGTGTGCTGGCGGTGGTCTTCCCCGATATGGACAGGCGCCTACAGGAGAAGCAGCAGCAGGAAGGGGGTAGGTACATGTGTGTCAGTTGTGTGTCCCCAGCCAATGTAAGTGTGCAGTTGCATGGATACACTGCCAGGGTTTGATTGTGCAGTGCGTCAACTTCTCAACAAAGTAGCACAGTGCTGTTCTCACTCCCTCCCTTCCCCTCCTTGCCATGTGTTCCCTGGTCTGTCTGTAGCCACTCTTGCACAAGGTTATTTAGGCAGGCAGTTCATGCAGGTGCCCTATGCCATCAGCATCATGTGTGGGGGTGATGTGCCACAGGTATGGGGACCTTGCGTGTGCCATGGCCAATTTCAGTCATTGTGGTGTCCATGTCACTTGGCACTGATTGTGAATCACGACATAGGGGTGTGTCTCCAAACTGTACAGCCTTCCAGCATGCATGTCCAATTGTGTGCCCTCTGACATGATGTGCCTGAGTGGGAGGCCTGCTAAGTGCAGGGACGGTTGCTTAATTTGCAGTCATGTCCATCCTGGACCATGGAGGAGTGTGGGCACTACTGTGCCCTGGGGCACCTCTTCCTAGGTATCATGTGCGTCATCCAACAATATGGCCATTCACTGTGTCTTCGCCATGGGTTGGGTAGGGTGGCATTGTACCCTGGGCTCAACTGTTAGGACCTACAGGTTGCTACATGTGTCCACTGTACAGGGGGACCCATTTTGCTTGTGCATACTCACAGTGGGCATTACCTGTGTGTGTTGTTGAGACAATCTGATGATGTTTGCCTGTCAATGATGTGTGGACATGCCCACCAGGGGCTGTGTGTGTACAGTCATTAATTAGTGGAGGCCATGTGTTTTCATCCCAGAGTAAGAGGTGTACATACTTTCTCCGTCTCAATGAGATTGTCTCAGGTGTGGGTGGTTTGTGCGTACAAGGCCTACATGTCAGGAGCTTCATCCTCCTTGCTGGGTTTAGCCTGTGTGTGATGTTTGACTGGACATACGCTCAAGGTGCAGTGACCCAGTCATGTTTGGCCTGGTTTCATGTATTGCCTTTGCAGCATGCGGCAAGAGTAAATGTATATCATTCATGCTCATCCCTTTTTGACGACGCAGTGTGGTGCAGGTGCTGTGCACATTTGTCCCCAGAGGCTGGCTCATCTGTAAAATTTCAGGTGCAGTGATTTGCTGTTGTGTCATGCTCTCCATTGTGTCTCAGTGGCATGGTGGGTCGAAAAACTGTGTGTTCCATGGCCTACATGTGTACATTGTTTTGTAGGTGTTACTCCTGTTGCTTTTCAGGCTATGCAATGTGACCTATGTATATTTGACTCATGTGACATATGTGTACAGGTGTCTGATTATCTCCTGTCTCTTCACCTTGCCCACAGCATCGCCGGGGGACACGGAAGGAGACACTAGCACGGACCGGGAGGAGGGATTGAGCACCAGTGCCAGCAGTGCTGTCCTGTCTGGCACATGGAGTGGCACGGAGGCCGAAGGGAGTGAGGCAGAGGACCTGTCGACTGCCAACACAGACTATGACGCAGACGGGTCCGAGGCTGAGCTCCAAGAGGTGGCGGAGTCTGCCCCCCCAGCTGATGGCAGCCCTCCACATCCCCCCGCCACCTCAGGTTCCATCACCGGCCTCCCACATGCTCGTGGCCCTTCCCTCCGTGCTCGGTCCCCACATGTCTCCTTCCTGCCAGGCACCGCACCCCCTGCCCCTGTCACCACTGCTGCGGTGAGTGCGGAGTCTGTGGACATCCTGAGGCAGTTGCAGGTTGGTCAGACTGCGATGCTAAATGTCCTCCATGCCCACACCCAGGTGCTGACCCAGATGGAGGCATACATGGAGGGCATGTCGGCTGCGCAGTCTGACCAACGGCAGTTGCTGAGGTCCATAGACTCCACACTGACTGCAGCACTGGATCTCCTGCAGCGCTGCGTACCCCCCCCTACCCCTGCCCCATCCACAATTCCCACTCCCGTGCCTGTCACACGCACATCCAGACGTCAGCGTGCACGCACCCCAACAGACACAGGCACCACACCACCAGGGAAGTCGAAGCGCACACCTCCTGTCACGCACACACAGGGTGAGGAAGGCACACCCACTGGGTCGGGGGGGAAACGTAGAACACGCAGCCACAGTGGGAGTCCGCATTCCACACAACCCACTCCCTCCAAATCCACTCCCCTTAGCTCTCCTGGCCAACAGTCGGTGACAGCATCATCCACTGCGAGTGTGCCCCCCAGCCCCAGGATGACACCACCCCGCAAGCGGTGGAGGCGGGACCCGGCCAGGGGAGTTGAGTCCCCCACCCTGTCTACACCCTCCCCCAGTGGCGCTGCGACCCATCCCTTTGCCCCCCCCCCTCCTTGGGGCCTGTGGTTGGATTGGGTGCGGGGGAGTCGCTGGGGGAACTTGCCGACGTGTGCAGCGCCATTCTGTCCTCCACCTTTGGCGCTGGCACCCCCCCGTGGCAGAATCATCCCTCCCTGCACCCACAACACCTACCCTTTCCCCTCCTGTCCCTGCGGTGCCTGTTTCCACCCTCCCCCCTGATGCCCCCTCTTCTGTGGATGAAATGGACTTGTGAACTGTGCAGGCAAGCTAGGGGACACACGTCCCGATGTGTACCCCCCTCCGGACTTTGCTGCTGGGCTGGCCCATGGCCCTTGTACATAGTGGACATTTTCTCAGAGATATTTTCCTGCTGAATAAAGCATTTTCTTTTGGTTTTGCACACTGATGCTTTCCTGGACTTGCTGTTGGTGCTGGTGCTCCCTGAGTTGGGGTGGTGATAATGTGTTAGGGGTCTGTGAAATGTTGGAGTGTGCTGCTCATGGGGTGTACCCTGCCATCTGCGTGCCATCACAAAGGTCTCTGCCAATGGTATTTGGTCATGTTTGCTCTCACTGTATGGTGACATTGTCCCAAGGTGTGTTCCATCCTCTGTGGAGCAGGCCATTTTCCCTGCAGGGTGTCTCCCAAATGCTGTGCTGTGCTGTGTCTACATTTCCTGGATGTGTGAGGGTTGCCGTTCAATATAGCCATGCTGGCTCAGCGATGGCTCCGCCTGCATCTGGGGTATCACCCTTGTTGGTCACTGAACTTGTTGATGGGGTATCTTGTACTATGTCTGGGCACTGCTGGGAGGACTCTGCACCAACCCCTCCTGTGTCTGGGCACTGCTGGGAGGACTCTGCACCCACCCCTCCTGTGTCTGGGCACTGCTGGGAGGACTCTGCACCCACCCCTCCTGTGTCTGGGCACTGCTGGGAGGACTCTGCACCCACCCCTCCTGTGTCTGGGCACTGCTGGGAGGACTCTGCACCCACCCCTCCTGTGTCTGGGCACTGCTGGGAGGACTCTGCACCCACCCCTCCTATGTCTGGGCACTGCTGGGGGTGTTTGGCACACACCATTCTTATTGCAGGTTCGGTGCGTACATACACGGGTGGGGGTTCGGTGCGTACATACAGTGCTGGGGTGGGGTTTCGGTGCGTACATACACGGGTGGGGGTTCGGGGCGTACATACATGGGTGGGGGTTCTGTGCGTACATACACGGGTGGTGGTTCGGTGCGTACATACACGGCTGGGGGGGGGTTCGGTGCGTACATACACGGGTGGGGGTTTGGTGCGTACATACACGGGTGGGGGTTCGGGGCGTACATACACGAGTGGGGGTTCGGGGCGTACATACACGGCTGGGGGGGGTTCGGTGCGTACATACACGGGTGGGGGTTCGGTGCGTACATACAGTGCTGGGGTGGGGTTTCGGTGCGTAAATACACGGGTGGGGGTTCGGGGCGTACATACACGGGTGGGGGTTCGGTGCGTACATACACGGGTGGTGGTTTGGTGCGTACATACAGTGCTGGGGTGGGGGTTCGGTGCGTACATACCAGGGTGGGGTGGGGGTTCGGTGCGTACATACACGGGTGGGGGTTCGGTGCGTACATACACTGCTGGGGTGGGGGTTCGGTGCGTAGATACACTGCTGGGGTGGGGTTTCGGTGCGTACATACACGGGTGGTGGTTGGGTGCGTACATACACGGGTGGGGGTTCGGGGCGTACATACACGGGTGGGGTTTCGGTGCGTACATACACGGGTGGGGGTTCGGGGCGTACATACACGGGTGGGGGTTCGGTGCGTACATACACGGGTGGTGGTTTGGTGCGTACATACAGTGCTGGGGTGGGGGTTCGGTGCGTACATACCAGGGTGGGGTGGGGGTTCGGTGCGTACATACACGGGTGGGGGTTCGGGGCGTACATACAATGCTGGGGTGGGGGTTCGGGGCATACATACACGGGTGGGGGTTCAAGGCGTACATACAATGCTGGGGTGGGGGTTCGGTGCGTACATACACGGGTGGGGGTTCGGTGCGTACATACACGGGTGGGGGTTCGGGGCGTACATACAATGCTGGGGTGGGGGTTCGGTGCGTACATACACGGGTGGTGGTTCGGTGCGTACATACACGGGTGGGGGTTCAGGGCGTACATACAATGCTGGGGTGGGGGTTCGGGGCATACATACACGGGTGGGGGTTCGGGGCGTACATACAATGCTGGGGTGGGGGTTCAGGGCGTACATACATGGGTGGGGGTTCGGGGCGTACATTCAATGCTGGGGTGGGGGTTCGGGGCGTACATACACGGGTGGGGGTTCGGGGCGTACATACAATGCTGGGGTTGGGGTTCGGGGCGTACATACACGGGTGGGGGTTCGGTGCATACATACACGGGTGGGGGTTCGGGGCGTACATACAATGCTGGGGTTGGGGTTCGGGGCGTACATACACGGGTGGGGGTTCGGTGCATACATACACGGGTGGTGGTTCGGGGCGTACATACAATGCTGGGGTGGGTTCGGGGCGTACATACAATGCTGGGGTGGGGGTTCGGGGCGTACATACACGGGTGGGGGTTCGGGGCGCACATACACTGCTGGGGTGAGGGTACGGTCCGTGCATACCCGTACCCACGCTCTGCATGCCTGGGTACAGCCCGTACCCATGCCTTTGGTGGGTGGGTACGGTGCGTCCCCCCATTGTTGCGGTGCCGTGGGGTCCGCACCGTACACAGTCCTTGGGGGTGTGACTACGGGTCATACCACGCGTACCCCTACATGACCCCAGCAATGCTGGTACGAGCCGTACCCAGGCATTTCTGATGTGGGTACGGGCCGTACCGCCATTGTTGTAGTGACGTAGGGGGACGCGTGGTACGTTCCGTACCCACGCTCTTACTGCCTGGGTAGGGTACGTACCGGTTCGCGTGACCATCCACTTCCGCTGTGGCGGACGCATGCGTTGCTGGCCACGCCCCCACCCCCTGGAGGTGACCAGGCCCTGATGGTCAGGTATGTCCAGGCCATGTATGATTTGGTACCATGTGTTGGTGTTGTGTGTCCTGCCCCTGCCCCCCCCTTTGCCCCTGGTTGTTGTGCTGACCTTCTGCGGCATCTGCGTCGGTTCCTGTACGCCAGGTGGACTGCTAGGAGGGCAGGGATGGCACGTAGGTTCGGGTCCATGTCTGTTCGTCGCGTCCAGCTGCTCCTTGCGTGTGTCGTCCTGATTTCCCGGCAGTTTTTGCCAGCCGGTAAATATTTTCCGTGCGGGATGACGTCGGTTCGAATCGTACTTCCTGGTTCGTGAAACGTAGGCTGGATGCGTACCGACGTCAGGTCGGCGCCTTTCAGGATCGGAATTGTGTTTAGTTTCTGTTCGGTCGGTGTTTTGTTCGATTCGTACAGAAATGGTGTTTCCGTATGAATCGTACTTGCATTTTCGGATGGATTTCGCACCGGGTACGAGTCGGACGGAGAAAAGGCTCCGTCCGACGGTTCGTACCCGGTTTTTACCGGATCGGAATTGGCACCTAAACATTATCTAACTAGGCTCAAAATAAAGTTTTAAACCATCTAAAACATATAAAACAAACCTTACCTTTCACGACGCGAAGTAACTCCCAACCGCGAGCTTCCCTTCAAACCAAATGACCCAAAACAACATTACCGGGTTACAAAATAGAGTGCCCAAAACATAATAAAATATTTAATTTAACTATACCAAAAAACCATCATTAAATCAGGTAAAAAAGTAAATTCACACACAAATATTTTAGATTATTTAGCAAAAATAGACCTATTATTTTCATGTACCTACAAATTGTCAACAAATGTTCCTAATGTGTAAAATTATAAAAATAAATATTACAAAATATAAAATATTTATTATTATAATTTCTAAAAAGAAAATACTACAAAACAATGTATGAAAAATTGTTACAAATATTTTGCATGAATGCTAAAATTGTATTTATGTTAAAAATATGTTTGTTTTTAAAACATTGTTAAAAAAAACTTAATATTAATATTTTACATATTAATATTAATAAAAAATGTATAACATATTTGTACTACAAATATTAAAATGTTTATATATGAAAATATTTGCCAAATGTTTTGTATAAAGATTTACAAAACCTATTGCTATGTTAAATTTAATTTAAAACACTAAATTCTACAACATTATTATTAATTTTAATTTATGAAAAAATGTTAGAAAATATAGTAAATGTACATAACATTTTTTTCTGACCTATATTCAATATGTTTGAAATTAATTACAATGTAAATAATGATATTTCTGAATGATCTTACTCAAATGAATAAACAATAAAAAATTAGAAAATGTACAATAAATACCATGTTCTTGTCTTATTAATTGTGTTTCTCTGATTATTAATATTTACCTTCTATTATGAATATCTAACACATTGGGTGTCAGTGCACTGGGATACCTGTGGCGCGGGAGGAGTTGTGCTTCCAGCCGGCCAGTCAACTCATCAATCAACCGTTGGCTGAATCTGTAGCGGCGTATACAGTCCCGTTCATGCAGGGCAGCCATGTCTGGCATACGTCGAGGGAGAGGCGGAGCCCTGCAGTGAAATGGAAGGAACACCGAAGAGTGAGCACTGTACAACGACATTGTCAATGCACTGAGCACATGTTACACAGCCAATACACATATGCCACATTCTGAGTCAGGTCTGTGCCACATTTCCTGGACACGTACGCCAGTCAGGTGACACTCCTACCAAGGGACAGCCACTAACGGAGGGGGGCAAGATCACGATGACATGGCATGAGACTAGCTGTGGGCCAGTGTAAGTGAACATGCACACGCATCACAGGATTCACAGACATCCACACATGTGCAGAAGTAGTATGCGTATGGTACAGACAGGTTGTTGGATGCGATATGCACTGGTCACATGTCATAGGAATAGGACAGGCCACACACATTGCCTTGGAGGAGTACATGTCGAGACAGAACATACATAGAGAGCATGTGGATATGTACTTGTGTTGAATCTCCGTGTAGTTGCATACATACACACCTCATGGCAAATCACATATGTGGGCTGGTGTGCGGAACAGTGTGCCATGGCCATCTACACACAGACACATGTTGGCAGCAGCAACTGCTGATGCATTGGACCACACACCTACAGCAAAATCATGGAAACACATGCCACACACATGACATGGTTGCAGCGTGCAACGCAGCCATACACATGTCATGTGTAATATTCCGTGTACCTGGCATCAGGGGACAGGTGCGGGTGTCCGTGACTGGGACATGCAAGTGACTCATGGCTCCACTAGTGTGTACGACATGCACACATGTCAAAGGAGTGCAGGGGATGTGTGGTACAATGCGCACCATCACACACGACATGTGTACACAGCTCATTGTACATGTGCTTTGCCCACACCTCAGGGGTAAAGTGCCACATCACATCCTGACACACCTGTGTCACACACATGTGGTATTGCACAGACAATGCATTGGTGTCCACCCTTGGCAATATCTGACCGCTCCATTCCTGTCTGTGTGCCGCCTGTCACCACTGACAGTTGTGAAACGCACCATACATACGCTCGGAGTGCGTGTATAGGGTCCCTGGGCCAATATTGCCGCTGGCGTATGCGTACGCCACAGTAGTACGAACTGTACAAGCGCTTGTACGGTCCGGATCACAATATGGGCGCTGGCGTATGCGTACGCCACAGTAGTACGAACTGTACACGCGCTTGTACGGTCCGGATCACAATATGGGCGCTGGCGTATGCGTACGCCACAGTAGTACGAACTGTACAAGCGCTTGTACGGTCTGGATCACAATATGGGCGCTGGCGTATGCGTACGCCACAGTAGTACGAACTGTACAAGCACTTGTACGGTCCGGATCACAATATGGGCGCTGGCGTATGCGTACGCCACAGTAGTACGGACCGTACAAGCGCGTGTACAGTTCGTACTACTGTGGCGTACGCATACGCCAGCGCCCATATTGTGATCCGGACCGTACAAGCGCGTGTACAGTTCGTACTACTGTGGCGTACGCCTACGCCAGCGCCCATATTGTGATCCGGACCGTACAAGCGCGTGTACAGTTCGTACTACTGTGGCGTACGCATACGCCAGCGCCCATATTGTGATCCGGACCGTACAAGCGCGTGTACAGTTCGTACTACTGTGGCGTACGCATACGCCAGCGCCCATATTGTGATCCGGACCGTACAAGCGCGTGTACAGTTCGTACTACTGTGGCGTACGCATACGCCAGCGCCCATATTGTGATCCGGACCGTACAAGCGCGTGTACAGTTCGTACTACTGTGGCGTACGCATACGCCAGCGCCCATATTGTGATCCGGACCGTACAAGCGCGTGTACGGTCCGTATCACTGCTTGGGGGGTGCCCTAGGGCGTGGAACGCACCGTACCTGTGTGTATATGTATGAAAACACATAGGGGACACATGAGGGACAAGTATAAGGGCCTAAATGCATGATGGTTGCCATGGAGACTGAGTTAGATTTTTGAATTTGAGCACCAGGTGCCCAGCAGAAGTCAGTTTGAAAGAATCTACATTGTTGCAATGTGGATGATGACTTGACATCATCATCAAAACTGAAACCATGCAAAGGCACACACTGGGGTAGGTTTGAAGGGATTGGATGAAACGTAAGATGCAAATGTGACTGACCAATCAATCTGTACTCCTGTACATGAACAGGCCAGCCAGGCATATATAAGGCAGCCAGGTCCCATGAGAGAGCACTTGCCTGCACATCCATTCATCCATGACCACTGCTGCTGATAGTGATTCCTCTGGCACCATGTCCAGGACTGTGGAGAGGTCACAGCCATTCACCCAGGAGGAGAACCTTGCCCTGATAGATGTGATCCTCCCACAGTTCCAGAGCCTGTATGGTCGACCAGGGGTTCAGGTGAGTGCAGACTCCACTAGCTTAGACTGTGCCCCTTTTGTGTGCCAGTGACTTCTGCCATTGTATCCATGTGTGACAGACATGCACTGTTGTTTGGAGTGGGTCCCAGGGTGTGGAAGGCCTCATGTCACCCATGCAGAGCATGCTGTGTTTCCTGTGTGCACTCCTCACTTGCATAGTGCCTACTGTGACAATGAATGCACGGTGCATGCCACATTCTGCATGCATACTCCTCCTGGGGATGTTGTTTCCACAGTCCTGATGTGATCCTGTGTTCCCCCCAGTGTGACAGGTGTCAGTACCCATGGATGTGTGTTTGTTCAGTGTACCTGTGCTGTGAGTGTCCAAAGGCGGTGTTCGTCCCCTGCACATTGGTGTGTGTGTAAGTCCCCTGTCATGTGGGTGAGTGCATATGGGGAGTGTTGCACACAAGCAGCATGAGGGATGGATGTAGCCTGGCCATCCAATGTGAGCAGGGAGCAGTGCTGTGTGCATGCCGTGCTGAGCCAGCCCCACACCTGTGACACCCCCGTCTACTGGCACATGGGCAGAGTGAGGTGTGTACCCCCAGTTGGCAATGCCATGTGATTGTCCTGTACCTGTGTGTGTCTGTGTACTCTGCTGAGGTAGCATCAGTGTGCTGGGGCAGGTGACTGCTGTGAGGTGCTGTACATAATCCTGGTGTAGCCTGTGAGGCACAGTGTGATCCCTGGTCAGTGAGTGTGTGGTACCCCTCATGCCACCCGTGTACTTTCAATGGCACGTAGTGCATTTGGCCTTCCACAGTGGATAATGTCCCTATGACAAAGGTGCAATTAGTTGCATGCATACCATGGCCTGTTCATAAAGAGGATTGTTCTATATGTGTGTCTCTGTGTCTCTGCTCATGTGGATTAATGTATTCTCACTTTTGCATCCTCACAGGTAGGCACCATTGCCAAGGGGGAGATCTGGAGTGAAGCCGTCAGTGCCGTGAGGGGTACAGAGGGTAGGAGGCGGAGCCTGTCTCAGGTGAGGAAACGCTGGCAGGACATCCGGTGCTGGACGAGGAGGATTGCACGGGTCCTGCTGGGGGACTCACCTGTGAGCCGTAAGAACCGTGGGCGCCGTCGTCTGACCCACATCCAGAAGCGTGTGCTGGCGGTGGTCTTCCCCGATATGGACAGGCGCCTACAGGAGAAGCAGCAGCAGGAAGGGGGTAGGTACATGTGTGTCAGTTGTGTGTCCCCAGCCAATGTAAGTGTGCAGTTGCATGGATACACTGCCAGGGTTTGATTGTGCAGTGCGTCAACTTCTCAACAAAGTAGCACAGTGCTGTTCTCACTCCCTCCCTTCCCCTCCTTGCCATGTGTTCCCTGGTCTGTCTGTAGCCACTCTTGCACAAGGTTATTTAGGCAGGCAGTTCATGCAGGTGCCCTATGCCATCAGCATCATGTGTGGGGGTGATGTGCCACAGGTATGGGGACCTTGCGTGTGCCATGGCCAATTTCAGTCATTGTGGTGTCCATGTCACTTGGCACTGATTGTGAATCACGACATATGGGTGTGTCTCCAAACTGTACAGCCTTCCAGCATTCATGTCCAATTGTGTGCCCTCTGACATGATGTGCCTGAGTGGGAGGCCTGCTAAGTGCAGGGACGGTTGCTTAATTTGCAGTCATGTCCATCCTGGACCATGGAGGAGTGTGGGCACTACTGTGCCCTGGGGCACCTCTTCCTAGGTATCATGTGCGTCATCCAACAATATGGCCATTCACTGTGTCTTCGCCATGGGTTGGGTAGGGTGGCATTGTACCCTGGGCTCAACTGTTAGGACCTACAGGTTGCTACATGTGTCCACTGTACAGGGGGACCCATTTTGCTTGTGCATACTCACAGTGGGCATTACCTGTGTGTGTTGTTGAGACAATCTGATGATGTTTGCCTGTCAATGATGTGTGGACATGCCCACCAGGGGCTGTGTGTGTACAGTCATTAATTAGTGGAGGCCATGTGTTTTCATCCCAGAGTAAGAGGTGTACATACTTTCTCCGTCGCAATGAGATTGTCTCAGGTGTGGGTGGTTTGTGCGTACAAGGCCTACATGTCAGGAGCTTCATCCTCCTTGCTGGGTTTAGCCTGTGTGTGATGTTTGACTGGACATACGCTCAAGGTGCAGTGACCCAGTCATGTTTGGCCTGGTTTCATGTATTGCCTTTGCAGCATGCGGCAAGAGTAAATGTATATCATTCATGCTCATCCCTTTTTGACGACGCAGTGTGGTGCAGGTGCTGTGCACATTTGTCCCCAGAGGCTGGCTCCTCTGTAAAATTTCAGGTGCAGTGATTTGCTGTTGTGTCATGCTCTCCATTGTGTCTCAGTGGCATGGTGGGTCGAAAAACTGTGTGTTCCATCGCCTACATGTGTACATTGCTTTGTAGGTGTTACTCCTGTTGCTTTTCAGGCTATGCAATGTGACCTATGTATATTTGACTCATGTGACATATGTGTACAGGTGTCTGATTATCTCCTGTCTCTTCACCTTGCCCACAGCATCGCCGGGGGACACGGAAGGAGACACTAGCACGGACCGGAAGGAGGGATTGAGCACCAGTGCCAGCAGTGCTGTCCTGTCTGGCACATGGAGTGGCACGGAGGCCGAAGGGAGTGAGGCAGAGGACCTGTCGACTGCCAACACAGACTATGACGCAGACGGGTCCGAGGCTGAGCTCCAAGAGGTGGCGGAGTCTGCCCCCCAGCTGATGGCAGCCCTCCACATGCCCCCGCAATCTCAGGTTCCATTACCGGCCTCCCACATGCTCGTGGCCCTTCCCTCCGTGCTCGGTCCCCACATGTCTCCTTCCTGCCAGGCACCGCACCCCCTGCCCCTGTCACCACTGCTGCGGTGAGTGCGGAGTCTGTGGACATCCTGAGGCAGTTGCAGGTTGGTCAGACTGCGATGCTAAATGTCCTCCATGCCCACACCCAGGTGCTGACCCAGATGGAGGCATACATGGAGGGCATGTCGGCTGCGCAGTCTGACCAACGGCAGTTGCTGAGGTCCATAGACTCCACACTGACTGCAGCACTGGATCTCCTGCAGTGCTGCGTACCCCCCCCACCCCTGCCCCATCCACAATTCCCACTCCCGTGCCTGTCACACGCACATCCAGACGTCAGCGTGCACGCACCCCAACAGACACAGGCACCACACCACCAGGGAAGTCGAAGCGCACACCTCCTGTCACGCACACACAGGGTGAGGAAGGCACACCCACTGGGTCGGGGGGGAAACGTAGAACACGCAGCCACAGTGGGAGTCCGCATTCCACACAACCCACTCCCTCCAAATCCACTCCCCTTAGCTCTCCTGGCCAACAGTCGGTGACAGCATCATCCACTGCGAGTGTGGCCCCCAGCCTCAGGATGACACCACCCCGCAAGCGGTGGAGGCGGGACCCGGCCAGGGGAGTTGAGTCCCCCACCCTGTCTACACCCTCCTTCAGTGGCGCTGCGACCCATCCCTTTGCCCCCCCCCCTCCTTGGGGCCTGTGGTTGGATTGGGTGCGGGGGAGTCGCTGGGGGAACTTGCCGACATGTGCAGCGCCATTCTGTCCTCCACCTTTGGCGCTGGCACCCCCCCGTGGCAGAATCATCCCTCCCTGCACCCACAACACCTACCCTTTCCCCTCCTGTCCCTGCGGTGCCTGTTTCCACCCTCCCCCCTGATGCCCCCTCTTCTGTGGATGAAATGGACTTGTGAACTGTGCAGGCAAGCTAGGGGACACACGTCCCGATGTGTACCCCCCCCCCGGACTTTGTTGCTGGGCTGGCCCATGGCCCTTGTACATAGTGGACATTTTCTCAGAGATATTTTCCTGCTGAATAAAGCATTTTCTTTTGGTTTTGCACACTGATGCTTTCCTGGACTTGCTGTTGGTGCTGGTGCTCCCTGAGTTGGGGTGGTGATAATGTGTTAGGGGTCTGTGAAATGTTGGAGTGTGCTGCTCATGGGGTGTACCCTGCCATCTGCGTGCCATCACAAAGGTCTCTGCCAATGGTATTTGGTCATGTTTGCTCTCACTGTATGGTGACATTGTCCCAAGGTGTGTTCCATCCTCTGTGGAGCAGGCCATTTTCCCTGCAGGGTGTCTGCCAAATGCTGTGCTGTGCTGTGTCTACATTTCCTGGATGTGTGAGGGTTGCCGTTCAATATAGCCATGCTGGCTCAGCGATGGCTCCGCCTGCATCTGGGGTATCACCCTTGTTGGTCACTGAACTTGTTGATGGGGTATCTTGTACTATGTCTGGGCACTGCTGGGAGGACTCTGCACCAACCCCTCCTGTGTCTGGGCACTGCTGGGAGGACTCTGCACCCACCCCTCCTGTGTCTGGGCACTGCTTGGAGGACTCTGCACCCACCCCTCCTGTGTCTGGGCACTGCTGGGAGGACTCTGCACCCACCCCTCCTGTGTCTGGGCACTGCTGGGAGGACTCTGCACCCACCCCTCCTGTGTCTGGGCACTGCTGGGAGGACTCTGCACCCACCCCTCCTATGTCTGGGCACTGCTGGGGGTGTTTGGCACACACCATTCTTATTGCAGGTTCGGTGCGTACATACACGGGTGGGGGTTCGGTGCGTACATACAGTGCTGGGGTGGGGTTTCGGTGCGTACATACACGGGTGGGGGTTCGGGGCGTACATACACGGGTGGGGGTTCTGTGCGTACATACACGGGTGGTGGTTCGGTGCGTACATACACGGCTGGGGGGGTTCGGTGCGTACATACACGGGTGGGGGTTTGGTGCGTACATACACGGGTGGGGGTTCGGGGCGTACATACACGGGTGGGGGTTCGGGGCGTACATACACGGCTGGGGGGGGTTCGGTGCGTACATACACGGGTGGGGGCTCGGTGCGTACATACAGTGCTGGGGTGGGGTTTCGGTGCGTACATACACGGGTGGGGGTTCGGAGCGTACATACACGGGTGGGGGTTCGGTGCGTACATACACGGGTGGTGGTTTGGTGCGTACATACAGTGCTGGGGTGGGGGTTCGGTGCGTACATACCAGGGTGGGGTGGGGGTTCGGTGCGTACATACACGGGTGGGGGTTCGGTGCGTACATACACTGCTGGGGTGGGGGTTCGGTGCGTAGATACACTGCTGGGGTGGGGGTTCGGTGCGTACATACACGGGTGGTGGTTGGGTGCGTACATACACGGGTGGGGGTTCGGGGCGTACATACACAGGTGGGGTTTCGGTGCGTACATACACGGGTGGGGGTTCGGGGCGTACATACACGGGTGGGGGTTCGGTGCGTACATACACGGGTGGTGGTTTGGTGCGTACATACACGGGTGGGGGTTCGGTGCGTACATACACGGGTGGTGGTTTGGTGCGTACATACAGTGCTGGGGTGGGGGTTCGGTGCGTACATACCAGGGTGGGGTGGGGGTTCGGTGCGTACATACACGGGTGGGGGTTCAGGGCGTACATACAATGCTGGGGTGGGGGTTCGGGGCATAGATACACGGGTGGGGGTTCGAGGCGTACATACAATGCTGGGGTGGGGGTTCGGTGCGTACATACACGGGTGGGGGTTCGGTGCGTACATACACGGGTGGGGGTTCGGGGCGTACATACAATGCTGGGGTGGGGGTTCGGTGCGTACATACACGGGTGGTGGTTCGGTGCGTACATACACGGGTGGGGGTTCGGGGCGTACATACAATGCTGGGGTGGGGGTTCGGGGCATACATACACGGGTGGGGGTTCGGGGCGTACATACAATGCTGGGGTGGGGGTTCAGGGCGTATATACATGGGTGGGGGTTCGGGGCGTACATACAATGCTGGGGTGGGGGTTCGGGGCGTACATACACGGGTGGGGGTTCGGGGCGTACATACAATGGTGGGGTTGGGGTTCGGGGCGTACATACACGGGTGGGGGTTCGGTGCATACATACACGGGTGGGGGTTCGGGGCGTACATACAATGCTGGGGTTGGGGTTCGGGGCGTACATACACGGGTGGGGGTTCGGTGCATATATACACGGGTGGTGGTTCGGGGCGTACATACAATGCTGGGGTGGGTTCGGGGCGTACATACAATGCTGGGGTGGGGGTTCGGGGCATACATACACGGGTGGGGGTTCGGGGCACACATACACTGCTGGGGTGGGGGTACGGTCCGTGCATACCCGTACCCACGCTCTGCATGCCTGGGTACGGCCCGTACCCATGCCTTTCGTGGGTGGGTACGGTGCGTCCCCCCATTGTTGCGGTGCCGTGGGGTCCGCACCGTACACAGTCCTTGGGGGCGTGGCTACGGGTACCCCTACATGACCCCAGCAATGCTGGTACGAGCCGTACCCAGGCATTTCTGATGTGGGTACGGGCCGTACTGCCATTGTTGTAGTGACGTAGGGGGACGCGTGGTACGTTCTGTACCCACGCTCTTACTGCCTGGGTAGGGTACTGTTGGACAGGCCACACGAAGGGCTTGCTCCCTCCCCGCATGACAGGGCCCAAGCCCCGGCCCGCCAGGCGTGACCCACATGAATCACCCGCACCCCGTCCCCCGACGGAACTCCTGCCCCGGACCTCCATGTATCACGGGACCGAGCCACCACCGGCTCCCCCGGCCGGATCAAGCCGCCATCTTGGGCCCTGCGCCACGAGGCCGCGTGGCCTCCACCCGACCCTAACCCTGGGCCTGGCCGGCCCCGACATCCCGGCACCACCATCCACCCAGGAGGTGAGCGGACCACTTGGCAGGTCAATGGGAGAACGAAGCGTCAAGGGCTCTCCCCCGCCAGGTGCCGATCGCCTCCAGCTCCCCCAGGCGCTGGCTCCACCCCCTGCTGGGTGTCTGGACACCTTCATCCCGGGCCCTCCGACCTCCAAGTGCGAGGGTCCGGACATCAAAGGGCGCCAGACCTATAACTAGGGCAGCTCCGGAGCAGGACGGCAGTTGTATCCTGGAGTCGAGAGACACCGAGAGAACTCAGCCTTGACGGACTACTGGCGCTGCCGTAGCCCTACCTTGTGAACTATCGTCCTGCCTGCTGGCGCTGCCGCGGCCTTCTGCAACATCCATCCTCGTCGGGACCTGCTGGCGCTGCCGCGGCCCGTTGTAACGACCATCTTCACCGGGACCTGCTGGCGCTGCCGCGGACCGTGTATCGACCATCTTCCCGGGACCTGCTGGCGCTGCCGCGGACCGTGTATCGACCATCTTCCCGGGACCTGCTGGCGCTGCCGCGGACCGTGTATCGTCCATCTTCACCGGGACCTGCTGGCGCTGACGCGGCCCGTCCCAGCTAGAACACCGAGCTCGAGGATTGTGAGCTATCCACCATACCATCTCAACTACCAGACTGGTAACCAGACTGTCCCGCTACCCCCTTTCCCCACCTTGAGAGACTTGAATCGAGGGGACCCCTGAGTCCAGACCTCCTTGTACCATTTCATCGTACCGTAAGAAATTGCCTATAAAGAACGCTGAATCTTCTCCTTGTGTGGTGTCTGTCTGTGGGGGGGAAGTTATTTATCTGTACGATCGCTGGAGACGGCTCTCCCTGGAGACCTCTCCCATTGTCCTCGGCCGACCCTCCCGGTCCGTCTAACATTGGTGGCCAGCGGCGCGATCCGAATCAACGCGTAATCGTACAGAGAGTAGCTCACCCCACGACAAAACCACGATGTCAGCCAAAGATAGCGGTTCCACTGAAAAGTTCCAAATGGATAAGTTGGAAGAATATAGCCACCGCGAACTTAAACAATTCTGCATGGAACTAGGCATTGCTACCACCGGCCTGAGTACCAAAGACGATTTGAAGCGCGCCCTTGAGTCGTGGCCAGAAACTGGGGTCGCCGGATCCCCCGACCAAAACAGTGTCGCACCAGAGGGGAACGCCACGGCTCCCGAGGAGCGGGGAACGGGCCTCTCGCAGGAGGAGATCCAAGAAAGAGAAAGAACCAGATTACATGAGTTGGAAATGGCACGACTCAAGATGGACGGTGAACTAAAGTTAGCCGAGCAGAAACTAAATCTAGAACATCTGCGGCTCCGAGAAGAACGAGAAGAAAAACAGAGACAGAGAGAGCTCGAGGAAAAAAGAATAACACTCGAACACGAGCGCAAACTGGCGGAAATAGAACTTCGGAAACAGAATAAAGAACCGGGGGTGCCTGAGCGACCGCACACCCCGGGAGCAACCGAGAAAAAAGTCCACATCCCCAAGGATGTTGTCCGAGAATATGTCCGAGAGGACGACATACAACAGTGGTTCAAAGCCTACGAGATCGCCATGACCTCCCACCGGATCGACCGGAGTGATTGGGGAGCCGGACTATGGGGGAGGTTCGTCAACGAAGGCCGCGATGCCCTATTGCAGCTCCCAGATCACCAGATGTCGTCCTACGACCACATGAAGGCTGCCCTCCTCACCCGCTACGGCCTCACGCCCGAGATGTACCGCCAGAGGTTCAGAGACTGCACCCGGATCCCGGGTACAACTTGGGTGGAGTACGTCAACTATTTCAGCCGAGCCTTCGAGGGTTGGATCAAGGGGAGCCATGTAACGACCTACGAGCAACTCTTTAACCTTATGGTATGGGAGCACCTGTCGAACAACTGTTTCGTCGAGCTCAGGCAGCACCTCCTCGACAGTAAATTGACTGACCCCCGGCAACTCGCCGCCGAAGCTGACCGATGGGAAAGCAACCGAGTGGGCCGGAGAGGACCACACGAGCAAAACCGAAACAACCACGGCCAGCACCGTCCCCGGGGAGGAGGAGGAGGCCAGGGGCGAGGGAGAGACACCATCCCGGCAACACCCGTGGCCAGCACCCCGCCCCCGGCCGGCCAGGGCAACCCCCCGATGCGCCCGGGGTTCCGAGCCAACGTCACGTGCCACCGATGCCAGCGAGTCGGCCACTACGCCAATGACCCGAGCTGCCCGCAGAACCAAACACCAAAGCCCCGCCAGGTAGCTGCCGCCGCCCTGGGGGGAGAACGACTATCAGAGGAACAGGAAGAATATGAGCCGGCCCAGCAGGAGTGGGAACCGGCCGCCATGGTTCTAGCGTGCCTAGGGGGAAAAGACATGGTCCCGCGGGCTCCCCTACCCGCCAACACCCGGAAATATGGCCAGTGGGTGACCATTAATGGACGTCGGGCCGAGGCCTTACGTGACACAGGCGCCAGTGTGACGGCCGTCCGCTGTCACCTGGTGAAGCCGAAGCAGATCCTTCCGAACATTCTCTGCCCCGTCCGCTCAGCCGACAATTCCAAAAGTCTGTGTCAAATGGCCTGCGTCCCCTTCGAATGGGGAGGGGTCTCCGGCCTGTTGAAGGTGACGGTCCGGGATGATGCCCCCGTGGACTGCCTCCTGGGGAATGACCTTGAGAGTTCCCCGTGGGCCACCGTCGAAAGAAGAGAGCACCTGGGGATGCTGGGCCTCCCGGACTGGGCCTGCGTAACCACCCGGTCCATGGCCGCCCGTGCCGTCCCCCGATCAGAAGAACCAGAATGGCCAGCACCTCCGCCCCCGGTCGCCCCAGTAGAGGACAACGACGAGGCCAACCCCCCAGAACCAACGGCCGAAGGGGTCGCGCAACCCCCGGACCTTCCCGGCCTGGCTCAGTGGCGTCAAGAAGGGGGGCCCACCCAAGAACAGTTCCGCCAGGAGCAAAAGACCTGCCCCTCCCTCGAGGGACTCCGCCGGCAAGCCAGCGCCCAGAGCGCAGGGGACTCCACCGGAACTCATTGGGTCTATTGGGATAACGACCTGCTATACAGCGAACAAAGAATCGCAGAGCTAGGGGCCAGTCGAGTGCTGGTGGTACCTCTCCGCTTCAGAGACTTCCTACTAACTCTGGCCCACGATGTCCCCCTGGCTGGACACCTGGGCCAGGACAAAACCTACAGTCGCCTAGTGACTCACTTTTTCTGGCCGAAGATGCGGAACGACGTCCTTAACCACTGCCGGTCCTGCCCCACGTGCCAGGCCAGTGGGAAGAGCGGCCGTAAGCTGAAAGCCCCTCTGCAACCCTTCCCAGTGGTCACCACCCCGTTCGAGAGGGTAGGAATAGACATTGTGGGGCCCCTGGACCCCCGCACGGCACAAGGACATAGGTTCATCCTGGTACTGGTGGACCACGCCACCCGCTACCCCGAGGCGGTGCCCCTACGAACTGTAACAGCTCCGGTGGTTGGCCGGGCCCTAATGGGGATCTTCTCCCGGGTGGGCTTCCCCCGAGAAGTCGTCAGCGACCGAGGCACGAACTTTATCTCAAAATATATGAAGTCCCTCTGGCAACAGTGCGGGGTCACCTACCGATTCACGACCCCCTATCACCCCCAAGGGAACGGACTAGTGGAGCGATTCAACCGCACCCTCAAGGGGATGATTGGGGGATTGGAAGAGCCCCTCCGTCGCCAGTGGGATGTACTACTCCCGTGCCTCCTCTTCGCCTATCGAGAAGTTCCCCAGAAGTCCCTCGGCTTTAGCCCTTTCGAACTCCTGTACGGGCACCCTGTGCGAGGGCCCCTCAGCCTGGTCAAAGAAGGTTGGGAGATGGCCCCCCTAAAGACCCCTCCAGACGTCTTCAAGTACCTCCTGGCCCTACGCAATCAGACCCGGCGCTTCAGGGAGATGGCCAAGGCGAACCTCGAGGCCAGTCAGGAGGACATGAAAAAATGGTACGATCACAATGCCTCCTCCGTCGAGTTCGAACCTGGTCAACAAGTGTGGGTGATGTCCCCCAACGAACCATGTGCCTTACAAGATAAGTGGACGGGGCCCTTCAAAGTGGTCGAGCGCAAAAGCCCCGTCACTTACCTCATCGACATGGGGACCCCCCGGAACCCCCTCCGGGTCCTCCACACCAACAGACTCAAACCACACTTTGTGCGCTCAGAACTCAGCCTCCTGATGGCTACGGACAGTGGGGCGGGAGAAGACTCCGAACCCCTCCCGGATCTCCTGAAGACTCAGGAGAACGACGGTTCCGTGGACGGGGTCCGGCTCTCCGATGCCCTCACCCCAGAGCAACGCCAGGGCTGCCGGGACCTCCTGCTGCGGTTCGCTACACTGTTCTCCCTCACCCCCGGGATCACCCCTTGGTGCTTGCACGACGTGGACACCGGGGACAGTCCCCCTATCCGACACCGGGCCTACCGCGTGCCAGATCGGGTACGGGCCTGCATCCAAGAGGAAGTGGCCAAAATGCTCACGATCGGGGTCATCGAGCCCTCGGACAGCCCCTGGGCCAGCCCGGTTGTACTGGTCCCCAAAGCCGCTGCCCCCGGCACCACACCTGAACTGAGATTCTGCATCGACTACCGGGGCTTGAACGCTGTCACCCGGACCGACGCTCATCCTATCCCCCGAGCGGATGAATTGATCGACCGGCTGGGGGCCGCCCGCTACCTCAGCATCTTCGACCTAACAGCGGGCTACTGGCAGATCGGTCTCACACCCCGGGCTCAGGAACGGTCCGCCTTCTCTACCCCCGATGGCCACTACCACTTCAAGGTCATGCCCTTCGGCATGAAGAATGCCCCCGCTACTTTTCAACGTCTAGTGAACCAGGTCTTGGCGGGGCTCGAAGAGTTCAGCGCCGCCTACCTGGACGATATCGCTGTGTACAGCCGCCACTGGTCCGACCACCTCCTCCACCTCCAAGAGGTCCTGCAGGCCCTCCAGCGGGCCGGCCTCACGATTAAGGCCGGCAAATGCCAAATTGGTCAAGGGTCCGTGACCTACCTCGGGCACCAGGTGGGAAGCGGGCTGGTGGCCCCGCTGCAACTTAAAATTGCTGCCATCCAGTCCTGGCAGCCCCCCGTCACCCAGACCGAGGTCCGAGCCTTCTTGGGGCTCACCGGCTACTACCGGCGGTTCGTGAGGGACTACGGCAGCATTGTGGGGCCCCTCACGGGTCTCACGTCCAAAAACCAGCCGAAGCGGATTAACTGGACCCCCGACTGTGAAGCGGCCTTCGAAAAGCTGAAGGCCGCCCTGTGCACCGCCCCTGTGCTCCAGGCCCCCGATTACAGTCGGAATTCATTGTACAGACAGACGCCTCCGACCACGGCATCGGAGCGGTTCTTTCCCAACTGAACCCCGAGGGTCATGACCAGCCGGTGGCCTTCATCAGCAGACGTCTCCTGGCCCGAGAACAGCGCTGGAGCACAATCGAGAGGGAGGCCTTCGCAGTGGTGTGGGCCCTCAAAAAGCTCCGGCCCTATCTCTTCGGTACCCACTTCCGGGTACAAACCGACCATCGACCCCTGCAGTGGCTGATGCAGATGCGGGGGAAGAACCCAAAACTATTGCGCTGGTCCATCTCCCTGCAGGGAATGGACTTCACCGTGGAACATCGACCGGGCCAAGACCACGCCAACGCAGATGGCCTGTCACGCTTTTTCCGCCTCGACGAGGAGAGTCCCCAGGAAGATGGGTGACTCTCCCCGCCTTCAGCTGGGGGGGACGCATGTTGGACAGGCCACACGAAGGGCTTGCTCCCTCCCCGCACGACAGGGCCCAAGCCCCGGCCCGCCAGGCGTGACCCACAAGAATCACCCGCACCCCGTCCCCCGACGGAACTCCTGCCCCCGGACCTCCATGTATCACGGGACCGAGCCAACACCGGCTCCCCCGGCCGGATCAAGCCGCCATCTTGGGCCCTGCGCCACGAGGCCGCGTGGCCTCCACCCGACCCTAACCCTGGGCCTGGCCGGCCCCGACATCCCGGCACCACCATCCACCCAGGAGGTGAGCGGACCACTTGGCAGGTCAATGGGAGAACGAAGCGTCAAGGGCTCTCCCCCGCCAGGTGCCGATCGCCTCCAGCTCCACCAGGCGCTGGCTCCACCCCCTGCTGGGTGTCTGGACACCTTCATCCCGGGCCCTCCGACCTCCAAGTGCGAGGGTCCGGACATCAAAGGGCGCCAGACCTATAACTAGGGCAGCTCCGGAGCAGGACGGCAGTTGTATCCTGGAGTCGAGAGACACCGAGAGAACTCAGCCTTGACGGACTACTGGCGCTGCTGTAGCCCTACCTTGTGAACTATCGTCCTGCCTGCTGGCGCTGCCGCGGCCTTCTGCAACATCCATCCTCGTCGGGACCTGCTGGCGCTGCCGCGGCCCGTTGTAACGACCATCTTCACCGGGACCTGCTGGCGCTGCCGCGGACCGTGTATCGACCATCTTCCCGGGACCTGCTGGCGCTGCCGCGGACCGTGTATCGACCATCTTCCCGGGACCTGCTGGCGCTGCCGCGGACCGTGTATCGACCATCTTCACCGGGACCTGCTGGCGCTGCCGCGGCCCGTCCCAGCTAGAACACCGAGCTCGAGGATTGTGAGCTATCCACCATACCATCTCAACTACCAGACTGGTAACCAGACTGTCCCGCTACCCCCTTTCCCCACCTTGAGAGACTTGAATCGAGGGGACCCCTGAGTCCAGACCTCCTTGTACCATTTCATCGTACCGTAAGAAATTGCCTATAAAGAACGCTGAATCTTCTCCTTGTGTGGTGTCTGTCTGTGGGGGGGAAGTTATTTATCTCTACGATCGCTGGAGACGGCTCTCCCCGGAGACCTCTCCCATTGTCCTCGGCCGACCCTCCCGGTCCGTCTAATAGGTACGTACCGGTTCGCGTGACCATCCACTTCCGCTGTGGCGGACGCATGCGTTGCTGGCCACGCCCCCACCCCCTGGAGGTGACCAGGCCCTGATGGTCAGGTATGTCCAGGCCATGTATGATTTGGTACCATGTGTTGGTGTTGTGTGTCCTGCCCCTGCCCCCCCCTTTGCCCCTGGTTGTTGTGCTGACCTTCTGCGGCGTCTGCGTCGGTTCCTGTACGCCAGGTGGACTGCTGGGAGGGCAGGGATGGCACGTAGGTTCGGGTCCATGTCTGTTCGTCGCGTCCAGCTGCTCCTTGCGTGTGTCGTCCTGATTTCCCGGCAGTTTTTGGCAGCCGGTAAATATTTTCCGTGCGGGATGACGTTGGTTCGAATCGTACTTCCTGGTTCGTGAAACGTAGGCTGGATGCGTACCGACGTCAGGTCGGCGCCTTTCAGGATCGGAATTGTGTTTAGTTTCTGTTCGGTCGGTGTTTTGTTCGATTCGTACGGAAATGGTGTTTCCGTATGAATCGTACTTGCATTTTCGGATGGATTTCGCACCGGGTACGAGTCGGACGGAGAAAAGGCTCCGTCCGACGGTTCGTACCCGGTTTTTACCGGATCGGAATTGGCACCTAAACATTATCTAACTAGGCTCAAAATAAAGTTTTAAACCATCTAAAACATATAAAACAAACCTTACCTTTCACGACGCGAAGTAACTCCCAACCGCGAGCTTCCCTTCAAACCAAATGACCCAAAACAACATTACCGGGTTACAAAATAGAGTGCCCAAAACATAATAAAACATTTAACTATACCAAAAAACCATCATTAAATCAGGTAAAAAAGTAAATTCACACACAAATATTTTAGATTATTTAGCAAAAATAGACCTATTATTTTCATGTACCTACAAATTGTCAACAAATGTTCCTAATGTGTAAAATTCTAAAAATAAATATTACAAAATATAAAATATTTATTATTATAATTTCTAAAAAGAAAATACTACAAAACAATGTATGAAAAATTGTTACAAATATTTTGCATGAATGCTAAAATTGTATTTATGTTAAAAATATGTTTGTTTTTAAAACATTGTTAAAAAAATTAATATTAATATTTTACATATTAATATTAATAAAAAATGTATAACATGTTTGTACTACAAATATTAAAATGTTTATATATGAAAATATTTGCCAAATGTTTTGTATAAAGATTTACAAAACCTATTGCTATGTTAAATTTAATTTAAAACACTAAATTCTACAACATTATTATTAATTTTAATTTATGAAAAAATGTTAGAAAATATAGTAAATGTACATAACATTTTTTTCTGACCTATATTCAATATGTTTGAAATTAATTACAATGTAAATAATGATATTTCTGAATGATCTTACTCAAATGAATAAACAATAAAAAATTAGAAAATGTACAATAAATACCATGTTCTTGTCTTATTAATTGTGTTTCTCTGATTATTAATATTTACCTTCTATTATGAATATCTAACACATAGAAAAAAATGTTTTTACAAAAATAAAAATCAATAAATATAATAAAATTACAGAATGCCATTACCCATTATTGCAATACAAAATATTCATATTTTTTTCCTACTAATAATATTACATATATCAGTAAACATATCACATTATAACTTTAAATGTATTTATTATCCTAAACTATAAATATTGAATTAATTATTACAAATCCAATATATAATAATAAAATACAATTAATATACACTAAAATATATTTTTACTATTGCTATATCAATGTAATTTAATTTCATGAAATACCAGACAGTAAACCTTAAAATATACTAGAACCACTGCACTTAACAATAATCACAGTACATGTTTCAAAGTAAAAATAACTACTTCTACACTTCCAATGCTATTTAAATTAATTAAATCAATAATAACAAATATACACAATTCATATACTATTATAACTACAAACTATAACAAAACATGATAAATACTTAAAATACTAAACATAAACTATTACCTATTTCCACTCTAATCGACAATAAATTGTAGTAGATAGATGCTGCCAGTAAACATGAATAATTTCCTATTACCACTCCACTGTACAATAGGATACAGTAGCTGCTGCTCAGTAAACATAAACAATTTACTATTCCCACTCCCATCTATAATAAATTAAAGTAGGTGCTGGACAGTGACCAAAAATAATTTACTATTCCCACTCCAGTCTATAATAAATTAGAATAGGTGCTGGACAGTGACCATAAATAATTTACTATTCCCACTCCAGTCTATAATAAACTAGAGTAGGTGCTGGACAGTGACCATAAATCATTTACTATTTCCACTCCAGTCTATTATAAATTAGAGTAGGTGCTGGACAGTGACCATAACTAATTTACTATTCCCACTCCAGTCTATAATAAATTAGAGTAGGTGCTGGACACTGACCATTAATAATTTACTATTCCCACTCCATTCTACAATAAATTAGAGTAGATGCTGGACACTTGCCATAAATAATTTACAATTCCCACTCCTGTCAATAATAAATTAGAGTAGGTGCTTTACACTGACCATAAATAAATTACTATTCCCACTCCAATCTATAATAAATTAGAGTAGGTGCTGGACACTGACCATAAATAATTTACTATTCCCACTCCAGTCTATAATAAATTAAAGTAGATGCTGGACACTGACCATAAAAAATGTACTATTCCCACTCCAGTCTATAATAAATTAGAGTAGGTGCTTGACACTGACCATAAATAATTTAATATTCCCACTCCATTCTACAATAAATTAGAGTAGATGCTGGACACTGACCATAAATAATTTACTATTCCCACTCCAGTCTATAATAAATTAGAGTAGGTGCTGGACACTGACCATAAATAATTTACTATTCCCACTCCAATCTATATTGAATTAAGGTTACTATATTTTTTGCTTTTTTTAAACTAATTACTAATTTCTAAACACTACCCACCCTTATCCCCTATAACTCCTACATTCCTCTTATTAAATTAATTATCTTCTTAAAATTGTTACATTTTTATTCAAAGAACAATTCTAAATGTAAATTAGTTTTAATAAATATTAAATTTGATATATATTTCTAAAACACTCCCCACCCTTATCCCCTATAACCCCTAAATCCCACTTATTACATTTATTTTATTATTAAAATTATTAAATTTAACGTTTAATACCAAAATTGCAATTTCCATTTTTATTTTTTAAATAAAAAATATTATATTTATTTCTAAAACACTCCCCACCCTTATCCCCTATAACCCCAAAATCCCACTTATTACATTTAATTTATTATTAAAAATATTTAATTTTAATTTTAATACCAAAACAGAATTTTCTATATTTTTGTATAAAATATTAAATATATTTCTAAAACACTCCCCACCCTTATCCCCTATAACCCCAAAATCTCACTTATTACATTTAATTTATTATTAAAAATATTTAATTTAAAATTTAATACCAAAATTGAAATTTCTATATTTTTATATAAAATATTATATATATTTCTAAAACACTCCCCACCCTTATCCCCTATAACCCCAAAATCCCACTTATTAAATTTATTTTATTACTAAAAATTTTAATTTTTAATTTTAATACACAATTTGAAATTTCCTTTTTTTTTTAATAAAATATTAAATATTAAATATATTTCTAAAACACTCCCCACCCTTATCCCCTATAACCCCAAAATCCCACTTATTAAATTTATTTTATTACTAAAAATTTTATTTTTTAATTTTAATACCAAATTTGAAATTTCCTTATTTTTTTATAAAATATTAAATATTAAATATATTTCTAAAACACTCCCCACCCTTATCCCCTATAACCCCAAAATTCCACTTATTACATTTATTTTATTGTAAAAAAAATTAAATTTAAATTTTAATACCAAAATGTAAATTGCTATATTTTTTATAAAATTTTAAATATATTTATAAAAAAATCCCCACCCTTATCCCCTATAACCCCAAAATCCCACTTATTACATTTATTTTATTATTAAAATTTTCACATTTAAATTTTAAGAACAAATTTGAAATTTTATTTTTTTTTAAAATATATTATATTAAATTTATTTCTAATACAATACCCACCCTTATCCCCTATGAACCCAAATTACCACTTATTACATTTAATTTATTATTAAAATTTTAAAATTTCAATTTTATTCCCAAATTTATTTATAAAATTATATCATAAAATTTTAAATTTAATATTTATTTCCAAAACACTCCCCACCCTTAACCCCTATATACACAACATCCCACTAATAAAAATATTTTCCTAATTAAAATGTAAATATTGCAATTTTGTTCAAAATTTAAATTCAAATTGTACAAAAAAAATTTGAAATATTTTATTTCAAATATATATTTTTAAAACACTCCCCACCCTTATCCCCTATAAACCCAACATCCCGCTCCTAAAATTATATATCAAAATTAAAAATATTATATTATTAGAAACAAAAATATTATTTTTAATACACTTAAATAAACATTTTCCAACACTTCTAAACAATAATTTTTAACAAATCACAAAATTACAAAATACTATCCTTTTTCGATATTTTTACTACACGATATTATGTCTTTCGATATACTATACCTCGATATTTTACTACACATAACAATCTCGAAATTTTTTACATCGATATTAATAACTGAGATATATTGTTCCATCGATATTTTGACTTCGATATTTTTGTATGTCGATATTACATTTCCGATATTTTGTCTACTCACCATGAATTAGATAGGAGCATAATCCCAATTGCATGTTTTTTGCTCTCGATGAGATGCTAGCAGCTATCGATTCAATGAAGGTGGAAAAACTAACTGGGTTGGCTAAAATCCCAGGGGATTCATATTGTTCAGAGCCTTTGATATATAAGTTAATTTACTGTCAAATTTGATTGTGGCTGGCTCAGATATCCCTTCCACCTGGAGTGAGGCTGAAACAATTCCAACATTTAAGGAAGGCACTAAGAATATATAACCCGGCCAACTATAGACCAATCAGTCTTATTGATACTGCCCAAAAGATCTTTTGTAGGCAGATTATTTTAAGAATAAAGGACTCAATACAAGAAACATGGTTCTTATCCCATTTAACAGGCGGGGTTCAGGGAGCGCACCAGTATGATTGATCAAGTCTTCAATTTCTTCTTATTGGTATGGAAGACGTCCTGGTTAAGGCGACAGCACCTATAGGTGTGTTTTGTAGATATGAGGACAGCTTTTGACCTACTGCCTAGGGCAAAGGTATGGTCTGTTCTCTATAAAATGTGATTCCCCGAATCATTGCTGCCCTTAATTATACATCAAATCAGCAATAATTATATCTGCCTCAGATGGGTGACTGAGGCAAATTGACAGAAAGACTTCATATTAAAAGGGGAATTCCTCAAGGATGTGTCCTGGCCCCTACTTTGTTTATTCTTTATAGTAATGGGGTAATCAAGCAACTTTACAATTGTGATAATGACTCTCCCAAAATAGGTGGTCAGAAATTCCCTTCCTCTTATTTTCAGATACCAATATGATACCATATTATTATCAAGAACCCCAGGTGGCCTGCGCATTTGCCTAATTGTTTCCCAAGCTTTTGCAATTCACATAGACTTGAAATTAACACTAACAAAACAACATGTAAAGTTTTACCCCACGGTTCAATCAGAGGGGAGATACATATCCAGGGCATCATTCTTGAGGGAGTGAAGGAGTTTGACTACCTGGGGTTCAGATCACATGTACTTTGTCATGGGCAGCTGAGATCAAGAAAATCAAGGCACTTTTGCAACATTGAGCTGGGACATTTTTGAGGACCTTAAACTCTTCTTCCTATTGTCATTTATCGCCAGCTCTGGGAATGTATTGTGCAACAGCAGTTAGAGCATCAATCCATGGTTCTGAAGTTTGTGGTTTTAGCAATTCATCCCAATGGTCAATAATTGAAAATAGATTTATTGAATCTCTCACTGGTCTCACACAAAATGCCCCCTTGATTCCATTACATCTAGATTTGGTGCATCAGAATATCATGAATATTGCAAAAAATCAGACCAGTACAAGATGCTTTTTTATTAAACTGATACCTTGGTTTAAACATTTCAAAGTAAGGTTCAATAATCCTGATATGAGTGAATTGTGGGATAATCCATCCTTGTGCAGCAGGGGGATGATTGAACACCTCAAGGCTAGATACTCGGCATATATTAGTACAAACTCCTAGTTGAAGTGATCCCTAGGCAGTTTGACAGAATAATTCCTCGATGTAGAATGCTCACTCTTTGAACAATTTTTTTATTAGATATATCCTCCTGAAGTGAGAGCTTTATATCTGAAATTTCAATATGGCATTCTCCCTGTGAACAGGTTTTGCAGTAGGTTGTGGTTAATATCGCAAACATCTCCAATTTTTCCTGCATTTCTCTCCCCCTGTGCAACAGTTGCCCATTTTATGTTTTTCTGTCCACCATTTGCTGGCATTGGGAGATTGTTGCAGGCTTCCGTGTGTAAGAGTATGTGTGTGAGGAATTTCGAAGTAGGATTTTAAAAACTGATGATAATATATTTTCATGAGGCCTGGAGGGTGAGACATACGTTTTGTGGAGAGTAACTGGGTGTATAGGGAACCGTAAAGAACTGATCTGTGAAACTTTGGTGGTTTAATACAAGTGAATTATATAGATGATAATTGATTTTAGGGAGACTAGAAATAGATTGTAGTTATTTTGTAACATAATAGACCAATCTGAGTTTCTGATGACAGGCTTGTTTATATTGACCTAATGGACAAATGCTGCCTGTCTATATTATGTTATCATAAAAATATTCTTAACATGTTAAATTAGTACTTCTATCTGTTACTTTATCCAGTGTTATTTTTGATTAATATGTGATGAGTCTTTATGTAATCTGTTTATTAACACCTGCATCATACACAATTATTTTATAATGTGTGTATTTGAATGACTGTCTTTTTTTTATTGCACAATTATTGTATTTATGCTAAACAAATCACTTATCTGTTTTATGTGAAATAATATGACTGGATTTGGACAAATAAAGAACTTATCTACATACAAGTCACCTCTAAGGTAGGCCCTAAGTAGCCCATAGGGCAGGGTGTTGTGTAATTAATAGGTTGGACATGTACTTTTAAGTTTTACATCTTCCGGTAGTAACAAACTCCCACATTAGATTTTCAGGCATAGCCCTCTCATAGATTAACATTGGGCATTCCTTATTACATTGAATAAGCTCTAACTCCTAATTTGCAACAGGTCGATATGTCATGCTTAGTACCTATAAAATTGTAATGATAACTCCATTTTAATGGTAAAGTTGTTTTTTCATTGCAATTTTAAAATGCCACTTTTCGAGCGTTTACATTTTCCTGCTCTTAGCACTTTTGTGCATGTAGCCTGTTTTGGGTCACATGACTGAGTGTAACTAACAGATAGACTTTGTGAATTCCTCAGAGGCGGTCACATAATAGAGGGATTAGGTGTGCCTGAATTGGTGACCGCCAACACGAAGTTTCAGCCTGCCCAACCGTGACACCTGTCCTGCTCTTTGCACCATGACATCTGCAATATTCTCCTTGCGACCCTCCCAATGTGAACAGGACTCTTGGCACAAAACTTGAGAAGGTAAAATGTTATCAGGACTAATCTGGGACTATCCCTGGTTGGTGCTTTATACATAAAAGTGCTATTTTTCAAATTATCCTTTAAAAATTCACCTCTGGTTCTACTGATTGGATTTTTTGTTATTTTGGTGTCACATAATTTATTAAAATCTACTCTTTTTCCAAATTGGTTTGGGATTTTCTTGTGTTGTGTTCTCACGTTATTACTGTTTATGTGCTGCATAAATACTTTGCACATTGCCTCTAAGTAAAGCCTGGCTGCTTTGTGCACCAAGCTACCCAGAGTTAAGCACAGGATAATTTAGTGACTTTTTGTGGTTCACCCTGCGAGGGATTGTGGCTGTTGATTGACCAGGGCTCAAACCCCAATCAACCAACAACCCAATTTCTCCAAATCACCTTATTCTTTTTCCAATCGGATCTGCGGAGGCTCCGTAGCCCACATGGGAACTCAAAATTAATAAATAAAAATTGAAGGAGAGATCCAATTAGCAAAACAATCCACAGTTACAAAATCAAGCCTAATGCCTCTAGTGAGAGGGATTTAACGTAATGCAGAACACCATTTTGTTTCTGTCATTTCAAAAACATACAGGTTCATATTTGCAATTCATTGCCATCAAGTCGTCACAGGGCTCAGTAGCAAGCCATGACACAGTGAGGTATGTGCTTTTCCATTTAGACTATTAGTTAGTGCATATGAAATGATGCACCTATGGGGTTAATGGTCACTCATAAGTTTACTGACAGATACCTGGTCAGATGGAGTTCTGGTCCTGAAGAGAATCGCCATATTTAGCATTGTAGGTAAAAAAGTCAAAATGTTTGTGGGGATCATTTGTGATAAGATTGTTCTCTGGAACAGCATCAGTACTGGAATATGTTGGAGTAGATACCCACACTGTATATATGTATCATATGTTGATTAATGCTTTCCTGCACCTTTTAATATACATTGATTGGCACCCTTTGATGAAAGAATATAATAATTGTGTGTCTTCATATATATATATATTATCCATTCTAATGACATATTGCACCACATTGGATGAATGGTGTGAGTTCCAGGGAACCATCTGTTCAATGTTTACGTGTATCTAAGTTCCAGTCTTTTGGAATATTTGTGTGGGTCTTGTTTTTTTTCTATGTTTGACTGGTCATGCAGAACAGCATATTTTTGGCAGAAGTGCTATGCTAAAACACCTGGCTCCCACATACTCTAATGATAAACCACAAGGATCAGGAGAATATATGATGTTGCAATGCATACCATTACAATGCCTACCTTTACATTGCAATTTTTACACTGCTACTACCACTACAATGCATGTTTTTACAATGCAAACCATTAGAATGCATGATATTAGGGTTATATAGAAACTACCATTACAACGCATATATTCATAACGCATACTACTACAACGCATACCATTATAACGCATAATAAATATCCTACTATAAATTACCGAAAATTATCTTTTTTTTGTAACCTATCCTCTGGAACGGGATACAAGGGAAACAGGGGTTTTGGCTGGGGGAGTCTATTAATACCCATGAACTAACTTAAATACCTAGGCATTATTTAAAATACATGCATAAAAATTATTATATATTAACAAATGTAAAAAAATAGATCTGAGATTTATATGTACATACAAAACATTTTTAACAAAAAAAAACCACTTCAGTCAGTGGCAGAAGCAGCCTCTACATACGAGGCATACAAGCAAAGAAAACAGGTGTCCTTTCACTATTTCCATTGCATTATCCGACCCATCATCTACTCAAAATAGCTGCCATCGTGAAACGGAACATATAAATCCACATTTCACACCAAACATAATAACTATACATTCTGTCAAGTTCTAATTAACGCAAAAAAATCATTTTCTAAATATATTTTCTTTTTTCATATTTTTGTTTACGCCTAAAAAAAATTATAAATGCAGCCGACCACCATTTTGTGCTGAGTGGTGCACTTATTTCCAGGGTGGCCGCACACAGCAGGAGTCAGAGGAGATAACTGAGACTTTGCAGGTTAAACACTGCCATCTATTGACCAAAGTAAGTGTAAAGTTTAAACTAAACAGCTTCTTAATAAAATCAGTTAATTAATATGGCTAAAAGAAATTGTTTAATTAATTCACACAACTTGAAAAACAGCCCCAGCAGGAGAATACAGATTTACTTTTCAAAGTAAGTGAATTTGAAACTACATATAAGTTTAATTTCGAACCCAAATCCAGATCCACACATATAACAATCTAATGTCGACGAAAAAATCCTTTGGAAAATCTACTGTAAGTATACTGTAAAACATATTTTATACAAATCAATTTTGTTATAAAGGTTCAAGTCAATATTATGCGTCAAAATTGCTAATGTAACTATGCCGGATACTAGCCACAAGGAAGGTGCTGGGCGTCAAAATTACTATTCAAACTCCGCAGGATCTTCCCTCAAGGAAGTTGCTGGTCAGTGGTGGAGGTCAAAATTGCTAAACTATCTCCACCGGGTGTTACCTCTGGACAGGTGGTGGTCAGTGGTGGGGAGCAACATTACTATTCTCACTCTATCAGATGTTTACCCCAGAAGGTGCTGGTTAGTAGTGGCTGGCAAAATTACGTCCACAGCATGCTTGCCTCAGGGAAGGTGCTGTAAAGTGATGTGGGTCAAAAATGCTTTTCTAACTCCACAGGGTGATTGCCTCAGGGAATGTGCAAGTCACTGTTGGGGGACAAAATTAATGTTCTAACTCTGCAGGGTGCTTACCTAGGGAAGGTGCCTGTTAGTGGTGGGAGTCATAATAACTATTCTAACTGCACAGGATGCTTGCCTCCGGGAGGGAGATGGTTAGTGGTGGGGGTCAAAATTGCTAAACTATGTCCACCGGGTGGTTACCTCTGGAAAGGTGGTGGTCAGAGATGGGAAACAAAATTACTATTCTCACTCTGCCAGGTGCTTACCTCATGGAAGGTGCTGGTCAGTGGTGGAGGACAAAATTACTATTCTAACTCTGCCATGTGCTTGCCTAAGGGATGGTGCTGTAACGTTATGCGTGACAAAAATACTATTCTAACTCCACAGAGTGCTTAACTCAGGGAAGGTGTTGGTCAGTTTTGGGGTGCAAAATTCCTATTCTAACTCCACCGGGTGCTTACCTCAAGAAAGGTGCTTGTCACTGGTGGGGCCCAAATTACTATTCTGATTCCACAGGGTGCTTGCCTCAGGGTAGGTGCTGGTTAGTGGTGGGTGGCAAAATCACTATTCTAAATCCACAGCGTGCTGGCCTCAGGGAGGGATATAGTTATTGGAGGGGGCAAAATTATATTCTAACTCTGCAGGGTGCATACCTTAGGGAAAGTGCAGATTAGTGGTGGGGAGCAAACTAACTATTCTAACTCTAGAGGATGCTTGCCTCAGGAAAGTTGATGGTCACTGTTGGGAGGCAAAATTACTATTGTAACTCCACTGGGTGCTTACCGCAGGGAAGGTGTTTGTTAATGGTGGGTGGCAAAATTGCTAGTCTAACACCACAGGATGCTTGCCTCAGAGAAAGTGTGGTCACTGTTGGGGGGCAAAATGTAATTCTAACTCTGCAGGATGCTTGCCTCACGGAAAGTGCAGGTTAGTGGTGGGGGAAAATTACTATTCTTACCCCAAAGGATGTTTGCCTCAGAGAAGGTGCGCGTCACTGTTGGGAGCACACTTAAAATTCTAACTCTGCAGGGTGCTTACCTCTGGGAAGGTTCTAGTTTTTGGTGGGGGACAAAATTGCTATTCTAACTACAACGGGTGCTAGCCTCAAAGGGCTGATAAGTGGTAGGAGGCAGTTGAACAGTTCTTTAATAAAAATAAACAATAACAAATAAAACATACAGTCATTTTCTTTTTTTGCACAGCTTAAATAAACAGAAAACCATCATCTGGACTGGAAACCATCATCTCCAGCATTACTTTTACAAGCAAAAGGCTTTTCACAGGTAAAGTAGTTGAAAAACCTCATGTTGCAACAGAAACTAACAGAAACATTTCTTTCTAAAAAACCAACAGCTAAGCACACAACAAACATTAAAAATCCACTCTTCCTTTCAGACCTTCCCAACATCACCTAGGATGGAGAAAAGTGAAATTCACAAAAACAGCTAAAGACACAATTTTAAACCAGCAATAAGACAAACAAACAACCAAAGGTACCATACTGAGGTGAGCCAAACTACTTTAAATAAAATGCCTCTTTTTCTCATGACAGGAATCAACTACAAACCATATTCGAAATTCAAAGCTCACAAAATCAAAATCAAATAATATGACAAAGAACGAGGCAGACAAAGGAGGAACATTGGTCATTTTAGATGCGACTTCTATTTGTAAAGTGTTGACGAACAAGTACATGACACTTTTACATACATTAAACTAAATTCAAACCCAACTGGAGAATTCTTGAAGATACTTGTAAGCATCCTAGATAAGGCATTTATTATGGGCACCATCACATAAGCTGACAAGAAATATCTCATTCAAGACCATCCAAGTAGGCTGTACATGTACATGTTGCCAAAAATCGACAAAGACCTACAGAAACCACTGTCCTGACCAATCGTGTTCACCAGAAATTCAATAAATTAATGAATAGGTAGATACTTGGATCGACATTTACATCCAAATGTCTAGGGGTTTCCTCAGCAAAGTTACATCCATTGAGTTTGATGAAAATGCTGTTTCCATTCTGTGTAGCATAAACGTGCGTTCATTATACACTTCCATTCCTCACAATCAAGATCTGCATGCTGTAGAATCTTTTTTGTTAAATGACAAGATGAATGAAGACCCCAAAATATTTCAGTTAGAAATATTGCATTTTACAGTTTACCACAGCTACTGCACATGGAATGAAGAATTCTATCTACAACTATCAGGTACGTCCATGGGAAATTGTGCAGCACCATGCTACGGTTATTTTTTTATGCATCAGTTCGAAGTAGACCATATTCTTCAAAAACTTGAATGGTTCTTTTGGAGATATAGCGATGATACATTTTTTAGATGGAGAGGTCACACAACTTGTCACTGCTATCCAAGATTTGAATACCATTGATGAATGTATCAGTTTCACTAACATGATAAGCAAGAACCACATTACATTTTTGGACGTGGCAATTACGATACAGGGAAAAAATCTGGAAACAAACATATTTACCAAACCTACAGGCAGAAATAATCTATTACATGACAATAGTTGTCACCAAAAAGCACATGAACAACATCTACCATACTCTCAACTATTAAGAATTAAAATAATTTCATCCAACAAGGAGAGCTACAAAACTAATTGCAATAAAATGGTTGAACATTTTAAATAAAGAGGATACCGCAAAAGCATTGTAACAACAGCCATAGAAAGTGGTAAAATGAAACACAGACACCAATTGATGGCCAATCAGAAATCATTAAACAACACAGAAATATCAGTATTTGTTTCTAAATTGTCTACCCGGAGCCATCAAATAAGGAGGATTGTGTTGAAACATTGGTCCATGTTACAATCAGAAATTGATTTCATTGGGATTTTCAACCATCCGCCACTTTTCACATATCAAAGAACAAAAAATCTCAAAGAATGCTTAAACAAACCAGTCAAATCAACCATTACTGTTCACAAAAGAACTATACTGTGTTTGAATTGTGGACATTGCAACAACATCATCAAAGGGCACATCATAATGCACCCTACACAAGGAACCTCTGTTAACCTTTATACTACAGCCACTTGTGATTCTAAAAATGTTGTTTACATGTTGAAATGTCCATGTGGCCTGGTCCTCATGGGCAAAACTTAACAATTAATGAAAATTCGACTCACTGAAAATAAAAGCAACATTCGGAACCACAATGAAAAATCACCAGTTGCTGTATATTTCACTAAACATAAACATAATGTTAGCCAATTGAGGTTTCTAAGTTTAGAAACAATGCCCATCTAAGAAGGGCGATACAACAGGAAATGGTTACTCCAACAAGAAACATTTTGGATAAATAAACTGGACTCATGCAGTCCTAAATGTTTAATTGAATGGTTGGATTTGAGTTGTTACAATTAATGTTCCATCGAGCTCCAATTCCATTGAAGACTGCTTGTTTAATTATCCCATCGCATTGGATTAACTGGACTCATGCACATCTACCACACGCATTTTATGCATATCATGCGTCTGGAACACTATTCTTTAAGTTTATGCGTTTATGATTTATTCCATTTGGTTACATTTGTTATTTGTGAACTTCCGTTACCTTTCTAGAATCTGGTTTCTTCTCATTTGTTGAAGAAGCATGTGAAAACATCATTAGTATGGTACAGAAACAGGGTTTGCTTATTTCAGTGTATAGAGTCACTTTGGTTTCACGGCTTGACCTTTACGTCTTGTACATTATCATTATTCTTTCATGAATTTAGTTCAGTTTGCCTCTTTCAGGATGGCGCAAACCTAATTCCACATTTCCTTTCCTTTTTATGAATCACGTCCTTTTTCTTTCTTGAACAATGTACTCTTTCTATTTTGGTATTGGTTGAACGGTGTCAGAATGCTAACCTTGTGCCAACGAATTCCACAGGAGAACAAGTGTATTTCTCTTATAGCAACGGATGTCTACTGGCAGGAAGATATAACACCTGTCAATACGCAACAAGGGGAGATGGGATGAGAGAGAGAGACTGTCCAGGTTCTTTGCTCTGCCTTCACTATGCCCTTTAGTTCTTCATTCTTTCTGGACGCTGTGCTGAAGACTGGCATGTAGAAAAGACATTAAACATAAACAACATGCCAACTTCTATTTTACAATTATCTGCAATTCAAGATTTAAATGTCTACTTTCAATACCTAGAACCTATGAGGCACTAGCCTCTCTCTTTAGTGATGTTGAAATACAGTGAATGGGGATTGTTCAGCGAAGAATAAATCCAAAAAGGAGAACAGTAGAAGAATTATCTCCAAAGTCTCTTTCCTGACATCACTAGGAAATTAACAGTGTTGATGTATTTTTCCCTTACTTGGCTTTTCCTGAAAACGTTGAAGTCTGAGGGAGGTATTAGAGAGAAAACCTTACTTGGAAATGCCAAAGATCACAGTCTTGATAACTGACTGGTTCTTCAGAGCCTAATCGCTGGGTCCTCTTTACAGAATTTTCAAGGCAAACTCAAAATGAACAGATTCTGAAAAGAGGAGGAAGAACTCCTCAGTGTGCACACCAGCCAACCAAAAATAGGGGTTACAATAAAGGAGGAGTTAGCCTCCTCCCCCAAAAAAATTCCTGTCAGGAAACTGGTGTGCTGATGAGATGCTGCATTCCTCTGAGCCGCTACAGTTGAAGTGTGCAGAGCGAGGCTCACACTGGAGCTGTCAAGCCTTGAGGAACCTGTAAATTGTTGTGGCATGGAATGCTAACCACTTTAGAGTTGGGTCAGTGGCCATGTTGGAATTCCGTGACCTCTCGGCGATCAAGGGTCTTTAAGAGAAGTTTCAGGAGAAGTCGTGAAAAGGGTAACTGCCTTCTCCAGCATGGATATTTTCTAACCTTGCGCCAATTGCTAAGCCCTTGGACGGTGGCCATCACAGAGCCATTCCTGACAGTACCTCCCTCCAAAGAGGTTCCCACCAATTGAGGCTTTTTTTGGGAAGGTCTTGTGGAATCCCTTTACCTGTCTTGGTGCATGCACATTTGATAAGGTTTCCCATGACCTCTCCTCTGGACCAAACCCTTTCCAGTCAATCAGATAGAGAAAACGACATTTCACTATCTTGTAATCTAGGATTCTATTTATTTCAAAGTCTTTGTCAGATCCCACCTGAATGCTGGGGGGAGACTCTTTCATTCTCAGTTTTGGAGGACTTTTCTTTATTAGAGACACATGAAAAACTGGATGGATTTTCATAGAGGAGGGCAGAGGGCATTTTCAATGTTACTGCTACCGGGTTTACCATTTTCATTACCTCAAAAGGCCCTAGGAATTTGGGTTGGAATTTCCTATTTCCCTTTAGATGTAAGTGGCAAGTCGAAAGCCACACCTTATCACCCTTTACATACTAGGGACTGGGTCTTCTTTTCTTGTCTGCTTGTTTCTTGTCCAAGTTTTTTACCTCATTCATTTTCCCAGCTATTTGATTAGCTAGTTGCAGTCCCTCAGTTACATTTTCGGCAGCTGGAACTGAACCATCTTTTTTACCCACAAACATATTCAGATTTTTTCCATAATACAAATAGAAAGGAGAGTAACTGGTGGAGGAATTAACTGCACCATTAGATGTAAACTAGCTCCGACCATTCCCCTTCCTGGTCCTGTAAGTATAAACATAGGTATTGCTCTAGCTCCTGATTAACTTTCTGTCTGACGATCTGTCTCTGGGTGGTAGCTGGTATAAAAACTTGTGTCAACCCTAATGTGAGCCATGAAGGCCCTCCAAAAAGGGGACACAAACTGAGTTGCTCTTTCTGAGATTACAACTACTGGTACCCCATGGAGTCGAACTACATGTTGACTAAACAAGCAAGCTAACTCTGGTGCTCGGGGAATAGTCTTTATAGGAATGAAGTGACTCATTTTAGAAAAGGTGTCTACAAAACTAGAATTGTGTTATAGCCACTACTAGATGGAAGGTCAAGAAGTAGGAAACAGTGTGCCAGAGATAGGGGGAGGAAGGTAGTGGCTGTAACAGTCCCTCAGGGGCCTGTCGGGTTTCCTTTTCCTTAACACATTTATTATAGTTTAGAACATACTGTCTTATCTGATGGTTCATTTCAGGCAACCAATAATATCTCTTGGCTAACTCTGTAGTTTTCTTAATACCCTTGTGTCCGGCCAAAGGAAGACCAAGCAGAATTTGCATGGCCAACTCCTGTAGCTTGGTTGTAGGTAAATTTAAGGCTTCCTTGTAATAGGGTAAATTATTTGTTTTTTCTCTATCCACATCGTCTTCTGCCTATCTAATCATTGCAGCAGTTGATTGGGATTCTTGAATTCCATGTTCAAACTTTGAATACTCAGTGACTCCGACAAATCTTTCACTTGGAATGATTTATGAGATTTCAGACTTTTCTGGGATCACTTCAGAACTTAATCTTGAAAGAGCATCTGCCTTTCCATTGGACGAACCTGGACAGTATGTAATCATGAAGTTGAAGTCAGCAAAGTAGAGGGACCATCTTAATTGCCTGGGAGTCAAGGTCTTGGCAGATTTCAAACATTGTAAGTTCTTTTGGTCCGTGAACACAGTCACAACAGGTTTTGCACCCAAAAGATAATGCCTCCATTCCTGAAATGCATCTTTCAATGCTAGCAAATTCCCTATCAGCAATGGAGTAATTCAGTTATGGGGGTGTAGGTTTTTGAGAACGAAAAGCCACCGAATTTTAGATGGATCCATAGATATTTATATTTATATCCATAGATATATATCCATAGATCATTGGGAGTGAGGACAAACCTCAAGAATTCGACTTCCTTTACACAAAATGAACATTTCTTGGGTTTTACATATAACTGATGTTCCTTCAGCCTCTGTAGGATGGCCTTGACGTGCTGTACATTTTCTGGCTCGTTTGCTGAAAAGATTAAGATGTCATCGATATAAACCACTGCCACTCGATCTAGAGTATCTCTCAGGACATCGTTAACAAAATGTTGAAAGGCCGCTGGGGCATTACACAATCCGTAGGGCATTACTTGATATTCAAAGATCCCAAAATGTATATGAAAGGCGCTCTTCCACTCGTCTCTTTAGGTGATTCGAATCAAGTGATAAGCTCTGTGAAATTCTAATTTAGTGAATATCTTGGCATTCTTCAATTGATCCAGTAAAACAGATCAATGGAAGAGGGTTACGGTTTTTGATGGTGACTTGATTTAATGCCCTGTAATCAATACGCAGCCTAAGTCGCCATCCATCCAAGGAACAAAAAACAAAGGAGATGATGGAGGAGAATGAGACGGTCGAATGAATCAGTTTGCAAGGTATTGATCCAAGTACCCATTTAGATATTTGTTCTCAGCTTAGGTTAGAGCATAAATACGACGGCATAGCAATATTGCTCCTATTCCATATCAATCTTGTAGTCATACGGTCTGTGTGGTGGTATAAACAGATTTGCGTGCAACTCCATATGTAGACGCTGTGAAAGACTTCGGTCCTTTGTCGAATGAACTTTCCAAGTTACGTTATGCATCTGACTTCAGTGTTGCATACCACATTATTCTATCGACACTTCATCACTGGTGTACACGAGGTCATAGCTTCTATGTACTTTTGTCATTTATTTACCTACTTGTCACTCTGTCTTCTTTTTATTTTTATTTTGTATGCACATAATTTGATGTGTTTGCCCGATATTTTCATTTGTTTATGGTTCTGCACTTACCTTCAACATCATCACACAGCAGTTTTTCTAACTGCTTTCCATAATTCTGTAGTGTTCTCTATGAGGAATTTTCTCCGATTTTTGCAAAAAACTGCTCACAAGTTTAATTACTGACTTTTCCTAAAAATGGGTCATCCTATTATTCTGAGGACTTTTATCCTATATTTTGTTGTTTTCTCTCTGATTTACTAATACTAGACACTTGGTGACTTTTCACAATTTTTTCTTTTGGGCTAATGTGACTCCTACCGAGCTTGCTTTTTTCATCAGATACTTCAGCTGCACCGCATGGATTATTGATTATTTGTTTTTTGGTCACATTGTAGGATACCTTCCCCTGATGAAGAGGTTGTCCCAAAATGCATTGGGATTGGTTTAACAAAATGAAAAATTAATTCACGCTTCAACGTGTGACTATTTAACACGACAAACATGAAATATGTAAAAATTGAATAAATTAAGAACTTCATTTCAAAATCAACATGATATGAGTGAAAAACAATTATCGGATGTATTTATTAAGGGGTGCTAAGTGGGGACGTTGTCCTTGTTCAAGACAACACAGATTGTGTGTTTACTATCAGAAAGGTGAAATTTTTGACTGGGTGTAACTGACAATTAAACTTAGTGAATTCCTCCCAGACAGTCACATAATAGAGAGCCTACGTGTGCCTGAATGGGCCATCTGCTGGCAGGATGAGGGAGGTGGGCGGAGCACAGTCCCACTTGCAATTGAAATGCCTGTGCTCTGCCTTCACACAAAGGGCCTAACGACCCCAGCCAGATTGGAGCCAGAGCATGTAAGGTACACAATTCCATGCACTTCAGCCAATGTCTAGAAGCTTCTCCCACCTTCCAGATTCAGGGTAAAAAAGGGACATCAGACACCAACTCTGCCAGGAAGAAGGTGCTGTTCTACTGGTAGGACTGCCATTTTGCTGGACTGCTTCTCTGAAGGATTGCTACCCTTCCGGATTGCGGCCTTGTCCTGCTACTCTGCTACCTTTAGCCTTGGTACAAGCCTAAACAAATTTGGTCTGAGAGAAAATGTTGGCTGTGTCAGATGCAGATTACCTGGGGCTGGGTTGTCTCACTTGGCATGGTCTGTTGACAAAGTGTAGTGATATTGGTTGGAGCCGACATCGGCTCTATCTGCTATGGGTGGAGAGGTAGTGCAGCTCTGTAGTCACTCTCTTGAGCTACATAAAAGGAAAAGATGCACCACAGATGAGGTTTGTGGCCCTTGCTCTACTACTATCTAAATGGCAGGTAGAGGAGAGTGTTTCCAAGTTCAAACAATGGCTAAAGTGCTCAATATACTGCAGTGAGCAGATAGTCCTCTATGCCAATTTCTGCCTCCTACTCCAGACCTCAAGACATCTGGCTGCCCCTTAAATTGTACCTCCGGAACTGCCGTACAGTGGCCATATGCGATAACTAGGGCAGATTAAGCACCAGATAAAGTGTTGGGCAAATAATTTATTTGCTTTAAGGTTCATTTTTGCCATGTTTAATAATATTACAGCATAATCTCTTAGTAAGTAGGGCAGATATTGTTTGGAACTCGAACAAAATCACTGCCCACTGCTTTCTGGACTAATTGTGGATCCTGTCTGAATGATCTTTCTCCCACCTCAGAACTATGACCTGAGGCTACACTTTTGTGTTCATAACTGTTGCATAATGTATTGGTGACTTCCATTATATGCTGTGGAATGTCCTTTATTGTCATTGATGCAGGAGTATACTCATACTGTTTGTTGTGACATAAACATACAAATAAAGTTTATTAAAGAAATGTAGAAAACAAATCATTAAGGCAGATGCAGTTCAGAAAAGCAATTCACTCACATTTCTGACACCTTGGCAGAAATATACTTTGTTGTCTTACAAATAATGTCCCACTGAGCTTCTCACTAATACTGTGGGTTATTTTAGCATTCTGTCTAAGTGGTGAACATTTGTAACCATCCACATATGTAGATGAGAGTGTGAATATAATATAAAAATACAGGCACTATAAGATAAGACAAAGAGCAACTTCAGAAACAGGAAAATAAATAAGAGGCATCTGCACAGAAATTAAACTATATTAGCTAAGAATAATCGATCAATCAATCAAAATATTTGTAGAGTGCACTATTCACCTGTGAGGGTCTCAAGGCGCTGAGGGGGGAGGGGTGCTGCTGCTGGAGCAGAGTTTTCTGTTTGAAAATTCGCTGGCTTTTGAAGCTCTGGCATGTCTATTTGTCATATTAATTTTATTAATTACTAGCAATTAATTATTTGTCTTGTGCAAGTGTGTTTATATTAATCAATCCGTTTGTCTTAACAAGAGAGAGAGTTACACGAGGGTACGCATAAACGTGCTGATTAATTATAATGTGCGTGTTTCCATGTTCAAACGTTGCTATGTGCTGTTTATTTTTGAGCACAAAATGCTTTCCGAATTAATGCTTTTCTATGTTGCAAGTGCTAGATAGATGCATACACATAAGGGTATTAGTGGGGTTAACACTGTTTAATCACTATGCTGTGGTAACGTTGTTTTTGTTTCTTTTAATTAAGATGTTCTATTGAGGCCTATGATGGCCTAGAAAAGATGGCCGATTTGTAAGCCTGGCTGTGATTTATAATATGAAAACTGTGACGAGGGAGACCCCTGCTGGAAATGGTCCTGAAGCTAACTGACCATGGTCCTTGCTTGCTTGTTTGAAAACTTTCCATGAGGACAGCAGCAGTTTTGGGAGATCTCCAAGTGAAATGAAAATGTCCTTGGCAGCCTTGGGAAACAAAGGAGCCTTAGAGAAAAACTCTGAACTGTGGCTCGATTGCCGAGGAGAAGTAGAATTAATAAGATACATTTTTTATTTCTTGGTTCCTGTTCCGTAGTCTTTATTATGTGAACTTTTCCTGAGCGGAGATTTTCAAATGTAGCGATGTTACATCCTTTCCTTCTCGCTCTGCTCAGCAGGTCCGGCGGACATTACAGCTTTTTCTATGTTTCCAATGTATCTTTCTATTGTTTTAGAAACTATAAGAAATGTTAGCCTAGAGAGGGTTTTTGCCACTTGCCATTTTGCCTTTGCCGCGTACCGAATCTGCGTTGCTGAGGATCGATGCTGAAGGGACTTCGTCTTGAGAGACATTTACCGAGAGACTTGTCCTGACCCGTTCTGACATTTAGCTAGAATAGGTAATTATGAGAAAATGATTTACTTGATTGATTACTCTATCCTAATTTTGGATAAAGCAATATAATTTTAAACATGGTGTTGGATATTCTTTCTTGTCAATTATTGGGTTTACATTTTTGATCATTGCTGTATATGTTGTATAGATTATGTTTAAGGACAGTCACAAAAACCAGGTCTTATCGACCTCGATATAGATGCAGGGTGATTAGGAGTTTTCTTTCCACAGGTTTATTGCTGGTAGAGTATATGAGCGTATGTTAGTGTAGTGAAATGGGCCCTAGCGTATGATGTATGCATGTGCGTGTAACTGTGAGATTACTCTATCCGTGGCAGTGGGAATATTATACACACCCTGATCTCTATCAATTTCCTGGTAGCAGAGGATGGTTTTTGATGATTGTCTTGATATGATAAGATTGCTTGTACATTAGTTTATTGATTATTGATTAATGGTTCATGTTGGTATATGTACTAATACTATATGTTGGAGTCGTAATGTTGAGTTATATGTAGTGCTTCTGGAACTTGGAAGCTGTAGCAGTTCCGTAGTAGGGCAGAGGGAAGTATATGCTGCTCTCGGGAAAGACGGAATTGTAAGGAATAACGTGTGACAATTGAAGTTGCGCGTCACATTGTCTGGGTTCGGAATCAGTGACATCGTCGTATGTTACTATTAGATATTTCCGGTATATAAGGAGTGTGTATGATAGTGAAGGTTATCTGTGAAACTCTGGTCTTAAGTCCCAGGGATCCGTAAGGATTTCCGTTAAAGCTTATCGCGGGAGGAGTAATAGGTATTTTCTGAGCTTGTTTGAAGAACTGAGCAAAGAAAGCTTGCTTAGTTGATGTATGTTATAATTCTGTAGTGGAGCAGATTGTCTGTTCTCGGGAAGCAGGATTCTGTGCGTATGTACTATATTTCCTTGTATGAATGTGCGTGAATGTTTGTACATTTAGTTGATTGTAAAACTCTTTGGACAAGTCCTAGAGGAAACAGTTAATGAATGTATGTTAGTAGGGCAGAGTAGAGGAAGTGCTACTGTGTCAATGAAAGGTCTCTTATGAAATAGACACTCTTTACTGTTCTGTGGTTAGTGAAGCAGACAATGGAGATGTTTTTTATGTTGTAACTAATAGATTTTGTAGAAATTTTGACACAAAGTCTACTGAAAAGATTTTGTAAACGAGGGGTAGACGAGTGACAGAAGACAGGAGACAAGCGACTGCAGCGACTGTTGACGTCAGAAAGACCGCGCTCTGATTGGATGGTAGATCAGAATAGTGCTCGCGCTAGGATTGGTGCGTTAGTGTGAGCCGCGCAAGGATTGGAAGGGCTATTTAATGACGTAGACGTTCCAGGATTGGTGCGTTAGTGTGAATCGCGCTGCAATTGGTTGAAAATTCGTATTGTATATTTATAATACGGAAAGAGTAGAGAGTTTTGGTAAATGCTAAAATGTATTACCAAGAAGAGAAAAAGAAGAAAACATTTTTGGGTAAAATTAAAAAGTGGTTTAGCAAGGATAAAGATGTTAAAACAAGAGAGGGTGAGTTGTTACCTCCACCGAAAACACCTGCATCCTTCATGGCTGCAAGACATGGGTTTCATACCTGTATATGGTTGGAGAATTGGGTTAGGTATACTAAAGAAGATGGTGTTCTAGCATTTCCAGAACATGGTTCATTTAATCTAGCCGTGTTGAGAAATTTACGGGAAAAGATGCTATGTCTAGACCCGAAACCGAGACCTACACAGTTCGAGTGTAGCTACTGCTCGAATAGCCAGGTCTTAAGAAGCCTCCTGAAGGTTAGTAGGTCCTGGGTCTGCCATAGGAGGATGGGGAGGGTGTTCCAAGTCTTGGCGGTGAGGTGGGAGAATGATCTGCCACCGGTGGCTGCTCTTCGGAGGCGGCGGATGGTGGCGAGGGCGAGGTTGGCAGAGCAGAGCCGTCGGTTCAGGGTATAGAAGGTGAGTCATCTGTTGAGGTATGCTTGTCCGGTGTTGTGGAGCGCCTTGTGTGTGTGGGTAAGGAGCTTGAAGGTGATCCTCTTGTTGATGGGGAGCCAGTGCAGGTTTCTTAGTTGGGCAGTGATGTGGCTGTGGCGGGGGAAGTCGAGGACGAGGCATGCAGAGGTGTTCTGTATGCGTTGAAGTATTTTCTAGAGTTTGGCTGTTGTCCCGCGTAGAAAGCATTGTCGTAGTGCAGCCGGCTGCTGACGCGGGCCAGGGTGACCGTTCTTCTTGTTTCGGTAGGGATCCACCTGTAGATCTTGCAGAGCATGCGGAGGGTGTTGAAGCAGGAGGATGAGACGGCGTTGACTTGCTTGGTCATGGAGAGTTATGAGTCGAGGATGAACCCCAGGTTGCGTGCGTGGTCGGTGGGAGTCGGTGCTGCTCCCAGTGCGGTCGGCCACCAGGAGTCATCCCAGGCTGAGGGGGTGGAGCAGAGGATGAGGACCCCAGTCTTGTCTGAGTTCAGCTTCAGACAGCTGTTCTTCATCCACTCGGTGACCACTTTCATTCCTTCGTGGAGGTTGGTTTTGGCGGTGAGGGGGTCCTTGGTGAGGGCGAGGATCAGCTGGGTGTCGTTGGCGTAGGAGATGATGTTGAGGTCGTGTAGTTGGACGACGTGGGCGAGTGGTGCCATGTAGACGTTGAACATTGTCATGCTGAGGGATGATCCTTGGGGTACGCTGCAGGTGCTCTCGGAGGCTTCAGAACGGAAAGGGGGGAGGCAGATGCTCTGGGTCCATTCCAGAGCCTTGTCTCGGATCCCTGCATTGTGGAGGTGTGTGCGTAGGGTGCGGTGGTAGACAGTATCGAAGGCGGCTGATAGGTCCAGGAGGATGAGGGCCGCGGTTTCGCCGTTGTCCAGGAGGGCCCTGATGTCATCGGTGGCAGCAATGAGGGCAGTCTAGGTGCTGTGGTTGCTGCAGAACCCGAACTGGAACGGGTCCAGGATGTTGTTCTCCTCGAGGTAGCGGGTCATCTGTCTGTTGATGGTCTTCTCGATGACCTTCGCCGGGAACGGGAGCAGCAAGATGAGCCGGACATTCTTGAGATCCTTCAGGTCTGCCATGGGCTTCTTCAGTAAGGCGTTGATCTCAGCGTGCTTCCAGCTCTCCGGGAAGGTCGCGGCCTCGAAGGAGATGTTTATGGTCTTGCGGAGGTGGTGTGCAATGGTGGCGCTAGCTTTGATGAAGATGTGGTGTGGGCATGGGTCTGCCGGAGTGGATGGTGTTCATTATTTTGATGGTGTCGCCATCATTTATGTTGGTCCAGGTGAGCAGGGGATCAATGTGGGTGGTGGCTGAGGGGTCTGAGTTGTCGGTGGTTGTCGGGGAGGTCATGTTGTTGAAGCTGTCATGGACGTCTGAGATCTTGTGATGGAAGAACGTGGCAAGGGAGTCGCACTGGTCTTGCAATGGTGGGATGTTGTTGGTGTTGGAGCTGGGGTTGGAGAGTTCCTTCACGATGTTGAAGAGCTCTTTGCTGTTGTGCGCGTTGTTGTCGAGTCGGTCCTTGAAGGAGGTTCTTTTGGCGGATCTGATGAGGTGATGGTGTTTGCGGATGGCGTTCTTGTGAGCTGCGTAGATGTCTGGTGTCTGTTTGCGGTGCCATTTCTTCTAACAAATACGGCAGGTTTGCTTGGAGGCCTGGAGGTCTGCGGTGAACCAGCTGGCTTTCTTGTTGGTGTGTGGGTTGGAGGGGTTCTTTATCGTGCGAGGGTGTTGTGCAGTTGTTTATCCAACATCTGAGGTTGCTGGTGGCGGTGTCGGTGGGGTCAGCGGGTAGGCTTCGGGCGAGGGTGGTGTTTAGCTGGTCTTTAGTGATTTTGCTCCAGCTGCAGGGTGGGGATCTGTTGAGTGCAGTGGTGCGTGGTGGGTTTCCGGAAGGTGAAGTGGATGCAGCGATGGTCGGTCCAGTGGAGTTTGGTGGTGTGGTTGAAGGTGACATAGGGGCTTGCGGAGAAGATGGGATTGAGCGTGTGGCCGGCGGAGTGGGTGGGCATTGTGACGAGCTGACTGAGTCCGAGGTTGGCAAGGTTGTCAATCAGGGTGGTGGAATTGGCGTCATTGTTGTTTTCGAGGTGGAAGTTCAGGTCTCTGAGAAGTATGTAGTCTGTGGAGGCCAGGGAAGGCGTGCTGACGAAGTCGGCTATGGAGTCGCTGAACTGAGGCCGGGGTCGGGGGGTCTGTAGATGAGAGTTCCTTTGAGGGTGTTGTTGGGATCTGCGTGGATCTGGAAGTGCAGGTGTTTGGCAGTGCTGAGGGTGTCGTCGGTGCTGGTTGAGACCCTGAGGGTGTTCTTCTGGATGATGGAGATTCCCCCTCCTACTCCTTTGGTGCGGTCCCTGCAGGTGATCTTGTAGCCGTCTGGGATGGCTATTGCGATGTCGGGTGCCGAGGAGGTGTTCATCCAGGTCTCTGTCAGGAAGGTGATGTCCGAGGAGGATGTGTCGAGCAGGTCTCAGAGTTCGACGGCGTGTTTGCATGCGGAGCGGGTGTTCAGTAGTATGCATCTGAGGTGGTTGTGTCCTGTCACGGTGGGCAGTTTGGCAGCTCGGAGGCTGGAGAAGCTGCAGCTCCGGCAGGAGAAGGGTCCTTTGGCGTGCTTTGGGGCAGCCAGGAAGCAGGAGTGCGGTCGTCTTGTGTTTAGTGCTTGGAGGGTGTTGGCATCGTATCGGCGTCGGGTGACGTGGGGTTCGCGGGAGCCAGGGGGTCTGGCACTGGGCGCGATCCAGGCGCGGGCGGGCGCAGACGGGCTTGCCTTAGGTGCTCCTTCGGCGCTCCTTCGGTGCACCAGCGGCCGCCATATAAGGGGAGGTGAGAGGGAGGAGCAGCTGGGAGGTGGGAGCAGGGCAGCAAATGGGCAAGCAGGGGGGCGGGGCTGCAGGGGACACAGCGGCGGTAAAAACAAGAGGTAGAGCGGGCAGGAGATACAGAAGGCAAAAGGAAGGGCACAATAACCAGCAATAACCAGCAACAGTACAAATGGAAAAAGGAAATAAGGGTGAAGTACAGCTCAATAACAGGCAACAGTACAAGAGGGAAAAAGAAAATAAAAGGTGAAATACAGCACAATAATGGCTAACTTAGAGCCCTGCCGAAGAATACAGATTACTCAATTATTAAGTGTAAGACAAGCAACATTTGATAGCATGGCAGTGGACCCAAAGAGCTGATTGCTCACCCAGGCTGGCCCTAGGACCATCAGTAACATAAGCCTACAATGTAAACGGTTACTAAAGTATAGGTGGTCTCAGACCTCTATTGTTATTACCAAGACGCTATAACCTTTACATGGAAAACTGGGACAAAATTCTTAAATCATGATTTACATTGCAGATTTGTTTACAATCTACCAATTGGTGGCAGATATTTCCCCTCATATTGTTGGGTAAAACCAGGGTCAGAAATTCCTTGACTTCCATGGATGGGGTAATCCCTGTCATCCAATGTGTATTAGTGACTTTTAATGAAGATGTTGGAAGGATACTGCAGCTATGAGAGAAGTGTAGTATCTGTGGAAACAAGGATTGGATTCAAGCTGTACTTAAAAAAATATTTCCTATAGCTTTCATAGGAGAATGTCCAAGTGTCACGTGGCTGAGTGTCCGCTGCTTTGCGCATGTTACTACCTGAATTTATTTTGCTTGTGCCACACTTAAACTCTCACATAGAACATGCTATTGTCATTGCACTTTGCTCTTTCCTGGTATTTGGTCTGAACATTGTGAACAAGTTCGAACAACAATGCCCCTTGTTATTTTATTCTGGTCAGGACCTGACACCTAGACAAAACATGTAGATGCAGCTGTTGTTTGGGAGCACTTACTTTCATCATATGAGAGTACAAGGATAGGTAATACACTCTTGGAGGGGGAACTTTCAAGGGTGAAGAGCATGACAGTACCTGTGATGTAGATCTTTCATCAAGAGACTGAGGTACAGGGTCTGCTGATAACACCCAGAGATCTTCTAATATATAACCATTTTGCTTCTATACAAGGGAGGAAGGTTAGGCTGCTTTGTCGTTTATCATGACAGCTCCTTTTATGATTTATTGACTACTTGCTATGCTGACTGTATTTGTGTTAGGCATTTTTATACTGGTTGTGGCACGTAAACTGCAAACTAGAGCACGTTAATTAGAATAAACGTTTTTAACTTTTTCGCGTCTCTTTCAGATCTTATTGTGAACTAGTACAAAAGCGTGAGTGAAAGGGTGTGTCTTGAAACTCAATTCCTGAGAAAGTCAGCAGTGTTATGTTCTGGGGTGTCTAATCACTTGTTCCTTTGTGAGTGAGTAGAATGGCAAGTGGGACACTATAGCTTGTCAGTCCCAGGATAATGGGTACTAAGGTGGTAGGATAACTCAGTACCTGCCTATGAAGGTCCCATAATCCCAAGCATTGTTCCATGATTCCACAGAATCCATGCAACACCAGGTCAGAACACGGTCCATACTTCCTAAGGCTTTATACTATGAAGACAGTTAGGGCCCAATTTAAAGTTTATCAGATGTGGACAGCACATCACAATCATCCATAAAGTTTATATCATGGTGGGCTAATGAACAAAAGTCTGTCAGACATCCGCCATATCCACTCTCTTAAATCAGGCATGTAATTTCAAAAGATGGACATACACGGACATTCCAGACATTGCACTCATATCCTTATCCTGGGTATAGGCATACATAATGCACTGCATCGACTATATGTGCACTACAACATCAAAAGTAATTCATAGATTTAATCACTGAAATATTGTAAGTAAATGCGGTCACACACTGCGTGAGGCTAAGGCAGAGGAGGGTCGCACCACTGCTCGTTCAGCAGTGCTAAAAACAAAAAGAAAATGATAATAACAGGACGTTATTATCATTTTCTTTTTCTTTTCGGCAGTTGGGACTGTGAGACCAGAGCACAGGAGGAGCGGTTTGCACTTTAGGACCGGCCAAACTGTCATGCGCCTTGGCATGTTCTCCATAGGGCTGTATTGCACAGCCCCGTGGAGTACACTGCCTGAGCGTCCAAACAGGAGACGCAGACCAATCATGATGCAGCTCCCGCAGACTTGTGATTGGCTGGGCGAGTATAAAAGCCTGCATGGCCTCCATGAAAATTGCCAAATTGTGGTCCAGTGAGATCAACATGTGGGTATTATCGGTAGAGTTTATGACTCTCCGTCCAAATGACCTTGTCATATGGGCCAGAGATCTGATATAGAGATTAAAAAGTTCCTGTCTGAGAAATGAACCCATTGGAACCCCTTGTCTTAAACACTTGAACTCGAAAGGAGATAGTGACACTGCTTGCTGTCTGTCTGATTAATATGATGATAGCCACTTTAACTTGCCAGCCTCCCTCAATCTCAATAGCAGGGTCTAAATATTACTATTGACCATAAACTACCAACGTTACTGAGTTTCATGTAAGGGACACACTACTTGCTATGCCCAAGTGTAGTATTTATACTCGACATTGTAGGATTTTATGCCAGATTTCGTTTGTATTATGCAGCATATCTGTTAAAACTGAATGTAGGTATGATTGTGTCTGAGCATAATATCAGTGTAAACCAGTAGGACAGCCCAACAGAGGTTCAAGGTTCCCATTTGTTGTGAAAATATATTTACAGGGGCAATTACTACCACAATGTAACACTGACTTTACATGTTCATAGTAGATGGAATAAATACATAATGTACAATTTAAAAGTCATACTTTATTTTTCATGACTTCTAATATTTGGAGTGTGTACTTCATAAGAATGTGTCTTCTCTGCATGATTTTTCTGTACATGAGTGTTTGTACACATTGCTGATTTTACACATAGACTCCTTTTTTCTTACTGAGATTTCAATTTAAATAACTGTTATACATATTGAGATGATAGTCATTTAAATACAGAGCTATGATGAAAATTTACTTATGCGAATATAATAAAACAGTGTTACGGTTTTTAATTTTCTTGCATATTATTAATGTTTTAAATAATGAGCTATATTGAAAATTGTATTGTGCGTATCTAATAAAACAGTGTTACAGTTTTTAATTTTCTCGCATAATATGCATATTTTCATAACACATAAATGTAATATTTACTTTATGTGATGGGCCTAACACACAATCTTTTCCTTTAAATATTATTTCTATAATCTAGCTACAATCCAGGAAAAAGAAAATGCAGAGACATAAGGTGGAAAAGGTGAATTACCCAGATTAGGATATTGCTTTTTTTGTCTCTTGGTGGTGGCCTCCTGGGTGTTGTACTCAATCAGGCTCTGTGATCAATCTTGGCTAAGGGCCACTATAACAGCCTGAGTGTCAATGGGGGAATATGTGGATGGATTGCTGATAAGTAGCTCTGTCTGCACCTGTGTTCTGCTTTCCATGGAGCTGTAAACCATAGATTATCTAGGCCCAATCTAGAAAGTAGATGATACCTGACTACTGAAACACCAGCTAAATTAAACCATGCTGCAGACAATGCTCTTAAGCCATCTTGCACCACCCCAGAATGTAAACTGTGGACACTCAGGTGACTCTACTGGAGAGAGTTCTGGGCCCTTAGGAAATCATTCTGGACCTTCCTGAGATCGTTCTGGCCTTAACCAATTCAATATTCTGGCCCAGCTGTTCCTCCTGCAGCATAGCTCCATCCATCTGGTTGAGATTGGTGTTGCACCCTGAGGCTCAATCACCATAGCGGGTCTGGCACTAGCCCTATCCAAACTTCCCTGCCTTTTTTGGGCGGGTTGCCACAGGAGTGACCTGGCTGCACAGTAGATGTTCTGACTGTCATTGTCACAGGAACTAGGGCAAAAGTGACCACAATTGTTGTTTGTGTGGTATCAGAGCAGGCTTGCTGAGTCACTATTTGCATCATGTGGACAGGTCTCTGCTGGATGTTGTAGATCTTGGATTCCAAGGAGGACTAAGAAGGAGAGGAATATATTGCAGTTCCCACAAACCTGATCAGCTAGAATGCTCTTAAAGAAAGGTATAATTTAATCAACTCACGACTCGACTCATATTAACATTATTTGTAAAGCACATTCATGCCGGCTAGAATAGCACTGTACAACTATCTCCCAGCAATTACTAAATAAACAAACTCAATTGTCTCTTGGTACCCAATTTTCCATGGGGAAAATACCCTAACAACAATCCTGTTTGTATGGGATGAAATATGTTAGAAAGCATCTATGTAACATTAAATGAGGGATAAAGTACATTCTGCCATACAATATAAGGATATTTCAAGTCACTGAGTAGTTCCTTATAAGGTCTTGGAACAGCGAACTGACTCGCAATATGCTTCTTATGTACTGCAGGGGGTACTTTATCCCATATAACAAATGGTCACAACATCACCTTCCCCACAAACTACTTACAGCCTTGGTACACAGCTTATTCATATGAACTTGTTTATGTCTGGAAATATGAAGAACTAAATAGAATCTCTGGGGCAAAATTAAACCCATCAAAAAACATTTTAGATATTTATTGCAAAAAGACATTCGTACCAGTTCAGTCAGTTTATTTTTAAACAATAAAAGCTGCAGTAGCTCTGAATGTATAGCAAAATGCAGAATGTTTCCAACTTTTCTATAATTATCTAAGAAGTGGAAAAATATTCATGCTTTTCGTATTAAGCTAGAAAAGAGAGCAGAAGAAAGAAAAACAATGTTTAATTTTCATTGTTTTAAACAGTTGCTTTGTGACCTGATCATAAAGAAATTAGAGACAGGCGTTTATACAGGGGTTGCAGAATCCCATATATTATATTATATCCATATCCAAAATATTTCTAGGTGCCACATTAAATAGGGGATTTATCTCAGTATTATTGAATCTTATAAAATATTCAAGACACTATCAAGGGACTTAGAAAACGTGTTCAGCTTAGTGGAGGTTTTGGTGACTGTGAAAGAACTTCCTAATTGAATTGCCTCAACCAATTTAATACATTGGTAATTATTTTCCTGGTCCCAATATTTGAGCATATTGTATCTAGCCAAGTAATTTCACAATCACTCATTTAAATTAACATGGTGATAATCCTAAAAAAGAACAATCTAACTACTGATTGTGGCTCTTATCATTCCATATCTTTGCTTATGGCTCAACCTTAGCTGCACATAAGCAGTACCGCTTTGCAGCAGAGCTCCTAGTTCAAATGATGTTGCCATATTTTACAGCCACAAATGGATGACGTTTGTCTGACTATGTCACTGGTTGTATTTTGTATGTTTTATATCATATTTTGTATATTATGGTATTATGTATAAGGGTATACAATATAACCATGGATTGCGTTTTAGATTTCTATAATGTATGAAATGTTCTTTCTCAAGCCATCCCTAGATCTGCCATACTCAAGCGAGTCTGCCAGTGTAAGAGGCGCAAGCACCATCTTCACTCCTTCATCTCCTCCTGTCCCGTAGGAATGTGACTGCTTGAAGAACTGAATCTCTAATGGCTTCATCTGTACCCCTTGTTCCCCAGACATTCTGTCCTTTTCCACATGCAGTTGGTAAGGACTTCTTGCTCAATGTAATACATGAAGGAAACACCTTCAAGCTTTTTATCACAGAGCACAGCCAACAGAACATGGTTTCTTTTGTTAAATGCTGATAATCTCTATTAAAAAGTGTCAGTCCATAGTGTGTGCAGTTGGTGTGACATAAAATCACTAAGGCTGCACAGAGCTGCCAGAATGCTGGCATGGTTAATAACACATTAAATATAGTACACACCCATTCTATCAATAAGGGATAAACAAGGAAGAGAATTGCACATACAGACAGGTAAACAATACCTGTGTACTCACCTATACGAGGTACATGACCAACCTCTACAAGATAATCAACAGATACAGCAGACTACCTACCTAGAATCCCTTTAAGTTCACAGTCAGACAGAGCAGCGCCTTGAGACCCTCACGGGTATGTAGTGTGCTCTACAAATGTTGTTTGATTGATTGATTGAGCAGGCTGCTAGATGTTTGTGGCACTAAAGAATATTTTCTTTTAGCAATCTAGTCAATTCAAAAGGCTGAGGCTACAGGAGAGGGTGGTTTACCTGTCAAATTGTATCAGATGAGCACAGGGTTAATGGCAGAAGGACCACATATGATTATGATATCGTATCATGTTTTGTTGTTTATTTGAATGGTTGTGTAAAATCAATAAAAAACAGATTTTTAAAAAAAAAATGGCAGAAGGACTATCACTTGGTGTATTTCCCCGCTTACTCATGGGTTAAATTATGAGTTGGAAGGTATTTCACATACGTAGTAATTATCGAGTGTGGTAAATACCTCAACCGTCATTAAATTTCAACAGGTCAACTTTAACTAAATTTAATGGGGCAAAAGCATACAGTATTTACTGTAGCATGTGAATTTTGATTAAACACTAACATCCGCATGTTATTCCCCACAAACCTGTAATAGGTGCTAATTATCACACCCGCTAAATAACGCACCTCATGATATTGTTGTTTTACAGGAGCAACAAACTATCCTCCTAATCAGGGCCTAATTAATGTATAGTCTGAAGCATTCAAAAATGGAATGCTGTCTGACACAATGAGGGGGACAATGATAGTTCAAATCTCTTTAACCATATACCGGCCTACTAGAGGTATCTGCTGCTTGCCCATTGTTGATGCTTAATGTGGATGTGAACATTCTTTGTAAGATATAATGACGAGAGATATCTGATTTTGCAATACACAATACATTTCCTGATTTAGACATGAAATAATGAAAGTGTACCTTGCACACGTTAGATGCAGCGACACATGAAACCAAGACAAGTGAAGAAGAAGCACCGTGAAAGCGTGCTTCAAAATAAATGATAAAGTCAGAATATATGCAAAGTGATTACAGTGCTTTTTAATAGGTTGCAGCAACAGTATTACTTATGAAAATATTGCTTTTCTATCTCTTTAATGATAAAATAATACTCTGTTATTAATGTGACTTAGCATTTCTTTTGCCTTTCATTGTAGTGCATCATGGAGAAGTAATGGTGCAACTCTGCAAAATGAGTAGTTATGAAGTTGAAACTTCTACTGATGACCTATAGTTTATAGAAATTATAAAACGATTTTAGTAAAATTACCTTTGCGAATAATTTACATATAGGGATCTTGAGAACCTGTGTGGTGATAGGCCATTATATTTCATTCTACTTTTTGGATGTATGTCATTAAGAACTGACAAATGTGATTCTTAGGTCTTTTTCAAGACATGTTCTTTTCTAAGTTGCCTTATCATTTAGCTTAATACAATGGACCTTTTTACCAATTCACTAAATGTTGCATTATTTGTTCGCTACACGCAACATCTTGCATTCCGAACAAAGTTTTCCTTAAAGTTCACTGGGAAATGTCCTGTGGAAACTCAAACTTTAGCTCTACATCATGGACTGTAACCTAGTATTTTTCCTACCGTTGAGAAACCTGTGAGGCCTAGAAATCGTTTTTTTTCTCATGACTAACATGGCAAACTATGTGCTAGTAAGTAAATGTATTAGGTGACTTTATGTGAAACTAATCATATGGCAATCAAACCACAGTGGAGTGATTGCACATCGCTAGGAAGGTCATTAAGATATTAAAAGAAGAAACTCTAAAGGAGGGGCAATGCTTTCTGATTGTTCCCCTTGAAGAACACTATGCTGATTACTTTTGTGAACCACCCTTTTTTACTTTACTTCTGGACTGCCTTTGCTGATGGTACAGCAGGTAGCTGATGGACTAAATCCCTTTCTGTGCCGAACCATTTGATTTTTCCTTATTTCTCTTTTTACTCCATGCTAATGGACTTGCCTCATGTGGACTTTAAACTTGATTCCTTTCTCCCTTTGCTTTGGAACCTTTGAATGCCATTAGAAAGGTGAGGAATTTGTAATCTGTAGCTGATGTAAATTTCCGTTAAAACCATCCTCTGCCTATTAGTGGTGAGAGGAGTCTGTAACCTTGCAGTTTTGTTTGTCCAATAAACATCCTCATCGATTTAAGAAACTATTGTCTAAATGCATGTGATATTCTTGACTGAAATGCTGAAAATATTGCTTATATGCATTGATTTTGGATCATTAATACAATACCCAAGCTATCTAAACTGCCTGAGTCTATTAATGAGTCCTGATGGTCTTGCATTGAACTATGCTAATTTACAGATCATTCTAAATGTGTTGTAGAGAGAACCAGTGAATCTTTTCTGAACATCAAAATCTGCTTCTTTTATTCTGTGTTGCTATAGCAGAAATGTTAGTCTCCATTATTCCAGTTAGACTTAACTTCATTAGGAGGTCGGCTCTTCCCATTGAAATACTTTATTTCAATAGTATGGTCCTGAGAGTGGTGCACTTGAACCTAACTTTGAATCTGAGAGTTGACTGTCAATTAATTGTACTCATTGAGCAGCTAACATTGAGTACTGGACACCCTAATTCATCATGCTCCATTTCAATAGTTTCTTGTGGAACTTTAGCATTCTCCATCCACAACTTCCTCCAATGTCTCATGTGTACCATTTCCACCTGAAAATGTACTTGTGAAGACTCTGTGATCCTTTTCAAACCAGTACATGTTCCAATAACTCTTTTTTCTTCTTGTTTCTGATCATTCCTTCCCACTTGAAGACTTCTGTGGGTTGACATTTTTAAACTTCCTTGAGGTACCTTTTAAAAGGTGGATAAGTCTCCAACTCATTGCCAAATGAAGTAAGCTGGTTCCATGTGTAGAGGTGACACAGCAGACGTAGCCGAGAGATGTCTTTAAGATATTTATTAAGCTCTTAACATCCAATGCCTGCTAGCTGCTCAGCCCATCTTCCCAACTGTCTCACACACACCCAGGGACCCATAGCTGACGGCTAGACCGGTGGACCCCGAAGCTGGGGAACCAGGTTTTAGTCTCTGCAGGAAAGCTCAATATCTTATTATTCTGGGCAAATCATTCAATCTTCCCGTGTCTGACAAAAATGAATGTGTCCATCTGTAACAAAACTGGTGCTCATGTAAAGGTCTCTGATACCTAATATCTTCGGGTCAAGTTTTTGCCATTTAAAACTTAAAAAGAAGAAAAGCTTACATTCACTATTCCTAGATGGGTGGGAGCAGTGGAAGGTATGGAGACATGAAAGGTGGGACAAATGCAGAATTGTTAGTTGAATATATTTTAGATTTTAGTTTGTTTAACAACTATAATGATATGAAATGAAAAGTAGTTGACTTTTTTAATACAAAATGTAATACCAGCTGTTGTTATTATATGCTATAAATGTCAATAGTATGATATATTTGCTTAAAATGTAATTGAAACAAGTTTTAATGCCTGCCTATTGATAACCTAGTAATTCAGATGGGAGAATATGTAGGTTGGTCTCGGGAATTGGGGACACTTCATTGTACTCTTTTTACTGAGAGGCAGAAGAGCCACTATTCTTAATGAGAAGCACTTGGTAAAGCCATCATCCTCAAGGAGACAGAGATATTGCTAGAAACATCCGGTGGAGAGAGACCAGCATTCCTAATGAGAGCTGGGGATGCGGTGTCTGAGGTCAAAGTTCACAGTGCCTGGTTTATAGTGAAAAGGGGGGCTACACTACAGTCACAGAGTTCTAAATCTCATCCCAAGATGTATTTTGCAGCATTGTTCACATAACATAACGTGTTTGTAAACTGTACGTCCACCCAAGGGTATCTTGGTGCTATATAACAGATTTTTTTTGTTACCCAACTCAATGGCACTCATTTTATTGACCTCAGAAGGATAGGTAGACCTGCCAGGATTTGAAATTGTGACCATGAAGTCAAACACTGGCCCCTACAGTGGATGTATTAGTCCACTAAGGCATCAGAAATGGCATCAATTTGAGAATTATATAACATGCGATTAGAAGGCACTTGTATACTTTGATGATTTCCTTTTGAACTACAGAGGCGCCCACTTAACTAATATGTATTTTCTTAGTGACAAACCTTGTTGTCAAAGGTGCCATTGACTGTTACAATATTACCCTTGTATTCTCTGAGGGGATTTTAATCAATGTTACAATTTATGTCATTTTTGTCTGCTTTGGGACTAGTAACACGCTCAAATTCAGACACCATTTAATTTAAAGAGATATTACTTCTCGTCTATTAGGGTGATGAGCAAGATATAAGGGTGTACAAAACTGGCAGTGTGTGTTGTTAGCCTCCTTGGCTTAACAACATGCTTCGCCACTTCTGAAATGCAGGGCTGAACCATATTTATAAGAATATGGTGTAGCCCTGCATTTTCCCCTGCACTGGCACCAAGTTTAGCAGCCTAGCGCTAACGCAGGCACCCTTGCACAATAGTACAAGGGTTTCTGCATTCAGGGAAATATTGTATATGTGCAGGAAGGTCCCCCTTCTTGCACATAAACAATCTTTAAATGCAGCTTTGTAACTTCTATGTGAGGTGCTTAACCCCTTCGATGCGGCGCCGATTCCCGCTCAGCGCTGACCGTTTCTTGCGCGGGCGTGGTCATGACGGAACGGTTCCGTCATGAGCACAGCTCAACCGACGCTCATGACGGAACCGTTCCGTCATGAGCGCCGAAGGGGTTAATGCAGCACACAAAAAAGTTGCAAAATGGCATTTTAAAAAAATGATTGTTTATGTGCAGGAAGGGGGGCCTTCCTGTTCATAAATAGTCGTTGGCCTTTTGCTGTTTTCATGTGTGTTGCACAACACAGCACACATAAAAGCAGATAAAACGAGAAAAAATGAAACATTTCTCCTTGTTGCGCTGGGATAAAACCAAGATTTCCCTGGTCTTAATTCTGGCTTTGCCTCTTTTTTACACCTCCCTTGTAAATAGGAGGCAGCATCAGAATCAATGGGTGTTGCAGTGGAACACCCACTGCAATACCCTTTGCCCTCTCCTTTCATGCTAAGTATAATGTGAAAGGGGGCCTTATTTACAAGGCAGCATTAAGGCTTAACGCTGCCTTGTAAATAAGGTGAGGCCCCTATCGCCATCACGTCATCACTGAATTTGATGTTGTGATAGTGACAGGGGCTTGTAAATACGCCCCAAAGCGTCTTTCTAATTGTCACCCACCTAATTTCACAGAGGTTCTATCTAGAGATCATCGCTTTCATGGGTGATATAATAAATTATTTTATTTTGTTTTTATGTGAATATGATAAATTCATATTTGGAGTTTCTGCAATTATTTCAAATTGTTTCAGTCATCCTCTTCCATGCCTTCCTTTTCAGCAAATACCCCCTCACAAATATTCTGCATCTTTTTAAAGATGACTTTCCTGAAGTCTAGGTTACCTCCTGTAGTCTAGACGGACTGTTCTTAGTTTGAAGAAGTCCATTTAGTGAACTTGATGCCCCTGGTTTTCCACCACTTTCACAACCTACCTACCTGATACTACGTAGAACTAGACCTATGAACGCGACTCGGTGAGGGTGGGCTCTGAAACCAGCTGATTCACGGGTGTCCCCGATACTGGTGAATGCAAGTCCCCTGTCAACGGACATTCTTCAGTAATGAATATCTGTTGAATGGTTTCCATTGGATCTTCCTGTAGCATTTTACATTATAGGGTCCCTCGGCATTTCTTAGTTTCCATGTATGTCTGATGTTATCATGCATACTTACTATTGCTTTCCCTCAAAATCTTTCTTTCTAGAAGACAACCCAAGAATTCATCAACCCAATCATGCTCCTCAGTAGATCAGGAGTGTTGGTATACAGGTTGGAGTCATAATCGTACCATTATATAAAGTTCCATGTAGAAAGGCCATACACTTGTCTTCCCTTTCTACAATGATGTTTTCATTTTCGCATGGTTGGGTTTTTTACTTTCCTTTTTTATTGTGGGCTTGCTTCCTTTAGAACAACATATTACTGCCCGGTGCATGTTTTATTCCAGGACATCTTGCATGTCCCATGGTACCAAGGAGATTTTAAAGACAAACCTGGTGAAAAAAGTATGCTGCTGCCTTTGCCTGACTCTCATCAGACTTCCATCTTCTCAATATCATCCATTTAGAAAACCCTAAAGGATATGTGTTTAGCAAAGCAGACATTTAAACATCAGCTCGCTTGTACCATATGTATTTTTAAACAGGTTCTATTCCACCACCAGACAAGGTGAACAGAAATGTAGAGGTCTCAGGGTGGGTTAAAGCGAGGACAGATGAAAAGATATAGTTTCATGGGTTTGCTCATTATCAACACTATTTGCGCACTATTCCCAACCCTAATCCAGCTTGTCTCTATCTGACTACTAATGAATTGCTCCTTCTGAACCTGGCAAGGCTACTGAGACTTCACTGTTCCTGTGGGACAGGAACACTCTTAATCAGACATCACACCTGGTGTAGCATCAGCAAGAGAATACAAGCCCTGGAATTCTTTATATTTGGATTGCCTTCACAGTGCAGAGCTGCTGGACAGCTGTGCATGATCATTTTTCTGGAAGATGAGCTACTGATCTGATATTAGGGGGCAAGGGCCTTTCCCTGGTATCATCTGACGTGCAGCATCGTAACACGTCAGAAGAGGCTGCATAACAGTAGAAGTCGAAGGGTGGCTACCCACCAAACCCCATTGCCCTTACAGATAGTCAGTAGAGCCACTGTGGCCTCAAGTAGTATCAATAAAAGATCGAAGATTCTGTTAGTGGTCACATGTAGGACCCATTCATTGTCTGCTCCAGAGTCAGCATCACTGGCACTGCTATGAGTAGCCCTTATGGTAAGAATGTATGTATGTGATATTTCTTTAGTAGGAACTTAGCCAATAGGAAATGGAGTGCTGCAAAGACCAGCATAAGGTCAACAAAGGATAGACAAAGTTACTGGTCTGTGGTGTATTAATGCATTTTGATATAGTGCTATTTAAAGAGTTGTGTCATCAACTTTCCTAAATTGGAGCTGCATTAGAGGTCATGTAGATGGCTTTGGGGTTATTGTTCCAAATCCTGGGTGCCTAGCTTGAAAAGTCCTGCTGCCAATGACAAGGACAACTACCGGCATGACAACACATCGCCCCTCACACATGACAGGTTCCCGCTGCCTCTAAAGGTAAGTCCTTTTCTTGTAAATGTTGATAGGAATTGTCTGAGGTGCTTGGGAAATGTCGTCCCTGCTCTAAGAGAGCTTCACTGGATGCTCTTAACAGAGACTCTACATGCTTCCTTAATCTGTTCTTGGAGGCTCTTCCACGACACACTGGTAAAATGGCTGGTGAATATCTGTATGGGCCTTTGGACAGTGGACCAGCTGTGGCTGAGTATGCAAGAATAAAAGGAAACATCATTCAGCTCATGAAAGTAATAATGTCTGTCTGTACTTTTTTCCTCGAATAGGTATCAGGGCCACATAACGACCAAGAACCTAATGTGTAGAGCATGTAGAACATTGGGCAATTGCATGTTTTGGGAGCACGTTTTAACAACTCCTTATTGAAGTAGATGTCTGTGTTTTGTCCTGGACGGTTCCAAAGCTGTTCTATACTTTTACCTCAATCTCACCAGTCTAACTCTGTTCTCAGCGTGAGTGGATCGCCATTAACTCCCATCACCATTTCCGGTCTATGCAGTGCAGAAAGACACCTACCTGTGCTCTGGTGCGTGATGGGGAAAGGGTAGGATTTCACTGTTTCACATTGTATGGCACATTCCTGTCCTTTCCCACAGTGCTGGCGCACAATGTGCTGCCTCACTCCAAAGCAGGCACTCTTGCACCATGGTGCAAGGGTGTCTGCGTTGTTGGCAGAATAGTTTTTGTGCAGGAAGGGGCACCTTACTGCACAAAACAATCCCTTGAGGCATTTTCCTCTTTCTATGAATGCTACAGAATGCAGCCGACATGGAATGAGGAAAAACAAAGAGAAATAAACATATTTCTACTCATTAACCGTCACTTTGGAAGGCATAGCAGTTTTGGCACATTACCAGGTCTAGCACTTATGGTTAATCTGGAAATGTGTCAAAATCCATGGGTTTTGAGTGGGAACACCCAAGCACCACCCACGGAGCACCTCCTTGGAGCAGAGTTGCAAAGCATTGAGTTACCCTGGATTTCTCAAGCCACTCAGTGCCATGTAAGGGAGCCTTTTGTGACTTTATAAAACACATCTTAAGGGTTCATAAGCATGCCAACCCTTTGGTAAATATGACACCTAATTACTACTTCTGAGCAAGTTGCTGCCACTTACCTGAACTATGCAGATTATTTCAAATCCATCTCCAAATGGGGACGCAGCTTACCCAATCTTCAAGCAACCTCAGTGATCGTCCCTCTTTGTTATTGTCAGTGCAGTGCATCTTGTATATCTGTATACAGGGGTCATTATAAAGACCCACCCTAGCTGGAGGCAATGGAGAAAATCAGGCTAGAGCCAAGAGGTACAATTCAGCATCGCTTACATTAAGGTGGAAAATTAATTCCTATGTTACTCTCCTTTGAAAAGGCACATGTCCAGTTTCCTCCGAAATTTCAGGAGGGGGGGGTGCAGTCCTGATGTCAATAGTGATAGCATATAAGAACCTGGATTTGTTGGTGGAAAGGGCTTCTCTTCTAGCATTCAAACTCAAGTTGTTTGGTGAATGATTAAATTGAATTTTTGAAGTGTGAACCTGCATGAAGGTATTTTTGTTGTGGTAGGTATCCTAAAACTGGCTGGGATCTTTTAAAGTGTGTTTGAGGAGTGGCAAGGTTTTTATTTGGGTTGTTTACCATTAGCGTGTATAGTAAGATATTGTGGTCAGTCCACAGCATGGCTAGTGGGTGTGGTGAGCTGTTACACATTCAATATTAACAATAATGTACAGGATGTGGCTGGAGTTGCACCTAAGAAAAAATATTTGAGATCAATGTTCTTCTCATGTCTCCTGTTCAGAAGAGATCCCTTCTGCAGCACCAGGATCAGGGCTCTCTTTTTATTTGGAGATATAACCTGTGGCTGGTCCCCTAATGAAGAGTCCCGTTGGATATTAGCAGTTTCAGATACCACTAGGTATTATGTTGGGGTCTTCTGCACATACCATCATATATGCTTCTTGGGCTGTCAGAATATTCCATGTAATTTGAATATTATAATATCTTACAATTTCAGTGTAAATCCATGGTGTGCCAATGGAAGGTACAACAATTATGGTACCCTTTTTTCCACAGTGACAATTTACGTGCAGTTCAAGCTTCTGTAGCTACACAAAGAGTTCAACACCTAAACCAAGCCACATTTTAACATGCTGCATTACCAAAATATGTACTGTCACCAGGGTCCTAGAGTTTATAAAACAGTGAGTAGAACTCTAATAAAAAACCTTCCTATCTGCTTGTCTGGTTCTCTGCAGTCTCTGGAGTAGCTGCAAATTGGCATGTTAGTGCCAACATGTATACATGTCTTTCATAGGGAATCCCATTGTCCCATCTTGCAGCTTTAGTTTTCCATGAATGTATTTATTTGTTGATTAATGTATGAGTCTATGTATCTATTAATTTACACTTTTGAAACTTCACCTGAGTAAGATGACTGCCAACCAGAGGTTTCTGATATAAATATGGTGATGGACTGAGGAACTAGAACCGGGGGGCTTGTAATCAGGTCCCCTCTTAAATGAGTAGATAGCTTTAACACACAATGGTGGCATTGACTGCTGTGGAGTGCAGAGCGAAAGCGGTTACTATGATCATGGGATAAGGAGGATGTCATGTTCACACTTGTTACTCTGTCTGAAAGTACTACAAAGGTGAGATTGAGGAACACATCTTAACTAAGGAGAAAGAGGAGCTCAAGACAGCAATCTCTTGGGGTGTGATAGCATGACAGCAGACCAAAGTGTTTCCAAATTTGGTTGGGGTCGGCCAGGTGACTGTGGCTGAAGATCAACTTTTGCTCCCGAGGTGCAGCTTTTGCTTAGTGGTACGGCCTGAGAATTATACAATTGTTGCACAGTGTAGAGACAGAGGGGAAGAGATAGGTTTGGCAGCGTTTCCTGTCCACCCGGAGGAAGATCTGCGTGTGTTCAACATTCTATAGTGTCATCCGTAGGAGCAGACAATGTCATCACTAAGAAGGGAGTAAATGTTCAACATGAAAGCAGAAATGTTACATCTACACACAAGTGCACAGATGATGTGAGAAGAAGGAGGTCAGAATGGGGATTGTGTAACCCAAGTAACAAACACAACAGTAACACTCAGGGGATCAAGAGACAGACGTTGTTTCAGAATAATCTTCAGGGACGATGCCCTGCCAGCAGGAGCGTGCTTCTTGCACTGTGATGTCGCAGGTGAGAAGCCTTTCGCATTGTTTCCTGGACAAAGAATGACAAAGGATGTGTAGGACACTCTTCTGGACAAACATGGCTCAGGTTGTTCTGCCATCGGAGGTAACAACTGAAGAAGGATGATGGTAAGATGTCAGGACCTGCTTCTGAGAAACTGTGGTGATTTTAATTTCTGGAACATTCTGATAGTTTCAGCTGCATGATCCAGGTCTTACATAAAGAAGGGGGAGGTCGGGGCTGAACATTTTAATTGGAGTGTAAACAGTGCCAGTGATCACAAATGTACAGAACTTGGTAAACACTAGCTTTCCATTCAGGAATTTATGGTTTTTATATCAATTGTATTAGTAGGGTTTCTGGCTTGAAAAAACAGTATAGGAGCTTGATTGTATTGATGTGGGTATTTACCTGGCGATGATACTCTTATGTTGCAACTTACTGTAAGTGTTTCACAAGGATTTTTTGGGAGCAATTATGGGGGTGGCAGTAGCATCTTTGTTATTTATAATGTACTTTGCTATAGCAACATCTGTACAATTCTAGTCCTCCTCAAAGTGTATGTTATGTTATATATTATGTTATGTTATATATTACTTATACAACGCACGTGCACCAGATTGGTTTAATGGCGCTACTCTAGGGATGCCATAGTCCTTGACATTACTCGTATTCTTGTCTAAATAGCCATGTTTTCAGAAGTCTCCTAAAGCTCATGAGATCCGTGCAGGATCTAATTTCTAAGGCCACTGAGATTCTTTAACTTGAATGACGGAGAGGCTAGAATATGCAAGTGGGTGGATCTCAGATTGCGGGTCGGGATGTTCCTTTCAATAATACTTTCAAGAAATTTGTACCTCTTGTCATTCAGGGATTTAAAGATGATACATCCTACCTTGAAGGCACATCTCTGAATTATGGGGAGCCAGTGCAACTTCCTCATGACATATTGATGCCTATTTTCCTGCAGAATCAGTCTTGCTGCCTGATTCTGTACCAATTGGCCCAGTAATTAAAATCCCCAATCAGCAAAAGTTTTGCATGACTTGTTATTAGATGGACTAGCTGTTATATTGGCATATTCTGGGGTGGCCTGTGAAGTAGAACACACACCATCGGGGCAAAATCAGATTCAAGCTTGATCACCAGGTTATCTACTGATGGTAGGTCGAGAGAAGTCAGTGCTGTAAATGTAAGGTCATGGCATATTATGGCTGCTAAAATATCAGGTGAGAAGTCCTGAGATAACCAGGTTTCTGTTAGCAACAGAATGTCCGGTTGTTCAGACCCTAGTAAAAGTTGTATGTCCAATTGGTGTTTTACCATTGAACGAGTGTTGAGGTAAATAGCCAATAAAGACTGACTTTTATTTCTATCCTGGATCTGAGTATAACTCAAAGGATGGCTACTGTGTTTGAATTCGGGGAAGAATGATCTCGTTTCCATTATCCTGTTCTTAACCAAGACTGTATGCAAGGAAGGACTCAATGCCAGATCATTCGAGTAGAGGAATTTCAGTTCAGATGAGGAATAAGTAGATTTAAGGGCATAATAACCGTAGTAAGCCTTAGCTCCACGAACTCCTTGGTGATTGGCGCCGATAGCGATATTCGTATAGCTCGGTAAGTTTCCCAAAATTCAAATTCAATTTTACACAAGAAAACAGTGCAATTTAAAAAGTTCTAAAAGCAATTTTTAAAATTACAAACAGTCCGCTGTATGTACCTGCAAGACTTCCCCAAACTCACACCAAAACATTACATGGATACTCACCATCTCTCCCACATACTTGCCCACTTCCAGTAGTTCCTACACAACTGATATTAACACTTTCAGAATTCCTGGATCCAGGCATTCCCTTTACACATCATGGGCCCCGTTGGCAAGTTGCACTTTGTAATATGTTTAGCAGTTCTTCAATAGTACCACTCATGTACTGACAAAATGCTATTCTATAACCTACCTGCAGAGGTCTCCTCCTGTAGTAATCATCTCTTTTCTATGTAGATATCTCTGCCTCAGTTGCAGGGGTCTTGTAGGCTGCATCCTTTCAATGATGCCACATTACTTGGTAGTTTGTAGTAGTGTTCATTTTCCCATTACGGTTCCACACATCAGCAGTTTAGTCAACATCCGGCATTCCCACATTCCTGCCTGCTGCTCCGGAGCCCACTTAGGGTAAAGAAAATGCTTTAATAATTGAAACTATCACAGGACCTACTATAGGCAAAATGTTTGTTCTCAGGACTACGAAGTTCAACTTGCATTGCGCGCACTGAGCGCGGAGCGTGAATAAATATTGAAATGAGAACCACCTGTGTTTTTCAAATTGCAGATGACCTTCGAGAAAGAGGCAGGAAGCCTCGAAACGCGTCAGGTCGGCGACAGGTATCAGAGCAGCATTGCAGGATATTGTCAATGTGGGAATGCCGGATGGTACAGTCTGTTGAGAGTGCACCCCTAAATGCTTGGATGCTTTGATGGATTATTACTACACGGTCAATCCTACCGTGGGGGGCAGCAACATTCCAGAGATAAAGGAAGGCCGTGGGTCGGAACTGTCCGAGACCCCCCTTTGCGGCACAACAGACTGTGACGAATCATTCCTGCCTGCTGCTCCGGAGCCCACTTAGGGTAAAGAAAATGCTTTAATAATTGAAACTATCACAGGACCTACTATAGGCAAAATGTTTGTTCTCAGGACTACGAAGTCCAACTTGCATTGCGCGCACTGAGCGCGGAGCGTGAATAAATATTGAAATGAGAACCACCTGTGTTTTTCAAATTGCAGATGACCTTCGAGAAAGAGGCAGGAAGCCTCGAAACGCGTCAGGTCGGCGACAGGTATCAGAGCAGCATTGCAGGATATTGTCAATGTGGGAATGCCGGATGGTACAGTCTGTTGAGAGTGCGCCCCTAAATGCTTGGATGCTTTGATGGATTATTACTACACGGTCAATCCTACTGTGGGGGGCAGCAACATTCCAGAGATAAAGGAAGGCCGTGGGTCGGAACTGTCCGAGACCCCCCTTTGCGGCACAACAGACTGTGACGAATCATTCCTGCCTGCTGCTCCGGAGCCCACTTAGGGTAAAGAAAATGCTTTTATAATTGAAACTATCACAGGACCTACTATAGGCAAAATGTTTGTTCTCAGGACTACGAAGTCCAACTTGCATTGCGCGCACTGAGCGCGGAGCGTGAATAAATATTGAAATGAGAACCACCTGTGTTTTTCAAATTGCAGATGACCTTCGAGAAAGAGGCAGGAAGCCTCGAAACGCGTCAGGTTGGCGACAGGTATCAGAGCAGCATTGCAGGATATTGTCAATGTGGGAATGCCGGATGGTACAGTCTGTTGAGAGTGCGCCCCTAAATGCTTGGATGCTTTGATGGATTATTACTACACGGTCAATCCTACCGTGGGGGGCAGCAACATTCCAGAGATAAAGGAAGGCCGTGGGTCGGAACTGTCCGAGACCCCCCTTTGCGGCACAACAGACTGTGACGAATCATTCCTGCCTGCTGCTCCGGAGCCCACTTAGGGTAAAGAAAATGCTTTAATAATTGAAACTATCACAGGACCTACTATAGGCAAGATGTTTGTTCTCAGGACTACGAAGTCCAACTTGCATTGCGCGCACTGAGCGCGGAGCGTGAATAAATATTGAAATGAGAACCACCTGTGTTTTTCAAATTGCAGATGACCTTCGAGAAAGAGGCAGGAAGCCTCGAAACGCGTCAGGTCGGCGACAGGTATCAGAGCAGCATTGCAGGATATTGTCAATGTGGGAATGCCGGATGGTACAGTCTGTTGAGAGTGCGCCCCTAAATGCTTGGATGCTTTGATGGATTACTTTTATATATGTGTAGAGTCTGCCCAATGTTTCGTTCAGTAGTCCGAACTCTAAGCGCATTTGTGCTGGTGAGGCAGTATTCAGGAGCTGAAGAACCTTTTTATAAATACTCATTATTAGTTTGTTTAGGGTTTCTGAATCCTTCCCATGCATAGCAGCACTGGTTTTCACTTTTTTAAATTCCCATATTCTCTTTTTGAATTGTTTTCTCAGTTGTTGAAATGTTTTCCAGTATGTCCCCTTGAATTTGTCTAAATGCAAATTCCTTTGTGCTTTTCTTAGTTCTCTTTTTAGCATTTGAGGATCATTTGGCAGATTTTTTGTATGATCATATCTTTTAACCCTTATTTCTGGGGATTTCATTATTTTTGCTAATTTATTTAGAAATTGCGACCAAGGTTGTATTCTGTTCATAGGTTCTGTTGTTTGTTCTGCCAGGAGACCCTTTATTGTTAAAAACAAATCTGTTTTGGTTGTGTTTGTCCATTTCAGACATTTTAGATCAATTGAGGTAATTTCGCCCTCTGGGGAATTAGTAAAATTATATCTTGGTGTGTTTAGGTTAAAGATGACATGCTGCATTGAGTGATCACTCAAGGTGGTGTACTCTTATGTAGAAGCAAGCTAATGTCAGAAACAATGGAAGGGTTATAAGTATAAAATATAACGTAGATTGCACCCTTGAACCGTAACAAGTTTTTTCCGTCGGGAGATCTTTGTCCGTTCTTCCATTAAGCACCCACATACCTTGAAACTCAAGATCTGTTACTATTTGCTGACCAATACGGTCCACACGACAAATCCCAGCGTGATATTGCTGTGGAACCCACAAAACGAGTTATCTGCTGGGAAAATTTCATCTTTGTCCGGCGTAAATATCAGATTGGAATTAAAATCTCCAGTCACTATTAGATTCCAAGGTAGGCTCACTACAACGTAGTCTTGATATTGTTTTAATTAAAAGGGCATTTTTCTCCTTTTTTATTTGAGCCTTTGGTTGTGTGTAGTAATTCATTAGTAGCATCATTTTACATGTACTTGTGTATTGATCTGAGAATTTTACAAGTTGTATACTGGGATCCGGTGATTTCAGCTGTTCCTTTGTTATTTTTATGGCTGTGGATACATATACTATCAATCCTCCTACTGCCCGATCATAATGCTTGCATTTTTCTGCAGCTACTGTATGGTGGGTGTAACCCACTATCGGAATCTCTTCCTGTGACCAAGTTTCCTGCAGGGCTATTATATCGCAATCTGCCCTCTCCTTAAGTGGAAGGCCTTCGTCAAGTAATTGCCTGGCTCCAGGTATGTTTCAAGATAGCATGTGTATTGCATTTGTTTCAGAGGTGGTAGCCATAGCTCTCTTATGTCAGACACTACTTTTGTTGTTTAGTATACTGGGTAGCCAGTTCCATTGATATTAATTTTGTTCAGCCTCCCCATGTGCTCCTTTTACTGATCCATCTGGGGTCTGGGCTGTGTCTCCCAATCCCTTTGCATTATGTAGAATTGAGTAAACCTGGGTGGGAACTTCCTTTTGATTTGTTATCCTTTTTTATGTCCTTCTTTTCAGTCTCTTTTAGTGGGAATGGATAACTAGGTCTTATCGGTTCTATTAATTGAATTCCCAAGGCGGAAAGATGATCAGAGCTACTTAGTATTAACTGTGCTAACTCCGGCGTCTGCCTTCTGGTTAATGTTCGTTCTTTTGCGTTTCATATTCTGGCGTCCATATTAGCTGGTGAGTTACCTGGGCACTAGTTGTCATTCACCTTCTTATGTCTTTGTCCTCCATACTCATAGTTTGAGATTTGACTTGGTTTGGGTATACAGATGCTTAGTTGACCGTAAGAGGGACATTGCTGCTTGGTTTGTATAGAAATTTGAGGTAGTGCTGTAGTACCTTGAACTGCCATTTGTTTTATTGGATGACGAGGTAAGGAAGTTGTGTTTAATTTCTCAGCATATGTAGTTGTCTCAGTTACAGCTTTCCAGTCATTAGTATTAGTAGGTCCCCTGGTTACCACTAGATCCGTTCTTAGTTCTTGAGTGGTTAATGAGGTATCTATCTTCATTGCAACTCGCCCTTTTGGAGTGTATAAATAATCCTCTGAGTGGACCCTTTCTTTTCCTGCTTCCTCCTTATTTTCATTTATATATAGCTGTGTTGATAAGAACAGGTCATGTTATCCTGGCTTATTGCTATTTACTACAATGTTTAATTCTTTATGTGTTCTATTACTTTCTTCTTGCTTTACTATGGCAAAAAAATGTTTAGCCTTTGACTCTGTTTTCTTGGGGTATTTGGGTGATGCTAGTGAGCAATTCTTGATTTCCTTTATAGTTGTATTGTTAATATAATTTCTGGGGACTTCATCTTTTTCCTTTTTTATACCTTTGAGTTCATCACTGGGAGTGTTTGCATTACTTATAGCACTATCCTATGTTAATTCAGGATGATATTCTTCTTGGGGCTCACCTGCTGTTGTTTTAGCAAAAATGGATTATACTTGTTTGCCTTGCTGCAGTTTAGGTTCATTCGTGCTGCTTCTTGCTTTCCTTTCCATCTTCTTTTGCCTTTTAGACCGTGGCCTCATCTTTTCAGGTTGCTCAGTTATGACACTCTGATTAGTTTTTAAAACATTATCCATCTCAGCAGTTGGAATTTGAAATTCTTTCTTTTGCTCTTGATTTATTTTTAAAGGTGCCTGTGCATGATTCTGATTTATAATTTCCTCTGATTTTAGTGTATTAGCGGTCTCTAAGTTCACAGCCGGCAAAACCAAGTGCATATTCAAGCAAAGTATCTGTTCCAATATTGTTGGAAAAAACCTAGTTTGTCTATTATTGGTCCACATGTGCAAGTTGATTCCCGAGTAAATTGGTTGTACTCTTTTTATTACATTTGTTATATCTTCAAGCTTTGTATTTATTCCATCTATATATGATGCGATGATATTCATGAGGTCTATCTGTATATCCAATTTATCCATCTGCATTATCAGCGTTGCTGTCAACATTTGCAATGCTTGTAGTACTGATGGAATTAGTTCTGTTTGCCCCTTTTTATTGCTTTCGATATAACTTGTCTCGTTTTCAGGCAATTCTCCAGATTTATTCGTTGGGTTTTAATGAACTTTGGCTCCGAGATCAGATGTTTTGTCTTTTCCTCCAGCGTGGTTTGGACTTAGCGTCTGTTTTTTCTCTTCATCCCTTCCTTGGGCCTCCACATTTGCCACATGTGTATCTCCCACAGGTTTGCTCTCCCGTGAGGCAACCAACTCCTCATTCTCGTTTCCATCCTCTTTTCCTTCCACCTTTATCTCCTGTGTAACTTCCACCTGTTTACTCGCCCTTGAATCGTCCAAGTCAGTTAGTGATAGACCATGACTTGACCAAAGGTGTGCTAGGTCATCTATGTTTGATTGCAAGTCATATTGGGTAACTTCTTGTCCTTGCTCAGCAGTGTGTGACAATAGTTGCTTGATCTAATCAGGTCGTCGAGCTTATGCGTTGTAGCCGAACTACGTGGTGTGCTTTCCCCGAAGATATCACTTGAGGCAGGTAGTGAATTGCGATGTTTATGGGCGAATTAGATTTGTCCGTAAATTTGAGCAAATCGTATGTCATGATAGCTGGCAAGAAACCAAGCAGGAAATTTGCTTTTAAGATAGGGTCGCACAAATTGGAAACAGCGAGCTCTTTTTCTTATCTGGGTCTACTGTTTGACGGGGATACAAATTTTGATCTGTTAATGGAGGATAGATGCAGAAAGCTGGTATCGGCAAATGGGGCTAATCATAACTTTGCTCGTAGACTGGGGAGGTGGTCGCTGGAACAGGTGATGAATCTGTATGTGGCGGTTAGCACTGCAAAAGCCATTTACGGAGCGGAGGTTTGGGGATTTAGAGATGTAAGGCCCCTGCAACTGGAGGAAGATACATTTTTTAGGAGGATATTGAAGCTACCACAGGGTACCCCAGCAGGTATAATAACACACACAGAACTGGGGTTACCTTATATCACCGACTGGGTAAAGGTGAGACCCATTATGCTATGGCTTAGGTTATGGGTGAATCCCGCAGCGGAACTAAGCAGGCAAATAGCTCGGGACGGCTTGCAAATGGACAACCACCTACGTATCCCATGGTTGAGGTACATAAAAGAGACATTGGATTCCATCGACCACCTATCTCTTTTCAGTGATCCTACCTCCATTACTCCCACATGTAGAAACCAGATTAAGAGAGAGCTACTGGATAAATTTGAAGCTCAAAGAGCAAGCCCTGACTCCTTAAAGAAATCAGTTATAGCACACCACCGAGTGAGCAATGGAGCAGGAATGGAGCCCTATTTATATCTAATGCATAATCACCAGGACAGATTTTTAATGTGCCGTTTTAGGCTCAACCTGTTACACCACATTTTAGCTTATCCTCCAGGTTTCACAGTAACGGTTGAGCAGAAGGGTGCCTGCGGCTGCGACAATAGGTCTCCGCAGGACACCCTTCATTTTGTACTTCTGTGTTCTTTTTATAAAATCCCCCGTCGCAAATTTCTTGTTCATATCCTAAAGGAGGCTAAAATACGTGAAGCCAAGAGTGCCCTGAATTTCTTTGTGCTCGATTGTAAATTTCTTGAGAGTATCGGTAAGATTGAGGAATACCCGTGACTGAATAATGATAAATTAATAATGTAATGTGCCCTTTGCAAAGTGCCCTTTTAAAGTTTCGTTTTTAACCTGTTTTTAATGTCCGTCAGCTCAGATCGAATGTAAATATACTGTACACTGTATATTGTATTTGTATCTTGTACTTTTTATGTTGATTTTTAATCAGCGAAATAAAGATTTACTGAACTGAACTGAATTGCGATGTTGATGTTCCAGGCTGATACTGATGTTGCTTCCTTCAGTACCCCGACTAGACTATTCTTATCTTGGGTCTCTAGCTTCCGTTTGCTTGTGTCTTGTGTCTCAATGGAGTTTAGATTTGAGTTTGATGTTAATCTCTTTAGGGTAGGTTCTTGAACTGGCTCGTCTCCCCCTTGATGTATCTGTTGCGCTATTTATTGGGGTGCCAACGGGGTCATCAGACCTGACGTTTCTCCAGGTGTAGCACAGAGAGATGAACCAGGATCCTTTAAGTAGTGAAATCTTGAGTTTTGCGTTGTTTTTCTGTGTAATATTGATTTTTCAAACATAGACAAAATAGGTGAGATTAACGGGCTCTTTAATGTGGAACTTCCACCATTTACTGTTGCTGATTTGTCGCCTTTTTTTCTTTGGCGAGTCTTTTTTGCATGACTCCTAGCGCCTTTCTCACCCTGCCTGATAGCATTGCTGTTATTTAGATAGTGTGTATTGAGCTGGGCACTCCGGAGAGCCTGCAAGCCACTTCTTAGGTCACTTCTGCAAACTTACAGTGCACTCGATTCACTACCACCGGTGGCTGAGTTCTTTCCCCACTGCTTTTTGCTGTTGGTACTGTTAGTGATGTTACTGTTGTATGTCACCCTCCAGGAGACACTCCAGACATATGCCACTTCCTCCATAGTAGAAGTGTACTTCAGGCAGAACCAGGCTGCTCTCTGCTTTTGTTATTGCTTTTGTTCTTGCTCACTCTACTCACTCTACTCGGTCACAATCACTGTCGTGGTAGAGGCGCAGGACAGCTGGCAACATGACAGCAACAACAGCAACGTACAGAAGGCTGTCATGGGGCTATTCTGGGGCTGATCTACTTTCTGCTCCCAGCCTCTGCTCCTCCCCCCCCCCCTCACTGCCAGTCACTCCTCAGTCACTCCACACCACAATTCACAATGCCGGGAGGCTCTCTTAGGATTTCAAACCCTGCAGAACCTGGGGCTATAGTCTGCACTCCCAGGTCCCACCACACACCACCACATTCTCCTTAGTTAAACTTCCTCTTTTATTTTTTTTACAGACCTGGGAAATGCTGGGGAATGCTGCTGGGTGCTGCTGGAGCCGCGGTACTGAGCTGAGTATCAGGAAGTATCAGGTAGTGCTCTCGCACAGGTGGGACCGGCAGGCTGACCGGCGAGCGAGCAAGTGATCGAACAGCAGCGGCAACGCAACACTGTCCTGCCTAGTCCTGCTCCTGCTTGGGCTGCTCTCGCTCACACTCACGCTCCAGCTCGGCAGAGCTCCGCCATGACGGCTCTCACACAGCTCTCACAGCTGTGGCCTCTCTCATCTCGTTGAACCTGGCAGTTGCAGGTGGGTGGGTGGCTGCGAGCACACCGAACCGAACTGAACCGAACCCCCCCCCGCTTGCTTGAGGACCTGTGGTTCTCGGTTTCTCGGTTCTTGATATAGGGCTCAGGGGCTCAAGAGTTTAGTGGCTTAGTGGCTGGTTGGTGACTCAAACTCACTTTGTTCCGCTCTCCGCTTCCGGATCGAGTAGACTCCTCTTCACCAATTCATTCTTTGTTAGGACCACAAGTACCACAACATTGGATTGTAAGCAGAAGAAAGCTTTCATTGCCGTATCACCCACATACAGGATATTATAAAAGCTTCAGTCACTTGTAAGCAGGAATAAAACCTAAGTCAGGCAAGGTCTCGCTTACACAATGACAATAGTATGTCAATGATCTACTCAAGTCCTGCTCCCTAATATAAATCAACTGGGCTTGCAGTCACCCCATTTATTGTTTGTATTTAAAGGTAGCTGCCACCTAGTGGAGAATGTGAGCCCCCTAAAGAATAGCGCACGCCCAGAATGCATTGCGGTAACAAGTTTGATTCTGACTTCTACATTATCAGTTAATAAATGGCATAAATATTGTCAAGAATTGTGAATTGCGTTGAGCTGACTTGTCACAAGATGTGCTCCTTATTTCCTTTTCTGCTAGACTTGCTTCCACTCGTCACCCTCTGAAAACTCACCTCAATCTACTTTAGAAGGTTCAACTTCTGTGCATCGTGTAGTCCTCGTTAATATGATTACAATGTTGGTGTGTTTTATAATACTTTAACAGTCTACAACACAGCTTTCTTTTCTGTCACTTATTGACTGTAGAACTGCCTATGACCTTGTACAACACTCCGGTGTCTTTTGGCTGGGTTCCAGGCTATAGAAATGTTGCATACAAACATTGTACTTGATTATAAATCAGTACTCACTTCACCACTCGGTATCACTTAGTGTTATACAAAAAAATAAAAAATAAACCTGTGCTGGAATATTACATTTTTAGGATTTCACTGCAACATTTAGCTTGAAAACTTTGAGAAATATGTGGTAGAAAGAGCTCAGAATTGAAAAATTACTCCAAAATTAGCCTGGAAAAACAACTTTCTTGAACAAAAAAGTTTTACAATGACAGGTAATTTCAGAAAACAGACTTACTGGACCAAGTGCTACTGGTAATTCCTGTTGCATATTACCTATGTAATTTTTCCCAATTCAAACCTACAGAGAGCCTAACCCAGGTTGCCATAATACTAATTTGTTTATGCGATAGTCCTACACTATTTTTATAAATGGCTAAACTAGGGTCAAAGAGTTAAAAACATTGGCAGAATCTGGTCTGTCCTGTAGCCATTGACAACCTGCCTAGTCCTGTCCAGGATTTCATAGTCTCAGTATGAGTGTTCATTGTGACTGTTCTTTCTATATTGGCAGCCAAAACCCTGCATATCATCCCTCTGCAAGCAGAGGACAATATGCACACCAACTACCAGACATTGTACACTTCACTTGATATGCTTTGCTGAGCAAGTGGTATCTCACGACACTAAGGGCCCGATTTTGATCTCATTCAGAAAGCATACCGACCAAAACAGTTCAGAAATGCTTTCCGTACGACTCGGATCGGGGGAGTGTGACCGAACGAGTATGATGCATCAGTCTGCATCCAGAAAAAATTCGGTCTGACTCCCATTAGCTTCAATGGGAGCCTGTGCTCCGAACGTGAACACAGGCTCCCATTGAAGAAAGGGGTGAGTGGGGAAAACTTTGCACCCTGTGGCAGGCACCCCATAGTGCCTGCCACATTGTGCATGGTTGGAAAGGGGGGACCCATGGGTAACCCCGCGGGCCTGATTCGGAGGGCTACAGGTGAAGGGTGGCCTGCTACGGGCCCCCAAATACTGATGCCAGCAGCCATTTAGTTCCAGGCAAACCGATTCAGAAAGGCTGTCCTAATCGGTCATCGTCCTCGCTCGTTTGGAAACCAAGTCAATAGAGTTGTACAGATTGGCTCCAGAAAGGCTTGCCCTGTCCGAATGCCTTTCGGAATCGATTTGGTCAGCCCGAATGGTTTCCAGGCATCATACTTGGTCGCTCAGAGCCGTTTGGAAACAAAGGACCCGGATCAGATTGAGCAAACCCAAATCTGATTCGGAGCACTTCTGACCGACATCAGAATCGACCCCTAAGTATGTGACCATACTCTTTACCACTTCATAACCCCACTAATAACCTTCCCATTTCATAAGATCATCTTGTGTTCCACCTGATCCAAGCGTCCTCAAATACACCACTTGGTGGAAAGTAAACTAAGGGGCGATTCCGATCCTGGAAAAAGGCTGTACGAATCGTTGTATGGAGCGTTTTCTCCGTACGACTCGTACCCTGTAAACTTTTCTTACAACCTAGGAAGTACGATTCGTACAGAAAGCCTTTTTCCGTACGAATCGTACAAAAGACCATACGGTGAAAAAAAAACAATGAATCTGATCCGGAACAGCTTGTACGCGACGTCCGGACGGATTTAAACAGCGGTTTCTGGCCCAGCAAGCACGATTCGTCCCTACGTCACTCCATACGGCTCTTTTCTTACGGGAGCCAAACACAGCCGGAAAAGCAGAGTCCAACACGAACCGCTACGCAACGGAGCCGCGGTACGCGACGTACACGCCATGAACCCCATCGTACGTGTCATCCCGGTCCTCTTGGCCTACGACCTGGTGCACCGGACCCGACGCACACGCCGCAGAAGGTGAGAACAACACCCAGGGGCCAGGGTGGGGGTGAGGGGCAGGAAAAATACCCCAAACCCAAAGACAAACCTATAATATGCAGACCATACATTACCACCAGGGTCTGGTCGCTTGGGGGGCGTGTCCAGCAACCCCTGCGTACCGCAACAACAGAAGTGGACATGTACGGTGCATTGCACACGTACCCCTACGGCACCAGTAGAACAGTGATATGGACTGTACACACGCAATGAATGCATGGGTACGGTGCGTTGCACACGTACCCCTACGGCACCAGTAGAACAGTGATACGGACCGTACACACACAATGAATGCATGGGTATGGTGCATTGCACATGTACTCCTACGGCACCAGTAGAACAGTGATACTGACCGTACACACGCAATGAATGCGTGGGTACGGTGCGTTGCACACGTACTCCTACGGCACCAGTAGAACAGTGATAGGACTGTACACACACAATGAATGCGTGGGTACGGTGCGTTGCACACGTACCCCTATGGCACCAGTAGAACAGTGATACGGACCGTACACACGCAATGAATGCGTGGGTACGGTGCGTTGCACACGTACCCCTACGGCACCAGTTGAACAGTGATACAGACCGTACACACGCAATGAATGCGTGGGTACGGTGCGTTGCACACGTACCCCTACGGCACCAGTAGATCAGTGATACGGACCGCACACACGCAATGAATGTGTGGGTACGGTGCATTTCACACGTACCCCTACGGCACCAGTAGAACAGTGATACGGACCGTACACAGGCAATGAATGCGTGGGTACGGTGCGTTGCACACGTACCCCTACGGCACCAGTAGAACAGTGATATGAACCGTACACACGCAATGAATGCGTGGGTATGGTGCGTTTCACACGTACTACTACGGCACCAGTAGACAAGTGATACGGACCATACACATGCTATGAATGCGTGGGTACGGTGCGTTGCACACGTACCCCGTTACGGCACCAGTACATTTGGGCTACGAGGCGTACACACGCCAGGAATGTGGGCTTACGGACTGGCCCTGCATGTTACCTTCATATTGGTGTGTGTGTAGGTCCAGGCCAGCAGTGTACTGCTCCAAGGGGGTGGGTGGGTGGGTGCATAGGATTCCCAGCAGTGGACAGAGACATGGGGGTGGGCGCAGAGGACTCCCAGCAGTGGACAGAGACATGGGGGTGGGTGAAGAGGACTCCCAGCAGTGGACTGCAATACGAGGGGTGGATGCGGAGGACTCCCAGCAGTGGACAGAGACATGGGGGTGGGTGCAGAGACTACCAGCAGTGGACAGATACATGGCGGTGGGTGTAGAGGACTCCCAGCAGTGGACAGAGATATGGGGGTGGGTGCATATGACTACCAGCAGTGGCCTGTAATATGAGGGGTGGGCGCAGAGGACTCCCAGCAGTGGACAGAGACATGGGGGTGGGTGCATATGACTACCAGCAGTGGCCTGCAATACGAGGGGTGGGTGCGGAGGACTCCCAGCAGTGGAGAGAGACATGGGGGCGGGTGCAGAGACTACCAGCAGTGGACAGATACATGGCGGTGGGTGCAGAGGACTCCCAGCAGTGGACAGAGACATGGGGGTGGGTGCAGATGACTACCAGCAGTGGCCTGCAATATGAGGGGTGGGTGCAGAGGACTCCCAGCAGTGGACAGAGACATGGGGGTGGGTGCAGAGGACTCCCAGCAGTGGACAGAGAAATGGGGGTGGGTGCATATGACTACCAGCAGTGGCCTGCAATATAAGGGGTGGATGCAGAGGAATCCCAGCAGTGGACAGAGACATGGGGTGGGTGCATATGACTACCAGCAGTGGCCTGCAATATGAGGGGTGGGTGCAGAGGGCTCCCAGCAGTGGACAGAGACATGGGCGTGGGTGCAGAGAACTACCAGCAGTGGACAGAGACATGGGGGTGGGTGCAGAGGACACACAGCAGTGGACAGAGATATGGAGGTGGGTGCATATGACTACCAGCAGTGGCCTGCAATATGAGGGGTGGGTGCAGAGGACTCCCAGCAGTGGATAGAGACATGGGGGTCGGTGCAGAGGACTCCAAGCAGTGGACAGAGACATGGGGGTGGGTGCAGAGGACTCCCAGCAGTGGACAGAGATATGGGGGTGGGTGCATATGACTACCAGCAGTGGCCTGCAATATGAGGGTTGGGTGTAGAGGAATCCCAGCAGTGGACAGAGACATGGGGGGTGTGTACATCATTATCAGATGACCACACCTACATGGTGGTATGGATGTATCCCTAACTTTGGACTATGATGATAGTGCTATAACAACACATCACTGACAGCAGTGTCCCACTCCCAGGAGGATGGATGTCTTTCACCCACTGCATGGCACACCACATGTGGGTGTGAGGACATATAACACATGCATACCCACCAATGGCGGATGCAGCACAATACACACCCTGATATCATGCCACAAGACTGTATAGTCATGTAACTGCCTACAAAACTAAGATAGCCAAAGGGAACACACACTGTCACGCACATCCCAGGAGTGATAGGAATGTCCAGGTGCTGGTCCCGCCACCAAGATGTTGTCTCTCATGGAAGGAATAGGGTGGAATTCTCCTAGATACAATGCCCACAATTGTGAGTCAGGTGCCCAAATACCCTGCATAACAAGTACCATTTGTGTGGTAGGCCGTGATTACACACATGCAGAGTGCTGAAAAGGCAGAATTTGTCCCTGAAGGCATTCCTACATACTCAAAACACAAGTACAGTGACTAGCAAGGATGGCACACACGATTCAGCAGGAGACATCGGTGAGCAGTAGGCCTGGGCGGTAAATTCTGTTCCGCTCGCGTAATTTGCGAAATTTAGGTAATTTCGCGTTCCGCGGAGAACGCGGAATTGTCCAAAATTCTGCTTTCCGCGTCTTCGCGGAATTTTTGCTTGTTCGCGATCTCAAAATGCGTGTTCGCGAGATATTTCCCCCCGAGCACGCAAACAGCGGTCGCGAACAGGAAAAAAGCATCGCGAACAAGCAATTCCGCGTGTTCGCGGAATTTCTGCGTGTTCGCGGAGTTTTTTAACCATTTCGCGGAGATTCGCATAACGCCTAGTGAGCAGGCATGGCCATTGTTGAAGGGATTCGTCACCAACAAAGGAAATGTTGACACAGGTCAGCACAACAATAGTGCAACTGTTTGCAGGGAAGATGTCAGGTGCCACAGAGGAAGGAACACTCCTTGGGACAATTTCTCAAAACAAAATGAACACACACTACCAATTATTCTTTGCAGACACATTGTGAGGGCACACAGATACCATGGTCCACCTCATGACCATCATACAAAAATATTTCTCAGAAACCTAACACATTACCAGAACACCAACTCAAGGAGCTTCATCACCAACATCAAGTACCTGAAATGCAATAGTGTTGAAAGTAAAACAAAAGGCTTTATTCAGCACCAAAAAAAAAAAAATAGACTGTGTACAGAGGCCAATGGCCAGTCCATATTTCAAGTCCAAGGGGGGACGGAGGGGACCGCGTCTACCCCTAGCTTGCCTGCACAAAGGAACCTCAAGGTTTTTTGACCTGGGGGGGCATCATCTGTGGCAGGACCAGGCACCGCAGGGACAGGGGGGAAGGGTAGGTGTGGTGGGTGCAGGGGTGGACGTCTCCACCACAGGGGGTGGGGCAGCGCCGAAGGTGGAGGCGAGCTCGGCGCTGCACACCGCTGCTAGGACGTCCATCCTAACCCCTGCACCTGAGGAGTCCCCAGGGTCAACGAAGGGAGTGGTGGGCGAGGGATGCTGTGCAGCGCTCTTGGGGGAGGGGATGGACATGGTGGGCGACTCAACTCCCGTGCCCGGGGACTTCCTCGCCTGCTTGTGGGGTGGTGGCTCAGCGGGGGCGAGGTCCAGCTCACCCATAAAGAGCTGCTTGGGTGAGCGTTTGGCAGGGGAGCCAAGGGGAGTGGTTTTGGAGGGACAGAGTTGTGAGGACTGCGGACTGCGACTCTGGCTGCGTGTATGTCGTCTGACCCCAGACCCTGACCCTGTGGGTGTGCCTACATCCCCCTGAATGTGCGTGCCAGGAGGTGTGCGCTTTGCCTTACTTGGGGGTGTGCTGGCTGTGTCTGGTGGGGTGCGTGCCCGTGACTGTCTGGGTGTGCGTTGGACAGGCATGGGAGAGGGACGGAGCACTGCAGGAGAGTAACTGCTGCCGTCAGTAAAGAGTCCATGGACCGCAGAATCCTGCGTTGGTCAGACATCGTTGCTGATATGCCTTCCATGAACGACACCATCTGTGTGAGCAGTTTAGTGTGTCCATGGAGGACAGTCAGCACCGATGCCTGCCCAACCTGCAACTGCTGCAGTATGTCCACAGACTCTTCACTCAGGGCAGCAGGGGTGACAGGGGCAGGGGGTGCGGTGCCTGGGCCGAAGGAGACATGGTGGGCCTCTGCATGGACAGAAGGGACGGGAGCAACTGGGTGGGCGGAGATGGTAACGGAGGAGGCGGGGACAGATGTGGGGATGCTGCCAGGTGGTGTTGCAGCCTCTGCCTCCTCGAGGAGGTCAGCGTCGGACCCGTCGGCGTCGTAGCTGGTATGGCCTCCAGACAGGTCCTCCGACTGACTCCCCTCTCCCTCCGTGCCACTGGCTCCTTCTGACTCTGCAGCACTGGTGGCACTGTTGCTGGGTCCCTCCTCCAGGTCCGTGCCGGTGTCTCCTTCTGTTGCGTATGATGATGCTGTGAGCAAGGAGAAGAAACCAAAATGCATCAGTCACCTGTATACATCTGACACATGAGCACAAAAACAATTTGGTACAGTTCATATCAGGCAAAGCATCATGAGTAACAGCTAGATTACTCCGCACATATGTAAGCCCTGTAATGCCCAGTTGGTAGACATACTATGCCACTTGGACACCAGGAAAAAAATAACACACCAGGCCACAGCTTGAATGAGAAATACACTGAGAAGCTAGTGTATGTGAACCGGTGAGCACAGCAATACAATGAAGTCATGCCACCTCTTGTTTACCCTGAAAGAAACAGTAGTGGTGCACCCAAGGTAAACTAACACACCTCAATACTCAAGGTGTCACCACACTCAGAGACCTGTAAGTACTTTGGAACACAAAATGAAAAAATGTTGGTATCTTGGGACTCACAATACTTTACACAATCGACATGTTTTGAATGTGCCAATTCGCCATTTCGTGAAAAGAACACTCATGTGCCTGCGTGAAATATGTCTCACAAGGCAGTGTACACAAAACTACATTTACACTGTCATTGAAGAAGCTGGCACCTTTTTTAGGAAGCCACCGTTAGAAATAAATGGTATTGCCGAAAGTACATATACATGGGCCCACGGAGGTCTTGATGTCTTGACACTCGTTAGTTTGTATCACCAACAACAGAGGAGTCTCACAAAATCAAGACCACTGTGGGAACATGTATATGGAGAATCTGCAACACCATTTAATTCTAACAGTGGCTTCTTTGAAAAGGTGCCTGCGTGTTCCATGAAAGTGGAAATGCCGTTTGGTGTGCAATTCCTTGGGAGACATCTTTCACGCAGGCACATCAGTGTTATTAACAAAAATCATCAAATTTAAAACATGAAGAACTGTTGACAAGTGCTGTGAGTGCCAAGGTTCAATTTTTTTTGAGTAACAACTTGAATTATGTCAGTTGGCACATGGCCATCCGTCACCGGATTACACAGTTGGCAACACATATGACCTACTGCCTGTCATCTGGAGTGGCACACATGTCCACACTCAGGACAATGCATAAGCTAATGGGCCTGCAATTGGGTTGTAAAAAAGCATTGCTGCACTGTGTAGACACCCTCATGGCAAGCCAGAATGTCCACACAGATGTCAGCACACAAAGTCCAAACTGCGTTGCATCTGAACCACACACAGGTGCCAAAAATATATGAGCAGGAATCATGTTTGAAAAAAACTGACACAGGCTGCAAAGCACGAATATTAAGCACTGGCCAGCATCACAGGGGCACTGCACGGTGAGTCTTTGTCCAGCCAATTCTCACACACAAGTCAGACCTGGCAAGGAAAAATCAGGGTCGCCCATGTAGGCCTCTCCCGCACAACCACCCATACCTGAGTCAATGTGATTGATACAGATCAACAAGTGACATCTCTTATTCAGGGTTACAAAAAATGTGCAGCAAAAATTGCTACATTTACACAACATCACCTCGTGGGGCTGGCAACACATATTTGTGACAAACAACCATCAACAGATTGATGTGAATAGCCAAACAGGCACTGCCCAGTGTGAGTATTCACAAGCAAAATGGTGTATCCCTGTCCAGTGGACACATGTAGCACACATTTGAAAATTACAAACTAGTCCAGGGAACAATGCCATGGAGGCTGACCTATGCTGAACCCACAGAGAATGTGCACGAGGAGTAGGAGTCGGCGAATTTCTGCCTGCCTTCTGGTCAGGATTGTTTTGCAACAACCGCTACGCATAGGGGATCTCTCAGCCGAAGTGCAGACCTTTCGGTTGTGTTGGAATAGAAGTCAACAAAGGGCCCGAATCCCCTGTCCGTATGCGCCGGAGATCCCAATATTGATGTGTCAACAGCTACCGCATGGGGCAACTGGACGGCGCTGGCGGGGTGGTGTGATGCGGGACTGATGGTAGTGGGGGACTTATACGAAGACGGTGTTCTGCTCCCTTTTGAAGCCATCTCTGAATGTTACGGCCTTCTTTGCGGCGACTATCTGCTTCATGCGGCCTTGGTGTCGGCTGTTCAGCGGTGGTGGAAGGGAGGGCTGTCTGAGCCGCGGACATCCATGGTCTGCCAATATGTTGTGCTGGCGGCGGGCACCATTAAAGCGGTCACATGTCTGTATCTCCGAATGACCTATGAGAGGCTGACTCCCCTGGACAGGCTGAAGCAGTGCTGGGAGGAGGAAGTAGAAAGGGATATCCCGGAAAAAATATGGGGGGGAATTGCTTGAACCTCCCTGGAAAGGCTCCAGGAATGCCCGTTTTCAACAGATCCAATTTTTTATTTTGCACAGAGCCTATCTTACTCCAGTCAAAATCCAGCGCTACTTTCACACGCCTACGGCGTCCTGCTCACGTTGTCAAATGGAGGGAGCTGATTTCCTCCATATGCTGTGGAGCTGTCCTCGGATTAGGGACTACTGGTGGGAGGTGTGGTCATTGCTCTGCACTATCACAGACAGGGAGATTGAATTTGGAATGAGTCCGTGCTTGTTACACTGGTTCCCTCACACTTCCAAGACTAAAATAACCAGTAAATTTATAAATTTAGGGCTGGTACTGGCCAAGTGGGAAATTACTGCTAATTTGAAGGCGCAGCGTGGGCCGAGGTTGCAGAAGTGGAGGGTGGAGTTTACCCGGTGGGCAGACTGTGAAATGGTTATTAGATTACAGACGGCCACCCGTGCTCATAGCGACAGAGCATTGGAGGCAGCCCATGCCTGGGGGACATTGGCAGTGCTATTGAAAGCTGCTGACTCTGGTGGGGAGGAGGCCTTGGAGAATGGGGAGGTACAGAGTCAACCCTCTACTGTATCGGATTAGTGGGGTACCGAGGGGATTAGACACTGCCTCATTTGGGTTTTCAGTGGTCCTGCGTTAGGGTACATCACAAGGAACTGAGTGTCTGGCCATATACTAAGTCAACGAGTCATGCCGGAGGAGTTGGGGGAAGAGGGTGGGCGGGATTTAGGATTAGTCATATTGATTATGCACTGGACCTGTTGAACGAAGGCCCCATTATTCATATGCCTGTAAATGTGGCCTTGCATGTCGATCCGATGGTGGAATTGCTAGAGACTATATTGTAAGGTTTATAGGGGGAGCGATTAATCAGAGAGCCTGTCAACAGGGTTCAGTGGGCATGGCTATACTAGGGCTGCTGTCCAATTGGATGTTTTAAGGAAGGGTTGATTACTGATTGTCATGTGTTTGTATGATCTTGAATGTTAATAAACATATTTACAAAAAAAAAAAAAATGATTAGGAGACCAGGGTGTCTCAGGGGACTGTAGTGGGCAAACTGCTCCGTGTTCCTGGAATGAGCTGACTGTACCATGATCAACCGTCATGGCACTATGCATATCTCACACTCATGTACATCATGTCTGAGGCCACAACATTGGTCATGCATGGTGCAAGGGTGGTCAGTTGAAACCTCACACTCCTATGTTGAGAATCATCATCAGTGCCAACAAATATGGACCCCCAACATAGTGAACAGGTCATGGCACAGGCAAGGTACCAACACAAGTCACAGACCACCCTCCCACATGATGCAGAAAGCAATGTGCACTTAGATTTACTGGCACCCTAGATGACCATGTGTAAATGTGATTACACACAGACCATGGGACACATGTCAAGGAGGGGAAGGGATGAAAAAGGGCACCAGGTGACATCAGGGAACAGAAAAATAAATGCACTGAACATATCAACTCAGGGAGTGTATCCAGGCTACAGAGCACTTCCAAAAGCTGGTGACACATAACACAACAAACAGCCATATACCTACCCCCTCCTTGCTGCAGTCTCTCCTGTAACTGCCTATCGAGGTCAGGGAACACCACCGCCAGGACACGGGTCATGTGGGGGGTCAGGCGTCGGCGCCCACCGTGGGTGCGAGGAGGGTTGAGCCCCAGCTGGAGCCAGGCGATCTGCCGGGTCCAGCACTGGATGTCCTGCCACCTCTTGCGGACCTGTGGCAGCTGCCGACTTCGCTCCACCGCAGATCTCATGGCCCTGACGATGTCCCGCCAGATCTCCCCCTTCTCGTAGGCAGTTACCCGTCAGGATGACAAAGTGACACAACATCAATACACCTGCTCCATGTCCCAGAGACACACATTTGAACATCTTTGATATGTTGAACTGGGCATAGGATGCAGACAGGAATTGCATCATTCACAATAACAAATTCACCTGTGTGCAAGCCCCAATGCACTACATGACATTGAAAGTCAACAGGTGGCATGAGGGGTGCGACACCCTCACTAATCATGCCACACACTGTGCAGCACATGCAACAGCAGGCTGATGGCCAGCACATGCTAAGCAGTCACATGTCCCACTCCACTGACACACCCTCAGCAGACTAGACAGACACACCCAGGCACAAATCACTCGCCTGTCATTGACAACAGCGGATACAACCCTCACTCTGCATATGTGCCACTTGCCAGTGGGGTGTCACAGGTGTCATGCTAGCTCTGCAAGTCAGACACACAGCACGGCTTACTTGTCACATCAGATGGGTAGATCTGTTGCCTCCTCCATGCAGCTATGGTGCAACACTTCACATAGACACTCACCCACATGACAAGGAACATTCACACACACCAATGTCCATGAGGTCGTACACATCATTTGGACACTCTCACCACAGGTCCACTCAACTCATACACATCTGTGGGTACAGTCACCTGTCACATCGGGGGACCACTGAATCACCTCAAGACAATAGTAAAAAAAGCCACCAAGGATTTGCCAGGCTGAATGTGTCATACACTATGCAGTGAAAGTCACAGGAAGCACAATGCAAGTGAGGAGTGCACACAGGACCTATATCATGCGCTGCATGAGAGATATCAGCATGTCCCCCCCCCCCGGGTTCCACTCTAAACAACATTGCATGTCTGTCCCACCTGGACACAATACTGACAGTCACACAACAGGCGCATAGGCAAAGGTAGTGTAGTCAGCACTCACCTGCTCCCCTGGTCTCCCATACAGCTTGGTGTACTGTGGGAGGAGGCAGCCCAGCAACGCCTCATTCTCCTCGAGGGTGAATGGCTGGGCCCTCTGCACAGTACGTGACATGGTCCAGAGGAAGCAGAGACAGCAGCAGTATGGTCGACTCGAAAGTTGTGCAAGCAAGTGCCCTCTCATGGGTTCTGGCTGCCTTATATCTGTCTTGCTGAGGGGCATTCATTTTGAGGAGTACATAGTGATTGGTCAGAATCATTAGCATCCTACGTTTCAACCAGTCCCTTTAAACATAGACCAATGACACGCATTCGCATTGTTCAAATTTTGAGCATCATGTCAAGTTAACACTAGTTGTACAGTGCGTTTCACACGTACCCCTATGGCACCAGTCGTACAGTGCGTTTCACACGCTTACAATGGTAATACAGGCGTACACATGCCAGGAATGGAGGGCTACGAGTCGCACAAGGATGTCCATCAAGTACTTGTCATTGCATACTGTCATGTGCAGGCCCTAGGTGTGGCAGCCAGTGATATTGCACAGGTCATCTCATCTGGTTGCACAATTGAAGTGTGGTGACCTGTGGACACATGTCATGTGTGATGGGGTACTATGTGGCACACATCACCTTGACACTTGCCACATGTGCGTCTGTAGTCATGCACAGCAGCAGTGGGATGGCACAGTCGTCAACACCCGCACCTGTCTCCTGATGCCAGGGACAGGGACACTCTATCAACTGACATGTCACGATCAGCGTGCCCCTATGTGACTATGTCATGTGTGTGTCATGTGTTCCCATGAGCTTGCTGTTAGTGTTCCGTCAACTGCATCTGCTGTTGGTGCATCCAACATGGGTCTGTGTGGAGATAGGCATGGCACACATCTACGCACACCATGCGACATGTGGATTCCCACGGCTGTAGGGTCTGTGTGCATCGGACATCATATTTTCCAAGGCATACATGTCTGCATCGTCTCAATGGCTGTGTTGTTTTGTTGTCACGTGTCATTGCAATGTGTTTGATATGTACATTTGACATTCCATGTGACCTGTGCATGTGCTTTGCAGTCAGCCGTCTGGATGAGATGACATCCTTCCAATGCAGCTATGTGGATGTGTGTCACTCCGGTGATATCTCTGGCTGTTCACTCAGACTGGCCCCCAGCTCATTTCACGGCATGTCATGTAGACTTGACAATGAACAGGTGTATGTGGCTTTTCGTAGGAGTGCCAGCAAGCTGGCATATGTGTCCTGGATGTATTTCACACACCCGACTCCATAGTTACCTGATGTGTAGTAGCAGTTTAGCATGTGCTATGTTCATTGACATTGATGTTGGCAGACTTTCAATCTTCATTTTTCCAAACAATGTCCTGCAGGGCACCGCCTGTCCCAAGACCAATGCCAGACTTGGCTGCCATGAGGGAACGTGCCTGCATCCGCCGTTACAGATTCACTCGACAGTTGATTGAGGACTTGACAAACAAGCTGGCACCACACCTCCAACCGCGACACAGGTATCATACTGTGCTGACCCCCAAGATGAAGGTGATGGCAGCCCTACATTTTTTTACCACAGGTACGTTTCAATTGACCATAGCTGATGTTGGTGGGATGTCACAGACAATATTAAGCCGTGTCCTGCGTGATGTTTTGCCAGCCATGTTGGAGCACCTTGATGAATTCATCAAATTTCCTACTACTGAGGAGTTGACAGATGTCAAGGGTGATTTCTATGCCCTGGGAGGGATGCCCCATGTCATTGGGTTCATTGATGGGACACATGTGGCTTTGGTACCACCACATGCACAGGAGCAAGCCTATCACAACCGAAAACATTACCACTCAATAAATGCCCTTGTGGTGTGTCTTGCTAACATGCTGATTTCCCATGTCTGTGCACGTTTTCCAGGATCAGCACACGATGCCTACATCATGAGGCGTAGCAGGGTGCCACAAATGATGCTGCGGCTGCACAACGAACGAGCATGTCTTGTTGGTGGGTATACTCTGTCCTGTGTGTTGCGGTATCTTTGTCTCTTATGGCATCTCCTGACCCACTTATTTACATGATGTTTCCATGTCGAGGCCTCAGGATATCCCAACATGCCATGGCTGCTGACACCTCTCCGCAGCCCAAGAACAGCTGCAGATCACCGGTACAACAATGCACACGGGTAGACCAGGCGAGTGATTGAGAGGACGTTTGGACTCCTGAAGAGACGATTCCGGTGCCTTGACAAGACAGGCGGGTCCCTCCCATATACACCGGAGAAGGTCTGCCAAATCTTCCTCGTGTGCTGCATGCTGCACAACATGGCAGTTGAGAAGGCAGTGCCACTCATCCTAGATCCAGATGAGCAGGAACATCCACCCGTGGTGGTCACAAGGCTAGTGATGAGGAGGAGAAGGATATCCGGAGTCAGCTCATACACAACTTCTTCTCATAATGGTGAGTCACTGGGTAAGAGTGTGCAAGCTTGTAGCATTGAGTGGCATGTGTTGCACTGTGTGTGTCCAGCTGACTGAATGCAAAGTGACTTTGGTGTGTGTTCTGATGTGTCACTCGAGTGATGATGTCATGCCACACAGTTTTGCCGAGAGAATTTCTTTGAAATTTGCATGTGTCCAACATTGTTCATGTTTCGTAAATGACCATGTGTGCGGCGAGAATTGTTTTAGGTGACTTCTTGTATGTCTGTCATTCCCAGGTTTTTGCGCCTGTTGTCTGCTCGTGTCATCGTTGTCCTCCTGCTATTCCTCATGAGGATTGCAACGTGTGCTGAATCATCGTTCCATGCACGGACATGTGGAAATGTCAGTTTGGGTAAGGATTGCAGCAAGGCTTTTTGGTGGTGGAACGGGTTGGTAATGAGTGGGGACTGCTTCTGTGCATGTTGTGGTACCATGCATACATGTCTTCTCACCATGGAGCATACAACATGTAGCATCACTCCCATGGCATGATAGTCACCCTTCTTGACAGTCATCTGTAGTGGAGTGTGGAGTCTGATGAATGCATCAATGTGTGTAAACCTTGCCTCTGAAACATTGCGGATGCTACGGGTGGACATAGTGTGGGACATCACAACAACAGGCTCTATGGGGAATTGCAGCCTCTCCGTGTGCAGCAGGATGTGTTTGGCTCATTCCCTTAACTTGTGTGCCAGTTCATTTGGATTTACATCATCCGTGTTGTGAAGGGGGGTTGCAGCGTATGTCCCACATGGTATGTCAACTGACCTGTGAGTCTGTTCATATGGATGCATTTCCCTTTGTGTGAGTTTGTGGAATAAAGGTGTTCACCACAATCCAAAGTGCCTCATCTCTGTCACTGCAGATCTCTTGCCAGTTTGCATGCGTCATCTATGGCATAATTGACAAAGATTTAGCATATGGGTGTATGTGTACTTCGGCAACCTGCATGCAGTTCTTCATGGCTAATAATATCTATTGTGCATGAAGTACCTGGTTGTGTATGTATTTGTGCAGGTTGCACCCCACAACGGGACGTGAACGCCTGCTGATGGTGTGTCTCCTGTGCGCAGCTCCGCATTTTGTTGCCTGATCCTGTGGCCGTCATTTTTGTTGATTGTTCATACATTTTCTCAGAGTGACCCATGAGTAACCTGACACTCCTTCCTTTACATACACCTGTTGTACTGTGCCTTTCTGACCTCCTTGTCTTTGTGTGCTACTTTTTTCCTAGTTTCTCACCCCTTCCGCCTGCTTCTGCCTCACCTGCAGCCCTGCCCCACCGAGTGCACTGATTCTGCAACCCACACGCTTCCAAAATGCTCCTCCCTTCCCCCTCCACCCATTCTACATGCAGCCAGCAGCTTGTCTGTGCCACTGTTGCGCCAACCCCGTGCCAAAGGCAGGACCGTCTGCGCCTGCAACGTGCACAGTGCACGACCCTCTGGTCCTTGCATGACCCACGTCACACAACAGGCTCATGCTGCAGCCACCCTCCAAGCAATGTCCTCCAGACAATCAACCGCCTGCTATTAGGCAACCCCAAAGCGCACACATGACACCTTCGCATGCTGAGTGTGCAACTCCAACTGCCTACACAGCGCTGCCCCGCCTACCAGACCCTGTCAGAACAACCAGGTCATGTGCCTCCTACTCCACACCCGCTCCGTCCACCAGCATGCCATTGGACTCGGTTACCTCCTCAACAGTACACAGCATCCCCACACATCACCTTCATGACAGTAACCTGGAAAAAAGCATCCTCAGCACACAACTTCTTCATTGCCATCTCAGATACGGATACCAGATCACCCGCAGGGACGGCACCAACAATCCCGGAGGATAAATTTATTCCCAAGTACACCCTCAGAGTCACAAATCCAGTTTTGCAACAACCCCCTGGCAACCCTCAGAGTAACACTCATCTACAGATCTCCAGGCCTACATCCACAATTCCGCTAAGCCCCCAACACGTACATCTGCACGCACGCCCTCACCTCCACAGGCTACATGTGGCTGGGGGCCAGTAACTTCTTGCTGGAGGAGAACCACACCACCATCCATCATTGGTCCATCAACATTTGCATCCACGTCTCCGACAAGCAACACACTGCCCCACACCCCGCTACCGATCCCCCAAAGATGCTTGATGTAAGTCACCACAGACAAGCTGAGTGGGACACTCGAAACAACACCACCGCCACACCCTGCAACCTCACACACTGGATCAGCAACTGACCCAACAATCTTGCAACATTGACGGACTTTCCTGTGAAGCACAACAACAGTTAAGCCACCTGGGACAAGGCAGACCTACTGAACTCATACAGATCTCGCCGGACTCTTGTGCAAACCTTGCAACACAAAGAACCATCATTTACCATGCAGCCCTGGAAAACGCCACACACAGCCATCACCATACCATCAGCAAGGACAAGTGGAGATCCTTCAGATAGGGCCAAGGCACCAAAACACACGACATCAAGGAGCTCATCAGCATTGTGAGTGAACGGACAGCAGATCTCCATCCAAAAGACACCCCACCCTTGCAAGGAAGATCAAATCCCACTGCAAGCTCATGGCCATTCACAACAGCCTTGGCACACAGAGGCAGACAGCACTATTATCCGCAGGACAAACCCCCCTCAGGTTCTGGACTGTCGTCAGCAGCAAATACACCACCTGGCTTATGTGCACCATCCACTCTGGCTCTCCATCAGGCCCCTTCCCACACAACATCTCAACCACATCATTCACCATCCTTGAAGCCCACGTCCAGCGCAGCATGAATGTCTCCTTTGAGTTTGCCACATTCCATGGGAGCTGGAGGCATGCAGAGACCCAGGCCCTTCTTAAACAACGGACGGCAGGACCGCAGGATCTCCTGCAACATCACCCTGCTTCCCTCCCCAGCAAATGTCATCAGGAAGACACTCAACGAGCAACTGACAAACTTCCTCCACGCAAACAGCTCCAGGCAACCGGCACCAGACCATCTTCCACAGTAATCACACCACTGCAACCATCATCATTGCCACCACCAACGACAACTTTGCCCTGCTCAACAATGGTGAGACCACCCCCTTGACCTGTCAATGGCATTCTACACCATGTGCTACCACACTGTCAGCTCAACCATCTCCTACACTGGTATCCAGAGGAGGACCCAGGAGTTAATCAACAAGTAGCTCACCAGCAAGGCCCTGGGGGTCGGCCTCCAGCCAGCAGCATGTAGTTCACTGGGGTCATCTGGCCCATGCCCCAGGGCTCATCTCTCAGCATGACGATCTTCAATGTCTCCATGACCCCCCTCTCCAACATCACATGCGCACACGACCTCATCATCATCTTGTATGCCATTGACACCCAGCTGCTCCTCAACCTCACCAAAGACCAAGCCATTGCCAGATCCAACGTTCAAGAAGGCATGAGATCCGTTGACAAATTGCTGAACGTTAGCCACCTGCGGCTGGACTTGGACAGGACTGAGGTCATCATCTGAGGATTGTCCCCTTACGGCTGGGTCAAATCCTTGTGTCCCACTGGCCTGGGCACCGCACCAGCACCCAGTGGCCACGCACGCAAGCTGGTGTTCATCATGGACTCATCGCTCACAATTACCATGCAACTCACCACCATCTGTACCTCATGCTGCAACACCCTCCGCATGCTGCAAATGATGCCCAGATAGATCCACTGCAAGGCAAGACAGACCGTCCCCCAGGTCCACGACACCAGCCGGGTCAACTACAGCACCGCCCTCTACGGAGGAACAACAGCAAAACTGCAGGAGAACTTGTCCTCATCCAGGGTGCATCCGCACACCCCATCTTCAACATCACCCGCCCCAGCCACATCACCGTCCACCTGAGATAGCTACAATGGCTCACTGTCTGCTGCAGGATCACCTTCAGACTCCTCAACCACACTCAGGAGTCAGTCCACAACCCCAGACCCAAAACCAACCTTGGACATCTGTCATCCAACACCCCGTTGGCCCAACTCCCTGCAGCCCACCTTGCCCTGGCAACCATTCATCACATCCACAGAACAACTGCATGCAGGAGATAGTTCTCCCACCTCGCCAAACAGACCTGGGACTCCCTCCCCGGGCACCTCCACATGACCCATGACCTCTACGCCTTTCTGATACTCTTCCAAATTGGTCTGTCTGAGCTGTATTGCAAGCCCCCCCTCAGCAGCTTGAGGCCATCTCGGGTGAGTATTGGGCTCCATGTCTGTATTTGATGATACATTGTGACCCATGTGTGTCCTTGACCGGACTCAGATCCATGTGTATGGATGGCTGGAGATAGTTCCACACTCAGGCATACTTTGACATATCCCCACACGTATGTTGTGAACTCATGCTAAATGACTGCAACATAAAATTTCAAGTATTCATTTTTTAATTATAGGTCTGTGGTGTGATTTGTGCACAGAAAAAGGTGCAATGCAGGGACCATAGAATCCAAAGTTCACTGTGACCAGCAAGTCCATGTGGCAGATGATGTCAGTCAATGAGGTGATGCTGTCGCCCATGAAGGCCAGGTGCCAGGCCAGGTGACTTGGGAGATGTGGATGGGCCCCTGCCTCTCACGGTCTTTTCCGTGGACGACCCACCTTCCTCGGGGGACCCTCAGATGCAGGCCTTGATGCTTGGGACGCTCCGACGAATCCTCCTCCTCCTCCCTCCCTGTGGCTGGTGGTGGTCTTCTCCTGGTGGCACAGGGAGGGCTGCCCATGTTGTCGGCGATCTGACGGAGTGAATGGCTTATGTCCCTTTGCACCGCCAGGAGCTCAACCAGTCTTGCCTTCATCCGTCCTTGGTGTTCTTGTTGACTGGCGTGTTGCTCGGCCTGTTGGTTCTTCATCTCTGTGATGGTCCCCTTTATCTCTGTGAGGCTCCCCACTCCCTGGCTGAACTCCCTGGTGTCATGCCGGTATGCATCCATGATGTTGTCTATGTGTGACATACCGGTCCCTTCAGCTGGCTGGTCAGGTTCTCGCCTCTGCCTACCTCCACTCCCACCACCCCTGCCCACATGAGCCTGGCCTGCCATTGTGGGCACATCGGGTCTACGGGACCCCTGAGGGATGGCAGTGGCAGTGTTGTCTGCCTCCTCCTGGGTGCCCGGCGCACCTTGTCCCTCCTGGTCAGACTGGCTCAGTTGTTCACTGCGGGCAGGGCTCCTCGGTGTCTCCTGGGAAGTGGCAATAATGGGGGTGGTGGTTGGCACAGATGTTCCTGAACCAGGTGCTGCAGGGGCTTGGACAGCAGAGGGTCCAGGTCGGTCGGGGTCATCTGCGGAGTGTTGAGAGGCGTCACTGCCAGTGGGATCAGGTTCCTCCCGAGCCTGGAACTGTGAATCTTCACCCCCATTGTTGGGGGAGATTCATCACGTTACCCTGTGTGTGAGAGACAGACAATGTTAATGCTGTTTCATGCAACATCCATGTTTCATACACATTCAAGTTGGCACTGTTCCTCTAGGTAGTTGTATGTGCCTAGCATTCTCCTCACTGTTCACTTGTGGATGGGTATGTTGTGGGGGACAGATTGATATGTTCTCCTGAGTCTTTGACCTGTAGATTTTTGCCTTGGATGCTTCTTCGGCTATGTATTGGTCTTGTTGTGTTACATGTCCATTGTGACAGTGGGTAACTCCATTGCCTGTCCCGGGGGTGTCTGCTTGTGTAAGGGGTGTGTGTAACAGGGCCTGCTGGTGGGTGTAGTGTGATTTTGCACTGGGGCTCACAGGTGATGTAGCTGTCCCCCCATGGAGCATGCTGCCATGACAGTGAGCGTGAGTTTGTGTCCTAGATATCTGACCTTGTTGTCTTCGTGTTTGTGTTTGCACTGGTCACAGGAGGGCCTTGTGCTGCCTACACCAGGGCCAAGTGTCAGCTATCTTGTCAGTACTTTCCCAGTCCCTGTGCATTGCACATGGTGCATGGGTATGTACCTGGGCCATATGGGATGAGGGCAATTGTGTCTGATTTGGAGTTCAACAATGCGTTTTGTGACACCCACCCTCCCAGCATACCGGACATCCATTCTTGGGTTAGTGCTTCTTGTAGCATGGGACATAGCATGGCCTTGCTTTCTCAATGGGGCATACACATATTAGTGGCATTAGCGTTATTTTTGACTGTGGTTCTGGCCGGTGAGGGCTTGGGGGTTGTTGCGTGCATTTGGTGTAGTTGGGGTGTGGATGCCATTATCCCCATGTTACATAAGTTGTTTGTGTACTCACCAGGCTCTGGAAGTCCTTGAAGTCCATGTACTCCCACCAGTGGAAGCAGGGCTATCACCTTCTCCTCCCAGGGATGGAAATGTACTGGTCTGCGGGGCCCACCACCTCCAGTGATGTTGCTCTGGGCGTAGTCGTCATTAATTTTTCGCTTGACCGCCCTCCGCAGATCATACCACCTGGCTTGGCATTCAGTCCTGGTCCTTCTGATGGGTGCAACAGCATTCACCCTATCGACGATTCTCTGCCACAAGCGCGGTTTTTTGGCTATGCTGGTCTGTCTGACCAATGTTCCAAAGAGCTGTGGCTCGACTCTGATGACTTCATTGACAAGGATCTCCAGCTCCTCCCTTGTGAACTTTGGATTCTTGTCTGTGGGCATGGTGTGGGGTGAGGGTGTGGATGGTTGTGGGTGTGTGGGTCTGAATGTGAAGGTGTGGGTCTGAATGTGAAGAGGGGGTATGTGTGAAGGAGGTTGTGTGAAGGTGTATATGTTAAGGTGGATGGGTGCAGTTGTTGGTGTGTGCTCTCTAGCTGCAGTGAGTCTGTTGCAAAGGCTAATGGTTTTTTTTTGTGGGCCCTTTTTATTGGTCCATTTGTGGGTGGGCCTCAGTTTGAATTTTTGGTGGGTGTGTTATAAGGGGTGGTTGTGAGTTTGCCCCTCTGTTTGCCTGTTTGGATGTGGCCAGGTCAGTCATTTCAATTTGTTGTGCACTGTCAACGTGTTTTGTGGTGTTGTGCGAGTCGAATAGACCCTCCTTGTGCTGTTTTACAGTGTCCGTGGTTCAGTACGGTACAGGGGTACGAGTCGTACAGGCACACACCCCATGCGTTGTGTGTGTACGGTGCGTACACCGACATTGCTTTATGTACGGTGCGTACACCGACATTGCGTATGTACAGTGCGTACAACAACATTGGTGCGTACAACAACATTGCATATGTATGGTGCGTACACCGACATTGCGTATGTACGGTGCTACAACAACATTGGTGCGTACAACAACATTGCGTATGTACGGTGCGTACACCGACATTGTGTATGTACGGTGCCTACAACAACATTGGTGCGTACTCTGACATTGCGTATGTACGGTGCGTACACCGACATAGCGTATGTACGATGCGTACAGCAACATTGGTGCGTACAACAACATTGGTGCGTACAACAGCATTGTGTATGTACGGTGCATACACCGACATTGCGTATGTGCAAGTCATTCCCCGTGTTCGGGACGTTTTCCGTACAATTCGTGAATCGGAAAGCCGGTCCGGATCGTACTTGAGCGGTCGGACTGTATTTTTGGGCTTCGTACGGAAAAGTGTCCGGGTCTGTATCGTACAACTTTTCCCGATCTGATACGTACGTATAGGGCAGATCCAAATTAGGCCTGGGCTAAATTTCCGTTCCGCTCGCGGAAATTGCGATAATTTGACATTTTCGCATTCGGTGGAGAGCGCGAAAACTTCAAAATTTCCGATCGCCTTACCTTAATCCCCGCGTTCGCCGACAAGTTTTCCCGATCCGGTCGCGTTCTCCATGAGATGTTGGATTGTTGGTAGCCATTTGCGCTGTCTCGCGACAGTTCGCGCCCGCAGTAATGTCATTGGTCGCGCGATCACGTCTTTCTTCTCAGGATCATGCACCGCGAGAAGAGTGAAAACAAGAAGACCGCGCCTGCGAGCAACCGCATGGGTAAGTTGGCGAGCCGTGACCACGCAGAAAATACCGCGACCGGGCGGGAAAAAAACTTCTGCATCTTCGCGATATTTCCGCATGTTTGCGGAGATTTTTAACATTTTCGCGATAATTTGCAAAAGTCACTTTCGCAAATTTCGCCCACCGCTAATCCATATGTATTTTTCACATACGAATCGTACTTCATGGGTCGGATGAGACTTGTACGATTCGTACGGAAAAATTTACGGATGCAGGTCGTACAGCAAAAAAATATACAGGATCGGAATCGACCCCTAAATGTTGCTGGTTATACCCCAGTTGTCTGGGTACAGTGACTAAATATCGAGGGACATAATATAGAATGCCCAAAATATCGACTACAAAATATAGAAGGACAGATTATAGACTCCCTATCTACAAACAGGTAAGTACTAAAATATCGATTCCAAAATATAGAATGTTAAAATACAGTTAGCTAAAATATCGAATTTTTTAAATGTATTAAAAATAATATAAAAGTAATTAAATATTAAAAACAATTAAATAAAACATACCTAATATAATATAAAAAAGCTTAAAATGTAAAAATAATAAAAGTAATGCAAAAAAAGTAGAGATTTTGTTGGATAGTGAGAGCGTAAAAATTACTATTCCCAATCCAGTGAGTGCAACAGTAGGGAAAACATTGGATAGCGTAGGGGTAAAAATTACTATTCCCACTCCAAAGAGCGCAACAGTAGGGAAAGCGTTGGATAGCGGGAAGGTAAAAATTACTATTCTCACTTCAGAGACTGCAACAGTAGGGAAAGCGTTGGATAGCGGGAAGGGAAAAATTACTATTCCCACTCCAGTGAGTGGAACAGTAGGGAAAGCGTTGGATAGCGTAGGGGTAAAAATTACTATTCACACTCCAGTGAGTGCAACAGTAGGGAAAACGTTGGATAGCGTAGGGGTAAAAATTACTATTCCCTCTCCAAAGAGTGCAACAGTAGGGAAAGCGTTGGATAGCAGGAGAGTAAAAATTACTATTCCCACTTCAGAGAGTGCAACAGTAGGGAAAGCGTTGGATAGAGGGAAGGGAAAAATTATTATTCCCTCTCCAGTGACTCCAACAGTAGGGAAACCATTGGATAGCGTAGGGGTAAAAATTATTATTCCCACTCCAGAGAGTGCAACAGTAGGGAAAGCGTTGGATAGCGGGAGGGTAAAAATTACTATTCCCACTCCAGAGAGTGCAACAGTAGGGAAAGCGTTGGATAACATGAAGGGAAAAATTACTATTTCCACTCCAGTGAGTGCAACAGTAGGGAAAGCGTTGGCTAGCGTAAGGGTAAAAATTACTATTCCCACTCCAGTGAGTGCAACAGTAGGGAAAACGTTGGATAGTGTAGGGGTAAAAATTACTATTCCCACTCCAGTGAGTACAACAGTAGGGAAAGCGTTGGATAGCGGGAGGGTAAAAATTACTCTTCCCACTCCAGAGAGTGCAACAGTAGCGAAAGCATTGGATAGCGGGAAGGTCAAAATTACTATTCTCACTCCAGTGAGTGCAACAGTAAGGAAAGCATTGGATAGCGGGAAGGTAAAAATTACTATTCTCACTCCAGTGATTATCAATTAATTATCAATACACATAAATAAAAAAATATTTACTTTATTACAAGTAAATTACTTCCCACCCAATTCCCCTATAAACCCACAACCTGCTCCTAATAATTAAAAATACAATTAACATAATTATCAATTAATCAATTAATATAAATGAATTACCAATTAATACAAATTAATTACCAATTAATAATTAATTATCAATCAATGAATTATCAAAACATACAAATACAATTAATATTTAATTTACCATAAATAAATTACTTCCCACCCTATTCCCCTATAAACCCACAACCCGCTACGGAATTAAATTACGCAAAAACTAAATTACATAACATTCATTAGTTTAAAAAAATTAAACATACATTACAAAAATAATACATAATTTTAACACATATACTACCATACATAACACTAAAAAACAAATCGATATTATGGAAATCTATATTTTTAAATTCGATATTATGGAAATCTATATTTTTAAATCCTATATTATGGAAATCGATATTTCATACCCAATTTCGATATTCTGTCCTATCTATATTTTGATAATTCAAAATTCTGTCCTATCTATATTTTAGAGTCGATATTCTGTCCTGTCTATATTTTGGATTCTATATTTTGGTCGTTCACCACTTGTCTGGTCATAGATCTATATTAAATAACATACCAGAATACAACCTGTCAACTGTCCCAGCCTCCATGTGAAGCTAAAACCTTCTCAGCTAAACCTGAAGCCACTGAGGAACTTCGATTTTCGATGACGATCGAATCGACCCGCCATTTTGTGGCTCGCCACCATTTTGTGTTGCCATCACTCAGGCAGCACGGCGAACAAAGTCTATTCTGCTTTTTCTACAAACCGGTGTCGAAATAAGTTTTCTGCCTCTATTTACAAAGCTGGTGTTAGAACTAGCCGAGTACACTAATCCCTGTCTGGTTTTTCTAATCCCCGTCTCAACTATCTGTTGGCTCACACTATTCTTTCCTGACCGTAGCTTATCGACTGGCCTTCACTGTCTCCTGCTAGCATTCTCTCATTTCACGACTGTCCTCCAACACACACAAACGTATCTCGCCACCTGCAAGTTAGTTATGAGTCTGTTAATGAATTAGATTGAGGGTGGGGTGACAAACATAATTGGAGGAGAGGTCTCTTCGAGTCATCCGACACTTCTGTTTTCAAACCTTTCCTATTGGTTCTGCCTTGTTTTCCAACTTTCCTTATTGGCTCTTTCTTGTATGTTTTGGGAGTGCTTTTGGACAATGTCTACGAACTCTATACAGTATAAAACCCTGTGCGCCACCGAGTGAAGTGGCAGTCTCCTGAGAACCTACTTTGTGTACTTCTAGGATAACTGTACTAGCTGCAGCTAAATAAATCTAATCTACTAATACCGACAGAGTGTCCCGTGTCTCTGTGCAGCTAAGCAGGTGAACTCCGGAGACTTGGGCGTACCCTGCGCCGCCAGGCCCATAAGGTTCTGGTTCTTCAACTGGCGCCCAACGTTGGGCGGCTTCAGTGGTACCGGTTCTGCCTGAAGGTCGTGAGGAACCCCGCCAGAAAATTCCGGAGGGTTCGCGAGCCACATTAAGCGACCCCTGTATGTCGAAAGTGGTCCGAAGGTCTTTTGCAGCGTGATTACTCCTTCCTGACAGCTACTGACGACCGCTGCCCTGACTGCCGCCCTGCTTTGGCCCTTCCTTTGATGATGTATGGTAAGGCGAGACGATAGATGGGCCTCTGTTGGTGGGAGAAGACGTCCTTAGTTAAGTATCTTCATGGGTCGCGCCCACAACTTTGGTTCTTTTGTTGTTCTTTGGTTCTTAGATTTGTCTATTGCAATAAACAAAGCCGAGGGTAAGTGCATTTGTGCTGCGTAAACTGAGTTTTACTCCCTTGAAGTTTGTGAACAGACAGGAAAAATCGTGAGATGCCTGGTCTGACTAAGTTTGGAAGAATTTGTTGTCTTGGTTGTAATAGGGATTCCCGACTTGAGGACTCTTGTCCGATTCCTTCGGTTGGAACTCCCACATATGAGCTCTATTCAAAACATGGTATCGGCCCCATTGCCTTTAACGAGACATGGACCCAATACACGAAGAAAGATGGTGTTCTAAAATGGCCAGAGAATGGTAGTTTTGATCCTGATGTGCTAGACAATTTGGAAGCAGTTTTATTCAAAAGAAAAGCCCGTCCGGCAATGTTTGACTCTTTCCGCCTTTGGCGTAAAGAAGCCAAACAGAAAGAAATTAAAAAAGCAAAACGAGATAGGAAAGCACAGGGTATGACAATTATACAGGCTGCCCAACAGTTTAAAGACGATGAAATTGACAAAGCGACTGAAATTTCAGAAAGACAACATCGTATGGCGATAGATAAATGCTATCCGGTGTTGCCTGTTTCTCCTTCTGATAATAAGAAAGATATAGAAGAAGATCCCCTAATGTCCCACTTATTAAGGTTGACTCCGCCCTATGTGCAAAGTGCTAATGTGCCTCAGCCGTTACAGCCTGTTCAGCCGCCAGCGATACCTCCGCTTGTTCCGGCTCTTCCGCATTTGCCTCCTCCGCCCTTGCCGGATTTACCGCTAGCCTCAACTTCTTTGCCCTCATCTCCTGATCTTAGATTTCCTTTGCCTTCTGCTCCTCCTGCAATTATCAGTTCTTCTCCTGTCAGTTCTCCTAATACTCTGTCTCCAATTCTGATGTCTAATTCTCCGTCTGTGCGTAAGAGTCTCACAGACACTGTCACTGGTATTCTATCTCCTTTCTTTGAAGCTTTAAATGTGTCTCCGGCTTTTGCTCGAAGACAATCCCGTAGTCAGTTCCCAGATTTTGAGGAACGAGAGAGGTTAGACTCTCTTGCACGAAAATGGATCAAGAAGGGTCCACAATATAGTGTGCTTGATATTATGCCTACCTTTTCGCAATGGAATGCGCCTTACCAAAGATATGTTTTTAATGTAATGTGCGACACTCTCATTAAAGAATGGGAAGATGTGAGTTCGAGTCCGATCCCACAAAATCTGTTAAATGTTCAGACTGATTTTGATAAAGGACTTATTGTGGGTTCTAAAGTCGAGGAAGCTGTAAGGACACTTATTTCTTATAGATCCTTATTGTTCTCTCAGGTTTTCCTTGATTCTGATCCATCGGTTAAACTGACGTTGAAAAATTATCCTATGAGAGAGGTTCCTCTGGTATGGAAGGAAGAGGTTCCAGCAGCAGATGCTAATGCATCTATCCCTGCTCATTTTCAGCGTATATGGGTACATGTCCCTTGGAAGATATCTGAAGTTTTGGCCCTTAAGCAGACTCTACCAGATCCTCGTAAAAACCCTGCAGGTTATTATAAAGAATTATCACAGACAGTTGATGCTTGTATTATGAACCTAGCAGATATTGACATGCTAATGGGAAATGTAGTCCCACAGACAATATGGGCTAAGATTCGTAGAGAGGATCACGCGCAGGAACTAGGTGCTACTTGGGATGTTATAACTAATACAGATAGAGACCAAATGGGTGGCGCAAAGCCTGACGCTCTGATCTCGGAACTCCCTGGTAGATTCATTACGCTAATGAAAACTAGGATGCCTGCATTAAGAGTTAATTGGGATAAACTAGCAGCATGCAAACAAAAGAAAGATGAGAGTGTCTCTGACTTCTTTACTCGTTTCGAAGAGACATTTATCGACCACAGTGGTCAAGACATGGCTACAGAGGGTGGACAGCGATTGTTTGTGGACAAATTTGTATTCAATTTGCTTCCCGAGCTGTCACACAAATTAAAAGATTCAGAAAGTTCATGGGTTGTTTCTTCTTCTGCCCAGATACTGGCTACTGCGCAGTATTATGAGAATAGGGACAAAGAAGAAAAAGAAAAGCAAGAGAAAAAGACAAAAGAATTATCCATCACGTTATGCTCAGCCTCAATTTCAACAGCCTCCACAGTTCCAGAGGTTGTATCAAAAACCTGAGCCATACATTCCGCGACCTTTGTTAGGTCCTAATCAATGTGCCTATTGTAGAGAGGAAGGTCATTTCAAGAATAGTTGTCCGGTTTTATTGCAGCGCAATGGAGCGTTATCTGCTCCTTGAGGTCGTGCTGGCCTTCAGTTAGCAAACAGAGGTAGAGGTCGAGGTGTGTTGACTAGGGGTGGGCGGAATTTGCGAAAGCGACTTTCGCAAATTATCGCGAAAATGTTAAAAATCTCCGCAAACAAGCGGAAATATCGCGAAGATGCGGAAGTTTTTTTCCCGCCCGTTCGCGATATTTTTTGCATGGTTGCGGGTCGCTAACTTACCCCTGCGGTTGCTCGCGGGTGCGGACATCTTGTTTTCAGTTGTCTCGCGGTGCATGATCGCGAGAAGAAAGACGTGATCGCGCGACGCATGACGTCACTGCGGACGCGAACTGTCGCGAGACAGCGCAAATGGCTAAAACAATACAACATCTCATGGAGAACGTGACCGGATCGGGAAAACTTTTCGGCGAACGCGGGGATTCAGGTAAGGCGATCGCGCGCGCGCGAGAATGTATTATTTTACAGCGCGAGCAAGAACCAAATTATCGCAAAGCTGCGGAATGCGGAAATTTTGACATTTCCGCGCTCTCCGCGGAATGCGGAAATGCCAAATTATCGCAAATTCCGCGAACGGAACGGAAATTTTGCCCAGGCCTAGTGTTGACTCAAGAACAGCGTGCCCTTCCTTCTCCCAATTCCATGAACTACTTTGATCACCAAAATGTGAGGTCTACTCAGTATTACAATGAAGACCATTATGTCGAAGGCAAGAATGAGAGTCTTCATGCCAACTAGGACAGCCATGGACAAAGTAAGGGAGTTGTGCCAATCCCAGTAGATCAAAATGGACCTTATGTTAACGTCACTACAATGGGTGTTTCAGAGCCATTTCTTCTAGATACTGGGGCAATGAGAAGTTCTATCATTCATTCTAAACTCCCTGGGGCACCTTTGTCTGGCTTAACAAATGTTTCCGTAGGATTTTCTGGCGCCCCTGTTCGCAACCCAGTTTCTTGCCCTTTGCCTTTTTCAGTTGGTCCTTATGATTTGGAAGCTCCACTTTTGTTGACGAATGGTTGCGGTGAGAATCTGTTGGGATTAGACCTATTGAAAAGAATGCATGCTACGATATATTGTTCTCCTTCTGGCGTACATCTTACTTTAGGACAGAAATTGGCCTCCCCAATGTATTTGTCCAAAGATCAGTTTCCACCTGAATTACTTTCTCTTCCAGCAGCACTTTGGGCCACGGGTCCGAACAATGTGGGTTGTCTTGAGATTCCACCTTATGTTGCCACCCTCAAGCCTAATGTTGAATTTCCGCGCCTCCCACAATATAGAATTTCTGCTGAAGGTGAGAAAGCGCTTTTGGGAATCATTCATGACTTAATTCAGAAGGGTGTGGTTGAAGAAACAAGAGGTAACACATGCAATAGTCCTATTCTTCCTGTTCTCAAACGCACTGATCCTTCTCAGCCTCCTGTGTACCGTTTGTCATTGATTTGCGGGACGTAAACAAAATTGTGATCCCACAATTCCCTGTTGTTCCAGATATCACTGCTTTGTTGACAATGATACCTTCCACAGCGACTTGGTTTTCTGTTATCGATCTAAAGAATGCCTTCTTTAGTATTCCCATTGCAGAAGAGAGTAGGGACATTTTTGGCTTCTCCCTTGGAGGCCGAAGCTTCCGGTTTAAGCGCGCACCCCAAGGCTATTGTGAAAGTCCCTCAATTTACAGTCAAGCTTTGAAATGTCATCTCGATACCTTTCATTTGCCGTCTGGTGCTGCTCTTATCCAGTATATGGATGACTTGTTAGTAGCCACTGATTCAGAAGAGATTTGTAGAAATGTCACTGTTGCATTGTTACACCATTTGTTTAGACTGAATCACAAGGTTTCACCTTCCAAACTACAATATGTTTGTCGAGAGGTTACCTACTTGGGTCATCTCCTATCAAAGGAGGGACGACAATTGACACCAGAACGAATTCAGGCGATCATGCGAATGTCTGTGCCATCCACACAAATGGAAGTACGTGCCTTTCTGGGTATTACTTCTTATTGTAGACAGTGGATCCCTAACTTCTCTCTAATTGCCAAACCTTTGTTGGCACTCACTTTAAAAGATACGCCTCAGCCCCTTCCTTAGACTAATAAGTGCCAAAAGAGTTTCACTGACTTATGTACCGCTCTCTGTTCTGCTCCTGTACTAGGCACTCCAGATTACACTAAGCTTTTTACGCTCTATGTTCATGAGAGAGAAGGTTGTGCATTGTCAGTTTTAACACAACAATTTGGAGACAAACAGCGGCCATGTGCCTATTTTTCGGCTACGTTAGATTCTGTAGCTAAAGCATTGCCTAGTTGTCTCAAAGCGACAGCAGCAGCAGCAATTTCTATTCGGCAGTCTGCTGGAGTAGTGTTGGATAACACTCTCATAGTCATGGTGCCACATGCAGTGGATACTCTACTAAACAGAACGAAAACACAGCATCTTACGAGTGCTCGTCTAACTGGATACGAGCTGATGCTTGTGTCTAGTCACATACACATCAAACGATGTAATACCCTGAATCCAGCTACTTTGTTGCCCCTCCCAGATGAGGAAAGTATTGAGGATAAGCATGATTGTTTCTTCCGTACTGAGGAAGAGACAAAAGGAAGAATTGACTTGAGAGACACACCGCTAGAGAATCCGGATGGAACTCTACGGGTAGATGGTTCTTGTTTTAAGATGCCTAATGGAGATACAGTTTCGGCCTATGCTGTGACTACTTTGCACACAGTGGTGGAAGCTGCACGCATTAGACATAATTCAGCGCAAGCAGCAGAATTGATAGCGTTAACAAGAGCTTGTGTACTGTCAAAAGGGAAAAGAGTGAACGTATACACTGACAGCCAATACGCTTTTGGTGTAGCGTTCAACTTTGGGCGTCTCTGGAGGGAAAGGGGTTTTCTCACTTCACATGGCACCAAAATACAACATGGTCAGTTATTGACTGATCTTCTCGAATCACTTGCCTTACCCACCCAAATAGCAATCGTGAAGTGTAGTGCACACAAAAAGATTACGGATGACGAGGAAATGCATTTGCAGATGAAATATTAAAGAAAACAGCGAGAGATTCAACGAGTCGAATGTATGTGGCAGGTCCTGCGAATTGGGTCAGAGAGAGAGGAATGTATGAGAATACAGTGGAAAGTGTAAAAGCGATTCAGAAAGAGGCTTCAGAGAGGGAGATAAGAAAGTGGAAAGAAAGTACAGAAATGTTAGATGAGATGGGTTGTTGGGCGGAATTATCTGAACATCAACGTTGGCCGTTACCAGATGCCTATGTTCTCCCAATAGTTACTATGGCACATGGTCCAGCCCACATAAGTGCAAAAGGTATTTGTAAACTTCTGGCTCCAGTATGGCAGAATGAAAGTATCCCAAAATGTGCAGACAATGTAGTGAAGCACTGCATTGTTTGTTTAATGTACAACCCGGGAAAGGGAACCCCATCTCCAGCGGGTCACTTTGCTCCTCCGACATATCCATTTGAGGTGTTGCAAATTGATTATATTCATATGGAGCGATGCAACAACCTCAAATATGTTCTGGTGGTAGTATGCACCTTCTCAAGATGGATAGAAGCATATCCTCTAAAGGACAACACAGCCCTATCCACAGCTAAAATCCTTCTAAAAGAATTCTTCCCCAGGTTTGGTTTGCCGCGCATTGTCTGGAGTGACAATGGGAGCGAATTTGTTGGCCAAGTCATGCAAAAAGTTTGTGCAGGTCTTGGTATTAAGCAAAAGTTCCACGCGGCAAATCATCCACAGTCAGCGGGTTTAGTAGAATGTTACAACGGAACCTTGAAGTTAAAATTAGCAAAGGTTCAAGCGAGAACAGGACTCAATTGGCCCGATGCTTTGCCGTTAGCTCTACTCTCCACCAGAACTACAGTACACTTTCGTTTGGCACTTAGCCCTTACGAAGTGATCTTTGGTCGTCCGGCCAACGTATGGGGAATCCCTCGCCCTAAGAAATACTCAGACTTGCCATATCCAATGTTGATTGACTATCTGCATGATCTTACGACTAAATTGCGTGTTCTCCATCAACAGGTTCAGAGTGCTCTGCCAGAGGCCTCCACAGACCCAGGTCATTCCATCCGACCTGGTGACTGGGTCTGAGTCAGGAATTTCCAGAAATCAAGAAATTTGGAGCCCAGATGGCGAGAGCCCCGGATGGTCTTGTTGACTATGAGAACAGCAGTTAAAGTCGAAGGAAAGAAAAATTGGATTCACGGTGTGCATTGTAAGAAAGTGCCTTTGCCATTGCCCTATGATCAGTGGGTACGCAGAGATATTGGTGACTGTGAAAGTGAAAGAGTTCCACGATTCGTACCCTTCAGCGATGCACACCTGAATGAGACTTTGTCTGAGAAAGAGGACGACGACATTTTACAGGAAGCAATTCCATCACATCGTCGCTTGAATACGACTGAACCACGAACATTGTTTCAAGACCAAAACATTCCTGGGAAGGAACGATATAATTTAAGACCTAGATCAAAGAACATTTAAGACTTTTCTCTCTTGTGTAGTATTCTGTCCCGGTTGCAGGGTCACGGTAGGAGTCTGAGTCACGACCTGAGTAGTGGCAATAGGCCTGCAGAATCTTCAGTGTCATAGGACGGTAGACCATCGTAACTTAGCGATTGAGGAAGATTGCCGTGAGCATCCATTAGAAAGATGGAAACTACACTAGGTAATAGAGAGGGAAAAGATTAAATGAAAAAAGCATCCTGTAAAATAATGTACAGTCGTTTCAGCATAACTTTATGTATCATTATATCATTGTGTATTGTTTTGGCATTTGTTGGTTGGATTATTTATGCTTTGCAGCCAAAAGTTGCCTCCCCTTCTTCCTCTTTGCCTTCTCCTACTATCTCACCACATCTCTTTCATACTCTTCCTCCACATGAACTCATTAGAAGAACTGAATACTATAACAATTCCTTTATCCAGCTATTACATCACCACCAATTAGTGGTTAATACAACTGACTGTTAGGTGTGTGGTCTTATGCCACACACCACAGAGAAAGGAATGCCATATTTAGTTCTCCCGTTCTCTTATGAAGGTTCTGCTTGGGCTTACTTCGTCATTTTCTCCAATGCTTATCAAAGCAAATTCAGACGATCCGTTAGTTCACATGTTAGTGATCCGGATTTTAGTCATAGTTCTTTGATTAAGGGTATGGTAGCTATGGCTAAAATCATGGAAAATAGTAAAATCTCCATTGATGAAAGAAAAGCGTACACTAACTGGAACGTCACTCAATATATGTCTAGTCTTAGTGACAAAGTTAAGAAAGGAAAGTCTTCGCCGATTTGGACTATACCACATCAGGGCAACTTCTGTTTACGGATAAACGATCGCTCTCCTGACACCATACAAAAGAATAACTGCTCCTATACGTACGTTTATTCCTCTCAGAACTCTCCTCCTCTAGTGCCGTCTCAAGGCATCTATTTCATTTGCTATAATACTGCTTATACATGGTTACCAACGGGTTTCTCTGGTACTTGTTATATAGCCTTTCTTCTTCCCCCAACTTACACTGCTTCCGCAAACCACAATCGAACCAGATACGGCAGAGGGATTATTGATTCAAAGGACACAGCAGGACAAGAGGGAGGAGATATCCTAGAAGGATTTCTTCCTTTTTGGGGTCCTATGGCCAACAGCAGAAATATAAGGCAACTGGTCCGTGTCGTAGAGACTACAATAGACATAACTGTAGGAGCCTTAAGTAACATCACGGCAGAACTACAGGCGGACCGTCTTATGACATTATAAAATCGAATTGCCTTAGACTTTGTTCTTACCGATCGTGGTGGAGTATGCAAATTGATCGGATCAAGTTGCTGTATTTTCATACCTAATGACGCTCTGACAGTATACCAGGCTATCTCCAAGTTGCACATAATCTCTGAGTCTATTCATCAGGACGAAGGAGATTGGTCTTTTACGGAATGGTTTTGGGGACTACTGTCTAAATGGGGCTGGAAAGCACTAACGTTTCTTGGTATAATTCTGACCATTATTTTCTCCTGTTGCCTTTGTATGCACTGTGGTCCCGCTATCTGTGACCTTTGTGCTACTATGTGCATCCCAAAACCCAAACCACAAGTAACCGAAAACATAAGAATGATGTTACAGCAACAACTCGATGACCTCATGGCTATCGACATTGACTCAGATTAACATGAGTCTATCTTGCCTGAGTTCTGGCAAAAGGAGGGTCTGAGGAACTTCGATTTTCGATCACGATCGAATCGACCCGCCATTTTGTGGCTCGCCGCCATTTTGTGTTGCCATCACTCAGGCAGCACGGCGAACAAAGTCTATTCTGCTTTTTCTACAAACCGGTGTCGAAATACGTTTTCTGCCTCTATTTACAAAGCTGGTGTTAGAACTAGCCGAGTACACTAATCCCTGTCTGGTTTTTCTAATCCCGGTCTCAACTATCTGTTGGCTCACACTATTCTTTCCTGACCTTATCTTATCGACTGGCGTTCACTGTCTCCTGCTAGCATTCTGTTGTTTCACGACTGTCCTCCAACACACACAAACGTATCTCGCCACCTGCAAGTTAGTTATGAGTCTGTTAATGAATTAGATTGAGGGTGGGGTGACAAACATAATTGGAGGAGAGGTCTCTTCGAGTCATCCGACACTTCTGTTTTCAAACCTTTCCTATTGGTTCTGCCTTGTTTTCCAACTTTCCTTATTGGCTCTTTCTTGTATATTTTGGGAGTGCTTTTGGACAATGTCTACGAACTCTATACAGTATAAAACCCTGTGCGCCACAGAGTTAAGTGGCAGTCTCCTGAGAACCTACTTTGTGTACTTCTAGGATAACTGTACTAGCTGCAGCTAAATAAATCTGATCTACTAACGCCGACAGAGTGTCCCGTGTCTCTGTGCAGCTAAGCAGGTGAACTCCGGAGACTTGGGCGTACCCTACGCCGCCAGGCCCATAAGGTTCTGGTTCTTCACCACAATAATAAAGGCTAAACTGTGTACCTTAACAGACACCTTTGCCCTAATCACTACAGCCCAAAAACAACCAAATCACAAATCCCTCAACAAGACACACATGTAAATACCATGCTGACAAAAACCACTCAGGTCTAACTCAAATTCCAAATGCTGTCCATGATCTCAGCTGTGCCAGTTTTCAAAATGTGTTACCACCTAAGAGAGATTCCATGAGAACAGTGGGGATGAACTTTTCTTGATCAAGACCCTCTGCTGTTTTTCTAACCCAGAGGAAGTTTAGTTATATATTGTTTTGTTTGAGAAACAGCTGGTCTCTGCCTTGGATCCTTTGTTTTTAAGGGATGTGACTGTATGAATGTGTATGTGGGAAGTGTTGCTGTAATGTTGATCTTCTTAACCTGTCATACAATCAAATGCTTTTGGTGTCACAGTAGAATGTTGAGCCAGACTCAAACTGATTTTACCTGAGAAAGTGGGCGTACATGAGGGATGGGTCTTGGAAAAGTCCAGTCCAATTCACAGGGCAAGTGGTCAGAAGATTTTGTGACAATGACTTTTCCAAGTAAGGAACCTTAAGGTAGTCACTAATTTATTCACTTCCTAGGATTCCTCAAATTGGTAGGTGTGAGTAGAGTCACAGGTTCCTTCTCCTGGACCAAACCAACGGGTTACAAAAGTCTACCCTCCCCCCAGGTTATTGGAAATGGTGTTTGCCAGAATAGAGAACATTGTATGAATTTAAGAGAAGGAGACATGCTAAAAAAGATTTCTCGCTGTGACACATCATGGAAATTATAGGTTACAAAGTTTAACTGAGAGCCCTGATAGGGCTTTCGAGAACTTAGTTAGATCAAGCTCAGTAACAAAAGAATGCGTAGCACTCAAGGCTCTTGCACAAAATGTCCAAATGCAATGTGTATATTGTAAACTACCCTAGGAAGTATGCATTACATTTTATAACCAACCAGCATTAGTGGTGGTCAGGTTTTGGCTCTGGGTGAAGAAAGTTGGAGCTCTTTTTGTTGTGCACTTGGCTGCAGACACACACGAATAAAGAAAGGGCCCTCAGATGTAAAAGGAAAATTATCTATATATTGTACACTCCAGTTCATCCTTCCTGCAACAGGGTGGAAAATGTAATGGATTCTATTTCTCAAACCAGGGGGAGCATTTGAAGATTTGTTTACGCATTTAAATAAAAACAGAATAATTTACATCCAAATCGCTATATGAAGCTTGTCTCTTAATGTTCCATATATTTATTAATGTTCAATGTGGAATAACTCAGCTCATTAAAAACAATAAATACTATGTTAATGTTAATGTTAATGTTTGTTAATGTAAATGTTAATGAGACTTGTTGATCGTGTGAATATCCAAAGGTGTCTTGGCGCAATAAATGCAATATTAACCACCAGGGGAACAGTTCTGGAATAGCCATGTTTTTAACATCTAAAAATGGTGAAGGAGGCAGCCCCTCTGAGCTTGACCGGTGGCGTATTCCACAGTTTTACGGTGCCGTAAGATAAACTTCGGCCTCCCCAACCTGTAGTTCGTATTCTTGGCACTTTCATCAGTTTGTGGACAGCCTGTGGACCACAGCTGTCTGGACAATTGATATCAGACAAAAGATTTCATAGAGAGAAAGTTCCTGTGATGTTCAAAGCCTTGTATGCTAAACAGAGAGCTTTAAACTTAATTCACTGAGCCACCAGGAGCCAGTTAAGTCTGCAAATCTCCTTGGTCATTGAGTCATACTTGGGGATGTTTCCCAGCAGCCGAGCAGCTATATTTTGAATCGTCAGAAGTTTCTTTTTATATTGCTTTTACATACCAAGGTAGAGACCATTGCAATAGTCCAGTTTTGACTGGACTAGTGCAGTAACCACCAGCTTTCTGGAATCCGCAGGAATGTGCGGCAGGATTTTCTTCAGTTTTTTTTATCAGGAAGTGGGAGGCAGAGACAATAGTTTTAGTCTGGCTTGATAGTGCTAGTTTGGTGTCAATCCAGACTCCTACATTTTTGGCCTTTTGCACAGGTTTGGGTGTTTCACCCATCTACCACGGCCACCAAAGATTGTTCCATCTAGGTTGCAGACTACCGAAGATTATGACCTCGGTCTTTTCAGAGTTGAGCTTCAGACAATGCGTTCCCATCCATCTGTTTACTTCTCTCATACAGTTCTGAAACTGTAGGATTGGTGAAGATTGTTTCCTATATGCTGCCACGACAATCTGGGTGTTGTCCGCATAGGACATCAGACTGAAACCAAATTTTCAGATCAAAGGGGCGAGTTCCACGACATATATATTAAAAAGAGTTGGACTCAAGGAAGATCCCTGAGGGATTCTACAAGGTAAAATGTATGGTTCTGATTGAAAGCTGTCCATTGTAACTGTTAGTCTCCTTTCCTTCAAAAAGGAGGATTGTAAGGTCAATGCCATTCCCTGGACCCCCATAGATTCCAGCCGCTGTTGCAACAAATTATGGTCCACAGCGTCAAACACGACTGTACACCCCACTGTCTATCACTGTTCTGATTTCCTCAGTGGCATTGATCAGAGCAGTTTCAGTACTGTGCTCCTGTCGAACTCCGTACTGAAAGTGATTGAGCAAATCATTGTGCTGGATGAATTGAGATAGTTGCTTATTCATACTTTTTTCAACTATTTTGGCCGGGAGTTGTAGACAGGCAATAAAACGTTAGTTAGATGTATTAGGCACATCTAAATTGGGTTTCTTTAACAAGGAGAGAATGGAGCAATCTTCCCATATAGATGAGAAGTTGCCTAAGCTGAACATGGTATTAAAAGTCTGTGTATATTCAGAGCTTACCACCTCCACTATTTTTTTAAGGACTGCAGGTGGGCAGGGGTCAGTTGGCACCCCGGATTTAGCTTCTAATATATGTTTTACTACCACATCAGAGGAAATTGGGGAAAACTAACAAAATTAGTTCCTCTTTGATTCGGCACATAAGGGAGATTCGGTAGAACTGTGATCGGACGTGGCTATAAAAGCGTCTTAGATATTCATAACTTTAGATTTAAAGGCCGATGCAATCAAATCACAGAAATGTTGGTCACATTTTGTTGCTTCAGTATTCGATAGAGACGCTAATTTATTTGCTATCCTAAACAATTCTTAGGAGGGGTTTTTAGCTTTCTTGATTTGTTTAGTAAAATAGTCAATTTTTGCAGTTTTTAATGAATTTTTAGAATGACTTAAAACTGTTTTATACACCCTTTTTTCTGCTGTGTCATAGTTCGCTCTCCAGCGCCTCTCCATTCTACGGCACATTAGTTTTTCCTTGCTCAGGGCATCGGAGAACCAGGGGGCCGATGGTGAACTCCGATACCCTGAAGTTTTCCCAGTAGGCACTGAGGCTTTAATTGCTTCATTAAGCCAGTCTGTATATTTAATACCATCTGAATCTGAAGACAGATTAAGCTATGGACATGTCTCCTCTAAATAAGAATGAAACAGTCTACTTTGCTCCAAGCTATATAGGTCAAGGAGAGCATTTTTGTTATCTTTACTGGCTGAGCTTTGGGAACTGCTAGGTCAAACCTAATTAAGAAATGGTCTGTCCATGTCAAAGGAAGAATTTCTTTTTGTGATAGTCCTTGCGTAGAGGTGAACATCCCATCAAGCGTGTGTCCTGCCTCATGAGTGGGGTAATGGACCGTCTGAGAAAGGCCCAAGGCCCCCTGCGTTTTTAGTGGAGTAGCAATCTCCTTGTCCTCAGTGTCTTCTAAATAAACATTAAAGTCACCAAGAATGGTAAACTCTTTACTGGCGAGGGTGGGTTCCAGGACCCCATCCAGATTCTGCACATGCGCTTCTAGCACTGTGGGGAGTGCGATAAAGTAACATGCCTCTCAACGTTTTCCTAGGGGCTATTTCAATGGAGAAGTGAAGGACTTCATAGAAGAGAGTAGAGGCCGGGAGAAAGTTAGCTTCAAACTGCTCTCTCAGAATGTCTGCAACTCCACCTCCTCTTTTCATCAGCCTATCTTCTCTGTAAGCCTGAAAACCCTTGGGAGTTGCGGTAGCAAAATCTGGATCTGAGGTTGCATCAGCCCAGGGTTCCATGATAAAGAGCACATCAAGTTTATGGCTTTTGATCAACTCAGCGATTTCATACTTATGTTTGATTTGATATCTAACATTGATGAGACCAAAGTGTATGTCCTTTTTTGTAACACCCTTCTGTGAGGTCTTGCTCTTCAGGGGTCGCGGGGGGAGGAATGCCCTAATTTTCTGGTCTGGTGGGAGAGAGAAATTGCATGGACAGACCCCTATTTTCGCTCGGGGTCAGACAACAACAGTTCAGGTTAGCTTTAAAAAGGTTTATCAACTCCTTACTTGAATATGTCTGTAATAGGGCAGAGGAAATGCCAGGGGTTCTGGCCCTAGACCCGGGCATACGCGGACGGGTGCAGACAGGCTTGCCTTAGGTGCGCCTTCGGCTATGGATGGAGTATAGTCCCTAGCTGTCAGGATGCAGAATGCAAAATTCGTTTTTAGGAAATCACTTTCCCTAGAACAATTGAACAGATAGTTTCTAAGCAGTTAAATGTAGAGGAGTTATGATTGCAATACAGAATGATTAAAGAGATGACATGTGGATCTTCAAAAAAGAGAAACTTCAAACTGAAGATATATGCTAGTGTTTAGAATCGGGGCTGGTCTAACAGAACACAGCAATATGTATGTGATGCTTTGCAATACTGTTGTTCTTGTTTGTCCTGTTGGCATTGTATTTGGGTAAATGTTGGCATCCCTTTGTTCTTCAAATTTCACTGAATGCCTGGGCCATTACCTCTTGGAAACTATGGATGTGACCTCCACGTCCATAGTGCTCTCAACCGGAGCCATGGGCAGAGAATAACTTTGCTATTGGCACTAGAGAGATTCTCCATGATCTTTTCAGCTTTTTCCCCAGTAGCCTGATGCTGCATGGTGCACTGATGTCATTACTGCAAATAGTAAATATAACACAAGCAGATCTTCTCATTTATCTTTCAGTACACTAGTGCACTTAGCATATCTCAGCCCTGAGTGCCACTTTAGTTGGTGGAGGTATTTTTTAGAAAGGAGAGGATTTCCCCCTTCCAATGACATCTCTTCCTAATGGATCCTTGATTGGGAATGGCCACAGGAGGCCAATCCCCAGGCATGGATCTACCCACTATCAACCTGGATTAAGTTTTGAAAGTGGAAGTGCACCCAGCAGTCTGTCTACCCCCAAGACAGCTGGTAGGTCTTTATCTTCAACCTGCTCCTCAGGGGGGCAGAAAGCCCACTAGACCCAAGGGTGTATTTTTTTTTTTAAAACAGCAATACGATGGGTCTGCCCACCCTGCTATAGGGCCATGCCCAAACTAAAAGGGGAAATGTAGTCGTTTCACTCCCCCTGGAAGGCAGTATGGAACTCTAGGAAGTCTACTAAATATCAAGGAAAATACATATTATCTTGAAATGGGTGGGAGTGGTCTAACCCGGCACACAGCTATGACTCCATCCCAAATTGCAGAGCACCGTAGTCTTTCTGCCCCGTTCCCAACAATCTAATGCCTAGGGGTAGAAGGTCGATCTAATGGACTTTCTTTTTGACTGAAGAGAAGGGGGTGGCCCACTTGTGAGAAGGCGGCCTGATATATGCTGTCCACTAGTTCTAGTGGGCACCTTGTATCAGTCGAAACAACCCCTTATGGTGAATAGGTTAAAGACAACCTTTATTGAAAGCTATACTAGTGGTAGCTATGGAGAGCAGCCTTCAGGCTAAGTCTTGAAAGAATGTAAAGCAGCTTGTTTTACCAGTCTATAATCTCTTGGATGATCAAATGAAAGGACAACCACACCAGATATATATTTAAAATATATGTATTTAAGATAAAACACACCCCTCTAGTCTCTTTATGAGACTGGAGTTTGAAGTACTTAATTTACAAGTTAGCAATCAACAGTAATAGCACAAATACACGTTTGGGCCCTAGGGGCGTACCAAACCATATACCAATAAAGTGGTATAAGAACCACGACTGACCTAGGCCTAGAACCTGTAGAATCGCTGGGACCCCAAGGAACCACCCAAGGTAGTGACACAGGGGACCCACGGGGGCTGTGTGCAGTGTGTAAACACAACCACGGGTTGCCGTTAGCTTCTAGGGGCAATGTCGGAAATTTAAAGATTAGGGACACTTAGAATCGAGTCAGGACCAAACCCTTCTGGACTTAAGAAGTTCTAGGGCTAGCACCCACGAGAGCACTGGAGTACTCGAGTTACCTCACCCAGGGAAGCCGATTACATAGGTGTCTTTTGGTGTCGGGTTGCGTCGTCGATTACAATGGAAGCTGGCGAAGAACTGCTGCTGCCGTGAAGAGGAGAAGGGTCCGAAGAGATCCAAGCCTGGATCTAGGATGGAGGGAACCTGAAAGCAGAGGGGACAGAGTCTGGGTCACTTGCCAGTGACCGAGGGCAGAATGGACCAATGCCCACAGATGTCGGGTGCATCAGGTGAGTTGACGGGTGTCTTGACTCTTCAGCCACGAGGTCCAGGAGGCGTCGACGAAGTCCAAGAGCCGGATTCGAGCTGTTCCACAAAGTCTGTCGAGTGCAGAGGTGTCGGTGACCAGATTGGACCCAACAAACCTTGGCAATGGCAAGTCTTGTGGAAAGAGAAGAAGGACGTCGGTGCAGACCAGCAAGGTCACCCAGTGAGGGTAAGTCAGGGCACATCTGGAGCTACCAGGGAAGCCCAAGCAAAAGAGGAGTTGCCTTCATGGGGACCCACTAGCCAACGGGCAAGCGATCGCGAAGGAGCCTCGAGCGGTCGCACTGGAACCCAGCCCACGGGTCACTCGTGGAGTGGAGGCCAGAGATCTTCAGTGCAGTCAGTGCTCAAGGCTGGGGCTACTCAGAGCCCAAAGCAGAACTTCAAGGATAAAAAAGAAGTTGATGTACCAGCAATAGTACACAGTGCCCAGGGGTCAAGGTTCCTCGTCACCCACGATAGCCACGGGCCTCAGCTTTTCTGTGGACTCAGGGTAGCCTTGGGGAAGTCAGGAAATCCAGCTCTGGTGATGCAAAAACTTTGGCATCCAACGGGAGATTCGGAATTGCAGACAGTTGCTTCTTTGGTGCCTGCCAAGCAGGGGAGTCACTCCTTGACCCCAAGGGAGATTTCTTCAGTCTTCTAGTCAGGATAGAATGTCGAAGGATATATGTTGCAGAGTTTCGTCCAGGGTAATCTAAAGTTGCAAGGACTGGGTTCCCATACTTATACAAAGTTTGGGGGTTGGACATACTCTAGGGACCCACCTATTGGAGGGTTTGGAAAGAGGGGTGGTTACACCCATTTCCTTTGTCCAGTTTTGCACCAGAGAAGGAGCAGGTAGCCCCTGCAACTAGTTTGAACTGGACTATGCACAGGAACACCAAGTGTGCCCCCAGTGCAGGACTTCAAAGCACTAGAGAGTGCTCCCGCCCAGCCCCAAAACATCTGCTTGTCTGGGGAGGTGGTTACACCTCCCTGGGACAGGAAACCTATTGTCCAGGCCTCCCCTGCCACAGTTTCGGTCAGCAGCAGGAGGCCAGACCCGTGTCTGAGGCAGAGGCATCAATTTTGTGATGCCAGGGCTTTAGAAAGTCCTACCGGGTTAGACCAGTGTGAACATGTCTCTCCCTCTAGAAGGGTGGAATAATACCCCCTCTGCCAGAACTGGCGGGGGGGGGGGTAGTATTCCAAAGCGTTTGACACCAAACACGACATGTTTCCGTGCAGCCATCCCAAAGTTAGCATTTACCACAAGGTTATAATGCACTTAAGAGTATATGGTCAGGCTGCACCACAAACAGCATCAGAGGAGGTACTCCGAACGCTGCAGAGGGGCTCTGCTCATGCAGGGGCACCCTCTCACATAAAAACCAAGCACTCTGCCTTCAGGATTGTTAAGGCCTGCCATAGGAGTGACTTATAGGTTTTATATGTGTGTGCAAAGATAGTGATATAGGTAGCCTATACCACTGTAAGGGATGCAAGCACACCCTTACCTAGGCTGCAGTAGAAGACCTGTGGTGCCATTTTGGAGTGCTTCCCAGGGGTGGCATAATACATGCTTCAGCCCCTGGTAGGCCTCTGAGGTACCTATGCCCTAGGTACATAGTATACCATATACTAGGGGCTTATAAGGCACTCCAGAATCCAATTAGATATGTACCTAATCTACATACAAACGATTTTAGAGAGGAAGCAGCTAGGCTGTGGTCCTGATTGGCAGGGCCACAGCCAGACTAAGGTCAAAAAACAGTGAAGCACCAGCAAAAAGTGGAGGTACCCATGTGAATCAGATCTTACTCTCCTACACACCTCACACGAAACTGTTTGAATGTCAGAACCACAACATAATTACCCCTGACGAAGGGTTCACCCGATATGCATTGTGTTTGAACAGCAACCCTTTTGAAGGAATTTGAATTTGATTTTCGAGCAACAAAGTTGAATAAACATCACTCCAATGATTACCTGTTGTCTATTCACTGAATAATATTGGAGGAACCTCCACATCAGAATTTGGCTGTGCAATCAGGGGACAATATCCGACTGGATAACACTTCCTATTTCCACCCTCTGATAAACCATGCCCCAAACAAAGGTTCCATTCTATATTTTGGCATCCCTGTATGAGAATGGTGCCCCAAACCGCCCCCAAGGGGTAGACGGCTCAGTAGATACCATGGAAAATATTTTTTATGAATAAAAACTGTTGTCGGTGCAGCCCACCCTAGCACTGGGCTATTCCTTACACCAAAGTGGACAATATAGTGCTTTTGCCACTCCTGGAGGCAGGGTGGTGGGTTTTTCCCACAATCTACTCACCCAAGGAGAGGGTAGAAAGCCCACTAGACCCCATGCTGTTAATTTGTTACCAAAAAGAAAAGGATGATTTTGTCCCACCCTGCTAAAGGGCTTTGCCTCTTTGCTATTTATTTTTTTAATAAAAGAGGAATGGGATTGGGGAGCCCACACTGCCAGAGTTATGGATAGTACATGGTGTACACTCTATGATATGACAAGCTCATTTATTTACTTCTTAGAGAAAACTCATTTCTCAGTTCCACAGACATTCAACTGTGAGAAATTAGGTTGTTGGTTGACTGGGGTGTGAGCCCTGGACAAGCCACAGCCACAATCATGGTGGACTACAAAAAGTTTCTAAATTAACGTGTGCTTGACCCTGGGTAGCTTGGCACAAAAATAACTCAGGCTTAACTTACAGACAGTAATAAAGTGATAACACAACACAAGAAAAATCCCACAATAATTTAGAAAAGTAGAGAACATTTTAATAAATTATTTGTCACTAAAGCAAACAAAATCTAATCAGTAGAAACAGAGTTTTGAATTTCTAAAGTTTTAAGTAAAATCTAGCATCTAGTCATGCAGGAGGTGTCCGCGGAGGTTTGTTTGGCCTTGGTGCAGAAGAAGATGCAAGGCTTAATAGCGGGGCTGGTCTGGCAGAGTGTACAGTAGGTCACAGCAGCAGGCAGTCCTCTGAGATACCATGTGTAGGTCCAGTAGTGAACTGAAGAGTGGATCTGACGGTCCTATTTTTATACCCTGGTGCCCTTCTTCGGGAAAGTGGGAGAAGCTTCTGGAAAGTTCTTTGAAGTGCACAAAATTTCCTGACTCCCCTCCGCCCTGGCTACAAGCTGGCTGCAGTGACAATACGGGATGCTAGGCCATTCATGCGAAGACAAATCACAGGCTACTCAGGTGTAAGTGGGACTGGGTTTAGCTCTAACTCCCAATCCTGCCAGAAGGTGGCTCACTGAGGCACACCTACTCCCTCTATTGTGTAACTGTCTGGGAGGAATTCAAAAGGTCTAATTGCCAGTTGCACCCAGTCATGTGACCTAATCAGGCTGCAGGCACCAACATGATAAAGACAGGAAAATGTGATCTTTCTAAAAATAGTATTTTCAAAATTGCAATTTAAAACACCATTAACAAGGATTTTTTATTATAATTACATAGATACCAAACATGAAATGCTTAGCTAGTCCCAATCAAAGTTAGCAAGTATTACATGTAATAAGGCAACCTAAAGTTATCCTATGGGAGAGGTAGGCTTCACAGTGGTGAAAAACAAATTTAGGAACTGCTTCCTTTCCTGCAGAGCTCCCACTGGTAGCTGCTGACCCTTGCAGGTCTGTGTGCCAGAGGCCCTCCTCCACCCACAAGTACCTGCCTGTGCCTCATCCCTGGTGGGGAGCATCTCTGCTCTGCTGCCTCTCTGCCCTCTGACTCTCTGCTTTCTGCCTTTTTCTCCTCTGATCTCTTTTTTAACTTCCTTTTCACTTTTTTCTTTTTGTGCTTTTTTCTCTTCATGTCCCTGCTGTTGTTCATCCCATGTGGCCCCACCCCCCTTCAGCTGTGCTTTCCCGCTTCATGCTTCCCCGTCTCCCAGCTGTCCAGCCCTCCACCTCATACTACTTAATGAGGGTCGCTGCATGGTGAAAGAAGCAATCTCACTGACTTTGTCAGTGAATTGCTTCCTTCCCACATAACTCCACCAGGTACCTGCTTCCCCTGACCCTTGCAGGTGTTCAAGGCCCTCATCTACCTGTGGGCATCTGCCTGTGCCTCATTTCAGAGAGTCCAGTGGGGAGCATCTCTGCTCTGCTGCTGCTCTCCCCTCTGTCTCTCTGCTTTCTACTTTTTTCCTCCTCTGATCTCTTTTCACCTTTCTGCTTGCTGTCCCTTTCTTAAACTTTTTCTCTTTTTGTGCCTTTTTCCTCCCAATTTCCCTGCCACTGCTCGTCCCCCATGGCCCTGTCCCCCTCCAGCGCCACCTCATGCTTTCCCGCCTCCCAGCTCTCCAGTCCTCCACCTCAAAGGAATTAATGGCAAGGCAGTTTTCGCCAGTCTGAGCCTGGACCGCGCCGAGCGCCAAAGATCCTGGTAGTCAGACCATCCACCACTACGATGCCACCAGTCTCCAACACCAGATGCCACTCTGCCTGCCACTCCAATTATAGGACCAGTGGGGCCCTGATCTCCACGCACAATTGCGTTCAGGTAAAAACCTTGAAAAAATTCTCGAGATAGTAAACAGACTGTTTTTTGCTTAAACAAACTCAATCCAAACTTGTGGTGAATGGATAAAAAAATGTCAAATCAATGTGTCAATGATTGTAGCAATTTATTCATTGCAAAAATGTTAATTGGATCTCCATTCTTTTCTTCATACAAATCCAAATTCCAATCTTTCAAAAATTAACTTTTGTGAATGCCCAATGCATTTCGAGCCTACTGGCTCTTCGTCGGGGGCTGAGTATCTAATAAAGAAAATAAATCAACAATATATATTTTCAGAATGAACGTCACAATGATGTCTAAACGTCAGTTTGCAAATACATGATCAAATTCCTGGTATAATGACAACATTTCATGCTGAAACACAACTAGGTGGGTGAACTAAGTGAACGGATAATGACCAGAAGTGACCAACACCAAGAAGTGTTTGAAATAAAGTTGTGTGAAAAGTGAAAGAAACGGAAAGAAATGAAGGGCTTACTAAAACTGTTACCTTATTGTTCAACGGAAAGGAAGCGCTCTTCAGAACGAAGAGTCCAATCTGAAAAGAAAACCCAAAATGATGTCGACTCTGAACAATGTGAACGAAAAAACTTACGGGGGCGATCAGGTGAACAAACTTACCAACAGAGTTCAATGTCGTCGAACAAATTTAGAAGCCAAAAAGGTGGAGAAAACCTGACGGACTGCTGGTTCAAAAACCAACAGGTGAGACTGATAACGGCAAGGTGGGAGCTTGCGCGTATATCAAAGCGTACTGAAAATAGACGAGGTGACTGAAAGCGTGAACCCAGAACAAGATGAGAGAAACTCTCGCGTGTGTTGATACTGTACTGAAAATGAACGAGGTGACTGAAAGCATGGGCTCTAATCAAGATAGAAGCTTACGCATATATCAAAAATAGAGGAGGTGACTGAAAGCATGAACCCAAATCAGGATAAGAGAAATTCTCGCGTGTATGAATACTGTGCTCAAAATAGACGAGGTGACTGAAAACGGTGTGGAAGGTGCCGCCATCTTGAAAGAGAATGAACCTTGAATGGGAAATTACTATGTGGAAAAACAAGATGGAAATAGAAATTTACGAGAGATGGTGTAAAGCAAAATACAATGTGTACCTGGGGAAATCAAAAAATGCATTGGTGAGGTCTCTGGTCATGGTAGTGAAACCCAAGGAAAGTGGGTGATCACATAAATATGAATATGCAGTACTATCCTGATACAAAGAGCTGTAACATGAATACATTATAAATAACAAGCATAGTCTATTTTATCATTGATGCCTTTGTCCATTAAGGTGTCCGAACGCTTAATCCAATAGGTCTCCCTCTGTAAGAGACTCCTAGTGAGATCTGTGTCTTGACGTTGCTCAACTCTTTCTAACACAGAGAATTTGAGTTTGGCTATACTGTGCTTTTCTTCATTCCAGTGCATGGCCAAACTGCTGTGTTTATTTGATGTTCTGATTGTACTTTTGTGCTCAGATATCCGCACTTTAATTTTTCTTTCGGTTTTTCCCACATACAATTTGCCACATGGGCATTTAATGTAATAGATGAGTTTGTTTGAATTGCAATCAGAGGTATGGTGAAGTTGAATAGTTTCTCCAGTGAGTGGATGGTTTAGTGTGTTCCATCAAAAAAGAGGGGGGGGGGACCAAGGAGCCGGTTAATGGTCCAGTGTCCATGCTCCCAAAAGTTATATTACCACAAACAAAGGTTGGACACTGTTCCAAGGATAGGGTCCAGAGGTTGACCCATATGTCTTATAAAAAAGACAAAAAGAAAAGAGGGGAGGTCCTGGGTTAGGCAGACCCACCACAAGGGGGAAAGCACATATATTGCCTCTTGTTGCCCTCACACACCCCGAAGGATGTCATGCTTCATCATCGGGCTATGCTCCTCGTCGGGTCGGCGCTGCAATTCCCAACGGGCCCCCGAAGGGTCACTTTCTCGGAGATCTTTTTGAGGCATGACGGATGGTGTATGAGGGTGTGTGGGGTGTGGGTTCTAAAGAGGGTAAGTACAAAGTGTGCAATGTGAATTAAAAGTGACTGGGGGTTATGTTGGTTTAGTTACCCTCCTGTCAACAGAAAACTCTCATTTTGAGTATGGTCCCCAAGGACACATTGTGCCTCGGTGTCATTAAAACGGTCAACATGTTTCGCGCCTCTGTCGCTGCTAGAGTCGTTGGCGCTCCATCAGGACCAAAGAAGTGCAAAGAATAGTGAAATGCACGTGAGTGTGTACGTGAATATAAAAATATATGAATAAATACCCACAATATATGTCAGGGCGGGCCAATTGTACTGCTCCTGAACATGACCTAGGACACAGAAACAGAAGAAAAAATAGTTACAAAGGACGTGCATTAGACTAGCTTAATGCAACGTAGTGTGCCACAATCGTGTGCACAACATGCCAGTGTCATACAGATAAAAAGGAAAAAGGCGGGACCAAGTGGGGAAACACAACTCCCTCATCTGTTTTTGCTCAAGATAAGGAGGATACCCAGGCAGGTGTATCGTGGCGTGTCAAAATTATAAGGAAATGCCTTTATATGACGAGCGGAGACACTCCCTGTTCGTAATAATATACGTTCCATAGTTAGCGGGGCATCTCCACTTCATGAGACCCTAAACAAGTCTAACTAGACATACATAACCATCCTCCCTTGAGGTATTCTTACCTCCCAAAGAACAGGGCTCACTTCAATGGCTGTTGGCTATAAGTCGCCCTCACCGTATCGGGTTGCTAGGACAGAGGCATAATGAAAGAATAAGCACAAATGGACACGAGGTGCAACCATCACATCCAGTGCCATCGGTTGCGTGACCTGACCCCCTATCATTATCGGGTACTCACTGTAGATGACAGGTGCCTGCACTCTTGAACCTACGCGTCCGACCGCCAAGCCAGTGATGCATTGGAGGCAGCGGGACGGAGGTTTTTAAACTCGTAGGTTCCCAGGTAAATCCTCCTTCCGGGGCGTGCCTAGCTGTAAATTGAAGAAGCGCATGCGTGCAGCTGCGCCCTTACTGTGCATGCGCAGACCGGGACTAGTGATCCCCTGAGCATGGGCGTCCCGAATGGAGGCTAATTATTACTGGCACTCTGTATACAGTCAAAACAAAGCTCATGAAACGTGTACCGGTCAACGCCAGGGTGAAGCGGTCTTGTCACAATCGTGGTAGGTAAAATCCTCCTAATGACAGCGTCTACTAGACTCTAAACATCAATCACAAGAGGCATAATAATAATGACTAGTGATGAAAACACAAGGAGAATAGCCCATACCACTCATTTGTCAGGGATAGTGCAGTTACTTCATATTGTATGTTGTAGCAAAGGAGATGGGTGGGTAGTGAACAGCCACATTGCGGGGAGGAAGTATCACTCGAGTATGAGCCTTGGAGCACCCCATCTTGAGAATATGTAGGTCTCGTATATGAAAGGAAATGGAAAACAGAAGGGAAAGAAAAGATAAACGGTCCCTCGGCAGAACTGCCGTGCAAATATTCCATCAAAAAAGAGGGGGGGGGGACCAAGGAGCTGGTTAATGGTCCAGTGTCCATGCTCCCAAAAGTTATATTACCACAAACAAAGGTTGGACACTGTTCCAAGGATAGGGTCCAGAGGTTGACCCATATGTCTTATAAAAAAGACAAAAAGAAAAGAGGGGAGGTCCTGGGTTAGGCAGACCCACCACAAGGGGGAAAGCACATATATTGCCTCTTGTTGCCCTCACACACCCCGAAGGATGTCATGCTTCATCATCGGGCTATGCTCCTCGTCGGGCCGGCGCTGCAATTCCCAACGGGCCCCCGAAGGGTCACTTTCTCGGAGATCTTTTTGAGGCATGCCGGATGGTGTATGAGGGTGTGTGGGGTGTGGGTTCTAAAGAGGGTAAGTACAAAGTGTGCAATGTGAATTAAAAGTGACTGGGGGTTATGTTGGTTTAGTTACCCTCCTGTCAACAGAAAACTCTCATTTTGAGTATGGTCCCCAAGGACACATTGTGCCTCGGTGTCATTAAAACGGTCAACATGTTTCGTGCCTCTGTCGCTGCTAGAGTCGTTGGCGCTTCATCAGGACCAAAGAAGTGCAAAGAATAGTGAAATGCACGTGAGTGTGTACGTGAATATAAAAATATATGAATAAATACCCACAATATATGTCAGGGCGGGCCAATTGTACTGCTCCTGAACATGACCTAGGACACAGAAACAGAAGAAAAAATAGTTACAAAGGACGTGCATTAGACTAGCTTAATGCAACGTAGTGTGCCACAATCGTGTGCACAACATGCCAGTGTCATACAGATAAAAAGGAAAAAGGCGGGACCAAGTGGGGAAACACAACTCCCTCATCTGTTTTTGCTCAAGATAAGGAGGATACCCAGGCAGGTGTATCGTGGCGTGTCAAAATTATAAGGAAATGCCTTTATATGACGAGCGGAGACACTCCCTGTTCGTAATAATATACGTTCCATTGTTAGCGGGGCATCTCCACTTCATGAGACCCTAAACAAGTCTAACTAGACATACATAACCATCCTCCCTTGAGGTATTCTTACCTCCCAAAGAACAGGGCTCACTTCAATGGCTGTTGGCGATAAGTCGCCCTCACCGTATCGGGTTGCTAGGACAGAGGCATAATGAAAGAATAAGCACAAATGGACACGAGGTGCAACCATCACATCCAGTGCCATCGGTTGCGTGACCTGACCCCCTATCATTATCGGGTATTCACTGTAGATGACAGGTGCCTGCACTCTTGAACCTACGCGTCCGACCGCCAAGCCAGTGATGCATTGGAGGCAGCGGGACGGAGGTTTTTAAACTCGTAGGTTCCCAGGTAAATCCTCCTTCCGGGGCGTGCCTAGCTGTAAATTGAAGAAGCGCATGCGTGCAGCTGCGCCCTTACTGTGCATGCGCAGACCGGGACTAGTGATCCCCTGAGCATGGGCGTCCCGAATGGAGGCTAATTATTACTGACACTCTGTATACAGTCAAAACAAAGCTCATGAAACGTGTACCGGTCAACGCCAGGGTGAAGCGGTCTTGTCACAATCGTGGTAGGTAAAATCCTCCTAATGACAGCGTCTACTAGACTCTAAACATCAATCACAAGAGGCATAATAATAATGACTAGTGATGAAAACACAAGGAGAATAGCCCATACCACTCATTTGTCAGGGATAGTGCAGTTACTTCATATTGTATGTTGTAGCAAAGGAGATGGGTGGGTAGTGAACAGCCACATTGCGGGGAGGAAGTATCACTCGAGTATGAGCCTTGGAGCACCCCATCTTGAGAATATGTAGGTCTCGTATATGAAAGGAAATGGAAAACAGAAGGGAAAGAAAAGATAAACGGTCCCTCGGCAGAACTGCCGTGCAAATATTCCATCAAAAAAGAGGGGGGGGGGGACCAAGGAGCCGGTTAATGGTCCAGTGTCCATGCTCCCAAAAGTTATATTACCACAAACAAAGGTTGGACACTGTTCCAAGGATAGGGTCCAGAGGTTGACCCATATGTCTTATAAAAAAGACAAAAAGAAAAGAGGGGAGGTCCTGGGTTAGGCAGACCCACCACAAGGGGGAAAGCACATATATTGCCTCTTGTTGCCCTCACACACCCCGAAGGATGTCATGCTTCATCATCGGGCTATGCTCCTCGTCGGGCCGGCGCTGCAATTCCCAACGGGCCCCCGAAGGGTCACTTTCTCGGAGATCTTTTTGAGGCATGCCGGATGGTGTATGAGGGTGTGTGGGGTGTGGGTTCTAAAGAGGGTAAGTACAAAGTGTGCAATGTGAATTAAAAGTGACTGGGGGTTATGTTGGTTTAGTTACCCTCCTGTCAACAGAAAACTCTCATTTTGAGTATGGTCCCCAAGGACACATTGTGCCTCGGTGTCATTAAAACGGTCAACATGTTTCGCGCCTCTGTCGCTGCTAGAGTCGTTGGCGCTTCATCAGGACCAAAGAAGTGCAAAGAATAGTGAAATGCACGTGAGTGTGTACGTGAATATAAAAATATATGAATAAATACCCACAATATATGTCAGGGCGGGCCAATTGTACTGCTCCTGAACATGACCTAGGACACAGAAACAGAAGAAAAAATAGTTACAAAGGACGTGCATTAGACTAGCTTAATGCAACGTAGTGTGCCACAATCGTGTGCACAACGTCCTTTGTAACTATTTTTTCTTCTGTTTCTGTGTCCTAGGTCATGTTCAGGAGCAGTACAATTGGCCCGCCCTGACATATATTGCGGGTATTTATTCATATATTTTTATATTCACGTACACACTCACGTGCATTTCACTATTCTTTGCACTTCTTTGGTCCTGATGAAGCGCCAACGACTCTAGCAGCGACAGAGGCGCGAAACATGTTGACCGTTTTAATGACACCGAGGCACAATGTGTCCTTGGGGACCATACTCAAAATGAGAGTTTTCTGTTGACAGGAGGGTAACTAAACCAACATAACCCCCAGTCACTTTTAATTCACATTGCACACTTTGTACTTACCCTCTTTAGAACCCACACCCCACACACCCTCATACACCATCCGGCATGCCTCAAAAAGATCTCCGAGAAAGTGACCCTTCGGGGGCCCGTTGGGAATTGCAGCGCCGGCCCGACGAGGAGCATAGCCCGATGATGAAGCATGACATCCTTCGGGGTGTGTGAGGGCAACAAGAGGCAATATATGTGCTTTCCCCCTTGTGGTGGGTCTGCCTAACCCAGGACCTCCCCCCTTTTTTTTTTTTGTCTTTTTTATAAGACATATGGGTCAACCTCTGGACCCTATCCTTGGAACAGTGTCCAACCTTTGTTTGTGGTAATATAACTTTTGGGAGCATGGACACTGGACCATTAACCGGCTCCTTGGTCCCCCCCCCCTCTTTTTTGATGGAATATTTGCACGGCAGTTCTGCCGAGGGACCGTTTATCTTTTCTTTCCCTTCTGTTTTCCATTTCCTTTCATATACGAGACCTACATATTCTCAAGATGGGGTGCTCCAAGGCTCATACTCGAGTGATACTTCCTCCCCGCAATGTGGCTGTTCACTACCCACCCATCTCCTTTGCTACAACATACAATATGAAGTAACTGCACTATCCCTGACAAATGAGTGGTATGGGCTATTCTCCTTGTGTTTTCATCACTAGTCATTATTATTATGCCTCTTGTGATTGATGTTTAGAGTCTAGTAGACGCTGTCATTAGGAGGATTTTACCTACCACGATTGTGACAAGACCGCTTCACCCTGGCGTTGACCGGTACACGTTTCATGAGCTTTGTTTTGACTGTATACAGAGTGCCAGTAATAATTAGCCTCCATTCGGGACGCCCATGCTCAGGGGATCACTAGTCCCGGTCTGCGCATGCACAGTAAGGGCGCAGCTGCACGCATGCGCTTCTTCAATTTACAGCTAGGCACGCCCCGGAAGGAGGATTTACCTGGGAACCTACGAGTTTAAAAACCTCCGTCCCGCTGCCTCCAATGCATCACTGGCTTGGCGGTCGGACGCGTAGGTTCAAGAGTGCAGGCACCTGTCATCTACAGTGAGTACCCGATAATGATAGGGGGTCAGGTCACGCAACCGATGGCACTGGATGTGATGGTTGCACCTCGTGTCCATTTGTGCTTATTCTTTCATTATGCCTCTGTCCTAGCAACCCGATACGGTGAGGGCGACTTATCGCCAACAGCCATTGAAGTGAGCCCTGTTCTTTGGGAGGTAAGAATACCTCAAGGGAGGATGGTTATGTATGTCTAGTTAGACTTGTTTAGGGTCTCATGAAGTGGAGATGCCCCGCTAACAATGGAACGTATATTATTATGAACAGGGAGTGTCTCCGCTCGTCATATAAAGGCATTTCCTTATAATTTTGACACGCCACGATACACCTGCCTGGGTATCCTCCTTATCTTGAGCAAAAACAGATGAGGGAGTTGTGTTTCCCCACTTGGTCCCGCCTTTTTCCTTTTTATCTGTATGACACTGGCATGTTGTGCACACGATTGTGGCACACTACGTTGCATTAAGCTAGTCTAATGCACGTCCTTTGTAACTATTTTTTCTTCTGTTTCTGTGTCCTAGGTCATGTTCAGGAGCAGTACAATTGGCCCGCCCTGACATATATTGTGGGTATTTATTCATATATTTTTATATTCACGTACACACTCACGTGCATTTCACTATTCTTTGCACTTCTTTGGTCCTGATGAAGCGCCAACGACTCTAGCAGCGACAGAGGCGCGAAACATGTTGACCGTTTTAATGACACCGAGGCACAATGTGTCCTTGGGGACCATACTCAAAATGAGAGTTTTCTGTTGACAGGAGGGTAACTAAACCAACATAACCCCCAGTCACTTTTAATTCACATTGCACACTTTGTACTTACCCTCTTTAGAACCCACACCCCACACACCCTCATACACCATCCGGCATGCCTCAAAAAGATCTCCGAGAAAGTGACCCTTCGGGGGCCCGTTGGGAATTGCAGCGCCGGCCCGACGAGGAGCATAGCCCGATGATGAAGCATGACATCCTTCGGGGTGTGTGAGGGCAACAAGAGGCAATATATGTGCTTTCCCCCTTGTGGTGGGTCTGCCTAACCCAGGACCTCCCCTCTTTTCTTTTTGTCTTTTTTATAAGACATATGGGTCAACCTCTGGACCCTATCCTTGGAACAGTGTCCAACCTTTGTTTGTGGTAATATAACTTTTGGGAGCATGGACACTGGACCATTAACCGGCTCCTTGGTCCCCCCCCCCCCTCTTTTTTGATGGAATATTTGCACGGCAGTTCTGCCGAGGGACCGTTTATCTTTTCTTTCCCTTCTGTTTTCCATTTCCTTTCATATACGAGACCTACATATTCTCAAGATGGGGTGCTCCAAGGCTCATACTCGAGTGATACTTCCTCCCCGCAATGTGGCTGTTCACTACCCACCCATCTCCTTTGCTACAACATACAATATGAAGTAACTGCACTATCCCTGACAAATGAGTGGTATGGGCTATTCTCCTTGTGTTTTCATCACTAGTCATTATTATTATGCCTCTTGTGATTGATGTTTAGAGTCTAGTAGACGCTGTCATTAGGAGGATTTTACCTACCACGATTGTGACAAGACCGCTTCACCCTGGCGTTGACCGGTACACGTTTCATGAGCTTTGTTTTGACTGTATACAGAGTGCCAGTAATAATTAGCCTCCATTCGGGACGCCCATGCTCAGGGGATCACTAGTCCCGGTCTGCGCATGCACAGTAAGGGCGCAGGTGCACGCATGCGCTTCTTCAATTTACAGCTAGGCACGCCCCGGAAGGAGGATTTACCTGGGAACCTACGAGTTTAAAAACCTCTGTCCCGCTGCCTCCAATGCATCACTGGCTTGGCGGTCGGACGCGTAGGTTCAAGAGTGCAGGCACCTGTCATCTACAGTGAGTACCCGATAATGATAGGGGGTCAGGTCACGCAACCGATGGCACTGGATGTGATGGTTGCACCTCGTGTCCATTTGTGCTTATTTTTTCATTATGCCTCTGTCCTAGCAACCCGATACGGTGAGGGCGACTTATCGCCAACAGCCATTGAAGTGAGCCCTGTTCTTTGGGAGGTAAGAATACCTCAAGGGAGGATGGTTATGTATGTCTAGTTAGACTTGTTTAGGGTCTCATGAAGTGGAGATGCCCCGCTAACAATGGAACGTATATCATTACGAACAGGGAGTGTCTCCGCTCGTCATATAAAGGCATTTCCTTATAATTTTGACACGCCACGATACACCTGCCTGGGTATCCTCCTTATCTTGAGCAAAAACAGATGAGGGAGTTGTGTTTCCCCACTTGGTCCCGCCTTTTTCCTTTTTATCTGTATGACACTGGCATGTTGTGCACACGATTGTGGCACACTACGTTGCATTAAGCTAGTCTAATGCACGTCCTTTGTAACTATTTTTTCTTCTGTTTCTGTGTCCTAGGTCATGTTCAGGAGCAGTACAATTGGCCCGCCCTGACATATATTGTGGGTATTTATTCATATATTTTTATATTCACGTACACACTCACGTGCATTTCACTATTCTTTGCACTTCTTTGGTCCTGATGAAGCGCCAACGACTCTAGCAGCGACAGAGGCGCGAAACATGTTGACCGTTTTAATGACACCGAGGCACAATGTGTCCTTGGGGACCATACTCAAAATGAGAGTTTTCTGTTGACAGGAGGGTAACTAAACCAACATAACCCCCAGTCACTTTTAATTCACATTGCACACTTTGTACTTACCCTCTTTAGAACCCACACCCCACACACCCTCATACACCATCCGGCATGCCTCAAAAAGATCTCCGAGAAAGTGACCCTTCGGGGGCCCGTTGGGAATTGCAGCGCCGGCCCGACGAGGAGCATAGCCCGATGATGAAGCATGACATCCTTCGGGGTGCGTGAGGGCAACAAGAGGCAATATATGTGCTTTCCCCCTTGTGGTGGGTCTGCCTAACCCAGGACCTCCCCTCTTTTCTTTTTGTCTTTTTTATAAGACATATGGGTCAACCTCTGGACCCTATCCTTGGAACAGTGTCCAACCTTTGTTTGTGGTTTAGTGTGTTGCCAATGATAACATTATTACAATGGATGCAGTTATGACATTTACTCATTCCTTTGTAAGCGATGTTTCCTTGCTTAATCGGGGTATTGATGATTTATTTGATATTTTTTGCACGTTTGTACGCAAACATAGGAGGATCTTTGAAGATGTTGTTAAAATCCGGCTCATTTTGTAACATTTCCCATCTCTTGGTTATGATATTTTTCACTTTACCAGATACTGTGGAGTATTTTGATACAAACACTTGTCTAGTTGTCTGTTTGCGTGGTCGACTTAGTAAGAGACTGTCTCTATTGAATTTAGATGCGCGTTGTTTGGCTAATTCAATCACTTCTGCCGGGTATCCCCTGGCAAGATACATCTGCTGTTGGAGTAATAAATTCTTCTCAGTGTCTTCTGTGGTGGAACAGATCCGTTTTATCCGCAGGAATTGAGACAGTGGTAAGTTTTGTTTTAAGCTGTTTGGATGAAAACTTTGAAAATGGAGCGCACTGTTCACATCTGTTTGTTTTTTGAAAACCTCAGTTTTTATATAACCCGCTTCTTTAGTAAGGATAACATCAAGGTAAGATATTCTTGTCGGGTCAATTACATGGGTAAACTGAATATGTTCATCAATTTGATTGAGTTGTTCAATTTTGCTTTCCAACATTTCCTGAGTATTGATCCAGAGTATAAATATGTCATCAATAAATCTGCAATATAGCAATAAATTTCCAGTCCATCCAATGTCGTTGTAAATGTAGTCTGATTCATATTTAGCCATGAAAGTGTTGGCATATGCCGGCGCCCCGGCAAAGCCCATAGATGTGCCTTGTTGCTGCAAATAAAAATCGTTATTCCAGTAAAAATAGCTGTGATGTAAACAAAAATGTAAAAGTTCCAGAATGAAAACTTTGTCTGCTCTGAGTGAAGATTGGCGCAGTAGAGCCCATTCTACCGCCTCCATGCCAGCTGAGTGAGGGATCGATGTATACAAAGACTTGACATCTATAGTACAAAAGATGATGTCTTCCATAAAAGTGATTTTCTGTAGTTTTAATAGAAAATCTGTCGTATCTCTGACATACGAGTGCCATTCTTGAACCAGAGGTTGTAAGAAGTAATCAATGTAGTGCCCCAGAGGCTCAAAGATGGTTCCACAACCCGTTACTATTGGTCGCATTGGTGGAATAAATAAATTCTTGTGGATCTTTGGCAGCATATACAAGGTGGGTTTCCTTGGATACTCCACTGTCAGGAATTTTTGGTGGTTTCACTTATCCATCCCATTTCCAAAGCATGATCTAAAATGCTTTCTAGCGTTTCTTTGAGCTCTATTACAGGATCTTGATCCAGTTTCAAGTATGTTTGAGTATCTGATACATGTTCTTGTACCGCGTTAATGTAAAAGGAGCGATCCATAAGGACAATGGTGCCTCCTTTATCCGCTTTTTGAATCTGTATTTCTGTGTTGTTCTGAATGGATTTTAATGTGTTTTTTTCTTGTTGAGTCAGATTCGATTTCTTTGTTTTTCTGAATTGCAGTTTTTGTAAATCTTTCCTCACTAAGTTGTCAAATGAATCTATGATTTTGTGCGAAACTGGTGCCTGATATGTAGATTTAGGTTTGAATTCAAGGAACTCTTTAGCTTGTATATCTTCTTTAGCTGGTACTACATTTGTAAAAAAATGTCGTAGTCGTAGTATTCTGGTGAATCTGTATAAAGCTAGTTCACATTCCAGTAAATTGGTGTCGTAGGTTGGGACATATCCAAGGCCTTTACTTAATGTTTGAATTTGTGTGGTGGTAATCTCCTTGGAAGAAATGCTGCCAAAGATCCACAAGAATTTATTTAATCCACCAATGCGACCAATAGTAACGGGTTGTGGAACCATCTTTGAGCCTCTGGGGCACTACATTGATTACTTCTTACAACCTCTGGTTCAAGAATGGCACTCGTATGTCAGAGATACGACAGATTTTCTATTAAAACTACAAAAAATCACTTCTATGGAAGACATCATCTTTTGTACTATAGATGTCAAGTCTTTGTATACATCGATCCCTCACTCAGCTGGCATGGAGGCGGTAGAATGGGCTCTACTGCGCCAATCTTCACTCAGAGCAGACAAAGTTTTCATTCTGGAACTTTTACATTTTTGTTTACATCACAGCTATTTTTACTGGAATAACGATTTTTATTTGCAGCAACAAGGCACATCTATGGGCTTTGCCGGGGCGCCGGCATATGCCAACACTTTCATGGCTAAATATGAATCAGACTACATTTACAACGACATTGGATGGACTGGAAATTTATTGCTATATTGCAGATTTATTGATGGCATATTTATACTCTGGATCAATACTCAGGAAATGTTGGAAAGCAAAATTGAACAACTCAATCAAATTGATGAACATATTCAGTTTACACATGTAATTGACCCGACAAGAATATCTTACCTTGATGTTATCCTTACTAAAGAAGCGGGTTATATAAAAACGGAGGTTTTCAAAAAACAAACAGATGTGAACAGTGCGCTCCATTTTCAAAGTTTTCATCCAAACAGCTTAAAACAAAACTTACCACTGTCTCAATTCCTGCGGATAAAACGGATCTGTTCCACCACAGAAGACACTGAGAAGAATTTATTACTCCAACAGCAGATGTATCTTGCCAGGGGATACCCGGCAGAAGTGATTGAATTAGCCAAACAACGCGCATCTAAATTCAATAGAGACAGTCTCTTACTAAGTCGACCGCGCAAACAGACAACTAGACAAGTGTTTGTATCAAAATACTCCACAGTATCTGGTAAAGTGAAAAATATCATTACCAAGAGATGGGAAATGTTACAAAATGAGCCGGATTTTAACAACATCTTCAAAGATCCTCCTATGTTTGCGTACAAATGTGAAAAAAATATCAAAGAAATCATCAATACCCCGATTAAGCAAGGAAACATCGCTTACAAAGGAATGAGTAAATGTCATAACTGCATCCATTGTAATAATGTTATCATTGGCAACACACTAAACCATCCACTCACTGGAGAAACTATTCAACTTCACCATACCTCTGATTGCAATTCAAACAAACTCATCGATTACATTAAATGCCCATGTGGCAAATTGTATGTGGGAAAAACCGAAAGAAAAATTAAAGTGCGGATATCTGAGCACAAAAGTACAATCAGAACATCAAATAAACACAGCAGTTTGGCCATGCACTGGAATGAAGAAAAGCACAGTATAGCCCAACTCAAATTCTCTGTGTTAGAAAGAGTTGAGCAACGTCAAGACACAGATCTCACTAGGAGTCTCTTACAGAGGGAGACCTATTGGATTAAGCGTTTGGACACCTTAATGGACAAAGGCATCAATGATAAAATAGACTATGCTTGTTATTTATAATGTATTCATGTTACAGCTCTTTGTATCAGGATAGTACTGCATATTCATATTTATGTGATCACCCACTTTCCTTGGGTTTCACTACCATGACCAGAGACCTCACCTATGCATTTTTTGATTTCCCCAGGTACACATTGTATTTTGCTTTACACCATCTCTCGTAAATTTCTATTTCCATCTTGTTTTTCCACATAGTAATTTCCCATTCAAGGTTCATTCTCTTTCAAGATGGCGGCACCTTCCACACCGTTTTCAGTCACCTCGTCTATTTTGAGCACAGTATTGATACACGCGAGAATTTCTCTTATCCTGATTTGGGTTCATGCTTTCAGTCACCTCGTCTATTTTTGATATATGCGTAAGCTTCTATCTTGATTAGAGCCCATGCTTTCAGTCACCTCGTTCATTTTCAGTACAGTATCAACACACGCGAGAGTTTCTCTCATCTTGTTCTGGGTTCACGCTTTCAGTCACCTCGTCTATTTTCAGTACGCTTTGATATACGCGCAAGCTCCCACCTTGCCGTTATCAGTCTCACCTGTTGGTTTTTGAACCAGCAGTCCGTCAGGTTTTCTCCACCTTTTTGGCTTCTAAATTTGTTCGACGACATTGAACTCTGTTGGTAAGATTGTTCACCTGATCGCCCCCGTAAGTTTTTTCGTTCACATTGTTCAGAGTCAACATCATTTTGGGTTTTCTTTTCAGATTGGACTCTTCGTTCTGAAGAGCGCTTCCTTTCCGTTGAACAATAAGGTAACAGTTTTAGTAAGCCCTTCATTTCTTTCCGTTTCTTTCACTTTTCACACAACTTTATTTCAAACACTTCTTGGTGTTGGTCACTTCTGGTCATTATCCGTTCACTTAGTTCACCCACCTAGTTGTGTTTCAGCATGAAATGTTGTCATTATACCAGGAATTTGATCATGTATTTGCAAACTGACGTTTAGACATCGTTGTGACGTTCATTCTGAAAATATATATTGTTGATTTATTTTCTTTATTAGATACTCAGCCCCCGACGAAGAGCCAGTAGGCTCGAAATGCATTGGGCATTCACAAAAGTTAATTTTTGAAAGATTGGAATTTGGATTTGTATAAAGAAAAGAATGGAGATCCAATTAACATTTTTGCAATGAATAAATTGCTACAATCATTGACACATTGATTTGACATTTTTTTATTCATTCACCACAAGTTTGGATTGAGTTTGTTTAAGCAAAAAACAGTCTGTTTACTATCTCGAGAATTTTTTCAAGGTTTTTACCTGAACGCAATTGTGCGTGGAGATCAGGGCCCCACTGGTCCTATAATTGGAGTTTTGTATTTTTTGGAATCCATGACTGTTGGATGCTACTCCACAGCACGCTATCTAAAAAGACAGTAAAACGAGTAAAACTTTGTTTTGTAACACGAATTATATCTCAGGGAGTGCCTCTACCACCTACTTTGTTACTCTGCCTGCCACCTCACATTGCCGAACGACACCCATGGCCCTTTCTTTGAACACAACTGCAAATGCACCTTCGCCTGCCTCTGCACACCAGATCCACCAACCTCATGACCCTCAAGAACCACACCTGACCACCTCAGATGCATCCTACTCAACACCCACTCCCTCAAAAGACACACCATGGAGATCTGGGACCTGCTTGACTCCTTCTCCCAGGACATCTCCTTCTTCACAGATACCTGGATGAGCCCCAGCTCAGCCCTGGGCATTACAACCACCACCCTTAACGGATACAAAATCATAGGCAAGGACTCTATCAACTAACCGGGAGGAGGCATCACCATCATACAACAAGACACCCTCCACTTCACAACCAGATGACCACTCACCCCACATGAAGCACCTCCACTTCCAGATCAAGACCATCCCAAAAGCCGCCCTCCATGGCACCCTCGTCTACAGACATCCTGGACCCCAGAAAGACAGCTGGTTCTCCCCTGCCCTCCACGAGTCCAGGCACACCTGCCGATGGTTCGAGAAAAAATGCAAGAGCAGCAAGATCATGGCAGACCACGCCCTTCAAATCTGCTGTCACCGCACACCACCGCCACATCAGAACAACAAAGAAAGCAGCCATTAAGGAATGCATCAAGGCCAACACACACAACAGGAAAGAACTCTTCACCATGCTCAAAGAATTTGCTAATCTCAGCACAGAGACAGCATACATCCCCCATCTAAAGACCTCTGTGACAATCTCACAACCTTCTTTCACTGCAAGATCAAGGAGATTTATGATGGCTTTGCAACCTAAGACTCACCTACGCAATCCGCAACTACCACATTCAATGGCTCCAGCCCCCAGCAGACCTTAACCATGGACTACCGTCACCTCTGATCCTCAGGATCATGAAGAGCGTTCACTCCAGAGCCCCCATGAGCCTTAACCTTACCACATCCTCAACAGGGACGGCTCCTACATAGCACCCAAACTCTGTCGCACCATCACCTTCTCCATCAAATAAGAAACCTTCCCAGAAGACTGGAAGCACGCAGAGATCAAACCACTGCTGAAGAAACCTTCTGCTGACACGATGGACCTCAAGAACTACAGACCTATCTATCTGCTCACCTCCCCAGCCAAAGTCATCAGGTAAACCATCCACAGAAGGGGGTTGGGAGCACACTGATTCACCTCCCAGCACAGTTCGCCCCTTAGCATCCTGGTAAATGCAGTTCAGTTTAAATGTTTACTTGAATTGTTGTTGAAGTGTTTCACCAAAGATGGTACAGGTTGGTGCTGTTAATCTCTAGACACTTGTGTTTCTGGATAATATCCTTCATCAGTAGAGATAAAAACAAAATGTATCTGGGGTTGCTGAGAAAGCTGGTGCAATCCTCTCAGGTCTCTGTACCTCTCCCTGACACACAGGTGCATCTCCAATAGCTTGTCAGCTCAGTGGCTCAAGGGAGCCTTTTTAAAAAGAATGGGGATGGGAGCACACTGCTTCACCTCCCTGCACAGTTCACCCCTTAGCATCCTGGTAAATGCAGTTCAGTTTAAATGCTTATTTGAATTTTTGTTGAAGTGTTTCACCAAAGCTCATGCAAGTTAGTGCTGTTAATCTCTAGACACATGTGTTGCAGGATATTATCCTTCATCAGTAGAGATACAAACAAAATGTGTCTGGGGTTGCTGAGAAAGCTGCCACAATCCTCGCCGGTCTCTGTACCTCTCCCTGGCACACAGGTGCATCTCCAAGAGCTTGTCAGCTCAGTGGCTCAAGGGATCTTTTTGAAACAGAAGGGAAATGGGAGCACACTGCTTCACCTTCCAGCACAGTTTGCCCCTTAGCATCCTGGTAAATGCAGTTCAGTTTAAATGCTTACTTGAATTTTTGTTGAAGTATTTCACCATCTGCCATCTCCTTGACTGAGATGAGACTGCTGCCCTCATCCTCCTGGACCTCTTAGCCACCTTCGACATGACCTCCTACCACACCCTCTGTGGAAGACTCCACAACGTTGGCATCCGAGACAAAGCACTGGAGTGGATCTCCTCTTTCCTCACTTGCTGAGCACAGAGAGTCTGACTTCCAAGGTTCAACTCAGAAGCCACAGAGATCAGTTGCAGGGTGCTTCAGCGATCCTCCCTGCCACATCCTCTTCAAAACCTACATGGCCCAACTTGCAGCCATCATAAGAAGCTACTGACTTAACATCGTCTACTATGCCGACGACACCCAGCTGATTCTCTCACTCACAAATTAACCCACAGCCGCCAAGAGCAACTTCCCCAATGGAATGAAGTCAGTCGCAACCTGGATGAAGGACAACTGCCTCAAGATTAATCCAAGTCCTCCTTCTGGGCTCCTACCCCTCTGCCTGGGATGACTCTAGGTGGCCTGCAGTACCTGGAACCACCTCACACCCACAGACCATGAACATAACCGAAGCATCATCCCGGAATCCTCGCTCTCATTTTGTCCACCTGCTTCCACATGCTCTGTCTCCTTTGTAAAATCTTCAAGTGGATCCCCATCAAGTCCAGGAAAATGGTCACCCATGCACTCGTCAGCATCAGACTTGACTAAAGCAATGCACTATAGGCCACTTACACCCAGAAACTAAATAAAAACTGCAGATAATACAGAACACTAAGGCTGGGCAAAGCACTACGCTACGCTCGCGTAGTTTGCGAAGTTCTCGCTACTTCGCACTACGCGAACTGCACGTAGCACAGTGCGAACAAGCGTAGCGTAGTGTTGCGTAGTGCTGCGGTCATTTTTTGCTTGCTCGCGGTCCTCAACGTCAAGTTGGCGACCGCGAGCAAGCAAAATGACATCCCGGCGAGACTTTTTCCTTGTTCGCGATCAGCAACTTCAAGTTGGCGATCGCGAGCATGGAAAATAAACCTCCCGGCGAGATTCCCAACGCGAGGAGGTCAGGTTTCTCATTGCGAGTGGTCGCGCATGCTCGCGACCGCTCGCGATGAGAAACTACCAGTTCGCGTTGAGAAAGTTGAAGCTCGAGTAAAAATCTACTCGAGCAGCAGAAAACTACAGCTCGCACTGTGCAAGATGCCATTTTCAATGATTGCACAGTGCCAGTTGCTTGTCCGCACTGTGCAATCATTGAAAACGACATCAGGCACAGTGCGAACAAGCTACTACGCAGTTCGCGAAGTGCTACGCGTAGCTCGCGTAGTGCGAACTTCACTTTGCGTAGCTTCGCGAAGTGCTACTTCGCGAACTACGCCCAGGCCTACAGAACACCTTCGTCAGACTCATCCTGAACATCCCACCGAAACTACATCCCCAACCACCTGAGAGACCTTCACTGGCTACCTGTCAACAAAAGAATCCCCTTCAAGTTTTTTTTTTTTATGTATACCTACAAAGCCCTCCACAACACCAAACCTGCATCCCATAACTGCCGCCTCTCCTTCTGCACTCCTAGCAGACATCTCTGCTCCACCCAACTGGCCCTGACCACTATCCCACATATCCGCAAGACCACGGCTGAAGGAAGATCCTTCTCCTACCTCATTGTAGAGACCTAGAACTCCCTACCTCTGTACCTCAGGCAATCACCATTACTGCTGCAAATCAGGAAGGACCTCAAGACCTGGCTCTTTGACTGAACCGCAGACCCCCCACTCAGCACCTTGAAACCCTCATAGGTGAGTTGTCGGGCTTTATAAGATCATTTGTTCATTGTTTGATTGAGTTCTCCACTACCAGGACATGTAAAACTTAAAATTGCATGTCCAACCTTGTAATTACCATGCACCCTACCCCATATGATACCTAGGGCCTACCTTATGGGTGGCTGATCTTCAATAAAAGTGGAGTTTAAAGCTTGGCACAGGAGTTATAACGAATTGGCAGTTTAAAAATGCATTCAGGCTGTAATTGCAGTCCTGTGACATGTTTTATGGGGTTACTTAAGTGGGTGGCACAATGAGTGCTGCTTGCCCACTAATATCATTTAATTTAAAGACCCTGGGTATATGGTATCCCACTCTATAGGGGACTTATATGTAAATCAAATATGCAAATTAGGTGTAAGCCAATTTTACCATGCACAGGAGAGTGAGCACAGCAGTTTAGAACTGCTTAGCAGTGGTAAAGTGCAGAGTTATTAGGCATACACAAACTAATTTCAGTGAAAATGGAGGGAAACAGGCAAAATGTTTGGGGGAAGACCACCCAAAAGCTGATATGTCTAAAAAATATGAATTTGGAAAGAGACAACAGACTTGGCTTTCTTGAAAAATGAATGCAGATTAATCTAGCAAACAATATAAATAAATATTGTGACAAAAGTAGCATTTGGGGTAACACCAAGAGTAAAAGTACAAGCTAAGGGGAAAACTCAAAAGGATTCATTGAAAATATTGTGCAGTTCTCCCAACAAGATTCCCAGATCTAAATTCCAAGGGGATTCCCAAAGGGGTTACCAACAAAGGGATGGTAGAAATGTTAACCACTTGATAGGTTTAATGTTCTGGTGAGTGTTCTTCCCATATACACAGGATACTCCCTTGAAAGAAGCAATCTAGCTAACTTGCTCAGGTCTGCTCACAAGACAAGGCTCCAGGCAAGGGGCAAGAATGACAGTGGGACCCTAACTCTTTATTAAAAGGGAAAATGTAGGTATAAAGAGTAAGGTGCATTTTAAATAACAGAAGGATTTGAGGCAGGCATCTAAAATGCAAGAGTTTTCCAGGACCTGGTGAAAATTGGGAAATGGTGCTACTTGACAGTACATGAGAAATTATCTCAAGGGATGACCAGGTTTATAGCACCTAAAAGACTCATCGAGAAATGATTGTCTTTTGTTGTACAGGGATCTATGTACTAAACAGAGATATTTAAATGAAGTCCTTTGTTTAATAAGAAGCCAATGCAAAGACACAAGTGCTGGGGCAAAATAATCATTTTTTTGAGTTAGAGAGGGATTGTCAATTGAAAGAAATTTGATTGTTAGTTGAAGTGGGTGACTCTCACCTCAAGTAACAATCACAATCCTTATCAGGCTGAACCCTCAAAGGTACTAAATTAACCTGAGTTCAAACCTCTAAAACCTATGGCACAAAGCAGACAGGAATAACTTGGAGCAATGTCTAAAGTATTTATGCAGTACCAAAAAAGTAATAAAGTCAAAACATGACACAAAGGGTGTTTTCACTAGTGGCGGAGGCCCTGCTGTCATGGCAGGACCTCCATACTGTAGTTACTCATTGCAGGGCCCCCGCCATGATTGCGAGGCCTCCGCCACCAGGGTGGAGGCCCTTTGTGAATTGGGCCCAATATTCTACATTCACATTTAGTCACTTTTACAGAGGAGGGAATCCTTCAGCAAAGCATGGCTACAGGCAATTGCCAAAGAGGGCTCCACGAGGCTGGATACCACCTCTGCGAGGTCCCAATTAATTGGAATTGCCACTGCAGAGAAGTTCAGAGTCAGCGAGATATAAATCTTCAACCTAGCAGCAACGCCTTTCAGTTGGATAGGCTTAGCAGGTTTGTGTGGTCCTACGGAGATCTTGAAGTTGAAAATGTTTCTAAGTCCCAGGTTTTCAGAATTGGTAGGCAAAGCCCAGCCAGACATGGCCAAGGATTCCAGGGCCTCAGAAATAGCACTTGGAGGTTATGATTCACTCCAGCAAAAGCCAACAGGAGAGTCCAGTCCAGCTACAGTTAGAACTGGTCAGCTAAGTAGTTGCAGCAAAGGCCTTTTGAACATTTTTGTATCACTGTAGCTTGACCAAGAGGTCAAATTTAGGACCCTTAGTGAGTACAAGAAAGAGCAGATGCATCCCTACAGATCTCATATTTGGTCAAATAGAGCAGGTCCAGTCTTCTTCTGTTTTTCCTCAGGTCCAGAAAGTGTTCTGAAGTGGGTACCAGGGGATACCGAATGCATCAAGTTACAACAAGTACTTTTTCAGTCTTAACATTGACCCAATAGGACACAACATTCATTGCCCATCAGGTGCTTGTATTTGTGTGATTAACATGCCATGAGTAGGAAAATCACTCTTCTTTGTATGGTCAACCAATATTTTTGCCTGCTAAACAGGTTCCCAGGGTCTGCACTCTTTCCCAAAATGGTACCTTTGTATCCAGAATTGGCACATCCCTGGCCATAGGCAAGCCCCTTGTAAAAGGTACCATGGGTACAAGGGCACTGTGACCAAGGAAGGCCTCTAAGGGCTACAGCACTTATTGTGCCACCCTTGAAGGCCCTGCACCATAACCTACATACTTTGCCATACAAGGCTGCATGTTTCGGTGCAGAGAAAAGTAAAGAGTTGACATGGCACACACCCCTGTGTGCCTTGCCTGCAATCCACTGCCTAAGGCCTAGGTACGTCCCCTCTAGCCAGGTGCACTTTTCCTAAGGTTAGGGTACAGAGGCATGAGCCCTGTACAGAAACAGTGTCTAGGTCTATTCATAGACATTGTAAGTGTAGTAATGCCATAAAGAGTATATGGTCTGGGAGTTGTTTACTGTGAACTTCACTGCTTTATAATGGTTTTACTAAACACTGGGACGTTTGGTAGTAAACTTCTAAGCACATTCAACCCTCACTGATGCCCCAGTGTGGGATTTAATATAAAAGGCACTTGGAGGGCATCTTAGAGACGCCCCCTGAAAACTGACCAGCCCTTGTGTGGTTCCTGAATGGCTGCCTGCCATTGCCACCACCAGACAGGTCTGGACCCCTGGGTAGAGGGCCTCCGCTCTCTGGGTCCAGAAACAAAGCCCATTCTGGGTAGAGGTTTTATGCCTCCTTCCCCAGGATGGACTGCACCTATAAAAAGGAGGATTTAAAAGCCTTTGGAAACTGTCCAATCTTTTTGCTGTCCACCGGTTCTGACCCCCACTTGGCTGGGAGAATTGGTGGGAAATCTAAGTTAAGAAGGTAGGTATGCCCACTGTTGCCAACCTCACCCCTCAGGTGAGGGAAGCAAGGGGAAGCACACATCTCAGTCTCCTCCAGCTTGAAGATGAAGTGACTCAGCCCATTAGGAAGAGGCTCATGCCCTCTCCCCTGGGAGGGTAGCAGAATAGGGGGTGTACCCACCCTAAGGAAAGGACCCATTTGTCCCAACCTACACACCCCTTTAATGCCCCTACACTTAGTATTTAGGGGTGACCCTGAACCTTGCCTCCTCAGATTAGAGGAAGAAGCAGAAAGGACTGAAGAACCATGCTGACCCAGGAAGAAACCGAGGACACCAACGGACTTGGCCCCAGTCCACCAGGCCTGTCCAAACCACGACTTGCCTACAGAGAAGAAACCGGTGTGTCCCGCAGCAGCTGAGCAGCTGACCCCCAGAGCCCGGCGGACCAGCCCTACTCTCAACTAACACACTCTGTCTCCTGTGAGCATCATATTTGCTCAAACCAAAGACTAACCGTCAGAGTACGGACTCTCTGATTCTGTACCACTCTGCACCTGGCCACCACGGCTTGGGGTCCAGTGGACCAATACTCTAAAGAGGTTCCCCTTTTGATCCTAAATTAGGATCCGGTGATCCCTGACCTCCCACAAGCTTTGAAACAAAACCTGCAGCCTTTACCTGGAGAGTACCCCAGATGCGACCGAAGGCCGTAAGACAACTGCTCCCTTGACCAAAGCCGACCGATCGCAGCCTAAGGAAACCAACACCAAAGACACCCCAGCGCTCAACGTCTTCCTGGCCTTGGGTGTCCCAACTGACGGTGTCCAAGCATCCTCCCAGATCCCCAGTCGCCTTCCTGGTCATTTGTCACCTCCAAGACGTCCTCCAACCGAGCCTGCAGCTTTCCAAAACCGACGGTCTCCACTGAGAAGCCCAGGGACTGAGACATCTGCTTTACCTCCTGCACCCGGCTGCCTCATGCAGCTGGCAGTGCAGATCTTGTGTCGGTATCTAGAGATGTCCAGGCATCTCAGTGCATACTGGGGCTGCGATGGGCATTCAAATTTCCCTCACATACCAGGTACAACAATTTAGCACATTTTGGTGTAAGAGAGTCTATGTCCAAGTCCATCCTAGATAGTAAACAGCCTCTATTTGCAGATGGGATATTATTGTAGAAATCGATTGTACCCACCCTTGTGCCATCCTTGAATTCAAGGCCAAGTAACTGGTGAAATGGTGTATCAGTTTTGTATACTAAGGTTCTGGTGCAAACCATGATTTAATGATAAATTGGCAGACCACCCATTGAGCTTCCCGATAGAGATGGAATTGCAAAAAGATGGAAAGTCTTAAATCTGTTTAGGCAAACTGATGCAATGTGTAAATAAGGCTAATGTGTTTTCTAGTTTGGACCAAGCAAGAAATACTCACATAGTGGACGGGATTAACAATGGAGGAAATTCAATAAAATAAAAATCATTATATAAGATTCTGAATGAATTCACCAAACCATCTGCTTGTGCCTCTTCTATTCCAGCATCCTAGTCCCTCTGTGATGACCTCACTGACCACTTTGAAGAAAAAATCTCAAATATCTACTGCATCCTTGCAAACGACCTGTCCTCACTTGCATCCTCAGCCACCAATCACCATACCCTCTTGGAGAACTTTGAGCCAGTTACTTTTGAGTAAGTCTTGGCCTTGATGAACAAGATCAAATCCAGCTCACCAGAGGACCCCTACTAACAGCTAACAGAGCAAACACAAGGAGATGATGGACGAAGCATTGAAACTTTTCAGACACCCAGTCACAGATGCGGGTTGAATCCATCATCGTTCTTTAGCTCACTTTGCTACCCCAGATCAGCCCCAGCCATATACAAATCAGTTTTGACCCTGTACTTTCTGGTAACAGCCCACCCGAACTGCTAAGCCAGGTCTTCCCTGGACCAGAAACAAGCATCTTGAGACTTGTTTCAGTGTAACAGCCCTTCATCAGCCAGGCTAGCTTGATTCCAGTGGCAAAGTGAGTAAGGGACCTACTGCCATGCCACTGGAGTCAAGCTATCCTGGCTGATGAGGAATGAAACCCCAAAACCGGTCCTAGAATGCTTGTTTCCAGTCCAGGGAGGACCTGGCTTGGCAGTTCGGGCTGGACTGTTCCCATTGGACAAAGGGTCATGAATGATTTGCATATGGTTGGGTTCAAACTGGAATGGCATGGGGAGCAAAAAAACGTTAGGCCCAGATCCCTGTACTGGGGTGAATGTATGAAATTGTTCTGCATTCTGTCCATTACTTGTTCTTTTTGCATTTGTCACCCCGAGTGGGATTGGTATGCCCAGATGTGGGTCCCGTGCTCTCCATGCCACTTGAGTCAAGCTATCCTGACTGATGAGGGGTGAAACCCAAAACCTGTCCTAGGGTGCTTGTTTCCAGTCCGTCCAGGGAGGACATGGCCTGGAAGTTGAGGCTGTGCTGTTCCCATTGGGTGCAAGGTCAAGACTAGTTTGCATATGACTAGGTTCAAACTGGAATGGCATGGGGAGCAAAAAAATTATTAATTTAGTCCCAGATCTCTGTACTGAATTGAATGTATGACATTGTTCTGCATTCTGTCTATCATTTGTTCTTTTTGCATTTGTCACCCCAAGTGGTACGGCTATGCCCAGACATGGGTCCCGTGCTCTCCATGCCAATGCAGTCAAGCTATCTTGGCTGATGAGGGGTGAAACCCCAAAAACTGTCCTAGGATGTGAATTCCCAGGTTAGGGAGGACCTGGCCTGGCAGTTCAGGCTGGACTATTCCCATTGGGCACAGGGTCAAGACTGATTTTTTTAAATGGCTGGGTTCAAACTGGAATGTCATGTGGAGCAATAAAAACTATGGATTTAGGCCCAGATCTCTGTACTGGGGTGAATGTATGACATTGTTCTTCATTCTGTCCATCAAATGTTCTTTTTGCAGCTGTCACCCCGAGTGGGATTGGTATGCCCAGACGTGGGTCCTGTGCTCTCCATGCCACTGCAGTCAAGCTATCCTGGCTGATGAGGGGTAAAAGCATGAAACTGGTCCTAGGATGCTTGTTTCCAGTCCAGGGAGCACCTGGCCCTGCAGTTCGGGCTGGACTGTTCCCATTGGGTGCAGGGCGAAGACTGATTTGTATATGGCTAGCTTCAAACTGGAATGGCATGAGGAGCAAAAAAACAATGGATTTAGGCCCAGATCTCTGTACTGGGCTAAATGTATGACATTGTTCTGCATTCTGTCCATCAGTTATTCTTTTTGCACCCTCTCCTCCTTTCATCATGTCAGCACTGGCTCTAGCACTTCTCACCACGATCATTGGTCTGTATGACGAGTTACTGAGCACCAAAACTCTTAATACAAATTGGATAGCTGCTAAGGTCTAACTTATCTTAAAGAAACCTACGGCAGACCCATTAAAGCTAGACTAATATTGTTGCTCCCTTTCCTCTGCAAAATGCTAGAGATTCTGGCTAATAAACAGCTCAGGTCTTTTATGAAAAACCACTCCCTGCGGGACCCCACCAGTCAGGATTTTGTGCCTCATGCAGCACCGAAATGTCGCTAGTGGCTGTATTAGATACCTACACACTCTCCTTAGAAGAAAGTCACCCAGCCATGCTGGTGTTACTTGACTTATCCTCTGCATTTGACACCATTTCACACTCTATCCTGATCCAAAGGCTTGTAGAGATTGGTGTAGGTGGGAAAGCCCTCGGCAGCTTCAAACTTTTCTGCGAGATCAGACCCAACTGGGAAGTTAGACCTCTTTAAATCCTGAACATTGGCCTTTGACAAGGAGTTGTCACAGGCTCACCCTTGAGCCCCACCATTTTTAATATCTATGTTGGCCCCCTGACTCGTGTAGAAAGATCATGCAGGTTCGGAGTTATATCCTATGTGGATGACATGCAGCCTATCAGCTCCATGGGGCCAAATCCTGAATCCACTAAAATCAGAATCAGTGAATGCATGAAAAATGTTACTGTCTCAATATTGTCCAACTATGTACAATTGAACAGGGGAAAGACTGAGATCCTGCATGTTGGCAAGGCCCATGCCCATTGGTCTGAATATTGGTGGCTCCCCAGAACTGGGACCAATCCCCACCCCTTGCAAGCTGGTAAAAAATCTGGGCATCCTGATAGATGACAGCCATACTTTGAAAGAGCAGGTAAATTTAACCTAGAGTACCTAGGCAAGCTTTCAAGAGGTTGGCTCTACAAACCAGAAAATACCTCACTTAAGCACTCGTCATAAGCCGCCTAGAATATGGCAGCACCCTCATGGTTGCAGCAAATGAAGCTCTCCTAACTAAACTCCAGGTAGTTCAGAATACTGCGGCCCGCATTGTCTGTAACCTTTCACACCGCTCGCCCTCCAAGCCCACCCTCAAATCTTTCCATTTTGTACCAATAAAAAAGTGTTCCCTCTTTGAACTCCTCTGCCTACTCAACAAGTTCTTATCCGGAAATGGCCCCCTGTACCTCTAAAACAAGCTGCAGCCTTACATACCAACACGCAACCTTAGGTTCAGTGGGCAATCTCTGCTATGCCCCTCTGCATCCGCAGAATCAGATGCTTGGGAAGATCATTCTCATACCTGCACTCCATCATTTGAACAGATTACACTTATATATATTGTTCTGCTGTGATCTATCCCTATCCAAAAAACCTCTAAACCTTCTGACTCTTTCTAATTTTTTCTACCTGTTAATGCACAATTAACTCGGGGGTGAGTCGTTCGCACTATGTAAATTCAATTAACATACAATAACATAACATGACCCCCGGATCTTTTCCTGGTTAATTTATTTTTCTTTCCACTATGGCAAGCTCATATTGATTAGATGGTATTTTTGCTTTGCAATCCGTGTAGCCATTGGCAATCTCGGCAACTGCAAGCAAGTCAGTGTAAATTAGACGGTTGATTCCCATCTCACCCAGCTTGTGGCTATCTGTTGACATTTGATTTACCAGACAATTGCAGGTTTTGCGAACGAGAGAACAGGCGAGGTCCCTGAACCAGCATCATAAGGTGCGATGGGAAAGAAGTTGGTTTGGCGGTGGGGACCATCCAGAAGAGCACTAGTGACTTCCGTTGTCCAAATGTGCTCCTTCTCTGCTCTATACCAACAGCACCTCTAAGAATGCCTCAGTGTGACAATGTGAAATTTGAGGTGCATGGAGATAACGGGCTGAGATAATAGGAGGGGCCTGCTGCAAGATCTAGATGCCCCATCCAAAGAACGTGTCCTTAAAATGCCAGCTATGTCCAGGGAAGACCAGGAAGTCACTGTGATGCCCTTACCTGACATCATTGGGTGAGGCTCAAATTCTACGTCTTTAAGGGGAGAGGAATTGATGTGGTCCAGGCCCTTCAATGAACCAATCAGTTTTAGGACGGCACTTCATTGAGGATGTCGTGTTTGTCTCTGGACAAATAACTTGGGAGCATTCCAAGTTTCTTGTTTTGCAAACAAGACCTGCTTATGACCTCAGACCCTGCTGATGTAATCACACCAGTCATTGGCCGTGGGTCCGGAGGGCAGGTCTCAGGGGTTTTATAATCCATGTGCAATGAGTTATACTTTTGCAGATATGATGACATATGATGGTCTATGTCTCGAAGTGAGAAGCTTCTTGCTGCTTTATCGTTCATTTGGGCCTTGTGGCATTCTCCAAATTGTTGGTTAATAGGCAATTGGGAATGACAATGCTATCAGGGCTCCTAGAGGGACTCGGGTTGGGTGCCACTGGCTTCACAGGAGGAGGTTGCCTTATAAGGACCAGAGAATCAATAAGGGAAGATAAATGACTCATATGTGCAACATTCAAGTTAGTAACTGACTCTTAATTATTTCTATCTTCCCAAGATTGCAACTGCCCTGCCTTAGTGCAATATTGGCTTGAAAAATGTAATACTCTGTTTCACAATAAGGGTTCTCTTTTCTTTCTTGAATGGTTCTGAGAGTGTGAATTTGTAAGCCTGGGGTGGGGGGCTGAATGATTGCAGGGGCTGTGTTTGCAAGCCAGCCCTGTCCAGACCTGTTCAATTGCCCTGATTATTTCATGTTTTTCTCAACTGTTTTCTCTCCTTTTTGAGAGCGACCGTCGAGGGGCAGAAGATGAAAATTGAGGTTTTGCCTGGATCCGGAGACTGTTGATTGCGCCTCCTGTGTTATCTCCTGCTTGCTGCATTTTGATGGAAGGAGGGTATCAGTTTGAAATTTGGGGACTTTTTCTTCCTTCAGAATGGAATCTAGAATAGATGTGACAGAGGTAAGCAGGTCAAGTGTGGACAGGCATGAGCAAGTATGATAACGGGTGGCGGGATCAGTTTGAACTCTCAGTACCTTTTCATTTATCACCTTTAACTTGTCATCTCTTCCGATGACATGGACTGCTAATGCATGAAGCAGGTCCCCCTGGGGCTCCAGTTCATCAGAATGAAAACTGAGGGCTGGAGATATTCCTTCCATCTTGTTTAAAAGGGAGGCCCAAAGTGATCATGTCCGGAGTTGGGGTTGATGATGTAAGCTGATGACACATCCCTGTCACTTGCAGCGGTGGCATCTTTTCACCTGAGTGTGGGGACCCAGGTTGGATGGGGGATGTGTTCCACATGTCATCATTGAGCTGATCAGTTATATTTGGATCTGGATGTGCTTGGATGGGTTGGTCAGGCAGAATAGTTGGGTTTGTGATCTGCTCTAGGCCCCTCTTGTGTGTCCTTCTCAAGCTAAGCTCAGGTGGCACAAAGGGGCTAAGCAGGATTGGCTCCAGCTCCTGTAAAATAAGGGAGTTACATCTACTTCTGCCAGTGCAGGGGCTGCATTGGTTATAACAACATTGGTAGCACTGGTCTGTACCTGAAGGTTCCTCGAGGAAGGTTGTTCATCTTAAAGTGCCCCTTCTTCTAGAGGGTGTTGCGGCATCCCCCTGCTTAATACATCAATTACACTCAGTTTTGTGGAACGGCCATCAAAGAAGTCTGGTGAATGTACAATACCTTTGTCTTGTTATTAATCTCCTAGTTGCAGCATCAATGATTTTCATCGCCTGCTAATTTGAAATCCTGGGCCACGCTGGATTCTAGTAACAGGCATTGAGGTAGATGTGGACGGCTGCCACGGAGGACATTTGGGGGCTTCATTAGTCTGTGATTTTTAATTTGTTTGGATCAGGTGATGCTATGCTCAGAACTACCTGTGTCGCGTTGCCTGGTGCCCACCACCTCCCACAGCTCTTGTTTAATATTGCTTTTGTTTTTATTTTGCCCTTGCAATTTTATCAGCTGGCCTGGATAACAGCACCTCAGCTCTCATGGCCTCTGTTTTGCGCACAATGGCCCTTGCTCCCTCTGCATGTACCGCCACTGCAAGAACACAATAAAAGCCTCAACGGAGGCCATGGTGTGCTGCACAACAGAGGTGTCTTCACCTCTCCACCATCGTTCTTCTGCCAGTCTTCTGCCAGTCGCCTGCTGTCCTCTGATAGTAAATAGGTCCCAGTGTGGGTGGAGCAGGGTCTTTGGGCCTAACTAGGCCAGGCTCTGGCTCTGCTGGGTTTTCAATCCAAGCAGCAAAAACACAAGATCTTGACTCTTCGAGTGAAGTTTCAAATTCTTCTTTATTTGCTTGAACCAGACAAACAAGCAGCCAACATGTTTCTCCCTAAACAAGGCTTCATCAGGGCTGCAAATATAACACATATACATCAGTCTATTTACACAATACTTACAAGGAGAATTTAAAAAAATATATTTTACAAAGAACACATTGTGACGCTTCACCCTGAGTCCAGACGCGGGCTGAATTAACAAAGGAAAAGTCAGACTTGCGTCCGAAACGGAATGTTGTAGAACAACTACTCAACAAAACACCATGATAAAAGACCCAAGAAAAATTCAGAGCAATAGACAAGTGAAGACGACAATGAGAATAGCCAAGAACCACCGCTGGGTACCTGTACGTCCAGAAAGACATACAGACCCAAGAAAAGAAGAAAAAAGAAAAGAACCATATATTTTGAAAAATGAAAACAATATTGTCACCAGAAGAGAAACCAGTTACACCACTGAGGTCCAAAAAAAAGTGAGAACCAAGTGAAGTGATTGTGTCACACTGGAAACTAGAAAAAGACATATCTATTGCTGTCCTACGTGCACCAGCCCAAATATGTGTACGAAAAAACAAGTAAAAGGGCATTCTCCTACCTATCATAAAACCACCAACTGCTACTTATTTATGGTGTAAATAGTTGCTTGGTAACCACTGTCCACCTCAAACTAAGTGGTCTACTGTAAGGAAAAGAAATGAAATAGGGCTGGTGATCATGAGACACTTATGTCTGATCACCCCACCTTTTAGGAGATCTGTAGTAGATCAGAAACATGCTACAATCAATTGGTGTCAAGAAGATGTCTAAACAGATGTCGTATACGAGTTAGGTTCAGTGAGAGTCGTAAAATATTGCTGGGCTCAAGGTACATCAGTGATTCGGTAGTTAAACAATGGGTCTCCAAAACTAAATTAGGCAGCCATGTATCTGCTTTCTAGCTCAACTCAGCAATATTTTATCAATCCCATTTGTGAGGGAGTACGGAGTGTCCACGCAAGTTCTCATGAAACCTAACTCGTATACGATGTCTCTTTAGATGTCTTCCTGACACCAATTGATTTGAGCATGTTTCAGATCTATTGGTTTAATTGTATGCACTTTAGAGGTGGGCAGCAGTCTTTTCTGACACTACGTTTGCAATTATACATTTGTGTGACATTTTGGGCTTAATTATCCTTTGCTGCTTAGTTTGGTTGGAAAAGTGGCACTGCTGGGTTTGGAGTGGGTGAGGGCCTGTGGGCCTGTTGGCCCTAAGACCCTAAATCCAAACCTGCACCGAGGGCCATGCCATGGGTGGGGAAAGAGCACACTCTCACTGCAAGCTGCACCCAGTCCTAGCCGGGCCGCTTCTGCAGATGTGGCAGCTCTACCTGATGCCTCAGTGCCGACACCGCTGTCCTCCACCCGGACAACATTGGAGCTACCCTAGTGTCGGGACCAAAGAAGCTGGGAAGCTCAAAGGTTTGAAGGCCATGGCAAAAACAGGGACAGGGGGCTGCCTTTGAAAGCAAACCATTGGCTATTCACAATTTAGATCACACTTCCTTGGTAAACAGAATTTCAATTGATAATCTCAGAAAAGTTCCCTTAAGTGTTAAACAGGATGCTTTTCTTATTCCTGCACTACAAGCTTTCATCAAGACATGACAGACCGTTTTTATACTGTAGGTACCAGACATGGAATTTTACAACTTCAGAAATAAAGCTTTTATGTTGTCCTTATAGGTCGCCATTAGAATGTAATTAATTAATTCTTTATTTCCTTCCATCTTTGTTTTCATCCACTGAACCTTCCTCATCCATCCATTGCTTCAAATTGCCTACCATCTGTTCTTTCATGACTCCATAGTTTCTTCTCTCCTTGGATTTTTATTCATTCTTTCCATCATTCCTTTCATCAGTTCATTTTTCTTTTATCCTTCCAAAGTTACATCCTTCCTTGCACAAAATACATCCATATTTCAATTAATCCTTCCAATGTTCCTTCCATTACTTTAGTCTTCCTAACATTGTCCCGTCCATTCCTACTTCTATCTCTCCTCTCAACTAACCATCTTTCTCCTCTTATTTTCATTGATACACCCTTTCTTTCAGCTTCCCACCCAAGCATTGAATCTTTCTTTCATTGCTCTACTTTTTCTTTCATCCTTCCATGATTCTTCCACACTTCGATTGCTCTAGGTATCTTCCTTATTAGACCCCCTTTCCAATATTACAACCTTTCGTCATCTATTTTTCAGTTTCTTTTTCCATCTTCATTTGCATATACCTTTCCAGATTTCAGACATCTTTCCTGCTATTAACAATTTTGACATTCGTAACTTAATTTTTTCTTTCTTACTTTTTATCCCAACATTCTATTCTGTAATTCTTTCTTCTTTCACTACTTACCACAATTTTCTTCCATGATTCTTCATTTTTCATCAGTCTTCACATATTTCCATTGTATCATTATCATGTCTTCAGAAAATCCCTCAATTTTTCTATTTGTACATCCTTTATTCTTTATTTCCTGACATCTTTCCTTCTTTCTTTCCATCTTAACTTTTATTTGCTCTCTATCCATCTACCCATCTTTACTTTCATTCTCTTCATTCCATCTTTACTTTTATTGTATTCTTTACTTTCATATCCTTTATCTTTCCATTCCATATTCCTTCCATCTTTCCTTTCATTTGCTTTATTTTGTCCTTTTTTGTGCATGCTCCATTTCCAGTTGCCTTTCTTTTCATAATTACTCTTTCTCTTTTCAGCTGGACCTAGACTCTGTTGGCTAGTAAAATACAATGGATATTTTGGACCTACAATTAGTGATTCCACATGGTACTGCCATTCCAGTCGCCAATCATGGCGAATTTAACGCCCAGGATGGGGAATAACATGTGGGCCCCACAATTACAAGGCCCTTAATTGAATTTGTTGCCCAAATGATGGTCCTTTTTGTTCCCATTTTCCACTTGCTTTAGCCACATGAAAAATCTGAATGGTAAACAGGTGGTTTCCATGATGCAGTCCATTGCCCATGAAAAATTGTAATTGTGACAGGTGTTTTTATGACAGCAAACTTTCAGGATTATCACTCAGCACAACTCAGAATGCAGCACCAGGAGTTTGCTTCTTTGGCGCTCCTCAAGCCATACCACACAGCACATTGTACCCTCCTCCAATCGGATTTGTTAGCTGCTTTCAGATGAACAAGAGGGTCAAAGTTGAGAGAACAGTAAACAATATTTCAATGGCTGAGTGTCAGCCCCCCACTACCACTGCTGGCTATTAGCTTGCTTCAGGGTACTCTGATGGGATCATCAAACCTCTTTTATCTGCATGTAGCACTATCATCCAATTAGATTGCTAATGAAGGGAAGGGGTGATGAAATTATCTTTAGGATTACAAAATGGAAGCACATTTCCATGTGTTTGCAGCAGAGCCGTGCATTTTTTGCAACAATTGATCTGTGGTCTTCATTCTTCATCAATTTGTTCACTGTTTCTTTTCTTTATTACTATAGACAAGGCGTGGTGGCTTCATGGAGAAATGGAACGGGAGTTCGGTAACTGAGTTCTTTCTACTGGGACTATCTGAGGACCACACCACCCAAATTATTCTCTTTGTGTTATTCTTACATATGTACATGGCCACTGTCTTAGGGAATGCATTTTTGATCACAGTCTGTGTCCGTGAGCCTCGCCTTCACACTCCTATGTACTTCTTCCTGGCTAATCTCTCCTTTATTGATATCAGCTACTCAATGGCAGTTGTCCCTAACTTGTTGATCCAACTAATTATTTCAAGAAGAATGAGCTTCTCTGGATGTGCAGCTCAAATGTACACTTGCCTTTTCTTGGGCGGTACAGAATGTGTGCTTCTAGCGGTTATGGCCTATGATAGATATGTAGCCATCGTATTTCCCTTGCGTTACACAACTATTATTAACAAATCAGCATGTAATATATTAGCAGGTTCCTGCTGGGCAGGTGGATGCCTAGTGGCACTCCTAGACACTGTTTTCACACTACAGTTGCCTCTGTGTGGTAACAATGTTATTGACCATTTCTTTTGTGAAGCTACAACCCTCATAAAGATGGCATGTGCTGACACTTTTATTGCTGAGATGGTGATCTTCTCTGTTGGGGTCTTTGTGTTGCTGATGCCATGCATTCTCACCTTGATGTCTTACATCCACATCATTTTTACCATTGCGGGAATACACTCCTCTGAGGGCAGATATAAAGCCTTCTCCACATGTGCCTCTCATCTCATTGTTGTCACCATCTTCTATGGCACTGCCATCTTCATGTACTTGAAACCGGTGTCTAAAGACTCTGCTAGTCTGGAAAAAATGGTGTCCGTCTTTTACACCGTGACCCCCCCAATGATGAACCCCATAATCTACAGCATGAGAAACAAGGACGTGAAGATGGCTCTGAAGAAAGTTTTATGGAGAACCATTCAGCCATAAATAATTCAAATGTGGGTCATTCTTGCTGTAAAGATGACTTTTAAATTAATAGGTTTCTCCAGCATCCCAAGGAGAATCTGGGAACAAACACAACAGTAAAAAACATTTTCTTTTCGCAGTCACTATCACTTTTAGGCAAATGATATTAGAGAAAGGGGTGTGGAATCATTCTCATTCAATGGTTCCACACACAAGGATTAAGACACATAATTGAAAGAATAGTGACATAAATGAATTGGCCATAAAAAGCATAGTATGATCAGTACTTATTAGTTTGAGAAAATCCGTTATGGCCAAAACATAACCTTCATATAAGCTGGTATTGGAACTAGTGAAAGACCTCAAGAGCTCCTCCAAATACAATAATTTAGTATTTTATTGAAGAGAGATTGACTAGGATTTGGAGATCACTGCCATAGACAATAATTGTTAGTGAGTATGAGGTTAGGAGTATGGCTCTCCGAACCTGCAGGAATGTAGTCAAGACTATAAATGCTCACTTGGCTTCAGGGGGGAAAAGATTTATGCTATATGACATCTCTACAGACTTTATAATACTTAAAGGCAACACTTCCTTCTAATAAGTCTGTTACAAAACATCTGTTTCTACAGGTTGTGAATCTTTAGCACGTGTATAATTTATTTCAATTTGTGAACAATATATTCATATTTGCTATGCTATTTTTGATTTGGGGTTTATACATGTTTTGTGTGGCTAGTGCCACTATATATAACTATTTTAGTTGCAATGTTTATATTTTGTTTATTTATTGTATTTTTCACAGTTTTTCTTATGTTGTTAAAAACACACCTAAGATAGATGAACGAAAAATCTTTAACTCCGATATGTGTTTCTATGTAGATAATGACCTTTGGTGACTTCTAAATCAAGCCTGCGATCTGGATAATTTTCAGTGTAACAAGTTCAGCATCTGTCTGGTATATCACGAATACATACTAGACTTGTGCTTCTCCTTCTGAGAATGTACATTCACTTCTCCACTATTGGCACCCCAACAATGGTGGTACGGCCCGTACCCAGGCCTGAAGAGCGTGGGTACGGGTCGCACCACACGTACCCCTACATCACCCCAACAATGGTGGTACGACCCGTACCCAGGCCTGAAGAGCGTGGGTACAGGCCATACCACCATTGTTGGGGTGCCGTAGGGGTACGGCCCGTACCCAGGCCTGAGGAGCGTGCGTACGGGTCGCACCACGCGTACCCCTAATTCACCCCAACAATGGTGGTACGGCCCGTACCCACGTTCTGTAGACCTGGGTACGGGCCGTACCCCTACGGCACCCCAACAATGGTGGTACGGCCCGTACCCAGGCCTGAAGAGCGTCAGTGGACAGAGACATAGGGGTGTGTGCCCTTCACTCCCAGCAGTGCCCAGACATATGAGGGGTGGGTGCCTATCACTCCCAGCACTGCCCAGACATATGAGGGGTGGGTGCAGAGGACCCCCCACAGTGCCCAGACATATGAGGGGTGGGTGCCTATCACTCCCAGCAGTGCCCAGACATATGAGGGGTGGGTGCCTATCACTCCCAGCAGTGCCCAGACATATGAGGGGTGGGTGCCTATCACTCCCAGCACTGCCCAGACATATGAGAGGTGGGTGCAGAGGACCCCCAGCAGTGCCCAGACATATGAGGGTGGGTGCCTATCACTCCCAGCAGTGCTCAGACATATGAGGGGTGGGTGCAGAGGACCCCCAGCAGTGCCCAGACTTGTGAGGGGTGAGTGCCTATCACTCCTAGAAGTGCCCAGACATATGAGGGGTGTGTGCCCATCACTCCCAGCAATGCCCAGACATATGAGGGGTGGGTGCAGAGGATCCCCAGCAGTGCCCAGACATAAGAGGGGTGGGTGCCTATCACTCCCAGCAGTGCCCAGACATATGAGGGGTGGGTGCAGAGGACCCCCAGCAGTGCCCAGACATATGAGGGGTGGGTGCTTATCACTCCCAGCAGTGCCCAGACATATGAGGGGTGTGTGCCTATCACTCCCAGCAGTGCCCAGACATATGAGGGGTGGGTGCAGAGGACCCCCAGCAGTGCCCAGACATATGAGGGGTGGGTGCCTATCACTCCCAGCAGTGCCCAGACATATGAGGGGTGGGTGCAGAGGACCCCCAGCAGTGCCCAGACATATGAGGGGTGGGTGCCTATCACTCCCAGCAGTGCCCATACATATGAGGGGTGTGTGCCTATCACTCCCAGCAGTGCCCAGACATATGAGGGGTGGGTGCAGAGGACCCCCAGCAGTGCCCAGACATATGAGGGGTGGGTGCCTATCACTCCCAGCAGTGCCCAGACATATGAGGGGTGGGTGCCTATCACTCCCAGCAGTGCCCAGACATATGAGGGGTGGGTGCAGAGGACCCCCAGCAGTGCCCAGACATATGAGGGGTGTGTGCCTATCACTCCCAGCAGTGCCCAGACATATGAGGGGTGGGTGCAGAGGACCCCCAGCAGTGCCCAGACATATGAGGGGTGGGTGCCTATCACTCCCAGCAGTGCCCAGACATATGAGGGGTGGGTGCCTATCACTCCCAGCAGTGCCCAGACATATGAAGGGTGTGTGCCTATCACTCCCAGCAGTGCTCAGACATATGAGGGGTGTGTGCCCATCACTCCCAGCAGTGCCCAGACATATGAGGGGTGGGTGCAGAGGACCCCAGCAGTGCCCAGACATATGAGGGGTGGGTGCCTATCACTCCCAGCAGTGCCCAGACATATGCGGGGTGGGTGCAGAGGACCCCCAGCAGTGCCCAGACATATGAGGGGTGGGTGCCTATCACTCCCAGCAGTGCCCAGACATATGAGGGGCGGGTGCCTATCACTCCCAGCAGTGCCCAGACATATGAGGGGTGGGTGCAGAGGACCCCCAGCAGTGCCCAGACATATGAGGGGTGGGTGCCTATCACTCCCAGCACTGCTCAGACATATTAGGGGTGGGTGCCTATCACTCCCAGCAGTGCCCAGACATATGAGGGGTGTTTGCCCATCACTCCCAGCAGTGCCCAGACATATGAGGGTGGGTGCAGAGGACCCCCAGCAGTGCCCAGACATATGAGGGGTGGGTGCCTATCACTCGCAGCAGTGCCCAGACATATGAGGGGTGGGTGCCTATCACTCCCAGCAGTGCCCAGACATATGAGGGGTGGGTGCCTATCACTCTCAGCACTGCCCAGACATATGAGGGGTGGGTGCCTATAACTCCCAGCAGTGCCCAGACATATGAGGGGTGGGTGCCTATCACTCCCAGCAGTGCCCAGACATATGAGGGGTGTGTGCCCATCACTCCCAGCAGTGCCCAGACATATGAGGGGTGGGTGCAGAGGACCCCCAGCAGTGCCCAGACATATGAGGCATGGGTGCCTATCACTCCCAGCAGTGCCCAGACATATGAGGGGTGGGTGCCTATCACTCCCAGCACTGCCCAGACATAGGAGGGGTGGGTGCCTGTCACTCCCAGCACTGCCCAGACATATGAGGGGTGGATGCCTATCAATCCCAGCAGTGCCCAGACAAATGAGCGGTGGGTGCAGAGGCCTCCCAGCAGTGGACAGAGACATGGGGGTGTGTACATCATACTCCCATTAGCAAAACTCCATGGGTGCATGAAGGCATCCACAATGTGCGACTATGTTGATAGTGCCATGACAACACATCACTGACAGCAGTGTCCCACTCCCATGAGGATGGATGTCCTTCCCCCACTGCATGACACACCACATGTGGGTGTGATGACAAATTACACATGCATACCCACCCCTGGCAGTGGCAGCACAATACACACACTGAGATCATGCAACAAGACTGTATCCTCATGTGAAACCCCACTAAACTAAGAGAGCCTAAGGGAACACACACTGTCACCCACATTCCAGGACTGATAGGAATGTACAGGTGCTGGGGCAGCCAACAAGTTGTTGCCTCCCATGGAAGGAAAAGGGTGGAGTACCCACAGATACAATGCCCACAATTGTCAGTCAGGTGCCCAAATACCCTGCAGAACAAGTAACACATGTGTGCTAGGCTGGGAGTACACACATGCATAGTGCAGAAAAGGGACCATGTCCACATTAAGCCATGGCAACATACTCCATACACAAGTACAGTGACTACCAAGGATGGCACAGACGATGCAGGCAGAGACATTGCTGAGCAGGCATGGGCAAAGTTGAAGGGATCCCTCACACAGCAAGGAACTGTAGACAGAGGTCAGCACAACAATTGGGAAACACCCTGCAGAGAAGAAGTCAGGTGCCACAGAGGAAAGAACACTCCTTGGGACAATGTCCCCATACAGTAAGAGCTTACATGACCAAAGATTATTTGCAGAGACGTTGTGATGGCACGCAGATACCAGGGTCCTCCCCATGAGCAGCACACTACAACATTTCCCAGACACCTAACACATTATCACCACCCCAAATCAGGGAGCAGCAGCACCAACAGCAATACCAGAAAAGCATTCATGTGCAAATGAAAATCAAAATGCTTTATTCAGCATAAAAAAAAATTGGATTTGAAATGAACACTATATACAAGGCCCATAGGCCAGTCCACATGCGAATTCCGGGCGGGGGGGGACACTTTGGGACGCGTCTCCCCTAGCTTGCCTGCACAGTTCACTGTTCCTTTCCATCCACAGTGGGGGCATCATGTGGGGGGGAAGGACCAGGCACCGCAGGGACAGGAGGGGCAAGGGTAGGTGTTGTGGGTGCAGGGACGGATGACTCCACCACAGGGGGTGGGGCAGCACCAAAGGTGGTGGTTAGGATGGCGCTGCACACGGTTGCAAGGTCTGCCAACGTCTCTCCTGCACCCGAAGGAACCACAGGCCCCAAGGAGGGGGGGGTCATAGGGATGGGTTGCAGCGCTAGTGGGGGAGGGTGTGGACAGGGGGGGACTCAACTCCCCTGCCTGGGGACTTCCTCGACCGCTTGCGGGGTAGTGTCACACTGGGGCTGAGGGACAGACTGGCCATGAAGGACTCTTTGTCCGACTGTTGGGCAGGGTAGCTAAGGGGAGTGGTTTTGGAGGAAGTGGGTTGTGAGGACTGCGGACTCCCACTGTGGCTGCGTGGCTGCCGTTTACCCCCCGACCCAGTGGGTGTGCCTACTTCCCCCTGTGTGTGCGTGACTGGAGGAGTGCGCTTGGCCTTCCCTGTTGGTGTGCTGCCTGTGTCTGGTGGGGTGCGTGCATGGGGATGTCTGGGTGTGCTTGGGACAGGCATGGGAGTGGGAAGTGTGGATGGGGCAGGGGTAGGGGGGGGTTGGAGCACTGCAGGAGACCCACTGCTGCCGTCAGTGATGAGTCCATGGACCTCAGCAACATCTGTTGGTCAGACATCGCAGATGACATGCCCTCCATGTACGACACCATCTGTGTCAGCAGTCTGGTGTGGCCATGGAGGACATTAAGCAGCGATGTCTGACCAACCTGCAACTGCCGCAGGATGTCCACAGACTCGGCATTGACGGCAGCAGGGGAGACAGGGGCAGGGGGTGCGGTGCCTGGCACGAAGGTGACATGTGGTCGCCTAGCACGGACAGAAGGGACCCGAGCAAGTGGGAGGGCGGTGATGGGAATGGAGGGGGCGGCGAGAGATGTACTGCTGCTTTCAGCTGTGGGAGCAGCCTCTGCCCCCTCTGGGAGCTCAGCCTCGGACCCGTCAGCGTCATAGTCAGTGTTGGGACTGGACAGGTCCTCCGCCTGACTCCCCTCGCCCTCCGTGCCACTTGCTGCGCCAGACTCCCCAGCACTGGTGGCACCGGTGCTGGATCCCTCCTCCACGTCCGTGCCGGTGTCTCCCTCGGTGTCCCCCAACGATGCTGTGCGTAAGGTGAAGAGACAGGAAATAATCAGACACCTGTATACATATGACACATGAGTCCAAACTACATAGGTCACAGTGCATAGCATGAAAAGCATCATGAGTAACATCTACAATACTACGCACATATGTAGGCCATGCACTACACAGTTGGTTGAGCCACCATGCCACTTTGAAACAATGGAGAGCATGACACAACAGCAAATAACTTGATATCGAATTATACAGAGAAGCTAGTGTCTGGGGACAGTTGAGCACAGCATCTGGACCACACACCGTTGGCAAAAATGGATGAGCAGGAACCATGTCTTTTAACTTTTGACACATGCTGCAAAGCACAAACATTAAACCCTGCACAACATGACTGGGTCAATACTTGTTGAGTGTCTGTTCCGACTATCATCACACACAGGCCAGACCTGGCAAGGAGACTTATGCTTTGGACATGTAGGCCTTGCCCGCACAAACCCCCCCCCCCCTACCTGAGACAATGTGATTGAGACAGAGGAAGGACTTACACCTCTTAATCAGGGATCACATTAATGGGCTCCATTAAAGCCTAATTGCACTCTATCTACCCCTCGTGGGGCTGACCACACATTTTATTGACAAACAACCATCATCAGATAGTTGTACACAGACACACAGGCACTGGCCAGTGTGAGGATGCACAAGCCACATTGGGTCACCCTGTACAGTGTACACATGTAGCACACTTTACGTAAATACAAATGAGGCCAGGGTACAATGCCACAGAAGCCAACCTATGCTGAAGACACTGAGAATGTCCACAGTGTTGGATGACACACATGATTCCTAGGAAAAGGTGTCTCAGGGGACTGTAGTGGCCACACTGCTCCATGGTCCTGGATAGATCTGACTGCAACAGGAGCAACCGTCCCCGCACTATGCATATCTCCCCCTCATGCACATCATGTCTGAGGCCACAACATCGGTCATGCATGCTGCAAGGCAGTTCATTTTAACCCTCACACTCCTATGTTGAGACTCTGCATCAGTGCCAACAATCATGGACCCCCAAATGACTGAACTGGACAGGGCACAGACAAGGTCCCAACACATGTCACAGACCACCCCCACACATGATGCTGCAAGCATTGGGCACTTGGATTAACTGCAAGCCTAGATTACTTTGTGCAAGTGTGACTACACACAGACCAGGGAACACATGTCAAGGAGGGGAAGGGAGGAAGAACAGGACCGGTTGACTTTGGGGAACAGGATATGCACTGCACATATAAAGCCTGGCAGTGTATCCAGGCGACTGAGCACTTCCAAAAGTTGGTGACACACAACAAACACACATGTACCTACCCCCTTCCTGCTGCTGCTTCTCCTGTAGCCGCCTATCCATGCCAGGGAAGACCACCGCCAGGACACGCTTCATTTGGTGGGTCATTGCAGCTTTGTCATAGGGACATTATCCTCTGGGGAAGGCAAAATGCACTACGTGGCATTTAAAGTACAAAGGTGGCATGAGGGGTGCGACAGAATCAATGATCATGGCTCACACTGTGCATCACAAGCAACACCAGGATAATGGATAGCACCTCAAAGCAGTCACATGCCCCAGGCCACTGACGCAACCTCAGCAGAGTACACAGACACACACAGGCACAGGACAATCACCTGCCATTGGCAACTGTGGGTACAAACATCACTCTGCACATGTGCCACTTGACTGGGGGTAGTCACAGGTGTGGGCCTAGCTCAGCACGTCAGACACACAGCACGGCTCCCTGCTCACATCAGATGGGTAGGGCATATGCATCCTCCATGCAGCTGGGGTGCAACACTCCACATAGACACTCACCCACATGACAGGGGACTTACACACACACACCAATGTCCAGAGGCCGTACACATCATTTGGACACTATCACCACAGGTACACTCAACTCACACACATCTGTGGGTACAGTCACCTGTCACACTGGGGGGACCACAGAATCACATCAGGACTATGGAAACAACATTCCCAAGGGGATTAGCCAGGCTGAATGTGGCATGCACCATGCAGTGATTGTCACAGTAAGCACAATGCAAGTGAGGAGTGCAGATATGAACCACATCAGGCTCTGCATGGGAGACATAAGGCATTCCCCCCCCCTGGGACCCACCATGAACAACATAGCATGTCTGTCACACCTGGACACAATGCCAGAAGTGACAGAAACAAAAAAGGGGCACAGTCACAGATAGTGGAGTCAGCACTCACCTGCTCCCCTGGTCTCCCATATAGGCAGGGGTACTGTGGGAGGATGACGTCCAGCAACGCCTCATTCTCCTCTTGGGTGAATGGCTGGGCCTTCTCCACAGACCTGGACATGGTGCCAGAGGAATCATGAGCAGCAGCAGTGGTGTGGAATGAAAGGTTGTGCAGGCAAGTGCTCTCTCATGGGTCCTGGCTGCCTTATATCTCCCTTGCTGGGCTGTTTCATTTACAGGAGTACAGAGTGATTGGTCAATCTCATTTGCATCCTACGTTTCCTCCAATCCCTCTAAACCTACCCCAGTGAGGGCCTTTGCATGGTTCAAAATTTGAGCATGATGTCAAGTCAACAACCACTTTGCAACATAGTATATTGTCTCCAACCGACTTTTGCTGGCCACCTGATGCAAAATTTTGAACTAGAAACTCGGTCTCCATGACAACCAGCATGCATTTAGGCCCTTATACTTGTCCCTCATGTGTCCCCTATGTAATTTCACTATCCACACACATGTACGATGCGTTCCACACGTACCCCTAGGGCACCACTACTCCAGTGATACGGTCCGTACCCGCGTGTGTAGGGCCCGTATCACTTTGGTAGTGTTGCCATAGGCGTACGCCATAGAGATAGGGCTCGTACCTGCGTATGTATGGCCCGTATCTCTATGGTGTACGCCTACGCCAATACTACCCTAGTGCTACGGGCCGTACCCGAGTGTGTAGGGCCCGGGGCACTATGGTAGTGTTGCCGTAGGCGTACGCCATAGAGATACGGGCCGTACCTGCGTATGTACGGCCCATATCACTATGGCGTACACCTACGGCAACACTACCCTAGTGCTACGGGCCGTACCTGCGAATGTACGGCCCGTATCTCTATGGCATACGCCTACGGCAACACTACCCTAGTGCTAAGGGCTGTACCCGCATGTGTAGGGCCCGTAGCACTATGGTAGTGTTGCCGTAGGCGTACGCCATAGAGATACGGGCCGTACCCGCGTATGTATGGCCTGTATCACTATGGCGTACACCTACGGCAACACTACCCTAGTGCTACGGGCCGTACCCGCGTATGTACGGCCCGTATCTCTATGGCGTACGCCTACGCCAACACTACCCTAGTGCTACGGGCCGTATCCGCGTGTGTAGGGCCCGTAGCACTAGGGTAGTGTTGCCGTAGGCGTACGCCATAGATATACGGGCCGTACCCGCGTATGTACAGCCCGTATCTCTATGGCGTACGCCTACACCAACACTACCCTAGTGCTACAGGCCATACCCTCGTGTGTAGGGCCCGTAGCACTATGGTAGTGTTGCCGTAGGCGTACGCCATACAGATACTGGCCGTACCCGCGTATGTACTGCCCATATCACTATGGCGTACGCCTACGGCAACACTACCCTAGTGCTACGGGCCGTACCCGCGTGTGTAGGGCCCATAGCACTATGGTAGTGTTGCCATAGGCGTACGCCATAGTGCTACGGGCCGTACATATGCGGGTATGAGCTGTATCTCTATGGCGTACGCCTACGGCAACACTACCATGGGGATAGGACCAGTGTGTAAACGTACGTGTGTATGGTCCTTGCACACATGCGTACTCCTACCCAAACCCCATATTGTGATACGACCGTACACACGCCCTCAGAGCGTGTGTACGGTGCGTTTCACAGCTTACACTGGTGATAGGAGGCGCACAGGAAAGGAATGGAGGTGTATGACTCGCACAAGGATGGACATCAAGTCATTGTCAGTGCAGTGCATCATGTGTAGGGCCTAGGTGTGTCAGGCAGTGAGCTGGCACATGGCTCCTCATGTTTTAACCCAATAGTTGTGTGATGACCTGTGTACACATGTCATATGTGATGGGGCACCATGTGGCGCACTTCCCCTTCACACCTTATACATGTGTGCATGTATTTCAAACTTGTCAAGCACTGCATCACTTGGATGGCACAGTCCCCAACACCCGCAAATGTCCCCTGATGCCAGGCACACAGATGATGACACCTGACATCTCACTACCAGCGTGCCACGATGTGACTATGTCATGTGTGTGTCATGTGTTCCCATGATCTTGCTGTTGGTGTTCCGTCAACGGCATCTGCTGTAGCTGCATCCAGCATGTGTCTGTGTGTAGATGCCCATGTCACACTATTACGCACACCAGGACACATGTGGAATAACACGTGACGTGTGTCTGTATGCATCTAACAGGGACTTGCGAGCTTAGGACATATCTGCGTAGTCTCAATGTCTGGGTGATCATATTTGACATGTACCCCTTCATGGCAAGGTGTGTGGTCTGTCCTTTTTCCATTACATGTGACCTGTGCGTCTAGCTTGCCGGCAGCTGTCTGTATGAGATGACATCCTTCAAATGCACATATGTGGATGTGTGTCACTCCTGTAATGTGTCTGGCTGTTCACTCACACTGGCCCACAGCTACTTTCATGGCATGTCATGTAGACCTTGACATTCCATGTTTGTAGCTGGCTCTTGGTAGGAGTAGCACCTGGCTGGCATACGTGTGCAGGATGTATTGCACAGACCAGACTCGTGATTGTGGCATATGTGTATTAGCTGTTGAACATGTGCTCAGTTCATTGACATTGGTGTAGTAATGTACTCAATCTTCGTTATTCCTTCCAATTTTCTGCAGGGCACCGCCTCTCCCCCGACCAATGCCAGACTTGGCTGCCATGCGGGAACGTGACTGCATACGCCGCTACCGATTCCCCCAATGGTTAATTGTGGACCTGACAAACAGGCTGGCACCACACCTCCAACCGCGACACAGTTATCCGACTGCGCTGACCCCCAAGATGAAGGTGATGGCAGCCCTACATTTCTTTGCCACTGGTACGTTTCAATTGACCATTGCTGATGTGGGTGGCATGTCTCAGACCATGTTCAGCCGTGTCCTGCATGATGTTTTGGAAGCCATGTTGGAGCACCTGGATGAATTCATCCATTTTCCAACTCGTGAACAGTTGACAGGTATCAAGGGTGAGTTCTATGCCCTGGGAGGGATGCCCCATGTAATTGGGTCCATTTATGGGACACATGTGGCTTTGGTACCACCATAGGCACAGGAGGTAGCCTTCCGTAACCGTAAACATTACCACTACATTAATGCCCTTGTGGTGTGTCTTGCTAACATGGTGATTTCCCATGTCTGTGCACGTTTTTCAGGGTCAGCACACGATGCCTACATCATGAGGCGTTGCAGGGTGCCAGAAATGATGCTGCAGCTGCACAACGAACGAGCATGTCTTGTTGTTGAGTAGACTCTGTTTGTCCAGTATTCAGCGTTATCTTCGTATGTGACGGCATCTCCTGATCGACTTCTTTACATGATGTTTCCATGTAGGGGACTCTGGCTATCCCAACATGCCATGGCTGGTGACGCCTCTCCGCAACTCGAGAACAGCTGCAGATCACTGTTTCAACAACCCCCATGGGCAGACCAGGCGAGTGATTGAGAGGACCTTTGGCCTCCGGATGAGCCGATTCCGGTGCCTCCACAAGACCGGCGGGTCCCTCCCATATGCACCGGTGAAGGTCTGCAAAATCTTAATCGTGTGCTGCATGCTGCACAACATGGCAGTGGAGAAAGCTGTGCCACTCATCCTGGATCCCGATGAGCAGGAACATCCACCCATGGAGGATGACGGCCTTGGTCACGAGGCAAGTGAGGAGGAGGAGGAGGAGGAGGACATCCGGAGTCAGCTCATACGCAACTTCTTCTCATAATGGTGAGTCCCTGGGTCTGAGTGTGCACGCTTTGAGCCTTGTGTGGCATGTGTTGCAATGTGTGTGTCCAGCTGACTGTATGCTAAGTGACTTTGAGGTGTGTGCTGATATGTCACTCGAGTGCTGATGTCATTCCACACATTTTAGCTGACACACTCAATTGACAACTGGCATGGTGTCAACCTTATTCATGTAGAGTACATGACCATGCATGCGGATGACTATGTTTTTACTGACTTCTTGTGTGTCTCTCATCACCAGGTATTTGCGCATACTGTCTGCTTGTGGCATCGTTGTGCTCCTGCTATTCCTCATGAGTAATGCAACGTGTGCTGAATCAGCGTTACATGCACGGACATGGTGAAAATTCTCCTTTGGGTAAGGATTGCAGCAAGGCTTTTTGGGTGTGGTAGTTGTTTGTAATGTGTGGGCACTGCTCCTGTGCAGGTTATGTTACTATGCATACATGTCGACTCACCATGGGGCACATCATATGTGGCATGACTCACATGAATTGATAGTCACACTTCGTGACAGTCATCTGTTATGGGATTGTGGTTTGTGATGAAGGCATCAATGTGTGTACAACTTCCCTCTGAAACATACGGGAGGCTACGGGTGGACATATTGCGGGACATCCCCATATGATGCTCAATGGGGAATTGCAGCCTCTCCGTGTGCAGCAGGGGCTGTTTGGCTCAACCCCTTCATTTGTGTGCCAGTAAAATGGATTTTCAGCATCTGTGGTGCAAAGGGGGTGTCCGGTGTAGGTCCCACATGTTAATCTAATAGACCTGTGAGTCTGTTAATGTTGATGCTTTTGCATAGGTGTGAGCCTGAGTAATAAAGGTGTTCCTCAGCCTCCAAGGTGCCTCATCTTTGTCAATGCAGGTCTCTTGCCACTGTGCATGCGGCATCTCTGGCATGGTTGTCACGGATTGTGCATATGAGTCTATGTGTAGATTAGCAACCTGCATGCTGTTCTTCATGTATTTGATTCTCTATTGAGCATGATGTCCATGGCTGTGTATGTGTTTTGGCATGTTAGTCCCCCCCACGGGCCGTCAACACCTTCTGGGGTGTGTTTCCTGTGCGCAGCTCGGCCTTCAGTTTCATGATCCGGTGTCAGTCATCTTTGGTGATTGTGCATCCTTTGTCTCTGGGTGTGCCATTGCAAACCGGTTACTCCTTCCTTGACATACACCTGTTGCAGTAGTCCTTTCTGACATCCTAGTCTTTGTGTGGATATTGTGGCATAATTCCCAGGACATGCCGCTTGCTGTTGCAGCCACTGCAGCAAGGGCACACGTAGTTTCCAGATTTGGCAACACACACACATCAAAGGTGCTCCTCCCTTCCTCCCTCAACACATTAATTTGGCTGTCTTCGGCTTGTCTGTGCCACAGTTGAGGCCACGCGGTACCAAAGGCTGGACCGTCTGCACATGCAACGTGCACATTGAACGACCCTCATGTCCTTGCATGACCCACATCACACTACAGTGTGATGTTGCAGCCACCCTCCAAGCAAGGTCCATCCACACATCTCCCGCCTGCTCTCAGGCATGCACTGAGCACACACACAACATCTTTGCATGATGAGTGTGCAACTCCGACTGCCTAAACAGCGCTGCCACGCCTTCCAGGACCTGTCACACCCACCAGGTCATGTCCCTCCTACTCCCCACCAGATCTGTACCCCTGCAAGGCCATGGGAGTGGGCCTCAAGGCTTCTGCATGTAGTATGCTTTCGTCATGAGGCACATGGCACAGGTATCATCTTTCAGCGTGTCAATCTACAATGTGTTCAGGACCCCCCTATCCACCATCACATGCGCACACACCCTCATCATCAACTCGTATGCCATTGACAGCCAGGCGCTCCTCACCCTCACCAAGGACTCAGACATTTCCAGTTCCAATATTCAAGATTGCATGGGATCCATAGATGAATGGCAGAACAGCAGCCACCTGAGGCTGGACTTGAACAGGACTGAGGTCAACATCTGAGTATTGTCCCCTTACAGCTGGCTCAACTGCTTGTGTCCCACCCACAGAGGCCCCGCACAGGCACCCAGTGTCCACGCACACAAGATGTTGTGCATCATGGATTGCTTGCTCTAATTTGCCATGGTAATCACCAGCATCTGTACCTCACACTGAAACACCCTCAGCATTATGCACATGATCCCCAGATAGATCCACTCCAAGGTAAGACGGTCCATCCCCCTGGTCCACGACAACATCCGTGTCAAATACTGCCCTGCCCTCTACGGACCAGCCACATCCAAAATCCAGGGACACTTGTCCACATCCAGGCTGCATCTGCACACCTCAGCGTCAACATCCCGCGCCCCAGCCACATCACCGTCCAGCAGAGATAGCTGCAATGGATCACTGTGTGCTGCAGGATGACCTTCAGACTCCTCACCCACACTCAGGAGGCAGGCCACAACACTGACCCAAAACCAACCTTGTAACACTGTCATCCGAGACCCCGTAGTGCCATCTCTGTGTATCCAACCTTGACCTGGCCACCATTCTTCTGACCACCGTACTCCTGCATGCAGGACATAGTTCTCCCACCTGGGTACACATACCTGGGACTCCCTCCCCGGGAACCTCCAAATGAGGCATGTCCTCTACGCCTTAATGTTACTCTTCCAAATAGGTGTGTTCTCAAAGTTTCCCTAGCACCCCCTCAGCAGCTTGAGGCCATCACAGGTGAGTATTGTGCTCCATGTCTGCATTGAATGATACATTGTGACCCATGTGTGTCCTGTACCAGACTCCGTTCCTAGGGTATGGATGTGTGGAGTTAGTTCAACACTCAGGCATAGTTTGACATTTACACACACATATGTTGGTGAATAATGCCAAATGACAGCAACATCTCATGACAAACTTAAGTATTTATTTTTGGTGGGGTAAGTCTTTTGGTGGATGAAGTAAGGTGCTCTACCGGGTGCATAGAATCCAAAGTTCACAGGGGGAGATGACATCCTTGTCAGTTGGAGTCATCAGAGTCCAGACCACAGTGTTGGTCATCATTGGTCAGACTGTGACCAGCAAGTCCATGTGGCAGAGAATGTCATTGGGTGAGGTGGTGCTGTTGCGCCAGAGGGCCAGGTGCCAGGCCAGGTGACCTGGGAGATGTGGATGGTCCGCTGACTCTCACGGTCTTTTCCGTGGACGACCCACCTTCCTTGCGGGACCCTCAGATACAGGCCTTGACGATGCTTGGGACGCTCCGTCGGATGAATCCTCCTCCTCCTCCCTCCCTGTGGCTGGTGCTGGTCTTCGCCTGGTGTCACAGGGAGGGTTGCCCATGTTGTCGGCAATCCGACGGAGTGAACGGCTCATGTCCGTTTGCACCACCAGGAGCTCAGCCAGTCTTGCCTCCATCTGTCCTTGGTGTTGTTGTTGACTGGCATGTTGCTCGGCCTGCAGGTTCTTAATCTTGTTGAGGGTCACCACTACCTGGCTGATGCCCCTGGTGTCATGCCGGTATGTGTCCAGGATGTGGCGCATGTGTGCTATACCGGTTCCCTCAGCTGGCTGGTCAGGTTCTCGCCTCCGCCTGCCTCCACTCCCACCACCCCTGCCCACACGAGCCGGGCCTGCTGTTGTGGGCACATTGGGTCTACGGGACCCCTGAGGGATGGCATTAGCGTGGTCGTCTGCCTCCTCCTGGGTGCCCGGAGAACCTTGTCCCTCCTGGTCAGACTGGCTGTGTTCGGTGCGAGCAGGGCTCCTGGGTGTCTCCTGGGATGTGGCAGGAATGGGGGTGGTGGTTGGCACAGATGTACCTGACGCAGGTGCTGCAGGGGCTTGGGCACCAGAGGGGCCAGGTTGGTCGGGGTCATCCACGGAGCGGAGAAAGTCGTCGCTGCCGGTGGGGTCATCTTCACTCTGAGCCTGGGACTGTGATTGTTCCCCCCCATTGTTGGGGGGAGGTCGATGACGTTGCCCTATGTGTGAGAGAGAGACAATGTTAATGCTGTTTCATGCCACATCCATGTTTCATACATATTCAAGTAGTCACAGTTCCTTCAGGTGGTTGCATGTGCCTAGCATTCCTCTCAATGTCCACTTGGGGATGGGTATGTTGCGGGGGACAGATTGGTATGTGCTCCTGAGTGTTTGCCAGTAGTTGTTTTGCTGGGATGCTTATTTGGCTATGGATTGGTCTTGTTGTGTCACATGTCAATTGTGAGAGTGGGTAAATCCGTTGCCTGCCCCGGGGGTGTGTGCTTGTGTGAGGGGGGGTGTGTGACCAGGCTTGTTGTTGTGTGTAGTGTGATTTGTCATTGGGTCTCCCAGGTGATGTGTCTGTCCCCTCATGGTGCATGCTGGCATGACAGTGTGTGTGAGTTGTGCCTACAGCAGGGCCAAGTGAACCAATAAGAAAGGGGGACCCCAAGAGCGAGATAAAGAACCGGTGTATGCGGGGTAAAAGGCAAAATACTTCAGCAAAAGAACAAAAACGGTTCAATAGGTATGTCGTAGGGCCTAATAAATAGGTACTAGATAGAAAACAAGACTAAACTGGAACAGAAATAGACAGATAAAGATCAAAAACACTCACAAGAAATTGTAGGTATAAAGATAGACCTTTAGTATTTATTTTACTTTTTTTTTGTGTAAGAATTCATTTTCAATATAAATATTTTTCATCAAGAAAAAACATATATGAATTTAATACAAACAAACAAAATCACTCAATAAATATACATTGATCAAACACATCGAGAATGCCCCACTCAAAACTCAGACTCATCCAGACATACACTCAATCGTAACCACATTCATAACATCAAATCGCATTATGGGTGAAGACAAATTATCCTTGGGTATTCAAATGGATGAATTGATTGTATCTCATCCAGAGGAGGCCAGATGGTGCTCAGAAAAAGGAAGGTCATCGAATCAAGCGCCAACGCGCGTTTCGGTATAGGACCCACAGGGGGCCCCACCTTCATCACGGCGTAGACCAGGGATAATGGGGGGCAAACACACGATTAAAACAAATGTCCTTGGAGGGCCGTAGATATTCAACCACCAAACCTATATGACAACACGGTACAGTGTCCCGTAGGAGCGTCAGGTGAGGCTCACTGTTAATGAGAATATCTTTCCAATAGTGGGAAACGGATGTGAAGTATAAGCTCAAGCCATACGCGCTCGAAATTTGAAAACAAGATGGATCCTTTCTAAGCGCGAGCCAGGAACGCTTCAATCGGGATCTTGTAAGATTGAGCGTGTAAAGATGCAGGATTTAGCAATAGTAAATAAATGACCAGTTGTCAGTATCCGGAAAGTTGCTGGCGGGCATAAATAAAGTTTTGCCTCAGAGCGGTCCGGATCCCACACAAGCCGAAGTCACAGGTACGGGGGAGGAACAGCGTCACTATGTCCTTCGCAGCCTGCGAAGGACATAGCGACGCCTGTGGGTCCTATACCGAAACGCGCGTTGGCGCTTGATTCGATGACCTTCCCTTTTTCTGAGCACCATCTGGCCTCCTCTGGATGAGATACAATCAATTCATCCATTTGAATACCCAAGGATAATTTGTCTTCACCCATAATGCGATTTGATGTTATGAATGTGGTTACGATTGAGTGTATGTCTGGATGAGTCTGAGTTTTGAGTGGGGCATTCTCGATGTGTTTGATCAATGTATATTTATTGAGTGATTTTGTTTGTTTGTATTAAATTCATATATGTTTTTTCTTGATGAAAAATATTTATATTGAAAATTAATTCTTACACAAAAAAAAGTAAAATAAATACTAAAGGTCTATCTTTATACCTACAATTTCTTGTGAGTGTTTTTGATCTTTATCTGTCTATTTCTGTTCCAGTTTAGTCTTGTTTTCTATCTAGTACCTATTTATTAGGCCCTACGACATACCTATTGAACCGGTTTTGTTCTTTTGCTGAAGTAGACAGCAGGGCCAAGTGTCAGCTACCTTGTCATTACTTTCCCAGTCCCTGTGCATTGGGCATGGTGCATGGATATGTACCTAGGCCATATGAGCTGTGGGCATTGGTGTCTGGTTCTGAGTTGCACAATGTGTTGTGTGAGCCCCACCCTCCCAGCATCCCGGACATCCAGTCTTGGGTTTGTGGTTGGTGTGGCCTGGGACATGGCATTGCCTTTATTTGTGAATGGGGCATGGAGAAGTTAGTGGCATGAGCGTGGTTTTTGGGTGTGGTTGTGTGCGGTGAGGGCTTGGGGGTAGGTGCGTGCATTTGTTGTAGTTGGGGTGTGGATGCCATTCCCCCATGTTACGTGAGTTGTTTGTGTACTCACCAGGCTCTGCGACTCCTTCGACTCTGTGTACTCCCACCGGCGGAAGCGTGGCCATCACCTTCTCCTCCCAGGGATGGTAATGTATGGGTCTGCGGGGCAGCCCGCCTCCAGTGATGTTACTCTGGGCGTACTCCACATTCATCTTCCTCTTGACTGCCCTGCGCAGATCGTACCACCTGGCTTGGCATTCACGCCTGGTCCTTCGGATGGGCGCAACAGCATTCACCTTATCGACGATCCTCTGCCACAGGCTGGTTTTTTGGGCTATGCTGGTCTGTCTGACCAATGTTCCAAACAGCTGTGGCTCGACTCTGATGACTTCGTTGACAAGGAGCTCCAGCTCCGCCGTAGTGAACTTTGGATTCTTGTCAGTGGGCATGGTGTGGGGTGTGGGTGTGGATGGTTGTGGGTGTGTGGGTGTGAATGTGAGGGTGTGTGTGTGAAGGTGAAGAGGGGGTGTTTGTGAAGGAGGTTGTGTGAAGGTGTGTAACTGAAGGTGTAGTTTAGGTGGGAGTAAGGTGTGAGTAAGGTGTGAGTAAGGTGCAGTTGTTTGTGGTGTCTGTGAGCAGTGGGTCTGTTGCAATGGCTCATGGGTTGTGTGTGTGAGCCCTTTTTATTGGTCCAATTTTTGGGTGTGGCTGTGTTTGAATTTGTGGTGGGTGTGTTATAAGAGGTGGTTGTGATTTGGTCCTCTGTTTGGCAGTTTGGATGTGGCAGGTCAGTCATAGAGATGTATTTTGTCATGTTGATGTGTTTTGTGGTGTTGTGCGAGTCGAATTGACCCTCCTTGTGCTGTTTTACTGTGTCCTGGTTGTGTACGAGTCTTTTTTGCGTAGGTACGGTCCTTACATACGCGATGCTGGGTGAGGGTGCTGGGGTACGGTGTTGGGGTGCGGCGTGTACAGGTGCGGGCTGTGCTACGGTGTTGGGGTACGGTGCGTACAGGTGCGGGCTGTGCTACGGTGTTGGGGTACGGTGCGTACAGGTGCGGGCTGTGCTAGGGTGTAGGGGTACGGTGCGTACAGGTGTGGGGCTGTGCTACGGTGTTGGGGTGCGGCGCGTACAGGTGCGGGCTGTGCTACGGTGTTGGGGAATGGTGCGTACAGGTGCGAGCTGTGCTACGGTGTTGGGGTACGGTGCGTACAGGTGCGGGCTGTGCTAGGGTATTGGGGTACGGTACATACAGGTGCGGGGCTGTGCTATGGTGTTGGGGTGCAGCGCGTACAGGTGCGGGCTGTGCTACGAAGTTGGGGAGCGGCGCGTACAGGTGCGGGCTGTGCTACGTTGTTGGGGTATGGTGCGTACAGATGCGGGGCTGTGCTACGGTGTTGGGGTGTGGCGCATACAGGTGCGGGCTGTGCTACCGTGTTGGGGTACGGTGTGTACAGGTGCGGGCTGTGCTACGGTGTTGGGGTGCGGCGCGTACAGGTGTGGGCTGTGCTACAGTGTTGGGGTACGGTGCGTACAGGTGCGGGGCTGTGCTACGGTGTTGGGGTGCAGCGCGTACAGGTGCGGGGCTGTGCTACGGTGTTGGGGTGCAGCGCGTACTGGTGCGGGCTGGGCTACGGTGTTGGGGTAAGGTGCGGAGGGGGGGTACGGTGCTGACATACGGGGTTACGGTGCTGACATGTGCGGGGTGAGGGGGGCTGTACCACTCGTATTCGGGCACAAGATTACCCGTGTACATGTAGGCTACAGCGTTCGCTCCGTACTGGGCCTTTTACATGCGGTTGTGTATTCGGACGGGCGGTACGGATCGTACTACTACTAGCGCGCTCGGACTTCCGTTTTACGATTTGCACATAAAAATGTCCGGCTCCCTATCGGACACCTTTCCCGACGCTATTCGGACGTAAAATTTTACGGCTCCCTCTCGGACCATTTTCCCGACGCAATTCGTATGTATTTTTCACGTATGAATCGTACTTCGCAGTTTGTATGGTACTTGTACGATTCGTACGTAAAAAAATACGGATCTGAATCGGCGCCAAAATGTTGGCTTCCAAGGCTCCCTGTTCATAGCACCTGATTTGCCAGCTCCAGTGAGTCCCCAATATAGATAGCATCCTTGCCCAGCCTATTTTCCCATTTCGCATTCTGGGCTTCCATATCATCCAGAAAAGATTGAATTGAATTTTGATAGATCTTCCCAATCCTGGACTTACTACTCAATATCTCCACCAACGGAATCCTTTCTGATATCCACTGTATCCTATTCTCATTACCACCAAGAAAAATCTGTATCTGCAGATATTTAAAAAAATCCCTTTCATCCACCCCAAATTTTACCTGCAGATTCATAAATGACAAAAGCTGGCCTTCTCTACACAGATCACCCAGGACGCGAATTCCTCTTCTCCCCCATCTAAAAGTAACTTGGCCCTGAAAGATTGGTGGAAGTAGATCCGGAGCGGAGCGGAAAAGTGGAGAATAAGCATTCAGATTTGAATTCTACAATTTCTGCCATACCTGTCTCCAAACTCTGTAAGCTGCTTTCAAAATTTTAAATTTAGTTAGGAGACCTGTAGTTTGAGCTGATCCAGAGCAAAGAATTTGTGTCTTCTTTATATTTAGCTTATAGCCTGAAAAGATTAAAAACTATTCAGCTAAGAGCTTTAACTCTGAAATTGCTAAAACAAAGTCTGTCGTAAACATTGTGATGTCATCTGCATACGCCAATCCTTTATAGTAAATATCATTGACCATCACCGCCTTGATGTTAATGTCCAGCTCCAATTTTCACAGAAAAGGGTCAATATAGAGGCCGAAGAGTAAAGGAGAGCACGGGCAACCCTGTCTTGTGCCTCTACTAATATTAAGCTCATTTGAGTTCTGCCCTGATATGCGGATTACAGTTTTTGGCAAAAAATATAATGCCAAGATCGCATGGATAAATTCTCCACAACATCCCTTCCACTGCATGACAGACCACAGACACCGCCAGGAGTCTCTGTCAAATGCTTTTTCGTGTCCAATAGGACCACCCCCATGGCCTGAGCCCAGCCTAGGACGGCTATATCCCGGCGGACATAGTCTGTCCTGTCCCTGCCAGGAATGAATCCATGCTGATGGAGTGAAACCAGAGGGGTGATGACCTTGCTCAGTCTGGTTGCGAGTATTTTTAGAGTAGAGTGATTTTACTATCACAGTTTATAAGTGATATGGGTCGATATGATGCTAGTATCAGATCAGTTTCTTTTAACGCAACTATAGCCTTCTTTTGCCATGATCTGGGGGCATATCCCCTTTGGGCCATTTGAAATATTTGCAGGATCTCTTGCTGACATGATTTAGAGAATGCCCTATAGAACTCCATGGGGATGCCATCGGGGCAAGTGGCCTTACCGAGGGCTAAAGAGGTTAAAGCTTTTACCAGTTCCTCCAGGGTAATCAGTGATGCAAGGAATTCATTTTGTGCATCTGTGACCACCATCATTTCTAGATCCTTTAAAAAGTCTGCTAAAGATCCCCCATCTGGTGGAGTCCCTCCCTCAGTATACAATTATTCATAATACTTTTTTAAATCATTCAATATTTCTGTTGGGGACTCTTGAATTTGGTCTAAATGATCTTTCTTTTAACGATTCTGTTCATCACTTCTCGTTGTCGAAGGAGTTTTGCCAGGATCCAACCTGTATTTTCCCCCATTTCATATAGCTCAGCCCTTTGTTGTACATATTAACTGCCACCCCTGAGCCAAAGTATTGTTTTAATTTGGATTTAATAATCGAAATTTCCTGTTGGCACTCCTCACTATTAAGCCCTTTACTTACTTTGCTCATAAGTTCAAGCTCCACCGTTTCTAACTGTTTGAACCAATTCCCTATTTCATTCTGCAGAGCTTTCTGTCGAGAAATTAAAAAGCTCAGGGTTTCTCCTTGAATCCCTGCCTTAAAAGTGTCCCAAACTATAGTATCAGAGGATAAACCTCTGTTAGTATCAAAGAATTTGACAATCCACTTAGTCATATGATCTAGATATAATTGATCACCCAAAGGTTTCCCTTCGAAAGTCCAAGGCCTCTGAGCCCTAGTAACCCCGGACAGTGAGACTTCGACTACCAAAGCATTATGATCTGAGATGGTTCTGGGATAGCTCTCCACTTGAGCTATTTTGACTAGCTGGTCAGAAATAAAAAAATTAATCCAGCCAGACTAATTTGTTAAGGGTAGCCCAATAAAAGGTGAATCCTTAATCCGTTGATCTGCACTTGTGTCAGCTATCGATCAGACCCTGTTCTCTCACCAAGCCTTGCAAGGATTTAAAGACCCGTACTTTCCTGCTCTGATATTGTAACGCAGCATTTATATTAAAATTACTATCTAAGTGAATATTAAAATCTCCACAAAGGAATAAGCGGCTATAGGGCAAGTTCGACACTTAGGGCCCGATTCACAGAACAAACTTAAGACTAAATCCTAAACTTACTACCATTTTGGTATTCACAGAATGCACCTAGTACTTCTGGTATTCACAGAATGAACTTACTACTTTTGCTATTCACAGAATGAACTTAGTACTTTTGCTATTCACAGAATGGATTTACGACTACTAAACTTAGGTCCGCACTCGGGCCGGAAATTCCGGCCCGGAGGCGGGGCTTCTGGCCCGGAGGCGGGGCTTCCGGCCCGGAGGCGGGGCTTCCGGGCCGGAGGCGGAGCTTCTTGCCCGGAGGTGGAGATTTCGACCATAGCTAAATCGGCCGGAATCCCCACCTCTGGGCCAGAAGCTCCGCCTCCAGCCCGGAAGCCCCGCCTCCGGGCCGGAAGCTCCGCCTCCGGGCCGGAATTTACGGCCCGAGTGCGGACGTAAGTTTAGTAGTCGTAAATCCATTCTGTGAATAGCAAAAGTACTAAGTTCATTCTGTGAATGGCAAAAGTAGTAAGTTCATTCTGTGAATACCAGAAGTACTAGGTGCATTCTGTGAATACCAGAATGGTACTAAGTTTAGGATTTAGTCTTAAGTTTGTTCTGTGAATCGGGCCCTTAGATTATTTAATACATCGAGATCATCTAATTTAGACCCATAAATGGAGCAGAATGTAATAGAATTTTTTATTAGCTGCAAATTTGAATTCCACTATGGCCAATTGCCCCAGCTTATCTTCCTTAACTCTCTTGCACAGACCCAAACCATATTTTGCCAGAATTGTGACCCCCTTTGTGGTTGTCCCTTGCCGAGTGCATTCTAACATGTTAAAACCTAAGTCCCTTTGCCACCAATGCTTGCTCCAGGTTATGTGAGTCTCCTGAAGACAGACTACATCAATCTGCATATAGCGAAGCTTCTAAACAAGTATATTCTTTTTTTCTATCATTCAGGCCACATATATTTAATGAGCAAATACAAATTTACCCATCATCCTTGTGTTGGCAATTCTCAATAACAAATCTCTCCATCAAGTACATTAAATGATGGTTAATCATAGAAATCATTCCAGTCTTCCTTAAACATATATAAACATCATGACATCTATTAAACAACAAGCACCTTAGCTTTTTATTACCCTCTACCCCTTTCCCCCCACCTCTTCCGTTGACCTAGCTCCCATGATCCCCCCTCCCCTTGAGCCCCTTCACTAACGGTTAGACCAACCAGGTCGTGTGATGGAGATGGAACCCCACATTCTCAAACCAGCCAAGAGAGAGAAAAAAAACAAAAAGCTATTGCCCGTAATTATAAAAAAACAGAAGAATAGAAACACCACATATATAAGGTAAGAGCAAAAACCCCAAAAATAGTTAATTTCCTTCTTCATATGAGAAAAAATGAGGGATGTCCCTCCAAATTACTTTAAGTTTGGCTAGATTCAATAAAAACACCTGAGCTCCCTTATTTTGAAACGGTTGTATCAACTGACGGAGTTGTCATCGACATTCTTCTGTTGAATGACAATAATCGGGCCTCACAAAAGGTATGGCCATTAAAAGATCATTGTGAGTCTGGGCGGGCTACATCATAAGTCTGGCGAAGGAGGAAGTTCCCTACATAAATCAAGATAGCACGGGGCTTATCCCTTGCTGATGATGAAGGTTTCCTCTGCTTGAATGGGAACCAATGAGCATGCTGTATTTCTTGAGCCCAATCCCAATTCCCCAGCTCAGGAAGTGCCTCTTTCAAGAGATCAACAGTGAATTTTAAAGCATCGCCCCCCCTGAGCCACGTCTGGAACACCCAAGACCCTCAAGGTATTGCGTCTCAATCAATTATTGAAGTCCTCCAAATTCCGAGTGTCTGACATTTGACTCTCCAGTGACACTGTCATCTCTTTATGGGTTAAGGCTTCATTTTCCAGCACTTTGACTCTACTTTCAACCTCATCCATTCTTTCCAGAACTTTAGAACAAGTCTTTGAGATATTCTGTATGGCCCCCTGCATCTGCCGGCACGCTGTCTGGACCCTCCGACTTTCAATATGCGTTTCATCTCTATGGGCCATGATACTTTGATATATATAGAATCTAAGGAGGTGGTTCAATTTCACCTGTATTGTTTCCAGCTGTGGCCATATTACCTTCTAAATCTGGGTGAGACAGAGTAATTCCAAAGATGGCCCCGAGTTTTCTTTTACTTTTTGATACCTCTGTCATGAGGATTTCTTCCCTTTTTAACTGTGGCAACAGCAGCCAAGGTTTTGTCTTGCCCCTCGTTGGAGTTACTGGAATACGTTACCTGACCCTGGTTGTCCGAAACAGACCAGTCTGAGATGTCAGAAAGGGAAAAAAACGTATCTCCAACTTCTGCCTCTGCCCCTCGATTGCCAACAATCTCTCCTATTAGGTCATATGCCTTCCATTCCCCTGCAGGAGGTCCTTTTGCTGAGGGCACCTGGTCTATCTTAGCTGTAGATTTCTTAGCAACTACTCCAGTCTCCATGCGAGTTTTGACTGTTTTCGCTTTGGCTAGAGGCATTTCATGGATAGGGCCGGGAGAGCGGCGCTATCAGCCACGGCAGTTCTGCTAATGAAGGAGACCGCCCGCCAAGCAGAGCGGCTCCAAACACGGCACACCAGGCCTGCCCGAAGCGAGAAAGCACCACCGGATGCACAGCATTTCGTGCATCCGGTGGCAGCGCTTAAGCTAAAGATGGAATCATATAATATGCTTGGGCAGTGATGTATGAGGTGTCCAAAGCTCCCCCACCTTTTATATTGCTAGAAGTATTGCTCTTATTCATACTGCCAGCTGAACACCCAACCCCACTTACTTGTGGGAGGATCAGTTATGGTCATCCAATTCATATAATGGTGTGCCAGGATTTGGTGACTGTGGCCATTGGTTTCATTCCTACTTTTAGTTTGTATGTATGAGAACTCAAAATAAACAACATTGAAGATTATGAACTCTTGATGATGTAGACTGAAAACATTCATCTTCCATTTATTATAAGACTGCCATCACCAAAATGTTGTCTGAGGAATATTATAAAAAATTAAAATTAGCTTGATACTACTCATATATAGCATCAAGAATGCCTTTCATTCCTGTCTCAAGATAAAACAATATAGCTTTTTAGAAGAACTCTCACCCATTAATAGTTACTTGCATACATCATCATAGAGTTCCCACCCAAGATACATCTCAGGTGTCGAATGACACCTGAATTACAGCGGAGCTGGTCTTTATCTGGAGGGGTGCAATTTACTATTTCCACTCCAGTCAGTAAAACAGTAGGGAAAGTATTGGACTGCGGAGGGGTAAAATTTACTATTCTCACTCCATTCAGTAGGGAAAATGTTGGATGTTAAAGGGCTTACATTTAGTACTCCCACTGCACTCTGTGCAACATTAGAAACAAAGATATTCACTTCAACAAAATAAAATAAATTAAAAACTATATTAACTAAACATTTAAATATGCAAATATTAAAAATGTATATATATATATAACTTTTTAAATCAACACATTTAGGGGCTCATTAAGATGTTAGGTGGAAAACCTCTGCCTGACACCGCCTTGGACCCGGTACCGACCAACTTGGGGTCAGCGGTACTGACCGACGGTTTATGATGTGACCGATCACTGTTCAGTTGTAACACAGGCTCCTATGGGGAAATGGGGTGTGTGTGTAAAATCCTGCACCCTGTCACAAGCATCCCATGGTGCCTGTCGCACTGTGCAGTGTTCTACAGGGGGTACCTTAGGTACCCTCTCGGCCACCAGCCTTTTCGTGTTGGAAAGGCCAGCTCGGAAAGGCTGTTGGAAAGCGACATCGGCAGCAGACACACTGTCCATAGGGGGTTACAGTGCGGTTTCCGACCGACAAGAATACTCCGCCACTCAGTCAGAATAGGGTCGGAATGACCGTCCAGTTCACGTTCCAACCGCGAACATCATATTTGACCAAGTCAGTCGGAAGGGCTCCAATGCGGTTGGGAAGATTCCAACTATCCAGATGAGGCTTTCCGCCCATCATCGTAATGAAACCCAAAATATTTATTACAACATTTAATACTTAGCAAAATAATACAAATATTATGTTGCTGAAAATACCAAACTATATTCTCATTATAATAATAAGCAATGAATTCAATCTTATTGAAATATAAACTGCACAAAACAATTATCACAAACAATAATAATTTATATATCAAAAAAAGGAGCCCAATACTCTTTGTTCTTTTCCCTGCCTGCTGCCCTGCTGGTTGCTGCATCACTCCATGCCGAGAAGGGAGGTGAACTACAACCCCCGGCACCACCGAGCAACGCATATGCCACACACGTCACGCTTTCGGGCCAGGAGGGCTACAACTGCGGCCGCTGCAGGAGCCCATTACTCTTTGTTCTTTGCCCTTTCTGCTTCCCTGCTGGTTGCCGCATCACTCTGTGCCAAGAAGGGAGGGGAACTAAAACCCCCAGCACCACCGAGCTGCACGTACGCCGCACACATCACACTTTTGCACCAGGAGGCGCTACAACTGCTGCCAGGGCTCCCGCAGCAGAGAGCCCATTACTCTTTGTTCTTTGCCCTGCCTGCTGCCCTGCTGGTTGCCGCATCACTCTGTGCCAAGAAGGGAGGGGAACTACAACACCCGGCACAACCGAGCGGTGCGTACACCACACACGTCACACTTTCGTACCAGTAGGCGCTACAACTGCGGCCAGGGCTCCAGCAGCGCACAACGCCCGTCAGAGCCTGTAAGAGGCCGGGCTGGGCCCACTCTCTTGGCTCGCAATGACCAAACGAATGAATGACAGTGGGAAGAGGATCATTGCCTGCAATTGTTCATTTAATCATTCAACACCAGGTACTGTGCTGTGTTTGTCCTGCAGTATTTCTTAAAGGATTGGTTGGGACACTCTGGGTAGGCCCAATCTACTTATCTAACAACTCTATCGACCATGCGTCATGGGTATGCGCAGGCTGCGAATGGGGCGTTAAGGGCACCGAAGGGGAAAAAAAGCACCATCTAGAAGGATAAATGATGAAGTCCTCACCCAAATTGACTAATTATTGACTGAATGTACTGATATTATTTCCAAATCTGTGCTACCCAACACAAATTCAATGGTTCACCAAAGTTCCCCCGCCTAAGTGAATTCATAAACTGTTTGAAAAGCCACTTTTGAAATAGCAATTGCCAGCACCAGCACCAGAGGGGGGTGATAGGTTAACAATGCATCCAAATCATGCTAGTTCATCTGCAACTAACGAGTCTTTATTGGTAGAATATAGCAACAGGTATTCTGTATTCACCAACCCTGAGCCTAAACTAGAGAATTGTGCAATGCCAGGGAGTGACCATTTTAACATTGAGACCCTGACTATGCTGCGGTGTATGATGGAAATCATCACAGAGCTAAAACAACAAGTTAAAATCCTCATTGACATTGTTGGAAATTGTGCCGGGGGTATAGTAATAACTACGTGTTTTATGATAGTGGAGAGGGGGCTGGTGCGAGAAAAGCCAACACTGACTCTCTTTCTGACTCCCTATGCCAATATTGTACCCCTTTTGACAGAGGTGTTCAGTCTCACCCTGCTCCACCTGTGAGACTAGACGGTGGAAAAAGGCCATTGACCGAATGCCGCCAGGGAACCTGTATGGAGAGAGACCTTTCGGGGCGAATGGGACCGCTAGTAAGGAGCAGCAGAGGGGGGGGGACAAGGGTTCTGTGCACCCCTTTGGCTTATTATTGGCCACAAACTAAAGGGGGGATGACGGGGGGAGGTGAAAAGGCAGACGTTCACTTAACTCATGTCCCAAAGCTGCCCTCCGGGTCAAAGGAAAACAAAGAGTCCCTATTAAATAAACTTACCTATTGGTTTTATGAAACCAGACACTGCTACTCAATAATCAGGAGTGATATTGTAAATATGGAAAGCTTTACAACTTTAGAAGGAACACAAGATCGTATCCGGGTTTTATTTGTGAGCCAAGATCTGGGTCAATTCCATCATTCTTTTGCTCACCATGCTAACCCAGTTTAGACCTGGCTATATGCATCAGTCTTGACCCTGTGCCTCATGGGAACAGTCCAGCCCGAACTGCCAAGTCAGGTCCTCCCTGGACCGGAAACAAGCATCCTAGGACCGGTTTTGGGGTTTCACCCCTCTTCAGCCAGGATAGCTTGATTCCAGTGGCACAGTGAGCCCAGGACTCACGTCTGAGCATACCTGGCGCACTTAGGGCGAGAAAGCAAAAGACACACAATTGATGGACGGAATGCAGAACAAATCAAAACATTCACCCCCAGTCAAGAGATCTGGGTTAAATCCATCATTCTTTTGCCCACCATGCCACCCCAGTTTAGACCTGGCTATATGCAAATCAGTCTTGACCCTGTGCCTCATGGGAACAGTCTAGCCCAAACTGCCAAGCCAGGTCCTCCCTGGACCGGAAACAAGCATCCTAGGACCGGTTTCGGGGTTTCACCCCTCTTCAGACAGGTTTTTGCATTTGTTTTTGCTTTTGTTTTTGCATTTGTTTTTGTTTTTGCACAATTTCAAAGGCACATACTATTGTTCGGCTCAAATTTTGTACTCCGATTGATTTTCTGAGACCATTGTGCATGCAGACAGACAGAGGTAAAGGTGTAGGGACTGGAGTATATAGTAGAAATCGTCAGTGACTGGAGCAGAGTACCCCTTGAACTGTGGATGTATGTGGAAGTATTTGGGTTGTGAATTCATTGTTGCTTTCCATGAAAGAAGGGTATCTCCCCAGGAACAGGGAGACTGCTTCTGGGCCGTCCAGTATCTGCAATATATAGGCAAGAAGGGGTAATGAGGTTAGAAATTGATACTGTGCTAAATGACAGTAACCCAAAAGCTATCCCCATTCCATGGGAGCTAGAGCCAGCCCAGGAGTCTGTGGTGAGGATAGCGTCATGGAATACTGCAGGACTGGCCAAACCTTTGCCTGATGCCCAATGGGGAGAATTTATAGACACCTATGATGTACGCCTATTTCAGGAGACTTGGTGCCTTGCACCATTTTACAGAAATGGGTATGCATCATTTTGTGTTGATGCAAGTAAGAGCCCATAGGAAGACCCTCAGGAGGATTGGGTATCTGGGTTAAGACTTCACTGCGATGTACTATTACCTCAACGGATATCTTCGCCCTTAGACTTTTGTTTCCCTCAGGTTTGTCCATATAACTAATTAATGTTTAGAATAGGATAGAGGGCAGAAATAATGAAACACAAACTATCTACGAACTTGAGCAACAGCTCTTGACCTCGAGATCAAGAGACTTAATGTTGATGGCGGGAGATTTCAACACAACTTTCGGCACTAACTCTTGTGTATGATCTTAAAGCCAACTAATGGCAGGTGCACCTCAGACCGCTGGGGCAAGTCTATCTACAACAGACTGGGTCAATGGAGCAGAACTGACTACTTCGTATCCCAAGTTGAGTTATGGCCTGCTGTCGTGGACATGGAGGTGATTGACCATTTAGATAGTGATCACAATGTTCTCAGTCTATCACTTAGTATCAAGGAAACATCATATCTTGAGAATAGGGGCTATAGTGATATTAGTGAACTTCAGCCTGCAAACAACCTGAGAACCATCAAATGGGATTGGGTAGCTAAAAAACCAGCGCCATTGACCATTATTAAAGGATTTGTTAAGGCTGAATTTGACCACTTATCTATACTCCCTACCACATTGAGGAATGAATTTTTTATAAATATACAAGAGAAGTTAGGGGAGACAATTAGAGATGTCCTGGGTAAAAAAAGACACAAGAAAAATCTCTGCCCCAAAACTGAGTCCTGGTATAATAATGCCTGTAGAGTGGCAAAAGGCGAGCTTCTGGATGCAATCAAATTTAAATCACAGGTCCAGATTACGAAATCTAGAGCTCGCCATAGGACGGTACTTAAAAGTGCAAAAAAAGAGTGGGAAGAATCATTATGGTCAGATTTGCATGACGCTTTGATAAATAGGGACACCAGAGGCTTTTGGAAAAGTGTAGATATTATGTCTAGGGGCAAGAAACCCGTACTCGACTTTTGTATCCAACCAGAGGAGTGGGTTGCATACTTCAGCCACCTATATACAGATACCTCTAGGTTGCTTAACAATAGAGATACTTCAGCTGTGAGTAGGGGACAATTTGAGTCAAATGATCTGCAATTTACGCTAATTGAGAAAGAAGTAGCAATTAGATCCAGTATTTCTGGCCGTGCCCCAGGGCTCGATAGGATACCTAGCGACCAATACAAAGAAGTTCTTAAAGTATGGGGACCATACATCAATCTACTCTCTAATAGTATTCTCTCAGGTATGGAAATACCTAATTCGTGGAAGTTGGCAGAGATCGTGACTATTTTTAGGAAGGGGGGTTGTGCTCTTCAGGTGAACTATAGGCCTTATCGACTCATTACAAATTGTTTTTGTAAACAGGTCCTTGCCCGCCTTCAGGAGTGGATCAGAGAAGGGAATATTATATCAGAGTGGCAGACTGGTTTCAGGGAACATGTAAGCACCCTGGACCAAATTTTTTGTCTTATGTGCATTTTCTGGAGGGAAGTCACCATTCGCAAAGTCAAACTATATGTTGCCTTTGTGGAATTACGTGCCGCTTTTGATATGGTACCAACAGCAAAATTGTGGGAAGTCCTAGAAAATATGGGAGTGCCAGCCCCTCTTCTTAACATTCCAATAAGACTTCAACCTAACACTCAGGCACAAGTGAGGTGGGATGAAAATGGGTCCCTAACAGAAATGATTCATATAGATAGGGGAGTTAGGCAGGGTGTGTATTGGCACCCACCCTGTTTACCCTCTCTATCAATGATGTCATTTGATGTTTGAGCAGGGATGGTTGTGACGCTCCAAAAATAGGAAGGCAATGGGCTCCTGCTCTTCTATTTGCGGATGATATTCTACTCATATCTAAGACACCGCAAGGGCTCCAGCAGCTGCTGGATGATTTTCAGGAATTCTGTTCAGGACAGGGGCTGGAGATAAATAGCTCCAAAACAAAATGCATGCTCTTTTCATCTAACCTTAAGACCAAATTAAAGAAACTACACAATGTGACAGAGTTTGATTATCTGGGTATCAAACTCACCCAGAATATGAGTTGGGCCCCACAATTGGCCAAAGCCCCTGTTAACCCAGACATATCAAATGGCAAGCATTGTGAAAATTCAAAAGAGAACTACATCTACAAAGGTGGCTCCAGCATTAGAAATTTACAACACAATAGCCCTAGGCGCGACCTTATATGGTGCAGCGGTCTGGGGTTGTTCCAACTGTAATAATTTCCTAATCATTGAACATAAGTTTCTTAGATTTTTAGTGAACCTTCCGGTGTCTACTCCAATGAGTCCTCTCCATTTAGATCTTGGCCAGAAGAGGTTGCCACACAAAATTGATCTGTGGCTACTTATGTTCTGGCACCGGTTGTGGACCACTGCAGCTCTCGCCTATTATAGGGTGGGGCACCGTGAGCTAATATCAGTATCCTGTGTCGGCAAGATCTCCTGGCTGCACACAGTTAAGAGTCTGTTAGTTAAATTAGGACTGGCTGCCCACTGGAGTGACCCAGAAACTCTGAGTCAGACGAATACATTGAGCCTTAAAGCTGTGTAATGGGGTTTTATCAAAATTGACCTGATAATGAATTGTAAGGGATCACTTTCGATTGATTTTATGAATTTTAAACAGACTGTGCTATTTGAGCCCACACTGGATGAAATAGAACCTCCATTAGCGAGGAAACTGTACCTACGGTTTAGGTATGGTTGTCTACCCCTTAATCACTTCAGAAGAAACTGGTTTTAAGTAGGGGAGATTGTTGAAGAATGTTGCTCCTGCTGCCAAGAGATCACTGAATCACCTGAACATGTTCTATTCTTCTGCCCCTTATTCTCCCGATCCCAACTTAAATGAATTGCCCCCATTGTAGAAATCTGGGAGTAAGGAGATATAAGGAGGCATATACAATAATGAAGACAAATACAACGCGTATGATTGTATTTTGTATAACAATGTTTGCAATGGCTGCATGGATCAGGCGCACTAAGTTTTCTTCTCAAAGTCTTTAGGGTGTGGCTCTTATGACGTAGTACATTATGAGGCTCCTTAAAATTATTAAGAGTTTTTTTTATTGTGGGTAGGGTCTTATTTTATTAGCACACAGATTATTATTTTTTTTATATATGTTTTAATGTAGTCTTAACATATATCATCGTTTCTCTTAGGTACACTGTATCAAGATTGTAATTGTAAATAATGATGTGATTCTTACAATTATGCTGCTATTATAGGGAACTTTTTTCCTTTTTGCAAAAACACCGATGCACTTTGACTGAACTGTCTTGCTGTGACTGTAAATAGGCTGTGACTGTTTATTTATATTGAAATGTCTTATTTGTATTGTGTGTTTGTAATTGTCTTGTTTTATGGTGTACTTTTATGATCCGCAGAGATCAAAATAAAGTCTTTTGATTTGATATGATTACTATTGTACAATTTGTTGTTAACTTTTCAACCTATACCTCTATCAACTACCCAACACATGTATAATATTTATGCATTTCACATAATTAAACATCTATTTCAATACTATTAATATTTAAGTAATAAAAAACAATTATATTTGATTACCTTTCCACCCTTTATCTGCACAAACCAAACTACCCATACCTAATATATACATTTAAGATATAGACATTGTATAATTTACATATCTAATTATCAATTAAAAAAAATATATTAATAATGAACTCATAATAAAAGAATGATATTTAATTAACGTCCCACCTTTACCCCTACAAATGCAACAAATCAAACCAAATATATATCTTAAACAATATCCTAAATGCACATTTTAACTAAATATTTATTATATAAATAAATATTTAAATTACATTTTATTTTAATGAATATAATTATTTTCCTACTCACCCTTTACCCATACAAAATCAACACACTCCCACCAAAAAATATATCACATAATTTATATATTTAATTTCCAATCAACTTAATTTTATTATTAAAACATTAATTATCAATTAATTATAATTAATATACTTCCCACCCTATACCCCTACAGAACCCACAACCTGCACCTAAAACATAACTTTAAAAAAATCAATTACACAAGTAAAATAAATATGTATCAATTAACTAATTATTATTAATTCAAAATGAATTATTACTTAATATAATTAATATACTTCCCACCTTATACCCCTACAAAACCCACAACCCACACCTAAAATTTTACTTTAAAATAAAATTGATGACACAATTAACATAATTAATTATCAATTAAATAATTGTTAATAATTGAAAACTGATTATTAATTAATTATAAATAATTTACTGCCCACCCTGTTGCCCTATAAACCCCACAACCCACTACAGTACGATAAATCACAAAAATGGATAAAATTACATTTAATAACTACTAAGGGGTCGAATACAATGTTGTTCAGAAAGCATTCCGACCAAATCAGTCCCGGAATGCTTTTCTGATCAAATCGCATTCAGGGAGTCTGACCGACCAATTACGATTGTTCCGAATACGATTCGGTCGGACTTCCATTGACTTGTATGGAAGCCTGTGTGTCGACCAAATACACAGGCTCCCATTAAAGATAGGGGTGGTTGGGGGAAATTGTGCACTCTGTGGCGGGCACCCCTTGGTGCCTGCCACACCATGCATGGTTGGAAAGAGAAGAACCGTGGGTACCCCCACGGGCCAGATTCGGAAGGCCCCTGGTGAAGGGGGGCCTTCTACGGGCCGCCAAAGGCAGTTTCCGACACCCGAACAGAGCAAGAACAACTGATTCAGAAAGGATGTCTGAACTCTGAATCTGACATCGGAATCACTCGGTCGGAAACGCGTTCTATAGACCTGTACGAGTCGGCTCAGAATGACTCAGGTCCTCCGAATGCCATCCGGAACCGACTCGGAAAGTCCGAACCCTTTCCAAACATCGTAATTGGTCGTTCAGAAAGCTTTCCAAATCGGTCGGAATGACAAGTTCTGAATCGGATTCGCCAGACCCTTTCCGGATGACATCGTAATCGACCCCTAAACATTTAACAACTATATCAAAAAACATAAACAATGAGTATACGAAGAATTTATAACATACATTTAAATTCTTCAGGGGTGTAGCTGTAAGACAAGAACCACCATAATAATAAGCGTACATTGCAGATCAAATTTAGGTCAATAACATTTCTGAATCAGATTCCAAGTTCAACTTGTGATATGAGAGCCTATGTTTATTTAACAAACCTTCACAATAATGTGCGCAGACATTTATTAAGGCCCAAATGACCCGTTGTGATTATGGTGAACAGAACCACTAACCTTTCAATCAAATACCCTTTTCGTAACCCATGGAGTGAGAAACGGCTAAATAATATCAAACGGAAAACTAAATACATAATACTCACTGGTGGTGAAAATCTGTTCATAGGATCAACCAGAATCAGCTGTAGAGTCTCGTGACGATGCAATAGAATAATTCAAACAATACTTGGCATAATTAACCTAACCGGCAATACTTTAACTCAGTGCAAATGACCATAAACACACTACATACCTTAAGCTAATATCAAAGGTGCCGAGACTACCATCTAGGAGTGGAGTCAATTATAGAAGCTATTGTTAACTGCACCAAGCTTTTCATAAACAGAAACAATTGAAAAGATCTCAGTTTCTACCATCCAGGAAAAGAATCAATTGTAGAAGCTATTGATAACTTTACCATGCCTTTCGAGAAAGGAACGATTGAGAAAATCCCAGTTTCTATAACGAGATAGGATTATATTTTTATAACACAACCCTTATATTGCGTGTTCACTCTGTTATTAAAAATAGCACAAGGCTTACCGTCATATTTCAGCTTGAATCACAGCAAACAAGCACCGCTGTGTATACGGTTAGCGTAGTCTCGTAATACTATAACTCGTCCCAAGATCCCTGTTTCTATAACAAAATAGGATCACGTTTTAGGCGACAAACCTTATATTGTATGTTCACACAAGGCTTACCGTCGCGTCTCGACTTGAAACGCAGCAAGCGAACACCGCTGTGTGTAAGATTAGCGTGTTTTCGCGATACTAGAACTCGTCCCAAGAAAGTCACATGACAGGATTTAACTCAACATCAAAGATTATATTGAAAAACTCCGCCATCTTGGACTGAAAATATGTTGTGTGAATTAGTATGAAACGAGTGATGGAACAGAGCACAAGCCGTACCATAAAACGATATCGTCGTCTAGAAAATATGTCATGAGTGTCAATATAAAATATCTTGTGATAGTCTAAATTTCTTGGTTCCAAAACTAGAATCTTATTCAGATATTAGATATTTCAAAACAAGCATCGTCCCTGGTTAGTTATCAACATCCATGAGACAAAAAACAATATGGTAACGAAACCATGCAGCATCCTTAATTAAAAAATGGAAATATAGTTCCATTGTATCCCTTAATCACCAGACATGAAAATTGATTAAGAAACACCCAAGCATTTACAAGTGCAGAAGAGTAAATAAATGTTAGTACACTACAATAAATACAAGCAACAAAATTAAAATGAAACACTGTCCTGATTTCAAGCTGTATGTATAGACACAACATGACATGTAGTTTAACATGTATAGCATTAGAGGAAGCAACTCATTTCAAGCCTGTCATTCAACCCATGAGGTTTAATGGTATCTAAATGCTTCATCCAAAAAAACTCTCTTTGTAATAGGTGTTTATGTGTGTCTACCCCAGGTATTTATTGTCTTAACTATTTCAACAATTTTAAATCTCATCTAAGCTATGGTGTGATGATTATCATTCCAATGCACAGCTAAGCAAGAGGTGGTACTTCTATTGCGTATCCTGCTTTCATGTTCAGATATACGAATTTTAAGTTTTCGGTCCGTCTTCCCCACGTATAATAAACCACAGGGGCATTTAATCATTTAGATAAAATGGTCTGTGTTACAGTCTCCTTCAATCTGAGTTTAATGTTTTCGCCTGTATGTGGATGGGGAATAATGTTCCCTTGAGTTACATTATTGCAGTGGGTGCAGTTTAAACATTTTTTCCTTCCACTGGCATCTTTTTGAGCTGGGGTAATCTGGGGAAAGCTCCTGGCTTAAAAGTTTTGGGGTGATTCGTCAAGCGGGGGCCGAGAAAAAAGGGGGGTCCCAAAACGCGTTTCCTCCATGTTATTTTCTATAGGAATCTTTAGACAAAGCTACAGCCCGAACTGCTGAACGGAATTACACCAAATCTGGCATAAAGGTAGCTCTTGGTTCAGAAAGAGCCCTTTTTTAAAAAAATGGTGTATATCCATTCAGTAGTTTTTAAGATATTAAAGGAAAAAGTATATATATAAGTGGGCGGCGCCTAACCCCCGAGCACAAGCTTGGCTGCCAACACTTCAAACCAGGAAGTGTTGTCAGCCATCTTTGTTGTGCCTTGGACAGAGAGAGAAAACCGGCGGGACTGCACTAGGGTTCTTTTAAGTGTGATACACACGCTGAATACTGTGTAAAATGTCCATTTTATGGAAAGCAGCGCTGAACACTGTGTAAAATGTAAATTTTGTGGAAAGCAGCACTGTCTGTGAGAGAGTGGCCCTGAGTGACCCTGTGTTTGGAGAGAGACTGCAGGGACCCGTGGACTTCGCCGGCGGCTGCACCGACCGGATGGGAAGGAGCGGCACAAAATGGCCCTGTGTCAGGAGAGGCCCCCGGAGAGCCCAAGAGGGTCGGCCGCAAGCAGCGGGAGCAGGCCAGGGTCAGGATGGGATGCTGAGAGGGACAAGCCCCCGACCTGGACTAAAGAGGTTGCGGCATTCCTAACCAAAATGATTACTGTGGGGTTGTGGCAGCTCTTGGTCTGAGCCCAGCAGCCTGCTGCAGAGTCACCTGATCCAGCACAAAAATGGGAAATGGGGAACAACATATACCGATATCCTCCCTGCGTTGCAGACCCTTTGTCACGCACCCTCATTCATACATGCATTCATTGGTGGGGCCCATAACACCAACTCACACACGTCACAAGTCACGAGTCTACGCACACAGGAGGGATGAGTAATTCAAGCGCTGGACATGTGGGGACCACCTTATAACCTATAGGGAGTGAAAAGTTATTTTCTACAAAAGTATACATTAACATCCGTTGCCTATAGATCCTAATCTCAAACATCAAGGCACTCCACCCACTTGGACGGCGGACCAATTAGTTGGATTGGTTGATGGTGATTTAGAACCAGCTAAAACACATTTTAAGAATCAGAATCCTTATATCTCCTAATGAAAAACCACAAACTCATTATTTCTCGCTAATCAAAAATTTTAAAAATAATTATCATAATGATTTATATTAGCATTTTGTCTCGTCAAAGTTTAGAATTTCTAGATCAATTTAAGTAAATCGCAGAACATCATATTTACCTAATCTGGCTATTGGCACTGCATAACCAAGTTTGTCGTAAAGTGTTGGAATAAAGCAGCCCAAGGCTCAAAGTCCAAAGTCATCTGCTCAGCACGTTACAGTCCCCAATTATCAAAGGACCAGAAATCGTGCAAGCATCTACCATTGTCTTTGGGTTTTGGAAAAGTTTGCAGTCATCAAGTGGTCGGGAAGCATCTGGACCATCAAGAAAAGGCGTCGCTGTCAGAAGGGAGCGGGTTGAAGATGAAGTCGAAGTAGAAGAATTTTTTTTTTTTTTTACTATCTCACTATTCTTTTATAATGAAAGAACAGGTTAACATGATACATTTTTAGGCCAAGAACTGTGGTGATTGGTTGGTTGGGATCGTCCGATTCTTATTCCCAGATTCTCAGTACAGATCGAGGGGTGAGGTCACTTGTCCGCTCTAGTGTCGGCTTGTTCCGGTTTACTGTAAGGTTGATTGTTCCCTTATCTTGGCTGACCACCAAATTCTTATCCTTGACCGGGAACATGATGTGTAAAGGTTGCTAAGTAGTTCACGATACAGTTCACACATGCGCAGTTGACTCTGCGCCTCACGAGACGGTGGCCACTTCTGCATGCGGTGTCATCCACTATATTAAATTAGGCCCAGATGTCAACTTAAGCAAAACAAACACAAAAGAATAATGAATTAATAGAAATGATGATTCTAATGTTAACCCCTTACTAATCCCTCTATGTGCTTGTATTTATCTAGCATATAGCGACATTTAAAGCATTATATTCACCTTTTCGATCCTCCACGAAGACGCAAACGTCACAAAAGCAACATAAATCATGCGATATACTATTACCACATATACTATTATTAATATGCGTACAGATTTTAGTTATAAGAGTAATTTAGCCATGAAAAAAGCAAATCCCACGTGTGGTTTAAGTTTTAATAATGTTGATTAGTATACATGCAACACTCGTTTAATAATATTATATTTAATAGATTATATAATTAGTATGTTCATGCAAGAATAGAGGAGATATACAAAATGTTGCACTACCTGCTCCATCAATCCCCCCTTTGGTGATTATATCACCACACTACCTAAAATTTTGTAAAATTTTTATAAAATGAAATGAATTAAAACTTCTCGAGTTTTGTTAGTTCACATTTCTCTTTCACCTATCTCTTCTTCTCTTGCTTTTCTATACATACTATCTTTAATTTCTTCTAATTCTACTTCTTCAAATTCTCTTTCTCATCTTTTATTCTCTCTCTTTTTCAAAATTTCTCTTCTTAAGTTTTTCTGTCTTGTCTTTCTTTTGCAACATAAACATCCTAGTCTTAAAATTAATACTAAAAATATCACACAAGTTAATGGAAATAGGATCTTACCTATAAATGTGGCGCGTTTTAATTTGAGGAATAAATTCCTCTTCAATCCTGAGGGTCCCTGGGAGCCAACAAGCCCACCAGGTACCTCCAGTAAGTGCCACGGAGCTGCGTTGCAGAGTGTTGTAAAATGGGGCGTGGCCTCTGAACACCTCTCTCCAACGCAGCTCTCTGGCGCATACTGGAGGTACCTGGTGGGCTAGTTGGCCCCCAGGGACCCTCAGGATTGAGGAGGAATTAATTCTCCAAATTAAAATGCGCCACAGGGCGTATTTGCAGACATGTCACCTCAGGCCATGCCCCTTCTTTCACCATTGTGCAAACATGCCCCGTAGCGAGTTGTAAGTTGAGGAATTCATTCTCTTTCAATACTGAGGGTCCCTGATGGCCAACTATCCCAACAGGTATCTCCGGTATGTGCCAGGGAGCTGCTTTGCAGACAGGTGTTCAGAGGCCATGCCCCTTTTTACACCTCTCTACAACGCAGCTCTGTGGCGCTTACTGGAGGTACCTAGTTTGACCCTAGGGACCCTTAGGATTCAAGGGGACTTAATCTCTCAACTTAGAATGGCCACAGGGCGCGTTTACACAGTGGTGAAAGGAGGGGACGGGTCCTGAGGTGATGTGTGCAAACATGCCCTGTGGCGCGTTTTAAGTTGGGGAAATAGTTCCCCTTCAATCCTTAGGGACCCTGGGGACTAACTAGCCCACCAGGTGCTTCCAGTAAGCGCCACTGCGCTGCAGTGCAGAGAGGTGGTGCAGGCCGTGTCCCTTTTTACACCACTCTGCAATGGCTCGTTCTGGAAAACCTAGTGGGCTAATTTGCCCCTAGGAGCCCTCAGGATTCAAGGGGACTTAATCTCCCAACTTAAAATGGCCACAGGGCGTGTTTACACAGTGGGGAAGGGAGGGGACGGGGCCTGAGCTGACGTGTGCAAACACACCCTGTGGCACGTTTTAAGTTGGGGAAATAATTCCCCTTCAATTCTGAGGGCCACTGGGGGCTTACTAGCCCACCAGGTGCTTCCAGTAAGCGCCCCTGCGCTGCGTTGCAGAGAGGTGGTCCAGGCCGTGGCACTTTTTACAACTCTCTGCAACGCAGCTCTGAGGCACTTACTGGAGGTACCTAGTGGGCTACTTTGACCCTAGGGACCCTCAGGATTCAAATGAACGTAATCTCCCAATTTAAAATGACCACAGGACATGTTTACACAGTGGTGAAGGGAGGGGATGGGGCCTGAGGTGAAATGTGCAAACACGCCCTGTGGCACATTTTAAGTTGGGGAAATAATTCCCCTTCAATCCTGAGGGCTCCGGAGGGCCAACTAGCCCACCAGGTGCTTCCAGTAAGCACCACTGCGCAGCATTGCAGAGAGGTGGTCTAGGACGTGCCCCTTTTTACACCTCTCAGCAATGCAGCTATGTGGCGCTTAATGGAGGTACCTAGTGGGCTAGTTGGACCCTAGGGACCCTCAGGATTCAAATGAATTTAATCTCCAAACTAAAAATGGCCACAGGGCGTGTTTACACAGTGGAGAAGGGAGGGGACGGGACCTGAGTTGACATGTGCAAACACTCCCTGTGGTGAGTTTTAAGTTATGGAAATAATTAGGGGTGGGCGGAATTTGCGCAATCGCGTTACGCAAATCTCCGCGAAACGGTAAAAAATCTCCGCGAACACGCAGAAATTCCGCGAACACGCGGAATTGCTTGTTCGCGATACTTTTTTCCTGTTCGCGATCGCTGTTTGCGTGCTCGGGGTGAAATATCTCGCGAACACGCATATTGAGAACGCGAACAAGCAAAAATTTTCGCGAAGTCGCGGAACGCAGATTTTTGGGCAATTTCGCGTTCTCCGCGGAACGCAAAATTACCCAAATTCCGCAAATTCCGCGAACGGAACGGAATTTACCGCTCAGGCCTAGAAATAATTCACTTTCATTCCTGAGGGACCCTGGGGGCCAATTAGCCCACCAGGTGCTTCCAGTAAGCGCCACTGCGCTGCGTTGCAGAGAGGTGGTCTAGGCCATGCCCCTTTTTACATCTCTCTGCAACGCAGCTCTGTGCCGCTTACTGGAGGTACCTAGTGGGCTAGTTGGACCCTAGAAACCCTCAGGATTCAAGGGGACTTAATCTCCCAACTTAAAATGACCACAGGGCGTGTTTACACAGTGGGGAAGGGAGGGGACGGAGCCTGAGGTGACGTGTGCAAACACGTCCTGTGGCGCGTTTTAAGTTGGGAGATTAAGTCCACTTGAATCCTGTGGGCCCCTGGGGGCCAACTAGCCCACCAGGTGCTTCCAGTAAGCGCCACTGCGCTGTGTTGCAGAGAGGTGGACTAGGCTGTGCCCCTTTTTGCATCTCTAAGCAACGCAGCTCTGTGGCGCTTACTTGAGGTACCAAGTGGGCTAGTTGGACCCTAGGGACCCTCAGGATTCAAGGGAACTTAATCTCCCAGCTTAAAACGGCCACAGAGCGTGTTTGCACAGTGGTGAAGGGAGGGGATCGGGCCTGAGATGACATGTGCAAACGAGCCCTGTGGCGCATTTTAAGAGGCAGTTTTAATTCCCCTGCCCTATTATATACTAGGGGCTTACAGAGGAGGTCATGCTAATCACAGGAGGACTCTAACGCATAGTGTTCCCTAGTGTATGTAGGTGTTTTCAATGTCTTTTAACATAGCACTGGCTCTAGGACTGGTTAGTCAGACTCAATTACCACCAGTATCCGTTTGAAAAGGTTGAGGGTACAGGATGATTTTGCAGCAAGGCTTCTTTCTGTTCTTCTGTTTGTTCTTTCTGCACGTTTTCCTTCTTCCTGCACCTTTCTTCGTCTTTGAGGACTTCTGTTGCTTCTTTCTGCATTTCCTCCTTCTGTACGTTTTTTCTTCTTTCTTCTCATGTCCTATCTCTGTAGGCATAGTTAGAAATTAGCATTTAAAAAACCTTTGAAATTCACTGAAAAAAAACATAGGTTTCATGCACGTTATAGTTAGGAATTAGCATTTAAAAAACCTTGGAAATTCACTGAAAAAACCATAGGTTTCAAGGGTGTTATAGTTAGCTGGACATTTCACTCATACAAAACCATTGAAATTCCCCTGTTATAGTTAGTTCAGCTAAGTATAACTCGTGCGCCCGCAATGCACTGCTGATGACGTCACATATTACATCACTCATGACATGGTCAGTGACATCGCTCATGACATCACTGATGACATCTCAAATGACAACACTGATGACCTCACTGATGACATCATCCTTGTGATAGAGTGGCACACCTCCTCTCACCCTAATATAACCTTTGATACACACATACAAAAATAGAAACAAACATTTTGAAAACAATGGACATACCAATACCAGTTACAACAACCTATTCAGTAATTCTAAGATCTACATACACATCCACTCAGTCACCAACAGTCCTATATAGTCACTCATACATGTACTCATCATATGTACTCATACAGCTATACATCCTGTTACACACCGCCACTCATCCATAAAGTTACTCACACACATGGTCACTCATGCTAATAAAGAATCAAACATTAATTTATTTAAATATGCAGTTATACACACAGCACCACACTTACTTCTACAAAAACTTACACTTACTTACTCTTTTGAACAATCACTTATAGAAACACTTACTTATTCATACAGGAACGCTTCCAATCTCTCACTCTCACATATACTCACTTATATACACCAATGCTCACATATACTAGTTTAAAACATATGTAGTTACTCATAAAGACACTACTGAGACAGTCATTCACTCACTAACACACCCAAACACACTCATCTACCCATACAGTCCTGCACACATGCTGTCTTCAACACATACAAACAGTGAGTCACTCATTCATGCATCTATGCACTATGTAATACCCCCCACCGAACCATACAGACACTCAGACACTCATACTGATACTCAAAAAAAACAACTAATAACCTATATAGACACTCATGTAGCCACTCACCAACCCATGCAGCCACTTATACACAAAGTGAGAGACTGATACAGATATTTATATATTTAAACATTACTCACTAACCCATGTATTCACTAAGATACACTTAATCTGTCAGTTATACAATTCATTTTTCATTAAAAAAAATCATTCATTTAGACACTTATATACCCATTTATTCTTCCATCGACCTTGAGATATACATATATAAAACATTTATGTTTTCAGAAAAACACACATTCACTGGATGATATCATCAGTGATGTCATCAGTGATGTCATTTGAGATGTCTTCAGTGATGTCATGAGTGATGTCACTGACCATGTCATGAGTGATGTAATATGTGACGTCATCAGCAGTGCATTGCGGGCGCGCAAGTTATGATTAGCTGAACTATATATCTATATAGTTGGCAAAGGTAGGTACCACTGTCCAAAGAGAGACCCTTGCTTCTTGTCAGGGTAAAGGGGATACACCAAAGATCCTGCAGAACTGCTTGAGTTGACCTACTTTGTAATCACTTAACATTTCAATATCAAACTCCAGTTCTGCGACATCACTTGCTGGTTTACCCTTCTGAGACATGATGCGTGGATGACTCAAGGATCAGATCGAAAATAGAACCAAAACAAAATACGGCATGTGGTTGCATAGGTGTCTGCACTAAACTAGTGATGTACACCAATTACTGTGGGTCAAGTACAAATACAAGTTCAAATCGTCATCGCTGACCACCAATGTTAGATCTGGGGGTCTTTAGTTGGCAGAGGTATGTACCACTGTCCAAATAGAGTCCCTGGCTTCTAGTCAGGGTAAGGGGGAGACACACTTTTGATAACCACTGCTCACCCCCTTGGTAGCTTGGCATGAGCAGACAGGCTTATCAAAGGCAATGTGTAAAATATTTGTACCAACACTCACAGTAACACAGTGAAAAAACAACAAATGGACTCCACACCAGTTTTTAAAAATAAAAGTATTTAATCTAAACTAAACAAAACCAAAACGACAAAAATTCAACATACACAGTTCAAGAATATGATTTTTAAAGAGTTCTGAGGTTTGCATAAAAATAATCCACAGTTGCGTCACATTTAGCCCAAAGTACCTGTAGATGCGAAAAAAAATTCAAAATGGAAGCTGCAGCATTGAAAAACAAGTGATGTATCACTCCTGAGACCCTGGGGAGGCGATGCGACAGCCCCGCTGCATGCAGCGGACGTGTTGCGACTAATCCCGTCTGTATGTGGAGGGAGGCGATACCTGGTATGCATTCTGGTGCGCAGGTTCGGTAGGAAGCATCTCGCACAGGCACGATGCGACGATCTTTGGGATGGCGACGATCTCAGGTGCAGCGGCGATGCGAGGCGCAGCGTCGATCTTCTCCTGTTGCGGCCCCTCGATGCAATGGCTCTGCAATGATGTGCGCAGCGACTTGGTTCGGTCTGCAAGCAAGCGGTGTGACGATCTCACCCAGCGAGGACAGGCTCTGCGACGATACTCAAAGCAACAGAAATCTTCCCGCTCCAGGGTGATGCACTCCGCAAGCACACGATGCGTCAGCTCTTGCAGTGGCAACAGGCGCTGTGATGATCTTCGCGGCGATGGGAATTTTTGCGTACTGTCGACGATGCGCTCTGCAAGCGAGCGATGCGTGAAACTTGCAGACCTTCTTCGTTTCTTCTTGTCCAGCTCCCCAAACAGCAGGCGCAACTTCCAGAGGCCCCACCATTGGATCAAGCACTCTAGGAAGGGCAGAACTCACTCAGCAGTGTTCAGGGGGGAAGCTGGGGGTGAAGTCCTTTTGTTCCTGGGAATGCTTAACAGGAAGCAAGTCCTCCTCATGCCCTTGGAGATCTCTTCAAGCAAGGGGATACAGCAATAGCAAAGTCCTTCCCCTCTCCTTGGCAGCAAAGCAACTGCAGGTCAGCCCACAAACACACAGCAGGACAGTCCTTCCTCTTCAGTCTTCCAGCTTTCTCCCTGGCAGAGGTTCCTTCTTTATTCCAGGATGATCTAATTTTCTGAAGTCTGGGTAGCCCTTTTTATACCAATATTCCCTCTGTTCTCTGAGGGCAAAGAGGCCTTGGCCTAGTCAGAACCAGTTCTGGTCAGTCCTGGAGCACTTTGTTTCCTTGACTTCTTCTTTCCTTTAAGAGAGAGGAGCAGGGTCGTCAGCCGCCCAGCAGGAGGTGGAGCCAGCATTGTATAAGTCAGGTGTGAGATGGTGGCCTGATATATGCTGTCCACTAGTTCTAGTGGGCACCTTGTATCAGTGCAAACAACCCCTTATGGTGATAGGTTAAAGACAACCTTTATTGAAAGCTATCCTAGTGGTAGCTATGGAGAGCAGCCTTCAGGCTAAGTCTTGAAGGAATGTAAAGCAGCTTGTTTTACCAGTCTATAATCTCTTGAATGATCAAATGAAACACACCATGTATATATTTAAAATATATGTATTTAAGATAAAACACACCCCTCTAGACTCTTTATGAGATTGGAGTTCGAAGTACTTAGGTTACAAGATAGCAATCAACAGTAATAGCACAGATACACGTTTGGGCCCTAGGGGCGTGCCAAACCATATAAGAACCACGACTGTACTAGACATAAGGCCTAGAGCCTGTAGAATCGCTGGGACCCCAAGAAAGCACCCAAGGTAGTGACACAGGGGACCCGCGGGGACTGTATGCAGTGTATAAACACAACCGCGGGTTCCCAATATCTTCTATGGGCAACGTCGCGGTTGGATATTTAAAGATTAAGGAAACTTCTAATCGAGTTAGGTCTAAACCCTTTTGGACTTAATAAGTTCTAGGGCTAGCACCCACGTGAGCACCAGAGTACTCGTGTTACCTCACCCAGGGAAGCCAGGTGCATAGTTGTCTTTTGGTGTTGGGTCGCGTAGTCGATTTCGATGGGAGCCTGCAAAGAACTACTGCTGCTGTGAAGAGGAGAAGTGTCTGAGGATCTAGGATGGAAGGAACCTGAAAGCAGAGGGGACAGAGTCTGGGTCACTTGCCAGTGACCTAGGGCAGGATGGACCAATGCCCACAGATGTCGGGTGCTTCAGGTGAGTTGACGGGTGTCTTGACTCTTCTGCCACGAGGTCCAGGAGGCGTCAACGAAGTCCACGAGCCGGATTCGTGCTGTCCCACAAAATCTGTCGAGTTCTGCGGTGTCAGCGACCAGATTGGACCCAACCAGCCTTGGCAACGGCAAGTCACTGGAATTCAGAGAAAGGACTGCGGTGCAGACCAGCAAGGTCTGATGGACTCACCCAGCAAGGTTAAGTAAGGGCACATCTGGAGCAACCAGGAAAGCCCAAGCATAAAAGGAGTTGCCTTCATGGGGACCTGCTAGCCAATGGGCTAGTGATCGCGAAGGAGCCTCAAGTGGTCACACTTGAAACTGGCCTTCGGGTCACTCGTGGAGTGGAGGCCAACAATCTTCGGTGCAGGAGGTGCTCAAGGCTGGGGCTAATAGAAGCCCAAAGCACAACTTCAAGGAGGACCAGGAAGATAGTGTTGCTGCAAAAGTTCACGGTGTCCATGGGTCACGGTTCCACATCACCCACAATAGCCATGTGCCTCAGCTTTGCTGTGGACTAAGGGTAGCCTCAGGGAAGTCTGGAAATCCATGTCTGGTGATGCAAAGACTTCAGTGTACAGCGGGAGCTTCAACGATGCAGACTGGTCAGTTGCTTATATGGTGCCTGACAAGCAGGGGAGTCACTCCTTGACCCCAAGGGAGATTTCTTCAGTATTCTAGTCAGGATAAAAAGTCAAAGCTGCAGGATATATGTTTCAGAGTTTCATCGAGGGTAATCAAAAGTCCTAGGGACTGGATTCCTATACTTATAGTAAGTTTAGGGGATGGACTAACTCTAAGGCCCCAACTATGGGTGGGTCTGGAAAGAGGGGTGATTACACCCATTTCCTTTGTCCTGTTTTGCACCAGAGCAGGGGCAGGTAGTCCCTGCAACCGGTTTGAACTGGACTATGCACAGGGACACCAAGTGTGCCCCCTGTGCAGGACTTCAAAGCACCAGAGAGTGCTCCCGCTCAGCCCCAATACACATCTGCCTGTCTGGGGAGGTGGTTACACCTCCCTTCGACAGGAAACCTATTGTCCAGGCCTCCTCTGCCAGAGCTTCGGTCAGCAGCAGGAGGTCAGACCCGTATCTGTGGCGGAGGCATCCATTTTGTGATGCCAGGGCTCAGGAAAGTCCTACCGGGTTTAGCCAGTGTGAACATGTCTCTCCCTCTAGAAGGGTGGAATGCTACCCCCACTGCCAGAATTGGTGGGGGATAGTATTCCAAAGCATTTGACACCAAACACAACAAGTTTTGATGCAGCCATTCCAAAGTTAGCATTTACCGCGTGGTTATAATGCACTTAAGAGTATATGGTATGGCTGTATCACAGAACAGCTATAAGGAAGGATTTCCGAAAGCTGCAGAGGGGCTCAGCTCATGCTTGGGCACCCTCTCACACAAAACCAAGCACTCTGCCTTAAGGATTGTCAAGGCCTGCCATAGGAGTGACTTATAGGTTTATATGTGTCTGTATATATATGTGGATATAGGTAGCCTATACCACGATAAGGGGTGGAAGCACTCCCTTACCCAGGCTGCAGTAGCAGACCTGTGGTGCCTTTTTGGAGTGCTTCACAGGGGTGGCATAATACATGCTGCAGCCCCTGGTAGGCCCCTGAGGTACCTATGTCCTAGGTACATAGTATACCATATACTAGGGGCTCATAGGGCACTCCGGAATCCAATTAGATGTGTACCTAATGTACCTGCAAACCATTTTAGAGAGGAAGCAGCTAGGCTGTGATCCTGATTAGCAGGGTCACAGCCACCCTAAGGTCGAAAACCAGTGAAACACCAGCAAAAAGTGGGGGCACCCATGTGAAGCAGACCCTACTCTCCTACAGCAGGCACAGCCCTATTCAGGCCCAGGTGCTATACCCTCCCACCACTCAAGATGCAGATGGAGCTATTCAGCCTAGGAATGACTCACTCAGCCTCTGGGAGCCACCCCAGCCCCTGTCACTCACAAACCAGACAGTCAAATCACAAACAGGCCATGGCACACAGAAAGGTCAGACAAGAAAACAGCCACTTTCTAAAAGTGCTGTTTTCAAACACATGATTTAAAAACCATCCTTCCTAAAAGATGTGTTATTAAATTCTGAGTTCAGGGATATCAGACTTTTATTTTCTATCTTTCTCCTATGGGAAGATATGCAGGTAACCACTATACACAGCATTCCCCATTATAGCCTATGGGCAAGATAGCCTTACAATAGTGAAAACGAAAATGGCTGTAATTCACTACCAGTGCATGTCACACACACTAGTAAAAGCTCTACCTTTCATATACAATGCACCCGGCCCAGAGGGGTACCTATGGACTTCTATAGGGGTGTCCAATGTGTACAGAAAGTGAAGGGTTAGGCCTGGCCAGTGTGGACACTGGTCAGGGCAGCATGGCAGTTAGCAACTGCACCCAGGCACCGCGGTGGCAGGCCTGAGACACCATTTTAGGGCTACTCATGTGATTGGCACAATCAGTGCTGCTGGCCCACTAGTAGCATTTGAATCACCAGCCCTGGCACTCTCAGTGCCCTTTACTAGGGACTTCCTGGTAACACAAATTTGCCAATCATGGATAACCAATTACAATAACAATTTCTGCAGAGAGCATATGCACTTTAGCACTGATCAGCAGTTGTAAAGTGCCCAGAGTCCTATTGCCAACAACCACAGGTCAGGAAAAATAAAGGGGGAAGAAGCAAAAGGTTTGGGGATAACCCTGCAAAAAGGGCTATTTCCAACATATATATATCCAAAAGAAATCCCAAGAACTGCAAACTTCGAACGAAGTGGGCACGGACTCCATACAATGCGGTGCAACAAATAGTGTATTTACTATATAAAAACTAGTTGTCCATGACACGAAGAAGAACGTCAAAGCCAAATTTAAAAAATGCCAAGTTTGTAATTCCATAAATAACACAAGTGGCCGCAGCATTTCAAATTCATGGTCCTCATACCCTAACGGGTTTCAGCTCACATCACAAGCTATGGTCACAGGTGAGGAAGGTTGCTTTGTTGAGTGACCTTGTGATTTATATGCAGGCTTACATTACGCCCAGTAGTCATGCAAATAAGTTTTATTGACTGATTGTTCCGCCATGACACATTTTGCCTCAGCAGGCCTTGATCACTTGATCACATCACTGCACATATATTTATTTTATTAACACTATTCACACAATTTTGAATTCATTTTTTAAATAGATTTAGTAATATTATATTTAATTAAAATAATGTTTAAAATTGTTTTCAAGTACATAAACCGACCTAAAGTACAAATATTTATATTTATTTATGATATATTAAACATTTTGGAAAGTAATGCATGATTTTAATGTATTTTCTATTGGGTTCTATTTAAATCTCTACCTCCATAATTTTTTATGGGAGGGTGTTCCCATGCCTGTAAGTGGCCAGGGCTGTCGCTGAACTTATTCCAGCTCTGAGCTGAAGTACATTTACTACAGTTTATGAGTCCTTTTTTTGGTCCTAGTAAGTTAGGGAGTGCACTCTGAGAAGTTTTGTCTGTTACGGGGGGTGCACATGCATCCCTAAACCTCCCCCAGCCCTCCCCTAATCCCTCCTCTTTAGTCATACATTTTGTCCATTTTCCAAACACTCGCCAGTGCCTCTCACATCACCTACTGAAAAGTAAACCACATACATCTCTGCACATGAAAGCTAGAAGCAAAGGAAGTGTAGACCTCCACATGTAGGTATGCTACCAGCACTTTGTAGTATGTCACTAACATTGACATAGTACTACTAAATGTACTGCAAAATGCAGTTTGTGGAAAGGCCCCATAGTCTGCAGAATTTACAAACTCAATATAGTCTGTCTGCATTCTGTCATTAATTGGTCTCCTGTGGTTACATCAGGATTCAAGGCAAACGCCATGAAGATATCTTTTGGGACAGAATTACTGAATCAGACTTCAACATCAGGTAGGGTGTCAGAGGAGCTGATAGACACTGGGATCATTTATATAAGGGGCTGCATTCCTAGTACTGAGCTACCATCAATGGTGTAGGGTAGTTTGGGAATTGATGGGAAGACATCCAGAAGAAGAGGGGATTATTGCTGAAGAGTGATTTGTGAAAAGAGAGTGTGTAACACTTTAGGTGTCCAGGAGGTGCTCCTGGTGACTGACACTCACTCACTTTCAGATGGTGATGGTGATGGTGAGAAGGACCCAGAAGATGCACAGCGCATGTATAAGTGTCGATGGCCCCAGACGGCAGCATTGAAGACTCTATCACGGATGGTACCTTAGACTCATTAAGTGTCTTCTCAGGTGTGAGAATCACTTAAAATAATATTTGTCACCATAGGGACAGTAACAAACCCAAGCACATCCATCTGAGTGTGCATTCCTTTTCCCCGTCACATATTACAAATTCCAGAGTCCAGTGAAGGTAAGTGCCTTTTATTAAAACAGTGGAGTTCTGGGTGGTCTGGGGTCTACCAAGAGAGCTGCACGGTTTCAATGCTTCAAAGGGGTTCCACTAATTGCCACTTTTTGAGGCAATGTGCTTCATTGTGGGGCTCTATTGATAGTGTTCTGGGGCACCTGCTTCCAGAAGTGGGTATGGCGTTTGACCCTTTGAGCACAGAGGAGTAAAGCACAGTTATTCTGCTCATGATGATAATGCTTGTGAACCTCCACCGCTCATGCCTCGCACCTCTCCTCCACTCTCATGGCTGTATGTGGGAGTGGCACGGCAACACCCCGCTCCAGTGTGGAGCATTCAAGAGCCTCTGGGGTTTGTGTGTGTTGGGGTCAGATTGTATATCTGTGCCGGACAGTGCAGCGGACCACCAACTCTGCAGTGTGATCTGGGCTCAGAGGCTGCAAGACTCAGGGTCACGCCCATCTTGTAATTTCAGCACATGTATGTATTTGTGTGTGCACATTCCAGAGTGTGTGGTGGACTCAAACCCAGAGGATCATTCTATCACTTCATCAGCCATGGTGCCCTCCAAGAGAGATGTGTGTCTGCCTTTTTGTCATTATCAGTGTGGTACAGCACAACTTGACACCTTGACCACAGCAAGTAAATTCTTCATGTCTGTATGGACTTTGACCCAACAAAATACAGACAGTGTGGAAAGAATCTTGCGTTAGAGTGGCAGTCGGTGAATGTGGTGGGCTCGTGAAGTGGCTTGGGTGGGCTTGACTGGGCATTGGTGGAGGGGGATGTTCGCATATCAGGTGTGTCTTCTCCTGGGCCTGGGATCAGAGTCTTTGAGGCTCTGTTCAATGATGGTGCAGTTTCTTTTTATCTGATCGATAAGCTGTAAAGCACTTTCACTTTTCTAAAAGTGTGCCAGATAGCGGGTTGAGGCAGACGCTGTTTTAGCAGAGAGAATGAGATGCTCCTAGATGCCGACCTTTCACTCAGGAGATTCTTGACATTTAGGAGTTTTACTTTGAAGATAGCATGAAGGTGTTCTGTGCTGAGAGCCTGGGAGTGCCTTGGGTTTGATGTGGCAGGTGGTTCCCTCATACTCACTCAGCTCTTAGGAAAGCATTAGGTCAAGGGAGGGATTCAGGGAACAACCCAGAGAAGCTCCTGGTGCAGGGGTCAGCAGAGTGGGGTGTTGGCAGCTTGTACAATCCTCTACGTGAGGGCTCACCGTGCAGTGGGATGTAGGGTCTTGGACGAGATCACAGTCTGTGTTTGTGGACCAGGTAAGCTTTGCTTTCAGTTTGTTAAATATTACAATGAGTTTGACTGCTCTGTGCTCTGTCCCCGGCCTGGCTGCAGAGTCTGTCGAGGTGATATGCGCTTCATATCAAGGTTTATGTTCAGTTTGTGGCTCTGGTTGCGTGTGAGAGGAACACGCCGGGGAGCCATGCCAATCGCTCTGTGTGTGTGAGAGGAACACGCCGAGGAGCCATGCCCATCTCTCCATATGTGTGAGAGGAACACACTGGGGAGCCATGCCCATCTCTGCTTGTGTGTGAGAGGAACACGCCGGGGAGCCATGCCCATCTCTCCGTATGTGTGAGAGGAACACACTGGGGAGCCATGCCCATCTCTGCTTGTGTGTGAGAGGAGCACGCCGGGGAGCCATGCCCATCTCTGCTTGTGTGTGAGAGGAGCATGACGGGAGCCATGACCATCTCTCTTTGTGTGTGAGAGGAGCATGACGGGAGCCATGCCCATCTCTGCTTGTGTGTGAGAGGAGCATGCCGAGGAGCCATGCTCATCTCTCCTTGTGTGTGAGAGGAGCACGCCGGGGAGCCATGCCCATCTCTGCTTGTGTGTGAGAGGAGCATGACGGGAGCCATGACCATCTCTCTTTGTGTGTGAGAGGAGCATGACGGGAGCCATGCCCATCTCTGCTTGTGTGTGAGAGGAGCATGCCGAGGAGCCATGCTCATCTCTCCTTGTGTGTGAGAGGAGCATGCTGGGGAGCCATGCCCATCTCTGCTTGTGTGTGAGAGGAGCATGACGGGAGCCATGCCCATCTCTGCTTGTGTGTGAGAGGAGCATGCCGAGGAGCCATGCTCATCTCTCCTTGTGTGTGAGAGGAACACGCCACGCCGAGGACCCATGCCCATCTCTCCTTGTGTGTGAGAGGAGCACGCCGAGGAGCCATGCTCATCTCTCCTTGTGTGTGAGAGGAACACGTCGAGGAGCCATGTCCACCTCTCCTTGTGTGTGTTTTCCTGCTGGTCACAGTTTGAGTTGTGTGAGGGGAAGGAGGGGGTAGGGTTCATGCTACCTATACTTAAGTGATCCTGGTTCTGGGTGAACATTATATATTTCTGAAACAACTCCTTCGGATCTGGCCTTTCATCAGACGCTTGGCACCCAGTATTATTTCTGTTTTTTTGTTAATTCAATGCCCTTGAAGTGGGGGTGATGGGGCCATTCTGCTACCCTGCATTTGCTTTGAGGCATGCTGATGTGTAGGGTGTAAAATATGCTTGTAACAAAAGCAAGTCTAGTTTAAAACGGCTTGGGGACAAAGGATTTAAACAAATTAAAAAGCAGAAACATATTTCTGAGCAGAATGTTTTTCTGCAGGCATATGATAAATTAAAAGTGTTCCTCTGTGCTTCTGTGAAGAATGTTGAAGCTTGAATGCGGCGAGGGTCTCGGCAGCGGCAGAAAGGGATGCTCGGATGCCCCTGTGGACAAAATGTCACCAGGTAACAGCATCCCGGTCTGATGTGGGCGGGTCAGATCCCGGTCCAAGCGGGCAATGCCAACCCGCTGCCCTTATGGGAAGAAACTGCTGCCAGACCCGTGGCTCTCCGGGGACTGCAAGGCGGCCTTTTGCTGAACAACAAACACATGCATCTGCAAGCCTTTGTTTTCACCTTCCAGCCCTGTTTTTCATGCCGTGTCATTCAACAATGTTCCACTTTGTTTTATTGAAGAATCTTTTACTCTGTTAATCTAAGGGTGCTCCAAGCATGGAAGGTGGGCTCCTGTGAATCTATGCCCATGTGGAGGCAATGTTTGGTACCCTCTTCAGTGTTTACCATCCAGAGAGGGCACAGTGTAAACTGTTCATTTATACCCAGCCCTGCATACATGGCCGTGCTGTGGCGTGCAGGCAGTTCTGCAGCAGGAGATAAAGACGGTCCAGGTTTTACAAGTGGCATTCCAATGCCCACTGCACAGTGCAGACATGGGAAGGGTCTGGGATGGCACCGGTCCCCTTGGCATGCACACAGCAGTATTATGTTGGATTTGCGATGGAACTTGAGGTAAATCTCTGATGTTAAGTCTGTTTTTCTGTGATCCAGTCATGCAGCAAAGTGTCCTGTTGCATGATCAATAACCTCCTTCCACCAAGCACAGTACCAAGGTTAAAATAAGCAATAATATTTAACTTTGAATGCTGCCATGTGTAAGCTATACATGAAGACACATGTGAAAGCTGATCAAATCATAGGTTTAAATGTGTTTCAGCACTTCTTTACATTTTATTCAAAATAAAATTATTTTGAAGCCAGTGTACCTTTATTCATAGAGATTAAAAAAAAGTACTGAAAAAGGAGCCGTAAAAAGTAATAGAAAATCACCAAACATAAACTCGTGGGTACAGTCCTGAACACAAAGCATTCGTTCTAAACAGATCAGTTTACGAGTACCACAGGTGGAAAAGGCCCCCCTGTATTTAAAGCAGACTGAAGAAAACGAAGCCCCCTTGTCTGCCCAAAAGCTACTATTTAAAATGAAGGAGGGGTGGATAGTCTGAGGAAACCGATCAGAGAAGGCGACCTGATTGTGAATACGGATGACCCCGCAAACAGCCAATCCGGGGGAGTCTTTCATGGTGGCGGTCCAAGCTACGTTTGCATCGCTGACCATAACTGGTGAATTTTAGGGTCGGGGTTGCTTATGATAGGGAAGAATAAAGTCAATTAATTGTGTTTTCCGTAGTCATTTACACAAGATTTTCTTAAATTATAACATTATATTATCTTTTTGCAGGCAATTTTTGAATTTAAAAAAAACATTATCAGTTGGACGCAGTGTCATGGTCTGTGCATGGACATCATTTTGAGGTAGTCAAGGGTCACCGCAGTGGCCTCTAGCTTGCTCCCTGCTTCTCCTGATACTTCCTTTGTGACCCCTGACCTCAGAGCGGTTGCCTCCTCTGAGGCTAGAGGTCGCCCAGCATGTGTCCATGGACCCAGGTGCCGTCCATCTCTGAGGCCAGCTTACATGTGCCTTGCATGGGAATGGAAGCGGAAGGCGGGAAGGGCAGAGGCAGAACAATGGACACACAGGGCTGGAGGGAGGGGCCAAGGGGATAGACTTGGACTATGGAGGGTAAGGAGAAGAGGGGCAGGAAGCTTGGGTGGGGGAGCACAATGGACAATATCGGGTAAAGCCCTGCATCTAACCAGCCCGCCATGCACAGTAATGGACATCTTCCTTTATGTTACAAAAACACTAGAAATTCACTGAAAAACACAAAGTGGTCGTGCGTGCCTTGATAAATCTTTTTTAGGTTTGGCATCAACCATGCCTCCCCTTGCCTAGTGCAAACCTTGATAAGTGTGGGCCATAATGCTTAACACTCTCCAGGTTAGTGGCCCAATCTGAGGGCCATATTTATGACCTGTGCGGTCACCTTCCTGAGCTGCCCTGCGTACAGGTAACGGTTAGGAATGTGCCGTATTTATCAAATACTGCACATTGATTTCCTTTCCCCTTGTGCTTGCACCGTTTTGACAGCCTAGCGTCAACATAGGCATCCTTGCACCATGGTGCGAGGGTGCGTGTTTTGTAGGCAGAAAGAGGCGCCTTCCTGCACAAAAACAATCCTGAGATGCGTTTTTCTCTTTCTATGCGTGCTGTCGAAAGATGGAAAAACAAGAAGAAAGAAAGATATTTCTTCTCGCTGCACCTCCCTTGGTGAGGCGTATCTTTTTGGTGCATTCCCAGGTTTACAAAGTCTTGTAAATCTGGGACTGCATCAAACATTATGGGAGTTGCATGGGAACATCCACGCAAAGCCCATGGAATGCCGCCCTGGGCAGAGTGGCTCAATGCAGCGTTTAGCAGTGCGTGGCATTACTCCATATTTATGGAGCAACTAAAAGTCGCTTTGCGTGGTTTCAAAAATATGACCTCAGGGTTGCGGGGTTCTTGCACCATGTTGCGTGGTGCAAGATTGACGCAAACCAGCTCATAAATATGGCCCTGAGTCTTTTGTGGAAAAAGTACATTAAACCACACTCAGCGCCACCAGGCATATTTGGCTGCTCTTTACCACAGTGAGCAGAGCAAAGGAAACTTTAGTAATAACATGAAAGACAAACACTCCCATTTCTTATCAAACAACCCAAAGGCGCACAGCGGACTTCCCGTGCATATTGTTGAGCTGCATGCAGGATTGGGCAAAGAGATACCCCCTGATGGAAACTGCAGCAGCTGTGCCACCTTCAGACGTGAGCCGCACATGCCATATTGACCAGGGATCACATTCATGGATGCACTCGGGGGCAGGTAGCAGCAGCCTGCTATGCAGGGCAGCACTTGTGCACTTACAGCACTGATCTGACATCAATGTTGGCATCTAGCCACATTGAACAGCACCCTAAGAGGCTCACTTACTGGTACCAGCCATTCTGAAGATATTTATTCCGGTGCTGGATTAATTGTGGGATATTTTCTGCCTTTGTTTTCCATCCTTCATATCTGAAAGGTGCCTCATTTTATGTGGGGCAGGAAATAGCATACACATGTGTGCAGTGGGGCACAATGTATCATATAACCATTACTTCCTACTTACTGCACAAAAATACTTCTCTGCTTACTGAACACTTATATCTATACCTGCACAAGGATAAGGCTGCTAGGTACACTAAGAGACCTTGAAGAATTGGGTCATTTTATGTGACCCCCTCAAAACTGTCTCCACATCTAAAGTATCACATTTTAGTCACTTTAGTTGGAAAGGATGGCATTAAAATGGGAGTTTTTCATTTAGTTTCCTCTGTGACCTTGATACAACCCCCTCAAACGCCCTGCAGAAGGCTTACGTGGCTCGTCAACAGTGGCATTGTGCGTGTTTCATCACTCCATGGGCAGGAATATGAGGCAATATCTGACAATACAACACTCCTAACATTGCTTTGGAAAGGGCTGGTTTGTGTGTGAAGACTTGAAGGTTTCATGACTTTAGATGTGTAGCCTCACCTTTAACTCAAGACACAAATCCAAGGGCCAGCCCCAAACTCCTTCCCAAAAACGCCTCTGATCTTGGAATCCTCCTTGACGCAGAAATGTACCTGAAGGGATTCTACCATCTCAATGTCCCCCTTTACAGCCTGCTCTTGTTGCAAGGGTTGCCCTTGTCTTCACTATGTGCACAATGCAGTGTTAGCTACATGGACCTTTACTCAAGGTAACAGAACCCCTTACTTCTGAATCATTCATTGCATGGCCTGGTGTGACTGAAAGCCAAAGGTTTCTTTCACCCTCTGGCATGACTGTTCACCAATTACAGGCCACACACATATGAATTCAAGCTGTTGTGTCTATTCCACAAGGTTCAAGATGCTCCAGCACCTAACGTGCCACCTCACAGTGCTCTTACAGACTCAGCATCCTTCCCTGATGCTCATACATTATGGGGCAGACACCTACAGGCTTAAGATTCATCCCTATGAAATCCCTTTATTTCAACTTTTTAGCATGTAGAATACACAAAAAAAAGCTACAAAGGATAGAAAACTAACCTATTCTTACAGCCGCACAGGCTCCATTCAAGCCCTCTGCGAATGCTGGGTATGGTTGGAAAATGAAACTTCTTTGTTCACCTTAACAATTGTTTAAACCTACACTAATCTGAGACTGCCATTTGGCAGCAGTAGAGTTGGTTCAAAATAAAAAAACAAGCATTTGCAATGCAATCGGTCTCGCCATTGGGACCTTGTAAGGGGCATATTATCAAGACAGGCGATAAAATTATCGCCGCTTTAGCGGCAGAAAACTGCCGCTAAAACAGCGATAATGGGCTTGATAATATGCTCTATGGAATTTCAATTGAAGCTCAGGTTAGATGTTTTTCACATCAAAGAGGGGCTTCTATTGGAATTCTCTGCGGCATATTATCAAGCCCATTATCGCTGCTTTAGCGGCAGTTTTCTGCCGCTAAAGCGGCGATAATTTTAACGCACTGCTTGATAATATGCCCCTTAGCTTTAACTGGTTTCTGTGCAGTTTTTAATGCGGTTGTATTTCCTGGTAGTATCCCATCTTTTTACTGCTGCGGGTGTATACTTTTATCTTCAATATTCAACTATATTTTGGCACTCAATTCCATCACAGTGATTTAGAAACTGAGCTGTTCCTCCCCAAATTAAAGGGGTAAAACCAGGCTCTTTGGTTTGCCCTGGAGATAGTAACTCAGCATTTCATAGGTGAGAGTAAAAGCGATGCCGCAAACCTGCTTACGGTAGCCACCTCTTTTGGGCAGTGGGATAAAATGCAAATAAAGTCGACATCACACAAGCTCCTTCCTCATCTGGTCACACCGTCACCCTTCTGACATAAGTGGTCTTTAAACCGTGGCATGGTGGCGGAAATATCGCCCCTGGGCAGCCACAGGCTCCGTCCGGCAGCTATCCAAAACCCAAAACGGCTCCCTGGCTCGAACCCGGAGCAACGCGCAGGAATGTGATCTGGAGCCGTGTGTGGTTCATGCAAGGACGGCACCGATTCATGCAGCCACCACCGACCTTACACTTCAGACACGTAAGTTAGAAGTGCACCAGTTGGGCATTGCTCATGGTTGAAAAACGGAAGTGAGGTAATAGGTGCATTGATAGATAGTGAACAGCTACAGACAGACAAGCTGTGACACGTAAATAGCCCTGACACAGAACCTGAACTATGGATCTGTAAGCCGATGGGCTGGATGTCAACGCGGGCACATTTTTGGTGTATGAATTGTGTTGCTGTCGTGCTGGGTGAACGTGAAGTGTTGTCATAGGGGCGAGGCAGCTCTGGAAGCAGTGCCTGAAATGCGGGCTAACCGACTGTCCCCGCAGGGGACCCTCATAAGAGGGCAGCCCCTTTAGTGCCACAAGATGGCACACTGGGCAGCCTAGTGTTTATCCTTAGACGCCGGTTGGGGTCCTCTGCGCGTCATTTCCGGCTGGTGGGGGGTCAGGGAGAGGTATATAGTCCTCCCCCGCCCCCCTGGCAGCCTCTTTGTTCCCTCGCCCTGACACCAACTCGGTCGTGTCCCCTGAGCTGCGGCATCTCCAGCGCGGTGAGTGCAAAACAACCCCCCCTCTCCCCCCCGCCCGGTCTCCCAAGTCCAGTGTAGCACCTTGGGCTGAACGGCCTGGCGGTGGCCCACGGGAGGGGGGTCGGGGCAGCTCTCGGCATCACGGGTGGTGGAGTGAGGCTCGCCCCCTCCGGTGTGGCAAGGAGGCGAGGCAGGGCTCCTAGCCAGCAGCGTTGCCGGGGGGCCTCTGCCCATGGCTAGCCTGGGTCTGTCTCCCGGAGGGCCGCACAGCACCCCTCCTGCAGGATAGGCCTCCCGGGGCTCATGGTTGTATGAGCGGTGGTGGCAAAGTCAGTGTTGATGACCGCTTGGTGAGAAGTCTAGCGAGTGATCCCAGTGGGCAGGAGCTTCGGCGGCCGAGCGAGCCAAAGAGGCCAGGTACCGAAGGGGTAGTAGTCGAGCAATGTTTAACAGGCGGGTGTATGAGCCTCGGCAGCCCAACGGCTAGTCTGCCGCCTTTGGTGCTGGATACCAGGGCTCAAGCCTCGAGGTCGCGTCCTCATCCTGTGACATTCTGGGACAATATCTTAATCCCACCGTGCCTGAATGTGTAATGTAAATACGGTGCTTTGTAAGCGCTCCAATACCTTCGAGTTGAGTCGCGCTAGAATTTTAGCCCCCCGCTCTCCAATACCTTCGAGTCGAGTCGCGCTAGAGTTTTAGCACCTCGTGCTCCAATACCTTTGAGTCGAGTCATGCTAGAGTTCGCCCCCGCACTCCAATACCTTCGGGTCGAGTCGCTCTAGAGACCTTATCCAGCGGGGCAGTCCTGACGTCTACTGGGTCGGACTCACGGGCGGGCCTAGTCGAGGCTCAGCTCCGCTTTTTCGGACCGTCTTCTCTGGTGCTCACGGGTGGGGATCACTGGGTAATGGAGTCTGAGGCAGTGCGCCGGATCGTCAACAGGCCCCCCCCACAGGGGGCTTCTCTGCCATTCAGACCCGAGCTCTGCTTGCCTCACCGTCAAGGAGGCAACTTTTCACAAATTTTAAATGTTTTGGGTGCGCGCGGCCGGGCGAGAGCAATGTTGAGAAGCTATAGCTCAGTGTTAGAGCGCATGCTGTGCATGCATGAGGCGTCTGGTTCGATTCCCCGACATCTCCACTGCTCTAATTATTATGCACAGCAGGCATGAAGCGCAGCGGAGCGTGTTTGCTGCGTTTATGAAGCAACCTCATTTTGTTTTGTGTGCACGATTGTTGTTCTAGTACAACGCTCATTATCGATCGGAGGCTTGCCAATGTTGCTCTTCAGGCCCTCGGCGCTGCTGTGGATTGTGTTTTAAATGTCAGTTGTGCAGCTTTGCATACGCTACTGTATCCTCAAGAAACTGGACGTTCAGGGTCCGTTTGGAAGTTAAGCAGGGTCGGGCCTGGTTAGCACTTGGATGGGAGGCCTGAATGGGATCACCAGGATGCTGGAGCCTTTGCTACGAGTTTAGGCCCATTTTATGCGGGCAAAATAGGATCTTAAGGCAGGCAGCGCTGGATTACGGGGGTCTCCCCTAAAATTGCGAATTTTGGTATTTTAGCGCATTTTGTAAGCAGAAAAATGTAATATTTAATTTAGGGACGATATGTCATGTGCTTGTTCAAGGGCAGTTATGGGAGGGGGCTAACGCAGGTGGTGGGGCAGGGCTAATACACTCGCCTGGCTTCCCTCCCACCCCACACAGCATGGACATAGTGATGGGACGCAAAAGCCTATATTTACATATTTTATGGGAATGATTAATGTGTCTCCTTTTCAGGTACTGTGTCATTCGTTTGGGTACAGCTGCACGGTTGTACGATGGGTCCACGGCCGCAGCGGGGTCCAGGGGATACAGGGGCCTGCAGCGAAGATGTGACAGGGCGCGAGGGGTCATTGACGGTGGCCTCACCCAGGGCGCAATAATAAATCTTTTCTTCATTCCAGGTCAGAAAGTCATTTTGGAGGCGACGTCACAAGAGGCCTGACGCAAGAGGTTAGACAGCTTGAGAAACAGGTATTGGTCAGGGATCACAACTTCAGGTGGAAACAGGAGAGACGGGTCAGGGTCCCACGAGGGACCACCGGGACCTATGGGGGCGGGCGTTTAGGGTCTCGTTTGCGCACCAGTGTCCCCCGCTAACGTTTCATTTCTCCTCCCAGCACTCCTACTTCATCAGCACACGCAGGACATACTTTGAGCAGCCTTCGGGCGCATCACGCCCCAGGTCCACACCCGCTATCGCACAATAAGTAAGTATAGGGGATTTGGGGTCAAGGAGCGTCTGGGGAAGCAGGGGGCTTGAGGTGTCCGCAATAAACAACCATAAACTTATCTCCTCAGATCAGGAGCCCGTGTGGAGTCGAAGGTCGCCATGGATAGCCAGGGCTCACCCACCCTTTTTCCGGAGAGATCCCAGGTGGACGACACGATGCCGGGCATTTCGCAGGATGCACAGTGGGCCAATTTCTTTGAGATGGCCAAGATCAAAGGCCTGGCATGGGCCAATGGCATCCTGAACGCCCCCGATCAGGAGGACTCTGGGATCATCAGCGATTGTCCTCCAACGGAACAACAGCCCAAGCAGGTCCGCAAACCCACATCCAGGGATTTCCCAGCAGATCCGCTGCCACCACCCAGGAGCAGAGCAGTTCAGGTCCCCAAGGAGGTTGTTTCAGCACTGGGTGCGCCCACGCCCCCGGGGCCACTTACCCCATTGGACAGTACCGCGGCCCAAGGTAACTACGCCACTAGGGATGAGCTTGTCAAACTCTTGGACACTATGAACAGTTTCATGTCTCAGCTTCAAGCAGGTTCTGTGTCCACCAGCCCCACACTTTTGTGCCCCAGTGGGGGCACTAAGGAAGGAGCCACATTAGCAGCAACAAGTGTATGGGCAGGAGGTGTGGGGGAGCCAGGGGGGCAGGTTAGACCTACTCCGGCAGTGGGCATTCCTCCTACACCTACGTCTGGGGTGCTTACCACAGCGCCAACTCCCGTCTCGCTCACCCCCATAGAGGCCACCCCGAGTACTATGACAGTCAATACTAGATGGGGGGGCCACAGCTGTTTTGTTTTCCATCACTCCCTTGCCCACCTTGGTACTACAACCTACGACTGCTCTCACAGCCGCTCCCTTGCCCAACTTGGTCCAGCAAGTCACGATGGCACCCCTGCTGTCTGTGCGTTGTCTCTAGTGCCCCAGGCAGCCAAAGAAGGAATTTAGAGGTTGGATTTTGTGGACATTTTTACCCCGCTGATGCTAGGACAAGAGGGGCTTGACGCCAGGAAAATGGGGGCGAAGGAGGATGATAAAAAAGTAAAGTGCCAGCCTTGGCCGGAGAAGAACATAGCTAACTGGCTAGAGGCTTTCTCCATCCTAGCATCTGTCACTATGGAGAAATTTCCGGAACAGGGACCAGGGTTGGTGCAATACTCCAGGACCAGGCTATGAAGTGGGGTGGAAATGGATGGTTGAACTATGACAGGGAGTTCAGGAGGAAGATGTCTCAGTGCCCGGAGATGGGTTGGGACCAAAAAGAGGTCCAGCTTTGGATGGACCATATGGGTTCCCGTTCACAGCAAAGTGTAGGCACCCAGGGAAATACACAGGGGGAACAATCGTCTTCCAAGGGGTCATTTCCAACAAGCGCAAGTGCAAACAGTCCTTTTGCGGGGCACGTAGGGGAGTGGGACAGTGGGGAGGTTTCAGGAGGTCCCCCCGGGTACATGCCGCCTTTTTAACAATGGATCTTGCTCCTGGGGTAGTACGTGCAAGTTCCTGCATGCATGTAACACATGTGGCGGGCTCCACACAGCGGTTTCCTGCCACACCAAGCGTGTTAGGCAGGCAGCCGACAAAGGCGGGCAACCAAGTTGAGGCAAGAACACAACCGATACCAATATCTCTCCCCCCCCCCTCCCCGCCTGTCTTCTCCCCACAGCCAGTTCAACTTCCCACGGGCTCTTCTCCAAAGGCCCTTCACCTGTCAGCCTGGCTAACATCACGCCTCTTCTTAGACGGTACCCCAATGCAACAGATAGCCGCACACTGCTTTTGGGGTTCAATGAAGGCTTTAAGATCCCCTACGTGGCCCCCCTGGGCAGGAGAGAGGCCAACAACCTCAGGTCGGCGAGAGAGCATCCGGATGTAGTGAGGGCAAAGGTGGAGAAGGAGAGGGTTTTGGGCAGGGTGGTGGGTTCATTTCTGCAACCCCCGCTCAACAACTTTGTAGTCTCTCCCCAGGGGGTGGTGCCAAGAAGGACCCAGGGGCTTTTAGACTGATTCACCACCTCTCTTACCCAGAAGGGGTATCAGTTAACCATGGGCTACAGGAGGGCACCTGCTCTGTGTCTTATTGTATTCTGGACGTAGCATTGGACCTAGTCAGGAGGGCAGGCAGAGGGGCCTGGTTAGCAAAGGCGGACATCGAATCGGCTTTTCGCTTGCTACCAGTCCACCCGAGCAGCCATCACCTGCTGGTTTTCAGGCTAGAGGGCAGGTACTTTTTTGACAGATGCATGCCCATGGGCTGCGCGGTGTCATGCGCCTATTTTGAGGCGTTCAGTTGCTTCCTGCAATTGGCCCTCCAGGATACCTGCGGGGTTACAGGGTTGACCCATTATATAAATCACTTCCTGTTCATTGGGATTGAGGACATGCAGGACTGTAAGCAAGCCCTGGAGGATTTTGAACAGCTGGCCAGTCACTTGGGGGTCCCCCTTGCACCGGGTAAAACAGTGGGTCCAGCTCAGGTTTTAACTTTTCTAGGGATAGAGCTAGACACCATTGCGGGGGAATCCAGATTACCTACTGAAAAGGTACGCGACCTCGCACAACACATCCAGTCTGTGGTTGCGCAGGGCAAGGCCACCCTAGAATACATTCAAGGGCTCTTAGGGAAACTGAACTTTGCAGCGAGTATACCAGCTGGAAGAGTATTTGGCAGAAGGTTGGCCAGGGCCACCGCCAGGGTCTTAAAAAAGCACCACATGGTCAAGCTAAACAAGGGCATGAGACTGGACCTGGCCATTTGGGCAGATTTTTTGGCCAACTTTAACGGTTCAGTAATTTGGAGGGCTCCCTGGGCAGGCAGCCCGGACCTAGCCCTACACACAGATGCATCAGGCAGGGAAGGACTCGGAGCCATTCTAGACAGGGAATGGTGTGCTGAGAAATGGCCCAGTGCCTGGCACAAGAAATGGATCACGACCAACATCACAGTGCTGGAGTTATTCCCCATTGTGGTGGCTTTCCATTTATGGCCCACAATACTGTCGGACAAAAGGGTCCTTTAGCGGTAGTGCAGGCTATCAATTCCCAGTCAGCGAGTTGTCCCCTGGTTCTGTGCCTCTTGAGGGAGCTGGTGCGGGCTTGTCTTTACAACAATGTTGAATGCAGGGCGCAACACATTCAGGGTGTGCATAACACAGCGGCTGATGCTCTCTCTCGTTTTCAGTGGCACCGGTTCCGTGAGCCATGGCCGAAAGTGAGAGAGGAGGGGACACCTTTCCCAGTGTACCTGTGGTTCCTGTTAAAGTGGAGAAACGTATGAGGGGCCTGGGTGAGTTATCCCTAGCACCGGGGACTAACAAGAGATATAAATCCTAAGTGAATAAATTCTGCTCAGTGACGGGCCCTTGGGATGGAGGCGATCTATCTTTAGCAACCACAGTGCAGTCCTTCATATTGTAGGCTAAAGACAATGGGAAGAGTCATTCCTGGATATCGGGCTACCTTGCAGCAATCAGCCACCACGCTAGACTCAAGGGGCAGTCAGATCCAACAAGATCTTTTGTAATCAGAGCGGCGTTGAAAGGGTGGGCCAGGAGTGAACCTAAGGCACCGAACAACAGGTCCCCTATAGACTTTGAGACACTCCAAGGGATGCTAGATTGGATGCACAAGGCCACTCACTCAGAGTTTGAGGCAGCATTGTTTGCTGCCGCGTTCAGCCTGGCTTTCTTTGGGGCACTTCGCATTAGTGAGTTGGTGGCCAGAGCGAAGAATGATAAGTCTGGGGTGGCTCTGAATTGGCAGGATGTGGTTCGCGCTGGGGATTCCCTCAAAGTAACACTACGAAGGTCAAAGACAGATCAGAGCGGCAAGGGCAGGGTGTTCTGGCTGCACAGTTTGGGGGACGGGAGGTATTGCCCAGTTAGGTTGTTCTCTGCCTATGCGGCCCTGCGTCCGGCAGCAGACGCTTATCTTTTCATACACGCAGACTGCTCGCCCCGTACTAAGTACCAAGTGGAACACATCATGCATGCGTGCCTGGCGCTATCTGGTAACAAGGACCCTAGAAAACGTTTCTGCAGCCACTCCTTCCGCATAGGGGCAGCAACTACAGCATTTAAGGAAGGCTTGCCAGCAGAGGGTATCAAACAAGCGGGGCGCTGGCAATCCCACTGTTTCAAAAGATACATACGTCCCTGAGCCCACGAACTTTATGGGCCTTCTCTGCAGCCTGGTCCTGGCGTGTGATGGGGGCATTGTGTTTTTTAAGTTACTGTTTACAATCGTGTATGGCCATGTGCCACGTTATTTGGTTTGCCCGCAGGAACCGGTTTTCCGGGTACTGGCGGGAGTGTGGTGTTAGTGTAATTTACATGTTTCATTATGGCGTGCTGTGTTGGTAATAAACGTTTTGCAACACCACAATTCTTTATGTACCAGGAACAAAGGTCTGGGAGATGGGCCATTCTGGGCTGCGAGCAGGAAGTGGAGGCATGGCTTTTCAAACACCGAGATAACTTGGCTGGGGTACCAGGGCATGCGATGGAATGGGTTGTTGGACAAACTGCAGCAGAGACTGGGGGGAGTGACGAGTCCCCCAAACGTACTGGTCATTCACCTGGGGGGCAACGACCTGATGGCACTGGGCAAGAGGACATTGCTTCAAGATATGAAAGCCACTCTTTGCAAATTAAGCAATAAGTTAGGGACATGTGAACTGTGGTGGTTGGAGATCACCCCACGGCTCCTGTGGAAGGGAGCACGATCTGGGGAAGCAATGGAGGCTGCGCGCAGGAGAGTCAATTGCACGATGTGTAAATTTACCGAACAAATGGGGTTCGGATTCATAAGGCATGGTTTGCTTCATGCTAAATCCATTGGGTGTTTCGCGGACGATGGGGAACATCTCTCCAGAATAGTCATGGACTTGTTCCTCCTTCACCTAGGGGAGGCCCTTGAAATTGCGGGATGCAAATAGGAGCGCCGGCCTTGGTGGGGGGCCCTGGCTGCGACGGTCGCCGCACCCAGGGCTGTGGCGGAGTTACATGGCGATCCAGAGGCGGAAAGGTACTCAGGGGTACCCTCTTCTGGAGCACAAAGGGTGCTGAGGCCCAATATCCCCAGGAAGTCTGTGCGGTGGACCCTGGGGTGCGATGGCGCCCCATCTGTCCTACGGGCGGTTGGAAACCTGTACAACCGGGGGTCGCTTGAACGCTCCGCCCCTCGTAGGGGGGGCGTGAGTTATATGTTGGACCAATATTTCACCGGAAAGGGGAGGGGCTATCCCCTCACCACAACCGCTAAGCACCGATTGGCTAAGACCACGATGCAAGTTGGCCCATCAGGTGGTAGGTTGCGAGGGGCAGCTTGCCTTTGGATCGCCTGTAAGATAACCCACCATGTTGGCATATTTGGTATGCTAATAAACCGGCAGCAATTTTCTCCACCAAAAGTTATCTTGTCTGCTTATTTATGCTACCTGTATGTTGCTGCAAGAGGGCTGGTGAGTGTGGCCGATATTGGCACTATGCGGGCTGACCGACTGTCCTCGCAGGGGACCCTCATAAGAGGGCAGCCCCTTCAGTGCCACATGATGGCACACTGGGCAGCCTAGTGTTTATCCTTAGACTCTGGTTGGGGTCCTCTGCGCATCATTTCCAGCCGGTGGGGGGTCAGGGAGAGTTATATAGTCCTCCCCAGCCCCCTTGGCGGCCTCTTTGTTCCCTTGCCCTGATGCCAACTCCCTCCCTACCGCTTACCCGGTGTGTCAGGGTGAGGGGAGGAAGAATGTTCTAATCTTTTTATTTGTGTTGCAGGCGGAGTTACATGGCGATCCAGAGGCGGAAAGGTACTCAGGGGTACCCTCTTCTGGAGCACAAAGGATGCTGAGGCCCAATATCCCCAGGAAGTCTGTGCGGTGGACCCTGGGGTGCGACGGCACCCCATCTGTCCTACGGGTGGTTGGAAACCTGTACAACTGGGGGTCGCTTGAATGCTCTGCCCCTCGTAGGGGGCTGCATGAGTTAAATGGTGGACCAATAAGGGAAAGGGGCTATCCCCTCACTACAACCGCTAAGCACCGATTTGCTAAGACCACGATGCAAGTTGGCCCATCAGGTGGTAGGCCGCGAGGGGCAGCTTGCCTTTGGATCGCCTGTAAGATAACCCACCATGTTGGCATATTTGCTATGCTAATAAACCTGCAGCAATTTTCTCCACCAAAAGTTGTCTTGTCTGCTTATTTATGCTAACTTTATGTTGCTGCAAGAGCGCTGGTGAGTGTGGCCAATATTGGCACTAAATGACACGCACCATTTTACATAAGAAAAGGTACACGCCCCTGCTGTCCCCACCCGCTCTGCATCAAAAACTACAAGGCAAATTAATTTATTGAATTAGGTTTATAGAGCGCTGTACAAGCAGCAAAACAAGTTACGCACAAAGGGAACTAACTCCGTCTGCCTCGACAGCTGCCTTTGAAGGGGGTGGGAGGGCAGTGTTGATGTCCGCCTGAAGTAAGGGATTGGAATAAGGTCAAAGTTGAAACGAACGGTCAAGTATGACCGGTTTGGAGGTGTAGGCCAGATCGGACCGCGCCGGTGACACGCAAAGTCGATAATTTAGTAGAACAACCTCGCTACCGCAGAAAATACATTTTTAAAAATGGGCATTTTGTAATTATCGTAACATTGACACCTAAATATTATTTCTGTACAGCTCACCATGACAACAAAGGGCATTCTTAAGCTTTCATTATTCCATTAACTGCAGTCAGCTAGCTACATTTCATCCTATATTCTTTTTTATATGTCCTTCCTGCTTTTAATAACATCCATTGTTTACTCTTTCAGAAAGCGCCTTGTTGTTTTACGTCGAGGCAATGTAACCTTTGTCCCACAACAACAGCTGATACAAATGCTACCACTTTTGTTTCCTCCAACGAGCAATGAGGATATGTTCCAGTGCAGTGTACAGCCCTTGGGAAGTGTACACGTCACCTTAGGGCAGAGGACAGAATGGGGTACACTGTGCCATGCTGTGAAGTGTTCTGTCAATAATAGAGGTCTGTGTAGTTTTTAAGGAGCAGTATTCCGTCCTGTGGGCTGGACATGCAGTGTGGGGGGGAGGGGGGATAGAATGGAATCGCCTAGGGGCTTTCCTTGACATACTGGGTTAGGAGCAGTGCACTGTATTCTATGGGTGCAATATATTGTTTTATGTGGAACTGAAGTCTGTAGCTTGGGGTGTTGTGCATGACATATTGAGAGTTAAGAGCCTGTGTTCTCTTCTAGAAGGTAGGGGGCGGTCTTCTTTAGTAGAAAGTATTCTAGGGACTATGCAAGAAGTATTGGGGTTAGGTGGCAGTCTTGTCTTCTAGGGCGCTGGAGGCAGTATCGTGGGTGCAGTCTATGGACTATCCAGGAGTAGGCACGCAGTAGACCTTATCCAGGGTGCCAGTGCATGTGCTATGTCCGTGTGGAGGGGGCAGTAGAGGCTGTTCTGAGAGTATTGTTTCTTAGGGGCTCCCTGGGGATTGTTCTTCATGGGCAGTATGCGGTATCCTGGGTGCTGTGAATGAAGCACTGGGGTTCGTGGGCAGTCTTGTCTTCTGGCAAGCAGGAGACTGTATCCTGGGTGCTGTGCATGCAACATCGAGGAGAAGGGGGCAGTATACTGTATCCAGGGTTACCAGTGCATGTAGTATGTGTGTAGGGGTAGTAGAGACTGCTCAGGGTGTAGTGTAGGGGGTCCTCAGGGAACAGTCTTCTGGGGGCTGTGGGCAGTATACTGGGTGCTGAGCAAGCAGCATCAAGGAGTAGGGAGGAGGCAGTATTCTGTGTCCAGGGTACCAGTGTATGTAGTATGTATGCAGGGGGCAGTAAACAATGCTCAGGGGTGTAGTGTGGTGTTTCCTCTGGTCCTTGGGGCATGGTCTCCTGGGGGCTGTAGGTGGTATCCTGGTTTGCATGCAGGTTCGAGAAGTAGGGAGAGGGCAGTAGGTAGGGGTACATGTAGCATGTGTGGAGGGGGCAATAGAGTGTGTTCAAGGGTGTAGTCCAGGCAGTGTTTGAAATGGAAACATAGAAGTGCCGGTACTCTGTAACAGAGTACCTTTCTGTTTCTTGAGAAGTGCAGGTGCTCCCCCTCTCTAAATGAACAAGTGCCGGTGCTCAGTACCGGCCCGTTTAAAGCACTGGGTGTAGGGCTCCTTGGGGCAGGGTCTTCAGGGTGCTCTCGGCAGTATCCGGTCCTGGTTTGGGAGGGGGGCGAGGCTTGGAGGTGAGGGCCTCGCGCCACCTCCTGTGAACTGTGTAGGTTCTTGTAAGGTGGCAGTGGCTGGATACCTCGCAAAGCAGGTACTACAGACTCACTACAGTGTCGGGGGCTGGGGCAGTAGTGTTTGAGGGGAGGGGGCAGGTAGTGTCCTGGGGTGCAGGGTACCGTATCCTGAAGACACCCCCACCATGACCGGCGGTGTCAGGCTCCCCGAGGGTGCCCCGGCCATGCCTTACCCTGCCAGTCCCCGAAGAGGAACTTGACGGCCTTGGGGAGGTCCGGGGCTTCGTGAACTTGACGGCCTTGTGGAGGTCCGGGGCTTCGCACTCTACGCCGGGGCACCCATGGTGATGCGGGGACAGCGGCAAGGTAACAGCGGCAGGCCATAGAAAGGAGAGAGCGATGACGGCGTGGAGCCGGGCCCTCGCGTGGACCCACCCCCTGCGCGGCCAGCGCCAGCTGCCATCTTGGAATGGAGGCCTCCCCGTGGTGCGAGCAGGAGCGCAAAGAAAATAAGGAGTGCGTGTGTTCCTTATCGTAGACGTACATTAAGTATTTTGGTATACACAGAACGCTGTGCTACTATGGATAATAATTGGTTACCGTTTAGCAATAAATATACAAAACACTATTTTCTACATTAGGTAGATATATAAATGTTTTAAGCTGCACGGCTGTGAACGGCCGCACTGTTCAGGTATGCCTCTGCCGATAAGTAAACGGTCTTTGAATTTGTTGTTTACAAGGAGACAAAGCTCGTCCAATATGGCCGACATCGCAGACACTCTTCCGTGAGGGTACTACAGCAGCGTCCGCCTTCCAAGAAAGCGATTTAGCGAGCGGGTGCAACTGAGAGGTGGCGCGGCTGAGTCAGGGAGGGCAAAGAGCTGAATGGAAAGCAAACTAAGGCATGAACAACGGAAGTGGGAGGGGCGGGAGCGAAGGCTCGGACAGCAGGAGGGGTGGCACGGAAAAAAGTAGTGCTCAGGAAACATGCAGTAAAGGGGCCAATAGCTGTGGAAGGAGACGTGGCCGTCATAAGGCGGGACTAGCAGCCTCTAATCCAATCAGAAGGCAGCATTTAGAAAAGAAAAAGCCACAAGCCAATGAAAAAGTGGGCAGGGGAGTGGGTGGGGCTTCCCTCACCTATAGTGTATACTGCATGCCTCGCAAAGCGGGCAGCGCATGCGCTGCACCGCTAAGCAAGACCTGATAAAGAAGGAAAATTAGAGGAGTTTGTCTCAAGAGATGTCCAAAACATAATTAATTTCTTGGTCTGTGTACCAATGACCAGCAGATCAGATTAGTACAATCTTCCATTGTTTTTTGGTTTTTTTAAAACTTTAACCTACTAGGTTCCTGTAAAATATATTTACTATGTTAATTTTGTTTATTCTTACAGAGAGAATGAGTGGTGATTAATGGAGAAGAGGAATGAAACTTCCGTAGAAGAGTTCCTGTTTCTGGGACTATCTGAGGACCCACAGATGCAGATCTTGTTGTTTGTGTTATTCTTAGTGATATACATGGTCACTGTTATCGGAAACATTTTCTTGATCACAGTGTGTGTCCGTGATCCACACCTTCATACTCCTATGTACTTCTTCCTGGGTAACCTCTCTTTCATTGACATCTGCTACTCATCAGCGATTGTCCCTAACCTGCTGAACCAACTCATTTTTTCAAGAAGAATTACCTTCTACAGATGTGCTGCTCAAATGTACTCTTACCTTCTTGTGGGATGCACAGAATCCATGCTCCTAGCCGTCATGGCATATGATCGCTACATAGCCATCTCATTTCCTTTGCGCTATACAGTTATAATAAGCAAATCAGTTTGTAAAATATTTATAAGTTGTGCGTGGCTAGGTGGTAGTGTGTGGGCACTTCTAACTGTTGTTTTTGCATTACAATTGCCTTTGTGTGGCAACAATGTCATTGACCATTTCTTTTGCGAAGCAACAACTTTCATAAAGATCTCGTGTGCAGACACCTCTATCCCCCAGATGATGTTTTTCATTGTTGCAGTCTTTGCGCTGTTGACTCCAACCCTCATCATTGTCATCTCCTACATCCGCATCGTCATCACCATTATGAAAATATCCTCATCAGAAGGCCGGTACAAAGCCTTTTCTACTTGTGTTTCACACTTAACTGTTGTCACGATGGTGTACGGATCAGCTATGTTTTTGTACATGAAACCAGTTCCTAAAAATTCAGACAATCAGGAAAAAATAGCCTCTTTGTTTTATACAGTGATGCCGGCAATGCTGAACCCCATGATCTACAGCCTGAGAAACAAAGATGTGAAGATGGCACTAAACAAAGTTATAAGGGGAAACATTCATAAGTGAATGTTGTGTATTTGTTTTATGTGTGCAATAAAGATAAAAACATATTTATTATTAAAACATATTTTTATTATTAAATTTTTTTCAATTGCCAAGAAAACCAGATTAATACATGTCATGACATTTTCTGGATACGTAATAAAAACACACCATACATATGCAGAGAGCAGAGATAAAAAAACAGAATTCATTCACAAATATACAAGAAGCATAAAGAGATATCAGATCGAATCACCTTACAGGTTACGTTTGATAGTATAGAAGAAAAAGTGCCTGAGCAATAAATAAGTTGATAATTACACATTTCTAAGTTTAAAAAAAAGGTACAAGCTCTCCAGATTTCTAATTAGGGCCCATATTTTTTTCCCAAACTCCCTTTTCCTTCTACCCCTTAGCATGTACACTGAAGATTCTATATTATAAATAGCCAGCATCCTAGACCTCCAGTTGGAGAAGGTAGGAGGGTCAGAGCTCATCCAGTGAGAAGTAAATAATGAGCAAGCAATAGCCATAGCAATGTCAGGAAACCTATCTCTGGCCTAGCTCTTTTGTTTAACTCTGTGTTATCTAATAACCCCAGAATAAATAGAGTTGGGGTAATTGATACAGGGAACCCTAAGACCTTAGTTAGGTAGGCTTCTAGGTCCTGCACAAAGATGTCCATTTTTGGGCAAGAATAAAACATGTGTAAAGTATCAGCAGCAGCTAGACCGCATCTGTTGCATTTTCCTGCTCTCCCCCCTTCATCCCATTTATCTGCTTTTGCTGGAGTATAATACAAATCAAAAATGAACATAAATTGTTGGCTTCTAAGGCTCCCTGTTCATAGCATCTGATTTGCCAGCTCCAGTGAGTCCCCAATATAGATTGCATCCTTGCCCAGCCTATTTTCCCATTTCGCATTCTGGGCTTCCGTATCATCCAGGAAAGATTTTTTTTTTTTTTTTTTTTTTTTGAAACCGTTTAATTTATTACAGAATCCAAAAAATATACAAAGATGGGCCTACAACCTTCAGGCCGGCCGCTAGCAAACAGAAGGAGCATGTAATACAGACAATAGAACGTACGCTGCGGCAAAAGGGACTTCACAGGAGTTAAAAGAGGCGTTGGCAGCCACACCATCCGGACCCCACACGACGGTTTCATTTTTATATAAATAACAACAAAAAAGCAAGTCCACAAGGCAACCCACAGTCGGAAACAACAGCATGTGCTCCCCTAGGGGGGGGACCCCACTGGTTCATAGGAATATCAAGGGGGGGAATAGGTCAGGACGGGGACTAAGTAAACTCATTGCCCAGAACCGGGAAGACAAACAGGCTAAGGAGACGGGGTCGGTGACGGATCAGGCAGTAGCGGCGGGGTACAGATTCCCCCACGGTAAGCGTTCCAGGGGCCCCATACTTTCACCCATGTCCCAGGCTTACCTCTCGCAACATACACCACCTTTTCCCGAAACATACACCAATCCATGTTGTCCTTCCACGCCGAGACAGTAGGCGACCTCTGGGAACCCCACAGCTGCGCAATGTCACGTTTGGCCACCATATATCCCAGAGTCGCCCACCACGTCTGCGGCACTGAGTAGTCGGTTGGCTCCCATACATTCAAAAGACATCTCCTCGCCTCAGGCAACAGCGGCACATGCGTAACTACCTGCAAGACCTCATGCACACCACGCCAGAATCGCACCACCTCCGGGCATTCCCACAGAATATGGAGAAAGGTCCCCAAAGAACCACACCCACGCTTACACAACCCGTCCACAGCATAGCCCATACGCATCAGCCTCGGCCCCGTAACATAGACCCTATGGAGTATCTTGAGCTGGACGAAGCGAAGGCGGGCCGGTATGGCCACCTCTTTCGGGGAGGCCACCGCAGACACCCAGTCCTCGTCATCCAGCTCCAATCCATCAGCCCCCCACGCCTCACGAAGGCCGGTCAGCAGTCCCGAACGGTCATTGATGAGTTTTTTGTAAATTAATGAAATCGTGCTGTCCGGGACATGCCCATCTAGCACTCTATCCTCCAGAGGGGAGTACTCCGGGATGGAGGCAACGTCCGGAAATACGGAGCACTACGCATGACGGATCTGCATATAACGAAAGTACTCCCTGTCCTGCAGCTGGAATTCTGTCTGCAGCACATCGAACGTTTTGAATCCCCCCCTCATCCAGAGATCGCCCACCCTGCTAATGCCTATCATGTCCCACTTCTCAAAGCCCTTCGAGGTCCACAGGGAGCCCAGCCGCTCAGTTGCGTATAGTGGCGTCGCCCGGGTCAAGCGATCCTTCCACCCCATCGCCACGTTGGCCGTATGCGACACCCGTACCATTACCCTCGTGGGGCCCGTCAGCCGCGCGTCATGCGAGCTAGAATAAAGCGCCCGATTATAGTCACCGCCCGGCAGTAACATTTTATCCATCTCAAAGGCCGGGTTTAGGGCGGGCCCGTAAAGGCCGTGATTGATCGCAGCCAGCTGTGAGGCCCAGTAGTATCGCTTGATATCTGGGAGGGCAACCCCCCCGTCGTACCACGGGAGCATCAGCTTCGCCAGGGCGATACGCGGCCTACCCTCCCAGAGCAGTCGGCGCTGCAAACTCTCCACCTCGCGAAAGTAGCGCGCCGGGACAACGTCCATTGTATTCTGCAAAGCATACAGGAAACGCGGCAGCGACATCATCTTAAACAATGCCGCCCGGCCGAGCGGCAAGAGCGGCAAGCGCTTCCAACGCGCGACGTCCTCCTTCAGGCGCTGGAGGGGGGGAAGCAAGTTCTGGCTATAGCGGGCCTCCGCGTCCAGGGTAATGAAGACACCCAGGTACCTAAATCCCCGCGGGGCGATCTGGATAGGACAACCCCGCGGAAGGATAGGATCCTCCCCAGAGAGGACATACACACACGATTTAGCCCAGTTGATGACCAGGCCGGAGTTGAGGCCAAATGAGTGCAATACATCAACCAGTACTATCAGTGATTTACGTGGGGAAGCCAGGTACAGAAGAATATCATCAGCGTAAAGAGATACGCGGTCCTCATACTCGGGGGTCCATCGGAGACCACGAATAGAAGGTTCCCACCGCAGCCACTCCGCCAGTGGCTCCAGGGCAAGCACAAAGAGGAGCGGTGATAATGGGCAGCCCTGCCGCGTGCCCCTGCCCAGCTCAAACGGAGCCGACACTCTACCGTTCACAACCACCTGCGCCAGCGGTCCCGAGTACAACAATTTCACCCAACCGATGAATCCCGGGCCAAACCCAAACTTCGCCAGTGTCGCCCAAATATATGGCCACTCAAGTGTGTCAAACACCATAGTGGCGTCCAGGGATGCCAAAATGGCCGGTTCCCGTATAAACGGGACACGCGCGAGCACCCCATGCAAGCGCCGCAGGTTAAGCGCAGTGTTGCGATGGGGATAAAGCCGGTCTGATCCTGGTGAATCAAATCACACACCACGCCAACCAGCCGATTGGCCAACACCTTGGCGAGAATTTTGGGCTCCGCATTCAGCAGCGAAATAGGCCGGTAGGACGTGATGAGGAAATATGAATTTTTATGATCAATTGTGTCCCCTATCTAGACCCCAACGGCTCCATGTACATGCTACAAGTACATGTATGTTCCCTCCACTTCAAGTTATGAAGACGCAAATACAATTGTGTCCAACGTTAATATATCCTCTTTCAGATCCGCCATGAATGGGTCAGATATTCCGTTCCTAAGTATGCCTTGCCACCGTCTTTATATGGTATACTTTTCACGTTTTTCCAGCTCTGGCAAGGTAGGCCCTGAATTCTGCCATCGAGCTTTTTCTGCTTCTGCCTCTGAATGCTCCAGCCTGGACCTGCATCTGTATCCATGAACTTTGTCTTACTTCCTGCGCGGCTAACGGTGCCTAGCCCGGCCTGTTGCCTGCCAAAACTGTATTCAGCCTTCAAGTTATCTGCTCCGCTCCTCGAGAAATGCATTCCTGTCTAGTAGCTTAGGTAAACATCCCTCCAGCTGCAGAGCAAAGGGCCCGGCCTTACTGTCTCCATGCAAGTAATTCATGACTTTCGTTACTATGGTAGGCCCATGCCCCCTCGCATCTCATGTAGACACCTAGACGCTTGTACACGCACTAGCAGTCAGTATAGAATAGGCTCTGTCCGAAAAGACCTTTCCTTCCAGATAATATAGTTCCTTAAACACAAGATATTAGATACGATTTGGGATTAGGTTGTCCTGACATCCCAGACTTCTGTCTCCTCATGTAGGGCTAAATGTCAAGTTCTCTTCACCCTCTAGTTACACGTCAATCACACGTCATGCGGCTGCGCGCGCATCTCTGCCATATATTTCTGCTGACTTTGCAGGATTCTCTCATGGATCCACCCACTTGTGTCATCATCATAATGACGTTTCTAGTATACGCCTTTATGCACGCCCATTGTAACGCCTTTTTCATTACGTATGTGTATTCTTATCTCTCTTCTCAGCTGTAACGCCTTCTGCATATGTCTTTACTGTAATGCATTTTCCTATAAATATGATGACCTGTCAATAATGTATTGCTGATCCCTTCCTGAACCTTCGTGGTGACGGAACTCGATTGCCTGGTTCGAACCATCATTCCTTTGTAAGGAATAAATTCCCTTTTATACCCTCAAATACCACGGATTCTGCCTCTTATTTTTACTGAGTTATTCTTATTGAATTTTACCGCATAAATTAAGTCTAGGTAATTTAAATTTACCACATAATTGGCGCCCGAACAGGGACACCTCTCACACCCCACGCGCCGGAGGTGCGTTGCAGACCCGGTCTCCTGCCACAGCCGGACGGCCAATTACGCATACCCGCAGGATTTCCTGTATCTCCCTCAGGCCAACGGGGGCGACTGAGGCTGCGATCAACACCCAGACGAGGCGGTGAGGAGTGCGGAGAATCCCGACCAGAGCCTAGCTGAGAGAGCAAGATCCGAGGTATACAGAGGCCCACCAGATTCCGAAGTTCCGAAGTATCTAAGTCACGAGTCGAGTCCAGTCCAGTTTGGTCTAGTCCAGTCCAGACTTCCGAGGCCTCCGTTCCGTGCTTCCCGGTGAGTACCGTTGCTGGGGACGCATCTAGACGTGCACATTAGTTTGTGCCGGTCAAGACGGGTTTGGGTACACAGACCTGGTCTGCACTGTTTTAGCAGTGTATCTGTACTGTTTAGCAGTACATACAGTATATGTATAGTATTATGCAGTTAACTAGTTTTATTCTAATTATTATTGTTCGTTTCTAAAAAGTTTTTGATATGTTTTAAATGTCGTGGTATGAGTGATTGTTCGATCTTCATTATTGTGTTTATTGTAATTATTGTATTCAAAACCGAGTAAGAATTAAGTAGCAAGGTTCAAGATGCCGTTATTTTCAAAATTAAGACAGATAAAAACTAGAAAAGGGATACTCGAGGAAGCTGTTCCCATTCCACCTAGGGACACTCCGGGGTACTTTATGTACCACAAACATGGCCTAGATGCCGTATTATATCTTGATCTATGGGTGGACTACACCAAGGATTTAGCAGAAAGTCAGAGATGGCCCGCTGCTGGAACATGGGATGCAGATTGCATCATGAGAGTAGAAGAAGTATTATGGAAAAAGAAAGCCAGACAGTCACAGAAAGATGCCATTGAACTATGGCGTAAAGAATCGCATAGACGCACAGAGAAAGCGCTCAGAAAAGAAGAGAAAAGTAGGGAAGATTCAGAAAGAGCCCGAGAAAACATATTAATTGACGAAGGTATCCGAGTAAAAACAGAACAAGTAGACAGACAACGAAACACTCTTATGAATGGTATGTATCCTCTTCTGGCCGAGGGTTTGCCTAAAGCCACCTTGGAGGTACCAAAAGATCTGCCACCTCCATTACTCCCGATTAAAGTACATCCCAAGACCGCAAAGGACATTTTCCTTTCTTCCTATTTAGATGATGCAGCCCCCGAATATGCTAATGGTGCGCAGCCACGCACACCACCTGTTAACGACGCTCAACCCCAAGATCAGCTGCACCCACCTCCGCAGCAACAAACTCCTCCTCACGTTCTAAACATTCCATCTGTTTCTACAGTCCTTCCTGCACCCACACTCTCTACCCTACACCCAACAAATCCTTTTGGACTTGGCACCTCAGGAGGTGCGACAGGAGGTTTTTCCACGCCACCGCCAGCAACTAGATTGACTTATAGGGATTTAGCACACCAACGTACACCCCAAAGAGCTAACGACAATATATTAAATGAGCCTCTTACAGATTGTAGATATGATCCAGTGCCAGGTAAACACGACAGAATGTTGCTATCTTCAGTACGTTTACGACGAGTTGCAAACTATTTAATGACATTACCAGGAATGGTTGAACATCTAGACAAAATATATCGCTTTGTCCAAACAGGGCAAGGTCCTGAAAGTATTGGTGAGGCCATGGAATACCAGAAAGTAGACATGCAAAAATTATTGTTACGCTTTTTCATAAACTGCTTGATCAGAAACAGAGATAGGCCTGAGGTAGATCCGGAGGAAATGCAAGTACTTACCAGATGGGGTCAGAATATAGCAGACGGAAAACATGATAAACAGAAGTATATAGAAGTCATGTGCCGAAAGATCAGAAAAGAAGTAGAACGAATACATGAAAGAAGATTAGAAGCAGATAAAACTGAATCAGAGGAAGAGGAGGAGGAACAGTCAGAAATGAACACAGGACAATTAGAATTACCAGCTAGACAAACGATAGCTTACGTAGGAAAAGGAAGATCTTTTAATAAAACAATGCGTCCGATACGTCCAGAATGTAACAGAATTTTCAAACAGCTATCTCAAATCCAAGGACCCCTGAACACTTATTCCAGGCTACTGATAAATTACTTCGAGAACGAAGGGGGTACCATGTGCTCGATTCTATGGATGAACAAGAATTAGCCAGGTCAGCAGTACAATGGGCTGACAGCTCTGAAAAATACAGTGATGATGCGCTAGCACACACGTTTCTGAATCTCGCCCCAGATGAACAGCGTTTAGCTAGTATATACATGATACAACATCTCCTTATATTATATAAAGGCCAACACTCCGATCCTGGTCCCCTACCTGATATACTGATAGAACTACTCCTGAATAAATGGAGAGGTCTAGGTACCGATATAATTAAAGTAATTCTAGAATACCGACATAGATATAGTGCCTTTTTGTGTCCAGAACATGATCCAGCTCCTTCCATGGAGAGAAAAACGTATTACATAGACAGACAGAATCCCTTACGCGAAGTACACCCAGTTAGGAATGATGATAATACGTTTAGACGCGTGTTTGTGTACACGCCCATAACTAAAATAGAACTATTGGAAATGAAAAAATTAGTGCCCAGCCACGACAAAGATCCAGCAGGTTTTCACCGTGAACTAAAGGACATGTTACTCATGGGTGATTATACCTATCCTGACATTATGAAAATATTGAAAGTATTATTGCCTGCCGGTATTTACGAGAAACTCAAAGAAAAAGAGTGGGAAGTGGGAGACCAAAAGATTGATTGGACAGTATTAGAAAACGAAGAAAATGCCCGAACTGCAGGCGTAGGGCTTGGGGACAAAACTAAAGCATTGCCAGGATTATTAGTACAAGTATTGCCACGTTTATTAACTACGAAAAAAGGAAGACTGGGGAGCAATCTCAGCTTGCAAACAGAAACCCGATGAAGACACTAGTGATTTTTATTCCCGTTTTGAAAAATGTTTTGGTATAAATAGCGGCCTGAAAGCAAGTAGCGATTCATATCCACATCTTTTTGTAACAAAACTAGTCGAGAATTCCCTGACACAGGTTAAAAACAGAGTATTGAAAGTTGAGAGCACTTGGCAAGCTAACACTCCTTCACAAATGTTACAAATGTTACAGTATCACCAGAATAGAATTAGAGAAGAACAAGAACACGAACAAAGACGTATGAAAGACACGAAAATGAAAATTCTCGTCGCTCAGTCAGTTCCAGCTGACGGTCATAAAAAGGGTGCGACACAGTCCAGTAATTCAGCGGTTCCCGTTAAAGGGACATGCAACTATTGTAAACAGCCAGGTCATTATATAAACGATTGTGCAGTTCTGAAACATAATATCTCTACGGGTAAAACCAAGGAGAGACCACGTCCGCCTAGACAGGATCAGATCCAACAACAAGCACCTCAACGTGTACAGCCTATGCCGGTTCCACAACAGACCGTAGTGGTACCACAGCCACAGCCTATTGCCGCAACACAAAACACGACGCAACAGATGTACCAGTATGCACAAAATGACTATCCAGATTATCAGCGCTACACATGAAATAGCCTAGAGAGGGAAGTTGGCTTACCCCTTATTGAGGTTCCTGTAGATCAAGAGGGTCCTTATGTACAAAGTCAAGTATTAGGGAAAGACAGAAAGTTTCTACTTGATACAGGGGCAAGCAGAACAACTATAAGTCACGACGAAGTCCCAGGGGCACCCCTCTCAGGCTCACAAAATATTTCCCTTGGTTTCTCAGGAAAGCCTACTATTAACGAAGTATCGCAACCGCTTGCATTTACAGTTGGTCCATTGACACGGACTACAGATCTATTGCTTACAAAATCATGCCCAGAAAACTTGTTAGGCATAAAAACATTGAAAGCTCTAGGAGCTATAATATGTTGTTCTCCGGACGGAGTACGACTATTTTTGCGTGACTTTAAAGGTCACTACGTGTCAAGAGACATGGATCACCGGTTACAGAATCTACCTGCACATTTATGGGCAAAAGGCCCCACTGATGTAGGTTGTATGCACATTACACCATATCGAGTCACACTCAAAGCAGGAGTGGTATTACCACGAATGCGACAATACAAGTTACCTCCAGATGCTGTAGTGGCTTTACTGCAAATCATTGACGAGCTCATTGCACAAGGAGTGGTTGTAGAAACCGACTCCAATGTATGTAATTCTCCGATCATTCCGATTCTCAAACGAACTGATCCAAAAGCACCCCCAGTATATTGATTAGTTATTGATCTGCGCGAATTGAATAAATGCATTGTACCACAATATCCCGTGGTCCCAGATATCTCTTCATTACTGACAGCTATTGATTCAGAAGCAACGTTCTTTACTGTAATTGACCTCAAGAACGCCTTCTTTAGCGTCCCAATCGATCCGGAAAGCCAATATTTGTTCGGATTTAGTTTAAATGGACGAAGTTTTAAATTCGCACGCGCACCTCAAGGATTTACAGAAAGTCCTAGCATCTACAGCCAAGCACTGAAAAGACAACTTGACAGTATCCACATGCCAGTAAACACTGCACTGCTTCAGTATGTCGATGATCTGCTGATCACCGCCCGAAGCGAACCCGAATGTGAAAAAGCATCACTGACGGTTTTACATTTTCTGGCCGACAAGGGGCACAAGGTGTCCCCTTCGAAGCTGCAATTCTGTGCCCAGCAAGTTGTGTACCTAGGGCACTTGCTGTCCAAGGGGGGGAGACAGCTCACACCTGACCGCATCCAGTTAATTGTAAACATGCCACCACCCAAGACACAAAAGGAGGTACGGGCCTTTATAGGCCTCACTTCGTACTGTAGGCAGTGGATTCCCCAATATGCATTTCTAGCAAAACCACTCATTCAGTTGACAACCCAGGAGGCAGCGACATCGACTGTCCTCCCTTGGACTTCAGAACATACACAAGCTTTTGAAGACTTAAAGAAAGCTTTATGCCAAGCACCTGTTTTAGCGACACCATGTTACAGTAAGCCTTTTACACTCTTTGTTACAGAACGTGAAGGTACTGCTTTGTCAGTACTCACTCAGGAACAAGCAGGATCACACAAGCCATGTGCTTACTTTTCTAGCACGTTAGATCCCGTAGCTCAAGCTCTTCCTGCGTGCCTGAAATCAGTCGCAGCGACAGCTTTAGCGATCAGACAAAGCGATTCCATAGTATTAGGACATCAATTGACAGTACAAGTACCACACGCAGTAGAGGTTCTCTTGAACCGGACACAAACACAACACTTGACTATAGCACGACTGACAGGTTACGAACTAACATTGTTTCAGCCACACATAGAAATCAGACGTTGTAGTACATTAAATCCTGCCACACTTTTGCCATTAAGTGGAACAGACCCACTAGCACATGATTGCATCGAAGTCATTACTATTACGACAAAACCCAGACAAGACTTGACAGATGTCCCATTACCAGACCCAGACCTGACACTTTATGTGGATGGTTCATGTATGAGAACAAGTACAGGAGAGTTAGTGGCCGCTTATGCAGTCACGACAGACACCGAAGTCATTGAAACAAATTGTATTGACACATTATCAGCTCAAGCAGCAGAGCTTATTGCTCTGACTGTATTCAAGCCAAAAATAGAAAAGTTAACATATACACAGATTCACGTTATGCATTCGGAGTTGTACACGACTTCGGAGTCCTTTGGCGAGAGAGAGGTTATTTGACTTCTCACGGTGCCAACATTCAACACGGTCCCCTCATTCAAGCTCTATTAGATGCAATACATCTCCCTACTGCGATATCTATCATGAAGTGCAAAGCCCATACAAAAGTCACCGATATTATTTCCCAGGGTAACGACCTAGCAGACCGAACAGCTAAGCAAACAGCACAGAATAGGAATCACGCAACTGATTTGACAAAGACAATACTTCCGACGCCGACACACTGCATGACAGTTAGGGATCCCGCCCTTGATGTAATTGACATACAGACACATGCTACAGCAGAGGAAATAAAGAAATGGACTGAATTAGGAGGGATCCAAACAGATCAGGGATGGATGACGAAGGAAAAATATATATGGTTTCTCCCCGACTCAATGGTTCAAGTTATCATTAACACAATACATAGTCCAGCACATCTAGGAGAAAAAGCTATGTTAGACAGTATTCAACACATTTGGTTCAACAAACACTTACGAGCTGCAGCCAAACAGAAAGTCCGAACTTGTATGATTTGTTGTCAGTTCAATCCAGGTAAAGGCGTACCTGTAGAGCAGGGTGGATTTCAACCTCCCGATCACCCTTTTGAAGTCCTCCAGATGGATTATATCCAGATGGAACGATGTCGAGGATTCAAATATGTCCTCGTAGTTGTATGCGCTCTTTCCCGTTGGACAGAGGCATATCCCGTCTCAGATTACACTGCCCCGACTACTGCCAAACAATTAGTTCGTGAATTCTTCCCACGGTATGGTTTGCCCCGTATCGTGTACTCAGATAATGGCCAGCCGTTCTCATCCGAGCTAATGAAACACATTTCACTCTTGTTAGGCTATCAATGGAAATTCCACTGTGTCCGACATCCCGAGGCAGCAGGTCTCGTGGAACGTCATAATCAGACCCTGAAAATACGACTTTCTAAAATCTGTAGAGAGAAAGGTGTCGACTGGATAGTAGCCTTACCAGTTGCACTCTTTTACATGAGAATGGTAGCACATTCTCGCACAGGGCTATCCCCGTACGAGGTGGTCTTCGGTAGGCCACCAAATATGTGGGGGACGCCTATACCTCGTAAAATAACTGATGTTGATTGTAATATGCTGACAGATTACCTTGCTTCCTTGATGTCTGCACTACAATCTTGCCGTTCACAGGTAGCTGCAGCCTTTCCCGACAACACCGAGGTGAAGCCCCATGAAGTGGTTCCTGGAAACTTTGTTTTCATCAGAAACTTCGACAGGAGGAGCCCGTTGGAGCCTCGCTGGCAAACGCCAAAGCTGGTACTTCTAACCACGAGGACAGCAGTGAAGGTCGAGGGTCGCAAGGGTTGGCTACACTCGAGCCATATCAAGAAATTTCATGGACTACCATCTGATTTGAACTCTCAGCCCTGCCCCCTTCCAGAGACTGATTCAAAACTCCCCCTGGTTGAAAAGACCGAATCTCAAAACTATAAACTGAAACTAAGGTCTAGCAAGTCAGACAATTCGATTGTTTAAGTCCTCTCCAAGGTGAATCGGTTGAATTAAGTCTCTGACATGTATCCTCTAGACCGAATTAGAGAGAGAAATAGACAGAAACAGCTCAAGAAACATGCATACTGTAAAACACTCCATAGTCACTGTATAGTGACATTGTTGATTATGTTTTTTCTAAGTCTTTTTATTATTGCTGCAAGTATACTGTTGCACATGTACTATCCTATTTTCAAGCGTGCTCATTCTGCTTACAATGTTACTGCCGAACATTCTTTTAGTGAACTACCTCCACATGAGTTGTCCTATAGATTTGCGCTGCGCAACAACACATTCATTAGTATGTTACACCATTTTCATCAGACCAGCAATGCTACAAATTGTTGGATATGTGGCCGACTCCCTCCCTATCAGAGATACAAAGGAGTTCTGCCTCTCTTTCCGTATCCATTCACACACAATGGTTCCTGTGGAGCATGGTTTAGTTTGATTAACTCTTTAGATTCAAACACTGTAGTTTATCAGAGCAACTGGGTATGGGGAAACCTGAACTTAGTTTTGCTTAAAGCCTGTTATCCTAACAAGGAGGGACTTCCCAAAAGAACAGGAACTGACCTAGAAAATGAAGTATATGGATTAGGTAATTTTACACTTAACCTCATGATTCTGAATGTTGAATCTGAAGCTGCACTAGTCTTGCCTGCTATGTCAGTATTACCAGTCAAAGGTGAATTCTGTGTAAGAAAGAATGGTTCAGTACACCTGGGTCATAGTAAATGTACTACTGTGATCGAATTCAGTGATAAAGGCAAGTCTACATTTAGAGCTTCCAGTCATTCCTACTTCATATGTGGTCATACCGCATATATACGCCTACCTCTAGATTGGGATGGTACCTGTTACATTGCATTCCTTCTGCCACCTGTTTTTCTAGCCCCTCCTGATTATCATAGAAATACCAATCTAGTACACCATAGATCCCAGAGAGATATCCCGATTGTTGACTACACTGAAACAGCATGGGAACAATATACAGACTTCAATAAAGGTCTCTTTCCTTACATAGGTGTTGTCTCAAATAGTAAACTGATACGTAGATTAACCAGAACCCTTGAAGCAGTAGTGAATGAAACTACTTCCACCCTAGGCAACTTAACAGAGGAGCAGTCTGCGATGCGGATTGTTGTTCTCCAAAATCGTCTTGTCCTTGACGTCATCCTAGCCGATAGGGGCGGAGCCTGTAGGGTCATCGGATCAAGTTGCTGTGTTTTCATTCCAGAAAACGCGCCATCCGTATATAAGGCCATAACTCGTCTTCACAAGATTGCAAACCAGATACATCAGAATCCAGGCACCTGGACATGGTCCGGTTGGTTCTGGAGCGTGTTGTCAGCCTGGGGATGGAAAGTCCTATCCTTCCTAGGTATTGGCCTTCTCATAGTATTCAGTTGTTGCCTGTGTCTACAATGTGGACCAGCGATTTGCGGCCTGTGTGCCACATCGTGTATTCCACGTTCAAGTTTTCATTCAAAATCACGGAAGAAGAAAGAAGAGCAAATGATGTTACATGAACAGATTGATGGATTCCTGAAGATCGATATTTCATGAAGGGTCCGTAGGGGACAAGGAGGGAATGAGGAAATATGAATTTTTATGATCAATTGTGTCCCCTATCTAGACCCCAACAGCTCCATGTACATGCTACAAGTACATGTATGTTCCCTCCACTTCAAGTTATGAAGACGCAAATACAATTGTGTCCAACGTTAATATATCCTCTTTCAGATCCGCCATGAATGGGTCAGATATTCCGTTCCTAAGTATGCCTTGCCACCGTCTTTATATGGTATACTTTTCACGTTTTTCCAGCTCTGGCAAGGTAGGCCCTGAATTCTGCCATTGAGCTTTTTCTGCTTCTGCCTCTGAATGCTCCAGCCTGGACCTGCATCTGTATCCATGAACTTTGTCTTACTTCCTGCGCGGCTAACGGTGCCTAGCCTGGCCTGTTGCCTGCCAAAACTGTATTCAGCCTTCAAGTTATCTGCTCCGCTCCTCGAGAAATGCATTCCTGTCTAGTAGCTTAGGTAAACATCCCTCCAGCTGCAGAGCAAAGGGCCCGGCCTTACTGTCTCCATGCAAGTAATTCATGACTTTCGTTACTATGGTAGGCCTATGCCCCCTCGCATCTCATGTAGACACCTAGACGCTTGTACACGCACTAGCAGTCAGTATAGAATAGGCTCTGTCCGAAAAGACCTTTCCTTCCAGATAATATAGTTCCTTAAACACAAGATATTAGATACGATTTGGGATTAGGTTGTCCTGACATCCCAGACTTCTGTCTCCTCATGTAGGGCTAAATGTCAAGTTCTCTTCACCCTCTAGTTACACGTCAATCACACGTCATGCGGCTGCGCGCGCATCTCTGCCATATATTTCTGCTGACTTTGCAGGATTCTCTCATGGATCCACCCACTTGTGTCATCATCATAATGACGTTTCTAGTATACGCCTTTATGCACGCCCATTGTAACGCCTTTTTCATTACGTATGTGTATTCTTATCTCTCTTCTCAGCTGTAACGCCTTCTGCATATGTCTTTACTGTAATGCATTTTCCTATAAATATGATGACCTGTCAATAATGTATTGCTGATCCCTTCCTGAACCTTCGTGGTGACGGAACTCGATTGCCTGGTTCGAACCATCATTCCTTTGTAAGGAATAAATTCCCTTTTATACCCTCAAATACCACGGATTCTGCCTCTTATTTTTACTGAGTTATTCTTATTGAATTTTACCGCATAAATTAAGTCTAGGTAATTTAAATTTACCACAGTGACCCGGTCCCGCGGCCTCCCCTCCTTGTGAATGACCACGATAGTAGCCAGACGCTGGTCTAGCGGGAGGGAACCCGCCGAACGGGCCGCGAGGAACATCGCACGGAGATGCGGCGCCAGCGTATCCGGTCGCAGCTTGTACAATTCGATGGGAAGACCATTAGGACCCATGGCCTTGCCGGAAGCGACCGAGCGTATGGCGAGAGCAATTTCTTCAGAGGTTGGGGCGGCGTCCAACGACACTCTGTCATCCTCCGAAAGGGAAGGCAGCGCGATATCCCTAAGCAGGGCATGGGAATCCTCTTCCGAGCGGGAGGACACCGGGGAATACACCCCACGGAAATATTCTGCAAAGCAATCGACTATTTCTTCCGGTTCCGTGACACACACACCATCCAGTTTCTCAATCGACGGGACAACTCGACTCGCCCTCTCCTTTTTATCCAGCCACGCAATCAATTTCCCAGCCTTATCACCCACATCATACAGTCTCCCCTGTTGCTCTCTACTGAGGCCCCTGGCCGCCTCCGTGACGAGGGCCTTATAGGCCGCCTGCTTGAGTCGGAGGACATGTAATTTGTCATCCGTCACCCCACATTCGAGGTCGCCCTCCAACTCAGTTATTTCAGTTTCAACACGGGTCACCTCCTCCCGCTCGCGCCTCCGGGAATGGGAAATAAGGGACAGGGCATCCCCCCGAATCACCGTCTTAAATGCCTCCCATAGCGAGACCGCAGATGACACCGACCCCACATTATCATCAAAATATCGCTTAAGGGACTTAACCAACTCTGCGCGAATGGTGGGGTCACGCAGGTACCAGGGATTAATCGGGCCACCCTACCCTCTCCCCTCGGGAGAATATCGAAGTGCAATAAGAGCGGGGAGTGGTCTGAAATACCCCGCGCCAAATGGCGCACCTCCCCGATCCTCCCCGCATGCGCCGCCGGCACCAGGACATAGTCTAGTCTTGATAGACTGCCATGGGCCCCGGAATGAAAAGTGTACTGTTTCTGCGTAGGATGTTTCAAACGCCAACAATCCACCAGCCCCAGGGCATCCAATAGGCCAGACAACCACGCTTGGGCACGGGGGAGATCCCTAGGGGGGTGACGGTCCTCAATTCCAGAAACCACAGCGTTAAAATCCCCCCCAACCACCAGAATCCCCTCCGGAAGGCCAAGGAGGAGGCGCCCCAGATCCGCAAAGGTGGTCGTCTGCAACCCTGGCGGGACATAGACAGAAACAAAAATAATCACTCTGCCCTCCATTCTACCCACCAGAACCGTGTAACGTCCCCTGTCATCATGGAGTACCTCATCAACTTCCAACGGGAGCGAGGTCTTGGCCATGATGCCCACACCCCTTGAACCCGACGTGAAGCCTGAATGGGCCAGAAGGCGGTAGCCCCGCCAGTTCATAGCACGAAAGGAGTTGCCAATGAGGTGCATCTCCTGCAGAAAAACTATGTCAGGTGAAATTCGTTTCAGGAACTGCAGGACCCCACCTCGTTTTATCCTGTCCCCCAGTCCATTAACGTTCCAGGACAAAAGACTCAGTCCCCTACCCCCCATCATAAACGAGAGCAATCACTTGTCCCCCCGAGAGCACTTTGGGAATAGCACGACAATACTTTTGCCTTGTGGTACAAATGAACAACACCCCACCCCAACCCAACCGCCCCAACAAAACTCCCCCCTCCCTGCACCCCTGCATGAGCCCAAACAGCCCCCCCAACTTGCAGTGTGCCTGTCGCCCCTATATAGTTGAAACTAGGTAAACCCCCTAGAGTTGGAAAGAGTACCCCTTCGAGACCCCGCACCACCTACAAAGGAGGGAGAACGAGTACAAAAAACGAGAGACCCTAAGCTTGGCCGAAAGCGGCAGCATCTTCGTCCAGAGTGAGTCCCAGTATCAGCACCTCAGTCCCGGTCCAGTAGGCCTTCTCCTCCCGCAGCCCCCCCCCCGCCATCCCGATCCCGCCCCCCAGACAAAGTGTCCAGCCAGTCCCCGGCCGCTTTAGGACGGTCAAAAAAGCCTGGCCGGGAAGAGCATGGCGTATTTTAAGTTCATGTCCCGAAGCCGCCGCTTGACGCCCAAGAAGCTCAGTCTCTGCTTCTGGACCGCTTGGGTGAAGTCAGGATAAAAGTTCACCTCCATGTTCTCCAACTTAATCGGCCCTTGCAGTCTGGAGGCTTGCATCCCTGTCCCGAAAATTAAAGATACAGGCAATAAGAGGCCGCGGAGGGGCTCCGACCTTCGGCCTTCCCCCGGGAACTCTATGAGCCCTCTCCACCGCAAAAAATTTACTCAGTCCCCGAGGCTGGAGATGGGTAGTGATCAGGTCCTCCACAAAAAGATCCGCCGCCGACTCCTCCCGTCCCTCAGGTACTCCGATGATGCGGATATTATTCCTCCGGGCCCGGCTCTCGGAATCCTGCAGGCGCCGATCCATGAGCGCACTCGCCTGACGAAGCCGGTGTACCTCCGTCTGAAGGGCCGCCACCTCAGTCGTGAGGCCCGACGCGGTGTGGGCCAAAGAATCGACCCGGTCGTTGGTCTTCGAGAGATCATCTCTCACCAGGTTGACATCAACGAGGACCGCGTCGATTTTATACGCTAACGTGTCAAACCGCTGGCCCACCGAGGCCTTCATCTCAGCAATGGCGCCCATGACGTCTTGCAGAGTCAGATCTGTGGGCAAATCCGGGGCATCCGGTGGGCACTCAGAGGACTTGTGCGGTCCACCGGGAGATCCCTTCGGGAGGGTGTAGCGGTCCATGATGTTGGCCTGATGTGCGGCGCCACGCCGGGTCGACTTGGCCTTCAACCGATCTCCATCTTGTTTAGTGGCCATCGTCGCGGGTCTCACACCCTCACCAGCCACGCAGTAAAAAGCGAGCAATCAAGGCCACGAGCTCCGGGGGGCCACCCCAGGACGGCGGAGCGGGCCAAAGCAGGCAGGCAGGCAGGGTCTCCCAGCGAGGCCACCCCAACACCAAGAGCGCCGCGATCCCACTTGCAAAGACAGCAAGGGGGCGCGAAAGTGAAAGTGAAAGTGCGGGGTACGCGACTCGCCAGGCCCAGCCCGCCGTTGTTGTTCACTTTGCCACCGGGTCGCCCCCAAACACGAATCCGGGGTCAGGAGAGAAGTAGGCCGCAAACTTCAATCGGTGCTCACTCCGGCACCCGAGGTCCGATTCAAAAACGGGAAACGGGTACCACCTCGGCTCAGGCTCACCGACACAGTTCCCTCAACCGATGCAGGATGAAGTCAGGATAAACGTAGAAGGTTGCGGAGGTCCTCGGGAGCCTCGCACCTACGCGGCCATCTTGGTTGCGCGCTCATCCAGGAAAGATTGAATTGAATTTTGATAGATCTTCCCAATCCTGGACTTACTTCTCACTATCTCCACCAACGGAATCCTTTCTGATATCCACTTTATCCTATTCTCATTACCACCAAGAAAAATCTGTATCTGCAGATATTTAAAAAAAATCCCTTTCATCCACCCCAAATTTTACCTGCAGATTCATAAATGACAAAAGCTGGCCTTCTCTACACAGATCACCCAGGACGCATATTCCTCTTCTCCCCCATTTAAAAGTAACTTGGCCCTGAAATATTGGTAGAAGTAGATCCGGAGCTGAGCGGAAAGTGGAGAATAAGCATTCAGAATTGAAATCTTAAATTTCTGCCATACCTGTCTCCAAACTCTGTAAGCTGCTTTCAAAATTTTAAATTTAGTTAGGAGATCTGTAGTTTGAGCTGATCCAGAGCAAATAATTTGTGTCTTCTTGATATTTAGCTTATAGCCTGAAAAGATTACAACCTATTCAGCTAAGAGCTTTAACTCTGAAATTGCTAAAACAAAGTATGTTGTAAACATTGTGATGTCATCTGCATACGCCAATCCTTTATAGTAAATATCATTGACCATCACCGCCTTGATGTTAAGCAAGCCTGGCTGAAGACGGCTGAAATGCCAGAAACCGGTCCTAGGAAGCTTGTTTCCGGTCCAGTGAAGGCATGGCTTGGCAGTTCGGGCTGGACTGTTCCCATGAGGCACAGAGTCAGACTGATTTGCATATGGCCATGTCTGAACTGGGGTGGCAGAGTGGGCTAAAGAACGGTGATGGATCAAACCCAGATCTGTTGACTGGGTGTGAGTGTTTGATTGGTTCTGATGCTCCGTCCATCACCACCCCCTTTTTTACTGCTTTGTTCGCCTTAAGTTGGCAGGGTATGCTCAGACGTGAGTCCCTTGCTCACTTTGCCACTGGATTCAAGGAAGCCTGGCTGAAGACGGCTGAAATGCCAGAAACCGGTCCTAGGAAGCTTGTTTCCGGTCCAGGGAAGGCATGGCTTGGCAGTTCGGGCTGGACTGTTCCCATGAGGCACAGGGTCAGACTGATTTGCATATGGCCATGTCTGAACTGGGGTGGCAGAGTGGGCTAAAGAACGGTGATGGATCAAAGCCAGATCTGTTGACTGGGTGTGAGTGTTTGATTGGTTCTGATGCTCCATCCATCACCACCCCCTTTTGTACTGCTTTGTTCACCATAAGTTGGCAGGGTATGCTCAGACGTGAGTCCCTTGCTCACTTTGCCACTGGATTCAAGCAAGCCTGGCTGAAGACCGCTGAAATGCCAGAAACCGGTCCTAGGAAGCTTGTTTCCGGTCCAGGGAAGGCATGGCTTGGCATTTCGGGCTGGACTGTTCCCATGAGGCACAGGGTCAGACTGATTTGCATATGGCCATGTCTGAACTGGGGTGGCAGAGTGGGCTAAAGAACGGTGATGGATCAAACCCAGATCTGTTGACTGCGTGTGAGTGTTTGATTGGTTCTGATGCTCCGTCCATCACCACCCCCTTTTGTACTGCTTTGTTCGCCATAAGTTGGCAGGGTATGCTCAGACGTGAGTCCCTTGCTCACTTTGCCACTGAATTCAAGCAAGCCTGGCTGAAGACGGCTGAAATGCCAGAAACCGGTCCTAGGAAGCTTGTTTCCGGTCCAGGGAAGGCATGGCTTGGCAGTTCGGGCTGGACTGTTCCCATGAGGCACAGGGTCAGACTGATTTGCATATGGCCATGTCTGAACTGGGGTGGCAGAGTGGGCTAAAGAACGGTGATGGATCAAACCCAGATCTGTTGACTGCGTGTGAGTGTTTGATTGGTTCTGATGCTCCGTCCATCACCACCCCCTTTTGTACTGCTTTGTTCGCCATAAGTTGGCAGGGTATGCTCAGACGTGAGTCCCTTGCTCACTTTGCCACTGAATTCAAGCAAGCCTGGCTGAAGACGGCTGAAATGCCAGAAACCGGTCCTAGGAAGCTTGTTTCCTGTCCAGGGAAGGCATGGCTTGGCAGTTCGGGCTGGACTGTTCCCATGAGGCACAGGGTCAGACTGATTTGCATATGGCCATGTCTGAACTGGGGTGACAGAGTGGGCTAAAGAACGGTGATGGATCAAACCCAGATCTGTTGACTGGGTGTGAGTGTTTGATTGGTTCTGATGCTCCGTCTATCACCACCCCCTTTTGTACTGCTTTGATGTTAATGTCCAGCTCCAATTTTCACAGAAAAGGGTCAATATAGAGGCCGAAGAGCAAAGGAGAGCACGGGCAACCCTGTCTTGTGCCGCTACTAATATTAAGCTCATTTGAGTTCTACCCTGATATGCTGATTACAGTTTTTGGCAAAAAATATAATGCCAAGATCGCATGGATAAATTCTCCACAAAATCTCTTCCACTGCACGACAGACCACAGATACCACCAGGAGTTTCTGTCGAATGCTTTCTCGGCGTCCGATAGGACTACCCCCAGCAGTGATTCCGTGGCCTGAGCCCAGTCTAGGAGGGCTATATCCCGGCGGACATAGTCTGTCCTGTCCCTGCCAGGAATGAATCCATGCTGATGGAGTGAAACCAGAGGGGTGATGACCTTACTCAGTCTGGTTGCGAGAATTTTTAGAGTAGAGTGATTTTACTATCACAGTTTATAAGTGATATGGGTCGATATGATGCTAGTATCAGATCGTTTTTTTTAACGCAAATATAGCCTTCTTTTGCCATGATCTGGGGGCATATCCCCTTTGAGCCATTTGAAATATTTGCAGGATCTCTTGCTGACATGATTTAGAAAATGCCCTATAGAACTCCATGGGGTTGCCATCGGGGCAAGTGGCCTTACCGAGGGCTAAAGAGGTTAAAGCTTTTATCAGTTCCTCCAGGGTAATCAGTGATGCAAGGATTTCATTTTGTGCATCTGTGAACACCATCATTTCTAGATCCTTTAAAAAGTCTGCTAAAGATCCCCCATCTGGTGGAGTCCCTTCCTCAGTATACAATTATTCATAATACTTTTTAAAATCATTCAATATTTCTGTTGGGGACTCTTGAATTTGGTCTAAATGATCTTTCTTTTAACAATTCTGTTCATCACTTCTCGTTGTCGAAGGAGTTTTGCCAGGATCCACCCGGTATTTTCCCTCATTTCATATAGCTCAGCCCTATGTTGTACATATTAACTGCCACCCCTGTGCCAAAGTATTGTTTTAATTTGGATTTAATAATCGAAATTTCCTGTTGGAACTCCTCACTATTAAGCCCTTTACTTACTTTGCTCATAAGTTCAAGCTCCACCGTTTCTAACTGTTTGAACCAATTCCCTATTTCATTCTGCAGAGCTTTCTGTCGAGAAATTAAAAAGCTCAGGGTTTCTCCTTGAATCCCTGCCTTAAAAGTGTCCCAAACTATAGTATCAGAGGATAAACCTCTGTTAGTATCAAAGAATTTGACAATCCACTTAGTCATATGATCTAGATATAATTGATCACCCAAAGGTTTCCCTTCGAATGTCCAAGGCCTCTGAGCCCTTGTAACCCCGGACAGTGAGACTTCGACTACCAAAGCATTATGATCTGAGATGGTTCTTGGATAGCTCTCCACTTGAGCTATTTTGACTAGCTTGTCAGAAATAAAAAAATAATCCAGCCAGACTAATTTGTTATGGGTAGCCCAATAAAAGGTGAATCCTGGATCCGCTGATCTGCACTTGTGCCAGCTATCGATCAGACCCTGTTCTCTCACCAAGCCTTGCAAGGCTTTAAAGACCCTTACTTTCCTGCCCTGATATTGTAACTCAGCATTTATATTAAAATTACTATCTAAGTGAATATTAAAATCTCCACAAAGGAACAAGCGGCTATAGGGCAAGTTCGACACTTAGATTATTTAATACATCGAGATCATCAAATTTAGACCCATAAATGGAGCAGAATGTAATAGAATTTTTTATTAGCTGCAAATTTGAATTCCACTATGGCCCATTGCCCCAGCTTATCTTCCTTAACTCTCTTGCACAGACCCAAACCATATTTTGCCAGGATTGTGACCCCCCTTGTGGTTGTCCCCTGCCGAGTGCATGCTAACATGTTAAAACCTAAGTCCCTTTGCCACCAATGCTTGCTCCAAGTTATGTGAGTCTCCTGAAAACAGACTACATCAATCTGCATATAGCGAAGTTTCTAAACAAGTATATTCCTTTTTTTATATCATTCAGGCCACATATATTTAATGAGCAAATACAAATGTTACCCATCATCCTTGTGTTGGCAATTCTCAATAACAAATCTCTCCATCAAGTACATTAAATTACGGTTAATCATAGAAATCATTTCAGTCTTCATTAAACATATATAAACATCATGACATATATTAAACAACAAGCACCTTAGCTTTTGATTACCCTCTACCCCTTTCCCCCCACCTCTTCCGTTGACCTAGCTCCCATGATCCCCCTCCCCTTGAGCCCCTTCACTAATGGCTAGACCAACCAGGTCCTGTGATGGAGATGGAACCCTCCCACATTCTCAACCCAGCCAAGAGAGAGAAAAAAAAACAAAAAAGCTATTGCCCGTAATTATAAAAAAAACAGAAGAATAGAAACACCACAAATATAAGGTAAGAGCAAAACCCCCCAAAATAGTTAATGTCCTTCTTCATATGAGAAATAATGAGGGCTGTCCCTCCAAATTACTTTAAGTTTGGCCAGATTCAATAAAAACACCTGAGCTCCCTTATTTTGAAACGGTTGTATCAACTGACGGAGTTGTCAGCGACATTCTTCTGTTGAATGACAATAATCGGGCCTCACAAAAGGTATGGCCATTAAAAGATCGTTGTGAGTCCGGGCGGGCTAGATCATAAGTCTGGCGAAGGAGGAAGTTCCCTACATAAATCAAGATAGCAAGGGGCTTATCCCTTGCTGATGATGAAGGTTTCCTCTGCTTGAATGGGAACCTATGAGCATGCTGTATTTTTGAGCCCAATCCCAATTCCCCAGCTCAGGAATTGCCTCTTTCGAGAGATCAACAGTGAATTTTAAAGCATCACCCCCCTGAGCCGCCGCTGGAACACCCAAGACCCTCAAGGTATTGCGTCTCAATCAATTTTTGAAGTCCTCCAAATTCCAACGAGTTTCTGACATTTGACTCTCCAGTGACACTGTCATCTCTTTATGGGTTAAGACTTCATTTTCCAGCACTTTGACTCTACTTACAACCTCATCCATTCTTCCCAGAACTTTAGAACAAGTCTTTGAGATATTCTGTATGGCCCCCTGCATCTTCTGGCACGCTGTCTGGACCCTCCGACTTTCAATATGCGTTTCATCTCTATGGGCCATGATACTTTGATATATATAGAATCTAGGGAGGCGGATCAATTTCACCTGTATTGTTTCCAGCTGTGGCCATATTACCTTCTAAATCTGGGTGAGACAGAGTAATCCCGAAGATGGCCCCGAGTTTTCTTTTACCTTTTGCTACCTCTGTCATGAGGATTTCTTCCCTTCTTAACTGTGGCAACAGCAGCCAAGGTTTTGTCTTGCCCCTCGTTGAAGTTACTGGAATCTGATACCTGACCCTGGTTGTCCGAAACAGACCAGTCTGAGATTTCAGAAAGGGAAAAAAACGTATCTCCGACTTCTGCCTCTGCCCCTCGATTGCCAACAATCTCTCCTATTAGGTCATATGCATTCCATTCCCCTGCAGGAGGTCCTTTTGCTGAGGGTACCTGGTCTATCTTAGCTGTAGATTTCTTAGCAACTGCTCCAGTCTCCATGCGAGTTTTGACTGTTTTCGCTTTGGCTGGAGGCATTTCATGGATAGGGGCCGGGAGAGCGCCGCTATCAGCCACGGCAGTTCCGCTAATGAAGGAGACCACCCACCAAGCAGAGCGGCTCCAAACACGGCACACCAGGCCTGCCCGAAGCGAGAAAGCACCACCGGATGCACAGCATTTTGTGCATCCGGTGGCAGCGCTTAAGCTAAAGATGGAATCATATAATATGCTTGGGCAGTGATGTATGAGGTGTCCAAAGCTCCCCCACCTTTTATATTGCTAGAAGTATTGCTCTTATTCATACTGCCAGCTGAACACCCAACCCCACTTACTTGTGGGAGGATCAGTTATGGTCATCCAATTCATATAATGGTGTGCCAGGATTTGGTGACTGTGGCCATTGGTTTGATTCATACTTTTAGTTTGTATGTATGATAACTCAAAATAAACAACATTGAAGATTATGAACTCTTGATGATGCAGACTAAAAACCTTAATCTTCCATTTATTATAAGACTGCCATCACCAAAATATTGTCTGAGGAATGTTATAAAAAATTCAAATTAGCTTGATACTACTCATATATAGCATCAAGAATGCCTTTCATTCCTGTCTCAAGATAAAACCATATAGCTTTTTAGAAGAACTCTCACCCACTAATAGTTACTTGCATACATCATCATAGAGTTCCCACCCAAGATACATCTCAGGTGTCGAATGACACCTGAATTACAGCGGAGCGGGTCTTTATCTGGAGGGGTACAATTTACTATTTCCACTCCAGTCAGTAAAACAGTAGGGAAAGTATTGGATTGCGGAGGGGTAAAATGTACTATTCCTACTCCAGTTACTGCAACAATAGGGAAAGAGTTGGATTACGGAGGGGTAAAAATAACTATTGTCACTCCATTCAGTAGGGAAAATGTTGGATTTTAAAGGGCTTACACCTAGTACTCCCACTGCACTCTGTGCAACATTAGAAACAAAGATAATCACTTCAACAAAATAAAATAAATCAAAAACTATAATTATTAGCTAAACATTTAAATATGCAAATATTAAAAATGTATATATATAACTTTTTAAATCAACACATTTAGGGGCTCATTAAGATGTTAGGCTGAAAACCTCTGCCTGACACCACCTTGGACCCGGTACCGACCAACTTGGGGTCAGCGGTACTGACCGACGGTTTATGATGTGACCGATCACAGTTCAGTTGTAAAACAGGCTCCTATGGGGAAATGGGGTGTGTGTGTAAATCCTGCACCCTGTCACAAGCATCCCATGGTGCCTGTCGCACTGTGCAGTGTTCTACAGGGGGGTACCTTAGGTATCCTCTCGGCCACCAGCCTTTTCGTGTTGGAAAGGCCAGCTCGGAAAGGCTGTTGGAAAGCGACATCGGCAGCAGAAACGCTGTCCATAGGGGGTTACAGTGCGGTTTCCGACCAACAAGAATACTCCGCCACTCAGTCAGAATAGGGTCGGAATGACTGTCCAGTTCACGTTCCAACCGCGAACATCATAATTGACCGAGTCAGTCGGAAGGGCTCCAATGTGGTTGGGAAGATTCCAACTGTCCAGATGAGGCTTTCCGCTCATCATCGTAATGAACCCCAAAATATTTATTACAACATTTAATACTTAGCAAAATAATACAATTATTATGTTGCTGAAAATACCAAACTATATTCTCACTATAATAACAAGCAATACATTCAATCTTATTGAAATATAAACTGCACAAAACAATTATCACAAACAATAATAATTTATATATAAAAAAAAGGAGCCCAATACTCTTTGTTCTTTTCCCTGCCTGCTGCCCTGCTGGTTGCTGCATCACTCCATCAGATAAGACGGAAGTCCTCATCCTGGGATCGTCGGCCTCTGCCTGGGACGACTCCTGGTGGCCCCCTGCCCTGGGCAACGCACCCAAACCAACGGACCACGCACGCAAACTGGGCTTTATCCTGGACTCCTCCCTCTCCATGACCAGACAAGTCAACGCCGTCTCCTCGTCATGCTTCAACATCCTACGCATGCTACGGAAGATCTTCCGGTGGATCCCCACCGAAACCAGAAAGACGGTCACCCAGGCCCTCGTCACCAGCCGATTGGACTACGGCAACTCCCTCTACGCCAGAACCACAGCAAAACTCCAGAAAAGACTCCAGCGGTTTCAGAACACCTCAGCTCGACTCTTCCTGGACATCCCCCGACACAGCCACATCTCCGCGCACCTAAGAAACCTGCACTGGCTCCCCGTCAACAAGAGAATCACATTCCGACTCCTCACCCACGCTCACAAAGCCCTCCACAACCAAGGCCCAAGATACCTCAACGACCACCTCAACTTCTACACTCCCACACGCCAGCTCCGATCGACCAGTCACACCCTCGCCGCCGTCCCCCGCATCCGAACAGCCACAACGGGAGGAAGATCCTTCTCCTACCTGGCTGCCAAGACGTGGAACTCCCTGCCCACCCACCTCTGCCTGACCCAAGACCACCTCGCCTTCAGGAAGCAACTCAAGACCTGGCTGTTCGAGCAGTAGCGGACCCCCCCTCCCCAAGCGCCTTGAGACCCCGGGTGAATAGCGCGCTATACAAATGCCTTGATTGATTGATTGATTGATTGATGCCGAGAAGGGAGGTGAACTACAACCCCCGGCACCACCGAGCAACGCATATGCCACACACGTCACGCTTTCAGGCCAGGAGGCGCTACAACTGCGGCCGCTGCAGGAGCCCATTACTCTTTGTTCTTTGCTCTTTCTCCTTCCCTGCTGGTTGCCGCATCACTCCATGCCGAGAAGGGAGGGGAACTACAACCTCCGGCACCACCGAGCGGCACGTACGCCGCACACAACACGCTTTTGCACCAGGAGGCGCTACAACTGCTGCCAGGGCTCCCGCAGCAAAGAGCCTGTTACTCTTTGTTCTTTGCCCTGCCTGCTGCCCTGCTGGTTGCCGCATCACTCCGTGCCAAGAAGGGAGGGGAATATAATACCCGGCACAACCGAGCGGCGCGTACACCACACATGTCACACTTTCGTACTAGGAGGTGCTACAACTGCGGCCAGGGCTCCAGAAGCGCACAACGCCCGTCAGTGCCTGTAGGAGGCCGGGCTGGGCCCACTCTCTTGGCTCGCAATGACCAAATGAATGAATGACAGTGGGAAGAGGATCATTGCCTGCAATTGTTCATTTAATCATTCAACCCCAGGTACTGTGCTGTGTTTGTCCTTCAGTGTTTCTTAAAGGATTGGTTGGGACACTCTGGGTAGGCCCAATCTACTTATCTAACAACTCTATTGACTTTGCGTCATGGGTATGCGCAAGGCTGCGGATGGGGCGTTAAGGGCACCGAAGGGGAAAAAGAAGCACCATCTAGAAGGATAAATGATGATGTCCTCACCCGAATTGACTCATTATTGACTGAATGTACAGATATTATTTCCAAATCTGTGCTACCCAGCACAAATTCAATGGTTCACCAAAGTTCCCCCGCCTAAGTGAATTCATAAACTGTTTGAAAAGCCACTTTTGAAATAGTAATTGCCAGCACCAGCACCAGAGGGGGGCGATAGGTTAACAATGCATCCAAATCATGCTAGTTCATCTGCAACTAACGAGTCTTTATTGGTAGACTATAGCAACAGGTATTCTGTATTCACCAACCCTGAGCCTAAACTAGAGAATTGTGCAATGCCAGGAAGTGACCATATTATCATTGAGACCCTGACTATGCTGCGGTGTATGATGGAAAACATCACAGAGCTAAAACAACAAGTTAAAATCTTCATTGACATTGTTGGAAAGAGTGCCGGGGGTATAGTAATAACTACGTGTTTCATGATAGGGGAGAGGGGGCTGGTGCGAAAAAAGCCAAGACTAACTCTCTTTCTGACTCCCTATGCCAGTATTGTACCCCTTTTGACAGAGGTGTTCAGTCTCACCCTGCTCCACCTGTGAGACTAGACGGTGGAAAAAGGCCATTGACCGAATGCTGCCAGGGAATCTGTATGGAGAGAGAGCTTTCGGGGCGAATGGGACCGCTAGTAAGGAGCTGCAGAGGGGAGGACAAGGGTTCTGTGCACCCCCCTTGGCTAATTATTGGCCACAAACTAATGGTGGATGACGGGGGGAGGTGAAAAGGCAGCCGTTCACTTAACTTATGTCCCAAAGCTGCCCTCCGGGGCAAGGGAAAACAAAAGTCCCTATTAAATAAACTTACCTATTGGTTTTATGAAACTGCTACTCAATAATCAGGAGTGATATTGTAAATATGGAAAGCTTTACATCTTTAGAAGGAACAGAAGATCGTATCTGGGGTTTATTTGTGAGCCAAGATATAGTAGAGGGATTTCTGGCGGTAGAAACTAGGCCTGGGCTAAATTTCCGTTCCGCTCGCGGAAATTGCGATAATTTGACATTTTTGCGTTCCGCGGAGAGGGCGAAAATGTCAAAATTTCCGCATTCCACAGCTTAGCGATAATTTGTTTCTTGCTCCCGCTGTAAAATAATACATTCTCGCGCGCGATTGCCTTACCTGAATCCCGGCGTTCGCCAACAAGTTTTCCCGATCCGGTCGCGTTCTCCATGAGATGTTGGATTGTTGGTAGCCATTTGCGCTGTCTAGCGAAAGTTCACGCCCGCAGTAATGTCATTGGTCGCGCTGTGGAAATGTGGATTTTCCTGATCAGTTATGTCCCCTATCTTGGACCCCAACGGTTCTATATGCACGTTACAAGTACATGTATGTTCCCTCCAGTTCCAGTTTCTAAGACGCAAACATATGTGTGTCTACCATCGACATGTTCTCTGTCAGATCCGCCATCAATGGGCTGGATATTCGATTCCTAAACATGAAAGGCCACCGACTTTATATGGCTAAATTACTCCATTTTTACAGTTCAGGCAAGTAGGCCCGATTCTGTCCTCAAAGCCTTTCCCTGCTCTCTGTCTTTGACAGCTTCAGCTTGAGCTCGCATCTGTATCCATGAACTTTGTCCTACTCCCTGTGCAGCTAACGGTGCCTGCCTCGGCCAGTTTTCGCCTGCCTGCCAAGAAGTTGTATTTCACCTTCGAATTATCTATTTTGCTCTTCAGCCGATGCATTCCTTGTCTAGTGATTTAGGTAAACATTTCCCTTAGCTCACAAGCAAAGGACTCAGCCTTTCCGTCCTCCTACAAGTGATTCATAGCCCTGTTGCCATGGAAAGTTTTCTGCCCCTCGCATCTCATATAGACACTTAGACGCTTGTACACGCACACACAGTTAGTATAGAATAGATTCTGTCCGAGAGTCCTTCCTTGTGGATAACATAGTTCTCCAAACATAGGATGGTAGATATGATTGGGGATTAGGTTGACTTGACCCCCCAGACTTCTCGTCTCCACATGTAGAGCTAAATGTCAAGTCCCCTTCACCCCTAGTTGCACGTCTATCACACGTCATGCTGCTGCGCGCGCATCTATGCCAAGTATTATCTTATAGATCCACCTATGTCTGATAATCCTAACCAATCATGTTTCTTTTATTCCTTATTACGCCTAGTTTCGATTACGTACCCATTTTGTCACTTTTCTTATCAAATGTTACGCCTTCTACATTCGTTTCATTGTAATGCACTTATTATAAAAATACATGTCTGTCAATAAAGTATTGTACTTCACTTCCTGAACCCTCGTGGTGACGGAACCTGAAGGCCGCGACTCGAGTCGGCCATTTTGAATGGAATAAAGCCCATTTAGAAAACCTCTTATACCACGGATTCTGCCTCTTGTTATTTTGAGCTATTTACTTTATTTTAAGATTCCGTATGAAATTCAGTCCGGTATTTTTATTTACCACATAATGGCGCCCGAACAGGGACACTTTCTCATCTCACGCGCCGGCGGTGCGTTGCAGGCCCGGTCTCCTGCCACAGCTGGACGGACCATAAACGCGTACCAGCAGGATTTCCTGTAAGCTCCCTCCGGTCAAGCGGGGGCGACTGAGGCTGCGATCAACCCAGACGAGGCGGTGAGAAGTGCGAAGTATCCCGACCAGAGCCTAGCTGAGAGAGCAAGATCCGAGGTATACTGAGGCCCACCAGGTTTTCCGAAATTCCGATGTCCAGAGGGTCCGCTGTCCGCAGTTATCGAGTCCTGTCCATTCTCTGAGGCCTTCCGTTTCAAGGAGCTACTCGGTGAGTACCATCACCGGGGAGGCGTGTTTACGCGCACATAGGTTGTGCCGGTCAAGACGGATTTGGGTACACAAATCCGGTCTGCACTGTTTAGCAGTGTATATGTACTGTTTAGCAGTATATCAAGTATTCCGAAGTATTCAGTTATTGTCAAGAATTCAGCATGGTGATTAGTTAGGCAGACTGTCATCATTGTCGATCATTGTTATAATGTTTAATGTTTAATGTTTAAAGTATTCAGAAATGTCTTGCATATTGTGGTATGAATGACTGTTCATTGTTCACTGTTCATTTATTGTGTTTTTCGTATTAAGAAAATTCAAGAGTAAGTATCAGATCAGTTGTAAATATGCCGCTCTTCTCGAAGTTAAGACAGATTACTACCAGAAAAGGGGTGCTTGAAGAAGCAGTTCCTATTCCTCCTAGGGACACTCCAGGGCATTTTATGTACCATAAACATGGCTTAGATGCCATATTGTTTCTTGATCTATGGGTAGATTATACCAAGGGATTGCCGGAAAGTCAAAGGTGGCCCGTAGCGGGAACCTGGGATGCAGAATGCATCATGAAAGTGGAGGAAGAGTTATGGAAAAGAAAGGTCAGACAGTCACAGAAAGACGCTGTTGAGTTATGGCGTAAAGAATCTCATAGACGAACAGAAAAAGCACGTAGACAAGAAGAGAGGAGTAGAGAAAGTTCAAATAAAGTTGAAGAAAATCTATTAATTAAGGAAGGTATCCGAGTGAAATCAGAACAAGTAAATAGACAAAGAAATGCTCTTACGAATGGTATGTATCCCCTTCTAGCCGAAGGACTACCTAAGGCTGCTCCAGAGATGCCAAAAGACTTGCCACCCCCATTATTTCCAATTAAGGTACATCCAAAAGGGCATCCCAGAACCGCAGAAGATGTTTTTCTTTCCTCATATCTAGATGACGCAGCTCCCGAGTATGCTAACCCCACACCACATAGACCGTCTGGCGGAGGGGTTCAACGTCAGGATCAGGTATCTGTCCCCGTGCAACAGCAAGTCCCGACACGAGCTTTGGCAAGCACATCTGTTTCCGCATCTGTCTCCGCAGTCGACTCTACAGGGGTATCGACACCCATAGTTGCTGTGTCACGTTCAACGAACCCATTCACACCCGACGCCCCAGATGGGGCCACGGGAGGGGCTAGCAATACCTTCACACCACCTAGAATAAATAAACTTGTCTTTCAAGAGTCAGCACATTCACGTACACCTAAATTCGTAAGTGAACGTACGCTTAAGGAACTCCTTGTTAATTGTAGATATGACCCGGTGGTTGGTAAAGAGGACGAAATGGTCCTGGCATCATTACGTATCAGGCGAGCCGCCGAGTATTTAGCGAGGTTACCAGGAATGACTACGCATCTAGATAACATATATCATTTTGTTCAAACAGGACGAGATCCAGGATGTATTAACAGAGCTATGGAATTCCAGAAAGTAGAAATACAAGGGGAACTGTTACGTTTCCTCATAAACTGTGTAATCAGAAATCAAGATCGTCCGGGGGTAGACCCGAATGCAATGCTTACTCTTACAAGATGGAGTCAGAATATATCAGAAGGGAGACACGATAAGCAAAATTGTATAATAGCCATGTGCCGAAAAATACGTAAAGAAATAGAGCGTATTCATGAAGAAAGATTGGGAACAGACGAGTATGAGCAAGATGAAGTGTCCGAATCAGGGAATTCCGCAAGACAGTCAGAGACCATAGCCTATGTAGGCAGAGGAAGATCCTGTGATAATGCTAGATGTTTTTCTGATCCCATACACTCTGTATGTCCAAATAATAACAGAACGTATCCGACGCCTGTAATAAATCTGAAATCTCCTGAACATTCGTTTCAAGCCGCAGATAAGATACTACGATAACGAAGGGGTTACCACCTCCTCGATTCCATGGATGAGCAAGAATTAGCCAGATCAGCTGTTCACTGGATTGACAGTCCTGAAAAATACGGTGATGAGACCGTAGCACACACGTTTTTTAATCTCAGTACAGATGAACAACGTTTAGCTGGAATCTATATGATTCAGCAACTCCTCATATTATATAAGAGCCAACATGCTGACCCTGGTCCTTTACCTGATATATTAACGGAACTACTCACAAACAGATGGAGAGGTTCTAGTAACAAGCTAATTAAGGAGATATTAGTGTCACGTAAACAGTATGTCCTTTTTGTAAATCCAGATTCTCTCTCCCTGCCCCGCAGAGAAAGAGCACCGTACTATATGGATAGACAAAATCCTTTACGAGAAGTGCACCCAATAAAAGGCGAAGACAATGAGTTTCACCGTGTATTTGTTTACACACCCATATCAAAAATGGAATTATTAGAAATGAAGAAAGTAGTACCTAGTCACGACAAGGACCCAGCGGGTTTCCACCGAGAAATTAAAGACATGTTACTGATGGGAGAGTACACCTTTCCTGATATTATGACGATATTAAAGGTGCTTTTGCCTGCTGGCATATATGAAAAACTGAAAGAAAAAGAGTGGGAAGTAGGAGACCAAAAGATAGACTGGACAGCATTAGCAGAGGAAGAAAGGGGCCGAACTGCAGGTTCAGGGCTCGGGGATAAAGTTAAACTGTTACCAGGTTTACTAGTACAGGTACTGCCACGTTTATTAACTACAAAAAAGGAAGATTGGGGTGCAATCACAGCCTGCAAACAAAAGCAAGATGAAGACACAAGCGATTATTATGCTCGATTTGAAAAATGTTTTGGTATAAATAGTGGTATAAAAGCAAGCAGTGACTCATATCCACATCTATTTGTGACAAAATTAGTGGAAAATGCATTGCCTCCAGTGAAGAATAGAATATTGAAATTCGAGAGTACCTGGCAAAGTAACACTCCGTCGCAAATGCTACAAATGTTACAGTATCATCACAATAGAATTAGGGATGAACAAGAACATGAGCATAGACGCATGAAGGATACAAAAATGAAAATGCTAGTTTCTCAGACAGTACCAGCAGATGGTCACAAAAAGGGCGTGACACATTCTGGTGATTCTGCAGTTCCTGTAAAAGGAACCTGCAATTACTGTAAACAACTAGGCCATTATGTACATGATTGTCCAGTCCTGAAACGTAATATAGCTACAGGTATTGCAAAAGAGAGACCACGATTAGTTAGACAAGATCAGAATGAACAAGGAGCTATGCAGCATGGACAGTCCATGCCAGTTCAGCAACAGTCCATGCCAGCCTCACAGCAACCCATACAGTTTGTGCCAGCTGCACCACCGTTGCCTGCTACTGCCACACAAACCACAACACGACAAATGTATCAGACCGCACAGTATGAATACCCTGAGTATCAGCGTTACGCATGAACCAGCCTAGAGAGGGAAGTTGACTTACCACTCATCGAGATTCCTGTAGATCAAGAAGGACCTTATGTACATAGTGAATTATTAGGTCAAAATAGAAAATTCTTACTCGATACAGGGGCAAGTCGAACAACAATAAAACGTAGTGAAGTTCCAGGGGCACCCCTCTCAGGCTCTCAAAATGTTTCCCTTGGTTTTTCGGGAAAACCTATTGTTAATGAAGTATCACAGCCTCTACCACTTACGATAGGACCTTTGACACGAACTACAGATTTATTGCTTACTAAATCATGCCCAGAAAATCTGTTAGGAATTAAGACTCTGAAAGCACTAGGAGCCATAATATGTTGTTCTCCGGAAGGAGTAAGGTTGTTTTTGCGTGATTTTAAAGGTCACTATGTGTCTAGAGACATGGATCCCCGACTACAGACTTTACCAGTACATCTATGGGCACAAGGCCCTACGGATGTTGGCTGCATGAACATTACACCATACCGAGTCACATTGAAAGCAGGAGTGGTACTACCACGAATGCGACAATACAAGTTACCGCATGATGCTGTAGTGGCTTTGCTGAAAATCATTGACGAGCTGATTGCCCAGGGAGTAGTTGTAGAAACAGACTCTAATATATGTAATTCACCGATAATTCCGATTCTTAAACGAACTGATCCTACTGCCCCACCAGTATACCGATTGGTTATTGATTTGCGTGAACTAAACAAGTGTATTGTACCACAATTCCCTGTGGTCCCTGATATATCATCATTATTGACAGCAATTGATTCCGAAGCAACATTCTTTACTGTAATTGATCTCAAGAATGCCTTTTTCAGCGTCCCAATAGATCCGGAAAGCCAATACTTGTTCGGATTCAGTTTAAATGGGCGCAGCTTTAAATTCTCACGCGCTCCCCAAGGATTCACAGAAAGCCCCAGCATCTACAGCCAAGCATTGAAACGAGAACTTGACAGTATCCACATGCCAGTCAATACTGCACTGCTTCAATATGTCGATGATCTGCTGATCACCGCGAGAAGCGAGTCAGAATGTGAAAAAGCTTCTCTGACAGTTTTACATTTCCTAGCCGACAAGGGGCACAAGGTGTCCCCTTCTAAGCTGCAATTCTGTGTTCAGCGAGTTATTTATCTTGGTCACTCGCTGTCCAAGGAGGGAAGGCAGCTTACACCAGATCGCATCCAGTTAATTGCTAACATGTCAATACCCCAGACACAAAAGGAGGTGCGAGCTTTCATAGGCCTCACTTCATATTGTAGGCAGTGGATCCCTCAGTACGCATTTCTAGCAAAACCACTCATTCAGTTAACCACACAGGAGGCAGCCACATCGACTGTTCTCCCTTGGACTCAAGAACATACACAAGCTTTTGAAAGTTTAAAGAAAGCTTTATGTCAAGCACCTGTTTTAGCAACACCATGTTATAGCAAACATTTTACACTCTTTGTTACAGAACGCGAAGGTACTGCCTTGTCAGTACTCACTCAGGATCAAGCAGGATCACGCAAGCCATGTGCTTATTTTTCCAGTACATTAGATCCCGTAGCTCAGGCTTTGCCTGCATGCCTGAAATCAGTGGCAGCGACAGCCTTAGCTATCAGACAAAGCGATGCCATAGTATTAGGACACCCATTGACAGTACAAGTACCACATGCGGTAGAGGTTCTTGTGAACCGAACACAAACACAACACTTGACCATAGCAAGACTTACCGGTTATGAACTGACATTGTTTCAACCACACATAGAGATCCGACGGTGTAATACATTGAATCCTGCTACACTATTACCTGTAATTGGAACAGACCCACTAGCTCATGATTGTGTTGAAATCATTGAAATAAAGACGAAACCTAGACAAGACTTGACAGACGTTCCATTGCTAGATCCAGACCTGACGTTGTATGTAGACGGGTCGTGCATGAGAGCAAGTACAGGAGACTTAGTGGCCACGTATGCAGTCACAACAGACACTGAAGTTATTGAGACAAATTGTATAGATACTTTGTCAGCCCAAGCAGCAGAACTTATTGCTCTAACACAAGCCTGTATTCAAGCCACAAATAAGAAAGTTAATGTATACACTGACTCACGTTATGCATTCGGAGTTGTACACGACTTCGGCGTGCTGTGGCGAGAGAGAGGTTATTTAACCTCCCATGGTGCCCACATTCAGCACGGACCCCTCATTCATGCTTTGTTAGACGCAATACATCTACCCACTGCTATATCGATTATGAAATGTAAAGCACACACGAAGGTTACTGATACCATTTCTCAAGGCAATGATTTAGCTGACAGAACAGCTAAACAGACTGCTCAGAATCGCACATTAGACATGACAAAGCCAATAGTTCAGACACCAACACAGTGTATGACAATTAAGGATCCCGCACTTGACGTAATTGACATACAGACACATGCCACAGCAGAAGAAATAAAGAAGTGGACTGAACTAGGAGGGATCCAGACAGATCAAGGGTGGATGACGAAGGAGAAATCTGTATGGTTTCTCCCTGATTCCATGGTTCAAGCCATTATAGCTACAGTTCACAGTCCAGCACATTTAGGAGAGAAGGCTATGCTAGACAGCATTCAGCACATTTGGTTCAACAAACATTTACGAGCAGCAGCTAAACAAAAGGTTCGTACCTGTATGATATGTTGTCAGTTTAATCCAGGAAAGAGTGTTCCCGTAGAGCAGGGTGGATTTCAGCCTCCTGACCATCCTTTTGAAGTCCTCCAGATGGATTATATTCAGATGGAACGTTGTCGAGGATTCAAATATGTCCTCGTAGTTGTCTGCGCTCTCTCCCGTTGGACAGAGGCGTATCCCGTATCAGATTACACTGCCCCGACTACTGCCAAGCAGCTAGTTCGAGAATTCTTCCCACGGTACGGTTTACCACGTGTTGTATATTCAGATAACGGCCAGCCTTTCTCATCCGAATTAATGAAACATGTCTCACTTTTATTGGGATATCAGTGGAAATTCCACTGTGTCCGACACCCCGAGGCAGCAGGTCTCGTGGAACGACATAATCAACTTTTAAAAATCAGATTGTCTAAAATATGTCAGGAAAAAGGTGTGGACTGGATAGTAGCCTTACCAGTTGCGCTATTCTACATGAGAATGGTAGCACACTCTCGAACAGGGCTATCCCCGTATGAAGTGATCTTTGGTAGACCACCGAATATGTGGGGGACGCCTATACCCCGTAAAATAACTGATGTTGACTGTAATATGCTGACAGATTACCTGGCTTCCTTGATGTCTGCACTACAATCTTGTCGTTCACAGGTAGTCGCAGCTTTTCCCGACAACACCGAGGTGAAACCTCATGATGTAATTCCCGGTGATTATGTTCTCATCAGAAATTTTGATCGGAAAACCCAACTGGAGCCAAGGTGGAGGCTTCCTAAGTTGGTCCTGCTGACGACCAGAACAGCTGTGAAGATCGAAGGAAGAAAAAGATGGGTGCATTCCAGCCATATAAAGAAATTTCATGGACTTCCTCCTGACACAAACAGTACTCCCCGTGTGTCTTCCCCCATTGACTCAAAGCTACCTTTGGCTGAGGCCAGTAGCACCGAACTCTATAAACAGAAACTCAGGTCCAGATCCAAGCTGTCGGACGATTTGATTGTTTAAGTCCTCTCCAAGGTGAAGCGGTTGAATCTGTCCCGACATGTATCCCTTAGGTCTGAATCATGTAGAGTCCAGAATCATAATGAAACGACATGCTTATTGTAAATTACTGCGTAACCACTGTATTGTGACTTTATTAATTTTGTTTTCCTTGAGTTTTTTAATAGTTACTGCAAGTATATTGTTGCATATGTATTATCCTGTTTCTAAACGTACTTTCAATATAACTGGTGAACATTCTTTTAGTGACCTACCGCCACATGAGTTGTCCTATAGACTTGCGCTGCGCAATAACACCTTCATTAGTATGTTACATCATTCCCATCAGACTAGTAATGCCACCAATTGTTGGGTGTGTGGCCGACTCCCTCCCTATCAAAATAACAAAGGAGTTCTGCCTTTCTTTCCACATCCGTTCACACACAATGGCTCCTGTGGAGCATGGTTTAGTTTATTAAATTCCATAGACCCAGACACAGCAGTTTATCAACAACATTGGATATGGGGAAATCTGAATCTAGTTTTATTCAAAGTCTGTCACCCTAATAAGGAGGGTCACCCCAGTAGAACAGGAACTGATTTAGAGAATGAAGTGTATAAATTAGGTAATTTTACGCCTAATCTTATGATTTTAAATGTCAAATCCGAAGTTGAACTAATTCTGCCCACTATGTCAGTATTTCCAGTTAAAGGTGAATTATGTGTAAGAAAAGTTGGTTCCATACATATGGGCCATAGCCAATGCATTACTACAATAGAATATAGTGATCAAGGTAAATCTTCATTTAGAGCTTCTCGCCATTCTTACTTCATATGTGGCCAGACGGCATATATGCGTCTGCCTCTAGATTGGGATGGTACCTGTTACATAGCATTCCTTTTGCCACCTGTTTTCCTAGCTCCCCCTGATTATTATCGAAATGTTCATTTAGTACATAAAAGAGAGCGTAGAGATCTCCCAGTTGTCGATTATACTGAGACGGCATGGGACAAGTATGTAGATTTCAATAAAGGTATCTTTCCCTATATAGGTACAATATCAAATAGTAAGCTGATACGTAGACTAACCAAGACTCTTGAAGCTGTAGTAAACGAGACTATAGCCGCCCTAGGCAATCTGACAGAGGAACAATCAGTGATGAGAATTGTTGTTCTCCAGAATCGTCTTGTCCTTGACGTCATCCTGGCCGATAGGGGCGGAGCTTGCAGGGTCATCGGATCCAGCTGCTGCATATTCATACCAGAAAATTCGCCATCTGTATATAAAGCTATAACACGACTTCATAAGATTGTAAGCCAGATACACGAGAATCCAGGCACTTGGACGTGGTCCGGGTGGTTTTGGAATGTGATATCAGCCTGGGGATGGAGAGTTCTATCCTTCCTAGGTATTGGCCTTCTTATGCTCTTCAGTTGTTGTTTATGTCTGCAATGTGGACCAGCGATTTGTGGTCTGTGTGCCACATCATGCATCCCATATCAAAGTTCTCGTTCAAAATACCGGAAGAAGAAGGAAGAAGAAATGATGCTCCATGAGCAAATCGATGGAATGATGAAGATTGATATCTCTTGAAGGGCAAGAAGGGGACAAGGAGGGAATGTGGAAATGTGGATTTTCCTGATCAGTTATGTCCCCTATCTTGGACCCCAACGGTTCTATATGCACGTTACAAGTACATGTATGTTCCCTCCAGTTCCAGTTTCTAAGACGCAAACATATGTGTGTCTACCATCGACATGTTCTCTGTCAGATCCGCCATCAATGGGCTGGATATTCGATTCCTGAACATGAAAGGCCACCGACTTTATATGGCTAAATTACTCCATTTTTACAGTTCAGGCAAGTAGGCCCGATTCTGTCCTCAAAGCCTTTCCCTGCTCTCTGTCTTTGACAGCTTCAGCTTGAGCTCGCATCTGTATCCATGAACTTTGTCCTACTCCCTGTGCAGCTAACGGTGCCTGCCTCGGCCAGTTTTCGCCTGCCTGCCAAGAAGTTGTATTTCACCTTCGAATTATCTATTTTGCTCTTCAGCCGATGCATTCCTTGTCTAGTGATTTAGGTAAACATTTCCCTTAGCTCACAAGCAAAGGACTCAGCCTTTCCGTCCTCCTACAAGTGATTCATAGCCCTGTTGCCATGGAAAGTTTTCTGCCCCTCGCATCTCATATAGACACTTAGACGCTTGTACACGCACACACAGTTAGTATAGAATAGATTCTGTCCGAGAGTCCTTCCTTGTGGATAACATAGTTCTCCAAACATAGGATGGTAGATATGATTGGGGATTAGGTTGACTTGACCCCCCAGACTTCTCGTCTCCACATGTAGAGCTAAATGTCAAGTCCCCTTCACCCCTAGTTGCACGTCTATCACACGTCATGCTGCTGCGCGCGCATCTATGCCAAGTATTATCTTATAGATCCACCTATGTCTGATAATCCTAACCAATCATGTTTCTTTTATTCCTTATTACGCCTAGTTTCGATTACGTACCCATTTTGTCACTTTTCTTATCAAATGTTACGCCTTCTACATTCGTTTCATTGTAATGCACTTATTATAAAAATACATGTCTGTCAATAAAGTATTGTACTTCACTTCCTGAACCCTCGTGGTGACGGAACCTGAAGGCCGCGACTCGAGTCGGCCATTTTGAATGGAATAAAGCCCATTTAGAAAACCTCTTATACCACGGATTCTGCCTCTTGTTATTTTGAGCTATTTACTTTATTTTAAGATTCCGTATGAAATTCAGTCCGGTATTTTTATTTACCACAGCGCGATCACGTCTTTCTTCTTGCGATCATGCGCCGCGAGAAGAGTGAAAACAAGATGGCCGCATTCGCGAGCAACCGCATGGGTAAGTTGGCGAGCCGCGACCACGCAGAAAATACCGCGAACGGGCGGGAAAAAAACTTCTGCATCTTCGCGATATTTCCGCGTGTTTGCGGAGATTTTTAACATTTTCGCGATAATTTGCGAAAGTCACTTTGGCAAATTCCGCCCACCCCTAGTAGAAACCCGCACAATTTCAAAGCAAAAGACACACAATTCATGGATGGAATGCAGAACAAATCAAACATTCACCCCAGTCAAGAGATCTGGGTTAAATCCATCATTCTTTTGCTCACCATGCCACCCCAGTTTAGACCTGGCTATATGCAAATCAGTATTGACCCAGTGCCTCATGGGAACAGTCCAGCCCGAACTGCTAAGCCAGGTCTTCCCTGGACTGGAAACAAGCATCCTAGGACCGGTTTCGGGGTTTCATCCCTCTTCAGCCAGGATAGCTTGATTCCAGTGGCACAGTGAGCCCAGGACTCACGTCTGAGCATACCTGGCGCACTTAGGGCGAGAAAGCAAAACACACAATTGATGGACGGAATGCAGAACAAATCAAAACATTCACCCCCAGTCAAGAGATCTGAGTTAAATCCATCATTCTTTTGCTCACCATGTCACCCCAGTTTAGATCTGGCTATATGCAAATCAGCCTTGACCCTGTGCCTCATGGGAAAAGTCCAGCCCGAACTGCCAAGCCAGGTCTGCCCTGGACCGGAAACAAGCATCCTAGGACCGGTTTTGGGGTTTCACCCCTCTTCAGCCAGGATAGCTTGATTCCAGTGGCACAGTGAGCCCAGGACTCACGTCTGAGCATACCTGGCGCACTTAGGGCGAGAAAGCAAAAGACACACAATTGATGGACGGAATGCAGAACAAATCAAAACATTCACCCCAGTCAAGAGATCTGGGTTAAATCCATCATTCTTTTGCTCACCATGCCACCCCAGTTTAGACCTGGCTATATGCAAATCAGTATTGACCCAGTGCCTCATGGGAACAGTCCAGCCCGAACTGCCAAGCCAGGTCCTCCCTGGACTGGAAACAAGCATCCTAGGACCGGTTTCGGGGTTTCATCCCTCTTCAGCCAGGATAGCTTGATTCCAGTGGCACAGTGAGTCCAGGACTCACGTCTGAGCATATCTGGCGCACTTAGGGCGAGAAAGCAAAAGACACACAATTGATGGACGGAATGCAGAAGAAATCAAAACATTCACCCCCAGTCAAGAGATCTGGGTTAAATCCATCATTCTTTTGCTCACCATGTCACCCCAGTTTAGATCTGGCTATATGCAAATTAGTCTTGACCCTGTGCCTCATGGGAACAGTCCAGCCCGAACTGCCAAGCCAGGTCTTCCCTGGACCGGAAACAAGCATCCTAGGACCGGTTTTGGGGTTACACCCCTCTTCAGCCAGGATAGCTTCATTCCAGTGGCCCAGTGAGCCCAGGACTCACGTCTGAGCATACCTGGCGCACTTAGGGCGAGAAAGCAAAAGACACACAATTGATGGACGGAATGCAGAACAAATCAAAACATTCACCCCCAGTCAAGAGATCTGGGTTAAATCCATCATTCTTTTGCTCACCATGCCACCCCAGTTTAGACCTGGCTATGCAAATCAGTCTTGACCCTGTGCCTCATGGGAACAGTCCAGCCCAAACTGCCAAGCCAGGTCCTCCCTGGACCGGAAACAAGCATCCTAGGACCGGTTTCGGGGTTTCACCCCTCTTCAGACAGGTTTTTGCATTTGTTTTTGCTTTTGTTTTTGCATTTGTTTTTGTTTTCGCACAATTTCAAAGGCACATACTATTTTTCAGCTTAGATTTTGTACTCCGATTGATTTTCTGAGACCATTGTGCATGCAGACAGACAGGGGTACAGGTGTAGGGACAGGAGTATATAGTAGAAATCGTCAGTGACTGGAGCACAGTACCCCTTGTACTGTCGATGTATGCGGAAGTATTTGGGTTGTGAATTCATTGTTGCTTTCCATGAAAGAAGGGTATCTCCCCAGGAACAGGGAGACTGCTTCTGGGCCATCCAGTATCTGCAATATATAGGCAAGAAGGGGTAATGAGGTTAGAAATTGATACTGTGCTAAATGACAGTAACCCAAAAGCTATCCCCATTCCATGGGAGCTAGAGCCAGCCCAGGAGTCTGTGGTGAGGATATCTCCATGGAATATTGCAGGAATGGCCAAACCTTTGCCTGATGCCCAATGGGGAGAATTTATAGACACCTATGATGTATGCCTATTTCAGGAGACTTGGTGCCTTGCACCATTTTACAGAAATGGGTATGCATCTTTTTGTGTTGATGCAAGTAAGAGCCCATAGGAAGACCCTCAGGAGGATTGGGAATCTGGGTTAAGACTTCACTGCGATGTACTATTAGCACTCTGCCGTGTAGCTCAAAGGATATACTCGGCCTTAGACTTTTGTTTCCCTCAGGTTTGTCCATATAACTAATTAATGTTTAGAATAGGATAGAGGGCAGAAATAATGAAACACAAACTATCTATGAACATGAGCAACAGCACTTGACCTTGAGATCAAGAGACTTAATGTTGATGGCGGGAAATTTCAACACAACTTTCGAGCCAATAGCGGCTTCCCCCCATGATTTATCCACAGACCTGGATAACCATTGGGGCATACCTAACTTTGGTTTGCCCAACGTAAGATGGACACCTAAAGCAGGTCAGCTTTTGGCACTAACTGTTGAGTATGATCTTAAAGCCAACTAATGGCAGGTGCACCTCAGACCGCTGGGGCAAGTCTATCTACAACAGACTGGGTCAATGGAGCAGAATTGACTACTTCGTAGCCCAAGTCGAGTTATGGCCTGCTGTCGTGGACATGGAGGTGATTGACCATTTAGATAGTGATCACAATGTTCTCAGTCTATCACTTAGTATCAAGGAAACATCATATCTTGAGAATAGGGGCTATAGTGATATTAGTGAACTTCAGTCTGCAAACAACCTGAGAACCATCAAATGGGATTGGGTAGCTAAAAAACCCGCGCCATTGACCATTATTGAAGGATTTGTTAAGGCTGAATTTGACCACTTATCTATACTCCCTACCACAATGAGGAATGAATTTTTTTAAATACACAAGAGAAGTTAAGGGAGACAATTAGAGATGTCCTGGGTAAAAAAAGACACAAGAAAAATCTCTGCCCCAAAACTGATTCCTGGTATAATAATGCCTGTAGAGTGGCAAAAGGCGAGCTTCTGGATGCTATCAAACTTAAATCACAGGTCCAGATTACGAAATCTAGGGCTCGCCATAGGACGGTACTTAAAAATGCAAAAAAGGAGTGGGAAGAATCATTATGGTCAGATTTGCATGACGCTTTGGTAAATAGGGACACCAGAGACTTTTGGAAAAGTGTAGATATTATGTCTAGGAGCAAGAAACCCGTACTCGACTTTTGTATCCAACCAGAGGAGTGGGTTGCATACTTCAGCCACCTATATACAGATAACTCTAGGTTGCTTAACAATAGAGATACTTCAGCTGTGAGTAGGGGACAATTTGAGTCAAATGATCTGCAATTTATGCTAATTGAGAAAGAAGTAGCAATTAGATCCAGTATTTCTGGGCGTGCCCCAGGACTCAATAGGATACCTAGCGACCAATACAAAGAAGATCTTAAAGTATGGGGACCATACATCAATCTACTCTCTAATAGTATTCTCTCAGGTATGGAAATACCTCATTTGTGGAAGTTGGCAGAGATCGTGACTATTTTTAGAAAGGGGAGTGGTGTTCTTCAGGTGAACTATAGGCCTTATCGACTCATTACAAATTGTTTTTGTAAACAGGTCCTTGCCCACCTTCAGGAGTGGATCAGAGAAGGGAATATTATCTCAGAGTGGCAGACTGGTTTCAGGGAACATCTAAGCACCCTGGACCAAATTTTTTGTCTTATGTGCATTTTCTGGAGGGAAGTCACCATTCGCAAAGTCAAACTATATGTTGCCTTTGTGGAATTATGTGCCGCTTTTGATATGGCACCAACAGCAAAATTGTGGGAAGTCCTAGAAAATATGGGAGTGCCAGCCCCTCTTCTTAACATTCTAATAAGACTTCAACCTAACACTCAGGCACAAGTGAGGTGGGATGAAAATGGGTCCCTAACAGAAATGATTCATATAGATAGGGGAGTTAGGCAGGGGTGTGTATTGGCACCCACCCTGTTTACCCTCTTTATCAATGATGTCATTTGATGTTTGAGCAGGGATGGTTGTGACGCTCCAAAAATAGGAGGGCAATGGGCTCCTGCTCTTCTATTTGCGGATGATATTCTACTCATATCTAAGACACCGCAGGGGCTCCAGCAGCTGCTGGATGCTTTTCAGGAATTCTGTTCGGGACGGGGCTGGAGATAAATAGCTCCAAAACAAAATGCATGCTCTTTTCAACTAACCTTAAGACCAAATTGAAGAAACTACTCAATGTGACAGAGTTTGATTATCTGGGTATCAAACTCACCCAGAATATGAGTTGGGCCCCACAATTGGCCAAAGCCCCTGTTAACCCAGACATATCAAATGGCAAGCATTGTGAAAATTCAAAAGAGAACTACATCTAGAAAGCTGGCTCCAGCATTAGAAATTTACAACACAATAGCCCTAGGCGCGACCTTATATGGTGCAGAGGTCTGGGGTTGTTCCAACTGTAATAATTTCCTAATCATTGAACATAAGTTTCTTAGATTTTTAGTGAACCTTCCGGTGTCTACTCCAATGAGTCCTCTCCATTTAGATCTTGGCCAGAAGAGGTTGCCACAAAAAATTGATCTGTGGCTACTTATGTTCTGGCACCGGTTTTGGAACACTGCAGCTCTCGCCTCTTATAGGGTGGGGCTCCGTGAGCCAATATCAGTATCCTGTGTCGACAAGATCCCCTGGATGCTCACAGTTAAGAATCTGTTAGTTAAGTGTGGTGATGTGATGTTGATGAGGTTATCGTGATGTCACATGGAATGTTTAAAGGGTTCTGCTCGAGGGTTCTTGAGAGAGCAGTTGGGACTCTGGACTGTAGCTGTACCGGTTGGGACGGCTCTCTGTATCTAGTAATAAATACTGCATATGAAAAGCATCCTGGTGCCATCGCCTCGTCTTTACAGTGACGACAGAGGATGGGATAATGAGTTGCTACTTCTGTTGCATCCCTAAGTATTGACTGCCGGAGTTCCAGGTATTTAACTGTGAGTATTTTTTTTTTATCTCACGTTAAATTGTTCGTCTACAGGGAGCGTTTACAGAGAGCCGTGCCCATTTCATATTTTACTCATATGCCTGGAGCTCGTAATTAAAAGATAACGGAAGATTTCTGCTATTAAGTCCTCATGCGAGCAGAAAATAACGGAAAATTTCGTAATTAAGTCCTCATGCGAGCAAGATTTCACTGCGCTGTGATTTGGTCTGCAAAGAGGGAAAATACCTTATTGAAAGATTGTACTTTCTCCTGTTCTCCGTTATCTCCGGTCGCCTATCTTCATCGTTATTGCAGGGAGCCGGAGGTGTTCACCCGTCCGCTGTCTCTCCTGTTTGATGACGTGGTAGAATCTTCACTCGAGATCAGCGAAGGAGGTCAGCGCGGGTTCTACAATCTCCTCAACTGAGATGCTTCGAGGTTGTCGTCAGCGCGCAACGTAGTATTCATAGCGGCCATCTTGGATTGGTCATTTCTTAACTATTTGTTACCAGCAACACGACGTAGTGTTCAGCTGGGAGTACCACAGCTTGGCGTTTTGAAGCAAACGTTTTGTGCACGCAGCTATTTGACACATGTTCAGATGTGCATCGTTTTTTCTTATGGGCAATGACAATTCATAAACTTCTGCATTTGCGAAGCTAATATTTTTTTTTTTATATAAATGAATATGCATCTTACCAAGCTCATCACCTCTACACGGTGCAACGTTACCATCTAGTGGTTTAAATTGGATTTTTTTTTTTTTTTGTTTTTTTTGTTTCCCTCATCAGTGTCTGTATTCACTGGTAGTTGAGAAGAGAGTTAGCTTTGCGTTTCTTCTCAGTTTAGCAGAGTTTAACTTTCTCACTTTCTGCGTCCTTGCAGAAGCAGTGAATTTTCAGACGTTTTTGGAGAAAATATATATATATTTTTTTTTCTCTCTTCTTCTTCTTTTTCTCATTTCTATTTCTTCTACTTATTAATCAATTTCATTCCACAGTTTTTTTTATTTTTATTGACAACATGCAGAGTGTTATTGCTCCAGTGCCTTTTCTACAAGAACCTGGAGATCCTCCTTTGGAATGGAAATTATGGTTTAGGTCGTTCAAGGCATATCTAGGTGCAATTGATGGTCAGAGATACAGGCCTGAACGGAAAAAGAATCTAATGTATTATCATCTAGGGGTTGAAGGACAAAATGTATTTGATCATCTACCTCCCTACGATCCACCTGAAGGCGAAGATCCTGACGAATTTCAAACAGCAGTGGCACAATTGGATAAATATTTCACTAAAACTAAGAATATCGTAGTGCATAGATATAAATTTTTTACAAGGAAACAGAAGTCTGATGAAAGTATAGATACTTTTATTACAGCTCTAAAAGTTTTGGCTTCTAAATGTGAATTTGAGAACTTTACCTCCCAACTAGTGAGAGACCAACTCGTTGCACGTTGTTATTGTAAAAAGATACAAGAAAGGTTACTAACGTGTAAAGATCCTAGCCTAGACAAAGCAGTGGATATTGCAAAAAGTATTGAAAGTTCGATGGATGACGCAAAACAGCTTGAGTCTGCTCTAGCTAATTCTTCTATTTTTGGTGCTGTTTCCACCAAGCATCCCGGTGCTAGTTCTATTAAACCTCCTATTCTCATGCATGACAATACTTTTAGGGGTAATGTTTTTCGTGGCAATATGAGAAGACCGGGCATTTTTAGGGGTGGAAGACCTTTTTTGCAAGATAGGCAATATAGTTCAAGGATATATTGCTACAAATGTGGTTCTTCTTTACACGTTTCTTCTTTTAAGAATTGTCCGGCCATCAATCAACAGTGTGGGCAATGTGGCAAAATGGGTCATTTTGCTAAAGTCTGTATGAGTGGCAGAAGAAGAAATGTTAGATGTGTAATTAACGAAGAGGACAATGTTTATGATGAAGATGTTATTAGTCTAGAATATGTTGTAGTGGTTAAGAATCGTAATGAAGAGAGGCAAGCAGACATTCCTGATCCTGAAGTTTTGGTTACAATTGAAACTAGTCAAATTCGGCTTCTAGTTGGCACAGGAGCTCGTATCACTATTGTGGCACAAGAAAAGTATCAAAAGTTCTGGTATCAGAAGAGTCTATTGCCACCGGATGTTCTCACAGTAGCTTTTGAGGGTAGTAGAATTGAGTTGTTGGGATACTTTTGGGCCACTATTGGAGTTTTAGGTGAAACCATCAATGGGAAGGTTTATGTTGCAAAAAGGGGGATCAATGTTCTTGGTCTCATCCATCAAGCAGAGTTCGGATTAACCATCAAGCCTGGTTTAGAGAACCCTGTTTTCATTGACAAGCAGTTTGATCAGAGTCATATTCATTCCATTGAATATACCTATTCGCTTTCTAGCACACAGTCACTCAATGATTGGGAACAAAAGTTTAGCAATGTTTTTAAAAATAGTCTTGGAAAAATTACTAATTTTCAACACTTTATAAAGCTTAAAGAGAATTTTATCCCTGTCAAACACAGATTACGCAATGTTCCATTGAGTATCAGAGAGGATCTTTCTAAACACCTGCAAAATTTGTGTGAGCAGGGCATAATTGAAAAAGTTGAGTCCACCCTTTGGCTTTCTCCTATTGTTTTAGCTAAGAAAAGGTCCGGGGACTTAAGGATGTGTGTCGACTTGAGAAGTCTTAATGAGGCCATCTGGGTTGACGGTTTTCCTCTTCCACGTATTGAGGACCTGATTGCGAAAGTTGGGTCGTCTTCATGGTTTACCAAATTGGATCTCAAAGCTGCGTATCATCAGGTCGAACTTCATCCTCAGTCTCGACATCTCACTGCCTTTGTAACTCCCGATGGTGTTTTCCAGTTCTGCAGACTTCCTTTTGGGTTAGCTTCTGCGGCTGCGGTCTTTCAGAGACTAATGACTGAGATGTTTAGACATAATCCCAATGTTGTAGTATTCCAAGATGACATTCTTGTATTCACTAAAAGTGAAACTGAACATGATGTGGTTCTCAATCAAGTTTTCAGTGTATTAGAAAGTCGAGGGGTAACTTTACAGAAAAGTAAATGTTCTTTTAAAGTGCAAGAAATTGAATATCTAGGTCATGTAATATCAGAACAAGGTATAAAACCCAGACCTGGTTTAATCAAAAGCATTGTAGAAGCCCCAGCCCCTCAAAACAAGGAACAACTTATGTCTTTTCTTGGACTCTGTGAGTTTTATGCAAAATTCATGAAAGATTTTGCTAAAACTACAGAGTGTTTTAGAAATCTACTTAAGAAAGGAGCGACATTTGAATGGTCAGAAGAATGTGAAAAAGGTTTTCAGTTCATTAAGAGTCACATTGTTAGTGCACCTGCCTTTCAAGCTTTTGTGGAAGGTAGGCAAACTATTGTCACAGTGGATGCATGTGAGTATGGTCTGGGTGCTGTGCTGTCGCAATCTGCTGAAGGGAGAGAGTACACAATAGGATTTGCTTCCAGGACTCTTCGTCCTGTTGAGCGCAAGTATTCAGTCATCGAAAAAGAACTGTTAGCTTGTGCCTGGAGTGTTGAGAAGTTCAAATCCTATTTGTGGGGCAGATCTTTTGTCCTTAGAACAGATCATAGACCTTTAGTTGACATCTTGTCAGGGAAAAATATCAAACGCACCACTGCCAGATTGGCCAGGTTGTCGACCAAATTGCTAGAATATACATTCACGGTAGAGTATATCCCTGGAGGGAGGAATAGCAGAGCGGATTGTTTATCTAGGCTCCCTATTCATGATACAGATGAACAAGATTGTGAAACTGATGTAGAGGAATGTTTTATAGCATGTGTTAATCAGGACAATCTCTCATTTGCAGAAGAGGACTGGGTCACTGAAGTTAATAAAGATGTTGTACTTAGCGAGGTAGTTTCATTGATCAAGAAAGGTTGGCCAAGGGAAAAACTTCTTTCTCCAGATCTTCAAATGTTCTGGAAAGTTAACAGTGAACTTTCTCTTGAAGGTGGTAAAGTTGTCAGAAGTGACAAACTTGTACCTCCCTCGTGCTACCGGGATAACATTATTTTGGCTGCTCATGCGGGTCATCTGGGTGCAACTATCACTAAAAGAAAGGTGAGGTCTGATTTTTGGTGGCCAAGGATGGATTCTCAAATTGATGAGTTAGTTAAACAGTGTGTACGGTGCAATAATAGTGATAAAGTCCTAGTATTAGAGGGCACTGTCGATTCTCCTGTTTCTCCTCCTGGGAGAGCATGGCAGAAAATAGGCATGGATTTTCTTGGGCCTTTTCATGTTCTTCCTGACAATTCAAAATATTTTTTGGTGCTTTTTGATCATTTATCCAGATGTTCCCAATTCAAGAAGTGTTATCACTTGTCTCAATAAGATTTTTCTTAGGGAGGGCTTTCCGGAGGAAATTCTTACAGATAATGGTGTACAGTTTATCTCGAAAGAGATGGTTTGTTTTTTACGTTCTTGTGGTATCAAACACACTAGAACTCCTCTGTATCATCCTGAAAGCAATGGAAAACCGAAAGGTTCAACAGAGTTATTGTAGAGTGTGTCCAAGCAGCTTTTAGGTCAAAGACTTGCATTTTCCAAGCAGTGTGTGATCTTGTCTGGTCATATCGCACGTCGCCTCATGTGGCTACCAATTTTAGTCCATTCGAACTCATGAGAGGGAGAAAAGCTCCTTCGCTGGTTTATCCTTTTTGGATGGTGAAATCCTTTCACCGTGTTAGTGACATGGGGAGCATGTGGGATTATGCCAACAAAAAATCATCGGAAGTTTGTAAAAGAACTGAACCTGTTATGGAAAAAGATGTCCACAATATTTGTATTAGAGATTGGGTTAGAGTAAAGAATCCAGTCTCAGTCAGAAAAGGTCTTTCAAAGTTTCTAGACTCTCAACAAGTTGTGGATATTAGGAAGAATGCTGTTAAGTTGGCCAACGGAAATTGGTGGAATACTTCTCGAGTAGCTAAGGATCCATGTTATTCTAACAAGAATGGAGAAAAGGGAAAAGATACTTTAAGAAATGATAGTTGTATTAGAAGAAGCACCAGAATTCATACAAAATCAAGCAGGTTACGAGAATATGTTTAAATTATATTATGTTAGGTTTTTCTTTCTCTATTTTCTTCTGTATACATTTTATTGTATTATTATGTTGTCATAAGTGTCTTTTTATTAAAAAGGGGGGAGGTGTGGTGATGTGATGTTGATGAGGTTATCGTGATGTCACATGGAATGTTTAAAGGGTTCTGCTCGAGGGTTCTTGAGAGAGCAGTTGGGACTCTGGACTGTAGCTGTACCGGTTGGGACGGCTCTCTGTATCTAGTAATAAATACTGCATATGAAAAGCATCCTGGTGCCATCGCCTCGTCTTTACATTAAGTTAGGACTGGCTGCCCACTGGAGTGACCCCGGTTCTCTGAGTCAGACAAATACATTTAGCCTTAAAGCTGTGTAATGGGGTTTTATCAAAATTGACCTGATAATGAATTGTAAGGGATCACTTTCGATTGATTTTATGAATTTTAAACATACTGTGCTATTTGAGCCCACACTGGATGAAATAGAACCTCCATTAGCGAGGAAACTGTACCTACGGTTTAGGTATGGTTGTCTACCCCTTAATCACTTCAGAAGAAACTGGTTTTAAGTAGGGGAGAGTGTTGAAGAATATTGCCCCTGCTGCCAAGAGATCACTGAATCACCTGAACATGTTCTATTCTTCTGCCCCTTATTCTCCCGATCCCAACTTAAATGAATTGCCCCCTTTGTAGAAATCTGGGAGTAAGGAGATATAAGGAGGGATATAGAATAATGAAGACAAATACAACGCGTATGATTGTATTTTGTATAACAACGTTTCTAATGGCTGCATGGATCAGGCACACTAAGTTTTCTTCTCAAAGTCTTTAGGGTGTGGCTCTTATGACGTAGTACATTATGAGGCTCCTTAAAGTTATTAAGAGTTTTTTTATTGTGGGTAGTGTCGTATTTTATTAGCACACAGATTATTATTTTTTTATATATGTTTTAATGTAGTATTAACATATTTAATCGTTTCTCTTAGGTACACTGTATGAAGCTTGTAATTGTAAATAATGATGTAATTCTTACAATTATGCTGCTATTATAGGGAACTTTTTTCCTTTTTGCACAAACACCGATGCACTTTGACTGAACTGTCTTGCTGTGACTGTAAATAGGCTGTGACTGTTTATTTATATTGAAATGTCTTATTTGTATTGTGTGTTTGTAATTGGCTTGTTTTATGGTGTACTTTTATGATCCGCAGAGATCAAAATAAAGTCTTTTGATTTGGTATGATTACTATTGTACAATTTGTTGTTAACTTTTCAACCTATACCTCTACCAACTACCCAACACATGTATAATATTTATGCATTTCACATAATTAAACATCTATTTCAATACTATTAATATTTAAGTAATACAAAACAATTATATTTGATTACCTTGCCACCCTTTATCTGCACTACCCATACCTAATATATACATTTAAGATATAGACATTGTATAATTTACATATCTAATTATCAATTAAAAAAATTATATTAATAATGAACTCATAATAAAAGAATGATATTTAATTAACGTCCAACCTTTACCCCTACAAATGCAACAAATCAAACCAAATATATATCTTAAACAATATCCTAAATGCACATTTTAACTAACTATTTATTATATAAATAAATATTTAAATTACATTTTCTTTTAATGAATATAATTATTTTCCTACTCCCCCTTTACCCATACAAAATCAACACACCCCCACCAAAAAATATATCACATAATTTATATATTTAATTTCCAATCAACTTAATTTTATTATTAAAACATTATTTATCAATTAATTATAATTAATATACTTCCCACCCTATACCCCTACAAAACCCACCACCTGCACCTAAAACATAACTTTAAAAAAATCAATTACACAAGTAAAATAAATATGTATCAATTAACTAATTATTATTAATTCAAAATGAATTATTACTTAATATAATTAATATACTTCCCACCTTATACCCCTACAAAACCCACAACCCACACCTAAAATTTTACTTTAAAATAAAATTGGTGACACAATTAACATAATTAATTATCAATTAAATAATTGTTAATAATTGAAAACTGATTATTAATTAATTATAAATAATTTACTGCCCACCCTGTTGCCCTATAAACCCCACAACCCACTACGGTACGATAAATCACAAAAATGGATAAAATTACATTTAATAACTACTAAGGGGTCGAATACAATGTTGTTCAGAGAGCATTCCGACCAAATCAGTCCCGGAATGCTTTTCTGATCAAATCGCATTCAGGGAGTCTGACCGACCAATTACGATTGTTCCGAATACGATTCGGTCGGACTTCCATTGATGTGTATGGAAGCCTGTGTGCCGACCAAATACACAGGCTCCCATTAAAGATAGGGGTGGTTGGGGGAAATTGTGCACCCTGTGGCGGGCACCCCTTGGTGCCTGCCACACCATGCATGGTTGGAAAGAGAAGAACCGTGGGTACCCCCACGGGCCAGATTCGGAAGGCCCCTGGTGAAGGGGGGCCTTCTACGGGCCGCCAAAGGCAGATTCCGACAGCCGATCCGAGCAAGAACAACTGATTCAGAAAGGATGTCTGAACTCTGAATCTGACATCGGAATCACTCGGTCGGAAACGCGTTCTATAGACCTGTACGAGTCGGCTCAGAATGACTCAGGTCCTCCGAATGCCATCCGAAACCGACTCGGAAAGTCCGAACCCTTTCCACACATCGTAATTGGTCGTTCGGAAAGCTTTCCGAATCGGTCGGAATGACAAGTTCTGAATCGGATTCGGCAGACCCTTTCCGGATGACATCGTAATCGACCCCTAAACATTTAACAACTATATCGAAAAACATAAACAATAAGTATACGAAGAATTTATAACATACATTTAAAATATATACTGAAATACATATCAATAATTTGTGTGGGACATACTGCAGTTAACAACAGGGGTAGTTGGCCCCCAACGACAACCTTGGAGGCCAACTACCCCTCCTATTACCTCCAGTAAGTCCCACCCAGCACGATCGCGAAGTTCTCATAGCAGGCCATGCCCCCTTTGCCTACCCCTCTGCAAACGCGCTCCGTGGTACACTATTGGATGGGGATTGAAGTCCCCTTCACTGCTGGGGGTCCTTTAGGGACCAACTAGCCTATGTCTTACCTCCAGTAAGCATGAAAGGATGGCCAGTGTTCTCCCTGACTACTAGACTCAGTTGCGCACTACTTAAAAAGATTTACTTTCGTGTTTCAAAAACAATACTCCATGATCGTGAATACTTTTTAGCTTTCTTCAGCTATTTAATGCATACAAAATAAATTATTTCAAAGGCAATTTGTACGGAACAAACTATTACACAATACAGTGTTTCTCTAGCCTTTAACAATTCTACTGTTGAAATCATTTTCCAATTACATATTATAATTTGTTTAACAGAAATTCACAATTAAAAAAAAACAATGCATTTCGGGACATAACTTGTCCTTTCTTCAGGGGTGTAGCTGTAGGACAAGAACCATAATAATAATAAGCGTACATTGCAGATCAAATTTAGGTCAATAACGTTTCTGAATCAGATTCCAAGTTCAACTTGTGATATGACAGCCTATGTTTATTTAACAAACCTTCACAATAATGTGCGCAGACATTTAATAAGGCCCAAATGACCCGTTGTGATTATGGTGAACAGAACCACTAACCTTTCAATCAAATACCCTTTTCGCAACCCATGGAGTGAGAAACTGCTAAATAATATCAAACGGAAAACTAAATACATAAAACTCACTGGTGGTGAAAATCTGTTCATAAGATCAACCAGAATCAGCTCTAGAGTCTCGTGACTATGCAATAGAATAATTCAAACAATACTTGGCATAAATAACCTAACCGGCAATACTTTAACTCCGTGCAAATGACCATAAACACACTACATACCTTAAGCTAATATCAAAGGTGACGAGACTACCATCCAGGAGCGGAGTCAATTATAGAAGCTATTGTTATCTGCACCAAGCTTTTCATAAACAGAAACAATTGAAAAGATCTCAGTTTCTACCATCCAGGAAAATAATCAATTGTAGAAGCTATTGATAACTTCACCATGCCTTTCGAGAAAGGAACGATTGAGAAAATCCCAGTTTCTATAACGAGATAGGATTACATTTTTATAACACAACCCTTATATTGCGTGTTCACTCTGTTATTAAAAATAGCACAAGGCTTACCGTCATATTTCAGCTTGAATCACAGCAAACAAGCACCGCTGTGTATACGGTTAGCGTAGTCTCGTAATACTATAACTTGTCCCAAGATCCCTGTTTCTATAACAAAATAGGATCACATTTTAGGCGACAAACCTTATATTGTATGTTCACTCTGTTATTAAAAGATAACACAAGGCTTACCGTCGCGTCTCGACTTGAAACTCTGCAAGAGAACACCGCTGTGTGTAAGATTAGCATGTTCTCGCAATACTAGAACTTGTCCCAAGAAAGTCACATGACAGGATTTAACTCAACATCAAAGATTATATTGAAAACTCCGCCATCTTGGACTGAAAATATGTTGTGTGAATTAGTATGAAACGAGTGATGGAACAGAGCACAAGCCGTACCATAAAACGATATCGTCGTCTAGAAAATATGTCATGAGTGTCAATATAAAATATCTTGTGATAGTCTAAATTTCTTGGTTCCAAAACTAGAATCTTATTCAGATATTAGATATTTCAAAACAAGCATCGTCCCTGGTTAGTTATCAACATCCATGAGACAAAAAACAATATGGCAACGAAACCATGCAGCATCCTTAATTAAAAAATGGAAATATAGTTCCATTGTATCCCTTAATCACCAGACATAAAAATTGATTAAGAAACACCCAAGCATTTACAAGTGCAGAAGAGTAAATAAATGTAACCATTGTTAGTACACTACAATAAATACAAGCATAAAAATTAAAATGAAACACTGTCATGATTTCAAGCTGTATGTATAGACACAACATGACATGTAGTTTAACATGTATAGCATTAGAGGAAGCAACTCATTTCAAGCCTGTCATTCAACCCACGAGGTTTAATAGTATCTAAACGCTTCATCCAAAAAACCTCTCTTTGTAATAGGTGTTTATGTGTGTCTACCCCAGGTATTGTCTTAACTATTTCAACAATTTGAAATCTCATCTGAGCTATGGTGTGATGATTATCATTCCAATGCACAGCTAAGCAAGAGGTGGTACTTCTATTGCGTATCCTGCTTTCATGTTCAGATATACGAATTTTAAGTTTTCGGTCCGTCTTCCCCATGTATAATAACCCACAGGGGCATTTAATCATGTAGATAACATGGTCTGTGTTACAGTCTCCTTTCAATCCGAGTTTAATGTTTTCGCCTGTATGTGGATGGGGAATAATGTTCCCTTGAGTTACATTATTGCAGTGGGTGCAGTTTAAACATTTTTTCCTTCCACTGGCATCTTTTTGAGCTGGGGTAATCTGGTGAAAGCTCCTGTCTTAAAAGTTTTGGGTGATTCGTCAAGCGGGGGCCGAGAAAAAAGGGGGGTCCCAAAACGCGTTTCCTCCATGTTATTTTCTATAGGAATCTTTAGACAAAGCTACAGCTCGAACTGCTGAACGGAATTACACCAAATCTGGCATAAAGGTAGCTCTTGGTTCAGAAAGAGCCCTTTTTTAAAAAAATGGTGTATATCCATTCAGTAGTTTTTAAGATATTAAAGGAAAAAGTATATATATATGTGGGTGGCGCCTAACCACCGAGCACGAGCTTGGCTCTGATTGGCTGCCAACACTTCAAACCAGGAAGTGTTGTCAGCCATCTTTGTTGTGCCTTGGACAGAGAGAGAAAACCATCGGGACTGCACTAGGGTTCTTTTAAGTGTGATACACACGCTGAATACTGTGTAAAATGTCCATATTATGGAAAGCAGCGCTGAATACTGTGTAAAATTTAAATTTTGTGGAAAGCAGCACTGTCTGTGAGAGAGTGGCCCTGAGTGACCCTGTGTTTGGAGAGAGACTGCAGGGACCCGTGGACTTCGCCGGCGGCTGCACCGACCGGATGGGAAGGAGCAGCACTAAATGGCCCTGTGTCAGGAGAGGCCCCCGGAGAGCCCAAGATGAAAGTGTGCTACCCTCTCCTTCCTCACAGAGGGTCGGCCGCAAGCAGCGGGAGCAGGCCAGGGTCAGGATGGGATGCTGAGAGGGACAAGCCCCCGACCTGGACTAAAGAGGCCTGCGGCATTCCTAACCAAAATGAGCCCAGCAGCCTGCTGCAGAGTCACCTGATCCAGCGCAAAAATGGGAAATGGGGAACAACATATACCGATATCCTCCCTACGTCGCAGACCCTTCGTCGCGCACCCTCATTCATACATGCATTCATTGGTGGGGCCCATAACACCAACTCACACATGTCACAAGTCACAAGTCTACGCACATAGGAGGGGTGAGTAATTCAAGTGCTGGACATGTGGGGACCACCTTATAACCTATAGGGAGTGAAAAGTTCTTTTCTACAAAAGTATACATTAACATCCCGTTGCCTATAGATCCCTAATCTCAAACATCAAGGCACTCCACTCCTTCGGTCGGCGGACCAATTAGTTGGATTGGTTGATGGTGATTTAGAACCAGCTAAAACACATTTTAAGAATCAGAATCCTTATATCTCCTAATGAAAAACCACAAACTCATTATTTCTCGTTAATCAAAAATTTTAAAAATAATTATCATAATGATTTATATTAACATTTTGTCTCGTCAAAGTTTAGAATTTCTAGATCAATTTAAGTAAATCGCAGAACATCATATTTACCTAATCTGGCTATTGGCACTGCATAACCAAGTTTGTCGTAAAGTGTCCGAATAAAGCAGGCCAAGGCTCAAAGTCCAAAGTCATCTGCTCAGCACGTTACAGTCCCCAATTATCAAAGGACCAGAAATCGTGCAAGCATCTACCATTGTCTTTGGGTTTTGGAAAAGTTTGCAGTCATCAAGTGGTCGGGAAGCATCTGGACCATCAAGAAAAGGTGTCGCTGTCAGAAGGGAGCGGGTTGAAGATGAAGTCGAAGTAGAAGAATTTTTTTTTTTTTACTATCTCACTATTCTTTTATAATGAAAGAACAGGTTAACATGATAAATTTTTAGGCCAAGTTCTGTGGTGATTGGTTGGTTGGGATCGTCCGATTCTTATTCCCAGATTCTCAGTACAGTTCGAGGGGTGAGGTCACTTGTCCGCTTTAGTGTCGGCTTGTTCTGGTTTACTGTAAGGTTGATTGTTCCCTTATCTTGGCTGACCACCAAATTCTTATCCTTGACCGGAAACATGATGTGTAAAGGTTGCTAAGTAGTTCACGATACAGTTCACACATGCGCAGTTGACTCTGCGCCTCACGAGACGGTGGCCGCTTCTGCATGCGGTGTCATCCAGTATATTAAATTAGGCCCAGATGTCAACTTAAGCAAAACAAACACAAAAGAATAATGAATTATTAGAAATGATGATTCTAATGTTAACCCCTTACTAATCCCTCTATGTGCTTGTATTTATCATATAGCGACATTTAAAGCATTATATTCACCTTTTCGATCCTCCACGAAGACGCAAACGTCACAAAAGCAACATAAATCATGCGATATACTATTACCACATATACTATTATTAATATGCGTACAGATTTTAGTTATAAGAGTAATTTAGCCATGCAAAAAGCTAATCACCGCGTGTGGTTAAAGTTTTAATAATGTTGATTAGTATACATGCAACACTCGTTTAATAATATTATAGTTAATAGATTATATAATTAGTATTTTCATGCAAGAATAGAGGAGATATACAAAATGTTGCACTACCTGCTCCATCAATCCCCCCTTTGGTGATTATATCACCACACTACCTAAAATTTTGTAAAATTTTTATATAATGAAATGAATTAAAATTTCTCGAGTTTTGTTAGTTCACATTTCTCTTTCACCTATCTCTTCTTCTCTTGCTTTTCTATAGTTACTATCTTTAATTTCTTCTAATTCTACTTCTTCAAATTCTCTTTCTCATCTTTTATTCTCTCTCTTTTTCAAAATTTCTCATTTTAAGTTTTTCTGTCTTTTCTTTCTTTTGCAACATAAACATCCTAGTCTTAAAATTAATACTAAAAATATCACACAAGTTAATGGAAATAGGATCTTACCTATAAATGTGGTGCGTTTTAAATTGAGGAATAAATTCCTCTTCAATCCTGAGGGTCCCTGGGAGCCAACAGGCCCACCAGGTACCTCCAGTAAGTGCCACGGAGCTGCGTTGCAGAGTGTTGTAAAATATTGCGTGGCCTCTGAACACCACTCTGCAACGCAGCTCTCTGGCGTATACTGGAGGTACCTGGTGGGCTAGTTGGCCCCCAGGGACCCTCAGGATTGAGGAGGAATTCATTCTCAAAATTAAAATGCGCCACAGGGAGTATTTGCAGACATGTCACCTCAGGCCATGCCCCTTCTTTCACCATTGTGTAAACATGCCCCATAGCGAGTTGTACGTTGAGGAATTAATTCTCTTTCAATACTGAGGGTCCCTGAGGGCCAACTATCCCAACAGGTATCTCCGGTATGCGCCAGGGAGCTGCTTTGCAGACAGGTGTTCAGAGGCCACGCCCCTTTTTACACCTCTCTGCAACGCAGCTCTGTGGAACTTACTGGAGGTACCTAGTGGGCTAGTTTGACCCTAGGGACCCTTAGGATTCAAGGGAACTTAATCTCTCAACTTAGAATGGCCACAGGGCGCGTTTACACAGTGGTGAAAGGAGGGGACGGGGCCTGAGGTGATGTGTGCAAACATGCCCTGTGGCGCGTTTTAAGTTGGGGAAATAATTCCCCTTCAATCCTGAGGGACCCTGGGGGCCAACTAGCCCACCAAGGGCTTCCAGTAAGCGCCACTGCGCTGCAGTGCAGAGAGGTGGTGCAGGCCGTGTCCCTTTTTACACCACTCTGCAATGGCGCTTTCTGGAAAACCTAGTGGGCTAATTTGCCCCTAGGAGCCCTCAGGATTCAAGAGGACTTAATCTCCCAACTTAAAATGGCCACAGGTTGTGTTTACACAGTGGGGAAGAGAGGGGACGGGGCCTGAGCTGACGTGTGCAAACACACCCTGTGGCACGTTTTAAGTTGGGGAAAAAATTCCCCTTCAATTCTGAGGGCCCCTGGGGGCTTACTAGCCCACCAGGTGCTTCCAGTAAGCGCCCCTGCGCTGCGTTGCAGAGAGGTGGTCCAGGCCGTGCCACTTTTTACACCTCTCTGCAACGCAGCTCTGTGGCACTTACTGGAGGTACCCAGAGGGCTAGTTTGACCCTAGGGACCCTCAGGATTCAAATGAACTTAATCTCCCAACTTAAAATGACCACAGGACGTGTTTACACAGTGGTGAAGGGAGGGGATGGGGCTGAGGTGACATGTGCAAACACGCCCTGCGGCGCATTTTAAGTTGGGGAAATATTTCCCAGGGGGAAAAGACCCTCTGCCCCCTGGTATTCGGAATCCCTCAGACTCCTCAGGCAAGAAGTGAGGAGGGTGGAGAGGCTCTGGCATGCAAGTTGGGACCTCAAGAACAAGGAAGCTCACAAACTCTTAGTTAGGAAATATAAGGCTGAGATTGTGCAGGCCAAACAAGATTATTTTGTGGCCACGACTACTTCGCTCTCCTCGTCGAAGGAGCTTTTTAGAATCGTTGACTCTTTAGTCAACCTACAAACACCTGACCCTGTTGTACCCTCACAAGATCTGTGTGACAAAATTGCCTTCTTTTTTTACACCAAAATACAGGATATCTACCGGGCCCTTGAGATACAAAGAGCCTCGATTAGTGGGTCCTCTGTTCCGGCTGAGATGAATAGGACCACCTCAGACAGCTCTCCATCGAGCACTTTGAATTTCTTTCCCCCGCTGGTCTTACAGGATCTGGAGATCCTGCTTAATAAAACCAAATCTGGCTCTCCACTAGACATCTGTCCTTTGAAGATTACTAAGCAGTGTAGGGAAACCCTCTTACCGCCCCTACTAGAAATTATGAATCTAGCTATGAGGGACGGTGTCTTTCCCCCGGAATGGAAGAGCGCAGTAGTTAGACCCTTGCTAAAGAAGCCTTCCCTTGATCCAGGGGTTCTGAAAAACTTCCGTCCTATCTCACTGCTTCCGGCCCCTTCAAAGATGCTTGAGGCACATCTTAACAAGCATCTGGCTGCCTTTGTGGAAGGCTCGGGCTGCTTGGACTTCTCCCAGCATGGATTCAGGAGGGAATTTAGTACTGAGTCGGCCCTCACTATTGTGCTTGATAAGATCCGCACTAGAGTGGATGGGGGCCAGACCACCCTCCTGGTCCTGTTAGATCTAACTGCGGCCTTTGACACCCTCTCCCCCTCAGTACTTACATATCGTCTGAGGGAAGTGGGGGTGAGGGACGCAGCTTTAGATCTACTAACCTCCTTCCTTGAAGGAAGGGAACAAAGAGTCAAACTGGGGGAGTTCCTATCTCCATCCCGACCAGTGCTATGTGGGGTCCCGCAGGGGTCGGCTCTTAGCCCGACCCTATTTAACATCTATATGACCCCACTGGCCAGATTAATTAGATCTTTCGGGATGGAGGTAGTCTCCTATGCAGATGACACCCAAATCCTCGTCTCTCTTTCCCATTCAGACGTACCTACTGCCTCCAATTTTAGATCTTGTATGGAGGCAGTTGGCCAGTGGATGGTTCAGAACTCACTTAAACTGAATGGGGAGAAGACTGAGGTGATGGTGTTTGGAGGGAACGAGAACATCTGGTCAGCCAGCTGGTGGCCTGACTCGCTCGGGGTGTGTCCTTCCCCCACGACATCTGCTAGGAATCTAGGGGTGATGATAGACCCTGCACTGGACATGGGCGGTCAGGTTAGTAGAACCATCTCTACCTGTTGGGGCTTAATCCATACCCTGCGAAGAATCAGGAAATACCTCTCCATGCAGTCCAGAAAGCAGATAGTTATCGCTCTTATCGGCTCGCGACTGGACTACTGGAATGCGCTGTATGCGGGGCTAAATAGGAGCCTACTGCAGCGCCTGCAAGTAGTCCAGAATGCCGCAGCCAGATTTGTTCTGGATGCTCCAAGACGCTCCTCGGCCACGTTGGCCAGGAAAACGCTGCATTGGCTACCGGTAGAGCACAGAGTCCAGTTTAAAGTCCTATGTATGACCTACACTGTCATTGCAAGGAACGGCAACATGGGAGTTGGTTCCATCATTTCCCACTATATACCTGGAAGGGATCTGCGATCCTCCAGGAAATTGCTCCTGACAGTCCCCCGTGTACGAAGAGCCAAGTGGGGTGGTAGGGCTTTCTCCACCTTGGCGCCTAAATGGTGGAATGACCTTCCTTTGGATCTTAGGTCCCTACCCTCCCTACAGATATTCCGAAGGGCCCTTAAAACTCGCCTCTTCTTGCAAGCCTATTTGTAAGGTTTTCCTTTCTTTTTATCCCTGTTTTGTTAGGCACCTTGATACCTGCGGGTTATTGTTTTGCGCAATATAAATCCTCTATCATCATCATCATCATCCTGAGGGCTCCGGAGGGCCAACTAGCCCACCAGGTGCTTCCAGTAAGCGCCCCTGCGCTGCGTTGCAGAGAGGTGGTCCAGGCCGTGCCACTTTTTACACCTCTCTGCAACGCAGCTCTGTGGCACTTACTGGAGGTACCAAGTGGGCTAGTTTGACCCTAGGGACCCACAGGATTCAAATGAACTTAATGTCCCAACTTAAAATGACCACAGGACGTGTTTACACAGTGGTGAAGGGAGGGGACGGGACCTGAGTTGACATGTGCAAACACTCCCTGTGGCGAGTTTTAAGTTATGGAAATAATTCACCTTCATTCCTGAGGGACCCTGGAGGCCAATTAGCCCACCAGGTGCTTCCAGTTAGCGCCACTGCGCTGCGTTGCAGAGAGGTGGTCTAGGCCGTGCCCCTTTTTACATCTCTCTGCAACGCAGCTCTGTGGCACTTACTGGATGTACCTAGTGGGCTAGTTGGACCCTAGGAACCCTCAGGATTCAAGGGGACTTAATCTCCCAACTTAAAATGACCACAGGGCGTGTTTACACAGTGGGGAAGGGAGGGGACGGAGCCTGAGGTGACGTGTGCAAACACGTCCTGTGGCGCGTTTTAAATTGGGAGATTAAGTCCACTTGAATCCTGAGGGCCCCTGGGGGCCAACTAGCCCACCAGGTGCTTCCAGTAAGCGCCACTGCGCTGTGTTGCAGAGAGGTGGACTAGGCAGTGCCCCTTTTTGCATCTCTAAGCAACGCAGCTCTGTGGCGCTTACTGGAGGTACCAAGTGGGCTAGTTGGACCCTAGGGACCCTCAGGATTCAAGGGAACTTAATCTCCCAACTTAAAACGGCCACAGAGCGTGTTTCACAGTGGTGAAGGGAGGGGCTGGGGCCTGAGATGACATGTGCAAACACGTCCTGTGGCGCATTTTAAGAGGCAGTTTTAATTCCCCTGCCCTATTATATACTAGGGGCTTACAGAGGAGGTCATGCTAATCACAGGAGGACTCTAACGCATAGTGTTCCCTAGTGTATGTAGGTGTTTTCAATGTCTTTTAACATAGCACTGGCTCTAGGACTGGTTAGTCAGACTCAATTACCACCAGTATCCGTTTGAAAAGGTTGAGGGTACAGGATGATTTTGCAGCAAGGCTTCTTTCTGTTCTTCTGTTTGTTCTTTCTGCACGTTTTCCTTCTTCCTGCACCTTTCTTCGTCTTTGAGGACTTCTGTTGCTTCGTTTTGCATTTCCTCTTTCTGTGCGTTTTTCCTTCTTTCTTCACATGTCCGATCTCTGTAGGCATAGTTAGAAATTAGCATTTAAAAAACCTTTGAAATTCACTGAAAAAAACCATAGGTTTCATGCACGTTATAGTTAGGAATTAGCAGTTAAAAAACCTTGGAAATTCACTGAAAAAAACATAGGTTTCAAGGGTGTTATAGTTAGCTGGACATTTCACTCATACACAACATTGAAATTCCCCTGTTATAGTTAGTTCAGCTAACTATAACTCGTGCGCCCGCAATGCACTGCTGATGACGTCACATATTACATCACTCATGATATGGTCAGTGACATCACTCATGACATCACTGATGACATCTCAAATGACAACACTGATGACCTCACTGATGACATCATCCTTGTGATAGAGTGGCAGACCTCCTCTCACCCTAATATCACCTTTGATACACACATACAAAAATAGAAACTACAATTTTCAAAACAATGGACATACCAATGCTAGTTACAACAACCTATTCAGTCATTCTAAGATCTACATACACATCCACTCATTCACCAACATTCCTATATAGTCACTCATACATGTACTCACTCATCATATCTACTCATACACCTATACATCCTGTTACACACCGCCACTCATCCATAAAGTTACTCACACACATGGTCACTCATGCTAATAAAGAATCAAACATTCATTTATTTGCATATGCAGTTATACACACAGCACCACACTTACTTCTACAAAAACTTACACTTACTTACTCTTTTGAACAATCACTTATAGAAACACTTACTTATTCATACAGCAACGTTTCCAATCACTCACTCTCACATATACTCACTTATGTACACCAATACTCACATATACTAGTTTAAAACATATGTAGTTACTCATAAAGACACTACTGAGACAGTCATTCACTCACTAACACACCCAAAAACACTCATCTACCCATACAGTCCTGCACACATGCTGTCTTCAACACATACAAACAGTGAGTCACTCATTCATGCATCTATGCACTATGTAGTACCCCCCACCGAACCATACAGACACTCAGACACTCATACTGATACTCAAAAAAACAAATAATAACCTATATAGACACTCATGTAGGTACTCACCAACCCATGCAGCCACTTATACACAAAGTGAGAGACTGATACAGATATTTATATATTTAAACATTACTCACTAACCCATGTATTCACTAAGATACACTTAATCAGTCAGTTATACAATACATTTTTCATTAAAAAAAATCATCCATTTAGACACTTATATACCCATTTATTCTTCCATCAACCTTGAGATATACATATATAAAACATTTAATTTTCAGAAAAACACACATTCACTGGATGATGTCATCCGTGATGTCATCAGTGATGTCATTTGAGATGTCTTCAGTGATGTCATGAGTGATGTCACTGCCCAGGTCATGAGTGATGTAATATGTGACGTCATCAGCAGTGCATTGCGGGCGCGCAAATTATAGTTAGCTGAACTATATATCTATATAGTTGGCAAAGGTAGGTACCACTGTCCAAAGAGAGACCCTTGCTTCTAGTCAGGGTAAAGGGGATACACCAAAGATCCTGCAGAACTGCTTGAGTTGACCTACTTTGTAATCACTTAACATTTCAATATCAAACTCCAGTTCTGCGACATCACTTGCTGGTTTACCCTTCTGAGACATGATGCATGGATGACTCAAGGATCAGATCGAAAATAGAACCAAAACAAAACACGGTATGTGGTTGCATAGTGGTCTGCACTAAACTAGTGATGTACACCAATTACTGTGGGTCAAGTACAAATACAAGTTCAAATCGTCACCGCTGACCACCAATGTTAGATCTGGGGGTCTTTAGTTGGCAGAGGTACGTACCACTGTCCAATTAGAGACCCTGGCTTCTAGTCAGGGTAAGGGGGATACACACTTTTGATAACCACTGCTCACCCCCTTGGTAGCTTGGCATGAGCAGACAGGCTTATCAAAGGCAATGTGTAAAATATTTGTACCAACACTCACAGTAACACAGTGAAGAAAAAACAACAAATGGACTCCACACCAGTTTTTAAAAATAAAAGTATTTAATCTAAACTAAACAAAACCAAAACAACAAAAATCCAACATACACAGTTCAAGAATATGATTTTTAAAGAGTTCTGAGGTTTGCATAAAAATAATCCACAGTTGCGTCACATTTACCCCAAAGTACCTGTAGATGCGACAAAACTGCTGCAGCATTGAAAAACAAGTGATGTATCACTCCTGAGACCCTGGGGAGGCGATGCGACAGCCCCGCTGCATGCAGCGGACGTGTTGCGAGTAATCCCATCTGTATGTGGAGGGAGGCAATACCTGGTATGCATTCCGGTGCGCAGGTTCGGTAGGAAGCATCTCGCACAGGCACGATGCGACGATCTTTGGGATGGCGACGATCTCAGGTGCAGCGGCGATGCGAGGCGCAGCGTCGATCTTCTCCTCTTGCGGCCCCTCGATGCAATGGCTCTGCAATGATGTGCGCAGCGACTTGATTCGGTCTGCAAGCAAGAGGTGTGACGATCTCACCCAGCGAGGACAGGCTCTGAGACGAAACTCGCAACAACAGAAATCTTCCCGCACCGGGGTGATGCACTCCGCAAGCACACGATGCGTCAGCTCTTGCAGTGGCAACAGACGCTGTGATGATCTTCGCGGCGATGGGAATTTTTGCGTACTGTCGACGATGCAGATCTTCTTCGTTTCTTCTTGTCCAGCTCCCCAAACAGCAGGCGCAACCTCCAGAGGCCCCACCATTGGATCAAGCACTCTAGGAAGGGCAGAACTCACTCAGCAGAGTTCAGGGGGGAAGCTGAGGGTGAAGTCCTTTTGTTCCTGGGACTGCTTAACAGGAAGCAAGTTCTCCTCATGCCCTTGGAGATCTCTTCAAGCAAGGGAATACAGCAACAGCAACGTCCTTCCCCTCTCCTTGGCAGCAAAGCAACTGCAGGTCAGCCCACAAACACACAGCAGGACAGTCCTTCCTCTTCAGTCTTCCAGCTTTCTCCCTGGCAGAGGTTCCTTTTTTATTCCAGGATGATCTAATTTTCTGAAGTCTGGGTAGCCCTTTTTATACCAATATTCCCTCTGTTCTCTGAGGGCAGAGAGGCCTTGGCCTAATCAGAACCAGTTCTGGTCAGTCCTGGAGCACTTTGTTTCCTTGACTTCTTCTTTCCTTTAAGAGAGAGGAGCAGGGTCGTCAGCCGCCCAGCAGGAGGTGGAGCCAGCATTGTATAAGGCAGGTGTGAGAAGGTGGCCTGATATATGCTGTCCACTAGTTCTAGTGGGCACCTTGTATCAGTCCAAACAACCCCTTATGGTGATAGGTTAAAGAAAACCTTTATTGAAAGCTATCCTAGTGGTAGCTATGGAGAGCAGCCTTCAGGCTAAGTCTTGAAGGAATGTAAAGCAGCTTGTTTTACCAGTCTATAATCTCTTGAATGATCAAATGAAAAGACAAACACACCATGTATATATTTAAAATATATGTATTTAAGATAAAACACACCCCTCTAGACTCTTTATGAGACTGGAGTTCGAAGTACTTAGGTTACAAGATAGCAATCACCAGTAATAGCACAGATACACGTTTGGGCCCTAGGGGCGTGCCAAACCATATACTAAAAAAGTGGTATAAGAACCACGACTGTACTAAACATAAGGCCTAGAGCCTGTAGAATCGCTGGGTCCCCAAGAAAGCACCCAAGGTAGTGACACAGGGGACCCGCGGGGACTGTATGCAGTGTATAAACACAACCGCGGGTTCCCATTATCTTCTATGGGCAACGTCGCGGGTGGAAATTTAAAGATTAAGGAAACTTCTAATCGAGTTGGGTCTAAACCCTTTTGGACTTAATAAGTTCCCACGTGAGCACCGGAGTACTCGTGTTACCTCACACAGGGAAGCCAGGTGCATAGGTGTCTTTTGGTGTTGGGTCGCGTAGTCGATTTCAATGGGAGCCTGCAAAGAACTACTGCTGCTGTGAAGAGGAGAATTGTCTGAGGATCTAGGATGGAAGGAACCTGAAAGCAGAGGGGACAGAGTCTGGGTCACTTGCCAGTGACCTAGGGCAGGATGGACCAATGCCCACAGATGTCGGGTGCTTCAGGTGAGTTGACGGGTGTCTTGACTCTTCTGCCACGAGGTCCAGGAGGCGTCAACGAAGTCCACGAGCCGGATTCGTGCTGTCCCACGAAATCCGTCGAGTGCTGCGGTGTCGGTGACCAGATTGGACCCAACAAGCCTTGGCAACGGCAAGTCACTGGAATTCAGAGAAAGGACTGCGGTACAGACCAGCAAGGTCTGATGGACTCACCCAGCAAGGTTAAGTAAGGGCACATCTGGAGCAACCAGGAAAGCCCAAGCATAAAAAGAGTTGCCTTCGTGGGGACCTGCTAGCCAACGGGCTAGTGATCGCGAAGGAGCCTCAAGTGGTCACACTTGAAACTGGCCTACGGGTCACTCATGGAGTGGAGGCCAACAATCTTTGGTGCAGGAGGTGCTCAAGGCTGGGGCTAATAGAAGCCCAAAGCACAACTTCAAGGAGGACCAGGAAGATAGTGTTGCTGCAAAAGTTCACGGTGTCCAGGGGTCACGGTTGCACATCACCCACAATAGCCATGGGCCTCAGCTTTGCTGTGGACTCAGGGTAGCCTCAGGGAAGTCTGGAAATCCATGTCTGGTGATGCAAACACTTCAGTGTCCAGCGGGAGCTTCAACGATGCAGACTGGTCAGTTGCTTCTTTGGTGCCTGCCAAGCAGGGGAGTCACTCCTTGACCCCAAGGGAGATTTCTTCAGTATTCTAGTCAGGATAAAAAGTCGAAGGTCCAGGATATATGTTTCAGAGTTTCATCCAGGGTAATCTAAAGTCCTAGGGACTGGATTCCTATACTTATAGTAAGTTTAGGGGATGGACTAACTCTAAGGCCCCAACTATGGGTGGGTCTGGAAAGAGGGGTGATTACACCCATTTCCTTTGTCCTGTTTTGCACCAGAGCAGGAGCAGGTATTCCCTGCAACCGGTTTGAACTGGACTATGCACAGGGACACCAAGTGTGCCCCCTGTGCAGGACTTCAAAGCACCAGAGAGTGCTCCCGCTCAGCCCCAATACACATCTGCCTGTCTGGGGAGGTGGTTACACCTCCCTTTGACAGGAAACCTTTTGTCCAGGCCTCCTCTGCCAGAGTTTCGGTCAGCAGCAGGAGGTCAGACCCGTATCTGTGGCGGAGGCATCCATTTTCTGATGCCAGGGCTCAGGAAAGTCCTACCGGGTTTAGCCAGTGTGAACATGTCTCTCCCTCTAGAAAGGTGGAATGCTACCCCCACTGCCAGAATTGGCGGGGGGTAGTATTCCAAAGCGTTTGACACCAAACACAACAAGGTTTGATGCAGTCATTCCAAAGTTAGCATTTACCACGAGGTTATAATGCACTTAAGAGTATATGGTATGGCTGTATCACAGAACAGCTATAAGGAAGGATTTCCGAAAGCTGCAGAGGGGCTCAGCTCATGCTTGGGCACCCTCTCACATGAACCAAGCACTCTGCCTTCAGGATTATCAAGGCCTGCCATAGGAGTGACTTATAGGTTTATATGTGTCTGTATGTATATGTGGATATAGGTAGCCTATACCACGATAAGGGGTGGAAGCACACACTTACCCAGGCTGCAGTAGCAGACCTGTGGTGCCTTTTTGGAGTGCTTCACAGGGGTGGCATAATACATGCGGCAGCCCCTGGTAGGCCTCTGAGGTACCTATGTCCTAGGTACATAGTATACCATATACTAGGGGCTTATAGGGCACTCCGGAATCCAATTAGATATGTACCTAATGTACCTGCAAACCATTTTAGAGAGGAAGCAGCTAGGCTGTGATCCTGATTAGCAGGGCCACAGCCAGCCTAAGGTCGAAAAACAGTGAAACACCAGCAAAAAGTGGGGGTACCCATGTGAAGCAGATCCTACTCTCCTACAGCAGGCACAGCCCTATTCAGGCCCAGGTGTTATACCCTCCCACCACTCAAGATGCAGATGGAGCTATTCAGCCTAGGAATGACTCACTCAGCCTCTGGGAGCCACCCAGCCCCTGTCACTCACAAACCAGACAGTCAAATCACAAACAGACCAAGGCACACAGAAAGGTCAGACAAGAAAACAGCCACTTTCTAAAAGTGCTGTTTTCAAACACAGGATTTAAAAACCATCCTTCCTAAAAGATGTGTCATTAAATTCTGAGTTCAGGGATATCAGACTTTTATTTTCTATCTTTCTCCTATGGGAAGATATGCAGGTAACCACTATACACAGCATTCCCCATTATAGCCTATGGGCAAGATAGCCTTACAATAGTCAAAACGAAAATGGCTGTAATTCACTACCAGAGCATGTCACACACACTAGTAAAAGCTCTACCTTTCATATACAATGCACCCGGCCCAGAGGGGTACCTATGGCCTTCTATAGGGGTGTCCAATATGTACAGAAAGTGAAGGGTTAGGCCTGGCCAGTGTGGACACTGGTCAGGGCAGCATGGCAGTTAGCAACTGCACCCAGGCACCGCGTTGGCAGGCCTGAGACACCATTTTAGGGCTACTCATGTGATTGGCACAATCAGTGCTGCTGGCCCACTAGTAGCATTTGAATCACCAGCCCTGGCACTCTCAGTGCCCTTTACTAGGGACTTCCTGGTAACACAAATATGCCAATCATGGATAACCAATTACAATAACAATTTCTACAGAGAGCATATGCACTTTAGCACTGATCAGCAGTGGTAAAGTGCCCAGAGTCCTATTGCCAACAACCACAGGTCAGGAAAAATAAAGGGGGAAGAAGCAAAAGGTTTGGGGATAACCCTGCAAAAAGGGCTATTTCCAACATATATATATCCAAAAGAAATCCCAAGAACTGCAAACTTCGAACGAAGTGGGCACGGACTCCATACAATGCGGTGCAACAAATAGTGTATTTACTATATAAAAACTAGTTGTCCATGACACGAAGAAGAACGTCAAAGCCAAATTTAAAAAATGCCAAGTTTGTAATGCCATAAATAACACAAGTGGCCGCAGCATTTCAAATTCATGGTCCTCATACCCTAACGGGTTTCAGCTCACATCACAAGCTATGGTCACAGGTGAGGAAGGTTGCTGTGTTGAGTGACCTTGTGATTTATATGCAGGCTTACATTACGCCCAGTAGTCATGCAAATACGTTTTATTGACTGATTGTTCCGCCATGACACATTTTGCCTCAGCAGGCCTTGATCACTTGATCACATCACTGCACATATATTTATTTTATTAACACTATTCACACAATTTTGAATTCATTTTTTAAATAGATTTAGTAATATTATATTTAATTAAAATAATGTTTAAAATTGTTTTCGAGTACATAAACCGAGCTAAAGTAAAATATTTATATTTATTTTGATATATTAACCATTTTGGAAAGTAATGCATGGTTTTAATGTATTTTCTATTGGGTTCTATTTAAATCACTACCTCCATAATGTTTTATGGGAAGGTGTTTCCATGCCTATAAGTGGCCAGGGCTGTCGCTGAACTTATTCCAGCTCTGAGCTGAAGTACATTTACTACAGTTTATGAGTCCTTTTTTTGGCACTAGTAAGTTAGGGAGTGCACTCTGAGAAGTTTTGTCTGTTACGGGGGGTGCACATGCATCCCTAAACCATCTCCCAGCCCTCCCCTAATCCCTCCTCTTTAGTCATACATTTTGTCCATTTTCCAAACACTCCCCAGTGCCTCTCACATCACCTACTGAAAAGTAAACCACACACATCTCTGCACATGAAAGCTAGAAGCAGAGGAAGTGTAGACCTCCACACTAGCACTTTGTAGTATGTCACTAACATTGACATAGTGCTACTAAATGTACTGCAAAATGCAGTTTGTGGATAGGCCCCATAGTCTGCAGAATTTACAAACTCAGTATAGTCTGTCTGCATTCTGTCATTAATTGGTCTCCTGTGGTTACATCAGGATTCAAGGAAAACACCATGAAGATATCTTTTGGGACAGAATTACTGAATCAGACTTCAACATCAGGTAGGGTGTCAGAGGAGCCGATAGACACTGGGATCATTTATATAAGGGGCTGCATTCCTAGTACTGAGCTACCATCAATGGTGTAGGGTTGTTTGGGAATTGCTGGGAGGACATCCAGAAGAAGAGGGGATTATTGCTGAAGAGTGATTTGTGAAAAGAGAGTGTGTAACACTTTAGGTGTCCAGGAGGTGCTCCTGGTGACTGACACTCACTCACTTTCAGATGGTGATGGTGATGGTCAGAAGGACCCAGAAGATGCACAGCGCATGTAATATATGTGTCGATGGCCCCAGACGGCAGCATTGATGACTCTATCACGGATGGTACCTTAGACTCATTAAGTGTCTTCTCAGGTGTGAGAATCACTTAAAATAATATTTGTCACCATAGGGACAGTAACAAACCCAAGCACATCCATCTGAGTGTGCATTTCTTTTCCTCATCCCATATTACAAATTCCAGAGTCCAGTGAAGGTAAGTGCCTTTTATTAAAACAGTGGAGCTCTGGGTGGTCTGGGGTCTACCAAGAGAGCTGCACGGTTTCAATGCTTTAAAGGGGTTCCACTAATTGCCACTTTTGGAGGCAATGTGCTTCATTGTGGGGCTCCATCGATAGTGTTCTGGGGCACCTGCTTCCAGAAGTGGGTATGGCGTTTGACCCTTTGAGCACAGAGGAGTAAAAGACAATTATTGGACTCATGATGATAATGCTTGTGAACCTCCACCGCTCATGCCTCGCATCTCCCCTCCACTCTCATGGCTGTATGTGGGAGTGGCACGGCAACACCCCGCTCCAGTGTGGAGCATTCAAGAGCCTCTGGGGTTTGTGTGTGTTGGGGTCAGATTGTATATCTGTGTCGGACAGTGCAGCGGACCACCAAATCTGCAGTGCGATCTGGGCTGAGAGGCTGCAGGACGCAGGGTTAAAGACTGCTGAGAGACAGCATGAGACGAGAGTGGAGGGAGATATGAGCGGCTGATGTCAGCAGCAAGGGGTTAAGGAGAGAAGCCGGCTTCAAGAGGGAATGGAGGCCACAAGCTCTGAATACTGGAGGGGAGAGAGGAAAGAAGAGCGAGAGGAAGACAGCGCTGGAGAAACAGCATGAGAGGAGTGCGGAGGTACGAAGGGCTGATATCAGCAGAGAGGAGTTAAGGAGAGAAGCCAGCTTCAAGAGGGAATGGATGCAACAAGCTCTGAAGATTGAAGGAGAGTGAGGAAAGAAGGACGGAGGAGAAGAGACTGCTGAGAGACAGCATGAGACAAGAGTGGAGGGAGGTATGAACGGCAGATGTCAGCAGCGAGGAGTTAAAAAGAGAAGCTGGCTTCCAGAGGGAATGGTAGCAACAAGCTCTTAAGACTGGAGGTTAGAGCGGGAAGAAAGGCGGAGGAGAAGAGACTGCTGAGACATAGCATGAGACAAGAGTGGTGAGAGGTATAAGCAGCTGATGTCAGCAACAAGTAGTTATGGAGAGAAGCCAGCTTCAAGAGGGAATGGATGCAACAAGCTCTGAAGACTGGAGACGAGAGAGGGAAGAAGGGCGGAGGAGAAGAGACTGCAGGAGAGACACCATGAGACAAAAGCGGATGTATGAGTGGCTGATGTCAGCAGCGAGGGGTTAAGGAGAGAAGCCAGCTTCAAGAGGGAATGGATGCAAAAAGCTCTGAAGATTGAAGGGGAGAGGGAAGAAGGGAGGAGGAGAAGAGACTGCTGGAGTGACAGCATGAGCTGAAAGGGGAGGTATGAATGGCTGATGTCAGAAGCAAAGAGTTATGGAGAAATCCGGCTTCAAGAGGGAATGGATGCAACAAGCTCTGATGACTGGAAGGGAGAGAGGGAAGAAGGGCGGAGGAGAAGAGACTGCTGAACAACAGCATGAGACAATAGTGGCGGGAGGTATGAACGTCTGATGTCAGCAGCGAGGAGATAAGGAGAGAAGCCGGCTTCAACAGGGAATGGATGCTACAAGCTCTGAAGACGAGAGGGGGAGAGGGAAGAAGGGAGGAGGAGCAGAGACTGCTGAGAGACAGCATGAGCCAAGAGTGGAGGTATGAGCGGCTGATGTCATCCGCGAGGAGTTAAGGAGATAACCAGTCTTCAAGAGGGTATGGAAGCAACAAGCTCTGAAGACTAGAGCAGAGAGAGGGAAGAAGGGCGGAGGAGAAGAGACTGCTGAGAGACAGCACGAGACGAGAGTGTTGGGAGGTATGACCGGCTGATGTCTGCAGTGAGGAGTTAAGGAGAGAAGCTGGCTTCCAGAGGGAATGGATGTAACAAGCTCTGAAGACTGAAGGGAAAAGAGAGAAGAAGGGCGGAGCAGAAGAGACTGCAGGAGAGAAACCATGAGTCGAGAGCAGATGTATGAACGGCTGATGTCTTCAGCAGCAAGTAGCTAAGGAGAGAAACCGGCTTCAAGAGGGAGTGGATGGAACATGCTCTGAAGACTTAAGGGGAGAGAGGGAAGAAGGGGGAGGAGAAGAGACTTCTGAGAGACAGCATGTGCCGAGAATAGTGGTATGAACAGCTGATGTCAGCAGCGAGGGATTAAGGAGAGGAGCCGGCTTCAAGAGGGAATGGATGCAACAAGCTCTGATGACTGCCGGTGAAAGAGAGGGAAGAAGGGCGGAGGAGAAGAGACTGCTGAGAGACAGCATGAGCCGAGAGCGGAGGTATGAACGGCTGATGTCAGCAAAGAGGGGTTAAGGAGAGAAGCCGGCTTCAAGAGGGAATTGATGCAACAAACTCTGATGACTGGACGGGAGAGAGTGGAGGTAGATATGAGCGGCTGATGTCAGCAGCAAGGGGTTAAGGAGAGAAGCCGGCTTCAAGAGGGAATGGAGGCCACAAGCTCTGAATACTGGAGGGGAGAGAGGAAAGAAGGGCGAGAGGAAGACAGCGCTGGAGAAACAGCATGAGCCGAGAGCGGAGGTATGAACGGCTGATGTCAGCAAAGAGGGGTTAAGGAGAGAAGCCGGCTTCAAGAGGGAATTGATGCAGCAAACTCTGATGACTGGACGGGAGAGAGTGAACAAGGGCGGAGGAGAAGAGACTGCTGGAGTGACAGCATGAGCAGTGAGCGGAGGTATGAGCGGCTGATGTCAGCAGCAAGGAGTTAAGCAGAGAATCCGGCTTCAAGAGGGAATGGATGCAACAAGCGCTGAAGACTGTAGGGAAGAGAGGGAGTAAGGGCGGAGGAGAAGAGACTGCTGAGAGACAGCATGAGCCGAGAGCGGAGGTAAGAACGCCTGATGTCAGCAGTGAGGGGTTAAGGAGGGAAGCCGACTTCAAGAGAGAATAGAAGCAGAAGCACTGATGAGTGGAGGGAAGAGAGGGAAGAAGGGCGGAGGAGAAGAGACTGCTGAGTGACAGCATGAGACAAGACTCGATGGAGGTAGGAGTGGCTGATGTCAGCAGTGAGGAGTTCAGTAGATAAGCCGCCTTCAAGAGGGAATGGATGCAACAATCTCTGAAGACTGAAGGGAAGAGAGGGAAGAAGGGCGGAGGAAAAGAGACTGCTAAGAGACAGCATGAGCCGACAATGAAGGTATGAAGTCTGATGTCAGCAGCGGGGAGTTAAGTAGAGAAGCCGACTTCAAGAGGGAATGGACGCAATAAGCTCTGAAGACTGGAAGGGAGGGGGGGAAGAAGGTCGGAGGAGAAGAGACTACTGAGAGACAGCATGAGCCGAGAGTGGATGTATGAATGGCTGATGTCAGCAGCGAGGAGTTAAGAAGAGAAGCCGGCTTCAAGAGGGAATGGATGCAACAAGCTCTGAAGATCGAAGGGGCGAGGGAAGAAGGGTGGAGGAGAAGATTCTGCTGGAGAGACAGCATGAGCCGAGAGCGGAGATATGAATGGCTGATGTTAGCAGCGAGGGGTTAAGGAGAGAAACCGGCGTCAAGAGGGAATGAATACAGCAAGCTCTGATGAATGAAGGGGAGAAAGAGGAGAAGGGCGGAGGAGAAGAGACTGCTGGAGTGACAGCATGAGCAGAGAGCGGAGGTATGAGCGGCTGATGTCAGCAGCAAGGAGTTAAGCAGAGAAGCAAGCTTCAAGAGGGAATGAAAGCAACAAGCTCTGATGACTGGATGGGACAGAGGGAAGTAGAGCAGAGGAGAAGAGACTGCTGAGAGACAGCATGAGACGAGAGCGGAGGTATGAGCGGCTGATGTCAGCAGCGAGGGGTTAATGCGCGAAGCCGGCTTCAAGAGGGAATGGAGGCCTCAAACTCTGAATACTGGCGGGGAGAGAGGAAAGAAGGGCGGAGCAGAAGAGCCTGCTGAGAGACAGTATGAGTCGAAAGCGGAGGTACAAAGGGCTGATATCAGCAGCGAGGAGTTGAGGAGAGAAGCCGGCTTCAAGAGGGAGTGGATGCAACAAGCTATGAAAACTGAAGGGGAGAGAGGGAAGAAGGGCGGAGGAGAAGAGACTGATGAGAGTCAGCATGTGACGAGAGTGGAGGTATGAGTAGCTGATGTCAGCAGCGAGGAGTTAAGTAGAGAAGCCGGCTTCAAGAGGGAATGGCTGCAACAAGCTCTGAAGACTGGAGGGGAGAGAGGGAAGAAGGGCGGAGGAGAACAGACTGCTAGAGTGACAGCATGAGCCGAGAGTGGAGGTATGAACGGCTGATGTCAGCAGCGAGGAGTTAAGAAGAGAAGCCGGCTTCAAGAGGGAATGGTTGCAACAAGCTCTGAAGATTGAAGGGGAGAGGGAAGAAGGGTGGAGAAGAATATTCTGCTGGTGAGACAGCACGAGCCGAGAGCGGAGAAATGAACGGCTGATGTCAGCAGCGAGGGGTTAAGGAGAGAAACCAGCTTCAAGAGGGAATGGATGCAGCAAGCTCTGATGACTGAAGGGGAGAAAGAGGAGAAGGGCGGAGGAGAAGAGACTGCTGGAGTGACAGCTTGAGCAAAGAGCGGAGGTTTGAGCGGCTGATGTCAGCAGCAAGGAGTTAAGCAGAGAAGCCAGCTTCAAGAGGGAATGGAAGCAACAAGCTCTGATGACTGGATGGGACAGAGGGAAGTAGAGCAGAGGAGAAGAGACTGCTGAGAGACAGCATGAGAAGAGAGCGGAGGTATGAGCGGCTGATGTCAGCAGCGAGGGGTTAATGTGAGAAGCCGGCTTCAAGAGAGAATGGAGGCCTCAAACTCTGACTACTGGCGGGGAGAGAGGAAAGAAGGGCTGAGGAGAAGAGCCTGCTGAGAGACAGTATGAGTGGAAAGCGAGGTACGAAGGATTGATGTCAGCAGCGAGGAGTTGAGGAGAGAAGACGGCTTCAAGAGGGAATGGATGCAACAAGCTATGAAGACTGAAGGGGAGAGAGGGAAGAAGGGCGGAGGAGAAGAGACTGATGAGAGACAGTATGAGCCGCGATCGAATGTATGAACGGCTTATATCAGCAGCGAGGAGTAAAGGAGAGAAGTCATCTCCAAGTGGGAATGGAGGCAACACGCTCTGAAGACTGGAAGGAAGAGAGGGAAGAAGGCCGGAGGAGAAGAGACTGCTGAAAGACAGTATGAGACGAGAGCGGAGGTATGAACGGCTGATGCTGTGAGGATTTAAGGAGAGATGTTTGCTTCAAGAGGCAATGGAAGCAACAAGCTCTGAAGACTGGAGGGTAGAGAGGGAATAAGGGCGGAGGTGAAGTGACTGCTGAGACACATCATGAGAGGAGAGCGGAAGTACGTACTGCTGATGTCATTAGCGAGGAGTTAAGGAGAGATCCCGGCTTCAAGAGGTAATGGATGCACCAAGCTCTGAAGACTGGATGGAAAAGAGGGAAGAAGGGTGGAGGAGAAGAGACTGCAGGAGAAACACCATGAGACAAGAGCGGAGTTATGAACTTCTGATGTCAGCAGTGAGGAGTTAAGGAGAGAAGTCATATCCAAGTGGGAATGGATGCAACAAGCTCTGAAGACTGGAGACGGAAGAAGGGTGGAGTAGACAAAACTGCAGGAGAGACACCATGAGCCGAGAGCAAAGGTATGAATGGCTGATGTCAGCAGCGAGGGGTTAAGGAGAGAAGCCAGCTTCAAGAGGGAATGGAGGCCACAAACTCTGAATACTGGCGGGGAGAGAGGAAAGAAGGGTGGAGGAGAAGAGACTTATGAGAGACAGTATGAGCCGAGAGCGGAGGTATGAATTGCTGATGTCAGCAACAAGGAGTTAAGGAGAAAAGCCCTTTTCAAGAGGGAATGGATGCAACAAGCTCTGAAGATTGGAGGGGAGAGAGGGAAGAAGGGCAGAGGAGAAGAGACTGCTTAGAGACAGCATGAGCCGAGAGTGGAGGTATGAACCGCTGATGTCAGCAGCTTGGAGTTAAGGAGAGACGCCGGCTTCAAGAGGTAATGGATGCAATAAGCTCTGAACACAGGAGGGAAGAGAGGGAAGAAGGGCGGAGGAGAAGAGACTACTGAGAGACAGTATGAGATGAGAGTGGAGGGAGGTATGAACGGCAGATGACTGCAGTGAGGAGTTAAGGAGAAAAGCCGGCTTCAAGAGGGAATGGAAGCAAGAAGCTCTTAAGACTGGAGGGGAGAGAGGGAAGAAAGGCGGAGGAGAAGAGACTGCTGAGAGACAGCATGAGCCACGATCGAATGTATGAACGGCTTATGTCAGCAGTGAGGAGTAAAGGAGAGAAGTCATCTCCAAGTGGGAATGGAGGCAACAAGCTCTGAAGACTGGAAGGAAGAGGGGGAAGAAGGCCGGAGGACAAGAGACTGCTGAGAGACAGCATGAGAGGAGAGCGGAGATACGTACTGCTGATGTCAGTAGCGAGGAGTTAAGGAGAGAAGCCGGCTTCAAGAGGGAATGGAGGTAACAGGCTCTGAAGACTGGAGGGGAGAGAGGGAATAAGGGCGGAGGTGAAGTGACTGCTGAGAGACAGCATGAGAGGAGAGCGGAGGTACGTTACTTCTGATGTCATTTGCGAGGAGTTAAGGAGAGATCCCGGCTTCAAAAGGTAATGGATGCAACAAGCTCTGAAGACTGGAGGGAAAAGAGGGAAGAAGGGGAGGAGAAGAGACTGCAGGAGAAACACCATGAGACAAGAGCGGAGTTATGAACTGCTGATGTCAGCAGTGAGGAGTTAAGGGTAGAAGTCATCTCCAAGTGGGAATGGAGGCAACAAGCTCTGAAGACTGGAGGGAAGAAAGGGAAGAAGGCCAGAGGAGAAGAGACTGCTGAGAGATAGCATGAGACGAGAGTGGTGAGAGGTATAAGCGGCCAGCCAGCATCAAGAGGGAATGGATACAACAAGCTCTGAAGACTGGAGACGGAAGAAGGGTGGAGTTGACAAAATTGCAGTAGAGACACCATGAGACGAGAGCGAAGGTATGAATGGCTGATGTCAGCAGCGAGGAGTTATAGAGAGAAGCTGGCTTCAAGAGGGAATGGATGTAACAAGCTCTGAAGACTGAAGGGAAGAGAGAGAAGAAGGGCGGAGGATAAGAGACTGCAGGAGAAAAACCATGAGACGAGAGCAGAGGTATGAACGGCTGATGTCAGCAGCAAGGAGTTAAGGAGAGAAGCCGGCTTCAAGAGGGAGTGGATTGAACATGCTCTGAAGACTGAAGGGGAGAAAGAGAAGAAGGGGGAGGAGAAGGGACTGCTGAGAGACAGCATTTGTCGAGAGCGGTGGTATGAACGGCTGATGTCAGCAGCGAGGGTTTAAGGAGAGAAGCAGGCTTCAAGAGGGAATGGATGCAACAAGCTCTGATGACCGGAGGGGAGAGAGGGAAGAAGAGCGGAGGAGAAGAGACTGCTGGAGTGACAGCACGAGACGAGAGCGGAGGTATGAGCGGCTGATGTCAGCAGCGAGAAGTTAAGCAGAGAAGCCAGCTTCAAGAGGGAATGGATGCAACAAGCTCTGATGACTGGAGGGGAGAGAGGGAAGAAGAGCGGAGGACAAGAGCCTGCTGAGAGACAGCATAAGACGAAAGTGGAGGGAGGTATGAGCAGCTGATGTCAGCAGCGAGGAGTTAAGCAGAGAAGCCAGCTTGAAGAGGGAATGGAGGCCACAAGCTCTGAATACTGGCAGGGAGAGAGGGAAGAAGGGAGGAGGAGAAGAGACTGCTGAGAGACAGCATGAGCCGAGAGTGTAGGTATGAACAGATGATATCAGCAGCGAGGGGTTAAAGTGAGAAGCCGGCTTCAAGAGGGAATGGATACAACAAGCTCTGAAGACTGGCGGGGAGAGAGGGAAGAAGGATGGATGAGAAAAGACTACTGGAGTGACAGCATGAGCCAAGAGCGTAGCAATGAAGGGCTGATGTCAGCAGCGAGGGGTTAAGGAAAGAAGCTGGCTTCAAGAGGGAATGGATGCAAAAAGCTCTGATGACTAGAGGGGAGAGGGGAAAGAAGGACGGAGGAGAAGAGACTGCAGGAGAGACACCAAAAGACGAGAGCGGAAATATGAACGGCTGATGTCAGCAGCAAGGGGTTAAGAAGGGAAGCCGGCTTCAAGAGGGAATGGATGCACCAAGCTCTGATGAGTGGCGGGAAGAGAGGGAAGAAGGACGGAGGAGAAGAGACTACTGAGTGACAGCATGAGACAAGAGTAGAGGGAGGTATGAGCAGCTGATGTCAGCAGTGAGGAGTTCAGTAAAGAAGCCGGCTTCAAGAGAGAATGGATGCCACAAGCTCTGAAGACTGAAGGAGAGAGGGAAGAAGGGAGGAGGAGAAGAGACTGCTGAGAGACAGCATGAGCCGAGAGTAAAGGTATGACCAGCTGAAATCAGCAGCGAGGGGTTAAAGTGAGAAGCTGGCTTCAAGAAGGAATGGATACAAGAAGCTCTAAAGACTGAAGGGAAGAGAGGGAAGAAGGGCGGAGGACAAGAGACTGCTGAGAGACAGCATGAGCCTATAGCGGAGGTATGAACGGCTGATGTCAGCAGCGTGGAGTTAAGGAGAGAAGCCAGTTTCAAGAGGGATTGGATGCCACAAGCTCTGAAGACTGGAGGAGAGAGGTAAGAATGGAGAAGGATTAGAGACTGCTAAGAGACAGCATGAGCCGAGAGCGGAGGTATGAACTGCTGATGTCAGCAGTGAGGGGTTAGGGAGGGAAGCCGGCTTGAAGAGGGAATGGATGCAGCAAGCTCTGATGACTGGAGGGGAGAGAGGGAAGAAGGGCGGAGGAGAAGAGACTGCTGGAGTGACAGCATGAGCCAAGAGCGGAGGTATGAGCAGCTGATGTCAGCAGTGAGGAGTTAAGCAGAGAAGCCAGCTTCAAGAGGGAATGGATGCAACAAGCTCTGATGACTGGAGGGGAGAGAGGAAAGAAGGGCGGAGGAGAAGAGACTGTTGAGAGACAGAATGAGACGAGAGTGGAGGAGGGTATGAGCGGCTTATCTCAGCAGTGAGGGTTTAAGGAGAGAAGCAGCTTCAAGAGGAAATGGAGGCCACAAGCTCTGAATACTGGCGGGGAGAGAGGGAAGAAGGATGGAAGAGAAAAGACTGCTGGAGTGACAGCATGAGCCAGAGCGGAGGTATGAACGGCTGTTGTCAGCAGCAAGGGGTTAAGGAGAGAAGCCAGCTTTAAGAGGGAATGGATGGAACAAACTATGATGACTGGAGAAGAGAGAGGGAAGTAGGGTGGAGGAGAAGAGACTGCTGGAGTGACAGCATGAGTCAAGAGCAGAGCAATGAATGGCTGATGTCAGCAGCGAGGGGTTTAGAAAAGACGCTGGCTTCAAGAGGGAATGGATGCAACAAGCTCTGATGACTAGAAGGGAGAGGGGAAAGAAGGGCGGAGGAGAAGAGACTGCAGGAGAGACACCAAAAGACGAGAGCGGAAATATGAACGGCTGATGTCAGCAGCCAGGGGTTAAGAAGGGAAGCTGGCTTCAAGAAGGAATGGATGCACCAAGCTCTGATGAGTGGCGGGAAGAGAGGGAAGAAAGGCGGAGGAGAAGAGACTACTGAGTGACAGCATGAGACAAGAGTAGAGGGAGGTATGAGCAGCTGATGTCAGCAGTGAGGAGTTCAGTAGAGAAGCCAGCTTCAAGAGAGAATGGATGCCACAAGCTCTGAAGACTGAAGGAGAGAGGGAAGAAGGGAGGAGGAGAAGAGACTGCTGAGAGACAGCATGAGCCGAGAGTGAAGGTATGAATGGCTAATATCAGCAGCGAGGGGTTAAAGTGAGAAGCTGGCTTCAAGAGGGAATGAATACAAGAAGCTCTGAAGACTGGAGGGAAGAGAGGGAAGAAGGGCGGAGGACAAGAGACTGCTGAGAGACAGCATGAGCCTATAGCGGAGGTATGAACGGCTGATGTGAGCAGCGAGGGGTTAAGGAGAGAAGACAGTTTCAAGAGGGAATGGATGCCACAAGCTCTGATGACTGGAGGGGAGAGAGGAAAGAAGGGTGGAGGAGAAGAGACTGCTGAGAGACAGCATGAGACGAGAGTGGAGGGAGGTATGAATGGCTGATGTCAGCAGTGAGGAGTTAAGGAGAGAACCGGCTTCAAGAGGGAATGGATGCAACAAGCTCTGAAGACTGGAGGGGAGAGAGGGAAGAAGGGGGGAGCTTTTAAAGGCCCCCTTCAAGGAGAGAGGAATCCACAACAGGAGGCAAGGCGCTGCAGCAAGAGAGGTCACAGCTGTTAAAGGCCCCCTTCAAGCAGAAAGGAATCCTTATTAGGAGGCAAGGATCTGCAACAAGCGAGGTCACAGCTCCTAAAGGCCGCCTTCAAGCAGAAAGGAATCCACACTAGGTGGCAAGCGGAGCTGCAGCTAGAGAGGTCACAGCTGTTAAAGGCCCCTTGAAGCAGAAAGGAATCTGCACCAGGAGGCAAGCAACGCTGCAGCAAGAGAGGTTACAGCTGTTAAAGGCCCCCTTCAAGCAGAAAGGAATCTGCACCAGGAGGCAAATGGAGTAGCAGCAAGAGAGGAAACAGCTGTTAAAGGACCCCACCAAGCAAAAAGGAATCCGCACTAGGAGGCAAGCGGAGCTCCAGCAAGAGAAGACACAGCTGCTAAAGGCCTCCTTCAAGCAGAAAGGAATCCGAAACAGGAGGCTGTCGGAGCTGCAGCAAGAGAAGACACAGCTGTTAAAGGCCCCCTTCAAACAGAAAGGAATCTGCACTAGAATGCAAACGGAGCTGCAGCAAGAGAGCTTACAGCTGTTAAATGCCCCCTTCAAGCAGAAAGGAATCTGCACCAGGAGGCAAGGAGCTGCAGCAAGAGGGGTCACAGCTGTTAAAGGCCCCGTTCAATCAGAAAGGAATCCTTACTAGGAGGCAAGGATCTGCAGCAAGAAAGGTCTCAGCTCCTAAAGTCCCCCTTCAAGCAGAAAGGAATCCACACTAGGAGGCAGGCGGAGCAGCAGCTAGAGAGCTCACAGCTGTTAAAGGCCCCCTTCAAGCAGAAAGGAATCCACACCAGGAGGCAAGCGGAGCTGCAGCAACAGAGGACACCACTGCCAAAGGCCCCCTTCAAGGAGAGAGGAATCCGCACTAGGAAGCAAGCGGAGCTGTAGCAAGAGAGGTCACAGCTGATAAAGGCCTCCTTCAAGCTGAAAGGAATCCGCACAAGCAGGCAAGGTGTTGCAGCAAGAGAGGACAAAGCTGTTAAAGGCCCCTTTCAAGCAGAAAGGAATCTGCACTAGGAGGCAAGCGGAGCTGCAGCAAGAGAGGACACAGCTGTTAAAGGCCCCCTCCAAGCAAAAAGGAATCCGCACTAGGAGGCAAGCGGAATTGCAGCAACATAGGTCACAGGTGCTAAAGACCCCTTTCAAGCAGAATGGAAGCCGCACTAGGAGGCAAGCTGAGCTGCAGCAAGAGATGACACAGCTGTTAAAGGCCCCCTTCAAACAGAAAGGAATCCACACTAGGATGCAAACGGAGCTGCAGCAAGAGAGCTTACAGTTGTTAAAGGCCCTCTTCAAGCAGAAAGGAATCTGCACCAGGGGGCAAGGATCTGCAGCAAGAGAGATCACAGCTCCTAAAGTCCCCCTTCAAGCAGAAAGGAATACACGCTAGGAGGCTAGCAGAGCTGCAGCAAGAGAGGTCACAGCTGTTAAAGACCCCCTTCAAGCAAAAAGGAATCCGCACCAGGAGGCAAGTGGAGCTGTAGCAAGAGAGGTCCCAGCTGTTAAAGGCTCCCTTCAAGCAGAGAAGAATCCGTACCAGGAGGCAAGCGGAGCTGCAGCAAGGGAGGTCACAGCTGTTAAAGGCCCGCTTCAAGCAGAAAGGGATCCGCACTAGGAGGCAAGGAGCTGCAGCAAGAAAGGTCACAGCTGTTAAAGGCCTGCTTCAAGCAGAAAGGAATCTGCACTAGGAGGCAAGGAACTGCAGCAAGAGAGGTCACAGCTTTTAAAGGCCCCCTTTAAGCAGAAATAAATCCACACTTGGATGCAAGCGTAGCTGCAGCAAGAGAGCTTACAGCTATTAAAGGCCCCCTTCAAGCAGAAAGGAATCCGAACCAGAAGGCAAGGAGCTGCAGCAAGAGAGGTCACAGCTGTTAAATGCCCCCTTCAAGGAGAGAGGAATCCGCACTAGGAGGCAAGGAGCTGCAGCAACAGAGGACACATCTGCTAAAGGCCCCCTTCAAGGAGAGAGGAATCCGCACTAGGAGGCAAGGAGCTGCAGCAAGAGATATCACAGCTGTTAAAGGCCCCCTTCAAGCAGAAAGGAATTTGCGCCAGGAGGCACGGCACTGCAGCAAGAGAGGTCACAGCTCCTAAAGGCCCCCTTCAAGCAGAAAGGAATCCACACTAGGAGGCAAGCTGATCTGCAGCAAGAGATGACACTGCTGTTAAAGGCCCCCTTCAAACAGAAAGGAATCTGCACTAGGATGCAAACGGAGCTGCAGCAAGAGAGCTTACAGCTGTTAAAGGCCCCCTTCAAGCAGAAAGGAATCTGCACCAGGGGGCAAGGAGCTGCAGCAAGAGAGGTCACAGCTGTTAAAGTCCCCTTTCAATCAGAAAGGAATCCTTACTAGGAGGCAAGGATCTGCAGCAAGAGAGGGCACAGCTCATAAAGTCCCCCTGCAAGGAGAAAGGAATACACACTAGGAGGCTAGCGGAGCTGCAGCTAGAGAGGTCACAGCTGTTAAAGGCCCCCTTCAAGCAAAAAGGAATCCGCACCAGGAGGCAAGTGGAGCTGTAGTGGTGCAGATCGGGGTGTACAAAATCTCCCTACTTCCACGGATAGAGTAATTTCACAGTTACACGCACATACACTCATCATACACTTGGGCCCATTTTACTAACATACGCTCGAATACTCTACCAGCACTGAACCTGTGGAAAGAAAAACTCCTAAACACCCTGCATCTACACTGAGATCGATAAGACCTAATTGTGACTGTCCTGAGTCATGATCTAAACAATCTATACAACAATAATCAAAATAGAGTACTCAATAATTGACAAGAAATAACCACCAACACTGTATTTAAAATTATGGTACTTTATCTAAAATTAGTCAAAGGAAATCAATCAGAGTAAATCATTTTTCTCATAATTACCTATTCTAGCTAAATGTCAGAATGGGTCAGGACAGGTCTCTCAGTAGAAGTCTCCCGAGTCGCCGTCCTCACAGCATAGATCCTCACCAACGCAGGTTTGGGAAGAAGTGGCCTTAGACCCTCTCTAGGCTAACAATATTTATAATAATTTTAACAAAAGAAGGCAACATAAAATGTTTTAGATATCCGCTGAACCGCTGAGCAGAGCGAGCAGGAAAGGATGTAGCATCGCTACATTTGGAAAATCTCCGCTCAGAAAAATCACAAAAATAAAAAGACAGAACACGGAACTAGGAATTAAAAGTATGTTTTCATGTTCATATTTCCTCGGAACCAACATCATGATCTCAGAGTTCATTCATTATGGCTCCTTTGTCCTCCAAGGTTACTCAGATGTATCTGGATGCTCGCCCAGAACTGCTGTCCTCACGGAAAATTTTAACCAGGCGAAGACTGTGGTCAGATGACTCTCGACCATGTTCAGCAGGCCTTCTCATCACAAATCACTCACTCGAGGCCAGGCTACAAACGGCAGCCATTTTATTCTAGGCCAAAACGTACCATCTTAATTAAAAGAGACAAAAAACAACGTTACCACAGCATAGTGATTAAACAGTGTTAACCCCACTAATACCCTTATGTGTATGTAATTATCTAGCCTCTGCAACACAGAAAAGCATTAATTCAAAAGCGTTTTGTGCTTTAAAATAAACAGCACTCAGCAACGTTTATTTAATAAAACATGCACATTATTAACAAGCAAAACGAAAGCATTCCCACGTGTCATTTTCTCTCATTAGTACGTATTGGTTAGTCAAAACATTTACACAAAACAAATAATTAGTAATTATAAATTAATATTTTTTAATTATGACAAATAGACAAACCAGAGCTTAAAAACCCAATAGATTTTCATCAGAAAACTCTGCTCCAGCAATCCCCCCTTTGGTGATATTATCACCAAATAAACAACCCCAAAAAAAAAATTCTTGTGAAATTTAGTCCCATTTTAGGAGAAATTTGGAAATGTCTTTTTCTCCTTACACAACACTACACACCAGACACTCTTTCATCATCCCTCTTTGTTTCTAAGTAAACACTCTCCCTCAATTCTTCTAATTCAATTTCTTGTGGTTCTCTTTTCAACCTTTTATTTCTCTTTTCATTATTTCTTTTGATTAATTTCTTTTTCCCTCCCCTGTTTTTACAACACAAACACACCAATCTTAGTATCAATAAAACAACAATTATACAAGTCAAAGGAAACAATATCTTACCTATAATAGTACTACCTATTTTTGCAATAAAACTGTTAACAGCAACTATTTTATTAGCTATTTTAGTCCAAATACTCTCAGCTTCTAATGGTACTAATTCTTCATGCAAATCAGTAATATTTTTTATATAGACCTTCAGGTCTCTGCTTTCATCTGGAATGTAAGTGCAACAATGTTGAACTTTCAGCATTCCACAAACTCCACCCTCCTTAGCTAATAGAATATCAAGGGCAAGTCGATTTTGCATAGACATGGCACGTACGGCAATCAATTCCGTATTCACCAAAAGAAACCCTCCAGCGGTATTTGTCGATAAGAGATCCACCACTGTTGACAGTTTCCGAATTCCATAAGCATTCAAAGAAATTCCCACTGCAGGAATTAAAGCTCCAAAAATGTCACCCACTATTTCAGACCAAGTTTCTCTCTTGAAACGCGTTAGTAAATTAATATGTTCTACATCTTCTATTCTATCTATATGAAAGATCTTTGGAAAGACCAGGCCCACATAACACGTGCCATACCAATGGTCAGGCAACCTGTAATAAGCCTTGTTCCCACAAACATAATACACTCCTGGAAAAATTGTATCTTCTCCACCTCTGAAACCCCATCCTGTTGCAATGAAGTATGTATCATGACACTCACTAGTCCCAACAAAATATGTATCATATTGGGATTTCCTTCTTGTAATGCACAGCTTACCCTTCTGTGGTGCATCTAGAGCTAAAATTGGACTAGCCCCATTTCTCAATTCTTTTCCCATCTCAATGTCCCAAATTGTCTCACTCACTTTATATTTCCCTGCTTTCTCATGCATGCTCAATCTCCTTTCCTCCACCATATTTAGGAAAGCCTTCTCCTCTTCTTTCAGACTGCAAGTTAAATTATTCTTAAAAATGTAATCTAATGTTAATTCTTCTTTTTCAATAAAAATCTCACCAAAAATGTTAGCTTCTTTAGCTGGATTCAGCTTTTTGTTCATTGGCAATTGCCCAAAAATACTATCTTTGTTAGACATCTCATAATCTATTTTCCCTAACAAATAAAAAACACTACTTAATACACTACAAGAAATTCCATACGTAGCTGGTAAATGGTGATAAGTAACACCCTCTGAAACGGATGCAGGTAATTGCATACACACGTAGCAATCCCTCACTTCCATTGTCTTCACATATTCGTACAACAGCTTTGAAAAAACATTACTAGAAAAATCATTAATTGACCTATCTTTATGTATGTAAGTATTACTAATTCTAGTCGGAACTACTTTTTGTGAACTCTTCTCTGCATTTGTCACATTCTCTGTATGCATCTCAAATGTACCTATTGTAACTCTAAAAGTAACTAATAAAGCTAAAACACCCCATAGTAGCATTAATAATCCAGTACAGCAGCAGCACATTTTACACCATCTTCTTAAGAAGGCACATCTACTTTGGTTATTCTCTATGTTAGCCATTTTACTACTTTGACCGTGTCTTTTGACTTAGCCTCTACTACTCCACTACTTGAGACTCTAAAATTCTGGATTACTTCCAACAATTAATTTCAGTTTCTTCTTCTTTTCACTTTCTCCAAGTGATTTCTTCTGTTCACTCAATTTGGATACTCATCACTCTTTACTTGATTTTCTTCAACATCAAACTGTATTAGATCTCCAACAATATCCTCAGTATCCGACTTTTCATCAATGTCAGTCAAGATTACTTTCAAGATTTCCCCAGTATCCTCCTCAACCACTTCTCGTGCGGTCTCCTCTGGATTTCCTTGACTTTCTGCCTCTTCACCTTCAGACAGTGCCACATACGTCCATTCCGGCGACCTATACTTCTGGTTAGGTTTTCTTATCCTTTTGATCTCCTCTGGTTCTTTTGACTCTTTTCTCTTTTCACCTCTTGCTGAATTTTGACTCGACACCTCATTCACTTGTTCAGCTTTCGAGGTATTTGCTCTTATCAGTCTATATCTCAGCCTCTTTATTCTGTTGTTAGGCCAAAGATCTCCTCTTACAACCTTTTTCGGTCTTGTTTCTGTATTATTTCTTTCTCCAATCCAAGTTCTCTTTCTCAGAACTCGACCCTCTGATTTCTCGATCTCACTTTCATCCGATTCTGTATCAAATGCCTCCTGCTCTTCAGCAGTTTTCTTTCGCTCCACTGTTTGAGACTTCCCTACTTCTGTCCCTCCTCGGGTCTCCGACACGCAATCTTCTTGCTGTCTATTTGTCCCTTCACCTAGCTTATCAGGAATGTTCCCTACACCTCCTCGGGGGTCTTCCACAATCTGTCTCTCTCTATCTTTTTCTAACCCTACTTCTTCAGGTACAATCTCAAGTGGTTCTTCGATCTCCTCCTCTTCTGATTCAGGAGTAGTCTCTGTGGAATTACTCTTTTCTCTTCTTTTTCCTTCACTGCTTTTTGGAATTTCAGGCTCTCTTACAGAATCTGATCTCCTCTCTGAGACTCTCAATGGTTCTCTTGAAGCCTTTTCTGCTTCTTTTCTCACTGGTTCTGTATCTTCATCATCACTGGAATCTGATTCTTCAAAATACTCCTTACCAGTCCCATCCTTTGGGTTTGGAACTCTCAGAGTATGACTCGCATGTACCCAGTTTTTCACACCAGCACACTTTACTGCAGTTGTCGTAGTCAGAATGACTTGTCTCGGCCTTCCCCACCTTGGAACCAAGCAATTTCTTCTTCTGTGCACTTTAATCCTCACCCAGTCCCCTGGACTCAGATCATGAGCTTGCTTCTTCTCAAGTGTGGTAGCTTCTTCTCCAACCTGGTGAAACACAGAATGAACTGTGTCAGCCAGGCCTTTACAGTAATCCAAAATCATGTCATCAGTTATTGTCATCAACTTATTGACAGGTACATATGCATGTCGCATTGCACGTCCCATTAAGATTTCATGCAGACTTAAACCAGTAGTTCTATCTGGAGTAGATCTAATAGTCATTAGCATTAGAGGCAAGACATCAGGCCATTTCATTCCAGTGGCTAAACACATCTTACCAATCCTGTTCTTGATTGTGCCATTTATCTGCTCCACTACGTCAGAAGCCTCTGGTCTGTATGCACAATGTAGCTTCTGCTGTATGCTTAATGCTTCACAAATCAAACTCATGAGTTCATTATAGAAGTGTCCACCTCTATCAGACTCAATCGTTACTGGAAACCCGTACCTAGGAATCAACTCCCTTAACAGTAACTTTGCCACTGTTACTCCATCATTTCTCCTAGTCGGATAGGCCTCCACCCATCTTGAAAACAAGCAGACTACCACTAGAACATACCTCAGTCTGTTCACTTGGGGCATTTCAATGAAATCAATCTGCATTCTCGTAAAAGGACCACCTTCTCTGCCTATTGTTCCCAGACTCACCACTGTCTTTTTCCCAGTGTTAAATTGCTGGCAAATTAAACATCTTTACAGATGCTCTCTGCAATTGTCCTGAACTTTGCATTGTACCAAGTCTGTTTAAAAGACCTGATCATCGCATCCCTTCCCAAATGTCCCTGGCCATGATACATCCTCGCCATTGTCGACAGCATAGAGTTTGGCATGACTGGTCTGCCATCTCTATAGACCCAAACATGGTCTGTTTCTCTTGGGGCACAACCTGCCTTGATCCAGTCTTTCTTTTCTTCCTTTCCTGCCTCATCCTGTAACTGTTTCACTTCATCCCACGTCTCTAGGACATTAGTAAATATCACAGAACAAAAAGACATTTCACCTTCTCGTTCCCGATTAATTGACTGATTATTCTTTGCACAATATTGAGCAATGTCATTTGCATATCTATTGCCAACCGTCACAAAATCATCTCCTTGTCCATGAGCAGCACATTTCACAACTGCTAACTCTTTAGGCAGCTGTATTGCCTCAAGTAATTTCCCAATCACTTCAGCATTCTTTATTGGAGTCCCACTCGACGTCAAGAAACCTCTCTGCAGCCAAAGCTGGCCAAAATCATGCACAACTCCAAATCCATACTGACTATCAGTTATCACAGTCGTTCTCAAATCTTTCCCAATTTCACAAGCTTTTGTCAATGCCACCAATTCAGCAACCTGTGCAGATTTCACTCCTTTCAATGGTGATGCTTCCATAACCTCTGAAACCTTGCACACTGCATATGCTGCACATAGCACACCCTCATCATTCCTCAGACATGATCCATCCACAAACAGCACATGATCACTCTCAAGCAAGGGAAGATCCCTTATGTCTGGTCTCGGTTTTGTACAGTAATCAAGCACATCCAAACAATTGTGATCATCTTCTGTCTTCACACCCACATTTTCAATATCCGGCAACAATGTCGCTGGATTCACATTCACACATCTCTCAAGAGTCACATTTGATGCTCCCAGAATGACTTTCTCATATTTAGTCAGCCGACTATGTGACATGTACTGGGTTCTGCTTCTTGTCAAAAGAATTGCCACATTATGAGGTACGAATACCCTTACAGGATATCCCATTATGATTCCCTCACTCTGTTCCAGGCTTCTGCATGTTGCAGCCACAGATTTCAAACAACCTGGTAAACCTACAGCTACAGGGTCAAGTGTCGATGAGAAGTACGCAATAGGCCTCCTCAGCTGTCCATGCTTCTGGATTAACACTGAAAGTGCACATCCATTTCTCTCACTGCAGTACAACTCAAACTCCTTTTCATAGTCTGGCATACCCAAAGCAGGGGCTTCACACATTCTGCTCTTCAACTCCTCAAATGCTGCCATTTGTTCTCCATCTAGTTCCAATGGGTCTGTCTCACTTTTTGTCAGCTTAATCAGTGGCTTTGCTATCAGAGAAAAATTAATTATCCACTGACGACAATAACCCACCATACCCAGGAACATTCTCACTTCCCTCTGGGTCTTTGGGGCCTTCATTCCCCTGATGATTTTGATCCTGTCATCAGTCACCTTTCTCAGACCCTTTTCAATATTGTGTCCAAGATAATGCACCTCTTTCTTGCAAAATTGCAATTTGGCTGGAGATACTTTTAACCCTCCATCTGCCAGATGATTCAGTAAAGCTATAGTATCTACTTCACAAGCTTCACGTGTCTTTGATGCCACAAGTAGGTCATCAATATACTGCACTAGTACTGAGTTTTCAGGCATAATCAAGCTCTCCAATGATTTTTTCAATAACTGATTGAATATCGAAGGACTCTCTGTATACCCCTGTGGGATACGACACCATGCTAAAACACGCTGGCCAAACCTAAATGCAAAAATCGGCTGGCTGTCATGATGCAATGGAATTGAAAAGAAAGCATGACACAAATCAATCACCGTGTACCACTCAGCATCATGTGGAATCTGATACAAAATCACTGACGGATTTGGCACAATAGGACAACATGCCACCACAATTTGGTTAACTTTTCTCAAATCTTGTACAATCCTGAATTTCCCATTAGGCTTCTTTAGCCCCATTATCGGTGAATTACATGGGCTACTCAATAGTTCTCTCAGAACTCCCTGCTGAATCATTTTCTCAATTATAGGAGTTATTCCTTCAATTATTTCTGGTGTCATTTTGTACTGAGGAATGTTAGGATAAGTAATTCCCTCTTTCACTGAAATTTTCACAGGATCTACATTATTCATCAATCCCACATCCTCTCCAGTAAAATCCCAAACTGTCCTTTTCACTGTATCTCTCAGCTCTCGAGGCAAATCCTCCGGATCAAACACAGCAAATGCACCAACCATTTCACTCTCTCTATTTCCTAGAGTCATTCGGTACAAAACATCCTCATCTGGTGTCTCAAAAGCTATTCCATCTGGTGTACAGAAAATTGTACAATTCATCTTGCATAACAAATCCCTACCTAACAGGTTCACTGGACTAGTATCACAGACAATAAATCTTTGCATGTCTGAAAATTTCCCTATTTGTACTCTTACTGGTTCAGTAAGACGTGTCCTGATTTGTGTATTGGCTACACCAACTACTTGGATTGCTTCATCCGAGAGAGGAAGATTTCTAATATCTGTTGACCTGACAGTTGATCTTGTTGCACCTGTGTCTACTAAAAAAGTAACACTTTCTTCATTTATTTTCCCATCTACAAATGGTCCTGCCTGGTCTATTTCTAGAGTTGCACCAAGTATGCACTCTTCTTCCTCTCTTCGGCACCGTCAATAATCACCCTCAGACTCACTCCCTTCATTCTTTAACAAGTACTGTTGTACCTGGTTAGAACGCCTTTGTTTGTTTACCTGCTCATCATTGTAGAATCCTGAATCCTGATTGTACTTTTGTGACCCTCTATTCTGCGGCAAGGGCGGTTTTGGCTCTTGACTCTGCTGTCTCACAACAGAAGGTTGTTGCTGCTGTCGATTATTCCCTTCGTTCTGCACCTGTTGATTCAAGGGTTTACCCTCATTATTCACTAATGGTGGATTGGTACACTCAGATCTCCAATGTCCCAGTTGGCCACAGTTGTGACATGGGAACTTCTTTTTGGCTTCCTCAAGATTCCCCTTTCCTTTCCCTGAATACCTGGGCCTATTCCCTGCATTATTTCCTGCATTATTCGCCTGTTCCACCAACTGTGCTTCCTGTCTTTCCGCAACTTTCACTTGTGCCCACATTGCTTTTTCTTTCAGCTTTCTCTGTTTTGCTTCAATTTCATCACTGAAGTATTTTGCATGTCTCAGAATCTCATCTATTTTCTTACTCTGCCAGTCCACTGTGTGCTCACGAATTCTCTCACTAATCTCAGGTCTCAGGCCATATACAAATCTGTATACAAAATGACTCAAATATTTGTCACCCAGGTGTTCATCCCCACTGAATTGTTTAAAAGCCAGTATCAGCCTCTCGTAAAATGCATGAACTGATTCTTTTGCTTCCTGTTGTGTTCGATCTATTTTAACCCAGTCTGTCTCTTTTGCAGGTACTTTACTTTTCAGGTATACCATCACCTGATCATACTTTCTCATTACCTCTGGATCTGGTGCTCCTGTTCTCTGATCTCTTGGATATTCCTCAGTAGGCCAACTCACAACTATTTTACACTCAGTCCACAAGTCTGCTGGAACAATTATATCAAACAGACTATTCAGGTCAATCCACAGCACTTTTGACAATTTCACAAACCTGTCTACCTGCCTATACCACTCGACGGGCTTTTCTCTCAGTCGAGGAAAATCATTCGTAAATGATAAAATATCCTGTCTGGTCCATGGAACATGTACATATCCTCCTCCAGGTATTTCTCTCATAGGATAAGTATCCACTGGTTTCTCTTTTTCTCTCACAGGAAATGCTGAATAAGTCCTATCTCCTGATTCATCTCTTTTCTTGTACCACCTATCCTTCCACTTTTCTACATCACCCCATCTTCGCAATAATGCGACCATTTCTTTAATCTGTCCTGTTCTACCAGTACCATTCAAATTTTCAATGTCTTTATCTGTGAAATCCATCCTGTAAGACTTCTGCAAACCTTTCACTTTATCAATGTCAACTCCCTGTTCATTCGCTATTGCTCTTAACCTGTCATGTGTATTTCTCGCTCTCCAGGTGATGTTTTTGCACATAAATAACAGTTCACCATCATGATGGTTTTTTAGAATCTCTGTAGGAACTGTCCCTGCAACAAGCTCTTCTAATTCTACTCGTAACCTAGCCACATCAATTGCCTATGAATCTTTATCCCTCTTTTGAAGAACTTTCATCCAATCATTCAAATCTTCAGCTGTTATTTCAGTAGTTTTTCTCACTGGAACCACTTTCTTCTGCGGTTCTAAAATCGGCATCCCTGAACAACTAGCTTCACTAGCATCCAATCTCGAATTAGACTGTACCTCTAATCCTTCACTACATGTGTCATGTCTGGATTGTCTCAGATCACTATTTTCTGTCCTTCTTCCTGAACCTCCTGAGGGACCAGCTAAACTTGTTATCTTATTCCCAACATATGGAATCACCAAACCATTTTCACCTGTCCTCTGCTTGTCAAAAACAGGCATAACTGGACCTATGGTTACAGGTACCGTAACAGCTTCCAGATTCTTTGTTAGCTCTCTAATCTTTTCAGTCAGCTCTGTTGTAGTTCTGGCTAATTCTCTTGTATTCTCGTCACCACATCGATTCTCTCTCTCCCTGAAAGGATTACCACTTCTCAACTCAGGTGTCACATTTTCTGTCTCAATAATACGCAATGTATCTCTTATCGGAGAAACAACTGGTGTACTCTCGTCTGGTTCTGGTCTATATGGAGGTGGTCTCTTGTAAATCATGTCATTTAAGACCTCATCCTCATACTCATTAACTCCATATCTTCTCACTTCTGCCTCAGGAACCCTTTCTGCTCCCTTCCTTTCTTCTCTCTCGTCAACTGTTCTCATAGGATATAATCCCTCTGACATGCTAGCATCTCGCCATCTTTTCATTCGATCATGATGAGTTTCACGATCATGCCTCCTTCCAAACATGTACCTGTAATTGCCTCCAGATCTCTGTTTTTCTCGCTCATGTACTTCCTCTTCCCATTCCACTAAAGCCTCAAACTGTGTCGGCCTTGGTCTTGGGTCAAGACATAACATCTTTTCCCGTAAATTTCTCAACACGGCCAAATTAAATGAACCATGTTCTGGGAATGCTAAGACACCATCTTCCTTTGTATACCTAACCCAATTCTCCAACCATATACAAGTATGATACCCATATCTCGCAGCCATGAAGGATGCAGGTGTTTTCGCTGGAGGTAACAATTCACCCTCTCTTGTTTTAACATCTTTATCCTTGTCGAACCAGCGTTTTATTTTCCCGAACAAAGATTTTTTCTTTTTCTCTTCTTGGTAATACATTTTAGCGTTTACCAAAACTTTCTAATCCCTTCCGTATTACAACTGCACAATACGATTTTTCAACCAATAACAGCGCGACTCACACTAACGCACCAATCCTGGAGCGTCTACGTCACTAGAATACCTCTTCCAATCCTTGCGCGGCTCACACCAACGCACCAATCCTAGCGGGAACACTATTCTGATCCAATATCCAATCAGAGCGCGGTCTGTTTGACGTCAGCAGTCGCTGCAGTCGCTTCTGTCTCCTGTCTCCTGTCACTCGTCTACCCCTCCTTTACAAAATTTCTTAGTAGACTTCGTGTCAAATTTCTACAAAATCTATTAGTTACAACATATAAACATCTCCATTGTCTGCTTCGCTAACCACAGAATAGTAAAGAAAATCTATTTCACAAGAATCCCGTTGACACAGTAGCACATCCCTCTACTCTGCCCTTCTTTCATGCATTCATTAACTGTTTCCTCTAGGACTTGTCCAAAGAGTCTTACAATCAACTAAATGCCTATACATTCACGCACATTCATACAAGAAAATATAGTACATACACACAGAATCCTGCTTCCCGAGAACAGCGAACAATCCGTCCCGCTACAGAATTATAACACACATTAACCAAGCAGCTTACCTCTGCCCAGTCCTTCAAACAAGCTCAGAGAATACCTATTACTTCTCCCGCGATAAGCTTTAACGGTGAACCTTACGGATCCCTGGGACTTAAGACCAAAGTTTCACAGATAACCTTCGCTACCATACGCACTCCTTATATACCAGAAATATATCTAATAGTAACATACGACAATGTCACTGATTCCAAACTCAGACAATGTGATGCGCAACTTCAATTGTCACACGTTTTTACCTGCATACATACAGGACCAACAATCCCGTCTTTCCCGAGAGCAGCATATACTTCCCTCTGCCCTACTACGGAACTGCTACTAGCTCCCAAGTTCCAGAAGCACTACATATAAATCAACACGACGACTCCAACATATAGTATTAGTACATATACCAACATCAATCAATAATCAATAATCAGTAAGCCAATGTACAAGCAATCTAATCAGATCAAGACAATCATCAATAACCATCAAATTCTGCTACCAGGAAATTGGTGCAGATCGGGGTGTACAAAATCTCCCTACTTCCACGGATAGAGTAATTTCACAGTTACACGCACATACACTCATCATACACTTGGGCCCATTTTACTAACATACGCTCGAATACTCTACCAGCACTGAACCTGTGGAAAGAAAAACTCCTAAACACCCTGCATCTACACTGAGATCGATAAGACCTAATTGTGACTGTCCTGAGTCATGATCTAAACAATCTATACAACAATAATCAAAATAGAGTACTCAATAATTGACAAGAAATAACCACCAACACTGTATTTAAAATTATGGTACTTTATCTAAAATTAGTCAAAGGAAATCAATCAGAGTAAATCATTTTTCTCATAATTACCTATTCTAGCTAAATGTCAGAATGGGTCAGGACAGGTCTCTCAGTAGAAGTCTCCCGACTCGCCGTCCTCACAGCATAGATCCTCACCAACGCAGGTTTGGGAAGAAGTGGCCTTAGACCCTCTCTAGGCTAACAATATTTATAATAATTTTAACAAAAGAAGGCAACATAAAATGTTTTAGATATCCGCTGAACCGCTGAGCAGAGCGAGCAGGAAAGGATGTAGCATCGCTACATTTGGAAAATCTCCGCTCAGAAAAATCACAAAAATAAAAAGACAGAACACGGAACTAGGAATTAAAAGTATCTTTTCATGTTCATATTTCCTCGGAACCAACATCATGATCTCAGAGTTCATTCATTATGGCTCCTTTGTCCTCCAAGGTTACTCAGATGTATCTGGATGCTCGCCCAGAACTGCTGTCCTCACGGAAAATTTTAACCAGGCGAAGACTGTGGTCAGATGACTCTCGACCATGTTCAGCAAGGCCTTCTCATCACAAATCACTCACTCGAGGCCAGGCTACAAACGGCGGCCATTTTATTCTAGGCCAAAACGTACCATCTTAATTAAAAGAGACAAAAAACAACGTTACCACAGCATAGTGATTAAACAGTGTTAACCCCACTAATACCCTTATGTGTATGTAATTATCTAGCCTCTGCAACACAGAAAAGCATTAATTCAAAAGCGTTTTGTGCTTTAAAATAAACAGCACTCAGCAACGTTTATTTAATAAAACATGCACATTATTGACAAGCAAAACGAAAGCATTCCCACGTGTCGTTTTCTCTCATTAGTACGTATTGGTTAGTCAAAACATTTACACAAAACAAATAATTAGTAATTATAAATTAATATTTTTTAATTATGACAAATAGACAAACCAGAGCTTAAAAAACCAATAGATTTTCATCAGAAAACTCTGCTCCAGCAGTAGCAACAGAGGTCTCAGCTGTTAAAGGCCCCCTTCAAGCAGAAAGGAATCCGCACCAGGGGGCAAGCGGCGCTGCAGCAAGGGAGGTCACAGCTGTTAAAGGCCCGCTTCAAGCAGAAAGGAATCCGCACTAGGAGGCAAGGAGCTGCAGCAAGAAAGGTCACAGCTGTTAAAGGCCCTCTTCAAGCAGAAAGGAATCCGCACCAGGAGGCAAGGAACTGCAGCAAGAGAGGTCACAGCTGTTAAAGTCCCCCTTCAAGCAAAAAGGAATCCGCAACAGGAGGCAAGTGGAGCTGTAGCAACAGAGGTCCCAGCTGTTAAAGTCCCCCTTCAAGCAGAGAGGAACCCGTACCAGGAGGCAAGTGGCGCTGCAGCAAGAGAGCTTACAGCTATTAAAGGCCCCCGTCAAGCAGAAGGGAATCCGAACCAGGAGGCAAGGAGCTGCAGCAAAAGAGGTCACAGCTGTTAAAGGCCCCCCTCCAAGCAGAAAGGAATACGCACTAGCGGGCAAGGAGCTGCAGCAAGAGAAGTCACAGCTGTTAAATGCCCCCTTCAAGGAGAGAGGAATCTGCACTAGGAGGCAAGGAGCTGCAGCAACAGAGGACACATCTGCTAAAGGCCCCCTTCAAAGAGAGAGGAATCCGCACTGGAAGGCAAGTAGCTGCAGCAAGAGATATCACAGCTGTTAAAGGCCCCCTTCAAGCAGAAAGGAATCTGCACCAGGAGGCAAGGCGCTGCAGCAATAGAGGTCACAGCTCCTAAAGGCCCCCTTCAAGCAGAAAGGAATCCACACTAGGAGGCAAGCTGAGCTGCAGCAAGAGATGACACAGCTGTTAAAGGCCCTCTTCAAACAGAAAGGAATCCGCACTAGGATGCAAACTGAGCTGCAGCAAGAGAGCTTACAGCTGTTAAAGGCCCCCTTCAAGCAGAAAGGAATCTGCACCAGGGGGCAAGGAGCTGCAGCAAGAGAGGTCACAGCTGTTAAATGCCCCCTTCAATCAGAAGGGAATCCTTACTAGGAGGCAAGGATCTGCAGCAAGAGAGGTCACATCTCTTAAAGTCCCCCTGCAAGCAGAAAGGAATCCACACTAGGAGGCTAGTGGAGCTGCAGCTAGAGAGGTCACAGCTCTTAAAGTCCCCCTTCAAGCAGAAAGGAATACACGCTAGGAGGCTAGCGGAGCTGCAGCTAGAGAGGTCACAGCTGTTAAAGGCCCCCTTCAAGCAAAAAGGAATCCGCACCAGGAGGCAAGTGGAGCTGTAGCAAGAGAGGTCCCAGCTGTTAAAGGCCCCCTTCAAGCAGAGAGGAATCAGTACCAGGAGGCAAGTGGCGCTGCAGCAAGGGAGGTCACAGCTGTTAAAGGCCCCTTGAAGCAGAAAGGAATCCACACCTGGAGGCTAGCTGCGCTGCAGCACGAGAGGTCACAGCTGTTAAAGGCCCCCTTGAAGCAGAAAGGAATCTGCACCAGGAGGCAAGGCGCTGCAGCAAGAGAGGTCACAGCTCCTAACGGCCCCCTTCAAGCAGAAAGGAATCTGCACCAGGAGGCAAGGTGCTGCAGCAAGAGAGGTCACAGCTCCTAAAGGCCCCCTTCAAGCAGAAAGGAATCCACACTAGGAGGCAAGCGGAGCTGCAGCTAGAGAGGTCACAGCTGTTGAAGGCCTCCTTCAAGCAGAAAGGAGTCCGCATCAGGAGGCAAGTGGGGTTGTAGCAAGAGAGGTCACAGCTGTTAAAGGCCCCCTTGAAGCAGAAAGGAATCCGCACTAGGAGGCAAGGAGCTGCAGCAAGAGAGGTCACAGCTGTTTAAGGCCCCTTGAAGCAGAAAGGAATCCGCATCAGGAGGCAAGTGGCGCTGCAGCAAGAGAGGTCACAGCTGATAAAGACCCCCTTCAAGCAGAAAGGAATCCGCACTAGGAGGCAAGGTGCTGCAGCAAGAGAGGACACAGCTGTTAAAGGCCCCCTTCAAGCAGAAAGCAATCTGCACTAGGAGGGAAGAGGAGCTGCAGCAAGAGAGGACACAGCTGTTAAAGGCCCCCTCCAAGCAAAAAGGAATCCGCACTAGGAGGCAAGCGGAGCTGCAGCAAGAGAGGATACAGCTGTTAAAGGCCACCTTCAAGCAGAAAGGAATCTGCACTAGGAGGCATGCGGACCTGCAGCAAGAGAGGACACAGCTGTTAAAGGCCCCCTTCAAGCAGAAGGAAACCTGCACTAGGAGGCCTGCGGAGCTGCAGCAAGAGAGGACACAGCTGATAAAGGCTCCCTCCAAGCAAAAAGTAATCCGCACTAGGAGGCATACTGAGCTGCAGCAAGAGAGGATACAGCTGCTAAAGGCGTCCTTCAAGCAGAAAGGAATCTGCACCAGGAGGCTAGCGGAGCTGCAGCAAGAGATGACACCGCTGTTAAAGGCCCCCTTCAAACAGAAAGGAATCCGCACTAGAATGCAAACGGAGCTGCAGCAAGAGAGCTTACAGCTGTTAAAGACCCCCTTCAAGCAGAAAGGAATCTGCAGCAGGAGGCAAGGAGCTGCAGCAAGAGAGGTCACAGCTATTAAAGGCCCCCTTCAATCAGAAAGGAATCCTTACTAGGAGGCACGGATCTGCAGCAAGAGAGGTCTCAGCTCCTAAAGTCCCCCTTCAAGCAGAACAGAATTCACACTAGGAGGAAAGCGGAGCAGCAGCTAGAGAGATCACAGCTGTTAAAGGGCCCCTTCAAGCAGAAAGGAATCCGCACCAGGAGGCAAGTGGAGATGCAGCAAGAGAGGACACAGCTGCTATCGTTGGCTGCACACACGCTGAGCTCTTCAGGTGCCACTAACTCTGCGCATCACAACTCATGGAACCTGTAGACACCAGACGCAACAATGTCACCTCAGGCAGCAGGAATATCCTGAAGGGACATCAATTTCTTCACATGAGCACGCTCATCTCTGGTGCCCCTACCATAGTGCACCACAAGTCATGGAACCTTTATGATTGAATCTTTGTGTGTGATCCAATGATCACTGTTGAAGTTATTGCCAGCACCAACCATTCCATGAGGGCTGGCTTATACTCACCCCACACCCATCCAGCACATGTGTCACTGGACATGTGACCCTGGTAATAAAAAGGAGGCGGGCCGTAGCCAGTTCCACTATCTTTCTAATTGTGTCCGTGTGTTCATTATGTATGCTTGATGGCCCCGGGCCCTACCATATTACATTGTGCTGTGGACAGCGGACGCAGCCATGTTTCCTCTGGCAGTGGGGAAGACCTTGGTTATTAGCTTTGTTGCCCCCCCCTGTAAGCGGAGTAGGCAGAGCCGGCGTATGCCAGTACAGTGTAGGGGAGTGCACAATTTGCCCAGGGCTCTGGCCATGGCTCAGTTCTGGACTCGATAAGGAAGTACCTAATGCGTGTGTCTGTATTTTACTGTTGGCGCCACCTGGCACACAATCGGAAATGTTGCAATGTAGCATGCACCCAGAGGGCGGGCTCGCACGAACGGAGAAATGAAGGAGCGCAATACCGCTGGGGTCTTGGCTCATACTTGCCAAGTGTTGTGTGTATCTGTATTGCCGCAGCATGAGCCACATGCCTAGCCCTACTCACAACGTGACTTCAGCCAGGCATGAACTCTACATCTGTGTCTGCCCTATCTTTACCATAGGCCTATAGTCACGTGGCTACCCACCTACAACAGCCAACATCACTGTGTCATTGTCAGGCTTGTGGACATGCGCAGAAAAGCATGACAATTATGTGCCGTAGGAGTGCTAGTGATGCAACCGCACAGCGCACACAAGTAAATAGGCTCGGAGGGAGGGAGAAGCAGCTGTGAGGCAACGTAACACACAGTGATGCCGCACATTTGCCCCATGCAAGACATGTCAAACATGAATCCCAAAGTCGCACACATCCCAACCCACCCCAACAAGCCACATCACATTGCTTGAATGCAAGCAGACCACAAACTAACATTAGGGTTGAAAGCTCCTTTGTCTGAACTATCAGATGGGAACACATCTATTGGTTACACATAATAACGCTTAGCAACTCACTTCTATCCCAATTCTGCTTAATGCCAGTTACCTTAGTAACAGTTCATGGAACATTCAACTAAACTGACAGGTCACAAGTTCACCAAATTTTCAAGTTCACCACACAATGTTGCAAATGCAAACAGCAGGTGTGGTTGACTTTGCAAAATATTACCTTATACTTTCTACTGTACTTTTCAAACATGTTTTACTAACCAATAAGAAACCTGTTTTGTAAAGAAAGTAAAATGCACCCTATTTTTGATTGTACAAAGTTCTTAAACAGCCAATTAATTCTCTACTTTCTTAAAAACAGCATCTTGTCCACCATTTTACATACCTCTCATTCTACCAACTGACTACCTCTGCTACAGCCATCTTTTCATTACGTCTAGACATCCCTTCAAAATGCTTACAGTGTGGATTGTTGGGCACAGCTATATTTTCTGATGCAAAAGGTATGCTGAACACAGAGGTATTGACAAAGACCTAGCTTTGCAAAATGTGGACATTAAATGGATTGCACAGAGAGGATTAAAGTGGCACCAATTGATGCCTTTGGTTAAAACCTCTTTGCATCTCCAACCCCCTGACCTCATGATTGTTCACTGTGGTGGCAATGACCTAGGCACATTCACTGGGGTAGGTCTGGAAATGCTAATGAAGGACACTTTTGCACAATTGATGTTGACATGCAGCTCCTCGTCCCCAAAAGCAATCCTGCTTTGCTTCTTTGAAGCAAGAGCAGGTTTCCCTTCTCATGCTTCAATGAAGCAAAGCAGAGTTTGCTATGACAGGTCGGGAGCCGGCCCTGGGGGATGGCGTTCCCCAGAGCCACTATGGGCTCTAGGAGTGGGGCCATGCAGCCCCCCTTCCAACATTTTTAAACCCCTGGGGAGGTGGTGGTCCCCTGGGCTTCAGGGTCTGTAACAGACCTCCGAATTTCAATTATAAGTGACCCAGGGAGGAGGTGGTCCCCGAGGCATGTACGGAGAGGCTCTTCCCCCCACACACACTTTTTTTTTTAACAGAGCCCCAGGGAGGTGGTGGTCCCCTGGACTGCGGGGGTGACCACATGCCCCCGCAGTTTATTATCAAACCCCCGGGAGGTGGTGGTCCCCGAGTCAACGTGTAAAGTTTGGGACCAACCCACACATGTTTTTTGTTTCAGCCCCAGGGAGTTGGCGGTCCATGGGTCTGCGGGCCCCTGCAAATTATTTGCTGAGTTCCCCTGGGACCTGGCCCACCGGGGCTTTGAAAAACGAGGTGCGGGAACCCGAACTTGTTTTTTTTAAATTTTCACGGCAGGACACAAGCACACAGCGCTACTTCAAATTTTTTTTATAAAAAAAAATAAGAAATTAGGGGGTCCCTGGGGGTACTTTTCGAACCCCCTGAGCAGGCCTAGGGGGTCAGGGTGTTCCTACCCTGCCCCCTATTCTTGTTTTTCATCCTTTTTTCCACAGTTATCTTCTGACTTGGTAACCGAGTCATAAAATGGCTGCCAACACATCCTAGTTTGGAGTGTTGGCAGCCAATCAGAGTGAAGATCGTGCCCGAGAGGGTGCGCGAACCCTCCTCGGTGCTCAGATATCTTTCTCTAATTTTTCAGGAACTACTGAACGGATTTACACCATTTATAAAAAAGGCTCTTTCTGAACCAGGATCTACCTTTTTGCCAAATTTGGTGTAATTACGTTAAGTAGTTCGCGCTGTAGCTTTGTCCAAAGTTTCCTATGGAGGACAGATATTGAACCTTTTCTTTTTCTAATTTCTCAGGAACTACTGAATGGATTCACACTATTTAAAACAAGGGCTCATTCTTAACCAAGACCTACCTTTTTGCCAAATTTGGTGTAATTCCGTTCAGCAGTTCGGGCTGTAGCTTTGTCTAAAGTTTCCTAGGGGAAACATGTTTTAAGACCCCCCTTTTTTCTCAGCCCCCACTTGATGAATCACCCCAAAACTTTCAAGACAGAAGCTGACCGGAGCGGGCCACTTTTTTTGAAAACTTTGTGAAGATTCATTAATTGGCGCCAAAGATATTGGGAAAAGAAAAAACGCTATATTGGTCCAATATATATATATTTTTATTTTTTTATTTTACAGAGATTTTTATAGCGCGAACTTGACCTGAATCGGGTATCAGAGCACTTTACATAGAACCAGTTGCATTACATGAGGACACATTCATTTTTGTTAGGCCCAGGGAGATTAGTGATTTGCCCAGAATCACAGGATGTTCAGTGTCATTGCCGAGACTCGAACCCAGTTCCCCAGATTCAAGGTTTACCACCCTAGCCGTTAGGCCAACTCCTCTCCCAATATATATATAGGACCAAAATTTCCATAGAAAAAGCATTTTTGTTTTACCAATAATTGTGGCATCTCTTTGACCAATCTTCACGAAATTTGCAAAAGCTTCCCCTTTTAGGTTCAGCTGCTTTGTTGAATATTTCAGGGTGATCCGTCAAGCGAAAAAACAATAAAAAGGGGGGCCCAAAAAGCGTTTTCCTCATCTAGGTGCCGATTCCAATCCTGTAAAACCCGGGTACGAATGGTGGTACGGAGCGTTTTCTCTGTACGACTCGTACCCGGGAAATCCTCCTTACAAGCCAGCAAGTACGAATCGTACAGAAATACCATTTCCGTACGATTCGTACAAAAGTACGTGCGGCAAAAAAATACCCACAATTTCGATCCTGGACATCGCGTACGTGACGTCCAGACGGAGTCAGGCAGCGTTTTACGGACCAGCAAGTACGATTCGTGCCTACGTCACTCCGCACGGACCATTTTTTACAGCAGCCAAAACCTGCCGGGAAATTGAGGACGAAGCGAAGAAGGAGCACCGGTACGCAACGGACAGCCATGGACCCCATCCTACGTGTCATCCCGGCCCTCCTAGCCTACGACCTGGTGCACAGAAACCCACGCAGATGCCGCAGAAGGTCAGAACAACATCCAGGGGCAAAGGGGGGGGGGCAGGGGCAGGAAACATAACCCCCACCCAAGTTAAATTATAAATATGTCCTGTACATACATGACCTCCTGGCTCTGGTCACTTTGGGGGGGGCGTGTCCACCACTCCCTACGTACCGTCACAACAGAAGTGGACGTGGACGCGTACCCGTCACCACGACAATGGTGGTACGGACCGTACCCATGCTGTGGGGGCGTGGGTACGGCCCATACCACCATTGGAGTGGTGATGGAGGTGTACGCGCTGTACCAACGCTGTGGGGGCGTGGGTACGGCCCGTAGCACCATTGTTGTGGTGATGGAGGGGTACACGCCGTACCCACGCCCTCAGAGCACGGGTACGGCGCGTACCCCTCCATCACCACTCCAATGGTGGTACGGGCCGTACCCTCACCCCCACAGCGTGGGTACGGCACGTACACCTCCATCACCACTCCAATGGTGGTACGGGCCGTACCCACACCCCCACAGCATGGGTACGGCGCGTACACCTCCATCACCACAACAATGGTGCTACGTGCCGGACCCACACCCTCAGAGCGTGGGTACGGCCCGTACCAACATTGGAGTGGTGATGGAGGGGTACGCGCCGTACCCACTCCCTCAGAGCGTGGGTATGGCCCGTACACCCTATGAATGCGGGGTTAGGGTCCGTTCCACCCGTACCCCTACGGCACCACTACAGAATGGATACAAGGCGTACACATGCCACGAATGTTGGCATAGGGCCTGGTGCAGCATATAAGCAGTATATTGGTGGTGGGGTGGGTGCATATCACTCCCAGCAGTGCCCAGACATATGAGGGGTGGGTGCAGAGGCCTCCCAGCAGTGCCCAGACATATGAGGGGTGGGTGCATATCACTCCCAGCAGTGCCCAGACATATGAGGGGTGGGTGCATATCACTCCCAGCAGTGCCCAGACATATGAGGGGTGGGTGGTGAGGCCTCCCAGCAGTGCCCAGACATATGAGGGGTGGGTGCAGAGGCCTCCCAGCAGTGCCCAGACATATAAGGGGTGGGTGCAGAGGCCTCCCAGCAGTGCCCAGATATATGAGGGGTGGGTGCATATCACTCCCAGCAGTGCCCAGACATATGAGGGGTGGGTGCATATCACTCCCAGCAGTGCCCAGACATATGAGGGGTGGGTGCAGAGGCCTCCCAGCTGTGCCCAGACATATGAGGGGTGGGTGCAGAGGACTCCCAGCAGTGCCCAGACATATGAGGGGTGGGTGCATATCACTCCCAGCAGTGCCCAGACATATGAGGGGTGGGTGCAGAGGCCTCCCAGCAGTGCCCAGACATATGAGGGGTGGGTGCAGAGGCCTCCCAGCAGTGTCCAGACATATGAGGGGTGGTTGAATATCACTCCCAGCAGTGCCCAGACATATGAGGGGTGGGTGCAGAGGCCTCCCAGCAGTGCCCAGACATATGAGGGGTGGGTGCATATCACTCCCAGCAGTGCCCAGACATATGAGGGGTGGGTGCATATCACTCCCAGCAGTGGACAGAGACATGGGGGTGTGTACATCATGATCAGATGACCACAACTCCATGGGTGTATGTACGCATCCCTAATGTTCTACTATGTTGATAGTGCCATAACAACACATCACTGACAGCAGTGTCCCACTCCCATGAGGATGGATGTCTGTCCCCCACTGCATGACACACCACATGTGGTTGTGAGGACAAATGACACATGCATACCCACCCCTGGCGGATGCAGCACAATACACACACTGAGATCATGTCACAAGACTGTATAGTTATGTGAAACCCACTAAACTAAGAGAGCCAAAGGGAACACACACTGTCAGGCACATTCCAGTACTGATAGGAATGTACAGGTGCTGGCACAGCCACCAAGTTGTTGTCTCCCATGGAAGGAATAGGGTGGACTTCCCACAGATACAATGCCTACAATTGTCAGTCCGGTGATCTAATACCCTGCAGAACAAGTACCATATGTGTGCTAGGCTGGGAGTACACACATGAATAGTGTGGAAAAGGGACCATTTCCCCATGGAGGCATGGCAACATACTCTATACCCAAGTACAGTGACTACCAAGGATGGCACAGACGATGCAGCCGGACACATTGCTGAGCAGGCATGGACATAGTTGAAGGGATCCATCAGCCACCAAGGGAATGTAGACACAGGTCAGCACAACAATGGTGCAACTCCCAGCAGGGAAGATGTCAGGTGCCACAGAGGAAGGAACACTCCTTGGGACAATGTCTCAAAACACAAAGAGCATACACGACCAAAGAATGATTGCAGAGACCTTGTGATGCCACGCAGATACCAGGGTCCACCCCATGAGCAGCAGACTACTACATTTCCCAGATACCCAACACATGATCACCACCCCAACTCATGGAGCATCAGCACCAACATCAATACCTGAAAAGCAATCGTGTGCAAAGTAAAAATAAAATGCTTTATTCAGCATGAAAACAAAAAGTAGAAAAGTACACCATTTACAAAGGCCATAGGCCAGTCCAGAAACGAAGTCCTGGGGGGGGGGGACACATGGCCACGCGTCTCCCCTAGCTTGCCTGCACATTAGATACCTCTGGTTGATCAACTGGGGTGGGGGCATCATGTGGGGAAGGACCAGGCACCGCAGGCACAGGAGGGGGTAGGGCAGGTGTTGGGGGTGCAGGGACGGACAACTCCACCACAGGGGGTGGGGCAGCACCAATGGTGGAGGTCAGTATTGCGCTGCACACATCCGCAAGCTCTTGCACCCGAAGGAACCACAGGCCCCAAGGAGGGGGGGGGGTCGGAGGGATGGGTTGCAGCGCTACTGGGGGAGGTGGTGGACAGGGGGGGAATCGACTACCCTTCCCGTGGAGTGCCTTGCCTGTTTGCTCGCAGTTGAAACAGTGGGGCTGAGGCCCAGCACAGCCAACTAGGTCTCCTTCTCAGACTGTGGGGCAGGGGAGCCGAGGGGAGTGACATTGGAGGGACTGGGGAGTGAGGCATGCGGACTCTGACTGTGGCTGCGTGTCTGCCTGTGTGCCCTAGACCCAGTGGGTGTACCTTCTTGCCCCTGAGTGTGCATGACAGGAGGTGTGCGCTTGCCCTTCCCTGTTGGTGTGCTACCTGTGTCTGGTGTGGTGCCTGCCTGGGAAGGTGTGTGTGTGATTGGGACAGGAATGGGAGTGGCAAGTGTGGATGGCGCAGGGGTAGGTGGGGGGAGCTAGCGCTGCAGGACATTCACTGCTGCTGTCAGTGACGAGTCCATGGACCTCAGCAACATCCGTTGGTCAGACATCGCTGATGACATGCCCTCCATGTACGACACCATCTGTGTCAGCAGTCTGGTGTGGCCATGGAGGACAGTCAGGATCGATGTCTGCCCAACCTGCAACTGCCGCTGAATGTCCACAGACTCGGCAGTGAGGGCAGCAGGGGAGACAGGGGCAGGGGGTGCGGTGCCTGGCACGAAGGAGACACATTGTTGCCCTACATGGACAGAAGGGACCGGAGCAACTGGGAGGGCGGTGATGGGAATGGAGGGGGCGGTGACAGTTGTAGTGCTGCTGCCAGCTGTTGGAGCAGCCTCCGCCTCCTCAGGGAGTTCAGCCTCGGGCCCGTCTGCATCGTAGTCGGTGGTGGTACTACCCAGGTCCTCCGCCATACTCCCCTCGCCCTCCGTGCCACTTGATGCTGCCGACTCGCCAGGAGCGGTGGCACTGGTGCTGGATCCCTCCTCCACGTCCGTGCAGGTGTCTCCCTCGGTGTCCCCTGATGATGCTGTGGGCAAGGTGAAGAGACAGGAAATAATCAGTCACCTGTGTACATCTGACACATGAGTCCAAACTAAATAGGTCACAGTGCATATCATGAAAAGCATCATGAGGAACATCTAGAATACCCAGCACATATGTAAGCCCTGCACTCCCCAGTTGGTTCACCCAACATGCCCCCTGAAATAATGAAAATCAGGACACCACGGCAAATAACTGGATATCCAATTATACAGAGAAGCTAGTGTCTGTGAACAGTGGAGCACAGGCAGACCATGACAGCATGCCACCTCCTGGTCACTGTGAACGAAATAGTATTGGTGCACCCAATGCCAAATAACAGACGCCAATGCTGAAGGGGTCCCCACACTCATAGATCTGTGAGTACTGTAGAAAAGCAAAAGTAATACTATCTGATCCATTGGGAAGCACACAACTTTACACAATTGACATATTTGGAATGTGTGAATGTCCCACCTGTGGAACAGAACACACATGTGCATGAATATCAGAAGTCACAGAACGAGGTGCACACAAAGCTACATTTACACAGTCATTGTATGAGCTGGCCGCCTAATGCCAAGAAGCCAATGTTAAGAAGAAATGTGGTATCAGGAAGTACATATACATGGCACCACGGTGGTCGGGATGACTTGACACCGGTAAGTTGGCATCAGCAACAACCAAGGACTAACCCAAATGCTAACACACTGTGGGAACATGGATATGTATAATTCCTAAACAAATTTTGGCCAGAAATGTGCCCATGTTCTAATTGTGCCAGAGTGTTACACAAAAGTGTAAATGTGGTACTTGTGCACTCCCTTGGGAGACATCTGTCATGCAGGCACATCATTGTCCTTCACAGAAATCAAAGTGAAGCATGTAAACTATTGGGACATGTTGACAAGTGTAGTGAGTGCCAGGGCACATGACTTCTTGAATAACAACTTAAAACATGCCACCTGTCACATGGCCATCCGTACCATGATGACACAGTTGGCAACACATCTGACACACTACCTGTCATGTGGAGTGGCACACATGTCCAGACACAGGACAATGCATTAGCAAATGGCCCTGAAATTGTGTTGGAATAAGGAGCACCTGCACTGAGGAGAAACCCCGATGTGAACGAAGAATGTCCACACAGATGTCAGCACACACAGACCAAACCACATAGCATCTGGAGCACACACCCGTTCCAATAATGGATGAGCAGGAAACATGTTTTTTAACTTGTGACACATGCTGCAAAGCACAAACATGACACCCTGCACAACATGCCTGGGTCATTGCATGTTGAGTGCCTGTCCAGACAACCATCACACACTGGTCAGACCTGTCAAGGAGACATAAGGTTTGGACATGTAGTCCTTGCCCGCAAAAACACCCCATACCTGAGACAATGTGATTGAGACAGTTCAAAAAGTGACACCTCTCAATCTGGGTTTACTAAAAAGTGCATCAGGAAATCCTAAATGTACTCCACATCACCTCGTGAGGCTGCCAACACATATTTGTGACAAAAAACATCAACAGATTGTTGTACATAGACACACAGGCACTGGCCAGTGTGAGGATGCAGAAGCAAAATGGGGTCAGCCTGTACAATGGGCACATGTTGCACACTTTAGATAAATACAAATGAGGCCAGGGAACAATGCCACAGAGGGAAAACTATGCTGAACATATTGAGAATGGGCACAGTGTTAGATGACACACATGATACCGAGGCAAGGGTGTCTTAGGGTACTGTAGTGGGCACACTGCTCCATGGTCCTGGAATTATCTGACTGTAACATGAGCTACCGTCCCGGCACTATGCATATCTCCCACTCATGCACATCATGTCTGAGGCCACAACATCGGTCATGCATGCTGCAAGTCTGTTCATTTGAACACTCACACTCCTATGTTGAGACTCAGCATCAGTGCCAATTGATATGGACCCCCAAATGACTGAACAGGACAGGGCACAGGCAAGGTAACAACACATGTCTCCGACCCCACCCCCACATGATGCAGACAGCAATGTGCACTTGGATTAACTGCAAGCCTAGATGACCATGTCCAATAGTGATTACACACAGACCAGGGAACACATGTCAAGGAGGGGTAAGGAGGAAGAACAGCAGCGGATGACTTTGGGGAACAGAAAATGCAATGCACATATTAACCCTGGCAGTGTATCCATGCGACTGAGCACTTCCCAAAGCTGGTGACACACAACAAACACACATGTACCTACCCCCTTGGTGCTGCTGCTTCGCCTGTAACCGCCTATCCATGTCAGGGAAGATCACCGCCAGGACACGCTTCATTTGGTGGGTCAGGCGCCGGCGCCTGCGATTCTTGCCTTCTGGTGAGTCCCCCAGCAGGACCCGGGCGATCCTCCTGGTCCAGCACCGGATGTCCTGCCAGCGTTTCCTCACCTGTGCCAGGCGCTGACTGCGACCCTCCACGGAGATCACGGCCCTGACGGCCCGCTTCCATATCTTCCCCTTCTCGTAGGCAGTTACCTGTGAGGATGCCAAAGTGAGAATAGATCACTACACCTGCTCCATGTCACAGAGACACACGTTAGAACATCTTTGATTTGTTGAAAAGGGCATAGTGTGCTGCAAAATAATAGCACCTTTGTCATAGGGACATTGGCCTCTGTGTAAGGCCCAATGCACTACATGGCATTGGAAGTACACAGGTGGCATGAGGGGTGTGACACACTCCCTGATCATGGCACACACTGCACATCACAAGCAACACAAAGCTGATGGCCAGCACCTCCAAGCAGTCACATGCCCCAGGCCACTGACCCAACATCAGCAGACTACACAGACACACACAGGCATAGATCATTCACCTGCCAGTGGCAACAGCCGATACAAACTTCACTCTGCACATGTGCCACTTGCCTGGGGGGTGTCACAGGCATGGGGCTAGCCCAGCAAGTCAGACACACAGCACGGATCACTTCTCACATCAGATGGGTAGAGCTGTTGCCTCCTCCGTGCAGCTGTGGTGCAACACTCCACATAGACACTCACCCACATGACAAGGAACATTCACACACATCAATGTCCAGATCATTTGGAAACTCTCACCACAGCTCCACTCAACTCACACACATCTGTGGGTACAGTCACCTGTCACACGGGGGGAACACTGAATCACCTCAGGACTATAGAACAAGAAGGGCCAAGAGGATTAGCTATGCTGAATGTGCCATGCAGCATGCAGTGAATGTCACAGTAAGCACAATGCAAGTGAGGAGTGCACACATGAACCACATCATGCTCTGCATGACAGACATGAGCCATTCCCCCCCCCCCGGGACCCACTCTAAACAACATTTCATGTCTGTCACACCTGGACACAATGCCAGAAGTGCCAGTCACAAAAATAAGGGGCACAGTCAAAGGTAGAGGAGTCAGCACTCACCTGCAGCCCTGGTCTACCATACAGGCTGGGGAACTGTGGGAGGATGACGTCCAGCAACGCCTCATTCTCTTCCTGTGTGAATGGCTGGGCCCTCTCCACAGTCCGCGACATGGTGCCAGAGGAATCACAAGCAGCAGCAGTGGTGTTGAATCAAAGATTGTGCAGGCAAGTGCCCTCTTATGGGTTCTGGCTGACTTATATCTGCCTTGCTGGGCTATTTCAGTAACAGGAGTACAGAGTGATTGGTCAGACTCATTTGCATCCTACGTTTCCTCCAATCCCTTTAAACATACACCAGTGACAGTATTAGCATTTTTTCAAATTTGCAGCATCATGTCAAGTCAACAACCACTTTGCAACTATATATAATGTGACCAACTGCTTTTTCCAGGCCACATGATGGAAAAATGTGATCTTTAAACTGGGTATCCATGACAACCAGCATGCATGTAGGCCCTGATACTTGTCCCTTATGTGTCCCCATTGTAATTTTCAAATCCCCACACAGGTACGGTGCTTTCACACGTACCCCTAGGGCACCACTACTCTAGTGACACGGCCGGTACCTGCGTGTGTGCGGCCCGTAGCACTATGGCGTACGCCTATGCCAACACTAGCATAGTGCTACGAGCTGTACACACGCGGGTACGGCCCGTAGCAGTATGGCGTACGCCTACGACAACACTACCATAGTGCTACGGGCCGTACCCGCGTGTGTAGCGCCGTAGCACTATGGTAGTGTTGGCGTAGGCGTACGCCATAGTGCTACGGGCCGTACCCGCGTGTGTAGGGCCCGTAGCACTATGGTAGTGTTGGCGTAGGCGTACGCCATAGTGCGATGGGCCGTACACATGCGGGTATGGCCCATAGCACTATGGCTTACGCCTACGGCAACACTACCATAGTGTTACGGGCCCTACACACGCCTGTACGAGCCGTATCTCTATGGCATACGCCTACGGCGACACTCCCATAGGGATAGGACCAGTGTGTACACGTACGTGTGTACGGTCCGTACACACACGCGTACTCCTACCCAAACCCCATATAGTGATACGACCGTACACACGCCCTCACGGTGCGTTTCACAGCTTACACTGGTGATAGGAGGCGCACAGGAAAGGAATGGAGGTGTCTGACTCGCACATGGATGGACATCAAGTCATTGTCAGTACAGTCCTTCATGTGTAGGGCCTAGGTGTGAAAGCAACAAAAAGATCATCCGCCCGATTCGCGAGGGAAACCACATGATCTACGGGCGGGTCCTACTTTCTGTTTGGGATCCTGTGGAACACACCCTGGGTACAACTTAATGAGGAGGGACACGACCGGCTTTCCACTATCTGGACCCGGTGAGATGGGTAGGCTTGACTGGCCCTGACACGAGCAGTAGAAAGTAAGTGTACCGCCTTCTACACCAGCAGGGATTTCCAACCCATTATGACTAAAACCTCTTTACCGCGCTGCAGGGTCCTATTGCCTGACTATTTTCTAACTATTTTCCTGTTATTCTTATAGCGGCCCTGGGAGGAACAAATAGCAGTTTTGAATTGTGCGCTTTTACAGCGACCAGGAATTAATATCCGTTTTTGACCAGTACTCACTGCGGCGCATTAGTGTCCCAAGACTCGGGTCTATTTTTACTCTATTTTTACAATATCTTTACAATACAACTCCAACGGGAGCGTCTCCCCATTGTTAGCTACCTAACATGTCCACAAACCCAGCCCAGTCCACCATCTATTAACGGGTCATTACTGGCTGGATAGAGGAAATTTAGATTACTCCCACATAGTGCCGTGTAGCGCCTCAAATACATACTACTTATCCAATATTCCACCATTTGGCTTTCTACCCCGTAGACAGAACGTCTGCACCGAGGCAGCAGGATACATATGCGCCCAACATTTGAGTTTACCACTTATCTCAATACCATCCCATCCTTGTCCTTTTCTTCCCAGCCTGAAACTTTATGGCTTCTCCCTTGATGTCAGATCCACCGGGTACTGTTGACACCCTATAACTCTAACCCTTAGGTGAGTAACAGTATCACCGATTCCATGGGTGCGTGAAGTAGTTCAAATGGATACTGATGCTACCAGTTTTTAACTTGGTTTTAATCACATACTAGTCACTATCTGCACTAGTATGGCACTTCTTCACAGTGTGTTCACGGTCACTACAGGGTCACATGTTGTTACTTTCCTTTGGTAATGTTCTCCTTTATCTTCCCTTTCTAGGTAGGAGCAGTGTCATACAGGTAGTACAACTTATGTGCTGTATTTAAACTGATACTAATCATTAGGTCATGTTTTGTAGATTGTAGTTTTTTACTAGGTCCTGAAGAATCGCAGTCAATGTACTAGAAGCGAGAAACATGTTGACCACACCATTTGCACTCTAGCCCTGGTCCATTCCGGGAAACCATAGTCCCCATGAGCACCGGCTATCCTTGATTTTACTTGTGGCAGAGGACCACCAGAATAAAAATTGCTTTCCGGTACCTTAGGCCACATTTTATCCTCACCCACACTATCTACTCTGTCCTGCCCCTCACCCCCACTTCACCCATAGGCAGTTGGATAAAAGATCTCCGATAAAGAGCCCCTCTTTGAGGTGAGCCCGTTGGGCATTGCACCGCCTGCCCAATGTGGAGCATTGCCGATGATGAAGCATGACACTCGCAAGGGTGTGTGAGGCCATTATATCCAACAAATTGGATACCCAAGGGTTGTCCTCCATTGAGCACTAACCCTTTTTTCCTAGTGATCCTTTCCTCCTTCCTTTCCTAAGGAACATCTCTTTTTGTTGCTTTCATATCTGGGGCTACGACTGTGGCCGGACCTTCCATTCCCTTCTCTTGTGAATGGTAATTAATGCCCTATTGGATCACAATTGATCCTAGTCTTCCCCTACCTATTGTTACATAGGGCCTAGGTGTGTCAGGCAGTGAAGTGGCACATGTCTCCTCATGTTTTAACCCAATAGTTGTGTGATGACCTGTGTACACATGTCATGTGTGATGGGGCACTATGTGGCGCACTTCCCCTTCACACCTTTTACATGTGTGCATGTAGTTCAAACTTGTCAAGCACTGCATCACTGGCATGGCACAGTCCCCAACACCCGCAACTGTCCCCTGATGCCAGGTACACGGATGATGACACCTGAAATCTCACTACCAGCGTGCCACGATGTGACTATGTCATGTGTGTGTCATGTGTTCCCATGATCTTGCTGTTGGTGTTCCGTCAACGGCATCTGCTGTAGCTGCATCCAACATGTGTCTGTGTGTAGATGCCCATGTCACACTATTACGCACACCAGGACACATGTGGAATAACACGTAACGTGTGTCTGTATGCATCGAACAGGGACTTGCGAGCTTAGGACATATCTGCGTAGTCTCAATGTCTGTGTGATCATTTTTTACATGTACCCCTTCATGGCAAGGTGTGTGGTCTGTCCTTTTTCCATAACATGTGACCTGTGCGTCTAGCTTGCCGGCAGCTGTCTGTATGAGATAACATCCTTCAAATGCACATATGTGGATGTATGTCACTCCTGTAATGTGTCTGGCTGTTCACTCACACTGGCCCACAGCTACTTTCATGGCATGTCATGTAGACCTTGACAATCCACGTTTGTAGCTGGCTCTTGGTAGGAGTATCACCTGGCTGGCATACGTGTGCAGGATGTATTGCACATGCCAGACTCTGTATGTAGCATATGTGTATTAGCTGTTGAACATGTGCTCAGTTCATTGACATTGGTGTAGTAATGTACTCAATCTTGGTTATTCCTTCCAAATTTCTGCAGGGCACCGCCTTTCCCCCGACCAATGCCAGACTTGGCTGCCATGAGGGAACGTGACTGCATACGCCGCTACAGATTCCCCCAACAGTTAATTGAGGACCTGACAAACAGGCTGGCACCACACCTCCAACCGCGACACAGTTATCCGACTGCACTGACCCCCAAGATGAAGGTGATGTCAGCCCTACATTTCTTTGCCACCGGTATGTTTCAATTGACCATAGCTGATGTGGGTGGCATGTCCCAGACCATGTTCAGCCGTGTCCTGCATGATGTTTTAGAAGCCATGTTGGAGCACCTGGATGAGTTCATCCATTTTCTAACTCGTGAGCAGTTGACAGTCGGCCTGGGCGAAAATTTCGTTCCGTTCGCGGAAATTGCGATAAATTGACATTTTCGCGTTCCGCGGAGAGCGCGAAAATGTCAAAATTTTCGCTTTCCGCAGCTTGGAGATAATTTGTTTCTTGCTCGCGCTGTAAAAGAATACATTCTCGTGCGCGCGCGATCGCCTTACCTGAATCCCTGAGTTCGCCGACAAGTTTTCTTGATCCGGTCGCGTTCTCCATGAGATGTTGGATTGTTTTTAGCCATTTGCGCTGTCTCGTGACAGTTCGCGCCCGCAGTGACGTCATGCGTCGCGCGATCACTTCTTTCTTCTCGCGATCATGCACCGCGAGACAACTCAAAACAAGATGGCCGCGCCCGCGAGCAACCACATGGGTAAGTTGGCGACCCGCAACCATGCAGAAAATCTCGCGAACATGCGGGAAAAAAAGTTCCGCATCTTCGCGATATTTCCGTTTGTTTGCGATAATTTTAAACATTTTCGCGATAATTTGCGAAAGTGGATTTCGCAAATTCTGCCCACCCCTAGTTGACAGGTATCAAGGGTGAGTTCTATGCCCTGGGAGGGATGCCCCATGTAATTGGGTCCATTGATGGGACACATGTGGCTTTGGTACCACCACAGGCACAGGAGGTAGCCTATCGAAACCGTAAACATTATCACTCCATTAATGCCCTTGTGGTGTGTCTTGCTCACATGCTGATTTCCCATGTCTCTGCATGTTTTCCAGGGTCAGCACACAATGCCTACATCATGAGGCGTAGCAGGGTGCCAGAAATTTTGCTGCAGCTGCACAACTAACGAGCATGTCTTGTTGTTGGTTACACTCTGTTTGTCCAGTATTCAGCGGTATCTTAGTATGTGACGGCATCTCCTGACCCACTTCTTTACATGATGTTTCCATGTAGGGGACTCTGGCTATCTCAACATGCCATGGCTGGTGACGCCTCTCCGCAACCCGAGAACAGCTGCAGATCACCGTTACAACAACGCCGATGGGCAGACCAGGCGAGTGATTGAGAGGACGTTTGGCCTCCTGAAGAGCCGATTCCGTTGCCTCCACAAGACCGGTGGGTCCCTCCCATATGCACAGGTGAAGGTCTGCAAAATCTTCCTCGTGTGCTGCATGCTGCACAACATGGCAGTGGAGAAAGCTGTGCCACTCATCCTGGATCCCGATGAGCAGGAACATCCACCCGTGGAGGATGATGGCCTTGGTCACAAGGCAAGTGAGGAGGAGGAGGAGGAGGAGGACATCCGGAGTCAGCTCATACGCAACTTCTTCTCATAATGGTGAGTCCCTGGGTCTGAGTGTGCACGCTTGGAGCCTTGTGTGGCATGTGTTGCAATGTGTGTGTCCAGCTGACTGTATGCTAAGTGACTTTGAGGTTTGTGCTGATGTGTCACTCGAGAGCTGATGTCATTCCACACATTATAGCTGACACACTCAATTGACAACTAGCATGGTGTCAACCTTATTCATGTAGAGTACATGACCATGCATGCAGATGACTATGTTTTTCCTGACTTCTTGTGTGTCTCTCATCCCCAGGTAGTTGTGCATGCTGTCTGCTCGTGGCATTGTTGTGCTCCTGCTATTCCTCATGAGTAATGCAACGTGTGCTGAATCAGCGTTACATGCACAGACATGGTGAAAAGTCTCCTTTGGGTAAGGATTGCAGCAAGGCTTTTTGGGTGTGGTAGTTGTTTGGAATGTATGGGGCCTGCTCCTGTGCAGGTTTTGTTACTATGCATACATGTCGACTCACCATGGGGCACATGACATGTAGCATGACTCACATGAATTGATAGTCACACTTCGTGACAGTCATCTGTTATGGGATTGTGGTTTTTGATGAAGACATCAATGTGTGTACAACTACCCTCGGAAACATACGGGAGGACATATTGCGGGACATCCCCATAAGAGGCTCAATGGGGAATTGCAGCCTCTCCGTGTGCAGCAGGGGATGTGTGGCTCACCCCCTTCACTTGTGTGCCACTCCCATGGATTTACAGCATCTGTGGTGCGAAGGGGGTGTCCAGTGTAGGTCCCACATGTTAATCCAAAAGACCTGTGAGTCTGTTAATATTGATGCATTTCCATAGGTGTGAGCCTGAGTAATAAAGGTGTTCCTCAGCCTCCAAGGTGCCTCATCTCTGTCAATGCAGGTCTCTTGCCACTGTGCATGCGCCATCTCTGGCATGGTTGTCAAGGATTGTGCAAATGAGTCTATGTGTAGATTAGCAACCTGCATGCTGTTCTACATGTATTTGATTCTCTATTGTGCATGAAGTCCATGGCTGTGTATGTGTTTTGGTATGTTGGTCCCCACAACGGGCCGTCAACACCTTCTGGGGTGTGTTTCCTGTGCGCAGCTTGGCCTTCAGTTTCATGATCCGGTGTCAGTCATCTTTGGGGATTGTGCATCCTTTGTCTCTGGGTGTGCCATTGAAAACCGGTCACTCCTTCCTTGACATACACCTGTTGCAGTAGTCCTTTCTGACATCCTAGTCTTTGTGTGGAAATTGTGGCATAGTTCCCAGGACATGCCGCCTGCTGTTGCAGCCACTGCAGCAAGGGCACACGAAGTTTCCTGATTTGGCAACACACACACATCAAAGATACTCCTCCCTTCCTCCATCAACCCATTCATTTGGCTGTCATCCGCTTGTCTGTGCCACCGTTGCGGCCACGCGGTGCCAAAGGCTGGACCGTCTGCACATGCAACATGCACATTGCACGAGCCTCATGTCCTTGCATGACCCACATCACACTACAGTCTGATGTTGCAGCCACCCTCCAAGCAATGTCCATCCACACATCTGCCGCCAGCTCTCAGGCATACACTAAGCGCACACACAACACCTTTGCATGATGAGTGTGCAACTCCGACTGCCTACACAGCACTGCCACGCCTTCCAGGCCCTGTCACGCCCACCAGGTCATGTCCCTCCTACTCCCCACCAGCTCTGTACCCCAGCAAGGCCATGGGAGTGGGACTCAAGGCTTCTGCATGTAGTATGCTGTCGTTGTGAGGCACATGGCACAGGTATCATCTCTCAGCGTCTCAAGGCGCTGGGGGGGGGGGAACGCTACTGCTTGAACAGCCAGGTCTTGAGTTGCTTCCTGCAGGCGAGATGGTCTTGCGTTGTCCGGAGGTGGATGGGGAGGGAGTTCCATGTCTTGGCTGCCAGGTGCCAGGTAGGAGAAGGATCTTCCTCCGGCACTGGCTCTGCGGATGCGGGGGACGGTGGCGAGAGCGAGGCTGGCGGAGCGGAGCTGGCGGGTGGGCTTGTGGAAGGTCAGGCGGCTGTTGAGGAACTTGGGGCCCAGGTCGTGGAGGGCCTTGTGTGCGTGGGTGAGGAGTCGGAATGTGATTCTTTTGTTGACGGGGAGCCAGTGCAGGTCTCTCAGGTGTCCGGAGATGTGGCTGTGTCGGGGGATGTCCAGGATGAGTCGTGCTGAGGCGTTCTGGATCCGTTGGAGTTTCTTCTGGAGTTTGGCGGCGGTGCCGGCGTAGAGGGCGTTCCCGTAGTCCAGCCGACTGGTGACGAGGGCCTGGGTGACCGTCTTCCTGGTCTCGGTGGGGATCCACCGGAAGATCTTTCGAAGCATGCGCAGGGTGTTGAAGCATGAAGACGAGATGTCGTTGACTTGTCTGGTCATCGAGAGGGAGGAGTCCAGGATGAAGCCTAGGTTGCGTGCGTGGTCCGTTGGCTTGGGGGTGGCTCCCAGGGCGGGGGGCCACCAGGAGTCGTCCCAGGCGGAGGGTGATGATCCCAGGATGAGGACCTCCGTCTTGTCTGAGTTCAGTTTCATGCGGCTGTTCTTCATCCATTCGGCGACGTCTTTCATCCCTTCGTGTAGGCTGGCGGCGTCCGGGTCTCTGGTGAGGGAGAGGATCAGCTGGGTGTCGTCGGCGTAGGTGATGATCTTGAGGTTGTGTTGACGTGCGATGGTTGCGAGGGGGCTCATGTAGACGTTGTAGAGGGTGGGGCTGAGCGATGACCCTTGTGGAACGCCGCAGATGACTTCGTTGGCCGCTGACCAGAACGGGGGGAGGCGGACTCTCTGGGTTCTTCCGGTGAGGAATGAGGTGATCCACTCCAGGGCCTTCTCCTGGATGCGGGTGTTGTTCAGGCGCTGTACCAGGGTGCGGTGGCAGACAGTGTCGAACGCTGCGGAGAGGTCCAGGAGGATGAGGGCCGCAGTTTCCCCGTTGTCCATTAGGGATCTGAAGTCGTCTGTGGCTGCGATGAGGGCAGTCTCCGTGCTGTGGTTGGCTCGGAAGCCGGATTGCGAGTGGTCGAGGGATCCGTTGGTCTCGAGGAAGGCGGCTAGCTGTCTGTTGACGGTCTTCTCGATGACTTTGGCAGGAAACGGGAGGAGCGAGATGGGGGGGTAGTTCTTGAGGTCGGAGGGGTCTGCAGTTGGTTTCTTCAGCAGGGCACTGATCTCGGCGTGTTTCTAGCACTCCAGGAAGGTGGCGGTGTTGAAGGAGGTGTTGATGATGTCGCGGAGGTGGGGTGCGATGATGTGGTCGGCCGTGTTGAAGATGTGGTGTGGGCAGGGGTCCGTAGGGGATCCGGAGTGGATGGTGTTCATTGTGCGTGTTGTGTCTTCGGTGCTGACTGGGGTCCAGGTGCGGAGGGTGGCGGTGGGGGGCATCGTTTCGGTGGTGGGGTTCGTGGTTGGTGGGCCGAAGCTGTTGTGAATGTTGGCGATCTTGTCGTGGAAGAAGGCTGCGAGGGAGTCGCAGAAGTCTTGCGAGGGAGTGATGTCATTGTTTCCGGCGTCGGGGTTGGAGAGCTCTTTGACGATGCAGAAGAGTTCCTTGCTGTTGTGGGTGTTGTTGTCCAGTCGTTCCTTGAAGGCTGTTTTCTTTGTGGCGCGGATCAGTTGGTGGTGTTTGTGGGTGGCGTGTTTGAGGGCCATCATGTTGTCTGTGGTCTGGTTGGTGCGCCAGGTGTTCTCCAGGGAGCGGCAGTTCTTCTTGGAGGTGATGAGCTCGTTGGTGAACCAGGAGGCTTTCTTGCTGCCGCATCTGCTGGGGGGGTTCTTCTTCAGTGGTGCGAGGGCGTCTGCGCAGTTGGTGATCCACTGTGTGAGGTTGTTGGTGACTTCGTTGGGGTCCGTTGAGCTGGTGGGGGGGTTCTGGCTGAGGAAGGTGGTGAGCTGGTCGCCGGTGATCTTGTTCCAGCTCCTGCGGGGGGCTTGTTGAGGGTGGTGGTGGGTCGTCGTTTTACTGAAGCTGAAGTGGACGCAGCTGTGGACAGTCCACTGGAGATTGGTGGAGTGGCTGAAGGTGACGTATTTGCTGAATGAGAAGACTGGGTCAAGCGTGTGGCCGGCGTAGTGGGTGGGGGTGGTTACCAGTTGCTTGAGTCCGAGTTTGGCCAGGTTGTCCAGCAGAGCAGGGGTGTTGCGGTCCTTGTTGTCCTCCAGGTGGAAGTTGAGGTCCCCCAGGAGGATGTAGTCGGTGGAATTGATGGCGTGCGGGCTGACGAAGTCTGTGATGTCTTCGCTGAACTGTGTGCGTGGTCCCGGTGGTCTGTAGACGAGGGTGCCTCTGAGCGTGGTCTTGGGGTCGGTGTGTATCTGGAAGTGGAGGTGTTCGGCGGAGGTGAAGGTGTCATCGGAGTTGGTCGTGATGCGGATGGTGTTCTTGTGGATGATGGCGATACCTCCTGCTGTCTGGTTGACGCGGTCCTTCCTGGTGATTATGTAGCCTTCTGGGACGGCGATGGCAACGTCGGGCGCTGAGGAGGCGTTCATCCAGGTTTCCGTCAGGAAGGCGATGTCTGGTGCTGTCGAGTCAAGGAGGTTCCAGAGTTCGACGGCATGCCTGTGAATGGAGCGGGTGTTGAGCAGGATGCACATCAGGTTTTTGTTGCTGGGGCTGGGTTTAGCAGGTGCGGTGTTGGGTCGGAGGCCGGTGAAGTGGCAGGTCAGGCAGGAGAAGGGTCCATGGGTGCGTCTCGGGGTGGCTCGGTAGCAGGCGGTGTTTCGGCTGGCGTTGAGTGCGTGGAGGGTTTTGGCGTCGTAGATGTGCAGGTTGTGCTGGTGAGGACGAGGACCAGGGGGTCTGGCGCTGGGCGCGGTCCAGGCGCGGACGGGCGCAGACGGGCTTACCTTTGGCACACCTTCAGCGCTCAATCGGCGCTCCCGCTGCGCGCGTCCGCTGCGCAGTCGCTCTGGGGGCATCATAAGTAAGGAGCCGGGAGGGAGGAGCAGCTGGGTGGAGGGAATGGGGCGGCGAATGGAATCACAGGGGAGCGGGGCCGCAGGGAGGCAGCGGCGGGAAATTCCAAGAAGCAGCGGGCAGCGGGAAATTCCCAGGAGCAGCGGGAAATTCCCAGGAGCAGCGGGCAGCGAGCGAAGGAATCTGCAGGCAGGAGGCGGCAAAGACAGGCAGGAGCGGCAGCAGTGAGTGGGGCGACCAAGCCCTGTGGAGGGCTGAGCGGTCACCAAGGATGCAGACATTGCCAGTTCCAATATTCTAGATTGCATGGGATCCATTGATGAATGGCAGAACAGCAGCCACCTGAGGCTGGACTTGTACAGGACTGAGGTCAACATCTGAGGATTGTCCCCTTACAGCTGGGTCAACTGCTTGTGTCCCACCCGCAGAAGCCCCGCACAAGCACCCAGTGTCCATGCACACAAGATGGTGTGCATCATGGATTGCTTGCACACATTTGCCATGGTAATCACCAGCATCTGTGCCTCAGAATGCAACACCCTCTGCATTATGCACATGATCTCCAGATAGATACACTCCAAGGAAAGACGGACCATCCCCCAGGTCCACGACAACATCCGTGTCAAATACTGCCCTGCCCTCTACGGGGCAGCCACATCCAAACTCCCAGGACACTTGTCCACATCCAGGCTGCATCTGCACACCTCAGCTGCAACATCCCGCGCCCCAGCCACATCGCCGTCCAGCAGAGATAGCTGCAATGGATCACTGTGTGCTGCAGGATGACCTTCAGACTCCCCACCCACACTCAGGAGGCAGGCCACAACCCTGACCCAACACCAACCTTGTACCACTGTCATCCGAGAACCCGTAGTGCCATCTCTGTGCATCCAACCTTGACCTGGCCACCATTCTTCAGATCCACCGTACTCCAGCATGCAGGACATAGTTCTCCCACCTAGGAACACATACCTGGGACTCCCTCCCCGGAAACCTCCAAATGAGGCATGACCTCTACGCCTTAATGATACTCTTCCAAATATATCTGTCCACACAGTATTGCAAGCAACCCCTCAGCAGCTTGAGGCCATCACAGGTGAGTATTGTGCTCCATGTCTGCATTGACTGATAAATTGTGACCCATGTGTGTCCTGTACCAGACTCAGATCCCAGGGTATGGATGGCTGCAGATAGTTCAACACTCAGGCATAGTTTGACATTTACTCACACATATGTTGTGGACTAATGCCAAATGACAGCAACAACTCATGAAAAAAAGAACATTTTAATTTTTGGTGGGGTAAGTCTTTTGGTAGATGTACTAAGGTGCTCTACCGGGTGCATAGAATCCAAAGTTCACAAGAGGAGATGGCATCCTTGTCAGTTGGAGTCATCCGAGTCCAGACCACAGTGTTGGTCATCATTGGTCAGACTGTGACCAGTAAGTCCATGTGGCAGAGAATGTCATTGGGTGAGTTGCTGCTGTTGCGCCAGTGGGCCAGGTGCCAGGCCAGGTGACCTGGGAGATGTGGATGGTCCGCTGACTCTCACGGTCTTTTCCGTGGACGACCCACCTTCCTTGCGGGACCCTCAGATGCAGGCCTTGACGAAGCTTGGGACGCTGAATGAATCCTCCTCCTCCTCCCGCCCTGTGGCTGGTGCTGGTCTTCGCCTGGTGGCACAGGGAGGGTTGCCCATGTTGTCGGCGATCCGACGGAGTGAACGGCTCATGTCCACTGCCAGGAGCTCAGCCAGTCTTGCCTCCATCCGTCCTTGGTGTTGTTGTTGACTGGCATGTTGCTCGGCCTGCAGGTTCTTCATCTCGCCGAGGGTCCCCTTCATCTCTGTGAGGCTCGACACTACCTGGCTGATGCCCCTGGTGTCACGCCGGTATGTGTCCAGGATGTGGCATATGTGTGACATACCGGTTCCCTCAGCTGGCTGGTCAGGTTCTCGCATCCGCCTGCCTCCACTCCCACCACCCCTGCCCACACGAGCCTGGTCTGCCGTTGTGGGCATATCGGGTCTACGGGACCCCTGAGGGATGGCATTATCTGGGTTGTCTGCCTCCTCCTGGGTGCCCGGAGAGCCTTGTCCCTCCTGGTCAGTCTGGCTGTGTTGTTCAGTGTGAGCAGGGCTCCTGGGTGTCTCCTGGGATGTGGCAGGAATGGGGGTGGTGGTTGGCACAGATGTACCTGACGCAGGTGCTGCAGGGGCTTGGGCACCAGAGGGGCCAGGTTGGTCGGGGTCATCCACGGAGTGGTGAGAGTCGTCGCTGCCAGTGGGATCATCTTCACGTTGAGCCTGGGACTGTGATTGTTCCCCCCCATTGTTGGGGGGAGGTCGATGACGTTGCCCTGTGTGTGAGAGAGAGACAATGTTAATGCTGTTTCATGCCACATCCATGTTTCATACATATTCACGTTGTCACAGATCCTCCAGGTAGTTGGATGTGCCTAGCATTCCTCTCAATGTACACTTGGGGATGGGTATGTTGCGGGGGACAGATTGGTATGTTCTCCTGAGTGTTTGACCAGTAGAATTTTGGCTTGGATGCTTATTTGGTGATGTATTGGTCTTGTTGTGTCACATATCCATTGTGAGAGTGGGTAAATCCGTTGCCTGCCCCGGGGGTGTGTGCTTGTGTGAGGGGGGGGTGTGACCGGGCCTGCTGTTGGGTGGAGTGTGATTTGTCATTGGGTCTCCCAGGTGATGTGTCTGTCCCCTCATGGTGCATGCTGGCATGACAGTAAGTTTGAGTGCCTGTGCTAGATATCTGAGCTTGTGTAGTTGGTGTTTGAGTGTACAGTGGTCACAGGAGGGCCTTGTGCTGCATACAGCAGGGCCAAGTGTCAGCTACCTTGTCAATACTTTTCCAGTCCCTGTGCATTGGGCATGGTGCATGGGTATGTACTTAGGCCATGTGGGCTGAGGGCATTGGTGTCTGCTTCGGAGTTGCACAATGTGTTGTTTGAGCCCCACCCTCCCAGCATCCCGGACATCCAGACTTGGGTTTGTGGTTGGTGTGGCCTGGGACATGGCATTGCCTTTATTTGTGAATGGGGCATGGAGATGTTAGTGGCATGAGCGTAGTTTTTGAGTGTGATTGTGTGCGGTGAGGGCTTGGGGGTAGTTGCGTGCATTTTGTGTATTTGTGGTGTTGATGGCATTCCCCCCATATTACGTGAGATGTTTGTGTACTCACCAGGCTCTGCAACTCTTTCGACTCCGTGTACTCCCACCGGCGGAAGCAAGGCCATTACCTTCTCCTCCCAGGGATGGTAATGTATGGGTCTGCGGGGCAGCCCTCCTCCAGTGATGTTACTCTGGGCGTATTCCTCATTCATTTTCCTCTTGACTGCCCTGCGCAGATCGTACCACCTGGCTTGGCATTCATGCCTGGTCCTTCGGATGGGCGCAACAGCATTCACCTTATCGACAATCCTCTGCCACAGGCTTGTTTTTTGGGCTATGCTGGTCTGTCTGACCAATGTTCTAAACAGCTGTGGCTCGACTCTGATGACTTAGTTGACGAGAAGGTCCAGCTCCGCCCTTGTGAACTTTGCATTCTTGTCTGTGGGCATGGTGTGGGGTGTGGGTGTGGATGGTTGTGGGTGTGGGGGTGTGAATGTGACGGTGTGTGTGTGAATGTGAAGAGGGGGTGTTTGTGAATGAGGTTGTGTGATGGTGTGTAAGTTAAGGTGTAGTTAAGGTGTAAGTAAGGTGCAGTTGTTTGTCTGTGGGGTCTGTCAGCAGTGGGTCTGTTGCAAAGGCTCATGGGTTGTGTGTGTGGGCCCTTTTTATTGGTCCATTTGTGGGTGTGGCTGGGTTTGAATTTGTGGTGGGTGTGTTATAAGAGGTGGTTGTGATTTAGGGCCTCTATTTGCCTGTTTGGATGTGCCAGGTCAGTCATAGAGATGTATTTTGTCATGTTGACGTGTTTTGTGGTGTTGTGCGAGTCGAATTGACCCTCCTTGTGCTGTTTTACAGTGTCCTGGTTCTGTACGAGTATTTTTCGCGAAGGTAAGGTCCATACATATGCGATGCTGGGTGAGGGTGCTGGGGTACGGTGTTGGGGTACGGTGCATACAGGTGCGGGCTGTGCTACGGTGTTGGGGTACGGTGCGTACAGGTGCGGGGATGTGCTAGGGTGTTTGGGTACGGTACGTACAGGTGCGGGGCTGTGCTACAGTGTTGGGGTATGGTGCGTACAGGTGCGGGGCTGTGCTACGGTGTTGGGGTACGGTGCGTACAGGTACGGGGCTGGGCTACGGTGTTGGGGTATGGTGCATACAGGTACGGGGCTGTGCTACGGTGCTGGGGTACGGTGCGTACAGGTACGGGGCTGGGCTACGGTGTTGGGGTACGGTGCATAGAGGTACGGGGCTGGGAGATGGGCCTGGGGTGCGGCGCATACAGGTGGGGGGCTGGGGTACGGTCCTAGGGTACGGGACGTACAGGTGCGGGGCTGGGAGATGGGCCTGGGGTGCGGCACGTACAGGTGCGGGGCTGTGCTACGGTGTTGGGGTACGGTGCGGAGGGGGGGTACGGTGCTGACATGTGCGGGGTGAGGGGGGGCTGTACGACTCGTATCCGGGCACAAGTTTACCCGTGTACATGTGTGCTACAGCGTTCACTCCGTACGGGGCCTTTTACATGCGGTTGTGTATTCAGACGGGCGGTACGGATTGTACTTGCGCGCTCGGACTTCTGATTTACGATTTGCACGTAAAAATGTCCGGCTCCCTATCGGACACTTTTCCCGACGCTATTCGGACGTAAAAATTTATGGCTCTCTCTCGGACCATTTTCCCGACGCAATTTGTATGTAGTTTTCACGTACGAATCGTACTTCGCAGTTTGTATGGTACTTGTACGATTCGTACGTGAAAATATATGGATACGAGTCGTACGCAAAAATTTTTACCCGGATCGGAATCGGCACCCTAATGTCTAGGGAGATATTTCATTTTTTGAACACAAATTCATCCCCAACTGCTGAACAGAATTACACTAAATTTGGCAGAAAGCTAGATGTTGGTCCAGAAAACATGCTTTTTGTGATTTGGTCTAATCTGTTCAGTAGTTTGAGAGACACTTAAGTTAAAAAAATATATACATCTGGGGCTGATAGTCCTTGCAGTGGACTTGGGGATCCTCTTGAAAATTGATTGGCTGTCAAAACTTCAACCAGGAAGTGTTGGCAGCCATCATGGAGCTCGGCTTGAAGCTGAGTCCACCAAAAATTAAAAAATATAGAATAGGGGAAAGGTAGGAATACACTAACCCCCCTCCCCCAGATTTACTGAAAAAGAGATCTGCAGGCCCCAACACCTCTTTTAAAGGAAGCCCCCAGGTTGGCCAAATCCACGGGACATAAAAACAATAAATGAGGGGGTGATTGGGGCTACCTCCTAGGGTTTATTGAAAACCCGGGGACCAACACCTCCTCGGTGTGTTTGATTTAAAATATGCAGGGGTGCCCGCGCAGAACCCCCTTACCCTGGGGACCACCTCCCTGGGGCTTCTTTAATTATTAAATGGGGTGAGCCTCTCGCACTGCCTTAGCCCCGGGGACCTACACATCCCTAGGGGCTTGACAAGTAAAAATGTGGGGAGCAGCACAAAGAATCCCACAGCCGTGGAGCCACCACCGACCCAGGGCTTTAACTTTTTTTATGGGGGCTGCACAGACCCCCCCAGCCCTGGGGATCAGCACCTCCCTGGGGTTTTTTGTTTTAAGGATTTTGGGGCCGCATGGACCACCCCACAGCCCCGGACACCACCACCTCAAATTCAAAGAAAGGAGAGGGACTGTGCAGCCCCTCTCCTTAAACTATATATGGTGCCAGTGAACCACCACCCCCCATGGCCGATTTCTGTTTTGTCCCAGGGTGCCCTCCACCGAGACATAGCTGTTTGCAATGGGTTGGTGAGAGTTTTATTACTCCTGCCAAGCCATTACAAATACTGCTCAACTTTCAGCAAGCAGGAGCATTTGCTTGCTGAAAGTGGAGCAAAATTGCTTTTGGACAGAGGGAGCTGCATGTCCAACAGCTCCCTTGGTCCAAAACCAATGCCTGCTCCCACAGGATGTGGGGAACCAGCAGGGATTGCAAGGGCCTTGAGGTTCCCCCCACAGTCCCCATCAGTGACAAGTGGTTGCCCTGGATGGGGCCAGGGCACCCACAACAGGGTTACTGCCCCTCCCATAAATATATTTTTAAATTTAAAAAAAGGCCGGGTCCTGGGGAGGGGTGTCCTGGGGGATAAAATCAGGTCAGGGAAGGGGAGCCATGAGGGCCCCTTACTAATAAAATAAAATAAAATAAAAATGACAGGAAAGTCGCTAGAGGCCTGCTTCCTTTTTCCACCACTCTGCTGATGGGCCTCCTGGTGCACTGCTGGTGACTATGAAGTCCCCTTAGCTGCTGAGGGTCCCTGGGGGCCAACTACTCCTCCAATTTCATCCAGTAAGTTATATACCACAGGATTGCTGAGAGGCTGTTGAAGACTAAGCCCCCTTTCTCCACCACTCCTGGTGCACTGCTGGTTGAGGATGAAGTCCTCCAGGATTCCTGATGGACCTTCGGGACAATGAGACCTCCTGTTACCTCCAGTGAGTCCCTTACACTGGGATTAATTAGAGCTCGTCGGACACCCCTCCCCCTTTCTCCACCATTCTGCAAATGTGATTACCAGTTAAAAAAACATAGAAATGTACTTAAAAACCCAAAGGTTATAGCGACGTTATATTTATGAAATAGAATTCGAAAACCCTTCACAATTCACCGAACAAACCTAAGTTAACAGGGACATCAAAGTTACATTCAGATTTACCTCGTACAAAACTTGACATTCTGCAGTTATAGTTACCTGAGCTAACAATAACTTTTGCCCCCACAGTGCACCACTTATGACCTCACATAATACATCACTCACGACATGGTCATTGATATCACTGATGACATCACTGATGACAGTAAATTTATGGGGGGTTGAATTTTTTCTACACTTTTGAGTAACATTATACTCATAAATGTTGACTAGCCAGCAGTAGTAAAATTACTCAAAGGTGTAAGAGTAGCCTTCACACTTGTATGTTTACTCACTGTTACCTTTGTAAGTAGCTACCAGTTTGCTGATAAACAGCAAACACATGAATCAGTCTGAGTACAATGCACAAATGCTACTCAAAACTCACATGTTTGTGATTCAGATGCCATTAAAATCATTGAACAGAATTCTTCCTAAAAGAGAAAGAGATATTAGCAAAATACATTCCCCACCATCAAATGTAATAAGATTCCAACTGCCAGAACAAAGAATTTGCACTCATGCACACACAATTTCAATCATAAGTTTAGGATTTCTGTTTGTAGTCCATTAGAATTCTAGTCCACACAACTTTCTTACTCTTAATGCTGATTTTAAAATAATGCTTTCTAACAATGAAGCAGCCGACACGTGTTTCGTCCACCTGGACTTTTTCAAGGCTCCAAAAATCATATTACACTTGTATTACAAAATTTCTACTGATATATGACACAAATAAAAACATTTGGTTAAAATTGCTCCTGTCATAAGTCACCTAACATTTGAAAACACCTACACACCCTTGTGTATGTGTGCAATGACAAGTGCATGAGGAATATGCAATGCATCGCGATTGCTCCAGTTGTAAATTCATTAAGACACCTGAAAGTAAATACACCACATGCTTAACCCAATATTTGTGTTTAGATCAAATTCACACCACATAGGGATCAGTGTTTATTAGAGTGTCATAGAGAAACAAAAAAATAAGGATCTCAACTGCACTCCTGCCAAAGGAAATATGCTGTGGGTTGAAAACTGTGGAGGAGAGAACATTTGTGTAATTTTAAAGCATAAAGACCCACAGCATGGAAAAAGGGGTCACATTTGAAAAACTGACCATTTACAGCATTGAAAAGCACCATGGTTTGACACAAAGAAAAAAGTAAGGTATTAGAGAAAGAGACTACTATAGATTTAAATCATAGGATGGCATGCATGGTTATGATTGCAATCTGTGAAGTAATATTACAGAGGTTTGAGGAATTCTTGGAAATTGGGTTGATGAAGTCTTGGGAAATTGTTTGAGACATTATTGCATGTTCGTTTTTGGAAAACAATCTGTAATATGAGATTAGTAACACTACAAGATAACACAAGCATTATAGAGACCTAAAGGCAAGGTTTTACTCACCCTTGAAAGAGTAGCCACTTGATGAAGATGGACTAAAAAGGTTTAACCATAAATCAGTTACTCAAGTCGACCTGTCAATATGAGAGTTGAATTTAGTATATTGGAGTTCGGGCAAAATATCAAAATTAATTCATTGTGTAAAATAAATATTGTGTAAGGAATATCATGCCACATAGATATAATCATCTTTAATATTGTTTTCAAAAATATTGATTTTAGATGTTGTATTTAATATTGATGTTATTACTGTCGTTGTATTTATTATTGCTGTTTATAATATTCTTTTTTAGTGATAGTTTCTAATAAATAATATTTTTATTTTTCTATGGCTTTTTATTTTAGTAATTTCTTCAAATATTTTTTTTAGATTTCATTTATTTATGTATTCAGAAAAAATTGTATTTATAGGATTAGTGTATATATTTGAATGTTTTTCAAATTTTTTGAAAAAATATGGAGCTGAGTGCTGAGTGTATAGGGTTAATGGTGGGAATTATTTTATAAATGTAAGTATAATTGCGCTTTTTTATGTTAATTTAAAAATATTGAAATAACTAAGACATTTTAGGAATCGGATGCGGGTTCATAGGGGATAAAAGTGGGGTGTATTTAAAAAAATATGTATTAGTGTTTATTTTTTGATGTGTATTTATAACATTTGAGAAAAATTGGAATTGGGGTGTAGAATTAATTTTGAATAAGGATGTGGATATTTTGTTCTACAATATTTTAAGTCATTTAAATAAATTAATTTATATTTTTAATTTAATGACAAATATTAGATTATAAATTATTTTTAAATAAAAACAAATATACATTTTTGTTCATTTTAAAAATTGAATAACATCTTTTTTTAATAAATAATGTTATGTGATAGAAATTTGCTGAAAAAATATTAATATTACTTTCTAAAAATATTTAGTATTACAAATATGAAATTATTTAAATTGATAATACAATTGTTTTTTAATGTTGTCAAAATGGAGATAATTATTAAAAAAATAATATTATTGTACATTTAAATAACATATAATCAGGTAGGAAATAAATGACACAACTATTTTCATATATTATCTATAAATAGGCAAAATATAAAAATACTTATAAAGACATTGCTATTTTTATGTAAATTTAATTATTCAGAAACTTGGAAAATATTTACACAGGTTTTTAAACTATACTATACATAATTATGAATATAATTGTAATTAATTTTTCATTATGTTTTCAAATATTGTACGGTGTTAAATATGTTCATATATAAACATTTGATGCAATTTTGTATGAAATATATTTTAAAAGTTGTATTCATAAGTTTGAGGTTTTTTTTAATTTTTAACAAATATATGTTTATTAGGTGTTTGCTCAGCTTGTTGGTATTGCAATGCATATAGTAAATATTAACTTTATAGTGTGCTATATTTTGGGTTTCTTCCTTTGTAGTAGTGGGAGTATTGTGATTTTTTAAATTTAGTTTCCATCATCTTTATTGTTATATGTTATATTGGAGTGGAAATAAACAATGTTGCCTCGTCATTGTCCAGCACCTTCTCTGCTAGATGGTAGTGGGCATAGCAAATGTTGCCCCTTTAGTGTCCAACACCTTCTCTGAATTATTTTATCTTTCTAGTGGTAATAGTATATTCAACCCTTTTTGTGTACAAAACCTTGCAGGAGAAAGGTTTTATTGCAGTGGAAAGGGACAAGGTTGCCTCTTTTGTGTCTGACACTTTTCCTGAGTAGAGTGAGATTGGAGTGGGAATAGTAATTGTTGCCTCTTCACTGTCTAACACCTTCCCTGGTTTATTATTTCTTGGAGTGGGAATAGTATATGTCATGGCACTAAGTGCCCCAAGCCACTATTCCCACTGGGCTGAATTGCCCCGGCCCTGTTTGGGGTGATTTACCTTCCATTCTGCTGACCTTTTCATGCCGTGGACCCCACCATGAAAAGGTTGGAGGGAAAGAAGGTCACAATCCCCATTGTGGTGCTGATGCCATCCCCACTGCCATACACCACAGCTTTCCCTACTGCTGCTGCTGTGAGACCTGAAATCCTGGAGGTACCGGAAGCCTTGCAGCAGTCTGATTGCAGTCTCACCACCCACATCCTAATTTGGCGTTTAGACTGTGAGGTATGTGGGCGAATGGGCAACTAGTTGGCAACATTAGTCCCAGGACTGCCAAAGTCGTGATCGGGCCCTTAGTGCTATAGATATGTGTTTACTTTGTTTGTTGTGCAGTGGGACTGGTATGTGTTATGTTTTTCTTATTAAATAATCTGTTAGAGTAGATTTTGAATTGGTATGGTAAAAAAGCATAGCATTTGCAATTCATTATTATTTTAACATTAATTAGTATTAGAAGAACGCAATACACATTTAAGGGCTGATTATGAGTTTGGCAGTCCAAGAGCCAAAGAACTGCATCTGCATCGCCTACAACATTGGTGCTGTGGTGATCTAGCACTCACTGTATTATGAGTTGTGCTGTACGAATGGCTTACCACAGCGACCACCCGGTGGGATCAAGGTGGACTGCAATGTCGGCGATGTGTCCACCAATGTCCCAAGGCTGCGGTCCATCCGCCGAGCATTTTACAACTCCAAGGGCTTTTGCGTGCCTGCCTCCTATTTAGAAGTCTTAGGGCCAACAAAGATTTCACCTACCAGTGCCTGGGCACCTCTGCTGAGAGCCTTGACTTGCCAGCTGGTGCCAAACCCAGTTCCTGGACCCTTGAAAGTGCAAACTGGTGAGAAGATCCATGCACCTGTTTTCTCGATGCAGCACAGCTGTGCAGCTGAAAAATCAATGTATCACCACTGTGCGGCTGAAGAATCAAGTCCCTAGCACTGTGGCACCCTCTTCGACTCAAACACGGTCCCTGCTTTGCGGCTAAAGAATCGACACACCACCTGCTTCATGGGTATGAAATCAACGCAGCACCAGCTTCGCCACTACCACATCAACACAGCATGTCTGAATTTTTAACACATCGTACTTCGATACTGTCTCTTCATCGAGGTTGCCCAGCAGTAAAGAACCGAGGCCGCATGTCCGGAGATAGATGCAACACATCCCTTTATAGTAAGGAACTGACACATCGCCTCCCCTGAAAGCAAGGAACCAATGCATCACCTTCCCTCTGTAGAAGTAAGGAACCGCCGAATCACCTCCTTTGGCAGTGAAGAAACAGCGCATCATCTCCCCTGAAAGTAAAGTATTTATGCATTATTTTGTTTTTCTGGCGCTTCACCTCCCGTGAATTTTGATGCATCCCAGGTACTTTGGGCTAACTGTTTCTATGGACTACATTAGCTTAACCTTTAAAAAGTGATATCTTTACTTGTGTATGTTGGGCGTCTGGAATTTTGGTCTAGTCTTATTCAGAGGCATATTGACTATCTTCCTAAATTATTGTGGACTCATTTTCTACTGTCTTCATTCTGTTACTGTGTGTGTGTGTGTGTGTGTACAATTGCTTTACATATTGGCTCTGAGATAAGCATGACTGCTCGTGCCAAGCTATCATGGGGTGAGTAGGGTTTACCTTAGCTGTGTGACTAACCTTAATCTGACTAGAGTGAGAGTCCCTATTTGGACAGGGTACAAACAACTGCCAACTAGAGACCCCATTTCTAACATTGGTGATCAGAGGTGAGGATAGGGCTTGTGTACGTACTTCACATACATTGATTGGTGTACACAATCTCCATACCACAGACCATTACACAACCACATACTGTTTTGGATTTTTCTCTTCTTTTCAACTCCTGAGTTTGAGCCACAACCATGTCTCACTCTGGTGATCCATCCGTTATACCTGCAAACTTGGTGTTTTAGGAGGAGAAGCTGGAAACCTATAGGGTACTTCAATTCAAAAGTATCCGCAAGGATTTTAAGTGGTCTTTTAAAGGCCTCACTAAAAAGGAGGAGCTGGAAAAGGCACTGAGGGACTGGTTAGCAGCATGTTAGCAACAAGAAAGGCAGGTGGGCCTACATAGAATGAGAATGATTATGTGAAGGTGGAGAAACAGAGCCTGCATAAGGATTTTGGGAATCAGGATCTACGTGGGAGGAAGGAATCTTCCAGGACAAGCAGCAGTGTTTCTTCCAGAGGTCTGTCCCCAGAGAAGCTGGAGAACAGGCGTGAGGCTAGGAGACATCAGTTGTAGCTGGAAAGGCTCAAGATGGACCATGAGGGGGAACTCCTAAAGGATGAATTGGCAGAAAAGGAGACAAAAACTATGTTAGTTCAGGAGCAGAGCTTGAAGGAGTTGGACTTGAAAGCCAATTCCAGCACACATGGTGGCAGCAATTTTAAAGTGTAGTCTGAGTTTAAAGTGAAGCTACCCACAGGTGTAAGGAAAGAGTATTCTAAGGAGGATGACATACACAGGTGGTCTCAGGGGTATGAGTCAGCTCTCTACATGCACCAAGTTCCTTAAAAAGATTGGGGTCGGTTTTGTGAAACTGCTTTCCAGTGAAGGTGAGGGACACATTGTTGGCCTTAAGAAAATGCGATCACCTACCCTGCAATGAAGGATGCCCTGATCATTAGTTATAACCTTACCCCCAAGAAGTACTGGGACAAGTTTTTGCAGAGCAAGAAACTTAATTCCCAGACATGTCTTGAGTGTGCAGATACATTTTGCAGAGCACTAGGTGGTGGAAGGGCAGTGAGATAACAGATTACAAGGGGCTGTGTGGGAGCACTTGTCTAGTCTGTGTTTTCCAGAGCTGTGCCATCACTTGATGGAGTGCAAGCTTACTGAGCCCAGGTAGCTTGCTCAGGAGGCCGACGCGTTGGGTGAGTACCAGGGCCCTGCAGATTTCTCAAGTCTCTTGGACTGTTCAGTATATCTCAGACCCCTGTAAAGAGCCTACAGTGACAGAAGGAAAACAATGAGTGATGTTTCATTTTTACAGATGCTTCATGTGATTTATGGAGGAATGTATGAGAGCAGATTTTATGGTGTGCTATTGAAAAGCAATGGGTGGCCTGATGCAAAGTAAAGCAAGATACCATTGTTGCGTATACACTGATTAAGAGGTTCTGCACTCACACAGTTTGAACTCCAGCTGGAGAAATAATATATCACTGAGCAATCATGTAATAACTTTTGCAATATGCAAATGAACCTTTGTGTTTCAATGCAGCAATAATTGTGTTTATTAAGAGCCATTGTAACTTTTAGCAATGTCATTTGAATTTACGACTAACAGAACTGGTCATCTGCCTCCTCTACTGACCCCTTCACTTCCACAGTGCATGTCACCAATGCTCAGTAAATTAGGAGCAGAATCATTGTCAAGCTTGGTCAATGATGGGGTGAATGCTGCTGCTGGGTGTGTCCCATGACACAAAATAGCATCCACTATATTGACTACCAGTATCTCATCAAGGTAAACAGATGTGAAGTTAAGAATAGTAAATATATATTTACCTTAGGCTATATAGCGAATGTAATATTTGTGTTGGTTAACAATATAGGGGCATGCAATGGGGCTGCACCTCTGGTGCACTAATAAAGGTGCTTTTGAAACACCCTATATACTTCCTGAATTAAAGGTAGATCACCACAGCTAGCAATTGGTCAGTGATTTAGAGGGCTACAGAGCCTTTCCAAGACTCATTTTAGGTTGTAGACAGTAATGTAGTAGAAAATAGAGTAGTAAAATGCCTTTGTGACCCATACCATATCAAACCTGGATATGAATAAGTTATTCTAGTTAGAATGAGTGAGTACTTGATTGATGTATAGAGTGAGAATACTGTACTGTCAGGATGCCTATGGTGTCACTCCTCTGCAACAACATTATGCAGCCCCAATTACTTTAGACATTTAGTAGTCACAAAGTGGGACTAGCTCCCCCTCCCACTGGGCTGGTGCCCAACTGGAGACCATGGGACTTTCTTAGATCTCCCTAACACTAACTATGAAGGAGCAGGGGGGCGTGGTCGAGCCGAGCCGCAAGATGGCCGCTGTTTAACGGGGCTCTGCCGGCCGAACACATTATCCGTCGGCCCATCCGAGTTTGCCTCATTGTCCGGGCAGACAGAGAGGTGGAAAGTGGTGTCGAAGACCCGGTGACCTGGGGGCAGTTTTCGCGGAGAAAATCGGTGGAGTATTGCAGGCGCGCTGGCCCTGCGCTGTGCTGCCGGATAACCCGCGAGCCGCGAGTCGGCTGTCGCCGCAACGCGAGTCCCCGGCTGGGGCCCTTGCTCAGACACGTGGGGCGGCCCGGCGGAGAGGACCTGCGGCGCTACTGGGACCGGGGCCCGTGGGGCCGGAACGATGCATCGTGGACCTGTGGCGATAACGTGCGGACTACTCCTGGGAGAATTTCGCGACCCGATGATACCACGGAGACTCCGGTGAGGCCTGAGCGCTGCGGAGCTGCCTGATAGTGCTGCCGCGGCTGGTGCTGCTGCCGCGGTGTGGACCGCGATCGAGGGTGCCTGAGAGGTCGGCGCTGGCCTGGCTGCTGGGAGATGGTACCTGCCCTTCGCTCTACCGGCCCTGAGTGAGATTGAGGCTGTTGGCTGCTGCTGCCGGAGGGACTACCGGGACGGGCCTGGTGGCGCCGCAGTCGGAGATCAGTGCACCACCGAGGGCAGCGATTCCTTGCACCTCACGCCCGATTGGAACTTGCTGACACTACTGGGCAGGGAACCTTGTATATTCGGCCGAAGACGTTGGGCGAGGGTGATGGGCCGCCCCCTCCATCTCATGCCTTGAGTCGCCACATCTGCATGTCCACGTAGCGGCCTGGAGCCGCGGTATCCGAGTGGAGAGGCTGACATAGCCCTTCTCTGTCAGCGCGGTGGGCTGGTCGACGCGTGGAGAGACTGGTGGCGAAGTGCCTAGGGCGCCCGTGGGACCTCCCGAGGGAGCGGTGCCTGATTGCGAGGAGTGCTTTGCGGTGATCACCCCCCACCTCGATCCCACTGGCAGGCCTCCCCTGCATGATCATGGGCAAGCCGGACAATAAACAGCCGCGGCTCCAGTTCGAACGGAAATCCGCCCGTAATGTGGAAGTGGGGCCGGCTTCGCAGACGGTGGTCCCTGAGACGCAGATGGAACCCTCACAAGACGAAGACATAAAGGGTATGTTTCGTGAACTAAAGAGTTGCCTGAAGGAGATTGACTCCAAGCTTGACACAATGGCACAGCGCATGGAGGGCCTGTCGCGCACAGTAGATCAACATGGGGAAAGGCTTGCGGCGGCTGAGGCGCGAATTGCGGACTGCGAGGAAGGCCTAGGGGCACCCGGGAACGATTGCTGCGCATGGACAAAGTCTTGGATGTAATACGAGGGCGCAATGAGGATTTGGAAGCCCGCTCTCGCAGAAACAACGTGCACATTATTGGAATTGCGGAGTCCACAAATATCGGCAACATGGAGCAATTTGTGGAAGGCATGTTCCGCGATTTATTTGGGACAGAACTGTCGGCAATGTTCTTGATAGAGCGTGCACATCGAACGCTTGGACTGCGCCCGGTGCCTGGGGCACCACCGAGACCGATCCTGGCTCGCGTTCTCGATTACCGGAACCGGGACACCATACTACGGTTATCCCGGGAAAAGGGTGACCTCACTTTTCAGAACATGGCCATTTCCCTATATCCAGACTTCACACAGGCTGTGCAATCGGCGCGGCGCGAATTCATACCTGCCAAAAAAATCTTTCAAAAAGTGGGGACCAGATATGCCATGTTGTACCCCGCAAAGTTAAAAATTCACCACAAAGGGAAGCCGCTGATATTCACGGAGGCGAAGGAGGCGCTGAAATTTGCCAGGAAAGCAGAGCGCACGACTGGGGAGCAGCGCGCAAGCCGTGCGGCCTCCCCGGTGGACAAGCTGAGCGATGTGGAATGATCTGACGGACGTTTCTGTGACCCCTGTTATACTTTTGTGCAGCATGGCGTCCTGTCACTCTGCGGATGAGTACCCATAACTTTCTTGAATGTCTATGTCTTGATACCTGTGGTGGGTGGGAGATGTAGCACAAGCTCACTGCATCTGGGATCCCACAGACTCCTATTGTACATGGTCTCTACGGGTGGCACCGTTAATGCTGAGGGTGATGCATAAGTCGTTGCCTGTTGTGTATGGTCTGCCGGGGGCTTTGGTAGGCAGAATGTTCGGCCACCCTATTGTTCACTGATGGGGGAGTGTGCAGGTAACCCCACGCCCTCGAAGGGATGATTCCCGTGCAACTGATTTATTTTTGGGTTAAAACTGGGAGGGGTACAGCATCTCAACCTAATTGGGGGGTTGGAGTGGGAGGTTGGGAGGGGGGGACTGTTTTGTTTGATGTTATTGACCTGCAGAAATGTCATACACTTTTGAAAGACGACACGGTATTGCCTCTACACATCCACACTTTCCTGCTAGGAGCTGGGGCTGTTACACTGGATATCTTGCTGCTCGCCCTGCCCCTAACCCCGCGGATTGGCACACTGCTGCGTAGGGCATATCACCCACTGCTTCATTGACCGAGTTACGCTGTCTGACTTGGAACATACGAGGTCTTAATGACCATCGCAAGATTAGGTTGACGCACGCGCACTTGGCCAGACACCACATCGACATATGTCTTCTACAGGAGACCCACCTGTTACAGAAAGCGGGAGAACGATTGCGAAATGCTAGGTGGGGTGAGGTACACACGTCTGGATGCTCCAGCTATTCTCGGGGGGTGGCCATCTTAATACGCAAAGGATTACCCTGGCAAACAATTAAAGTAAATGCCGACTCGGAGGGCAGATATTTAATAATACTGGGGAAACTTTTCCATAAACAGATAATCCTAATTAACACTTACGGTCCCAACACAGATGACCCGGGTTTCTTCCGGACAGTCTGGCTAAAGGCGCAATCCCTTGGTGCGGGGGAGTACATATGGGGAGGGGATTTCAATGCTGTACTCTCGCTGGAAAACGACAGGGAGGGAGCAGCGCGCACGCATCATCCGCACACAGCGGACCTTCTTCGAGGTCTAATGGAAGAATATAACCTGTTGGACTCGTGGAGGATCCTGCACCCCGGCGAGCGAGAGGGCACATGCTTCACCCCACACAGAAAGGCGTGGTCTAGATTAGATTTTTGGCTCATAACCCCACATATCCAAGCCTGGATGTCTGAAGTGCAGCACAGAGCGCGCACTCTATCGGACCACTGTCCGGTTGAACTGGCGCTAAGGGTCCCCAAACCATACATCGCCCCATTCACGTGGCAGCTTCCTGCGCAGGCCCTGCTGGATCCGGTGTTCCGCCAGGAGGTACACCAACATATACTCGATTACTTTGAACTCAACACAAACTCAGTGGCGTCGGTGGGCACCCTCTGGGATGCATTCAAGGTGGTCATCCGGGGCCATTGCATTGCGGGACAGGCTAGAGTGCTGAAGGCCATTAGAACTACACTCCAGAGACTGGAGGACTGCTTACATAATCTAGAGGTACAATATAGCTCAGACCCCTCAACGACCACTCTAGCGGAAACACGCGCCACCCTAACGGAACACCAAGCTGAGGCAGACAGGGAGCTTAAATTTTTACATAAACACGCAACGGCGCGCAGATACGGCGAGGGGGATCGCCCGGGCAGAACACTGGCCCGGCTGCTGCGCTCACAGAGGGGCTCCTCTTACATTCCTTCTATAGAAACGGCGCAGGGCGACACCGTGTACTCCCCTCCAGAGATACTGGATACGTTTAGGTCCTTCTATAAAGAGCTGTACCGCTCCCGGGGTGGGCCTGCCGTGGCAGACGTTTCTGGTTACCTAGACACGGTTCAGTTAATCTGGTTTAATGCGCACCAAAAAGGTTATTTCGATCGCCCCTTTGAAATTGACGATGTGAAGGAGGCGTTGGGGTCCTTGGCCCCTGGCAAGGTGCCTGGGCCGGACGGTCTCCCGGCGCAGTTCTACAAGGAATACGCTGACATCCTCGCCCCCCGGCTGCTGACTGTATACGCTGAGGCGGTTGAATCTGGGGTACTCCCCGCGTCGATGAGAGAGGCCCTCATTATTGCTCTCTTAAAACCTGAGAAGGCTGCACAGAGCTGTGACTCGTATCGACCGCTATCCCTAATAAATACAGACGCAAAGATATTCGCGAAAATGCTCGCTTTGCGGTTACAACCGGTGTTGCCACTAATGATCCGCCCAGATCAATCGGGGTTCGTGCCGGGCCGCTCCACGACCCACAACTTACGGACCCTGTTTGGAGTGCTACACTACTTGGCCCCTCACGTCAAGGCCGCAGTGGTGCTATTGGACGCCACGAAAGCGTTCGATTCCCTGGAATGGACTTTTCTGTTCCCACTGCTGCAGCGAATGGGAGTAAGCGAAGCGTTTATCCGATATATTCGCCTGCTCTATACCAACATAACTGCCCGGGTGAGGGTGAACGGGCTTGTCTCCGAGCCCTTTGATATCGGAAGAGGCACGAGACAGGGTTGCCCCCTGTCACCCCTACTATTCGCGATTGCCACCGAACCCTTGGCAGCCCGGATCAGGCAACATCATGCGAACAGGGGCATTGGATTTTCATCCCGTGCGTTGACCATCTCACTGTACGCGGATGATATTACCCTCTATGTGACTGACCCACAAGATAACCTCTCCCCTATGACGGGTGAACTGATACGGTATGGTCTGCTTTCAGGAGTGACTATTAATTGGGAGAAGTCGGACCTCCTGCCTTTAACGGAGGCGACACCCTGCTTCACGCCTGATTGCCCGCTGAAGTGGGCGACCGGGCCGGTGCGATACCTGGGGGTCTGGGTTAGCACAGACATGCAGGCATTGTGGACGGAGAATTACGGGAGGGCCGTGCAGTGGATAGAGGAAAGGGTAGGCCGGTGGAAACACCTGCCCCTGTCCCTGGCGGGCAGGATAGCTGTGATCAAAATGATCATACTGCCCAAGCTCCTCTACCTCTTTGTTAATATCCCTCTCCCCTTGACTAAACACTTCTTGAATAAGATACGCTCGCTCATGATCAAACTGGCGTGGGGGGGTAGACAGCCGAGGGTAGCCTGGGAGACGCTCACGCTCCCACAGAGACAGGGAGGTATGGCGGCACCAGACTTTGCGCTATATGCGTATTGTGCGCAGGCGCAGTTCCTGCACTACTGGGTACACCCCACGCCTTATCAGCCGCATGTGGCGATAGAGGCGGACATGGTCAGCCCGCTACCACTCCACACTGCCCTATATGCGCCACATAAGAGCAGGCGGAATGAAATCGATACGGTGCGTGCGCTTCAGTGGGCCTGGGACGGACTGCGCCGCCGGGCCAAGCTGGATCTCCTTTATACGTCGGCAATCCCTCTGCGCGGGAACCCAATGTGGCCCCCGATACAGAGCATGAAAACGGGAGAACGCGCAGCGTCACAGGGTCTCCATACGGCGGGAGACGTCTTTCCTGATGGTGTCTTCATCACGTTGCAACAGATGTGCGCTGCGGAGACCCCGTCGGCGCTTGACACCCTGCTTCATCTCCAGCTTCGCCACACGAGTCGGGCGCTGTTTACTACGTTCCCGGAGCCGCCGCCTAGTCTGATGGCTCTGGAGAATGTCCTGAAGGTGGAATTGGGACGCAAGCTAATTTCCCGTCTATATGGGCGCATGCAAAGCGATCATCCAGTGGTGACCCCGGTGGCGCGCGATTTGTGGAGCGCTGCATTGGGAATTGACATTATCGACGCCCACTGGGACCTATGCTGCAGAATGCCTGAGACACTATCCCCTAACTACAGACTCCGGCTGATCCATTTCAAGTATATACATATGATATATCGCACCCCACGCAGACTTCATCGTATAGGCTTAAGAGACACGGACAATTGTTGGAAATGCACTGCGCGTGGCGCTGACTTCTTGCATATGGCGTGGGAGTGTCCCAGGATCGCCTCCTTTTGGGCGGAGGTGCTGCGTCTAGTGTGCATCATTACGGAGCTTCCGATCCCATGTACCCCTCAGGCTGCGCTGCTGGGGATCCTGAATATGGTCAAGCCTAAACATCGCCGACTGCCGGCCATGCTCCTCCTACTTGCTAAGCGCCAGGTTGCGATACACTGGGGGGCTACCACAACGCCTACTATTAGGGAGTGGCTTAAGAGTGTAGTATACTGTCAGACGCAGCTCACCCTATTCTGGGAGCTCCTGCCACCACGCACGCGCCCGCGGGACATATGGGACCCTTTCTCACAGTGGTTAACTCACACACCGCTCAATCCGTTGTAGTGCACTGACCCTCATGCCGGATGGCTGGGGGGAGACAGATGTCGAGATTGATGGTGGGTTGCAGTGGCTGACACTGAAGATGTGGGCGATGTTGGGGGTGTATTGGGGGCTGGGACGAGGGGAGACTCTGCTCTTGATTCTTGCTCTGGCACCATTGTGTGGATACCTATCGGCAATATGGACATCATTGTATATGGAGGTAACTGTTTCGTCTATACTGGATCCTATACATTCTGCAGTGTATTATGTTTGTACTGTTGTTGAAATGCAAATAAAAAGAAATTTAAAAAAAAAAAACTATGAAGGAGCAGGCTTTGCCTCTTTTCATTTCAAGCTAATTAAGTTCCTGAACCCTCCATAGCTGTCCTTCCTGAGCTGATATGTATGACACTCTTCTCACCCAGCCCATTTTATCAACAGGCCTGAGCAATAGTCTTTCTATGTGAGCAGTTTTCATACCTCATTAAGGTCATGCACTGGTAGGGATGCTTCTGGCAGACTAATGCAAAGTAATCCCCAGGAGCTTCAGGCAGGGAAATGATTACTTTCCAAGAGTTAAACTTCTAGCAAGTGAATGAGGCCATCATGGCCAACAAGATGATATGGGCCATCTGGCCTTCTAGTTAAGATATCTGTCCCCAAGTGAATGACAGCTCTGATCAAAATACAAGCAGGCAACAAAGTCCAATAAAAGCTGTCTATGTCAGGAATTAGGCCCCTGGCCAAACACTGACAAGTAGATCCCCAAATCTGGTAACTTGTGTAGACCCATTTCTAGCCATTGGGCTGGCAATGAGCAAACAACTTCTACAGTGGACATACTCTGTCTTTGCCTGTGTGGCCCACATGCCCTTCCTCCTGTTGCTCCTTCTGTGCAGGCAGCACCTTCAGGTCAGAGGTGACTTCATCGTGCCAGCCTTGGGGTTCACCCTAGTCACACCAGGTAATTCTTGGCCCTCTGCTCGTCTCACTGTTGATAGCATCCACCTCCTTCCCCTTACTCTTCCCAGAGACTCTGAACCATTAGCTTAGGGACTGAGTCTTCAGGAATCAGCATTTTTGTCTTCTTTGGCACCTCCCACCTCTGACTCTTTTCTCACCTGTTGGGGTTAATTGCGAAAGCTAGATCAACAACAAAACTATCCTTCCCTGAGCAATTATCTTCTCCCATTCTAAGAATGTCACAGTCTTAGGGAATACAGATTCCCACCCACAAACATTCCTTACAGTGCAAACCGCTCCTGGCCGATACTATTCTGGTGAAACCAGCCTTGCCACCATGATATTCTGCTTGTGACAGGTATCCTATAGAGCAGTGACAGGGATCCAATTCACTGGGACCCTTTGAATATGATGACCAGCACCCTGCATGATCACCAGCTGACCTTAGAAGTCCACCTCCAAGCTTGGGGATACTAGAGATTCCTCTGAGTAATCCTCCCACAAAGCTTCACGAGTCACTCCTGTAAATATGAAATCTTCATTCTAGTGCCCTGGCTGCTGGATTTCAAATCACCTGCCCCTTTAAGCGCTCCCAATTTCCTGCTTTTCAAAAGTGGTCTCAAACACTCTGTTTGTCAGATATTTGGGGCCAGAAGGATTTTTCTTTTTGAGACATGATGCTCTCCTTTTCTTCCTGGCGTGGGCCTGCCCCTCTTCTTGGGGTCACCGCCAGGATATTCTGGACAACCTAGTGCATTCTCACTCATCAGCTATCCTTCCAAGCTTTTTGGGAACAGTCAGTTTGGAGTCCACTAGATGCTGGTGCTACTCTAAAGAACAAGTATCCACAAAGTGCTCCTTCATAATTAAATGGCATATCCAATATAATATAAGTATCCAATGTATTGCCCTTCATCCAGCCTTCCATTTTAATGAGATAGACACATCATGAGCACAGGACTGTTGTGATTCTTTGAGTGTATCATTTAACTTCTTCTGGTACTCATCAGGTATAAGGCCAACCTTCTGCATGGGGAATCATTCATGTGTGTGTATATGAATCAGTGCCCTGACTCTTGTTTCCTTTGCTCCACGCCAGCCTGATTGAGACCTGCATACCGAGGAGGGCGGGACTGCGAGGACCAGCTTCCCCAGCGCCTGGAGCACCATCGGCGCAGCTGGGTCCTCTTCCCAGCCACTCCCCTTGACCAGCAAAGCAGCGACTCGCGGCCCCCGCTTCGCGGGAGCCGCTCGTGGTTATATATTCCTGCTGGCACTTGGCTCTTGTGTGCCCTGACTCTTCTTTCCTTTGCTCCACGCCAGCCTGATTGAGACCTGCATACCGAGGAGGGCGGGACTGCGAGGACCAGCTTCCCCAGCACCTGTAGCACCATCGGCGCAGCTGGGTCCTCTTCCCAGCCACTCCCCTTGACCAGCAAAGCAGCGACTCGCGGCCCCCGCTTCGCGGGAGCCGCTCGTGGTTATAAATTCCTGCTGGCACTTGGCTCTTGTGTGCCCTGACTCTTGTTTCCTTTGCTCCACGTCAGCCTGATTGAGACCTGCATACCGAGGAGGGCGGGACTGCGAGGACCAGCTTCCCCAGCACCTGGAGCACCATCGGCGCAGCTGGGTCCTCTTCCCAGCCACTCCCCTTAGTTACTCCGCCTTACGTATACCGCAATAACATTCGCGCTAGCTGAACGCGCGCGGAACGAAGACCGGGCAAAGAGCGGGCCGTTTGAGGCCGTTCGAGGACGGTCGAGTTCGGTCTTGGTCACCCCCCCTGCCACTTTGCCCTCCCGTGCCCCCTGATTCCTGTTTTAAGGCAGCCCTGAGAAAATGGCCTTGAGGGAGACACGGAGTAAGACTATGAGTAAGACTTTGATGGCCGCTGGGAAGCCCCAATGTACTCTGGACAGCTATTTCGCCAAAGCTGGTTCTTTATTAATGGAGGACATCACTACACTCGAACGACGTATCTCCCAAGAGATTGAATGGGTAAGGAGATCATCGTTGGGCCCCCTAGCCTCTGCAAGGACTCCGGCCCAGAGACTTGATGGCAGTCAATCAATGGCGGGGGGAGAGGGCTCAATTGAATTGTCTGAAACAGCCAGATTATCTTGTCCCACTACAGCAGGCGCCTCTAATACTGATTGTTCCATTCCATCTCAGGTAGATTTTAGCATATTATCCCTTCCCTCACTAAAGCCCCCTCATCCTAATCCCAGCCCCAACACTATTGTACACGGTAGGGAGGAAAACAGTTCAGGGGCTAAGTCGTTAGATCTTAACAGGGCAGGAGCGAGAGAAGGAGCTATCCCCAAAAATAGTAAGAAGCCCCAGACGTCCCGGGGGAAAAAATGTAAAAAAACCAAATTACTATCTGCACCACAGAGCCAGAAACCTGAGACATCCAACAAACGTCGAACCCCACTACAATCTAAAGGGTTCTTGCCACCTAATGTAACATCCCAGAAATCTGTTAACACTGGATCAACTTCTGGGGAGGAGGATATCACACTATCTGATATTCACAAAATGATGAGGCTGTTGCTTAAACCATTGGAAGCACGCCTGGGGAAAATTGAAACCACCCTAAATTGCATTGCAAAGGAGTTGGCACATATAACATCTCCTTGTGCAAAAGATGCCACAGCCCCAGATATCGACTTGAGTGGTGTGACGAATAAAACATCCCTTCCAGCAACAAACTTGAATCCCCCTACAATTCCCTCAAAACCCCACATTCCCCCTCTGCAATTTAAACTACCAGTCACAGACCAGACACTAAATAGAAGTTTAAAAGAGAACCCGTCTGCGCCTGGCACCAAGGGCTCGACTAACAGCTATATTGGGAAACAAACGATTATTAATTTACCGCCTGAGGCCAGCCCATTCACAGTAATTTTAGCAGGTGTCCCTGCCTTAAAAGAATCAACGCAAGAGTCAGTTGAATCGCTCAAAAACAAGGTTATCAATTGGCTCACAATCAATAGACCTCTTCCCGATGGTATATGCAGCCAGGTTCTGATGGTAAGAAGAGCTTCATGGCTGGGCGGTACAAAGAAATCCATCCAGGGAGATTGTGTCTTGGTCAATTTCAGGGACCCTAGGACAGTCTCCCACATAACCAACTGGCCCTATTGTGACAGGGGAACTACAATCCAAGCCCTACCACTATCTTTCTTCTATCCATCCGTATTACAAGTGCAAGGAGAGGGTGATTGGGAACTCGTACGCGGCCGAGGCTGCAGGCGGAGCCAGGAGAAAAGGGGTATTCACCATACGAACGATCTATCACATCTCGACTATTTCCCCACGCAGAATAGATTTGGGAGTTTAGCTTGGGAGGACTGACTGCTCTGGACAAGGAGTAAAGAGGAATGCATCCCACTTTCCCCAATAAAGGAATTCAATTCCGCGAAGGTTGAGATCAAGAATCTGATAGCTAATTACCCTGTACATCTTGATATCCCGCCATCTGAGGCGGTGCCTTCCGTACCCCCTATTCCTGCTACGAGCACATCCCCAATGCATGAGATGTGTTGTACCCCAGTTGTAGAAGAATTCACTGGTAGTACTAACTCCCCTGTTCTAAAAGTGCTCTCATGGAATGTGGCGGGCCTCGTGAACAAGCTGCATTCCCCAGAATGGAACACATTTGTCAGGAGTAAAGACATTTGTATGTTCCAGGAAACCTGGGCCTGCGACGAGGTGACGTATCTAGGATACGCGTCATTTTCCATGCAGGCGAAATGGGGAGGGAAAGGACGTCCCTCGGGCGGACTTGCAACATGGTTAGCAGCAGACTTGGGATGCAGCGCTGTTTTACATCCACTCTCCACGGAGGACATCCTTGTGGTATTACTGGAATGGCCAAACTCTAATAGACTTATGTTGGTAAATGTCTATTCCCGCCCAGTAACTAATGGGCTCGAATCACGTACTATAGATGACCTCACCTCAGTTCTAAGCGAAATTCCTGTTGATACTCCCTACTTAATTGAGGGTGATCTTAATTGTCATTATGAGCCCCTCTACGGCCCACTAGACGGACTGGCCGACGAGGAGGATGCGCTTTGGTCTATACCCCCTCTGGAGGCTCCCGGCCCTAGAGCATGGACACCTCTTGCGGTCCAAATTACAACACTAACCTTAAAATTTGGTTTGCGGGCCTGCAATGGCCGGAAAAAATCAGATATCCCACCAAAATACACATATAGCCGGGGTGGGAGGGAATCAAAATTGGACTATATTCTCGTTCCCCTAGCAGCCTCGCCTTCTATCAAAGACTTCAGGGTCTTGCCAGGTGTGGATAGTGACCATCAAGCCCTGGAAGCAGAATACATCCTTCCCGATAGTGAGGCCATGAGGGTTCAGACCTCGTCCCTTCGGACGGGTCTAACACTAGCTAATAATAGACGGAGAGTGAGATGGGAAAGACTACTTTTAAATCCAGAAAATCTTCCCAGTCTTTATACCCGGGTAATTCCCATACTGACAAAAGCTGTGGAAATAACTGATCGAGATGATTGCCCTGATAACCGGACGGAGTGGGAAACACTCCACACAGACTCAATTCTGGCTCTGTCTGACATCCTCTTTACAACTCTGCAAGGACCTACCAAACGTTCACCCAGTCCCACCTGGTACAATTGTGCATGCCGGAAGGCCAAATCGAACCTCCTGGCGGCAATAAAAGAGGGCTTAGGGATCGAGGTTATTAGGGCTAGGCGTTCAGCTTATAAATGTATGATTGGCCATGCTCAAAAGGAATGGGAGCACAACAAGTGGGAGAAACTCAAAACCACATTAGCACGTGCAGACTCCCGCTTATTCTGGCGCCTTGTAAATACAGGGACGGAAACACAACCTGATGCAATTGAGCCAAATATCTCAGCCACTGCATGGCAAAACCACTTCAAATCCCTTTATAGTACACCTGGTTCACTGAAGTTAACCAATTTTAAAAAAATTGACGAAATTAAAGGGCATCCCTTTACTCTAAAGGAGGTACACGAGGTGATAGATAGTCTAGCTCCTGGCAAGGCACCTGGCCTAGATGGCCTGCCTGGTGATCTATTTAAACATGAGTCAGCTGTCTGGGCTCCATACTTGCTGTGCCTATTTAACTCCATTTTGGGTGGTATGGAGGTCCCAAAAACTTGGTTGGGAGCAGAGATCGTCCCAATATTCAAAAAGGGATCTCCTCTGCTCCCTTCCAATTATAGACCAATAAGCTTAATAGATGTCCCACAAAAGCTGTTTGGGAGACTGCTACTGAACCGTCTCCAAGTATGGATTGCAGAGAAGGACATACTGAGCCCATATCAAGCTGGGTTCAGAGAGGGTGTCTCTACAATAGACCAGATTTTCCGATTCAACAATTTATATTGGAAAACTGTGACTATGGGCAGAGGAACGCTGTATACGGTCTTTGTCGACCTGCGAGCAGCATTCGACTTGGTGCCCCGCGCCAAACTATGGGCAGTACTTAAAGATCTAGATGTTCCGGGTGACATCCTATCCATGCTGATGAGGCTTCATCGGGGCAACTATGCCAAAGTGAGGTGTGGCAGGGGAGGTGCTCTTACAGAGGGTTTTCCTGTGGACACAGGGGTAAGACAGGGTTGTGTGTTGGCACCGACCCTGTTCTGCCTCTTCGTGAACGGTGTCATAGACTTCCTGACAGGGATAGGCAATATTGATGCCCCAATGTTGAATGGCAGGAGGGTACCCGCAATTATGTTTGCGGATGATACCCTCCTGCTTTCAAAATCCCCGATGGGTCTTCAGAGAATTTTGAATGGATTTATGAATTTTTGTGAGCTTCGGGGTTTGGAAGTGAACGCGACTAAAACCAAGTTCATGACCTTCAACCCATCCTCTTCAACCCGCCCAAACCCTACGATAGGACACGAAAGACTAGACCGGGTTTCCACATTTGAATACCTAGGTGTCACCTTGAACCAATTTTTGACCTGGGACACTCACATTATGAGAGCAAACTTGAAACTCGCCCAACTTACAGGTGGCATATCTAGGATGATATCTAGGTCCTCCTACAAGCCACTTGGCCCACCTCTTCATATTTATAAAACCCAGGCTAGAGGTGCAGTAACTTATGGGGGTGAGATATGGGGACATGCCGCGTGTCAGAAGTTGCAGATAACCGAGAACAACTTTATCAGGCAATTGACCGCTTTACCATCAAGCACCCCGCTGCTCCCGCTGAGACTGGACCTCGGCCTAAGACCAATCACTGAAGAGCTGGGACTCAAGCCCCTGACCTACTGGCGTAGAATATGGAGTTCTGTAGAGCTATCTAGCTATAGAGCAGAATTAGAAGAAATCTTGCGCCTCCCAAAGGTGCTGCAAATATCCTGTTTAAGTACATCAAGAACACTTTTGAAAGGATGGGGAAACCGGAGCTGTGGCTCGACCCGTGGAGTGCTTGTCCCAGGATCTCTCGTAGATCGCTGGCGGAGGCATACCGCGAGTATAAGCTACAGGCAGCAATTGAATCCCCCTGCCAAGATTCGCTGTCTAGACACTTCCTTGCTATCAAGGATCTTTACCATCTGGAACTGGTCCTTGATGATGTTAGCCCACCACTAACACGGAAATTGTATCTGCAGTGGCGCTATGGAACACTCCCTTTGAGGGCTTATACGGAGCATTGGCAGAAAACGGTGACCACTCCAAATTGCCAAGTATGCCCTCTTATGCGAGAAGACGATTTACGATTTTTTTCTGCCCTGCATACAACACTCCACGTAAACATTGGCTTGTCCCACTTCTTAGGAACCTAGGCTTCAGGGAGCACCGTCCTGCATTTAGAGTTTTAAAATCTGATCTGTCTGCCCCCACTGTATGTGCAGTAGCCAAATTTCTAACTGCAGCATGGTTTATTCGTAACCGTTTTATGTCTAGATAATAACACACTTTTAAAATGTTTTAAGATTGGTTCATGATTTTATACTTGTCCTTGTCTTACTGTTAAATTGATATTGCATTTTGTTTTCTCTGTATCTTTTATGGTCCTTAGTGACCGAAATAAAGATTTGATGATGATGATGATGAATCAGTTACCTCCTCCTGTAGAGACAGAGCTTTATCCCACGCCAGTATGAGCACTAACCACAATAATTTGCCTGTCCACCTTGTGCATTCTTAATCTATCTCAAAGGAGGTAAAACATTTGTCAATGTCATTCCCAAGCACAAAGATAGGCATAACAATTTTGGGCAACAAGGGGTGTGTATCCCCACTGTAGACACCTCCCTATTGCTACAACCATTCTCCTTGGATTGCAGGAGTCGCAATCTGGCTTTAGTTTCCTCTAAGGCTAGTTTCTTCTCCTCCAGAGCTTGCATTGTCTATTCCGGTGTTATAGCTGTCAGTTTATACTGAAGCACTCTTGCAGACTGTGTGTCACTGTACCCCATTTGGCAGATGAGCAGCGGAGAAGGGCTTAGGCTTTCGGAGACTGCATCGTTCCCAGACCTTAACGATGCACTAGAGAATCCAATTTTGGACATGGTTTCCCCTCCCCCCTCCTCTTCTTGAATTTCCTCACCCTCTTCTTCATCCTCTAGGGTTGTCTCTGTCTGGGAGACATCTTGCAAGGCCCTGAGGGCTTTGTAGAATTCTTCCTTTGTGGATTCCCTGCTCCATTTCACCCTACTCTTCTTCCGTATTACTCAGCTCTACCATGCATAGGCTCCCCGTGGTTTAAAGAACCAACTTCATGTACCTAAAATTTAAGATCCAAAAATTGGTATCTAAACTGTAATTAAAAAAAATATAATAATCAAGACTTTATGATAATCCAAAATCTAAAATCAATTAGTTTAGGGATGATGAATTTCAATATTTTAGACTAAATGGATGCCAGCGCTATACACCAATGTAGGAAAGTCGCTAAGCTATTAGTTGCAGACAAAGGTTAAAGCCTATGAGTGATATGGAATAGAGGAGACCGGCTTATTTGAGAGTAAATGTGTAAACGTTCAGAACTACCAAAACTGTTGAAATGCTAAAAACACAATGCAGTAAAAAACACACTTAAATGTATGCAAATAGAGAAAAATATATTTTATAAAAAGACGCAACAATGACAAAAATCCAAAAGGGGAGTCAGTGATATGATTGTTTAAAGATTTAAGGCAAAAGCAACAAGAACAAATAAAGCACCCATCAGTAATCTCTGTTTGCAATTAACCAGGACTTAGACATTATTTATTTTTGCCCCCGGTCAAACAGTCAAAGAATTCATCTTCTTACTTAGGGCCCAATTTATAAATAGGCCCTGGGGAGTAAGGGCCATCTGAGAAATGACCACATGTCCCCTCCTAAATTTAGATGGGGGACTGGTAGTAAGTTTTTACTGTTCCTTACTGCTAGTTAAAACCGAGTGGTAAGGAACAGTAAGTCAATTACAATACTCCCCCGGTCATACGTGAAATGTCCAATGGCAAGAGAAGAATTCATTTGGGGATTTTCTTTTTTAAAAGAAAAAAAAATTGTTTGCTATTGGGCAGTGTCTGTCCACGCAGCCCTTTAGCAAACAGTAAAGTACATTATTAGTAACCACCATGACGGCAGTTCCTGTCCATGAATTTATAAATGGGCGGCTGCTTGGCTGTCATTTACTAATTAGGTGGTCTGCCTCACCACCATGATACCTATGGGTCCTCCCCCTAAAAAGAGTCAGCCCCTTAGTCTTTAAAATAGAAGCTGAAATCCTCAGGGAGATTTGCATCCACCGGAATTCTCTTGAAGACGGAGAGTCGCTGGACGAGGTCCCACTAAAGCCATTGGTTTTGTTGGGAAAATTTAAGAGCCGACACAGTCCACTTATCAGGCAGATATTTTTCATGCATTCTGTCAATATTACTACCTCAACCTTATTCTTTTTTAAGGAGCAAAAATCCTCCAATGGGGCAAGGATGGAGCTGCCATTGACAAAGTCCTCTCAATATCAGCCACTGTTACCATGATGTCCTGCCGAAGCTCTGGAGGTCTTAGAAGTCCAACAGTTTTCCAAGTCCCAACATTTCAGATATTGCTGGAGAAATCCAGCTGGACACAGACAAGGATTTCAGAACTTCAGTAATAGTACTTAGGGGTTAGACCATACTCCAGCAGAAGCCATAGGAAGAGTCCAGTTCAGGCCTAATTGCAAATGGTCAGTTGGGCACTTCAGGAAAAAGGCCTGTGTCTTGGAGTAGACTTTTTAGACTTGGGTGGGACAGTTCCAGCCCTTCAGGTCTCTTCACAGGTTTCAAATAGCAGGTGCAGTCCATCTTCTGTTATTCAACAGGTCCATGAAATTGTTCTAGAGGATCTGTGGGTGAGGTGTCAGCTTGTTGGTTTCACTAATCAGTGGATGGAAGCGACTCTTGGGCACTTCCTTATGAATGGGGAAAACGGAAAACGAATGTGTGTGCCAATCCTTACCAATTGATCAACACAACTTGTTTGCTGTATCATAAACTATCCCACACTGCAAATTCTAAGGTAAATTCAAGATGGCAAAGCCCATCTGCCCTTGGAGGGAGCTTGTGTGCCTGTCAGTGGCTTGTTTAGGGTAATATCAGTCTCTCCTTTGAAGCTACACCAAACTGGTCCTCTTACCAGCTCCCCCTCCCACTAGGCTGGTGCCCAATTGATTACCCTGGACCTAAAAAACAAGGGCTGTTCTCCCTTGGATCTCTCTAACAAATAACGGTTCAAAGGCCAGAGGGTCTGAGGGAAAAAAATTTAAGACCACACGGGGTTTGTTCCCCCAAAAAACAGAGTAAGAAACAATGTAAAACCCCGGGGTCTAAGAAGTGCTTAGAAAGTGTTTTACATTGTTTCTTACTCCCTTGGATCTCACCTCACACTAAAGTATGAATGGGTAAGTTTCATCTTTGTCCTTTTCAAGTTAATGAATGTCCTGTAACCTCCCCAGTCGCCCTTCCCGAGCTGATATGTATCAGGCAGCCTATCCTGTCACAAGTCGTAAGCCATTGTTCCGACCTGGTTGCAGTTTTGACACCTCCTTAAGGTCAAGCACAAATGAGCCTCCAGGAGCTTTTGGCAGAAAACAGCAACGTTATACATTTTACTTTATCTAAATATTTCTTAAAAACATATTTTCACCACTGAGTTGGATTTTTAATAAGTATTAATAAAATTAGAGGTTGCACCATTTCTCCATCTTTTTCCAAAGCAGAGAGAGTAGAATTAATATTTTAATCTGCACTCAAAGAAAAGCCAGAGCCTTCCCACAGTGAAAATATCTTTTTGGGGCTTGTCACTGTAGGGACATTGCAACACACAATTGTTACATGTCTAACTTTTTAAGTACCATGTACATAGGGTTGACACTAATATTTAAACAGAACATTGTTCTATATCAGGAAGGGTTTATTTGACAGGTATATGCTACATTGGTCAGGCTATATTAGTAAGCATGAAGTCATGTTTTCTTTGTCACACTAGTGGATGGCACCAACGGGGCTGCAGTCCAGAAGACAGATTTAACTTTCCATGCCATGGGTGTAGTGTCCACACCATGTGCTATAAGAGAGATACATATGCCAACAGGGGATTAGCCAATTATAACCCATTTAGGGGTCAGAGCAAATACATTGGGCACTGAACATTAGTGCTTCCATGTGCATAGTCAAACAGCAGCTATAAAATTCAGAAATAATTGGGAATGACTCCTCAAAACAGAAATTTCCTCACAAGAATCAAAACTGCCATTAACTTGAAACTGGATCCTCTGATTCTGCCGTTTGGAGATACAGGAGATAATGATGAATACCATATTCTTCTTACTCATATGCTTCTTACGTCAAGACTCACTATTGCACTATTTTAGAAACTAGCAATACTTGCCCCTCTCCCACTGAAAGTGTGAGGGGCCAATCAGTTGACCATTTCTACAATGGAAGGATTGACCACAACTGAAAAGTTCTAAGAGATATGCACTACGTTCCATACACACACAAAGAATCTAGGCCAACATACAGTTGCCCAGGAAATATGTTTGTAAAGCTACAGAGGGGAAAACTGTTCTGATTTAGCTCACCTACAGAGTCTGAAGTACTGGGTTTTTCAGAACCAACCCAGCGGTGCCAGTGGACACACCCGAAGACTTCGAGTTCTTCCTGTTTCAGACTACAGAAACACAGAGTCTTCTAGGTGAAGTCAAAGATCGTATTTATTGGCTGCAGACCAATCACAGGTATCCGAGAAGTACAGCACGGTGTATGTTCTCAGGAGACTGCCCCTGAACCAAAAAACAGTCTTTTCTTATATACAGAATATTACGCTCTGGGCAACACCGCCCCTATTTTACAAGTGGTCATTCACATATTTTCGCTTCAAAGAAAGAGCAGAGTCATGATGATAATCCCACATTTCAGCTCGGTCAGCCCATAATTATTTACCCAGCGAGGCTCAGAACCCTCATCAGATATCAGCAGACCCCAATAAAACGGGCACCTCTTTCTCGTAAAACAAGCCATAAAGTAGGAAACAGAGTCAGGTGTGAAAGAGATTAGTCAGGGTTCGTGCGGGATGTACGACTTTATGATGTGTCGGGCCCTGATGCTAATCCCATTTGGCCGCAGTAAAAGGAACCGGCCGGACAGGACTGACCTCGGGCAGCGGAGTCAGTTTTCACAGGTCACAAAGAAGTCACAGGAGGATTGCGTGTCCTTTAGGCCTAGGCATGGCCTTAGAGCGCAGCCTATGTGAGGGCAACCACAAAATGGCCACCATTCCAAAATGGAACCCGAGGGATTAATATGTAGTATACATATACGCGGTGAATTCATCGGGGAAACATGACGAAAACACTCATACATACCGCATTAGTCATTTGCGGTTCGCTGATACCAAAATCGGCATGGTAGGACCTGTGAGGTGTGAGGCGCTGAACATGTCAGATTGTCAATCTCAGCTACAATTGCATATGCTAGCACTTTTCTGGCTTTCATTTATTTGTTCATCATAAGATGTTCTAAGCCAATGGCGAGGTATTAAGCATGGTGCAATTAAGACTTCTCTTCAGAACATTGACCAAATACTACTCCATATCCAGAAAGTGCTGAACATGCCAAATAATGCACAACAGCTTATATGAAATATAACCTCACTTTTTTCCCACTACACCCAACCTACACTGACCATGTGCAAAAGCCAATGGTGCAATTCCATTGTTAACCCGGACTTTATATTAATAATTGTAATTCAACATAATGTACACAGTACTGAGATTGCTCACCACCCAATGATATAAGCACAGTCACATTTGTGTTAATAAGGTGCCTCATGCAACAGATCTGAAATATACCAACCTGTGATTCATGAAATCAAAAAGTACATGTCCTAGTGCTAATCTATTCTTCTTACAACAGGGGAAGGACATTTCAGGTACGTTCAGGAAAATTTGGTCTGATTAATAGTGTATCATTACAGCTCATTTCAAAATGCTCAACTTCCCACAATGAAAGAACCTTCTTCCATCTTAAGTAGGATGGCTCCCACTTATTTTTCTACAAAATGTAAATTCACTGTGTCTTGATTTTATCACTGTGGACAGCTAACAACTTGGAGAGCATTGGAGTGACACGGGATGTCGGCCAATGACATGTTTAAGTAGTACAGCACATGCAGGGTCAATCATATGTAGATAAAGAGAAGTGTCAACCCCTTGCCTTGCAAGGTCCTCCTTATTCACTGTGGAACTGCTTCTTTTTCCCACTTTGTTGATGCCATTCTGATTTCTATTCTATGTTGAATACGTTACGCTATCTATTGTCCAGAGCAATTAATGATGAAGGGTGCTCCACTGATCTACTGTGGGCTTTGAGCTTTAATTTATCCTTGACAGTCCCAATAATGCTTTGTTCTCAACTAATTTCCTTGCTTGGCCTCGATTAGATGAAGCTCAGAGAAGAGGTCAGTATATTGCAGGTCAGCTCAGTAACAGTTATGAGGGTAGGAAACTAAGTTGAAAAACCTGTTGATAGGCAAATTAATGATCAGTGGGCATCAACCACATTTAATTAGAATTGGCATACAGATGTGTTATATATCATTTAAATATTTTACAGATATGTTATGGCCTCACAGGGTATTGTTTAACCACCTTTCTGCAAGGGCATAGATACTGATCAGGGGTAATCACATTTAAAATCGGTCCTGTACAGATGAGACCAACAACTTTGAGCAACCTAGATAAAGATGTGGACAAAAAGTAGTCCTATCAGTTTAAATGTTTTCATGTGAGAGAGAAAGAACCCTTATCAGTTTAAACCATTATTGGGTTTTATGTTTAGTCTGTGGTGTCCATATCTGCATGGGCCCATGTAACTCTGATATTGCTACACTTGTTGCATGAAGTGCTATATCACACTGAACATTTACATAAGTGTAATTTCCTGAGCCACCCAATCACCACTTCACCACAATATACTCTAAGTGCCTCTTGCAACTGTCTAAACAATTTGTTTTGTCCAGCATGATGTTCTGGAGCAAAAAAGTAGACACATTGTCAGTGTTTCCACCAATAATGCAGTCCTCAAGTCCTCTTCAATGGATCCCAGGTAATCAGTGTGACTTATTGACTGAATGCACGGTTTAGGACTACAGCTTTATCAGACATCCACCAGCTTAGAGAACTAAGGATAGAGAGGCAGGAACTCAGGATAGACAGACTCTCCAGCAAGTATGTTTTACCACCATCTCTTTTTATAGATATAGGTGCCGATCACGATCCGGTAAAAACCGGGTACGAACCGTCGGACGGAGCATATTCTCCGTCCGACGCGTACCCGGTCGTCAATTTCTACAAACAAGGAATTACGATTCGCACGGGTACACCATGACCGTACGATTCGTAAAAAAGTCCGACCGAACAAAAAAACACCTACCAATGCGATCCGGGAAAGTGCCGACCTGACGTCGGGACGCTCGCAGCCAGCCATTCACGACCCAGGAATCACGATTCGCACCGACGTCACCCCGCACGGTGAATATTTTGCGGCAGCCAAAAACTGCCGGGAAATCAGGACGACGCGAACAAGGACCACCAGTACGCGACGGACAGACGACGACGCGAACAAGGAGGACCAGTACGTGACGGACACACAGGACGACGCCACCAAGGAGGACCCGTACGCGACAGGACGACGCGATTGGAGTACCAGTACGCGACGGACAGACATGGACCCGAACCTACGAGTCATCCCTGCCCTCATAGCAGTCCACCTGCTCTACAGGCACCGACGCAGACGCCGCAGAAGGTCAGAATAACTAAGGGAGGGGGGAAAGTGGGGTGGGGTGGGGGTGGCACGACCAGGGCAGACCACAAAACAACCACATAAGTCACACATGGCCTGGACATACCTGACTCCCATGCCCTGGTCACCACGAGGGGGTGGGGGTGTGTCCTGATAAGCCAGCGACCGCCACAACGGAAGTCCGTCACCACGCGAACCGGCAACACAACCAGACAGGTACGTCCCGTACCCACGCCTCAAGAGCGTGGGTACGAGTCGTACCACGCCCACACACACGTCACCCCAACAATGGCGGGACGGATCGTACCCACGTGGCAAAGGCCTGGGTACGGCCCGCACAAGCATCACATAGCGTGGGGACGGATATGTACGGACCCTACCCCCACCCGCGTATGCATGGAGCGTACCCCCACCCCAACAGTGTAAGTACGACTCGAACCCTCACCCGCGGACGTACGGACCGTACCCCCCATGCCAACAGTGGAAGTACGACCCGTACCCCCACCCGCGTATGCATGGAGCGTACCCCCCATGCCAACAGTGTAAGTACGACCCGTACCCCCACCCGCGTATGCATGGAGCGTACCCCCCATGCCAACAGTGTAAGTACGACCCGTACCCCCACCCGCGTATGCATGGAGCGTACCCCCCACCCCAACAGTGTAAGTACGACTCGAACCCTCACCCGCGGACGTACGGACCGTACCCCCACCCCCACCAGTGTAAGTACGACCCGTACCCCCACCCGCGTATGCATGGAGCGTACCCCCCATGCCAACAGTGTAAGTACGACCCGTACCCTCACCCGCGTATGCATGGAGCGTAACCCCCATGCCAACAGTGTAAGTATGACCCGTACCCCCACCCGCGTATGCATGGAGCGTGCCCCCCACCCCAACAGTGTAAGTACGACTCGAACCCTCACCCGCGGATGTACGGACCGTACCCCCACCCCCACCAGTGTAAGTACGACCCGTACCCCCACCCGCGTATGCATGGAGCGTACCCCCCATGCCAACAGTGTAAGTACGACCCGTACCCTCACCCGCGTATGCATGGAGCGTAACCCCCATGCCAACAGTGTAAGTACGACCCGTACCCCCACCCGCGTATGCATGGAGCGTGCCCCCCACCCCAACAGTGTAAGTACGACTCGAACCCTCACCCGCGGACGTACGGACCATACCCCCACCCCCACCAGTGTAAGTACGAGCCGTACCCCCACCCGCGTATGCAAGGAGCGTACCCCCCACCCCAACAGTGTAAGTACGACTCGAACCCTCACCCGCGGACGTACGGACCGTACCCCCACCCCCACCAGTGTAAGTACGACCCGTACCCCCACCCGCGTATGCAAGGAGCGTACCCCCCACCCCAACAGTGTAAGTACGACTCGAACCCTCACCCGCGGACGTACGGACCGTACCCCCACCCCCACCAGTGTAAGTACGACCCGTACCCCCACCCGCGTATGCATGGAGCGTACCCCCATGCCAACAGTGTAAGTACGACTCGAACCCTCACCCGCGGACGTACGGACCATACCCCCACCCCCACCAGTGTAAGTACGAGCCGTACCCCCACCCGCGTATGCAAGGAGCGTACCCCCCACCCCAACAGTGTAAGTACGACTCGAACCCTCACCCGCGGATGTACGGACCGTACCCCCACCCCCACCAGTGTAAGTACGACCCGTACCCCCACCCGCGTATGCAAGGAGCGTACCCCCCACCCCAACAGTGTAAGTACGACTCGAACCCTCACCCGCGGACGTACGGACCGTACCCCCACCCCCACCAGTGTAAGTACGACCCGTACCCCCACCCGCGTATGCATGGAGCGTACCCCCCATGCCAACAGTGTAAGTACGACACGAACCCTCACCCGCGTATGCATGGAGCGTACCCCCCACCCCAACAGTGTAAGTACGACCCGTACCCTCACCTCGAATGCATGGAGCGCACCCACACCGTGTATGTCCCAAGCGTACATATCCAGAAATTGGAGGTGTGTGTGCAGAGTCCTCCCAGCAGTGCCCAGAGACAGGAGGGTGTGTGCAGAGTCCTCCCAGCAGTGCCCTGAGACAGGAGGGGTGGGTGCAGAGTCCTCCCAGCAGTGTCCAGACCCAGTAGGGGTGTGTGCAGAGTCCCCCCAGCAGTGTCCAGACCCAGGAGGGGTGTGTGCAGAGTCCTCCCAGCAGTGCCCAGAGACAGGAGGGGTGGGTGTGGAGTCCTCCCAGCAGTGCCCTGAGACAGGAGGGGTGGGTGCAGAGTCCTCCCAGCAGTGCCCTGAGACAGGAGGGGTGGGTGTGGAGTCCTCCCAGCAGTGCCCTGAGACAGGAGGGGTGGGTGGAGAGTCCTCCCAGCAGTGCCCTGAGACAGGAGGGTGTGTGCAGAGTCCTCCCAGCAGTGCCCTGAGACAGGAGGGGTGGGTGCAGAGTCCTCCCAGCAGTGTCCAGACCCAGGAGGGGTGGGTGCAGAGTCCTCCCAGCAGTGCCCTGAGACAGGAGGGTGTGTGCAGAGTCCTCCCAGCAGTGCCCTGAGACAGGAGGGGTGGGTGTGGAGTCCTCCCAGCAGTGCCCTGAGACAGGAGGGGTGGGTGTGGAGTCCTCCCAGCAGTGCCCTGAGACAGGAGGGGTGGGTGCAGAGTCCTCCCAGCAGTGCCCTGAGACAGGAGGGGTGGGTGTGGAGTCCTCCCAGCAGTGTCCAGACCCAGGAGGGGTGTGTGCAGAGTCCTCCCAGCAGTGCCCTGAGACAGGAGGGGTGGGTGCAGAGTCCTCCCAGCAGTGTCCAGACCCAGGAGGGGTGTGTGCAGAGTCCTCCCAGCAGTGTCCTGAGACAGGAGGGGTGGGTGTGGAGTACTCCCAGCAGTGCCCTGAGACAGGAGGGGTGGGTGCCCATCACTCCCAGCAGTGCCCTGATACAGGAGGGGTGTAACACATGTGTGTGAGGCCAGAATTATCCACATGCATACTGGCTACAAGGGAACATGTCCCCATGAACTCATGTCAACAGACTCCACACACAAGTACAGTGATCACCAAGGATGCCACGATTGTCGCAGGTGGAGACATGGCCCTGCATGCATGGCCAAAGTAGAAGGGCTCCGTCACACACACAGCTCATGTAGACACAGCTCTGCGCTAAACATTGGGAACACCCTGCAGGGAAGAAAGCTGGGTACACAGAGGAAGGAATACACCCTGGGACAAGTGCACCATGCAGTAACCGCTTACATGAACAAAGAAAGTTAGCCAACACCTTGTGATGGCACACAGATCACAGGGTCCCACCAATGAGCAGTACACTACTACACATCCCACACACCCAAACCCTTACACACCACCCAAAACCATGTAGCAGCCCCACCAACACCAATACCAGCATAGCAGTAGTGTGATAATGAAAACAAAATTAAGCTTTATTCAGCATGAGCACAATGTCCGTGGATCGCAGGCAGTTCAATCTTCACAAAGCCCATAGGGCAGTCAATGATTCTCAGCTGGATGGGGGACACAGTGGGATGCGTGTCCCCTACATTGCCTGCACAGTCAAATGGCATCGTCTTCCACACTGGTGAGGGCATCAGGGGGGGGGGAAGCAACAGGCACCGCAGGGACATCAGGGCAAAGGGGAGGCGTTGTGGGTGCAGGGATGGAGGACTCCACCACAGGGGGTGGGTCAGTGCCAAAGGCGGAGGCCAGGATGGCACTACACACCTTTGCAAGGTCCTCCAGGGAGTCCCCTGCACCCGAAGGGACCTCAGGCCCCAAGGAGGGGGGGGGGGTCAGAGGGATGGGTCGCAGCGCCACCGGGGGAGGGTGGAGACAGGGGGGGAGACTCAACCACCCTGACCGGGGACCTCCTTGACCGCTTGCGTGGTGGTGTAACTGTGGGGCTCAGGGACAGAGCGGCCATGAAGGTGTCCTTGGGGGAGATGTGGCCAGGAGAGCTGAGGGGAGGGGATTTGGAGGGAGTGGACTGGGTGGAATGCGGACTCCCACTATGGCTGCGTGTCACACGTTTGCCCCCCGACCCAGTGGGTGTGCCTACCTCACCCTGTGTGTGCGTGTCAGGAGGAGTGCGGTGGACCTTCCCTGCTGGTGTGGTGCCCGTGTCTGTTGATGTGGGTGCATGCCGACGTCTGGGTGTACGTGTGACAGGCATGGGAGTGGGAAGTGTGGATGGGGCAGGGGTAGGTGGGGGGAGGTCGCGCTGCAGGAGACCCACTGCTGCAGTCAGTGTGGAGTCGATGGACCTCAGCAAGTTGCGTTGGTCAGCCTGCGATGAATGAATGCCCTCCAAGAAAGCCTCGATGTTGGTGAGGGTTTTGCCGTGGGCATGGAGGACATTAAGGATCGCAGCCTGACCAACCTGCAGTTGCCGCTGGATGTCCACAGACTCTGCATTGGCGGCAGCAGTGGAGACAGGGGCAGGCGGTGCGGTGCCTGGCAGGAAGGAGACATGCTGTGACCGGGCACGCTGGGAAGGGACACGAGCAAGTGGGAGGCGGCTGGTGGAAACTGAGGGGGCGGTGCGAGGTGTTGTTCCGCTGTCAGCTGCTGGTGCAGCCTCCGCCCACTCGGAGACATCGTCCCCGGACCTGTCAGCTTCGTAGTCTGATGTGCCAGTCGACAGGTCCTCGGCCACACTCTTTTCCGCCTCTGTACCACTCGATGTGCCAGACCCGATGTCACGGCTGGCACTGGTGCTCGGTCCCTCCGCCTGGTCTGTGTCCATGTCTCCCTCTGTGTCCCCCGACGATGCTGTGGGCAGGGTGGAGAGACAGAAATAATCAGACATCTGTACACATCTGTCACATGAGTCCAATCCACATAGGTAACATTGCATGGCCTGAAAAGGAAGATCCCTAACATCTACTGAACAGGGTACCGATGTAGGGCATGAAACACACAGTTGGTTGAGCCACCATGCCACTGAAATACCATGGAGAGCATGAGACAATAGCTAAACACAGGAAAAGGAGTCTGACATAGCACCCAGGCCCTGGGGACAATCCAGCACTGCATCTGCACCACACAGCGTTGGCGAAAATACCGATGACCAGGGACCATATCCATGAACTTGAGACACATGCTGCATAGGTAATGCTGAAAACATGCACAACATGACTCTGTCACTGCACATTGCGTGTGTGTCCAGACACATCACACACTGCCCAGACCCAGCAAGTGGTAATCAGGATTTAACACATAGGCATTGCCCGCCCCAACAAGACCCTACACGAGGCAAATTGTTGAGACACAGGTGGCACCAACATCTCATAGTCTGGGTGATACACACAGGGGCAGGCAAAAAGCGAGATTGAACGCCAAACAGCCAAGGTGCGCCTGTACAAATAATGTGGTACCAGTGCCCATCCTCAGATGAGTATAGCAAGACACACAGGCACTGGCAACTGTGAGTATGAAGAAGGACAATCAGGTCAGGCTGCACAGTGGACACCTGTACAAAATAGCACGTCTATATACATGGTGACAGGGGACAATGGCAGAGAGCACAACTTACGCTGTAGACACTGACAGTGGCCACGTTTATGATGACACATACACCACTGAGGAAAAGGTGCCCCAGGGGACAGTAGTGGGCACGCAACTACATGCTACTGAATGGTAATGACTGCAACACACGTCACCATCCCTGCACTATGTGTATCGCACACTCATGCACATCAAGTCACAGGCCACTACATGGGACATGCGCGCTGTAAGGCATGACACATGAGAGACCAACTCCCATGTCTGGAGTCAGCATCAGTGCCAACTGATATGGAACCCACATGCAGTGAACTTGACAGTGCACAGGCAATGTCCCACAACCTGTTACACACCACCCCCACACATGATGCTACAGACATTGTTCCCGTGGACAAAGCGCCAGCCTACATTACCCTGTGGAGGAGTGACTACACACAGACCAGGGAACACATTGCAAGGAGGGGAAGGGTGGCAGGGGCACAGCGCTATACTGGGGCAAACAGGATCTGCACAGCACCTTTAAACCCTGCCAGTGAATTCATGCTACTGTGCCCTTACAAATGCCGGTGACACACAACAAACACACATGTACCTACCCCCTTCCGGCTGCTGCATCGCCTGTAAGCGCCTCTCCAGGTCTGGAAAGACCACCGGCAGCACACGCCTGTGGAGGTGGCTCAGACGGCGGCGGCCGCGGTTCTTGTGGCTCTCAGGTGAGTCCCCCAGCAGGAGCCGTGCAATCCTCCGCGTACAGCACCGGATATCCTGCCAGCGTTTCCTCACCTGGGGCAGGCTCCGCCTCCGACCATCCACACGCCTCACGGCACTGACGGCGGTCAGCCAGATCTGCTCCTTGGCAGTGGCGCCCACCTGTGAGGTAGAACAAGTGACACCACATCAATACACCAGCCACATGTCACAGAGAGACATATGGGTACAAATTAGCTGGTTACAACAAGGCATGTCATGCAGCCAACGCATTGCACCTTTGTCATAGGGACATCATCCCCTGTTGAGGGGAAAAAGCACTACGTGCCACAGTGGGTACACAGGTGGAATGATGGCAATGTCACAATCAATGATCAAGGCTCACACTGTGCATCACACCCACCCCTCCTGTCTCAGGGCACTGCTGTTAGTGATAGGCACACACCCCTCCTGTCTCAGGGCACTGCTGGGAGCACACTGTACCCACCCCTCCTGTCTCAGGGCACTGCTGGGAGCACACTGTACCCACCCCTCCTGTCTCAGGGCACTGCTGGGAGCACACTGTACCCACCCCTCCTGTCTCAGGGCACTGCTGGGAGCACTCTGTACCCACCCCTCCTGTCTCAGGGCACTGCTGTTAGTGATAGGCACACACCCCTCCTGTCTCAGGGCACTGCTGGGAGCACACTGTACCCACCCCTCCTGTCTCAGGGCACTGCTGGGAGCACTCTGTACCCACCCCTCCTGTCTCAGGGCACTGCTGTGAGTGATAGGCCCCCACCCCTCCTGTCTCAGGGCACTGCTGGGAGACATCAGGCACCCCCCCCCCTGGGACCCCCCCGACAGTACATGGCATGTGTGTTACACCTGGACGCAATGGCAGAAGTCACAGTCACAACATAGGGACAGTCTGTGGCAGTGGCCTATGCACTCACCTGATACCCTGGTCGCCCATACAGCATGGGGTACTGTGGGAGGATCACATCCAGCAGAGCCATGTTCTCCTCCAGGGTGAATGGCTGTGTCCTCTCCACAGCCCTTGACATGGTTCCAGGGAATCAGTAGCAGCAGCTGGGTCGACGAATGCAAAGATGTGCAGGCAAGTGCTCCCTCATGGGACCTGGCTGCCTTATATGTGCCCTTCTGCCCAGTCTCATGCACAGGAGTACAGAGAGATTGGTCACTCACATTTGCATCCTATGTTTCCACCAATCCCTACAAACCTAGCAGTCTGTGTGTTCTCTATCGGTTTCATTCTCCTGCATGATGTCAGCCCCACAAACACATTGCAACAAAGTAGACAAATTCCAACTGACTTCTGCTGTGCACCTTCCAGAACAATTTCGAATTTTGAACTTGGTCTCCATGACAACCAGCATGCATGTAGGCCTTAATACTTGTCCCCTATGTAATTTGGAGCATCACACACAGGTACGGTGCGTGTGGGGGCCCTAGGGCACCCCAAATGCATGGCAACGGCCCGTACATGCATGCCTACCCTCTCCATCACTATGGGTCTGCACGCGTATGCGTACCCGTAGTGGTACGGACCGTACACTCGCATCTACGCTCTCTATCACTATGGGTCTGCACGCGTATGCGTACCCGTAGTGGTACGGACCGTACACTCACATTTACGCTCTCCATCACTATGGGTCTGCACGCGTATGCGTACCCGTAGTGGTACGGACCGTACACTCGCATCTACGCTCTCCATCAATATGGGTCTGCACGCGTATGCGTACTCGTAGTGACAGTGAGCGTAGATGCGAGTGTACGGTCCGTACCACTACGGGTACGCATACGCGTGCAGACCCATAGTGATAGTGAGCGTAGATGCGAGTGTACGGTCCGTACCACTACGGGTACGCATACGCGTGCAGACCCATAGTGATAGTGAGCGTAGATGCGAGTGTACGGTCCGTACCACTACGGGTACGCATACGCGTGCAGACCCATAGTGATAGTGAGCGTAGATGCGAGTGTACGGTCCGTAACACTACGGGTACGCATACGCGTGCAGACCCATAGTGATAGGGCCGTACACTCGCATCTACGCTCTCTATCACTATGGGTCTGCACGCGTATGCGTACCCGTAGTGGTACGGACCGTACACTCACATTTACGCTCTCCATCACTATGGGTCTGCACGCGTATGCGTACCCGTAGTGACACGGACCGTACACTCGCATCTACGCTCGCCATCACGATGGGTACACATACGGCAGCACTCCCACAGTGATTTGGGAACATGCACAGGCCCTCTCAGCAGCAGTACGGCGGATTTTACACATCACTGTGGTGATAGGCGACACACATGTAGGAATAGGGCGGACATACTTGTCCATGGATGGACATACTTGTCCAGGAATGGACATCAAGGCATCGTCTGTGCATTACCACATGTGTGGGGCACAGGTGTCACAGGCTGTGATGTGGAACATGCCTCCTGAGTGGAAAAGGCACCAGATGTATGATGAGATGTGTACATGTGTACTGTGTGAGGGTGCAATGTGTGCCAGGCATGCCCTTGACTCCTTTGACATGTGTGCATGTGGGACTGCGCACTTGGGGTGAGCGTCACTGGCATGGCACCGACACCAACACACGGAAGTGTCCCATGATGCCAGGTACAGGGGTCATGACACATGACTTATCACTACCCACAGTGCACAATGTGACTATGCCATATATGTGTCCGGGATTTACATCAGGTTGATGTTGTAGCACCCTCAAAAGCTGCAGCCGTTGCAGCAACCAACATGTGGCTGTGTGTAGATTGTCATTGCACACTGTTCCCAACACCATGCCACATGTGTTCTCGGATGTGAGGTGCACATGTATGCAAGGGACACGGAGTAGCGTGACAAGGCCATGTCAGCAAACTCACAAGGAATGTGTGGTGAGTCATGACATGTGCACCTTCATGGCAAGGTGTGTGGGCTGGACTAGTGTAATGTCATGTGACCTGTGGCTCAAGTGTTCCGCTGCCAGTCTCTGCAATCGGCATCACACTTCTGCTGATGTGTGGGTGTATGTCACTCCTGTCTTGCGTCGGGCAGTGCACTTGCACTGGGACACAGCTATTTCCATGGCGTGGCATGGGGAGGTTCTCAATCACCGTGTGTAGCTGGGTCTTGGAAGGAGTGTCACCTTGCATCCATACGTGTCCTGGGCATGTAGCACATGCCTGACTCCCTATGTGGCATGTGTGTATTGCCAGATTTACATGTGCTCAGTAGACATGAGTTGTTCTCGTAGTGCACTCACTCTTCCTTGTCACTTCCAAATTACTGCAGAGCGCCTCCTGTTGCCCGAAGAATTCCAGACTTGGCCACCATGCAGGAGAATGACAGGATCCGGCTCTACCGCTTCACCCAACCGTTGATTCTGGAGCTGACGGCGAGACTGGCACCACACCTGCAACCGCAGCACAGGTATCCTACGGCACTGACACCCCAGCTGAAGGTAATGGCTGCCCTACATTTCCTTGCCACGGGTACCTTCCAAAATACCATAGCTCATGTTGGTGGCATGTCCCAGAGCATGTTCAGCGGTGTGCTGCATGATTTCTTGGAGGCCATGTTGATTCACCTGGATGACTTCATCAAGTTCCCAACCCCTGAACAGATGACTGAGGTCAAGCGTGGTTTCTATGCCCTGGGAGGGATGCCCCATGTCATTGGGTCCATAGATGGGACACATGTAGGTTTGGTACCACCACACGCACGGGAGGTGGCGTACCGCAATCGGAAGCACTACCACTCCATCAATGCCCTTGTGGTGTGTCTGTACAACATGGTGATTTCACATGTCTGTGCTCGTTTCCCAGGATCAGCACACGATGCCTACATCATGAGGCGTAGCGGGATGCCTGATATGATGATGCAGCTGCGCAACGAACGAGCATGTGTTGTTGGTGGGTACAGTCTGTCTGTCCTGTATTCTGTTTGGCCGAGCAGCACTACCGCTTCGCCAGTTCTAACGATATCCATGTGCTTTCCATTTAGGGGACGCTGGCTATCCCAACATGCCTTGGCTGCTGACACCTCTCCGCAACCCCATCACGCCGGCCCAGCTCCGCTACAACACCGCCCATGGCCGGACAAGGCGAGTGATAGAGAGGACGTTTGGCATGCTGAAGAGCCGATTCCGGTGCCTCCACAAGACCGGCGGCGCACTCCCATATGCCCCGGCAAAGGTTTGCAAGATCTTCATAGTCTGCTGCATGCTGCACAACATGGCAGTTGAAAGAGCTGTGCCACTCATCCTGAATCAACATGACGAGGACCATCCACCCGTGGAGGACGAAGGGCTTGGCAATGGGGCTAGTGATGTGGAGGATGTGGAGCCGCAAGAGGACATCCGGACTCGGCTCATACGCGACTTCTTTGCTTAGTGGTGAGTACCAGTGTCTGAGTGTGCACGCCTTGGTCCCCGTGTGGCATGTGTTGTGATGTGTGTGTCCACCTGCATGTATGGCACGTGAGTCAGAGGTGTGTGTGGGTGTGTCACTGGAGTGATGGTGGCAGTGATGGTAGTATTTCCCCAGTCATAATTGTGACCTAGCATGCTGTCATCCATACATGTGTCGAGTCAATGCACATGCAAGTGGCTGTGCTTTTTGTGGCTGACTTCTTGTGTGTCTCTCTTCCCCAGGTACCTGCGCATGCCATCTGCTGGTTGCATTGTTGTGGCACTGCTATTCCTCATGGACATGGCATCGTGGGCTGACTCAGCGTTACAGGCACGGACACGTTTGGAAGTCTCCATGGGGTAAGGGATGCATCTGGGGTGTATTGGGTGTGGCAGTTGTTCACGATGTGTGCACACTGCCCAGGTCGGGGTTTGGTTCCTCTGCAGTCATGTGGCATCCCCATGGGACACGACATGCAGCTGGGTACACCAGAATAGATGGGCTGCCTGGTTGTCAGTCATCAGTGATGGGATGGTGGATTGTGATGATGGCATCAATGTGTGTGACACTGCCCTCGGACACATACGGTTGACATTGGCTTGACATGGCGTGGGACTTCCACATCAGCGGATCTATGGTGTATGGCAGGCTCTCCGTGTGCAGCTGTGGGTATTTAGCTGTTAGCCGATGCTTGTGTGCCAGTACCATGGCTATCACGCATTTGTGCTGCAGAAGGGGGGTGCCAGTGTTTGAGCCACATGTTACTCCACATGATGTGTTCATGTGTACTTCAAGTTGCCTCTGCAATCCCAAAAACATGACTATTAAAGGTGTCCCTATGCCTCCAAGGTGCCTCTGCTCAGTCAATGCTGGTGTGTTGGCACGGTGCATCCTGCATGTCTGGCATGGTATTCCCAGATTGTGGCTATGTGTCAATGTGTCGAGTGGCAAGATGCAAGCTGTGTGTGTGTGCTGAGACTGTGTATTGGGCATGATGTCCATGACTGTGTGGGTAGTGTGACATGTGCCATCCCCATGCATCCAACGTTGTCCAGGCCCCCATTCTCTGCATCCACCGGACTCAAGCTTGCAGGACATGGTTCTGCCACCTGTCTACACGTACCTGGGTGCCCCCCAGGACACGGGCCAGGTTCCCTGACCTCTGCGCATGACTGTTGCTGTACTCAATGTGTCTGTCAGCACGGTTGTTCGGCCACCCCCTCAGCTGGTTCTGCACATCACGGGTGTGTATGGTGCTCCATGTCTGTCTTGCCTAATAAACTGTGACCCATGTGTCCTGTGCCAGACTCAGGCCCCAGGGTGTGGATGGTTGAAGTGAACAGATGACTCAGGCATGTTTAGACTGTACAAGACACATGTTAGGTAATAATGCTACCAGCAGGCATCTACTCTTAATAGTGTGATTTATTAGGGGGGGGGGGACAAAGTGGGGGGCTTTCCGGGATTAGGGAATCCAAAGTTCAGTAGGGGAGTTGGTGTCCTTGCCATTGGAAATCCTCAGAGTCCATGCCACAGTCTTTGTCAACATTGGTCAGCCAGTGACCAGCAGGGCCATGTGGCAGAGAATGTCTCTTGATGCTGTGATGCTGTTGCTCCAGTGGGCCAGGTGCCAGGCCAGGTGTCCTGGGCGATGGTGATGTAGCAGCCACCCTCACGGTCCTTTCCGTGGACGACCCGGCTTCCTGCGGGGAACCTCAGCAGCAGGCCGTGACGACGTCTGGGATGCTCCGTCGGATGTTTCCTCCTCCTCCTCATGATCCCTCCCTGTGGGTGGTGATGTTCTCCGCCTTCTGGCACAGGGAGGGTCGGCCATGGTGTCGGCCATCCAACGGAGTTCAGCGTGAATCCCCTGGGACGCCGTCACTTGCTCAGCCTGTCTGTCCTCCATCCTCCGTTGGTGTAGCTGTAGACAGGCTATTAGCTCCGCATGTTGCTGGGCCTGCTGGACCTTGATCCCCTCGAGGACGGACACAACCTGGGCCATGCCCGTGGTGTCCTGCCGGTATGAGTCCAGGATGTTACGGACATGTGAAAATACCGGATCCCCAGCCAACTGGTCAGGCTCGCGCCTCCGCCGTCCTCCACTCCCACCACCCCTGCCCACTTGCGTCTGGCCTGCACTTGTGGGCACATCGGGTCTCCGGGACCCCTGAGGGGTGGCATTGGCGTTGTCGCCTGCCTCCTCCTGGGTGCCCGGGACACCGTGTCCCTCCTGGCGAGCCTGGCTGCATTGTGGTGTTGGGGCAGGGATCCTGGGTGTCTCCTGGGAAGTGGCAGGAGTGGGGGTGGTGGTTGGCACGGTTGTACCTGACGCAGGTGCTGCAGGTGGTTGGACACCAGAGGGGCCAGGTCGGTCGGGGTCGTCCGCAGAGTGGTGAGAGTGGTCGCTGCCGGTGGGATCGGTCTCCTGCAGATCCGGGTCCTGTGAGTGTTCCCCCCCAGTGTTGGGGGGTGCAGCACGACGTTGACCTGTGTGTGAGAGAGAAAATGTTAATTTTGATCCATGCAACATCCATGTTTCATCCGTTACAAAGTTGGCACATTTCCTCTTGGAATTAGGATCTGTCTTGCATTCCACTCACAGTGCACTTGTGCATGTGTGTGTCCCTTGGGCACCAATTTGGCCCCTTTAACTATGTGTGGCACAGTCTTACTTGCTGGGTCAAGTGTGACTGCAGTCAGCAGTGGAGTGTGCATGTGTGCCGAGCTATGCATTTGCGCCTTCCTTGTAGCACTGTACATGTGCACATGGAGTGGATCCACACACTCATATGATGCAGGTGGCTGTCCTTGTGCTCGTGTACAGGTTGTGACATGGCCCTGCGTTTTGCCATGATGAAGAGGGGGGGTTCTGGCACTGGCCACCCTTGTCTACATGCACGCAGTCCACCTGCTGATGAGCAGACATTCCCACACACCACAGGACTGATTTGCTCTCCCTGTGTCTCCCTCCTTCTCTGTCCCCCTCTCCCTCCCTCTCTGTCCCCCTCTCCCTCCCTCTGTGTCCCCCTCTCCCTCCCTCTGTGTCCCCCTCTCCCTCCCTCTGTGTCCCCCTCTCCCTCCCTCTGTGTGTCAGCCTCCTCCCTCTGTCCATCTTCCTGTGTCTCCCTCCCTCTGTGTCCCCCTCTCCCTCCCTCTGTGTGTCAGCCTCCTCCCTCTGTCCATCTTCCTGTGTCTCCCTCCCTCTCTGTCCCCCTCTCCCTCCCTCTCTGTCCCCCTCTCCCTCCCTCTGTGTGTCAGCCTCCTCCCTCTGTCCGTCTCCCTCCCTCTCAGTCCCCCTCTCCCTCCCTCTGTGTCCCCCTCTCCCTCCCTCTCTGTCCCCCTCTCCCTCCCTCTGTGTGTCAGCCTCCTCCCTCTGTCTGTCTCCCTCCCTCTCAGTCCCCCTCTCCCTCCCTCTGTGTCCCCCTCTCCCTCCCTCCGTGTGTCACCCTCTGTCACCTTGGCCCAGCTTCCTGGGCACACACTGTTAGCAGATCTTTGAGTGGCCCTTGGCCTGTTGATGTGAGTTTGTTTCTGATCTCCAGGCACCCATTTTGTCTGCTGTGTGTCTGTGCGCTGCTGCTGTGGTGGTGTGTGCTGCCACTCTTTCACACTGTTGGCTGTTCATTAGCTGCTGGCATGTGCAAAACAGTGCCTTCACCCCCATGTGTTGATGCAAGGCATCCGCCATTTGCTGGCAAGTCATTCCTGTGTTGGGACACAGTGTTTGTCTGGCTGTGACCTAGGCCATATGGGCAGAGGGCATTGTTGTCTGCTTTGGAGTCGCACTATGTGATTCTTGGTGCCCAGCCTCCCGCCATCCGGGTTACCGTGTCATGTGTTGTTGTCTTCTGTGGCCTGTGACTTTACATTGTCCAGCTGGGTGCATGGGGCATGGTGGCAGCAGTGGCATGTGCCTGCTCATGGAGTGTGGTTGAGTAATGCGATGGCTTGTGGTGGTTGCGTGCCTGTTATTAATTTTGGTTGTGGTTGCAGTTCCCCCCATGTGAGGTGCGTTGTTTGTGTACTCACCCGGGTCTCGGAGTCCTTCTACTCCTTCAACTGCCTCCACCGGCAGTATGGCCATCACCCTCTCCTCCCAGGGATGGTACTGTACGGGTCTGCGGGAGGGCCCTCCTCCGGTGGCGTTGGCCTGGTCGTGTTCCTCCTGTCTCTTGGCTCTGACCCTCCTCCGCAGATCGTACCACCTGTTCTGGCAATCCTGCTTGGTCCTCCTGGTGTCCGCAACAGCATTCACAGCATCGACGATGGTCTGCCACATGGCTGTTTTGGCTGCCTGGCTGGTGCTTCTGACCAATGTTCCAAAGATCTGTGGCTCGACTCTGAGGATTTGATCAACAAGGACCTCCAACTCTCGGTGACTGAACTTTGGATTCTTGGTAGTGGGCATGGTGAGGGGTGTGGGTGGGGATGGTGTGGGTGTGGGGGGTGTGTGGATGTTGGGGGGGTGTGGATGGTTGTGTGTGTGTGTGAATGTGATGAGAGGGTGTTTGTGAGGGTGGTCGTGTGAAGGTGTGCAAGTGTAAGATGTGGTGTCGCTTGTAGTCTGGTTCTGTGGTGTCTGGCAGCAGTGGGTCTGTTGCAAAGGCTCATGGTTTGTGTGTGTGGGCCCTTTTTATTGGTCCATGGGTGGGTGTGGCAGTGTTTGAATTTTGGGTGGGTGTGTTATAAGGAGTGGTGGTGTATTGGGCCTCTGTTTGTTTTTGACAGTTGCAGGTCAGTGATTGTGTTATTTTAGTGGTTGTTGGCCATGTTTAGTGGCTGTGTGCCTTTCGAATGGTGTATTGTTGAGTTGTTTTGTTTTGTCCTTGTTGTGTACGTGCGTTTTGTGCGTGTGTACGGTGTGTACATGGGCCATTTGGTTGTACGATTTGGTCCTTGTGTGTGGCTTTGTACGACTCGTACATGCGGTTGTGATGTTGGGGCATGGGGTGCGCTCCGTACTTAGGAGGTTGTGTTGGGGGTGCGCCAGGAACGTACTGGGGTGGGGGTACGACTGGAACGTACTGGGGTGTACATAGACGGTGGTACGACACGTACAGGGGTGGGGGGGTGTACATTGACGGTGGTACGACACGTACTGGGGTGGGGGTACGACTGGAACGTACTGGGGTGTACATAGACGGTGGTACGACACGTACAGGGGTGGGGGGGTGTACATAGACGGTGTTACGACACGTACAGGGGTGGGGGGGTGTACATTGACGGTGGTACGACACGTACTGGGGTGGGGGTACGACTGGAACGTACTGGGGTGTACATAGACGGTGGTACGACACGTACAGGGGTGAGGGGGTGTACATAGACGGTGGTACGACACGTACAGGGGTGGGGGGGTGTACATTGACGGTGGTACGACACGTACTGGGGTGGGGGTACGACTGGAACGTACTGGGGTGTACATAGACGGTGGTACGACACGTACAGGGGTGGGGGGGTGTACATAGACGGTGTTACGACACGTACAGGGGTGGGGGGGTGTACATTGACGGTGGTACGACACGTACTGGGGTGGGGGTACGACTGGAACGTACTGGGGTGTACATAGACGGTGGTACGACACGTACAGGGGTGGGGGGGTGTACATAGACGGTGGTACGACACGTACAGGGGTGGGGGGGTGTACATTGACGGTGGTACGACACGTACAGGGGTGGGGGGGTGTACATAGACGGTGTTACGACACGTACAGGGGTGGGGGGGTGTACATTGACGGTGGTACGACACGTACTGGGGTGGGGGTACGACTGGAACGTACTGGGGTGTACATAGACGGTGGTACGACACGTACAGGGGTGGGGGGGTGTACATTGACGGTGGTACGACACGTACTGGAGTGGGGGTACGACTGGAACGTACTGGGGTGTACATAGACGGTGGTACGACACGTACAGGGGTGGGGGGGTGTACATTGACGGTGGTACGACACGTACAGGGGTGGGGGGGTGTACATTGACGGTGGTACGACACGTACTGGGGTGGGGGTACGACTGGAACGTACTGGGGTGTAGGTAGACGGGGCTATGACACGTACTGGGGTGGGGGTGTGGCTCGAACGTACTGGGGTGTAGGTACACGGGGGGTACGACACGTACTGGGGTGGGGGTACGACTGGAACGTACTGGGGTGTAGGTACAAGGGGGGTATGACACGTACTGGGGTGGGGGTGGGGCTCGAACGTACTGGGGTGCACATAGACGGTGGTACGACACGTACAGGGGTGGGGGGGTGTACATTGACGGTGGTACGACATGTACAGGGGTGGGGGGGTGTACATTGACGGTGGTACGACACGTACTGGGGTGGGGGTACGACTGGAACGTACTGGGGTGTAGGTACACGGGGGGTATGACACGTACTGGGGTGGGGGTGGGGCTCGAACGTACTGGGGTGTAGGTACACGGGGGGTACGACACGTACTGGGGTGGGGGTGCGACTGGAACGTACTGGGGTGTACATTGACGTTGGTACGACACGTACTGGGGTGGGGGTACGACTGGAACGTACTGGGGTGTAGGTTCACAGTGGTACGACACGTACTGGGGTGGGGGTACGACTGGAACGTACTGGGGTGTACATAGACGGTGGTACGACACGTACAGGGGTGGGGGGGTGTACATTGACGGTGGTACGACACGTACTGGGGTGGGGGTACGACTGGAACGTAATGGGGTGTAGGTACACGGGGGTATGACACGTACTGGGGTGGGGGTGTGGCTCGAACGTACTGGGGTGTAGGTACACGGGGGGTACGACACGTACTGGGGTGGGGGTACGACTGGAACGTACTGGGGTGTAGGTACACGGGGGGTATGACACGTACTGGGGTGGGGGTGGGGCTCGAACGTACTGGGGTGTAGGTACACGGGGGTACGACACGTACTGGGGTGGGGGTACGACTGGAACGTACTGGGGTGTAGGTACACGGGGGGTATGACACGTACTGGGGTGGGGGTAGGACTCGAACGTACTGGGGTGTAGGTTCACGGTGGTACGACACGTCCAGGGGTGGGGGTACGACTGGAACGTACTGGGGTGTAGGTACACGGGGGGTATGACACGTACTGGGGTGGGGGTGGGGCTCGAACGTACTGGGGTGTAGGTTCACGGTGGTATGACACGTACTGGGGTGGGTGTACGACTGGAACGTACTGGGGTGTACATAGACGGTGGTACGACACGTACAGGGGTGGGGGGGTGTACATTGACGGTGGTACGACACGTACTGGGGTGGGGGTACGACTCGAACGTACTGGGGTGCACATAGACGGTGGTACGACACGTACAGGGGTGGGGGGGTGTACATTGACGGTGGTACGACATGTACAGGGGTGGGGGGGTGTACATTGACGGTGGTACGACACGTACTGGGGTGGGGGTACGACTGGAACGTACTGGGGTGTAGGTACACGGGGGGTATGACACGTACTGGGGTGGGGGTGGGGCTCGAACGTACTGGGGTGTAGGTACACGGGGGGTACGACACGTACTGGGGTGGGGGTGCGACTGGAACGTACTGGGGTGTACATTGACGTTGGTACGACACGTACTGGGGTGGGGGTACGACTGGAACGTACTGGGGTGTAGGTTCACAGTGGTACGACACGTACTGGGGTGGGGGTACGACTGGAACGTACTGGGGTGTACATAGACGGTGGTACGACACGTACAGGGGTGGGGGGGTGTACATTGACGGTGGTACGACACGTACTGGGGTGGGGGTACGACTGGAACGTAATGGGGTGTAGGTACACGGGGGTATGACACGTACTGGGGTGGGGGTGTGGCTCGAACGTACTGGGGTGTAGGTACACGGGGGTACGACACGTACTGGGGTGGGGGTACGACTGGAACGTACTGGGGTGTAGGTACACGGGGGTATGACACGTACTGGGGTGGGGGTGGGGCTCGAACGTACTGGGGTGTAGGTACACGGGGGTACGACACGTACTGGGGTGGGGGTACGACTGGAACGTACTGGGGTGTAGGTACACGGGGGGTATGACACGTACTGGGGTGGGGGTAGGACTCGAACGTACTGGGGTGTAGGTTCACGGTGGTACGACACGTCCAAGGGTGGGGGTACGACTGGAACGTACTGGGGTGTAGGTACACGGGGGGTATGACACGTACTGGGGTGGGGGTGGGGCTCGAACGTACTGGGGTGTAGGTTCACGGTGGTATGACACGTACTGGGGTGGGTGTACGACTGGAACGTACTGGGGTGTACATAGACGGTGGTACGACACGTACAGGGGTGGGGGGGTGTACATTGACGGTGGTACGACACGTACTGGGGTGGGGGTACGACTGGAACGTACTGGGGTGTACCTAGACGGGTGGGGGTATACATATACGGGGGGTACGTGTCGGACGTACGGGGGCTGGGGGGAGTGTTGGGCGCGTATGCGGGCACATGTCTCCATGGTTGCTATAGGTGTTCGGTGCGGACGGTGTTTTTTCCATACGGTTGTACGCTCGGACGCACGGGATGGATCGTGATTCCTCGGTCGGACTTGGATTTTTACGTTTGTAAGGTAAATCGTCCGAGGACGTGTCGGACACATTTTCCGACCCGAGGACGTGTGGGGAATGATTCCCGGTGCGGTTCGTATGGACTTTTTACCATGCGAATCGTGATTGCCAGTTCGTACGGCACTTGTACGATTCGTACGGTAAAAAGACCCGATACGAGTCGCACGGGGGAATTTTTTACCGGATCGTGATCGGCACCATAATCGTGGATCTCACAAAATACTGAGGAAGCAGCCCTGTTGCCATCTCATGCCCTACAAAATCCAGACCAGCACATACTACCAACAATTGTGGAAGTAGTATTCATGGGCTCCAGAAGGAGAGTGTCACCCTAATGTCACCTCCTCTACCTACGCTTACTCCTAGAGTGACCTTTGTGGAAGGCTGGACATTGGCATCTTTATTGGAGCTTAATCCACACTTTTAGGTGTGTGGCACAAAACGTGGGTAGGAATCCAACATCTAATGCTGCATGTTGGCACATCACTGCGCCAACTGAAACCAAAACCTTTTTCCTTCACATTGAAAGGGTTTCAGGCAGGGAGTTAATTGCAGGAAAGAAGAAAAGAGGACTTGCAGTATTGTTTTTAATCTTTACACCAAGCATTAATCAATTTTGAAATATTTAATGGTGAATATTTTTCCAAATAACTCTATGCAGTGCCATTTTCACATCCTTGTTTCTGAGACTGTAGATCATTGGGTTCATCATTGAGGGCATCACAGTGTAAAATACAGACACCATTTTTTCCTGATTGTCAAAGTTTTTAGACACTGGTTTCATGTACATGTAGATAGTTGTCCCAGACAAAATAGTGACAACAATGAGGTGTGAGGCGCAAGTAGAAAAGGCTTTGTATCGGCCTTCAGTGGAGCGCATTTCCATTATGGTGATGACAATACGTATGTAGGATATAAGAATAAAGAGACTTGGTATCAGCAGCACAAATGTTCCAACAACAAAAAACATTGTCTGTGCAATAAAGGTGTCTCCACATGCCATCTTTAGGAATGTCACAACTTCACAAAAGAAATGGTCAATAACATTGTTACCACATAAGGGCAACTGTAATGCAAACACCATAGTTAGAAGTGCCATCACACTGCCACTAAGCCAGCAAACACCCATCAATATTGCACAAACAAATGAATTTATAATGGTTGTATAACGCAAGGGGAGAGAGATAGCAATGTAGCGATCATATGCCATGATTGCTAGAACCATGGATTCTGTGCATCCAAGAAGCAGGTATGTGTACATTTGAACTACACATCTGGAGAAGCTCATATTCTTTGAAACAATGAGTTGGTTCAACAGGTTAGGGACAATCACTGATGAGTAGCAGATGTCAATGAAAGAGAGATTAGCCAAGAAGAAGTACATAGGAGTATGGAGGCGTGGATCACGGACACAGACTGTGATCAGGAAAAGGTTTCCCATGATAGTGACCATGTAAATCACTAAGAATAACACAAAGAGAACTGCCTCCACACTCGGATCCTCAGATAGCCCCAGCAGCAGGAACTCTGTTATTGAGCTGCTGTTCCTCTTCTCCATTTAGCTCCAAAGACATTGCCTGCAAAAATATATAAAAGAGACAGAGACATTTGACATAAATATAGGAGGATACTGCAGAAAATGAATAATAACACATCATAGATCAAGGCAGTATAAATGCCAGAAGGTTTGCAATAACATTCAGCATTTAGGCATTCGTATTTATGTTCAATCCTAATTTTATTTAAGTGCAGCACCTCCAAGTCCACGGATCCAGCACAACCCGCCCTCAAGGACACAAGGCACCAAAGACCCTGCAATGCATCCTCCTCAACGTACGATCCCTCCACAAACATGCCACTGAAATCAGAGACCTCCTCGACAACACCACCCCGGACGTCGCATTCTTCACCGAAACCTGCACCAACATCACCTCGGGAATGGACATCGCCATTGCAATTCCACAGGGATAAAAGATCTCCCGGAAAGACCGCCCCAGCTGCCCTGGAGGAGGAATCGCCATTGTACACAAATCCACCCTCTGGCTGAGCACACTCCCCGATGAGCCCACAGACCTGATGGAACACTACACTTCAAGATACAGGCCAGCCTCTCTGCAACCCTCCGAGAAACCCTCATATACCGACCCCACGGACCCCGTAGACCAGTCACCAACTACATCACAGACATCATTTTGCCGCAAGTAATCTCATCTACCATCTACAGCTTGCTGGGAGACCTCAACTTCCACCTCGACATCCACATAGACCCCAACACCACATCCCTCCTGGACAACCTCCACAATATTAGACTCTGCCAGATCGTGCTCGAACCAATGCACTCAGCAGGACACACCCTCGACCCCCTCTTCACAACAGGAAACTCCATCACTTTTAGCCACACAACCGAACTCCCATGGACAGACCATCCATGCGTCCACTTCTCCATCAGAACACCTACCATCCACAGAACACAGCACCAGCTCCCACGAAGAAACTAGACCAAAATCACCAACGACCACCTCCCTGTCTCACTCGGAAACTCCACCTCAACCATCGTGGAAGACAACGACCCCAACACCACAACCTGAACTCTGCACAGATGGATCTCCGACAGCGCCAACACCATAATCCCCTCAAGAAGAAGAACAACACACATGCCAAGAAAGTCAGATGGTTTACCACCGAACTTCGAGGGTCTAGACACACATGCCGCTGCCTCAAAAAGGCCTGGAGGAACTCCAAATCCACAGAAGCCCACAACAACTTCAGAGCCGCCACCCACGCCCACCACCAACTCATCAGAAATACAAGAAAAACAGCGATCAAAGACAGAATCTCCACACACACAACAGCAAAGAGCTCTTCAGCATCATCAAGGAGTTCACCCAACCCACCAGCGAGTCTACAGACATCCCTCCCTCACAAGACCTCTGCGACAAACTCAGCACCTTCTACCACCACATCAAGAACATCTACGACAACTTCGATGAAGACAGCCAACACACTGAACTCTCCCTAACCACCCCGAAACCCTGAAGCCAACGATTGACAGCTGGACATTGAGGTTCTTTAATTTCGACTCCATTTTACATCCACCGCCATTTTGTGTTGCCTTTACACAGGCTGCTCGATTCACAAAGTGTCTCTGCCCCTTGGACTGCAACGTGTCAAAACCCCCCTCCGTCCTTGTCTTGAAACCCATCACAGACACCAGCCGGCCTAAACTAACTCTTGTCTGGACTAACTAATCTCTATATCAACTATCTGTTAGCCTTTAGTATTTTTCTCATGCCCTATCTTCTCATCTGGCCTTCGCTATTCTCTACTTGTATTCTCTCATTTCACAACTGTCCTCCAAAGCATACAAATGTCCTGCCACCTGCAAGTTGAGTTGTAGAGACGACCACTGATTAACCTATGGGGAGGGGTGACAAAAACAGTTGGAAGAGAGGTTTATTTGGGTTACTTGATATCTTGTTTTCAAACTTTTCTCATTGGTTATATCTTGTTTTCAAACTCTCCCCATTGGCTAAACATGTATGCATTGGGTGTGTTCTTGGTGAATCTATGTGCTATAAAAGATTGTGCGCCATGGAGTAAAGTGGCAGTCTCCTAAGAACATATTGAATGTAATTCTGGGACAACTGTACTTAGCTGCAGCTAATAAACCTGATCTTCTACGCCCAACAGAGTGTCCTGTGCCTCTGTTCAACAAAGCAGGTGAACTCAGAAGATTAAGGCGTACCCTGCGCCGCCAGGCCACTTAGGTGCTTGGTTCTTCTTCACCACCGAAGACATGCTGAAGATGATGACGTCAATCCACTCCAGGGCCCCCACGGACCCTTGCCCCCACCACATATTCAACAGAGCCGCTAACACCATCGCACCCATGCTTTGCCACACCATCAACCACTCCCTTGTGAACGCCTCCTTTCCCGATGACTGGAAGCACGCCAAGATCAACTCCCTCCTGAAGAAGCCCTCAGTGGACCCAACTGACCTCAAAAACTACAAACCCATCTTCCTGCTCCCGTACCCATCGAAAGTCATTGCGAAAGCCATCAACAGCCAACTCACCACCTTTGTCGAAGAGCACAACATCCTCAATCCCTCCCAATCCAGCTTCAGAAAAAACCACAGCACAGAAACCACCCTTCTTGCCACTACATATGACATCTGCCCCATCCTGGACAGAGGAGAGACAGTAGCCCTCATCCTCCTTGACCTCATATTTGCCTTCAACACAGTCTCTCACAGTACCCTAGAATACAGACTTCACGACGCAGGGACCCGGGGCAAGGCCCTCGACTGTGTCCAGTCCTTCCTCTCCAGCAGACCACAGCGGGTCAGACTCCCTCCTTTCCTCTCTGACCCTACACCTACCACCTGTGGAGTCCCCGAGGGATCCTCCCTCTGTCCCACGCTGTTCAACATCTACATGGCTCCGCTCGCCCCCATCGTCAGAACCCACGGACTCAACATTGTCTCATATGCAGATGACACCCAACTCATCATCTCCCTATCCAACGAACCCAACGCAGCCAAAAACTTTCAAGAAGGCATGGAAGCAGTCGCCAAATGGATGAAAAGCAGCTGCCTACAACTCAACACTGACAAAACAGAAATACTCATCATTGGCCCACACCCTGATGCCTGGAACGACACCTGGTGGCCCCCTGCCCTTGGAAGCCCGCCGAACCCCATGGACCACGCACGCAACCTCGGATACATCCTAGACTCCGAACTCAAAATGGACCGCCAAATCAACTCAGTCACATCCTCCTTCTTCCACACCCTCCGCCTCCTATGCAAGACCTTCAAATGGATCCCCCTGAGCACAGAAAGACTGTCACTCACGCCCTCATCACCAGCAGACTTGACTACGGCAACACACTCTACGCCAGAATAAACAAAAACATCACGCGCAAGCTACAAAACATCCAGAACGTCGCCGCAGGACTGGTCCTCGACCTGCCAAGATACTGCCACATCTCCCAGCACCTGTGCACACTCCACTGGCTCCTCATTGAGGCTAGAATCACCTTCAAGATTCTCACCCACACACACAAAGCCCTCCACAATACCGGACCCGCATACCTTAACAGCCGTCTCGAATTCCACGCACCCCAAAGGATACTACGATCAGCTCAGCTCTCCTATGCCGTGGTCCCCCGCACCAGGAAGTCCAGATCAGGAGGCCGCTCCTTCTCCTTCCTCACAGCCAGAGCCTGGAACACCCTACCGCTCTACCTCAGACAGACAACATGACTCCCCATCTTCACGAGAAACCTCAAAACATGGCTCTTTGAAAGACTCCTCCTTAATGGACTGGAACCTGCCCTCCCCTCCCCTCCTCCCCAGCGCCTTGAGACCCTCACGGGTGAGTAGCCGGCTCAACAAACCCATGATTGATTGATTGATTGATTGATTGGTTTATTGATTATACCAAGTACCTGCTTATGCAAAAGTATGTTTATTTATCATAAAGAAAATTTTTGACTGCCCATCATGTAAAGCACTGAGTGAGAATGGTACAGTTTAATTAGTTGGTCATTTAAGACCATTTTGAATACAGCATATCAATGCATTAATATGTCATGTACAGACGCTTCATTAAATTCAACTTATTAATACTACTATGAAATTATCCTATAGGATTTTACTTTTACATTAAAACTGCATTGCTGAGCCAACTAACAAGACAGCTCATTGTTAAAAAAAAAAGGTTACATTCAACTAACAAGGAAAATGTGGCTACATATAAAGGTAATCTAGTGAAACTGGTGCGTGCAAAATACACAGTGCAAAGGAGCAATAAACTTGTTTGAATACACATGGGTTACTGTAAATAGTTATTTCCTTTAAAATAAATCCATAATTAGACTCAGGTTTTTATTACGACTTTGGTCCTGGATCCCCAACAGACGCAGTGGTCTTGAGGTGGTCTGACCACCCAACTTGTAATACTGTGGGCAGGCCAGCAGTGTGGTTGTTGTGGGACCGCCACTACGACTAGTGCGGTACTCGTAATAAGGCCCTCAGTATTCCTTAAAGCAGTAAATACCTAAGAACCTCATTACAGAATGCACATAACTATTCATGTGGAAATTAGATTTATAAAATACATCATGCACCTCCTTGAAGCTACCGGCTGACTGTTCTTTCATGCCGGAGCGGCCACTCTCTATTATGCAGCCCATTGTGGAGAACTTATCTTCAAAGAGAAACCTCTGAATTACTCTAAAAGTCATGTTACTTTTCAGGGCTGCCTTCATGCACTAAAAAAACTGTCCACTTGACACGTTGAACGTTTCTAACTATTATCCAGAAGAAGGGCATTGATGACGCCTGCTGGCATATATGGATGCCTAGTTTGTTCCATTCTGATCTTAGGAGCACTTTCCGTCCTTACAGCAGAGCAGTTGCAAACGATAGGTTGGAACAATTCCTCATAAGCACCACAACCCCTACACGTTATTCTTTCCAGTGGTCTGTGACGCCTAGCTAGATGTTTGAAAAATGGCCACTCCCATAGTCTAGTGGCCAAAAACTTGAGTTTTCTATGTTTTGAATATGTACAGGCAATGTAGGGTTGTTGAAGCCTCTACTGGTAGGAGCTGATAACTGCAGAGGTGTGCCAATACTTTGCCAAAACGTCCATATCAAGCAGGCGCAACTGAAATCATACTCACCAAAACCGAACATCGGTTGCGAAGAATTCTCTTCCTTTTTTACAACCAAACCCAAATCCCTGGAGGTGGAGCTTACAAATGCTGCAGAGATACCACTGATTCATAACAGCTCTACAGATAAGCTTCATTCTCAATCAGTTTTGTTAACACCTAAAAACAATGCATTATGGTCAGATTTCAAGCTATATGATGACAAAGAGATTGCCAAACGATAAAACCAAACAACCACTTCAATGACCCCCTACCGGCAAAATGCTGGCCTACAATAAACGTTACTGACGTTTTATTAGTGGAGACTCCTGTACTAACGGTTGTAGACCAGGATGCATTAGACCAGAACCCACCAGATGATTCCACGGTCGCTCCAATAGTACACTCTCCTGTTAAGAGAGCGGTAAGGAAGTGTACGAAAACGCAGTTTAAGCGGGGGTGTACAACACAAGCTATTACCTGAACCAGTACAGAGAAGTACTATTGGCCATAAGGAGACTATGACTAACAATTGTGGCACTAGTATAGATTTGAATCCAGATTTTTTGGCCCATATAGCAAAGGTACTCAAAGCTAAAATAGAAGTTGTTGTTAAGCCACTTGTAGAAAAGATAGCTTCATTGATAGCTGAAGTTTCTAGACTGGGTGGTCTCTTATCCAAAATAACCATTGACCAGAGTACATTACAGAGGGAGATGGTGGAACAACGTGAAAAAGTCGCACAGATGCCGTTGATAGAGAGAGTAAATACATCTAATCCCAGGGAGATAAGTCAAACGGTCCACAACATTACTCCGACTAAAGTGGCTTCAACTAGTACAGTGTGGCCATCAGTCCCAGTGAGAAAAATACGCTCCATTAACTTACCTCCAGAGTGTGAGCCATATGTTGTCGTTCTCTCAAATGTTCCACCTCTAGACTCTTCACAACCTAATTCACAAAATGAATCACATGACTCACTCAAACGAAAAACAATTTCCTGGTTGAACAAAAATTGTGGGTTTCCTACAAATTACGCGGACCAGATATTATTGACCAGCAGGGTTTCTTGGATTGGTAATGCTAGGAAAACCTGTAGAGGTGAATGCATAATTATAAATTTTAGACATCCCCAACATGCTGCGACTGTGTTACTTAGAGCAGCATCGCTGGCACTGGGGGAGAATAGTGTGGGTGTGCACCCTTTGGGGTATTTCTATAGTCATCTAGCTAGGGCCCCCCAGGTTAACACTATAAGTAGGCCCCAGAATCCCAATAGATGCCCAACCTTCCAGATTCCTACCAATAACAGATATCAGGCACTGAGTACTCTGGATCAGAATGATTGACTCCTGTTGGTTGGCAATTTTGATCTAGAGGTAACTGCTGATACTCAGGCTGGGAAGTAGAATTCGAGCATTGTAGAGTTGGAACAACTACGGATGGAGGCTCCCACACTATCATACAACGTTAGATCTAAATCTGCCTTGACTCTTAAAGCTGCGGTAACTGATGAGCTCCCAATTATTATAGGAGCTAGCAGTGCTAATTTGGGTGAGGCTGGACAGTGTTACATTAGGAGCACCGAGACACTGGGAAATAATATTGCAAAATTTCCAGCTGATGGAATAAATACCCCAATTAGCCCTGTAGATGGTGCAGCTAGGCATGGTAGATCGGTGAATGCATTTTCACCTTGCCCAGAAGAAAATGTACCTGTTAGATTAACATCTTGGAATCATTCTTCTTCAGGAGACTTGGGCCGTAGAAATGCCGCATAGGCTAGGGTACAAAACATTCTGTTGTGGCGCAATTCCATCAGTAAGAGGGAGAGCGTCAGGGGGATTGGTGATTTGGGTAAGGGTTACCCTAGAAATAGACGTTACCCAACTGTCTATTTCTTCTCCCGATTTACTGGGACTAAAAATGGTGACTAGGGGGAAAGGAATCATATATCTAATAAATATATATAATAGACCACACTCATCTAACAAGGAATCCAAGGTGGTAGAGCTTTTGGATTCTTTTTTAGATACACTAAGACCAAATGTACAGGTAGTAGTTGGAGGGGATTTCAATTGTAAATATGAACCAGTGTCGGGCCTGGACAACTTATTTGACGAGCAGGATTTTGCAAATAATGTCCTGTCTCTGGATTCTACTGGATCAGCTAAAAGCACTATAGCTGTTATCCAGATTCTACAGCTGTCCGTGACCCACGATTTAAGGGCATGTGATGGCCGTTTTCAATCCGACAGACCATCGGCCCCAACATTTTGTAAAGGCAATTGTAGGTCACATATAGACTTTATATTGGTCTCTCTGAACCTATGGTATTTAATAATTGACTTTAAAATAGATCATAGGACAGAGAGTGACCATCTTCCACTTGGTTAGACCCTGAACCTTTTATATCCAACTTATCTGGAGAAGCTATACTAAGTAGCTCCCTTGGGGAACCCCAGGTAACAAATAATAGGCGTGCTCTAAAATGGCCTTATATCCTGGCTAAAGAAGAGACGATGCTAAAAATGTATAATACATTTGCAGATACCATTGAAGCATGCCAGATGCCCCTATTGGGCACCCAGGGTGTTCTAGATCTGCACTATAAATTGGTAGATGCGCTAACTCCTCATCTGAGTAAAATTTACAAAAAGGACAAGAACCGAAAAGAAAACCATTTAGAGTTAGTTAATCAATGGTATAATAAAGAATGTCTCACAGCTAAGTCCCATTTGATCCAGGCTGTAAGATCAAAGAACCCTCAGGGTATAAGAGATAGCAGACAGGCATATAATAAAATACTGACCCAAGCAAAAAAAGATTGGGAGGATGCCTTATGGGATGATCTTTTAAATGTGGCTAAATTGAGAGATCAGGGCGCTTTTTGGAATTTAATTTCAAAGGGAAATAAAAAGGGCAGATTACCCAGGGATATTTATTTAGATGAAAAAACATGGTGCGACCATTTTTCTAAACTTTATGCTAATGACAATGAGGGGTCGCCCATTGGGGATCAAGAGATTATTTTAGCATTGAGTATTGCTCCCTTGCGATTTAGCCTAGAGGAGACTATTGAGGTATTACAGGCCGTCAAAATGGCCAAAGCCCCAGGTCCTGATAAGATCCCCGGTGATTTATTGAAGCATGATGTGGAAGTCTGGGGGCCCTATATAAACTTTTTATGTAATTCTATGGTGGCCGGAACGCCAATCCCCGAAACCTGGAAAGGGGCTGAAATTGTAACAATTTTTAAGAAAGGTGATCGTTATGATTCGAGCAATTACCGTCCCATAAGTTTAATAGATCTTTTACAAAAGATTTTTGCCAGACATATTTTAAATCGACTTTTAGAATGGATAGAGGGGATTCAGATATTAACTAAATACCAGCCAGGGTTCAGATCAAAAACCAGCACGGTTGATCAAGTATTTAGGTTCACGTGCATCTGCTGGAAATACATTAACATAAGAAAGGGCAGTTTGTACGTGGCATTTATTGACTTGAGGGCCGCCTTTGACCTTGTTCCACGTAACTTGTTGTGGTCCAATATTAAGAATATGGCTGTCCCTGATGAGTTACTTAAAGAACTCATTAGATTACATACAGGGAATTATGCCAAAGTCAGATGGGGGAAGGGCGGTGAAATTTCAAAGGCCATACCTGTAGGACGGAGTGTGCGTCAAGGCTGTGTGCTGGCGCCTATACTCTTCTCATTATATGTTAATGATATACCTACCTACCTAAGGGACTGTGATCATGACTTCCCGAAGCTAGGAGATGAGGCGATCACGGCATTACTTTTTGCCGATGATACGATTCTCATCTCACAGACTCCAAAGGGTTTACAAAATTTTGTGAATTCCTTTAATAGCTACTGTGTAGGGAAGGGGTTAGAAATAAATTCATCCAAAACAAAATATATGTCCATAAGTCTTTTAGGAAGGACTTGGCCTTAAATAATCAAAAACTGGAGTACGTGGGGAGTTTTAATTATCTAGGAATTATGCTGGACAGTACACTTTCGGGGAAGGGGCAGCTGGAAAAAAGTAAATTATCCTTAAAACAAAATTTGATGCCTATTTTAAAAGTGCACGGCAGTAGTCATTCTAAAGCTATTGCGCCGGCACTTGAAGTATTTAAGGCGAAGGCACAATCAGCGGCACTTTATGGTGCCGAGATATGGGGGCATTACTGTAAAAGCAACTTTGAGAAGGAAGAAAATTATTTTATACGTAGGTTGCTTAAAATACCAACCAGAACCCCCCTAGTACCAGTGTTCCTGGATATTAATCTGAAAAGGACAGATTATCAAGCCATATTAAGGCCACTACTGTATTGGATTAGGTTATGGACAACCCCGGAGTTGAGTGATTATAAGAGTGGATTGATAGAAATAACCCATATCGATGGGTATAAGAAAACTGCATGGTTAAAGCACATTTCCCAGTGGTTCAACAGGCTGGGGCTCTCCCAGTTATGGGAAGAACCTCAGAATATGACGCCGCCCCTTGAAAAGCTCGTAAAGTCTACTTTCTGGGCTTACGTCAATGGTGAATTATTTCATAGCTCAACGATTGGCTCCTTGTCTCAGAAATTTTTGACCATAAAGGATATTCCTGAATTTGAACAATTCATGGATGAGATAGGACCACCACTAGCAAAAACATTATATCTGCAATTTAGATATGGGGTCCTACAAACTACCGCAAACACTTGCAGGTGGGGGGGTAAAAATGACAGTGGGTTGTGTACCCTCTGCTCTCAAAAAGCAAAAGAAGATGATGTCCATCTATTGTTCTTCTGCCCAGTCTATAAAAAATCTAGGGACCGTTGGATCAAACCCTTATGTAAAAACATGGGGGTTAGGTCCTACAAAGAGGCAGAACGAATGCTCAAGTCAAATACCTCGCAACTGGTAGTGTTTTGTATAAGTAGGTTTTTATTCAATGTGTATCTTATTAGGAAACAGATCGGTTGTAAGTTGTAATGTACCTTTGCGGTCTGTATTTTTTCTTAGCCCTGTATAGTTAATATAAAATGTACTGATTCCTTCTTTTTAACGTGTTTTTAGAAAAAAGTTTTAAAATCTGGCTTTTTTAATTAAATTATAATGTATTTTTTCGATTTTTAATGCGGGAATTGCACAATCGATGAGGTAGATTAATTGTTTGTTCACCCCATTGTGTGTATTAACTTGAACATTTGGTCTGTGTATTTGTATACAATTGTCGGAAATGTCTTTCTTATGTATTTCTTGTTTTTATTGCTATATCAGCTGAAATAAAGTTCAAATAAACAAGCATAAAGTACATGACATAGTGTTTTGCGTCACCGTTCATTTACATATGATATTGCAATTTGTCTATGCTTTCTGTGCTTGGTATACAGCAAGTATACCTGATGGCTTGGCATGTGTGTTTTTATTTTATGCACGTTTATTTTTTTTTTTTGCGTTGTGTTTATGCTTTTGCTTTTAATACTGTTACAAGCTCCCCTGTGTTGTGAGGGGATGGTCATGACGATGCCCATTGCTACGCAACAGTTAGTTGGACTTGTTCTGGTTACTAAATTCCACAGATAATGATATTTCATGCTGTGAACATGAGAGACAACACTTCACCAGTGCATGTCTATTTGGCTATAATGGTATTGAAGGAAAATAAAAAGAGATATACAGGATCAAAGTGTGTCACCTGCAGTTAGTCACGTTACTGCCCCCTTCCCTTAAGGAACAGGCAGCCCTAGATTTATGTATCCTGATTGGACGTAAGGATAAATTATAGATCTGTGACTCTTGTACATGGTGACCTAATTTCTATATTACATTAGTCAGTTTTGTTCTGCTTCCTAAGTAGTGTATGGCTTTGTTCCTTAAAGGAAACCAGGTTTCATTTTTCCCTGAAGAAGGAACTGGAACATTAGCTGAGATTACCGTATATGGTGTAGCGGCCAGCAGTAGAGTTAAAATTTGTGTACTATTTTGACTTTTGTGTATCACCCATACTCTTGGTATTGTGTCACAAACTTTACTATCACCCGAGTAATTTCTTGTTATTCCTATAGATTTTTCTTTTGCCACTTCTCCCCTGATTGATGTCGCATTGTGCCTAGTTATTGGGGATTTTAGCTGTGTCCTAGTCCCATTTCCCTTTTCCGTATTCCTTTCACCAGTCAGCCCTTTTATTATTGTTGGAGTATTGTTCAGGTTTACACTTCCAGACTGCAGTAATGTACCAGGGACCCCCATATTATGTATAATTCCCTTTTTGTATGACCAGACTGGTTTTTAAGAATTTTCTTTAGGCCTACTTCGATGTTTTCCAGTCTGACTGTCAGGGTCGTGATGGACTGGTTAACTGATTCAATACTATAGTAAGACAAGTTTTCCACCTCAATAGGAGATACCTTACATTTATATTTTTGAACATGATAGAATTCCCATGTAACTATTTACCCTTAAATGGCAGAGGATAATGAAGGGTACCCAATTGAAGAGACTAGAAGTACTGCCTTTGAGAATGACAGTGTATTCTAGATCAGAGTTGTCCGATGGCATATGGTCACTCCCTCGCAGATTGCAGGCCACCTGCTTGCAGTCCCATTGTTAAATACAATGAACTGTTTTTGTACTAAATTGAAGGAAACTAACAACTGTGTCACATTTCCTACGTCACTAGATTCTGCGGGTATCAAGTCATAATAACCTGCAGAACACTGATTTAAGCCTAATTCCCATCAGTGACAGCTACAGATGAAAGACGGACGTCTTGGCCCTACAGTCCCAGCACCCAGAAAGTAGCAAGGCTGGACAGCGATCGCCAGCGCGCCATCAAAAGCATCGTACTTGCTCCATCAGACGGTGTTGGACATCACAAAACCAGAGTTTCAGTGTAAAAGAGTGAAAGAGAAGGATCCCTGTTGTTGATGGCAGGGCTGGTTTGAGGCTTCAGTTTTCTACCTTGCATGTGCTGGTAACCTCTGATAGTGTGCAGTCCCTTGAGCCCCTTGGCCTGAGTTTTGGCCACCCCCCTCTTTTCTTTGCTCCAACGGAAGGCCAGTGCACCGGAGGATCCATGATTGGCAAAAGGCACTACATTGTGGTACCCATGAGGAAAGGAAAAATTAAATGAAAGAGCAGTCCGAGCATCCTCTGACACTTAATAGCGAGTGTTGGAGCCTGAAAGTGTTGCTGAGCGTGAAAGTCTGTTGCTCTTTCCGATTAATAGTACTTGGGTCTGCACGAGATGATCTGTGCCCATGACCAACGAAGAGCACAATATCTGTAGTGCCTTCCGCAAAGGAAATATATTGGTGCACTGCCTTGAGACATTGAGACTTTCGAGTGAGCTGTGAGTGTTTGCCAGGAGGGCACTCCAACGGATACTGAGAAGCACTATTTTCATGGAAGGCCTGAATCAAGAGGCCCAATGCGACAATGGAAGCAGATTTGATGGACGATAGAAGCCTACCAGAGAGGCTTAGAATGGACTTTGGGTATAGTTGTGGTTGCACAAGTGTTTCCAGTGCCACTGTATGAAGTGGGTGTTGGATATGTTCATCCAAAATGGTCCTGAAGTAGTGTTCTGTCCGTACTCTGATAAAGGATTTTCCCATTACACCTAGCAATGAATTAGGATTTGCCTGCGTAATGGCAAAAGGAGGGTCTGAGGTTCTTTAATTTCGACTCCATTTTACATTCACCGCCATTTTGTGTTGCCTTTACACAGGCTGCTCGATTCACAAAGTGTCTCTGCCCCTTGGACTGCAACATGTCAAAAAACCCCTCCGTTCTTGTCTTGAAACCCATCTCAGACACCAGCCGGCCTAAACTAATCCTTGTCTGGACTACCTAATCTCTATATCAACTATCTGTTAGCCTTTAGTATTTTTCTCATGCCCTATCTTATCATCTGGCCTTCGCTATTCTCTACTTGTATTCTCTCATTTCACAACTGTCCTCCAAAGTATACAAATGTCCTGCCACCTGCAAGTTGAGTTGTAGAGACGGCCACTGATTAACCTGTGGGGAGGGGTGACAAAAACAGTTGGAAGAGAGGTTTATTTGGGTTACTTGATATCTTGTTTTCAAACTTTTCTCATTGGTTATATCTTGTTTTCAAACTCTTCCCATTGGCTAAACATGTATGCATTGGGTGTGTTCTTGGTGAATCTATGTGCTATAAAAGATTGTGCGTCATGGAGTAAAGTGGCAGTCTCCTAAGAACATACTGAATGTACTTCTGGGACAACTGTACATAGCTGCAGCTAATAAACCTGATCTTCTATGCCCAACAGAGTGTCCTGTGTCTCTGTTCAACAAAGCAGGTGAACTCAGAAGATTAAGGCGTACCCTGCGCCGCCAGGCCAATTAGGTGCTTGGTTCTTCAACATCCCTCACCACTGAAGACATGCTGAAGACGATTACGTCAATCCACTCCAGGGCCCCCACGGACCCTTGCCCCCACCACATATTCAACAGAGCCGCTAACACCATCGCACCCATGCTTTGCCACACCATCAACCACTCCCTTCCCCGATGACTGGAAGCACGCCAAGATCAACTCCCTCCTGAAGAAGCCCTCAGTTGGCTCAACCAACCTCAAAAACTACAAACCCATCTTCCTGCTCCCGTACCCAGCGAAAGTCATTGCGAAAGCCATCAACAGCCAACTCACCACCTTTGTCGAAGAGCACAACATCCTCAACCCCTCCCAATCCAGCTTCAGAAAAAACCACAGCACAGAAACCACCCTTCTTGCCACTACAGACAACATCTGCTCCGTCCTGGACAGAGGAGAGACAGTAGCCCTCATCCTCCTTGACCTCTTATTTGCCTTCAACACAGTCTCTCACAGTACCCTAGAATACAGACTTCACGACGCAGGGACCCGGGGCAAGGCCCTCGACTGTGTCCAGTCCTTCCTCTCCAGCAGACCACAGCGGGTCAGACTCCCTCCTTTCCTCTCTGACCCTACACCTACCACCTGTGGAGTCCCCGAGGGATCCTCCCTCTGTCCCACGCTGTTCAACATCTACATGGCTCTGCTCGCCCCCATCGTCAGAACCCACGGACTCAACATTGTCTCATATGCAGATGACACCCAACTCATCATCTCTCTATCCAACGAACCCAACGCAGCCAAACACAACTTTCAAGAAGGCATGGAAGCAGTCGCCAAATGGATGAAAAGCAGCTGCCTACAACAACTCAACACTGACAAAACAGAAATACTCATCAATGGCCCACACCCTGATGCCTGGAATGCCACTTGGTGGCCCCCTGCCCTTGGAAGCCCGCCGAACCCCATGGACCACGCACGCAACCTCGGATACATCCTAGACTCCGAACTCAAAATGGACTGCCAAATCAACTCAGTCGCATCCTCCTGCTTCCACACCCTCCGCCTTCTATGCAAGACCTTCAAATGGATCCCCCCTGAGCACAGAAAGACTGTCACTCACGCCCTCATCACCAGCAGACTTGACTACGGAAACACACTCTACGCCAGAATAAACAAAAACATCACACGCAAGCTACAAAACATCCAGAACGTCGCCGCAGGACTGGTCCTCGACCTGCCATGATACTGCCACATCTCCCAGCACCTGTGCACACTCCACTGGCTCCTCATTGAGGCTAGAATCACCTTCAAGATTCTCACCCACACACTCAAAGCCCTCCACAATACCGGACCCGCATACCTTAACAGCCGTCTCGAATTCCATGCACCCCAAAGGATACTACGATCAGCTCAGCTCTCCTATGCCCTGGTCCCCCGCACTAGGAAGTCCAGATCAGGAGGCCGGTCCTTCTCCTTCCTCACAGCCAGAGCCTGGAACACCCTACCGCTCTACCTCAGACAGACAACATGACTCCCCATCTTCACGAGAAACCTCAAAACATGGCTCTTTGAAAGACTCCTCCTTAATGGGCTGGAACCTGCCCTCCCCTCCTCCCCAGCGCCTTGAGACCCTCACGGGTGAGTAGCCGGCTCAACAAACCCATGATTGATTGATTGATTGATTGATTGATTGGTTTATTGATTATACCAAGTACCTGCTTATGCAAAAGTATGTTTATTTATCAGAAAGAAAAATTTTGACTGCCCATCATGTAAAGCACTGAGTGTGAATGGTACAGTTTAATTAGTTGGTCATTTAAGACCATTTCGAATACAGCATATCAATGCATTAATCAATCAATGCATTAATATGTCATGTACAGACACTTCATTAAATTCAACTTATTAATACTACTATGAAATTATCCTATAGGATTTTACTTTTACATTAAAACTGCATTGCTGAGCCAACTAACAAGACAGCTCATTGTTAAAAAAAAAAGGTTACATTCATCTAACAGGGAAAATGTGGCTACATATAAAGGTTATCTAGTGAAACTGGTGCGTGCAAAATACACAGTGCAAAGGAGCAATAAACTTGTTTGAATACACATGGGTTACTGTAAATAGTTATTTCCTTTAAAATAAATCCATAATTAGACTCAGGTCCTTATTACGACTTTGGTCCTGGATCCCCAACAGACGCAGTGGTCTTGTGGTGGTCTGACCACCCAACTTGTAATACTGTGGGCAGGCCAGCAGTGTGGTGGTTGTGGGACCGCCACTACGACTAGTGCGGTACTCGTAATAAGGCCCTCAGTATTCCTTAAAGCAGTAAATACCTAAGAACCTCATTACAGAATGCACATAACTATTCATGTGGAAATTAGATTTATAAAATACATCATGCACCTCCTTGAAGCTACCGGCTGACTGTTCTTTCCTGCCGGAGCGGCCACTCTCTATTATGCAGCCCATTGTGGAGAACTTATCTTCAAAGAGAAACCTCTGAATTACTCTAAAAGTCATGTTACTTTTCAGGGCTGCCTTCATGCACTAAAAAAACTGTCCACTTGACACGTTGAACGTTCCTAACTATTATCCAGAAGAAGGGCATTGATGACGCCTGCTGGCACATATGGATGCCTAGTTTGTTCCATTCTGATCTTAGGACCACTTTCCGTCCTTCCAGCAGAGCAGTTGCAAACGATAGGTTGGAACAATTCCTCATAAGCACCACAACCCCTACACGTTATTCTTTCCAGTGGTCTGTGACGCCTAGCTAGATGTTTGAAAAATGGCCACTCCCATAGTCTAGTGGCCAAAAACTTGAGTTTTCTATGTTTTGAATATGTACAGGCAATGTAGGGCTGTTGAAGCCTCTACTGGTAGGAGCTGATAACTGCAGAGGTGTGCCAATACTTTGCCAAAACGTCCATATCAAGCAGGCGCAACTGAAATCATACTCACCAAAACCGAACATCGGTTGCGAAGAATTCTCTTCCTTTTTTACAACCAAAGCCAAATCCCTGGAGGTGGAGCTTACAAATGCTGCAGAGATACCACTGATTCATAACAGCCCTACAGATAAGCTTCATTCTCAATCAGTTTTGTTAACACCTAAAAACAATGCATTATGGTCAGATATCAAGCTATATGACGACAAAGAGATTGCCAAACGATAAAACCAAACAACCACTTCAATGACCCCCTACCGGCAAAATGCTGGCCTACAATAAACCATTTGCTCATCCCCGCTTGGACAAGGATTATTAATGCTTTGCTTTCGCAAGGCTCATTACCAGACTGCCTAAAAACAGGGCAAGTCATTCCAATCTTAAAAATACCTACAGAGAACCCCTCATACCTCAACAACTTTCATCCAGTCACAAACATCCCCATCTTCATACTTCTGAATGACTACCAATCAGGGTTCAGACCTAATCACAGTACTGAAACAGCAATTCCTCACATTGTAGATGACGTTCTACTTGACCTAGACCGCAACAAAACCTGCCTTCTAATTCTGCTTGACCTTTCATCTGCATTTGACACAGTAAACCATGCCAAAATGGCAAACCTTGACCTGTTCTCAGGCCAGGACACTCCCCCCACCGCCCCAGCATTCCCTGCTGGTGCTGTGTCCTCTGTCTGCTGCCCCTCGCTACTGCTGGGAGTTCGAGGCCCTCCTCCACCCGCAGGCTCCCGCCTGCGCCTCATCCCTGGTGGCCCAGTGGTGGGCGGTAAGTATTCGGTCTGATCTGCTGCCTGTTTCCTGTATTTGTATTGTATTTGCTGCCTCTTTTCTCTGTGCGCTGCTTTAGTCACTGTTGCCTGTATATGTTGCCTGTTTTTCTGTGCGCTGCTTAAATAACTGTTGCCTGTGTTTTTGTTGCCTGTTTACTTTCTGCTGTACCTTAAGTTCTTCGCCGCCCGCTCCCCGCACTCCCTGCATTCCTTTCCCGCCGCTGCGTCCCCTGCGGCCCCGCCCCCCTCCTCTTCCATTCGCTTCCCGCCAGCCGCCTCCCAGCTGCTCCTCCCTCCCTCCACCCCTTCTTAATGCAGGACACTGCGTGGCGAGGGTGCGAACCTTGACCTGTTCTCAGGCCAGGACGCTCAACCCACCGCCCCAGCAAACCCTGCTGGTGCTGTGTCCTCTGTCTGCTACCCCTCGCTGCTGCTGGGAGTTCGAGGCCCTCCTCCACCCGCAGGCTTCTGCCTGTCCCTCATCCCTGGTGGCCCAGTGGTGGGCGGTAAGTATTCGGTCTGATCTGCTGCCTGTTTCCTGTATTTGTATTGTATTTGCTGCCTGTTTTCTCTGTGTGCTGCTTTAGTCACTGTTGCCTGTATTTGTTGCCTGTTTTTCTGTGCACTGCTTAAATAACTGTTGCCTGAGTTTTGGTTGCCTGTTTCCTTTCTGCTGTGCCTTAAGTTCTTCGCCGCCCCGCTCCCCGCACTCCCCGCAATCCTATCCTACTGCTGCGTCCCCTGCGGCCCCGCCCCCCTCCTCTTCCATTCGCTTCCCGCCAGCCGCCTCCCAGCTGCTCCTCCCTCCCTCCACCCCTTCTTAATGCAGGACACTGCGTGGCGAGGGTGCGAACCTTGACCTGTTCTCAGGCCAGGAAGCTCCCCCCACCGCCCCAGCGTTCCCTGCTGGTGCTGTGTCCTCTGTCTGCTGCCCCTCGCTGCTGCTGGGAGTTCGAGGCCCTCCTCCACCCGCAAGCACCCGCCTGCACCTCATCCCTGGTGGCCCAGTGGTGGGCGGTAAGTATTCGGTATGATCTGCTGCCTGTTTACTGTATTTGTATTGTATTTTCTGCCTTTTTTTCTCTGTGCGCTGCTTTAGTCACTGTTGCCTGTATTTGTTGCCTGTTTTTCTGTGCGCTGCTTAAATAACTGTTGCCTGTGTTTTTGTTGCCTGTTTCCTTTCTCCTGTGCCTTAAGTTCTTTGCCGCCCCGCTCCCCGCACTCCCCACATTCCTTTCCCGCCGCTGCGTCCACTGCAGCCCCGCCCCTCTCCTCTCCCATTCGCTTCCCGCCACCCGCCTCCCAGCTGCTCCTCCCTCCCTCCACCCATTCTTAATGCAGGACGCTGAGCGGCGAGGGTGCGAACCTTGACCTGTTCTCAGGCCAGGAAGCTCCCCCCACCGCCCCAGCGTTCCCTGCTGGTGCTGTGTCCTCTGTCTGCTGCCCATCGCTGCTGCTGGGAGTTCGAGGCCCTCCTCCACCCGCAGGCACCCGCCTGCACCTCATCCCTGGTGGCCCAGTGGTGGGCGGTAAGTATTCGGTCTGATCTGCTGCCTGTTTACTGTATTTGTATTGTATTTGCTGCCTTTCTTTCTCTGTGCGCTGCTTTAGTCACTGTTGCCTGTATTTGATGCCTGTTTTTCTGTGCGCTGCTTAAATAACTGTTGCCTGTGTTTTTGTTGCCTGTTTCCTTTCTCCTGTGCCTTAAGTTCTTCGCCGCCCCGCTCCCCGCACTCCCCACATTCCTTTCCCGCCGCTGCGTCCACTGCAGCCCCGCCCCTCTCCTCTCCCATTCGCTTCCCGCCACCCGCCTCCCAGCTGCTCCTCCCTCCCTCCACCCCTTCTTAATTAGGACGCTGTGCGGCCGCGCTGCTGGTGCGCCGGAGGCGTGCCAGAGGCGACCCCCATCTGCGCCCGTCCGTGCCTGGAACATGCCCCGCGCCAGAACCCCTGGACCCCGCGCACCCCACCGCACCATACCCAGCCTCAGCTACGACGCCGACTCCCTCCACGCTCTTAACACCGGCCGAGACCAATGCTGCAACCAGGCTGCCCGAAACGCACCCACGGACCCTTTTCCTGCCGCAGCTGCAGCTTCACCTGCGACAGGACCACCAAACCATCAAGGACCAGACCCAACCACCTCCGCTGCATACTCATCAATACCCGCTCCACACGCAGACATGCCATTGAGCTCTGGGACCAGCTCGATGCCACTGCCCCGGATGTAGCCTTCCTGACCGAGACGAGGTGGAACGACTCCTCTGCACCAGACATCGGCATTGCCATCCCAGACGGCTACAAGATCACCCGCAGGGACTGCGCCAACAGCATCGGAGGAGGAATTGCCATCATCCACAAGTCCACCCTCAAGGTCACCACCCACACAGACGACACCCTCAACACTGCCGAACACCTGCACTTCCGGATCCACAGACCCCCCCGGACCCCGGGCCCAGTTCAGCGACTCCATCGCCGACCTCGCCAGCACCCACATACCTGCCTCCATGGACTACATCCTCCTCGGGGACCTGAACTTCCACCTCAAGAACAACAATGACGTCAACTCCACCACGCTGATCGGCAACCTCGCCAACCTCGGCCTCAGACAACTCGTCACTGCACCTACCCACGCCACCGGCCACACGCTGGACGTTCTCTTCTCCACAAGCACCCGCGTCGCCTTCGACCACACCACCGAATCCCACTGGACTGACCACCACTGCATTCACTTCACCTTCAGAAAACCAACCACGCACCACTGCACCCAACAGCTGCCTCGCCGTGGCTGGAGCAAAGTCACCGAAGACCAGCTGCTCACCACCCTCTCCCAGAACCCACCCACCGACCCCACCAACCCAGACGCCGCAGCCCACAACCTCAGACAGTGGATCGACGACTGTGCCAACACCCTTGCCCCACTGAAGAAACCCTCCAACAGCCACACCAGCAAGAGAGCCACCTGGTTCACCAACGAGCTCCTGGCCTCCAAGTGCGCATGCCGGAAGAAATGGCTCCACGAACATACACAACCGCGCAGCCCACAAGGATGCCACCCGCAGACACCACCACCTCATCAGATCAGCCAAGAGGTCCTCCTTCAAAGAACGCCTGGATAACAACGCACATGATAGCAAAGAGCTCTTACGCATTGTTAAAGAACTCTCCAACCCCAGCGCCAACACCAACGACATCCCGCCCTCACAGGAACTGTGCAACTCACTGGCCATCTTCTTCCACCGCAAGATCGCTGACATCCACGACAGTTTCAACACCACGACCGACCCGGCCACGCCAGACTCCACCCCTCCTCCAAACACAAACAACGCCAACCGCCTTACCTCCTGGTCCAACGTCAACGACGATGAGACACGCAAGGTCATGAACTCCATCCACTCAGGATCTCCGACAGACCCGTGCCCACACCACATATTCAACAAGGCAGATGCAGCCATCGCCCCCCAACTACAGAAGGTTATAAACATCTCCTTCGAAACAGCGACATTCCCAGAAAGCTGGAAGCACGCCGAAATCAACGCCCTCCTCAAGAAGCCCAAGGCGGACCCCAAGGACCTCAAGAACTTCCGGTCCATCTCCCTGCTCCCGTTCCCGGCAAAGGTCATCGAGAAAATCGTCAACATGCAACTGACCCGCCACCTCGAAGACAACAAGATCCTGGACCCACCCCAATCCGCATTCAGACAAAACCACAGCACCGAGACTGCCCTCATCGCCGCCACAGACGACATCAGGCCGCAATTAGACAATGGCGAAACATCAGCCCTCAACCTCCTGGAACTCTCGGCCGCCTTCGACACGGTCTGCCATCGCACTCTAAAAACATGCCTCCAAGAAGGCAGATCCCAGAGCGTCCGCCTCACACCCTTCCGATCCGAAGCCACCGACATCATCTGCGGCGTCCCGCAGGGCTCCTCCCTCAGCCCAACGCTGTTCAACATCTACATGGCCCCTCTCGCACAAGTGGCCCGCCACCACAACCTCAACATCATCTCCTATGCCGACGACACTCAGCTCATCCTCTCCCTCACCAAGGACCCATGAACCGCCAAAACCAACATCCACGACGAATGAAGGCCATCGCCGACTGGATGAGGAGCAGCCGGCTGAAACTGAACTCGGACAAGATGGAGGTCCTCATCCTCGGACGACTCCTGGTGGCCGACCACTCTGGGGACAGCACCGACACCCACCGACCACGCATGCAATCTAGGATTCATCCTTGACTCCTCCCTCTCCATGTCCAAACAGGTCAACGCCGTCTCCTCCTCCTGCTACAACACCCTCCGCACGCTTCACAGGATCTACAAGTGGATCCCAACCGAAACAAGAAGAACGGTGACACAGGCCCTCGTCAGCAGCAGGCTGGACTACGGCAACGCACTCTATGCCGGAATCCCAGCCAAACACCTACGACGACTACAGCGCATCCAAAATGCCTCCGCCCGACTGATTGTCAACGTCCCCCGCCACAGTCACATCACCCCCCACCAGACAAACCTACACTGGCTCCCCGTCCACAAAAGGATCACCTTCAAACTCCTCACCCATGCACACAAAGCACTCCACGACACCGGACCAGCCTACCTGAACAGCAAACTCAGCTTCCAAACCCCCACCCGCCAGCTCCGCTCCGCCGGCCTCGCCCTCGCCTCCGTCCTCCGCATCCAACGAACAACGTCCGGCGGCAGATCCTTCTCCTACCTCGCTGCCAAGACCTGGAACACCCTACCCACCCACCTACGGCAGACCGAAGACCTACTCGCCTTCTGAAGACTCCTCAAGACCTGGCTCTTCGAGCAGTAGCGAAACTCCCCCCCCTCTCAGCGCCTTGAGATCCTCACGGGTGAGTAGCACGCTTTACAAATACTATGATTGATTGATTGATTGAAAATTCTAGAACAAATGGAGGAAAGGATGGGGTTAGCGGGCACAGTCCTAGAGTGGTTTAGATCCTTTCTAGAAACAGATAAAAAAAATCATGGTGAACCAAACCCTATCATTATCATCCCCAAATCTTATTGGTGTACTACAGGGATCAACACTATCCCCCACTCTAATCAATCTATATGTAGTAATACTAACAGAAATCTTACAGCAGGCAAACATCTCCTTCCACATGTATGCGGATGACACACATCAAGATTTCTTAAGTGGAAGAGATCTACATCATGAACCAGGCCTTAAAAAGGACTGTTCATTGGCTTACTAATAATCATCTCAAGCTTAACCAGCATAAAACAGAGTTCCTTTTGATTTCCTCCCAAAAAAGCACGACGAGTATAATGGAATGGACCAAGCTGATCACTGCCCTAAACTGTACCCCGGAGCTAGTAGACTCAACCAAGTCTTTCAGAATTGTGCTAGACAGAAACCTGAACATGCGATCCCACATTAACACAATAGCAAAACATGCCCAATTCCATTTAGGTTATCTTAGAAAACTGAAAACTTTTATAGCTACTTCAAACCTCATAATGGCAGTCCAGGCATTAGTAATCTCGAGGATACAATGCGGATGCACAACTCTAGCAGGACTACCCAATATATCAACAGCCCCACTAAAAGCATGTCTTTAAGCAGCCAATAGACTTATTACAGGCTCCAGAAAATTTGACCACATCACCCCTCATCTGAAAGCGCTTAATTGGCTACCTTACGAAGCAAGAATCCAACTAAAGATGGCATGTATCACACACAAAGCGACTCACAAAAAAAAGACAATTATACCTAGCCCAGAAAATCACATTATCAGGAGGCAGCAGGGTCTCGCGGAGCCATGGAGATCTCTTACTTAAACCTTCCCTCTTCCGTAATAAGAGAACTTATGACAGAGCTTTCTCTGGGTCGGCGCAAGAATTTGGAACTCACTCCCACCGAGCATTAGAAAAATCGCGTCCACTTCAGCTTTCAAAAAAGAAGCCAAGACATTTTTTACGAGCAAATTCCTCCCATAATTAGGCCTGGGCCAAAATTCCGTTCCGTTCGCGGAAATTGCGATATTTTGGCATTTTCGCGTTCCGCGGAAAGCGCGAAAATGTCAAAATTTCCGCATTCCGCAGCTTAGCGATAATTTGTTTCTTGCTCGCGCTGTAAAAAAATACATTCTTGCGTGCGCGCGATCGCCTTACCTGAATCCCCGCGTTCTGACAAGTTTTCCAGACCCGGTCGCGTTCTCCACGAGATGTTGGATTGTTGGTAGCCATTTTGCGCTGTCTCGTGACAGTTCGCGGCCGCATTAACGTCATTTGTCGCGCGATCACGTCATTTATCGCGCGATCACGTCTTTCTTCTCACGATCATGCACCGCGCGAGTATGAGAAGATTGAGATCTCGAACACGTCATTCTACATCGCGAGCGAGAAGGTGAGGACGTGGGCACGTCTAATCGAACGTGAACAGGAGAAAGAGACCCCGAACACGTCATATCCAACGCGACAGGGACAAAGATAACGCGATCATGTCATTTTCGACACGCCGGCGGAAGTAATGTGAAGCTCACGATTTCGAACATGTAAAATTTTCAATTTGGAGAGGAATATCAGCTCTAGCAGCATGAAACCTTCTGCAAATGATGATTTTGGATGAAAACAACTCCTTACATTGACATTTGGCTGTCCTTTTTTGTACTAGGAGTCCTTTTTTTAAAAGGTGGAGAGAGGGAGGAAGTGACACAGAATCTCCAACTTCCTGTTCCTGTCCAGCAGGCTCCTCCCAGTGCTTTGTCCATCTCCTACTCATTCTGCCTTTGGATTTGGAGCTGGAAAGATCATTCTTTTTGTCTGCTGCATCATTGCAATTGGATTTGAGGATTTTTGGAATAGGATATTTTACAAGTAAGTGGTTGTTGTGTCTGTTTGATTGTGGGCATTGCAGTTGTTGTAACTACAATTTATTTTTGTTAATTATTATTATCATTCCTTTTTTTAAAAAATTTTGTGGGTAGTAGTAGTAGGCCCGAGCTAGCCATGGACATGGCCTCATGGGTGTGTGCATGACGAAGCAACTGTTCCTTTTGTAGTTTTTTTAATGTATTTCAATTTCAAGCACATTTAGGGCATGGATGGCATAGGATTGAGTTGGGGAAGTGTGCTTTTTGGGGGTGGCCTTTCTGATGTTGTTGGGCCTGGCCATGTGGCTGGTGGCCATTTTGAAGCCTAGGCCTGCAAGCTTGCCTGGCCTTGTCCGCCAACAGGCCTGCTTTCATCCACTAGGACCAGAGCAGGTAGCCACAGCTTTATTAATCTACTGTTTTCTGTGTGGTCTGTTGAATTTAGACTTCATTTAGGGCATGGATGGCATTGAAATGAGTTGGGGAAGTGTGCTTTTTGGGGGTGGCCTTTCTGATGTTGTTGGGCCTGGCCATGTGGCTGGTGGCCATTTTGAAGCCTAGGCCTGCAGGCTTGCCTGGCCTTGTCCGGCAACGGGCCTGCTTTCATCCACTAGGACCAGAGCAGGTAGCCACAACTTTATTAATCTACTGTTTTCTGTGTGGTCTGTTGAATTTAGACTTCATTTAGGGCATGGATGGCATAGGATTGAGTTGGGGAAGTGTGCTTTTTGGGGGTGGCCTTTCTGATGTTGTTGGGCCTGGCCATGTGGCTGGTGGCCATTTTGAAGCCTAGGCCTGCAGGCTTGCCTGGCCTTGTCCGGCAAAAGGCCTGCTTTCATCCACTAGGACCAGAGCAGGTAGCCACAACTTTATTAATCTACTGTTTTCTGTGTGGTCTGTTGAATTTAGACTTCATTTAGGGCATGGATGGCATATGATTGAGTTGGGGAAGTGTGCTTTTTGGGGGTGGCCTTTCTGATGTTGTTGGGCCTGGCCATGTGGCTGGTGGCCATTTTGAAGCCTAGGCCTGCAAGCTTGCCTGGCCTTGTCTGCCAACAGGCCTGCTTTCATCCACTAGGACCAGAGCAGGTAGCCACAGCTTTATTAATCTACTGTTTTCTGTGTGGTCTTTTGAATTTAGACTTCATTTAGGGCATGGATGGCATTGGATTGAGTTGGGGAAGTGTGCTTTTTGGGGGTGGCCTTTCTGATGTTGTCGGGCCTGGCCATGTGGCTGGTGGCCATTTTGAAGCCTAGGCCTGCAAGCTTGCCTGGCCTTGTCCGCCAACAGGCCTGCTTTCATCCACTAGGACCAGAGCAGGTAGCCACAGCTTTATTAATCTACTGTTTTCTGTGTGGTCTGTTGAATTTAGACCTCATTTAGGGCATGGATAGCATTGGATTGAGTTGGGGAAGTGTGCTTTTTGGGGGTGGCCTTTCTGATGTTGTTGGGCCTGGCCATGTGGCTGGTGGCCATTTTGAAGCCTAGGCCTGCAAGCTTGCCTGGCCTTGTCCGCCAACAGGCCTGCTTTCATCCACTAGGACCAGAGCATGTAGCCACAGCTTTATTAATCTACTGTTTTCTGTGTGGTCTGTTGAATTTAGACTTCATTTAGGGCATGGATGGCATTGGATTGAGTTGGGGAAGTGTGCTTTTTGGGGGTGGCCTTTCTGATGTTGTTGGGCCTGGCCATGTGGCTGGTGGCCATTTTGAAGCCTAGGCCTGCAAGCTTGCCTGGCCTTGTCCGCCAACAGGCCTACTTTCATCCACTAGGACCAGAGCAGGTAGCCACAGCTTTATTAATCTACTGTTTTCTGTGTGGTCTGTTGAATTTAGACTTCATTTAGGGCATGGATGGCATTGGATTGAGTTGGGGAAGTGTGCTTTTTGGGGGTGGCCTTTCTGATGTTGTTGGGCCTGGCCATGTGGCCATTTTGAAGCCTAGGCCTGCAAGCTTGCCTGGCCTTGTCCGCCAACAGGCCTGCTTTCATCCACTAGGACCAGAGCAGGTAGCCACAGCTTTATTAATCTACTGTTTTCTGTGTGGTCTTTTGAATTTAGACTTCATTTAGGGCATGGATGGCATTGGATTGAGTTGGGGAAGTGTGCTTTTTGGGGGTGGCCTTTCTGATGTTGTCGGGCCTGGCCATGTGGCTGGTGGCCATTTTGAAGCCTAGGCCTGCAAGCTTGCCTGGCCTTGTCCGCCAACAGGCCTGCTTTCATCCACTAGGACCAGAGCAGGTAGCCACAGCTTTACTAATCTACTGTTTTCTGTGTGGTCTGTTGAATTTAGACTTCATTTAGGGCATGGATGGCATTGGATTGAGTTGGGGAAGTGTGCTTTTTGGGGGTGGCCTTTCTGATGTTGTTGGGCCTGGCCATGTGGCTGGTGGCCATTTTGAAGCCTAGGCCTCCAAGCTTGCCTGGCCTTGTCCGCCAACAGGCCTGCTTTCATCCACTAGGACCAGAGCATGTTGTCATGATTTCGGCCCCCATGCGCTTGCAAAACTACACCTCCCAGAAAACCCAGCGAAAAGAGGGGGAGGAGCCAAGGGGTTAAAATAGCCTCTGATACGCGCAACGTTGTGCGTAATTGACGTTAGGAGAGTAACTGACGAGCGGATGCTCGCAGCCCGGTGTTTCCCGTGGGTGGTGTTCCACGCCGCGGATTTCTGGAGTCAAGGAGTTGGTGTTGTCGGCCGAGGACTCGGCATCTCAGCAGCAGTAGAGGATTGTGGCTGGCGAGACCGGGTGGCTGCTGAATGAAGCAGGACCGTCGGCTTTGTCGCTTCATTTTCCGAGGAGCGAGAAAGGACGCCTCCAGCGGTGCGAGGTTTATGGACTAGAGCGGACAGATAAACCAACCGCAAGTATTTCTGAAGCTTGGCTGGCACCCGGGGGAAATGGGGCGTGGGTTCTGACCTTAGTTTCCTGCCAACAATTCTAGCACGTATCTCAGCGAGTGTTATATTCCGATTGGGATTGAGTTATGACATAATCAAAGTCCGAAGTTCATTTCGAAATTCATTTAAGTTGCATCGTTTGTTTCTAGGAGCAGCTTGACATTTTTAGGCGGATTGGCATTTAGACAGCGGCTGTTCTTGGAAGCGGAAGTCAGTTTCCGTAAAGCCGTTTTGAAAGGCAAAACTTTGTGTTCTCGTTCTGGGTACCTTCTGAGAGTAAGAGGGTACTCGGCCAGAGATCTATTTCACGCCATACCAATATATCCAATTTATCAGGGCGGCTCATGCCTTACCAAGGAAAAAGGCAAATCAAACATCAGGTACTTTGATGGTGTGAATGGGTTTAAAGTGGTGCACGACAGTAATAAGGGTTTTGGTGTGTATGTGAGCGCCCAGATAGTATTCAGTTGTTCAGAGAAGTGTATGCAAATTAGTGAGACCTACTGAGAGTAGAAGTCAATTTACTGCATTGTATTTCTTGTTGTCTATTAACTTTCTTTACAGGTTCTACTCCCCGCTGTTCCCATCCTTCCCTTCCCTCGCTTGACTGCTCCAGTCTTCCGTGCCTTTCGTGCAGGAAGTTGGTGACGTCGAGAGATGGACCCCATATAGCGTCGCCCGAATCCTGAGGAGTATCGGACCTGGGCCTGATTCCTAACAGAATTACGCACCCACGTATTGAGACTCCTCCCGGTTCGGGAGGTGGGTAGTTGACGCAGTATGGAGGAGGTTTTAGTCGCGCTGGCCGCGGTACAGCGGGAGTTGGCGGCCTCTAGGGTCAAAACCGCAGATTTAAGAGACAAGGTTGATAGGCTGACAAGGAACCCTTTTGACGTGGGAACAGGGACGCCACCCATTCAGATTAATGTAGCCCCACCCATTCCATTAGCTAATCCTGAGAGATACACTGGAGACCCCCACAAGATACAGGTGTTCCTCACGCAGGTCTTGATGCATTTCTCCTGTAGGCCCTCTTCCTTCCCTACAAACCACTCTAGGGTGGCGTTTGCGATCTCCTACTTGGCCGGTGATGCAGCAAATTGGGCGGTGCCGTTAGTACGGCACAACGATCCGGTTTTATCTGACTGGGACGATTTCCGTATAGCATTGGAGGGGGTGTTTGACAGGAGAGCCACCACGTTCAGTGCAGATAGGGAACTCCTAGAACTTAAGCAAGGAAGAATGGAGTTAGTGACGTATCTCACTACCTTTAACCGGTTGGTAGCGGAAATGGCATGGCCGGAAGAGAAGCGAATGTCTCTGTTTTATCAGGGATTATGCAACGACCTGAAGGATGTTATTGTTCGCATAGACCCTCAGCCCCGTACCTGCGAAGATCTCATCAGTTTGGCCTTACGCTTGGACGGTCGGATTTCAGACCGTGGGGGTGAGAGGTTCCGGGGAGAGAAGGTAAAGAAGGAAGCCCTAGGGGGCGAGTCGGCGTCTGAACCCATGGAAGTGGGGGCAGTCCGTGCCCCATTATCAAGAAATGAAAGAGAGAGCAGACGAACACAAGGTTTGTGTATGTACTGCGGTAAGAAGGGGCACTATGTTCGTGAGTGTCCAGCTCGTCCCAAGAGCCCAGGGGGAAATTACCGGAATCAAAAGTCGATAGCCTCCGTGTCGGGAGTGGATAGCACCGACACAAGGGGGGAAGCCTCTGAGAAAGTTGCGGTTCCCAGGTGGACTATCCCGTCCTTGGCCACATGTCAACAGGGGGCTACGGAAAGGCATATAGAAATTAACATGTGGTTAGAAACCAGGTCACAAACATATCAGATTAGAGCCATGTTAGATTCAGGAGCTACCGGAAATTTTATTCATCGAGGCCTGGTGGAAAGATTAGCCGTAGGTAGGATCGCTCGAGAAGTTCCTGAAGAGGTTCTAGCGGTGGACGGAAAGCCTCTCACCTCGGGACTACTCATAGAACAAACCAAAACGTTAAGATTAACGTGTAGAGCAGGAGACATGCGCCACATAGACTCGTTGGCTTTAAACATCATCGAGGCACCCCAGTACGAGATAATCTTAGGGATGCCATGGTTCAGCCTTCACAATCCCACCATAGATTGGAGAGGCAGAACCGTTCAATTCTTAGCTGAGGAATGTCAGGAGCATATGGTAGTAGGAGGGGGTTCGGGGGCCACCGTGTTGGCAAACACATGGGTAGTAGCCACAGCAGCCGAAAAGGAGGTTATACTCCCTAAAGAGTATCAGTCTTTTGCGGATGTGTTTAGCAAAGAACAGGCAGAGGAGCTTCCTCCACACCGTCCGTACGACTGTCAAATAGACCTGGTGGATGGAGCTGCTCTTCCTATGTGTAGAGTTTATGCGCTATCGGAACCCGAAACTACACATCTACGAGAGTATTTAGATCATTTTTTGGACCTAGGGTTCATTCGCCCCTCCCGGTCACCAGCGGCCTCTCCTTTATTTTTTATAGCGAAGGCAAATGGGGACTTAAGAGCATGTTGTGACTATCGCATGCAAAACAAAAACACCATTCGAAATCGATATCCTCTACCACTCATCCCTGTCCTTTTAGACCAAGTGAGGGAAGCCCGAATTTACCCTCGGTTAGATCTGAGGGGGGCGTACCATCTGGTGCGCATCAGAAAAGGGGATGAGTGGAAGACGGCGTTTAAGACCCGCTATGGTCTTTTTGAGTATCTGGTAATGCCGTTCGGGTTGTGTAACGCCCCGGCGGCATTCCAGTACTTCTTGAATGATGTTCTTAAGGAGTTTGTGGACAGAACTGTAGTCGTGTACATAGACGACATTCTGATTTATTTGGAGGAGGTGGAAAGCCATCACGGACATGTGGTACAAGTGTTGCAGGAGTTACGGAAGCATAGTTTATTTTGTAAAATAAGCAAATGTGAGTTTGGAGTGACGGAAGTGGAATTCTTGGGAGTGATACTCCATCCAGATGGAATGAGAATGTCAGAGCGAAAAATACGAGCAGTACAGGAGTGGCCGGTCCCCAAGAATGTACGAGATGTACAATGCTTCTTGGGGTTTTCAAATTATTACAGGAGGTTTATTCAAGGGTTCTCACAAAGGGCCATCCCAATTACTCGTCTGCTTAGGAAAGGGGTGGCGTTCACCTGGACCGCCGAAGCAACTCAGGCATTTGAGTATCTAAAGAAGGCGTTTACATCGGCACCCGTGTTGCGACACCCACAGTTGGATATTCCGTTCATAGTGGAGGCCGATGCCTCAAATGAGGCTATAGGGGCAATCCTATCGCAACGAGACAAGGACACGGGGCAGCTACACCCGGTGGCGTATTTGTCCCAAAAAATTGTTACCAGCCGAAAGGAACTATAACATTGCAGAAAAAGAGCTCCTCTCTATAAAAAAGGCGTTCCAGGAATGGAGACCGTATTTATGGGGAGCCAGATTTCCGGTGACGGTGTATTCCGATCATAGGAATCTACAGTATCTAAGAACGGCTAGGCGTCTTACGCCCAGACAAACGAGGTGGATGCTCTTCTTCGAGGAGTACAATTTTGTTATCACTTTCCGACCAGGAGCAGACAACCGGAAGGCTGACTCGCTGTCTAGAATGAAAAACGAGGTGGGTGCCGAAAAGGAAATCGAGGAGGCCATCATACCTCGTTCCAAGGTGATATGTGCTCTACGAGCAGACGAATATCTAGACAACATAAGGAACAATCGAAGTCCAGAGGCGTGGAACGGCTGGGCGGAAAAAGACCCGGCTCGCACGATCCAGGGGGGGCTGCCTTTTCAAAACAAAAAATTATTTCTGCCTACACAGGCACTTAAGAAAAGAGCCTTCGAATGGTGTCACGAATCTCCTTTAGCAGGACACCCGGGTATCCAAAAAACCACGTTATTGGTACAAAGATACTTCTGGTGGAACACCCTCGTTCCAGACGTGAAGAAGTGGGTATCGAGATGTGAAGACTGCGCCAGGGGAAAAACAGACACAACCGCGCACCGGGGCAAATTGGTCCCGTTACCTACACCCGCCGCACCGTGGCAAACCATTAGCCTGGATTTCATCACGGGGCTACCTGTGGATCAAGGGCATTCAGCCATATTGGTGGTGATTGACAGTCTCACGAAAATGGGCCACTTTATTCCTTGTAAGACACTACCTACAGCGGGACAAACCGCGCAATTGCTGTTGCAAAACATAGTGAGACTGCATGGAATTCCGTTGGTTATCATATCCGATAGGGGCCCTCAGTTCATTGCACGGTTCTGGAAAGGGTGGTGCAGGACTTTACAGATAGATTCAGCACTGTCCTCCAGTTTCCACCCACAGACGGATGGACAAACCGAAAGGTTGAACCAAACCGTAAAGAAATATCTACGATGTTATGCGGAAAGTGCACAGGAATCATGGGTGTCGCTGTTATGGATGGCTGAATTGGCGTATAATAATGCCTCTCACAGCTCCATCGGGGTATCGCCATTTGTAGCCAATTTTGGGTATCATGCTAGGATTTTGCCAATCAATACGCCAGGAAGGGTTATTAATCAGCCATCGCTCAAAGCCCACATGAACGCAGTACGCCAAGGACACACCCGAGTACAGAAACTATTAGTGAAGTCCAACATTCACTACAAGAAATGGGCGGATAAACATAGGGTGGAGGGCCCTCAGTATCACAAAGGGGACCGAGTGTGGTTGTCCACAAAGAATATCCGGTTTAAGCTTCGGAGCGTGTTCCACCCCCGTTACATTGGTCCGTATCGGGTGCTTAAACAAATCAATCCGGTGGCGTATAAATTGCGTCTTCCAGGCTCCCTAAGGATACACCCGGTGTTCCACTGTAGCCTTCTGAAACCAGCAAAAGGGGGGGTGAAGAGGCCTACACCGGCGGTGTCCACCGAAGATGGACAGGAGTATGAGGTACGCAACATCGTGGATTCCAAGTACCGGGGAAGTAAATTGTGGTATTTGATATCCTGGAAGGGGTACACCGCTGAGGAGGATTCCTGGGTGCCCAGCGCCAATGTACATGCGCCTGCCCGGATCAGGGCTTTCCACGAGAGGTATCCGGATAAACCCGGTTCTAGGAGGTGCCTGGCGGGGGACCTACTGTCATGATTTCGGCCCCCATGCGCCTGCAAAACTACACCTCCCAGAAAACCCAGCGAAAAGAGCGGGAGGAGCCAAGGGGTTAAAATCGCCTCTGATACGCGCAACGTTGTGCGTGATTGACGTTAGGAGAGTAACTGACGAGCGGATGCTCGCAGCCCGGTGTTTCCCGTGGGTGGTGTTTCACGCCGCGGATTTCTGGAGTCAAGGAGTTGGTGTTGTCGGCCGAGGACTCGGCATCTCAGCGGCAGTAGAGGATTGTGGCTGGCGAGACCGGGTGGCTGCTGAATGAAGCAGGACCGTCGGCTTTGTCGCTTCATTTTCCGAGGAGCGAGAAAGGACGCCTCCAGCGGTGCGAGGTTTACGGACTAGAGCGGACAGATAAACCAACCGCAAGTATTTCTGAAGCTTGGCTGGCACCCGGGGGAAATGGGGCGTGGGTTCTGACCTTAGTTTCCTGCCAACAATTCTAGCACGTATCTCAGCGAGTGTTATATTCCGATTGGGATTGAGTTATGAGATAATCAAAGTCCGAAGTTCATTTCGAAATTCATTTAAGTTGCATCGTTTGTTTCTAGGAGCAGCTTGACATTTTTAGGCGGATTGGCATTTAGACAGCGGCTGTTCTTGGAAGCGGAAGTCAGTTTCCGTAAAGCCGTTTTGAAAGGCAAAACTTTGTGTTCTCGTTCTGGGTACCTTCTGAGAGTAAGAGGGTACTCGGCCAGAGATCTATTTCACGCCATACCAATATATCCAATTTATCAGGGCGGCTCATGCCTTACCAAGGAAAAAGGCAAATCAAACATCATGTACTTTGATGGTGTGAATGGGTTTAAAGTGGTGCACGACAGTAATAAGGGTTTTGGTGTGTATGTGAGCGCCCAGATAGTATTCAGTTGTTCAGAGAAGTGTATGCAAATTAGTGAGACCTACTGAGAGTAGAAGTCTATTTACTGCATTGTATTTTTTGTTGTCTATTAACTTTCTTTACAGGTTCTACTCCCCGCTGTTCCCATCCTTCCCTTCCCTCGCTTGACTGCTCCAGTCTTCCGTGCCTTTCGTGCAGGAAGTTGGTGACGTCGAGAGATGGACCCCATATAGCGTCGCCCGAATCCTGAGGAGTATCGGACTTGGGCCTGATTCCTAACACATGTAGCCACAGCTTTATTAATCTACTGTTTTCTGTGTGGTCTGTTGAATTTAGACTTCATTTAGGGCATGGATGGCATTGGATTGAGTTGGGGAAGTGTGCTTTTTGGGGGTGGCCTTTCTGATGTTGTTGGGCCTGGCCATGTGGCTGGTGGCCATTTTGAAGCCTAGGCCTGCAAGCTTGCCTGGCCTTGTCCGCCAACAGGCCTGCTTTCATCCACTAGGACCAGAGCAGGTAGCCACAGCTTTATTAATCTGCTGTTTTCTGTGTGGTCTGTTGAATTTAGACTTCATTTAGGGCATGGGTGGCATTGGATTGAGTTGGGGAAGTGTGCTTTTTGGGGGTGGCCTTTCTGATGTTGTTGGGCCTGGCCATGTGGCTGGTGGCCATTTTGAAGCCTAGGCCTGCAAGCTTGCCTGGCCTTGTCCGCCAACAGGCCTGCTTTCATCCACTAGGACCAGAGCAGGGAGCCATAGCTTTATTAATCTACTGTTTTCTGTGTGGTCTTTTGAATTTAGACTTCATTTAGGGCATGGATAACATTGGATTGAGTTGGGGAAGTGTGCTTTTTGGGGGTGGCCTTTCTGATGTTGTCGGGCCTGGCCATGTGGCTGGTGGCCATTTTGAAGCCTAGGCCTGCAAGCTTGCCTGGCCTTGTCCGCCAACAGGCCTGCTTTCATCCACTAGGACCAGAGCAGGTAGCCACAGCTTTACTAATCTACTGTTTTCTGTGTGGTCTGTTGAATTTAGACTTCATTTAGGGCATGGATGGCATTGGATTGAGTTGGGGAAGAGTGCTTTTTGGGGGTGGCCTTTCTGATGTTGTTGGGCCTGGCCATGTGGCTGGTGGCCATTTTGAAGCCTAGGCCTGCAAGCTTGCCTGGCCTTGTCCGCCAACAGGCCTGCTTTCATCCACTAGGACCAGAGCAGGTAGCCACAGCTTTATTAATCTACTGTTTTCTGTGTGGTCTGTTGAATTTAGACTTCATTTAGGGCATGGATAGCATTGGATTGAGTTGGGGAAGTGCGCTTTTTGGGGGTGGCCTTTCTGATGTTGTTGGGCCTGGCCATGTGGCTGGTGGCCATTTTGAAGCCTAGGCCTGCAAGCTTGCCTGGCCTTGTCCGCCAACAGGCCTGCTTTCATCCACTAGGACCAGAGCATGTAGCCACAGCTTTATTAATCTACTGTTTTCTGTGTGGTCTGTTGAATTTAGACTTCATTTAGGGCATGGATGGCATTGGATTGAGTTGGGGAAGTGTGCTTTTTGGGGGTGGCCTTTCTGATGTTGTTGGGCCTGGCCATGTGGCTGGTGGCCATTTTGAAGCCTAGGCCTGCAAGCTTGCCTGGCCTTGTCCGCCAACAGGCCTGCTTTCATCCGCTAGGACCAGAGCAGCAGGGCCGTTTCTACCATTAGGCAAGACTAGGCGGCCACCTAGGGCGCCAAAAGGGGGAAGGCGGCAAAAAACATGAGTTTGGGAATATCTAATGCATTAATTCTTCTAGCCTGAATGACATGGGGAGAGAGTGATGGCAGTAAAAGGGAGGGGGCGGCATTTTTCAATTCTTGCCTAGGGCAGCAAAACACCTAGAAACGGCCCTGCAGAGCAGGTAGCCACAGCTTTATTAATCTACTGTTTTCTGTGTGGTCTGTTGAATTTAGACTTCATTTAGGGCATGGATGGCATTGGATTGAGTTGGGGAAGTGTGCTTTTTGGGGGTGGCCTTTCTGATGTTGTGGGGCCTGGCCATGTGGCTGGTGGCCATTTTGAAGCCTAGGCCTGCAAGCTTGCCTGGCCTTGTCCGCCAACAGGCCTGCTTTCGTCCACTAGGACCAGAGCAGGTAGCCATAGCTTTATTAATCTACTGTTTTCTGTGTGGTCTGTTGATTTTAGACTTCATTTAGGGAATGGATGGCATTGGATTGAGTTGGGGAAGTGTGCTTTTTGGGGGTGGCCTTTTCGGTTGTTGTTGGTCCTGGCCATGTGGCTGGTGGCCATTTTGAAGCCTAGGCCTTCAGGCTTGCCTGGCCTTGTCCGGCAACAGGCCTGCTTTCATCCACTAGGACCAGAGCAAGTAGCCACAGCTTTAGTAATCTACTGTTTTCTGTGTGGTCTGTTGAATTTAGACTTCATTTAGGGCATGGATGGCATAGGATTGAGTTGGGGAAGTGTGCTTTTTGGGGGTGGCCTTTCTGATGTTGGTTGTCTTAAAGATATGCTTTCTTTATGTGTCTGGTCACTGGTGTGTTGGTGTGCAATGCATGCACCCTGCAGAGCTTTTTGGGGCCTGTGAATGTTCGTATTTCCATTTTGTTGCATTAAAAAGGCAGAGCAGTGTGCTTTAGCAGGCATCCTTTACCTGGCTTTTATAGGCCTTTTGTCAGCTCCTGGTGTTTCCCAGGCCCCCGGCCTGTTTGTGATTTGTGTGTGTCCATGTGGGTGGTGGCCTTTTTGGGTGTTTGGACTGTGAGTTATTAGTGCCCTGCTTTTGCCATAGGCCTGCATTGTTTTCCTATTGGCTCTTTGGCTTACTGCTTCCATCCATCCACCCCCTTTGCCAGCAGCAGCTCCATGGATGCTGAGATGCTCAAATAATGCAATGGTCCACCCCACTTCCATTAAATTTGTATTTTGTTGTTTATTATTAACTTTCCTATCCTTCCTGAGAGTGTAGTGTGTGGCTGTACACAGTACTAGTAGTATAACATAGCTCTAGTTAAAAAAAAAGTCATAAATGGCTAGACTATCTTTTGTTTGCACTAGTACAGTACTAAGGAACTGAACCACAACAACAAATGCAACATTTCACTGATGTTCTTCTCCTGTCTTATTTGCTTTTAGGTGCACAAAAGACAGAGTAGGAGGTGTCATCAGCATCACCCGGCTACCTGTTTTACTGCCAGCCAGACAGAAGTCCTGCTGCGCATCACGTCCACGTGTGACCAGAACTTGTTGTGCATCTGCATCCTGGCTGACATCTGAAGAAGATGGCCCCAAAGAAAGGTACCAGGTCAAGTACCAAGAAAGTTGCCGGTGAGAAGAAGGAACAGAAAAAGGAAGTGCCATTAACCACGACTGGTGGTGTGCCGGCCAATGTTTTTTTTGGCACCAAAGCATTGTCCGGGAACCAAGCTGGGAGCAGCACAGCGGTCCAACCCCACCAACCTAGGCCCAAGGGCTTTAGTGTCGCAGAGGTAGCCAGTCTACTAACGAGCAGCGATGTTGAAGAAATGTCATTACCGCAAAGTAGTACACAATCAAGTTCAACGCAGGCGCAAACTCAGCAGATCAGTGTCAAGCCGCCGCAACAAGAACAGCAGCAGCCGCCGCAACAAGAACAGCAGCAGCCGCCGCAACAAGAACAGCAGCAGCTGCCGCAACAAGAACAGCAGCAGCTGCCGCAACAAGAACAGCAGCAGCCGCCGCAACAGCCCACCATAGTAGTTGTTGCTCCTGAGGTAGGGGCATTTCAGGAAATCGAGCTTCCTGCAGACAAAGTGGAGCAAAGTCAAACCACTGTTTCAGAAGATCTATTGTCTTCCAGACCACCAGCAAGGTAAAGGAGGCTTAGTCCATCATCTTCTTCTTCAAGCCCCGCTTCTGATGATCATGATGACACTTGGGTCTCACCAGCTCGGTCTGAGAGTGATATACGCCACATGACAATGCTTCTGAAAAGGAAGGTCCCAGAAAAACTTAGAGTTATGGAGGTAGATGTAGAAGAAGGGGGTGATGATGTTGATGAAGACGAGGCAGTCATCAGGCACATTACTCCCGCCCCAAAGGGATTGGAGACCGACATTCTCACCCTATCCAGAAAGGCTGCTACTGAGCGGGATGTAGCATGGATCTCACCAACACAGGTTACACCACCACTACCTCCAGCTGCCATATTTTCCAAGGCCCGGCAGGGACCTACATCCAGCTCAACCATCTCAGTAGGTAGTGGTAGTAAAAGTCACAGTGTAGGTGGAAAGGGTCACATATTTTCAAGCACCCCCTCAAGTTCATCTGGTGTTGAAAGTGGCACATCCAGCAGTGCCAGAAAGTTCTCCTCCACCATTTGGGACTTCTTTTCTGTTAGCGCCAAGGAGGAGAACGTTGCTATATGTTCAATTTGTCGGCAAGGTGTTCGGCGTGGTAAGCTTGGCACAAACTATGGTACCGGAGGACAAGCAAGTCATCTCAGAATACACCACAATATCGTGTGGGAGGCTCACCTACTTAAGTTAAAAGAAAGTAGAAAAACTCAGCCCATTGAAGTTGGTCAAGGTGAATCAGGGAGCGATATTATTGCGGTGGAAGGTGAAGAAGAGGGAGGCATTTCTAGCCCTGTTCCCAGTAGTGCAGTGGTAACGCCCACATCCTCCTCAGTAACATCAGAGTGGCACCGTAGTAAGAGCCATACTCAGAGTCTGGGTGAGACACCAAGGCGACCGGCGAGTACCTCAATGAGACAATCTGTGTCGTTGAGCCTTAGTGAGTTAATGAAAACAGCACCACTAAGGAAAGTAAGCCAGCCTACCATTGAGAGCATGTTTAGGTTGGAGGGGCAGTTCCAACGCAACCACCCAACGGCACGATTGTACAATGCGAAGCTGGCTAAAATGTTAGCGCTGGACCTTCTTCCTTTTTCATTTGTGGAAGGGGTGAGTTTCCTTGAATTTGTGTCTGCCATCTGCCCGAAATGGAAAGTTCCCAGCCGGTCCTATTTCGCAAGAATTGCTGTTCCGGCACTACATCATGATGTGCTGGAATTGGTTGGTCAAGGTTTGCAGCAGAGTGCTGTGCACAATATCCACCTGACAACAGACATGTAGTTGCCAAGCCACAGATTACATGTGCATCACTGCACACTGGATCTCTTTTGTGGGGGTTAGAGATAAACTATCTGCACGAGGTGTTGTTGACACAGCTGCGATTTTTGAAGGTACTCGGAAATATGCAACTGTAGCCATGTTCGCCATGGAGAAATCTCATACGGCTGAAAACATTTTAGGAGTGTTTCGCACCAAGGTTTTGGAATGGCTGCGGCCCAGAGGGCTTGGTATTGGTTTTGTTGCCACAGACAATGGCAGTAATGTACTTAAGGCCATGGAACTTGGTTCCTATTTCAGGGTTCCGTGTTTGGCACACTGCATAAACATTATAGTTCAAGACTTTCTGAAAAAAGAACCCATAGTCAGCAATTTACTGGCCATCTGCCGAAGAATATGCACTCATTTCAGCCATTCTTTTAAAGCTCGGAAGCAGCTGAGGATCATCCAACGTGAATTTAGGATACCAGTCAAGGCACTCATCCAGGAGGTGGCAACACGTTGGAACTCAACGTATTACATGCTTGATCGTCTGTACGAACAGCACTGGTCACTCCATGAATATGTCTGGTACAGAAGCAGGGATGCTAGTGTTAAAGGCATGACCCTTCAGAGGGAGCAATGGACCCTAATTAAATGCCTGACTGAGATGCTGTCTCCTTTTGAGGTCTTCACACGTGAAGTCAGCAAGGAGGACTGTACAATGGGCCAAGCTATCCCATTGTTGCAAATGCTAGAGCATGAGCTGAATAATGTGTCTGAATCATACAAAGGTGTAGAGGACAGAAGGCAAGCCCATGACTTGGTGGAGAGCTTATCCAGGCGCTTAACTGAAAATGTAAGGATACAAAATAAAATTTTGTCACAAGAACATTACATTTGTGCCACAATTCTGGATCCACGTGCAAAATTAGGACTAGTGAAGACATTCCTTGCTTTTTCCGACAATGATGTTGCCCGCTACAAAAGTTGTATAGCTGAAGCAGACATTAAGTTTGAAAACGAAGGGCTGCTAATTAAAAGCCCGCAACATCAACCCACAACAAGTACTGATACTGAAGCAGGCCATGCAGAATCAAGTGCAACTTCGTCGGCTGAGGGCAGTGCGGTTGGCTCAGAGTCACAATCACAACACTAACATCACTATCAACTACAGAAACAATAACTGGATCATTAGGCCGAGTACAATCAGTACAGGATTGGTATGTAAAGATGGGCCTTTGTAAGCACAGTGCTGATGCACAGAAAAAACAGCACAAAAGCTTACCAGCAGCAACCCTGAACATTGAGCGGATGGTCCAGGCCTATCTGGACGACCCAACAGAGGTGTACGTTGATCAAAACCCATTGCAGTATTGGTATAGGAAAAAGTCTGAATGGCCACAGCTCAGCAGGCTGGCGATAAGCTATCTGGCTTGCCCTGTCGCAAGTGTCTCTTCCGAACGTGTTTTCAGTGCTGCTGGTTCCATTGTAACATTGAGAAGGACCAGTCTATCTCCAAAAAACGTGGAGAGGTTAACACTGATCAAAATGAATCAGCACTTCATACCACCGAATTACACAATACATGAATCAACAGAGGAAGATGAGGACAGCGGCTCAGGTGACGGAAGTATTGTGTCAGATGATTACCTACTACTGGAAGAACCCCCAGAGTTTGAGGACGAGCTACACTTCCCTGACAATTAGGCTCGCACTTACTGTCTTCCTCCCTTTTTTCCCCCTTTGTTTATGTGTCTGTCGTTCCGGTTATAAACTTGTGAATCACAACAAATCCATTACCACCGTCTTCTACTCTTCTAATTTAATATACAAGTTTCAGGTGTCTGCTATTTGACAGTACAGTCCTCCGAATCCAGCTCCTCCGCTCCATCATACTGAATCTCCTGCTCAATTCCATTTCCCTCATGAATGATGATTGGATGATGGTAACAACAAATTCAAACTTTCCTCGTCCTTCCAAAACAAGTGGACCATGAATCAGATGACTACTATAGCTATCCTCCTTTCAGAGCCGAGAGAGACTGGCCATTAACTGAAAATAAGATGGAACAGGTAATGATTGATGCCATGCATTGGACGCAAAGTCGCAGACTGAATGATTTAGATTTTGTTGTGTTTGTTGTGCATGAATTTATGTAATTGTGCACTGCCACTAATCAACTTCCTACAGAACACACTCATTTTCCCCTTCTTGCAAATAAGAAATTTGTACTTCTCCTGCAGCTTGGTGATACATTGCTTTTAATTCAATACAGGAAGGGCACTCACTCAATCTGCGCAATGCGTATGACTGTGACACAACAGCACCGTCCATGATGATGATGGCGAAATAGACGGCCCGTTAGCTTAAGATGAGAAGGAACAGGTAATGATTGATGCCATGCATTGGCCGCAGAGTCGCAGACGGAATGATGTAGATTTTGTTGTGTTTGTTGCGCATGAATTTATGTAATTGTGCACTGCCACTAATCAACTTTACAGAACACACTAAACTTAACTCAAGGTGAATTCAATTTTCCCCTTCTTGCAAATAAGAAATTTGTACTTCTCCTGCATCTTGGTGATACATTGCTTTTAATTCAATACAGGAAGGGGACTCACTCAATCTGCGCAATGCGTATGACTGTGACACAACAGCACCGTCCATCATGATGATGGCGAAAGAGATGGCCCGTTAACTTAAGATGAGAAGGAACAGGTAATGAATGATGACAATTAATGGCATGCATTGGACACCTGACTCTGAGCTATTGGTCTTTGTGTTTGCGTTGTTTGTTTGTTGTGCACAAAGTGATGTCAAAGTGTACTAGTAGTAATCTATCTTTCTGTACACAATAAAGAATGACTCAAGTCAGTAATATTTATATTTCTACTCTTGTTGTGTCATAAAAATTTTACTTATACTGTAGGCCGATCTTCACAGTCAGTCAGTAAAAGTATCAGAGATGATGATGAAGTCAGGAGGATGTTTCAGGAGTGGCATAAAACGGAAAAGCCTAAAGGTAAACACGTCAACAACAACCACAGCAGACCCAAATGTCTGTGTAGAAGTTGAATAGAGTGTAGCGGTGGGATGACTGCAGTGCATTGATTTTACTAACTTAAACTGTAAAATGCTATGTTTGGAATGGATAATGTGCTTTGCGTTTGTCCAACTCTTTGAGAGAAAAAAAAAGGACTCTAAAGTGTTAACGTAGGATGTGCTAATGCTAAGCACTGTGGGCCTGCTCTCTCCTGTTACTGTTGAAGGTCAATGCTGGAAACAGACTAGAGTAGAGATGATGCATACATGCCACCTCGGAAAGTGTTCTTGTTGCACTACACCACCACTTGTGCATTTGTTTTAAATTTCTTTCTCAATATCCCCTTTGGTTTTCCATCTACAATTACAGGCCGGGTCTTGCCCTAAACTTTGTAAAACATTACAATGCATATTATTACCTTACCAATCCATCACCTTTTTTTTTCCAGCCGGGCAGTGGCGAGGCGACACACCCAAGATTGATGGACGAGAGGAGCAAGAGGAATGCCGAGATGCAAATCCAGTCCACATTTTTGACCAGGATAAGACAGTAACAGTATACACTTTTATCTTCTTTTAAATAATTTGATTAATATCTTGTATACAATCTTTACAACAGTGTGTTCTTGGAGTTGTTATCATCATTAGGTTTGCTCTGTGTTTACGTTTCTTCCCTAACAATATTTAACATTTCTATTTGCTATCTGTTAAAGTATTAAGGCCGGAACAACAGAACAAGAACTAGAAGTGTATGTATTCCGGGTCTCTCATCATCATGCATGCATTGCCTTTTTCTCCCTTAACATATGGGTATGGTAGTCTTCAATGATTGTCGTTTGTTTGTCTATGTATGCATACTGTTTTTCTATGTCAACCCTTTCCCAAAAAACCCCTTCCCATCCATTCAACAAACCCTAACCCTCTTCCCCCGGGCTGTGTGACTTATTGTCGAGGTGTAACTAAATTAAATGTACACCAATACTTAATCACACACTTGCGGGGGCAGATGTGGTGAAAGCAACCCTACTTCAATTTCAAAGCAGAGCGATGATCTTCTTCTGCCTGGCCACCCATGAGTAGGATATTTCAGAGGTTATTTTTTTTAACAAAGGAACATATACCTCAGCATGAATTGCTGCCATTGATTGGATTTGTTTGTTGTCATTCCTCATATACAGCACTAACTGTTAGACGTCACTGTAGGCATAGTCAAGTGACTCGACACAACTATAGTTTGTAACTCTGTCTAGTAGGCTATCCTCCTAACCACCATTCAGTTTTTTTGTCAAATATTTGAGCATATTATTGTTGCTCGGTAAGTTCTGTACTGTACTTCATTCAACTACTCCTCTAACAGTCTCTCAAAGGCGATTGACTGTCTCCTTTTCTTTTTTTGGAAATGCTGCCGCCCTGCCAGTGTCTACTACTACTACTATACTACCACCACCACCACCACCACCCCAATCATGGCATGTATGAAAAAGGAAACCATCTTCACCATGCAATCAGTGCTGTGACACAGTTGGACATAAACATCAAGCACCGGTAAGAGACAAGTTTGGGGGAGGCAGAATTAATAAGTGACATGTCAATGATTTCGTTTTCACACACCAGTACAAAGAATGCATCGACTAGAGGACAGACTGAAAGTACTAGAAGGACCAGTCAATGAGTGAGGTGTGTCTCTCATCTATCTGTTTGTGTCTTATACAGTCAGCCAATTATTGAAATCAAACACAAGCTATGGGCGGCCATGCACCAGCAAGGAAACAGTGTGATGTTAAACAGTTACCCCACCTACATAACATTAACAACATTGCATGTAACATAGAAAAATATATTTAATTTAACCTAACAAAAATAAACTAAACCCACAAAAGCTGACCCACCCCCCTCCCTAACCCCAACCACTGTCCATAGTAGAAAAAAGTCTGTAACGCCCAAACGAGTTAAGAACAAGAATTAAAAAAGGGGCAGAACAGGATGACAGGGACTAACTGGTGGGGCGGGACTCGAGGAGGACACGCATCTGGCGCATCTCGCCCTCTAAACAGGCGACGCGGCGTCTAAGGGTGCGGCAGTTGCAGCCACAGTGGGGGGTGGCACCGGAGATGGCACGGTGGCGGCGGGCAGCCGCCAGACGGTGGCGCCATACCGCTGGAGGGTGGTGGCTGGGGCCCGGGCCACGGGAGGAGGCTTCCACAATTGCAGCCGCAGTCTCCTCCTCCTCCTCGGCTAAGACCACCAGCCGCCGGTATTCTCGCTGGATTGCCTCCAGCTTCCGGCGCCGTGCCTTGGCGGCCAACTCCCTTCGATTTAGTTTAGGAGTAGCTGTGTATCAAAAAGAAAAAAACAAGACAATTGTAAAATATACTCTTAGAAAAACAGTAAGACAAGTTAATTATTTATACACATAGTGGCATGGTAGAGTAGCACTATAAAGAACAGTAGTACATAACATTTTAAATCGCGCCCGTCCTTCTTCCTTCCACCCGTCTTTCACTTTTTAGTTGAACAGTGCACCAGGTGCTCTTCTCCATAAAACTTTCAAAGCTGAGTTGAAATCAGATAGATGAGGCCATTGGTTACTCAATACTCCGGCTCCTATGCCAATTAAAGGGAATTCTAGTCTTCTAGTTTACTCTTCAAACGTCCCCAACAACTCATACTTACTTACGACATCGGATAGCGGGCGGACTTTGTCCGCCCGCCATCCTCATGCTAAAACGGGTGGGGGTCCCGTGGGGACAATTAATTAGGATGATGTGCCCGGCATAGTGGCGGGCGCATCCTGTTTTTTTTACATTCTGGTTGGCTTTGCTGAAAGCAATGCTAAAATGTTGTGCTGCTTTTCCAAGCACAACATGACAGGCCCCGCACAGAGCCTGTCACGTTTTGCTTTGAAAGGCGGGGGGGTACCATAGCATAGGTAGGTACCCTCCATGGGGGCACCCAAGCATACTCTGCAATGTCTGCATGCCTTTCCGTGGCGGACGGCAATGCCGCCACGCAAAGGCATTCCAAAATGCAGATTATATGGCTGGCGATGTGTTCAGAGAGACACCACCGGCATATTGAACCCTTTTCCGCCTGGTCGACATGTGGGGGGTCTGAATAATTTCTACAGGGATGGCGGAGGTTTGCCCTTGCGGTGTCGGCAGTGAATTCCAGCCGGCCCGGCGGGGGCAATACGCCCACCATCCTAATGGGGCCCTAAGTCACAACTGTACAGTATACATATACATACAGTACACCCTTGCAGTGAGTGTGCTGTCAAGTTCAACAATAGTTAAGGATTATGAATCTAACTTACCACCGCCTGCCACTGGTGCTGCCACTCCCCCTACCGCTCCATCGTCGGTATCGGCAGCAACTGCCGCATCCTCGCCCTCCGCGTCGCCTTGTTCGCTGGCCCCGACACTGGTGGTCGGTAGTGCGCCTAGAAAACATTACATATTTATTAGGCGTCATATACACCTCCCCCCTATTGATCAGTTGCAAGGTTGAAAAATGAGTTAATACTAACAAACATCACTAGTACAAATCAGGTAGTAGTAGAGTAGACACTAATAGTTATATATGATCATTGTAGCCATTGCTTAATTAGCCCTAGCCATGCTACCATTTTACCTTTGTGGCTTTTATTTTTGCACATGTGACGTTACCTTTATCTTGCAGCTTCTTAAGACACCTTTGAGCCCACATGACCTGCCTCACACTGCTACTGTCTAGTCTACGCGCTGCGTACAAGCGGTCAACAAACATTAACAAGCCACTTTTTTAGGAAGTACTGGTGTACTACTGTTACTGTTAGTCCATATTGCTTATCCATAGATGCTACACTTTTTGGCACGGCTGAGAAATGCTTGCAAGTTTCAATATACTAACGCACCCCATTTCTTTTTTCCCATTACAGACGCAAGATTCCCTTCTACGAACCAGAGCTTCTGAATGATGCAACAACTACCAGTACTAGGTTCTTCTAAAGTGAGGGGTCCCTTCACTCACATCTTCATTTATAAATTTATATAAACTAAATTGCTATGGGATGGTGGTGCTGCCTTCCACCACTGTTCAGTATCATGATTTAATTCCCAACTGTATAAGTGTAACAATGTATATTGTTTTAATGTTATTGATTTTCCGGTTGGTGCTGCTACGAAAACAGTGTACAGACCTTCTCAAATTGAAATAAACATTTTGAACTTACATAGACTTGGTGGTATTTGGTGTGGACTAACTTACACGAGTGAGCAAATTAAAGTAAGGGTGTGCATGTGAATTGCTTCCACGACTGAGAGGTTGAGTGTGTTATGTTCTGGGTTGGCTACTTGTTGGGTATCTTGGGGGGAGGGTTCCGAGACCTAATAGTTATGACAAGACAGTACTATAGTCAAGCAGTGGAATTGTGGTGGGTGTGGAATTTCTGATTGAGGTGTGCAAGGAAGGTCCAACCTACCATCACCAACATCCTATTTTCTGGTGCAAATGTATGTGCAAGATCCCTACAACAGTAGTATGTCCTATAGGGTATCATATCAAAATAGTAATAAATCTGGTAGGGCTGTTGTTGCAGTGAATTTTCAAAGCCTCAAGATCAATAAGAGTAAAAGTAGTACAAGACGACGACCCAACGGATTGGACTCAATGGCTCGAGCTACTGGTGAATATGAGTTTTATATTACATCCTTTCACAAAGAGTGGCACTGGCCAACTGGGCAAGACTAGCTACTACAGTACAGACAGACTGATAGTATGTAGTAGTAGTAGTACTCATAGCGGAGGCAGGGATAAGATTTTTGAAACCGTACAGATCGAAGGATAATTGGTGGTAAAAAAATAGCATTTGGAAACAAACAATAGTTCGGGGAAAATATGGGGCAGTAAAAGTTATGGAATAAGAAATATTATTAAAAACAAGAAGACTTACTGGGGCCAGCAGAGGAGCCCTCGGCGGTGTTCTCCTGGTGGTGTTCTTCCTGTCCCGCCGACTGCCCAGTCCCTGTAGGTCTGCTCCTGGGTGCTGATGAACAGGAAAGATATAAGAAAGAGACAAACATTGATGGATGGTGTCAAACAAATACAATATTTTTCAACAACGGTCAAAAAACACTTATGTAAACAACAATTGCAATAACTACATTGACCGATCTCATCTGGTCAACATGTAATATCGGGGGATTCGCAGTTCGACTACTTAAGTTACTATTAATCAACAGTAATCCAGTCTTCCATTCTGATTCCAGAAAACTAAGTTACAACTAAGCCTAAGTACAACGTACCACCCAACCTAGCCCACCTATTCCAGGCATGCCAATTGTACATTAAGTATGCATTTCCACTGTATTCCTCAACAATGCGTATGGTCAAATCATGGAGGACACATGAACATGACTACATTTTTTGTATACACCAAATTTTGGTTTGATTGATGCTGATCTGCTACTGCTAAGTAACTGCTAAGCCTACCACCACTCATTGAACAAACTACAAAAGGTTCTAAAGACTGCCGTACTAGCAGCACGTCACGTAACTGAGTGAGGGGGCATCACGCATACCACTAACAAATTAGAAGCTCATACAAAGTAGTGTACCTAAACATCAATCCGCCCCTATCTATTAGTGACGGGACAAAGTAAGGAGTGGACTCGAGTCACTGTAGCATTACGTAACTTAATTTCTCTAAAATAAAGTCGTAAAGAATCACGCTAAGCAAACGCAAAGCTGCAAACAAGTAAGATTAGTAGTAGCGCAGAAGAGCACCATAATCACAGAAGACTTTTAAACGTTATTAACCTGGAATGTATTGTAAGCAGCAACATTCTAGCTGGTTGGAAGGAAAAAGATATTCGCAATATATAACACAGAGCAGAAGAACAGACACAAAGTTGTAGTAATTAAATATGTACTCACCAAGCCCAGGGACCTCCACTCCTAGCAGGTCCAGCAGGTCCTGCTCACGGTCCAGGATGTCGGACCACCGGTGCGTCAGCTGTGCCTGGGTGCGCCGGACCCCAGAGATGCGCAACACTGCCCGGCGCTCCTTCCCCCACCGCTGCCGACGCTCCCGGAGGCCGTACCCGGACCCAGGCCTGCCACCTGCTGCCAGGGTTGAAGGGAGGTGGCGCTGCAGAAAGAAAATTAGTGCAGCCAACTCCACCTCCCCAAATAAGGCCCGTGCCTGCACCCCTTGTGGGCACCGCCTTCCGCATGGAAGGCAGTCGTGGCTCTGGCTGCGCCGGCGAACAGCCCTACCCTTGGACATGGTTCTGGGGACGGGGCGGGAAAGAAAAGGTAAAATAAATAAAGGAGTAAAGGAAATAAATAGCAGGCAATAGAAAGAGAAAAAGTAGCTAAAAAACAAAAAAAAAGTAGACAAAAACCAAAAATATAGAAGCAGGAAAATAGTTAGAGACATAATAAGTAATAAAGATCCAAAAAAAGTGGCTATAAACAAAGGATTGAAAAGATTTTGGGAGGATTGAAAATCAGGCCCCAGAACCATGCAATAGAGTGAAAAACAAGATGGCCGTGCCCATTGCGACCACGTGCGCAAGTTCGCGCGATATTTTCTCCCCGAGCAAGCAAAAAGCAACGCGATCAAGTAAAAGCGGTCGCGAACAGGAAATATCGACCGCGAACGGGCGCGAACATGCATTGCGCGACCCGGAACAGGAAGTAAGCATCGCGAGAGGGCAGGACAAGTGAAAACAAGACGGCCGCGCCCGTGAGCAACCGCATGGGTAAGTTGGCGACCCGCAATCACGCAAAAAATACCGCGAACAGGCGGGAAAATAACTTCCGCGTCTTCGCGATATTTCGGGCGTGTTTGCGGAGATTTTCAGCATTTTCGCGATAATTTGCAAAAGTTAATTTCGCAAATTCCGCCTACCCATAATAACAATTGGCTAGACTCTATTGGTTGCTTTCCTGATCACACACCCTGTTAATACTAATCGATCGCTTGTAATCATCAGGACTTTATATATGATGATGAAAATGATTATGAAATTACAATTTTTCTCTCTAAAATTTATGCATACATACAGATGATCTTGTCAGCACAATTGTTTCTCTCCAAGTGTTATGCGGCTTGTTATTTGCTTATGATCGTGTCAAACTTACTGTACTAAGATTAAGAATATGTAAATGTGAAGAGCTCTGATACCCTCTTGGGTCATGTCCATGCTATATAAAACACCGCATAAATAAAATTAATAAATGCTTTTCGTGAAGGTATTTAGGGAAGCTTGTAAGTTCCAAAGCACTGTAGCATATAACTGATTGCGAAATTCCTCATGGTACTTTGAATGAGACCGTCTAGCTCCATCTAACTGGATTTCCTGCCACAAAAAAGCCTACCAGCTTCCTCCCCTGGCTAGTCACAATTTGTGGCAAATATTTAAGGATGTACCTGTCTGGACCATCCACTGATCAAGGAGGCTGAGATTCAGTGGGATCTGCGTGGCTGATCAGCATCTTGGCAGGTGATGAGTGGACTTATAGATCCTGGTAATTAAACTGTTTAGGAGCTTCCATTACCTCCCCAACAGGTTCTCACTGCCACAAGCCAAGGTTAGAGTGACCTTGGCCCTCATTACCTTCAGAAATGGATCAAGGTTTATCACCCACAGCAAGCTAGATAGTTTCAAAAAGGAGGACAAGAGAGCCAGAGCTTTTGCTGCCACGGTCCCATATGATAGACAAAAGAACAACTTGCATCAATTGTAACACCAAAATAGTTACATGTCTGTTACTTGAAGATGTTGCTGTCATTAAAATACCAGCTTTCCACTTTCTTAATTTGTTTGTCCAGAATGAGAAATGTGTTTTCTTCAGGTTGCCTTTGAAGCAGTTTGCATCAATGTAGGAGTGCAAGCCATCTAATAACCGCTGCAAAGCTACTTTTGTGTTACTAAACAGAACTTGATAGTCTGCTTAAAGCAGGTTGTTATGTTCCCACCCTATGTTAAGAGAGTGAATGTTTGTGTTGTCGAGGGCACAGAGCAGGTTGGAAATGTATAAGTTGAAAGGTAATGAGGCAAGCATGCACACCTGCTTTACCCCCAGCAAGGTGGGAATTTTCCTATGGACAGAGGTCTTGTCACCCAGCTTGATATGAATCGATGTGAATCCATGTGTTGGTTTGAAGTTGTATGATGGCCTCACAGAAGCTCTGCAGGATTCCCCAGTTCTTTAGTTACTTCTACAGGGCCCACTTGGAGACATGCTTAAACGCTGCCTTAAAATCCACAAAACAGCAATAGAGCATAGCACGAGATATTACCACCCTTTCAGATAGTGGAAAAATTGCCAGCTTGTTCGTCAAAGTGCCGGAATTCTCTGTGAACCCTGTTTGAATCTTCAGGATGATGTCCCTGGACGTTGTCCATTGCCGCAACTCCTCCAGTAACAGGCTGGCAAGTAATTTGGCTTTGTTGTCCAATAGTGCAATCACCCTTCAATTATTGGGGTCAGATTTAAAGCCACCTTTATAAATTGGCTGAATGATGGCACTGTGCCATGATTCAGAGCTTGATGAGCTCCTCAGACAGTAGTCAAATAGCGTATCAATGTCATATTATTGAGACAACAAATATTATGTCACCTAATTATCGAAATGTTAATATCAAGAAAGACAAAAATAATGAGTCCCTACAAATAGCTATAAAAGTCACTTATATCAAACACATGTATATCACTGACAAAAACAACGACTTTTATTATTATTATTATTATTAATTAAATTTGTAAGGCGCGCAGCTACCCTATCCAGGGTTTCCCGGCACAAATATGTCTAGAATCTAGACTAGGTAACTGAGCTAATTACTGGGTGAAGAGCCAGGTCTTAAGGTCTCGTCGAAACTTAAGGTAGGAAGCTTCCTGTTTCATATGGTTAGGACGGAAGTTCCAAAGTCTGGGCCCAAGACACGCAAAGGAACGTCCGCCCATTCTAGTTAGTTTAAATGTAGGGGGTACCAAGTTACCTAGAGTGGAGGAGCGCAAGATTCGATGAGGAGTGTAAGGGCAAATAAGTTACTGCAAGTATGGCGGAGCCGAACCTTGCTTGATTTTAAAAATATGACAGAGGGTCTTGAATTTAATACGGCTTCCGATACGAAGCCAATGCAGGTTGTGAAGAAAAGGAGAGATGGAAACTTTTCTAGGAACGTGGCAGAGAAGGCGCGCTGCAGAGTTTTGGACCACCTGGAGCTTGTTCAAGAGTTCCTTGTTGCTTCCCAGATAGAGTACGTTCCCGTAGTCCAGGCGAGAGATGACAAGAGCCTGGACCACAGTTCTTTGAGTAGAGGCAGGAAGCATCCAAATGATCTTCCGTAGCCATATGAGTATAGAGATACAGGTACCAGTGGTGCTAACCGCTTGTTGCCGCATGGATAATTGACTGTCAATAATAAACTCTAAATTACGGGCCTGAGCGACTGGCTGGGGGAACGGACCCATTTCTTGGGGCCAATGATGAGGGCTCCAAAGATGTTTATCTTTGCCCAGAATGATGACCTTAGTTTTATACCCATTCAATTTCAAGCATTGGCATTCATCCATTCCGAAACTCGACGTAATCCACTCCGTAGAGAGGATACAAGAGCATCTTTAGAAGAGGATAAAGAAAAAATAATTTGTGTGTCATCGGCATAGGAGTACAAGGTGAGGCCTGCATCCTCAACGATGGTCGCAAGGGGTCTCACATAGATGTTGAAGAGCAATGGGCTTAAGGTGGACCCCTGGGGAACTCCATATGCAGATGAGCGAGGAGTGGATGAAGAGCCAGAAGAAAAAACCTGAAAGGTGCGATCACTGAGAAAAGAGGTGAGCCACAAAAGGGCTGAGCCTACCACTCCTGCTGACTGAAGGGATTTTAACGGAATAGAGTGGGACACAGTATCGAATGCTGCACTCAGGTCTAATAAAATGGTCAAGACAGGAGCGTAATTTTTCAGTTACCCCCAGTAAGGTGGTTTCTGTTGAAAAATGTGTCCTGAAACCTGATTGGGATGGATGTAAGAAACCTGAGTTTTCAATATGAGTGGTGAGCTGAAAATTAACATGTTTTTCCAAAACTTTGGAAAACACGGGCAGAAGTGAAATGGGGCAGAAGTTGGCTAGGACCGAGGGATCAGCGTTGGACTTTTTTAACAGAGGAACTACCATCGCATGTTTCCAGTCTGATGGAACCGAGGACTCACGTAAAGAAGAATTAAGGAGCCCCTTACAGATTCCTAACACAGCTGGGGAAAGTTGTTTCAAAATACTAGCTGGTAATGGATCGAGGGGGGATCCTGAATTTATCCTAGCTAGGCAATCGAAGAAGGAGCCATCTTCAAGGAGGGGCCACTGTGAAATTTTTGGTGTGACAGGAGAGGAATTCATATGAATAGTGTCTGAGCAAGGTTTATCAGAATCATAAGGGACAGAAGAAATTAAATTACTATATATTGTCTTCAGCTTGGCGATAAAAAAATTAGCGATGTTGTTGCATTTAGTAGAGTCAAGGACTGGGGGTAAGGGAAGAGTGTTTGCACCAGCAAATTTTTTAACCATGGAAAACAGAACTTGGGGGCGGTTCAGAGAGTTATTGATAATATTAGAAACATAAGTAGCCCTTGCAGCCTTGCAGGCAGAGTGATATATGTGAAGGACAGCCTTATAGTCGGCTTTACAGATGGGAGCATATCATTTGCGCCATTTTCTTTCCAGAGATTTGCATTTTGATTTCAAAATCTTCAAGTCATTATTGAACCAGGGAACCGGGGAACGATGAGAAAAGCTGGCTTTCGATGTAAAAGGCAGACAAAGATTAATAGATGAAGATAACCAATTGGAAACCGCCGTATTTAAGGAATGGAGCGGAAGATTCAAATCTGGGGAATGCGCCTCAAGGAGGCTATTTAACAAGTCTAGATTTAATTTGTGCTATGGTCTCTTGTTCCCACTACTATATGTAGGAGAAAGCAAGGTATCTTCAAGGACAGTGAGTTGGAAGTGGACTTTTACATATATTGAATACAGAAATATCGGAAACACATATATTGTGACTCATAAATATAGATATACCATGTCAAAAATAATGATTCCAATAAAATCAAGACAAATTTATTGTAAGTACAACTAGTAAATCCAATTAAAGCACCCCAAAAATCAATTATTTACAAAGAAAAACAACAATACATATATTTTTACATTATAATAATAATCTATCATTAAATAAAAATACTTTACATCACCAAAACATTTAACATAAACCCTATAAAAATAGTACATTTATAAAATATACACCAAACGTGTTTAGCATAGTGTAAACTTTTAAATAAAAAAAACAATATAAATTATTACATTAGAAATTCAATATACCAACACATAAATAAGCATTTACCAAATAAGGATAGAACTGAAAACAAAAACTTGAATTATACTAAAGCAATCAATAAAATCAAACTATAAACAACCTTAGCCAATCAAATAGCTTAACAAATTAAACAAACAATATAAAAGGCACACTTATTAAACAAAATAGTAACTAAAAAAAAACATTTAAAGAAGAGGAAAAAGAGGAAGAAGAGGAGAAACATTACAGAAACTTACAAAATAAAGTAAGCATACATAAATAAAAAACTCACCTCAACAGCATTGCAAATAAATTCTAACTCCCTAAACCTCGTCAAATATAACAAATATACCGAATGCAATTAATATAACTTTTTTTTCCTCTTCCAACAGAAAAGGAACACCTGTCTCACATTCAAAATAGCTGAAAGAAAATACTGCAATGCCAAAGCCTCTCTTAAAGACATACAAGCAAGTAAATAAAATAAATAGTGCATGTATCTTTAAATATATATTAATAAATACCATGAAAATGTAGCTATAATGTATTTTTATATTATTGCAGTAATTACAGATATAATGACAGAAGGCAACACATTTTTCACTTCACAAAAAGGAAAAGAGTTATATTATTCCAATCCATGCTATGGTAGAACAACTACAAAAGAAAATGTAATTTACGAAAGATAGCATACCTATCCCACAAATGTCACAGAGCTCAAGATAAGAAATGTTTTACAAGACATAAGAGATACAAGCTCTATTTCTCAACAACACACAATCTAAATCCTAAATAATAATATACCCAAAGTCCATAAACATATAACAGGCCAACTACAATTGATCCCTACCTTAAAATGAATAATAAAACACAAAAAGGCAGCTAGTGACAGCCCACCTGATCCTAGAACACACTGGGTCATAGACATACCAACACATCTAAAAATAACATATAGAGAAGAACCCTTCCTCCAATAGGACAATAAAAATATTGCAAAAAGAATCCTAATCTTCTCCACTGCAAATAACGTAATAAAACTATTCCAATGCCAAAACTTGATGATGGGTAGGGACTTCAAAGGGTGTCCAAAACCATTCAATCAGATGTACACCATCCATGGTGAATTTCAGAACACCCGTATCCCATGTATTCACTCTTCACTCCCTAATAGAAGGAAGTAACTACATGGAACTCCTAACTCATGTATACCAATAACCAACTATTACCCCAAAAAATAATCATAGACATTGAACAAGCTATGATTCAATCAATCCTAAAGCTAAACCCCCACACAGCCATACAAGGTAGTTACTACCACTTTAACCAAAGTGTATGGCACCAACAAGAAATATCTGCACTAAGGGGCCAATTCTGATGTCAGACGAACTCAGGTACGTCCGACATCGGTCAGGAGCCGTAACCGATCGACCTGCTGTCGTCGGTTACGGCCCTGCAAGTACGATGTGACCGAACAGGGTTGGGTCGCACTCGTATACTTCACAATGCAAGCATGCATTATGGGTGAAATGCATGCTTGCATTGTGAAAAGCAGGGGTGCAGTTCATCCCTGCACCCTGTGGCCGGCACCCCGAGGTGCCTGCCACCGGGTGCAGGGATCCACAGAGGGGCACCATAGGTGCCCGCAGGCCGCCATTTGGCAGCCTCGCACCCATGGGGGCCCTACTGGGGGCCCCCAAAGACAGTTTCCGACTGCCTTTTCATGCCGGAAAGACCGGCACGAAAAGGCAGTGAGAAACTGCCATCGTACTCCCTCTGTCGTAAAGAGGCGGCCGGGGGAGTACTGAGGGATTTCCGGACGGCGGACGGGCTCTCCGAGCCAGTCATCAGCCATCCAGAAATCCAAGTCGGATTCCTTTCTGACCGAGCCCATCGGAATGACTCGGTCGGAAAGTAATCCGGCCGACACGTTCCGATTCGGTCGGAAGGGCTCCGGCCATCGTTTAGAGCCCTTCCGGCCGAAATCGGAATCGGACCTTAAGTGTACAATATGCCACCAACACTTCATTTGCCTTGGCGGTAAAAAAACTGATAGCACTAGCCTACATCTCTGTCACAGAAGTAGCCAAACACTATAACAACATAATAGAAAGCCCCTACTATCAACAAAATCAAGACAAACGTAGTCCTGTAATGGCCTACTTTAAGTACACATGGAATGGCAGACTGTATTGGTCAGGACACAGACGCCAACCCAAACTCCATATATATGGTGGAATGTCTATGACAGCACTTTGACTGTTTGTATGTCTTCTGAGATGGATGTATGCCCACAATTTCGGGCCGTAGGATTTATTTTGGATCACCTTTTCCTGGCTGATATTGAACCCATATTGGAATCCTAATGAGGGATGTGATAGTTATGGCCTGAGTACTTTGGACTTATCTCCAACTTATGGAATAAATGATTCTTCACATGATTTTGACAGTTATTATTGCTTCATGAGATTGGCCTACAATGAATTTCTGATCAAACCTTACTATTAGATGCTCTGTCAATAAGTGTTGTGGGTCCTGATGATGACCATACTATTTTAGTTTGGTTGAAACGCTGTTGACGCCTATCTGTGGCTTCTACTAAAGAGGAAGCATTTTTTTGCTACTTTTGTTTCTGTGTTATGTTGTAACAGTCTTTATGAACAATTTCTACTCAGCCACTGTTTTGTTAACACTGTCAATCTCCCTTTTAATGTGCTTTGTGTGTAACCATGTGAGCACCATTGTCCTGTGATTGTATATTATTATCTCATTAAATTTTGTATATATTTTGTTATGTAGGGGTATCGTTTTTCTAAGTGATGTAGTAATAGTTTCTTTTGTCTGATTTGTCTACTTTGTATTTTGTGTAAAGCAGTACTTGATAGGATTCTAGTCTTTACTCTGCCCCAGGTTCGGGACCTAGGGCTGTCCCTGTTTGTTGCAATTATGACAGCACCTTGGCACAGGAAGCCAAAACAAACAACACAGTAGAAGAATGGCATAATGCCTTCCAATCCACACTAGGCAGATATCAACCTACACCATTCAAATTAATCGCACTGTAAAATGAACAAAGCTACCAAGAACTGTAAAACAATCAGTTAGCGAAACTGGCGCTAAACTAACTAAACAATCAACAAAAAATGGACGAGATGTTACAAAGCAAAGTCAAAATATTTATAAATAAGAAAGGGCTAGACTACTAAGAAGTAATAGCCAAATGCATCCTATATAGGTTTCAGGCACGTTGTAGTTAGAAATCAGCATTTAAAAAAACATAGAAATTCACTGAAAAAACCATAGGTTTCAGGCACATTATAGTTAGAAATTGGCATTTAAAAAACATAGAAATTCACTGAAAAAACCATACGTTTCAGGAACGTTATAGTTAGTTGGACATTTCACTTGTATAAAACCATAGAATTCCGGCGTTATAGTTAGTTCAGCTAACTATAACTCGCGCCCTTGCAATGCACTGCTGATGACGTCACATATTACATCATTCAAGACATGGTCAGGGACATCACTGATGACATCACTGACGACATGTCAAATGACATCACTGATGACATCATCCAGTGACTGTGTGTTTCTGTAAAGTTTAAATTTGTTTTATATACATGCCAAGCTGCATTGAAGAATGAGTGGGTGTATAAGTGTCTGTATGGAGGATTTAGTAGGTACGTGACTGCCTGTATAGGTGAGTGATTAAATGTGTCTTACTGAATGCATGGGTTAGTAAATAAACTGAGTGAAAGTTTGTATCAGTCTGTCTGTTGTTGAATAAGCTGTTGCATGGGTTGGTGAGTAGTTGCATGAGTGTCTATATGGGTTATTGATTGCTTGCCTGAGTATTTGTATGGCTGCCTGAGTGTGTGTGTGGGTAGGTGGGAGGTGTGTGACTCTGTGCATAGATGTGTGAATGGTTGATTCACTGAGTGTATGGGTTCAAGAGTGTATCTGGAAACAGCTGTATGGGTGGGTGAGTGTGTGTATGGGTGTGTTGGTGAGTGAATGGATGTCTCAGAGGTACATGTGCAAGTAACTACATATGTAAAAGGCAGTATATGTGAGTGATGGTATATATAAATAACTATATGTGAGAGTCAGCAATTGTGAGAGTGGCTGCATGGATAAGTGTGTATTTCTATTAGTGAGTCTATAAGAGAATAAGTATGTGTTAGTATCTGTATGAATACGTGAGGTGGTGTCTGTATAACTGTATAGGTGAGTAAATGGAAGTATGAGTGATTCTTTGCATGACTGACTAGGTGTGTGAGTAACTCTGGATATGTGGCAGTGTGTGAGTGTCTGTATAGGAGTATGAGTGCATATGATAGTGTTGTATTGATAAGTGACTGCATATATAAGGAACTGTATGGGTGAATGAGTGGATGTGTGTGTAGACCTAGGAATCAGTCAGTGCATATTTAGTAACTGGTATTGATGTGTCTATTTTTTCGAAAATGGTAGTCCGTATTTTAGAGTGGGTGTATCAATGGTTATATTTAGGTGTGAGGAGGTGCATCAGATTTTCATGTGGATAATATCATCAGTGATGTCATTTGACATGTCATCAGTGATGTCATCAGTGATGTCTCTGATCATGTCATGAATGATGTAATGTGACGTCATCAGCAGTGCATTGCGAACGCGAGTAATAGCTGAATTAACTATAACGCCGGAATTTCTATGGTTTTATACAAATGAAATGTCCAACTAACTATAACGTTCCTGAAACCTATGGTTTTTACAGTGAATTTCTATGGTTTTTTAAAATGCTAATTTCTAACTATAACGTGCTTGAAACCTATGTTTTTTTCAGGGAATTTATATGGTTTTTTAAATGCTGATTTCTAACTATAACGTGCCTGAAACCTATGGTTTTTTCATTGAATTTAAAAGGTTTTTTAAATGAAAATTTGTAAGTCTAATGTACCTCAATCCTATGTTTTTTAAATTTTCTATATATATATGTACATAAATATATATATTTAAAAAAGATTGTGAACTATTTTTAGTTAGGAAAACTATAGTCAATCTTTAAAAAAAAAAAATATTATACAGAAGTCGCGCACCCTTCGAACCTTGACCTGTTCTCAGGCCAGGTCCGCTCCCCCACCGCGCCAGCTGCCTGCTGCCGTCGCCGCTGCTGCTGTTGCTGGAAATTCGAGGCCCTCCTCCACCCGCAGGCTCCCACCTGCACCTCATCCCTGGTGGCCCAGTGGTGGGCGGTAAGTATCAAGTCTGACCTCTTCCTCTGTCCGTCTTTCTCTCTCCCGATTTCCCTCCTTCTGCTTGTCTGCTGCCCTTAATTGTATTCTGCCTTTAGCCTCTGCTCGTTTTATTTTTCATAAGCCATTCTGCCTTTAGCCTTCCTGTTTTTCCTCTCACTCTCTGTTGTTTCGATGCTGTTGGTTTTTTTCAGTGCCTTTCTCCCCCCACCTGCCCCCCACTCTCCTTTACCGCTGCTGCCTTCCCCGCGGCCCGGCCCCCATCCTCTCCCATTCGCCACCCGCCTCCCAGCTGCTCCTCCCTCCTTCCCTCCACCCTTCTTAGTGCAGGCCGCTGCGCGGCGAGGGTGTGAACCTTGACCTGTTCTCAGGCCAGGTCCGCTCCCCCACCGCGCCAGCATTCCCTGCTGGTGCTCTGCCTGCTGCCCTCGCCACTGCTGCTGTTGCTGGAAGTTCGAGGCCCTCCTCCACCCACAGGCTCCCGCCTGCGCCTCATCCCTGGTGGCCCAGTGGTGGGCGGTAAGTATCAAGTCTGACCTCTTCCTCTATCCGTCTTTCTCTCTCCCGATTTCCCTCCTCCTGCTTGTCTGCTGCCCTTAATTGTATTCTGCCCTTAGCCTCTGCTCGTTTTATTTTTCATAAGCCTTTCTGCCTTTAGCCTGCCTGTTTTTCCTCTCACTCTCTGTTGTTTCGGTGCTGTTGGTTTTTTTCAGTGCCCTTTTCCCCCGGCCCGCACCCCCGCTCTCCTTTCCCGCTGCTGCCTTCCCTGCGGCCCCGCCCCCATCCTCTCCCATTCGCCACCCGCCTCCCAGCTGCTCCTCCCTCCACCCTTCTTAATGCAGGCTACACCCTCGCCCCACTGAAGAAACCCTCCAACAACCACACCAGCAAGAGAGCCTCCTGGTTCTCCGACGAGCTCCTGGCCTCCAAGCGCACATACCGGAAATTGGAGAAGATATGGCTCCACACCCGCAAACCGGAAAACCACGCAGCCCACAAGGACGCCACCCGCAGACACCACCACCTCATCAGATTAGCCAAGAGATCCTCCTTCAAAGACCGCCTGGACAACAACGCACACAACAGCAAAGAACTCTTCAGCTTTGTTAAAGAACTCTCCAACCCCAGCGCCAACGACATCTCTCCCTCACAGGAACTGTGCGACTCCCTTGGCAACTTCTTCCACCGCAAGATCGCCGACATCCACGACAGCTTCGACACCTCGACCGACCCGACCGCACCAGACCCCACCCCTCCTGCGAACACCATCAGCGCCAACCACCTGACCTACTGGTCCAAAGTCTGCGACGACGAGATGCGCAAGGTCATGAACTCCATCCACTCAGGATCACCGACAGACCCGTGCCCACACCACATATTCAACAAGGCAGGCGCAGCCATCGCACCCCAACTACGGAAGGTCATCAACAACTCCTTTGAAACTGTGACCGTTCCGGACAGCTGGAAGCTCGCCAAAATAAACGCCCTCCTCAAGAAGCCCAAGGCGGACCCCAAGGACCTCAAGAACTTCCGGCCCATCTCCCTGCTCCCGTTCCCGGCGAAGGTCATCGAGAAAATCGTCAACATGCAACTGACTCGCCACCTGGAAGACAACAACCTCCTGGACCCGTCCCAATCCGGATTCAGACGAAACCACAGCACTGAGACAGCTCTCATCGCCGCCAAAGACGACATCAGGCGCCAATTAGACAACGGTGAAACATCAGCCCTCATCCTCCTGGACCTATCGGACGCCTTCGACACGGTCTGCCACCGCACACTAAAGACTCGCCTCCATGAAGCCGGTATCCAAGAGAAGGCCCTCGACTGGACCACATCCTTCCTCTCCGGCAGATCCCAGAGCGTCCGCCTCCCGCCGTACTGGTCCGAAGCCACCAACATCATCTGTGGCGTCCCCCAGGGCTCCTACCTCAGCCCAACGCTATTCAACATCTACATGGCCCCCCTCGCACAAGTGGCCCGCCACCACAACCTCAACATCATCTCCTACGCCGACGACACTCAACTCATCTTCTCCCTCACCAAGGACCCACGCACCGCCAAATCCAACATCCACGAGGGAATGAAGGCCATCGCCGACTGGATGAGGAGCAGCCGTCTGAAACTGAACTCGGACAAGACAGAGGTCCTCATCCTCGGACACACCCCCTCTGCCTGGGATGCCTCCTGGTGGCCGACCACTCTGGGGACAGCACCAACACCGACCGACCACGTACGCAATCTAGGATTCATCATCGACTCCACCCTCTCCATGTCCAAACAGGTAAACGCCGTCTCCTCCTCCTGCTACAACACCCTCCGCACACTTCGCAGAATCTACAAATGGATCCCAGCTGAAACAAGAAGAACGGTAACACAAGCCCTCGTCAAGCAGCAAATTAGACTACGGCAACGCACTCTATGCCGGAATCCCAGCCAAACACCTACGAAGTCTCCAGCGCATCCAAAATGCCTCCGCCAGACTGATCGTCAACCACCCCGCCACTGCCACATCACCCCCCATCTGCGAGACCTACACTGGCTCCCCGTTGAAAAGAGGATCACCTTCAAACTCCTCACCCACGCACACAAAGCACTCCACAACGCCGGACCAGCCTACCTGAACAACAGACTCAGCTTCAACACCCCCACCCGCCAGCTCCGCTCTGCCAGCCTCGCACTCGCCACCGTCCCCCGCATCCAACGAACCACCTCCGGCGGCAGATCCTTCTCCTACCTTGCCGCCAAGACCTGGAACACCCTACCTACCCACCTACGTCAGACTGAAGACCTACTCGCCTTCAGAAAACGCCTCAAGACCTGGCTCTTCGAGCAGTAGCGGCGCCCCCCCCGTCCCCCTCCCCCCCTCAGCGCCTTGAGACCCTCACGGGTATGTAGCGCGCTTTACAAATCCCCAGATTGATTGATTGATTGACACTTCGCGCACCCAACACGATGGCTGCGCGCATTCTGGTAGCCATTTTGAAAAGTGGCACTGAGGTGGCAACTTTGGCGTAATTTGTAAAGTATGAAATATCTTTAAATTAAATATAAATACAAGTTTTCCTTTAAGCGTTTGTCTAAATTTATTAATAAAAGTATTTTTAAAGTATTATTTTCAATATAATTTTGACGAAAAATTATTCAATTATTATTGGATTTGGAGGTTAGGAGGGATGGCCATTTTGCTTGATGTGTTTTGCAAGATTTTTTGGTCTAGTCAGGTGGGCACCCTTTTCCGGGTGAGGTACGGCTTGAGGATTCTATTCACAGGTGAGGAATCCACAGGCAGAAGTATCCATCAGAACAAGTTACTTACCTTCGGTAACGCTTTTTCTGGTGGATACAGTATCTGCCTGTGGGTTCCTCACTGTCCCACCCGTCTCCCCGTTGTGCACCTGTTTCTACCAAAAATGCTATTACTGTTTGGCATGAATTTTTTTAATATGTCTTAATCATGCGTATGTTTTAATAGTGAGAAATGCTTGATCTGTTGCTATTTCCTTATGCCTTTATTGGTTATGCATTTGTATGTATATATATATATATATATATATATATATATATATATATATTTAGTACACTATGTATACATGTGAAATGTTTCGGTCCGCCTGTTTCCTCGGTGGCATGTAAAAAATGGGTGGAACTTACGTCAGCATGCCGACAAGGTCCTCTTATGGCTCCGATGACATCATACGGTGTCGCGAGCGGAGCCGTGCTATTATGACGTCCTCGTTGACGTTGGAGAGCTAGGAAAGAATTTCCGTGGAATGCTGGTGCAGGGGATATTCACCTAAGTGTTCAGGCTAGTCCTTTGGGAGCAACTGTTTATGTTACCCCTCCAGAAATTGAAACCAGTGATCCGAGGGCAGAGGCCCTGCAGATGTCACACGAGGTGGGGTGCCCAGTCGTGTGCACCGGCGGGGCAGCAAAGCGACAAGCACCACAACCCACATAAAAGGTAACAAGTGCACTGAATAACACAGGATCTTCTCTTTGTATCTGGCAGAAACAACGATGTTAAAATGCCCTAGTTCCAAAATGTAGAATTAGTGCTACAACGGTCTTCAAGAGGACCTGCGATGCCGCTTCTGCCTCCCGTATCCTGGAGGCGGCACATGGGTCACACGGTACGGTCATACTGCAGTGGGACGCACACTCGTTGGCCTCTCATGGCACTGCTCCACACTTCAGGGAGGACGCTTTCCATTAGCTGTGTTTTCTGATGATGTGTCGAGCCGGCTCCTTACAACAACAGAACTCCTTTAGATCCAAACAGACTCTTCTTCTCTCTCACCGGAAGTGAAACCAGGCCACGCGGACACTTTCACAATACAACAGCCAGGAATGCACTTTTCGGTAAAAAAAACCACATTCCTTCCTCCTAATATATCAAATAAACCACTCACTGAAGAACAGGAGCCAGCTTCAATCGGTAAACAGCCATTACAATGACTTTTTTACTTCGCGATACCATTACAGCGTTGTAAAAAACATGTAGACGATCCACGTTGTTGTAAGGAAACAGAGGCTGTTCCGTTTCCTCACAACGACGTGTACCGCCCCTCAGAGACAACGTAAAGCAGGAACCACGAGAAGAGAGGAACCAAGAGGAGTAAGAGGTAAGGGGGATTGGGCATGGGGTGGGGGTTTCTTTTCTAGGGTTTAGGGTAGTGCAGTGGTGTTTGGGTAGTGTAGGAGGTTGTGCTGGGGTACTGTTTTAGGGTTTAGGGTAGTGCAGTAGTGTAGGGGGTCGCATTGGGGGTAGTGTTTTAGAGTTTAGGGTAGTGCAGTGGTGTATGGGTAGTGCAGGGTATCGTGCTGGGGTAGTGTCTTAGGGTTTAGGGTAGTGCAGTGATGTTTGAGTAGTGTAGGGGGTCATGCTGGGGGTAGTGTTATAGGGTTTAGGGTAGTGCAGTGGTGTTTGTGTAGTATATGGGGTCGTGCTAGGGATAGTGTTTTAGGGTTTAGGGTAGTGCAGTGGTGTTTGGGTAGTGTAGGAGGGTCGTGCTGGGGATAGTGTTTTAGGGTTTAGGGTAGTGCAGTGGTTATTGTGTAGTGCAAGGGGTCGTGTTTTAGAGTTTAGGGTTATTCAGTGGTGTTTGGGTAGTCCAGGGGATCATGCTGGGGGTAGTGTTTTTGGGTTTAGGGTAGTCACAGTTTTGCTTGGGTAGTGAAGGGGGTCATGCTGATGTAGTGTTTTAGGGTTTAAGGTAGTGTAGGGGTAGGTGCTTGGGGTAGTGTTTCATGGTTTAGAGTATTGCAGTGGTGTTTGTGTAGTGTAGGGGGTTGTGCTGGGGGTAGTGTTTTAGAGTTTAAGGCAGTACAGTGGAGTTTGTGTAGTGAAGGGGGTAATGCTAGGGGTAGTGTTTTAGGGTTTAGGGTAGTGCAGTGGTGTTTGTGTTGTGTAGGAGGTTGTGCTTGGGGTACTGTTTAAGGGTTTAGGGTAGTGCAGTGGTTTTTGTGCAGTGTAGGGGGTCATGCTGGGGGTAGTGTTTTGGGGTTTAGTATAGTGCAGTAGTGTTTGTGTAGTGTAGGGAGTCGTGTTTTAGGGTTTAGGGTAGTGCAGTGGTGTTTGGGTAGTGTAGGGGTTCGTGTTGGGGTAGTGTTTTGGGGTTTAGGGTAGTGCAGTTGTGTTTGGGTAGTGAAGGAGGTCGTGCTGGGGGTAGTGTTATAGGGTTTAGGGTAGTACAGTGGTGTTTCTGTAGAGTAGGGGGTCATGCTGGGGGTAGTATTTTATGGTTTAGGGAAGTGCAGTGGTGTTTCTGTAGTGTAGGCGGTCGTGCTGGGGGTAGTGTTTAAGGATTTAGGGTAGTGCAGTGGTATATTTGTAGTGTAGGGCTTGATACTGGGGTAGTGTTTTAGGGTGTAGGGTAGTGCAGTGCTGTTTGTGTAGTGTAGGGGGTCATGCTCGGGTAGTGTTTTAGGGTTTAGGGTAGTGCAGTGGTGTTTGTGTAGTGCATGGGGTCTTGCCGGGGTTAGTGTTTTAGGGTTTAAGGTATTGCAGTGGTGTTTGAGGAGTGTAGGGGGTCGTGCTGGGGGTAGTGTTTTCGGGTTTAGGGCTGTGCAGTGCAGTGGTGTTTCGGTAGTGTAGGAAGCCATGCTGGGGGTAGTGTTTTAGGGTTTAGGGTAGAGCAGTGATGTTTGTGTAGTATAGGTGGTCGTGCTGGGGGTAGATTTAGGGTTTAGGGTAGTGCAGTGGTGTTTGGTCAGTGTTGGGAGTTGTGCTGTTGGTAATGTTTTAGGGTTTAGGTTAGTGCACTTATGTGTGGGTAGTGTAGGGTGTTGTGCTAGAGGTAGTGTTTTAGGGTTTACGGTAGTGAAGTGGTGCTTGTGTAGTGTAGGGGGTCTGCTGGGTGTAGTGCTTTAGGGTTTAGGCTAGTGCAGTGGTGTTTAGGTAGTGTAGGGGTAGTGCTGGGTGTAGTGTTTTAGGGTTTAGTGTAGTGCAGTGATCTTTGGGTAGTGTAGGGGGTCGTGCTGGGGTAGATTTTAAGGGTTTAGGGTAGAGCAGTGGTGTTTGTGTAGTGTTGGGGGTCATGCTGGGGGTAGTGTTTTAGGGTTTAGGGTAGTGCACTGGTGTTTGTGTAGTGTAGGGTGTAGTGTTTTAGGGTTTAGGGTAGTGCAGTGGTGTTTGTGTAGTGTAGGGGGTCGTGCTGGGGGTAGTGTTTTAGGGTTTAGGGTAGTGCAGTGGTGTTTGTTTTAGTTTAGGGTTCGTGTTTTAGGGTTTAGGGTAGTGCAGTGGTGTTTGGGTAGTGCAGGGGGGCATGCTGGGGTAGTGTTTTTGGGCTTATGGTAGTGAATTTGGGTTTGGGTAGTGAAGGGGGTTGTGCTGGAGGTAGTGTTTTAGGGTTTAGGGTAGTGCAGTGGTGTTTGTGTTGTGTAGGGGTTCGTGTTGGGGTAGTTGTTTAGCGTTTAGAGTAGTTCAGTGGTGTTTGGGTAGTGTAGTAGGTCGTGCTGGGGGTAGTGTTTTAGGGTTTAGGGTAGTGCAGTGGTGTTTGTGTACTGTAGGGGGTCTTGCTGTGGGTAGTGTTTTCGAGTTTAAGGCAGTGCAGTGCGGTTGTGTTTGGGTAGTGTAGGGGGTCATGCTGGGGTAGTGTTTTGGGGTTTACGGCAGTGCAGTGGTACCTGTGTAGTAAAGGGGGTCAGGCTGGGGGTAGTGTTTCAGGGTTTAGGGTAGTGCCGTGGTTTTTGGGTAGTGTAGGTGCTTGTGTGGGGTGTAGATTTAGGGTTTAGGGAAGTGCAGTGGTGTTCAGGTAGTGTAAGGGGTCATGCTGGGGGAAGTGTCTAAGAGTTTAGGGTAGCGCAGTGGTTTTCGAGTAGTGTAAGTGGTCGTGCTGGGGTAGTGCTTTGGGGTTTAGGGTAGTGCAGTTACATTTGAGTAGTGTAGGGGGTCGTGCTGGGGGTGGATTTAGGGTTTAGGGTAGAGCAGTGGTGTTTGTGTAGTGTAGGGGGTCATGCTGGTGGTAGTGTTTTAGGGTTTCGGGTATTGCAGTGGTGTTTGGGTAGTGCAGGGGGTCATGCTGGGTGTAGTGTTTTAGGGTTTAGTGTAGTGCAGTTGGGTAGTGCAGTGGTGTTGTGTAGTGTAGGAGGTCACACTGGGAGTCGTGTTTTAGGTTTTAGGGTAGTGCAGTTGTGTTTGGGTAGTGTAGGGGGTACTGCTGGGGGTAGTGTTTTAGGGTTTAGGGTAGTTCCATGGTGTTTGTGTAGTGTAGGGGGTCATGCGGGGCAGTGTTTTAGGGTTTAGGGTAGTGCAGTGGTGTTTTGGTAGTGTAGGCGGTACTGCTGGGGGTAGTGTTTTAGGTTTTTTGGGTAGTGCTGTGGTGTTTGTGTAGTATTGAGGGTAGTTCTTGGGGTAGTGTTTTAGGGTTTAGGTAGTGCAGTGGTGTTTGGGTAGTGTAGGGGGTCGTGCTGGGGGTAGTGTTTTAGGGTTTAGGGTAGTGGTGTTTGTGTGGTGTAGGCGGTCGTGCTGGGGGCAGTGTTTTAGGGTTTATGGTAGTGCAGTGGTGTTTGTGTAATGTAGGGGGTTGTGCCGGTGGTAGATGTAGGGTTTAGGGTAGTGCAGTGGTGTTTGGCTAGTGTAGTGTGTCATGCTAGGGGTAATGTTTTAGGGTTTAGGGTAGTGCAGTGGTGTTTGTGTAGTGTAGGGGGTTGTGCTGGGGTAGATTTAGGGTTTAGGATAGTGCAGTGGTGTTTGGGTAGTGTAGGGAGTTGTGATGGTGGTAGTGTTTTAGGGTTTATGGTAGTGCAGTGGTGTTGGTGTAGTGTAGGGGGTCGTACTGAGAGTAGATTTAGGGTTTAGGGTAGTGCAGTGGTGATTGTGTACTGTAAGGGGTCTTACTGGGGGTAGTGTTTTAGGGTTTAGGGTAGTTCAGTGGTGTTTGAGTAGTGTAGGGGGTCGTGCTGGGGGTAGTGTTTTCGGGTTTAGGGCAGTGCAGTGCGGTGGTGTTTGGGTAAGGTATGGGGTCATGCTGGGGGTAGTGTTTTAGGGTTTACGGTAGTGCAGTGGTGTTTGTGTAGTATAGGGGGTCATGCTGGGGGTAGTAGTTTAGGGTTTAGGGTAGTGCAATGGTGTTTGTGTAGTGTAGCTTGTCATGTTTAGGGTAGTGCAGTGGTGTTTGTAAAGTGGAGGGTGTCATGCTGGGGGTAATGTTTTAGGGTTTAGGATAGCGCAATGGTGTTTGTTTAGTGTAGCTTGTCATGCTGGGGGTCGTGTTTTAGGGTTTAGGATAGTGCAGTCGTGTTTATGTAGTGCAGGGGGTCATGTTTTAGGGTAGTGCAGTGGTATTTGGGTAGGTATTATAGGTGTTCATGATGGGAGTAGTGTTGTAGGGTTTAGGGTAGTGCAGTGGTGTTTAGGTAGTCGAAGGGGTCGTGCTGGGTGTAGTGTTTTAGGGTTTAGGTTGGTGCAGTGGTGTTTGTGTAGATCGACAACAATAGATCTCGACAAGCGCGTTGCGCATGCGCTGCATCGCTAGGCAAGACCTAAAAGCATTGCACTAAGATGGCTTCCAACACTTCCTGGATTGAAGTGTTGTTAGCCAATTAGAGCCAAGCCCGTGCTTGTGTAGTTAGGTCCCTCCCAGATATATAAACAGATTTTTCCTTTAATATCTCAAAAACTACTGAATAGATTCACACCATTTAAAAAAAAGTTATCTTTCTGAACCAAGGGCTACCTTTTTGCCAAATTTGGTGTAATTCCATTCAGCAGTTCGAGCTGTAGCTGTGTCTAAAGTTTCCTATGGGAAATAACATGGAGTAAACGTGTTTTGGGACCCCCCTTTTTTCTTGGCCCCCGCTTGGCGAATCACCCCGAAACTTCACTGAAGAAACCATAGGTTTCAGGGGCGTTATAGTTAGCTGGACTTTTCACTCGTACAAAACCATTGAAATTCCCCCGTTATAGTTAGTTCAGCTAACTATAACTTGCGCGCCCGCAATGCGCTGCTGATGATGTCACATATCACATCACTCATGACATGGTCAGTGACATCACTCATGACATCACTGATGACATCTCAAATTACATCTCTGATGACCTCACTGATGACATCATCCAGTGAATGTGTGTTTTTCTGAACATTGCATATGTTTTATATATGTATATCTCAACGTCGATGGAAGAATAAATGGGTATATAAGTGTCTAAATGGATGATTTGTTTTTGAAAAATTGATTGTATGACTGACTGATTAAGTCTATCTTAGTGAATACATGGCTTAGTGAGTAATGTTTAAATATGTAAATATCTGTATCAGTCTCTCACTTTCTGTATATGTGGCTGCATGGGTTGGTGAGTAGCTACATGAGTGTCTATATAGGTTATTAGTTGGTTTTTTGAGTATCAGTATGAGTGCCTAAGTGTCTGTATGCTTCGGTGGGGGTATTACGTAGTGCATAGGTGCATGAATGAGTGACTCACTGTTTGTATGTGTTGAAGACAGCCTGTGTGCAGGACTGTATGGGTGGATGAGTGTGTGCATGGGTGTGTTAGTGAGTGAATGACTGTCTCAATAGTGTCTTTATGAGTAACTACATATGTTTTAAACTAGTATATGTGACTATTGGTGTATATAAGTGAGTATATGTGAGAGTGAGAGATTGGAAGAGTTCTTGTATGAATAAGTATGTGTTTCTATAAGTGATTGTTTAAAAGACTAAGTATGTGTAAGTTTCTGTAGAAGTAAGTGTGGTGGTGTTCGTATAACTGTATATGCAAGTAAATGGATGTTTGATTCTTTATTAGCATCAGTGACTATGTGTGTGAGTAACTCTATGGATGAGTGTCGTTGTGTAACAGGATGTATAGGTGTATGAGTACATATGATGAGTGAGTACATGTATGAGTGACTGTATAGCACTGTTGGTGAATGAGTGGATGTGTATGTGGATCTTAGAATTACTGAATAGGTTGTTGTAACTGGTATTGGTATGTCCATTGTTTTGAAAATGTTAGTTTCTATTTTTGAATGTGTGTATCAAATGTTAAATTGGGGGAGAGGAGGTCTTCCACTCTATCACAAGGATGATGTCATCAGTGATGTCATCAGTGATGTCATTTGAGATGTCATCAGTGATGTCATGAGTGATGTAATATGTGACGTCATCAGCAGTGCATTGTGGGCGCGCGAGCTATAGTTAGCTGAACTAACTATAACGGGGGAATTTCAATGGTTTTGTACGAGTGAAAAGTCCAGCTAACTATAACGCCCCTAAAACCTATGGTTTCTCAAATGAATTTCTAAGTTTTTTTAAATGCTAATTCCTAGCTATAACATGCCTGAAACCTATGGTTTTTTCAGTGAATTTCAAAGGTTTTTTAAATGCTAATTTCTAACTATGCCTACAGAGATAGGACATGTGAAGAAAGAAGGAAAAACGCACAGAAAGAAAAAAAAATGCAGAAAGAAGCAACAGAAGTCCTCAAAGACGAAGAAAAGTGCAGGAAGAAGGATAACATGCAGAAAGAACAAACAGAAGAGCAGAAAGAAGCCTTGTTGGAAAATCATCCTGTTTCCTCAACTTTTTCAGACAGCTACTGGTGGTAACTGAGTCTGACTAACCAGTCCCAGAGCCAGTGCTATGTTAAAAGACACTCAGAATACAGTGAAAACACCTACATACACTAGGGAATACTATGCGTTGGGGTCCCCCTGTGATTAGCATGACCTCCCCTGTAAGCCCCTAGTATATAAGAGGGCAGGGGATTAAAACTACCTCTTAAAACGCACCACAGGGCTTGTTTGCACAGGTCACCTCCGGCCCCGTCCCCTCCCTTCACCACTGTGTAAACATGCTCTGTTACCGTTTTAAGTTGGGAGATTAAGTCCCCTTGAATCCTGAGGATCCCTAGGGTCCAACTAGACCACTAGGTACCTCCAGTAAGCGCCACAGAGCTGTGTTGCAGAGAGATGTAAAAAGGGGCATGGCCTAGACCACCTCTCTGCAACGCAGCGCAGTGGCGCTTACTGGAAGCACCTGGTGGGCTAGTTGGCCCCCAGGGTCCCTCAGGATTGAAGGGGAATTATTTCCCCAACTTAAAACGTGCCACAGGGCGTGTTTGCACACATTAACTCAGGTCCCGTCCACTCGCTTCACCACTGTGTAAACACGCCCCGTGGCCGTTTTTAGTTGTGAGATTAAGTTCATTTTAATCCTGAGGGTCCCTAGGGTCCAACTAGCCCACTAGGTACCTCCAGTAAGCGCCACAGAACTGCGTTGCAGAGAGGTGTAAAAAGTGGCACGGCCTGGACCACCTCTCTGCAACGCAGCTCAGTGGCGCTTCCTGGAAGCACCTGGTGGGCTAGTTAGCCCCAGGGGCCCTCAGGATTGAAGGGGAATTATTTCCCCAACTTAAAATGCGCCATAGGGCGTGTTTGCACACGTCACCTCAGGCCCTGTCCCCTCCCTTCACCACTGTGTAAACGCGCCCTGTGGCCGTTCTAAGTTGAGAGATTAAGTTCCCTTGAATCCTAAGGGTCCCTAGGGTCAAACTAGCCCACTAGGTACCTCCAGTAAGCACCACAGAGCTGCGTTGCATAGAGGTGTAAAAAGGGGTGTGGCCTCAGAACACCTGTCTGCAACGCAGCTCCCTGGCGCATACTGGAGATACCTGTTGGGCTAGTAGACCCTCAGTATTGAAGGGGAATTAATTCCCCAACTTACAACTGGCGAGGGGGCGCATTTGCAGAGTGCTGCAAGGAGGGGGAGTGGCCTCCGGCGCGATGCCTGGCTTTTATTTATTTTATTTTTTTAAGAAGGAGGGCTGTGTGGCCCCCTGTGGTATTCTTAGTATTAGTGTGTTCTTAGTAAGCCTAGAATATAGAACTTAGAATATGGTAAGGTTGCCTAGAGATGTTTAGAACACTGAATGATGAGCAGAGGATATTCAAATAGGAGAAAAGCTGTTACTCTTGATGCTGTTGGATGAGGTTTCTTCATTTGCTTGTACCTAATAAAACCTCAATGAACTACTTCTGATCTTCGTGTACTTGATGAAGAGGCTGCACCTCCACATTTTGGCGACAAGGATGGGATCATAGACTTGAAAGGAAGAATTATTCCTGGGAAAATTTATGTTTCTATGAAAGGAGACTCTCTTATCAGCTGGATACATCAAAAGGAATTAAATGTTTTTCTTGATCCAAAGGAAAATCCCTCTGTGTGTTTGAAAGAAATTCCTCAGGTATCCTTAGTTAACAACAAATCAAGTGAATGGATCAAAAAATTCCCTATTCTTTTTGGAAATGGATTAGGTTGTTTAAAAAAATATGTTCATCAAATTGTTCTGAAAAAGGATGCTATTCCGAAAATAGCAAAAGTCAGAAATGTTCCTTTGCTTGTTAGAGAACAAATGAAAAATGAACTAGACAAACTGATTGTGAAGGGAATCATACAGGAGGTAGAAGCAACTGAATGGGTTTCTCCGGTGGTGATGGCCCGCAAGGCCAATGAAGAGGCCCGTCTCTGCATTGATCTAAGAGAACTAAACAAAGCTGTTGTTGTCGATCACTATCCCTTACCCAATATTAGTGAAATGCTGTGTTCTCTCAATGAAGCTAAACATTTTACTTCGCTGGACCTAACGTCTGCATATCACCAAGTCAAACTCCATAAACTTTCTCAAGATCTTACAGCGTTTGTCACACCCTTTGGCACATTCAAGTTTGTAAGGATGCCCTTTGGATTGATATCTGTAGCTTCTGTGTTCCAAAGGGTGATGGAAAGTGTTCTGCATAATGTCAAAGGTGTAAAATTATATCAAGATGACATATTAATATATGGTAAAGATGTCTTAGAACATGATACTAGGGTAACAGATGTTTTACAGAAATTGCAATCAGCTGGTTTAACACTTCGTGGGGACACATGTAACTTTAATGTAAAAGAAATAGAATATCTAGGACATTTGGTCTCACAAGATGGTATCAAACCAAAACCTTCTCTAGTGAACTCCATCTTAAATCTAAGATCCCCGTCTAACAAAGACGAGCTTGTAAAATTCTTTTGCATGGCTGAATTTTACCATAAATTTGTACCAAATTTTGCTGAAAAAACTGTCTCACTCCGTAACCTTATGAAGAAAGGTAATGAATTCTTATGGTGTGAAAAATGTGAAGAAGAATTCAATTGTAAATTTAAAATTCGGGAATTTGCAATAAAAAAAAAAAGTAAGGGAATATAGGTTTTCACCTCACTCTTCCACAGGTGTCAGTCCCATTCGCTTGTTTAAAGGGAGAATAGAAAATGTTTCTTTGCTTCCGTGTTGGGTTAGTGACAAAAGATTTTTGGCAGGTAACAACACTGATCCCATACCTGACTGGAAAGAAAAGGAAAAGAAGAAAATGCTTGAATGTAAATCTCACTATGATGTGAGAAAAGCTGTTAAGAAAACTATTGTACATGTAGGTGATTGGGTAAAGGTAAAATCTCCAAGGAAATCTAGTTGTAATTCTAAATTTAGTAAACCTTTTCAAATTATTAAATTATTTGATAACGCAGTTAAAACCAGTGATCACAAAATCTGGAATCTTAGCAGGATTGCTGTTTTGCTTTCCAACATCTCTAAAGAAGGACATATCACAAGTAAATTTGATGAAGAAATTGTGTCTAACTCTGTTTTACCGAAAGATGTTGTTTGTAATAGACCAAAACGTGTAAAAAAGATTCCTCTTCGTCTACATGATTGTGTACCTTAGTTTTTCTATATATTTTTTATTACTTTGTATTCTTTAATGTGTTTATTCGGGGGGAGATGATGTGGTATTCTTAGTATTAGTGTGTTCTTAGTAAGCCTAGAATATAGAGCTTAGAATATGGTAAGGTTGCCTAGAGATGTTTAGAACACTGAATGATGAGCAGAGGATATTCAAATAGGAGAGAAGCTGTTAATCTTGATGCTGTTGGATGAGGTTTCTTCATTTTCTTGTACCTAATAAAACCTCAATGAACTACTTCTGATCTTCGTGTACTTGATGAAGAGGCTGCACCTCCACACCCCCCTTCGTTTTCTAATGTATTGGCCCTGGGGATCCCATCCCCCAGGACCTGCGCCCTAATTTTTTTTGTTTAAAAAAAACAATTTGAAAGGGGGCCACGTGGCCCCCCTCCCAAGGCCTTAATCTGCCCCGGGGACCCCAACTCCCGTATCATGGCCTTTTTTTTTTATTCTTTAGGAGGGGGGCTGTGTTGCCCCCCTCCTCAGGCAACTTATGGCCCCGGGGACCCCATCCCCCGGGCCGTCCTTTGTTTTTTTGGGTTTTTTTTCAAATATATTTATAGAAACACCTAGGACATGCTGGACAAACCGTATGTACCTATCACCATGACGATGTGCGTGATATTCATTAAAAGGCGACTATGCATACAATGAATACACGTGGAATGTATTTACACCGCTAGTGAAGCTCTGACGTGTCTGACGCCCTACCGTGCCTAATCCCGGCACCCCCGCCGTTGGGTACTCTCCAAGTAGACACCCTTGTCGTTTATTTATACAAACATGGGTAGCTATTGATGGGCACATTTAATACACACGCACACCAAGCCATTCTCAGAGAATTTGACAAAAATTCGACCAACCTATGCAAGAAACCCCCCTCGCGGTTAGTAAAACACACATCCACCGCCGGATGTGTAATACTTTTTATTTTACTCTCTGGAAAGGAGACGAACCTCACTTGAGAGTCACAGCGTGCTCCTGGCTGAGCCCAATGCTGTGTTACACCCACCAGTGCCCCCTGAGTGCCACACACCTCTGTGTTGTATTCCACCAGCTAGTGCGTATGCTATGACATTCTCTAGCCCATGTGCACTGTAACACCACCCCGTGAATATGTCATGCCACACTTGCCTTCGCACTGGTTATATTGCCACATCTAACGTGCCTTCCTTGATGCCTATGTTATAACGCACAGCGCTATGCCATACATATTAGAATCTGGGATCCATATCTTTGTCACAGTGCATATGCAACGTTACACTCCCCAGCACATATTTTATATTACAACTTTAGAGACTAGTTAGGTTACACAACACTGCCCTGTGCATATTACACTCCAAGGCGCATATCGCATAGCACGCGCTAGTGCCTGTGCTATCTCGCGCTCTCCAATGAATCTGTCATTGCGCACAATGGATTGCATATTATATTTCATGCCCCGGTTCATCTTAAATCACACTTTTTGGTGCATAGTTTACACCATATACTATATCTAGTTTTCATTTTCAATCGTGCTCTCAGGACTATGTTCTATATAACACTGCGTCCACCTACCCTTTTCACGGGCATTATATTTTGTGATGGGTTGGAGGGTCAGGGGGTGTTTCTGCCAAGTGAGCCCGGAGTCACAGTCACAAACGTCCTCTTCTTCCTGAATAAAAGTGAGATTATGCTGCATTCTTGTTAATATTTTAAGTAGTTCGCACAGACACACATTTTAAAAACAATAAAGTTCCTAATACCCACCTTCTCTGAACAGTTAGCTTGCTGCCTCATCCACCTCCTCCCTATCCTCTGTTGTCTGAATCCATGGACTAGCCTCCTCCCTCCTGCCATGCATAGTCTGATGTGCTGCCATTGCCCTCCATTTACCATGATGTACCAGTCCACTCCTCCTGCCCTCCATTGCCCAATTCTGTGCCCATCATTGACCTCCTGCTTAGCCTCTGTCCTTAGCTTGCTGCCCCTATTCTCCTTCCCCCTGCCCTCCGATGTCTTTGTGCATGCCCCTGCTCCATCCTTTTTGCCCACCATGTTCCATGGACCTGCCACTCCTATCTACTCTGAGTGTTCTGTTGAGCTGCCACTCCCCTCCCACCTGCCTAGCATTGTCAGATGACTGTAACCTGTCCCTGCCACCTCCACCCTGCCTGTCGACATGCCATGCCGCTATCCCCTTCCTCCTGTCCTCCATGGTCCATTTTACTGCCACACCCTTCTGTCCTCCCTGGTGTGTTGTGCTGCAACTGCTCCTCCTGCCTGCCCCACGCGGTCTGTTGTGAGGCCCCTTCCCCTGAACTCTCTTGTCTGTGGCCTGGTCCTGACCCTCCCTTCTTTCCTCCATGGTCCTTTGTGCATGCCCCTGCACCCTCCTTCCTGCCCATCATAGCCATTGTGCTGCCACTAACCCTCCCGCTTGCCATGCATAGTCTTCTGTGCTGCCATGGCCCCTCCCACCTACCCTGTGTGGTCAGCTAGCTGCTCCTCACCCCCTCCCTCCTTCTATCCATGGTCTGTGTGTATGCCATCATAGTCTCACTGTTGCTCTCCATGGTGTGTCTTGTTTCTAGTGCCCCTCCTGCCTGACCTCCATGGTCATCTTGCTGCTCCTGCCCTGCCCCCTTGCCCCCAGCCCTCTGTTTCCATGTGCAGACCTCTGTTCCCTCCCTCCTGGCTTGTTTGTTCCATTGTAATGACCCTGATCCGTCCCTCCTGCCCTTTATGGTCTGTTATGCTGCAGCTTTCTCTCCTGGCTGTACATTATGGTCAGCTAGCTACCATTGCCTCTTTCCCCTCTGTTCTCTGTTGTCCATGTGCATGGTCCTGTCCCCTCCCTATTACTTTCTATGGATTGTTGTGCCGCACTTCCGTCCCGCATGCCCTGTGTGGTGTATTGTGCTGCTGCAATCCCTGATGCCTGCCCTGTAGGTTCAGTTTGGTGCACCTCTCCATGTTCCTCCTGTCCTCTGTTATCTGAGTCCATGTCCCTACCCCAATTCCTCCTGCCTACCATGATCCAATGTACCATACTTGCAAACATTTTGAACTTGGTAAGAGGGAGATTTTGAAAAAAAAATGGGATATTGATTTTCCCCTTTGAGTTACATTGAAAACGAGGAGATTGTAGACAGGAGACAGATCAAATAAAGCCCATTTGAGCTTAAAAACATTGGACGTTTCGTGGCTGAAACGGGTCTGTTGGCATATATGGTTGTACTACCACTGCCTCTTCCTTCTGCCCACAATAATCTATTATATTGCCACAGCCTCTCTTGCCAGTCCTGTATTGTTGGTTTGTTGCCCCTGCCCCCCTTCCCACTGCCCTCCATAGTCTGTTGTGCTGCCACTGCCCTTCCTGCCTGCCCAGTGTGGTCAAATTGTTGCCTCTGCACTCTCCTACATGCCTTCAATTTTCAGAGTCCTTGCCCCTGGCCTCTGCCTCTCAACAGTATCCCAATGAACAACTAGATTGCTAACATTCTTTATTTATTACAAAAGTGTGGAACGCCTGACGTCATCTTGATGTAATCAAAACTGTAATACCTAGAGCATTTCCTTTAGAAATTACATATATGAGAGTGTCTTATTTGCATCAAAATTATGGTTGGTGCTCTGAAAAACTAAAATGAGGACATATTTTCTGAGTTTTCAAATAGCGACAAAGAACTTTTAAATTATTTGTAATATTTATTTTTTTTATCCAGTTGACCACTTGATTAAATGTTGCACCTAGGGGAGAGGATGTGAAGTTACTTCCAGAGTTGCAGACTTTGCAACTGGGGAATCAGGTTAGAGTTTCTGCTTCAGCTCAACATTCTGGTCAAATCACTTAGGGCCCGATTCACAGAACTAACTTAAGACAAAATCCTAAACTTACTACTTATGGTATTCACAGAAGTTAGGATTTTGTCCTAAGTTTGACTTAAGACAAACTTAAGACAGACTTAAGACAAACTTAAGACAAACTTAAGACAAACTTAAGACAAACTTAAGACTGACTTAAGACTGACTTAAGACAGACTTTCACCTCTATATATGACGTATCCTTCCAACATACATCGTTGAGGTGAACGGTTGGAGACAGTTTACTGTCTCATAAACAGATGGAGCCCACAACCAGGTCCTCTTCTGTCTGGAGCAACATTCAGAGCTAAAGTCTAACCCCAACACCCAATGAGTCAGAAACTGGAACATCAGCTCACCGCATACCAAAACAATTCTAAGAATCACGCTGTGTATCTCGTGATGCAGCACAAGATACACAGGTCATGTTCAGTTTAACACATACAACACCCCCTCAATTAGTAACCCAATTCCAACAGTATACATATCTAAAAAGTGGGAAAATACAGTAACTGTTACTAAGACTAAGGCAATGCATTATATACAAATACTCATTATACATAATTATATTTTAGTATTTTCATATGATTTTCTAACACTTTTTAGAACATTTTGACAATGATTCCAGTGTTACTAAATCACATGTATAAGCCTCATATAATTTTCTGCAGCCAGTTGGCTTTGGGCCTATGAAATCTGAATCTGATGGCCTTGCTTTGTCCTACGTCGATGTCTCCAATCAATCAATCAGGGAATTGTGAAGCGTGCTACTCACCCATGAGGGTCTCAAGGTGTTGGGGGGATGCAGCCGAAGTGCCAGGTCTTGAGGTTCTTCCTGAAGGTGTGCAGAATAAGGGAGCATCTGATGTTGACCAGGAGCTCATTCCAGGCTTTAGCCGGAGCGTAGGAGGAGGCTCTTTCACCTGCTCTGGTTCTGCGGATGAGCATGGTTTCTGCTAGGGCAAGGGCGGAGGAGTGGAGGTTTCTTTTGGGTACTAGAAGGAGACTCTTTCGTTGAGGTATTTGGGTCCGGTGGTGTGGAGAGACTTGTAGGGATGGGTGAGAAGCTTGAAGTTTACTCTCTTCTCGACAGGGAGCCAGTGGAGGTCTCGCGGGTGTTGGGTGATGTGCTCATGTTGTGGGATGCCGAGGACGATTCTGGAGCGGTGTTCTGGATGGTGTGGAGTTTGCGTAGCAGGTATTTGTTGATTCCAGCGTAGAGGGCGTTTCCGTAGTCCAGTCTGTTTGTTTTGAGTGCATGGGTGATGGTCTTTCTGGCTTCAGGGGGGATCGACTTGAAGGTCTTGTGAAGGATGCGGAGGGTATTGAAGCAGGTGGAAGCGACGGCGTTGATCTGGTGGGCGATGAGGGAGGAGTCGAGTATGATGTCGAGGTTCCAGGTGTGGTCCGTGGGGGTGGGGGATTTGCCGAGGGCGGTGGGCCACCAGGTGTTGTCCCAAGCTGAGGGGGTGGTTCCAAGGAAGAGGACATCTGTCTTCTCTGAGTTGAGTTTCAGACAGCTGCTACTCATCGAAGCCACACCATCTTTCATTGCTTCCTGGAAGCTGAGTCTGGAGGCTTTGAGATCCTTTATGAGGGAGAGGATGATCTAGGTATCGTCGGCATAGCATACTATGCTGCGTCCATGGTGTCTGATGAAGGCGGCAAGGGGGGCCATGTAGATGTCTGCTCTGTCTACCTTCCTTTGTACTTTTCTACTGCTAAAAATCTTTTATCATAAAATAGTACAATCCTGGCTGAAGAGGGGTGAAACCCCGAAACCGGTCCTAGGATGCTTGATTCTGGTCCAGGGAAGACATGGCTTGGCAGTTCGGGCTGGACTGCTCCCATGAGGCACAGGGTCAAGACTGATTTGCATATGGCCATGTCTGAACTGGGTTGGCGTGGTGAGCAAAATAACGATGGATTAAACCCAGATCTGTGACTGGGGGTGAATGTTTTGCCAATGTGCAACATTCCGTCCATCATCTTGTGTGTTTTGCTGTTCGCCCTATGTGGGAAGAGTATGCCCAGACGTGGGTCCCGTGCTCACTACGCCACTGGAGTCAAGCTATCCCAGCTGAAAAGGGCTGAAACCCCGAAACCGGTCCTAGGATGTTTGATTCCTGTCCAGGGAAGACATGGCTTGGCAGTTCGGGCTGGACTGTTCCCATGAGGCACAGGGTCAAGACTGATTTGCATATGGCCATGTCTGAACTGGGGTGAATGTGCAACATTCCATCCATCATCTTGTGTGTTTTGACAATCTCTACACCACCTTGACGTAACAATAGTGCAAAAAGAATTGTGACCACAAACTTTTATTTTAAATGTGCAAGGCTAATACCCTCATTTATTTAATCAGTCAAAATTAAAGTGGTCAGAAGGGTAAAGGTTCAGTGCACAATAACCTGTTTTGAGGGGAGCTAGGTAAGGTCAGAACAAGGGCCCTGAATATGTGTTGGCTGCTAATTCAGGTAAAGTGTGGCCTCGAAATATATATAAATATAACTAGGTCTTTAGCAAAACTTGCCTTTTCATGATCACAGAAATGCCAGAACTGGAATAGGAAGAGGAAGAATAATACACACAGACTATGGGGCAGATAATGACTCAAGCCCATTATCAGCGGGTGTTAAACAGCCAATGGCAGCTGGGGACATGGCATCTGTGCCACCCACCACCACTGCAGCAGTTCAAACTCTTTAACAAATCTCCTTAAGAGTGGCAGTGATGGATGTCAGTCATTATGTCCTACAGCCACAATCATGAGTGTGTGTAAGTGCGATCCAGACACTTGGCACATACTTACAATCCGTTTCTGAATACCTAGAGCACAAAAAAGATCTACTGTTTGCCAATATATTTAAATGCCACTTGATATCATCCAGCTGAGCAAAGCATCAAAACAAAATAAGGTGTGACCGATTATTTCTCCAAGCTTTCCAACCATAATGTATTTGCATACATTGAAACATTGTTTAATACATTATACTTTAATTTTAATAATGTTTCTGTGTAGGGGAATTTTCAATATTTGATAGATAGTGTTTTTAATTGTTGTTAAATATTGTTTTATTGTATTTTTATTATTTATTTATATATTATGTGTATTGTTTCATTTTAATTTAGAATATTTTTTGTTTGTTAGTTGTCATTGTTTTATGTTACATGTTTTTTGTAAATATAAAAACGTTTTCTAGGAAATATATATTTAAGTTTAATAAATTATATTCAAATTTAAACATATTTAATTATTTTTTTAACAATATTTTGATCTTCTATATTTTTGCAGTCAATATATATAATGATACTTTTGATCTCTTTTTTTGTGATATGTTGACATTTCAGAATTTTTGCCATCAATGTTTCGACATACAACCAAAATGTATATCTCTGGTACTCTTTAACGTATTTGAATAAATTTAGAGTCTTTTCATTCATTAAAATGTTTCTATTTATTTTCTGAATTTGGTTTAGAATTGTATTGTGATGTGTTCTCTGCTTTTAAAATTGTTGGTACTGCTTGAACTTAGCACACACTTCTCTGGTGATTACCTTTTGTTTGTGTCATAGCTACCAGGGGGTTGAGAAGAGATTCTCTCAGAAGTGTGTTTTTGCCTAACCAGAGTGGGTTTGGATACACTTCTTTTGAATTAGGAACCTAATGTTAGACAACTATGCTGACATCATAGTGATGACATTAAAAGTAGGCCGGAGCTACAATGTAATATATATGAATTATTAAAGTTGTTTCTATTAAATACAAAGCCTATACAATACTAATAAGCACATCCTTTTCTAATCACATCCTTTGTGTCACAGGAACTGGCACCTGTCTTGTGTGTGAATGTGTAGGAGAACAGTGCAGCGAGAGCATGTTAGATCTTTAGTGTTCTAATTGGTGAGGGAATCCAAAGTGCATAAGAAGGCTTTAACACACACGTAGGTCTTCACATCACCAGTGAGAAGTTGGATCAAGTGCACTGGCTTTGGATTCCAAGAGGCCTTGGAAGCATCTGGACAGAAGTGTCTGCATGTGAAACTGCTTGCCATGGCATCAAAGGGGGGAGCTCATAGTGACATCAAGAGCCAGGCTGAAAACAGGGCATGAGTCGTCTTCACTTCGTAACCCAGGACAATTGACCTGCTCAAACCTCTGTTCACTAACAATATGACATCTTCAGGTAATGACTTCACACCACATCCGAGTGATGTTCCAAGGTTGGGGAGTATGTCCATGTTCCACCATGTTAGGGATGAACATAAATGTAATTTGTTCATTCATGATGCAGCAATACCAGCAAAGGGCCGGGCCTGGCAGACCGTTGTTCAATGTCTTGCATCAGGAGTGAATGAGTATACTGTGTCTGAGATGGTGTCGATGGTGAGTGTGGCAAGGAGCGTGGCATGTTGCATGGAACATTAGAGAGTGAGCAGTTACTGCAGTTACTTAGATTTTGAGCATGATGAAGTCTGATAAGATCTATCTAAGGGATACTGGACTTAAGGGTAATACATGAGATACAGAATGTCTCCTAACATACAATTTATAAGACTCCCCACTAGTTTCAATGCTTTGTCTTGAAAGACTAAACGATGAGGGTGCTCTTGTGTGAAGTGAGACACTGTCTCTAGACGAAAGAGAAGGCCCTCATATGGAGAAAGGCTCAGAGGTCAATCTGCATTCAAATGCCTAGGCATGTGGCAGCAGCATTTTCTACAGGGCAGGAGGAGAACAGTGAGGAGGTTGGACATAAAGTTATGGGCAGCTGTGCAGGAAGAGCCCAGACCAAGAAGTGGATTACCTATGACTGATGTTTGACAGTTTAAAGAGTGGCTGGCAGAGCTTAGGCATCCTACCTCCGAACAAGATGGGGGTCAGCGCTGAGGTATGACTGTGAACCGGGAGCAGTAGGGGGGAGATGAGTAAATGAAGCCTCAGATAGACAGAGGACCATGACCATATATATACTGTATACTGCCACACATATTTTTGTTGTGTGCGTCTTCCAAAGTATGGACTCTGCTGTATGGAAGATCAAATGTCTAGTCTATGGAAAGGGCATGAGGTCTACTATATACTAACAGCACTCTGTTGTGCTGTCAGCCACCAAACAGTTTAGATGAGGTGCCAACCTGGCACAATGTGTTTCTTACCTCCCACGAATGACTGAGGCATGGATTCTTCCTGTACTGAGTTCTATGTATTACTGGCTTCCAACATGGTTGCAGTCCAATCCTCATTTGGTGGTGTGTGGCACCAATCAATGGTAGGAGTAGAAGAACTGTGAACCTTTGTGGGCCAGACTGGTCCCTGCATGAAGTGCAAAGGGGAAAAAAACAGTAGGCGTGGTCAAGATGCATGTTTTGTGGAGTGTGCTTTTTGTATACATGTGAGAAGCTGTGTGAACAGCAAAGAGTCAGGCATTTAGTCTCTGGTAAAAAAAGAAAGATCATGAGATTTATTTTAGTTTTTGTTTTAAATTATAGGGAGATTTTGGTGAGTTTTCTAGATTATTTTTCTCACTGTAGGCTTAGTTGAAATGAATGAAAGATTAACGTTTAATTCATGAGCAGACTGGCACCAGGGTACCCTTTCTGTGCCTACTGAATAATTTATTTTGTAACAGCCATAAACCATATCATAAAAATGATAAGGTACAGCAAAGCTGAAACTGTAGAAAAGTTTCTGTCCCCAACATCAACCCAAATATTTATTTTGTTTTATTTATTTATAAAGTTTTATATAGCGTGAACTTGACCCAAGAGAGTAGCAGAGCGCTTTACATTTAGGATTGTTGCGTTAAAAGTTACATCAGTTACAAGAGCATAGTAAGGTACAGTACACATAAACAATGTTGCAAGAATTCGTAGGAAGGAGTAATAGCGGGGAGACGAGGAGGAACTGTGCCCAATGTCTGGCTAGGTAGGTGACGGTCAAGGGGGAAACCAGGGCCAATCGCCTCATTAGCTGTCTAGCAGCTCCACCGGGCATCAGCCATGTTGCTCAGGTCTCAGCGTTCAGGAAAACCAGTTCTGAGTTTATTTGATTTAAGAAGTTTGTATAGCACTGACTAGACCCAGAGGTTCAGAGCGCTATACCAGAGGAACATTGCGTTACAAGTTACATCAGTTACAATAGCCTAGTAAGGTACAGTAACCAAACAACGAGGTTGCGAAAATTTGTCGGAAAGGAAGAGAGGAAGAAGCCATAGCAGGGAGACGAGTGTCCAATGTCTGGCTGGGTAGGTGATGGTTGAAGGGGAAACCAGGGCCAATCTCCTCATTAGCTGTCTAGCAACTCCACTGGGCATCAGCCATGTTGCTCAGGTCTCAGTGTTCGGGGAAAACATTTTATGAATAGATACATAGGCTACAGTAACAGAGTCAAGTAGTGAATGAGCATGTACCCACTAGAGGATAGAGGTAAAAGAAGGAGGTGGGGGAGAGGGAGTAAAAACAAATCAGAGAAGGAGCTGGGGCTGCCATTTAGGCCGATGGGGGAGGTGTTCAAGGTCTGGTCGGAGGGAGGAGGGTGATAAGGACAGGAGAGACGCAGGAGAGTTTGCCCAAAGACCGGCTGGGTACGTGATGGCCAAGGAGGAATCTATAATCTATCTCCCCTTTAGCTCGCGAGGTAGCTCCACCTGGCATCAGTCAAAATGGCTAGGTCTCAACTGACTAGGGAAAGTTCTCAGAGTAAATGACCTGGTGGGTGAGCAGGAACAGGGTCGGGTGAGGGCTGATCAAGATGGCAGGTACTACAGTACTTTACAGAGAAGGATGGACCAGTCTCCCTTTGATCTTAAAAGGACACAAGATCTCAACAAGCGTCCATGGGCGATCGGGGGTAACGCAGTCCATTAAAAGTCTAAAATATCGACCCTAAAATTAGATACTAATGAGAAACTTCAAATAATTCATACACCAAGATGTTTTGGAAGTCTATAAAGTCCCAGTATTCCACCAGCAAATGTTAAAAGCAAAAACCCTATGTGGAACACTAAAAAGAACTTGATACACTCTCTAAACCTATGGCACCTGGCCCTGCATACATGACTGTAAAAACAACACCATGTCCCAGCCCCTCTTTTTACAAGCTATGTTCTTGACTACTCCACAACTTAGCCCCACCGGACCACAGGAACCAAGCTCAAATCTGCCCATCCTCCTACTTCCTTTTGTCACTCACAGCAACTGACCAACTTGAGCTTCTTCTCACAAACAGCATGGCATCTTATTCACCATTGTCCCTTTGCCCAATGAAAATCTTTAGTGGTCTCCAGCTTATTACTTCAAATCACATCTGGCGCACTGTGAAACAACCTAGAACATAGACCTTAATGATTACAGATACAAATTACACGTCTCCTTTCTATCGAATTAATTTGAAACAGTCACCTCCTCAACACTCATTTAAAATAAAAAGCAGCTCCATCCTCAATCCATTCCGTATAGACTTCCGATAAATAGGAGGGATTGAGATGGACCTTGGCTGGTTGCCGGTAGACGTACAGTTGAAAGCAAACTTGATGGTGTTGTTGTCTGAGCCACCTAGATCTGAAATACTCTCAATCCTCAGACTCCTCTTTAATGCTCTATGTCTGCAGTTTGTGTTCATGTCACCTTTCTGAACTAACTTTCCTTGTTTTCCAAAATACTACACAAAAGGATCGGTCTCTCTGGATTACTTTCTTCTCCTTCCTGCTTCCATGCTGCGGATGCCTTACTTTTCAGTTCTTATCTTCAACTTCTGTCTCTGGCCTCTGAATGAGATCACTGGCTTCTGTGGGTGAAAAGAGCGAGTGATAGAAACAGAATGGCCAGACTCTAAGAGAGCTGCAATTTTCTACAGGGCTCTATGAGATGAGTTGAAAGACACCCTGGCATAAATTCTCAATGGACCCATAGAAGTTTCTAGGTTTACAGACTTGGTTTTACAAATAGACAAAAGATTGGGCGTGTGCAAATCAGTGAGAAGGAGAGATTTTCACCCAGTACCTCCCCGTTATGATTAAGCAGTGATGGAAACTAGCAAAACCACACATTGGAGTTCTGGAGAAGAACTGATGCAAATCAATATCACTGGGGGACCTTTAATAACTTTGCTGCCAGGCATTTCACCCCCTGTGCCACACCATTGTTTGGCTATATGGGGTACTTTGCGCTTGGGCCCCCATAACCTTTTGTCCACATAAGGTATACATGCCAAATTTGCGTCTTCTTCTAACATCCTGAGGATTCTAAAGGTATCTAGGGTTTATGGATTCCCCTGGAGGGGACTGAGAAATTAGGCAAAATGCAGCTAAATTGTGTTTTGAGGGAGGGGGGGGGTGGAAAAAAGTGCTGCAGTAGACAGATTCTGGTGTTTTCCTGCAAATGGTATCAACAAAGGGTTTGTGAGTCTAAAATCAACATCTTCCCAGCTTTCAGGAAAAGGCAGTCTTTAGTCAGAAAACTAAACTGTCTACACAGTTTACGCATTTTACTGGGACATAGCCTATGTTTCCTATTTTTTGTTCTTTCAACCTTCTTCCAGTTAGTGGTAGAAATGGGTGTGAAACGAATAATAGATCCCAGAAATCTATACATTTATTAAAAGAAAACACATTTCTGCATCTAGCAAGGGGTATTTTGTGAAGATCCTTCAATATATTTTTAATGAAAAGTAACAGTTGAAATAAAAATGATTAAAAAAGAACAGCTATTTGTGCCTACATTTTCACCTGTAGCTTCTTCTAACTATGCTAGATTTTTAAAGCAATTCATCATTGTCTCTGTGGGAACCTTCTTGTTGTTGGGATATATAGGGCTTGTAGATTTGCAAATAATCCGAAGTACCCAGAGCCAATACCAGAGCTGCAACAAGTAATGGTTTTTCATTGTGTACCGGGTATTCAGCAATTCATTGGGTAATATATAAAGAGTGAAAAAATAGTCATCAAGGAAACCTATGTATTTCCTAAATGGGAACAAGATATGGAGCTTGGAAGCAGTGGTTATTATTTGCACATCTATTAATTTGTGGGTATCAATACTATCATGTGAACTGGGGGCATTTTTCAAAATGTCTTCTTTTTTACACTCTGTCTTATATTTGGAAAGCAGAACTGTCTAGAAGGACAACTGGTAATAAAACATGTTAACATGTTCTTCTATTCTGTGTTCCCCTAATTCTCTTGATAAAAAATGGTACCTCTCTTTTGTGGGTAGGCCTAATGCCTGCTACAGGAAATGGGTCAGAACACAACATGGACACATCACATTTTTCCACTGGACAACAAACCCTTTTTTGCAATGTGCCTAGCTGTGGATTTTGAGACCTAGCTCAGCCGTCACCTAGAGAAACCTATCAATCATGCACATTTTTTAAAACTGTAGATCCAGGGAAATCCAGTATGGGGTGCCTTGTGTGGTTCTCACCAGGTTCTGTTACCCAGAATCCCTTGCAAACCTCAAACGTTGTCAAAGAAAATATATTTTCCTCTCATTTCTGTGATGGAAAGTTCTGGAATATGTAAGGAGCGCTAAACTGCCACCAACCCAGCATTCCACCAAGTCTCCCATACTTGTGTGGGTAGGCTTAGTGTTCTCGACAGGAAACAGCCCAAAACGCAACATGGACACATCACTTTTGTCCACAGAAAACAGACCCCTTTTGGCAATGTGCGTAGCTGTAGATTTTGGTGCCTAGCTCAGCCGGCGGCACCTAGGGAAACCTAGCACACCTGTACATTTATGAAAACTAAACCTAGATACCCAGGGGGAATCCCGGGTGGGATGACTTGTGAGGCTCCCACCAGTTTCTGCTACCCATAATCCATTTCAAACCTCAAACTTTGTCCCCCCCAAAAAGTCCTCACATTTCTGTGAAGGAAAGTTCTGGGATATGTAGGGAGCCACACACTTTAACCCACCCAGCATTCCCCAGGTCTCCTGATAAAAATTATTATTCACTTGAGTAGGTAGGCCTAGTGCCCATGACAGAAAATGGCCCAAAACGCAATGGGGACACATAACATTTTCCCACAGAAATCTGACCCTTTTTTGTGCAATGTAACTAGCTGTGGATTTTGGAGCCTAGCTCAGCCCGCATCTAAGAAAACCTAGCAAACATGTACAGTTTTTAAAACCGGACTCTGAGGAAATCCAGTATGGGGTGACTTCTGTGGCTCTCACCAGGTTCTGTTACCCAGAATCCCTTGCAAACATCAAACTCTGTCGAAAAATCACATTTTCCTCACATTTCTGTGATGGAAGGTTCTGGAATTTGCGGTGGTCCACAAACTTCCATCCACCCGCATTCCCCAAAGTCTGCCAATAAAAATGGTCCCTCACTTGTGTGGGTAGGCCTAGTGCCCATGACAGGAAACAGCCCAAAATACAAAGTGGACACATCACATTTTTCCAGTGAAAACTGACCCTTTTTTAGCAAGGTGTCTAGCTTTGGATTTTGAACCCCAGCTCAGCCAGCACCTAGGGAAATCTAGCACACCTATGCATTTTTGAAAACTAGACACCAAGGGGAATCTAGGTTGGGGTGACTTGTGTGGCTATTGCCAGGGTCTGTTACCAAAAATGCCTTGCAAACCTCAAAATTTGTTTAAAAAACCCCATTTTCCTCACACTTCTGTAATGGAAAGTTCTGGAATTTGTGGATTTCCCTCAAGTTTCCGTATAAAAACTGTACTTCACTTGTGTGGGTAAGCCTAGTGCCCGCAACAGGAAACGGCCCAAAACACAACGTAGCCACAGAAAACTGACCCTTTTTTGCAATGTACCTAACTGTAGATCTTGAGCCTTAGCTCAGCCAGCACTGAGGGCAACCCAGCAAACCCATTGAGGTTTACAGGGGATTCTGAGTAAGAAAACATTGTGGGATCCACGCAAGCCCCTCATCCTGAGACTCCCCGAGGTGTCTAGTTTTCAGAAATGTTTGGGTTTGGTAGGTTTCCCCACATGGCCGTCGAGCATGGAACCAAAAACGCAGGTTACCCCCTTGAAAAGCCAGGTTGTCCTTTGATAGGTAATTTTTATGTCTCCACAATAAGTTATGGGCTCTTGCCTGTCCCTGATACTTGGCCCACCCACACAAGTGAGGTGCCATTTATATCGGGAGACTGGGGGAAACGCTGGGTGGTAGGAAATTTATGTCAGTCCGGTGATCCCACTACTCTTCCACACAGAAAAGTGAGGAAAATGTGATTTTATTTGATAAATTTGAGGTTGCGTGGGATGGGATCCTTGGTAGCAGATTTTAGGAGATCAACGGAAGCTGTACCTCCCTGGACTCCCATAGGTTTGCAGGGGATTCTGGGTAGGAAAACGTTGGGGGATCCATTCAATCCATACCTCCCGTGACTTCCCCAGGTATCTAGTTTTCAGAAATGTCTGGGTTTGGTTGGATTCCCTAGATGGCTGCTGAGCCTGTGGCCAAAAAACCCAGATGACCCCCCTTGCACAACTAGGTTGTTTTTTGCATAATTTGTGATGCTTTCACAATATTGTTTGGGGCCTTTCTTGTGACAGGCACTTGGCCAACTCATACAAGTGAGGTACAATTTTTATCGGGAGACCTGAGGGAAAGCTGGGCGGTATACATTTTGAATTGGTCTGTTGATCCCACAACTTTCCCACTCAGAAATGTGAGGAAAATTAAATGTTTAAGAAAAATTGGAGGTTTGCAGGGGATTCTTGGTAGGAAAAAGTAGGGTAATCCATGCAAGCCACACATTCTTGGACTTCCCTGGTTGTCTAGTTTCAGAAATGTCTGGGTATGGTAGATTTCCCTACATGGCCGCCGAACAAAGGACCAAAAATGAAGGTGAACCCCCTTGCAAAACCAGGTCGTTTTGTGATTGATAATTTTTTATGCCTCCACAATATGTTTTGGGCCCTTCTGTGTGGTGAGCACTTGGCCAACCCACATAAGTGAGGTTTTCTTTTTATCTGGAGACCTGCAGAAATGATGGGTGGCAGGCAATTTGTATCAGTCCGGTTATCCCACAACTTTCCCTTCACAGAAATGTGAGGAAAATATGTTGTTGGTTTTTTTTGCAAGATCTGAGGATTGCAGGGGATTTTGGGTAGGAAAACTTTGGCGGTTCTACACAAGTCATACATTCTTGGACTCCCCTGGATGTCTAGTTTACAGAAATTTCTGGGTTTGGTGGATTTCCCTAAATGGCCGCTGAGCGGTACCAAAAAAGTAAGTGATGCTCTAGTAGAACCAGGTTGTTTTGTGATTGATAATTTTTGATACCTCCTCAATATGTTTTGGGCCCTTTGACACAAGTGAGGTAGCATTGTTATTGGGAGACCTGGGGAAACATTGGGTGGTACAAAATGTGTGGTTTCGTTCTGATTCTGGAAGAATATGGCACAGTAATTCAAGGAAAATGTGTGACTGTGGTCCCATTTTCAGGTTTGCTGTGAATTTTGGGTGAGAAACTTGGTTGGGATCCATGAGAGGGACACCACCCTGTACTCTGGGTTTCTAGTTTACAAAAATATCTAGAATTGGTAGTTTTTCCCTAGAGACAATGTAAACCTTGGCAGAGAATGACAGAGAAGACAAATATTGCCTCACGGTCAACTATTCCTCAAGTACACATACATACTGGTTGGATTTGGCATGAGGGTGAGTGAATGTTTAGAGTGTCAAATTGTATTACAAAGAGATATCACAAAATGGGAAATGCACTGTCAATACTTAAAAGGTTAAAAACATGAACCAATGTGGCACAGATTGTGAGCTGTAAAGCCACAGCAAGGGACCAACCACTTTAGAAGCCATTCACACACCTTTCATACGTGACACATACAAGACCATTCACCCTGCCAGTTGTAGATCCAGCACATTACAACACTTACAGGCAGCGCCATTCAAGGGCCAATCACTTTGATATGCTCACATGCAACCACACCAGCTGATGGAGTATGTGGACTGGAGATTGGCTAGCAGTGTGTGTAGTGGCCAGCAGCAAGTCACAACTCACGCGCAGCTAGCCAAGTACCAGTCCACACACAAAGTCAGCCAAGCACCAGTCCACGCACACTGCCAGCCAAGCACCAGTTCACACACATCAACAGTCAAGTGCCAGTCCACACAGACCACCAGCCAAGAACCAGTCCACACACACCACCAGCCAAGCACCAGTCCATACACACTGCCAGCCAAACACAAGTCCACACACACTGCCAGCCAAGCACCAGTCCACACACACCACCAGCAAAGCACCAGTCCATGCACACCACCGGCCATGCGCCAGTATACACACACCACCAGCCAAGCGCCAGTCCACACACACTACCAGCCAAGTGCCAGTCAATGCACACCACCAGCCAAGCACCAGTCCACACACACTGCATCACATTTTTTATGCAAAAAAGAAAACACAAAACAATTGGCAATAGATACAAAACTATAACTACAAACACAACAGCTCTAACTAAACACATCACACTAATGCCAACCATGAAATCTGAACAAAAATGTAAAATGATACAGGCCAGTCAGTTTACTTTTACGCTCACAGTTGCAACCAAAAACTCAGTTGTGTGTGGTACCATTTAAAATATGTGGGAGCACACAGCTCAGGATTCGAAGGACAATAGGGACAGTACATACAACTCTCCTTCCGCATACCTCTTTAGGCACAGACTCTACATTTCTTAGCGGGAAAGTATTTTTGGGCTGTGGGAGGAAGATGATCAAGTAAGTGTCAATATTTTAATATAGCCACATCCTTCACCACTGCTTCTCTAGGAACTCTTGCCTGTTCCACTAAAACAAGGCTGCCTATCAGAGACTGCTGAACCTGACCAAATGTCATCTTTGACTCAGGAGAACAATCTATAAATACAACAGAGGCATTGTAGCTTGCTAAATGAAAAATAAGCACCTATGTATTTATTGTAGTCTAAAATGCACACATTTTCGCACACTTCAGCAACCTGATCCCAAACAGTCACTGTTGAAGTACTTTTATCATGGATGGTAGTCAGCATATAGACATCTCTCCTGTCACAAAATTCCAGAACTAGTAGTTCATCACTATGCAAGGCACTGTATTGCCCCTTTTCAAGTTTTTTACAAACAAGCTCTTTTGGGTAACCTTTACGGTTAGTGTGGATTGTGCCACAGGCAGCAGTGTCCACTTTGAACAATGCCCTAAACAATGGCAGACCAGTGTAAATGTTATCTACATGTAAATGGTGGCCTTTGTTAAAAAGTCCTCTATTAAGATCTCATACAATTTCCTCTGTAACTCCAAAAGTGGATGGACAAACAGAGGGGTCCAAACTGGAATCCGTACTAGAGTAGATCACATAATTGTAGACATATCCAGTACTACTGTCAGACAGCATATACATCTTCATTCCATAACCTGCCCTCTTGCTAGGAATGTACTGCCTAAAAACCAATGAGCCCTTGAACAGGACCAAAGACTCATCAACAGCTATATCTTTCCCTGGCAGATAGATCTCTGAAGATCGATCTACAAAGTGACAAGGACAGGGCAAACCTTAAAAGGACGATCGTAATCAGGGTGATCTCTTGGCAACGCTAAACCATTATCAACAAAATGCAACATCTGAAGAAGAAGCAAATACCAATTCGAACTCATGGTTACAGGAAATATAGCCATTGCCATAAAGGGATTAGACCAATATGAAGACAACAACAGCTTCCTTATTAGGCCAATCAAAATAGTTAAACCCAAGAACTCCTTCAACTCATCCAGATTTGTGGGTGTCCACCGGGTAGCTCTAGACTGGGGCTGAAGTCTCGCACTGTTGTCCCTCAAATGCTGTTTAGCATACACATTAATCTGCTCAGTATTCTCATCCAAAAATACATCATCCATAAACAACTGATAAAATCATAGAGCCAAAAACATGTTCACAATTCATTCTACAACCTGCAACACAACTATAAGCAGGCAACACCGACTGCACCATTTTTGGGTCAACCCAGAGTCCAGGACTTTCATTGGGAAGCCTTGCAGCCCCAGGCTGCAACCCAGACGCCTCTTGCTGTTCTATAGGCACACCAGTGTCTTCCTCTCAAAGCGGCACTTCATCCACACTGAGACAGAAAATGTACTGCCATAATCACGGCCTTCTTCCTCTGCCTCAGATGCAGTCAGTCTCATAATCATGGTCAAAGGAAGACTCAAAAAGCATATCAACAACCTGCTGAGCGGTCATCCTGTGGCTAGCTATAATCCTTACCAAGAAAAGTAACTTGACAAATAAGTCGACAATACCCAATTTTATGTAAAATAAGTAATAAACAAAGTGTGGATTTATAAAATAAGCTTCAGGCATATAGCAATTGCAAGGTAAAGTCAATCAATCCAAAGCACACAAAGACCTTTATACTGTAAAACAATACTACTCACTTGCTAAAGACAGCTAGGCTCACCAGCACCTACTCTGCACAGACATGGCACACACCAACGACATCCCACTAGAAAAGAAGAACAAAAGACAATTACATACACGGAAACAAAATACACATAGTGCAAAAATACAAGGAAAATTTCATACACATTCAAATAGAAGCTAAATAGGCTGCTATTATTACAGCATTTCCAAAAACACATTCATGCAGGTCATTGATATTAATTTGGAGTTAACAGTCTAAAACTTTTTTCTAACCAAACACTTTCAACTATACAAACTGCAGATCTACCAGTTCTACCAGTGCCCAAACCGAAACCACGAGGAAAACAAAAGCTTTGCACTAGAATAAAAAGGAGGAAAAATATTACAATCAATAATTATGACAAAAAATAACAGTTAACATTATCAAACACTATGAAGTCTGCCAATATTCATCAAAATGCAAGCCACACACACTGCCATCCAAGCACCAGTTCATACACAGCCAGCCAAATGCCAAAACACTCATCAGCCAAACTACACTTTACACATAAACTTTTCCTGGTGGTCTAGTGACTTCTGCCCCACTTGTGGGCAATTGGGCCTACAAATATGGCTGTCTGCAACAGAGGGGGTAGGGGCAGAAAACAGTCAAACATTCACCAAAAAGGGGAGCAACACTTGGCCAAGAGGCTGCTCCCCAAAACATTATGTGCCAAATATAAGAAAATCCCTGGTGGTGTAGTGGTGTAACAGGCCTAAATATACATGGCAAATCTGCCCTCAATGGGAACAGAAACTGCCAAAATATTCACCCTAAAAAGGGAGTGACCCTTGGCCAAGGGGCCCTTCCCCAAAAAATGACGCACCTTGCATAATAAAATCCCTGGTTGTCTAGTGGCTTCTGCCCCCTTTGGGTGCCCATGGGCCTAAAAATATAAGGCTGATATACCTCCATTGGGGACATAAACAGCCAAATTATAATGCCCCAGAAGAGGAACCACCCTTGCCCAAGGAGTCACTCCCAAAATATGTTGCAGCAAATAAACATAATCTCTAGTGGTCTGGGGGCAAAAGGGCCTAAATATATAAGGCTGATCAGCCCCCAAGGGGGTCAGAAACAGACACATTTTCAATGCCCCAAAAGGGGAGCAGACTTGCCTAAGGAGTTGCCCCCCCCTAAACATAATACACAAAATCCCTGGCTTCTAGTGGGTTTCAGAACCCCAGGGGGATAGACTGGCTAAAACAAACTGATGATCTAGTCCTGGACGGAGGGCGAAACACGGGGAAACATGCAGCTCCCAGGGCAGGGACCCTTGTCCAAGGGGTCGCTCCCTTATAAATACTTTTAAAGTTAATTCCTGGGGCCTACTGGGTTTTGGGCCTACTGGGTTTTGACTCCCCTGGGGGGCAGATCAGATGAAAAATGGCCAAAAATGCCCCCAAGGGGGGGCAAAACACAGATCACATATGCCCTCAGGAAGCAACCCTTGTCTAAGGGGTCGCTCCCACAAATTCCACAAAATATCCTTAGTGTCTAGCCGTCTGCATTCCTGCTCAATGATCGTGGCCCAAACCGCGATTGTGAAGCAAGAATCTACTCTCTCCAGACACAGGGGGAAAGTCTTTTCCCCCTGCATCTGTACTCCTGTAAAAAAAGAAAAAGCCCTGGAGAAGGACTTACCAAAAACAGGTACTCTCCCTTGACGCGGTGGAAGCAAATGGCTTCCAACACGTCCCCAGCTGTACTTGATGACGTTGGCACACCTTGAGTGCGCCAACATCAACAGATCACTGAGGGGGGGTCGGAGTGGCAGCGGAAGCATTTCTGCTGCCGTCCCCATTGGGGTCATGTGGGTGTGGTGCCCCATGGGAAGAGGGCCAGCACTTCCTATGTGGGCCAGTGCCAGGACGTAATGGTTATGTCCTCAGCACAGCAGTGCCAATGCGGTGTATGTGACAATTACATCTTTGCCATAGAAGGGGTTAACAAAGAAAAAAAAGTGAAGTTGGGATAAGGAAACCTTTGTATGTATTGTGATTGTGCTGGTGTCTTTTTAAAGGAATGCTCTAAGAAACCCAAGATTAATAGATTAACAAAAAAGAATCCCAATTGGTATAGAGAGTTGCTCTAATTGGTGAGACTGAAGAAAAGACAACTCCAAATACCAATTTCAATGCATACAGCTACAGTCTATGGCTCCTCACCTTTTTATTCTTTTAACTGCAAGATGTGGAGAAACATAAACTTGAGGAATATCTATTACTATAGATACAGGAGCCTGTGATAATTCCTGATATATAGAGCATGCTAACAAAATCATAATTCAACCAATTAAAAAGAAAATTGTGGAAAATGTGCGAGCCGTTAATGTCACTAACCTGTCCTCAGGTCCAATCACTTAAGAGCAGAGATAGTGAAGCTGATAGGTCTTAATGGGCACCTAATCAGGTTCAATTTAATTACCGCTCCTCAATTTCAGCTAATTCTTGGATTACCCTGGTTAAGGAAACCTAACCCAACCATTGGAGAAAAGATCAGCTACTGTCAAAAACATTGCACTCAAGTGACCAGAAAAGACGGAAAGACCCCCCGCAATTTACCAATCCTGGTTTCTGGCTCATCAATCTAAAACTTCCTCCCCAAGGTCATACAGCTGGAAAATCAATCTTGAACCAGGAGCGGCTCTGCCATGTAGCCGAATGTATGCTTTAACAGAAGTTGAGAACCAATATTAAAGGAAACACTTGGATAATGGATGCCTTTGTTCATTTCAATCTCCGTTGTCTTCGCCTTTGTTTTTTAATTCCATAGAAGAAGAGTGAACTTGGAAATTTCCCTGCTCACGGGGCACTCAATCAGATCACCATTACAAAAAGATACCAATTGCCATCAATTTTGGCATTATTGGATCAAGTAAGTGGAACAACAATATATACCAAACTGGACCTTTAAGGTTTTTATTATCTGAAGGAGTTGAATAGAAGATGGCTTTCCATATTCGGTTTCGGCTCTTTGAATACCAGGTAACGACATATGGCTTAGGCACATGATCACAATGTTTTGATAGCGGATCTCCCTTCTAGTTGAGGCTAAAATACCATATAGATTTTTGTGGACACCTAACCTATAATCAGTCATTCTTTTACATTATGGGCCATTTCCTGGGCACAAGAACTTGCACAGATTTTCTCAACACATTGTAAGGACACATAGAATAGTACTAATTTTCGATAGAGGTGCCCAATTTGTGTCTTGTTTTTGGAAGGCCTTCAACAAAAGGGTAGGTATTTACTCTTGGTACGCCACCAGTTAACTCCTAGAAACAGATGGACAGCTAGAGAGCGTCACCAAGAATTAGAACAGTATCTATGTGTATATTTGTTGGACCATGGAGGTGAATGGACAGAGTTAATTTTTTTTGCCTTTAACAATGCTTTTCATGTTTCCTCTGGTAACTCCCGGTTCAATTTAAATTATGGAAGACAACCAAATGCACTAGTGGCTAAAGAAGATAATTTTGTACCAGCTATAGGAAGCTTATTCAAAGAATATCAAGTTGCTTATAACTCTGCTAGGGAAAATATACATAAGGTTAAGAAATCATATAAAAGACAGATAGACAAAAAAAGAAGACAAAATATGAAAAAAGGTTTGGGTATCTTTTTGAACCGAAAGGTAACAGAAGTTTTCAGCCTAGATTTTTAGGACTCTTCAGGGTTAATAAATAGGTGGATCCACTGACAGTAAAACTAAAATTGCCCCCACAGGTTAAGGTACATCCAGTCTACCATGACTTTATAAAAAAGAAATCCACACAACTTGGGAATTAGTTATCAGCCTCCCCCTAAACTTGGAGGCTTAGAAAATGAGTTTCAATTGAGCTGAATATTAGACTCCAAGGTTGTATAAGGATGTTTGTTTTACCTGATTGAATGGAAAGGTTTCGTCCAGAAGAGAGGTCTTGGGAATCTTCTTCTATTGTTCATGCCTGCATTTGAAAAGAAGTTTCACAGAACATTTCCAAACAAACCAAGATTGATGATCAGCTTTTGGAAGGAGTGTACTGTCAGGAACACCCGCGTAAAAGTCATGTTAAAACAGAGCAAGCCATCTGGATGGCATGCAACTAAAAAATACCCACTTTGGAGACACCAATTACCATACTTGAGATAATGTCTCTGGGTGCTCTTCAGCTACCTAAAGAACTCAGAGTCAGTGGACTTCCAAGATGATGGCCACTGTAAAAGAGAAGGGAGGTCATTGGTCCAATGTTTGAATCTTTTTTGCAAGCGTCAGAAGACCACATTTTTGATCCCCTCCTCCTAAGTCTTTTGGGTGTGCATACCTCAGGTATTTCCTAGTCTGAGAAAAGACTCATTTTAGTCATAGTTGCCAAATTCTCTCAGAGTTTTTCATCCCAAGAGTTATTTACAGAAGTGTTAAAGAATAATTCTGCAAGTTGATTCAATATATATTGCTATACCAATGAGAAGATCTTGAGTAAGCCATAAATCTGAGTGTTAGGGGGGGGTGCCTGTGCTATCTTTTTAATAGACTTCTTGGAATTCCTTGTGGAACTTTGAGTGAGGTTCCTTCTATCTTTCGATTCACAACCAAACAATTCCTTGTTCCTATGTTCATAAGCCTTTCCTGCAGAAGATTAAGAGTTAGGGTCTGTCAAGAAAAATCTAAGAATTTCTATTAACTTGATATAATGTAGAAGATAACATCGTAGAAGTATTAGGCAACAGGAATGCAGATGTGTGTGTAGAGTGAACATCGAGATGGCAGCATTAAAGACTTCAGAGACAGTCTCACTTTCATCCCTATCATTTTTGCCCACTGTGGAAACATTGTAATGTGTATGGTTATTCCTAGGGGTGGGCGGAATTTGCGAAATTAACTTTCGCAAATTATCGCGAAAATGTTTAAAATTATCGCAAACAAGCGGAAATATCGCGAAGATGCGGAAGTTTTTTCCGGCATGTTCGCGAGATTTTCTGCATGGTTGCGGGTCGCCAACTTACCCATGTGGTAGCTTGCGGGCGCGGCCATCTTGTTTTGAGTTGTCTCGCGGTGCATGATCGCGAGAAGAAAGACGTGATCGCGTGACGCATGACGTCACTGCGGGCGCGAACTGTCGCGAGCCAGCGCAAATGGCTAAAAACAATACATCTCATGGAGAATGCGACCGGATCAAGAAAACTTGTCGGCGAACGCAGGGATTCAGGTAAGGCGATCGCGCGCGCGCGAGAATGTATTATTTTACAGCGCGAGCAAGAAACAAATTATCGCCAAGCTGCGGAAACCGGAATTTTTGACATTTTCGCGCTCTCCGCGAAACGCGAAAATGTCAAATTATCGCAATTTCCACAAACGGAACGAAATTTTCGCCCAGGCCTAGTTATTCCTCGCATGTGAACACAGGTGGGCATTGGAAACATCTATTTGTTCCTGTAGAAATGTTGGCACTAAAGTTAGTTCTGACATTTGCCTCCTTCCTCCAGACTCTGTAAACCTGGATGTGTGACAATAGGCTGTTGCAAAGCAAACTTCAAACACAGGTCCTAGAACTCTGTGAAAACCTTCACCTCTGGATCAGATGCCTTGGCCTTCAGCCATTGGTACCTGCATGGACCCCAGTGATGTCTATAAAAGATCTGGATTCATCCACTTCGATCCATCTCTCAAACTGCAAGTCAGTGCCATCGACTTGTCCTAGTTCCTCCTGTTCAGGTTGCTTTACGGAATTTTCCCACTCTCTGATCATGGCAACTGCATTTATACTAAATCGGGCAATTTCAATTACACCATTATGTTGAAAAGAAAATAGAACATTATTTTGTGTTCTGGCCTCAATAAGTAATCTTGCTGGGTGTGATGGATGTTCTCTCATTTTTTCTAGATAAGTCACTTCAAATCGGACTGCGGTGTTCACAAAGCTGCACTCTGATTGGATGGTGAGCCTGTTCCTGAACTTCACACCACACATCTTAAGGTTGTCACCTAGTACCAGACTCAAACCGATCCCAAAAGTCAGGAATAAAACAGAGGTTCAGATGTCTCTTTTCATGGCCCTATACTGTGTCATTCGGTAACAGACTAAGGGACTGATTTTGAGTTTGGCGGTGTGGGAACAGGGTGTCAAACCACCACCCCACTCCCACACTGTCAAACTCCACCGCCACCAGGTTACAAGTTGCAATTTGGACATGTGGTTCTTGCGAGGCTAGCCCATGGTGCGGCCTTTCAAAGACTCATAGGATAGCCTTAAAAGGCAGAGCCGTGGGACCGCCACAGCGTGTTCCAACACAGCATTCACTGTAAAGTCCATGCACTGCAGGAACTGAGAGTGTAGAAAGATGGGTGGGCATACTGTGTGCCCTTCTGCATGCACCCCAGTGCACAGAGGCATCAGAGGGCCGTGTAGGGCCCCCTTAGTTTCCTCACCACCACCCTTTTCATGGCAGGCTCACCACCATAAAAAACAGGGCTGTGAGGAAACTCATAATAGGCTTGGCATGGCCGCAGCTGCACCACCAGAATATTGTGGCCTCAGACCACTGCAAGACCTCCAGGGATTGCAGAACCCTGACGGTAGCAGCGGTTCTATGATGATTTGACCTCCAAAGTCATAATACAGCGGTCGGACCACCAATGCAGAGGTTGCCGCACTGCCACCGTGGGTTTGGCAGTCCATCAGACAGCCAAACTCATAATCAGGCCCTAAGTATGTCATAAAGCATCCTCCTCACACTCAGGCCTTGGTTACAAGTTTGGGACTAAATTCTGATCCCTGTGCATACAGGGATTTGCACGGGGATCAGATCTATTGATTGTGTGATAATTATGATACCCTCACAGTTTTTCCCTGATCGACTCTGGCAGCTAAAACCTATCAAGATTTATCAGGGAAAAAGACTAGAAAAAAGGAAAAATATGCGGAATTCGGTGATCTAAATACCAATTCTGCATTTTGTGCCTCATTTCCAAGTTATGAACTGGGAGGTAATAAGCACGCTCAGTTAAAACCTCTTCCTGGCATAAATGAAACTACTCAGGTGTGGTAAATATCACACACTATTCCTTACAACTTGGAACCAGGGTCACAAGAATGAACTCACACCACAGCTCCTCTAGAACAATCTCAACCTGGCTCCTACTTTTTATCAGTCAAGATGCTGCTAATCTCTAAAGGTATGTATGTTAGCTAGTGGGAGAAAATGTGCACAAAATAAATGAGAAGATAGTCAATGTATCTTATTCAAACAAATGACATAGAGGCTTGTTTGCTGCCTGGGTTCCTGCTGTGACCTGTGAAGGACAATATATATTTTTGCAATGTAATGTAGTAGAAGCCAGAAGTACTCCTCTTTTTGTTTCTGTTGCTGCTTTGGCTGGATTATTTCCCTTTTGTTTGGCACACAGATGATGTCTCTGGTATTTTATGTTGTCTGAAACATATTAAACATTTGAAACATTATTATAAATATCCTGACCAGATTCTTGGCTAAAATATTGAGAGGGAAAGAAAAGCTCTGATCCCCAGTATCATAGATGCAGCCTAGATCTAACTCCAGCCACACCTTTGCTCATCATTGCAACACAACTGTATTCTATCACGAGACTCAGTAGCCATGCCATGGACTGACAACACACACTCCTTCACATACCCCCTCACTCACACTAAATAAAATATTTTCACTTCTTCTAATCCACTTTACACAACAGCATTTCAAATATTAAAACACTACATTTATCTAAAATGTCTATGTCTGGCTCACTGAGGGTCCAATTTATATGTTGGCAGTGTGCATACTCTTTTGTAACAGAGACACAGGGGCATATTCTCAAGAACGTGTGATAACTACTCCAAGAGTAGCTTAACGCAACTCTCAACATCACAGCCTATCGCAGGAAAATTACTCCGTGTTAACTAAGTATTCACAACACAGCGGTACCATGCGATAGTCACCAGACAAAGCGTCAAATGGCCGCTATAAAATCAATGCCACGCCGCAAAAATGCGAAACACGAATGTCAAAAAAGCTGCAATGAGGCCAATCGCGATACAAAAAGCTGTGAAAACCAGGGTTAGCCCTGCAAATCCCATGCATCTGGTGGAAAAATGCACTATAAAAGTGACAAAAACAATACAACAGAAACAATCCAAAGTGCGTAGCAACATGGATGCACCCTGACCGAGCGCAGAGGCCAACGCAAACCTCACAAGCATCACAGACCCCCACAAGGAACAACGTGCTTGAGGAAGGCCAAGGAGAAGAGAGAGAGGAAGACGGGGTGCAGTCCGCAGCAAAACCAGACCAGTGTCACAGAGGTGACAGAACACAACCATCAACTGACCCCCAATTAGACCACCTGGAATGCAGTCGTAGTGTCGAGGAGGCCAATGGAGGAGGCCAAGAGGCACTGGCATAATGTGAAAATCTAGACCAGGCACAGGGCCACTGCCAACAGGAAGGCAGCAACGGCGACAGAAGGTGGGAGTCTTGCACCACAGGAGGAGCTGGAGGAAACCGAGGCCACAGTCAACAGTGCGGAGACGGTGTAAGGAGTCGGGAGTGCGGACACAGCTCAGGAGGACCTGACACAACATCAACAGGGTGAGTAAAGACCAGGGGCTGGGGGATGGAGGGAGATGGGCACAATAGCACACATGCACAACTATGTGAAGCACACTGTACACCCACAATGACCCTGGATCATGTCCCTCATCCCCGTGGCACACTGCAGCACACACACATAGCAATAACAGCACATCCACTTTGATGACAATGTGGTACAACGTGCAACCCCAACACTACAGAACAGAGGACACAAATGGCTCCGCACACACGCAGAAACAGGCCCACTACATCTGACAGAGCTGGAAACTGTGAAAAGGAAATGTACGCGTAAAACCTCACATCTGTCATGTAGTCCAAATGTACACTGTCCGCATCTAAATCCTGCACCTCCAGAACAGTCACAATGTACATTGTCATACAGTCTGCATGTCAACAAGAACAATGCGCCAACACACATGTCAAAACAATGTCAACATGCATCACCCCTCCACATTGCAGAGGGACACACAACACCTCCAGCAGAGCACAGAAGACCACACATCAGTGATGCCGGAGAGGACAACCACACCTTCGACACCGACGCCCTACAAAAGCCCATGCACATCCCACACAACCCCCCACCAGAACCAGGGCAGCCAAGCTACTTAGAGGAGTACACAGCCCCTGCAACAGACCACACAGCATGAAGCACCCGCAAGCACGGCAGGCTCACAACACCTCCCCGACCCACACATGGCACCCCAATGCCAGGTGTCAGACCGCCAAAAGAAGGTGGCCAAACAGGTGTGGATGTGGTCCGAACCCATGGAAGCTGAACTAGATCACATACGTGGGTGTCTATTACCCTTCAGGGACCATCTGCACCCCACAAAGGAGACCCACACTGCCATAGAGACACATGCAGATGCACATTCTCAGTACAGAACCATGCCCAGGGCCACGCACATATCAGGCACACACCCACGTTGGCTCTGCGTAGGATGGCACAGTCCACTGCCCTTACAAATTGAGTGGGTGACGACAAAGCTACATGTCCAAAGCCTAACTCGCTGCCTACGGTGACATGTCTGCGTCCGCTGGACACAGCACAACGTAATGTCCTAGGTCCCAGGGCCCTCATGCATACAACAAGACGACAGGGACAAACGCAAATATCATGTTTCACTGGCTACGGAAATGTGCGCCTGGCCCCTTTATTTGCAGGGCTACATGTACAGTGACGCCTGTGCTGGATGTGTGTGGGGTGAGTATAAGCCAGCCCACACGGAGTGCTTGGTGCTGGCAACAACTTGAGCAGTGGACACCAGTGCAATGAAAACAGAAAGCACCAGCATAACAGAGTCAACTTCTGAGTAACATGGGTGAAGCTGGAGCAAGTACAGAGGTCACCCAACATACAAACAGAAGAGTCCTTGACATGCAGTGCACTGAGGATGTGACACTAGAGATGAACCAGCTCATTTGAAGAAAATGTCTAGGATTGTGTCCCTTCGAGTTATTCTTGATGCAGATGCAGTGGGGTGTGTTCGACCTGCACCAACTTCCTCATCAACGTCCCAGGTCTCCGACACTGCCTGAGGTGACATTGCTGAGCAACCACTCCACAGCACAATACTCAATCAGTAACGGTCCATGGGTTGCGGTGCACTGAGTCACTGGCACTTGGAATGCTGAGCAGGGGATCAGGAAGAAGATGGCATCCACGACAGGTGTGAGCAAATCAGTCAGTCTGCCAGTACGACCGTTTCCACTCTGGCAGTTGGCAGTTGGAGTTGGTCCTGGCGGTGGTGGCATGCGCCTCCTGGGGTGATGCGACGCCAGGGCCGGTCAGGACTCGATTTGATGTGTGAGCCTTGGTGGTCTGCAGTTGACGCTGGATGCTGCGGAAAGCGCAGGGCCACAGACACATGGCGTTGATGACCCCAAGGCCATTGCCTCAGAGGCCATCCAATATCTCAGAAGAAGGGGTCCCAAACCTGACCAGCACATAGTTAGTGGCCCCAGGTGCACTGCGGCTGGCACAGGCACCCCACCACGGCACGGTGACTTGCAGTGCAGTCAGATGGGCCACGCAAGCTGAGCGGGTCCTCATCAATGTCCGAGGTGTATGTGGCATAGGGTTGCGGGGGACAGTGGAAGGTGTCCTCCAGGGCATGATGCAGAGGGTGGCAGCTGTCCGGAAGCAGCAAACGGAGGAGTTGAATGCCACAGCATTGTTTTAGCCACAAAGTCAGTATCACCGACATGATGGCGATGACAACCCCAAGTCCATGGACTCAGTCGCCACCAAAGTGTCCATGGGTCTTGGGGAACAGACTTAGTGGCACTGGGGCTGAAAGGGGATGCAGTCTGCGTTGAGGCCTGTACAATGACATCAAGTCAGCCATTAATAAATCAAGACTGAATTTGAATATTGTGACCTTCTCGACCGCAGTGTAGGCCTGAGGTAGCAGTCAGCACGGGCCAGACGAAGTTCAGCAAGCTCCTCCTGGAACTCTAACACATGACATTGACATGACATTTGGGGGTGACTTGTGGTTGGCGGAGGCAGAATCAGCGGAGCCGAGCGGGTGCTCAGTCAGTGACGATGACATGTCCTGCCTGGTACGGACTGGATTGGATTGGCGTGAGGCCTGCTGTACCGCAGTGTAGGCCGACGGAGGAGTCATCAAGGGCCCACAGTCACATGTGGTTGGGATGCCAGGCACATACTTGGTATCACCACATCGAAGGGAGTACATTGATATAAACTCTACATTAATGTGCGTACTCGAACAATGTATGATCAAGACTCAGTCCCAAATGTGTGACCTACTTTTCCGCTGTACATGCAGGTGGAGTACGTCAACGAGAAGGGAGTACAGCGGGCCGGTGTCGCGGAGTCCGTGATGGTCTGAGGAGGCTGCCAGGTTTGTGGTACTCAGGCTTGGAGCTTGCACCGGCACGCGGTAGGCCCTCATTGACACACGCCGTTGTCGGCAGGTGTTCATTGGGGCTTGGGTGCACCGGCCCTGGCAGGACTGGTACAAGCCCCTGTGGCCCGAGGTGCATTAGGCACACAGGAATGCAAGCAACACTGCTCACAACGACAGCATCGATCTCGTGGTGGGGATGAGGGGTGCCGCCCTGGCAGAGTTATTGGGTATTCCGGAAAAGGACCATGCCCAGACCTATGTGCTTTTTATTCACACCACTGCGCATGCACGGCATACGCCGGGCCACTAATTCCGCTCACGCTTACGGGGGGGGGACATAACAAGGTACATTTCCGGGATCTTCCCCACTGGCTAGGGTGACATGGTTGCGTCCACTGTCCACTGCACTCCATACACCAGTGGTGTATATCAACATGGATATGTGTGTGGCCTGCATACTGCAGTCTGGCCATCGCTTCAACGCCACACTTGGCATTTTGTACATTGTCATTCATCAGTCAGTTGCCTTCTTTGCACATGCCTGGTCCCCACCTCTTCCCACAATCTGCTATCGTTTGGCTGAGGTGCCATGCAGTTGATGGCTTATGTGCATGGCTGGCCCAAGTTGCCATAGTGAGTTGTGCTGTCGGGTCTGGTGGGTGGGCATGTTGTATGTGAGTTTGTGACATGTGCATTCCCAGTGTTGTGAGTTGCATGGTTGTGTAGTTGAGGTGTGTGGTGTGTTCATTTGGTACTTGCCAACAAGCAGCGCATTTCAGTAGGTGCCAGCCAGGAAGCGTCGGCTGATGATGGGCTGTCGGAAGATGTAGGACTCATGCACTCAGAATGGGTGGCTGGCGTCGACGTTGGTGGAGATTGCCAGGTGGTCAACTGTTGGCTGCACAGTGATGGTATGCATGTGCTTTCAGTAGCGGATATTGTGTGCAGTGTCACCAAGGTTAATGTGGTGAATAAATTAATTACCAGGTCTGAATTTCTATAAATTATCAATATAAATGAAATAATGAACTGAGGAGTCCGTGGTGTAAGAGTTAAATGGGCCTTTATTCATTAACTCGAGTTAAGGGAGAGCTCCTTCACCAGCAGGTTCAGGAGTGGTCTGACACTTTATTCACTGAATACAGTTTTTATACATTTCACATTATACATTTCACAATATATTGCAAGTCATTGGGAAGATCCCTCCTAGTTCGTAGCAGAAAGATGTTGCAATTTAGCATTGCTCAAGGCACATAAGCAAAACACAGATAGACACGTACTTTTCAAGGAAACAGCTTGGGTTTTTGTTTATCAGAGGGTGGGGGAGCTGGTGCGTAGGTTATGAACAGACAACCTTGGAGGGAGCTGAAATATGTGACAATCTGCGGGCCTCAGTGAATGTTAGGCCAGCTGGCTTCGAAGAGATACTAGATAAGCCTTTTTTCTCTGAAAAGAGAAGGCTGGTGGGCCCTTTTTCAGAATTGGCTTAACCACAAAAATGTGTGGGTGTAACTGACCAAGAACTTGTGCAACCTGAGGAGATATGTGAACTGGCTGATCCTGGGCAAGCTGAAGTGAATTCTAAAATGGATGCTGTATCTAAAATGGATGCTGTATAGAATTGTTTTGGAGCAGCAGAGAAAGGAAAGTGTGCGAGGGGACAGAACCGGGAACGCGATCTTTTAATTTTTATTTTCTCATTCCCTCCTTGTCCCCAAGCGCAACTTAATTTATTTCTTTTAGATCACTTTCATGGCCATGAGGCCGTCCACATGGGCTTGCAACATAATTTTCTCATTTTCTTTTGCTCTATTAATTGGCTTTGGGACTAGGCATGTAACACAGAGACCGCATAAAGCGGGGCCGCACTGGGCACAGAGACAGCAGGACAATACCATCATCAACACGAGGCCTAGTCCTGAAAGTACCTTCAAGCCCCATGCTGACAACATACCCCATAACCATCCCATTAGTGTCCAGGAGCCGGGCTCTTGGTGTACGTCTGCAGCTATTTTATGCAATTTGGAAATTGCCGCATAGACTGATGGAGAGTTATCAGGAATATACACACAGCAGCTAGAACCGATCAATGTGCATGTGATGGAGCGGGTAAAATGTTTTCTTTTTTATATACCCAATCCATTTATATAAGTTTATATAACTAATAATTAATTCTAATAATTAATTGATTGATGTGATGGTACTAAACGAACCTTATTAACCAAGAGAATACACGTGGGAATGCATTTGCATGGCTAAAATAATAAGTGAACTAAGTTTGTACGCATATTAAAATGATAAGTGTTGCTTAGGCAATGTTAATGTGATTTGCGCTTAAATAAACCAGCTTAACGGCTTTTGAATGTTGCATATGGCTAGATAAATGCATACACATAAGGGTATTAGCAAGGGAATAACACTGTTTTAATCATTTCTATGTATTAATTACGATTTTGTGTTGCTTTACTTAAAGTTGACTATTCTGGCCTACCAAAAGATGGCTGCCGACTGAATCCTAACTAATGTACATGACTTCATAAAATTGAGCAATGGAGAAAGGCGCCTGCACTGACTTCGTTCGTGTCCTTTCCATGACCGGACCGACCATGCCCATGATGACAACCCTGGGCGAGGTGCCAATGTCCCTGAACCTGAACTTAATGTTGCCAATGAGAAAAATGAACTACCAAAAGCCACCCATTTCCAATAGACTGATACATTTTTGACCTGGGAACAGCCTTTCCCATACGCCTAAAGTTGATCTTCGTCCACATGTGAAAATTGGAAAATGTTTCTTAATATATTGAGATCTATTCGAATTCAGCCAATCAGTGGCCTGAGTATAAAGAAAATGTTACTGTTATATGTAAATTTTAGTATAAATATTACTAGTCTATAGAGGGAAAGGACCACTAGCTGATCGATGCTACTCTATGCGACACTCTATGCTGCTCTTCGCTAGAGATCCTTATGCTGACGGAAGAGGACGAGGATTTTAGAACTCTGATGAACTTTCCGAGGACCAGTTCTGACTTAGAAAACGACAATTAGCCAGAATAGGTAAATATGACAAAAGATAATATGGCATTATTAGGATTTAACCTGCATTTTAATTAGATAAAGAAAATCATTATTTGAAGAACTGTGTCGGGTGATTAGTTCTTGAAATGTTTTATTGATTAATTTGAGAATTAAAGAGTCATCAAATTCTAAATCAACTAAATGATCCAATTGGCCTCCGGATGGAGGAACTGTTAGGGTAATTCAGTAAAGTGGTTTTCCTCTATCAAATTGAACAGCTGTAGTTCGGGATTGGATATCCCTCTGTAGGCACGGATAGTTTGAGAGAATGAATGTTGGTGTTATGGGCCCCACCAGCGTATGATGTGTGTATGTGTGTGTGACTGAGAAATCATTCTGTCTGCGGAAGTAGGGGGAAATTTAGTAATCAGAACTGCACCACATGCTCCACCCCGGTCAGCCAGTATGACGTCAAGAACAAGACGGTTTTGGAGTGCTACCATCCTTATGGCCGTCTGTTCCTCAGTCAAGTTTCCAAGGGCAGATATGGTCTGATTGATGACGGCCTCCAGAGTCCTGGTAAGTCTACGTATTAATTTACTATTTTGTACAGGGCCTATGAAAAAGAAGAATCCCTTATTAAAATCGGTATATTGTTCCCAAGTTGTTTCAGTCTGGTCAACCCCTGAGGTATCAATTGCTCTTTTCCTTCGCTTGTGCTGATATAGCCGGAGATCCTTATGATAGGAAGCGGGTGCTATAAAAACTGGTGGGAGGAGAAATGCTATGTAGCATGTGCCGCCCCACCCTTGAGGTAATCGAAAATAGGCCGTGGAGCCGCAAACAAAATAGGTGTGGCGGGAGGCTACAAATGAAGACTTACCCCAATCCACAAAATCTAGTATCGTGGAGCAATCACTGTGCCCTAATTTCAGGGATCCCTTCTTTCTGATACACAGATGGCCTTTAGTAGGCGTTACCAATATAGAGGGAGGGCCATTATTCCTATTAGACCTGATGTTCAATATTTGGAATGCTACTGTCTCATTGCCTGTCCGATATTCCTCACTCTCTAAAGCAGAGCCCCTAGCTTGGGGGTCTCCATTTTCATCTGGGTAACAGGCTTTATTCAGGACAGCATTCAAATCTCCCCATGGCCATCCATTTTTACAAGAATTCTTTTTCTCAGGGCAAATCAAGGAGGCGTTCCTGACCACCATTAGGGCATCCCAAGCTGGGCACGATCCATTGTAAGAGAAGGACAAGGGAGAGAGAGGCTTTCCGCCTCTACTCTGGTGTGCCGGAAGGCGACCACAGATCCAACAGTTTGTGGTATTGCTGACCTGAAGTGTATGATGTAACATCTGTATAAAGGTATTATTCTGTAAGGCCAGCCTGTGACTCTGCTCATGGGGCGGTAAAGTATGGTATGTGTGTTCTTCAGTTGTATTGACATGTCCTTGTTGGTGTGGTGATGGTGTCTCGGAAGGGAAAGCAACATGTAATATCCACCCCACACATGTCAATATAGCACATATAAAAAACAAAATTATCAAAGTCATTATACATCTGCTACGTAACATTTAGCAGTATTTGTTTTTCATTATTGCCTTTTTAGTCGGCCCCCAGGCAGTCTGCCGTAATGCAGTATTCATTGTCTGACCGCTTCACCAGTCAGTCTGTACCAACTGGACTTAATTGATCAAACTTGAGCTACTTTGGCAGATCGTAATTTTGAACTGTAAGTTTGTTGGGGGGTCGGATCCAAGAGAGGGGGCAAATAGTTTGTGTTATCTTTCTTTTGAACAATGTTCTCAGGATCCCCAAAGTACTTTTTACAATGGCTGGCATGAAGCCATCCTTTCCTTCCTTCAACCTTTACTGCTGTCCGCGTAGTTAAAAGTACCAACTTTGGCTGCTTCCACCTGGGCTCCAAGGGCGATGTTCTATCAAAGTTTCGGATGAGAACCCAGTCCCCTGGCCTTATCGCATGCTCTTCGGCACTGGTGTGATCTGGAAAGGCAGCCGCCACCTGTGAACGACAAGAGCGTAGTGCAGCCATCATGGCGGCAAGATAATCGGTCAACATATTACTGTCAGTATCCGTGATAGACTTAGGTCTAGGTGTGCCCCACATGTTAGGAGGTCTGCCGTAGGCTACCTCATAAGGAGATAGACTGGTCCTTGAATGTGCTACCATTCTCATGTAGAAAAGGGCTACCGGCATGGCTGTGACCCAATCTACACCCTTTTCTGCGCATATTTTTGCTATTTTTGTCTTCAGTGTCTGGTTGTGTCTTTCGACTAGACCTGCTGCCTGTGGGTGCCTGACACAGTGGAACTTCCAGGTGTACCCTAACAACAATGATACCTGTTCCATTAGTTTAGAGGAAAAAGGTTGACCATTGTCAGAATAGATAACTCGTGGTAGTCCATATCGGGGAAAGAATTCCCTAACCAATTGTCTAGCTGTTGTTTCGGCTGTGTAATCTGGTACTGGATAGGCTTCTGTCCATCTAGTCAATGCACATACAACCACTAGTACGTATTTCTGTCCCCTACATCTATCCATTTGTATGTAATCCATCTGTAGGACCTCAAAAGCATGTTCAGGAGGGTGAAATCCACCTTGGTCTACAGACACCCCTTTCCCCGGGTTGAACTGACAACATATCATACATGTTCTGACTTTGTGTTTTGCGGCAGCTCACAAGTTTTTGTTGTGCCATAATGGTCGTAAGCTATCTAACATTCCTTTCTCACCTAGGTGTGCTGGACTATGTGTAGTTTCTATGATTATGGGTACCATCGAATCAGGTAGAAACCACACTGTTTTGTCTTTTGTCACCCACCCCTGTTCAGTCTCTGTCCCTCCTGATTCAGTCCATTTTTTCTTTTCCTCTGGGGTGGCGTGGGCCTGTATGTCTATGACGTCTTTGGAAGGGTCTCTTACTACCAGAACTGTGTCTTGTTGAATTTTATGGGAAATGGCTGCTGTCTGGGCTGTGTGTTTGGCAGTTTGATCTGCAAGATCATTTCCTTTGGAAACATCGTCTGTAACTTTGGTGTGGGCTTTGCATTTCAAGATTGCTACTGCCGTCGGTAGGTGTATGGCGTCCATCAGGTCCTGTATTAAAGGTCCATGTTGTATCTTTGCTCCATGGGAGGTCAGAAAACCTCTTTCTTTCCATAGAGTCCCAAAATTGTGAACCACCCCAAAGGCATTCTGCAAATCTGTGTAAATGTTTACTTTTAAATTTTTCGCCCACTTACATGCCTGTGTGAGGGCGATTAATTCTGCAGCTTGGGCTGAAAGGGTGTCTATTCTGTTTGTTTCTATGACTCTACTATCAGTGGTTATGGCATAAGCTGCCGTTAACTCTCCTGTACTCGTCCGCATGCATGACCCATCCACAAAGAGCGTAACATCTACATCTGATAGCGGGATATCAGTCAAGTCTTGTCTGGGTTTGGTGACAATCTCTATCATTCTAATACAGTCATGTGTATCTTCATCATTTGTGGCATTGGGTAGCAAGGTAGCAGGATTTAATGTGTTACACCTCCTTATTCCTATGTGTGGCTTCAACAATGTCAGCTCATATCCCGTTAATCGTGCAACAGTAAGGTGTTGTGTTTGTGTTCTGTTGAGTAGGAGTTCCACTGCGTGAGGTACAAATACTGTCAGGGGGTGCCCAAGGACACACATTGTCCGGTGCCCTTTTGTATCGCCCGCCAGGTGCGGCTGGCGCATGGGCAGCTGCCCTTCCTGAGTTCATCGCTCCTCTTCTGCTGGAATCCAATAACTTTATGTTATTGGGTGACCTAAATATCCACTTTAACGATATGCTCTATTAGCACTCATCTTACACAGGATTTTGCCGCCCTTAATTTAAGTCTTCTTAACTTTGGTCCAACTCATAAAGGCGGCAATCTATTAGACCCTATCTTTGCTAATTTGGCCAATGTGACCTGTCTTCCTTCCAGACCTATTATCTGGTCTGACCACTTTATTGTAGAGTTTTACATTAAGATACCGGGTGCTATCTGCTCTTCTGCTAAATCACGTTCCCTTAGAATCAGTAGAAATTGGCATAGACTTAACCTGGAACATCTCAATAATTCAATCAATCAATCAATCAATCAATCCATTTATAAAGCGCACTACTCACCCGGAGGGTCTCAAGGCGCGAGGGGGGGGGGGTGCCACTACTGCTCGAACAGCCAGGTCTTGAGCTTCTTCCTGAAGGAGAGGTGGTCTTGGGTCAGGTGCAGGTCGGTCGGGAGGGAGTTCCAGGACTTGGCGCCCAGGTAGGAGAAGGACCTTCCTCCTGTTGTCACTCTTCGGATGCGGGGGACGGCGGCGAGGGCGTGGCTGGCTGATCGGAGATGGCGTTTGGGAGCGTAGAAGTTGAGGCGGTTGTTGAGGTAGCTCGGGCCTTGGTCGTGTAGTGCTTTGTGTGCGTGGGTGAGGAGACGGAAGGTGATTCTCTTGTTGACGGGGAGCCAGTGCAGGTCTCTCAGATGTCCGGAGATGTGGCTGCTTCGGGGGATGTCGAGGATGAGTCTGGCTGATGCGTTCTGTATCCGCTGGAGTCTCTTCTAGAGCTTGGCGGTGGTTCCGGCGTAGAGGGCGTTGCCGTAGTCCAGTCGGCTGGTGACAAGGGCCTGGGTGACCGTCTTCCTGGTCTCGGTGGGGATCCACCGGAAGATCTTCCGTAGCATGCGCAGGATGTTGAAACAGGACGAGGAGACGGCGTTGACTTGTCTGGTCATGGAGAGGGAGGAGTCCAGGATGAAGCCCAGGTTTCGTGCGTGGTCTGTTGGTTTGGGTGCGGTGCCCAGGGCGGGGGGCCACCAGGAGTCGTCCCAGGCGGAGGGCGAGGAGCCCAGGATGAGGACTTCCGTCTTGTCTGAGTTCAGTTTCAGGCGGCTGGTCATCATCCACTCGGCTACGTCTTTCATCCCTTCGTGGAGGTTGGCTCTGGCGGCGGCGGGGTCGTTGGTCAGGGAGAGGATCAGCTGGGTGTCGTCGGCGAAGGAGATGATGTTGAGGTTGTGTTGGCGTGCGATGGCCGCAAGGGGGCTCATGTAGACGTTGAAGAGGGTGGGGCTGAGTGAGGATCCTTGGGGGACGCCGCAGATGATTTCGGTGGCCTCTGACTTGTACGGTGGTAGGCGGACTCTCTGTGTCCTTCCGTCGAGGAAGGAGATGATCCATTCCAGTGCCTTCTCCTGGATTCCGACGTTGCTGAGGCGCTGCACTAGGGTGCGGTGGCAGACAGTGTCGAATGCCGCGGAGAGGTCTAGGAGGATGAGGGCCGCTGTTTCTCCGTTGTCCAGCAGGGCTCGGATGTCATCGGTGGCAGCGATGAGGGCGGTCTCGGTGCTGTGGTTGGCTCGGAAGCCAGACTGTGAAGGGTCGAGGGATCCATTCGTCTCGAGGAAGGCGGCCAGCTGCTTGTTGACGGTCTTCTCGATGACTTTGGCTGGAAACGGGAGGAGCGAGATGGGGCGGTAGTTCTTGAGTTCGGTGGGGTCCGCTGTTGGTTTCTTTAGTAGAGCGCTGAGTTCGGCGTGCTTCCAGCTCTCAGGGAAGGTGGCGGTGTCGAAGGAGGTGTTGATGATGTCTCGCAGGTGGGGTGCGATGACAGCGTCGGCCTTGTTGAATACGTGGTGAGGGCAGGGGTCGGTCGGAGATCCGGAGTGGATAGAGTTCATCGTGCAGATGGTGTCTTCTGTGTTGATCGGGGTCCAGGCGCTGAGGGTGGTGGAGGGGGGCGTTGGTGCGGTCGTGGGGGGCGTTGTTTGTGGGATGAAGCTGTTGTGTATGTCAGCGATCTTGTTGTGGAAGTAAGAGGCGAGGGAGTTGCAGAGGTCTTGCGATGGGGTGATGTCGTTGTTTCCGGCGTTGGGGTTGGAGAGCTCTTTCACGATGTTGAAGAGTTCCTTGCAGTTGTGTGCGTTGTTGTCCAGCCGGTCCTTGAATGCAGTTTTCTTGGTGGCGTGGATTAGTTGATGGTGCTTCCGGGTGGCGAGCTTGAGGGTGGTCATGTTGTCCGGTGTTGGCTCCCTTCTCCAGGCTTTCTCGAGGGCTCGGCAGTTCTTCTTGGAGCTCTTGAGTTCGTCGGTAAACCATGGGGCCTTCTTGCTGCCGGGTCTGTTGGGCGGGGTCCTCAGTGGGGCGAGTTCGTCCGCGCAGGTGCTGATCCACTTCGTGAGGTTGTCGGCGGCCTTACTAGGGTTCGCTTAGCTGGCTGGAGGGTGCTGTCTCAGGGAGGTGGCGAGCTGGTCGGCTGTGATCTTGTTTCAGCTTCTACGAGCCTCCTGTTGCTGGTGGTGGTGGATCGTGGTTCTTCTGAAGGTGAAGTGGACGCAGCTGTGGTCCGTCCAGTGGAGTCCAGTGGCGTGGCTGAAGGCGATGTCTTTGCTGGATGAGAAGACGGCGTCGAGTGTGTGTCCGGCGAGGTGGGTGGGGGTGGACACCAGCTGCTTGAGTCCGAGGTTGGCGAGGTTGTCAAGCAGGGTGGTGGTGTTGCGGTCGTTGTTGTTCTCCAGGTGGAAGTTGATGTCCCCCAGGAGGATGTAGTCAGCGGAGGGGAGGGCGTGCGGGCTGATGAAGTCGGCGATGTCTTCGCTGAATGTTGTGCGTGGTCCCGGGGGTCGGTAGATCAGGGTGCCTCTGAGGGTAGTCTTGGGGTCGGTGTGGATCTGGAAGTGTAGGTGTTCGGCGGTAGTCAGGGTGTCGTCGGTGTTGATCGTGATGCGGATGGTGTTCTTGTGGACGATGGCGATGCCTCCTCCCGTCTGGTTGTTGAGGTCTCTCCGGGTGATCTTGTAGCCCTCTGGGATGGCGATGGCGATGTCGGGCGCTGAGGAGTCGTTCATCCAGGTTTCCGTGAGGAAGGCAACGTCTGGAGATGTGGTGTCGAGGAGGTTCCAGAGTTCGATGGCGTGTCTGTGGACGGAGCGGGTGTTGAGCAGGATGCACTTGAGGTGGTTGCTGCTGGTGTTCGGCTTGGCGGGTGCTGGTGCGGGGCAGGTCCGGATGCAGGTGTACTTGAGGGCGAGGCAGCTGAAGGGTCCGTGGGTGCGTCTCGGGGTGGCTTGGTAGCATCCCGGGGTTCGGCCGGTGTTGAGTGCGTTGAGGGTGGTGGCGTCGTACGTCTGGCGGGTGGGCTGGGGTCCTCGGGGGCCAGGGCTTCGGGCGCTGGGCGCGGGCCAGGCACGGACGGGCGCAGACAGGCTTACCTTTGGCGCACCTTCGGCGCACAATCAGCGGGCCCACTGTGCGTGCACGCTGCGCGTTGGCCACTCTGCCATATGAGGAGAGTGGGGGGGCGGAGCGAGGGAGGGGCAGCTGGGAGGGGGAGCGGGGTGGCGAATGGGGAGGGCGAGCAAGGGAAGGGGGCGGGGCCGCAGGGGGGCAGCGGCGGGGAGGTGGCGGGAAACGCGGCCGGAGTGGGCGAGGGGGTGGGAAGCACAGGGGCTGGGTAAAACGGCAGGAAACGATCGGCGGCGAAGCAAGCTGGTGGCAGGGGGCACAGACAGGAGATCCGCAGACCAAGCGGATCCGGCGGTCAGGGCACGACAGAGGGCGCAGGGCCCAGCTCAGGGCAGAGGTGGCACCAGGGGACGGGCTCACTCACGGGGAGTGTGCTCGGGGGGTGACCTGTCCGGGGACAGAGGTCACTGCACCTCACTGGCAGCAACGGGCTTAAGTAGTCTCGTGGGAGGGAGGGGCAGCTGGGAGGGGGAGCGGGGTGGCGAATGGGGAGGGCGAGCGAGGGAAGGGGGCGGGGCAGCAGGGGGGCAGCGGCGGGGAGGTGGCGGGAAACGCGGCCGGGGCTGGGCGAGGGGGGGGAGCACAGGGGCTGGGTAAAACGGCGGGAAACGATCGGCGGCGAAGCAAGCTGGTGGCAGGGGGCACAGACAGGAGATCCGCAGACCAAGCGGATCCGGCGGTCAGGGCACGACAGAGGGCGCAGGGCCCAGCTCAGGGCAGAGGTGGCACCAGGGGACGGGCTCACTCACGGGGAGTGTGCTCGGGGGGTGACCTTGAAAAGACCATGCCACCTCCCTTGAATATTTCTACGGATGATGCAGGGACTTTTAGTACTTGGCTCACCTCTGCAATTGATCTCTGCTTACCGGCATGTAAATGTAAGCATAACTTCCGGCATCCTCCTGCGCCCTGGTTCAATGAACAATTAAAAACGGAGAAGTCCCGCTGCAAAAGACTAGAGCGTATTTGGAGGTCAAACTATTCCCCGGTTGATAAAGATAATTACAAACTCGCATTACACAACTACCATACTTCATGTAATACCGCTAGGGCTAATCACGTTAACAACATGATACTGAAAGCTCAGAATCGTCCTAAAGCCCTCTTTAAGGCCGTTCAGGAACTATCCGGTATGGCTTGTGCTCCTAAAGCCCCCTGTCTGGATAGCACTCAATGCAATACCTTGGCGGACTTCTTCACGAAGAAAATTGACAACATCTATGCTGGTTTTGAAGTTTTACCAGCTGCTTCATCCAGATCCTCTACACTGAACCATGACCCACCACCTCATCAGGATGACCCTGCACGGTCTTCATTTCCTCTACTAGATAAGTGGGAACCCATTTCTATGCCCGCTTTTTAGAAACTGCTGGCAGAGATTAAATCTGGCTCCCCTTTGGATCCTATGCCCCCGCAGATCCTCTGTACCCTTGCCGATGCTTCACTTGACTGCATCTTTGCTCTTTTAAATGCTTCTCTTATGGAGGCAATTGTTCCTAATGCCTGGAAACATGCGATGGTGGTCCCGCTCTTAAAGAAAGTTAACGCGGACCCCAGTAATCCAGCCAATTTTCGCCCCATCTCTTTGCTTCCCTGCCTCTCAAAGGTATTGGAGAAGCATGTTAACCGTTACTTAACTACTCACATTGAATCAGCAAATGTTCTCCATCCCTCCCAATCTGGTTTTCGGGCGGGCTTTTCTACGGAGTCCACCCTCCTAGGAGTCTCCGAGACAATCAGACGTCATGTAGACAGAGGGGAGACGGTGGCACTCATCCTTTTGGATTTGAGTGCCGCGTTTGACACCGTCTCCCATACCATTCTTCTCTCTGCTTTAAGGTCTGTTGGGATCGGCGGCCCCGCACTTGCCTGGATTTCTAATTTTCTTTCTAACCGCACCTTTCAAGTTTTTCCCTCCTCTGCGGTGTCCACTGTTCATAACTCCCCTTATGGTGTCCCCCAAGGTTCGATTCTCAGTCCTTTGTTTTTTAACCTTTATGTTAGACCCCTTGCTTTTCTTGCTGAACAGTCGGGACTATCTATTTTTTCATATGCAGACGATACCCAGATTATTTTTTCTCTTTCTTCGAATCAGCACTCTTCTTCCTCCTCTCTTTGCTCTGGGCTTGCTGATATCGCCAATTGGATGCTGACTAACAAACTGAAATTGAACGGCGACAAAACGGAGCTGCCTCTATTCGGTCCTGACTCCGCTCTCTGGGGTCCCAGCAAATGGGACCACTACCGGTGCCAACAACAGCAGCACGTAATCTCGGGGTCCTCTTTGACAGTCAGTTATCCATGAGGCAACATGTGGTTAACGTAGCAGCCACCTGTACCACCATCATCAGGTGGCTGAGGAAGATCGCATGGATGCTTCCTCCCGACACCCAGAAGTCAGTAGTCCAGGCCTTGGTGACATCGCGTCTGGACTACGGTAATGTTCTACTTCTGGGTGCCTGCAAGGAGGTCTCCCGTAAGCTTCAAGTGGTCCAGAACATGGCTGCCCGCTTACTCTACAATTTGCCTAGAACTTCTTCTGTTTCCTCTTCCCTGCGCAGCCTGCACTGGCTGCGCATAGAATCTAGGTCTAAATTCAAAGCTCTATGCTTTATGCACCGTATTAAAGCCGGTAAAGCCCCTCACTATCTATCTGTTGGACCCGGCCTCGCAGAACGGCCCTCCGTGCACCCGCACCACCGAAACCTGGTACCTGCAGCCCCAACCACCCGGCCCAGCCGGCCCCTCCTACCAGAACACCCGCACCCGGTCCGAACATCCCCGTCCATGGCCTCCCTCCTTTCGGCCACCCCGGGCCCGCATGCCCACTTCATGCGTCAAGATGGCCGCCCGGCCCCAGCGCGACCCTGGCCTAGAGGCGCCACTCCGGCTGGAGGACATCACACTTCCAGGGGGATGAGAGAGGGAGGAGCAGTTTCTATCGCACCTCTGGACTCCCCTGGGACGATGGGTTTCGATCGGCCCTCCGGCCTCCCTGAGAGCTGGCTCCACGCCTGCTGGGTGTCTGGGACTCCTCCCGGCCCGGCCCTGAACGAGATCAAAAGACAATAGCAGGAAACCCCGACAAGCGACCCCCAGGTGACAAGACCCCTGCCTCCACCGACCCCGGACATCAAAGAGGGGTCGACCTATAACAAGGGGTGCTCCGGGCCGGTCCGGCAGATTCGACGCTGGAACAACGTAAGCCTGCTGAGTGACTCGCGGCTCCTGAAAGATCGTAACATCTCTGAACTTGCGCCTAAGCCTGCTGAGTGACTCGCGGCTCCTGGAAGATCGTAACATCCCTGAACTTGCGCCTAAGCCTGCTGAGTGACTCGCGGCTCCTGGAAGATCGTAACATCCCTGAACTTGCGCCTAAGCCTGCTGAGTGACTCGCGGCTCCTGAAAGATCGTAACATCTCTGAACTTGCGCCTAAGCCTGCTGAGTGACTCGCGGCTCCTGAAAGATCGTAACATCTCTGAACTTGTGCCTAAGCCTGCTGAGTGACTCGCGGCTCCTGGAAGATCGTAACATCTCCGAACTTGTGTCTAAGCCTGCTGAGAGACTCGCGGCTCCCCCAGATTCTCACGGCCCCGCCGGACCCCGACTACGACCCCGTATCCCCCGGCTCGAGGATTGTGAGCTGTGCGCCGGATACGTCCCTGCTTGAACTTTTGCCAAAGACTGTCCCGCTACCCCCCTACCTTTCCGAGACTCTTGAACCCGTGCACCCCTTGTACATATTTGCCGTGATAACCTACTTGATAAAGATTGCTTCTGAGAATAACCGGTGTGATTACTCTGTGTCGTGTGGTGCCAGAAGTACGATCCTAGCTGCGAGATTCCTCCCCCTGGGGAGTCTCCCGCCAGTGCCCGGCTACGATACTGTGAGGGTGGGTCTCAGGGTAGTCAGGACCCCCTTTCCGGGCTCCTCTGAGGTCGCCGTCTAACATTGGTGGCAAGCGACGGGATTCGGGCCCATCACCTAGAGATCGTACCGTGAACAACGGACGCACCACCGACAAGGATGGCAGAAGGAAGCGCCATGAGCCCCGCAGAAACCAACGCCAACAGGGTGTTCCAGGTGGAGCATCTAGGAGAATATACACACAAGGAGCTGAAGCAGTTTTGCAAAGAACTTAAAATCGCTACCACTGGTCTCAACACGAAGGAAGATTTGCAGAAAGCACTGAAAACTTGGGTGGAGACCGGGGCCTCCCGCCCGGAAGGCACGGGGGAGCGCCCCGACGAAACCGAACCTCCCCAAAGTGAAAGCAGCAGCAATCAGGTGCGAGGAGGCGTACCAGACGGGGGCTTCTCCCCAGAAGAACTCGCGGACAGAGAGAGAAGCCGCAATCATGAACTAGAGCTAGCCAAACTCAAAATTGAGGGCGAGTTGAAGTTAGCGGAAAAAAAACTAGCGGTAGAACAAATGCGTGTACAAGGCGAACTGGAGGAGAAAAAGCTCCAACGGGAGCACGAAGGAAGGAAGCTCCAGCTGGAGCACGAACGCAGCTTAAAGGAACTCGAGCTCAAGGCCCGAAACGAGGAAGGGAGGCCCCCAAGTAACCGAGAGACGGTCTCCCCAGCGGAACAGAAGGTCCACATCCCGAAGGATGTGGTCAAGGAATATTATAAAAACGATGACATTCAGCAATGGTTTCGGGCCTATGAGGTCGCCATGACCTCCCATCGGATCCCGGAGAAGGACTGGGGGGCGGGGTTGTGGGGGCGGTTTCTGAGCGAAGGAAGGGACACCCTGCTCGACCTACCCCTCTCCCTGCAGACCTCCTACAGCCACATGAAAGAGGCTCTACTCACAAGATACGGCCTCACCCCAGAAATGTACCGTCAGCGGTTCCGGGACTGCAGGAAGATCCCGGGCACCACATGGGTGGAATATGTAAACTTTTTCAGTCGGGCCTTCGATGGGTGGACCAAGGGCAGCAAGGTCACCACCCTGGCCGAACTCACTGATCTCATGTTGTGGGAACATCTAGCTGCGAACTGCTTCGTAGAGCTACGTCAACATCTGCTGGACAGTAAGCTCACAGATCCCCGGAAGCTGGCTGTGGAGGCCGACCGCTGGACCAACACCCGGGTCTCCCGGGGCATGGTAGGAGAGTACCCCCGAACCAGTCAGGGACCACCCCGCCAGAGAGGAGGAGGGAACCAGGGAGGGCCGAGAGAGTCCCAGCCTAGCCCCCCGAAGACACCACCTCCACCTTTCCCGGCGCCCCCTCCACCAGTAACCGGGCCCCCTGGGAAACGGGGACACCGGGTGACCGTCACATGTTTTCGCTGCCAGAAGCCCGGGCACTACGCCAATGACCCAGAGTGCCCCATGGCCCCCCAAGTCCCCCCGATGAGACAGATAGCCAGCGTAGCCCTGGGGGAGGGGGTAGAGGAATCCGAAGAGTGGGAACCCGCAGCAATGGCCCTAGTATCCCTGGGAGATAGGGAGATGGTCCCTGGTAGCCTCCTCCCCTCCAACACCCAGAAGTATGGGCAGCTTGTCAAAATCAATGGCCACCAAGTAGAGGCCCTGCGAGACACCGGGGCCAGTATCACCGGTGTCCTCAGGCACCTAGTCCCCGAAGAGCAGATCCTCCCCAACGTCTTTTGCCCTGTGATATCCGCAGACAATAGAGAGAGCATGTGCCAGGTAGCCCTGGTGCCATTTGAGTGGGGAGGGGTGATAGGCAAACTCAAGGTGGCCGTAAGAACCTCCCAGCCGGTCGACTGCCTTTTAGGGAACGACCTAGAGAGTTCCCCATGGAAGCACGTAGAGCGTAAGGCCCACCTGGGAATGATGGGACTCCCCGAGTGGGTGTGCGCCACCACCCGATCTATGTCCGCCCGACTCACTCCCCAGAGGGAGGTCGAGAGCATCCCGATCGAAGAGATCAGAACAGTCCCCGCCGAGGGTCCTTCCGTCCCCCCATCAGAAGGGTCCGTCGCTAGCGATGAACCCACACCATCCGACCCGGACCCAGTCCCTGAGTTAGGCGATCTACCCGAGTTGGCCCAATGGCGCCACGAGGGCGGACCCACTCGGGAGGAGTTTTGCAGGGAGCAAGCCACTTGTCCGTCCCTGGTCGGGCTGCGGCGCCAAGCCGAGGACCAAGCCGCAGGTGACCAGACCGGGACGCACCAAATCTATTGGGAGAATAGCATCCTGTACAGTGAGCAGAAGTCGGTGGAGCTGGGATCGGGAAGGGTACTGGTGGTACCCCTCCGCTTCCGAGGTTTCCTCCTGGGTTTAGCCCACGACGTCCCCCTCGCCGGTCACCTGGGACAGGACAAGACGTACAACCGTCTTGTGACCCATTTTTACTGGCCTAAGATGAGAGCAGCGGTAGAGGCCCATTGCAAGTCCTGCCCCACGTGCCAGGCTAGTGGAAAGAGTGGAGGGAAACTCAAGGCTCCCCTCCAACCCTTCCCGGTCGTCAGTACCCCCTTCGAACGAGTCGGGATCGACATCGTGGGACCACTGGACCCCCCCACCTCCCAAGGCCACCGTTTTATCTTGGTCCTAGTGGACCACGCCACCCGCTACCCAGAGGCTATCCCCCTGCGCACCATTACGGCCCCTGTGGTGGGCCGGGCCCTGATGGGGATCTTTTCCAGGGTGGGGTTTCCCCGCGAGGTCGTGAGCGATCGCGGCACCAATTTTATCTCAAAGTATATGACGTCCCTGTGGCAACAATGTGGAGTGTCCTATAAGTTCACCACCCCGTACCATCCCCAAGGAAACGGCCTAGTAGAAAGATTTAATAGGACCTTGAAAGGGATGATCGCTGGCCTAGACGAACCCCTCCGGCGGAAGTGGGACGTCCTGCTCCCTTGCCTATTGTTCGCGTATAGAGAGGTCCCCCAGAAGTCCCTAGGATTCAGCCCGTTTGAGTTACTCTATGGGCACCCCGTCCGAGGTCCCCTCAGTTTGGTAAAGGAAGAGTGGGAGGCGGCACCCCAGACCACCCCCCGAGATGTGTTCCCATACGTCTTGGCCCTCCGGAACCAGACCAGGAAGTTCCGAGAACTGGCCGAGGCCAACCTGGAGGCGAGTCAAGAAGAGATGAAACGCTGGTACGACCAGAATGCCACTCTGGTTGAGTTCCAGCCGGGCCAGCAGGTGTGGGTCATGGCCCCCGTGAAGCCTGGCGCCCTCCAGGACCGATGGACTGGGCCGTACAAGGTGGTGGAGCGAAAGAGTCCAGTTACGTACTTGGTGGACGTCCAGTCGCCCCGGGACCCCCTCCGGGTCCTGCATGTGAACCGACTCAAGCCTCACTTCGTGCGGACAGAACTGAGCCTCCTGCTGGCCACCGATGACGGGGCCGAAGATGAGTCGGATCCCCTCCCGGACCTCCTGTGTGTCAAGGAGCAGGATGGCTCCGTGGAGGGAGTGAACCTTTCCCCAGCCCTCACGGCCCAACAACAAGCGGACTGCCGCCAGCTCCTAAGACAATTTGCCGATCTCTTCTCTCTGACCCCCCGGGTCACCAACTGGTGTGTTCATGACGTGGACACCGGGGACAGCCCGCCGGTGAGACACCGAGCCTACCGGGTCCCTGACCGGGTCCGGGCCTGCATTCAAGATGAGGTCTCGAAGATGCTGACCCTGGGGGTGATTGAGCCCTCTGACAGTCCCTGGGCCAGCCCCGTGGTCCTGGTCCCGAAGGCAGCGGCCCCCGGTGTCGCCCCCGAGCTCCGATTCTGCGTGGATTACCGGGGGCTCAATGACGTTACCCGAGCCGATGCCCACCCCATTCCACGAGCCGACGAACTCATTGACCGACTAGGGGCAGCTCGGTTCCTCAGCACATTCGACCTCACCTGCGGATACTGGCAGATTGCGCTCACCGAAGGAGCCAAGGAGCGGTCCGCTTTCTCCACCCCCGACGGGCACTACCGCTTCCGCGTGATGCCCTTCGGGATGAAAAATGCCCCGGCAACTTTCCAGCGACTGGTGAATAGGGTCCTGGCCGGGTTGGAACAGTTCAGCGCGGCATATCTAGACGATATCGCCGTCTTCAGTTCGGAGTGGAGTGAGCATCTCCAGCACCTCCGGAGGGTGCTAACCGCCCTGCGCCAGGCAGGCCTCACAGTAAAAGCTAGCAAGTGCCAGATCGGGCAAGGCTCCGTAGTCTACCTGGGGCACCGGGTCGGGAGCGGCCAGGTAGCCCCTCTACAACCAAAGATCGACGCCATCCTGGCCTGGGAACCACCCCTCACCCAGACGGAGGTCCGAGCCTTCCTGGGACTCACAGGATACTACCGACGCTTCATTCGGGGATATGGCAGCCTGGTCGGCCCTCTCACCGAACTCACATCTAAAAAACAGCCAAAGAAGGTGCAGTGGACGGCTGCCTGCCAAGAGGCTTTCGATGCTCTAAAAGAGGCCATGTGCACTGCTCCCGTCCTCCAGGCTCCCGACTATGCCAAAGAGTTCCTAGTCCAGACCGATGCCTCCGAACATGGCATTGGGGCCGTCCTGTCCCAAGTGAATGACCAAGGCCTAGACCAGCCCGTCGCCTTCCTCAGTCGGCGGCTGCTGCCCCGAGAGCAGAGGTGGAGCACCATAGAGCGCGAAGCCTTTGCCGTGGTCTGGGCACTCAAGAAGCTACGACCCTACCTGTTCGGCACGCATTTCAGAGTCCAAACTGACCATCGACCCTTGCGGTGGCTCATGCAGATGCGAGGAGAAAACCCCAAGCTACTGCGGTGGTCAATCTCCCTCCAGGGGATGGATTTCACCGTAGAACACCGCCCTGGTACGGACCACGCCAACGCCGACGGCCTCTCCCGGTTCTTCCGCCTCAGCGAAGAGAACCCCCCAAGATGATGGGCAGTTCTCTCCGGCTTTCAGCTGGGGGGGACGCGTGTTGGACCCGGCCTCGCAGAACGGCCCTCCGTGCACCCGCACCACCGAAACCTGGTACCTGCAGCCCCAACCACCCGGCCCAGCCGGCCCCTCCTACCAGAACACCCGCACCCGGTCCGAACATCCCCGTCCATGGCCTCCCTCCTTTCGGCCACCCCGGGCCCGCATGCCCACTTCATGCGTCAAGATGGCCGCCCGGCCCCAGCGCGACCCTGGCCTAGAGGCGCCACTCCGGCTGGAGGACATCACACTTCCAGGGGGATGAGAGAGGGAGGAGCAGTTTCTATCGCACCTCTGGACTCCCCTGGGACGATGGGTTTCGATCGGCCCTCCGGCCTCCCTGAGAGCTGGCTCCACGCCTGCTGGGTGTCTGGGACTCCTCCCGGCCCGGCCCTGAACGAGATCAAAAGACAATAGCAGGAAACCCCGACAAGCGACCCCCAGGTGACAAGACCCCTGCCTCCACCGACCCCGGACATCAAAGAGGGGTCGACCTATAACAAGGGGTGCTCCGGGCCGGTCCGGCAGATTCGACGCTGGAACAACGTAAGCCTGCTGAGTGACTCGCGGCTCCTGAAAGATCGTAACATCTCTGAACTTGCGCCTAAGCCTGCTGAGTGACTCGCGGCTCCTGGAAGATCGTAACATCCCTGAACTTGCGCCTAAGCCTGCTGAGTGACTCGCGGCTCCTGGAAGATCGTAACATCCCTGAACTTGCGCCTAAGCCTGCTGAGTGACTCGCGGCTCCTGAAAGATCGTAACATCTCTGAACTTGCGCCTAAGCCTGCTGAGTGACTCGCGGCTCCTGAAAGATCGTAACATCTCTGAACTTGTGCCTAAGCCTGCTGAGTGACTCGCGGCTCCTGGAAGATCGTAACATCTCCGAACTTGTGTCTAAGCCTGCTGAGAGACTCGCGGCTCCCCCAGATTCTCACGGCCCCGCCGGACCCCGACTACGACCCCGTATCCCCCGGCTCGAGGATTGTGAGCTGTGCGCCGGATACGTCCCTGCTTGAACTTTTGCCAAAGACTGTCCCGCTACCCCCCTACCTTTCCGAGACTCTTGAACCCGTGCACCCCTTGTACATATTTGCCGTGATAACCTACTTGATAAAGATTGCTTCTGAGAATAACCGGTGTGATTACTCTGTGTCGTGTGGTGCCAGAAGTACGATCCTAGCTGCGAGATTCCTCCCCCTGGGGAGTCTCCCGCCAGTGCCCGGCTACGATACTGTGAGGGTGGGTCTCAGGGTAGTCAGGACCCCCTTTCCGGGCTCCTCTGAGGTCGCCGTCTAACACTATCCACTTTAGTCCATCAATATTGTCCCTCTCGCACCCTCAGATCATCCACTCAATGCAGATTCTCTGTTCCCCGTTTTAAGCGTGTTAGAGTTGGTGGTCGCTCCTTCTCCTATCTGGTGCCCTCACTCTGGAATTCGCTTCCTATTCCCTTACGGTCTGAAACGTGTTATCTTAAATTCCGCAAAGGAGTAAAGACCTGGCTGTTCTCTTTGTAATCGGTTCTGAACACTCTTGTTTGACCTCCTTACTCCTAACTTGTGTCTCTAGCGCCGGGAAACCCTTGGGTAGCTGTGCGCTTAATAAATTCATATATAATAATAATAATAATAATGGCATCACTTTGTCTAATGGCTAAAGCTGTGGCAGCTACAGATTTTAGGCAGGCAGGTAGGGCTTGCGCGACTGGGTCTAGTGTGCTTAAAAAGTAGGCACAAAGTCTGTTTCTCCCTGCTTGGTCCTGTGTGAGGACTGAGAGTGCTGTACCGCCTCGTTCTGTTAGAAATAGTGTGAAGGATTTGGTGTAATCTGGAGTAGCCAGGACTGGGGCCTGACAAAGTGCTTGTTTTAGTTGCTCAAAGGCCTCTGTATGCTCAGTTGTCCATGGCAAAGATGCCGATAAACCGGCCTCCACAGTGGTCAGTTGTATCAATGGTTTGGCCAATGGTTTTTGGTGGGTGCAGAGGTGGTGGAGCTTGATGTTGGGGAGGTGAAGTCTTTCACTATGGCAAAGATTTCCTTAGTGCTGTTGGTGCTGCTTTCAATGTGGTCAGTGAGCCTGGAGCTTTTTGTGACTCTGATTTGCTGATGGTAGCATCTGAGTGCGGATTTGTCAGTTTTGGTCAGACTTTATTTTCATCTGTGTTTAATTTGCTTGCAGTGTCATTTGGTGAGCCTTAGATCTTCCATGCACCAGCTTGCTCTGGGTCTTGTTTTCATTTCTTTGTGAGGAGCCTGAGTATCTGTGCAGGTGGTGGGCCAGGAATGTATTCGCAGAGGTTGTTGTTGTGTCAAACCCAGTCGTGTAGAAGTTCAGAAGACCAGGATGCTACTGAGATCTTGTTCCACTCTCTTGTGAAGATTTGTTGATGGGTTTTCTGCAGTGTTATGAGATGGGTATGCTGAGGTTGATGAGGGTGTAATCGTATCAGGTGATCACGATGGGCTTGTCAACTATGATGTTGCTAAAGCTGCTGAAGATGTTGGGATTGGTGAGGGTCCTCCCTAATGTAGTTGAAGTTGCCAACGAGAAGGAAGGCGCTGGTTTTCAAGATCGTGTTGAGAAAATCTGCAATGGTGCCACTGAATTTAAAGCATGTTCTGGGAGGACCCCCCGATGAGGCTGCTGCTCAGGGTGTAATTAGTAGTAAAGGGGACTTTTAAGGTCAAGTGTCCATGGCTGGTGGTGCATTCTGAGGTGTTGGAGCATCAGATGGATTATTTGAAGATGATTGCAATTCCGCCTCCTGGTCTGTTTGACCTTTTCTGTTTTGCAATTTTGGGGGAATTTCTATGGCAATGATGGGGGCCGGCGAGGGAGTCAGCCAGGGTTTGGTCAGGAAGATTAGCTCTGGTGAATAATTGTATAGCAGATTCCGAATTTCAGTTGCATGTTTAGAGAGGGAGCTAGTGTTGAGTATACAGGACAGGGATGGGTGTGGTATAGTGGGGGGCTGGGTGTGCGTGGCCGAGTGTTATAAATGTGTTGGGTGTGTGAGGTGCATGGGGAAGTATGAAATGACAGGTGGTACAGGAAAATGCACTTTTCAGTGTTGGGCAGCAAGGAGTAGCGGAACTGGGGTTCTGCGTGCAGAGAGTCATGGTGGAGTAGTAAGGAGGGTCGAGCTGGGTGGGAGGAGGAACAGGGTTCCTGGTGCTGGTCCTGGATTGAAAATGGACAGTCGCAGATGGGCCTGCCTTTGGTACACTTCGGCATGCTACCATCACATCCGTGCTGTAGCCTCCATTAAATTGAAGACAGTATTGGCAGAAAAGCAGTGATTTCACTTCCTGTGAAGGTGGATGGTGGGGAATCCAGTGTTGTCACTTCCTGTGCAGATGGATTGTTTCATGAAGATTTGTGAAATCTTTCATCTTTGAAGGTTTCAATGATGTGATTTTATGATTTGAAGTAATGTGTATTCTATACAAAATTCCGATCATCTGCTGTCTTCTTTAAGCAACATGGAGATTCAGAGCCAGATTTATATACTGACGGATGGTCCACCATTCTGCCATGGGGATGGAGTAAAGCACTCCATCCCCATGATGTAGGGACCACCCATCAAATTTCAAAATGACCGCCAAGCTAGTGTTCTTGTATAATGCATTGGTCAGAATTGCCGTCACAGCAGTTCTTATGAATGCACCTTGCCCTTTGTTGCCGGGCTGCATCAGCATGATGCAACCCGGCACTGAACAGCTTTCTGTTCATATTTTCCTTTCATTTTGAAAAAAAATAAGTACTGCTGCCCTTGCTATAGGAGTCATCTCCCATGGCAGGGAGAGCATAATTGTTTTGCACTGTCCTTCCAAATGTAGAAAAATGGCTACATATCTGTCCATCCTGATTGCCTAGGAGACATATAGTCTTTTGCCATAGTCAAACCTGTGGTTAACCAGCAATTAAATGCGGACCATTATGTAGGTAGTGTGTATACTATGGGGCATATTCTCAAGGAGCTATCGCCGAGTGAACGGCACTTTATTGCAGCCAAAGTTACTATAAATTTATCACCCCGTTTACAAGCTGGTGCTAACAGCCCATATCACCAGTTTACCCACGATAGCAGCCGCAAAAAACATCGCCACAGATGACCCCAGCAACTATCGCTAATGAGATGCAGAGTAGGCGTTCCTGAGCAAAAAGCAGTGACAACACCACTCTGCAACATTCTCAATGACCAGACAGATCGGCGATAAGATCACAAAACAGGAAATTAACACCTGCTCCGACCTGGTGCAAAGTCGGACGACAACCGGCAACAGAAAAGGGAGCCCAGAGCACAGCCACACCTGAAGACCAACAGACGCCATGGAGCCACTCATCATGCACCTCGGAGCCCCAACAGGGACACAACACCCCCCGCCACCACAACCAGGACAGCTACCCCCCCCCAGATCCACCCCTCCCAAGACCACCACAGATGCAGCACGGACAAAGACAGCAGACTCCCAGGAAACGCAACAGCCTCACAGACCCAACACCTGACAATGACAAAGCCCACCAAAGGCTCAAAAGGGCAACCATTCTACGCATCCTGACCACCATTGCCCACAGGCCGACCGTACCAACACAGCGGACAACCAACATCCCTCCGCAGGTAAAGCTGCTGGCTGTGCTGCACCTGTTGGCCCCTGGGACCTGCCAACCAACAACCACCTGAGTCAGAGGAGTCTCACAGCCACCCACATCCAAGCCCCCCAAACTGAGGCAGATTTCTGACTTCCAGTGGGGAGGCGTCCTCAATAATGATGCCCCCCCCCCCCCGAATGAGCGCTGCTAGGGTGTCTTAGTGGAGAATAATTGGAAGCTGAATTCGGTTTTAAGAGCCCCAATGGTTTGAGCCCCTCATATGTGCCCCAGTGTACTGATACCAAGTATGCCCCACTTCGCAAAACCCTACGTGATGCCCACCTCCCTCAGGAGGATGCCAGTCCACAAACGTGCTTCTTTCGTCACTGTCCTTCTACATTTTGCGTGTTACGTGGCACAGCCCTACAACGTCTTTGTAGTTAATTGTTGTCTTTGATGCCCTCAACTTCACTATACATTCAAACAGGCAGGGGCGGCTGGGAACATACAAAAGCAGTAGGGCAAGCAATGTGCCCCACTGCATCCCACAACACATATACATGAAAAAAGAATATATTTGAAAACACTTGCATGCATTAAAATTAAATTACCAATAAAATAAAGCCACTTACCTTTGCTGCATCCTCCGTGTCCTTGCAGTCAGTGGCTCCGGGCTCCAGGGGAAGCAGAATCTTCCCTAACCAATCCAGTTGCTGCTCTCATGCTGCGTGGGAGGAGCACCTGGATTGGATGGAGCGTCCTAGCTGGATGCTCATTTAGACCCTGTAGGCGCATGTCACTTTGGCCGGCTCAAGACAGCCAGCCAAGCTGACTTGCGCACTTTGCAGTGTCTGGCCAGCCCGTCACCAGTCACGGCAGAGGACACACCCCTCCATTATCCTGGCCCCTCCTGGGCAGTCTGACGGCGATGGGCTCTTTAGGAATGGGTTCCTGCCATAAACGGACCGACTGCGCCAGCATCCCTGAGCTTACCTGTGCTCTGGCGAAGTTCTCTGGGGGCTGCAGAGTTCCTTGCTGCTCGTTCCTTCTCCCTCCCGCCGCCGCTGGACATCGCGGCCGCTGTGTGGGGGGAGATAAAGACTACATCTCCCAAGATCCTTTGCCCGGAAGCGGAAGTGACGGATTTCGCGCCCGCAGGCGCTACAAAAACAATCCCTCCTCCGGCAAAGGGGGGGGTTCCTGCCATAAACGGACCGACTGCGCCAGCATCCCTGAGCTTACCTGTGCTCTGGCGAAGTTCTCTGGGGGCTGCAGAGTTCCTTGCTGCTCGTTCCTTCTCCCTCCCGCCGCCGCTGGACATCGCGGCCGCTGTGTGGGGGGAGATAAAGACTACATCTCCCAAGATCCTTTGCCCGGAAGCGGAAGTGACAGATTTCGCGCCCGCAGGCGCTACAAAAACAATCCCTCCTCCGGCAAAGGGGGGGGTTCCTGCCATAAACGGACCGACTGCGCCAGCATCCATGAGCTTACCTGTGCTCTGGCGAAGTTCTCTGGGGGCTGCAGAGTTCCTTGCTGCTCGTTCCTTCTCCCTCCCGCCGCCGCTGGACATCGCGGCCGCTGTGTGGGGGGAGATAAAGACTACATCTCCCAAGATCCTTTGCCCAGAAGCGGAAGTGACGGATTTCGCGCCCGCAGGCGCTACAAAAACAACCACTCCTCCCGCGTCGCGGGATCGCGCGCGGGTAGCACCGGGCTAAGCCCGGGCAAAGCGCGGGCCCTCTGTGGCCCTCAGAGGCACAAGGAGGCCGGGCTGGGCCATATCCATTGGCATAAAATCCAGGCATTGGGGTTGCCTCATATACAAGACGTCCGTGGCTCACCTGTTAAAGTTGTAGGGGTGGACACTTTGCATAGCACCCATAGGTTGGAGTCTGTGGTGGTTGTGGTGCACATTAGGTGATATTGTAATTGATATATGTGATGTACCCTGACTTCCTAAGTAAGTAAATGTTAAATAACATACACAGATCTATATTGGATCACCTTGCCTCGCTTATATTGGGAGGAAAGGGGGGTGTAAATTGAAAGGGCACCATGGCTACTAAACCCAAAACAAGATCAACTAAGCGTAAGGCAACTACACCTTTGATAACGACAAATAGCCAATCTAACACAGATATTACTGTTGGGTATTCTGCACCCCCAACGGCCATAGATCTAATGCTACGGAAGGTCATTGGGGCAGTAAATGGTGAAATTGAACGTACCCAGAGACGCCTATCAATGACCCCTACACACAACTCCCATACACAAATGCAAAGTAGTTCTCTGCAAGCTCCAGAAGAAAACCTTTGTGATAGTTTGCAGGTTAATAACTTGGATACCTCATTTAGAGATTTACCTTGTGGTCAGCAGCCAACAGAGGCTGAGCCACCTGTTTGTAAGTCAACAAATAGACCAAATTTAATTAAGCCCAGGTTGGCCAAAAGAGGCTCAAAGATCACACAATTAAAGGAAGTCAAAATACACCAATAAGAGCGGGAAGAAACAACCAATAGAGGATGAGATTATAGAAATTGATACATCAAGTCTATTAAGCCCGCCAGGATGGTTGCAACCAGTTATAACTGACTTGCAAAAACACCTGGAAACCTTCATCACCGCCCAAATAAAACCGCTAATTAGTAAATTAGACTAAATCACTAATGAGCTTCAAAAACAGGCGAAGTTGAAGGAAACTATTAATCCCACCCCTATTGGAATTTCAACATCAACTGTGACTCTCCCCCCTAGGCCACTCACTATGAATAACATTGGCACAAGAAATGAGCTATGTACTACTGCGCAGGTACACGCCCCATCCACAAGTGTAGACCACTCACAGGATAGATGCCCCTCTGAGAACATGAAAGATTGTCACTCTAAAAATCAAGATCAGCTTAGGGGATCTCAGATACAGTCAGGACAGGTTGTGCCCCACGGCCAGGTTAATGCGCAGCAGAAAGCCCTTGACAGTAAGGGAAAAACTCAACCCCCCCCTCCCGGAGTAAATTTACCCCCCGAAGCAAGCCCCTATGTTATGGTTTTTGCCGGGATTCCTGAACTCAGGGTGGGCCAAAGGGAGTCATACCTAGAGTTAAAAAACAAGATTAGAATGTGGTTAAATACACACAGACCTCTCCAAGGGAGGGAAATGGGAGAAATCATTCACGTGAGAAGAGTACCATGGTTAGGTAACAGAGGAAAGGACATTGAAGGGGATTGCATTATTGCAAATTTTAGGAATCCAAATTTAGTGGAGTATATACTGGGTAATTATAATAAAAATACAACCAGTACTATCCGAACCATGCCACTGGGTTATTTCTATCCTAGACAGGGAAGTATGTACCCCCTGGCTCACAATTTAGGTAGGAAGGGAGGAGGAACAGATGGATGTTGGACAAGGAATCATGAATATAACCATCTACCACTATTAAATTTGGATGGCCCGCAATGGAAGAATAGATTTAGTCCTCTCCAATCGCTGGATGAAAATGATTGACTAATCAATCTAGAGACATGCCTGGCAGGGAAGGAAACAAGGATGCCCATGAAAGCAAATGAATTAACATCTGAGGGAAGGTATACATTGAATCACCCAGCAACCGGCCTACAAAATCAGAGTGGAGGGAGGCAAGACCCCCTGCCAGAAGGGAGGGAGGCACATGAATTAGATACCCACGGTATAAGTCTGACTGGGTCACAGGGGGGAAAGGTGAAAATAACATCTTGGAATATTGCAGGCCTAGCTGGAAAAATAGCCAATACAGAGTGTAGGAACCAACTTAGGGACTCCCATATAATAGTCTTACAAGAGACTTGGGCAGTTGAGCCTGATATCTACCATTTGGAGGGTTATAAGGCCTTTTTTGTCCCTGCGCAGGAGAGTAGGGCTGGTAGAGCAAAAGGAGGCCTAATAATATATGCTGATGTTAACTTCAAAGGGAGATGGACTGTATCATCTTGGACCTCAGATAATTTGCAAGCAGTAACTTTCCAGGGACTGGGGCTGAGGGTACAATTATTTAACATCTACAACCCTGGCTCAGGAAGCGGCCCTAATGCCATGTTAGAGGAACTAGATGCTAGATTAAAACAGGAAACCGACCTAAGAAAAAGCGGGGAAAACTCATTTGTCCTTGTAATGGGGGATTTAAATTGTCACCTTTGTTCACGCCTGATACCGGTAACTATACATTGGGATCTTTGCCCACTCAGAAAGGGGCCACATTTTGAGCATACCCCCGAGGGTATATTGTTAACAAAACTAATAGGTAGCCATTCATTAGCACATACTATTGACCTGGTAACCCCAGAACCAGAGGGCACTCTAATACCGACTTTTAAAGGAAGGGGATGTTCGTCCATTATAGACTACATTTTGATATCCCCCTTTGCTAAACATCGGCTCAGGAAGGTAAACACTAAATGGAGTGCCTTTAGCGATCACAATCCTCTGTCCATAGAAATATTGTATAAGGGTCATGCTAAAATGAATAAACAGTTGGACACTATTTTACAACCCATAGATCATGGAAGGCGTTTAAAATGGGCAAAAATTAATGCCCCTGAGTTTTACACTGTACTGGTGCTAAAGGGGAGAAAGTGGCTTGAGGAATGTTTAGATTTCCAAATAGAGGGTGTTGACCTAGTTGCTTCATTTAGGGAACTAACTAAATTTGTAGAAAAACTATTAGAGTCAAAAGGCCCTAGAAAATCAGTGACTCACCCAAGATGGTTCGATGCAAATTGTGCACGAGCACTAAGAAATTTAAAAGCAAGTCTTAAGGAAAATCCCAGGGACATAGTGGAAGTGGCAAAGTATAGAAAAATCTATAAAACTAAGATTAGAGAAAGAAAGACCACCCTAAAAACAGAATTATGGGCTGATTTAAGAGAGGCTGGAGAAAACAGGGACTTTACTGAATTTGGAGGATAATAAATAGGCCCTGTTTTCATGACAGCAGTACACCGGTCCTTAGTACAAATATTCTTCCACAGCAATGGGTAGCCCACTTTGAGAGCCTCTATAATCATTCTAAAGATCCTAAACAAGAAGGGGAATGGGTTGGCAATAGGAATGAGGCGCAGGATTTTACACTCATGGAGATTACGCAGGCAATCAAAGGGCTAACACCAAATAAAGCACCCAGGCCTGATGGCACTCCCCCAGATTTGTACAAAAGTAATATTGATTTGTGGGCGCCAATTTTAACAAGAGTACTAAATGCAGCTATTAAAACAGGACTCCCGAGGTCGTGGTCCACTGCCTTAATCGTACCCATTTTTAAAAAAGGTAATAAGGACAATCCTCAATGCTACAGACCCATATCACTGATTGATGTCTCGGCCAAAATTTTGGGGCGGGTGGTTTTAAATCGTTTAATGGTCTGGACAGATGAACACCACACAATAGTTGATACCCAGTACGGTTTTAGAACGGGAAAATCGACCAGTGATCAATGCTTAAACTTATACCTTCTGGTCGCTAAATATACTAGAGAAAGTAATGGTACCATCTACATGGGATTTATGGACCTGGCTGCGGCCTTTGACAATGTAAACAGAAGCAAGCTCTGGGAAAGGATGATCTCTTTGGGGATTGACCGGGGATTGATAAACATCTTGCGAGAGCTACACTGGAACACTACGGCGAGGGTTCGCTATAGTATGAAGGGGGGGCAAACTGATTCCTTCCAATGTTCCAGTGGAGTGAGGCAGGGGTGCATTCTTGCCCCCTTCCTATTCTCACTATATATCAATGACCTGGAGTCAACCCTCATAGCCCAGGCAGCTGACTGCCCTAGGGTAGGAAAGCGTCAAATACCAGTCCTTCTGTATGCGGACGACGCGGTTCTCCTTGCCCGGACACCGCGAAGTCTTCAAATATTGATCAATGGATATGTAGATTTTATGGAAAAACTAGACCTTTCCGTAAATCTGACTAAGTCCTTTACGCTGATTGCAGGTAAAAAAACGATTAAAAAAACGGTGTTCAATATTGGGACGCACACTATGGGTATTGTAACCACCTTCCCGTATCTAGGCCTATTATTTGATGGAAAAATTCAATTTGACAAATTGTTGGAGGAACATTGTACCAAACTAGTTTCGCCATGTGGTGCAATCATGAATTTTGCCCAAAGACTGGGACGCTGGTCTCCTGAGCAAGTAATGATCTTATACAGTTCAATAAGTATAGCCAAAGCAGTATATGGAGCAGAGGTGTGGGGCTTCAGGGATGTTAAACAGCTACAATTAGAAGAAGATAAATTTATTCGTAGAATCCTGAAGATCCCACACACAATACCAGCTGAAATTGCCCACTCTGAACTCGGAATCCCATATATTGCTGATCAGATTAAGATTAGACCACTTTTGGCTTGGCTCAGCATTTGGGTTAACCCGGATGCTGAACTAAGCAGGGAAATTCTCACTGATTGTTTACAAAGGGACAAAGGAATGTCAATCCCATGGCTTAACTATGTGAAAGTAACCTTAGAATCTGTAGGTCAGCATACACTTTTTAGTACCCCTGCACTAATTTCAAGAAACAGCAAAGCACAAATTAAAAGATTGTTGCTGGATAAGTTGGAGATGCTCAGGGAGACTAAAGCCCTAACATCAAAACGCTCAGTGGTTGCGCATTGTTTAACCAAAGAGACAGTGGGTATGGAACCCTATCTATTCTTGCTGCATAATCAACAGGATAGATTCTTAATGTGTCGTTTTAGGCTCAATTTGTTGCATAATATTTTATCTTATCCTTCTGGCTTTACTGCAACTATTGAGCAGAAGGGTGCCTGCGGCTGCGACAATCTGTCTCCGCAGGACACCCTTCATTTTGTATTATTGTGCCCATTTTATCGTCTCCCTAGGCGTATGTTTCTAGTTGACATTTTAAAACTTGGAAAATTTCGTCATGCGAAAGTAGCCCTGTTGTTTCTGCAAAGAGCAAATAATATGCACACTTTATGCTCAATAATAAGTTTTTTGAAAGCTGCAGTAAGATTAAGGAATACTAGAGATTAACTCATTTTTAAAAATTAAATTGCACTTTATATGAATTGTAACAGCTCGGCCGATGGTTATTTTTTTTTTTTTACTAATGAAATGTATAATAATTTGTGTTATTGTATTTGTAATATGTACTTTTTATGATGATTTTTAACCATCGAAATAAAGAATTTGAACTAATAAAATGGCAATGAGAGCATGCCACTGCCATTTGATTATTCGCATTGCTTTTGTGCGGCTGTCAGGGGGGGCGATTCTCTCCCGCCCTCATTGAGGAGCCAACACTGGCGCTCACTGCCAAGCAGTACTCACACATTTAAGCACCCCAGAAAACCATGGAAGGCCCAAACTTGGATCACGTCCTGGGGTGAGCGGCCCTCATGGTTCGGCAACCTCTTCTCCTCTTCAATGAATACCTGTCCCCATTCGAACTCTTGTCAAATATTTTCAGCTGAACTGTTACACAAGTGCTGGCATTCCCCAAACCACCCTAGCACTGAACACAGAGGGGCAGATTTACAAGCCCCTTGCGCTGTATTGTGACGCACTGGCAGCATTTCTCTGCCCCAAATTTACAAAGACAGGAAAAGCTACCCTGCGTGGCTTTTCCTGTCCTTGTAAATATGGCCCCTTTACACGAAGCACTTTCCCACACAACACCTATGGAACCAGACACATTTCCAGATTTACGAGGATTCGTAAACCTGGAAATGCGTCAGTATGCTACGCCACCCTAGAGGTGGCGTTGTGAGGCGCAACGAGGAGAAATGTTTTCATTTCTCCTCGTTTTTTTACTCTTTCAATGCGTGCTGCATTCTACAGCACACATTGAAAGAGGAAAATGCCTGAGGTGATTGTTTTTGTGCACAAAGGTGCCCCTTACTGCAGAAAAACAATCTGCCCATGACGCTGGCATCCTTGCACCATGGTGCAAGGGTGCCCGCGCCGGCGCTTGGCAGCTGTTTGTGCGCCAGCTCAGGGGGAGCACAGGAATGTGACATATTATTGTAAATATGTTGCATTCCAACACAGGAAAGTGCTGCAGCGCGGCGCAGCCAAAGGGCTTGCGGTGTCGCGCTGCGGCGCCTTCTTGTAAATCTGCCCCAAAATCCTGAGAATGCGGTGGAGGAGCGCTTCTAGACGTCATGATAAACCGCCGCCCTGACCAACTACCTCGGGGCCTTAGATGCGCCTCTTAAAGTCATGATAAACCGCCGCCATGCCCCACTACCTCGGGGCCTTAGATGCGCTTCTAGACGTCACGATAAACCCTCACCCTGCCCCACCACCCCATGGCCTTGAAGAGAGTAAAGAACCTGTGTATGTTCATGCAAAAGGGCTCTACATTGGCTGCTAGGAGCTGCTGTGCTAAAAACGCATAGCGCATAGAAGTCCGTAGGGAAGAGGCTTGGACAGCGCTATTGACTGTTGCAGGGTGTTTAAGCTGCCCGCGATGCGGTTTAAAACGCCCAATGCACACATGCACTGTTGTGCAGCCCTCGCCGCACAAGGCACCAGCCCTGAGCCTTGTGTGTGAACACGTCTGTGCCACGCTGGGCGGGGCTCTGGAAAGACAACTCTGCCAGTTAAGGAAACAAAGGCATTTCTAGGACAGCAGCGCCTCTCGCTGTTCACACGCTGACACTGCTGCTGGTTCCGACCGCCTCCTCAGAGGGACACTACTTTAAGGGATAGGAAGGTCTGGGTGAAAGAACGGCGAGTTCCCGCCCTACCGAGGCCTCTTGTGCCAGGCCAGGCCCCCCGCGGTCCTCTTCACTTACACATTAACACTAACGCTGAATGGAAACGTGTCAAGAGCTGGGAGGATTCTCGTGTGTGCGGTTTAAAAAAAAAATGGGTTATGTCCATTTAACAAGGAGTGCTTGATTTACAGTGTATTTTAGTTTAGAAAGCTTTATTAAACAGGTAAAGAAAACAAGGTACACAAATATAGTAAAGAGCAAAAAATACAAATCCAGAGGCTAGCAAAGCATAGCAAGAGAAATGGATTCACAGTGCTGATGACAGGAACTCCTTCACAAACATGACACCTTACAGGAGGTGGTTTCTATTCTAGGCACTTGTAATAAGGCGGACGGGATACATATCACAGAGAACTCCCTCTGCCAAGCACTCAGTCAGACTGAGTCTGTGACCCTGAGCGGTGCTTGAAATGGAAATATAAACACATGGGTGCTCGCCATTGCAGCGTACGCGTTTGCTACTGAGAAGTGCAGGCCCTCTTCTATTGAAAGTATGGGACCCTGATGAAAAGTGCAGGTACTCGCCCTTTGAAACTGAAGAAGTAGAGCACCTGTGAGCCCCCGTGAGCACCTGTGAGCCCCCGTGAGGACCTGCACATTTAAAACACCGCCCCTGTGAACACTTTCAATGACAAGCTGGGGCTTCCGTGCCTGGCGTGGGGCTCCCGCGTTTCTTAAAGGGGGGGGGGGGGGTCCCGCGTTAGTGGGTATCGCCCCCGTGCTGTGGGGCTCCCGAGTTGCTGGGGGACTCCCGGATATTGTGAGGAGGCTCTTGTGTTACTGGGGGGCTCCCGTGTGACTGGGGGGAGGGAGGGGGCGTTCCGGGGGTATGCAGGGATGCAGTCACCTTGCGATGCTGTAGCCTCCTTCGGTGAAGAGGCGCTGGGGCCGTCCGTGACCCCCCCAGTCTGAGACAACTGCTGATTTTGATATAAACTCTTCTCGGGTTTCATTTGGTTGAAGTTAAATTCAGTGACGCAGCAAAGCTAAACTGAGAGGCACGCGGCGGAGCACTTCAGGTCCAGCGTCAGGAAGCGTCGCTCCAAACACCACAATCAGGACTTTATATTTCGTATCAATGACCGCGAGGGGGCGCCAGACACGAACATTTTACTCACATGGAAAGATGGGTCATAGTAATTATTGCCCTATCAGCTGCGTTTAAAGGTCTTGATCGATGGGTGAAAGGGCCGATAATGCACACAGTGGCCTTCCCTTCCATCGACAGCATTGACCGGAAACTCCTGCAGCCGAGCGCATCATCCGGGGAGGCTCCATCGGCTGGCGGTGCCTGCCACTCAGCTGGCATCTGACACTTTGTCAGGCACAGTGTCCCAGGGCAACACCCTTACATTCCCCCCCCCCCCCCCCCCCCAACAAAGAAACCACGCGAAGGGATTCCCAGAGTTTCAATGTCTGCTTGAAAGGCACTTACCTGCACAGGGGGCCGGTGTTTGCAATACTGGTGGGCTCAGGAGGGAGCCAGTGTGTCACGGGCCCTGCCCGACGCAAGGAGGGAAAGCCCCCCTCCTCCGGCCACTGTGTGCACTGTTAAATGCAAACAAATATCAGGGATCTGTGGGCCACTGACTCATGCCTCTGGACCCGGTGCCACTGCAACCGCTGCGCCAATGGAAGTTCCGCACCTGATGTGGCTGGCTTCGGGCATGGACGGCCTTGTCTCTGTTACTCACCCCAAGCTTGCCAGCGATTGTCGTGACCCGGAAGGCAGACAATGGGTCCTGCCTGGGGTCAGTGGTCCAGTGCCACCGTCTTGTAATGATGCACCGGAGGCCACTGCCCCCTACTGACGAGCATCGAGGGAGCGGGCGTCTCTGACCGCTGAGAGCACTTGAGGGTCGGTTGATTACACTCTGCAATGCGGAGCACACACTTTGCTTCCCGTAACTGTGCCACCGTGGACCCTACAGTGGCAGCCAGGCTGATATCAGAGAGCCCCCGACCCCCACCCCTTAAAATCCGGTCACCAGTGCAGTGTTTACATCTTGCATGTAAAAGGTTCTCGCAGAGCTGCCCTCAGCCCTGTGCTGTGAGGGCAGCCCCATATATAATGGGATCTCAGCGCGCGCTCTCCTGCTGGCGTGATATCGGATCCCGGGAGCCTGTCCCCAGGGGGCCCCCGAGTCTCAGCAGCTTTGAGTGATTCTTGACACCGAGGAGCCCGGTTTGCAATTAACGATGGGACACATGGAGCCGTCATTATGCCTATGTGTCCTGCGCACATTGTACTGAGAGAGGGCACGTATTCACTTGTACCTCCTCGAGCCCAGCACAGAGCGTGTGCTTCACCACTGACATCTATTGTGATTTGTGACACACAGTGAGTGCCCTCCATAGTGCCATATATAACAATACAACTGCTAGTACTGCATCAAGTCTTAAAGCTCAATTTCTTTTATGAGGACACATCTTGAGAAAAAACAAAAAGTGTCAAAGACCTTTCTTCTTCTTGAATTAATCAATATTTTTAATTATTTTACATTTTTAACCTTCCATTTACCAGGACAATTCAAAGGATAAACAAACAAATAATGACAAACAATTTGTGAAAATTTCTCCACACCATTCATTGATTCACATCATACATACTAATCTCACATACCATTCATTCTCATGGATTCGTTCAAACTCGTACATTCACATACGTGCTTTTCAATCTGAAAGTTTAAATTAGAAAACGTGTTTTATAATCTTTCTATTTGGACCACAGAGAAAGACATTGGGAAAAATTAATCTTTATAACTGTTTCTTTTTTATCCAAAAATTCCAAAATTCCAAAATTTCTAATTTAAACTTTCAGATTGAAAAGCACGTATGTGAATGTATGAGTTTGAACGAATCCATGAGAATGAATGGTATGTGCGATTAGTATGTATGATGTGAATCAATGAATGGTGTGGAGAAATTTTCACAAATTATTTGTCATTATTCGTTTGTTTATCCTTTGAATTGTCCTGGTAAATGGAAGGTTAAAAATCGAAAATAATTAAAAAAAATATGTATATTGATTAATTCAAGAAGAAGAAAGGTCTTTGACACTTTTTGTTGTTTCTCAAGATGTGTCCTCATAAAAGAAATTGAGCTTTAAAACTTGGTGCAGTACTAGCAGTTGTATTGTTATATATCATTAGAGGCTCAGCTTTACTGCCTCCAGCCTACCTCCAGTGTTGGTTTTGGTTTGGCTCCATAGTGCCAGGCATACCTGGGTTCAGTAGTTTACTGATTCTGGGCGGTGCAGAGTTCAGTTCCAGGTGCGCCACATGTCATTCAGCAGATGACACTCGTGCAGCACCTGGGGGGGGGGGAGAGTCACAAAGACGGATGCTGTAGGGTCGGAAACGTCCTGTGCATGGTGTAAGATGTGTAGGCCTGCCTGAGTGCCCAACTGTACTGTTGTCTAATGATGATTTTTGTTATCATAAGCAAACACGGATCACGCGTGAGTACTATGACATAGTCCGTCTCGTGGATTGCAATGGTGTTGGAGCCGGAGAGGCCCCGAAGCATTATTCTCTTAGTGGTGGAAGGCGGTCGCCTTCCCAAGAGTGAAGCAGCACAAGCTATGTGGTGATCAGTAGTAGTGACGGGTCCTTTTTAGGTCTCGCCTGACCCAGCGCATGCGCTGTCTGTCAAGACTTATTGAGAGGGCTCCAAAAAGTGCTACCAGGCCAGCCTAGAGCTACAGTGCATGTGCACGGGCGCGCGCACCGCGCTTTACCACGATTACTTTCACTTTCGCGGCCGCAAGGCCGCTTTGCTTAGCCAATAGGTCTCGGGACAGGCCAGACATAAAAGTAAGGCTAAGGAACTCAGTCCTACTTGTGTCTGATCTGTTCCTATTTTTCTTCTCCAACCCTAGGCATGGTTCAACTACTGATGAGCGAGGGGGGTAGCGGATATGCTAAATCTTCGCATGTTCTGGAATACTTGAAGTCCTCCCTAACTTACATGTTCGGCATGCTAATGGACTTTCTCCCTTTTCAGGCGCTATCTACACAGATGCAACTGTCATGTTTTCACATGGGTCTGTCTCCCTTGAAGTGCAGCCCCGAAGATGGGCTCGCGCCGGGTTACTTAACGCCCACCGTACTCTTTCCGATTAGTCGTTCCTTTGCTAGAGGCCGTTCGTCTAATTGGCCCCTTCCTACAAAGGTCCGGGGCATGCGCAGAACACGTAGGTCCAAGGCAGATGTTTGTAGGGCTGTTTCTGGCATCAGTTTTAGGTAGCGCGGACTTGACCCGAAGCATTACCTGAGCACCAGTTACTTTACACAAGGACACTAATATTTGGGCAGTCACAGGTCACTTATATGATTTGCCTAGAATTGCATGATGTTTGAGCTGGCGCTGAGACTCGAATCCCCACATCTCCTCACCCCCACCAAGAACGCAGTGCTCCACCACAGAGCACTCGTTTTATTAGCACATGCGTTATATTAAATGTAGTCATCTCTGTGCCTGAATGAAGTTTGGATTACGTTGCAAGCTAAAAGGTTTGATTTAAAAACTAAATCGCCCAGGGTTGGTTACCTGTGTACGTGGTGACTCGAGTCGCCTGCCCTTCATAGCATGGGCGTCCCTCCAAGGTTGCCCCGTTATCCTTTGGCATTGGCACCGCCTGCCGCGGGCTGCGTCCTCACTGGGGTGCAGCAGAGCAATCCGCCCAGGCAGGGAGTCGCCACGCAGTCTGCATCGGAGATTTCTCTCAGCCATGCCTACTGCTCCAAGTTAGTTTTGTGACTGAATTGCTTCGTAAACGCACAGGAGGATTTCACTGAGGGAGTTTCTAGCATAATCTCTGGGAATTTACCCGTTGCCCTTCTTTCTGTTTAATCACTCTAACCCTGTATCCTCTCAGTATTCTGTCTTTAACTTTCAGTCACCCTACTCACCCATTACACTCCAAGCCATCTTCGGCTATCACACCACTGTCACTACCTATCCCTCATTTTCCATCAACCCGGCTGCCACTACCCCGTACCCTACCTTCACCCCACTGTGACTGCCCCGTCACCCTCACTCCTGCTGTCAGACCCGCTTTCGTCACACCCACTGCTGTCACCTTCGCTTCCCCCTGGTCATCACCCTCTACGTTCTTCACCCTGTATGCCATTACCTCAACACTTCTGGAAGCCACTTTCCTGGCAGGTTCCATGTTTTTCCTATTCATCTCTGGAGGCCCTGACGGGATCTGCTCCAAAGGATGCAGAAAGGAGGCTGGGGTTTCCATTCCAACACTATTCTCTCCCACCCTCATTTGGAGCAGATCCAAGTGCCTCTCTGAGATGCATGCTGCTGTGGACTGAAGCAAGGTATCTAGTGGGATGGGGGCACGGAGCTGCAGCCAAGGTCTCTCCCGCCACGGTCTGAGGCTGTCTGCCCGCAGGTGGTCAGTGTGGCTACTCACCCACTCTGCCCCCCCCTTCTACATAGCACTTCATTCATATGAGGCGCAGCACGCTTCTATAACCCGCAGCTGGAATAGTGCCACCACAGGGAACTAGTGCAAAGGCCCATGTGTCGTAAAGTGGGCAATCTGGAACCCAAACTGCTCGTGCCCAGTGAAGCGCATGGCAAACTTGAGGACACATAGACTGGTTTTATGTGTGCGCGTTATTGCAGGGAGGTACTGCGACATCAGGCCTCGAGTGCTGGATGTCTTCCCACTGACTATTTACTGAGGAGTTTTTGTATATTTATGTATCTTTATATAGTGCGGACATGCCCGGAGGCATCAGTGCTTTGCAACAAGCCGGACACAAGGGTTACCGGGTGTTATAGTAACTAATAGTTATTTAACTCCGACATTCACTTCGGTGGGTGTGCAGAAGTAATCACAGGCTGTTGCAGTGAATGTGCAGGGAAAATGCAATTAAAGCATTTATTTAGATGGTGGGGTCATAAGGGCCGGTCAGACCGCAGTGGGGAGAGCACTTCATTCAGGTCAAGGGAGAATTAACCAAGATATCTGTCAAGAGGCGCTTAAGGTCCTCTGTTGAAGGTTACAAGGCAGGTGTTAAGACGGAGGGAGGCACTTCCAGAGACGGGTTCATGTACTGTTCTCGACTTAAGGTAGGGTGACCAGATTCTCAAAACAAAAAATGGGGACAGGTCATAGACATAGAAGTAGGACTACGGTTTGCAGTAACCATCGACATAAAAGTAGGACTATTTGACAGCTGCCATGGACATAGAAAAAGGACTATAATGATAGCTCCCTCCACAGACCGAGATGAAGCATTACAGACGACAAATCAGAGGTCTTTTATTGGCTGTAACCATTAATTCCATTTAAACAGACTTTGCCTCAACATTTGCTACAGTTGGTGACCACCCTTGCCTTGAAATTCCAAGTATGTTTTCTTATCAAATAAGCATATATATATATATATTCACTGAAAAAACCATAGGTTTCACACATGTTATAGTTAGCGGAAATTTTACTGATAAAAAACCAATGAAATTCCCCCGTTATAGTTAGTGCAGGCAACTATAACTCACGCGACCGCAATCCTCTGCTGATGCTAATACTGTATTTAGACACTTATTTGCCCATGTCTTCTTCCATACATTTTTAGCTATACATATATTACAAATATTTTTTTTTCATAAAGACACATATGACATCAGCAGAAGATTGCGGTCGCGTGAGTTATAGTTGCCTGCACTAACTATAACGGGGGAATTTCATTGGTTTTTTATCAGTAAAATTTCCGCTAACTATAACATGTGTGAAACCTATGGTTTTTTCAGTGAATTTGCAAGGTTTTTTAAATGCTAATTCCTAACTATAACGTGTGTGAAACCTATGTTTTTTTCAGTGAATTTGTACGGTTTTTTAAATGCTAAGTTACTTTACGCCATTCGTGGCGTGCGCGCCCACTTAACGCAGTTCGTTCCGTGCGCGCACGGTGCGCTTCGCGCACCGTGCGCGCACAGTGAGCACGCGGTGCGCTTCGCGCACCGCGCGCCCACTTTACGCAGTTAGTGCCGTGCACGCACGGTGGGCACGCGGTGCGATGACAAAGCAAGAAAGCACGTCAACAAATCTGTTTCTGCTTTCCTCCGTGACTATGGTATGGGTGCCATTTACCACAACAACTTGCGTTATGACATGCAAGACATTTATAGAGGAGATGGTGAGCACTTCAATGATGAAGGGAACAGAGTCTTCCTCTTGAACCTTAGACTCTGCATCGGTACTTACTTGTAGGTACCACTAAAAAATCATTTCATAAACACAACGGCTCTTTTTAGAGCCCCCTAATATCTAAACACTTAAATCTGATTTTCATTTTTTTTTTTTTTTTTTTCTACCGTACGCTTACCGTAAGCTTACCGTACGCGTACCCCGTGATTTTTTTTAAAATCAATAAATGTTTTTTTTGTACTTTTCTGTCCTTTTTTGACCCCCTTACAAATGTTAGGGGGTCTGTAACTCTCCTCATTGCCCCCTTTCCTTGTTTTCACTCTTTTTTTTCAGAGTGAAATACACAAAATGGCGGCCGCCGCTTCCTGGTTTCGGCCGATTCGAATGTTTACTAAGATCTAAGAGCCAATCAGAATCGCGCTCGCGCACGCCACCGTACGCTTACCGTAAGCGTACGGTAAGCGTACCGTAAGCGGGCTCAGATATATATATTGATTTAAAGGCTATTTTCTCAGAATCTACTGAACAGATTTACACCAAACCTACAAAAGGCACTTCCTTGACCTAGGGACTACCTCTCTGCCAAATTTTGAGTAATTCTGTTCAGCCGTTCGGGCTGTAGCTCGTTCTAAAGGTCCTATGGAAAAATGCATGGGAAAAACGCGTTTTGGGACCCCCCTTTTATCTCAGCCCCCGCTTGACGGATCCCCCCGAGACTTTCAGGGTAGGAGCGGAGCGTAGCGCCCCACCTATTTTGAGAAATTTGCGAGGATTCGTCGAACGGCGCCAAAGTTATTCAAAATAGAATGTTGAGGTTTTCCTATGGAAACGTGGTCCTAACTATAACTACCTACTGGCGACCGCCAGTAGGTAATATATTTATATTATCTACTGGCGGTCGCCAGTAGATAGTTATAGTTAGGACCGTGTTTCCATAGGAAATCCGCAACATTCTATTTGGAATAACTTTGGCGCCGGTTGACGAATCCTCGCGAAATTTTCAAAATAGGTGGGGCGCTCCGCTCCGCTCCTACCCTGAAAGTCTCGGGGGGATTCGTCAAGCGGGAGCTGAGAAAAAAGGGGGGTCCCAAAACGCATTTTCCCCATGCAATTTTCCATAGGGACCTTTAGTCCAAGGTACAGCCCGAACGGCTGAACAGAATTACTTGAAATTTGGCAGAGAGGTAGTCCTCAGCTCAGGGAAGTGCCTTTTGCTGGTCTGGTGTCAATCTGTTCAGTAGTTCCTGAGAAAATCAAAAGTAAAATCATATATATGTGGGCGGAGCCTAACCACACATCTCATCCTGAGATCTGATTGGCTGTCAGCACTTCATCCAAGAAGTGTTGGCAGCCAGCTTGGGACTAATATACATGATAGCACCTCATTAAAAAGCATTGCAGTTAATAGAAGGTTTTAAGACTTTAGTTACATTATAAATCATTTGTTGATGGTACCATACTCATTTTAGGAATTGTGATATGTTCTAAGGTGATTTCACCATGTGAAAAAGCCTTCTGCTGGGATATCATGATGAGAGAAAAATATTTTCTCATGCTTTTCCCACAGAGGTTTGGAAGGTGATCTATAAGCTAAACTGAGAGCTTATTTTCTGTAAATTCACATTATCTTTCTCAGTCATGTGAGAATGAAGTCTGACATTCTCAGTAAAACATGTACATCCAACAAGGGCAGAGACTGTCAGTTGATTCCTTTGTGTTCTACTGCAGCTTCCCAGAGTGTTCCAAAGAACAACTAGAACGCTAACAGTCCTACTTATGATAAACGTATGGCAAACCTGAAGCCATCTTGCTTGGATTAAAGTGGTAACTCTTAAAACATTTAATTTAAAAAGGAACACAATGAGGGGGTTCATTTTTCCATAACAAGTATGATTAGTGCTGCAGAAAGAAAAACTAGGGCACATTTTGACTTCTGAAATCCTCTTTTATTTCATAAAAGAATTCTGACATGCGGACTGAAACATGCACTTTCAATACCAGCAGCAGTTTTCCCTGGTGAGCAGTAGCTTTACTACAGTAATCTAATGAGCAAAAAGAGTGCTAACATTCTGAATTTATGGCAAATGTGTGACACATCTGAATGCCTTCTTGATGGAATCAAAGTAAAAAGCTGAAAGTATTTCCTACTGAGGAGACTGCAGTAAATGAGGAAATTAGGAAACTTCATAACAAATAAGTCTCCCAAGATGGCCACCAGAGACAAAAGAGCCCAAATGTAGCCCAAATATCACCCAGATGTAGCCCAAGTATAGCCCAATGACAGAATGTCCCAGAGTGTTCTTAAAAACAACTAGAGCGCTTACTGTCTTCATTATGACAAAAGTATGGCACACCTGAAGCCATCTTGATTGGAATAAACTGGTAACACTTAAAACATTTAATTTAAAAAGGAACACAATGAGGGGGTTCATTTTGCCATAGAAATTATGATTAATGCTGAAGAAAGAAAATGAGGGCACATTTTGAGTGACTTCTCAAATCCTCTTCTATTTCATTAAAACATTCTGACATGCAGACTGAAACATGCACTTTTAATACCAGGAGCAGACTTCCATGGTGAACAGTAGTTTTACTACAGTCATCTAATGAGCAACTAGAGTGCTAACTTTCAGAATTTATGGCAAATGTGTGACATATCTGAATACCTTCATGATGGAATCAAAGTAAAAAACTGAAAGCATTTCTACTGAGGAGACTGCAGTACATGAGGAAATTAGGAAACTTCATAACAAATAAATCTCCCAAGATGGCCACCGGAGACAAAAGAGCCCAAATGTAGACCAAAATCACCCAGATGTAGCCCAAATATAGCCCAATGACAGAAGTGTGCAAAACACTTATTATTTTGTGTTTTTGCAGTGTTATATAGTGCAGACTTGTCAGGTATTGGAGTGCTTTACATGAGCATTGGTTACATCACACAAGAACAAATTCATTTTGGTTGTAGACATGGGGAGACTAAGTGATTTGACCAGAATCACAGAATGTCGAGCTGAAGCAGAAACTCCAACCTGGTTCCCCAGTTGCAAAGTCTGCAGTTCTGGAAGGAACACCACATCCTCTCCCCTAAGTGCAACATTTATTCAAGTGGTCAACTGGATAAAAAAATATAAATATAACAAATAATTTAAAAGTGCTTTGTCGCTATTTGAAAACTCAGAAAATATGTCCTTATTTTAGTCTTTTAGAGCACTAACCATAATTTTGATGCCAATAAGACCCTCTCATATATGTAATTTCTAAAGGAAATGCTCTAGGTATTACAGTTTTGATGACATCAAATGACGTCAGGCGTTCCACACTTTTGTAATAAATATAGAATGTTAGCAATCTAGTTGTTCATTAGGATACTGTTGAGAGGCAGAGGCCAGGGGCACGGACTCTGAAAATTGAAGGCAGGTAGGAGGGTGCAAAGGCAACAATTTAACCACACTGAGCAGGCAGGAAGGGCCGTGGCAGCACAACAGACTATGGAGGGCAGTGGAAAGGGGGGCAGGGGCAACAAACCAACAATACAGGACTTGCAAGAGAGGCTGTGGCAATGTAATAGACCATTGTGAGCAGAAGGAAGAGGCAATGGTAGTACAACCATACATGCCAACAGACCCGATTCAGCCATGAAACGTCCAATGTTTTTAAGCTCAAATGGGCTTTATTTGATCTGTCTCCTGTCTACAATCTCCTCTTTTTCAATGTAACTCAAAGGGGAAAATCAATACCCCAGTTTTTTTTCAAAATCTCCCTCTTACCAAGTTCAAAATGATCGCAAGTATGGTACATTGGATCATGGAAGGAAATGGGGTAGGGACATGGACTTGGATAACAGAGGACAGGAGGGACATGGAGAGGTGCACCAAACTGACCCTGCAGGGCAGGCATCAGGGTTTGCAGCAGCACAATACACAACACAGGGCATGCGGGACGGGAGTGCAGCACAACAATCCATAGAAAGCAAGAGGGAGGGGACAGGACCATGCACATGGACAACAGAGAACAGAGGGGCAAGAGGCAATGGTAGCTAGCTGACCATAATGGACAGACAGGAGAGAAAGCTGCAGCATAACAGACCATATAGGGCAGGAGGGACGGATCAGGGGCATTACAATGGAACAGACAAGCCAGGAGGGAGAGAGTAGGGGTCTGCACATGTAAACAGAGGGCTGGGGGCAAGGGGGCAGGGCAGGAGCAGCAAGATAGCCATGGAGGTCAGGCAGGATGGGCACTAGAAGCAAGACACACCATGAAAAGCAACAGTGAGACTGTGATGGCATACACACAGACCATGGAGGGAAGGTGGGAGGGTGTCAGGGGCAGCTAACTGACCACACAGGAAAGGTGGGAGGGGCCATGACAGCACAGAAGACCATGCATGGCAAGTGGGAGGGTTAGTGGCAGCACAATGGCTATGATGGGCAAGAAGGAGGGTGCAGGGGCATGCACAAAGGACGATGGAGGATAGAAGGGAGGGTCAGGACCTGTGCACAGACAAGAAAGTTCAGGGGAAGGGGCCTCACAACAGACCGCACGGGGCAGGCAGGAGGAGCAGTTGCAGCACAACAGACCAGGGAGGGCAGAAGGGTGTGGCAGTACAATGGACCATGTAGGACAGGAGGAAGAGGATAGGGGCATGGCATGTGGACAGGCAGGGTGGAGGTGGCAGGGACAGGTTACAGTCATCTGACAATGCTAGGCAGGTGGGAGGGGAGTGGCAGCTCAACAGAACACTCAGAGTAGATAGGAGTGGCAGGTCCATGGAACATGGTGGGCAAAAAGGATGGAGCAGGGGCATGCACAAAGACATCGGAGAGCAGGGGAAAGGAGAATAGGGGCAGCAAGCTAAGCACAGAGGCTAAGCAGGAGGTCAATGATGGGGCATAGAATTGGGCAATGGAGGGCAGGAGGAGGGGACTGAAACATCATACTAAATTGAGGGCAGTGGCAGCACATCAGACCATGCATGGCAGGAGGGAGGAGGCTAGTCCATGGATTCACACATCAGAGGATAGGGAGGAGGGGGATGGGGCAGCAAGCTAACTGTTCAGAGAAGGCAGGTATTAGGAACTTTATTGTTTTTAAAACGTGTGTCTGTGCGAACTACTTAAAATATGAACAAGTATGCAGCATAATCTCACTTTTATTCAGGAAGAAGAGGACGTTTGTGACTGTGACTCCGGGCTCACTTGGCAGAAACACCCCCTGACCCTCCACCCTTATCGCAAAATGTAATGCCCGTGAAAAGGGTAGGTGAACACAGTGTTATATAGAACATAGTCCTGAGAGCACGATTGAAAATGAAAAGTAGATATAGTGTATGGTATAAACTATGCACCAAAAAGTGTGATATAAGATGAACCGGGCGTGAAATATAATATGCAATACATTGTGCGCAATGACAGATTCATTGGAGAGCGCGAGATAGCACAGGCACTAGCGCGTGCTATGCGATGTGCGCCTTGGAGTGTAATATGCACAGGGCAGTGTTGTGTAACCTAACTAGTCTCTAAAGTTGTAATATAAAATATATGCTGGGGAGTGTAACGTTGCATATGCACTGTGACAAAGATATGGATCCCAGATTGTAACATGTATAGCATAGCACTGTGCGTTATAACATAGGCATTGAGGAAGGCACGTTAGATGGGGCAATATAACCCGTGCGAAGACAAGTGTGGCATGACATATTCACGGGGTGGTGTTACAGTGCACATGGGCTAGAGAGTGTCATAGCATATGCACTAGCTGGTGGAATACAACACAGAGGTGTGTGGCACTCGGCAGGCAATGGTGGGTGTAACACAGCATTCGGCTCTGCCAGGAGCACGCTATGACTCTCAAGTGATGTTCGTTCCCTTTCCAGAGAGTAAAATAAAAAGTATTACACATCCGGCAGTGGATGTGTGTTTTATTAACCGTGAGGGGGGTTTCTTACATAGTTTTGGTCGAATTTTTGTCGAATCCCCTTTGAATGGCTTGGTGTGCATGTGTATTAAATGTGCCCGTCAATAGCTACCCATGTTTGTATAAATAAACGACAAGGGTGTCTACCGGGATTAGGCACGGTAGGGCATCAGACATGTCAGAGCTTCACTAGTGGTGTAAATACATTCCACGTGGATTCATTGTATGCGTAGTCGCCTTTTAATGAATATCACTCAAATCGTCATGGTGATAGGTACGTACGGTTTGTCCAGCATGTCCTAGGTGTGTCTATAAATATATATTTTTTTAAAATAATAAAAAACAGTGGCCGGCCCTGGGGATTGGGGTAAAAAAATATAATTAGGAGACAGGCCCTGGGGGATGGGGTCATCAGGGCCAATACATTAGAATAAGAAGGGGAACCACACAGCCCCCCTTCTTAAAAAATTAAAATAAATAAAAGACTGGCATCGTGCCGGAGGCCACGCCCCCTCCTTGCAGCACTCTGCAAAAGCACCCCCTGGCGAGTTGTAAGTTGGGGAATAAATTCCTCTTCAATACTGAGGGTCCCTGAGGGCCAACTAGCCCAACAGGCATCTCCAGTATGCGCCAGGGAGTTGCGCTGCAGACAGGTGTTCTGAGGCCAAGCCCCTTTTTACACCTCTCTGCAACGCAGCTCTGTGGTGCTTACTGGAGGTACCTAGTGGTCTAGTTTGACCCTAGGGACCCTTAGGATTCAAGGGGACTTAATCTCTCAACTTAGAACAGCCACAGGGTGCGTTTACACAGTGGTGAAGGGAGGGGACGGGGCCTGAGGTGACGTGTGCAAACACGCACTATGGCACGTTTTAAATTGGGGATATAATTTCCCTTCAATACTGAGGGCCCCTGGGGGCTAACTAGCCCACCAAGTGCTTCCAGTAAGCGCCACTGAGCTGCATTGCAGAGAGGTGGTCCAGGCTGGGCCACTTTTTACACCTCTCTGCAACGCAGCTCTGTGGCACTTACTGGAGGTACCTAGTGGGCTAGTTGGACCCTAGGGACCCTCAGGATTCAAATGAACTTAATCTCCCAACTAAAAACGGACACAGGGCGTGTTTACACAGTGGTGAAGGGAGGGGACGGGGCCTGAGTTAACGTGTGCAAAAACGCCCTGTGGCCTGTTTTAAGAGGTAGTTTTAATCCCCCTGCCCTATTATATACTAGGGGCTTACAGAGGAGGTCATGCTAATCACAGTGGGACCCCAGCGCATAATGTTCCCTAGTTTATGTAGGTGTTTTCACTGTATTCTAAGTGTCTTTTAACATAGCACTGGCTCTAGGACTGGATAGTCAGGCTCAGTTACCACCAGTATCCGTCTGAAAAAGTTGAGGGTACAAGATGATTTTCCAACAAGGATTCTTTCTGCTCTTCTTTTTGTTCTTTCTGTACGTTATCCTTCTTCCTGCACTTTTCTTTGTCTTTGAGGACTTCTGTTGCCTCTTTCTGCACTTCTTTTTTTTCTTTCTGTGCATTTTTTCTTCTTTCTTCACATGTCCTATCTCTGTAGGCATAGTTAGAAATTAGCATTTAAAAAACCTTTGAAATTCACAGAAAAAACCATAGGTTTCAGGCATGTTATAGTTAGGAATTAGCATTTTAAAAACCTCAGAAATTCACGGAAAAAACCATAGGTTTGCCCAGACGTGGGTCCCATGCTCACTACGCCACTGGTGTCAAGCTATCCTGGCTGAAGAGGGGTGAAACCCCGAAACCGGTCCTAGGATGCTTGATTCCGGTCCAGGGAAGACATGGCTTGGCAGTTCGGGCTGGACTGTTCCCATGAGGCACAGGGTCAAGGCTGATTTGCATATGGCCATGTCTGAACTGGGGTGGCGTAGTGAGCAAAATAACGATGGATTAAACCCAGATCTGTGACTGGGGGTGAATGTTTTGCCAATGTGCAACATTCCGTCCATCATCTTGTGTGTTTTGCTGTTCGCCCTATGTGGGAAGGGTATGCCCAGACGTGGGTCCTGTGCTCACTACGCCACTGGAGTCAAGCTATCCTGGCTGAAGAGGGGTGAAACCCCGAAACCGGTCCGAGGATGCTTGATTCCGGTCCAGGGAAGACATGGCTTGGCAGTTCGGGCTGGACTGTTCCCATGAGGCACAGGGTCACGGCTGATTTGCATATGGCCATGTCTGAACTGGGGTGGGGTGGTGATCAAAATAACGATGGATTAAACCCAGGACTGTGAGTGGGGGTGAATGGTTTGTCAATGTGCAATATTCCGTCCATCATCTTGTGTGTTTTGCTGTTCGCCCTATGCTGGGAGGGTATGCCCAGACGTGGGTCCCGTGCTCACTACGCCACTGGAGTCAAGCTATTCTGGCTGAAGAGGGATGGAACCCCGAAACCGGTCCTAGGATGCTTGATTCCGGTCCAGGGAAGACATGGCTTGGCAGTTCGGGCTGGACTGTTCCCATGAGGCACAAGGTCAAGGCTGATTTGCATATGGCCATGTCTGAACTGGGGTGGCGTGGTGAGCAAAATAATGATGGCTTAAACCCAGATCTGTGACTGGGGGTGAATGTTTTGCCAATGTGCAACATTCCGTCCATCATCTTGTGTGTTTTGCTGTGAATATACACAGAGCACAAGTGTGCGTGTAATAGTACACTATATAGAGAAACTTGAGTTATATTTTGGGAAGCTCAGGCCTGCCTGGTGAAAAAGTTCCATAGAGTAGAGGAACCCCCAGAAAGATTTGTGCATTGCTTCATTTCTGTGAGCTGAGTGCGACACACACTCAAGGAAGGGACTCTCCGTTTACAATTAAAAGGTCGCTCGTTGATATATTTGCAGATCACAGTGAAGGGGTCTGGACACAGTGCTGAGCTGGTAAACCCAAAGCAGCCTTGGCAAATTTTGTCAGACCAGCCCATTACGGTGCACAGGGAACAAGAGCAGTGAGCGAGCCTAACCATTACAAGGGGGCTGAGGGGGGGGTTCTTCCCCCAAAGAAAATTTGGGGAAAATGGCAAAATGGTGCATTCTACAACACATTTCCCCTATATATTCAATGGTGTCAGATTTTAAAGGATAGTAAACGATGACCTTACAGTGCACCAGGATACGTCAATCTTTAATGAGATTCTTCAATGATGCCTTCACTCTCACCCTCCAATTGAACCTTTTATCTCTCCATAGCCCCTCTCACATGGATTTCATTCATTTTATAGCACCTCTGATACAAGTGTAAGTTGTCGTAGCATGTGATATCACAAACACATACAAAGATAACGAATCATACATGTGTAAATCAGTGTATAGAAAATGGTACATAAAACAAAGGTGCCTACAAGGTGTAGGATTCACACGTCATCCATTCTCGTAGGCATTTTGCAAGAATACTTGGTCTTGGAAAGCACAAACTCAAGATTCTGAATGTAACACAGTGGTTAGTGTTGGCTATACCATTAATAATTTATTTCTACCCAAACAAACTCATTTTAGCAAAATTAGGATATTGAAAGACTGGAACATAAAAAAAAAACTTTCTAAGGTAGATTACCTTTGAAATTTATGAACTGCTTTGAATAATGGCGGCCCCTTGTTTCTTCGTCTTCTGCGGTTTTGGCTATTGTTAGAGGCTCAATGGCCGCAGATGCGGAGGCTCCAATGACGCGGCCCATTATTCAAAGCAGAAAGTCACTAGCACAGAGGTTGGACGACCCATACTAAAGGTACTTCAATCAGGCAGCATGAGCAATCTTTTACATGCTGGCAATATGGGAATTACTGCGGCATCTTTGGTGGATGCACTCTAGAGTGCTGTGCAAGAGGGAAGTGGAGCAGCAGGATTGGAGGTTCACTCTTCTCCTCAACAGACAACCTCGGCAGGGGCTGATTCATTACAAGGTAAAGACTTTCCTCAAATTACCTGTGTAAATTCTAAGTTGAGGGCTGTGAATAAGAATGAGAATGGCCTAACTCCTCCAATAGGGTCCTTTTTGTTAGTGGACGATGGTAATCCCCCTATTCTGGTAGTTTTCTGAACCCTGCAAGCTGCAGAGCTATTCAGACATAGTAGAGGGGGCTGGACTGAGCGATTCACAAAATCTAGGTGGAGTGGCAAAAGCGGGTATAGGATCTGCAGACCCACAGACATGCATGGAAGGCACAGAATGCTTGGAGTCTGGTGAGATGAATAGTTGTATGGATGCAGGCTTTATTAGTGGAAAACAGAGTCATAGTGGACAATCTGCTTTTGATGTAACTATACCAAGAAAACGGAGCTCAGCTATACGATGAGTTTCGACTCCTTGGTATACAGAAGAGCTCAGGATGGAAAAAGACAAATGTAGGCGCCTTGAGAGAACTTGGCATGCAAATAAGGAACATCAATATAGACTTCTGTATAGACAGTCTTTGGCTACTTATCAGCTAAGCTTAAAAGCAGCGAGACGCTCCTTCATCATTAAGCAGATAGAACAAGCCAGTAATTCTTCGAATATTCTGGCCCCCTCACAATCGGGTTTCCGGAAAGGATATAGCACGGAAACAGCCGTATTGGCAGTGACGGATTCGCTTAGATGAAAAGTAGATGCAGGGGGCTCAGTGAAACTGATTCTTCTAGATCTCTCTGCAGCTTTCGATACCATCTCGCATGTAAAGCTGGCGGAGAGATTAGCCTCTGGTGGTATAAGAGGGACTGCCCTGAAGTGGCTACAACAGTTTCTGGTTGACAGAACCCAAACTGTCACTCTGGGTCCCTATTCCTCGCCCAAAATGCCTTTGAAGAGAGGTGTTTCACAGGGCTCCCTCTTGAGTCCTACCCTCTTCAATATCTACATGACCCCTCTGGCAGGGATAGTTGAACAGTTAGGCTTCGAGATCATCTCTTATGCAGATGACACGCAGCTTATGTTCACTACTGGGGAAAACTTAGCGAGTGAGAAAGTTCGTTTTGCCAATGTCATGAAGCTGATCTATGACTGGATGACGGCCAATTACCTGCAGCTGAATCCAGACAAGTCAGAAATTATGCTAATGGAGAAAGCAACTGATGTCTGGTCCGATGACTTGTGGCCTGCCCAATTGGGCTCCGCTCCCATCCCTAACTTTCAGTTAAAAATTTGGGCATAAAAATTGATCGACTGTTGTCCATGAAAGACCATATTGCGACCACGTCCTCCTCATGCTTTTATAGCCTCCGTCTTTTGAGAAAAATCCTTCCATATATGCCTACTTGTTATCGCAGGACTCTAGTGCAAGCTCTGGTAACTAGTCGGCTGGATTACGGAAATGCACTGCTGGCAGAAGTAGGTGAGAGTGAGACCCACCTAGCTAAGTTGCAGGTGGTGCAGAATAGAGCAGCGAGAATGATCTTAAATCAACCGGCAGGCTCCCCCTCCCTGCCACTGCTCAGAGAATTGCATTGGCTAACTGTGAAGAAAAGATCTTTTTTCAAGATTTGCTGTCTCACCTACAACGCCTTGAACAACAGAGGTCCTCTCTACTTACAAAAAAAACTTTTAAATATTGTCCATCAAGGAGTCTCAGATCTAGTTTGCAGGGCCTCCTCCAGGTTCCGCGTTTCTGCCTTAATCGGACGGGAGGCAGAGCTTTTTCATATCTTGCTCCAAAATATTGGAATCAGCTTCCCCAGACTCTACGATCAATTCCTAAGTACGAACTCTTTAGGAAAAAGTTGAAAGTTTTGTTCTGAACTATTCACTTTGTTCTGTTCGCTTTTCTGTCCAGGATGTTAGTCTATCAAGTAGCGCCGAGATGCCCTAGGGTGAGTTGAGCGCTTTACAAACTTTTTTAACATAACATAACATAACATAACATAACATAACATAACATAGTGAAAGCTTGGAGCCTAGATCAGAGGCCATGCCTGGTGTTACAACTGGACACAACTCATTGCAGGATTCTCTCAAGGTGACATTCCAGGGCTACCCACCGTGGGAGGACAATTTCCCTGAGAATAGGCAGGCCAAAGAGAAGACCGGGAAAGTCAGCAATGGCTTTAGGAAATCCACGACACCTCCTTCCCTGATTCCAGTACTCTAGCTCTACGCTCCAAGGGGGGTTCTAAGAAAAGTCCCCTCCGCAAGTAGGTTACTTCCCAAGGAGAGGTTATGGCTTTGATCTCAAGGCTGTCTAAAAGCGGACTGGTCCTCCAATCCCACTCACCGTTATTAGGGGATGATACCCAAACACGAACAGACACTAGCTCTGAAACTAATGTAAATTTGAGCCCTGTCAAACCAGCTGATTGGAAATGGATTCTCAAATTCAACGAGCTCATTGTCTTCCTTTGTTTACCAAGCAAGCAGTGAACTCTAAGCACCCACACCCTCGTTCTATTCTTATCTATGTTCGTAATCTTCTTGTGTGGCAGGCAATTTATTTTAAAAGCTTGCCCAACAGCTCCAATAGTAGTCTATTCCTTGTCCAGCTTTGTTCGATCGGATCTATGTAAGACTACAATAGATAACCGCTAGAAATTACATCAGCGAATTGATCCATTAAAAGCTGCAGGGGCACAGGTGTTCTTACTGGAGCCAGTACGACCGAAGGTCATTAAAGACGGAGAGCCACAGGTTTATGATCCATTAAAAGATTCAGGGGTACAGCTGTTCTTACTGGAGCCAGCGCGACCGAAGGTCATTAAGGACGGAGAGCCACAGGTTTATGATCCATTAAAAGCTGCAGGGGCACAGCTGTTCTTACTGGAGCCAGCGCAACCGAAGGTCATTAAGGACGGAGAGCCACAGGTTTATGATCCGTTAAAAGCTGCAGGGGCACAGGTGTTCTTACAGGAGCCAGCGCGACCGAAGGTCATTAAGGACGCAGAGCCACAGGTTTATGATCCGTTAAAAGCTGCAGGGGCACAGGTGTTCTTACTGGAGCCAGCGTGACCGAAGGTCATTAAGGACGGAGAGCCACAGGTTTATGATCCATTAAAAGCTTCAGGGGTACAGGTGTTCTTACAGGAGCCAGCGCGACCAAAGGTCATTAAGGACGGTGAGCCATAGGTTTATGATCCATTGAAAGCTGCAGGGGCACAGGTGTCCTTACTGGAGCCAGCGCAACTGAAGGTCATTAAGAACGGAGAGCCACAGATTTATGATCCTTTAAAAGCTGCAGGGGCACAGGTGTTCTTACAGGAGCCAGCGCGACTGAAGGTCATTAAGGAGGGAAAGACACAGGTTTATGATCCATTAAAAGCTGCAGGGGCACAGGTGTTCTTACAGGAGCCAGCGCGACCGAAGGTTATTAAGGACGCAGAGCCACAGGTTTATGATCCATTAAAAGCTGCAGGGGCTCAGGTGTTCTTACTGGAGCCAGCGCGACCGAAGGTCATTAAGGATGGAGAGCCACAGGTTTATGATCCGTTAAAAGCTGCAGGGGCACAGGTGTTCTTACAGGAGCCAGCGCGACCAAAGGTCATTAAGGAGGGAGAGCCACAGGTTTATGATCCATTAAAAGCTCCAGGGGCACAGGTGTTTTTACAGGAGCCAGTGCGACCAAAGGTCATTAAGGACGGCGAGCCACAGGTTTATGATCCATTAAAAGCTGCAGGGACACAGGTGTTCTTACAGGAGCCAGCGCGACCAAAGGTCATTAAGAACGGAGAGCCACAGGTTTATGATCCGTTAAAAGCTGCAGGGACACAGGTGTTCTTACTGGAGCCAGCGCGACCGAAGGTCATTAAGGACGCAGAGCCACAGGTTTATGATCCGTTAAAAGCTGCAGGGGCACAGGTGTTCTTACTGGAGCCAGCGCGACCGAAGGTCGTTAAGGACGGAGAGCCACAGGTTTATGATCCGTTAAAAGCTGCAGGGACACAGGTGTCCTTACAGGAGCCAGCGCAACTGAAGGTCATTAGGAACGGAGAGCCACAGGTTACGATCCATTAAAAGCTGCAGGGGCACAGGTGTTCTCACTGGAGTCAGCGCGACTTAAGGTCATTAAGGACGGAGAGCCACAGGTTTATAAAATCCATTAAAAGCTGCAGGGGCACAGGTGTTCTTACAGGAGCCAGCGTGACCGAAGGTCATTGAGGACAGAGAGCCACAGGTTTATAAAATCCATTAAAAGCTGCAGGGGCACAGGTGTTCTTACTGGAGCCAGCGCGACCGAAGGTCATTAAGGACGCAGAGCCACAGGTTTATGATCCATTAAAAGCTGCAGGGGCACAGCTGTTCTTACAGGAGCCAGCGCGACTGAAGGTCATTAAGGACGGCGAGCCATAGGTTTATGATCCAATGAAAGCTGCAGGGGCACAGGTGTCCTTACAGGAGCCAGCGCGACCAAAGGTCATTAAGGACGGCGAGCCATAGGTTTATGAGCCATTGAAAGCTGCAGGGGCACAGGTGTCCTTACAGGAGCCAGCGCGACCAAAGGTCATTAAGGAGGGAGAGCCACAGGTTTATGATCCATTAAAAGCTCCAGGGGCACAGGTGTTTTTACAGGAGCCAGCGCGACCAAAGGTCATTAAGGACGGCGAGCCACAGGTTTATGATCCATTAAAAGCTGCAGGGACACAGGTGTTCTTACAGGAGCCAGCGCGACCAAAGGTCATTAAGGACGGCGAGCCACAGGTTTATGATCCATTAAAAGCTGCAGGGACACAGGTGTCCTTACAGGAGCCAGCGCGACTGAAGGTCATTAAGGACGGCGAGCCATAGGTTTATGATCCATTGAAAGCTGCAGGGGCACAGGTGTCCTTACAGGAGCCAGCGCGACCAAAGGTCATTAAGGACGGCGAGCCATAGGTTTATGAGCCATTGAAAGCTGCAGGGGCACAGGTGTCCTTACAGGAGCCAGCGCGACCAAAGGTCATTAAGGAGGGAGAGCCACAGGTTTATGATCCATTAAAAGCTCCAGGGGCACAGGTGTTTTTACAGGAGCCAGTGCGACCAAAGGTCATTAAGGACGGCGAGCCACAGGTTTATGATCCATTAAAAGCTGCAGGGACACAGGTGTTCTTACAGGAGCCAGCGCGACCAAAGGTCATTAAGGACGGCGAGCCACAGGTTTATGATCCATTAAAAGCTGCAGGGACACAGGTGTCCTTACAGGAGCCAGCGCGACTGAAGGTCATTAAGGACGGCGAGCCATAGGTTTATGATCCATTAAAAGCTCCAGGGGCACAGGTGTTTTTACAGGAGCCAGCGCGACCAAAGGTCATTAAGGACGGCGAGCCACAGGTTTATGATCCATTAAAAGCTGCAGGGACACAGGTGTTCTTACAGGAGCCAGCGCGACCAAAGGTCATTAAGGACGGCGAGCCACAGGTTTATGATCCATTAAAAGCTGCAGGGACACAGGTGTCCTTACAGGAGCCAGCGCGACTGAAGGTCATTAAGGACGGCGAGCCATAGGTTTATGATCCATTGAAAGCTGCAGGGGCACAGGTGTCCTTACAGGAGCCAGCGCGACCAAAGGTCATTAAGGACGGCGAGCCACAGGTTTATGATCCATTAAAAGCTGCAGGGACACAGGTGTTCTTACAGGAGCCAGCGCGACCAAAGGTCATTAAGGACGGCGAGCCACAGGTTTATGATCCATTAAAAGCTGCAGGGACACAGGTGTCCTTACAGGAGCCAGCGCGACTGAAGGTCATTAAGGACGGCGAGCCATAGGTTTATGATCCATTGAAAGCTGCAGGGGCACAGGTGTCCTTACAGGAGCCAGCGCGACCAAAGGTCATTAAGGACGGCGAGCCATAGGTTTATGAGCCATTGAAAGCTGCAGGGGCACAGGTGTCCTTACAGGAGCCAGCGCGACCAAAGGTCATTAAGGAGGGAGAGCCACAGGTTTATGATCCATTAAAAGCTCCAGGGGCACAGGTGTTTTTACAGGAGCCAGTGCGACCAAAGGTCATTAAGGACGGCGAGCCACAGGTTTATGATCCATTAAAAGCTGCAGGGACACAGGTGTTCTTACAGGAGCCAGCGCGACCAAAGGTCATTAAGAACGGAGAGCCACAGGTTTATGATCCGTTAAAAGCTGCAGGGACACAGGTGTTCTTACTGGAGCCAGCGCGACCGAAGGTCATTAAGGACGCAGAGCCACAGGTTTATGATCCGTTAAAAGCTGCAGGGGCACAGGTGTTCTTACTGGAGCCAGCGCGACCGAAGGTCGTTAAGGACGGAGAGCCACAGGTTTATGATCCGTTAAAAGCTGCAGGGACACAGGTGTCCTTACAGGAGCCAGCGCAACTGAAGGTCATTAGGAACGGAGAGCCACAGGTTACGATCCATTAAAAGCTGCAGGGGCACAGGTGTTCTCACTGGAGTCAGCGCGACTTAAGGTCATTAAGGACGGAGAGCCACAGGTTTATAAAATCCATTAAAAGCTGCAGGGGCACAGGTGTTCTTACAGGAGCCAGCGTGACCGAAGGTCATTGAGGACAGAGAGCCACAGGTTTATAAAATCCATTAAAAGCTGCAGGGGCACAGGTGTTCTTACTGGAGCCAGCGCGACCGAAGGTCATTAAGGACGCAGAGCCACAGGTTTATGATCCATTAAAAGCTGCAGGGGCACAGCTGTTCTTACAGGAGCCAGCGCGACTGAAGGTCATTAAGGACGGCGAGCCATAGGTTTATGATCCATTGAAAGCTGCAGGGGCACAGGTGTCCTTACAGGAGCCAGCGCGACCAAAGGTCATTAAGGACGGCGAGCCATAGGTTTATGAGCCATTGAAAGCTGCAGGGGCACAGGTGTCCTTACAGGAGCCAGCGCGACCAAAGGTCATTAAGGAGGGAGAGCCACAGGTTTATGATCCATTAAAAGCTCCAGGGGCACAGGTGTTTTTACAGGAGCCAGCGCGACCAAAGGTCATTAAGGACGGCGAGCCACAGGTTTATGATCCATTAAAAGCTGCAGGGACACAGGTGTTCTTACAGGAGCCAGCGCGACCAAAGGTCATTAAGGACGGCGAGCCACAGGTTTATGATCCATTAAAAGCTGCAGGGACACAGGTGTCCTTACAGGAGCCAGCGCGACTGAAGGTCATTAAGGACGGCGAGCCATAGGTTTATGATCCATTGAAAGCTGCAGGGGCACAGGTGTCCTTACAGGAGCCAGCGCGACCAAAGGTCATTAAGGACGGCGAGCCATAGGTTTATGAGCCATTGAAAGCTGCAGGGGCACAGGTGTCCTTACAGGAGCCAGCGCGACCAAAGGTCATTAAGGAGGGAGAGCCACAGGTTTATGATCCATTAAAAGCTCCAGGGGCACAGGTGTTTTTACAGGAGCCAGTGCGACCAAAGGTCATTAAGGACGGCGAGCCACAGGTTTATGATCCATTAAAAGCTGCAGGGACACAGGTGTTCTTACAGGAGCCAGCGCGACCAAAGGTCATTAAGGACGGCGAGCCACAGGTTTATGATCCATTAAAAGCTGCAGGGACACAGGTGTCCTTACAGGAGCCAGCGCGACTGAAGGTCATTAAGGACGGCGAGCCATAGGTTTATGATCCATTAAAAGCTCCAGGGGCACAGGTGTTTTTACAGGAGCCAGCGCGACCAAAGGTCATTAAGGACGGCGAGCCACAGGTTTATGATCCATTAAAAGCTGCAGGGACACAGGTGTTCTTACAGGAGCCAGCGCGACCAAAGGTCATTAAGGACGGCGAGCCACAGGTTTATGATCCATTAAAAGCTGCAGGGACACAGGTGTCCTTACAGGAGCCAGCGCGACTGAAGGTCATTAAGGACGGCGAGCCATAGGTTTATGATCCATTGAAAGCTGCAGGGGCACAGGTGTCCTTACAGGAGCCAGCGCGACCAAAGGTCATTAAGGACGGCGAGCCACAGGTTTATGATCCATTAAAAGCTGCAGGGACACAGGTGTTCTTACAGGAGCCAGCGCGACCAAAGGTCATTAAGGACGGCGAGCCACAGGTTTATGATCCATTAAAAGCTGCAGGGACACAGGTGTCCTTACAGGAGCCAGCGCGACTGAAGGTCATTAAGGACGGCGAGCCATAGGTTTATGATCCATTGAAAGCTGCAGGGGCACAGGTGTCCTTACAGGAGCCAGCGCGACCAAAGGTCATTAAGGACGGCGAGCCATAGGTTTATGAGCCATTGAAAGCTGCAGGGGCACAGGTGTCCTTACAGGAGCCAGCGCGACCAAAGGTCATTAAGGAGGGAGAGCCACAGGTTTATGATCCATTAAAAGCTCCAGGGGCACAGGTGTTTTTACAGGAGCCAGTGCGACCAAAGGTCATTAAGGACGGCGAGCCACAGGTTTATGATCCATTAAAAGCTGCAGGGACACAGGTGTTCTTACAGGAGCCAGCGCGACCAAAGGTCATTAAGGACGGCGAGCCACAGGTTTATGATCCATTAAAAGCTGCAGGGACACAGGTGTCCTTACAGGAGCCAGCGCGACTGAAGGTCATTAAGGACGGCGAGCCATAGGTTTATGATCCATTGAAAGCTGCTGGGGCACAGGTGTCCTTACTGGAGCCAGTGCAACTGAAGGTCATTAAGAACGGAGAGCCACAGGTTTATGATCCATTAAAAGCTTCAGGGGCACAGGTGTTCTTACTGGAGCCAGCGCGACCAAAGGTCATTAAGGACACAGAGCCACAGGTTTATGATCCGTTAAAAGCTGCAGGGGCACAGGTGTTCTTACTGGAGCCAGCACGACCAAAGGTCATTAAGGACGGAGAGCCACAGGTTTATGATCCATTAAAAGCGGCAGGGGCACAGGTGTTCTTACTGGAGCCAGCGCGACCGAAGGTCATTAAGGACGGAGAGCCACAGGTTTATGATCCATTAAAAGCGGCAGGGGCACAGGTGTTCTTACAGGAGCCAGCACGACCAAAGGTCATTAAGGACGGAGAGCCACAGGTTTATGATCCATTAAAAGCTGCAGGGACACAGGTGTTCTTACAGGAGCCAGCGCGACTGAAGGTCATTAAGGACGGCGAGCCACAGGTTTATGATCCATTAAAAGCTGCAGGGGCACAGGTGTCCTTACTGGAGCCAGCGCAACTGAAGGTCATTAAGAACGGAGAGCCACAGATTTATGATCCATTAAAAGCTGCAGGGGCACAGGTGTTCTTACTGGAGCCAGCGCAACCGAAGGTCATTAAGGACGGAGAGCCACAGATTTATGATCCATTAAAAGCTGCAGGGGCACAGGTGTTCTTACTGGAGTCAGCGCGACTGAAGGTCATTAAGGACAGAGAGCCACAGGTTTATGATCCGTTAAAAGCTGCAGGGGCACAGGTGTTCTTACAGGAGCCAGCGCGACCGAAGGTCATTAAGGACGCAGAGCCACAGGTTTATGAGCCATTGAAAGCTGCAGGGGCTCAGGTGTCCTTACAGGAGCCAGCGCGACCAAAGGTCATTAAGGACGGCGAGCCATAGGTTTATGAGCCATTGAAAGCTGCAGGGGCACAGGTGTTCTTACAGGAGCCAGCGCAACTGAAGGTCATTAAGGACGGAGAGCCACAGGTTACGATCCATTAAAAGCTGCAGGGGCACAGGTGTTTTTACTGGAGCCAGCGTGACCGAAGGTTATTAAGGACGCAGAGCCACAGGTTTATGATCCATTAAAAGCTGCAGGGGCACAGGTGTTCTTACAGGAGCCAGCGCAACTGAAGGTCATTAAGGACGGAGAGCCACAGGTTACGATCCATTAAAAGCTGCAGGGGCACAGGTTTTTTTACTGGAGCCAGCGTGACCGAAGGTCATTAAGGACGGAGAGCCACAGGTTTATGATCCATTAAAAGCTGCAGGGGCACAGGTGTTCTTACTGGAGCCAGCGCGACCGAAGGTCATTAAGGACGGAGAGCCACAGGTTTATGAGCCATTAAAAGCTGCAGGGGCACAGGTGTTCTTACTGGAGCCAGCGCGACCAAAGGTCATTAAGGACGGCGAGCCACAGGTTTATGATCCATTAAAAGCTGCAGGGGCACAGCTGTTCTTACAGGAGCCAGCGCGACTGAAGGTCATTAAGGACGGCGAGCCATAGGTTTATGATCCATTGAAAGCTGCAGGGGCACAGGTGTTCTCACTGGAGTCAGCGCGACTTAAGGTCATTAAGGACGGAGAGCCACAGGTTTATAAAATCCATTAAAAGCTGCAGGGGCACAGGTGTTCTTACAGGAGCCAGCGTGACCGAAGGTTATTAAGGACGCAGAGCCACAGGTTTATGAGCCATTGAAAGCTGCAGGGGCTCAGGTGTTCTCACTGGAGTCAGCGTGACTTAAGGTCATTAAGGACGGAGAGCCACAGGTTTATAAAATCCATTAAAAGCTGCAGGGACACAGGTGTCCTTACAGGAGCCAGCGCGACCGAAGGTCATTAAGGACGGCGAGCCATAGGTTTATGATCCGTTAAAAGCTGCAGGGACACAGGTGTCCTTACAGGAGCTAGCGCGACCGAAGGTCATTAAGGACGGCGAGCCATAGGTTTATGATCCGTTAAAAGCTGCAGGGACACAGGTGTCCTTACAGGAGCCAGCACGACTGAAGGTCATTAAGGACGGCGACCCATAGGTTTATGATCCATTGAAAGCTGCAGGCGCACAGGTGTTCTTACAGGAGCCAGCACGACTGAAGGTCATTAAGGAGGGAGAGCCACAGGTTTATGATCCATTAAAAGCTTCAGGGGCACAGGTGTTCTTACAGGAGCCAGCGCGACCGAAGGTCATTAAGGACGGCGAGCCATAGGTTTATGATCCATTGAAAGCTGCAGGGGCACAGGTGTCCTTACAGGAGCCAGCGCGACCAAAGGTCATTAAGGACGGCGAGCCATAGGTTTATGAGCCATTGAAAGGTGCAGGGGCACAGGTGTCCTTACAGGAGCCAGCGCAACCGAAGGTCATTAAGGAGGGAGAGCCACAGGTTTATGATCCATTAAAAGCTGCAGGGGCACAGGTGTTCTTACAGGAGCCAGCGCGACCGAAGGTCATTAAGGACGGCGAGCCATAGGTTTATGATCCATTGAAAGCTGCAGGGGCACAGGTGTTCTCAATGGAGTCAGCGCGACTTAAGGTCATTAAGGACGGAGAGCCACAGGTTTATAAAATCCATTAAAAGCTGCAGGGGCACAGGTGTTCTTACAGGAGCCAGCGTGACCGAAGGTTATTAAGGACGCAGAGCCACAGGTTTATGAGCCATTGAAAGCTGCAGGGGCTCAGGTGTTCTCACTGGAGTCAGCGTGACTTAAGGTCATTAAGGACGGAGAGCCACAGGTTTATAAAATCCATTAAAAGCTGCAGGGACACAGGTGTCCTTACAGGAGCCAGCGCGACCGAAGGTCATTAAGGACGGCGAGCCATAGGTTTATGATCCGTTAAAAGCTGCAGGGACACAGGTGTCCTTACAGGAGCTAGCGCGACCGAAGGTCATTAAGGACGGCGAGCCATAGGTTTATGATCCGTTAAAAGCTGCAGGGACACAGGTGTCCTTACAGGAGCCAGCACGACTGAAGGTCATTAAGGACGGCGACCCATAGGTTTATGATCCATTGAAAGCTGCAGGGGCACAGGTGTTCTTACAGGAGCCAGCGCGACTGAAGGTCATTAAGGAGGGAGAGCCACAGGTTTATGATCCATTAAAAGCTGCAGGGACACAGGTGTCCTTACAGGAGCCAGCGCGACTGAAGGTCATTAAGGACGGTGAGCCACAGGTTTATGATCCGTTAAAAGCTGCAGGGACACAGGTGTCCTTACAGGAGCCAGCACGACTGAAGGTCATTAAGGACGGCGACCCATAGGTTTATGATCCATTGAAAGCTGCAGGGGCACAGGTGTTCTTACAGGAGCCAGCGCGACCGAAGGTCATTAAGGACGCAGAGCCACAGGTTTCTCATACAGAAGTGTAGGTCTCACAAGCTCCTAGACAGAGGCAACAAGGGACATTACAGATTTCCTCTTAGCCCTATTTTTGATCATTTAATCGGGCTGTGCATTAGTGCTAAGTGGTCATGTGTACTATTAGCTCTATCATTGGGGGTAGTTCACCAAAATATGATAGTGATGTGCTTTTGGTGGGGGGTACGGGGGCGGTCTTTGCACTTCTCCCTTTGGGCTGTCAAATCAGCTGCCAGCACACAAGGTGGATGATTCCATTTTCTAGGCACAGGGTGGAATGGGTGGGGTCTGGGTGGTTTTGTGGTGGGTGGTTGTGTTATCTGGTATGTTAGCCACACCCTATGGGGCGGTGGGCTGGGGGAACCTTTAAAAGTAAGAAAGTCTGGAAATGGTATATAGTATATAATGTACGAAAGGAGGGAGGGTGGCAGCGTGAGATGGTGGTTAAGCTTCAAGGTCTAACAGTCGGATTCATACAATGACTAGCTTAAAATGCGTGTGTTGTAATGGCAGGCCTAAATCAAGCTAGGAAGCCACCATTGATACGGGTGGAACTTGCAGCATTTAAGCCACATATGTAGGTGTGCCTGAAACTCCTTTGGCATTTAAAGAGCGGCAAGAATTGAAGCAATTGGGATATGAAACGCTGATCTGCACTTCCCAATCAGCGTCCATGCAGGGGATTGCCATCATGAAAGCCAGGATGCTGCCGTCAAGAGGCAGACATATACCATTGGTGTGGTGGGTGCCCTGATTTAGACGATCCTGCAGTTTTTGTTGATTTAAATCTGGAATTGTTGGATTGGCCTGGAGGTTTGATCCTAATGGGGGATTTTAATTGTGTAGTGGCAGGCGCGCAACACCCATTGGACTCAAAAGGCTTCATTGTTTGGGATTACATGGAACCATATATACGGGGGTGACGCTTCGGTTTATTCTGACTCAGAACAGATGTAAACAGCAGGAAGAGGCCAAGGTTCGGCAGGGGTGCTTCAGCGACCCTTTCAAAGGACCCGCAGGAGCAGTTGCTGTATTTAGAGCGGATTGAGAGGCAACAGATGCTTAATAGGGGGTTCATTGAGAAGGTGGCTGCCAGCTATCACAAAAACGGGGCTTTTACAGTACAAATATGGGAAACGTGGGGCGTCTTCTGGGTTATCAAAACTCTGATAGAATTCTGAACAATATTATACATCGATTAGTGGGATAGTGGCGTGGGATACACCAATCCTTAATGGGTCACGGAGCAATTCGCTATCTTTTATCAAAGCGGGTATGATAGACCCGGAAGCAATAATCATCAGGCTGCAGGCGAGTACTTACAGGGAAGTGACGCGCCCCGACTTGACCCCCAGCAGCTGTGTGTTCTAGAGGAAAACATCTGCCCAAGCTATAAGCACCTTGCCTTCAGGGAAGGAAGCCGGTGAAGATTCAATACCTTCGGAACTCTATAAAGTATTTATAGACATTTCTGCACCAGAGTGTTTTGACTTGGTAACTGCTATTAGTAATGGAGACTCGCTCTGCTGTCATGGGGACTGAGTAATATTGTTGCTTTTCTCAAAAAAGGTAAACCAACTGCGGAAGGGAGTTCTTATCGACCAATCTCCCTCATAAATGCGGACGCCAAAGTCTTCCCTGGAATGTTAGCTCTGCGTCTCGCTCCAGGAATGGATAATTTGGGTTCAGAACGGCGACATGGTTTCATCCCTCACATATCAACACTGCAATCGCGGCGTTTGACGTAGCTGGTAAGACTAAGGACATCATAGGTATGATTAAGCTGGATGCATGGAAGGCCTTCGACAGGGTCACTCGGGAAGCACTTGGGCTGATTATGGATGTGTGTGGGTTAGGTAGCCATTGTATGACACTAGTGCAGCTGCTCTATAAGAACCCGGTCACCAAGGTGCGGGTGGGCGGCTACTCCTCCTTTTCTTTTTCAATAAGTAGGGGCACATGTCAGGGGTTTCCACTTTCTCCCTTGTGGTTTGCCCTCGATTTTGTACCTTATTTAAGATACCTTAATTTGAACAAGGGTATACAGCCTGCTTGGTTAAATGGTATTGGTCTTAAAATAACGGCTTATGCTGCTGATGTAGCAGTTCGTACCAGCAGTCCAATGATATATTCGAGGAGGCTGAACAATTTGGCTGTCTTCTCAGGGCATAAGTTAAATCTCTCTAAGATGCAGGTTATTCTAAATTGTTTAATTACCTACTTTTCGATAGGCGTGGTAGATATTGCTTTATATCTTGGCATACGTTTGTGTAGTTGTGTGGAGAACATCATTTCACTTCATTATGAACCCCTTTTAAAAACAGTCATGGCAAAAATGCAACAATGGCATAAGCCTCCTTTCAGTATCCTACGTCGATGTAATATTGTCAAAATGAACATATTGCCCAAGCTTCTTTATCTATTTCGTTCAATACCACTACAAGTTTCTGTTTCTTTTTTTAAACTTCTGATTTAAATGACCAGATTAAAACTTTTCTTCTGGGCATCATTCACCGGGCGCATTCGAAGTATATTGGTTGATAGCAAAGCTGGGCTGATTGCGTTCGAGTACTAGGCTCTGGATTTAGATTTTCTTTGCATCGTTTCATGGACCCCAACTACTTCAAGAGGGTGAGGTTTAAGGTAATAAGTTGCACAAAATGATTTTACCACCTGTCCATTTGCTCATTCCGCTTCGGGGCAATCTACTATTCTCCGACATATTTCATGATGATGTTGGGCGGCGTTGGCATAGTTACCTCGGGACAGCTGTGTGACAGTCAGGGGTTCCAGACGTTCGCTGCAATACAGGATGCATCTGGGCTCCTGCAGCGCTATTTCTTTTATTGTAATTAAGCTTGATTATAGCAATAAGGAAGAAATATCTGACCTTCTTACTTGCTGCTATCAACCTGGGCAGAAGCAAGTATGGTCAGCATAAGAATGATATATCAGAAATGCATGGCTTGTGCTCTGGATGGTGGCATCCAACTTGCCTCGAAATGGAGCCAGACTCTGGCCGCTGAGATAAAGGATGCAGTAGCAATCTTAGATCAGTCAATCAACTCGGTTAGTCTTAAACTACAGCAATTGAAGACAATTTGCATGCTATATTACGCACCAGATCACATCTCAACACTGCAGGTGGCTGGGATTCAGAGCGTTCACATTGCCCTAAGAGCAGACTTTATGATGCAGATATACTACACATGTTTGTTGACTGTCCTAAAGGATATTGGAAGTATAATTCAATTGATTTTAGGAGATGTGGGGTGTAAAATTAATTTGAGCTATAAGGAGACTATGCTGGGTTATAAACCTGGATTGGCTCCCAGCCTCAGTGCACTGATTATAATCAGAGGGGCAGATTTATGAGCCCCTTGCGCCACTTTTGTGTCACTTTTCCCATGTTAAAAGTAACGCAAAAGTGGTGCAAGGGGCTCATAAATCTGCCCCAGAGTATTTAGTGCTCAACTATGTGTTACCAGGGTATTGATAGACCCCACACCGCCCAAGGTCTCTATATTTTTGGGCATAGAGCCGCCACATTTATGAATGTGAAATCTCAGTTGCTAAAGCTAGGGGTCCTCGATCAGTCAAAAAAGTGGGGAAAATATGGTCACACTGACATTGGTCTTAGCGAATCATCTCAATCGCTGTATGATTGTTGTTCCATTTTTGGATATCACAGTTTGTTGACAGTCCCATCTTTCCCCCTTCTTTATTTAATCCTTTTGTTTTGTTATATTCTGTTTATGTAAGTGACTGTATTGACTTCTCTGACTCTTGGTTAAATCAAATAAAATTAATTTAAAAAAAGAAATTTAGGAACTGCACAGTAGCCAAGGAATCTCTCCGACAAAAGTAGTAACCCACTGAGCTATGCACATAAAATACCGTTATGATCTGCATAGCACACGCTGATTGCAGCAAGCATGTTAACCCTCTGCCAGGACCAGCTCTAGGGTGGTGCGATCGGTGCCACAGCACCAGGTGCTGACTTTAAGGGGGGCATCTTAAAAGCCCCTGCTGCCATGTTCCTGGCCTCCAGCGATTTTCAGGCAACCATAAAAATGTCAAGATAGCTCGGGTGATTGGTGATTGATGAACCTGCTGCAGAGAGATCAGCATTTTGTCTGGTAGAAGTTTTGACTTATCATAAATTAGCGCAGTAGGATAAAACGCCTGCTGCAAAGCACGTGAACCATGCGGATCACAAAGTGGATACAATGTAAATAGTGCGTTACTGCTTCTGTCAGAGAGCCCCATTTGTTGCTTGCAGTTTATACGCTTAAATCCTGATATAGAACAGTGAGCGATTGACTGTCATCAAAGTTGTGCATGCATTCCGCAGGGTATAGATTAGAGAGTTATGATTTTTTTCTACAAGTCTTTCAATATCCTAATGTTGCAAAAAAACTTCACTTGGGCAGACATACATTAAAGAGAACCCCCAACCATTGTGTAATTGTTTTAGATTCTGAGTGTTTGCTTCTCCAGACCAAGCACACTTACTATACTGTCGACCAGTAGGGATGACTGGTGACTCCTGCACCTGGCAGTCCTCTGTCTGAGGTAACATTTCCTATACACTGATTTACACACTTATGATTCATTGTCTCAGTGTGATGTGTGTGTGATGTAAAGTGCTCTGACGCCCTTCCCTGGAATGGGTGGTGCGGTAAAACTCATTTAGAGTGAGTGGTCATGTAGACCTTGGCACTGATAAAGGGTGGTAGTGAGGGCATCTGTGGCAGAGGTGGTTATTAGGGGTCTTACAAACATTGTCGCACAGGGCTTCACCAGTGCTAAAGGTGGCCCTGCTCTCTGCCCTACATTGGATTAGGCAAAACTGCCACTAGACACAACTACAATCTCTCTCCAGCAGGTACAGTAATCACCAGAGTTATCCTGGCAATTTTATTTTTTGCCTGAGAACTGATGGATATACAAGAAACTTTGCAGTGCTTTTAAAACCGCTGACCTGCTACAAAACCGGCCCCCGGTAACAAATACGGCCCCTCACCTGTACGGCCAGTTCAGCCTTCCCTGGATACATCTCAGTAAGGAGATAGGGCTGATAAGGAATCATAGGCAGTATGGTTGGGAGCCTGAGATTATTCTTTTAATGCGCAGATCAATCTGGATGACATTCAGGTGTGACCTCTGGTCCGTCTCATAAATTGTGTTGTGGGTCAATCAGCTTCGGAGCCTTGTCTGCTGTGACAGACATCCTTTCAAGGGGAAGGAAGGAAAAGTGAAGTGTACACTTCAAAAGAGGCTGAGCCCCAACAGAAAATGTCAAAGCCTGAGACTCTCATTTACATGTTGGTGTCTAGAAATGAACTATAAGAAATGGAGTTTGAGCCCTCAAACAGCGTTACCAGCCAAGCAGACAGATGGGCAGAGTCAGAAGGGGTAGCTCTGCAAGAATTCTGCCTTTGTCCAGGCCCTGGGGGCAAAGTCATGTAAGTCTCCCAGCTGAGTGAGGAGACATCACCCATGGAAACCAAGACTACTTGCCCAGGAGCATGGAGCACCAGCACCTGCCACCAATGTGTCCTGTGAGGAAGAGGGGCATGTTGGAGGGAAAAGGTTCAGTGGAGAGCCCTGTCGCTGAGAAGTGTCTCTGAGAGAGTTATGAAGGAAGTGTTGTGCACCGATAAGGCAGTTGCCTATGGGCAGTGCCATTTCGGTGACCCATGTGTGGCGGGAGAGGGCTGCCATGGACTGAGACATGTGTTAGGCACTGTGAGGGCCTTGCCAAGACTGTATCACTGTATTGGGTTGACCCCATATGCCAGGAAAGGCCACCAGTAAAATTGCTGCTGAAGGAGCTTTGACACTAATAACTGCCTAAGTGGTGTCACATACACTAGAGGAGTCTGCGCCCAATTTATCTAGTCCCTCCGTGACCCTGTATGTCATGAGGGCATGCCCATCCCTACATTGCCAAGATGTTTGGGCCATCCGACAAGGAAAAGACTAAGGCTGTGTCTGGGGTGTTGAGCCTGCACAGCAAGAGACCTACCCCTTACAGACCCATGAGGACCACAGAGGAACGCTGTGGATGAATCTGAACCTTACTGGGCTGCAGTCGGGAGCTGAAGAAAGAATATCCCGCACTCCCTGCTGGGGATCGCTGACTTACTGCATCTTCACGAGCTGGGAGCAGCCCCAATAAATGGAGAATAAAGCAGCATCGCTCAGGCGTGAGAACCTGCACTGCCGGGTGCTGCCACGTAGACTGCAAGCACCCGACATTTCTGAGCAGGAGAAGAACTCACGGGAGGCTGCATTGAGGACATCCGCTGCAATTCTGAGCTCTCGTCCCTCAACCATCTGATGCCAGGAGGTCGACAGTGCTGCTGCAGTCAGCAAAGACTGCTGTGGCCATGCTCTGACACTCAAGAAATGTGGCACATCTATGGCCGAGCACTGACCCTTTAGTTAAGTTAGGCACAGGCAAGCCTTCGATCCAACATTGATGTTGGACCGCATAGTTGCGCTATGATCAGCAATGGATGCTGCAGCTGGGAACCAACATTTTAATACATGTTGCCCAGCCAGTGCATGGCCTTGAACTAACCCTTTAATATACTTTGCACAACCATGGGCAGGGTTTACTGTCCTGGCCTACTTAGAGGGTGCTTTCCAATGCAAAACAAGTTTAGCGCTGGGAAGAAAATAGCACAAAAAAAAACTATTGCAACGGTTAGCGTCACTTTTGTGACACTAAACCAGCACAAAAGGTTTGAAAGTCTTTCCCTCAATCTCTTATTAAAAAAACAAATCCATTTTCAAAAACTTTGATAAGGTTGGTGGTCTGCTTACCATTGCGGACCAGACCCCTGTGAAGGTAGCCAATTGTGGGAGATGGGGGTCGCAATTTGTGACCTGCTTAACGAATATTAATTAGGAAAATTATTCTGTGTCCTCTTCCGATTCATTGTATAGCAACTTACATATTAGCATATAGGTTGGTTCGCAAATTAAATTACTGGTGGGGAACAGTCGGTATACAATTTGCTAGTTCTTTCGCGACTAGTGGAACAGCACATCTAGCCCACATATTTTATTCATTTTGAATAATTTAAAGCAGGAGTGCAAGTGCAGGATTGACTGTGGAAAATCATTACTGATGGTTGCCCCCCACCTGACTTCTTTAAAAGTTGCCTTACACAACACAGCGCGTCTAGTATCCATCAGAATCTTCAGTCCTCACTTCTCTCAAATGGTAGACTGCATGCACTACAAGCTTTCCTAATGATATAGAAATCAATCCATGCTGGAATCCAAACTACCTAGCCAGTAAAATTACTTCCTGGGGAGGGACTTACTCTCTACAAATTGCTGGCCAACACCTGGACTTTTTGGCATTTAATTAATATTTACTTTTGTTTTTGCTGTTCTCTGTTATTTTGAGTGATAGTCTTTCTGAGCTCCGGAACTATTACCAAGGTTTCTTTTCCTCATATGCACTCCATACAGTGACGTCGTGCATTTCCTTGTTCTTGGTCAGCTTATATTGCTATAATTTATTCTCCAAGATCATTTGAAATCGCCTTTTATTGTATGTACCATGACATCATCTCGTGCTAGTCGTAAGGAGACCTCACAGTCCAAAGATGCATCTTTGGAAGATTACAGCCCCTTTAACATCCTGCAAGAGAACGTGAATGATATTTCAAATGATACTGTGGCTTTAAAAAATTCATCTCCCTCTACACCTCGGCTGGGTCCCAAACAGGGTTCCAAAATACCATCAGCATCATCCTCCACACCAAGAGAGCGAGGGAAAACAAATCCACCTTCTCCTACTAATTCTTCTTCGTCTCTTTCGTTGGAACTTCTTCTTGAGGAGATGCGCGCTATAAAACCATACATGGAAGAATCCAATACTCGTTTGCAGAGCTTGGAAGATAATTGGTCTCATACTGAACAAAGAGTTGATGTCTTGGAGAAACATGTTGATTCTATTCAGGAATTCACTGTACAGGTTCCTCTTATTCATAAGGAAATAGAACAGCTCAAGCAGCAGGTTGAAAGTTTGGAAAATCGAAACAGGCGTAATAACCTACACATTTATTGTCTGGCCGAAGGTCTCGAAGGCTCTAATCCAATATGCTTTTTCCAATCCTTTCTTCCAACTCTTCTTGGTCTTCCTGATACTCTATCATTAAATAACCAACGTGCACATCGCTTGGGTCATTTTGTACTTTCTAGAATACACTGAATTACTTAAGGTCTTACATACTGCCAAGCAGCGAGGGAAAATCTCTTGGAATGGATCAAATCTCTTTTTTGCTCAAGACTATGCCAAAATAACTGCTGATCGTAGGAACAAATTCTTAGATATGAGACCAGCACTTCGCAGCCTGAATGCCCGTTATGGCTTGATTCATCCTTGTCTCTTCAAGGTGACTTACAATAATAGAACGACCAACTATGAAGATCCTGCCATGCTTCAGCAATTTTTGAATTCTTGCAGACGTGAATCTATGGACACTTCTACGCCATGATATGATCTGATTATCTCAACGCCAACTGTTTGCTGATTGTTCTTGTTTGTTTCGTAATTGTATATCCCTTTACCCACTATTATTTTTGTAACGTTTTCTGTTATAGAATTCTAGTATTAAGCATTAACTTATATTTTATTTTGTCTCTTCTTACCAGGTTGTGGTTTTCGTGTATCCTCTATTCTCTGCTCCCCTCATTGTTTCCTGGAAGATGTTCTCTGTGTCCGTCTTGTCCTGCGGTCTCCCGTTCAACGCCCGGCATTTCCCATGTGGCTCCACCTAACCCACCATTGTTGTCCTTTTGTGGTACGTTTTCCTATTAATGTATTTTCTTATCATATGTTAGCTTTGTTTTGTCTTTTTGTTTTTTGTTCTGCACTCTCTTTTTCCTCTTTTTTCCCTATTTTCTTGCCTCATCTTGTTCTCTGGTCTTTCTTTTCCTTTCTTTATTCATATCAATTTTTGTCTCATACTCATTTCTTCTTCTATTCTATTCTCTTATATACTTCTAATTACTATTTCTCTACAACATTTCTTCTGACTTATATTCGGACAAATGCTATAATATATTTCACATTTACATGCTATGGTTTTTTCTCAACAATTTTTTGATTATAATGTATACGTTTTAGATGTCGTTAAATATTATATCTTGGAATGTTAAAGGTTTGGGTTCTCCTATTAAGCGGCAGCGAGTTTTATCACATATTGCAAACTTAAAAGGAGATATTGATTTATTGCAAGAAATTCATGTACCAGTTACTGAGATAACTAAATTACGCCGTCATTGGGTAGGTCATGTTTTTGCATCACTAGGTTTAGGTAAACGCAATGGTGTTGCCATCCTTTGCCATAAAAGATTGGATGTTACTCTCATAAGACAGGACAATGATTCGGAAGGAACATGGGTTGCAGTTTCCTTATTAATTAACAAGATTCCTCTCACTATTTTCAATATTTATGCTCCAACTATCCAAGATAAACTGTTCTGGCCCCAAATCCTTTCCTCCTTAATGCAATATACTGATGAGTATTTGATTTTTGGTGGAGACTGTAATATGATTGTAGACCCCTTTATTGATAGAAGATCTAACTCCAGATTTTCCCCTTCTAACATGTATTCTCAATTCACTTCCACTATTACTCAAAGGTCTCTTGTAGATTCCTGGAGACTTTGTCACCCTACACTACGAGAATACACTTATTACTCACCTGCTCACTCTTCACAATCCCGAATAGACTACCTTTTTATTTCCAAAGCCCTAATCCAACACATTTCTCATTCAGACATAGGCTCTATTTTAATCTCCGACCATGCTCCAGTTTCATTAACTTTGGACCTCCTCCCTCCCATCAAAGGCACTAGGCGCTGGAGATTTAATAATTCTCTTTTACTAGATCCTAAACTCACTACAGCCTTTTTTGATTTTGCGGCCTTATTTTTCAATGAAAACGATTCTCCTCAGTTATCCCCCCAGCTCATTTGGCACTCCTTTAAGGCTGCATCCAGGGACTTTATTATTTCCTTTGTTGCTCAAAAACGGCGTGCAGCCTCTCACTCAATACAATTGCTTAATACACAGATTAAACAATTAGAACACCTTTATTACTTAACTAAGAGTCAGTCTGACTTAAAGGAACTTGTAAAGGCAAAACTCTCTTTTAATAAACTTTCAACCGAATCTGCAAATCTGTACTTACTTAAATCCAGTGCTAAATTCTATAGTGCACAAAATAAGTCTGGTAATCTTCTTGCTAATTATCTCAAAATCAAAAAGGAAAGGACTAAAATTGAATCTATTGTATCTTCATCTAATACTATTATTCATAAGGACAAAGATATTCTTTTATAATTTTCAAATTTCTATCGCTCATTATATACACCTGAATCTTCTACCCATCCACATACCATTACCCAATATTTATCCTCTATTTTTCCGCCTTCCTCCCTAGGTGTCGATTTTGTTTCCTTGGAAGCTGATATACAACCTAAGGACATTCTCTCTGCCATTCAAACGCTTAAAAAAGGAAAAGCTCCCGGACCTGATGGCTTTACTATAGAATTCTACACCCATTTTTCCAAACTTCTAATTCCCAAATTACATAAATTATTCTTATTCTTTATAGCATCCCAAAAATCTGAAGGTTCATTTTAAGAAGCTTTGATTTGTCTTCTTCCTAAAGACAATAAAGATCATACATTGTGTAAGAACTATAGGCCTATTTCTTTAATCAATTTGGATTATTATTATTTTTTTTTAATAACTTTATTCGATGTAAAAAAACATCATAAAAGTATAAAACAAGTTAAAAAGGCTCTTCATTATTTACACACTTGGTACAGTATAATGAACTAATGGCCACTTTACCCAATGTAGCCATACTATACATTCGGTGAGAGATATGACATACATAATAAAAGTAAATTTGGATTATAAGATATTTGCGAAAATCCTTGCGCTTCATTTTGATAACATTCTACCGCAATTGATTGGTAAAGAACAGTGCGGTTTCATTAAGGGTCGTCACCTTTCTGATAATACTCGTCTTTTTTTCAATGTACTTAGTAAATCTCACTCCTATAGTTCCTCACTAGCAGCTGTCGCTTTGGATGCTGAGAAAGCATTTGACAAAGTTAATTGGTAGTTTATCTTTTCAACACTAACTTTGTTTGGTTTTGGCCCCAAATTTCTTTCTTATGTTTCGCTTCTTTATTCTTTTCCTAGATCTTTTATTCTAGCCAATGGCCTTGTCTCCTCTTCTTTCCCTCTCTTTAGAGGTGTCAGACAGGGTTGTCCTCTTTCCCCTCTCTTATTTATTTTGTCTTTAGAACCTTTTTTATCTAAAATTCGGATGAACAAAAATATCACAGGTTTCCCTTATGGCGATAAACACCTTAAACTTTCAGCTTACGCCGATGATATCCTTTTATTTATATCTAACCCTCAAACCTCAATACCAACCTTTCTTTCAGAAGTTTCCTCTTTTGCTTCAGTTTCAGGATATAGACTTAATGTTGACAAATGTGAAATTCTCCCCTTAAATAAGCATTGTTTTCAAGCCGACTTTTTAACTTCCTCTTTTCACTGGAGCCCTAACAAAATCAAATATTTAGGCCTATGGTTTACTCCTTCTATTAGGGATACTGTATCACTCAACCTCAGAAACCTCCAGTCAACCCTAACTGACTCCACATCACGATGGCATCCCTTATTTTTATCCTGGTGGGGTAGATTAGATTCTGTGAAAATGATGTTAGTCCCAATAATATTATTTTTCTTTTTTTTTTTTGTCCTCATCTGCCACACAGGTTTCAATATGCAATCTTGTAGGTTTACACACATTGTGCTGCCTCAGTTACTATGACTGGTTGGGGCAGTAATGGAACGGAAAGCTCACCCCTCAGCAGCAATGTTTTAACCAGCAATGATCGCTAATATAAAACCAAACAGGGGTTGCTAGAATCCAGCCAAGGTACTAATAATAGCACCAATTAACGGCTATCCCCCAGAATGGGATTGATGGCTTAATCATTGGACCTGGGGGAAAAAAAAAAAAAAACAGATACTCAATGGACCCAATTCAGAAGATGCCAGAAGGATCTTATATCTGGATTACCGGTTCTAGCCAGGTCCAACTTAGAGACCAGCAGAGTAGAAGCATACCAGTCATTCATAGAAGGAGATGAAGAGTCCTTCCACTTCCTGCATATCTCCCTCCTGGCAAGCAGTATGGCATAAAAGATAAGCTTTTTTGCCAAGGAAGGGACCCCTTGATAGCAACCAAATATTACTGATGTAAGGTCCAGGGTAATGTTAACACCAACAGAAAGTGAAAGAGTCTTACTAATGGCTTCCCAGAATGGGGACAAATGCGGGCACTCAAAGAACATGTGAATGTCAGAAGCAGCCACCAAACCACATTTCGCGCAAGCCATACTACTCCCCACGGTAAATTTGGAGAGACGAAGGGGTGAATAATATGCTCGATGAATGGTGAAAAGATGGTTCCTGCGTAACCATGCAGGTTTGACAATGTCTCACATCAACGTACAAGACGAATTCCAAAGATGTTGTAGATCGGGATTGGTGACATGCAAAGACCAAAGCTCCTCTGGCAATGAAAATATTCAATCCATTTCCTCCAGGATTAGATTGTACCACAGTGAAATTTCCTTCTTGGCAGGCAGTTTATCTGCCAAAAGCGTTATAAGATAACTATACGCACCCAAGGGATTTTTAACACCATGTGGAGGTTGAACAGAATATGCACGAGACCAGCTCGATATTTGAAGATACTTAAGCCTGGAGAAGTTTGGACCAATTTTAGTGCAAAGATATTCCCAGGGTAACAAATCCCCGTCAACAAATAGGTCACCCCACTCCTCCAGTCCAGCCTCTCTCATAGACATAGCTAGTGTATCCCCTAACCAAGTTGGACCACCAGGGAGATCCCACAGCGGTGTCCTGCTTCCATAGTACCCAACTTTAATGGCCTTAGACATCTGAGCCCATATTCAAGCCATACCCCATAACATTTTCAATTTAATTTTTTTGAAAAACTTGGGGTTTCCAAATTTGAAAAGAAACCCTGACTGACTTACCCCTTCTGCATCCAATAACATAGAATAAATGGACCCCACTCCATAACCTACTGGACTCTTTAATAGGATCCTAGCGTGAGATAGCTGGAAAGCCCAGGCATAGGCCTGGAAGTCAGGGGCAGCAAGCCCTCCTTTTTCCCTACGCCTCCTGATTTTTTTCCAGGAGATTCTTGGAAGATGTTTATTCCAGATAAAGGTACTAATATCAGACTGCAATTTTCTGATAGAGGCGGGATCAAAATATAAGGGTATCGTATTAAACAAAAAAGAAACTTTGGGCAAAATGGACATTTTAACAAGGCTGACCCTACCCAGTATGGAGAGCGGAAGATGGGCCCAGGTCTGGAGCAGCTTACGACATTCTTTTGCAACTTTTGAAAAGTTAATAATAGCGATCTGATCGAGGTCAGCTACAATATCCAAACCTAGATACCTCATCTGACTCCCCGGCCGGATTTCAGAATTAAAGGTACTTTGGTCAATATTCCAGGTCATCATCTCGGTCTTTAAAGTATTAATTTCATAGCCGGAGACCCTCCCGAACTCCGAAGCCAACTTAAATATTGCTGGGAGGGCCTCATGCGGTTCAGAGGTAAATATAAGGATATTGTCGGCATTGAGGGCCACCTTTCTCTCCCAACCCCTGTATGCAAATGCCTTGATGTTAACACTATCCCTCAAAATCTGGGCAAAAGGTTCAGCATACAGATCGAACAGGAGTGGGGAGAGAGGGCAGCTATGTCTGGTGCCCCTCGAGATGTCAAATGGGTCAGATAAAATACCGTTAACCAATACACGGGCACTAGGGTTCCGATAAAGAAGACCAATCGCCTGACGAAATCTACCCCCCACGCCGAACTTTGCCAAGGCCTCCGACAGATACAACCAATTGACTCTGTCGAAGGCCTTGGCGGCGTCCAGCGTGAGAACCGCCAAGGGCAAAGACTTCAAACATGCCATATCTATTGATCCAATCAAATCAAAAGTCAGTTCAAAAAGCTGTCGCCCCTTAATAAATCCTTTCTGATCAGTGTGTAAAATAGTGGGAGCGACTAGAGCCAATCTCTTTGCAAGAATGGAGGCAAAGATCTTATAGTCTCCATTCAAAATAGAGATTGGTCTATAAGAACCGCAGGCTGTTGGGGACTTCCCTGGTTTCAAAATTACAGTTATAGATGCGTTATCCCATGACACGGGTGGTCGCACTCCATCCAGCAAGATCTGATTAAACAGTGTGACCAGGAAGGGGACAAGTTCCTGCTCCAAAGTTCTATATATTTCAGCAGACGCCTTTCCTTTCTTGGCATCCTGGATGGCTTTCCTTACCTCTCCTTCCGAGATTTTAGTATCTAGCATTACTGACTGATCAGCGGAAAGACTTGGTAGATGTATTTTCCTAAGCCAATCATTGATAGTAGCAGTATCCAATTTCTTATCTTCATGGTAAATAGCTTGATAGTAATCTCTAAATGCTGCTCTAATATCTGCATCTGAAGAAAGAGGGACGTTATTGACATTGATCTGGTTGATGTTATTACGAACCTGATCAGTTTTTGCTTTCCATGCCAATAACTTACCAGCACCTTCTCCATACTGCAAATGTGCGATTTTACTGGCCTCCCATCTTTCCTGAAGCCGCCGGTTAAGAATCGAGGTCAGTTGGCCCCTTAGAGTAAGTAATTTAGCCCGCAGAGATGCTAAGACATCATCTGTGGACGCTAAGTTGGCATCAATATCAGTCTGCGTTTTAGACAAATTCGCCTCCACAGAGGCAATGATATCTCTGTATTCCCTCCTTCTATATGACACCTTGCCCGTAATAAGGCCTCTCAAAAAGGCTTTAAGTGAGTCCCAGACCACACCGGGTCCTGCAGAGCCCACATTTACCTCTAAGAAGGACCTCACTTCAGTTTTTAAAAAGGTGACATCTTCAGGATGAGAGAGTAAAGTGCGGTCAAAAGACCAAGAGGCATATGTATCAACATCTCCATTTGCGATTCTCAAATAGCGATTTTTAAAGAATCGCTATTTGAGAATTGCAAAACGGGATGTATTTAAAAAATCGCAAAACTTTTGCGATTTCTTAAAATTCCTTAATTGCGATTAGCAAATTGCGAAATCGCAATTAAGGAATACCTTCCCATTCATTTCTATGGGCCAGGAGACCCATAGGAATGAATGGGAAGTAATTCTCAAATTGCGATTCGCAATTTGCTAATCGCAATTTGAGAATAATTTCAAAGGTGCAAGGGTGTCATGATGACACCCTGATGCACCCCTGAAATGAGCATGTGTGTGCATATGGCGCACATACATGCCCTAAGGGCATGTATGTGCGCCACGTGGCACTTTGTAAAATTCCAAAAAGTGAATTTTTAACAGAAATCGCAAATTACCACCAACTAGAAGTTGGTGGTAATTTGCAATTCCTTAAGGATAATTCGCAATGCTTTGGTGCGTGTTACATATCATTTAAGAAATCGCAAATTGCGATTTCTTAAAGGCTTACGCAAAATTAAGAAATCGCTAAATTAGCGATTCCTTAAATTTGCAATGAGAATTTGCCTCATACATCCCGTTTTGCGAATTTTTAATCGCAAATGCTGTTTTTTGCGCATCGCAGCATTTGCGATTAAAAATTCGGTTGATACATATGCCCCCAAGTCCTTACTACGGCAGAAGTAAGTACCATAAGTTCCAGGAATACAGCAGAGTGGTCAGATAAATGTAACGGGAGATATCGAATGTCCTTACCAGCGTCAATTAAGCTATGGTTGATTAATATAAAATCTATCCTGGACTGATGATTATATTTATAATTTCTAAAAGAGACCCCCTGCTGCTGCCCGGCCCTTAATCTCCAAATGCCCACATATCTGTACTGTTTCATTACATTCAACAAGAAAGATCTTGATTTCGAAGGGACACGAGATCTACTGTTATGAGATTTGTCCAGGATTGGATCTAAAACGATGTTGAAATCCCAGCTAATATAACTGGTTCCGGGAAGGACAAAAGATGGAAGAAAATCACTTCCAAAGATGTAGGATCATCAAGATTGGGGCCGTAGTATCCAACCACTGTGAAACAAGCACCCAAAATTGCCAGGGAGGCAATAACCCATCTCCCCGCAGGGTCAACCTTAAAGTCTAATACCCTGGCCCTAAGATGCTTTTTGAAAATCAATGACACGCCTCGGGAGGTCATGGATTGAGAGGTCGATTTTATGGAATCAATCCATTTATTCCCTTTAACCAAGGTGTCGATTTCAGACTGGATCAAATGTGTCTCTTGGAGAATGATGACCTGGGCATCTGAATCCCGGAGGTACTGCATCAATGTTCTAGCCCTAGGTTTAGTACGGAGTCCATTGATGTTCCAAGACATAATCTTTAAACTAGCCATCCCCACTGATCCAGAGCACAGCCAGCCTTGCCTTTATAATACGACCAAATATAAACTGACCCACCTCCGTGAAAAAATTTGCAGCACAATATGAAAACAGGACTAACAAAAATTGTAAAAAAATAAGAGAGTTGGCTGATGAAAAATTTTATAAATTTTGCCCGTGGATCCCCCTCCCCCCCGCCCTTCCACCCTCCCCCCCCCCCCCCCCGTGGAGAACCCGTGGTGTATCTAACCGGATCAAGTCCAGTAGATGACACCCCTACCTCAGGCTCCCGTTACTCCCCACCCGAAACCCAACACCTGGGAAATAGAATGAGGAAAAAAAAGTGATCCCACCTTAAGTGATATTATGTATATTATGTAGGTAAAAAATAAAAAAATAAAAAAAAATGTTTTATATATTATTATTTTTCTTTTTTTCTTTTTTTCTTCTCTTCTCCTTTCTTTTTTTTCCTTCCTTTTTGCAAAATGACTAAATTTGCTATCCTTAGTGTTTTTTTTGTTGTTTTTTTTCCATTCACCTTTTATAAAGTTTTTTTACTTTTTCCCCCTATTTTCATTTACTGGAATAATAGATTCTAATATACTACAGTACCTACGAGCGACCACGACAGCTATAAGAGACCAAGAGAGTTAAGTACTATTTACCAGATGACTTATTACCTATGTCCAGAAGGAATTCATCGGCAACTTGGACTGACCTACCATCTTGTTATTATACATGACCCTCAGAGAAGCCGGGAACACCAATTGAGCTGAAGCACCCAGCTTCCTGAAGGCCTCCAGCTGCCTCCCGAACTCCCATTGCTTCTCCAGCGTGACCCTAGATAGGTCAGACCTGATAAGGAAAGTGAACCCCTTACCAGGTAGGGACTTCTGTTTAAGAGCCACATTGAGGATCTGCTCTTTAAGGGTGTACGTATGAAAGTTAACAAGGATTTTGCGTGGTTTTGGCCTTTGGGGGTTCTGTCTAAAGGGTTCCCTATGAACCCTCTGAATATCGGTTGCCAGCTGCTCCAGAGATTGATACAAGCATAATGCTTCTTTCAGCAAGCGGACAACAAACTGCTTAACATCAGAACCCTCAGATCCCTCAGGGACATTAAGGATACAAATGTTTCCTCTTCTTGCGTTGTTTTCCAAAACCTCCATCCTGTCTAACAAGGCCTGGTCCTCTCTTTTAAGTTTGATAATGTCCTCTTCTGCTTTATCTAGATGTACCGACATTGTAGCTAACTTTTCTTCCAAGACTCCTGTCCTTGTTGACAGCCCATCAATCTTGTTATCTAATGACTGACAATAATCCCGGATCTCCGTCTGCATAGCTGAGGATTGCTCGAACCCCCTTTTTATGTCCCGAGACAAAGTAGTAAACATCGCAAACAAAGAGGCTGCCGAGATATTTGCCGATATTTCTTCTCTGTCACAAAATAAAGTAGAAGGCACAGGCACTTCCATGGGTAACTCCATGGGTAACTCCAATACACTGGCCCCCCAAGAACCCTGGCCCGTGTGATCAGGACTACGGGAAGCATGTTGACTAAGGGCCCCCTCCCTAGCTTCTGCTGTGTCGCTCCTCACATCAGGACTGACAGGTATTGCCCAGTCGCCACCCTCCTCACCGAGAGAAACTCCATTCGTGGGTATATTTGTAAGTGGGGGGGGGTACTGAGACTACTAAAGCAGCTGGGACTACTGGTGCTAGCCCCCCCACAATCACCCCGGGATCCCCACGAGCCAAAAGGGCGGGCGAAACATCTAAAGGAGGGAGGACTACAAAAGATGGGGTTAAGGTAAGGAAAGTCGCTGGAACAGAGTCCTTTAGTGCGGTCATTGCCTGTGATTCGACGAGGTGCAGAACCTGTGGGACAACTTTAAAATACGAGCGAAGAGATGGTGTAATTTTGGATGCAGCTTCAGCTCCTGCAGTAAGATTACGTGTTGCTTTCCCTCTGGTTCCCTTAGATTTCACATCAGTAGATAGATAGGAAGAGGCTCTCTTACTTCTTTGGGGCGAAGTGGGGGTGCTGAATGAGTTGGAGCTGGGGACAAGCTCCCTTGAATGTAGTCTAGCCGGCGCCTTACCTCTTCTTCGACCACCTTTCCCACCTCTCCCACCTCTCCCCTTACCTCTGGGCACTTGATGGTATTGAAAGTGCAAACCTTCTGAGTCATTTGATACCCCACAGGGAGGTAAATCTGAGTCTGACTCCTGTGCCTTCTTGTCGCTGCCGCTGTGCCCGTCCATTTCCGTTGTGTCTTCCTCTGTATTCTCCACTGTATCCTGAGCAGTCACTCCCAAATGCTGAATGATGGTATCCTCAGCATACACAGCACGCACCAAACTGCGTGCTCTCCTGCCGCGCCGCAGCTCCAGGGCGGCCGAAGACCACAACCACCGGACCAGTGGATTGCCCGTGGAAACGGGAAGACTGAGGCAAACAGCGATATCCACCGTGCCTCCAGGAACGCGAGGGCGCCACTGACAGGAATACTACTACCGAAGGTGTGTGTCATGGAAAGGGAGAACAGACCCAGGTTGAGAGGAGGAGAGAGTTCTCACCACACGAGCGTCAGCCTCCAACCTTGCAACCTGCTACATGTCGAGAAGCCAGAGAGGCTCCAAAAATGCCAGAACTCCAGAAATATCCCAAAAGAGAAAACCGAACACTCAAGGAGCAAAGCACAGGTAAGAAAAAACCGCACTGGTGACCGCCATCAGGGGCTCAGATAGAGCAAACGGGAGCCTGATCTCACGGAGCACCGCGGCAGATCAGCCGTCTGCCGCCATGTTCTCCCTGTTAAAAAAAGAATAATATTATTTTTCTTATCCAATCTTCCAATTAATATTCCTAAATCTTGTTACAAAAATATCTATAAAATTTTATCAAACTTTTTGTGCAAAATAAAAAAGCTAGGATGCCTTTTTCCAAACTTAAACAACCTAAACATTTAGGTGGAGTTAATTTTCCTGACTTTTCTTCATACCATACTTCCTTCTTTCTTAAATACTCCTCTTCTCTGCTAGCACAGAATATAATTGACTCTATATCTGTACCTTTATGGGTAGAGATCGAATCTTATTTCATACAACCCTCTTTCATTTGAAGAATTTATATCTATATCTAATACTCCCTCAAAATTTTGTCTCCCCATTCTTAAAAATATTCGCAAAGTTTTTCACCCACTCATAATGGACGGCTTAGATGACCATAGTCGTTTTTTGCAATCCCCGATCTGGTATAATAAACATATCAAAATCAACAATAGAACTCTTTTTTGGAAAGACTGGTTTGATTTTGGGCTTAAATGGACACATCAACTTTTTCAAGGTGATTCTTGCATACCCTTCTCTTTAATGCAAATGCGTTATTCTCTCCCTTCTTCCTATCATTCTAAATATGTATTATTAACTCTAGCTGCTCAACGTTCCTATGACACTCTTCTGACCTCCTCCCATCTTGTTAAATCCTCTCTTGTTACATTTTCATTCTTAGATTCTGCCCCCTCAGCTTCTCAAATTTATAATAAACTAAGAGAAAGTGTGCAAACACGTGATAAATCTAAAGTAGAGTGTAACTGGGAATCTGATTTGGACACTTCCTTTTCTATTCCAGTGTGGGACAAAGTTTGGATCAAAATAAGGAGATCTTCTAGGGCAGCAAATACCACACAAACGTTATTTTTTATATCCAATAGACTTCTAATCACTACGGCCAAATTACACTGTATTAATTCTAATAATCCCTCTTCCTGTTGGTCATGTCCTGCCCCTGTAGCAGATCTTAAACATATGTTATTCACGTGTCCACTTATTTATCAATTTTGTACCAAGGTGTGGCAACAAATTAATAAAATCTTTCACACACATATTCCATTTTCTTTTCCCCATATCTTTCTAGGTAGTGTTTCTGAAGTTTCGTCCTCTTCTTCCATTTTAACGTCTCCATTATTGATTTGCTTATAGCTGTCGCATTTCAACAAATCACTAAGTCATGGAAGAATACTCTAAATGTTTCTTTTCAAGCCTGGTGGTATGGAATTTGTTATAATCATAGATTAGATAGAGCGTATGTTCATCCTATTACATGTGCTATTAAGCGGGATTTACTATGGCTACCCATTACCAATTTTCTGAATATATCCGCTCAATCATTGCCCATGCATACTCCAGCCAATGAGGAAGTCTCCAAACCCCCGTGAAGTTTCTTGTTATTTATCTGTTATGATATTTGATATCAGTCCTAATCATATTCTTAAGCTTATAGTAGAGAAATAATGTAATGTAAATATTCTATTTTTGTATAATAATCCAGTGATATCAGTATTGGTTTTATTTACCCCTCCCCCTCCTTATTTCTTCCCTACCTTCCCTGTTTTATAAACATACTCAGATTATATTGTCATTATATATTGTATTGTATTGCTGTTATATCTTATACTTGTATCCAATACATTTTCTTTTAAAACTCAAAAAACATTGCCTGAAGTCTGGCTATGGTGACTCATGTGAGTGAACAAATAGTGTTTAGTCCCTCTCCCTCAAGCTTACACATCAGCTTTTGCCCTTTTGTTCCAATCTATCCTTTTAGGTCTTGTGTTAGCCAAGACCTTTTTGTTTTACTAAAATATATGAATAATATACATTCTTAAAAGATCTTCCAATCACCTCTCCTCATCTATTGTTGTGAAGTCAATGGTTACTTCACTTTAAGTGACTGCATTTTGATCTCTCAAAATTAGCACATCCGCAGACAAGGCAGTTCCTTTCAGAGCCAGTGTGTTTGTTTGTACTTCACAATTACTTTAGTGTTGCTTTTGTATTTAGAGCTTGTTGTGATGGTAGGATGCTTTCTACCGGATATGATCACAGAACACATTTCAGCATTATCAGTTACTGTCGCCTACTAATACTTTTGTAAGATCTTTTTGGAGTGTCCTTTGTTCATCTGACTGCTAGTATTTCACAGAATAACAGATTGTGTCCATTTGAAATTATTCTGTATTAAATTTTTACTATGCATGCAGTACAAAAACCATAAGCTTCAATATTGTACAATGTGAATTTATAAGCAGACCTCTTGCCCTCTTTCTTTCCCTGTTTATTTCTTTCCTTTTCTTTTTCCTTCATTCTAAGTTTTCTTCTTTTCATTTTCTGTCTATTTTTCTTAGATTCTTTGTTTCCTGCATTTTTTCTTTGTTTCTTTGTTTGTTTCTTTGTTTCCTGCATTTTTTCTTTGTTTCTTTGTTTGTTTTTTTTTTTTTTTCTTTCTTTGTTTCTTTGTTTCTTTCTTTCCTGCCTCCCTTTCAATTTCATTATTTCTTTCTCTCTTCCTTGCATTCTTTCTTTCTTCCTTTCCTCTCAATTTTTTTCTTTCTTTCTTCCTTCCTTTCTTTCTTTCTTCCTTCCTTTCCTTTTTTCTTCCTTTTTTGTTTCCGTCTTTTCTTTCTTTCTTTCTTCCTTCCTTTCTTTCTTTCTTCCTTCCTTTCCTTTTTTCTTCCTTTTTTGTTTCCGTCTTTTCTTTCTTTCTTTCTTTCTTTCTTTCTTTCTTTCTTTCTTTCTTTCTTTCTTTCTTTCTTTCTTTCTTTCTTTCTTTCTTCTGGTTCTGTTACCATCATCCCCTCCCACTGAACCTGAACAACAGAGGCTGACCCTTCCTTAGGTCTCCTCTTACAGGAAACTATAAATGAGTAGACTGCTTGGATTTCCTCCAATTGGGTTCCTGTCTAGTTAATGAAGGTCCTGGAATATTCCTGCCCTTTCCACATTGATATGTACCACACTCTCCATGCCCAGCCTATTCTATAACCAGGACTAAGCTATTGTCCTGGTCTTGACTCAGTTTTCACACCTCCTTAAAGTTAAGTACTGGCAGAGCAGCTGCTGTTAGGCTAACACAAATTAGCGTCTAGGACGTTCAGAAATGGTAAAGGTAACTTCCTAAAAGTTACTTTTCCTAAATATTTCTTAGAACTATAACTGCACCATTAAACTGGATATTTAATAAATATTATTAACAGTGGTTGAATAATTTCTCTAGTATTTCCCAATCCTGAGATGAAATAATTGATATTTAAATTTGCCAACTAGTATTTCTCATAGGACAGGTATAGCCTTTCCACAGTGAAAATAGCTTTGGGGACCTGACACTGTAGGGACATGGCATCATTACATTCTTGCATGTCTCACTTTTAAGTATCTTGTGGACTACAAGGCCTATATAGGGGTGACATTAATATTTATAGCAATGTTTTTCCATGTCAAAATGGGTTAATTTTACAAGTTGACCACCAGGCTTAAATTGCATTGGTCTGGCTACCTTAGTAGGAATGAACCATGTTTACATTGCCACATTAGTGGATAGGGCAATAGTACTGCCCTACAGAGGTGAGATCTAGCTTTCCATGCTATGGGTACTGTTTTCACACCATATACCACGACCTTATAAGAGAGTTAAATATGCTAATGTAGGATTAGCCAATTTTTACATTTTCGGATCAGAGCACATACACCGGGCACTGGACATCATTGCCCCAGTGTGCAGAGTAAAAAAAAAAAGCAATACAATTCAGCGAAAGAAATATGAAGCAACCGCACTAAACGGGGCATTTTCTCATGAGATTCATAACATTCAATAACTTGAAACTTGATCCTCTGAGTCTGTTTTTTGGAGACACATGAGAAAATGCTGAAAACCATCTCGCTCATTTAAAGGGAACACGTCTTACTCACATGCTTCTTACAGCAAAGATGACATTTGCACAGTGTTGGAAATAAGCAACCCCTGCCTCTCTCCTGCTGAATATGTGGGGAACCAAGTAGTGGTCTTTTCATACAATGTAAACATTTACTGCATTTGTCAATTATAGAATGGACAAATTCTACAACATATATGCGTCCTTATGCACATGCACACAGAATCCAGGTCAACATTGAGTGGTCCTGGATAACATGTCAATTAAATTTCATAGGTCATACGTGTCCTGATCTAATTTACGTTTAGAGTCATTATCATCGGATGAAGAAACAAAAGGTTTAACATCCTGGGCATCTTCTGAGGAACACATTTCTGATGCTTTGTGCACAAAACATGATGTTAAATATTTGTGAATATCAACTGTTATGAATAGCAATAACACATAGTTATCTCTTTACACTCTAAAATAAAATAAACAATGTTGTAAAAAAGATAAAAAGTCAATGTTCTAATTGCATAAGCTTGGAATACCAATAAATAGAAAATACATTAACTGCCATAATAAGCTTTTAAGTGCCTCATGTCTGTGGCTCATGGTTCTACAGGTCTGTGACATGCAACAAAAGGAGATTTCTTGTGTACTGGAATACAATACCATATCAAGTTAACTTTAAATACCCAGTAAAATTCTATAAGGAGGCCCAGAGGGAGAAGACATATATGACAGATTGTTAACCTCGGCAGCAATTTCATACACTAGCGCTTTTCTAGCTAGGGATTAAGCATGGTGGTTTTACTGACCTCTCTTTAGAACCCTTACCAAATACCACTCCTTACACTGAAACAGCCATGACAACCCAGCTATTACCATGCATTACATTTGCAGCGCTGCACTTACAACGCGACTACTGTTACAATGCATAGCCTTTACCATGCAGGATGTTACAAGGATTAGGCCTTTACCACTCATGCCTTTCCAATAAATTCCGCTGTAAAGGTATGAATGTTGAAGGCATATGCGTGGTACAGCTGATAAAGGCATATGCGTGGTACAGCTGATAAAGGCATATGCGTGGGTCAGCTGATAAAGGCATATGCGTGGTACAGCTGATAAAGGCATATGCATGGGTCAGCTGATAAAGGCATATGCGTGGGTCAGCTGATAAAGGCATATGCGTGGTACAGCTGATAAAGGCATATGCGTGGGTCAGCTGATAAAGGCATATGCGTGGTACAGCTGATAAAGGCATATGCGTGGGTCAGCTGATAAAGGCATATGCGTGGTACAGCTGATAAAGGCATATGCGTGGGTCAGATGATAAAGGCATATGCGTGGTACAGCTGATAAAGGCATATGCATGGGTCAGCTGATAAAGGCATATGCGTGGTACAGCTGATAAAGGCATATGTGTGGGTCAGCTGATAAAGGCTTATGCGAGGTACAGCTGATAAAGGCATATGCGTGGGTCAGTTGATAAAGGCATATGCGTGGTACAGCTGATAAAGGCATATGCGTGGTACAGCTGATAAAGGCATATGCGTGGGTCAGCTGATAAAGGAATATGCGTGGTACAGCTGATAAAGGCATATGCGTGGTACAGCTGATAAAGGCATATGCATGGTACAGGTAATCAGAATCTTTATCTTATTCAGCTGCAATGCAATGAAGACGATACACGAAGGCGAAGGGATACACGTCAGTCTTTCGCCTAAAAAAATTAAATAAAAAAGACCTGCGTGTCAGCCTCAACCAAGTGGAACTGGTAAGGCCTTGACCCCTCTTTTCTGGCATAGGTATGGGGAATGCATATGATGGCATTTTAGGGCTCCGAGCCAGGATTGGGACCAGCTTTTTGGGCTCAGGGCTGGGGTGGGGTTTTTTGTTAGGGGTAGTCGCCGGGGGGGTCGTGCCAGTGGCCGGTTTTAGAGTTCATGGTCGGAATTGGGATAAGGAGAAGGTTTGTAGATGCCTTCCAGGTATGGAATTGGGCTTTAGGGAGTTGAAGGCGCAGGTTTTCTGTCTCAGGGCTGGGAAGGGGGTTTGTACGGCTGAGGCTGGGCCTGGACAGTGGCAGGGGTCTGGTTTTGGGGCTCGGGTGGGGATGGTGTTAGGGCTGGAGTCACTCCGGCTCCAGTTTCAGGCTGAGTGCAGGGCCGGGTATTTTTTAGGGCTGTAGGCCAGGAGGGTTTGTGCGAGGAGTTGGTTTTATGGTGCAGTGCTGGGAGAGAGGTGGTGTTTGTTTATGTGAAAATACCTTTATCACGCCTATGCCTTTACTATTCATGCCATTACATTGTAACGTCATGTGTAGTAAGGGAATAATTGTCGTAACATACTGCGTGGCAAAGATAACGGTACCTATGTTGTAAGCACCTTATTGCAAAGCATGCTTGGTAATCACATAGGTGGTTCCATCATACAACCTCAATGCAAAAAGAACAGTTGATGGACAGAATGCAGAACGATGTCATACATTCACCCCAGTACAGAGATCTGGGCCTAAATCCATCGTTTTTTTGCTCACCATGCCAATCAAGTTTGAACCCAGCCATATGTAAATCAGTCTTGACCCTGTGCCTCATGGGAACAGTCCAGCCCGAACTGCCAAGCCAGGTCCTCCCTGGACTGGAAACAAGCATCCAAGGGCCGGTTTCGGGGATTCACCCCTCTTCAGCCAGGAAAGCTTGATTCCAGTGGCATGGAGAGCACGGGACTCACGTCTGAGCATACCCGTCCCACACGGGGTGACAAATGCAAAAAGAACAGTTGATGGACAGAATGCAGAACAATGTCATAAATTCACCCCAGTACAGAGATCTGAGCCTAAATCCATTGTTTCTTTGCTCACCATGCCATTCAAGTTTGAACCCAGCCATATGCAAATCAGTCTTGACTCTGTGCCTCATGGGAACAATCCAGCCCGAACTGCCAAGCCAGGTCCTCCCTGGACTGGAAACAAGCATCCTAAGACCGGTTTCGGGGTTTCACCCGTCTTCAGCCAGGACAGCTTGATTCCATTGGCATGGAGAGCACGGGACTCACGTCTGAGCATACCCGTCCCACTCGGGGTGACGAATGCAAAAAGAACAGTTGATGGACAGAATGCAGAACAATGTCATACATTCACCCCAGTACAGAGATCTGGGCCTAAATCCATCGTTTTTTTGCTCACCATGCCATTCAAGTTTGAACACAGTCATATGCAAATCCGTCTTGACCCTGTGCCTCATGGGAACAGTTCAGCCCAAACTGCCAAGCCAGGTCCTCCTTGGACAGGAAACAAGCATCCTAGGACCGGTTTCGGGGTTTCACCCCTCTTCAGCCAGGATAGCTTGATTCCAGTGGCATGGAGAGCACGGGACTCACGTCTGAGCATATCCGTCCCACTCGGGGTGACAAATGCAAAAAGAACAGTTGATGGACAAAATGCAGGCTCACTGTGAAACTGGAATCAAGCTATCCTGGCTGAAGAGGGGTGAAACCCGGAAACCGGTCCTAGGATGCTTGTTTCTGATCTAGGGAGGACCTGGCTTGGCAGTTCGGGCTGGACTGTTCCCATGAGGCACAGGGTCAAGACTGATTAGCATATAGCCAGGTCTAAACTGGGGTGGCATTGTGAGCAAAAGAATGATGGATTAAACCCATATCTCTTGACTGGGGTGAATGTTTTGATTTGTTCTGCATTCCGTCCATCAATTGTGTGACTTTTGCTTTCTCGCCCTAAGTGCGCCAGGTATGCTCAGACGTGAGTCCTGGGCTCACTGTGCCACTGGAATCAAGCTATCCTGGCTAAAGAGGGGTGAAACCCCGAAACCGGTCCTAGGATGCTTGTTTCTGGTCCAGGGAGGACTTGGCTTGGCAGTTTGGGCTGGACTGTTCCCATGAGGCACAGGGTCAAGACTGATTAGCATATAGCCTGGTCTAAACTGGGGTGGCATGGTGAGCAAACAAATAATGGATTTAACCCAGATCTCTTGACTGGGGGTGAATGTTTTGATTTGTTCTGCATTCCGTCCATCAATTGTGTGTCTTTTGCTTTCTCGCCCTAAGTGCGCCAGGTATGCTCAGACGTGAGTCCTTGGCTCACTGTGCCACTGGAATCAACCTATCCTGGCTAAAGAGGGGTGAAACCCCGAAACCGGTCCGAGGCTGCTTGTTTCCAGTCCAGGGAGGACCTGGCTTGGCAGTTCGGGCTGGACTGTTCCCATGAGGCACAGGGTCAAGACTGATTTGCATATAGCCAGGTCTAAACTGGGGTGGCATGGTGAGCAAAAGAATGATGGATTTAACCCAGATCTCTTGACTGGGGGTGAATGTTTTGATTTGTTCTGCATTCCGTCCATCAATTGTGTGTCTTTTGCTTTCTCGCCCTAAGTGCGCCAGGTATGCTCAGACGTGATTCCTGGGCTCACTGTGCCACTGGAATCAAGCTATCCTGGCTGAAGAGGGGTGAAACCCCAAAACCGGTCCTAGGATGCTTGTTTCCTGTCCAGGGAGGACCTGGCTTGGCTGTTCGGGCTGGACTGTTCCCATGAGGCACAGGGTCAAGACTGATTTGCATATAGCCAGGTCTAAACTGGGGTGGCATGGTGAGCAAAAGAATGATGGATTTAACCCAGATCTCTTGACTGGGGGTGAATGTTTTGATTTGTTCTGCATTCCGTCCATCAATTGTGTGTCTTTTGCTTTCTCACCCTAAGTGCGCCAAGTATGCTCAGACGTGAGTCCTGGGCTCACTGTGCCACTGTAATCAAGCTATCCTGGCTGAAGAGGGGTGAAACCCCGAAACCGGTCCTAGGATGCTTGTTTCCAGTCCAGGGAGGACCTGGCTTGGCAGTTCAGTATGGACTGTTCCCATGAGGCACAGGGTCAAGACTGATTTGCATATAGCCAGGTCTAAACTGGGGTGGCATGGTGAGCAAAAGATTGATGGATTTAACCCAGATCTCTTGACTGGGGGTGAATGTTTTGATTTGTTCTGCATTCCGTCCATCAATTGTGTGTCTTTTGCTTTCTCGCCCAAAGTGCGCCAGGTATGCTCAGACGTGAGTCCTGGGCTCACTGTGCCACTGGAATCAAGCTATCCTGGCTGAAGAGGGGTGAAACCCCAAAACCGGTCCTAGGATGCTTGTTTCCGGTACAGGGATTTCCTGGCTTGGCAGTGCGGGCTGGACTGTTCCCATGAGGCACAGGGTCAAGACTGATTGGCATATAGCCAGGTCTAAACTGGGGTGGCATGGTGAGCAACAGAATAATGGATTTAACCCAGATTTCTTGACTGGGGGTGAATGTTTTGATTTGTTCTGCATTCCGTCCATCAATCGTGTGTCTTTTGCTTTCTCGCCCTAAGTGTGCCAGGTATGCTCAGACGTGAGTCCTGGGCTCACTGTGCCACTGGAATCAAGCTATCCTGGCTGAAGAGGGGTGAAACCCCGAAACCAGTCCTAGGATGCTTGTTTCCGGTCCAGGGAGGACCTGGCTTGGCAGTTCGGGCTGGACTGTTCCCATGAGGCACAGGGTCAAGACTGATTTGCATATAGCCAGGTCTAACCTGGGGTGGCATGGTGTGCAAACGAATGATGGATTTAACACAGATCTCTTGACTGGGGGTGAATGTTTTGATTTGTTCTCCATTACGTCCATCAATTGTGTGTCTTTTGCTTACTTGCCCTAAGTGTGCCAGGTATGCTCAGACGTGAGTCCTGGGCTCACTGTGCCACTGGAATCAAGCTATCCGGGCTGAAGAGGGGTGAAACCCTGAAACCGGTCCTAGGATGCTTGTTTCCGGTCCAGGGATGACCTGGCTTGGCAGTTCGGGCTGGACTGTTCCCATGAGGCACAGGGTCAAGACTGATTTGCATATAGCCAGGTCTAAACTGGGGTGGCATGGTGAACAAAAGAATGATGGATTTAACCCAGATCTCTTGACTTGGGGTGAATGTTTTGATTTGTTCTGCATTCCGTCCATCAATTGTGTGTCTTTTGCTTTCTCGCCCTAAGTGCGCCAGGTATGCTCAGACGTGAGTCCTGGGCTCACTGTGCCACTGGAATCAAGCTATCCTGGCTGAAGAGGGGTGAAACCCCAAAACCGGTCCTAGGATGCTTGTTTCCGGTCCAGGGAGGACCTGGCTTGGCAGTGCGGGCTGGACTGTTCCCATGAGGCACAGGGTCAAGACTGATTTGCATATAGCCAGGGCTAAACTGGGGTGGCATGGTGAGCAAAAGAATAATGGATTTAACCCAGATCTCTTGACTGGGGGTGAATGTTTTGATTTGTTCTGCATTCCGTCCATCAATCGTGTGTCTTTTGCTTTCTCGCCCTAAGTGCGCCAGGTATGCTCAGACGTGAGTCCTGGGCTCACTGTGCAACTGGAATCAAGCTATCCTGACTGAAGAGGGGGTGAAACCCCGAAACAGGTCCAAGGATGCTTGTTTCTGGTCCAGGGAGGACCTAGCTTGGCAGTTCGGGCTGGACTGTTCCCATGAGGCACAGGGTCAAGACTGATTTGCATATAGCCAGGTCTAAACTGGGGTGGCATGGTGAGCAAAAGAATGATGGATTTAACCCAGATCTCTTGACTGGGGGTGAATGTTTTGATTTGTTCTGCATTCCGTCCATCAATTGTGTGTCTTTTGCTTTCTCGCCCTAAGTGCGCCAGGTATGCCCAGACGTGAGTTCTGGGCTCACTGTGCCACTGGAATCAAGCTATCCTGGCTGAAGAGGGGTGAAACCCCAAAACCGGTCCCAGGATGCTTGTTTACGGTCCAGGGAGGACCTGGCTTGGCAGTGCGGGCTGGACTGTTCCCATGAGGCACAGGGTCAAGACTGATTTGCATATAGCCAGGTCTAAACTGGGGTGGCATGGTGAGCAAAAGAATAATGGATTTAACACAGATCTCTTGACTGGGGGTGAATGTTTTGATTTGTTCTCCATTACGTCCATCAATTGTGTGTCTTTTGCTTACTTGCCCTAAGTGCGCCAGGTATGCTCAGACGTGAGTCCTAGGCTCACTGTGCCACTGGAATCAAGCTATCCGGGCTGAAGAGGGGTGAAACCCTGAAACCGGTCCTAGGATGCTTGTTTCCGGTCCAGGGAGGACCTGGCTTGGCAGTTCGGGCTGGACTGTTCCCATGAGGCACAGGGTCAAGACTGATTTGCATATAGCCAGGTCTAAACTGGGGTGTCATGGTGAGCAAAAGAATAATGGATTTAACCCAGATCTCTTGACTGGGGGTGAATGTTTTGATTTGTTCTGCATTCCGTCCATCAATCGTGTGTCTTTTGCTTTCTCGCCCTAAGTGCGCCAGGGATGCTCAGACGTGAGTCCTGGGCTCACTGTGCAACTGGAATCAAGCTATCCTGACTGAAGAGGGGCGAAACCCCAAAACCGGTCCTAGGATGCTTGTTTCCGGTCCAGGGAGGACCTGGCTTGGCAGTGCGGGCTGGACTGTTCCCATGAGGCACAGGGTCAAGACTGATTTCCATATAGCCAGGTCTAAACTGGGGTGGCATGGTGAGCAAAAGAATAATGGATTTAACCCAGATCTCTTGACTGGGGGTGAATGTTTTGATTTGTTCTGCATTCCGTCCATCAATTGTGTGTCTTTTGCTTTCTCGCCCTAAGTGCGCCAGGTATGCTCAGACGTGAGTCCTGGGCTCACTGTGCCACTGGAATCAAGCTATAATGGCTGAAGAGGGGTGATACCCCGAAACCAGTCCTAGGATGCTTGTTTCCGGTCCAGGGAGGACCTGGCTTGGCAGTTCGGGCTGGACTGTTCCCATGAGGCACAGGGTCAAGACTGATTTGCATATTGCCAGGTCTAACCTGGGGTGGCATGGTGAGCAAACGAATGATGGATTTAACCCAGATCTCTTGACTGGGGGTGAATGTTTTGATTTGTTCTCCATTACGTCCATCAATTGTGTGTCTTTTGCTTACTCGCCCTAAGTGCACCAGGTATGCTCAGACATGAGTCCTGGGCTCACTGTGCCACTGGAATCAAGCTATCCTGACTGAAGAGGGGCGAAACCCCAAAACCGGTCCTAGGATGCTTGTTTCCGGTCCAGGGAGGACCTGGCTTGGCAGTGCGGGCTGGACTGTTCCCATGAGGCACAGGGTCAAGACTGATTTCCATATAGCCAGGTCTAAACTGGGGTGGCATGGTGAGCAAAAGAATAATGGATTTAACCCAGATCTCTTGACTGGGGGTGAATGTTTTGATTTGTTCTGCATTCCGTCCATCAATCGTGTGTCTTTTGCTTTCTCGTCCTAAGTGCGCCAGGTATGCTCAGACGTGAGTCCTGGGCTCACTGTGCCACTGGAATCAAGCTATAATGGCTGAAGAGGGGTGATACCCCGAAATCAGTCCTAGGATGCTTGTTTCCGGTCCAGGGAGGACCTGGCTTGGCAGTTCGGGCTGGACTGTTCCCATGAGGCACAGGGTCAAGACTGATTTCCATATAGCCAGGTCTAAACTGGGGTGGCATGGTGAGCAAAAGAATAATGGATTTAACCCAGATCTCTTGACTGGGGGTGAATGTTTTGATTTGTTCTGCATTCCGTCCATCAATTGTGTGTCTTTTGCTTTCTCACCCTAAGCGTGCCAGGTATGCTCAGAGGTGAGTCCTTGGCTCACTGTGCCACTGGAATCAAGCTATCCTGGCTGAAGAGGGGTGAATCCCCGAAACCAGTCCTAGGATGCTTGTTGCCGGTCCAGGGAGGACCTGGCTTGGCATTTCAGGCTGCACTGTTCCCATGAGGCACAGGGTCAAGACTGATTTGCATAAAGCCAGGTCTAAACTGGGGTGGCATGGTGAGCAAAAGAATGATGGATTTAACCCAGATCTCTTGACTGGGGGTGAATGTTTTGATTTGTTCTGCATTCCGTCCATCAATTGTGTGTCTTTTGCTTTCTCGCCCTAAGTGTGCCAGGTATGCTCAGACGTGAGTCCTGGGCTCACTGTGTCACTAGAATCAAGCTATCCTGGCTGAAGAGGGGTGAAACCCCGAAACCGGTCCTTGGATGCTTGTTTCCGGTCCAGGCAGGACCTGACTTGGCAGTTCGGGCTGGACTGTTCCCATGAGGCACAGGGTAAAGACTGATTTGCACATAGCCAGGTCTAAACTGGGATGGCATGGTGAGCAAAAGAATGATGGATTTAACCCTGATCTCTTGACCGGGGGTGAATGTTTTGATTTGTTCTGCATTCTGTCCATCAATTGTGTGTCTTTTGCTTTCTCGCCCTAAGTGCGCCAGGTATGCTCAGACGTGAGTCCTGGGCTCACTGTGCCACTGGAATCAAGCTATCCTGGCTGAAGAGGGGTGATACCCCGAAACCAGTCCTAGGATGCTTGTTTCCGGTCCAGGGAGGACCTGGCTTGGCAGTTCGGGCTGGACTGTTCCCATGAGGCACAGGGTCAAGACTGATTTGCATATTGACAGGTCTAACCTGGGGTGGCATGGTGAGCAAACGAATGATGGATTTAACCCAGATCTCTTGACTGGGGGTGAATGTTTTGATTTGTTCTCCATTACGTCCATCAATTGTGTGTCTTTTGCTTACTCGCCCTAAGTGCACCAGGTATGCTCAGACATGAGTCCTGGGCTCACTGTGCCACTGGAATCAAGCTATCCTGACTGAAGAGGGGTGAAACCCCAAAACCGGTCCTAGAATGCTTGTTTCCGGTCCAGGGAGGACCTGGCTTGGCATTTCGGGCTGGACTGTTCCCATGAGGCACAGGGTCAAGACTGATTTGCATATAGCCAGGTCTAAACTGGGGTGGCATGGTGAGCAAAAGAATGATGGATTTAACCCAGATCTCTTGACTGGGGGTGAATGTTTTGATTTGTTCTGCATTCCGTCCATCAATTGTGTGTCTTTTGCTTTCTCACCCTAAGCGTGCCAGGTATGCTCAGAGGTGAGTCCTTGGCTCACTGTGCCACTGGAATCAAGCTATCCTTGCTGAAGAGGGGTGAATCCCCGAAACCAGTCCTAGGATGCTTGTTGCCGGTCCAGGGAGGACCTGGCTTGGCATTTCAGGCTGCACTGTTCCCATGAGGCACAGGGTCAAGACTGATTTGCATAAAGCCAGGTCTAAACTGGGGTGGCATGGTGAGCAAAAGAATGATGGATTTAACCCAGATCTCTTGACTGGGGGTGAATGTTTTGATTTGTTCTGCATTCCGTCCATCAATTGTGTGTCTTTTGCTTTCTCGCCCTAAGTGTGCCAGGTATGCTCAGACGTGAGTCCTGGGCTCACTGTGTCACTAGAATCAAGCTATCCTGGCTGAAGAGGGGTGAAACCCCGAAACCGGTCCTAGGATGGTTGTTTCCGGTCCAGGGAGGACGTGGCCTGGCAGTTCGGGCTGGACTGTTCCCATGAGGCACAGGGTCAAGACTGATTTGCATATAGCCAGCTCTAAACTGGGGTGGCATGGTGAGCAAAAAAGTGATGGATTTAACCCAGATCTCTTGACTGGGGCTGAATGTTTTTATTTGTTCTGCATTCCGTCAATCAATTGTGTGTCTTTTGCTTTCTCGCCCTAAGTGCGCCAGGTATGCTCAGACGTGTGTCATGGGCTTACTGTGCCACTGGAATCAAGCTATCCTGGCTGAAGAGGGGTGAAACCCCGAAACCGGTCCTTGGATGCTTGTTTCCGGTCCAGGCAGGACCTGACTTGGCAGTTCGGGCTGGACTGTTCCCATGAGGCACAGGGTAAAGACTGATTTGCACATAGCCAGGTCTAAACTGGGGTGGCATGGTGAGCAAAAGAATGATGGATTTAACCCTGATCTCTTGACCGGGGCTGAATGTTTTGATTTGTTCTGCATTCCGTCCATCAATTGTGTGTCTTTTGCTTTCTCGCCCTAAGTGCGCCAGGTATGCTCAGACGTGAGTCCTGGGCTCACTGTGCCACTGGAATCAAGCTATCCTGGCTGAAGAGAAGTGAAACCAAGAAACTGGTCCTAGGATGCTTGTTTCCGGTCCAGGGAGGACCTGGCTTGGCAGTTCGGGCTGGACTGTTCCCACGAGGCACAGGGTCAAGACTGATTTGCATATAGCCAGGTCTAAACTGGGGTGGCATGGTGAGCAAAAGAATGATGGATTTAACCCAGATCCCTTGAATGGGGGTGAATGTTTTGATTTGTTCTGCATTCCGTCCATCAATTGTGTGTCTTTTGCTTTCTCGCCCTAAGTGCGCCAGGTATGCTCAAACGTGAGTCCTGGGCTCACTGTGCCACTGGAATCAAGCTATCCCGGCTGAAGAGGGGTGAAACCCCGAAATCAATCCTAGGATGCTTGTTTCCGGTCCAGCGAGGACCTGGCTTGGCAGTTCGGGCTGGACTGTTCCCATGAGGCTCAGGGTCAAGACTTTTTTGCATATAGCCAGGTCTAAACTGGGGTAGCATGGTGAGCATAAGTATGATGGATTTAACCCAGATCTCTTGACTGGGGGTGAATGTTTTGAGTTGCTCTGCAGTCCATCCATCAATTGTGTGTCTTTTGCTTTCTCGCTCTAAGTGCGCCAGGTATGCTCAGACGTGAGTCCTGGGCTCACTGTGCCACTGGAATCAAGCTATCCTGGCTGAAGAGGGGTGAACCCCGAAACTGGTCCTAGGATGTGTGTTTCCGGTCCAGGGAGGACCTGGCTTGGCAGTTCGGGCTGGACTGTTCCCACGAGGCACAGGGTCAAGACTGATTTGCATATAGCCAGGTCTAAACTGGGATGGCATGGTGAGCAAAAGAATGATGGATTTAACCCAGATCCCTTGACGGGGGGTGAATGATTTGATTTGTTCTGCATTCCGTCCATCAATTGTGTGTCTTTTGCTTTCTCGCCCTAAGTGCGTCAGGTATGCTCAAACGTGAGTCCTGGGCTCACTGTGCCACTGGAATCAAGCTATCCCGTCCATCAATTGTGTGTCTTTTCCATCATACAACCCTCCTTACCCAACCATACCCATGTAAATATTGTTGAACATGCCAAAAAATGCACAACATTTTATTATGAGATACAACCTTCCCTTCTTTCCCACTACTGCCAATCCACACTGACCATGCACAACTGCCAGTGGTGTAATTCCATCGTTCACCAGGACATTATAGAAATATATGTGATTCAATGTAATGTGCACAGTAGCAGGTTTTACTCGCCACCCAAGGGTGTAACCTCAGTTACACTTGTGTGTTTTTTTTTTGTATTACTATTCTTTATTGGGGATATATAAATTCAACCATATACTGAATGCAAAAGTACATGTGAACAACAACATCATCCATCTCCATTAAATGAGGGTACTACTGGAACTGAAAGTCTCCGTCTGTGAGAGGGATATGTAATACAAAGCAAGGGGGTGAGTAAAGAGGGGAGGTGGACATTGTGGGTGTGGCACATGATTCCCCTGTTTCTCAGTGTGAAGACACTCTTCATCAGCTTCCTGAAAATATTAAAACACAATGCTAACTCCAGAGCCGGCATGTGTCCTGTATGCATGAAGAGAGTTAGATATGTCTCATCCTGCCATGGAACATGTGAATGCATGGGAGCCTGCGGTCTCGGGGACGTAATGTCTCGACTATTCCTCCCTCTCCGGGGTGTGCATCAAGGCTCTATGTTTGAAACTGGACCACTGTTCTATGTGTGTAATTGACTGGAAAAATAGGCAGGTCTCATCAGATTCTCATGTCTCACTGTTCAAGACTGGTCGAAAGTGTAAAGAAAGACCCAGACCTCTACAAAGTTTTGCATTTGGTCATTACGTTTGAATATAATCTTTTTGTTGGAAGCCATGCCATTCATTGCATATCAGATAGCCATGTATTATAACACAGTAATGTGATGGATATCCAATGGTGTAAAATGTCCAGTTTGACCACAGCCATTGCCGTGAACAGACAAAGTTTCTCATGGTGGGGTATGTCTGGTTGAGCCAACATGTCATGCAGCAAATTCAGATGACTCGTTAGACAAGCCACACATCAGTGTATCCCACACACACCGCCAATAATGCAAGAGTGATGCACAGTCCCACAGGACATACAATACATCGCAATCCGATGTAAGTGTAGGTGCTGCACACTTCCAGCACCTGGAGTCTGTTGGAATGCGGGCCCAATAGAGTTTCTCCAGAGTCCAGTGCCATTGATGGAGGTCATTAAAATAGCTAAACTTTAGCCTCACTTCTTGGAGCAATATCTTGTGATCCTACAGGATATCAGTCTAGTCTTCCTCAGGGATTGAAACAGCCAATATACGTTACTGCTAGCAGTGGAGATCAGGTGCACTTAGGCCTCAGAAAATAGCATCCATTATGGTGGCATAAAGTACTGTAATGGTCCCCCTACAGCCTTTACACATCAAGATATATTGCAGCAGCGGGCCGTGCTCCAATCCCTGAAGTGGTGGTCCTAGTGTTGCCCAAAGGCTATGTGTAAGGCTATGTGTAAGCTGGCGATATCTCTAAGAGATTGTATGTCCCTTTCCTGTAGCAAGTCATCCATGTGTTGAATCCCTTTTCCTCCCTAGAGACCAGTACATTTCTTCTCCCCCTATAGTTCTACTCTTATTTTTCCAAACTGGAGGGTACACTTGACTCTATCCAAGGATCATATCAGTTTATGGGGCCGGCACAAATCGTATTGTGTGGTGTGGATGCTCGGGTTACCATGGGGATCTGACTGTGCAGGTCCTGTGAAGGCTGCAAGAATTCCCTTCATCTGTAGGATATGCCAGTTACACAAAGACCCATCTGGGTGTTTTATTATTAGGCTTCAACTTCTGCGTGATAGATGCAAACCGGAAGGCCAACCACTAAGACCCCACACGTGGAAGGCAGATCCCTCCTGCGGGGTGTTGGCATGCAATTTAAAAGCTTTGGTGGAGCTTGCAGTTTACCCACACAAAGTCTTGGATGAGCGGGTCGATATCTTGTAACAGAGCCTAATGAGAGCATGCAAAAATATTACTACATTTCAGCATCACGTTCATTTGAATAATCTGTGTGCTACCCCATAGGGACAGTTTGAGTTTGACCCATTTGTCAACTCTGTGTTCACTTTGTTGAGGATAGGGATGATTTTACCTTGCATTACCGTGCTCAAGTGTTTACTCAGGTAGATCCCAAGATAAGAAGATGAGAGGGTCGCCAAGGAAACGCTGCAGTCCCTAAGGATGTGGTTGTTTGTGTCATTGACATAGCCTCACATTTAGACCAACGAATTACGTACCCAGAGAAGCTAGAAAATGTGTAAATAGCTTGCATCTAGAAAAGGCGGGGCTGGCATCGGACACGCCGATAATATGGCGGTCCTGTCGGCCCCCAATGACCTGGGAGGCGGGCCTGTCGCGCTCAGCAGTGACGCGACAGGCGCACCACCACTGCTATTGGTCATTGCCTATAGGTTGTGACCCGGAAGTGAAGTGATTCACTTCCGGGTCGCGCTAGTGTCCAGCACCAGGCCTGCTAGAACCGGTCTGGGCTATTGATGGCCATAAAAGGCTGGGGAGCAGAGGAATCTTCCTCTTTACCTTCTGCGCTTCCTGTAGAGCAACCTCTCTCGGAGGCTGCTATTTAATTTTCCCCACCCACCATCCCCTGAAACAGAGGTTTGTGTAGTGTATGATTGTTTTCTTTTTTCCATTTTAGGTTGTTATGTCCAAGTAACATGTTTTTTCCGGTTGTTAAGGTAAAATATTGTCGTATTTTTAGTGCGATTCCGTGGTCAGGTGGTAAGGTCATGATTGGTGAGCAGTACATTTAAGGTCCTTAGGGGGCGGCGCCATTCTTGAATGGGGTCGTCCAAGGGGGAGGGACAAATTGTCCCTCCTAGAACTCCAGGGGCAGTTACAGCCTTTTTGGCTGGACGGGTGTGGGGGAGGGGGAGTTACGCTTTTCCTAGGCTGGTTGGACACCCCGCACGTGCACAATGGTGCCAGTAAAGGGCGCAGAACTGCAAGGGCCCCTTATGGAGATAGTATGCAGAGCATACGGGGGTAACCGGGGGGGGGGGAGTACCCTCATGGTGAACGGACCCTCTGCACATGCGCACTCCGGCGGGAGTGCGGGTTTAATTGATAAGGATCTGACACCAGTTATTGACCTTGGTGTAGGCTCAAACATGGATACGCAGAAAAATAATTGCCATTATGATTATGGATGATGTTATTCTTAGATTTGGATAGGAATAACTTGTATTAGAGTTATTTTAAGGATAGCCATCTGACATCTGTACATATCAAATGTAATCAATGTCAATTTAACGATTTTCTGCGTAATTTTGTAGATTTTGCATTATTAAATGTTAAATTGTTTGTTAATAAATACGGCCAGGGGTTATCTACAACCCCCCTTTTCCAACTAAGTGTTTGTCTTTGATATTATATGGGTCTTGACAAAGGAGGAGGGGGTATAGATAGTACCAGGCCATAAAGGCTGGGACAGAGTCCAGGAGGGTAGAAAGGACCACCAGTCTGTCATCAGCATAATAGAACACCTTCTGCTCTCCAGCCATCGTGGATATCCCACAGATGTGCCATGTGTTGCCGATAGCGGGCGCTAGTGGTTCTAATGGCAACGGGAATAGCAAGGAGGAGGGCGGGGATAGCTGTCTCATTCTGGTTACGATAGCAAAAGAGTGAGAGGAGAAGACCCCGGAAGAAACAGAAGTTGTAGGGCACGCATAGAGCCAGCAAACCTTATTGATAAAGACCATCCCTAGTCCCATTACCACCATCACTTGGAACAGATAGGGCCATTCTACACGATAAAATGCGTTCTCTACATCGAGGGACAAAATATCTTTTCATCCTCGTCTTGTTGTACCTGCTAGAGAATGTAGAAAAGTGTTCTGAATTAGGAGTGGGATGTGAGTCTGAAGTCCGGAGTCCAGGATCTTTGCTAGGACCTTGATGTCTGCATTGATAAGAGAAATCAGCTGATAACTAGCGGTTTTTGGGGATACCTGCCTGGATTGGGTACTAGTGATATTCGTGTCCTGTTGAATTCTAGGAGGTGTCCAGTGGTGCTCGAGATTATTCTAAACAAGTTGCCCAGCAGAGGTACTACCAGAAGTCGTTTATTTTATGAAATTGAATCAGAAGACCATCTTATCTCAGAGCCTTAATTGTTGACAAGTCATCTATGACCTGAGCTATTTCATCTGTGCATCAGTTATGTCATCGCTAAGCTTTTTTGGCTGTTCACTCGTGAGGGTCAGTAGTGTCAGCCCCACTAATTAATTCTCGTTCCTCGTGTGACACGCCAAGAGCAGTTCAGGATTCTAATAGTTTGTAGAAAGCGGTCCATTTCCAAGGATGTCATGGGGTTCAGTGGGCAGCTGAACATGTATATGCATGCCTAATGGCCGGTATATTATTATAAGATTGTGCCTTCCCTATCTGCACTACCATCAATCTTCCTGCCTTATCCACCCCCTCATAGTGCCACTGTTTCAATATAAAGAGAGCAGATTTTGGTTGTGTTGTATACTGCGAGTTCCGATCAAATTTGGCTTTAAGCAGGTCTTTGAGTAGTACTGGTGATGGTGCCGAATTATGGGGCATATTATCAAGGACGGCGTTAAAATTATCGCCGGTTTAGCGGCAGAAAACTGCAGCTAAAGCAGCGATAATGGGCTTGATAATATGCCCTGGAGAATTCCAATAGAAGCCCATGTTCACACCACAACATTATAGCGGGATGTGTTCATGTGCCACTGAGCCAAAGGGGGTTGCATGAATCGAAGATCTAAGATAATCAAGACAAGGTTGATTTGGATGTAATGTTAAGTTTCAGTCACCCCCCCCCCCATCACAAGCTTGCTGGAACCGAGAGCATATTTGTTTGGTTAATCTAGGGAAGAGATTGGTTTTGCCTCCTATGGAGGCATAGTTGGAGCCAGCAATCAACTGCTCACCCAGAAGCCTTAATTTCCTGCAAACCTATCTGCACATAGGGTCTTTCTACCTCTGTGATATAGGGGCCACCAGAGATTTATGGAGAAGTATGTCCCTTCCATTTTTCTAGGTGTGGGAGTTTGTGGAGTTATACTCACTAAACTCTGCCAACCACCACATGGCAGAGATTTTTCTTGTGTTCAACTCTCCAACGTTAAGCACAAGTGAGAAAATCAGGTGCTAGACCTACAGTTTGTGATGAAAAAAGCTTCCGCTCAAATAGAAAATCTTCACAAGCAGTAGAAAGAAGCGGCACCCTGTGGTCCGCCGCAATGGTTCCATTTCCGCTGATCTTACAGTGTCAGCCAAGCTCCTGGCACTAAAAATTAGCATGAGCAGAGCAACACATTGAATTCTGGCCCTCGTAGAATGCTGTAGAATCTCACAGAGATTTTAGGAAACTCTGCAGAATTCCACAGAGTGAAATTCTGTGAGTTCTGCCCACCACAACATTTTTCCTGTGATCTGGTGGCGTGGTCTCTATAGGCAGGTCGTGTTTTGCTAGCTTATATCATGGTACCCACCAATTCCCATCTCAGTTTATCATGTTCAGTATCAGACATATGCGCTTCTTGAACCATTGGCAGGCAGGTGAAGAATTCGAGGTAGGAGAGTACTTTTTTCCTCTTGAAAAAGTGTGTCAGCCCATTGACATTTAACAATGTGATCCCTAAGGGCCTCAATAACCCATCAGAAACAGCAGGCATGTATGTGACGTCAAAAGGCATCAGTAAAGGGAAAGAAGGGTAACAGTAGGAAGAGGAAAATCATAAGGATTGTCTAAAGATTGTTAACACTGTGGTAATGAATTTAAGGTAACTTAGAGACGTGCATGGGAGACTACTGTCCCCTGCACAGTTCTAGAGAATGTTGGAAACAAGTTCTGTAGATCCGGGAGTGGCTAATACACCCGTGGGCACCAGTGCCTGATTAATCTAAACCTACAACGAGAACTCAGTTCCCAGTGGGACAACTGAACATCAATGAGGCTTATCAAAATTATATATAACGTGTCATGTCTGTAATACAGTGAACAACAATTACTAAGCGCTAACATACATTGGAAACTAACTTAGACAAGCACTAGTGTGAAGCAAAAGAAACAAGAGGTGGCAGAGAGACATCCCAAAATAGGTTTAGGTGACAGCTTAGTGGGCCGCACTAGGGAGGGGATTTGGTGAGTCCAATAGCCGGGATGTCTGCCGCTGGTGCTGTGGTACCAAATTAAGGCAGCCCCTGATGCTCAATAGAACTTGGCACAGCTGCACCAATGTTCACCCAGTGGGTCGTCCCTCTGCATCACACTGTAAATCACACTTCGAGCAAAAACCTAATTTGCCATGTCTCTTTGCTGGATGTTTACCCCCTTTGGATGATCAGCACTGTGTTCATCCGGATCCTCAGACAATTGATCCTCCCTGCCATTGTTGGAGGCTGTTGGATCCTCTGGTATCTAGAAATTTCCACTTCCTTGTGGACTTCATACTCTTGGGTTTTACCGTCCACTGTTATCAGCATCACAGCCGTCTCCAAAAGACCATAGCGTATTTCCCATTTCTGGAGGCAGGGCATGCAGAGCTAGGAAACGTTTGCTTGTATGATTCGTTTTATGAGAAAAATCACAGATATGAAAAGTTTGTAACTCTCATATTGGTAAGGGCCATGTTTCTTTGCCACAGATATGATCTGCTGCACTTGTTTGTGTCACAGGATGCAAGTCAGGATAGGGAATGTTCTCTGCAAGGAGGTAGAGTCAAGGGCTCTGACCCTATGTGCTCTTAGTATTTCCAATTGGGGTAAAAATTTCAATTTGAAGAGTTTCGGTCAGAAGTAGCAGAGCAGTGCAAACATGTTCGCTCCCTTCATTTTCTCAGGCACTCCGGTGATACAGATATTGTTCCTTTTGCTTCTGTCCTCTAAGTCGATCACCTCCCAATTAAGGGCCCACATCTCCTGGGACCATTTCAGAATGTTGTCTATGCATGTCTGAACATCCTTCAGATGTGTTACTGTAGCGTCCAGTCACTGATGAAAGGAGGCAATATCCAACTAGAGAGATTGGACTTACGTTGCCATTTTTTCAGACTGCTTCATTGATTGAGCCCACGGGAGCCTTGATTTCTGAAAGATTCCGGAGTAAAGTGCCCATAACCAGTGACTGTATGAGCGATGAGTCCTGTGCCTTGTCACCTATGAAAATGGCTGTGTTTACTTCTTGTTCGAGACAGCCTCTGAAAAGAGGAGATGCTTTATGGATTTTGATTTGGACATGTTCTGTCATCCAGGGTTGAAAGGGACAGTGAACATGAAGCTGATAAAGCTTGTGTAGTCAGGGGATACCGGTGAGGGTGGGGTAGATTGGAGAAGTGAGGCCGAACTCTCAAGTTTGATGCTGGCAGTGTGTCTGTAATGGAGGCACCATGGAGATCTCTAGGATCAGCACATGGAGTGAACCTCGAGTGGTCATCACCAAGATCAGCATCCAGAGCACAACATGCCTGGGTCTGGATTGCAGTCCGGTATGTTTCTTCCCCACACAATAGGAGGTAGAAGGGAGGTCTCTTTGGTAAGGAACAAACAGTAGTGCAGAAGAGACTCGTGGACTGTGGGTCGGAAAGAAGGATGAAGATCCCTCAAGCCCCCCACTAGTGTTGTCAGCTATTGGGAGGTTCTTGTTGACATCACCTCAGAAGGCCATAGCAAACCCCCTTTCAGGAAACCGTATGCCTGGACTGCCATAATAAAGTCTCAGTATCTCATATACTCTGCCTGGTTGCAGGTTAAACCATCAACATTTAGGTGCAGATGTTTTGAGTTATGTGACCGTCCTTTATTCCTGTTGTTTGTGGGTGCTTGCCTTACGAATAAATCACAATACTCTTTGAGCATGCAATTGAAAGGAAGCTGTTGCATCCTCATTCATGATGGCTCCCATTGTTGCTGTCTCCTTTGTATTTTCACTTCAGTCGGTGTGCCCAGGATGCACCTGTTAATCTCCCAGGTCAGGAGATGCTGCAGACAAATCTTGTTAGAGGTGCAGTGCGCAACCTGCCACACACCCTTTCACTGTGTGCCTAGTCTTGCAGTCCCACATCAGTTCCTGGTCCCTATCCTTCAGTCCCCCATCTCACCAGCAAAGAAGGCTGCATAGGGGGTTAGAACTCTGTGATGAGCTGCAGCATTGTAAGCAAGTGCACTGGCCAGGCAGGCAGAAGGAGGCCATGGCTCTCACCACTCCACACTCTGCTTCCAGCCCCTTTGGTTGGAGGCTTAAATGCTCATTGCCACTGGTTGTCAAGTGCTCATCGTGGACATCAATGTATCCCTCACTGGTCTATGTATGAGGGTCAAGCAGTAGCCCACTGCTGGTGGCGCATTATCCGGTGACCAGGGCCCAGCCAGCTGGTAGCTGTAAAGGGATGCTGCCAGACGTTTCTGTGTCATTCTCCGCCTCTCTCCAAATTTGTGTTAATGTGGTGCCTCATGGAACAGATCTGATGTATTTCCAACCTTACATAAAATGTATAACTACCTGTAAATTGTAAAATTAAAAAGTGCATGTCTGACTATTGAGGACATTTCCTCACAGTTCAGGAATGATAAGTAGTTTATCATTACAGCTGATTTATCATTACAGCTGATCTTGAAATACTCTACTTTGACCATGAAATAACTTTTTTAAATCTAAGGTAGGTTGATCCCCACTAATAATTGAACAAAGAAGAGCAATATGAAGTCTAGGCTGTGTTACTGTGAAGGGCTACCTAGGCGAGAATTGGAGTGACAGGAAGTATTGGCCAATTACATGTTTAAGCAGCAGAGCACCTGCAGGGCCCTTAAGAAGTAGACAATGACAATTATAACCCCCTTGCCTTGCCAGGTCCGTGTTTCTCACTGCTAAATTGCCTTCTGTTGAATTTGGCTTTTGGATATTCCTGTGCTATGGAACATTGCCACTGCAATACATATTTTAAGCTACTTTAAGCTGTCTATTTTACAGAGCAAATAATGGGGAAGGGTGTTCTAATGAAGTACTGTGGGGTTTGAGCTTTCTTGTATCCTTGACTGATCATATAATGTTTTATTTTCAACCATGTTCTCCATTTGCATTTGATTAGATGCATCGCAGTGAAGAGGCCAAGACATTGTAGAACAACCAAGTGCCATTGATGAATGTAACAGAACCTAATATGAGTAAAACATGATAAATAGGCAAACCCACCATCAGTGGGCATCAACAACATTTAATGCGAATTGGTATATGGATGTGTTATATATAAAGTACCTAATGTGCAGATATTTCATGGCCTCACAACCAGCAGGAGTCTGTGTTTCTCCCCTCAGGGTCTTGCTGAGCCACCTTCCTCGATGGGCACAGATACTGATCAGGGCTAATCACATTTAAGATAGGTGCCCCTGGGATAGTACAAATAACTGTGATTAACCTGGCTAAAGATGTGGACACGTTGTCCAAACAGTTTGAAAGTTGTCCATGTGAGTGAGAAAGAACCCTCTTCATTCCAAACCATTACTGAGGCTTCTGTTCAGTCTGTGGTGTCCCTCTCTGTATTGGCCCATGTAACTCTGATAGTAGTGTAAGTTCTTTGCCACTCATGTTATCACTTCAACGCGTTGCTCTGCGCGGGCCTCCTGCACCTTGTTTTTGCTCAGCATGACATTATAGAGCAAAGGTATAGACAAACTGGCAGTGTTTCCATCAATAGTTCAAGACAGTATTCAAGTCCTCTTCCATGGATCCCAGGTTTAGAGTGTGACTTAGCAACCCAATGTAAGGTTTAGGGCTGCAGCTCCATCAGGCATCCTCTAACTTATTAGGCTAAGGGTGGGGAGGCAACCACTCAGAGTAGATGGCTTCCCATCAAGCATGTGTTACCAGCATCAGTTTTCACAACATGCAGAAGAAGTAGTGACGCTTGAGATCTTAGGCCGTGCACAAACCCATGCTAGCAGACTCCAAGAACCACTAAGGAAGCAGCCTAATGCCAAAGAGAGTGAATGGACTCCAGAAGGAGAGAACTTCGCCCTCTCTACTTATGCCTACTCCTGGAATGGTGGACAAAAGACTGGCTGCTTCACTGGAGCTTCATCCACAATTTTAGATGTGTGGCACATAACACATGTGGGTGGGTATCCAACAACTGTTGCCACCTGCTGGCACATCAGTGAGCGTGCCTACTTCACTGGGGCCTAATCAACACTTTCAGATGTGTGGCACAAAATACATGAAGGTTGGATGCCAACAACTATTGACACATGTTGGCAGTGTGCCTGTTGAAATCTAAAGCTGTTCCCTCCACATTGAAAGGGATTCAGGTAGGGAGTTGATTGCAGGAAATTGGAAAATAGGACTTGCAATACATTTACAAATATTTAGTGGTGAATATTTTTCCAAATAATTCTATGCAGTGCCATTTTTACATCCTTGTTTCTGAGACTGTAGATCATTGGGTTCATCATCGCAGGCATCACAGTGTAAAACACGGACACCATTTTTTCCTGATTGTCAACATTTTTAGAAACTGGTTTCATGTGCATGAAGATGGCTGTCCCATACACCATAGTGACTACAATAAGGTGTGATGCGCAAGTGGAAAAGGCTTTGTTTCGGCCTTCAGAAGAATGCAGTCCCATTATGGTGATGACAATGCGTATGTAAGAGATGAGAATAAAGAGGCTTGGAGTCAGCAGCACAAATGTTCCAACAACAAAAAACATGATCTGCGCGATAAAAGTGTCCCCACACGCCATCTTTATGAAGGTCACAAAAATAATGGTCAATAACATTATTGCCACATAAGGGCAACTGTAATGGAAACACCATGGTTAGAAGTGCCATGGCACTGCCACTGAGCCAGCAAACACCCACCAGTGTCACACAAACAAACTTATTTATTATGCTTGTGTAATGCAAGGGGAATGAGATGGCAATGTAGCGATCATATGCCATGACTGCTAGGAGCATGGATTCTGTGCATCCAAGAAGCAGGTAAGTGTACATTTGAGCTGCACATCTGGAGAAGCTCATATTCTTTGAACCAATGAGTTGGTTCAACAGGTTAGGGACAATCACTGATGAGTAGCAGATGTCAATGAAAGAGAGATTAGCCAAGAAGAAGTACATAGGAGTATGAAGGCGTGGATCACGGACGCAGACTGTGATCAGGAAAAGGTTTCCCATGATAGTGACCACGTAAATCACTAAGAATAACACAAAGAGAACAACTTGCATATTGGGGTCCTCAGAAAGCCCCAGCAGCAGGAACTCTGTTACTGAGCTGTTGTTCCTCTTCTCCATCAAGCCCCAATGATGTTGCCTACAACAATAAATAAAAGAAACATTAAATACATTTTACATAGATGTAGGAGGCTACTGTAGAATATGAACACTGGCATACAATGAAGCAAGGCAATCTGTATGTATTTATGCTGTTGCTGCTTGAATGCCAGAAGATCTGCAAGTGCTTTTTGTGTTTAAGATTCCAAATGCAATGTATATTTTGTTTATTGTTTGTGCCAGGTGGCTGTTTATTAGAGAGTGTTAAGCAGAATGGAGAAGCTTGACTACCCACCATGTACAGTACTGCCTAAAGCTACTAGCCAGACTATTGAAAACTGCTTTAGCAAGAAGGAAGACTGTAGGTCTGACAGAAAAACCTTTTTGTTCATGCCTTTATTCACTTTTCTAGATACATTTTCATGGAAACTTGGTAGGGAAATGGAATTCCATAGGAATGAGCCTTTAATGTGTGGGCTTCTTCTCCAAAGTCACACTTGAGGAATGGAGAGTCTGTTCTTGGATGCTGACTTTTCGGAACTGCTCAGCTGTTGTGGGTTTTTGGACAAAATATTGAGTTGTAAATATTGAAAAACAGAAATATTGGAAAATAATATCAGGACACAAAAATATTGTGGCGCAGAAATATCATTAAACCACAAGCAGTACTCTTCTGGTATGTAAATTGTATCCACGATTCATTTCCGGTGGACCCTGATACGACAGTGATGGGAAGTCCCTATGTGAAGCTAAAGGTGGTAACCCACTAGAAAGTGGGGAAGGAGACCAATCCTTTTGTTTTATATACCCTCACACACCCTAGTGGTGTCATGCTTCATCATCGGGTCAACCTGACGCCTAAAAGTCAGGGTGGGCTCGACCATATTCCAGGGAGCTCTTAGTGAAATTATTGGCCAGGATGAGTTAGAGATTAAAAATCCACGGGCAGATCCTGGTTTTCCTTTATTCTTGGATCTGTCAGGGATATTAAAAACAGAGATGAAAGGGTAAATCAGAGTATTTTGACCCTAAGACCCTAGTGCCAACATGTTTCAGTCCGCTTATACCCCTAAAGGGTGCTGGACTTTCTTCATGGAAAGGTCCTCCCAGAAACAGAACACAATATTGGGGACTTTCCCTATACTGTTATTTATAAAAGGGCAGATAGCTGCTCCTTTTCTGGACACGAGTATTTAATCTTTTCTGGTACTCCATGCCAGTGTGGGAGAAGATGTGTCACACGAGAGACCTCACGTAAAACGGTGTAGCCCTGTAGTCACACAACTGTAAAGGGTCCTGCTCCGCTCAGTAACATACTCAGCATGGGTCCCGTTTTACGTGAGGTCTCTCATGAGACATTTAGGCCTGGTCACTCAACAGAATCAGTGCTGCTACATACAACAGAAACTTTAAAATTTGCCTTATATCAAGGTAAAAATGCAGTGCTGATTCTGCTGGGCCTATCGGCCGCATTTGATACGGTCTCCCACGACAATCTGGGAGACCGGCTAGCGGATAGTGGCATCTCTGACAAGGCCTTGGCCTGGCTTATATCATTCCTGGATAACAGGAGACAAATAGGAACCCTAGGCAACTACTAATCCACAGAAAAACAGTTGCTCTCTGGCATTCCTCAGGGCTCTGCCCTGAGTCCAACACTCGTGAATTTTTATATGATACCTTTGCTCAACCTGATTGCATCCTTGGACATCGAGTCTATCTCTTATGCGGATGACACTCCCCTAATCCTCTTTCTTGACAAAGATTCCTCAGCATCAGAAGAAAAGTTCCAGCACTGCGTATCTGCAGTCATGGATTGGATGAAAGCAAACCATTTCAAATGTAATAGCTAAAAAACAGAGATCAAACTGCTTGGGAAATCCAACAACTTCATGCCTAAACAGTGGCGGCTGACTGACATGGCACCACCTCCTAACACAGTAGATATTGTGAGGAACTAGGGGAGTAGATTATATGTGGCACTATCCTTCCACCAGCAAGCCCTCTCAGTGGCTGGCACTTGCTTCCACATGATAAAACCCCTCAAATCTTTTTTCGATCTACTCCCAGTTACAGATAGAGAAACAGTTGCAGTAGCCTTGATCCTGTCTCGTCTGAATTACTGCAACAGTCTCAACGCAGGAGCTAAAAAGGCAGTTCTGAAAAGACTACAGATAGTCCAAAATGCGGCAACCCAGCTGGTATTAAAACTACCAAGGGGGTCCTCAGCCGCAGCAGCATTAGAACCCTCCATTGGCTGCCCATACATAAAAGGATTCCCTTCAAAATTTTAGACATCATCTTTAGAACCCTCAGGGCAGCAGGACCCAAATACCTAAGGTCCGGAATTAAACCATATATCACTCAGCGGCTCCTGAGATCGTCCTTGTAAAACCTTTTAACACCTCCCACTTCCACCTGTCATCCAGAGGGGGAAAGTCAAAGGCAGTCCTAGGAACTAAAGCTTGGAATAGCTTGCCCTCCCAGCTGAGACCAGCACAGTCTGAACTCATATACAAGAAACTCCCCAGACAATATAGAGTTATTACTCATCTGATCTTTTACCCAACTCTGCTTACTCAACTCCACACCACAGACCTCCAGCTTTCAATAGCACCAAGATGCTCCTCGGAGTGAACGTTGCACTCTATACATGTTCTCATTCATTCATTCATTCATTCTCGTGGTGGTGCTGTCTTGAACGGCAGGACCACCGTAAATACCATTTCCAAGTTTGTCCAAGACGCACTCCTCTGCAGGTTTACAATTCATTTATTAGTGCAGGAGGTCTGGCATTTCACTTTGAAAGCATTTCTTCCCATAAATCAAAGATTGGAACACCTTGAATGAGTCTCCATTAAATCTAACTTCAACTTCAATTCTGCAATTTGAACAGATGCAGGTTCTGAGCGGGATTGCAGATGTGCCAGTTTGTCCTCAGTGTCTGAAATTCTTTGCTCTGTTGCCTGAAGCTGTCTTGGCAGCGCCAATAAGGTCTTCTCCATTTTAGTGAGCCTTTGATTTATTAACTCAGTATCCAGAGCTTGCTGAATCTTTAGCCGGCGGATCTCCACCAAGATCATATTGAGCACCTTCTTCACCGCCTCTGGCAAAAGCTCCTAAGACGCACATGGGTTATTCATAGCAGACACATGCGAATGAGCATTGAGTTCAGGATCAATTATCCCATACAAGCTGCAGCCGGAGCTATGTGGTAGGGAGGGCCTGGAGGAGGATTCATCTACAGTTCATGAAACAGTTGGAGGAGTACAGTCCCTTTACACTTGCCCATTGCTGGTAATGTCCCGTTCAGATGTTGAAAACCTAGGCACTGTTACTGCTGTCGTCCTGGGTGACAACCCCAGCCTGACCACCTCACTGGGAAGCTTAGTCCCAACATTTGTAAATAAAGGAAACATTTTAACTTTTTGAAGAGAGCGGGTCTCGTCATTTCTAACAGGCATCACTGATGGTAAAGAAGGGGTTAAATTCTCTAAACTGCTGGAAGTTGAGGAGGAGGTATGCGCTTTTTCTGCTTCCGTCATGCCCCACTTGTACAAAAGTGAGCTACCAGCTGCTCCCCTGACCTCCTCTTCAAGAGAGTGGCCATGATTAAAGGAGAAGGTAGGCACCCCTGCCGAGGTCTCCATCCGCTTGACTTGCCAGCCAGACACTCTACTTTGAGAGGCTTCCATACGTTGTTTAGGGGGAACAGGAGGTATTGGCGAGGTAATTTTTGTGCGGAGTTGTCGCATGACAGTAGGGCCCATAAGCTGGGTGCATAAGCTGTTAGTGAATATCAAACCACTGTCTGGCTCTAGGTATAATGGGGCAACATGAGCCCCCACATGGATTCCCGCAGGCACTGACACTAGCAGCTAACTAGGCATTTAGTGAACCAAAAGACGGGAACAGTGTGAAGCACCAGCTTTACAAGTTGCCTTATCGCCCCTTTTGCCAGTCATAAGAGCTAGGTTTCTTCTCCTCTTTCCCTCCTTTTTTACCAAGTCAAATAATCACAGGAGCCCAATATGGCAGCTACTCATTCCCAGACCTTCCACCTGGCTACAAAAAAGCTCAATTGATGCTGCTCGGCCCCACGGACAGAGGAACCCTGGGCGATGAAAAAGCGAGCTTCTTCTGCAGCAAAGGTTCAATTCCCCTTCCCTCTCCTCCTCTTACTTAACTCTCCACTCATCTAGCCCTGTCCAAAGCTCCTTCCACTCCTGAAAGGCAAACTGCAGTATCTCCAAACCACCAACCTCCCAATCTCTTCGCCTTGCTTCACACAGGAACAGACTGCTGCAGTTCACGATGGAAAGCCCAGCATGCCTTCACTGTGCCCCTCGCAGAAATGAGCCGCCGTGGTTTTTAGGCAATAGCCTCGGAATCGCTCTCCATTCTAGCCTGTCTCTCTCACGCCGCCACAGAAGCAGCTGCAGCTCCGAAGAGCGTCAGCTCTGGCGTCTGTCGAGGATGGGGGGGCGGGGCCGAAGGATCCGGTTCCGCAGTCATTAGTCAGCAGCAGAACATGGGGCAGCCCCTGCTGGCTGCAACCAATGGCAATGAGAATTAAAAAAGAGTGAAAACATAAGACACTCCACATAAGTCTATTCAGGTTATGCTGGCCCGCTATAGTCATTAAGAGTAATATGTAGTGCTTCACAAGGACAATCATCTACCATATCAGAATGTTAGGTGGATCCTGCATCTAAAAGTACGCTGGCACCGATCGATGGAGCTTTATGATCTATTGACACCTTCTTCGGGACGCAAATGAAAAAATACAGTCTAACACAAACTGTCACAGCAAATAGGTTAAAAAACTATGCAAAAGAAAATATACAAAAAACAATGACTCCACTCCACTGGTGTGTAGGGGCTGTGGACAATCAGAGGAATCTCTGGTGCGTGTGGTACGCCTTTGCCCAGCACTGTTGGACTTGCCTAGATCAAAACTGAGGCCTGAGTGGAACACACTTGGAGGCCGGACCTGCAAGCACGGTATCATTGCGGCCTTGAATCCAGAGGACACGGCTCTAAACATTAGGTTTATGATCTTTATCCATCAGGCATATCGCAAGTTTAAGTAATCCATTGGTATCAATAAAATCACTGGAAAATAGGGGAACCACCATGGGTGGTCACAAGCTGCTGCTTCAATTTGTAAAGCTAGCACCCTCCAATTAAAGTTCATTACTAGGAACCAGGCTACAAAGACCCAATGGTTAACCTTAGACTGATCTCTGTTACTGATTAGCACCGTTCTACGTGCATCAATGATTGGTTCTGCAGAGTGCCATCTGGAATCCTCTGCGGGGGCAACATGCTGTTTATTTTTTATGTGTTTAGAGGTTTTATTACCACTTCGCAGTTATCCAACGTTCTGGTCTTGACTGACTGTTAACATTTACGTACATTAGAATAATTTTTCTCCAGTTCTCATAATATGACATTTAGAAGGGACCCTTTTCAAGTGTATATTTTAATATATAAATGTAATATTTTTTACCTGGGATAGAAACAACGAAGCGTAAATTGTTCAATTGCTGTTTCTTGATTACTGCAATGACCCTAGATATCAAATAATCGGCCTTCAGTGGTTACCTCCAGTGAGCTGCATCTTAATTACAAGAGCACTCTGAGTAGGATGACTTTTTTTAAACCTGTAGCGTATGCTGGGTGTTGGAGATCATGTTCTGCTTATTTGCATATGGGTCTTATTACTTTTTAATTTCAATCTGCACATTATACTTTTAAAAGGTTGTAAGATTCAGGTGGTAGTGCTAGGTTTTTTTTCCGTATTTAATACTTGTAAGGTTAGTCTAGATATCATATGTAAGAGACAGACCCTGTATTGAGTAAGAGTATTTGTACAAGGATTGTCCTTTTAGGTTGATTACTCTTTGCTCTCAGACAATTATGGCTAACGCGACTAGTAATTCGAATTTTATATAAAGTTTTAACTATGCAGCCATGTATAATTTTAAGTATAACTATTTATTGTTGTTTTGTTATGTATTGTATGCTTCTGGAGACAAATGAAGAATATTCTACCCAATTACTCCACTATTCCATAGCATCATATTTCAGTGCAAAGATTATCTTCATGGTATAATAATCCACATTTGTAAAGTGCGAACAATCACCCGTAAGGGTCTCTAGGCTCTGGGGGCCGTCGGGAAGATTAAGCAAGCTATTGCCCAGAGTCACATGGTGCTGGGCTGACCTGCCGCCGGCGCTGGGGATCGAACCGTGATCCCCAGATTCCAGAGTCAGTCACCCTGGCCGCGGCGCCACACCTCTTCCCTGAATGGTACTCAACACAGCATTCCTGATGCATTTCCTTTATTGCATAATTTATCGAACCATTCTGCTACGCCATGGCATTTGTACGGCATTACTCCTTTTATGCACATCCATAATAAAAAATCCCTTTTCCCACCAACCTGTTCCGATCAAAGTTTAGATGTTCCCAATAGTATTCCTTCACATCGCTAAGGTCAGTCAGTTACCTAACAAATGAGGGCATTCTTTCCAATCCCAAACTTCCAGTGCAGTCATATTCGAAACCCTTTCTACTCACTATTAAGTGAAATGCAATCTCCTATACCCGGCCCTTTCTTTCAGATAAAGATGCCTGCAGTGGTTTTGCATTCCTGTTGTTTATTAGTTCAAAGTCTGTGAATTGTTCCCAGAGTATTGCTGATTACATTCACTCAGAGGGGAAAGCCACCTTTGAAACCTTAGTCTGAATTCCAGACTTAGCTCTTAGCCCAACATTGTGGTAAGCTCCCTCTGCCTAAAAAGTTGAAAGCTATGTGCAATGCATTTCTTGTGTCCTCACTTGTGGTCACAAGACCAACTCCAAACCGCCATAGGTGTAATGTATTGCGCTCTGTTGCTTCCTAGGTAGGGTTGTTGGGGTGATGTCATGCAGGTAGATGACTGTCAGAACTCCCATATGTCACCTAGAGTGTTGTCAGACTTCTTGCCCCCAATATTCTGAGACTGACAGTTATCCCCTGTGCCTTGGTCATACCAGGGAGGGCTCTCTGTACTCCCCAATAAATCTACTTCTACAACTGTAATCCTGCGTTACGTCACATCCTTTCAGTTGTGCTATATGAATACCAATACCCAGCAGCATATAAGGGATTCATCATGCACTATGGCATTTACATACACACCTAGTATCTAATTGTTGGACTTGGCCCTTTTTCCCTCATTTTTTTCGTTTTTGTAATGTTAAGGTGCAGGTGCTTACTTCGCCCAAGATGGCTGCCACAGACCCCTGCTACTGCAGGGTGGTCGTTTTTCATAGTAGCACCCTAGCTGCCAGGAGCTGGCTGGGACCCACAACAATGTTGCGACACCAGCCCGCCTTTTTGTCCCATAGGTAGAGTGGGGAAGCTCCTGGAATATGCTGGAACCTTCTAGAAGGGAGGTGGGGTTTTACTTTTGCCGCCTTGGCTAGAGGTCACCTGACCTAGGGCTACTTAAGGGTGGGAGGGAAACTTTTGTGGTGAGTTGGCCATTGGGGTGAAGCAGAGCTGGAAGAATCCACAAGGAGTGTAGGCGGTAGGGCCTAGCCAGGGACTTATGCCTCTGAGAGTCACAGGATTTAGGTACTGCCTCTTAAGTGAGTCAGGTGCCCTGTGAATCCCACTGATCTTGCCCAGTAGTAGGAGGACCCAGAGACTCTCTGCCAACCTGACTAGGAAGGATCTAGTCGCCCTCTCCATCCCTACCCCTGTAACAGAACCCCTTAAGGGCGCCAGATACATCTGCGCCAAAAGACTTCATCTGTCAACTGAGAACTGAAATCTAACTTTAAGAACTGAGACTGCATGACAAGAGCGAGCTGTAAGCCTTGAATGCCAAAGCTGAGACTGCGTGTCCAAGCTACCCTAGTGAACAAAATACTAAGCCGATTGCCAAGACACGGGGGATTGACCAGGTACCAGCGCTGTGACCCCCGCGCTTCCTACCCTGGTCTGGGACCCCCGGCAGCGTGCTCCGCTGAGCACTTTACCCCATCCTTAATTTGAGCCCCCCCCCCTGCGACGACGAAGCCAGCGCGCTCACCGCTGCGGCCTGGAGGCCTGGAGGAGTGCCCTGCTGTGTCGCGAGGCCCAAGAGAAGCCCGGGGCCCCGTCGCTGCCGTCGCAGCCGAGTGAGGAGGTGCGCAAGGTCGGGGCCGAGTTCCCCCAATGTCGTGAGGACGGACGCCTGCTGACGCCGAGACGGAGGTAAGCCCGGAGGCCGAGATCCCCCCTGGTGCGCCCCCTGCTGGTCCGGAAACCGCACCGCACTTGGCCCGGGTCGTCCCCTCCGTGGGAATCCCCTCCCCTGCCTGCGCGACGGAGAGACCCCGCCGAGGGATCCTGTCCGTGTCCCCCCTTCTGTAAGACTGAAAGCGGTGCTAAGTGAACTGCACCGGAGCATAGGGACCCGCTCCGCAAGTCCGGTCATTCTCCCCGCTGGAAGCCGCCCAAAGAACTGACTGACATTACCCTCGTGTGGCGCTTCCCGCCACCGACCCTGCTTCCCCAGCCGGAGCGACAAGGAATGCGAGTAGCGCCTTGTGTTGTATGCTCTACTCGACAGTAATTACATTACAAGGGATGCGAGTAGCGCACTGTGTTACATGTTCTGCTCGAAAGTATTCACATGCCAGTGATCGCGAGTAGCGCCTTGTGTTATATGCTCTACTCGACAGTAATTACATTACAAGGGATGCGAGTAGCGCACTGTGTTACATGTTCTGCTCGAAAGTATTCACATGCCAGTGATCGCGAGTAGCGCCTTGTGTTATATGCTCTACTCGAAAGTAATTGTTTGCCAGGAAATGCGAGTAGCGCCTTGTGTTATATGCTCTACTCGACAGTAATTACCTCACAAGGAAATGCGAGAAGCGCCTTGTGTTACATGCTCTACTCGAAAGTAATTGTTTGCCAGGAGATGCGAGTAGCGCCTTGTGTTATATGCTCTACTCGACAGTAATTACATGCCAAGGGATGCGCGTAGCGCATGGTATTATATGTTCTGCACGAAGGTAATGCCATACCAGGATCACGAGTAACGTATTGTATTATATGCTCTGCTCGACTGTAATTACCTGCAAATGGTTGCGCGTAGCGCTTTGTTTTATATGCTTTACTTCATAGGATCAGGGGCCATCGATTACGAGGAGCGCTCAGTTCCACAGGCGCCATGTTAGTGAGCCCAATGTGTCCCCGTTCAAGTATCATGCTTAGTTAGACGGCTCGTTCAGGGAAAAACTTCACGTAAGCGCGCACAGCGCTAGAACAAGGTTAGGCACTGCATGAATATCACCCAGAGTGTCGAATGTAATGTCATGATGGTATTATAAGTCATGTATTGCCTTGTTATTTCCTGAACTGCATCTGACCAGCTAAACTTGGATAAACTTGAAGTATTTGCATAATTTGAACGGTGTGGCGTCCCTTATTGTGTGTGTCCCTAGTCCATGAGAAGCGTGTGGTATATGGTTGCTTAACACATCGCCCTCTGGTTGCCCGACCGGCTCGCGCCACGCTACCGCCTATAGGGCCTGGTGACCCCAGGTTCCTACATTGTTGGCCAGCGGTGGGATCCTTGGGACTAGTGACCATACAGCACCCTTCCGTGAGGCGAAGGGCGCCACAATTAAACGCCTATCTTACATTTTTTTGTTCCACAGCTCAGAAACCATTGTTGCTGAATCATTAGTTCCACTGTCCAGGTAGAGAGTGCAAGAAACCTGGTTAGCCACTAACTGTTGCCTAAACCCTAGGAATTTTCTCCTTAGAGTCTAGGTCCCCACCTGCCAGAAAGGAATCCCGGTTAGCTGACCTCGAGGGGTACACAGTGAAGCAACTGAGGGAGTTCGCGCAGGAGTTGGGGGTGCCTGGGATGCGGAGGGCCAAAGCGCCGGAACTCCGTACCGCCATTAGGGCATGGGTAGAAGCCCACCCAGAAGGGAGAGGGGATGAGGGACAGGGGGCGCCAGATGCACCTCAGGAGGAGAGCGCCCAAGAAGTCCTAGACATCGTAAACATAGAGGGGTCTGAAAATGTGCCCCCAGGGAGACGTTCTGGGGCCAGTAGTAGGACAGGGTCTAGGAGGAGCGCGTCTTCAAAGGAGTACGAGGACAGAAGGGACGAGAGGCAATTAAGATGGGAAAGAGCCAGATTGGAACAGGAAAGAGAAAATAGGAAATGGGCAATGGAGGAGAGGAGGATGGCGCACGAGCTTCGGATGAAGGAGTTGGAGCTGCGTGCCCTCCAGATGAATGTGTCCAGTGAGGACACTGGTGGCAGCATACCGGAAGCTCCACAGGAGCTAGAAGTTTATTTACCCCAGGATGACATCACCAGGGTGTCTGAGGAGGCATTGGGGTGTGAACCTGAAGGGGGTGGTGCAGGGATCTCCCAACCCAGCGAGGTGGGAGGAGTGGCAGATAGCCCAGCTAGGTCCCAGGGAGAGAGGGTTGTAGGGCCTCACGACCTATCTATAGGAAGGCGTGAGACGGGGAGGTGTCCCGAGGTGCCCCAACCGAAGTCTCAGGGCCTGGAGAGTTCCGCAAGGGAGCCCCAGGTTGGGAGCCTAGGCTGTCCCGATGTGCCATCCAGTGCAGGGGAGCCCCTAGTGTCAGGAGGACCCAGGGCGACTGTAACCAGCGCGCCTGAGGTTCTGGAGTTGGCCCAGTTTCAGGTTTTAGATCCTGGGCTGGGATGCCAGGTTCAGGGGTTGCCTGACCTGGCGGGTGGGACATCTGTTAACAGTGTCCCCCCAGAATTGACTTCCAGAGGTACTTCTCCAGGTGGGAGGGTGCGGAACTCTGGAAGGAGGTGCAGAGGGAGGAAGGTCTCACCTCGGGCACCAGCTCAGTCGCAGGGTTTAGATCCTGTGCTGGGATGCCAGGCTAAGGGGTTGCCTGACCTGGCGGGTGGGGCCTCTGTTAACAGGGTCCCCCCGAAATTGACTTCCAGGGGTACCTTTCCCGGTGGGAGGGTGCGGATCTCTGGGAGGGGGTGCAGAGGGAGGAAGGTCTCGCCTCGGGCACCGGCTCAGCCTAAGGGTTTAGACCCTAGGTTGAGGAATCAGTTGAAGGGTCAAGGCCCTGTACTGAGGAGACAGTGGTGGTCTGAGGGTGCCTCGCAGGGTAGGGTGAGGAACCCCAGAAGGAGAGTTAGGGGGAGGAGAGCCTTGCCCCTGAAGGCTGGTCAGCCTAAGGGTGTGAACCCCAGGAGGAAGGACCAGAGGCAGTTTAGGACTGCAAGGAGGAGGACCGGAGTGGTCAACAGGCACTACAGGCCTGGGGCTACTGCCCCCCACTCCGCGAGATCACCCGGGCCAGAGACATCTGGACGGCCCAGGGGCCGGTCCTGGCTACAACTAGCTAGCGAGCCCCAGTGGGGTGGTTTCGTTGGTCCAGGGAGGTTTGTTAGGGAACCATTGGGTTCCAGAGCGGCGGAGAACCTGCGGGTGCTCCTGTCGTTGCGGGCCTGCGTCCACCTTTTCTCGCCCCAAGCAGGGAAGACCATCAAGGCATTGATCGGTCTACCCTGGCTTTCGGCTGGAAGGGGGTTATGTTGGACTTGGCCCTTTTTCCCTCATTTTTTTCGTTTTTGTAATGTTAAGGTGCAGGTGCTTACTTCGCCCAAGATGGCTGCCACAGACCCCTGCTACTGCAGGGTGGTCGTTTTTCATAGTAGCACCCTAGCTGCCAGGAGCTGGCTGGGACCCACAACAATGTTGCGACACCAGCCCGCCTTTTTGTCCCATAGGTAGAGTGGGGAAGCTCCTGGAATATGCTGGAACCTTCTAGAAGGGAGGTGGGGTTTTACTTTTGCCGCCTTGGCTAGAGGTCACCTGACCTAGGGCTACTTAAGGGTGGGAGGGAAACTTTTGTGGTGAGTTGGCCATTGGGGTGAAGCAGAGCTGGAAGAATCCACCAGGAGTCTAGGCGGTAGGGCCTAGCCAGGGACTTATGCCTCTGAGAGTGACAGGATTTAGGTACTGCCTCTTAAGTGAGTGAGGTGCCCTGTGAATCCCACTGATCTTGCCCAGTAGTAGGAGGACCCAGAGACTCTCTGCCAACCTGACTAGGAAGGATCTAGTCGCCCTCTCCATCCCTACCCCTGTAACAGAACCCCTTAAGGGCGCCAGATACATCTGCGCCAAAAGACTTCATCTGTCAACTGAGAACTGAAATCTAACTTTAAGAACTGAGACTGCATGACAAGAGCGAGCTGTAAGCCTTGAATGCCAGAGCTGAGACTGCGTGTCCAAGCTACCCTAGTGAACAAAATACTAAGCCGATTGCCAAGACACCGGGGATTGACCAGGTACCAGCGCTGTGACCCCCGCGCTTCCTACCCTGGTCTGGGACCCCCGGCAGCGTGCTCCGCTGAGCACTTTACCCCATCCTTAATTTGAGCCCCCCCCCCTGCGACGACGAAGCCAGCGCGCTCACCGCTGCGGCCTGGAGGCCTGGAGGAGTGCCCTGCTGTGTCGCGAGGCCCAAGAGAAGCCCGGGGCCCCGTCGCTGCCGTCGCAGCCGAGTGAGGAGGTGCGCAAGGTCGGGGCCGAGTTCCCCCAACGTCGTGAGGACGGACGCCTGCTGACGCCGAGACGGAGGTAAGCCCGGAGGCCGAGATCCCCCCTGGTGCGCCCCCTGCTGGTCCGGAAACCGCACCGCACTTGGCCCGGGTCGTCCCCTCCGTGGGAATCCCCTCCCCTGCCTGCGCGACGGAGAGACCCCGCCGAGGGATCCTGTCCGTGTCCCCCCTTCTGTAAGACTGAAAGCGGTGCTAAGTGAACTGCACCGGAGCATAGGGACCCGCTCCGCAAGTCCGGTCATTCTCCCCGCTGGAAGCCGCCCAAAGAACTGACTGACATTACCCTCGTGTGGCGCTTCCCGCCACCGACCCTGCTTCCCCAGCCGGAGCGACAAGGAATGCGAATAGCGCCTTGTGTTGTATGCTCTACTCGACAGTAATTACATTACAAGGGATGCGAGTAGCGCACTGTGTTACATGTTCTGCTCGAAAGTATTCACATGCCAGTGATCGCGAGTAGCGCCTTGTGTTGTATGCTCTACTCGACAGTAATTACATTACAAGGGATGCGAGTAGCGCACTGTGTTACATGTTCTGCTCGAAAGTATTCACATGCCAGTGATCGCGAGTAGCGCCTTGTGTTATATGCTCTACTCGACAGTAATTACATTACAAGGGATGCGAGTAGCGCACTGTGTTACAGGTTCTGCTCGAAAGTATTCACATGCCCGTGATCGCGAGTAGCGCCTTGTGTTATATGCTCTACTCGACAGTAATTACATTACAAGGGATGCGAGTAGCGCACTGTGTTACATGTTCTGCTCGAAAGTATTCACATGCCAGTGATCGCGAGTAGCGCCTTGTGTTATATGCTCTACTCGACAGTAATTACCTCACAAGGAAATGCGAGAAGCGCCTTGTGTTACATGCTCTACTCGAAAGTAATTGTTTGCCAGGAAATGCGAGTAGCGCCTTGTGTTATATGCTCTACTCGAAAGTAATTGTTTGCCAGGAGATGCGAGTAGCGCCTTGTGTTATATGCTCTACTCGACAGTAATTACATGCCAAGGGATGCGCGTAGCGCATGGTATTATATGTTCTGCACGAAGGTAATGCCATACCAGGATCACGAGTAACGTATTGTATTATATGCTCGACTGTAATTACCTGCAAATGGTTGCGCGTAGCGCTTTGTTTTATATGCTTTACTTCATAGGATCAGGGGCCATCGATTACGAGGAGCGCTCAGTTCCACAGGCGCCATGTTAGTGAGCCCAATGTGTCCCCGTTCAAGTATCATGCTTAGTTAGACGGCTCGTTCAGGGAAAAACTTCACGTAAGCGCGCACAGCGCTAGAACAAGGTTAGGCACTGCATGAATATCACCCAGAGTGTCGAATGTAATGTCATGATGGTATTATAAGTCATGTATTGCCTTGTTATTTCCTGAACTGCATCTGACCAGCTAAACTTGGATAAACTTGAAGTATTTGCATAATTTGAACGGTGTGGCGTCCCTTATTGTGTGTGTCCCTAGTCCTTGAGAAGCGTGTGGTATATGGTTGCTTAACACATCGCCCTCTGGTTGCCCGACCGGCTCGCGCCACGCTACCGCCTATAGGGCCTGGTGACCCCAGGTTCCTACACTAATCGTCGGCTGTATGTGTGTAGGGATACAGACAATCATCTCTTTGTGTACTTCGGGTGATAAGGTACTCATAATGGTGGCACTATAGCTCGGCGAGTTGACTTTCAGGTCATTATTAGGACACAGTTGGAATAACTGCAGCTGTGTACAAGGGCTACAGTGTTGGCAGCCATCTCTGCTGCACTGTGACTGCGAGGCACATCATGGATTAACTGGGATGTAAATGGTCATCATTTGTCCTTTGCATACACTTACACCAGCAGCTTAGCCGTGTGGAGACATTTCTGATCATTACCATGATTGTATGAGCATTCCTCCTAGTACGTCCTTTAATGGACTGCCATAGTCTAGACTGGAGAACATTTCTAGTTACTCAGTTATGCTATGTTATGCTACGTTAAGTTATGTTGCATTGTGCTATGGTATGTTATGTTATGGCATGGTATATTAAGGTATGTTATGTTACACTGTGCTATTTTATTTTATGTTATGTTGCGATGTTGCGTTATGTTACAGTATGTCATATTATGCTATGTTATGTTACACTGTGCTATTTTATTTATGTTATTTTACGTTATGTTATGGTCTGTTATATTATGTTACGTTATATTACACTGTGCTATTTTATTTTATGTTATGTTGCGTTATGCTACAGTATGTTACATTATGCTATGTTATGTTACACTGTGCTATTTTATTTTATGTTATGATACATTATGTTACATTTTTTTATGGTGCGTTTTGTTATATTATGTTATGTTATGCTATACTTCTTCAGCGGCTGGCTAAAATAGGGATTGTTGATAAAGCCGCAAATATCCTTCGGTCATACTTAATTAACAAAGAACAATCTGTGATGCTGGACGAGCATAAATCACTCCCTTTCACCATGCCATTTGGGGTACCCCAGGGATCATCGATTTCCCCGACCCTGTTTAACGCATACGTTACCCCATTGTCCAAACTCATACGCTCCTTCGGTTTCACAGCCATTTGCTACGCTGACGACATACAAATTGGTGTCTTCCTAGCCGCAAAACCAGAGGTCGTGGCAGCACATTTTAACCTCTGCATGAGCCATATCATTAGCTGGATGGAGATCAACTGCTTAAAATTGAACACCGGGAAGACTGAAGTGGTTATGTTTGGAAGGGACACTTCACTTTGGAACTCCGCTTGGTGGCCTGGGACAGCAGGGCCCTTCCCCCAGCCCGTAAAGAATGTAAAACACCTTGGAGTCCTGATCGACGGCCATCTTTCTCTATCAGATCAGGTCAACAGCATCACCTCTTCGTGCTTTTACACTTTGAAAATCCATCGAAAGATCCTTCCCTTTATTCCTATGTCCCTTAGGAAAACGGTCGCTCCTGCCTTGAGCATGTCAAAAATTGACTATTGCAACTCACTCTACCTTGGAGCCAAAAAGAGTGTGGTACATAAGCTGCAGACTCTGCAAAATGCTGCTGCCCGGCTATTACTAAAACTTCCTAAATTCAGTTCTATAGGTCAAGTCATTCGGGAACAACTGCATTGGTTGCCCATCTCGTCTAGGATCCAGTTTAAATCTATGTGTATCATACACAAGACCCTGCATGGGGCGGGACCTGCCCAGATCAGCCAACACATCAAACGCTACACCCCACAGAGAAGCCTCCGTTCGGCATCGGCATCTCTGCTTATAGTTCCAAAGGTAAAGACGATGAAATAGGGTGGTAGAAGTTTCCGACATCTAGCCCCTAGGCTATGGAACTCCCTGCATCTGCATCTTAGAATCCAAAACAATCTGCTGCAGTTCAGGAAAGAACTCAAAACTTGGTTATTCACTCGTACTTAACTGGCTGGCTGATTTCCCGGTTGCACTCCATGGTACCAAGCGCTAAGACGCCGCGGCATACATGCGCTCTATAAAAACCAACATTTCATTTCATGTTCTGTTGCATTATGTTATGCTATGTGACACTGTGCTATGCCATGTTATGTTATGTGTATTTGCATAGCACACAATCAGCTGGCTGGGTATGCTAGTGCTACAGCAGCCTGGCCCGGACTGGAGCTAGATAGTGGAGCTATTCCAAAAGCTCCATCTTCAGCTCCCTGTGGAATCACCGATTAGAGCAGGTGGCTCTGACATTGCGTGACTGTGGTGCCCTAATGTAAGAGTTGGCCCGCTAGATCAGGTCAGTGCTCTAGTTGTATTCTGCCCTGTCTATAAAACACGCGATGCTGCGAATGCGCAGCAGGTGATGTGTCTCAGCCTCAGCCCAGTTGAATCGTTAAGCTGCTACCGATGTGAACTTGCACTTTGCACTTTTATAATATATATTTTTAAAACAGTTTTAACCTATTTGCACTTTTTGATCAATTCATTCCAATTCCTGTTGCGCAACCGTGGTGCCCGTATGTAAGAGCGGGCCCACTAGGTCAGGTCAGTGCTCTAGTTGTATTTTGCCCCGTCTATAAAACACATGATGCTGCGACTGCGCAGCAGGCATGCGGCAGGCGTGCCAAAGGCGCAGCAAAGGCAAGCCTGTCTTCGCCAGTCAGCGCCCGGAGAGCGCCCAGCGCCACAACACCTGCCCATTTCCCACCGCAAACGTATACACAAATTCAACTCCTCAGCCTTAGCTCCAGTGAGTGCCATATTACTACCTCACTAATAGATTTTGATAACAATGGTCCAACTAAATGCAAATAGTGTGGTCTTGTGGCCATGTACCTGCCCAGCAAAAATATATCTGGTAACGATAGCAGGGGCAGTACACCGTCACCAATAATTAAGGAAAGTAAGGATTGCTCACAAGGGATGGCGGCATCCCTAAGACCAACCACGCACTGAGGCTCTGGCCCTTCGGTTACCCACATAGGTGCTTGTACCCCGCAGTGCTCCATCACAGATACAATCAGGTGTATTCTATTGAACACGAGATCGTGAGAAAGCACAGATACGAATTTGAATGTATGATGCAACTTACCAACCCAGATCTCGTCTTCTTAACAGAGACTTGGGCGAATAATGCATCAGAACCAGATTGAAATGTTGCATTACCTGCAGGCTATCACGTAGCCTGTGAAGACAGGGTGAGGAAACAAGGGGGGAATAGCCATAATCTATTGGTCGCTTTATACTGTGAGGATTGAGCCCACACAACAACTGGAAGCTGAGGCAGTGACTTTTAACATTAAATGCAACAACTCTATGTCCTTCCCGGGGCTGCTTATCTACCGACCTCCAGGGGCGAGGTCTACCTTCACCCATTCACTTAAGACCTTCCTTGAATCATGCTTAGAAATTCCTACTTTCACAATTCTAGGGCATTTTAATTTTCACCTAGAAGCTAATAATAATACTGAGACTGCTATACTGGTGGACAATCTTGCAGGTTTTGGGCTAACGCAGATTGTATCAGAGCCCATGCATAAGGCAGACCACACTCTGGATGGCATATTTATCCATAACCCTAACATCGTGTTGGCTAATGTGCTATCTTTGCCGTGGTCCAATCATACCGCAATACACTTCAATGTAGCGATCCCCACAACCAGCAGCCACCATCGGAGTTGACCACCCATGGTCAAATCTCGCCCATGGAAAACTATCCGAAAAAGCGCATTGGAAGCAGTCCTGGTGAGGAATCCCCCTATCGATATTTCGGATCCTAATTTGGCAGCTAGTACTTTTGACGACTGGATCAGGTCATCAGTAGATCTGCTAGCTCCAGAAGTAATTAAGTACCCTCAAAGAAACCATGTGTCTGCACCTTGATATACAGCAGAGCTCAGACCCATGAATGCCAAATGTAGACATGTTGAACGAATTTGGAGGACAAATTATAGTGAGGAACATAAAAGGGATTACAATTTACCTCTAGAGGAATGTAAGTCAGCAATAAAGAATGCAAAAATTTTATTTTTTTTACATCAAAAATACAGGTGGCCAAACACTCCTTGAAGGAGCTTTTTTAAACAGTGAGAGTTCTATCAAAGCGTCTGCAGGATAACCATTTTACACCTGACCAAACGTTTGTGGATAAGATTGCCTCATTCTTCAAAATTAAAGTACGGACAGTCTATACTGAACTTCACAAGACGGTATCTAATTCTTTTGAAAATAATGAAGATCTCCTAGAGGATAATCCAACTCATAGTAGCCTGTCAAGGTTCTCTGTTCTTGTGACAGAGAAAGTCAAGGATCTACTACTACTGACTAAATCGGGCTCGCCCATGGACCCATACCCTCCCTCTATCTTGCATCTGGTCACTGGGAAAATGAGTGCTCACATCACTCCCATCCTAAATGAGGTTATTACTTCCGAGGTTTTTCCACAGTCATGGAAAAAAGCTTGAATCGGGCCTATCCTGAAGAAAGCTACATTGGACCCCACTGAGGTAAAACACTACCGCCCAATATCGTGTTTACCACTACCAACAAAACTTTTAGAAAAAGCTGTTAATACGGAACTAACTGATTATCTTCATTGCAACAACCTCTTAGACTCCACCCAACACAGCTTTAGATCCCGACATTCTACCGAGTCTGCCTTGATCATGGCCACAGAGGAGATCCGAAAACTGATGGATGGGGGGGGAAGAGCCGTCCTCATCCTACTTGACCTATCAGCAGCACTTGATACCGTTAACCACGCGGTATTGTTGCGGCGGCTGAAGGTAGTTGGCATTAGAGAGACGGCTCTAACCCTATTACCATCCTTCATGGCATCTAGGGAGCAGGTGATCCATTGGGATGGTGTTAAGTCAGGAAACCTCTGCCTCCCGTGCGGAGTCCCACAGGGGTCAGCTTTGTCACCAACGCTGTTTAATATATTTTTCACCCCTCTGTCTAGACTAATCAAAGATCATGGCCTTACCCAGATAGTGGTATCTGTCATGCAGAGGGTCGACACTACACCTGTCAGCTTTTGTAACTGTCTTAATTCAGTCATGGCTTGGATGAACTTAAATTTTCTCAAGCTTAATACTGAAAAAACTGAGGTCGTTGAGTTTGGGGTGGGCCCTTCTGTATGGAGTCAATTGTGGTGGCCTTCCGAGGCCGGGAACTGTCCTATTCCTGTGATTAAGGCTAGAAATCTCAGATTCATGTTTGATAATGAACTAAAGTTTTCAAAACAAATTAATCAGCTAACCTCCTCCTGTTTTTTACTCTGAAAATTCTGCGTACAATTCTGCCGTTAATTCCAATAACCCTCAGGAAAACAGTGATAGGTGCTCTAGTTCTTTCAAAAATCGATTATGGCAACACTCTATACCTGGGAATTGACAAAGGTCAGTACGCCAAACTTCAGTCCTTGCAGAACGCGGCAGCACGAGTGCTGCTTGATCTTCCTAAACACCACCCTACGTCCGCTAGTATTAGAAAGCTTCACTGGCTCCTAGTTCTACAGCGAGCAGAATTTAAAGCCCTCTGTCTTGTGCCCAAGGCTCTATATGGAGGCAGAGCCACTGATATTCAAAAACTATTTCCTGGAACTCGCCACAATGGAACATTAGGTCAGCCAACACAGGTATGTGTTCCTTAGATAATAAAAGCCAGATGGGGCGGCAAGAGCTTCTCACACTGAGCAGCCAAACTGTGGAACACCCTCCCGACTACTATTAACTACAGTCTGATAGGTCTCTTTTTAGGAAACAGGTTAAGACCTGGCTCTTCCCTTAGCACTTAGATCAACAAGCCTGTCCAATGGTATCAGCCCACCTTTGCGCCAAGAGGCCTTGGCAATCGAGTGCTTTATAAGTATGTCAGTCAGTTTGCCTTTCAATGTCAGATTTGGTCACTTTCAACTCATTTCTCTGATTAATTCTTTCTAGCTAGTAGGAATTACCTAGTAAATTGGATGCAGCTTGGCCTTGACAACTACAACTATGTCCTTAGCAACACCTACCTTTTTGGTACAGTTCCGGGAAGAGGAGGAACAACACTCAGAATATGGAGCTTACAATGAATGAGGCCCTTTCTCAGAGGATTTTGAACACATGATGGCAGCTGGGGACATTGTAACATTGTATCTATGCCAACCACCACCATTGCTACGCAAAAAAATGATGGACGGAATGCTGAATGAATCATACATCCACCCGCAATTGTTCTTTTTGCATTTGTCACCCTGAGTGGGATGGGTATGCCCAGACGTGGGTCCCGTGCTCTCCATGCCAGTGGAGTCAGGCAAGCCTGACTGATGAGGGGTGAAACCCTGAAACCGGTTCTAGGATGCTTGTTTCCAGTCCAGGGAGGACCTGGCCTGGCAGTTCAGGCTGGACTTTTCCCACTGGGCACAGGGTCAAGACTGATTTGCATATGGCTGGGTCCAAACTGGAATGGCATGGTGAGCAAAAAAACGATGGATTTAGGCCCAGATCTCTGTACTGTGGTGAATGTATGACATTGTTCTGCATTCTGTCCATCAACTGTTCTGTTTGCAAACACCACCAGTGCAGCAAGTCAAACTCTTTAACAACTTTCTAGAAGAGTGACAGTGATAAAATCCAATTATGTCACCCTGCAGGCATAGTCAGAAAACTATATAAGTGCTATCCAGACATTGCGTACATTCTTACAATTTGTTTCTGAATCACAGGGGCAGCTGATCAGGGTTCAGCAGCAAAAAAAAGAACTTCTGCCTATCAATGCATTACTACGACACTTAATATCATTTGACATACCAAAGCGCCAACAGAGATCTGACCACTGATTGATACAAGCTTTCTGGCATTTGCACACATGTTTGGAGAGGGACAGGCGTGGTTGCTACATTCAGCCTTTCTTTACAGAGGGAACCATGACACAAGCAAATATGCACATATAGGGCCACCTCTAGGCAGTGCTAGCAGCCACTCTCCTCCCCATCCACTGCTTCACCATCAACCCAGCAAGTGTGTCCAACACCCTAGAGGGAGGTCTGCATCTACAGCACACGTTTGTGATCCTTTGGTTCCCTCTTCTAAAATTAAGTGCACGTAACCGAGATGTATAGAGGCACACACTCATTTTATATTAGGTTTTGGTTTTTGTTAGTATTTTTGGAAAGAAAGTAGTAATTTTCAAATTTATTCTTTTAAAATTGTGCTTAAAATATTAATATTCCTAACAAGAGGAGGTATCTCTTTGGTTTCTATCACATTCAAAATAAATAGATTTACTTATGACAAACAGTTTTTTTTTATTTCCTTGAAAAGAATATAATGTGCTACATGTAATTGTTTACAAGTGGGTGTCATAAATGAACAGCATACTATCACGTGGCCCATGAGGACATTGTCGTCTTTCCTAAGTTGTTATGAGCACGCTGCAGACTGTCGGCTGCTTTGCTCACGTTACTGCGCAGGTTTATTTTGCAAATGCCTTTTGTGATATTTACATATGAGAACCTAAGGCTGTGTTCACACTTTGCAGGTCCCTTGGATGTAGTCTGAACATTTTGAACATGGTCGAACAACAATGCCCCTTGTTATTCTTTTATGGTCAAGCCCTAGCACCTAGACAAAACATGCAGATGCAGCTGTTGTTAGGTAATACGTACTTTGGTCTTATTGTAATACTCGTATAGGTAGCAGACACTTCGAGAGGGACCTTTCCATGGAGAAGAGCATGACAGCACCTATGTTGTAGATCTACCATCTATAGACTGAAGAACGGGTCTGCAGATAACGTCCAAGGATCTTCTAATATATAATCATCTTGTTTCAATACAAAGGAGGTTAGGCTATGCTGTCATTCACAACGACAGCTCCTTTTATGATTTACGCACTACTTACTATGCTGACCATATTTGTGTTCTGCATTTATCTGCTCTTTGTGGCACGTATACTGCATACTAGAGCATGTTAGTTGAAATAAATATTTTAAACTTGTTTGTGTATCTCAGTCAGATCTAATTGGGGACAAGTACAAGAGTGTGAGCGAAAGGGTGTGTCTTGCAATCGCGATTCCTGAGAGAGTCAGGCGTGTTGTGATCTGGGGTGTCTAATCACTTGTTCCTCTGTGAGTGAATAGGAGGGCAAGTGAGTCAATATAGCTAGTCGGTCCCAGGCTCATGTGAACTAAGGTGGTAGGATGACTCAGGCCCTATATACTAAGGTCCCATAATCCTACGCATAGTTCTGTGTTTGTACAGAATCCCTACAACAATACAAATCCTGCTAAAGACACTTTTGTACTGCATGTGCCTAATGTTTATCAACATGTTATGCAGGTTGACCATGACTATATCTATATGTTGCTATGACAAAGACACATGTCTACAAATAGAACCTTTATGCAGCCCTTGTACTGTTCATTGTTGTGGGTGATTTGAGAAAGTAATACGCTATTGTACAATTGTTAGTCACACGCAATCACCTGTGTTAGAGCAATAAAAAGATATAGCATGACAACCCACTTTGCACTTTCAAGTCACCCTGTTTTCTGTTTGTTCTGACAATGCTACTTTTATATATAACGCTAACATTTTACAAGTATACTTCTTGATGTGCATTCACTATGGAGCTTTTTCCAAAAGTTGCTCCTAACTTCTCTAAACGTCTGGAACATCTTCCTGAAGTACCTCTTGTGTGTTAAAGTGTCCAAAGCATCAATACAAGGGTATAGAAGCTCTGATATGGTCCTTGGGATGTTGGGACTACAATTCCCACTACACACTGGTCTAGTCCTTAAAAGTCCATTGGATGCACTCCAGTTTGAGGACTTCTAGGTGGAGAAGAGGTGGGCTTTGTTAACTTGTAGCTTTCAGGGAGTCTACTTCATAATCCTTGTGAGACCAGGCAAAGTCATTAGGGCTGTAGTATCAGATTTTGCAGCAGAGTCCTTCAGAGTTCAGTCCTTTGGGTGCAGATCAGGGTTCCAGCAGTGCAGTTTTTCTTCTCTTTGATGTTTCAGGCAGTAAATTTGAGTTGCATGGCACCTCTCCCATAATTATTCAGTGTTTCTGGGCGCTAAGCAGGGGAACACCTCTGGCCAATGGGATACAGAGTGTCCCCCTTAGGTATGACCACTTCCTCCAATGTGTACCATATTCTTGTCCCAGGAAGCACTATTCTTCCAAAATCCAAGATGGAGAAACTCTCTGCTGGAGGGTTAGATCTAGCTAGGCTAACCCAATTGTGAGGATAAGTTTCTCTAACACTCCCCTTACAGCCCCTTCTCTAATTACAGGGGCTCCTGTGTGTCTAGGGGTTGCTGTCCTAAAGTGTCATTCTCCCTTTGAAGACCAGTTTGGTCACTCCACCGCCATCCTGTCTTTTGCATAAGCAGCTGCAGTTCTCCACCACAGTAAATCCTTTGTCTGTCTTGCAGGTCAATTTACACCTCATTAGGACCCGTCGGCTCAGCCTGACAGAGACTGGCCAATCAGCAGATGGGAGCTGGAAAGCTGGATTTTGGCTAACAGAAAAGAAAGTTCTATAACTTGTTTTCTGTAATAGTTATTATAAATCTAACTGTGGCAATTTATTGGATTTATCATAACTACCATTTAAAGCTTTTGAATTATATTTCGAGCTCATTCCTGTCAATATATAAACTTAAATACATTTTTCCATGTTAGCCTATGTAACTTGTTTTTTTTAAATGTGAAAACATAAAGTGCCAGTTTTCCCCAAACCAGGGCTTATGAGACATCTTTAATATTGTCAATGCTTATAGTTAAAATGCACCAGGGGAGACCTTAGGGGTGACTGGTATGTAACAATGAGGCAGCTTCAGACTTTGAAAGTACCTTTATTTCTAAAGTAGAATCTGCCTATCATTTCAATTTAAAATGACAGCATACACCACAGTAGTGCCCACTTAAGTGCATTTAATCTCCTGGGTCTCAAGACCTACATGCCCTACCATATACTAGGGACTTACAGGTAGGTTGCCAGTACCAATCATAACTATACCTAATTACAAATGCTACAAACACCAGCCTCCAGTGACAAACATCTTGCAAGTACACTTCCCAGCATTGTCTGGAAAACACTCTTCCTGGTGGCCTGGTTGGGCTGGGTTGGTGGGACCAGGAGTGTAACTTTCACGAACACCATAAACACTCAAACCTCAGCTCATTAAAATAGTTTGCCACAAAATGTCGAGAAACAGAATTTGTGATCTCATCTGGCTATGGAGTCAATGTACAAAATACATTATCTGTGTGGGCACAAAGCTAAGCAGTGACACATTTGGTTCCTCACAGCCGTTCACTTGTATGTAATGAGATGAGAAAAATAAGAACCTCACTCACACCATTAACACACAGTTATGGGTAAATAAACAGACTGTCAGTGTATACACAGCCCCACCTATGAGACTGCTAAAGACATGGACTAAGCCCAGTACACAGGCCTGAAAAATACAAACATTGGGATCTAAAGAGTATGTATGTCACCTTTACACTACTGATGTGGACAACACCAACCCACATGTGTCATTCACAGGGTGTCAAGAACCAGTTAATATATTTAGACATGTAATGTCAACTAAACACAACATGCCCATTTATGCACATAGCTGGACATGCTCATCAATCCCAACTTGTCAGAAATACATTGTTCTTCAAAAACGTAGGCCAGCATCATGGATGAAGGATGAAGGAGGCCAATCTATGTACATTAACTCATTAGGTTCAGTAACCTATGTAATGGGTACGATCTGAGAGGCAGTGGACATTTACATCAATCACTGTATCATTTCTGTACCCACAGGGTGAGCTGGAAACACCACTGGAATGAATGAGGACAGCCAGTCCAAGACTCTGGTCAACATGGAGCTCTCCAGCATAGATGTCTCATAACCATCCTCGGACGACGAGGAACGACCTGGCCCATCAGGTGTGGGTTGCCAGACAGCACCAGCAGCCGCTACAGCAGGATCCTCTGTGACTAGTCGTGCCTCAACTGTCAACACCCAGCTGACCCCTACCCTGACGGACAGAGCAGCCCAAGCCACCACCAACAACACAGCAAAACAGGGCACTCTGGAGTTGTTGGAAAACAACACCACTGTCATCGAGGAAGGAGGCTCGGTGTTGACTGTGTCAGCACTAAATGATCCTGCTCAGGTGGGTACTAAAATATATATAACAATATAGACAAATCAGTAAACAAAATATGATAGGGTTAATCCAAAAGGATAGAAAGAAATATACACACTATATATACATCACAAAACAACAGCACGAAATAGACATATAAAAGATATAGACACAATGCGGTAGATGAGTTCTCGCTATATCAAATGTATAATGAATATTACATAAAAAACATCATTAAATGAAGAAATAAAAGTATTTTTCTAATTAAGGTTTGTGTCTATATGATTAGCATTGAAGTGGTTACATTGTATGATTTACATTGGATATATATTATGTTGGATATTCATCTACTTGTTATAGCCCTTTACATAGCTGGTTTTGTTCCCTACGTATAGCAAGTTTATTATTTGTAGGGGTCCCCTTCTTCCCAAAGAGAATCACCCAAACCTCTCCCAGTGATCCACGCCAACCAGGCTTACCAGGGAGAGATGGACCAGGTCTTTGGGATCCTCCACAACATGGAGCAGCTACAGGCAGGGCAAAACCAGCACCCGATGCATTCAATTCCAAAATTTACAATCTAACTGGGGAGCCTAGAGATATTGATAACAGCGTCCGCTGGGTTACAGACCACCTAACCCACCTCCCTGTGTGCCCACAACATCTGATGCCACAACATCTGATGCCTCAACATCTGTACAAGCCACAGGGAGGGACATGGAGTCCGGTGGAGAATCCCGAGCACACCAGTTGCCTGCAGCTAAGGGTCACCCCGCAAAGTGTCGAAGGTGTCATTGAAGCAGAATCCTTGAGAGACAGATGGCTATGCATCACCCACAGGAAGTGACAATGTGCCACTGATATCCTCCATTGTGTGCCAAGCGTTCACTTTGTTGACTGTCATTAAACTGACCCACATTGGATGAAGGGTTTAGTTAGGAATTTGTTCTCAAATAACTGTGAATTTAGCACTCCACCATTGTGAGGAATGATCTCCTAACATCATGCACTAAAATAACTCACTTTTCACAAAATGCTTCCTCATGTCGTGCCTGTGAATCCCAAAGGTACAGATTGAAATGATGCACAAAATCACACAGAAGAAATTGTTAACAACATTGGTAACAAAGTACTTCCAAAAGTCAACTAATGGCTTGTGAGTAAATGTACATTTTCACAGCATGATAGATAGATGCAGCCAGGTTATCACACAACCCATAGTGCAAGGTACAGAATCAATGTAAGTCTATTGTCAACAAAACTATCACGATTTGCCAGCACAATCAACAATCATTGTAAGCAAACCGGCACTTCAAGGTACATGTTTTGTTTAAAAAAATCTTTGAATGTTTGAAACCAGACAAGGAACACCTCAATGTGGAGCACAGGTTTATTCTCCAGATACAACCTGCTGCGCTAACCCAAAGTAAGATCACATCACACAGTAACAAAATGCTCCCAAGTGAAAAGAAATGACCATCAGTTCAGAAGGAGGTTTGTGCCAGGGATTTGCCAAATAGTTCAATGTTGAAGTATATCACAGCACCATGGGTCTGGCGTGGTCACAGCTCTGCAGTTGACATGGCAAAGTAACCTGGTAAGGTGAAAAATAGAACAGTCAGGAACCCAGGACTAAGGTAGTTCAATTTTGCAAACTATGTCATCTGAAGCACAAGAATTTCAGTGTGAACACTAGCTAGGATTCATGGTAGCACTGTACATGTTCAACTGCAAATATAATTGAACCATTTCAGTAACAACCTCAGGCCAATTATCATACACTCACAGGCATACATACACATTGTACACCTGCAATACACAAACAAACAATTGGGGTTTGTCACCTCTTCTCACTGCATACTTACACTCATGTGAAAATGTGGATAAGCTGTTGTCTCAAATCCAAGCCGTCCTCATCATCACCATTGTCACCATGTCCCAGTCCTGGATCCTCCCTCGCTGGTGGCAGCTGCCTCCGTCGTCCTATATGAGAGGTATTGCCTTCCGTATTGCCAGGCTGTGGAGGATGCAGCAAGCTGTGGTGATCTGGCACACCTTCAATGGCACTAATTGGAGGGCTCCACCTGTGGGATCCAGACAATGGACTCTGGTCTTCAGTAGCACAAAAGTCCGCTCCACGTCTCTCCGGGTCCTACCATGGGCCTCATAAAGCTGCACTTCTGCAGGGGTGAAGGGGTCCCAGAGTGGTATCAGTAACCAAGGCTGGTTTGGGTATCCAGAGTCTCCTACATTTATCACAGAAAAAAGATTCCGTTGCCTGATAACAGAGCACTATCTGACATATAATCAAGGCACACCACAACATACACGTACAACTTCACCTACCAACAAGCCAGGCCCGGTCACGTGGCAGCTGAGACATCAAATTGGAATGATGCTGTTTCTCAGGATGTATGCATAATGTGCTGAACCAGGAAAAAGTATGTAGACATGGGGAATTTACCTGTCATACCACCTAAGATGTAATATGTGCATCATTTTGGTGTAAGTTTACAAAATGAGATGGTGAACAAGAGAAATGTATGCTGTTCAAAGTGTGCATTATGTCTAAAAAAGTGAGGGATTCAGACTTGGTCCCTACAAATGTGGACTTCAGCAGTCTAAACAGGATTGGTACACGGCGTTGACTGGACTCTTAAAGAATAGAGGTTCATCACTAATAGTCTGTATGCACAATGCACCCAGATGGCCCAGTGGCATAGTGTTCCACCTGAAGCATTGTGGGTATACAGTCATCAGAATTGGAAGTGTGTTGACCATTGCTCACATCTGATGAGCTTTCTCCAATGTGCACAACATTCGGAATCATCTTCATAATGCTGTGCATAGATTACACAAGGCTGTGGACCACGTGCCTCTCACCCTAGCTATGCTACTACCTTGGTGTCTACACGATAAATGTCAGATCTGCGATGTGACAGTAAAGGACCAACGTTACAGGACAAATTATCACAATAACTGTTATCTGTGTGATATGACTAATTAAATTACTACGCCAGCTTCATGTATGACAATAAAGTCATATGACCTGCAACATCAGAACCAGTGCTTCTCAATTTGATGACTAGGGAGTGCAGAATGGATAACATGCCTCAAAAAATGTATGTAAATCCTGTTTCTAAAGTGATGTCTAAACTCCCTTGCATGAGATGAGACAGGTATGTCATGACACAAGACTGTAAGGAGCAAACGATGATACATCACCTGCTACATAGTGAAGTAGTTGACATTGTGGAAATTGTTATTGATAAACCCAATGTTGCAAATAACATCATGTGTGAGGGAGCAATGGTTAAGTGGCATACTGACAAGTGCCATGTATGGAACTATATAAAAATGTCCAAGTTATGTTTTTGGTTGTTGATCGGTGAAGATTTGTGATGATACCTATGTATCGAGTACATATGGATGACTTATGTGAATCTTTTTCACAGCATCGGCACCTTGCTACGGAAACATGTTCAGATTGGGATCAGAATGATGCTCAGGCATACTGAAAGTAATTGGCACACATGCTGTGATAATCCCTTTCATTGTAGCCTCTATGCTTTTACCTGGCAAGGGAGATTTCACAAAGCACACTGCTGCTGAACCAGGGGGTGGAGAGGAGGTTAGAATGGCCAAATGAAGCTTGCCTCCCTGCAAAGCCCTTACATACAACTTAAGCTCTCTGCACCAAGCATTACCTGAAAGTGATGAACGGGTGGGGGAGATGACACTGCTTCTGGCAAAGCACGCGAGGCAGGGTGCCAAGGTGAGTATGTCCCAAAGGCTGGCCCCCAGCCTCAATTTACAGCACAGTTCGGGAGCGGACAACATACTGGCACCACATTGCAGTGGCCTGGTGGGGACTGGTGAAGTAAGTCCCCGGAACCATGGGCCACAGGTGACCGTGGTGCACCGGGCCATCGACCAATGCCCAATTGCCCGCATAGCCAATCCAAACTTTTACAGAACACTTTCTGTTTGACCTCAATGCCCATATGGCTCAATGGGCTTCAGCCCCCCGTTGTGTGTGTCAACCCAGGCTGAGACAGCTTCTCCACACACACAGACAGTCTTTGAGCTGCTGTGGGTGGCTGGTCTGTCGTGTTTGCGCATTAGCACCCGAGTATTTTAAAGGTTTTTAAGGGACCATTTACTAGATGATGATGACTTTGTTGGTTTTTCAACAGTTCCTAGAGCACCAGCATCTCCACTTTGCCCATTCCTTAACGTTGCCAATTCCCTTTGCTGCCACAGTGTGAGAATGCATTTCCTGCCAAGCAACCTTAGGCTATTTTATTTTTGCAGTTTTCTTCAGCTTGTACTCCACCCGGAGGTATTAAGGCACTTTGTATGAGCACCAGTTACATTATTTAAGGACACATTGCTGGGAGTATTAGCCCGACACACCCCCAAATATACTCTACATTGCTAGGAGTGTTAGCGCCCCCACATCCCAAATTAGACTATACATTGCTAGGAGGATAAGCCCCCCCACACCACAAATTGGGCTATATATTGCTGGGAGTATTAGCCCCCACACGCTACAATTTTTGCTATACATTGCTAGGAGTGTTAGCACCCAACCCCCCAGATTTGGCTATACATTGCTGGGAGTATTAGCTCCCACACCCCTAAATAGACTCTACATTGCTAGCAATGTTAGCCCCCCACACCCCAGATTTTGTCATACATTGCTGGGCGTGTTAGGCTCCCACCACCCACTTTTGGCTATACATTGCTGGGAGTGTTAGCCTCCCACACCCCAAAATTAGCTCAAATTGCTGGGAGCATTGGCCCCCAAGGTACCCTTCTGGGGCTAAATTGTAGGAAGCATTAATCCCGCCCGAAGATTACCTCTACATTGCCGGAAGTATTCCCCCATCCCTAATTTAACTGTAGTTGCGCCCCTGCTTTCTCTTGTATTGTCTTTCGTGGGGTAGTTACGTTAGTCTGTAGGGGTAGGTGTCTGACTTATCGCCTGCGACAACCGTGTCGGTTATGGTTGTAGTATTCATTGTAGATGTAGAGTAGAGGGATGATATGCATGATGGGATGCATAGCTGCGCAGTCTCAGTCACAGGAATCGTGTTGAGACGCGATTCGGAGCTGAAATACTCCCCTTCCAACTGCTCTGAGGTGTTGGTTGTGGCGATAGATTCAGCGCATAGAAAGTACGCATCATACTTTGGTGGTCGGATTTGGATTCGGAAGTGCCTCCGAACGAGTCTATTCTGCTTTTCCAATGGCTTCTAATTAGGAAAATCCAGTCGGAATTGCAGAAATCGAGTTGGTCGGTAAGTAATGGGTTTTGGGCATCTAATGTGTTGTTCGGGATAAACAGAATCCGAGTACGAGTCGGTCAGAATGTCCAACTCCAAAAGGTTTTCGGATACCCTTCCGGACGACATTGTAATTGACCCCTGAGTCAGTCCCTTAGTCTGTGTTCCTGTGCTTTGCCTGAAGATATGGAAGAGTAGGTGCTCACTATTCCAGTGTACCTGTTTGCTGCTGAGAAGTGCATGACTCTCCTATTGAAACTTTTGGACCCTGATAAAAAGTGCAGGTACTTAAATTGAAGAAGTGCAGGCACTGAGTACTTTGTGAGTACATGCCCATTTTGAACAATGACCCTGTGGATAATTTAGCTGTTTGGTTTTTAATATGTATCTAATTTTGAAAAGCTGAGCTTGCACTTGGAGGGCTCCTGCGTGCTGGAAAGTTCCCATATGCTGAGGGGGCTCCCATGTGCTGGGGGTATATCGCTATGCCTCCTAGCTCGCGATGCTGTAGGACTTGTCTCACCTTGAATGAAGAGGCACTGGATCTTACAGTGCAGGAGGATGTGACCCAGCAGCCTGAGCGGACTGCTTAGCTTGATACAAACTGTCCTAGGTGGTTTTGCAATGATGCAGCTAAGTTAAAGTGTGAGGGAACCTGCTAAGTGGAACCATAGCTGCATGCATCACTTTCAGGTCTTTGTATTTTGTTTTGCACTAATGATTTCGGAGGGCGAGTCAAACATGAACATTTTACTTGCTGAGAAATGGGAGGTCATGTGGGGTTCACTAAAGGTTGCATTGTGATAGGACAGTCAACTGAGAAACAGGTAGATTGCTTTGAGATTGCAGCTCAGTGGTAACCCACTAAGCCCTACTAATTGATTACAAGGCATGGATACCTGCCAACCAAGAAGTGTATTAGTCAAATGAATATTCAGACCAAATGATCTACTATGTAACAAGTCATAACCAGCCCTGGGCGTAGTGGGCGTAGTGAGGCTACGTGAAGTGTTACAGAGTGGGGGCAAATCTACGCCCACCCGCACACTTGGCGTAGCCCCACTACGCGCCGCCCACCTCCCTCCAGCCCTCATTTTAAAATTACTCAGAGAAACATTACATAAAGAAAATTACTTACCTGAGCTGCTGCGTCCCGGGGCTCCATCTTGCTGGTTCCTGGATAGCTTCTTCCTCACGAATGTGCATCAGGGACTAAACCGCTCATGGTCGAAGCCATTGGCGAGCTTCTAGACAAGTGAATAAGGCACAGGTTTGCGCACCGACATCAGTGAATGTTGATTCTTACCAGAGGTAAGACTAAAACTAATGATCGATTGGTGAATGGGTTGATAAAACTGACAGTAGTAAGGACGGACTTACTCTACCATCCAGACCATGGAACTGAAAGTCACAATTCTCGATTAGGAATATGCCACATAGTTTGATATCTGCTAAGATTTGTTGAAACAGAGTCCTGGAATAACCCCCTCGCCCCCACCAAAAAAAAGAAACAATTCGATGGAAGTACAGTGTTTCCATTCCTACCAGCCATTCACTGTTTTACAAATAACGCCACCCATCCCCCATATCCCAAAGTTTACATTTTTGCATAAAAGACACTTACCTTCTCAGGGAGCTGGAGTTTGCAATACGTGATGGGCTCAGTAGAGTAGCCTGTGTGTCATGGGCACTGGTGCAAGGAAGGAAATTGGCCACTGTGCTAACTGTTAAATGCATCAATTATCAGGGTTCAGTGGCCCCCTCATGCCTCTGGACCCCGGTGCCACTGCAACAGCTGCGCCTATGGAAGCTCTGCCCCTGATAGGGCTGTCTATGTGTATGGACGGCCTTGTGTCTGTGATTCACCCTAAGCTTGTCAGTGACTCTCGTGATCCAGAAGACAAAGAATGGCTCCTGCATGGGGTCAGTGGTCCAGTCTGCCGCCATCTTGTAATGATGCACTACGGGACGCAGCTCCTCAACTGAATGGCACTGAGGGAGCCGGCCATCTAACGGACCGCTGAAAGTGGTTGAAAGTTGGTTAATTAAATGTAATATTGCATATATTACTTTGCAGTACCTGTTCCACTTTGAACCCTGCATTATCAGACAGTCTGATACCAGAGAGCCCCCTCATACAATCTGATCATTGGTGCAATGTGTACATCTTACATGTAAAAGGTTCTCGCAGAGCGACCCTCAGCCCTGTGCTGATGACAGCCCCGTATATAAGAGATCTCAGCGCGCGCTCTCCTGCTGGTGTGATCTTGGATCCCAGGAGCCTGGCCACAGGGGGCCCCCAAATCTCAGTAGCTTTGTGTGATTCTTGACACTGAAGAGCATTGTTTGCAATTAATGATGGGACACATGGAGCTGTCATTATGCCTATGTGTCCTGCACACATTGTACTGAGAGAGGGCACGTAGTCACTTATACCACCTCGAGCCCATCACAGAGCGTGTGCTTCACCATTGACATCTATTGTGATTTGTAAAAAAACATAAATGCACTCCATATTGTCAGGCATTTATGGGTTCCCTATTTTAGTAGAGAAAGGATGTTTTAGGCTTAAAAGAATTTGTTTCCTGGTGATTCACATAACACAACTCGGCCCCTCATTCATTTCCTCTCTCATCCACCCATATGTCCCTTCCCGCAATTTGCGCTCGGCTCACCTGGTTCTCCTAACAGTCCCCAAAGTCAAGTGTAAGAAATGGGGCGGTCTTAGATTCTCGTTCCTAGCTCCTTCTCTCTGGAATTCCCTCTCCTTGGACATAAGATTGGCTTCTTCTTACACCTATTTCAGATCCCTCCTCAAGACCCATCTCTTCCGTTCGGCTTACAATTAGACTAAAATCCCTCCTGTTCTCACCTTTCCTCCCCCTTATCCCTCAGGTAGTTGCTTTCCGCTCTCAATCTTCAGCGCCAAGAAACTGTATAGTGTACGTTGCGCTTTATAAATGCCTTTCACATCACATCACATCACATAGCATATGAATCATGGTGGATAAACCGAGGAGGGGTGGGAGAATTTTCAAAGACAGATGGTCAGTTGCCAAAGTGACTTGCTGGGCATGTAATAGAGGCACATGGAAAAGACACCCATACAGATTTTGGCATTAATTTTCAACATTCATTGGCTGCCACTTTGCCCACCGCTAAACCCCCTCCCAACATTACCCAAAGGCATGTGCAGGCTGATGCTGATGTCCTGGGAATATTTTTACACACCGTATTGCACCTCAGCTGTTTACAGCCTCTAAAAACAGTGGCTTCTAGTTCATCTTTAATGCAACCATGGGATCTTGGCTCTTCTCCGGGTAACCGTGTGAAGAGAACTAAAATTGTATGACACATGGTGGTCCTGTGTGTGTGTTGGAGAGTCTGGAACAGCATTATTAAGTTGCAAGAACATTTTTGTAGGTATCTCAGGATTGTCCTAATGAGAGCAGGTGGGAGGAGAGTCAAAATCCATGTCTCCAAAGTTTGCAATTGTAGAAAGAAACCTGATAATGGAAGTGAGGGGATGCACGAGGTCAGATACTTTCCAGAACTGGACTTTAAAAGGGTTGGGTGCATGATTGGCTAGTCACAACATGAATTATATGTTGCGGCATCCATTACAGGACTTGGCAACATAGTGCCTGCCTCCTGAAAATTACTTTGAACAAAATATATAAGGTGCAGAGTGACCAAACTCTGGGCATCAGGGGCATGTGGAAGGGTTCCATATAGACTGCCCTTGACTGGCTGATCACAGCATGGACAACACGTTGTGGCAGCCATTACAGGGTTTAGGGTCATGGTCCTCATTGTAACACATTGTTGTGAACGTCTGTTTATGAGAATCACAAAAAGGAACATCTATGAAGGGATGTAACAAATGTTAGTCACAATATAAATACTTTTTTGGGTGGTGTTATACTCGCCTTAGGGATTTTGGTGAATTCTCAAGTGGGTTAAAATCGATGATTCCTAGTGTACATAGTCTCATGGAGAGAATTTTAGTTCGGACTTGTGGTGTCAGGGCTTCGTTTAGGTAGGGTTGTGCCTTGCCTGCCATATAGGAGCTATTCAACGGGACTAAATGGGGGCCAAAACGGGGCGATTTAAGATCCAGCTCAAATGAGATTTCGTGGACTTGTCTATTTATGGCTTTTTTCCAGGCGTTTAGTGGAATTTCCGGCAATGGTATGCTCTTTTCCTCTATCTTTAATGTACTGATTGCTTTGCCGAGGCTGGTATGCCATACTGAGCTTGGCCCCTTAAAGATGACTCTCAGTTGTTGGTCTTAAGGAATTTGTTGGGGCCCTTAAGATCCTTAAGTATAACTTTATAATCTCCCCTTGGCACTTCAGGTCGTGCCTTACCAGGCTTAGCTCCAGTCTTAGCCTTGACTTCCTTGCTGACTTTGGAGTGGAGAAAACTGATTTATACGTCTTGGCTTGGGCTGCGATAAGACGGGCATCTTGTGACCTGGTGACCATAACTAATGGCTGGCAGCAACTTTGCCTTTAGGGCAGTCAGTATTGGTTCGGCAGTGGGGCTGATCAGATGTAGGCTCAACTGCTTTAACAGGAATATAATCTTATTGGCTGTAGAGGACAGCTGCTTCAGGTGGACGTTTGCCTTGGCCCGTTCCGTGAGCCGCACCCCTAGATAGTTGTAGGATGCTACTATACTGATTTGCAGATCTTCCATTAACCATTGCGCCTTCTTTTTCAGGTGGTAGCTCCCAAAAATGACCACCTTTGTTATCCCCTGGTTGACTGTGAGATTGTTATCATTGTTAAATTGGTTCAATGCATTTAGGGCTCTCTGTAGGCTCACCCACGTATGATCTATTATGGCAGTGTCATCGGCATATTGAGCCTAATGCTGCATAATCTCAGTGCTACTAGGCTGGCTCCTTTCAGGGTGTCCCCCAGATCCGCCGTGTAGAGGTTAAAGAGGATGGGGGCCAGCACTCATCCTTGTTTCAACCCGTTGTTCATTGTTATTTTGGGGGACACTGTGCAGGAGCTGGTTTTAACCCGCACCCAGGTGCCTTCATATAGAGATTTATTTGCCTTCAATAGGTTTGGCGGGATGCCCCAGTGTTCTAGTTTCCACCATAACCTATATCATACCATTTTGTCGAAGGCTGTGCTATAGTCAATGAAGCAGCAAAAGAGTGGTGGATTTTTCTTTTTTGCTGCTTGAGTTGCTGGGTGCGCTAGCGCCAGTATGTTGTCCATTGTCGATGACTGTGGTCTGTGGCCAGTCTGGTAGAGAGGAATGATACTTTTTTCTTCAACCCATGTCTCCAAGTCCTTCAATAAGAGGCGGGTATAAGCCTTGGCTTCAAGGTCGAGCAGAGCAATGAGCCTGTAATTTGCTGGCATTAATCGGTCCCCTTTTTTGAAGATTGGGACTAGTATGGAGCCCCTCCAAGAGTCAGGGGTTTTTGCTGTCATAAAAGAGTGGTTATAGAGAGGAGTAAGGACAGCTGCCCAGAAATCGGGGGCCTTTTTAAAAACTGGTGCGGGTATCCCGTTTGACCCAGGGGCCCCATCATTCTTCATGTTCTTAAGTATCTTGATGACCGTTTGAGGGTTTATCTGGGGTGACGGCGTTCAACACATCACGGCCTGGTCTCCCTGACCCTCGAGGGGGTTTTGGGGGCTGGAGATCGTTTCTCTGGTTTTTGTGCTGGATTGGTGGGGAGGGTCCGCCCGCTGTTGGGCTTTTCTATGTTGCCTGTATTTACGTGGGGAATTGAATATAGGTGCTTTACGTGGACCAGCCTGTCTTGCTCGGCCACTCCGTTCTCATAGTCCTGATTAGCTCTTCCGTTTAAGCAGGGCGAAAACTATGATCCATTTCCTCTCTATGTGTTTTTTTTTTTGTGTTTCCACCATTTCTTTCTCAGTACTGCCCTCAGTGATGCGATCGAGGTCCCGTCCGTTTGTCTGCCCCCTCTTTTCTTTATTACAAGTGCCTTGTGCAAGAGGTGTTTACTTTTCCGCATGTCCTTAGTTGGATGGATACTTCCAGGGATTGATTGCATTTTGGACCTGTAGCGTTGTGACTGGGGGTGGCCCAGACTCGCTTGTATCTCCTCTACTGTGGTCTCCTAGCCTTTTATCGGTGAAGACGGCATTGCTAGGATTTCTTCCTGTTTTAAATCCAGCCAGTTTTGAAGCTTCGTGCCTGTCTTGTCTGTCCATCTGATTCTCTTGAGGAAGCTATGATTTTCATCCCCTCTGGACTCTCCGAAGGCTTGGAGCTTAATAGCAGATGGAACTGCCAGCACAAATAATGCTATTAGTGGCCTATGGTCACTTTCTGACCTCTCCTCAACTGTGAAGTCTGCCAAACTGGCCGCCATTACGTCACTGACCATGATGTAATTGATCCTTGAGATGTCCCGAAAGGTTGGCTGTGGTTGCCCAACCTTCGAGTGTGCTTCTTGCACAGCATGAGTTGAGGATAGCTTATGGTTTTCAACAGATCGTGAAAGGGTGCAGCCCTGCCCAACCCTCAAGATGAAGGCACAGCTATGTCGAGGACCTTTAGGTTAAGGTCCCCAGATAAGATAACTTGGTGAGTTTTGTATTTATTTAGGAGGTCGTCTATTTTCCCTATTAATACCTCCATCTGGTCTTTCATGGTGGTCCGTGCCGGGTTGATGTAACAATTTATTAATAGGAAGCGCATTGGCTGTGAGGTGTGCTTCAGGCCTTCTATCTGTAGGGCTTGCAGCCCGGGTAAATTCATGTTTATTCCAGTCACTACGAGGGAACTTGCGTGTTTTACAAAAATTGATAGTCTCCTTCTGCTGCACACCTGCTTTTGTTTGGTTCCCCGCCGCCGTTCCTGTAGCCGGGCTAAGCTCCGCTCCCCCTGCCAGCAAACGACACCGGGTTGAGGGACCGGCCGGGCTTGGCTCCGCCGGTCAGACTACAACACCCAGGATCCCCTGGGCCAGGAAGCCACTCTAACACGCGCCAGGAGGCGCATAAAGGGCAGCCTGTTGCAGAGCCCCCTGTCTCCTTCTGCTGCACACCTGCTTTTGTTTGGTTCCCCGCCGACGTTCCTGTAGCCGGGCTAAGCTCCGCTCCCACTGCCAGCAAAACAACACCGGGTTGAGGGACCGGCCGGGCTTGGCTCCGCCGGTCAGACTACAACACCCAGGATCCCCTGGGTTAGGAAGCCACTCTAACACGCGCCAGGAGGCGCATAAAGGACAGCCTGTTCACTCGCCCCGCGAGGACGCATGCGGGGCGTGCCAGGAGAAGCCCGGGACAAGGGCGGGACCGTCTGTGGCCGTCCGGGGCTGGCCAAGGCTGGGCTGGGGTACCCCCCTGACATTGACTTCAAGATATACGAAGTAAGACTTTAGTTGAAAGTTTGACTTAACCTTATTATTTGTTTTTGCCAATGCCAGGATTATTCCGCGTCACATTACAGTGTTAAATTCATCTGACAAATTGATTTATCAACTGTTCAAACTGGTTTGTTGCCATCCTTTTTTTCCAATCTGCATTTATATTAACCCTTGTAGGAGCATGACTGGTCGATGTAGTAAATCTAGTAAATCTCTGGTGGGAGGCTCGGTCCAAGGGACTCTTGATCTTTTCATTACAAGGGCTGCCCCCGTGCTTGAACATGAGATCGAAATCACGGAAAGGCGTCTATCTTCCGAAATCTTGTATAGCAAACGTTCATCCCTGGGCAAAATACAGTCAGCAACCACGCCAACGGTTCAGATCCTTGATAATTCCCAAGAGGCTGACATTAGTATCCCATTTCAACTTCAAGACCAAACTTCCTTAACGCTACCACATACGAACGATACACCTATTGACACGACTTCAGATATTACCCCAGAGGAGTTAACAGCTACTATTTCCTCTAGGGATTCCACGTTCAAGGAAATGCACAGTAACACCCCCAGGCAAACAATAGGTAAAAGGAAATGTGGGGGGACACACCAGGCCCGTAAACACACAAAAATGCCCAAATTAGTCAGGAACAACCCAAAGAACATTGAGAAAACTGTGGGAAAGGGAATACAGGATAATTACATTCAACCCACCAACCTTATCAATGACTTAATGGGTAGTATGGAGAAATTAGTTAAATCACTAATATTGCCGTCAACAGAGCGAATTAAAAGAATGACCGAACAACTGGGGAGCCTAGAAAAAGTAACTACAACTAATACAGATTTAGTCAAGGCTAGACCCCACCAACAAGACCGTACGACATTAAATGGGCCAAATTCAGCGGCGAAAACACTTCGTGATAATATTTCAACAACACAAGTTAAGAAAACTGTAGCCCCCCTAACAACAGACAAAAGTCATTCCAGACCTCAGGAAGTGAGCTCGGAGAGCCAGGTAACATCAAAAGATAAGTCTAAGACCAATGCCTTCACGAAGTCTTTTCCTACTGAGCCCCAAATGACAAACAGGGATAATAAAGCGGACGGGCCAATAAATAAGACAGACAACACCCAGACTACTGTAGTTAGGAAGTCCCCTTCCGCTAAATTTCAAATGTTATACCAGCAAAGAATTGACTTACCACCAGAAGCGTTACCCTATGTCGTGGTTTTAACCGGGGTTCCGGAACTACCAGTGGGAAAAACTGAGGGCCAACAGGGACTTAAAAACAAAGTTATAGTTTGGTTGAGGAATAACAAGCTGCTACCCCCCAATATAAATGGGGAAAATCTTCATGTTAGAAGATTAGGGTGGGTAGGTTGTAGACCAAAAGATATCAGAGGTGATGTAGTTATAATAAACTTTAGGGACCGTAGTGCAACCAAACACATTGTTGACTGGTACTCCGAGAAAAGAGGGGACGGAATTTCTACTCATGACCTTAACTACTTCTACCCACAATCCCTGTTGGCCCGTCCCCCAAGATCCAGTGCCCTCTATGGGCGCAGTAGGGAAAATTTTGGTCTAAATGGTCTTGGTTTTGATGTTCCCACATTCAATCATTTCTCTTTGCTCTCAGGGCTGGAAGGAGTCGACTAACTGCCTAAACGAGACATCGGGGTGAATCATGTTTCTAGACATTCTGAAACTTTACCAACTTTAAAAGTTAACTTAAAGCCCGATAAACAACCCGAAACCCCGAATCATATTGTATATAGGCCGATAGGCCACCATGAGGTAGAAAATCAGCGTATTATGGCAGGAGAACTATCACCGGGCATGAATACGTACGAAAAAGTAGATGCTGTGGAATTTACTGAAGAGTCTTCAATGGAACAATCTTCAGGGCTAGTGGAAACTCCCCCAGCTAAGATAGATTCCTTGATTGCATTCCTATTCTGGAATATTGCAGGATTACGCCGGAAAATAGAAAATGGTATGGGGATAGGTTTCCTGGAGAAATTTAATATTATATCTCTCCAGGAGACCTGGTCAACAACCGAAATCCATCTGGTAGGTTACAAAACCTTTTTTTCCCCTGCAATACATTCAACCTCAGGTAGAGCAAAAGGCGGCCTGACAGTATTTATTTCAAACACCGTAGGGGGCCTGGCCATTACTCCACTAGCCCTGGAAACAAACTATCAAATTTTGCTCCTCCGTCTTAGAAGAGACGAGTCTGTTCTATTAGTGAACTTTTACAACAATTTGCCAGACAGGGAACTTCAAACTGCGACAGTTGTACTCCCAATTATCGACCTTGATTAGGGATTCCACAAAGGGGGCCACCATTTTATGGGGGGGCGATTTTAATCAACATCCCTGTGAACACTGCAACCATAACTTGTGTGGGTTAATGGACGAGAATGAAGAACCATTGGTACATTTTTCCCACTCAAGTACTGGAAATTGTCTAAGCGAATCTTTACTCAACCTAGATTTAGAAATTGTAAATAAAATAAACGTTTTAACTCAGAGGTTAGATGTAACTTACACTGGAAGAGGCAGTCAAACTACTATAGACTTCATTTTGATTTCTAATTTCTCAGGGAATCACGTCACCAACTTTCAAACCCTTGTTAGTACACAAAGTGACCACTGTGCCCTTACTATAATATTCCATCCATTGCAAGAGGACAGCACGCAAATTATAGTTAGTGCACTGAGGCAAAATACCCTACACTTGGACAGACAAAAAATTGATCCCCAAAAAATCACAAGGAAAGTCATTCAAATGGCTTACATTTCAATCTTTAAATGCCTAGATTTGTCTGTACATAGTGAAGAAGTAATAATAAATAATACTCAAAAGAAGAAAGCGGGGTGGTTTAACCACCGATGTACAGTGGCGCACTCCAAACTGAAAGTTGCCTTGCAAAACCCAAACAGGGTGCCCCAAGAAATAGCAGACTTAAGGCGGGAATACAATAAAGCTTTAAAGGATAGGAAAATAGAATTAAACAGGCCCTATGGGATCAATTGCACAAAAGCTGTATCCTTAAAGACAGCACCGCGTTTTGGGCTGTGGTAAAATCCCCATTTCTGCTAGAGCAAAAGAATCAACCATCCATTGATGTGGCAATCGATGAATCGACCTGGGTAGACTATTTTTCAAAGATATTTGGAGGAGGCCCAGTAGACATAAGCGCAGATTTAACCGCCGTTACACTTAATACCAACTACCCACTAGAAATAGATATTGATATCGGTGAAGTCCAACGAGCCATCAAAACCAGTAAAAACGGTAAAGCCCCAGGACCCGATGGTGTCCCGATAGACCTATTTAAGTCAAATCTAGAGCTTTGGGCACCAATACTTACAAGGGTACTTAGGGCAGCCTGTGAGGTGGGACTACTGGACTCATGGTCAAAATCAATTTTGGTCCCAATTTTTAAAAAGGGGGACCGTCAGGAGGTATCGTGCTACCGTCCAATCTCCCTGATGGATTCTCTGGGTAAAGTTGTAGGCAGGATCATCTTGGAGCGTCTCCAGCAGTGGGCGGAGGATGGCGGGATACTTTCAGACATTCAGTTTGGATTCCGTAAGGGCCGGGGGACAGTTGAGCAGGCCCTGAATCTAACTCTGCTCCTGGAGAAATACGTATGTGCAAAAGCGGGAAGTATCCACATGGTCTACGTGGATCTGTCCGCTGCTTTTGATTGCGTTTGCCATGCTAAATTGTGGTCAGTATTGCTGGACATGGGGGTGGAATTACCTTTAGTAAATTTTCTGCGTGAAATGTATACAAATGCATCTGCTAGGGTGAGGTACGGTACAAATGGGGAGCTATCGGCGCCGTTCAAAGTAGAGAGGGGAGTGAGAGAGGGATGTGTCCTGGCTCCCTTTCTCTTCACGCTTTATACTAACGGCCTGGAGCAAGCTATGCTGAACGGGAGCCAGGACCTTCCCCAAGTTAACAACCGTCCGATTCCGGCGTTGCTCTATGCGGACGACGCCGTCATATTGGCACGTACCCCCCTAGAACTCCAGAAGGCCCTAAATAGGTATTCCCAATTTATGGGAGAGTTGAACCTACGCATTAAAATTAAAAAGACTTTTGGTATGAGTGTTGGATTAGCGAAACAAAGGCCAAAGGGTATATTCTTACATAAAGAGAAATTGGATGTAACAGCTCAGTATCCATACTTGGGTATTACTATCGATCATAAATTAAACTGGTCCCCCGAAATAGAGTCTAGAAAATTCCATCTAGTAAGAACTACTATGGCTCTTGGAAACTTTTCGAAAAAATTGGGCAGAAGACCACCAGTAGAGCTCATAAAAATATACAGAGCCAAGTGTCAGTCAGTAGCGCTATATGGAGCAGGAGTGTGGGGGTATGCAAACATTAAAAACTTACAAGTGGCAGAAAATGCATTCCTCCGTTTCCTCCTAGCGGTACCTAAAAGTACATCTACTTTTGCGTGCCATACAGAACTGGGAATTCCATATTTAATGGACCTAGTAAAAATTCAGCCAGTTCTTCTTTGGCATCGCATATGGTCTGGGGATAAAAACACACTCACTCAGCAAATCATCTCAGATTGTATTGCTTTGGACCACTCATTTAAAATTGGCTGGTTGGCTTATATAAAAGGGTTCTTACTTGATCTGGGACTGGAAAAATACTACCTGGCTCCTGCTACAATCCGGTCACTATCAAGAAAGGCATTACAGGTGCTCTCATTGGCCCATTTAGAAGAAATTTGGTTAATGAAAGAAGCCTTTAAACCTTCTGTGCAACATTGTGTTGCTGTCCAAACAACCTTATCAATCCAGCCATACTTAACCCACGATCTTACCACTTTTGAGAGATTTCTCTTAATAAGATTCAGGTTAAATATTTTTCATCGTCTGGTTGCTTTTCCGGAAAGAAACAACTGGGATACAGTACCATCACTGTGCCCGTGTGATGAGATTTCAACTCAGGCCACTATTCATACCCTTTTCTTTTGTAAATTTTACAGAGAGCACAGAAAAATCTGGCTGATCCCGCTATTAAAATATGCAGGAATAAGAAGATGCCGTCCGGCTCTGTTATTCTTACAATCATTGGGGGAGGAGTGGATGTCGAAGTGCATTGTTAAATTTCTGAAATGCATTTTTCGACATCGACTAAATTTGTAAACATGCCCAGTTTGGGGTAAACCAACTGAGCAAAGAGAGAGCGACATCTCGCTAGAATGTTGTACACATAAGTAATGAATTTGTGTTAACATCACAAATAAAACACAGCGAAGTATCCAAGCAATTTTTACTGGTTTTTTTACAGAAAAAAAGAAAAAAGTATTTTTATCTTGTATTAATTATTAGTATCTCATTTTTAAAAACTGTTATGAAATGTAAATGTTTTTTATATGCGATTGCTTTTATGGTTTTTTTATCTGCTAAAAACCGAATAAAGAAATACTTGACTTGATAGACCGCCAGACGGGCGACTAAAGAGGTTCTTTTTTATTGCTGGAACATAATGTTCGTAGAACCCTGCCAATGGAGTGCTAGATGGTGCCCAGGTTTCTTGAAGGCAGAGTATGTCTCCTGTTTCCAGGAAGATCATCAGGCTTTTATTCCCTCCGATCTTGCTGCTCCCGGCGATGTTCCATGAGATTATGGTTAGTTTCTTCTTTGGAGATAGTCCTCCCCAGACCTCGCATGTACCTGGCCTGGTCTCCCAGTTGTTAGGAATACTTCTGTGTGCTTCCTATGGTCCCGGATTGGTCCGGGAGTGTAGGAATAACGCTGATAACCCTTTTGTTATTTTGACATGTGATCTTAATACCTGTGCTGACCTTCTATCCTTCATTTCTGTTCTCGGGGAATCCTGAGCTGTTGGTCCCATGCAGGACTGACCAGGGGCCCTTGTCCCCCTTGTATTGTGCTAAGATGTGTGGGTTTTTTGGGTGGGGTAGATTCTGCACTTCGATGCCCCACTCGGCGAGTTGTGTGGAATAGTTCAAGATGGCTTGTACTGTTTCCTTTTTCTTCAGGCCCAGTACTTTTGAATCACCGTGTGTGTCCCCCTTGATGCTCAAGAATCTCACCCATTCTATATCCCCAGTTTGTAGTTGGTCGAGCATGGCAAGGTGTTTGAAGAGGCGAAGAATGTTACGCCGGTTCAGAATGTCATGCTGCCCCGTGCTGTGGAATCTCGGGGTGAGGACTACCTCATGGACAATGGTTGGTGAGCCTGAGGATTGGGCCCTATTTTTCCTTTCTGAATCTTGTGCCGCCAGGGTTGGTCCGGGGGTTGTACTTCCTTGTTTGCTTATTACTGGTCCTGCTTTGAGTTTCGTGCTCAGGGCTTGAATGTTCCTAATGCTGAGCTGGTGCCTAGGGCTTTGCTGAAGTGGTTTTAGATCGTCCGGCTGCAGCGATGCTATTAAACTTGCTTGCAGTATGGTTTTCCCAGCTGTTGTAGAGCTTGTATCCTCTGTCAATTGTGGAGAGGTGTGGCTCACTGATTAGAGGCGGCAGACCTGTAAGAAGAGAATCGGCCAGGGACCAGGGTTCAATTCCCGACGCGGCAGGGTCGTGGACCAGGGTCAAAACGGACTCGATAATTCTTGCCTCGGTACCTACTCTAACCAGGAACACACTCGGCAACTCTGGGCATTAAGCTTGCCTCATCTCTACCACGGCCCCCCACAGACGCCGGGGAGGCCTGGTTTCACCTTGGAGATACCCAGAAAGGGACCATTTCACAGGGATAGCCAGGACGGGTTCCCCAGCGGTCTATACCGCTGGGACACTTCTGTGTAGCTGTGCGCTGAATAAATTAAAATAACATAACAATTGGTTCCCTGGTGATCGACCTATTCTTATTTGTGGCTTTTGACCTGTCGCTGTAGCATTGCTTGTTATGGTTGGCTGCTTTTGCTGTTCTCCAAGAGACGGGACAGTGTCAAGTGCCTTTTCCCCCCAGTTTTTAGTTATGAATATTGGGTAGAGCTGACCAACTTTGGGATCCCCTTGTGGGGGTCTACCATCGCTCTTCCTTGACTGCAGTTGCCTTTCTCTTAGCTTGGTGTTTTTCTGTTGTTTCTTTATCTTCTTTTTTGCTCTTCTTGATAATGGCCGTTCAGGCATACCAGTTTTGCCTGGAATAAGTTATTTTACGTCAATTGTTGTGATGTCCAGCACTTCGCTGCTCTCTGTACCCTACTTTTGGGGCTTTGTGTACCTTGAGTCGTGTTAGCATTGTGGACAGAGACCTCACTCCTTTGTGCCCCTTTTTGATCCAGTCCGGCTGATGTCATTAAGCCCAGTTCGATTGCTTCTGTTTGTCCCACTGCCTGATGGTGGCCACTTGCTGTTGTCCTGTCATCTGTATTGATCGCGGGCCATGTTTCCCCGCTTCCTTTGACATTCTTTACTATGTCGGCTAGTATCTCGGGAAGCAACGTCCATTTTTCCACGAGGATTGAGCAGGAACATGAGCAGTCACCTCAGTTGGATAGCAAGTACTGGTCGATCCTGTTTTCCAGCTCTTCCACTATGGAGCCTATGTTAACTAGGCAGCTAGCAATCGATTGCAGAAGATCTATTTGGATTTCCATTTTAGTTGACTGCCACAATAGAGCTTTATTGGTGTTACTGTTTATTTCGATCATCGGTGATTTCCAGGAGACTGCTTCTGGTCTGTCATTAAAGGTATGATGGTCTGCTTTTGCATTGATGGCCCATGGAGGCCCTGTTTTTCCTGTTTGCCCCCACCCCAGCAGGTGTGGGGTCAGTTCTAGTGTTCTCTCAATTTTTTGGCCTAGGTTTTGGAGAAATAAAGATGTGAGCTCCCCTGCCACTGGAGACTCTGGGGGCTGAACGATTGATTGTTGCAGAGAGCTTGTAGGCGATAGAGCTGGTACTATGCTCTCTGTGCTCTTGGTGATCAAGCCGTGATCATGGTCTTTTGACTGATGGATTTGCACCCTTGTTACTATGATGTTGGTGGCTTCGCTTAGTGCAGATGCGTGGTCCGTGCCATTGGTGGCGTTGTTTCCTTTATCTATGGGTATGAAAAGGTTTTGTGCACTGGGTGGTCCGTTTGTTGGTGTACTTTTGAGTTGTTTGCAGTCCAGGTTGGCCATTTCCTGTTCATTACTGGGCATCAAATGAAGTGATAAGTCTCCCCTGGGAGCGGCAGTGTGGGGTAGAGGCTGTGCGTGCTGTGATGTATTCTCGGCTGCCGGCTCCTGCCCTGGTCGATGCTAACAGCTGTTTGTCCTGAAGAAATATGTGATTGACCCCCTTAATTCTGCGTCTTGGGGCAGTTCATTTAAACTTTCCGTAAGTGATTTGCTCCTGGTAATCCTTTTAATTGGGGGGAGCCTCTCAGTGGGGTCCTCAGAAGTCATTTGTTGTCGGCCCTTTTCTTCGGGTCCCATTTTGCTGAGTTTCACTCAGAGGAGGCGCTGGTGGTACTTGGCTGGTTCGAGTGTTCTGATTGTTCTAATCTGAGACTGGCGGCCAAGTGCAGCCAAATGGGTGGTCGGAGTAGATTTGCTTGTAAGCTTCGAGTGTTGGGTTTGCCCAGTTGTGAGAAAGTTATATTCGGGTGCGGTTGTGGGGAGTTTTTTCAGACCCCTGCAACTTGTGCCTGCTGTGGTGAACCCCCTGTTATTCTGGGCCCTGAGATTGCCTGGGGTTTGTGCTTGTCAGTGCGGCTGGGTCGGCCGGGGGGAGCTGGTGCCTTGGCTGGTTCAGAGGTCTGGTCCGGGTGACTTGCTGTCACCCGGAGTGCTCCTCCAGCTACCCAGCTAGTCTGCGTCGCGCTCTTCCTGTCTTCTACTTAGTGCTTTCCTCTTCCCTCTTTAGTGTCTCTGTGTCTCTGCGAGTGGGGACTGCGAGTTGAGCTCTCCTCCTTTGTTGTTACTACTGGATTTTAGGTGAGAGAAAAGAACTGTTTCCTATTCACTGTTCATTGCTAGCATAAGAGGTCGCCCCTCGCCGGGTAGCAAATAATGGAAAGGCGGCCAAAAAAGCAGAATTCAAGGACCCGGGAGCCGATGGAGCTGATGGAGCTAGTGCAGCTGGTTAAACGAATGGGGCACGCGAGGCATGCAGAGTGGTCAGAGGCTGCCCACCTCCCTTGTCCCCACAAGGGCGCTGCCCTGTGCTTGCCCTGTGCTTATATGTGCTGCTTCGCCTGCTAAGGATCCAGAGCTATAAGGCAGGCTCACCTGTGCTCCACGATGCTCTATGATGCTCCCAAAAGTTCCCTGTGAGGTAAGAGTGGGGCAGCGCTCTTGGGTTGTGACTCCCCGTCTTCTGTACACCCCTGTGCACCACCTGCTGAAAGCTGTCACCCGGTGGCGGTCCGCGGCCCTCAGTTGGGCAGCTGTTAGGTCCCTGGGTCCACCCGCAGGACAAACGCTGAAAACGCCAGTGGGGAACTCAGCGGAGGAGCCGGGGCCAGAGCCTTAGGCAGTTTCGGCATCCTCCCGCTCGCGTCCTCCTGCTTTGCTCTGCTCTGCTCTGCTCTGCTCTGCTGTGGTTGCTGTGATCCGATCCGATCCGTGGCGTCTGGACTTTATTGGTTGTTAAACGTCCTGAACCAGAGGGCCTATAATGAGAGAGAGAGAGAGAGAGAGAGAGAGGGAGAGGTTCTTTAATAACCGGTAGAGCCCGAGGCAGAAGGGCTATAAGGCTACGAGTACATTCCACACACTAAGGATGGAGTGTTCTAAAATAAAACGAGAGAAACATGAAGACAAACATTGGAATGTTGGACACCAGCCGTTAGAAGCCCGGATCCACTCCATTGTCTTCAATGGAGCTCTCGACATCCTTTTGTTCCATTGCAGCTTCCACAGTGTTCTATGGCACAAATATTGCACATCTGAAGCCATCTTGATGGAATCAATGCTATGAAACCTAAAAAATATCCTTTAGAAGTTAACAATATGAGGGGGTTTATTTTGTCATAGAAATTATGGTTAGTGCTGAAATAAAGCTAAAATTAGGAATCCTGTTTTATGAGTTCTCAAATATATTCCTCATCCATGTCAGTAATACACTCAGTAACGCAGACACAAGCATGTCCTTTCAAGAGTCTCAGCAGCCTATTGGTTAACTCCCAGCTGGTCTCCACTGCAGGTTCGCCACAGAGCTATAATCAACATCAAGAAAACCAACATTCTGAATTGATAACACAAGTGTAGAACTTTTGAATGCCAACTTTGATTTAATTAATGCTATAAAGCTGAAAGGAAGTCCATGCATAAAATGCTGGAGTAAATACGCTGAATGAGTTTTTTTTGGTCATAGAATTTATTGTTAGTGCCGAAGAAAGCTAAAATTCAAACACATTTTGAAAGTATTTTCGAAGATCTTCCTCATCAATGTTAGTAATGCGCTATGACTTGTAGAGTGAAACATGCACTTCCAAGATGAACAGCATTCTGGAAGTTAACTCCCTCATGATAAACAGAAGAGTCACCACAGAGCTCTAATGAACAAATACAGTTCTAACTTTTTGTATTCGAGTCAAAATTAGGACATCAAGTTTAAAATGACGTTATAATTAGGTCGATGAAGTCAGATAAGAACTAATATTTCAAAAACAACAAAAAAACTTACATTCACCAGTTACTGTTTACTGAACTAACAATGCCTTGCTCCCCGTCATATTACATTACTCAGAACATCTTAAAAGTCAACATTAATGACAGCACTCACGACATTTCAACGAAATCAAAATCGATTTCTGCGTTCTTTAGAATCATATTCTAAGTTGAGCACGTGCCCAAACCCCTGTGGCCAGGCTATGCGTTCAACCGCCATTGAGGTGCCACTCCCTGATGTGCACAGCGTATGCCCATGTGCAGAATAGGTGAGCGGCAGGACCTGACCTTTAGCCAGGCCCTGCATTTAACCACCCCTGTGGCCACCCAGCTCCACAAAGCCTTTAGCTGTTCACAATGGGCAGGTTGGCTGCAGAGCATGGGCTCTGGCCAGGCCCTACACCGACCTCTCCTGTGGAGATCAAATCCATGACAAGCATCCTAGTCCTTGTTGAGGACAAGCTTTGTGCCTTTGGTCGTGCCCTGTGGCCAAACCTTACAGGCAGCCAACCCAGATGCCCGCGGCTCACAACCTTTGGTCAGGCCCTTCACTCAAACCCCTCGTGCTGCGAATCAATCCACGGATTCCCAAACCCTGCTGCACGCAGCTCTCAGAATTGTGTAGTGGTGTGTTGGCCTTGCATTCAACCAATTACAGGCTGAAAACCCTCGCTGTGCATGACCTAAGACATGCACAATTTGTGGTTGGCCAAACCCGACCTCTGCAGTTTAAATTTTTTATTTTAGTTACTGTGGTAGCAGTACTGGCCCCCTTGTACCACATGGGTGGCCGCAGTGGGTACTGCAGCCTCAGATGGTGGTACCACAGTACCGGTGACCCAACACAATAATTGTTTCTTTATTTAACTTAAGGGAGGATCCCTGTATGACCCCAGGACATGGCCCCTTATCTAGACTTTTCAAAATCTTTGTAGGACTCAGGGATCATATCCCAGAGTCATATACATTTGGTCACAATATTTTCTTAACTGTTGAAGCCACTAAATCAGATGATTCGGTATTGCGGTAACAGACCCGTGGCCACAATACGGAAATTACCAATGGGAGAAAAAACTCCCTTTTTTAAACCAAAATTATACTGCAGAGTCCGAGTGACTCTGACGGACCCAATCATCCACATAAATCTACCTTTTTTTTTTTTTAAATTAACCCCTTCATGTCTAACCTGAGCCACACTTTAAACACTAATTCGTCGAAAATGGCTGAATTGATGTACACAAAATCACAAAAAGCATGGTTTCTGAGTAACACTCACTTTTTGCCAAACTTGGTGCCATTCTGGACAGCCGTTTTTTCTGTATCAGAGGCCATCTTTCCTTTGTGAATTAATATGTGAAGTCATACTTTAGGCCCTCCTTTTTCTTGGCACCCGCTTGATTGATTGACGCAAAACGTTTCCAGATGGAGCCAAAGGGGATGAACTTTTTAAAATGTTTAATGCAGATTCATTTAACAGCAGCAAAGTTATTCGTAAAACCAAAAATGTCTTTCCCTAAGGGAAATCTGAGCCAACTATAACTAGCCGCACCATGGAAAATATGTTTTGACAGCCATTACAGACCTCAGCGACTCAGTTTCTACTTCCTAGAAAAAAAAAATCAATGACCATATAAGGAGTAGGACCATGTACAGGAGTCCCGAAAGTGGCCCTTCTATAGGTAAAAAATATAATATCAAGTTGCTTGTTCCAGCTAACAGTGGCTGGCACTACAGTACTAAATACTACACCCCATGTGGTACCATGTTAGGAAGCAATGTGGTACCATGGTACCACGCTAAACTGGTACGGCTAAAACATTGACAACATCTGAGAAGAATTAGGTCATAGTCAAGACCCTGCAGTCATCTGTCATTGCACAGGCATTTAACTGCCTCTAGTCTGTTAGGTGCAGAAATGGATTATAGGCTCTTTACTTTCTTTTCTAAAATGATGTAAGGGTTTATGGAGTGATTTGAATAGCAGTGTCATGAATTATTCAGTTTGGGATGTCATCAGTGTTATCAATGATGCAATGTGAAATGTCATCAGTGATGTGATCTAACATGTCTTGACTGTTATAGTATGCGGAGTCATAAACAATGCCTGATGGGGCACACATTCTTGTTAGTTTACCAAGTTATAGTTGGCAAATGTTAGTTGTTTTGGGGTTTTTAAACATCAGTTTTTGTTGTGTTTAAACTTCTTCTAATGACCCTTTTCCAATTGGAACAGTAGTATCACTTGTGCATAGCATAGATCCCTTGTTTTTCCAGTTGGCATAACCCTTGCCTTTCCCCACTTTGTGTTCCCCTGCATCCCGTTGTTATTGGAATGTCTGAACGCTCACATTAGAGTGTTGGTGCCATAGGATTGATTGCTGTGAAGTAACTTGGAGATGCCGCTTGAATTATAAATGTCTCTTCCGCCACCTCTGTGTGTGAAGGGAAATGATTACACTGGTGAATGAGGACAGGATCCTGGCTGTGCAGGGAACAGTTTCACACCTCCACCCCTGTGTGTCAATCACTCACAAAGCAAGATACCAAATCTACTGACCTTTTAAGCTTCAAGGTTCAACTCCTGTTGGTGTCTGCTGTGTAAAGATATTTCACAAGTGTGGGGTAAGGGCGCATATCCACAATATCAAGCTGGTAGTCTAAGATTGAGCTTCTTACACATTTCAGATTCCTTATGGTTGGGTTATCTACATACGACATACTGCTCAGATGAGGCAGAAAGGAAATAATACTTTATTAAGTACAGCCAGCTGGTGAGAGCGATGTTTCGGCCTACTCACAGCTGAGTTTTGTAGCAAACTGTGCTGGCCATCGGGCTATACTTCGGTGAATTAAACCTATGAGAACCTCGTATTTCCAAAAAGCGAATTCTCCACCTGGTCCTGAGTATTGTCCTGCTCTGAGTAGCTGTTTCTATCCAGTGTAGCGGTGCACCACGACAGGGGAATATGAAGCCTGCATCGCTCACAGGCAGCGGGTTATTTTTACTGGAGGCCGCTGGAATAAGGATTAGTGTTCTCAGATGGGGCAGCGTCCCTTCACGTCAGGGAAGAGCAGAGCCTGCACCGCTGACAGGCAGAGCTGTTCTTTTTATTGGGACGACGGCTGAAGGAAAACATTGGCCATCTCCAGTTGGCATTGAGAGCACCACGTAAGGGGGGAACGAAGCCTGCATCGCTGATGGCACACCTATTCAAGTGTCACATCCAGAGTTATACCTTGACAAGCACGGCCTCTGAGTGATGTTTTATTCCTCACAGTGTGCACCACATAAGGGGAGAAACTAAACACATTGCTGATGGTCACAGCTCTTCCTGTGTTAAATTCGGGGAAAAGGATGCCTGTGTGCTGACAGACACAGCTTGGAAACCATGTTTATTACCTGCAGTTGATGGGGGTCCTTAGACATATGTCTCCACGCTGAGAGGCGCAGCTGAGGAGCAGTGTTAAATTCTCTATGGGCATGATGGTGACAGCAGAGAAGAGGAACATATGGTCTCTCTCTAGCTCATGGTTTTGGCAGTAGCCATCCCGATGACAGGCACAGAAAAAGTATTCACATTTATTGACAACTCAAATATTAATACAGCGTGCACTATTCACAAATCAGTTTGAGCCTTCCCATGTGGGTGCTGTGTAGATTCAGCTGCTGCTCCTGGGAGGTTCCTGATGATGGGGAACAAGTATTGCATGGTAAAATAAAATTGGGATGCTATTGGCAGCCATATTGAAATTACAAAGAAGAATTTCAAAGTTATTGAGCAACAGCTTAAACATTGGCATTTTTAGGGCTGTTTCGGAATGTATCTTTATTTTTATTTGTGCTCCATATCCTTTAGTGGGAAGCCCTTGCTTGTGTTCAACAACATTAGGGCATCCTTTATTTCCTTAAACAAACCATGTCAGCAGCAAACATGAATCCACCCTTTTCATTCCTAAACAAATTTGGTAACCCTTTGATACCCTGGAAGCAGTGGATAAACTCAATAGTTATGGGGTAGAAAAGTTCACACCATTTAGGAAAAACATATTCTCCTCCAACATTTCGGGACACAAGACAGGAACATTTTTGAAAACCTTAATGACCCCAGAAGGGATAGAGATGAGGAGGATTCGGATCCATTAGATCTGCATCAAGCAACTGGAAAGAAACTGGAAGAGCATTTTGGACAGAAAATAAATGTTGTTCTCTAGCTTCACAACTTTTTAAAGTGGGTGCTGGAAAAGAAAGAAAAGGTAATAAGCAATATTGCTGTACAACGAGGCCTTTCATATATGTGTGAATGTGGTGTTCTTATGATTCATTGATTCGTGACTAGTTAGGTAGATGTACTAGCAATACACGTATTCAGGAGAAGTTACTTGTACATAACCCAAATTTGAAAGAAGATTTGGAAATGGCAAAAAGCATAGAGCACATGGCTGAGTGCATAAAGATGATGAAACTACCTAGTACTAATTAGAAAGTGTAGAAGGTACTCAATAGCAGATTCTTGTTCTTCGTATACTTTTTTAGAAAAAAATATGTTTGATGAAAAGATTGCTAAAAAAGGTTATGGTCTCAAAGATGCTGATATAAATCCTAACTGATATAACAGCGACCTTGTTCTGTTGTTAGGGATGACTATCATGTAATTGAATTTAAGGAATGCTCCACCATTGAGAAAATGTATGTAATGAGTCAGGGATCCAAATTACTTGGGTGGAAGCACCAAAAGGATCTTAGACCCCAACAACCCAGAGCTGGTCCTTCTTTTTCGTGGGCAATTAAAAAAATCTAAAGCTATATATTTCCATATTAGATTTAAAGGCAGCCTTTGACTCAGTTCCTCAAGCCTTATTACGGAAAAAACTGGTCGGCTGGGCCATTCCATGAAAATTGCTAGATGCTATAATACTACACTACTCCTTGGGTCCAGGTCAAGCTAGTCGACGGTGGTACTTCATCACAAATAATCAAAACCTGTAATGGTCTAAAGCAAGGTTGCGTCCTTGCTCCTTGCCTTTTCAATCTATTTTTGTCAGATCTACTCCAGCACCTAGAGCCTGTTAACACCATACTCTAAAAATAGGTGAGGTGCAACTTAGTTATTTACAATGCACGGATGATACTATTTTGCTGAGCCAAACCCCGACAGGCTTACAAACACTGATTAATGCATTTGATGATTATATCTTAATGAATGTCCTGGATTTGAATGTTAAAAACTAAAATCATGAAAATTGTCGCTGTGAAATCAAAGACCAATTCATTGAGGGCCAGATGAGGACCAATTGAAGTGGTAAAAACATACAAATATGGGGGGGCGTGGCTTGGCGCCCGAAGGAGATGGCGGCGTTCGGCTAGGAGCTCCGTTCACACCAGGGTCTACCGGCGGTTCGCGCCTCAACTTCCACCAACAAAGGGCAGTCGTTCCTGTCGGAACATGCCAGGATCATTTTTAATCCTTTTTTGGCGCTGAGGCACAGTTATTTTAGGTCTTACAGCCCATTTTATTTTCGGTCGCGGCTCGATATCGGCCGCGGCCGCCATCTTGTCTACTCTCACCCGTGATCGCCTCAGCAGCGCGCCTTATCGCGCATGGATCCCCTGGACGCCTCACGCTTACACTACTGTCCCCAGCACCTCCTGAAGCACAGATGTGGATAATCTGCACTCTAAGGTGACTTTTTTCTTCTCTCTTCAACTATGATTATTTCCGCTGCCTCTTTCAGCTGACTAGAATTTTCAATTTTCTTCATATACGGCGGCCATCTTTATGACTCCAGCCTCCAACATTTTTGACTCCAATTTTGTGGCCTGGCATTTTCCTTCCTTTTTTAATTTGCTCCCTGGTCCTTTTTCAGCTGGGCAATAAGATATTTTTTCTTCTTTTTGACCTCACGTTCCATTAGCGTGCTGATGGCGCATTGCCCCAGTCAAGTTCAAAAACGTAGTTATATTAAGAATTCCAAATTATTCACGGCACTGGCTCATTTGGAAGCTTCTCAGTCTCTATCTTCAACCGAGATGACATCAACTGCGGACATCTCCTCACAGCCTTCGGCAAAAGTGAATTCTAAGAGGTTAAAGAAAGACCCGCCTTCGCCTCCTAAATCCTCCTCGCCCATCTCAATGGAGCTAATCCTCGAAGAGATACGGGCCCTGCGCCCTTACATGGAGGAGACGAATGCCAAATTGCAGATTCTCACTGACAATTGGGCTTCGATGGACGAAAGAGTGTCGTTGGTGGAGCGCGACGTTTCCTCTCTTCAGGAATCCGCGTCCAAGGTCTCCCACATGCACACGCAGATTTCCTCTCTTCAGAAGCAGGTGGAGGACCTTGAAAATCGCAACAGACGCAACAATCTTCGTCTTTATGGCTTGGTGGAGGGTTGTGAGGGAAATGATCCCATCAGTTTTTTCAAGTCCTTTCTCCCGAAGCTTCTTCACCTACCTGAAGACACTTCACTGAATATCCAACGTGCCCACAGGCTTGGTCGAGCTTCCTCCTCTCCTTCCACGTCAACGAAGCCTAGAGGTGTAATAATGTACTTTCTAGAGTACACAGACTTGCTGAAAGTCCTCTTAGCCGCCAAAGCCTCTCCTCGCCTCACTTGGTCAGGCTCCACTTTGTTCTTTGCGCAGGATTATGCCAGGACCACTGCAAACTGTCGCAAGGCCTTCCTAGATATGAGACCTGACCTTCGCTCCATTGGTGCCAGATATGGACTTTTTCATCCTTGTCTATTTAAGGTCACTCATAATAACAAGACTACGACATATGAGGATCCTGCGCGACTTCGAAGTTTCCTGAACTCCTGCGGTCAACCTGACATGGAGATAGCTGGTCCCTCTTCCCATCCACCATGATTTGTTTTTGTAGTTGCAATTTGACTCTCGAATTTGTTCTGCTTTAATGCCTTCATTTTTTGCAGGTTCTTCAGATTGTATGACTTCTAGTTAAGATTATATTTTTCATTTTTTCGTCTGATAGTGTTGTTCTGGCTCCTCAGTGGGCCATATGTTTGTTTTTTTATCTTCGTTGTATTCGAGTTTCTAACCATGTTCTTTTTTTCCCTTCACAGATCATTGTTTTGCGTTCCGTTGTGTTGTCTCTGGTTGGACGTCTCCCTCACCCCGAATGCCTTGCCTCTCCCAGTTGGCCCTACCTCCCTCCCCTCATCTCCACGTGTGTTTCCGCTTGTTCCCAGTTCCTGATTGTATTTTTCCCTTGCTACCCCTCGTAAGTACCCTTTATTCCTTATTTATCATGTTTTGCTATGTTTTATATCTTCTTATCTTACCTCTTCCCTCGTTGCTTTCAGATTTATTGGTGTCATTACCTTTTCCTTGGCTCTCCTCCACTTCTCTTTCGTCATTCCTTCTTCTTCCCATTGCATACTGGCTCTCTTGCTCGTATTCATCTCCCTTTACCTATTTGATTCTCCCTTGGATCTTACTTACCACTATTTTTCAGAATTACTGTATCTTCTTACCATTCTTTCTATTTTCTTGGCTCTCTCCTATTTTTATGGCTTCACTGGTTCCTCTCTCATTTTTTCTTCTATCCTTGTTCCATCACGTCTGTTCTCACCTCATTCTTTTTCTTTCTTGTGCCCTTGCTCGCTGCGAGGCATTTCCTTGCTGTCCTACTCTCCAATTGGCCCCCTTTTTGATTAATCCTTAATGTCAGTTCGAATCATATCCTGGAATGTTAAAGGTTTGCATTCTCCTATCAAGAGACAAAAAATTCTCTCTCATTTAGCCAAATTAAATGTAGATATTGCCTTTTTACAAGAAACCCATCTGTCTGACGATGAAGCGGCTAAACTTAAGAGAGGTTGGGTGGGTGCTGTATTTTCATCTCCGGGTGATGGTAAGAGAAACGGTGTGGTTGTACTAGTTCGCAAATCTCTTGCTCATTTGCTCTTGGCTTCTGAATCAGACCCTGAAGGTAGATGGTTGTACGTCAAACTCTCCTCAAAAGGTGTCCCTCTCTCCCTCCTCAACATCTACGCCCCTACTGGTGGTGATCAGGTCTTTTGGCGCGCTATGGCCTCCCGTATCACTGAATATATTGATGATAATTTTGTTTTAGCAGGTGATTGTAACCTACCCTTTGATCCTTTTTTAGATAGAAACTCCAAGGCACCTTTTATCCCTAATAAATCTCACAAGCTTTTCGCTCAAGCGATATCCCAACATAAACTCATTGATGCCTGGCGTCTCTGCAATCCTACCTCTAAAGAATTCACCTTCTACTCCCCGACTCACCATTCCCAGTCACGTATTGATTATATTTTCCTCTCCCACCATATGTCCCAATCCCTCACCCACGCTGACATAGGCCCCATCTTATTTTCTGATCATGCCCCCGTTTTGATAAACATTGACATCTTACCCAAGTCCACTGGACCAAAGAGATGGCGCTTTAACAACACCTTACTCCTCGATCCCAAATTCTCCGCCTCCTTTGTAGACTTCACCACAGAATTTTTCACCATTAATGACACACCCACTATGCCTAACCACGTTGTCTGGGACGCCTATAAAGCAGCAGCCAGAGGTTTTACTATCAGCTTTGTAGCTACTAAACACAAGAATGCTCGTAAACGCACCAGTGACCTCCTTTGTACGATTAAAAAGTTAGAGCATTCCTTCTATACATCCCACTCGCAAGAAAGTCTGACTGCTCTCATTGCTGCTAAGATGCAATATAACAAACAATCCACTGAGGATGCTTCATTGTATTTGTTGAAATCCAGTTCAAAATTCTATGGAGGTAAAAATAAGGCGGGGAAGGTCTTAGCCAATTATTTAAAAGTCAAACAAAACAAACTGAATATTGAATCTGTCTATGATGTTAATTCTGTTTTAAAGCATACAGATGTTGATATTTTAGAGCAATTCTCCCAGTTTTATTCCAAACTCTATTCTTCTGAGACGCACCCCACTGCTCATTCTCTTGCTACTTTCTTTGCCACCATCCAACCACCTTCCAATTTCCCTGTTGATTTATCCGCCCTTGAATCACCAATCTCCAGTGATGAATTACTTACAGCACTTCAGTCACTCAAGAAGGACAAGGCCCCTGGGCCAGACGGATTCACAGTTGAATTTTATCTGCATTTCTCCAAATTGTTGTTGCCCAGACTCCACTCCCTTATTGATTCCTTCATATTAAATGGCTCTTCCTCAGGTACATTCTCAGACGCCCACATTTGTATCATACCCAAAGAAGGCAAAGACACCCAGCATTGTAAGAATTACAGACCAATTTCTTTGGTCAACATTGATTATAAACTGTATGCCAAATCTCTCGCCATTAGATTAGACCCCTATCTTCCCGAATTGCTAGGCCCTGAACAATCTGGCTTCGTCAAAGGTCGCTTCATCACAGATAACACCAGACTTTTGTTTAATGTCCTTTCTAAGTCTCCACAGTTCCAACATTCACTAGCAGCCATTGCCCTAGATGCAGAAAAAGCGTTCGATAGGGTGGAGTGGACTTTCCTTTTCTCCGCCCTCAAATGGTTTGGATTTGGCCCACGTTTCGTCTCTTTTATCTCCTTCCTTTATTCCAGCCCTAGAGCGGCGGTTTGCGCCAACGGTCTAGTCTCCTCTTTTTTCAATCTAGGCAGAGGCGTTCGTCAGGGATGCCCTCTTTCCCCTTTTCTTTTTAATTTGGCCCTGGAACCTTTTCTTTCAAAGCTTCGTCAGAATACCAACTTACACGGTTTCCAAGTCTCCCACACTAATATTAAACTTGCTGCCTACGCAGACGATATTCTATTATTCATGTCTAACCCCGCAACTTCTATTCCCGCATTCCTAGCTGAAGTCCATGACTACTCTCAGATCTCAGGTTATAAGCTAAACAATGACAAGTGTGAGATTTTACCCCTTACTAAGTTCACTTTTAAACCGGACTTTATGGCGTCCAATTTTACTTGGAGCCCCTCACACATCAAATATCTAGGTCTACACATTACTTCCTCCCTCTCTGACACTGTCTCAATGTGCCTCAATAAATGCACCCAGAAACTATCCGACCTCACTTCCAGATGGCACCCATTATACCTTTCCTGGTGGGGTCGTCTTGATACGATTAAAATGATGCTCTCCCCGTTAGTCCTTTACACCATCTCCAACATCCCAATTCCTATCCCTGCTAAGTTCTTTAAGAAAATCAACACTATTCTCTCTTCCTTTCTTTGGTCCGGCAAAAAAGCACGTATGTCCCTGCTTAGATTGCAACTCCCCAAATCTGAGGGTGGAGTTAACTTCCCGAATTTTCCCGCTTACCACAAGGCATTCCTTTTGCGGCAAGCTTCCCATTGGCTTCAAGACCCTGCTGAGCCGTCCCCCTTATGGGTTATCATTGAGCGACTTTCCTTATCCCCTTTCACTTTTGCTGAATACCTCTCATTCTCTCGAAAGCCTCACTTTTCCTCCATTCCTATCCACAAGTTTACAGCCAAGCTGCTTCTTTCCACCTCTCCAGGCCCCCCTTCCTCTGTAGCAGAGTTTCTCAATTCCACTATCTGGCACAACAACAGTATAACCATCAATCGCAAGCCCTTTTATTGGAAAACCTGGAGACAGAGGGGTTTAATCTGGGTATCTCAACTCTTCTCTAATTCTGATTTCTTATCCTTCTCCGCTCTCAGCCAACACTTCCATCTCCCTCGTTCTTTTGCCTGCAAGTATCTTGCGCTTAAAAATGCAGTCATGTCCACTTATGCTCTTCTCTCTAACCCCCTCATGCATCCTCACCCTCCCAATCCTACCTCACAGCTTCATTCCTTCTTGCGTACTCACCCTACAGCCTCCTCATTATACCACTCATTTCATACGATTCTCACACCTAGACCAAAATCCAAAGTTGAGGAACAGTGGGAATCTGACCTTGCCATTTCTTGGCCCACTTCCCTTTGGGATAAATTATGGACCAAGCTCCGCAAGACATCTAGAGCTGCTTCCCTTACACAAACTCTTTTCTTCATATACAACAGACTTCTCTTTTCTCCCCAGGTGTTGAATAAGAGATTTTCTTCTACACCAGATCTTTGTTGGTCCTGTTCTGCTCCTAAGGCCACTCTTTTTCACATGCTTTTCTCTTGCACTTTCACGCAAAATTTCTGGACACTAGTTTGGGCCCAAATCAATGCCATATTCCACACTACATCTCCCTTCTCTGTTGTCAATATTTTTTTAGGGAGCCTTTCTCCTTGTTGGGATGACAATGATCTTAATACGCAAATTGTTGACTTGTTGTTAGCTGTTGCTTTCCAGCAAATCACCGTCAACTGGAAAAACTTTACGAATATTTCTTTTAAAGCATGGTGGTACAATGTTTGTTATAATCACAGGCTAGATACTGTTTTTGTGCACCCCCTTAGTTTAGCTGTTAAACGACATGATTTATGGCTTCCTGTAACCTTGTACCTAGATACCTGTGCTAAACGCTCCTCTCATGTATCACCTATTCAGCAAGAGGTCTCTAAGCCTCCCTGAGTGACATTGCTTTTCATTTGCACTATTCTTTTCATATAAGCTACTTTATTGCTCATTATTACCAACGCTGTTTTTTTTTGTTATTTAGCCTCAAACTTTTGTTATCCTCTGATTAATTGTATACTTTCATTACCATGTTTTACTTTTCTCCTCTAATTGAAGATATGTTTGTATTCTTTCTCATGTATTGACACCTTTACTTATCCAATAAAAATCTTTTGAACTTAAAAAAACATACAAATATCTAGACATTTTATTTGACAATAGAGTGTCGTTTAAAAGTTATATTAAATATTTAAGGACAAAAACTGCAACCTTAATTTATGCCTTTAAATGTCTATATAAAATATTGAGATGCCAATCATATGATCATATTCTTAAAGTCATGAGAGCAAAATTACAGCCAACTATAACATATGGCTAGCCTATCACCAGGAGGAAAGATGCAAAACTATTCAACCAATTAGTAATTCATGCCTATAAATCAATCTTGGGGATCCCTGGATCAATTGGCCAAGATGAAATCAGATTGGAGTCTGGCCTCCAAAGACAGTCCATGGTGTCGCAAGGATCGTTTTTGAAATGCATGCCCTCGATGTTTTCACTAGCAAACATCTGTTGGCATGAAATCATTTATTCTGTCAATACAGCTACCTGGTGATCTAACTGCTCGATTTGCCTCCTGAGTTTTGATCTGCAGATAGGGCACAGTGAACTGACAATGCCCAGCTTTAAGCAAATCTATTTTCTTTCAAACCAAATCAACTCATTTAATGTGGATATAAAAGCCTTAACGTCAAAAACACATGCATGGTTTGTATATAATTCACATCAGTCACTGTGAATCCACCTTATTTGAATGCCCATTTTTCATCCCAAATGAAAGAAACATTTCTAAAAATAAGACTGGGCATATACTAAACCAAGGAGGGTATGCTGACCTGGATTCAGCAATGGCCAAGTACTAAATGTAGACTGTATGAGTGGCCAGGTGAAACCTTTTGCACATAGTATGTGCGTGTTCTAAATTGCTTAAAATACACCTCTCACTTTTAAAACCTTTATTTCTTAAGGCTGGTCGTCAGGCCCTTATTTTTTGTCGGGTGAGTCGATTCCATTACTATGTCATTTGACTATGTTTTTAGATATTGCTGATAAACTATTGGTATCTTAATGAATCATCAATCATAGTGGTTGTTTTGAGTTTGCTGACATCTTGAATGATTTAGTGTCTATGCTACTATGGTAATTGGACCCCATAGAAAATATGAAAACACTGATGCACTTTTATTGCCTATTTGCACAGTGGTACTTATTATTTAAAATTCAATGCCCTAAGGCAACCTTAGATAATCGGTTTTATAACATAAAGAGACACCTTACTGTTCATTTGCACTTTGACTTTTGATGATACAGTTTGTGTACATAGGCACTCTATAGGACATTTGCACAATGCACTATGTTAACTATTTTTACTGAATATGTCTGGGAAAAGTAACTTTAAAATGTAATTAGTTTCATGATTTTACTGCGTTTGTTTTAAAAGATGTTTATAAGTGGTTTTAAAGTTTTGGTACGGCACGTAACCATAGATACATTCTTTTTTTACAGGCGCATATTGTCTAAAGAAACTGAGAATTGTGTCTCTTTTTATATTGTTTCGTTTTAAAGTTTTAAATGCAATGATTTTTGTTAATCAAGCAATAAAGAATTAATTACTTCATTCACCACAGATAATACACCTAAACAGCAAAGATATATTCTGGAAACAAGTTACAGATGATATTTACCGTTTAGAGGATAAAACAAATAAAAACATTGATAGACAGTATAAATATAACCTATCAAAAGAAAAAAGCGATGCCCTATCTGACCTTAGAAATGATACATCTGTAATTCTAAGTGAAACTGACAAGGGAGGAAATGTTGTCCTAATGAACCGATTGGACTATGAAAAGGAGGTTCATAGACAACACGATAACCCCACTTGTTATACTTCCTGACCTGTGAACAACTGTAACATTACTTAGAGGTGTAGGCTTATGGATGGAGCCAAATGTATGAGTGTAAAGTTACTACAGCCAAAAAAGGAGCAGTAGTAAGACTAAGACCAGAGATGGACAACCACAGAAAATAATGACAGCTAGGTGTTAAAAGAAACCCCATAGGAAATCATGTTAAATTAAAACAATTTCTTTGGACTTATTGTGAATATATATAAATTAAATTGAATGTTAAATTTAAAAATAAATACTATTTAGTGATGGTGAGAAAGTGAATTATTAGTTCATGTGGAAGGCAGTCCTCTTCAAGTAAAAATGTCACTATTCCTTACTAGGTCCAGTTAGGTCTGCATACTTTAAACCTGAGCTCAACTCTAGCTATAGAACAGTGCAGGCAGGTTTACCTTAGGGAAAATGTATAAAGAATTTATCAGTTAAAAAAGATAAAAAGTAGAACAAACAATGCAATGAAATGCCACGCCACTGTCTAAAAATGGAGTATATTTTAATAAGAAAATAAACACCAACATTGCAAAAAGTGGATGTAGGGAACTAGAAATATGATTGTGAAAATATTTAGAAAATTCTAGCACACAATAGGGCAAAGCACCACCTGCGTATTTCTGTCACGGTAGACCGGATCATGGTCAAAAGTTAAGGCAACTTCAATGAAGTGCCGGTCAAATACAGCTACCAGTTTCATCCCGCTAGAAAGTTTATCTTCTGACATAGTCATATTTCTGGAGAAATGTTCTTGTTGACGAGGTCATCAGAGAGTTGAGCTGCAAGCTGAATGAAATGAGGGCTTATTTACAGTGATCGACTGAAGCCTGGATCCTCAGTGGGATCCTTGGCTCTTGTGGAAATTCTGAGGCTCTCATCATCTAAGGTGGGAAAACTCTGAACATGTAAAGCCTGAAGACAAGACCCAGGAAGGCGTCGTCGATGTGCTTCTCAATGTTGATCCCAGTAATGTACTCAATGTTCAGAATGAGAAACTTTTCTGGAAGTCAGGATCCTTTCCACAGGGCACACTAGCAAGCTGAGCTCAATCTGTGGTTTAATATTGGTGACTGTGGTTCAAGCATAGGTCTAGTTCATTTAGAGAAAAGTTCTGAAAAAATTCAAAATGATCCGTCTTGCAGTTTTGGAGGTGAGAGAGTAGATTTTAGCACCAGACAAGGGTACAAGACCTTTTGGCCATCACTTAGGGGTTTGGACTCAATTTCCCATAAGCCACCAGCAGAGTCCAGAGCAAATCCAGGTGGAACTGGTCAGCTGGACTCTTAAAGTTGTGGGAGTCTTGCAGGGTTTATAATTCGGAAGCTAAGCAGGATGCTAACAAACTAGCCCATGACGTCCACTCTTCTCTCCTGTGTACAAGTGTGATCAGGTCCAGTGATTGGGGTTTCTCTCTGTAGTTTCAACAGCAGGTGCATTCCTTCTTTGGTCTTCAAGAGGTCCAGATGTGTTCTAAAGATGTCATCAGGGGTACCACCTTTATGCCTGGCACCAGCTTGTGGGTGAAGGAGATTTCCTGGTCAATGCCTGCTTTAACCCACCTGTGTGACCACAGATCACTATTCCTTAACAATCAAAACAGAGCAAAATATAACCTGATAATTGTCTCAACATCCCTTTGTAGTTAAAGCCTTTTAACCAAAAACTTAGCAATAGGAGCTAGCCCATGGATCTTAATATTGACCTCCAACCAAATCCCTAAACTCCAAAAACAACCAAGTCACAAAACCCTTGAAGAAGACACACATGAAAATATGGTGTGGACAAAACCCACTCGACAATAATCAGAATTCCAAATGTTCTCTATGATCTGAGGTGTGTCAGCTATCAAAATCTGACACAAAATAACAAAGATTCCAAGAGGACAATGATACACAGCCTCCTATTCCTACCTGTTCGCTTTATTCTAACCAAGGATACTTCAGTTTTGTGGTGTTGTGAATGAGAAACAGCTGCTCCCTTCCTTGGATACTTTGTTTTGGACAAATATGAATGTATGAATATGCATGCGTGGATTGCTTTATTATAGTAATGCTGATCATATGACCCAGCCACACAAGCCAAAGCTTGTTGCATCACAGCAGGATGCTGAGGATAACTAAAAACGTGTATCTGTGAGAAGTGAGTCTTGGGTAAATCCAAACAAGTTGACAGGACAAGTGGTCAGAAGATTTTCTGTGGAGAAGTTTTCAAAGTAAGGGTCTCGAGGGTAGTCACTAACATAAGTATTGTGTAGGACTTCTCAAATGGTTGGCATTGCAAAGGATCTCAGGTACCATGTTCAGGAACAGACCAAAGGGTTAAAAAACTGCAGACCAGCACAGCTTATTGGAAATTGTGTTTGACAAGATAAAGAACAGTGTATGGATTTAATAGAGAGAGGCTGATACAGAGGACTTCTCTCTGTGACACAGCATGATAATGATGATTTACAGAGTATAACTGAGAACCCTGAGGTCTTTTGAGATCTTGGGCAAATTGGACTTTTGGAATTGGAAACAATGTATAAAATAGTATTATTACAAAGTAAAGTGAAGAATCCTCTGCATAGTAGAAGTGTGCATGGAAGGTAGTAATGTGCCAGTGTAGAACACATCACAATAAAGCAATAGTGGAGGCCAGATCAGGGATGTGGGGAAAGAAAGCCAGAAATGTTTTGACTTATAAAGAAAGAAAGGGATATTTTGTGGAACCAGACTGTAAATGCACATGAAGAAAGAAAAGGCCCTCAGAAGTAAATGAAAAATAAACTGCATATTCTGCACTTTAGCTCAGGATTCCTGCATCTATGAAGGACTGTTGTTGCACTTTACCCCATTTCATTCAAGCAACTGATGGACCTGAAGCGGTGTTATTCCCTGTAGGACTTTGGATCTCTTTGCTGCACCTGTCTCACTTTTGAAGTTCCAAATGACAGTTAAAATTAACATTTGAAACCTATTTGGACTCACTTAAAGATATATTTATTCCATACAATATATCAACTAGCAATGCCAAATCAATAGATCAAATGCATAGCTCAGTTGGAATACAACATGAATGAAAGAACTGTAAACTTCAGGACAGCAAAATACAGAGTATAAAATAGGAGAGCAATATGGCACAAATTGACCTCCAAAATAACAAGAAGACTTAAATTTATAGGGTCTTGAACAAAGAATTTCATATATTCATCACAGTTGTACATGATGCTCACCACGTGGACCAATCACAGTTAAGAACAGTTAAAACAATTGCAGAGGAATACTTTTTAAAAGCCTCCATAATTCTATAACATGGAGCTTTTTGTGAATTCTACCAGTACTACAACAAATAAGATCACATGTTTACATGTTTGTAGGGACATATGACCATATGACGACCGAATGAACCCTAGAATTCATGATCTAGGCCATCCTAGGCACCCATTCCTGTGAATTCAAAGAAGATGCAATGATTTATCTGTGAGGAGACCAATTAGAAGGACTGCTCGGTTCAGTCAGATCTGTAAATTGCAGCCTTTGCCTTGGTGCCTTGGAGCACATCAGGTGCAAGTTTTGCTGCCCTTTCAAACAAATGTCCTACGTCCTCAGAGCATAGAAGCATCACTGACCACTGATCAAAGAAGTTCAGTAGTAGCTTGAAAAATGGCATTCTCCAAAAGGCTGCTCAACCAACTTCCCTTTCCCTCATTGCCCCCAAATTAGCATGGACCATTGTATTTCAAAAACAAGAATGGACAGCAGCATGCCCATTGACTCAGCTATTGAAGCCTGAGAGGGAGCCTGAGGTAAAACCCTGTATCTGTTGTCACAAGAACAGACTTGAAAATTCATCCCTTCTCCCCTACTGTGAGGCTCAATCATGGGAGTATCTATGGCCACACCCCAATCTATTCCAGAGACTAATATGCCACATACTTTCAACACCCACCCCTGAGAAGAGCCTAGATCAATTTCTTATCTAATTTGGGACATATAATGTCCACGTCCACGCCCCATTTGCTTCCACAGCTGCTCACACCTTTTGTTGCCTTCTTCCTTCCCTTCTCGTCTTCATCTCTAAGAGGTGACCACTGATGAAATGAGAGGTAACCAAGGGAAGTCCACATGTGCCAAAGCATCAGTGTGGCAATGGATAGGCATCTACTTTGCCTGTGTGTCTTTTATTCACATCAACATTCCTAGGGACACTTCAGATTACTATGGCCCTGATTGCAAACACTGATTAAATCTGATATTCAGAGGTTCAGTATTTATCAGGTGCCTATTATAAGTTTACAGCTCAAATTGAGGCATCACATACAGACTTTTCTGCCTCTTGACCAAAATACTATTGTCCTGGACCTTACCAGGCATTTCCCGCCAATATATATGGCAAGCTTGATCTTGTAATATGTTCCTGGAAAAGATTGTGGCAGCATGGCCTTCATTTCTATTAATTTTCAGTTGTGGTAAACTCCACACCCCACACAACGTGCTGCGCACACTGAGCTTTGTACAGAGTTCAGAAATATACAGCCCAGTAATAACCATGGCCTAAAAGATCTTTGTGCCTTTCTATGAATAAGGGTCTTTGAGATCTGAAAGAGTGCTAAAGTGATGGAAATCATTAAAAACTATGCAAAATTGCGCATATACAGTAGTGGTAATGTATTTTACTCACCACTTTTCAAGAAGGCACCTCACTTGTTACCTGACGGAAAGGCTGAAAAACTTCCCATTTTAAAATTATGTTTGAGGGCCCCTACAAATATCATACTCAAGTGCGGTCTACTCCTAGGCTATCACTAAAACTAAGTTATGTTAGTGTGGTACATTAATAAAACTTTCAAGTAAATTGAAATGCCCAAAGAAAAGAAAAGCACCAATCATTTTATTATGACCTCCGCTCATCATTTTTCAGAACACATATAGATGTACATGTACATGTTAAAATAAATGGCAATATTATGCTACAACAAAATACATCCATCCTCTGTTCATAAAATGTTTGTAAGAGAAAATATCTACTTACTCACTATTGGTCCTTGCAGCTTTTAAGGTGGTCTTCGTCCCAACTTATTGCCTTCCTCCTCAACTTTCTGACCTCGTCTTGGCTGGTATTAAGACTCAGCGCACTTTACCACTTCTAACCAGTGCTAAAGTGCTTATAATTGACCCCCTAACCATGGTAATATTGGTTCATCCCCAAACGGTCAATTTAATTTACTTAAAGTGGCCCTACATATACCCAGTGCCTGTAAATAAAATGCTACTAGTGGGCCTGCAGCACTAATTGTGCCACCCACTTAAGTAGCCTTTTAACCATGGCTTACACCTACCGTTGAAGTAACTGTATGTGCAGTTTAAATTGCCATGTCGACCTGAAAAAACAAACCTTTTGCCAGGCCCACACCTTCCCTTTTTATACATGTAAGTCACTCCTAAGGTAGGCCTTGGACAACCTAGGGGGCATGGTGCAATGTACTTAAAAGGCAGGGCATGTACATTTAAGTTTTACATGTCCTGGTAGTGAAAACCCCTTAAATTCATTGTTCACTTCTGCAATGTCTATATCCCCAATAGGACAAAATCGGGATTACCTAATTACATTTTTATAAAAGTAATTTCTAAATAGGAAGATACAACTGAATCAAGATTGGTGTCTCTGAAATCCTAATTTAAAATCCTATGTTATGGTGAAGTATTTTAAATTACAATTCTGAAAATGCTGCTTTAAGAAAGTTGCTATTTTCTTGCTTTAACCATTTGGTGCCTGTACGCTGTCTCTGATCACATGACTGGGTGCAGTTGGCAGTTGGTCTTTGTGTATTCCTCGTAGAAAGCCATACAATATGGGATCTTAGATGTGACTTGTTGGGCCATCCTGCAGGAAGAAGCTCGACACAGCCTCACCAACACATGAATAGGCTGTATCCTGTCCACACAAAAAAGCTGCATACCCCCTGTAGTGAGTCTGGTAACAGGGCAGGAAGGGAGGATATCTGTGCACTTCACAGGAATGTCTTTGAAGTCTCTAAAACTGCAAAGGCACCCTTGTGTGTAAGTACTGGACCTCAGACACTACCTGTTCAGTACACTTCTGGACCTGAGGATACTCTACCAGGAAGAATTGCTGTGCTGCTGAAGGACTGCCACTCTGCTGGACTGTACTCTGCTGGACTCTTGCTTTGCTCGGATTATCTGCAGCCTGCTGCCATCTTGTCTTGGTGGGAAGGACAGAACCTGCATCATTTGATCCCAGAACTTTGAGTGACTCTGCATACTAGCTGGCTAGCCTCCTGATCAGAAACCTCAGGGACGTAACAGGCTTCCAAACTCTTCACATGGACTCTGTCTCTATGAGTCTGTCCTGCCCAGTGGTGCCACCCCAGTCCTGGACCATTGGAAGTTGACCTAAAGTGCCGTACAGCAGGACCGACACATCTTCTATACTGGGCCATGCATCCCTGAGCAGAACCACCACTTTGCAGCTGCCGAGTATATTGGACCTGCTGCAAAAGACTCACATCACTGCTGCCTGCATTTTTGGATCAACACATTGTCCTCAGAACCACTGCTGCACAACGCTTTACCCCGCACAAGCTCCTAGCATGCCTCATCGACCCAGCCTTGATGACAATGCTGAAACTCCGTATCACAGCTTCCCAGTTCCTTGAAATCAATGCATCCCCTCTTCTTCATCTCACATCCTTGACATTGCACTTCGCTGTGCAAGCCCTGTCGACTTTCCTTGCCATTGATGCATCAAATTCTTGCACTGCAGCCTCATCGCATCTTAGAACGGATGCATTGCCTCTGTTGCCGATACAGCTTCGATGCGAATGAACACAATGCTATGCAACAAGAATGTTAAGGTACTTTATTCAGGGGCCTAACTGGGTCCCTGTAGCCAGCCTGTGCTACATTGCAGTTGGCCTAAAATTGTGACTTTATCCCAGTCCAGCTTGACCAAAAAATCCTCAATACTTCTTTGTGCTTTTCAGCGCTATTTTTCGCTATAAACTTAAAAAATCAATATCTACGGTTCTACTAATTGGAATTTTGTTGGATTGGTCTTGTTTTATTTATTAAAGCGAAACACGCTTTTCTAACTTGTTGGGGGATCTTTTGTTTGATGTTTTCACTTTTTAAAGTTTGAAGTGCTACACACTATCTCTAAGTTAAGTCTGACTGCTCTGTGCCAAGCTATCAGAGGGTGCCTGCCTCTTACTCTGAGAAGGAATGTGGTTGCTGCTTAACCAGGTTGCTGCTTAGCCAGGGCTCATACCACAGTCAACCAACAACCCAATTTCTAACACAAACCCTTGTCATTCTTCACTTTCTTATTTTCCTCTTCCCTCACTACTCACCTCTCCTTTCTAGTCTATTCTTCCTTGCCAGTTTTGTCTTGACTTGACTCTAACTCTCTTCTCATTCCTTTCACCAGTCTGCCTTCACCCTATGGTTGACATTTTTGTTCTCTCTTTTGTGCTACTCTCTCTCTTTCTCTCTCTCTCTCTCTCTTTCTCTCTTTCCACATTTCTCTTTCCTTGTCTTCCTCTCTCTATCCCGTGGGGGCCCAAAATGTTTTGAAAAAAATGCAGTTTCTTCTACTGGGGAGAACAAATGAGTAAATGAGCATTTGTCAGGGGGTCGGCTGTCCTGACATGAAGGCCGCCCTCCTTTGGCCCCAAATTTTTTTTTAAATGAGTGTTTCCCCTGGGTGCCCAATCACACCCCTCCAAGGGAATTGCCAGATTTCCAAAAATAAAAATGAGATATTAAACTGACAGTTGGTCCAGCCTCCTGCAATATGAGCGAACACCCTTTGGCATCCACATTTATTTTTTTATAATATATATTTCTTCTTCGGAAACACATGTACAAAAAATGTTGTTTGGGGGTTGGCCTTCTAACCACGCCATATGAGTCACTCCTTTTCAGCCCATATATATATATATATTATCTACTGGCGTTCGCCAGTAGATAGTTATAGTTAGGACCGTGTTTCCATAGGAAATCCGCAACATTCTATTTGGAATAACTTTGGCGCCGGTCGACGAATCCTCGCGAAATTTTCAAAACTAATGGGGCGCTACGCTCCGCTCCTACCCTGAAACTCTCGGGGGGATTCGTCAAGCGGGGGCTGAGAAAAAAGGGGGTCCCAAAACGCGTTTTCCCCATGCATTTTCCCATAGGACCTTTAGTCCGAGCTACAGCCCGAACGGCTGAACAGAATTACTTGAAATTTGGCAGAGAGGTAGTCCTCAGGTCAAGGATGTGCCTTTTGTAGGTCTGGTGTAAATCTGTTCAGTAGGTCCTGAGAAAATAGCATTTAAATCAATATATATATCTGTAAGCGCGCTCCGTGCGCTTACCGTAAGCTTACCGTATGCGTACGGTGCCGTGCGCGAGCTCAAATCTGATTGATTGTCACATGACTGTAAACATTCGAATCGGACAAAATCAGGAAGTGTCGGCCGCCATTTCGTGTGTTTCACACAGAAAAAAAAAGGGAGATAACGTGAAAAGGGGTCAAGGAAGAGAGTTACAGACCCCCTAACATTTAAAAGGGGGTCAAAGAAGGACACAAAAGTACAAAAAATACATTTATTAATTTAAAAAAAAAATCGCGGAGTACGCGTACGGTAAGCTTACCGTACGCGTACGGCAGAAAAAAAAAATAAAAAAAGAAATAAAATTCAGATTTAAGTGTTTAGATATTAGGGGGCTCTAAAAAGAGCCGTTGTGTTTATGAAGTGATTTTTTAGTGGTACCTACAAGTAAGTACCGATGCAGAGTCTAAGGTTCAAGAGGAAGACTCTGTTCCCTTCATCAGTGAAGTGTACACCATCTCCTCTATAAATGTCTTGCATATTGTAACGCAAGTTGTTGTGGTAAATGGAACCCATACCATAGTCTCGGAGGAAAGCAGAAACAGATTTGTTGACGTGCTTTCTTGCTTTGTCAATCTGTGGACAAAATTGATTGGACCACTTCCATTTTTGCCTTTGGCATATGTTAGAATACGTAAAGGCAGTTTTAGGGAAAAGTGAAAACAGTTGTGCAAAGGTCTACTTCATAAGCATTTCCAGATCTACCCCAGTCAAAGTGCCTAGGTCATTGCCACCACAGTGCACAATTATGAGGTCAGGGTGTTGGATTTGCATGAAGGATTTCACCAATGGCATCAATTGGTGCCACTTTAACCCTCTCTGACCAATCCATTTAATGTCTACATTTGGCAAAGCAAGGTCTCTCACCATACCTGTTTTCTCTGCATACTTTTCACTCCAGAAGACATAGCTGTGCCCTACAATCCACACTGTGAACATCTTCCAAGGAGATCTGGATGCACTCAGGAGGTGTATTTCAGTAGATTGGGAAAAAAGAAATGAAAGAGAGTTTGGAAATGGAGGCATACATATTTTTTTAAAATAAAAAGAACTCATTGGCTGTTTCATACCATTCTACACTAAAAACTAGGCTGTATGTGTAAATGTATAGAAGCATGTTTTGTATTGGTACAGAAAAATGTGTTACCAAAGAACATTACTATGGATTTGCTGTTAGGTTAGAAAAGTCAAGCACTCTTGCTCTTTGGAAATGAAACATTGTGTGGTGAACTTCTGACCTGACTCCACACAGCAGTGTTCCATGAGCTGTTGCTATGGTAGCAGGCAGAAGTCAAGTTGGGGGAAGGGTACTTTTGGAAAAGGGTTGGTTTTCAACTAATAAAAATGTGTGATTACATTTGAAAAAAAGGGGGAAGCACTGAGATTTGAAATTAACATGTATATGTGTGGAAAAAGAGAGGGAAACATTGCCATTATCTGGTTCTGCTGAGAGGAGAGAGGTGTACAGAACAGAGATCCTGGATCTGATAATCTGCTGTTTGAGTGCCACATTTCTTTCAGAACTAACTAGAACATTACTATGGATTTGCTGTTAGGTTAGAAAAGTCAAGCACTCTTGCTCTTTGGAAATGAAACATTGTGTGGTGAACTTCTGACCTGACTCCACACAGCAGTGTTCCATGAGCTGTTGCTATGGTAGCAGGCAGAAGTCAAGTTGGGGGAAGGGTACTTTTGGAAAAGGGTTGGTTTTCAACTAATAGAAATGTGTGATTACATTTGAAAAAAAGGGGGAAGCACTGAGATTTGAAATTAACATGTATATGTGTGGAAAAAGAGAGGGAAACATTGCCATTATCTGGTTCTGCTGAGAGGAGAGAGGTGTACAGAACAGAGATCCTGGCTCTGATAATCTGCTGTTTGAGTGCCACATTTCTTTCACAACTAACTAATTTTAAAGGTGAGTTATGAGTTTGAGAGGGGATGTATGTGGTAAATTTAGAAATGAATAATAGAATTGGAATTCCTTTTGTTGAAGTTGTGTTTTTCATTTTGTGTTTTGGGAGAAATTTAAATGTAAGGAACATGTAAAATATTATGGACTATGTTTTCACCATAAATTAAGGTGTACTGGTATAAATGAGGAATACTGTTTTCTGCATAGAATCAGAAGATGACTCTGTGTGCAAAGAGGAATTGTTGTCAGAGATTTATTGCGTATTACTCTGGTAATTTTAGATTTGCATTAGTAGGAAAGGGGCAGCTATTTTTCTGCAGAAGCAGACTCTTAGCACAAACCCAGCTGCTTATCCTGTAGAATCATGCATAGTATTCACAACCGAGTGGTGTTTGAGGTTGCAGTGAGTAATGCAAATACATTCAACCTCACTAAGGCTGGTTGCCTTTGCTGGAGTGTAGTCATTATTAATCCCTCAAGGACCTTGTAATGTGGTAATTGTTTTTTAGTGTTTTTTTAAAAAAAATAAAAAATACGCTTACCGTACGCGTACGGTAAAAAAAAAAAAAAAAAAGTTTTTAAGAAAAAATTAAAAAAAGTTGAAAGGTAAGGTTGGCTCTTAAAAGAGCCGTTGTGTTCATGCAGGGACAGAGGAAAGAAAGAATGGCAATATTAGCTGGTAGGACAAATGTGCTGGTCTATTCTGTTGTTAATCAGGGGAACACTGGTCTCCCCACGAACAATTAGACCATGGCAATTTGAGCACCGATTGTAACCCTCGCAAATCGATGGTTAGTTTCCAGAGGACCAGAAAAAGGTGAATCTCCCCCCACAGATGAAGAGCTCAGCTGAGCTGCCGAAGATGGACTCGGCTGAGCTGCTGTGGATGTGCTCGGTCGACTTACTGAAGGGTTTCCTCCAGTATGTCGAGCATTTGTCCTAGGGTGTACATCCTCAATGTGTCTTAACATAGTGTGATTCCCGAAGGAATACTTCTTGTTAGGATTACCTCTAGAAAGTACACGCTGGCAAAGCTTGCAAGTCACTAAAGCAGCATTTACTTTTTTCTGGCCCTCAGGAAACGTAAAATACTCCCATATAAAAGAGCTCTTTTGTTTCCTCCTTCTCTGCCTGATGGTCGTGCTGCTAGCCTCACTCTCAGAAGAGGAGTGCTGGTCTGCCATCGTATCCCAAAGACAACTCAGCTCCTTCTCCTAAGGGATCACAAGCAGAAATGAGGTGAATGGGTGTGGTGTAGGAGAGTTCTAGAACTGAAAGTACTTTAAACCAATCAAAAGTGTTATTTCTTGATCACATGACCCACCGTGCGCGTACGTGAGACAGTGCTGAGGGCATTATGGGGATTGTAGTGCATATTTATTTACACCTTTTCAAAGAAATGCGCAATTACAGCTAATAATAAAGTCATGTTTGCATATTTATATATATATATATATATATATATATATATATTCACTAAAAAAACCATGGGTTTCACACACGTTATAGTTAGGAATTAGCATTTAAAAAACCATACAAATTCACTGAAAAAACCATGGGTTTCACACACGTTATAGTTAGGAATTAGCATTTAAAAAACCTTGCAAATTCAGTGAAAAAACCATAGGTTTCACACACGTTATAGTTAGCTGGACATTTCACTCGTAAAAAACCAATGAAATTCCCCCGTTATAGTTAGTTAAGCTAACTATAACTCGCGCACCCGCAATCCACTGCTGATGACGTCACATATAACATCACTCATGACATGGTCACTGACATCACTCATGACATCACTGATGACATCTCAAATGACATCACTGATGACATCACTGATGACATCATCCTTGTGAAAAAGTGGCAGACCTCCTCTCACCCTAATATAACCTTTGATACACACATTCAAAAATAGAGACTACAAAATAAAAAATTAATGGAAATTCCAATACCAGTTTCAACAAACTCTTCTGTAATTCTAAGAACCACATACACATCTACTCATTTACCAACAGTCCTAGACAGTCACTCATACATGTACTCACTCAAATGTACTCATACACCTGTACATCCTGTTACACAATGCCACTCATACATAGAGTTACTCACACACATAGTGACTCATGGTAATAAAGAATCAAACATCCATTTACCTTCATATACAGTTATACACACACCACCACACTTACTTCTACGGAAACTTACACATACTTGGTCTTTTAAACAATCACTTATAGAAACACATACTTATTGATACAGGAAGTCTTCCAATCTCTCACTCTCACATATACTCATTTATATACCCCAATAGTCACATATACTAGTTGAAAACATATGTAGTTACTCATAAAGACACTATTGAGACAGTCATTCACTCACTAACACACCCATACACACACTCATCCACCCATACAGTCCTGCACACATGCTGTCTTCAACACATACAAACAGTGAGTCACTCATTCATGCACCTATGCACTACGTGATACCCCCCACCGAACCATGCAGACACTCAGACTGATACTCAAAAAAACAACTAATAACCTATATAGACACCTATGTAGCCATTCACCAACCCATGCAGCCACTTATACACAAAGTGAGAGACTGATACAGATATTTACATATTTAAACATTACTCACTAAGCCATGTATTCCCTATGATACACTTAATCAGTCAGTTAAACAATCAATTTTTCAAAAACAAATCATCCATTTAGACACTTATATACCCATTTATTCTTCCATCTACCTTGAGATATACATATATAAAACATATTTAATTTTCAGAAAAACACACATTCACTGGATGATACCAAAGAGCTCTTTTATATGGGAGTATTTTACGTTTCCTGAGGGCCAGAAAAAAGTAAATGCTGCTTTAGTGACTTGCAAGCTTTGCCAGTGTGTACTTTCTAGAGGTAATCCTAACAAGAAGTATTCCTTCGGGAATCACACTATGTTAAGACACCTTGAGGATGTACACCCTAGGACAAATGCTCGACATACTGGAGGAAACCCTTCAGTAAGTCGACCGAGCACATCCACAGCAGCTCAGCCGAGTCCATCTTCGGCAGCTCAGCTGAGCCCTTCATCTGTGGGGGGAGATTCACCTTTTTCTGGTCCTCTGGAAACTAACCATCGATTTGCGAGGGTTACAATGCGGTGCTCAAATTGCCATGGTCTAATTGTTCGTGGGGAGACCAGTGTTCCCCTAATTAACAACAGAATAGACCAGCACATTTGTCCTACCAGCTAATATTCCCATTCTTTCTTTCCTCTGTCCCTGCATGAACACAACGGCTCTTTTAAGAGCCAACCTTACCTTTCAACTTTTTTTAATTTTTTCTTAAAAACGTTTTTTTTTTTTTTTTTTTACCGTACGCGTACGGTAAGAGTATTTTTTTTTTTTTTTTTTTAAACACTAAAAAACAATTACCACATTACAAGGTCCTTGAGGGATTAATAATGACTACACTCCAGCAAAGGCAACCAGCCTTAGTGATGTTGAATGTATTTGCATTACTCACTGCAACCTCAAACACCACTCGGTTGTGAATACTATGCATGATTCTACAGGATAAGCAGCTGGGTGTGTGCTAAGAGTCTGCTTCTGCAGAAAAATAGCTGCCCCTTTCCTACTAATGCAAATCTAAAATTACCAGAGTAATACGCAATAAATCTCTGACAACAATTCCTCTTTGCACACAGAGTCATCTTCTGATTCTATGCAGAAAACAGTATTCCTCATTTATACCAGTACACCTTAATTTATGGTGAAAACATAGTCCATAATATTTTACATGTTCCTTACATTTAAATTTCTCCCAAAACACAAAATGAAAAACACAACTTCACCAAAAGGAATTCCAATTCTGTTATTCATTTCTAAATTTACCACATACATCCCCTCTCAAACTCATAACTCACCTTTAAAATTAGTTAGTTGTGAAAGAAATGTGGCACTCAAACAGCAGATTATCAGAGCCAGGATCTCTGTTCTGTACACCTTTCTCCTCTCAGCAGAACCAGATAATGGCAATGTTTCCCTCTCTTTTTCCACACATATACATGTTAATTTTAAATCTCAGTGCTTCCCCCTTTTTTTCAAATGTAATCACACATTTCTATTGGTTGAAAACCAACCCTTTTCCAAAAGTACCCTTCCCCCAACTTGACTTCTGCCTGCTACCATAGCAACAGCTCATGGAACACTGCTGTGTGGAGTCAGGTCAGAAGTTCACCACACAATGTTTCATTTCCAAAGAGCAAGAGTGCTTGACTTTTCTAACCTAACAGCAAATCCATAGTAATGTTCTAGTTAGTTCTAAAAGAAATGTGGCACTCAAACAGCAGATTATCAGAGCCAGGATCTCTGTTCTGTGGTGTTTAGCCAAAATATCGTGTTTTTAATATCGTAGGTACAGAATATCGAAGTCAAGAATATCGATGGACAGAATATCGATCCCAAGGTAAGTAATATCGAAGTTAATAATATCGAAGTACTTAATATCGATGTAAGTAATATCGTAAGTAAAAATTTCGATGTCAATAATATCGATATTTATTTAGTGTAATGTCATTTAATATGTATTTTATTTGTATGTTAAAGATTATTGTAATGTATTTTAATACATTTAAAAATAAATGTTTAGAGATTTATAATTATTTTACATTTAATTTAGCGTTTTAGTATCAGAGCGGGTTGTGGGTTTATAGGGGAATAGGGTGGGAAGTAATTTAATTATAATTAATGAATTAATATGTATTGTTTAATTGGTATTTATGATTAATTAATTGGTAATTAATTAATAATTGGTAATTAATTGATTAATTAATTGTTAATTAATTATTAATTGTAAAAATATTTTATTAATTGGTTAGTTATATACATCATAATTACTTTATTATTAATATTTATTTATTGTTATTGTTAATTAATTAACTGTTAATTAGTAATTAATTGGTGATTTAAGTTTATTAAGTGATTAATTGATAATTAAATTAATTATGTGGATTTTTATGTGTAGTGGGTTGTGGGTTTATAGGGGAATAGGGTGGGAAGTAATGTAATTATAATTAATGAATTAATATGTATTGTTTAATTGGTATTTATGATTAATTAATTGGTAATCAATTAATAATTGGTAATTAATTTGATTAATAGATTAAATAATTTTTAATTAATTATTAATTGTAAAAATAATTTATTATTTGGTTAATTATATAAATTATAATTAGTTTATTAATAATATTTATTTATTGTTATAGTTAATTAATTAATTGTTAATTAGTAATTAATTGGTGATTTAATTTTATTAAGTGATTAATTGATAATTAAAATTAATTATGTGATTTTTTATGTGTAGTGGGTTGTGGGTTTATAGGGGAATAGGGTTGGATGTAATTAAAATAAAATAAATAATGATATATTTTATTTATTTGTAATTATTATTAATTAATTGTTATTAGTTAGTTAAATATAGTAAATATAAATAATTGATTATTGTATTTTATTTGTTGTTATTGCTAAATAATGTATTGTTAATTAATAATTAATAGGTGAATATTTGTAATTTCGTAGTTAATATGTATTGATTAGTGAATTAATAACTATATTAATTATAAAGAATGTATTTTTAATTGTAAATAAGAGATAAATTGATATTTAAATCTATTGTGTATTTTGTATGTGTAGTGTGTTGTGTGTTAAAGGGGGAATAGTGTGGGATGTAATTTAAATTTATTTATTTAAATATTTATTTTACATAATTGGTATTTAATAATAATTATTTTTTTAAAACATTGTTAACATGCAACTTTTTTATAACAAATTATTTAATTGGTTATAATGTTCATAGAATCACTATGCTATCTAGTGCTTTCCCAACTGTTTTACTATCTGGAGTGGGAATAGTAATTTTTACCCCTACGCTATCCAGCGCTTTCCCTACTGTTGCACTCTCTGGAGTTGGAATAGTAATTTTTACCCCTACGCTATCCAGCGCTTTCCCTACTGTTGCACTCTTTGGAGTTGGAATAGTAATTTTTACCCCTACGCTATCCAACCTTTTCTCTACTGTTGCACTGTCTGGAGTGGGAATAGTGAATTTTACCCTTACGCTATCCAACACTTTCCCTACTATTGCACTCTCTGGAGTTGGAATAGTAATTTTTACCTTTACGCTATCCAACACTTTCCCTACTATTGCATTCTCTGGAGTGGGAATAGTAAATTTTACCCTTACGCTATCCAACGTTTTCCCTACTGTTGCACTCTTTGGAGTTGGAATAGTTATTTTTACCACTACGCTATCCAACGTTTTCTATACTGTTGCACTCTCTGGAGTGGGAATAGTAAATTTTACCCTTACGCTATCCAACACTTTCCCTACTATTGCACTCTCTGGAGTGGGAATAGTAGATTTTACCCTTACGCTATCCAACACTTTCCCTACTATTGCACTCTCTGGAGTTGGAATAGTAATTTTTACCCCTACGCTATCCAACGTTTTCCCTACTGTTGCACTCTTTGGAGTTGGAATAGTTATTTGTACCCCTACGCTATCCAACGTTTTCCCTACTGTTGCTCTGTCTGGAGTGGGAATAGTAATTTTTACCCTTACGCTATCCAACACTTTCCCTACTATTGCGCTCTCTGGAGTGGGAATAGTAATTTTTACCATTACGCTATCCAACACTTTCCCTACTATTGCACTCTCTGGAGTTGGAATAGTAATTTTTACCCCTACGCTATCCAACGCTTTCCCTACTGTTGCACTCTTTGGAGTTGGAATAGTAATTTTTACCCCTACGCTATCCAATGTTTTCCCTACTGTTGCACTCTCAGGAGTTGGAATAGTTATTTTTACCCCTACGCTATCCAACATTTTCCTTACTGTTGTTTTTGTTGAAGTTGGACTAGTAGTTTTATTGTGTCTGATATTAAATATGTTTTGTAATATTTTAGCTATTGTAATATATAATTATTCAAATTAAAATTATTGATTATTATTTGCTATATGTAATTATTTAATATTTATTAATGTTATTGTTTTATGTGTATAGATGTATTGGTAATTTAAATAAATATTTAATAATTTATATGTTACAGAAATTATTATTAAAAGTAATTATTAAGTAAGTGTATATATTATATATTATATATATATGTTTCATTAAAGTTTCATTTAATTATATATATTTATTATACATTTTACATATTATACAATATATTTAATTATGTTTCTTTGATTTATAAGTATTATTTGGTTTATTTTACATATATTTTTAAACTAAAAAAAAAACGATATTTTTGAATTACGATATTTGTGACATCGATATTAAATTATCGATATTTTTGTACTTACCATGTTGTAGATAGGATGTCGATATTCTTGACCACGATATTTTTGTTGCGATATTTTTGTAGGTCGAATTTTTGTCTTTCGAAATTATGTCATACAATCCTGTTCTGTACACCTCTCTCCTCTCAGCAGAACCAGATAATGGCAATGTTTCCCTCTCTTTTTCCACACATATACATGTTAATTTCAAATCTCAGTGCTTCCCCATTTTTTTCAAATGTAATCACACATTTCTATTAGTTGAAAACCAACTCTTTTCCAAAAGTACCCTTCCCCCAACTTGACTTCTGCCTGCTACCATAGCAACAGCTCATGGAACACTGCTGTGTGGAGTCAGGTCAGAAGTTCACCACACAATGTTTCCTTTCCAAAGAGCAAGAGTGCTTGACTTTTCTAACCTAACAGCAAATCCATAGTAATGTTCTTTGGTAACATATTTTTCTGTACCAATACAAAACATGCTTCTATAAATTTACACATACAGCCTAGTTTTTAGTGTAGAATGGTATGAAACAGCCAATGAGTTCTTTTTATTTTAAAAAAATATGTATGCCTCCATTTCCAAACTGTCTTTCATTTCTTTTTTCCCATTCTACTGAAATACACCTCCTGAGTGCATCCAGATCTCCTTGGAAGATGTTCACAGTGTGGATTGCAGGGCACAGCTATGTCTTCTGGAGTGAAAAGTATGCAGAGAAAACAGGTATGGTGAGAGACCTTGCTTTGCCAAATGTAGACATTAAATGGATTGGTCAGAGAGGGTTAAAGTGGCACCAATTGATGCCATTGGTGAAATCCTTCATGCAAATCCAACACCCTGACCTCATAATTGTGCACTGTGGTGGCAATGACCTAGGCACTTTGACTGGGGTAGATCTGGAAATGCTTATGAAGGAGACCTTTGCACAACTGTTTTCACTTTTCCCTAAAACTGCCTTTACGTATTCTAACATATGCCAAAGGCAAAAATGGAACTGGTCCAATCAATTTTGTCCACAGATTGACAAAGCAAGAAAGCACGTCAACAAATCTGTTTCTGCTTTCCTCCGAGACTATGGTATGGGTTCCATTTACCACAACAACTTGCGTTACAACATGCAAGACATTTATAGAGGAGATGGTGTACACTTCACTGATGAAGGGAACAGAGTCTTCCTCTTGAACCTTAGACTCTGCATCGGTACTTACTTGTAGGTACCACTAAAAAATCACTTCATAAACACAACGGCTCTTTTTAGAGCCCCCTAATATCTAAACACTTCAATCTGAATTTTATTTCTTTTTTTATTTTTTTTTTCTGCCGTACGCGTACGGTAAGCTTACCGTACGCGTACTCCGCGATTTTTTTTTAAAATTAATAAATGTATTTTTCGTACTTTTGTGTCCTTCTTTGACCCCCTTTCAAATGTTAGGGGGTCTGTAACTCTCTTCCTTGCCCCCTTTTCACGTTATCTCCCTTTTTTTTTCTGTGTGAAACACATGAAATGGCGGCCGACACTTCCTGATTTCGTCCGATTCGAATGTTTACAGTCATGTGACAACCAATCAGATTTGAGCTCGCGCACGGCACCGTACGCGTACGGTAAGCTTACGGTAAGCGCACGGAGCGCGCTTACAGATATATATATTGATTTAAATGCTATTTTCTCAGGACCTACTGAACAGATTTACACCAGACCTACAAAAGGCACATCCTTGACCTGAGGACTACCTCTCTGCCAAATTTCAAGTAATTCTGTTCAGCCGTTCGGGCTGTAGCTCGGACTAAAGGTCCTATGGGAAAATGCATGGGGAAAACGCGTTTAGGGACCCCCCTTTTTTTTCAGCCCCCGCTTGACGAATCCCCCCAAGACTTTCAGGGTAGGAGCGGAGTGTAGCGCCCCATTAGTTTTGAAAATTTCGCGAGGATTCGTCGACCGGCGCCAAAGTTATTCCAAATAGAATGTTGCGGATTTCCTATGGAAACACGGTCCTAACTATAACTATCTACTGGCGACCGCCAGTAGATAATATATATATATATATATATATTCACTGAAAAAACCATAGGTTTCAGGGGCGTTATAGTTAGCTGGACTTTTCACTCGTACAAAGCCATTGAAATTCCCTCGTTATAGTTAGTTCAGCTAACTATAACTCCCTCGCCCGCAATGCACTGCTGATGACGTCACAGATTACATCACTCATGACATGGTCACTAACATCACTCATATGACATCACTGATGACATCTCAAATGACAGAAGAGCAGAAAGAAGCCTTGTTGCAAAATCATACTGTACCCTCAACTTTTCAGACAGATACTGGTGGTAACTGAGTCTGACTAACCAGTCCTAGAGCCAGTGCTATGTTAAAAGACACTCAGAATACAGTGAAAACACCTACATACACTAGGGAACACTATGCGTTGGGGTCCCCCTGTGATTAGCATGACCTCCTCTGTAAGCCCCTAGTATATAATAGGGCAGGGGATTAAAACAACCTCTTAAAACACGCCACAGGGCGTTTGCACACGTCGCCTCAGGCCCCATCCCCTCCCTTCCCCACTGTGTAAACACGCCCTATGGTCATTTTAAGTTGGGACATTAAGTCCCCTTCAATCCTGAGGGTCCCTAGGGTCCAACTAGACCACTAGGTGCCTCCAGTAAGCGCCACAGAGCTGCGTTGCAGAGAGATGTAAAAAGGGGCACGGCCTAGACCACCTCTCTGCAACGCAGTGCAGTGGCACTTACTGGAAGCACCTGGAGGGCTAGTTGGCCCACAGGGTCCCTCAGGATTGAAGGGGAATTATTTCCCCAACTTAAAACGCGCCACAGGGCTTGTTTGCACACGTTAACTCAGGCCCTGTCTCCTCGATTCCCCACTGTGTAAACACGCCCTGTGGCCGTTTTTTAAGTTGGGAGATTAAGTCCCCTTGAATCCTGAGGGTCCCTAGGGGCAAAATAGCCCACTAGGTACGTCCAGTAAGTGCCATTGCAGAGAGGTGTAAAAAGGGGCACGGCCTGCACCACCTCTCTGCAACGCAGAGCAGTGGCGCTTACTGGAAGCACCTGGTGGGATAGTTAGCCCACAGGGTCCCTCAGGATTGAAAGGGAATTATTTTCCCAACTTAAAACGCGCCACAGGACGTGTTTGCACACGTCACCTCAGGCCCCGTCCCCTCCCTTCACCACTGTGTAAACGCGCCCTGTGGCCGTTCTAAGTTGAGAGATTAAGTCACCTTGAATCCTAAGGGTCCCTAGGGTCAAACTAGCCCACTAGGTACCTCCAGTAAGTGCCACAGAGCTGCGTTGCATAGAGGTGTAAAAAGGGGCGTGTCCTCAGAACACCTGTCTGCAATGCAGCTCCCTTGCGCATACTGGAGATACCTGTTGGGCTAGTTGGCCCTCAGGGACCCTCAGTATTGAAGGGGAATTAATTCCCCAACTTAAAACTGGCCAGGGGGCGTGTTTGCAGAGTGCTGCAAGGAGGGGGCGTGGGCTCCGGTGTGATGCCGGTCTTTTATTTATTTAATTTGGCCCTCCCAAGGCCTTAATCGGCCCTGGGGACCCCAACCCCCGGGTCATGGCCTTTTTAAAAAAAAAAATATTTAGGAGGGGGGCTGCGTTGCCCCCATCCTCAGGCCACTTATGGCCCCGGGGTCCCCATCCCTTGGGGCCGGCCTTTGTTTTTTATTATTTAAAAAATATATATATTTATAGAAACACCTAGGACATGCTGGACAAACTGTATGTACCTATCACCATGACAATTTGCGTGATATTCATTAAAAGGTGACTATGCATACAATGAATCCACGTGGAATGTATTTACACCGCTAGTGAAGCTCTGACGTGTCTGATGCCCTACCGTGCCTAATCCCGGCGCCCCCGCTGGTGAGTACTCTCCAAGTAGACACCCTTGTCATCTATTTATACAAACATGGGTGTGAGAAGTTGGCCTGATGTATGATGTCACTAGTTCTAGTGTACACCTTAGATCAGTCCAAACAACCCTTTTGGTGAGCAGCGATTAGAATGGTATTACAACAGCAAGCTCAGATCCCACCGCTGCCACCAATGTGAGAAGTTGGCCTGAGATATAAGGTGTACACTAGAACTAGTGACATCATACATCAGGCCAACTTCTCACAATGGGTAGCTATTGACGGGCACAACTAATACACACGCACACCAATCCATTCAAAGGGGATTTGACAAAAATTCGACCAAACTATGCAAGAAACCCCCCTCACGGTTAATAAAACACACATCCACCGCAGGATGTGTAATACTTTTTATTTTACTCTCTGGAAAGGAGACGAACCTCACTTGAGAGTCACAGGGTGCTCCTGCCTGAGCCCAATGCTGTGTTACACCCACCAGTGCCCGCCGAGTGCCACACACTTCAATGTTGTATTCCACCAGCTAGTGCGTATGCTATGACACTCTCTAGCCCATGTGCACTGTAACACCAACCCGTGAATATGTCATGCCACACTTGCCTTCGCACGGGTTATATTGCCCCATCTAATGTGCCTTCCTCGATGCCTATGTTATAACGCACAGCGCTATGCCCTACATATTACAATCTGGTATCCATATCTTTGTCACAGTGCATATGCAATGTTACACTCCCCAGCACATATTTTATATAACAACTTTAGAGACTAGTTAGGTTACACAACACTGCCCTGTGCATATTACACTCCAAGGCGCATATCGCATAGCACACGCTAGTGCCTGTGCTATCTCGCGCTCTCCAATGAATCTGTCATTGTGCACAATGTATTGCATATTATATTTCACGCCCGGTTCATCTTATATCACACTTTTTGGTGTATAGTTTATACCATATACTATATCTAGTTTTCATTTTCAATCGTGCTCTCAGGACTATGTTCTATATAACACTGTGTCCGCCTACCCTTTTCACGGGCATTACATTTTGCGATGGGGGGTGGAGGGTCAGGGAGTGTTTCTGCCAAGTGAGCCCAGAGTCACAGTCACAAACGTCCTCTTCTTCCTGAATTAAAGTGAGATTATGCTGCATACTTGTTCATATTTTAAGTACTTCGCACAGACACACATTTTAAAAACAATAAAGTTCCTAATACCCACCTTCTCTGAACAGTTAGCTTGCTGCCCCATCCACCTCCTCCCTATCCTCTGTTGTCTGAATCCATGGACTAGCCTCCTCCCTCCTGCCATGCATGGTCTGATGTGCTGCCACTGCCCTCCATTTAGCATGATGTAACAGTCCACTCCTCCTGCCCTCCATTGCCCAATTCTATGCCCCATAATTGACTTCCTGCTTAGCCTCTGTGCTTAGCTTGCTGCCCCTGTTCTCCTTCCCCTGCCCTCCGATGTCTTTGTGCATGCCCCTGCTCCATCCTTTTTGCCCACCATGTTCCATGGACCTGCCACTCCTATCTACTCTGAGTGTTCTGTTGAGCTGCCACTCCCATCCCACCTGCCTAGCATTGTCAGATGACTGTAACCTGTCCTTGCCACCTCCACCCTGCCTGTCCACATGACATGCCCCTATCCCCTTCCTCCTGTCCTCCATGGTCCATTTTACTGCCACACCCTTCTGCCCTCCCTGGTCTGTTGTGCTGCAACTGCTCCTCCTGCCTGCCCCACGTGGTCTGTTGTGAGGCCCCTTCCCCTGAACTCTCTTGTCTGTGCCCAGGTCCTGACCCTCCCTTCTATCCTCCATGGTCCTTTGTGCATGCCCCTGAACCCTCCTTCTTGCCCATCATAGCCATTGTGCTGCCACTAACCCTCCCGCTTGCCATGCATGGTCTTCTGTGCTGCCATGGCACCTCCCACCTTCCCTGTGTGGTCAGCTAGCTGCCCCTGACCCCCTCCCACCTTCCCTCCATGGTCTGTGTGTATGTCATCATAGTCTCATTGTTGCTTTCCATGGTGTGTCTTGTTTCTAGTGCCCATCCTGCCTGACCTCCATGGTCATCTTGCTGCTCCTGCCCTGCCCCCTTGCCCCCAGCCCTCTGTTTCCATGTGCAGACCCCTATTCCCTCCCTCCTGGCTTGTCTGTTCCATTGTAATGCCCCTGATCCATCCCTCCTGCCCTTTATGGTCTGTTATGCTGCAGCTTTCTCTCCTGTCTGTCCATTATGGTCAGCTAGCTACCATTGCCTCTTTCCCCTCTGTTCTCTGTTGTCCATGAGCATGGTCCTGTCCCCTCCCTATTGCTTTCTATGGATTGTTGTACTGCACTCCCGTCCCGAATACCCTGTGTGGTGTATTGTGCTGCTGCAAACCCTGATGCCTGCCCTGTAGGGTCAGTTTGCTGCACCTCTCCATGTCCCTCCTGTCCTCTGTTTTCCGAGTCCATGTCCCTACCCCAATTTCTCCTGCCTACCATGATCCAATGTACCATACTTGCGAACATTTTGAACTTGGTAAGAGGGAGATTTTGAAAAAAAACTGGGGTATTGATTTCCCCCCTTTGAGTTACATTGAAAAAGAGGAGATTGTAGACAGGAGACAGATCAAATAAAGCCCATTTGAGCTTAAAAACATTGGACGTTTCCTGGCTGAAACTGGTCTGTTGCATTGTATGGTTGTACTACCACTGCCTCTTCCTTCTGCCCACAATGATCTATTATATTGCCACAGCCTCTCTTGCCAGTTCTGTATTGTTGGTTTATTGCCCCAGCCCCCCTTTCCACTGCCCTCCATAGTCTGTTGTGCTGCCACTGCCCTTCCTCCCTGCCCAGTGTGGTCAAATTGTTGCCTCTGCACCCTCCTACCTGCCTTCAATTTTCAGAGTCCGTGCCCCTGGCCTCTGCCTCTCAACAGTATCCTAATGAACAACTAGATTGCTAACATTCTATATTTATTACAAAAGTGTGGAACGCCTGACGTCATCTTGATGTATTTAAAACTGTAATACCTAGAGCATTTCCTTTAGAAATTACAAATATGTGAGGGTCTTATTTGCATCAAAATTATGGTTAGTGCTCTAAAAAACTAAAATGAGGACATGTTTGCTGAGTTTTCAAATAGCGACAAAGCACTTTTAAATTATTTGTTATCTTTATTTTTTTTATCCAGTTGACCACTTGATTAAATGTTGCACTTAGGGGTGAGGATGTGGTGTTACTTCCAGAGCTGCAGACTTTGCAACTGGGGAACCAGGTTGGAGTTTCTGCTTCAGCTCGACATTCTGTGATTCTGGTCAAATCACTTAATCTCCCCATGTCTACAACGAAAATGAATTTGTTCTTGTGTGATGTAACCAATGCTCATGTAAAGCACTCCAATACCTGACAAGTCTGCACTATATAAAACTGCAAAAACACAAAAAATAAAAAGTGTTTTGCACACTTCTGTCATTGGGCTACATCTGGGTGATATTTGTGCTACATTTGGGCTCTTTTGTCTCTGGTGGCCATCTTGGGAGATTTATTTGTTATGAAGTTTCCTAATTTCCTGATTTACTGCAGTCTCCTCAGTAGGAAATGCTTTCAGTTGCTTACTTTGATTCCATCAAGAAGGTATTCAGATATGTCTCACATTTGCCATACATTCTGAATGTTAGCACTCTAGTTGATCATTAGATCACTGTAGTAAAGCTACTGCTCACCACGGAAGTCTGATGCTGGTATTAAAAGTGCATGTTTCAGTCTGCATGTCAGAAATTTTTAATGAAATAGAGGAGGATTTGAGAAGTCACTCAAAATGTGCCCTAATTTTTCTTTCTTCAGCACTAATCATAATTTCAATGGCAAAATGAACCCCTCATTGTGTTCCTTTTTAAATTAAATGTTTTAAGTGTTACCAGTTTATTCCATTCAAGATGGCTTCAGGTGTGCCATAGTTTTATCATAAGTAAAACAGTAATTGCTCTAGTTGTTCTTAAGAACACTCTGGGACATTCTGTCATTGGCTATACTTGGGCTACATCTGGGTGATATTTGTGCTACATTTGGGCTCTTTTGTCTCTGGTGGCCATCTTGGGAGACTTATTGTTATGAAGTTTCCTAATTTCCTAATTTACTGCAATCTCCTCAGTAGGAAATACTTTCAGTTTTTTATATTGGTTCCATCAAGAAGGCATTCAGATATGTCACACATTTGCCATACATTCTGAATGTTAGCACTCTAGTTGATCATTAGATCACTGTAGTAAAGCTACTGCTCACCACGGAAGTCTGATGCTGGTATTAAAAGTGCATGTTTCAGTCTGCATGTCAGAAATTTTTTATGAAATAGAGGAGGATTTGAGAAGTCATTCAAAATGTGCCCTAATTTTTCTTTCTTCAGCACTAATCATAATTTCTATGGCAAAATGAACCCCTCATTGTGTTCCTTTTTAAATTAAATGTTTTAAGTGTTACCAGTTTATTCCAATCAAGATGGCTTCAGGTGTGCCATACTTTTATCATAAGTAAAACAGTAAGTGCTTAGTTGTTCTTAAGAACACTCTGGGACATTCTGTCATTGGCTATACTTGGGCTACATCTGGGTGATATTTGTGCTACATTTGGGCTCTTTTGTCTCTGGTGGCCATCTTGGAAGACTTATTGTTATGAAGTTTCCTAATTTCCTCATTTACTGCAATCTCCTCAGTAGGAAATACTTTCAGTTTTTTATTTTGGTTCCATCAAGAAGGCATTCAGATGTGTCACACATATGCCATAAATTCTGAATGGTAGCACTCTAGTTGCTCATTAGATCACTGTAGTAAAGCTACTGCTCATCAGGGAAGTCTGCTGCTGGTATTCAAAGTGCATATTTCAGTCTGCATGTCAGAAGTTTTTAATGAAATAGAAGATTATTTGAGAAGTCACTCAAAATGTGCCCTAATTTTTCTTTCCGCAGTACTAATCAAACTTTCTATGTCAAAATGAACCCCCTCATGTTGTTCCTTTTTAAATTAAATGTTTTAAGAGTTACCACTTTATTCCAATTAAGATGGCTTCAGGTGTGCATTAAGTTTGTCATAAGTAGGACTGATAGCGTTCTTTAGAACACTCTGGGAAGCTGCAGTAGAACACAAAGGAATCAACTGCCCTTGTTGGATGTACATGTTTTACTGAGAATGTCAGACTTCATTCTCACATGACTGAGAAAGATAATGTGAATTTACAGACAATATGCTCTCAGTTTAGCTTATAGATCACCTTCCAAACCTCTGTGGGAAAAGCATGAGAAAATAGTTTTCTCTCAGACATGATTCATGATATCCCAGCAGAAGGATTTTTCACATGGTAAAATCACCTTAGAACACACCACAATTCCTAAAATGAGTATGGTACCATCAACAAATGATTTATAATGTAACTAAAGTCTTAAAACCTTCTATTAACTGCAATGCTTTTTAATGAGGTGCTATCATGTACATTGGTGCCAAGATGGCTGACAACACTTCTTGGATGAAGTGCTGACAGCCAATCAGATCTCACGATGAGATGTGTGGTTAGGCTCCGCTCAGATATATATATTTCTTTTTCCATTAATATTTTAAAAACTACTAAACGGATTTACACCATTTAACTAAAAGGCACGTCTCTGAACCAAGGGCTACCTTTTTGCCAAATCTGGTGTAATTCCGTTCAGCAGTTCGGGCTGTAGCTGCGACTAAATTTTCCTATGGAAAATTGCATGGGGAAAACGCGTTTTGGGTCCCCCATTTTTTTCTTGGCCCCCGCTTGACGAATCACCCCGAGACTTTCAGGATAGGAGCGGACCGTTGCTGGCCAAAAGTTTTGAAAATCTCATGAAGATTCGTCGACCGGCGCCAAAGGTATTGAGAATAGAATGTTGCAGATTTCCTATGTAGGTAATATATATATATACATATATATATATATATTCAGTGAAAAAACCATGGGTTTCACACACGTTATAGTTAGGAATTAGCATTTAAAAAATCTTGCAAATTCAGTGAAAAAACCATAGGTTTCACACACGTTATAGTTAGCTGGACATTTCACTCGTAAAAAACCAATGAAATTCCCCCGTTATAGTTAGTTAAGCTAACTATAACTCGCGCACCCGCAATCCACTGCTGATGACGTCACATATAACATCACTCATGACATGGTCACTGACATCACTCATGACATCACTGATGACATCTCAAATGACATCACTGATGACATCACTGATGACATCATCCAGTGAATTTGTGTTTTTCTGAAAATTAAATATGTTTTATATATGTATATCTCAAGGTCGATGGAAGAATAAATAGGTATATAAGTGTCTAAATGGATGATTTGTTTTTGAAAAATTGATTGTTTAACTGACTGATTAAGTGTATCATAGTGAATACATGGCTTAGTGAGTAATGTTTAAATATGTAAATATCTGTATCAGTCTCTCACTTTGTGTATAAGTGGCTGCATGGGTTGGTGAATGGCTACATGGGTGTCTATATAGGTTATTAGTTGTTTTTTTGAGTATCAGTCTGAGTGTCTGCATGGTTCGGTGGGGGGTATTACGTAGTGCATAGGTGCATGAATGAGTGACTCACTGTTTGTATGTGTTGAAGACAGCATGTGTGCAGGACTGTATGTGTGGATGAGTGTGTGTATGGGTGTGTTAGTGAGTGAATGACTGTCTCAATAGTGTCTTTATGAGTAACTACATATGTTTTCAACTAGTATATGTGACTATTGGGGTATATAAGTGAGTATATGTGAGAGTGAGAGATTGGAAGACTTCCTGTATCAATAAGTATGTGTTTCTATATGTGATTGTTTAAAAGACCAAGTATGTGTAAGTTTCCGTAGAAGTAAGTGTGGTGGTGTGTGTATAACTGTATATGAAGGTAAATGGATGTTTGATTCTTTATTACCATGAGTCACTATGTGTGTGAGTAACTCTATGGATGAGTGGCATTGTGTAACAGGATGTACATGTTTATGAGTACATATGAGTGAGTACATGTATGAGTGACTGTCTAGGACTGTTGGTAAATGAGTAGATGTGTATGTGGTTCTTAGAAATACAGAAGAGTTTGTTGAAACTGGTATTGGAATTTCCATTAATTTTTTATTTTGTAGTCTCTATTTTTGAATGTGTGTATCAAAGGTTATATTAGGGTGAGAGGAGGTATGCCACTTTTTCACAAGGATGATGTCATCAGTGATGTCATCAGTGATGTCATTTGAGATGTGATCAGTGATGTCATGAGTGATGTCAGTGACCATGTCATGAGTGATGTTATATGTGACGTCATCAGCAGTGGATTGCGGGTGCGCGAGTTATAGTTAGCTTAACTAACTATAACGGGGGAATTTCATTGGTTTTTTACGAGTGAAATGTCCAGCTAACTATAACGTGTGTGAAACCTATGGTTTTTTCACTGAATTTGCAAGGTTTTTTAAATGCTTATTCCTAACTATAACGTGTGTGAAACCCATGGTTTTTTCACTGAATTTGCAAGGTTTTTTAAATGCTAATTCCTAACTATAACGTGTGTGAAACCCATGGTTTTTTCAGTGAATTTGTATGGTTTTTTAAATGCTAATTCCTAACTATAACGTGTGTGAAACCCATGGTTTTTTCAGTGAATTTGTATGGTTTTTTAAATGCTAATTCTTATATTTAACGTGTGTGTTTTTGTTTTTTTTTTGCAAGGTTTTTTACTTCTTTTGATTTTTACTTTATATTCTCTTTATACTCTATGTTTAAATTTTAATAATTCTGCAATATATAATTTTTTCACCTTTTTTTTTTACCAAACAGGTAAGACATATTAGTATAACATAGTGATTCTTTTTTTCCAATTTTTTTTTTTTTTTCTTTTTTTTACGTGCGCGTACGGTAAGCTTACGGTAAGCGTACGTTTTGCGTAATGTACGTAATATTTCTACTCTTTTTGCGTATGGTTACGCAATTTACGTAGACGTGCGTGCTGCGTACGCGGCGCGTAAGCGCATACGTTACACGCGCACGTTACGCGGAAGTGTTGGGGCGTGCCTGTTATGCGCATGCGCGTGTGCGCGTGTCTTTTATACGCGCATGCGTACTTTTACCGTAAGCGCTCCGTAAGCGCTCCGTAAGCACTCCATAAGCATAACGTACGCGCACGGTGGGTCATGTGATCAAGAAACAACACTTTTGATTGGTTTAAGCTACTTTCAGTTCTAGAACTCTCCTACACCACACCCATTCCCCTCATTTCTGCTTGTGATCCCTTAGGAGAAGGAGCTGAGTTGTCTTTGGGGTACGATGGCAGACCAGCACTCCTCTTCTGAGAGTGAGGCTAGCAGCACCACCATCAGGCAGAGAAGGAGGAAACAAAAGAGCTCTTTTATATGGGAGTATTTTACGTTTCCTGAGGGCCAGAAAAAAGTAAATGCTGCTTTAGTGACTTGCAAGCTTTGCCAGCGTGTACTTTCTAGAGGTAATCCTAACAAGAAGTATTCCTTCGGGAATCACACTATGTTAAGACACCTTGAGGATGTACACCCTAGGACAAATGCTCGACATACTGGAGGAAACCCTTCAGTAAGTCGACCGAGCACATCCACAGCAGCTCAGCCGAGTCCATCTTCGGCAGCTCAGCTGAGCCCTTCATCTGTGGGGGGAGATTCACCTTTTTCTGGTCCTCTGGAAACTAACCATCGATTTGCGAGGGTTACAATGCGGTGCTCAAATTGCCATGGTCTAATTGTTCGTGGGGAGACCAGTGTTCCCCTAATTAACAACAGAATAGACCAGCACATTTGTCCTACCAGCTAATATTCCCATTCTTTCTTTCCTCTGTCCCTGCATGAACACAACGGCTCTTTTAAGAGCCAACCTTACCTTTCAACTTTTTAAAAAATTTTCTTAAAAACTTTTTTTTTTTTTTTTTCCGTACGCGTACGGTAAGCGTATTTAAAAAAAAAAAAAAAAAAAAAAATACTAAAACACAATTACCACATTACAAGGTCCTTGAGGGATTAATAATGACTACACTCCAGCAAAGGCAACCAGCCTTAGTGATGTTGAATGTATTTGCATTACTCACTGCAACCTCAAACACCACTCGGTTGTAAATACTATGCATGATTCTACAGGATAAGCAGCTGGGTGTGTGCTAAGAGTCTGCTTCTGCAGAAAAATAGCTGCCCCTTTCCTACTAATGCAAATCTAAAATTACCAGAGTAATACGCAATAAATCTCTGACAACAATTCCTCTTTGCACACAGAGTCATCTTCTGATTCTTTGCAGAAAACAGTATTCCTCATTTATACCAGTACACCTTAATTTATGGTGAAAACATAGTCCATAATATTTTACATGTTCCTTACATTTAAATTTCTCCCAAAACTCAAAATGAAAAACACAACTTCAACAAAAGGAATTCCAATTCTATTATTCATTTCTAAATTTACCACATACATCCCCTCTCAAACTCATAACTCACCTTTAAAATTAGTTAGTTGTGAAAGAAATGTGGCACTCAAACAGCAGATTATCAGAGCCAGGATCTCTGTTCTGTACACCTCTCTCCTCTCAGCAGAACCAGATAATGGCAATGTTTCCCTCTCTTTTTCCACACATATACATGTTAATTTCAAATCTCAGTGCTTCCCCTTTTTTTTCAAATGTAATCACACATTTCTATTGGTTGAAAACCAACCCTTTTCCAAAAGTACCCTTCCCCCAACTTGACTTCTGCCTGCTACCATAGCAACAGCTCATGGAACACTGCTGTGTGGAGTCAGGTCAGAAGTTCACCACACAATGTTTCATTTCCAAAGAGCAAGAGTGCTTGACTTTTCTAACCTAACAGCAAATCCATAGTAATGTTCTAGTTAGTTCTGAAAGAAATGTGGCACTCAAACAGCAGATTATCAGAGCCAGGATCTCTGTTCTGTACACCTCTCTCCTCTCAGCAGAACCAGATAATGGCAATGTTCCCTCTCTTTTTCCACACATATACATGTTAATTTAAAATCTCAGTGCATCCCCCTTTTTTTCAAATGTAATCACACATTTCTATTAGTTGAAAACCAACCCTTTTCCAAAAGTACCCTTCCCCCAACTTGACTTCTGCCTGCTACCATAGCAACAGCTCATGGAACACTGCTGTGTGGAGTCAGGTCAGAAGTTCACCACACAATGTTTCATTTCCAAAGAGCAAGAGTGCTTGACTTTTCTAACCTAACAGCAAATCCATAGTAATGTTCTTTGGTAACACATTTTTCTGTACCAATACAAAACATGCTTCTATAAATTTACACATACAGCCTAGTTTTTAGTGTAGAATGGTATGAAACAGCCAATGAGTTCTTTTTATTTTAAAAAAATATGTATGCCTCCATTTCCAAACTGTATTTCATTTCTTTTTTCCCATTCTACTGAAATACAACTCCTGAGTGCATCCAGATCTCCTTGGAAGATGTTCACAGTGTGGATTGTAGGGCACAGCTATGTCTTCTGGAGTGAAAAGTATGCAGAGAAAACAGGTATGGTGAGAGACCTTGCTATGCCAAATGTAGACATTAAATGGATTGGTCAGAGAGGGTTAAAGTGGCACCAATTGATGCCATTGGTGAAATCCTTCATGCAAATCCAATACCCTAACCTCATAATTGTGCACTGTGGTGGCAATGACCTAGGCACTTTGACTGGGGTAGATCTGGAAATGCTTATGAAGGAGACCTTTGCACAACTGTTTTCACTTTTCCCTAAAACTGCCTTTACGTATTCTAACATATGCCAAAGGCAAAAATGGAACTGGTCCAATCAATTTTGTCCACAGATTGACAAAGCAAGAAAGCACGTCAACAAATCTGTTTCTGCTTTCCTCCGAGACTATGGTATGGGTTCCATTTACCACAACAACTTGCGTTACAACAAGCAAGACATTTATAGAGGAGATGGTGTACACTTCACTGATGAAGGGAACAGAGTCTTCCTCTTGAACCTTAGACTCTGCATCGGTACTTACTTGTAGGTACCACTAAAAAATCACTTCATAAACACAACGGCTCTTTTTAGAGCCCCCTAATATCTAAACACTTAAATCTGAATTTTATTTCTTTTTTTATTTTTTTTTTCTGCCGTACGCGTACGGTAAGCTTACCGTACGCGTACTCCGCGATTTTTTTTAAAAATTAATGAATGTATTTTTCGTACTTTTGTGTCCTTCTTTGACCCCCTTTCAAATGTTAGGGGGTCTGTAACTCTCTTCCTTGCCCCCTTTTCACGTTATCTCCCTTTTTTTTTGTGTGTGAAACACACAAAATGGCGGCCGACACTTCCTGATTTCGTCCGATTCAAATGTTTACAGTCATGTGACAACCAATCAGATTTGAGCTCGCGCACGGCACCGTACGCGTACGGTAAGCTAGCTGTAAGCGCACGGAGCTCGCTTACAGATATATATATTGATTTAAATGCTATTTTCTCAGGACCTACTGAACAGATTTACACCAGACCTACAAAAGGCACATCCTTGACCTGAGGACTACCTCTCTGCCAAATTTCAAGTAATTCTGTTCAGCCGTTCGGGCTGTAGCTCGGACTAAAGGTCCTATGGGAAAATGCATGGGGAAAACACGTTTTGGGACCCCCCTTTTTCTCAGCCCCCGCTTGACGAATCCCCCCGAGACTTTCAGGGTAGGAGCGGAGCGTAGCGCCCCATTAGTTTTGAAAATTTCGCGAGGATTCGTCGACCGGCGCCAAAGTTATTCCAAATAGAATGTTGCGGATTTCCTATGGAAACACGGTCCTAACTATAACTATCTACTGGCGACCGCCAGTAGATAATATATATATATATATATTCACTGAAAAAACCATAGGTTTCAGGGGCGTTATAGTTAGCTGGACTTTTCACTCGTACAAAGCCATTGAAATTCCCCCGTTATAGTTAGTTCAGCTATCTATAACTCCCTTGCCCGCAATGCACTGCTGATGACGTCACAGATTACATCACTCATGACATGGTCACTAACATCACTCATATGACATCACTGATGACATCTCAAATGACAGAAGAGCAGAAAGAAGCCTTGTTGCAAAATCATACTGTACCCTCAACTTTTCAGACAGATACTGGTGGTAACTGAGTCTGACTAACCAGTCCTAGAGCCAGTGCTATGTTAAAAGACACTCAGAATACAGTGAAAACACCTACATACACTAGGGAACACTATGCGTTGGGGTCCCCCTGTGATTAGCATGACCTCCTCTGTAAGCCCCTAGTATATAATAGGGAAGGGGATTAAAACAACCTCTTAAAACACGCCACAGGGCGTTGGCACACGTCGCCTCAGGCCCCATCCCCTCCCTTCCCCACTGTGTAAACACGCCCTATGGTCATTTTAAGTTGGGACATTAAGTCCCCTTCAATCCTGAGGGTCCCTAGGGTCCAACTAGACCACTAGGTGCCTCCAGTAAGCGCCACAGAGCTGCGTTGCAGAGAGATGTAAAAAGGGGCACGGCCTAGACCACCTCTCTGCAACGCAGTGTAGTGGCACTTACTGGAAGCACCTGGAGGGCTAGTTGGCCCACAGGGTCCCTCAGGATTGAAGGGGAATTATTTCCCCAACTTAAAACGCGCCACAGGGCTTGTTTGCACACGTTAACTCAGGCCCTGTCCCCTCGATTCCCCACTGTGTAAACACGCCCTGTGGCCATTTTTTAAGTTGGGAGATTAAGTCCCCTTGAATCCTGAGGGTCCCTAGGGGCAAAATAGCCCACTAGGTACGTCCAGTAAGTGCCATTGCAGAGAGGTGTAAAAAGGGGCACGGCCTGCACCACCTCTCTGCAACGCAGAGCAGTGGCGCTTACTGGAAGCACCTGGTGGGATAGTTAGCCCACAGGGTCCCTCAGGATTGAAAGGGAATTATTTTCCCAACTTAAAACGCGCCACAGGGCGTGTTTGCACACGTCACCTCAGGCCCCGTCCCCTCCCTTCACCACTGTGTAAACGCGCCCTGTGGCCGTTCTAAGTTGAGAGATTAAGTCACCTTGAATCCTAAGGGTCCCTAGGGTCAAACTAGCCCACTAGGTACCTCCAGTAAGTGCCACAGAGCTGCGTTGCATAGAGGTGTAAAAAGGGGCGTGTCCTCAGAACACCTGTCTGCAATGCAGCTCCCTTGCGCATACTGGAGATACCTGTTGGGCTAGTTGGCCCTCAGGGACCTTCAGTATTGAAGGGGAATAAATTCCCCAACTTACAACTGGCCAGGGGGCGCGTTTGCAGAGTGCTGCAAGGAGGGGGCGTGGGCTCCAGTGTGATGCCGGTCTTTTATTTATTTAATTTGGCCCTCCCAAGGCCTTAATCGGCTCCGGGGACCGCAACCCCCGGGTCATGGCCATTTAAAAAAAAAAATTATTTAGGAGGGGGGCTGCGTTGCCCCCATCCTCAGGCCACTTATGGCCCCGGGGTCCTCATCCCTTGGGGCCGGCCTTTGTTTTTTAATATTTAAAAAATATATATATTTATAGAAACACCTAGGACATGCTGGACAAACTGTATGTACCTATCACCATGACGATTTGCGTGATATTCATCAAAAGGTGACTATGCATACAATGAATCCACGTGGAATGTATTTACACCGCTAGTGAAGCTCTGTAGTGTCTGATGCCCTACCGTGCCTAATCCCGGCGCCCCCGCTGGTGAGTACTCTCCAAGTAGACACCCTTGTCATCTGTTTATACAAACATGGGTGTGAGAAGTTGGCCTGATGTATTATGTCACTAGTTCTAGTGTACACCTTATATCAGTCCAAACAACCCTTTTGGTGAGCAGTGATTAGAATGGTATTACAACAGCAAGCTCAGATCCCACCGCTGCCACCAATGTGAGAAGTTGGCCTGAGATATAAGGTGTACACTAGAACTAGTGACATCATACATCAGGCCAACTTCTCACAATGGGTAGCTATTGACGGGCACAACTAATACACACGCACACCAACCCATTCAAAGGGGATTTGACAAAAATTCGACCAAACTATGCAAGAAACCCCCCTCACGGTTAATAAAACACACATCCACCGCAGGATATGTAATACTTTTTATTTTACTCTCTGGAAAGGAGACGAACCTCACTTGAGAGTCACAGCATGCTCCTGCCTGAGCCCAATGCTGTGTTACACCCACCAGTGCCCGCCGAGTGCCACACACTTCAATGTTGTGTTCCACCAGCTAGTGCGTATGATATGACACTCTCTAGCCCATGTGCACTGTAACACCAACCCGTGAATATGTCATGCCACACTTGCCTTCGCACGGGTTATATTGCCCCAACTAATGTGTCTTCCTCGATGCCTATGTTATAACGCACAGCGCTATGCCATACATATTACAATCTGGTATCCATATCTTTGTCACAGTGCATATGCAATGTTACACTCCCCAGCACATATTTTATATAACAACTTTAGAGACTAGTTAGGTTACACAACACTGCCCTGTGCATATTACACTCCAAGGCGCATAACACATAGCACACGCTAGTGCCTGTGCTATCTCGCACTCTCCAATGAATCTGTCATTGCGCACAATGTATTGCATATTATATTTCACGCCCGGTTCATCTTATATCACACTTTTTGGTGTATAGTTTATACCATATACTATATCTAGTTTTCATTTTCAATCGTGCTCTCAGGACTATGTTCTATATAACACTGTGTCCGCCTACCCTTTTCACGGGCATTACATTTTGCGATGGGGGGTGGAGGGTCAGGGGGTGTTTCTGCCAAGTGAGCCCAGAGTCACAGTCACAAACGTCCTCTTCTTCCTGAATTAAAGTGAGATTATGCTGCATACTTGTTCATATTTTAAGTACTTCGCACAGACACACATTTTAAAAACAATAAAGTTCCTAATACCCACCTTCTCTGAACAGTTAGCTTGCTGCCCCATCCACCTTCTCCCTATCCTCTGTTGTCTGAATCCATGGACTAGCCTCCTCCCTCCTGCCATGCATGGTCTGATGTGCTGCCACTGCCCTCCATTTAGCATGATGTAACAGTCCATTCCTCCTGCCCTCCATTGCCCAATTCTATGCCCCATAATTGACCTCCTGCTTAGCCTCTGTGCTTAGCTTGCTGCCCCTGTTCTCCTTCCCCCTGCCCTCCGATGTCTTTGTGCATGCCCCAGCTCCATCCTTTTTGCCCACCATGTTCCATGGACCTGCCACTCCTATCTACTCTGAGTGTTCTGTTGAGCTGCCACTCCCCTCCCACCTGCCTAGCATTGTCAGATGACTGTAACCTGTCCTTGACACCTTCACCCTGCCTGTCCACATGACATGCCCCTATCCCCTTCCTCCTGTCCTCCATGGTCCATTTTACTGCCACACCCTTCTGCCCTCCCTGGTCTGTTGTGCTGCAACTGCTCCTCCTGCCTGCCCCACGCGGTCTGTTGTGAGGCCTCTTCCCCTGAACTCTCTTGTCTGTGCCCAGGTCCTGACCCTCCCTTCTATCCTCCATGGTCCTTTGTGCATGCCCCTGAACCCTCCTTCTTGCCCATCATAGCCATTGTGCTGCCACTAACCCTCCCGCTTGCCATGCATGGTCTTCTGTGCTGCCATGGCACCTCCCACCTTCCCTGTGTGGTCAGCTAGCTGCCCCTGACCCCCTCCCACCTTCCCTCCATGGTCTGTGTGTATGTCATCATAGTCTCATTGTTGCTTTCCATGGTGTGTCTTGTTTCTAGTGCCCATCCTGCCTGACCTCCATGGTCATCTTGCTGCTCCTGCCCTGCCCCCTTGCCCCCAGCCCTCTGTTTCCATGTGCAGACCCCTATTCCCTCCCTCCTGGCTTGTCTGTTCCATTGTAATGCCCCTGATCCGTCCCTCCTGCCCTTTATGGTCTGTTATGCTGCAGCTTTCTCTCCTGTCTGTCCATTATGGTCAGCTAGCTACCATTGCCTCTTCCCCTCTGTTCTCTGTTGTCCATGAGCATGGTCCTGTCCCCTCCCTATTGCTTTCTATGGATTGTTGTACTGCACTCCCGTCCCGAATACCCTGTGTGGTGTATTGTGCTGCTGCAAACCCTGATGCCTGCCCTGTAGGGTCAGTTTGCTGCACCTCTCCATGTCCCTCCTGTCCTCTGTTATCCGAGTCCATGTCCCTACCCCAATTTCTCCTGCCTACCATGATCCAATGTACCATACTTGCGAACATTTTGAACTTGGTAAGAGGGAGATTTTGAAAAAAAACTGGGGTATTGATTTCCCCCCTTTGAGTTACATTGAAAAAGAGGAGATTGTAGACAGGAGACAGATCAAATAAAGCCCATTTGAGCTTAAAAACATTGGACGTTTCCTGGCTGAAACTGGTCTGTTGCATTGTATGGTTGTACTACCACTGCCTCTTCCTTCTGCCCACAATGATCTATTATATTGCCACAGCCTCTCTTGCCAGTTCTGTATTGTTGGTTTATTGCCCCAGTCCCCCTTTCCACTGCCCTCTATAGTCTGTTGTGCTGCCACTGCCCTTCCTCCCTGCCCAGTGTGGTCAAATTGTTGCCTCTGCACCCTCCTACCTGCCTTCAATTTTCAGAGTCCGTGCCCCTGGCCTCTGCCTCTCAACAGTATCCTAATGAACAACTAGAGTGCTAACATTCTATATTTATTACACAAGTGTGGAACGCCTGACGTTATCTTGATGTATTTAAAACTGTAATACCTAGAGCATTTCCTTTAGAAATTACAAATATGTGAGGGTCTTATTTGCATCAAAATTATGGTTAGTGCTCTAAAAAACTAAAATGAGGACATGTTTGCTGAGTTTTCAAATAGCGACAAAGCACTTTTAAATTATTTGTTATCTTTATGTTTTTTTATCCAGTTGACCACTTGATTAAATGTTGCACTTAGGGGTGAGGATGTGGTGTTACTTCCAGAGCTGCAGACTTTGCAACTGGGGAACCAGGTTGGAGTTTCTGCTTCAGCTCGACATTCTGTGATTCTGGTCAAATCACTTAATCTCCCCATGTCTACAACGAAAATGAATTTGTTCTTGTGTGATGTAACCAATGCTCATGTAAAGCACTCCAATACCTGACAAGTCTGCACTATATAAAACTGCAAAAACACAAAAAATAAAAAGTGTTTTGCACACTTCTGTCATTGGGCTACATCTGGGTGATATTTGTGCTACATTTGGGCTCTTTTGTCTCTGGTGGCCATCTTGGGAGATTTATTTGTTATGAAGTTTCCTAATTTCCTGATTTACTGCAGTCTCCTCAGTAGGAAATGCTTTCAGTTGCTTACTTTGATTCCATCAAGAAGGTATTCAGATATGTCTCACATTTGCCATACATTCTGAATGTTAGCACTCTAGTTGATCATTAGATCACTGTAGTAAAGCTACTGCTCACCACGGAAGTCTGATGCTGGTATTAAAAGTGCATGTTTCAGTCTGCATGTCAGAAATTTTTAATGAAATAGAGGAGGATTTGAGAAGTCACTCAAAATGTGCCCTAATTTTTCTTTCTTCAGCACTAATCATAATTTCAATGGCAAAATGAACCCCTCATTGTGTTCCTTTTTAAATTAAATGTTTTAAGTGTTACCAGTTTATTCCATTCAAGATGGCTTCAGGTGTGCCATAGTTTTATCATAAGTAAAACAGTAATTGCTCTAGTTGTTCTTAAGAACACTCTGGGACATTCTGTCATTGGCTATACTTGGGCTACATCTGGGTGATATTTGTGCTACATTTGGGCTCTTTTGTCTCTGGTGGCCATCTTGGGAGACTTATTGTTATGAAGTTTCCTAATTTCCTAATTTACTGCAATCTCCTCAGTAGGAAATACTTTCAGTTTTTTATATTGGTTCCATCAAGAAGGCATTCAGATGTGTCACACATATGCCATAAATTCTGAATGGTAGCACTCTAGTTGCTCATTAGATCACTGTAGTAAAGCTACTGCTCATCAGGGAAGTCTGCTGCTGGTATTCAAAGTGCATATTTCAGTCTGCATGTCAGAAGTTTTTAATGAAATAGAAGAGGATTTGAGAAGTCACTCAAAATGTGCCCTAATTTTTCTTTCTGCAGTACTAATCAAACTTTCTATGGCAAAATGAACCCCCTCATGTTGTTCCTTTTTAAATTAAATGTTTTAAGAGTTACCACTTTATTCCAATCAAGATGGCTTCAGGTGTTCATTACGTTTGTCATAAGTAGGACTGATAGCGTTCTTTAGAACACTCTGGGAAGCTGCAGTAGAACACAAAGGAATCAACTGCCCTTGTTGGATGTACATGTTTTACTGAGAATGTCAGACTTCATTCTCACATGACTGAGAAAGATAATGTGAATTTACAGACAATATGCTCTCAGTTTAGCTTATAGATCACCTTCCAAACCTCTGTGGGAAAATCATGAGAAAATAGTTTTCTCTCAGACATGATTCATGATATCCCAGCAGAAGGCTTTTTCACATGGTAAAATCACCTTAGAACACACCACAATTCCTAAAATGAGTATGGTACCATCAACAAATGATTTATAATGTAACTAAAGTCTTAAAACCTTCTATTAACTGCAATGCTTTTTAATGAGGTGCTATCATGTACATTGGTGCCAAGATGGCTGACAACACTTCTTGGATGAAGTGCTGACAGCCAATCAGATCTCACGATGAGATGTGTGGTTAGGCTCCGCTCAGATATATATATTTCTTTTTCCATTAATATTTTAAAAACTACTGAACAGATTTACACCATTTAACTAAAAGGCACGTCTCTGAACCAAGGGCTACCTATTTGCCAAATCTGGTGTAATTCCGTTCAGCAGTTCGGGCTGTAGATGCGACTAAATTTTCCTATGGAAAACTGCATGGGGAAAACGCGTTTTGGGTCCCCCATTTTTTTCTTGGCCCCCGCTTGACGAATCACCCCGAGACTTTCAGGATAGGAGCGGACCATTGCTGGCCAAAAGTTTTGAAAATCTCACGAAGATTCGTCGACCGGCGCCAAAGTTATTGAGAATAGAATGTTGCAGATTTCCTATGTAGGTAATATATATATATACATATATATATATATATTCAGTGAAAAAAACATGGATTTCACACACGTTATAGTTAGGAATTAGCATTTAAAAAACCTTGCAAATTCAGTGAAAAATCCATAGGTTTCACACACGTTATAGTTAGCTGGAAATTTCACTCGTAAAAAACCAATGAAATTCCCCCGTTATAGTTAGTTAAGCTAACTATAACTCGCGCACCCGCAATCCACTGCTGATGACGTCACATATAACATCACTCATGACATGGTCACTGACATCACTCATGACATCACTGATGACATCTCAAATGACATCACTGATGACATCACTGATGACATCATCCAGTGAATGTGTGTTTTTCTGAAAATTAAATATGTTTTATATATGTATATCTCAAGGTCGATGGAAGAATAAATGGGTATATAAGTGTCTAAATGGATGATTTGTTTTTGAAAAATTGATTGTTTAACTGACTGATTAAGTGTATCATAGTGAATACATGGCTTAGTGAGTAATGTTTAAATATGTAAATATCTGTATCAGTCTCTCACTTTGTGTATAAGTGGCTGCATGGGTTGGTGAATGGCTACATGGGTGTCTATATAGGTTATTAGTTGTTTTTTTGAGTATCAGTCTGAGTGTCTGCATGGTTCGGTGGGGGGTATTACGTAGTGCATAGGTGCATGAATGAGTGACTCACTGTTTGTATGTGTTGAAGACAGCATGTGTGCAGGACTGTATGGGTGGATGAGTGTGTGTATGGGTGTGTTAGTGAGTGAATGACTGTCTCAATAGTGTCTTTATGAGTAACTACATATGTTTTCAACTAGTATATGTGACTATTGGGGTATATAAATGAGTATATGTGAGAGTGAGAGATTGGAAGACTTCCTGTATCAATAAGTATGTGTTTCTATAAGTGATTGTTTAAAAGACCAAGTATGTTTAAGTTTCCGTAGAAGTAAGTGTGGTGGTGTGTGTATAACTGTATATGAAGGTAAATGGATGTTTGATTCTTTATTACCATGAGTCACTATGTGTGTGAGTAACTCTATGGATGAGTGGCTTTGTGTAACAGGATGTACAGGTGTATGAGTACATATGAGTGAGTACATGTATGAGTGACTGTCTAGGACTGTTGGTAAATGAGTAGATGTGTATGTGGTTCTTAGAACTACAGAAGAGTTTGTTGAAAATGGTATTGGAATTTCCATTAATTTTTTATTTTGTAGTCTCTATTTTTGAATGTGTGTATCAAAGGTTATATTAGGGTGAGAGGAGGTCTGCCACTTTTTCACAAGGATGATGTCATCAGTGATGTCATCAGTGATGTCATTTGAGATGTCATCAGTGATGTCATGAGTGATGTCAGTGACCATGTCATGAGTGATGTTATATGTGACATCATCAGCAGTGGATTGCGGGTGCGCGAGTTATAGTTAGCTTAACTAACTGTAACGGGGGAATTTCATTGGTTTTTTACGAGTGAAATGTCCAGCTAACTATAACGTGTGTGAAACCTATGGTTTTTTCACTGAATTTGCAAGGTTTTTTAAATGCTAATTCCTAACAATAACGTGTGTGAAACCCATGTTTTTTTCACTGAATTTGCAAGGTTTTTTAAATGCTAATTCCTAACTATAACGTGTGTGAAACCCATGTTTTTTTCAGTGAATTTGTATGGTTTTTTAAATGCTAATTCCTAACTATAACGTGTGTGAAACCCATGGTTTTTTCAGTGAATTTGTATGGTTTTTTAAATGCTAATTCTTATATTTAACATGTGTGATTTATTTTTATTTTTTTTGCAAGGTTTTTTACTTCTTTTTATTTTTACTTTATATTCTCTTTATACTCTATGTTTAAATTTTAATAATTCTGCAATATATAATTTTTTCACCTTTTTTTTTGACCAAACATTTTGACCAAACAGGTAAGATATATTAGTATAACATAGTGATTCTTTTTTTCAAATTTTTTTTTTACGTGCGCGTAAGGTAAGCTTACGGTAAGCGTATGTTTTGCGTAATGTACGTAATATTTCTACTCTTTTTGCGTATGGTTACGCAATTTACGTAGACGTGCGTGCTGCGTACGCGGCGCGTAAGCGCATAAGTTACACGCGCACGTTACGCGGAAGTGTTGGGGCGTGCCTGTTATGCGCATGCGCGCGTGCGCGTGTCTTTTATACGCGCATGCGTACTTTTACCGTAAGCGCTCCGTAAGCGCTCCGTAAGCGCTCCGTAAGCATAACGTACGCGCACGGTGGGTCATGTGATCAAGAAACAACACTTTTGATTGGTTTAAAGTACTTTCAGTTCTAGAACTCTCCTACACCACACCCATTCCCCTCATTTCTGCTTGTGATCCCTTAGGAGAAGGAGCTGAGTTGTCTTTGGGATACGATGGCAGACCAGCACTCCTCTTCTGAGAGTGAGGCTAGCAGCACCACCATCAGGCAGAGAAGGAGGAAACAAAAGAGCTCTTTTATATGGGAGTATTTTACGTTTCCTGAGGGCCAGAAAAAAATAAATGCTGCTTTAGTGACTTGCAAGCTTTGCCAGCGTGTACTTTCTAGAGGTAATCCTAACAAGAAGTATTCCTTCGGGAATCACACTATGTTAAGACACCTTGAGGATGTACACCCTAGGACAAATGCTCGACATACTGGAGGAAACCCTTCAGTAAGTCGACCGAGCACATCCACAGCAGCTCAGCCGAGTCCATCTTCGGCAGCTCAGCTGAGTTCTTCATCTGTGGGGGGAGATTCACCTTTTTCTGGTCCTCTGGAAACTAACCATCGATTTGTGAGGGTTACAATGCGGTGCTCAAATTGCCATGGTCTAATTGTTCGTGGGGAGACCAGTGTTCCCCTAATTAACAACAGAATAGACCAGCACATTTGTCCTACCAGCTAATACCCATTCTTTCTTTCCTCTGTCCCTGCATGAACACAACGGCTCTTTTAAGAGCCAACCTTACCTTTCAACTTTTTTACATTTTTTCTTAAAAACTTTTTTTTTTTTTTTTACCGTACGCGTACGGTAAGCGTTTTTTTTTTTTAAAAAAAAAACACTAAAAAACAATTACCACATTACAAGGTCCTTGAGGGATTAATAATGACTACACTCCAGCAAAGGCAACCAGCCTTAGTGATGTTGAATGTATTTGCATTACTCACTGCAACCTCAAACATCACTCGGTTGTGAGTACTATGCATGATTCTACAGGATAAGCAGCTGGGTGTGTGCTAAGAGTCTGCTTCTGCAGAAAAATAGCTGCCCCTTTCCTACTAATGCAAATCTAAAATTACCAGAGTAATACGCAATAAATCTCTGACAACAATTCCTCTTTGCACACAGAGTCATCTTCTGATTCTATGCAGAAAACAGTATTCCTCATTTATACCAGTACACCTTAATTTATGGTGAAAACATAGTCCATAATATTTTACATGTTCCTTACATTTAAATTTCTCCCAAAACACAAAATGAAAAACACAACTTCAACAAAAGGAATTCCAATTCTATTATTCATTTCTAAATTTACCACATACATCCCCTCTCAAACTCATAACTCACCTTTAAAATTAGTTAGTTGTGAAAGAAATGTGGCACTCAAACAGCAGATTATCAGAGCCAGGATCTCTGTTCTGTACACCTCTCTCCTCTCAGCAGAACCAGATAATGGCAATGTTTCCCTCTCTTTTTCCACACATATACATGTTAATTTCAAATCTCAGTGCTTCCCCCTTTTTTTCAAATGTAATCACACATTTCTATTGGTTGAAAACCAACCCTTTTCCAAAAGTACCCTTCCCCCAACATTACTTCTGCCTGCTACCATAGCAACAGCTCATGGAACACTGCTGTGTGGAGTCAGGTCAGAAGTTCACCACACAATGTTTCATTTCCAAAGAGCAAGAGTGCTTGACTTTTCTAACCTAACAGCAAATCCATAGTAATGTTCTAGTTAGTTCTGAAAGAAATGTGGCACTCAAACAGCAGATTATCAGAGCCAGGATCTCTGTTCTGTACACCTCTCTCCTCTCAGCAGAACCAGATAATGGCAATGTTTCCCTCTCTTTTTCCACACATATACATGTTAATTTCAAATCTCAGTGCTTCCCCCTTTTTTTCAAATGTAATCACACATTTCTATTAGTTGAAAACCAACCCTTTTCCAAAAGTACCCTTCCCCCAACTTGACTTCTGCCTGCTACCATAGCAACAGCTCATGGAACACTGCTGTGTGGAGTCAGGTCAGAAGTTCACCACACAATGTTTCATTTCCAAAGAGCAAGAGTGCTTGACTTTTCTAACCTAACAGCAAATCCATAGTAATGTTCTTTGGTAACACATTTTGCTGTACCAATACAAAACATGCTTCTATAAATTTACACATACAGCCTAGTTTTTAGTGTAGAATGGTATGAAACAGCCAATGAGTTCTTTTTATTTAAAAAAAATATGTATGCCTCCATTTCCAAACTGTCTTTCATTTCTTTTTTCCCATTCTACTGAAATACACCTCCTGAGTGCATCCAGATCTCCTTGGAAGATGTTCACAGTGTGGATTGTAGGGCACAGCTATGTCTTCTGGAGTGAAAAGTATGCAGAGAAAACAGGTATGGTGAGAGACCTTGCTTTGCCAAATGTAGACATTAAATGGATTGGTCAGAGAGGGTTAAAGTGGCACCAATTGATGCCATTGGTGAAATACTTCATGCTAATCCAACACCCTGACCTCATAATTGTGCACTGTGGTGGCAATGACCTAGCACTTTGACTGGGGTAGATCTGGAAATGCTTATGAAGGAGACCTTTGCACAACTGTTTTCACTTTTCCCTAAAACTGCCTTTACGTATTCTAACATATGCCAAAGGCAAAAATGGAACTGGTCCAATCAATTTTGTCCACAGATTGACAAAGCAAGAAAGCACGTCAACAAATCTGTTTCTGCTTTCCTCCGAGACTATGGTATGGGTTCCATTTACCACAACAACTTGCGTTACAACATGCAAGACATTTATAGAGGAGATGGTGTACACTTCACTGATGAAGGGAACAGAGTCTTCCTCTTGAACCTTAGACTCTGCATCGGTACTTACTTGTAGGTACCACTAAAAAATCACTTCATAAACACAACTGCTCTTTTTAGAGCCCCCTAATATCTAAACACTTAAATCTGAATTTTATTTCTTTTTAAAAAAAAATTTTCTGCCGTACGCGTACGGTAAGCTTACCGTACGCGTACTCCGCGATTTTTTTTTAAAATTAATAAATGTATTTTTTTTACTTTTGTGTCCTTCTTTGACCCCCTTACAAATGTTAGGGGGTCTGTAACTCTCTTCCTTGCCCCCTTTTCACGTTATCTCCCTTTTTTTTTCTGTGTGAAACACACGAAATGGCGGCCGACACTTCCTGATTTCGTCCGATTTGAATGTTTACAGTCATGTGACAACCAATCAGATTTGAGCTCGCGCACGGCACCGTACGCGTACGGTAAGCTTACGGTAAGCACACGGAGCGCGCTTACAGATATATATATTGATTTAAATGCTATTTTCTCAGGACCTACTGAACAGATTTACACCAGACCTACAAAAGGCACATCCTTGACCTGAGGACTACCTCTCTGCCAAATTTCAAGTAATTCTGTTCAGCCGTTCGGGCTGTAGCTCGGACTAAAGGTCCTATGGGAAAATGCATGGGGAAAACGCGTTTTGGGACCCCCCTTTTTTCTCAGCCCCCGCTTGACGAATCCCCCCGAGACTTTCAGGGTAGGAGCGGAGCGTAGCGCCCCATTAGTTTTGAAAATTTCGCGAGGATTCGTCGACCGGCGCCAAAGTTATCCCAAATAGAATGTTGCGGATTTCCTATGGAAACACGGTCCTAACTATAACTATCTACTGGCGACTGCCAGTAGATAATATATATATATATATATTTAGAAATCTGTATTTACCCCTGTGAGCGGATTGCACCCCAGTGGAAAACAAGAAGTTCTAAAAAATATTAATAGAGGGTTTATAAACAGCTCCCTTCATCCATTGGTCTGTTGTGTAAATCATATTTTTCTCCCACCCACAGCTGTTCAGGACAAGGGGTCTGGCTACTCCCACAATTGGCTAACTTCATTGTGAAAGATAGCACAGTTCATTTTCACAAAGTGTAAGCATGCACAAAAAGTTGCACATGAATGCGTGCGTTTTGATATTAAAGGTAGATTTTTGCCTTCAGGAAATTATTTATGTATTGGAAATGGCCCACCAGCTTCCATAATGATAACGTTTTTCGTAAGCCATAACAAAGCAAGCACTGACAAATAGGTCTGGTGATTGCTGCCAGCCTTATCTCTTTGCTAATGGTTGTTAGGTCTCACATTTGCTAATGGCAGGCACTTCTACTGTGGTTTGATCTATTCCTTTTGCAGGCAATAGGTCCAGCCACAAAAGTGGGGCAGTGCTTTTATTAGCAGGACAAGTAGGGTATTGTTGGGTGGCAGGACTTTTGTCGATTCCTGTGGATTCCGGAAGTCAGGAAAATGTGTTTTTTTAGTCATGCAGGTCATGCACCACTGGACACCCCCGGTTGTCTAATTTTTGCAAATCTGCAGGTGTGCAAATTTGGCATGGATACCTTATAAGGCCTAAACAGATAACGCAGACCGGGTCAGATTGTAATTTTCTTTTACCAAAATCCCCTGTCCTCAGTGCAGGAGGAAAACCATCCATGAGCCCTACACCCCTGTTCAGTCGCCCAATGGACACCCTCAGGGGTCGCACCCTCAGGGGTCGCACCCTTAGAGGTCGCAACCTCTTTCTGCCCACCAAAGCCCTGTTTGCTCCTGCATCTGTGACAGTATTGAGTCACGGGCACGACAACAGTAGAGGTGAGGTAAAGCCATTTCCTCAATTACATAATGTCACACCGTGCTCAGAAAGTGTGCCTTTTAATCAGTATTACAGATTGGCAGTGTGCCACCTAAAAGTGTGGCCACCTTTGTGTCACTTTGGAACACCACCACCCCTCTAGTCATGGGACCCTGGGGAGGAGTCCTACAGCCCGACATGAGGGGGGCGTCTTTTCCGGCGTGCAAAGGGTTGGGGAAGGGTACTTATACCTCCCCCTGCCTTTCTGGCACCCTCTTTGCTGCTGGACACGACGTCTCCTGCCCTACTGAATACCCGGTGTGTTGGCTCGGACGCACGGTTAGGTAGGACTTTTAAATGTTTTTGTTTGTGTTGCAGGCGGAGGTACAGGGCAATCCAGAGGTGGAAGGGTACAGAAGGGTACCTCTTCAAGAGCACAATAGGGGTGCCAGCGCCAAATCCCAGGAGTCTTTATGGCAGGTCCCTGGAAAAAAATCGTCACGCCCCGCTAGTCGTTAGGGCGGTTGTAAGCCTGAACAACCGGGGGCTTGCCTTGCAACACTCCGCCCGAAAAAGGGGCATGAGTGAGATGGTAGACCAGGGGTCCACGGGATCCAAGGGAGGGGAATCCCATCATAACTGGAAGCACTGATTGGGTTGGCACAGTGCAATTTGGCTAATCAGGTGGGCAGGGCAGCGTAGGCTAGTCACCGCCGCCTGCCCTTGGATCGCCCGTAAGATAACCCACCATGTTGAATACTTTTGTATGGAATATACCTGCAGCAATCTTTTTTCCAACCAAAATTGTGTTGTGTATTTATTTATTCCATCATGCATGTTAACTTGGCAAGGGGTGGGGAGTGTTGCCTATATAGGCACTAAGCCTGTGCAGGGGTCAGGGGTGTGATAAACGGGCACACTTTCCTGTTGCACCACCAAGGCACTTACTTTAATCTCCCCTCAGAGTTTGGGCAGCTGCAGGTGACTTTTGATCACATTCAGAATCATATTTAAAGATGTCCGAACACTCAGATGTAGATTAATATGAATTGGGGATTTATACCATTAGAACAGCCCTTTTTTTCCTCCCCCACATTGTTCAGCCCACTCCCGCCAATGTTACAAAAGAGGTTTTATTTGAACTGTTTTGCAGAAAGGCATTTCCATGAAGTTTCTGTAGTTGTCTCGGTCAGACCAGACAGCATCCCCCCAATGAACTGTGAGCCAGCATTGCCACCACACTGACCCACTAAGATATCCCTCTGTCTACCAGGGCTGAGAACCCGAACATGTCTGCCCTGTGCAGCTAATGTGTCATACATTCTTCTTCTGCTCCATCGTCAACGGAGAAGGTGAGTGCGTGGGATGGGTTCAGGTGAGGACAGGTGAAGGCAGGAGGGTTCATTATCTACACAATCTGTACAACATTCACACCCTTGATCCCGCAAGTCTGTGTCAAATCATTAACTGGCCACATGTGGCCAACTCACAGTCTGAGCCAGACAAGCCCCCTCAGGCTTCCCTGCTCCTGTGGGGCCATCTCAGGGACTCTGGCATCAGCTTCACGCCAGGCGTCAGCAGGAGAGTGCAGGCGCTGGGATCTTTATATAGCAGGCTATACCAGTCTGTGGAACAGGTTTGCCCTTACAGTATAGAGCTGTGGAGTAGGTCTACCTCCATGGCACAGAGCTGTGGAGAAGATCTCCATTCATGGTAAAGAGCTGTGAAGCAGGTCTACCTCCATGGCACAGAGCTGTGGAGTAGCTCTTCCTTTACAGTATAGAGCTGTGGAGTAGCTCTTCCTTTACGGTATAGAGCTGTAGAGTAGCTCTGCCTTTACAGTATAGATTTGTGGAGTAGCTCTTCCTTTACGGTATAGAGCTGTGGAGTAGCTCTGCTTTCACGATATAGAGGTGAGGGTTATCATTGCCTCCATGGTTTAGAGCTGTGGAGTAGCTGTGCCTTCATGGCAGAGAGCTGTGGAGAAGATATGCCTCCATGGCACAGAGCCGTGGAGTATCTTTGCCTTCACAGCAGAGAGCCTTGGAGTACCTCTGCCTTCATGGCAGAGAGCTGTGGAGTAGTTTTGCCTCCACAGTATATAGCTGTGGTGTAGGTTTGCCCTCACGGCATAGAGCTGTGGAGTACCTCCACCTCCACCGGCTTAGAGCTGTGGAGTAGGTCTGTCTTCATGGTATAGAGCTGTAGAGTATCTTTGCCTTCACAGCAGGCAGTCTTAGAGTACCTCTGCCTTCATGGCAGACAGCCTTGGAGTACCACCACCTTCCATGTATAGAGCTGTGGAGTAGCTCCACCTTCGCGGTATAGAGCTGTGGTGTAGGATTGCCCTTGCTGGATCGAGCTGTGGTGTAGTTCTGCCTTCACAGTGTAGGGCTGTAGAGCCACTCCCTTCAATCATGCCAGATTTAGAGTCTTGTCCCTCTCACCTGATACTGTGGGGAGGGGTGGGGGGGCTGCCTGGTTACAGATGTCCGGATGATGAATGCAGAGAGAGGGTTGTAGAACTTCTAAGCACTTGGCTGAAGAGGAGGATCATCCCTAAGTTGTGAAAGTGCTGAAGGAAGGAATGTGCCACAGCTGTGAGTGTCCGAAAGTGAGGCTCAGTGTCCGACCGCCAGTGATGCTCAGACCCTGAGGACGGGCATCAACGGGTACAACTCATGGGACGGGGAGCTGTAGAAAGCTGTGACCTCAGGCAGCACCTCTACCAGACTGATCCCAAAGAAGCCTCATTCACTGCCCTCTCTGACACTGATATCTATAACCTTGGGGGAGGGCTCAAGGTCACGGAGGTCCACGTGAGCTTGAGGACAGGGCGCCCATCACATGCACCACCCTCGGTGAAGGTAAGTGTCTCTTTGTACCTTAGGTAAATATTGAAACTGGGGGGTCGGGAGGGGCTCTGAGGCCATCCACTGGGGCTCTTGTCTTTGTGTTGTGGTCAGTTAGCTACTGTGGGACCTGTGTGTGCTTCACTCACTGTTTCTGTTGCCTCGATAGTGACTGGAAAATGCTGAGAAGATACTGATCAGTGGAGGGAGTCATTCAGATCATAGAAAGTGATAGTCTGTCCACCCTAGCGCGCCTCCCTATCTCACACACCTCCTTCCTCCTCCACGCCTGGCTCACGGGCGGGGCAGCTGTGGTGCTTCTTGAGTTTGCTAGTTTCAAGGTTGGCGTTTACAGAATTGGCCCATTACACAAAACTACATTGGCAGGGACCCATTACTAAAAAAAGAAGTGGGGGACTAACCAAGTTAGGCAGTATGCAAGTGACATCATTGCACATGACATTACAGTGCGTGACATCACAGTGCGTGACATCGCACATGGTATCACAACCCATGCCCTCACAGGAAGTGACATTAAATCTTAAGAGCTGGCATGTGTTTAGCCGGTCTATCAGTGCATTTGAGAAAATGACACTATTTAACTAATGCCATTTTGCATTGGAGTTAAGCAAAAAAATGGACACAACCCAGACTTAAAATCTGGGCCTCAGCTTATAAATGTATTTTTAAATCCCTGCCACAAAGAAATTGGCAACAAGGAGAAAAGTGTCAGTAGATCCGTTCTGTGTAATTGGTTGCAGAGTCTGCATTATCCAATATATTATGGGGTTAAGGCACCTGCTATAGAGATCTTTGAACACCACCTAAATCTCAGGGAATATTAGTAGCTGTAGGATAACTCAGAGGATAATGTATTTGCTGGAGAGATCTGTGTTTTGTGTAGTCCTAGCTTTGACTCAGAGTAGCATAGAGGGTTAATATGTCTCCTGCAAAGCACATTATTTGACACGCAGAGGGCAGATTTTTGATATTTTTAATGGGTAAGTGGGTTGTTGCTGTTACACACAGAGATCCCTTTGTTACTCGCAGTTCTAAAATTGTAATCCTTCTAATATAGCACAGGGAGCCCAATCTCTTGGCTGGGTAGACTGTGTCCACCCTGTGAAAATAGTGAGTAGACGCTGTCTCCGCACGTGTAGCCTCGACTTGTGCCCTGTGTATTGGGTTGGACAGTGCAACATACTTACAACGTCATCAATCCTGTCACTTCTAGTGCACTAGTTTGGAGCTAATCACGGAGAGCAGGAAGCAATATGAACTGGTTGTGGTGACTTCCTGCATGTCACATTAACATCCGGTACAGTCAGTTGTAGCTCAGCTGGTTTCCAGTTGCAATGGGAGCATTTTCTAGTTACTGCTCTGAGTGGCAGCCTGACAAACTACCAAAGAGAGGCCCTTTACCATTAGCATGAGATGGTTTGCTAGAAAACAACGTTGATTCCTAACCAGTAATTGTGTGTGCAGAGCATGAAAATGTCCTAGAGACACTTACTGGGTTCACTAGATATTTAGGGGCATATGTACAAGCCCCTTGCACCTCCAGAGCGTCATTTGTTTAGACCCTCTGGTGGCGCAAATTACAAATTCATATCTATGAGGCCTAGCAAAGCCAATACTTATGGCCTCATAGATATGGAGTAAGGCAACGCAGCATAAATCACTGCATTGCCATACTCTGTGCTGAGGAGTTGTTCCATGGGCTTTGCGGTGGGTTTTCCCATGCAACACACATGGATTTTGACACTGCCCCAGATTTGCAAGCTCATGTATACCTGGGGAAGCACCAGATCCTTATGCCTCCTGAGGTGAGGCATAACGAGGAGGAATATCATTATATCTTCTAATATTTTACTCTTTCTGCAGCACAAATTGAAAAAGGAAAATGCCTCTTAGGATTGTTTCTGTACAGAAGGTGCCCCTTTCCGCACAAAAACAATCCTGCCTGCAAAGCACCATGGTGCAAGGGTTCATGCTTTGGTGCTAGGCAGCAGAAACAGCACCGGTGCAGGGAGAAAGAACAAGATTGCACCCTATTGCATAAATACGGTACATTCCTGCCCTTTCACATTGGCATGGGACAGAGCAGCAATGTGACTTGCCGCACTGCTCTACCCCGAATCCCAAATTACTAAATGACATTAAAACATTGTTTATGTGCAGGAAGAGGGACTTTCCTGCGCATAAACAATCTTCTCCTCAACGCTTACACCCTTGCACTAATGTGCAAGGGTGCCTGTGTTGGCGCTGGGCCGCTGAATGTAGCGCCTCCGCAGGTGGAAACACAGGGCTGCACCACATTCTTGTATGCACTATATTCTTGTGAATATGGTGCAGCTCTGCGTTTCAGAAGTAGCTGAGTGTGTCATTAAGCCAAGGAGGCTTAATGACACACTCCGCCACAAAACTTGGTTTCCACACATTATCTCCTAGGTAATGCTGTTTTTGTAGTAACATCACACTAACAGCTTGCAGTAAGGTAATTACTAATTTGTGAGATTACTATGACATACCCAGCACAATCAAAATTACCCCACTTACAGTGGGGGTGCATCCTAGCGGATTCTGGTGACCTAGACATGGTGCCCTCTGATGGGGATGACCATTACAAGGAGGGGGGATGCTTCGGTCTGCCATCTTAAGCATGCCCCCCTACATTTTGAGCAGTGGGGTATCCAATCCACAGGAAGGGTGGAATCCACATTAAACCAGGCCGATAATTGGGTTCGATGCAAGTCTACAGTTGGTTCAACATGGCTTTTAGCCGTATGTTCGATATGACAGGCAGGTTGGTCGAAGATTGGCTTGTTCGATGCTGGTGATACCAGGGTTAACTGTGAAATCTTTGAGAAGGAGTGGCATGTTTAGTTGAGACAGAATATTGCATTATTGATTTGCTGGTTCATGACACGCACTAAACAATGCAATTAACATATCAATATCGCCCATTATTACAAAGGTTTCATGGTACTTTGCTCAGCTTTGCATCTGAGTCAGGGACATTGAGCCTCTATCCAGTGATGTTGCAATTCCTTTTTATTTTATCAATAAAGATCTATGCTGGCTAGGGTTTCTAGGCAGGTGTATCTTAACAATAATTTTGAAACCTTCCCAGGAACACGGGATCTGCTAGGGAGATTCTTGTATTAAATCCTTAAAGCACTTTGAAGATAAACATGATGATATTCTGTGGTGAGAGTTGACACTGTTTGAGATGTGTTGTGAAGGATATTCCTCAAGTTAATATATTTTAGTCATTTCACGTGCATTTTTCTTTCATCAGAATGAGGAACTGAGTCAACCAGTCATATGCATTCCATCTATTGAGTTCTTAGCAGATTGTCCAATCAACTTCTTTAGTTGGGCAGAGTGTCTTGGAAGAGGCACGGTTTCTAGTGTGTGTTTGTGGAGGGGCATTTCCTTTGGGTTGGTAAACATTACTTCAAATGGGAAGACTATGAAGTAGTCAGTCCACAGTGTGACTCCCAGTCTAGCAGGCATATATTTATTGTATTAATAATGATCTTAGATGATATGCTGTGCCCATCTCAGACTTGAGTTTCAGAAGTTTATTTAGCTAAACTTGGTGGACATTATTTGCTTAAATCCCTCCAAGGTCAGCTCAATGTTGTCTCTTTGGTAGGACAAGGTATCTAGAGTTCCCTTAGGTAGTAATAACATCTGCCTTTTAGAACCTATAGACATTGCAGAATGTGACATGATATATCAGAAAAAAACACGCAATTAATAATCATACTTTCCTCCCTTGCTGTATTTTTACCTTCATTTCTCCTCTTATCCCTTCTTTGCTTCTATCCACTCATCTGCCCTTCATGCCCCCTCTCCTTCCATTCCTGTTCCTTTCTTTTTCTCTTCCTGACCTCTTTGTTCTGTTTTGTGGCACCATAGTAATGATCAGGCCCTCTTTTCTGCATCACTGGATTGGAAGCCTGTCGTCCCACTCTTAGTATGTTCTGTTTCTGTGTTCTAACCCAGGCCCTAGAGCTAACACCCCAAGTGCATTGTGTGTGTGTGTGTGTGTGTGTGTGTGTGTGTATTTGACCTGTGTGGTTCATGCTAGTGTGTGTCAGTGGAACAGAGTAGTGGAGGTCTGTGGAATCCATATTGCCCCCACTTAGATGTTTTTCAAAGGATGAGGATGAGGTGCTGTTGTTTTTTAAGACAGTGGGAATGTAATTCTTGCATTCCTGAAGATGGAAGGAGGCGACTGAGACATAGTGTTGGGGCGAGGGGAGACAAGGCTGCATTAGAAAAGTGATTATGACTTTTTCAGAGTAAGAAGAAGCTGCTGATTTGTCTTCCTTTAGCACTGTCACTTGGTAGAGGGTGGGAGTGAAGGGTGGGACTGAAGTGTCTGGTGTTTAAGGCAGAAGGGACCATGCAGGTGAGGCCAATCGTTTGTCTTTCCTCTGATTCTTCTTCAATGTGGCTGATGACAGCCTGGTGCAGAAGACAGACCTCCCCCTCTTTGTCCCCTGGTATGAGTGCTCCAGGCTGGAGAGGATCACTCTAGACAAAGGTGGAGTCTGAACACAGCCGGAAAAGGACTTCTGAAAGGAGAACCACCCCAAACCAGTTCTGAAAGAGCAGACAATGGATATTTGCTTTGACTTTATAAAAATGTCACTCACTGACTTGTTGTTCCAGTTCCAAGTTTGCAATGACTGAGGAAGGGATCGCTCCACAGAATACTCAATGGACTGCTGTACAGCCGGAGCCAGTGACTGCCTGATGGCCAACTTCTCAGAGGTGAGGGGACATCCCCTGAGACTTCATCTTGCTGTTCACCTATCCTGAAGCACCTAGAGATCAGCTCATCTCACGAGTGAAAGATGGAGCCTTCCAATCAATCAGTAGAAGTGAATGTCAACGAGTATTCGAGGAGGAAGTGTGACCTTGGTGCTATGGGTCTGTGGGAGTGGATGAATGTGATCTGTGCACCCCAGTGTTGGCAGACTGTTGTGATTCTCAGCAGGAACAGTGACGACACTGTGTGGCTGTGCCTGAATTTATTGACTGCAGCACGACTGCACTCGAAGTAATCAACTGGGGCATCACCTGATTTGCTGCACAAGAAGCAATCAACCGTTGTGTGACCTTAGCCATGGTGTCCCACTCAGGGAGGTCCAACTGGGGCCTTGTCTGCTGCAGGAAACTGGGACTCCATATAGCCACAACTACCTGGCCCTACACACCCAGACCCAGCACACTTCTGAGGCGCCCTCATCAAACAGAGCAGCTGTGGTGTGAGCATGGAGAAGACCCAAAGGGATGGCTAGTTAGTGTTCAGGTGAAGGGAGTTGGGGGAGCAGCCAAGTGGTCAGGAAGCAGTGCAGTTGCTGCAAGTTAGCCCTTATGCAAACTAGCAAATATAATGGGTGAGAAACTATAGCAGAGACTAACTATGCGTTATCTTAAGTGTTGTGAGTAAAACTACATGAGTCTGTTTGTTAGCTACATCCTTCCAAAATAGTGCCAAGACACCCCCTGGTATACGTGCGCTTTATAAATTCCTGTAACATAACATAACATAACATAACAAAATTGGAGGAACCCACATGTTTCAGAGGTAGAGTTGAAATGGTCAGGGGGAGAGGGGCCTATAGATGCAATGTTGGAGAGTGAAAAGCGTAGACTGTTTCCTGTTTCTCTCAAAGATAATAAATAATTCTACTATGACTCTGCGTTGGGAATTTCTGAAAGACTTGCCTTGTTGGACTTATGAATGGATTGATTATTATGAATCATTGTACCCTGTTGTTGTCGCTCTAATAGTTGTAAATATTTTATGTTTTAGTTCTGAGGAAGTTGATCCTGGGAGGTGGCAGTGCCTACATTGTCATAGGGCGCATAGTCATTGTTTGCGCCAGGTGCACCTTTGAAAAGGTGTGCCCGGCGCGAAGAATGACAATGCACAATATGGCCCTAGAAGTCAATATCAAGCCGCTGAGAAACTGAATGAGTCAACTTGTGTTTTACAGGCTGTAAATGATGATCTTGCAGTCAACCTTTTGAGTCATATATTGACCTGTCATGAACTCAGTGTACTCAAAAAAGGCAAAACTTACTGTTCAGCAAGTAAATGTGTATTTATATATAGATATATACATCTGTACAAATTTGTTAGAAATATTAAACTCCAATATCATTTCTAATTGTACAAACATAAACCTGTGAATTATATGATGCAACTTGAAATACCAGAGCTAACACTGGTAGAAGCACAGGATATGAATACATCACTAACATTAGACTAGGTTAACAATAATAAGATGGAGAAGATGCTAATTGATTTGCTGACCACAGCAGACTTATCATGTGATAGTGGTTTAAGACTGTGATCTAAATGTGTGCCGCAAGGATCACGTTTAGATCACATTTAGATTATATTGATCTATTTGTGAAACAAGTAACTGAGGTCTTTTTTAATTTGGAGGACAAACAGGCTTCAGTGAATGTCAGGACTTGGCAGTATAAGTTGACAGTGGAAGACAAGACTGCATTCAAACGTTTGCATGAAGAGATGCCTCTATTATCATTCAAGATGCGGACAAGTGAGGTAATGTTGTAGAGATGGATCAACAGGATTAATAACAAGAAGTATTTAGGCAGCTTGACAATGATCATCACACCTAAAAAAATAGGATTATTCTTTCTTTTTATGTGGGGAGACTCGTCAGCTGTAAAGATACTCCTCTAAAATTCTCTGAGAATAGCAAACAGGCACAAAAGTATAAAGTTTACCTCCGTGAATCAGACCCATAAACTAGAACCTATGAACCCAAGTACATTATGGCCTCAAATCCTGTTTGCACTCAAAGGTATTAAAAAGCATTTTCAAACTGCACCGGTCATGCATGTTTGTAACCATGATTTACCTGAAGCCATCAGAATAAAGAATGGTAGAGCTATTACAATGCTAGTACCTTTGCACAGGTGTCACACTCGTTTGAAAGCGTTGCGTCCACTAATTTGCACACTTCTAGCTAAAGTTGATTACAGGGTGTGCTTTTGTTCCCACTGTTAGACCTGTTAGTCTTAGATTGGTCTTTCCCTAAACGTTTTGCCTCTTCTCTTCCATTGAGCTGAACCTATTTTTGTTGGACTTAGGACTCTGTGCACTTTACCACTGCTATCCAGTGCTAAAGTGCTTGTGCTCACTCCCCTAACACATTGTTAATTCCGCTTATGCCCAATGGGCATATTTATTTGACTTATAAGTCCCTTGTAGAGTGATATGCAATATACAAAGGGCCTATATATTAAATGCCACCAGTGGGCCTGTGGCACTTATTGTGCTATCCACTTAAGTAGCACTTTAAAACACGAATGAGGCCTCCCATTGCAGCCTGAATAAAGTTTTAAACTGGCATGTCTATGTGGCATTAAAACTACGGGTGGGCGGAATTTGCGAAATTCACTTTCACAAACTATCGCGAAAGTGTTAAAAATCTCCGCAAACACTACTGTGAGACCTAATCCTCCCATAGGATAACATTATTGATTCCTTATTACATTTAATAAGCTGTAATTTTCATTTGGGAGCTAGTAACTAAGTCATGTTTGGTGTCTTTGGAACTGTAATAAAAAATCCTAATTAATGGTAAAGTCTGTTTTTTTTAATCACAATTTTGAAAATTCCACTTTTAATAAGTTTAAATTTGTATGTCCTAAGCCCTTTTGAGCCTGCAGCTTGTCTTGGGTCACATGACTTGGTGTAACTGAGAGTTATACTTTGTGAATTCCTCTCAGACAATAGAGAGATTAGTTGTGCAAGAATGGACTGTCTGCTGGCAGGATGGGGGGGTTGACCTGAGCACAGCCCCACTTGCAACTGAATAGGGAGTGCTCTGCCTTCACACAAAGGACCTATCACCTCCTCTTTGTCAGTGTATCCAGCTTGGAGCCTGGGCAGGGCAGTCATGAAATTCTCCCAGGAAGAAGGATTGCTGTCTGATGAAAGGACTGCCACTCTACTGAACTGCTGACCTGCTGCTGCCTTGCTAAACTTTTGCCTTTCTGCCCTGCTGCCCTGCTGCCCTAATGCCTGAGGAAAAGGACTAGACTTGCAGCTCAAACCCGGGACTGCCGGAGTGACTCCAAAGGGCTAGTTTGATGACATCCTGATCTGAGTCTCAGGGACAAAAAAGGCTCTATTTACCTTTGACCATCACATGAACCCAGCCTGACCTTCCAAGTGGTGCTCAACCAGTCCTGGACCCTTGGAAGTGGTGCTGAAGGTGACTAGATAGCAAAAATGGGAACTTCGAACATTTTTTTAATAGAAACTTCATTCAGAATCTGGAGGAGACCGAGACCAACCTGCTTGCCTATCCACTTGAGGTGCATCGCTGGTCAGATTAACTTTATGGCTTCTCCCACTGCTTTCTTCTCTGCAGCAGCAAATCCTCTTTGGTCATCCTTCACCAAAGGGGTATCCGGCCTCGTGGAACTGTCATCGGCTCCAGACCTCTGCTCATGGAGATTTCATTTCAGAGACTAATCCTGTACGTAGACATCTTAACTGTGACCTCATCCAAGGTTATGCGACGACTATGCTCTCTCATCAGACACCTACTGCAGCCTTGCATTTCTGAATCTTTCCTTCTCAGAACACTTTTTCTCCAAATTTCTTCTACGTCTGAAGATAGCGCTGACCGGGCTCAATCCACTTCTTTTTTCCAAACTGTGCTTCATTGAGGTCAGCCAATTTTTTTTTTTACTTTGACCCAGTCTCGTGCAACTAGATGTCCCTGGTTGGTGCTTGGATCATTTAGGCACTAGTTTTTACTAAAAACTTTAAAAAAATTTACTCCGGGTCTACTGATTAGATTTTTCTCATTTTGATGTCAAATTATTAATTAAAATTTACTGGTATTGGTGTGGTATTTTTCTTGTGTTGTGTTTTCACTTTATTACTCTTTGTGTGCTGCTTAATTAACACATTGCTTCTAAGTTAAGCCTGACTGCTTTTTGTGCCAAGCTGCCCAGTGGGAAGCACAGGTTCATTTAGTAACTTTTTGTGTTTTACTCTAACAGGAATTGTGGCTGTTGCTTGATCATGGCTTACACCCCAGTCAACCAACAACTCCATTTCTCACGCCCACATTGTGCAAGCTTACTGCAGTTGGTTCCCTGAAGAGTAAACGTTTTTGAGACTGGTCTCAGAATGTAAGTTTCCATCCCTGAATGTGTCTCTTTGATACTAATGACCCTTTTACTTCAGTTTGTGAGAGCAGCTAGATTTGTTCACTGCACTGATACATCTACTAAAAACATAAAGGGAATCAATGGTTATTACTACTTTTTGTCAGTGGGTGGAACAGTTATGTATTTACTTAGAAAATAATCTTGTTAACAGAACATCCTGATGTCCAAACATGTAACACAAAATGGTCTACTGTTAGGGAGCTCCCGCCAGAGCACTCCGGGCTAGGTATCGCCGTTGGCATAAATCCCCAGGAGGATAGCTCAACATCGAGCCATCAGCCTCTAGAACAGAGAGCGGCATATTGGGATAGGGCCAGGGACCAACTAGAAGCTTGCCTTGAACAACAATCGAGGCAAGGACAGAGCAGAGTTCCCTTTCAGCATTTTGTGGAGACCGATAAGTCCAGGAGCGCTTACCCCATAGTGACAGCCCACCCATTCACCCACCCATGTCTGGCACAGCCCCATCTACTCCATAGTAGGAAAATTGGGCTACCTCAGCAATAGGCATCTAGCTTTGGGCTACCTCTTGTATGGAAGCCGTGTTTTTTTCAGGCTACTTTTTCCAACTGAAGTGTATTTGGGCTTCAGTCAGTAGGATTTCTACCAAGTGGTGTTCAACTAGGCTACCTCTTCAACTAACTGGCTCGGAGTTTCCTTCTCAGCTCCCACTGCTTACCCTGATACTGTCTGCATGTACATACCTTTACATGCACATCTGCCCTCACAATGTTTCTGTATACCTCACACTCACGTTAGCTCATAGTGCAACTATTATTAATTGTCATAGACTGCTGATAGTGACTGTTTGCATTATGACTTTGAACATTTGAACATTGAAGCAATTGCCAAGGTCGGGGGGCGGAGTAGCTGTTATACACAAAAACAAGCTTTTCCTTACACACCTTCACACTACCAACTACCCCTCATTTGAATATTTAGGAGTGCAACTTCCCACAAAAGGGCCCATCCCAAATGAATTTAATCTCATCTATCAACCTCCAGATGACAATCCAGGATTCCTTGAAGACTTAGCTGACCTAATTTTGCCAAACTCTCTAAATTACAGCACTGAAATTATATTAGGAGACCTTAACCTTCACCTGAACAATGTGACGGATCCCCCACCCTTACCTCACTCTTGGAAACAAACAATCTTACACAGCACTGAAAGGAAAAAACTCACAACAAGGGCTTCACCCTTGAGGCTTTCATCTCCAAACACATCATACTTTCTAAGCACTCCATCCTTCCATCAGACAGGACCGATCACCATTTAATACTTTTCCAGCTCAATACCTTCCATCCAAAGTCCTCCTCCAAACCCAGCCGTCCTAAGCGCTGGATGAGGAACATTCACCAAATCCACCAAGCAGAGTTAGAAACTCTTGTCAACTCCCAAATCCTACCTTCTCTGGGCCTCTCCTCAGCCAATGACCTCACTGACCATTAAAACACAAAAATGACAGAACTTGTTGAAGCAGTCGCACCTTTGAAACTTAAGAAGTCAAGAGGTATCCCCTCGAGTTCCTGGTTTAATCTGTTTAGTTGAATGAACCTGGAGACAGCAACCATCTGAAGCTGATCTCTTGTTTCTGTGGACCGACGTAAAAAATATAAAAAATATATCTTCAGAGAAAAATCCTCCTATTTCCGGGAACAACTGGACTGGTCCAAAGCATGAAGGAACATAACACCTCTGCAAAAAGTGCCTTCTACTAACTGAAACACCTAAAAAAAAGCCAAACCTTTCATACCAAGCGATGACCTAAAGACTGGGGAGCAAGCCCTCATCCTCCCCAAACTGGACTATGGTAACACAACAATTATGGGTGCCCCAAAAACTTACCTAGCCCCTCTGAAAGCAAAACTCGTTCCTTTGGCGAGGCTACTATCTGGAGAGAGGCAGCATGACCACATCACTTCAACTCTCATGCAGCTCAAGTGGCTTCCAATAGAGGCAAGAGCTATATTCAAAACTGCATGCACAAAGCTCTCCACATGGATAAACTAGACAAAAGAGACCTCTATGAAGTGCACACAGCTTCTACTCAAATTCATGAAAGAGAAATCTTGCGCCTGGTCTTTCTCTGGGAATTCCCCTAGAATCTGGAACTTGCTAACTCAAGTCTTATGCAAAAATCAATCTTTCCCCCACTTCAAGATGGAATTGAAACTCCTTCTCCTTAACAATTTGTTTTGCCTGCCCCCTAACGTTGCTGCCACCCACAAAGTGAAGACTAAGCCTCAAACCAATATCTTGGGGAAACTCTTGAACTATCCCGCTCATCCAGTCTTCTGCACACTGCAGCCCACTGTCAATCCCTGGTCCTCTGTATGTTTACTTATTCCCTGGATAACACAGGGCAAATGTATCTATGCATTGATAAAACAGTAGGGACCCTTCTTTCTAGTCAGGTTGAGGAGATACACTTCTAAAATAATCCTTGCTCACCCCCTTGGTAGCTTGGCACGAGCAGTCAGGCTTATCTCAGAGGCAATGTGTAACGCATTTGCAAATACCATACATTAAAACAGTGAAAACACTACAAAAGGACACCACACCAATTCTAGAAACATATCCAATATTTTATCTGTGCAAACACGACCAAAAACGATAAAAATCCACCATACAGTTCTTAGAAATATCAATAAGCAAAAATAGTATTAGAATACAGTTCCTTGAAATTGATTGCTCTGTCCGGGGCTATCATGGCATCGTGAACAACAAATGTGAACACATCTGGCTGACTGCAGCGTCGTGGGCCAGCTACGTTGTTGGGGAGACCCGCAGATAGAACTTTTGGAAATGAAGGGCGTCGGTGACCTCACGAAGAGCCTCAAAGAGACGATGTCAGTTCCAGAGGTCGGTGCAGAAGTTATTGGGCCCTTGAAGTCACACATGTTGCAGATCGAACTCTGTGTGGTTGAAGTCAGGAGCAGTGAAGTTGGTGGCATCAGGGCTGCAGTTCAAAGTGCAGTGATATGGCATGCAGTGCCCTCAGGTTGCAGTGCAGGCAGCAGCTCGGTGACGGTTGTCGAGCGGCGTTGGTGAGACCAGGGCTGTGGTGCAAAGTGGGGCAGTGCTCATTGTGGTGCTAGCAGGTCATGGTGCAAACAGCGTTGTCGTCGTTGCTGAAGCTCTGTCATTGGCTGACAAATGAGAGTCAATGGTGTTGGCGTCAGTAGGCCATGGCTGAGGTGTGGGATGGGGCGGTGCATCGTGTAACTTACGAGCGGTGCCCTTAAGCCACAGTAAAAGAAGGAGCATCAATGTCAGCGTGGAGCGTTGTCGCGCGAAGATACCACGCTGGCAGTGTGAAGTGAGGCAGTGCAGAATGTTGTGCACATAAGTCACAGTGCAAGCAGCTGCCCGGTGGTGGTGTCAGACATTGTGAGACCAGGGTTGCGGTGCGACATGCGGCAGTTCCCTCTGCCGTGCCTTCAGGACACGTGTCATTGAGGGCATCGGGTTGCTTTTTCCTTTTTTGAAGCACAAAACACACAGTTCCCAGTGCTGGTAGAAGGTAAACTGGATGTATTTGCTGTTCCTGAGACTTTTTGAATAAGGGGAAAGCTCTACTTCAAGCCCTTAACTCACAATGAAGTTGCAGAAAGTTCAGTCCAGTCCTTTCTCTGCCGAAGACAGAAGCAGCTACTGCAGGCCAACACACAAAGCATAAAGCAAAGTGGTAGTTCCTCCTCACAGCTTCTCCAGCTCTTCTTCTTTACAGGTTCCTTGATCCACAAGAGTTCTAAAGTTCTAGGGTCAGGGTCCCAATATTTGTACCGCATGTTCTCTTTGCTCTCTCTGTGGCAAGCTTCTCTGAGCCCAGTCCAAATCAGTTCTGCCCTCTCTTCCCAGCTTCATTGCAGGAGGTAAACACAGCAATGTGCAGAGGAGACACTGACTATTAAAGTGCGAATGAAAACTCCTGCCACCACTCTAAATGCATACCAGGCCTATTCAGTCCAATTATGAATCACCCAGGAAAGGCAGGACACACCTCAACCCCCCTTGTGGCTACCTACAGTGAATAGACATGCTCAGCCCCTGTCACTTCAAAACCAGACCATCAATACACAAACCAGAAGAGGCATACAGTATGGTTAAACAATAAAATGTCTACTTTCTAAAAGTGCCATTTTCAACCACACAATTTAAAAACCATCCCCCTAAAAAGATGGGTTATTAAAGTCTGAGTTCAGAGAGCCTAAACTCCATTTCTCTATCTTGTTCTAATGAAAAGTTATACTTGTAAGATGTTACAAAGCAACTTCCACGTTAGCTTATGGGACAGATAGCCTTTCAATAGTGAAAAATGTAATTGGCATCATTTCACTGTCAGGTCATGTCACAGACACCAAGACGTGTCCACCTTTTACATACACTGGGCCTACCTGAGGGGTGTCATACATGTAAGAAAAGGAAAGGTTAGGGTCTGGCAACTGGAGGCACTTGCCAGGTCGAACTGATAGTAAAACCTATGCACAGACACTGCAGTTTCAGGTCTGAGATACCTTTGAAAGGCTACTTGTATGGGTGTCACAGCCAGTGCTACAGGCCCACCAGCAGCATTTGATTTACAGGCCCTGGGAACCCACAGTGTACTGTACTAGGGACTTAGTAGCAAATCAAATAAGCCAATCATAGAAACACTAATCCATAAACACAATTTACATGGAGAGCATATGCACTTTAGAATATATCCATAGGTGTGTTATTTGGGAGGAGAGATGGAGCAAAAGCACTTTATCACTGATTAAGAGTGATAAAGTGTCCAGAACCCTAAAACAAGTCTAACAATATATACATATACTTATATTACCTACTGGCGGTCACCAGTATGTAGTTAGAGTTAGGACCTATTTTCCATAGCAAAAGCATTTTTTCTTTAGCCAATATCTTTTGCGCCATTTGACGAATCTTCACAAAATTTTCAAAACTAATGTGGTGCTCTGGTCAGCTACTGTCTTGAACGTTTTGGGGTGATTAGTGAAGCAGGTGCCGAGAAAAAAGGGGGTTCCAAATCACATTTTCTCCATGTTAATTTCCATAGGAAACTTTGGAGAAAAATACAGCCTGAACTGCTGAATGGAATAACACCAAATTTGGCAAAAAGGTAGCTCTTGGTTCAGAAAGCGTGCTTTTTTATTAAATGGTGTAAATTCATTCAGTAGTTCCGGAAATATTCATATTTAGAAATCTTTTTATATCTGGTGACCGCTGTGGATGCGCGAACCCTCCCGAGCATGAGTTAGATTATGATTGGCTGCCAACACTTCAAACCAGCCATCTTGGCAGCCATCTTGTGACTCGGTAGAACCAAGTCACAAGAAAAAACTTTAAAAACAAGCTAAGGGGGCAGGGTAGAAACACCATGTCCCCCTAGGCCTTCTCTAGGAGGTGGTCCAGGTCCCAGGGGCAATGCACAAAATATATGCAAGGGCCGAGTGGGCCCCCGAAGCCCCAGGGACCGCCACCTTCCCGGGGCTCTTTTAGACCACCACCTCTCTGAGGTATTTCAAAGTAATGGTTGGGGGACTCGTGGGCCCCCCATGCCCAGGGACCACCACCTTCCTGAGGCTTCAATGTTTAAATGCGGCGGGCCTCAAACTTCACTGCAGCCCTGGGGACCGCCACCTCCCCGAGGCTAACTCTAAAAATTATGTGTGGGGGGCTTGAGAGTCCCTTGTGTTATGGAGAGTAATTATATGGTATGGTAGTCTGTGTTGTGGAGTGGTAACCTCAGGTTTAGTCTTCCTCATTTCCATATAAGCTAAACTATAATCTCAATGAGACAAAAAAATGGAACCACTCAGGAGCATTTCTGGACCTAGTTAGAGGTATGAGCAGGGCCACTGGCATTATGTGACTTTTTGGCTGTATCGACTTACGCACAAATATACATTTTCCACATTTGCCACGTAATCCATCATCTGCTGCATAATCTGCAGATTTGAACAAAAAAACCTTGTTTCTAGTTCAAAAGGCTCAAATGTTACCAAAAATGCAGCGACAAGTGTTACAGCATGGTGGATGGCCCTTTTCACACCTAGAATGGTCACCTCTTACTTATTGCTAAATGTGGGTGTTAAATTGGTACTAATGGTGTGCAAACCACTTCTGCTTCTTTCTGCAACTCTCTTGCCTCTTTCTGCACCTCTGTTGACTCTTTCTGCACCTCACTTGCTTCTTTCTGCACCTCTTACTTCTTTCTGCACCCTTCTTCCCTCTTTCATCACCTCTCTTGCCTCTTTCTGCACCCCTGTTCCTTCTTTCTGCATCTCTCCTGCCTGTTTCTGCACCTCTCTTGCCTTTATCTGCACTCCTGTTGTCTCTTTCTGCAACGCTGACGCTTCTTTCTGCAGTTCTCTTGCCTCTTTCTGCACCCCTCTTGCCACTTTCTGCACATCTGTTGCTTCTTTCTGCTCTTCTCGTGCTTCTTTCTGCACCCCTCTTCCCTCTTTGTGCAACTCTATTGCCTCTTTCTCTACCTCTCTTCCCTCTTTCTGCACCCCTCTTGCCGCTTTGTGCAACTCAGTTTTTTTCTTTTTGCACTTTTTTGTTTCTTTCTGCGCCTCTATTGCTTCTTTCTGCAACCCTCATGCGTCTTTCTGCACCCCTCTCCCCTCTTTCTGCACCCCTCCTGCCTATTTCTGCACCTCTGTTTCTTATTTCTGTACTTCTTGTTTTTTTCTGTACCTCTCTTACATCTGTCTTTACCCCTCTTGCCTCTTTCTCCACCCATCGTCCCCCTTTCTGCATCTCTGTTGCTTCTTATTGCACTTTATCTTGCCTCTTTCTGCACCCTTCTTGCCTCGTTCTGCACCTGTTTTTTTCTGCACTGCTCTTGCTTCTTTTTGCACCCCTCTTGCCTCTTTTGGCACCCCTCTTGCCTCCTTCTGCACCTCTGTTGGTTCTTTATGCATGGCCTTGCTTCCGTCTGCACCTCTTTTGCCTGTTTCGGTAACTCTCTTGTCTCTTTCTGTACTTCTCTTGCTTCCTTCTGCACCTCTGTTGCTTCTTTCTGCACTTCTCTTGCCTCTTTCTGCACCCCTCTTGCCTCTTTTAGCACCTCTGTTACTTCTTTCTGCTCTTCTCTTGCTTCATTCTGCACATCTCTTGCTTCTTTCTGCACCCCTCTTGCCTCTTGCTGCACCCTTCTTCCATCTTTCTGTACCTCTTGTGCCTCTTTCTGCACCCCATTCCCTTTTTTACACTTCTATTGCCTGTTTCTGCAACTCCCTTGCCTCTTTCTGCAGTTCGCTTGCCTCCTTCTGTATCTCTGATGCTTCTTTCTACACTTCTCTTGCCTCTTTCTGCACCTCTCTTGTCTGCTTCTGCACCTCTGTTGATTCTTTAGGAACTGCTCTTCTTTCAGGATCTCTCTAGCAAATGTCTCTACCCCTCTCGCCTCTTTCTGCACCCCTCTAGCCTCCTTCTGCACCCTTGTTGGTTCTTTCTACACTTCTCTTGCCTCCTTCTGGACCCCTCTTGCCTCCTTCTGCATGTCTGTTGTTTCTTTTTGCACTGCTTTTGCTTCTATCGGCACCCTTCTTGCTTCTTTCTGCACCCCTCTTGCCTCCTTCTGCACCTCTGTTGGTTCTTTCTGCACTGCTCTTGCTTCTTCCTGTTCCTCTTTTGCCTGTTTCTGAAACTCACTTGCCTCCTTATGCACTTTTCTTGCCTTCTTCTGCCCCTCTGTTGCTTCTTTCTACACTTCTCTTGCCTCTCTCCACCCCTCTTGCCTTTTTATGTTCCTCTGTTGCTTCTTTCAGCACTTCTCTTGCTTCTTTCTGTACATCTCTTGCTTCTTTCTGCACCCCTCTTGCCTCTTTCTGTATCACTCTTCCCTCTTTCTGCACCGCTCTTGCCTCTTTCTGCACCCCTGTTACCTTTTTCTGCACTGCCCTTTCCCGTTTCTGCAACTCTATTGCCTCTTTCTGCAGATCTCTTGCCTCCTTCTGCACCTTTGGTGCTTCATTCTGCACTTCTATTGCCTCTTTCTGCACCCCTCTTGTCCCTTTCTGCACCCCTCTTGCCCCTTTCTGGACATCTGTTGGTTCTTTCTGCACTGCTCTTGCTTCTTTCTGCACCTCTCTTGTACATCTTTGCACCCCTCTTGCATCTTTATGCACCCCTCTTCCTTCTTTCTGGGACGTTATAGATAGGCTGACATTTCACTCGTACACAACCCAATCCTCTTTTACGCAGATGATGATGTGTTAATTGCCCGCACAGGCCTAGCGCTTAGGCTCATGTGAATTATGTGAACATTTGGATCTGAAAACTAACGAGGCCAAGTCCTTCATTTTAATCACCAGATGAAAGGAAGGCTCCAAGTTTTTTATGGCTGACCAGAAGGTAGTCTTCTCTTACCTAGGGGTGATCTTTGATAGACAACTAACTTGAACTAATATGATTACTACAAGGTGTCTATCGCTAAAAAAAAGCATTCTCGCCTTATACTCTTTTTTTTTTAAACTAGGAGCGAAACCTATCGATATGGTGAAAAATGTTTATACTGCAAAAAGATTTGGTAGCAAATTATGGGGCAGGCATCTGGGGTTATTCTAACTCCTCAGCTCTCCAGGTCATGGAGGACACTTTTTGGAAAAAAATAGTAGGCCTCCATGTAAGTTGCTCAAATTTTATATGTCACACAGAAATTGATGTTCCATATTTTAACGATATAATTATGTGGTATTCTATCTGGTGAAGAGAATCTGTCCCTATTTCCCAGACATTAATAGAACCCTGTCTCTTCCTGGAACATGCCCACAGGATTCCATGGATCATATTAAAAATAGTCTCTTTTCCCTTGGTTTAGAGCATCCATTTGTTTTGCCATATGATTGCTCTCAAATGTCAAATCTTATTTAGAGGAACCTATTGTCCAGGAAGGAATATCCCCAAATGTACTTTCAGTGACAAATTTACCTCACAGATTTCTTTTAATTAGGTTTCGACTACATTTGATCCCTTGTATGTTGGCTCATCCATCCGGATTTTTTCTATCCATGATCTCCCGCTCTGTCCCTGTGACGGTGTTTCCCCTCAATCAAACTTGCACATTCTTTTCTTTTGCAAAGTTTATGTGGAACATCGCAAAAGATTCATATTGCCTCCTATGCGTAAAAATTATTTTACACAATGCCGCATAGGAATGTATTTTTAACAATCACTGCCTGATCCCTTTGTTTGTTACTCCGTGGCATCTTTTCTATCCTTATCATTGAAAACCAGGCAATTGAATTATACCCAAGAATGAATTGTATGTTATGTTTTTTAGTAATTGCTTTTAATTGATTGCTTAGTTATCTGAACATACTGTATGTTTTTAATGGATGGTTTTACTTGATCTTTTAAAATGTTGTATTAGGATGGATGTTTTTTATTCTGTTAATCTGTACTTTTATGATCTTACAACATAAGAATTGAATAAAGTGAATTGACTGACTGACTAACCGACTTAAGGAACGAACATTCTGTATTTGCAGCAGACAAAATGCATTTGCTATTAATGTTAAGAATCACAAAGCACACATTGCAAACCCTTGCAAATCCCTATGTAAGTGCAGTATAGGGCGTTGCCACTTTGTAAAACACAATCAATTTCACAGCCACTTTAAATATGCCTCTTTGTGACTGTTATGATAGTAGCAATTCATGCAATATTGTTTGTCCCCACTGCTGATGGTTATCATTTATATAACTTAAGATTATGGCTGTTTGCACTGTTCTTTTTCACCCAGCTTAATGTGGAAAGTGGGGCCAGTTGTCTCTTAGAGCGCCGCATGCACTCCCTGTTGGTGTATTGACAATGTGCCACTATTTGTCTAATTTGACTGCTGGACCTTTAAGGGATAAGAATCACAGTGCAGTCACATTGAGAATGGGAAAGTCGACCTGTGTTCTGTTATGGAGCTTAGTATTGCACTCTATGTATGTGATCACTGCTCTTATATGGAGGATATAAACACCATTTTAAAGATTGAAATGTATCCTTTCTCTCCAATCAGGGTTGGAGGTAGCCCTGGTTAGTGTCCAGGAACAGTGAGAGTTGCTGCCCTCTTTACCACTCGGATTTCTACCACCATGCTACTCCGTCTCTCTGTTATCCTTTTAGTTTATCTCCTGAAGTACATAATCTGATCACTGCACATGGTCTTAAAGGCTACATTCAGTGTCTGTGGAGTCAGCCTGATAGTATTTTCCCTTCTTAACTCAGTGGTGACTTTGATGGAACGAGGATGTCTTTGCAATGTAGAGTTGACAAAAATGTATCCCTTGGCCATTCATGGAGTGACTCAGTCAAGAAAGTGTATGATTTTTTTATAAACTTAGGGCAATAAAAATAAGGTGATGGATGGAATGCTTGAATTAATCGCAGACACTGGCAACCACTCTGGCTGCATCCTGATCCATCATTTTGGAGGCATGTTGTGCAAAATACCGCTGGACTGGGATGCGGTCTCGAGTAATAACCAGTGGCTGAGATCAATTCAAGCGTTCCATCAATCAAAAAAAGAAAATACTTTTTTTTTAAACAAGTTTTGCATTTTTCCAAGTAGTAGTCTGTATTTTCTTTTTTTTTCTTTTTACCTACTTTTAATTTGTGGTGGAAACAGGAGTGAAATCTTTGATCAAATCCAGGAAGCTACACTGTTCTGACAAATAGAAGAATTGTGAATTTGATGCGGTGTAAATTGTGCAGGTTGCTCATGGTGTTCTCAAAATAACATTTTTTATAGGTGTTAATGTTTTCAACTGTAATGTTTTGCCTCAATGGCCAGCTTTCAAATGTAGTATACCATTACATCTGTCAGACCCTTTTGTTTAAAGTAATATGTAGTGCTTCTGGTTGTCCAAAAACACACAATACCCAAAGCCTACAAGTGAGTTGCAGTTTGTAATGACTTTTCATTGTGTGTCAACCATCTATTCATATTATAAAATCTAATGAATGAAAGCTGGATATGAAGTACATTTTTTCATTTTTTACATGCACCCTAGATAATGTTTAGGTCTGATTTTGGGATTACCCAAACTATCATGGATTACCCAAACTATCATGGAATACAGAGGACATTTGCAAAATGTGTTCTTGCACACCAGCTTACATGTGGAAGTCAGTAGTGGGGAGATATTCAATTCAAAATAATAAATGTTCTACTATTGTGTGTTTCATAGTGCTCCCAATAAGACAGTATACGAGCTGACTTCTACATGAAAGTAACTGAACACAAGACAGGGACTTCAAAGTTTTGTCTTGAAAATTGACCGCTCTTGGTGATGTGGCTAGCTTGGTATTTGGGCCCTGGTTTGACCGCATATATTTCCTTCATAATTTGATTGCCACTTGACTTTATTCATTGTCTCCCACAATGGCCAATTAAGATAGATCACTGCCTAGTTCTAGAAGCACTGATGCTACTAACATGACCAGTTATTTCAATCATATGTTGTGTGATGTTAGTGTGAGTAGCCTTATGAAACTGATGCAATGATTTAGAGAGCAGAGTCAGACAAAACTTTATTTGGCCATTAGGCCAAAAAAGTCTATATATTATACATACTTTAAGAATTCTTAAACATTATACATAAAAAAGAATGTAAAATTTGCTAAAAAAGTTCAGTATCAAATACAAATTGAGTCCCATATTGCACTATATTATGAATTGATTAATATTGTCTAAAACTCAGTCATATAAAAGGTTAAAGTGACACATCAACAGAGAGTCACCAACATTGAATGATTCATGAGTGCAGTTTAATAAAAGTGCAAACACTTCGGGCCCGATTCACAGAACAAACTTAAGACTAAATCCTAAACTTAGTACCATTCTGGTATTCACAGAATGCACTTAGTACTTCTGGTATTCACAGAATGAACTTACTACTTTTGCTATTCACAGAATGAACTTAGTACTTTTGCTATTCACAGAATGGATTTACGACTCCTAAACTTACGTCCGCACTCGGGCCGGAAATTCCTGCCCGGAGGCGGAGCTTCCGGCCCGGAGGCGGAGCTTCCGGGCCGGAGGCGGGGCTTCCGGGCCGGAGGCGGAGCTTCCGGCCCGGAGGTGGGGATTCCGGCCGATTTAGCTATGGCTGAAATCTCCACCTCCGGGCCGGAAGCTCCGCCTCCGGCCCGGAAGCTCCGCCTCCGGCCCGGAAGCCCCGCCTCCGGCCCGGAAGCTCCGCCTCCGGGCCGGAATTTCCGGCCCGAGTGCGGACGTAAGTTTAGGAGTCGTAAATCCATTCTGTGAATAGCAAAAGTACTAAGTTCATTCTGTGAATAGCAAAAGTAGTAAGTTCATTCTGTGAATACCAGAAGTACTAGGTGCATTCTGTGAATACCAGAATGGTACTAAGTTTAGGATTTAGTCTTAAGTTTGTTCTGTGAATCGGGCCCTTCATATATTTTCCTTGGTTCTAGAGACTTCCTCATAAAATTTAGTAAGGCATTGCATATCTCTGGGGTAGAAAGTTTCTGCAGAAGGGTCAAGCCTTATTTGTGGGTTCTCAGTTTAGAATTCTTTAGACAGGAATAAAATAAGCTTGCCTAAAATCAGTATATAAGGGTAAAACAGTTTAAAGTGGCTTGTGCTTTGTATGGAAACTTGAGGACGATTACAAGGTGGTAAAACAACCTAATGATGTATAATACACAGCCTAAAAAGATAAAGGTAACTTCAGTGGACGGGATTCACAATGAAGAGAAGATATGGTTTCAAGTAGTCTGTGGTCGAAATCTCAATATATCTTTTCAGTGAGTGATTTCCTTTGTCTTATGTCAGTCAATAATGAAGAAATTGTGTTTTAACTTCCACCTTACATTTACAAGTAATGTGAAAAGAATTATCAAACATCTCTTTCAATCCAATGGCATTAAAAGTTTGTTTCAATTATATAATCCGGGGACTATGTGCCACACTGTCCAGGGCAAGACAATCCTGGATGCAGGATCTACCCAAGTGGGCCTATGGGTTAATCCATAGCTTAATCCATAATAGAAGTGAGGCAAGTCCCTGGTTTACAGATCAGAAATAAAATAGAAAAATAAAATACCATGAGAAGACAAATAAGTTAAAACAGTATTTAAAAAATGTTTGTCTCTCAGATTGTTTCCTTTTCTCTTTAACAGGCCTTTAGCAAACAGAAATTCATGGTGGTTCTGCAGTCCATGAATGGATTGCATTCCTAACCCTCTTCTCCAAAGTGTGAGACCTATTGTGCTGTAACAAATTTCTACAGTCAACAGATCTCACACTTAATGGGGCAGATGTGGTGTGAGCAACCCTTGGCCTCTGCAGAGGAGGGCAAAAATGCAATATCTTCATCAGCATTGCCAACGTTCTGTATTTATCTTTATCTAATCTATGCCCTACAGAGAATCTAGTTTAAAGACAAATAGTCCATGATTTGCCTACCCTTGGGTTACAATTTTTATGACTAAGATCTTATTTGCAGCTTGATGTGAGTCCAACAAATTTTGGGATGTCTGCTAGCCCTGCCGACTCTCTCCACATTGTCAGAAACTACTGTTGTGATGAGTTGTATCAATGAATGAAAAGTCTGATGAATATTACCATCAGCCTTGGCAGCCAGCCAGCCATCAAACTTTCCAAGGTTTTTTTGTTTTTCACAAACAAAATCTCAAAGTGGATTTTTATTTTGAAAAACAAAAATACGAACAGCCCCCACATCCTGGCTGTCATCTGTCCCTCACTGCCAACAAAGGGCATTGCACCATCAACGTTAGATAGGATGGGTGGTGCAACATCCTTAACTCCGATAGCCTTTACTCCATTGGTTGCTAGAGGAAAGTTTCCATCAAAGGAGATCTGATAATCAGGCGGGGTGATAATAATTTTGGTTGGCGGAAAAGATACTCAAATTTGTGATGGAATATTTTTTCTGCTAAATTGTAAATTAGTCCCCTATTTATATTAAATTAGATTGAGTACCTTTATTTTTAGTAAAAAATAGGGTGCTTGATTTTATTCAATCATGTTTTAGGTAGTATTTCTGTTGCTGATGCTGGACTTTGTTATTTATTTGACCCTAACTTTGTCTTCTTTCAGGTCAATACTGTCAGTACGAACGTGCCAGAAGATTACACAAGATCAGATGAATGATCCCAAATCCCTCCTACTCCTCCATATAAAAAATAATCTGAATTCCTGTAGTAATGCACCTATATGGGGGAAAAGAGTTGGGGAGGGAGAAGAGACTGTCCCAGGAGCTTGAGATTCAGGTCAGGCCATGATCTTGAGTTTTCTACAGCTTCTTCACTGGTACATGCACGCTGAATTTCCTTTTGATTAGTTTTTTCCAGCCCCTAAGAAAAAGTACAAGAAAAGGCGCACATGAATGATCTATCATTCTCTAATTTAACTAGGTTAGTTACCAGGAATGCACTTTGATACATGCAATGCTTATGTGGTTATGTTTTCAATTTCTCTGAGACAATATACCCTTATTAGCTCAGGAGAATGTGCTTCTTTCTGTATATGACATTTAAAAATTAAATAATATACATTCATACACAATCTCTTGAATACACTTACACACCTTAGTTCAGAATAGTACACTGCCTGCTGCTGATACAACGTCCATTAATATGTATTTAGAATTGATCATTTCTTATAGGTGAACAGTGCTGAACAGTGAGAGTCTACATCCTTGAATAAATATTTTTTTTAATGTTCCCAGTTCTACAAAAAAAACAGTCAAGAAATTAGTGGTCTTACTGTTGTTCTTCACATGATTGACTTGAACTTCTTTTATTCTTGACTTTTTCTCTTCAGAGATCTTTCAAAACTGAAACCTTTTCCTGCTATCTACAAAATGCGAATTACCCCAGTGTGCACAACCTAAAACATTATGGGAAAGATCCCCAAAAAAACAGAATATATCTTCTCAGAGCAGGCGAGATACTACTCAATGTCTCATAAGATCTGCTGAAATGAGCAGTTCAATAGTCACAATAGCAGTTTTTTTAGCTTGCGTTAAGAAAAAAGACTAGACCGCTACTTCTGTTTTTTTCTAACAATGGCCAATATCTTGGAAATCTTACATAAGGTGATTTGAATAAAATGTTATTAGACATTGTAGAAAGACCATCAAATGAAGTTTTTGAAATCTCCAGCGGGGATACAGTCAGACCTGAAGTCTTTTTTAAGGTTTGAGAAGAATTCTTAACACCAGCAACTGTGTGTTCAACAGTAACCCCAGGTTTGGTTTGTCCTTCACTAATCAAGAAACTTGGAAATTGGAGAAGGATTCCCATGATCTTTATTCCAGGTCATAACCTTTCCACTCAATAGGGTAATGCAACTTTACTTTATTAATTTTGGAGTCTAGGATTCTGTTGATTCAAAATCTATCTTATAACACACTATAATGAGATCTTGAGTAGTAATTAATCTCAAATTTTAAAAATAACCTGTTCAGGCATGTTGCATAAAGTGCCAACTTCACAAATCCTTCTAGATGTAAAATACGTCTTCTCATCCATGTTTTCGATGCACAGTACTAATAGCCTATTTTGCTAAATTATACACCACTTCATGTCATATCTTAGAATTTTAGGAAATGTCTTGAAAATAAAATATGCAAATTAAGCAGAGGCCTAAAAATAAGATGCCTCCTTTCATCCATGAGCATAAGGGGGCACATCAAGGGGTAAAAGTCACAATCTTCTCCACAAGGTAAATCAGCTATATGCTAATTGACCAGAATATACCCGCATATGTAAGAAAGCCCAATTCCCCATTCTTTTAATTTCATTTTACCTTGATTGTTTTACAAAATAATTTTCTTGCTATAAGCAACAATTAGGGCATACTTCACGGATGCAGTAGGAACTGGGTATATTGGGCATTGGGTAGAGTAGTTAGCGACAACCTGCTTGAGATGAATTGGTAATCATGAATAGACGTAAGTAAGAGAGGCAATCTGTGGGACATAAAAGAACTCTTTCTGCTAGAAAAGCCTGCTCATGCTCAGTTTCCTTTCTTATTTGAAAATAATCTTTCCTGCAGTCACCTGGGCATTTGAAGTCACCCTAGATGGATAGTTTGGTGAGAGGGCAAAGGATAACATTGCTGAAATCAAGAAGTAGAGCTTACATATTTCCACGCCCAGTGTCATGAAACCAGGATCCACACAGAAAAACGGAAAGTTGGATAATTAAGGTGTAGGCAAGTCCTGAACCAGATTGATTGAAATCTCTACAATTTAAAAATTCTAACTGTTGTCTAGAGGACTTTGAGCTTACCTGCCCTGCATTTTAATGGTGTACATTATATCTCTTTTACCCCTCAAGAGAACAGTCCGGGGTTGTTATAGGAGATGGGTTTGGCACCCATTGTGTGGGTCAGTCTCCTACTGCCTGTCATTCCTCCCACATAATATTCATGGCAGTCAGTGGACTTTCAGCTCCCCGGGATTGGTGAATTTGTTTCAGTGGCCCTAAGCAGGCCCTAGGGCGTCTAAGGGTATGTAGCCAATAACCTATTAATTAACGTAGAGCATGTGCACACTGAACTGATCTCCTTCAACAATCTCCAATGTTCAAAACATGGTAGTCTTCTTGGTCCCAAGGCCACGAGGGAGGCTTCGCTTGATAGGTGCTTCCACAATGTGTGGCCTTGGTGTCTAGTGTAAGAATTCAAACCTAATGATCAAGTTCCTTCTCTCATCACAGGAATCATTAGGAACTAATGATTTTAAGATATATGTAAGTCTCCTCCATGATCTGTATGTATGAATCTTTGTGGAATTTCTATAGTGTGAATATAGTCCAAAGGCAGCAGAGCACTGTACTTGGTCAAAGAAACACAAAGTCAATGGGAGATAGATTGCTATTTTGTGGATGATGCTAGTGCATTGCGATGTAGTCTTCTTGAAAGAGGTGTGTCTTCAAAACTGTAGTAGCATTGGGACAGTCCTGATTGATAGGGAGGTGTTGATTCAGATCCTGGGTGCGTAGATAGAAATAGGCACTGGAGACGGCGAGCTTGTCTGCGAAATAAACAACATTGCTCATTGTGATGGCTTTATAAAATGACGAATCTTGTTTTGAAGCTGATGTAGGATGGAAAGTGGAGTCAATGGAATTCCATCAGTATGAGAGTGATGTGATCACAGTTCTTCAGGCCCTAGATGAGAAGTGCTGCAACATGTAGGATGTTCCTGATGCTCCATGGGAGGCCATGGATCTGGATGTTACTATTATCCAAATGTGTGAGCATGAGGACTTGAACAGCAGTTCTGATGTCATTTTCTGGAGAAAAAAATCTTCCTTTAAATACAAGCAAGAGCTGTTAACGGGCCGCCGTGGCGTTCTTGCCCACTTGTTCCTTGGGGTAATGGTTGGTTTCCAGGGTGAGTTCAGTGGTTTGGCAATTGACGAGAGTTGGGGTTTCAAACCATCAAAGGTCATGTCATTGAGGTAAGTTTGTACTGTTTCTTGCTTGATATTTTTGGCAAATAATAGGAATGCTGCCTTGGCTGGAACTTCAGATGGCTGCTGTACATCTAGATCTGGATGCTGTGCAGGCAGTTCTGAGGCACTAGGCATCTGAAGCAGTGGACACCCTCAAGTAGAGTTGTGTGTCATCAATGTATTGGTGAATCTTGATGTTGGTATCTGTGAGTACAGCAGGAAGCAGCTCCATGTAGAGGTTGAAGATAACAGGGACTATATGAAGCCCTGAAGGCCTCCACAGTTAATGGGGATCTTTAGGAATCCTGAGGTGCCTATAAATGAAGCTGATGCTGCATACCCTCCTCATCAGTACTCTCAAGTACCACCAAGTCATCACATTTGAAGAGCAACTAGAAACACTTTGCAGAGCACTGAGTAAGTCATAGAGACAGGAGGAAAAGAGCATTGGGACAAGGCACAACTGTGCCATGAACTCCTGTTCAATTTCATTGCTCTGCAATATTGGGAAACATCTTTGGAATCACTGTGAGACAGATTAAATGATTACCTAAAGCAAACAAGATCCTCAGTAAATAGCCAAGCTGCTTATTTGTAAGTTTATTTTCTTATGCATTTTTATGAAGCACACTCAACGCAAAGGGATCAGGGTGCTCTACATGGAACTGGGTGAACTCAGGATTCATGTAGAGTCACTATACAATTTGACTATAGCACAAGATCTGAGATTTACCTCTACTGTTATGAAACATGTATATTTTAAGAATAGAAGACTCATTATGGATTCCTCAATATGAAAGAAGTTTTTGTTAACAGAACCAAGTCTCTACTGTACTTTGATGTCTGAATGTCCAGTGTAATAATAACAAAATGTTAAAAAAATTGGACAAATTATCAACAACCAAAACCTCATGATGGTAAGTCTATAAAGGAATGTTTGCTATATTTACCTCTACATGTACCTTGTAAATATAGACATCTGCAAGGTAGACATAATTAGAGTTTGATATAATGAATCTATGCTTTCGCATTTATACTTCTTGCAGTCTTATGTGAGTTTTAGATTGATTTATCATCATATGTTATGCACCATTGTATTACCTCAAAGTGTATAATCATGTATTATACTTAGAGTTATACAGTATACCTAGTGAAAAAAATAGTGTTCAATTATAACCTCTGGTTCCTTGCAGTAGAAACAAAACAGAGCCACTCCTCTACTGATCAGTCCTGGAACATGTTTATGCAGACTGCCACTGGAAAAGAGACTCTCTGGTGTAAGGTTGTCTCAGACTCCGTTATCACTTCTGTGCCTGATCTCCTTTGTCTAGGAAGGAATTGTGACTGCAATGTTCCCTTGGAAAACTTCCTTCCCCCAGCCTTCCTTGGTTCCTCCTTTCCCTCTCAGACGGTCAAGGAATGCACACAAGCAAAATGCCTTTCTTTCTTCCTCGAGATGTATGGAGTTTATAAAACATCACGGAAAATGCTCATGTGCTGTCTGTTTTCCTTTGTTTAATCTAATGTATGAAAGACCTGCCTTCTAGCTGGGTGGTTCAGAGCAGAGCAGACTAAACATGTTATGTTGTGTTATACGGCATTGAATATTATCTCCACTTTCTGATGTCAGCTTCTAATATCTTTCATTCTTTCCATTGACCAGCGATTTAATCAGAAGGGGGACTAGGTAGCAGATTCCAGACTGTGGGCCATATGTAGGAAGCTGTGTTGGGATCGCAAACACTGCGAATCGCAAAAATCAGGGTGTATGCGATCGCAAAACAGACTGTTCCTATGTAGGAAAGGTTTCCGCTGCCCAAAAATGGGAATCGCTAATTTAGCGATTACCATTTTAGCGTAACACAGATTCTGTGAATTGTTTTGCGAACTCGCAGTCTGCGCCACATCAACTGTGAAATTCGCTACTACTGATCTTGGTAAATGCGAATTAGCAAATTTAGATGTAGGAAAAAATCACAATTAGCGATTTTACGAAAATCGCAAATTTGCACTTCTCAATTACCACCAACTCTGAGCAGGTGGTAACCAGGTGCAACCTATTTAAACAGACCCACAATGCCACTGGGACTTGCCACCATGGCTGGCCTGTACGTGATAGCCTGGAGGCTGAGAATCAGAGATGCCACACAGAGAAGGAGACACCAGGAAAGGATCTACGGAGCACGCATCACCCTCTTCCAACTGACCGAGGAGGAGATCCATGTGAACTACAGGCTGCACCCAGACAGCATCCTGGATTTAACCACTTCGCTGCTAGGCCTTTCCACCCCCCCCTGTGCTAAGCCTTTTTTTGGCTATTTGGGGTAGTGTGCGCTTAGGCCCCTGTAACTTTTTGACCACATAAGGTATCCACGCCAAATTTGTATCCTTTTCTTCCAACATCATGGGGATTCTAAAGGTACCAAGGGTTTTGTGGATTCCACTGGAGGGGTCCCAGAAATTATCCAAAATAAAGCAAAATTTTGTTTTTTTGGGGAAAAATGGGCAAAAGGGATGGCAAATGAAAGCGTTTGGGTTTTTCCCTGCAAATGGTATCAAAAAAGGGTTGGTGGGGCTGAGATTACCATTTTGCCAGCTTTTAGGGAATGACAGACTTTTGTCAGAAAACCAACATTTTTTACACAGTTTTGGCATTTTTCTGGGACATAGCCTATTTCTGCTATTTTTTGTGCTTTCAACGTCCTTTCAGTTAATGGTAGAAATGGGTAGAAAAGCAATAATGGATCCTGGAAAACTATACATTTTTAAAAAGTAGACAAAATTCAGAATGCAGCAAGGGCTCATTTGTGTAGATCCTTCAGGGTTTATTTATAGAAACTAACAGTTAGTTGAAAAAAAGAGCCTTTTGTGTCAATGTTTTCACCTGTAACTTCTTCTAATTATATCAGCTCTTTGAAGACAATATAAAGTTACACCCGCTGGACTTTTCTGGTTGTGGGGATATATAGGACTTGCAGGTTCACCAAGAACCCGACAAACCCAGAGTCAAAAACTGAGCAGCAATTTGCAATTGCTTTTTATTATGTACCGGGAATATAGCAATTATTGTGAGAAAATGTATACATGGAAAAATCAGTATGAAAGACACCTATGTATTTCTGAAATGGGAACAAATTATAGAGTTTAGAAAGAGTAGACATTTGCACATTTTCGAAATTGGGAATACTCAGACTAGCTTGAGAATTAACTGTAATTTTTCAAAATCACTTCTTTTTACACATTGTCTTTCATTTGAAAGGCAGAATTGCATCGAAAGTCAATAGGTTGATTTCCAAATCTGAATTACCCTAAGTCTCCCGATAAAAATGGTACCTCACTTGTGTGGGTAGGCATAGTGCCCATGACAGGAAATGGCTCAAAACCCAACGTGAACACACCACATTTTCCCAATGAAAAATTACCCTTTTTGTGCAAAGTGCCTAGCTGTAGTTTTTGAACCCTAGCACCAAGGGAAAACTAGCAAACCTATACATTTTTAAAAAGTAGACAACCAGGGGAATCCAGGATGGGGGGACTTGACTGCCTCCCACCAGGTTCTGTTACCCAGAATCCCTTGCAAACCTAAAGAATTGTCCCAAAAAAAACACATTTTGCCTACATTTCTGTGGTGGAAAGTTCTGGAATCCATGTGGATCCACAAATTTCCACCCACCCCGCGTTCCCCAAAGTCTTCTGAGAAAAATGTTACCTCACTTGTGTGGGTTGGCCTAGTGCCCACGACAGGAAATGGCACAAAAGGCAGTGTGGACACACCTCAATTTTGCAGTGAAAAATTACCCTTTTTATGGCAAAGTGCCTAGCTATAGTTTTTGAACCATAGCCCTGTCGGCACCTAGGGAAACCTAGCAAACCTATACATTTTTGAAAACTAGACACCCAGAGGAATCCAGGATGTGGTGACTTGACTGCCTCCCACCAGGTTCTGTTACCCAGAATCCCTTGCAAACCTAAAAAATTGTCCAAAAAACCCCACATTTTGCCCACATTTCTGTGGTGGAAAGTACTGGAATATGCGTGGATTGACAAATTTCCACCCACCCCGCGTTCCCCAAAGTCTTTCAAGAAAAATGAAACCTCACTTGTGTGGGTCGGCCTAGTGCCCGCGACAGGAAACGGCACAAAACGCAACGTGGACACCTCAGTTTCGCAGTGAAAAATGACCCTTTTTTGGCAAAGTGCCTAGCTGTAGTTTTTGAACCATAGCTCTGAAGGCACCTAGGGAAGCCTAGCAAACCTATACATTTTTTAAAACTAGACACCCAGGAGAATCTAGGATGGGGTGACTTGACTGCCTCCCACCTGGTTCTGTTACCCAGAATCCCTTGCAAACCTAAAAAATTGTCAAAAAAATCACATTTTCCCCACATTTCTGTGGTGGAAAATTCTGGAATCTGCGTGGATCCACAAATTTCCACCCACCCCACGTTCCCCAAAGTCTTCCGAGAAAAATGGTACCTCACTTGTGTGGGTCGGCCTAGTGCCCGCCACAGGAAACGCCGCAAAACGCAACGTGGACACATCTAAATTTTGCAATGTAAAATGACCCTTTTTTGGCAAAGTGCCTAGCTGTGGTTTTTGAACCATAGCTCTTCCGGAACCAAGGGAAACCTACAAAACCCACACATTGCTGAAAACTAGACACCCAGGGGATTCCCGGGAGGTATGACTTGCATGGATCCCACAATGTTTCCTTACCCAGAAACCCCTGCAAACCTCAATTTTAGCTGAAAAATGCACTTTTTTTCACACATTTTTGTGTGAGAAAGTTGTGGCATTTATTTATTTATTTTATGTATTTATGGATTTATACAGCGCATAGCTGCCCCAGCAATGGGGCCTACCAGTGCTATCCAAAGATCAGGTGCCAATAGACCACCCCAACACACACAGACAGTTACACCGGAAAGAGCCAGGTCTTTAAAGCCTTACGAAAAGTCAAATGGTTCTGGAGTACTCTAATAGAGATCGTGAGGGAGTTCCAAAGGTGGGACGCCTGGACCTTAAAAGATTGGGATGTACTGGACTAGCAGGTCCACTAAGATCGGAGGGCCTTGTTGTGTCAGAATTTTGTGGACCACACACAGGAACTTAAACTGGATTCTTTTGGCTATTGGCAGCCAATGAAGCTTAGGTAAAAGATTAGCAAAACGTGGGCAGTGCCAGCAAAGCACGTGCCGCGGCATTCTGAATTCTTTGGAGGCATAGAATACAAGATTTGTTGGCACCTAGATAAAGGGAGTTGCCATAATCCAACCTGGCTAAGATTGTAGCCTGGAGAAAGGTTTGGCAGATTGTTGGTTCAAAATATACAATCAAAGGTTTCAACCCCTTCAGGAGTCCAAAAAATACCCCTGCAAGAACTTTAGATTGGGTATCAAAAGAAAGATCTGTATCTATCCATTTATCAGTTGATATAACCCTCTCAATTTGAGCGAAAGCCGGCATAAGCCAGAAATCCACCTCTGCGGGAGGTGTATTTCTGCGGCAGACCCAGCGTTCCCCCGGGTCTCCCGATAAAAACGGTGCCTCACTCGTGTGGGAGGCCCAAAGACCTGCGACAGGCAAGGGCCCAAAACGTAGTGAGGCGACATCAAAATTGCCTATCTCAAAATCACCTGGTTTTGCAAGGGGGCTACCCTGGGTTTTTGGCCCGGTGCTCGGCGGCCACCTAGGGAAACCTACCAAACCCACACATTTCTGAAAACTAGACACCCGGGGGATTCCAGGGAGGTATGGCTTGCATGGATCCCCCAACATTTCCTTACCTAGAATCCCCTGCAAACCTCAATTATAGCAGTAAAATCACTTTTTGCACACATTTTTGTGTGGGAATGTTTTAGCATCACCGGGCTGACACAAATTTCCTACCACCTAGCGTTCCCCCGGGTTCTCCTGATAAAAGTGGTGCCTCACCCGTGTGGGAGGCCCAAGTACCCGCAACAGGCAGGTGCCCAAAACGTATTGAGGCAACATCAAAATTGCCTATCACCAAACAACCTGGTCTTGCAAGGGTGGTCGCCTGGGTTGAGGGGGTGGGGGCATGGGCATGCCTGTTTTGGACAGCCCCCAGCCTAATTCAAATTTTCCCCCAAAAAATCCCTACTGACTAGTGGGCTATTTGCCCCACCAGGTTGCAGATTGGGGCTAATGCCCCCATCTGCCCCCCAGGGGGGGCAGAAAGCCTACTAGACACCAGCAGATTGAGGGGCTACTGCCATTTTGGTCAGCCCCCACCCCAAATAAATATCCCATAAAAAATCCCTGGTGTCTAGTGGGCTTTCTACCCCCCCGGGGGGGCATATTGGGGGCTACTGCTGTATTGGTGGCGGGGGTGGTGGCATTGGCGTGCCCATTTCGGGCAGCCCCCACCCTAAAAAAAATGGTGCAAAAAAAAATCTCTGGCGTTTATTGGGATTTATGCACCCCTGGGGAGGCAGAAAGACTGTAATTTTGTGGCTGGGGATGGGGGCATCGCCATGCCCGTTTTGGGCAGCCCCACCCCTAATAAATATACTATTAAAAAAATCCATGGTGTCTAGTGGGCTTTCTACCCCCAAGGGGTGCAGATTGGGGGCTACTGCCCCATCTACCCCCCAGGGGGGCAGAAAGACTAATCATGACAACATTTTTATGGGGGGAGCAAAGGCCCTTGACCAAGAGGCCGTTCCCCCCTCCCTGGTGCTTAGTGGGTGGATCCCTGCTTGGGGATCGCCCTCCTGCCCGCACCAGAGGGATTTCCGGTGCTGGGTGTCATGACGAGCTGGACTCATCATAAGCACATCCCCACTGTGTGCCATGACTAGTCTAGCTCGTCATGAGCACCCAAGGGGTTAATAGAGGAGCTGACACCCATACTTGAACACCCCACACGCAGGGCACACACCATTCACTCACTGGTTATCATGCTGTCTGTTTCACTCTTTTTCATTTTAGTACGAGTCAATGACTATTGATAACAAGTGGCCAACTGCACACACTACCTCTAGGACTCTTCTAGTGATACTCTTTTTACCTAATGATGTAAGATATCAAATTTACTTTGACTGAGGTGACTTGTGCCCCTCAGAACATTATTGGTCCAGTTATTTCTCATCATTTACGATTGGCTGACTATCCGAGAGATACACATCCACTTTTGTTCCAGGCAAATATTGCTCTTCAGGACGTCACTTGTTTAAACATTTTACTGTTCAACTCCGATTGGTTGATTATTCAATAGCCCTGATGATGTTCCCTTGTGGCACTACTGGGAACGAAACGCGTTGGCTGTGTGCCGTTTTTAAGGATTGACTTAATAAAAGAAGCACCTTTTGGAACTACTGCTTACGTGTCTAACTTTGCTACGAGTGCACCTTCCACCTTCTTTTGTAAAACTGTGAATGTGACTCGCATCCTTGGATGACGGGTGCAGGAATTGTGTTGCCCCACCTTGTTACTGATTGTACATGTGGGTTGGTTGAGCTGGACCCTGGTCTGTTGTTTGTTCTTCTTGTGCTAAACCATTCCCACCCATGTTCAGGTCCTGTGCTCACTGCACCTCCTGGCATCAGGGAGTTTTCAGAGGGTGATCGCCACAGCAGGAGGGGTCTCTCAAAGTGCACTTCCATGATTCTTCCACGCTTTCCTTGATGCAATGGTACAGAGGCTGCATCACCACATACAATTTCCAAGCACACACAGGCACTAGATCAGACCAAGCAGGAATTCTATCAAATTGCCCAATTTCCCCACGTCATTGACTGCGTAGATGGGACCCATGTCGCAATCTCACCCCATCACAGAATGAGTATAATTTTAGGAACAGAAAGTCATATAATTCCCTGAACATCTAGGTAGTGTGCAATGCCCAACATATAATCACTGATATTGTGGTCAAATACCGGGGAAGCACTCACAACTCATTCATGTTTCGCCACTGTGCATTACATCGCTGACTCACAAATGGCGAATTTGGAGAGGGCTACCTGAACACAGAACCAGCAAAGTTATGTAGTGGCAGGACAGTATTGAACATAAATCTACTTATACCCTGCAGGTGACAGTGCGTATGCTGTACGTGACTACATCCTCACACAGTACCTGAATCCAGCCACTGCAGGTGAGAGGAGGTACAACAGCGCACACAGAGCCACACGCTGTGCCATTAAGAGGACCTTCAGAATCCTAAAGATCCATTTCCGACACCTTTATAAGAGTTGAGGTGTGCTATAGTACAGCCCTGAGACATTTGCAAAACTGTGGTTGCCTGTGCAATGCTACACAACATCGCTACCAAGAAAGACACCCCAGTGGATCTGACAGATTCAGAATCATCAGATGAGGAGGGACCAGCTCCACGCCGTGGACCAGCAGGTGGGGCTGGGGCGGCTGCCGGACGCATGAGACGAGATGAGATCACACAGAACTAATTCTAAGTGAGTAATGAGGACACAATGCCACTGAATGGTGTTTAACAGTGATGTTTTTTTCCTATGGTGCAGGAATACATCTGTCACACAGCGTGACTTTATTGTTAGTGCTTGCACATGTATGTGCCACAGTGCAAGTATTTCCATCAGCCAATAAGTCAATATGGAATGTGCTGCTTCACACATGGCCATTAGTCCCTGGCATACCTTCACCTCGAACGTGCACGCCCTGTTGCCTGTCGCTCTGTCTGCCCACTGCCCTCCCTGGAGTCATCATCCACTCTCCCCTGGTGTGCACTCCGGCGTCTGTCCGATGGAATTGGGGGAGTGATGCTGCTCCTGCTGGACTGTTCGTCTATATCTATTGTACTCAGGGGGCCTATGCCACCTGTGGCAGCTGCGCGCATCTGGTCCACCGCATGTGTTACCTGCACCAGGACCATGCAACAGTGGGCCATCCCATGCTGCATACTGACACATCTTCGGGCCAGCAGGGATGTGGCGGTTGACTGGCGGTTGACTGCTCTTGTGTACAAGTCCAGCCGGGTGTGATGGCGATGTCTCTCCCTGCACCGGGCTGCCATGTATCTCCTTATCTCCCTGCAGAGTCCTTCCAAAGCACCAATCATGGCCATTACACCAGCCTGCAACTCAGTCATGTTATGATTGTGTGCAGCCAGTTTGCGCTGCAATGATCTTATCCCCTTGACTTGCAGGCGCTGTTGTTTCTGCATGCTGCCCTCAAGGCCCAAGAACACCGTGTCTTCTTCGACATGAGCAGTGCTGGTGGAAGGTTGTGCCCTGCGCCTCAACCCTCTCCCTTCTCTGGATTGTTCAGGGGACTGTGTTGTCTGCTGTCCTGCACGCTGCCTGTGCACTGGCTGTGCCTCTCCTGCTGTGTCTGGTGCCTGTGCCTCCAACAGTTGCAGTGGTGACACTATGTTGCGCCAGCTGCATGGTGCAGGGTTTGCTGATCTTGCTTCACCCTGCTCCTCCTACTCTGCCTCGTCCTCCATGTCTGGTATTTCCTCCCCTTCTGGCACGATTTCCTGTGTTGGTGGTGGTGCTGTGAATTTAAATGCATATATTAATTCTGTGTCCTGTCTCGCATTTGTAATGCATTACAGTTTACAAATTAAAATTCACATGAGTACTATCTGTCTGTTTCCCTCTTTTCATTGGTACTCATCCCTATTCCACCTATCTGTGTCTCACTGGCCCAGGTATCAGTGCATGTGACTACATCTCCCATAATGCATTTCTGGGTATGCTGGTGGACATGTACTGGAGTTGCACTCAGGTTGCCTTTCGGGGGGTGTGACTGGGTTGGGTATGTATCAGGGGGTTTTGGCATGCATCTTACCTTGTCTGGTTTCTGGGTGTTCGGAGCTGTACAGGTCAGCCACACCACTCACACTCTCAGGCTGAAGGGTGCCCTTCACCAGCTCCTCCAGGGGCATTGGGTCTGTTGCTGTGGATGGCCCACCACCGGTCTTTTTGCCATCTGCCAATCTTGTAGCCACCCTCTCCTTTGACCTTTGCCGCATGTCGTACCACCTTTTTCTGAGGTCTTCGACTCAGCGGTGTGTCACGCCAATGGCATTTACTTTTTCCTGGATGTCACTCCATATTTTTCTTTTTCGTGCCTCTGGCACACGTAGGGAACTTTTGCCAAACAGGAGGTCATGGCTGCTGACTATTTCCTGAGTGAGGACCTCCAACTCCCTTTTGCTAAATCTGTGTTTCCTCTTTCTGGGTGGTTCTTCCTGCTGTTTCTCTGGCCCCTGGGATGCCATTTATCCTGCTTTCAGTAGCTGAGCACAAATCTCAAACTCTCCTCACAGGCTCTCACTCAGCTTCTGGCTCTCACTCATCTTCTGGGAATCAGGTGCAGCATGGGCAGTCACACTTCCTGGTTGTGATGTCATCATTCTGCACCTGATTTGCATATTCCCGGATATGCGATTCCTTAATTGCGTTCCCGCAATTAAGGAATTGAAATTTCAGTAATCGCAAAATAATTCTGAGATTTTTTGGAAATCGCTATTATTTTGCGATATTTTACCTACATCGGAATTTGCGATTCTCAAAATGCAATTCACAGAAAATCACAATTTCAGAATCGCAAATTCCTTTTTACATACATATGACCCCATATGGTTTATCCTGAGAGGAAAAAGCTAAAACCATCTTCTCTGAGGAGGCAGAGGCTTCGCTTGTAACCTCTAGAGAAAGAGTAACCAGCAGTTCTCCATGGAGATGGGATGGAGATGTAAAAGGTCTGAGTTTCTGGGAGCACAACACAAAAGAGGCAGCAGTATGTTCTCATCGATCTGACAATACTTACTTTCATTATAGTTAGAAAGTGAACATTGGTCAGTGTTTTTACAGGTCAGTATTTACAACTTGATATTCTGGTACCATGACCTTTCTTGTGGCCATGTACAATTTGATTAATCATAGCTGATGTATAGAAGATATATATGTAGGCTCAGATTTGGTCTGGGTGTGCACTGGTAGAAATTTGCTTCAATGTAGCTCATATACAAGCCATATTTGACCCACATTTTTACAGAAAAAGCTGCAGTGAAGCTCCAAACCTTCTTAATAATAATCCCAGCAAGCAAAGGTCTGCCATTGTTGAATGGTGAGCCCATTCATGGTCTGCGCTATTTTGAGGGCTTGTTATAGTGCATGGAACGGGAAATGCGCTTCAAAATGTATTTGGTTGTTTTGGAAATTATTGTATGACAAGCACATCAAACTGAAAGTAAATACATTTAAATATTTTAGTTGGAATACCGTATGCCATCCAGAAATTGTTCAAGATTGACAATATAAAAATTGAACCATTATCTTACTTTGATTATTTCGATTTGGGATTTAATCACCCTGGCAAGTACTCTGTCCATGTGGAAATGAGGGTCTCAAATCTCGACAATAATTCTCAAATACCATCAGTTCACTTCATTAAACTGAGAGAAGGTCCAATTTCCGCCACAAAAAACTTAGGGGCATATGTTCAAGGAAGTGGAGGAGCGAGGCGTTAGCCGTCATGGCTTAACGCCTCACAGGAAGGTTCACCTTCCTCCAAATAAACACTCTTTAAATGTCATTTTGTCACTTCTATGTGTGCTGCTTAATGCAGCACACTTGGAAGTCACAAAATGGCATTTAATTTTAAGATTGTTTATGTACAGGAAGGGGAACCCTCCTGTACTTGAACAGTCCATGGCATTTTACGTTTTACAAGAGTGCTGCACAAGGCAGCACACATGGAAAAAGCCAATACGAGGAGAAATAATGCATTTCTCCTTATTTCACCTACTTAAGACCAGGTTTTCCTTGGTCTTAATTTTAGTGCTGCCTCCTGTTTACACGGCTGTTGTAAATAAGAGACAGCATCAAAATCAATGGGTGGTGCGGTGGAACACCCACCGCAGCACCCACTGGCTACCCCTTTCACGCTAAGCATAGCGTGAAAGGGGGCCTTATTTACAAGGCAGCGTTAAGCCACGTTAATTTCTCTGCCTTGTAAATAAGGCAATGCCCCTATCGCCACCACAACGTTGTAAATAGTGATGTTGTGGTGGCGATAGGCGCTTGTAAATATGCCCCTTGGTTTCCAAGCTATAGCAGAGTCAAGATGTCTGCATATAGAAGAACTACGGCGTTCAACCAATACCAAAACACTGATAAAATATCAAAACTATTTCGAACAGTGCTAATACCAGGGCTTTCAGGCTCTGAAGATTTGCATAGAAATGACTGTTCCTAAATCTGTTCTTAAAGTGCAATATTGTCTCATAAATAGTGAAAATGTGCCTCTTTGTGCGTAGTCACCACCATTTTATGTGCACTGATGCTGATTTTTTTTTAAACAGTACCCAGCGACACGGCTACCCTAGGTTCAAAACGTGTACTCGGACTCATAGAACATAGCTAATTTGGCTAACCCTAATTGTCATTTTTAAATTTTCCTATATGGCCATGGTGTATGGTACCCAAAATACGCCTACAACAGGGAAGGACAAATATCACCTATGGACTACAGCACTGCTGTGCCATCCATTAGTGGGACCTAGCAAACATGACCTCAGGCATACCATTGAACCTGTAGCCTGATCCGTCAAAATAACTCTTTTTGACAGGAGAAAACCTCCCTTTTAAATGATAAAAAGTCACAAGTATGTAGGTCGTGTAGCCAACAAGGTAGACTGCATTGTGGGTATTTAAATGTATGACATGTAGAAAGTTAACATGCCCTTACAGTGACTGGCATCCAACAGCTATTTTCACTTGATTTACTTCAAAGGGCCTTCTTCTCTCACTAGCAAAATGTAGGTAAACACTGCAAAAGTCCCCAGCTTCTGTCCCCCATGTTAGGCAGACAATAAACCAAGTGGGGGGAAAGTTGTTTCCAGAACTGGTTTGAAGTAACCACAGAGACGGGGACTGCTTATTACCCAAGCAACATTTCAGAGTGGGCACACAGGCCTTCCCCAAAGTTCTCTATCTTACATTTTAGGAGTAAGACTCACTTTGGGATTATTTACAGTAGAGCAAACAGGATCTGTTGCAAACTTGGGTAGGGTTATCCCTGAGAACATTCACTCAATTAAATAGGGAATATTTAGGAGGCAACCAAGTCCACTAGCTCTTGCAGGCACATATTTGGCACACATTGGCATGTACATCATACATTTTCTGAACCTTTGGAAGAAGAGAAAAGGACTGGACCCACAGTCTGTGACCTGAGAGGAGCCCTAAGGACTCGGCTTAATCCTTCTTGCAACCAGGAAAAAGTGGACTCCATGGATTAGTTGTTTGACCAACTGTATGGCTACAGGGCAGCAAAAATTATTTTTTTGCTCAGATGATCAATTCCAACTGCACCTGATGTAGATGCTGCTCATAGCCTCTGCTGGAGGGTGTCTTTACCCCAATTCTGTTCATGAGGTAATGGAATACTTGGCTGTCTCTAACTGGAATTTGAATACCTCTGAAAACCTGGTAAGTAAAAAACCTTACAGAATGTAGGGCTTCTAGACCACCTGAGGACAGGAACAAACCCCACCAGCCTAGCTGTCCAAGGATTGACCTCGGTGGGCTCAGAAACAGAAACAGATTCCTCCACTCGGAGCTTCTCTCGGCAGCAAATCTGATTCAGTAGACCCTCAGTGAGAAAGTATTTAGCCGTGTGGAAATCAACATTGGATACCGTTGCTGTGTTACCCTATAGATGGATTCCAAGCTGCAAAAAGAAGTCAATGTTCAAAGGTAAAAATCCTGGCCAGGCAAAGTTGCCAAAAGTATTGGACAGGTAAGAGGACTTTTCTGGGAATTACATTTGAATTTCTCTTTCTCTGGACTTTTCCTGACAAAACTAATGGCTTCAGCCTATCTGCTTTTATCAGGAATTCATAAAATGCAGCCTGATGCCTTACTCCTCTGAAGGATTTTGACTGCTAGAAGTCAAACCTCCAACTGGGTCAAACCTGGTTAATGTATCCAACCTGCCCTCCATCAAGGTTAGCTTGCAATCACACCAAAGTCTTAGTTTACCACAACCATTGGCTACCATTGGCTCTTTGTGCTTCCCTTGTTGGATTTTTGTTAATTCTTTGTCACTTTGTCATTTGATTCTGTTATTCTAAATTGGAGTGGGATTTTTATTGTCAGGTTTTACATGTTTAACACTTTTGGTACTTCTAAATGCTTTACAAAGTTTTTCTAACTTAAGTCTGTCTGCTCTGTGTCATGAGTATGAGCGGTTGAGCTCAGTTTTAAATTACTGAAACCTTTGACTGCAGGATAGTGACTTTATTAATTGTGGTGGACTCTTATTCACCCCAACTAATAATTATCTTTCTTACTAAAATTATGTAGAAGTCTTAAGCACAATGGACAAGGTTGCCAGAGTAGCTATGTGTTTACGCAGTATCTATTTTTTGATTATAGATTGACTTACTGTATTCTGTATGAAAGTCAAGAAATATTTATAAGCTAATTCTGTTTATTGCATTTTTGTTGAATATTTTTGTGAAGACACTCAGTATGCATCGTCATGAATACAGAACACAATGTATTTAAATATTTCATGAGTTCCCCTACAGAAATGTTGCTATACTATATAATATGACTTCTTAGACAGTGCATTTGGGAAAATGAGCATCAAATATACAATTAGCCATTTTCTTTTTTAATCCATCCTTAGGAAAGGCTTGGTTTGCTTGCTAAATTATTATGAGCTGTTGGTATCTTCTTTAGCTAAGTATAATACTGCTAGTCTCTCTCCTTCTTTTAATTTACAAATGGAGGTGAAGATGCCTATTGCATCCACTGTATTTCTCCCAGAGATTCAGGACTTTTGATTTTTCACTCCTAGTCAGATGGAGCAAGATCTTTGGGAGAGATACCACCTTGCCTGATTCTAAGTTCACCTGGTGAAGACTCAGGCCTGCTGTCTCTCTGCGCTTTTGTGTACACAGACTTTTACTGATGAAAGAATGTGGCACCTGTGCGTGGAAGTACACACAGAATTTAGAATAGACATGCAGGAAAGGCTCTGGTAATTTCAGGTCTTCATTTCAGCCAATCAAACTCAGAATCACAAATAACACCTCACAAGGATAAATTACAGACCCAGTGTTATCCTGTTCCCTGTACCATGCAACTCAGAATTGGAGACATGATGTGCCAACCCACCTGTCTTTAATTAATAGGAAGCCACATAGCCACTGACTTCATGGCTATGGCCAGATGTCTTCTCTGACAGCCTGCTATCATGGAATCAGACATTGCCCTCACCCACACATTTTTCCAATCTTGCATCAGTTACTGCAATAGTGACATGCAGGTTTTCCATTCAAGACAATGGCTAAACCTAATTAAAGTTCAAATTAGAAAGCGTGACTAATTGATCTCCTGAATTATAGGGATCACACCCACCTCCCTGGGATGAGTGAACTGATGGTGCAATAACAGCTGACCCGTCTTCAAGGAGCAGTGATCCACAATAGGCTTATCATTTACCCTGACAGATTCAGACGTTTTGGAGAGTAACCCTTCAAGACAATTCATTTTTCATTCATCTGGGTTAAGAGGATTCTGGGAAAGTCCATCAAGGCTTGAAGCTCCTTATTTTCAATGAGCCTCACATATAACTTATATTTAGATCTTCTTCATCTCCTATGGTACTTTATTTCACCTAAATATCTCTGTGGTGGTGATCTGCAAGATGCTTTACAAAAGAAATACAAAAATACCCAAAACAGTTCCTTGGGGAAAAATTAGTTGTGGAGATAACTTTATATTGCCCACAAGGCAGAAAACACATAAAGATATTTTGGAAGTCAAGCATTTGCAAAGATATTCTGATGCTTAAAGTTATGTCAATTGTTTATCAGCAACCTCTATGCTTTTATGAAATGTTTTTATCGTATTTGTTTCTTAACTTTTGCAGACACAAGGAGGGAGGACTAAATGGAGAAGAAAAACGAAAGCTCAGTGACAGAGTTCCTGCTGCTGGGACTTTCTGAAGACCCCAGTACGCAAATTGTTCTCTTCATTTTATTCCTAGTGATATACGTGCTCACAATCATTGGGAACATTTTTCTGATCACAGTCTGTGTCCGTGATCCACGCCTTCATACTCCTATGTACTTCTTCCTGGCTAATCTCTCTTTCATTGACATCTGCTACTCATCAGTGATTGTTCCTAACCTGTTGAACCAACTCATTGTTTCGAGGAGAATGAGGTTCTCCGCATGTGCTGCTCAAATGTACACTTATCTCTTTCTAGGGTGTACAGAATCAATGCTTCTGGCAGTCATGGCATATGATCGCTATATTGCCATCTCATTTCCCTTGCGTTACACTGTCATTATAAGCAGATCTAGTTGTATGATATTGATGTGTACCTGCTGGCTGAGTGGCAGTGTGATGGCACTTCTAGACACAGCTTTCGCACTTCAGTTACCTTTATGTGGCAACAATGTCATTGATCACTTTTTTTGCGAAGCCATGACTCTCCTGAGGATGGCCTGTGTGGACACCTTTATCCCACAGATGATGTTTTTTGTTGTTGGAAGCTTTGTGCTGCTAATTCCAATCCTTGTCATTCTCTTCTCCTACATACGCATAGTCATCGCTATTATGGCAATCCGCACTGCTGCAGGCCGACACAAAGCCTTCTCGACTTGTTCCTCACACCTGGTTGTCGTCATTATAGTGTATGGGACAGCCATGTTCTTGTATATGAAGCCAGTGTCCAAAACAGTTGACAATCAGGAAAAAATGGTCTCAGTGTTTTACACTGTGATGCCTCCAATGATGAACCCATTGATCTACAGTCTGAGAAACAAGGATGTCAAGGGGGCACTGCAGAAGGTTATATGGAGAGACATTCATCGTTAAATATTGTCTGTTTGGTTAGTGCTTCAAGCAAAGATGACACAGAAAAGAAGATTAGGAAAATGTTGGATACAAACACTGGTACAGGCCTGCTACTAACTTATCAATTTTGCTAAACTTGAGCTGCAATTATAAACCACATTTCGGCATGAGGAAGCAATGTGCAGTCATTCATCTGGCTTACTGATGTACCAGTATGATGGGACTCTAACATATCCTTGGATTCTCACCTGTATGTGCTACTTGCAACAAACCTACAATTGTGAATACATCTCGCTAAAGATGCATCCTATGGCCTGCTAGTTTTGAAGGTCGCTATAGGCAGCATGCCATCGCTGAAGCAGGAAGTAGAGGTGTTGAAGTGCAATGATGAGAGATACTGAGGCACTGTCACCTTCTCGTAGACTCCATGAACAGCATTTTGAGGTCAGTTCCTTCTACTGTTGACTGTCCAGAATCCAAGCAGAACAAGATATTTCTAGCTCCCTGCAGCATGCCGTGAGTTCCCAGATCATTGCTGTAAGAACTAATAGTGGCAAAATCCTTCCTGGGGATTGTAGCCATCTTCATTTTCCAGTTCTGTATCTTTATTCTCATTCTGGTGTGATTTACTTTCATCAAAAACTCAAATGTCCTATGTTGTTCTTTTAGGGTGGTAACTTGGGTATCTGGTAACCACCGGGCATAATAAACTGTACCTAATGTTCCCCAAGGTTGCTGCTTGTATTGTAAACTGGATAGATGTGTTCTTGGAAGTATAATTTTCAAAGGTTGTTTGTACTAGTATGTATTTATTCTGTTGCACAAAACTTCAAGGTTAACACACGTGCTATTGATCCTATAATTGGGTGCAAATGGGGCTGGGGAGGCTCTGCTGTGCACATTATCCCACCATGCCATGGCTACCTGTTGAGCTGCATCTTTGACAATTACACATTAGCAATGCAGGTGGGGATGTAGGAAATAAGTTATATTTATACTTTATAGTAAAGGTAGAGTAGTGTTTGGTCTAGTCCTTTGGGGGCATATTATCAAGTGCCGGCGATAAATATCGCAAAGCGCGCTTAGCGCTTGCATATTTATCGCAGGCTATCTCTGGAATTTATCGCCTGGTTAGCGCGTTATCAACAACGCGCATCGCCGAGGCGATAAAAATTCCAGAGATAGTGTGGATATCGCCGTTTTCCACCATGGTTATAGGGCCTGTGGTCTTAGCCACACAATCCAACCCCCCCCATGTTAGGTATGCCTTGGTCAGGAATTTAACAAACGTTAAATTCCTGCGTTAAGGCATACTTAACGTGATTTTAAATATTGCTAACCCTCCTTGTCAATATGACGAAGCTGGGTTAGCGATATTTTCCTAAGGGAGTCTTGTCAAACACGCCTCCTTTGCATCTCATTAGCGATGCGATGGGAGGTGGGCTGACAAGGAGCACTATTGCCAGTAAACTGTCGCTAACAGCTGTTAGCGACAGCTTGCTGATAGGGCGATAAAAATATCGCCGCTTTAGCAGCAAAAAGTCGCGCTAAAGCGGAGATATTGCCCTTGATGATATGCCCCTAAGAGAATCTGCGAATTCCACTTCACTTAAAACCTTGAAATATTGATGGTTCCATCAATCTTGTTGGGTCAAAGAAAGCACCAACCTAAACTAAGTAAACAGAGGCTACAATTGCAAAAATAACCTCAAAGATGTCTTCTCACCTGTGAAAGACAGGTCTTTTGTTTTCAATTATCATTGGTAACTGAGGTCAACCTGGTACATTGTGGTGTTCTAATCCACTCGAGTTGGTTTGATGTATTACCCAAACCTGTAGGCCAACGAACATGGGAAATACCACCAAATTACTAAGCCATTAGGATTTTCTTTTTTGATCATTCCCATTTAGGTTAGAGTCGTCGGGACTGTTAAGTGATGGACTCAATAGTTACCCGTGTTTCTCGCATTCACTTGCCAGAGGAAAGACAGATCCCTCCCCTAGTCATAATACTGTTTAGCAAAAGGATGGACCAAGTGCAAAAAGTAGGGGTCCCCAAGAAGAGAAAGTAGCCTTACAGGTATAACAAAATGTATTATTTTTAGGAGGTAGGGGAGATGATAATCAGTGGCAGGACAGAAAAACAGGCCCAAAATGGCAACATCAGGCAGAGCAGATCAGAATGGGGGGGCGGGGGCAGTTTAAGGAGTCCAATTTGAATATAAAGTTGAAATAAAAAGAAACAAAAACATCAGTCAAAATGCTCTCCAAAAGAATGGGTCTGAATGTATTGTGACAGATGTTCTAAAATCGGCTCCGTCCTATTATAGAAGGCATGGAAAATGAGCAAAGAAGGAACAGAAATGATGCACTGTAAATGTAGGCTCCAGCTTTCTCCTAAAAAAGTTAAATATTTTCTTTCACAAGGCAAATTTAGAACTTCTGTTTAAGGCTATTTACCACCGCACGTCCCATCCTAGGCAAGATAAAAGGGGATCACTTCACCCCCATTCTCATGGAACTCCATTGACTCCCTTTGTCAGCTCTCACTATCAGCAAAACCAGCTGAACAATTCATAAACTCATCATGAGCACCACCCGACTTATCTTGCTGACAAGCTCACCATCTCTGGAGATTGTTGGCATACCTGTAGTCAGCATCAAACTGCAAAAATGTGGAAAAAAAAGAAACAAGAAGACAGCATCCCTTTTACATCTCTGCATCCAGATCAACATCAAGACCAACATATCTAACAGGACTGCCCCAACGCTGCTGGGAAAGAGTTGAAGACTCACCACTTTAAAGAGCACTATTTCACAATGCATTATCAGTCCACAAAACAGACACTTCTCCTATCACTCATTTGCCCGTATACAGGGTTCCACTGACGTTTGGCTGTGTTTGCAGTATTGAAGTATCGGATACATACATACATAAATACACGAGGATAGTTTGGGATATGTGTTTGAGACTTGTTTTCAATAGTTTGAGATGTGCATATGCCTGGGTGGCCATCTTGCTTACAGACTAAGGGGCAGATTTACAAGCCCCTTGCGCCTCTTTTACGCCGCCGTTGCGTCACTTTTGTGACGCAGCGGCGGCGCAAAACCAGCGCCATGCTGCAGGGTATTTACAACGTGACGCATCTGGGAGAAAAAGCCCTGTGCCAGAAGTAGGTGTTCCGGCGCAGGGGGGGGGGGCGTTCTGGCGCAGGAATGCCTCTTAAAAGTGGCTCAGTGAAATCTACAAGATTTCACTCAGTCACTTTTGAGCCCATGCTGCGTCAAAACCCAGCGCCTGCTTGAAGCAGGCATAAGGATTGACGCAGCATTGTAATGATAGGGCACCCCCGAGCCTTGCTGGAGCTGCGTCGCGCTTGCGACGCAACTCCAGCAATGCGCTGCCTTTACGGCACAGATGAGTCACACATCTGTCCGTTTTTTGCCCCATGGTGCGCCGCATTGTAAATGCGGCGCATCCATGGTGGCGGAGCCGTAACACACAATAACTGGCGCATCCCTGCTGATATGCAGGGATGCGCCAGTTATTGTAAATCTGCCCCAAGGTCTCTGCTTCTTAAGGTAAGGTCTGTGGTTGTAGGCATGCTTAAAAGCAGCATCCACAGCCAAACTCCTTATCTTCAGGTGAGTTGTTGCCTGGATGCCAACATAATATGTTGCCATACTATTGGCAGAATATCAAAAATATAGTTTACAGAAATACCACCTATTATGGTTAATAATAGAAAATATACACCCAGTAGGACAATATGTTTCAAATCATATTTAGTTCACAATATTTATGTTTGATTATATTTCTGTAGACTATTTTAACATTCAAGCACCCACATAGCATGCACTGGCCCAACATGCTTGCCCCTGTTGCTCACTTCACCAGAAGTTGTCACGAAAATTAAAGAACCATGCAAAGTTTTGCCCTCAGAGGTGCAACAATGTCAAGGGTACACAGATCTTTGGATGATGGAGTTCACCAGTCAGTGTATTATCCAAGGGTCATTATTGATTATATTTATGTATTTAGTATACCAGTCTCATGTTGTGCTCTCGCACTGGAAGTTATTGGTGTGCTTTATAACAGCTACAGAAGCAGAAAGAGACTGAGGGAATATAAAAAATAGCAATATGGAATATGAAATATGAGTTACATCAAAATGTACAATACACTATACGAACAATAGTAAGGTTAAATCATATCTGGTAATTGTATCTATTTCAGGAACAATCAGAAGAGACAGGCCAGTAGATGGAATTTTACACCACTTGTGCAAGAGTTGCAGTGTAAAGCTGTCTTAGCATAGATAGTTTTAATTCCCTCTTGGTGGGAGTTCAGCTATATGACTATGATATATTTGCAAAAACAATGGTAGCAAGAAAAGCATTAAATGTGAATGTATGTGCTTATACATTCACTTCCTCTGTATTCTCCAATTAAGACCAAACAAAAGATAGGTGTGGCACAGGAGTCCAAGTTCATGGAAACTCAATATATATAGAGCATAATGCTGTTCAGAGGCTGTAGTTATCCTGAACTACAATAAGAAACCCATTAGTATGGAACCCTTTTCTACTCAGGAGGGCATATTTAATTCTATCTATCTAATAGACCAAGGCACAGATTTAATAACCTTTTATATTGATTTGCATTACTTTTTAACACAGCCCCAACACTAAATGTATTTCAGTTTGGAAAGCTTGAAAAGACGAAGAGTCTATATTTACAGTGGGCCTCTTATCCAATGATCTAAGCCTCTGTCAACAGCAGAAAAATTCTAGGTGCACCTCTATGTTGGGGATATAAAAGCCACCTAAAATCAATATGAGTTTATAGAAATATTTAACTGGCAATCTGTTCTTTGCTGTGTGTAATCTCAGTCAAAGAATATCTTAATATTTAAAACTTACATGAAGTTCAAAATTAGTTTTGGGTCAAAAGATATTTGTTCAGGGGTCATGACAGTGTTTCTTAACTCCACACTGTATTCTAAGTCGGAAAAAGTAAATTCATGTTCACTAGAGACATAATAGAATAGCACAGTATTCATTTAGTCAATGTCAACAAATATTATATTTGTGACAAGGTTACTTAAGCTAAAATGAATTCAAAACGTGAGGTGCAAAATGCACTATGGTGTAGAAAACTCAAATCCTGCCAAACTCCTGGGAAATAAGGTGGATCAAGCCTTTATTTATAAAGAAAAGGTGCATTCAAATGACAAAAGTAGTTTTTTTCAAAGTGAAGCAAAGATCATTAGGATAACAAAAATAAGTTTTGTTCAGAGTACAGCCGCATATTACGAAGCAAGATGCGACTAGTGCAGCGTGTTTTTTGTCACCTGATCAAAGTCATACTCACGGCAGACAAAACTTTATTTATAAAGACAAAATGCATTCAAATGGCAAAATAACTTCATTTAAAGTGAACCAAAGAGCATTAGGACAACAGGAATGAGCTTGTTAGGAGTGGGGCCCGCATTTTACTGCACTAGATGCGATCAGTGAGTGCATTACACCTAATGCAAACTGATCGCTCTGGAATAATTGTCATAATCACAGCAGACAACAACCACTTACATTGCAGGAACCTACAACGCTACCGCGTATTGTTGCAACTGTGGGACATACAATAATTCCCCCTTATTAAAAAGTAAGTCCCATGTAGTGTGTGCCATTAGCAATGACTGAACTCAATCTAAAAGCCTAGTTCGGATGATACCAAGGCCATGTCTCGGCATGTACTACAGTACAAACATAATTTATTTTTAAAATCATTGTCAACCACCAAAGAAATCCTTACATGTGCCCCAAATACCATGGATGCTCATTTTATGCCATCGAATAATAATACAAACAAATGTAAATTAAAATTTAACTTAAGCCCAAAATAAGTACCAACAGGCCAACACGCATCACAAATAAGCACACAAACGTACCCGTGTACAACGCTACAAGTCGTGTCCTATCTCCTGTGGCGTCTGGCATTTAAGGTGGATAAATGAACAGTATTGTAAATCAAACTTCTCATTCCCGCCTCGTATTGCTAAAACCAACCTCCTGAAGTATATGCACAGGATACTCATGACAGGCCCTCCCTTTCATAAACACTAGAATGACAACCACCGGAAGGGTGTTTAGCTGTCAGATGAGTGTCCTCCCACATCTTCTTGCTGTGTTTGTGCCGCGACCCTGCAAAAAACAGTGCCAATCACTATAGCGACTTGGAAAAATAGCATATGCAAACAAACCTTTGCTGCAGTATCACAATCGTAGTTCTCCAAAATAAATTTAGTGAAAATATGAAATAAAAACAACAATAATCAAATATAAATAGGTGAGCTCCATAAGAGATTGAAAACCTGTGAAAGAAGAAGAATTAAAAGTCAAATATAAATAAAAATACAAGTAAGAATTAAAACAAAATGTGAGATAAATAAGATATAAGGTAGCTAAAGATGTGAACATTTTTGTTAACTAAAAAAAGTTAGGTGAAAAAGGCTGTAAAAAAGATGAAAACATCTGCAAAGTATTAAAAGGTACAGAACAAACAAGGTCAAATGTGAAAAAAACACATTCATACATAATTTAGGTGTACAAAATGAACACAGGCATCACTGCAGTATTTTATTGCATAGTATTAAGACATAATAATTCTTCAAAGATGAGTGTATCATTCGTCACAAAGTAGTTCAACTTGTGTCCTTGGTTATTTTTGGGCACTTCACAGATAAACAAAAATCTGAATAAGGTGTTTGTACAGCATGAAACGATATCTAAAGGTAGTCTGAACACAAACCTTCCTATGGCATTTGACATTGGTATATTGAGACATGTTGGCTCTCTATGTTATCTGACATCACTGTATTAAAGCGTATCAATTCTTGTGAGCTGGAAACACTATGCATTGCATTCTAAGCCAAGATGTTACAAGAAATACTGTAATTCATGCTCGGGTGTAGACCACTTTGCTCTTAGTCTACAAATCCATTTAGCTTCACACTGTCACATTCATAGCTCCCTCTCTCCTCCTCTTGGGTCAGAACCAACTAATTCAACACCATGAAACCTGAAATTGGCTCTATTTGCACCAAATTTACAGTCATGTGATGCTAATGAATAAGTCGGGTCATGTTTAGTGCCTGCTCTGCTATGTTCTTGGATGCCAGACCGCAATTGTCTAAATTGTGGAACAAACACAGACAATGACATATACCACAAAGGTTGCCTGCCAATTCATGAATTGACGTATGTCATAATTATGGCAAATGTTGTAACAAAACCCTATTTTCAAATTACGGCCTAGGTGACACACATTACATTTCCCACATACATACATAAAAACCCATTGCCGTTTTAGCCAAGGTCCCTTGTCTTGTGCTAATAGTGCGGTGTAGCTTGGACATAGAAGTTACCTGATTGTCTTACGTCATTTGGTGGAATCTTGTATGTGTGACATTTACAAGATCAATCTCTGAGTCAGATAGTTGCCCAATCTCCCTCCAATGTGTTAACTTGTCATTTATTCTAGATGTGGCAATTATTTCTGAGTTCCAGTGTATCTTCTTATAACAAGGAGTTTCTGAGCTAGAAGGAGATGCTGCATCAAAACCTCCTTCTCTTGGTTCATGATAAGAATGTAGTCCAAATAAATCACCATTCTGCCATTGTGACAACTGACCACGTTCTGCAATCTTGATGTCCCTAACTCTCCTGTTACATGCCTGGATTGACCTGCTCCTTGTCCGTCTGCCCTGAAACTTTAATGACGCTGACCCAGCCACAAACGCAGGCCACCCGGCTTTGTCCCTGATGCGTTATTTTTTTGCCTAGTGGGGGTCTGGCCAGGCAGCTCCCTCACAAGGCATTCACTACATCACTGTGGCACATACATACTTACCAACTCCTCATTAAGCCCATGTTCCTGTACCTATGGGTCGCAAAGATTCCAAGCGGGGCAAGCTGCTCTTCGACCAGGCAAAACCTGCACAGTGGCAGGGCTCCCATTCAGACACAGAGGAACCCCTGGATATAGAATCTAGCGCAGATCCCGCCTGTGGCACATCTGCCATTATAAAGCAACTTAAGGCGGGTTTCCATGCTATGGACACCCACTTTGAAACGCTGACAGGCTGCATCGATAGACTAGGGGAGCATCTCAATGCGCAGGGCATGTGGATTGATGGTGTGAAGGAGTGGCTATCAGGACTGGAGGATAGCACCACCACTGCTCAGAAGTGCATCGAAAAGATTTACTGTAGCGTCAAAACAGTTGCCATTAAAACTTTTGCAGTGGAGTGTGCTCAGGTGCAGCATCTCGCTTGCTAATAGTGCCTTCCCAATTACAGAGACACTGTCCTCTTCCTGGCCAGAGAACAGGGCCTCCTCCACCACCAAGGTGCAACCATCTTGCTCTATCCATACTTCACCTCCACTGTCCAGGAGGCCAATCAAAAATTCAGTAATGTCAATAACTCAGTCCACTAGCTAGGCCCCAAATGTACTGTGCCCTACCCTGCACGCTTATGGGATGTGATCAATGAAAAGTCTTGTCTTCAACACCCCAGCAGAGGTGGACACTTTCTGCAAACACCTGCCCTCCAAGTCCTCATTGCCCCTGAAGAGCTCGCCAGAACATGTCAGATCTTTCACTCCTCCACAGAGAACTCCTCTCGACTGCACCAGCCGGATACACTAGACCTCTTCCCTGTATGTAGGCTGAGCACGAACAGTGCCTTTGCTTTGCCTCGGATATTGTGCACCATTCATTATTCTCTCACTGCCTCTACATTCATAACAATGTTGTATACATGAGGTTGAGTCTCCCTTTCCTTTTCAGATACCTCTTCATCAGTAGGTCACGCAATGCTGAGCCGCCGCCTCTACCCCATGGTGAACACCATACTCAAGTTGTTTGGTTTTTATTTCTTTTTTTTGGAATTTTTGGATGTTTCTTTATCTAGTGTGGGTGGAGGGATGGGGCATTGGTGATATCTTATTTTGCTTTCCTTTGAGTGTTATATATGTTTTTTTTTACTGCACATCGTGCACAACCAGCACCACATCTCGGCAAAGCGTCACATTCCATACTCTTAGCTTTCCTATGCGATTGCACATAGGGCCAAAAGGGCAATAGATGTCACCCCCATCACGTGGTACATACGTTGAATTAACAATCCATGTAAGGGCAAACCAGTAGTGTCCCACTTGAACAGATATGGCCCAAAATAGCCTTCTTTCAAGAAATGCACCTCTCACCCAGTGGTGCTCACCCATACGTGATAGCTTGGGGAACGCATCGCTACATCAGGCTCCCCTTCCGACCCCTGTCCCCCCAAAATTCTTCACCAAATTATCGACGTGATCAACCCAGCAATTAACGACATAGTCAACTCGTCGCTTAGCACAGGAATTGCCCCCCCCCGGTGGAAGAAAGGAATTGTCAAGCCTCTTATGAAAAAGGCCAATAAACCACCGTCTGACTTGACGAATCTTCGCCCGATCTCTCTACTCCCAGCCTTAGGAAAAATAACCGAACAACTGGTCTATAGAGAACTTAGACAATACCTGGAAGCAAATAACATACTCCATCCGCAGCAGTCTGGTTTCCGTCCCAAACATTCGACGGAAACAGCGCTGATAGAACTATCAGACACGATCAAACTGCTACAAGATCAGCGAAAAAATTCAATCCTCATTCTTCTTGACCTGACCGCGGCGTTTGACACCATTTCCCATTCCATCCTCATCAGTAGATTGACGAACATAGGGATTTCAGACTACGCTCTATCCTGGTTAAAATCATTCCTTGCTGACCGATCACAGACTGTCGCCCTGGGCCCTTTCCATTCAAAAGAGAAAACGATTTCCTCAGGCGTCCCGCAGGGTTCTATCCTAAGTCCCCTCCTTTTCAACATCTATCTCATTCCTCTCCTGTCCTTGATTGAATCCTTTGGAATACCTGTAACCTCCTACGCCGATGACACCCAGCTCATCGTGCCCTTGGATGGTAACTCCACCAGCGCCGAACTCAACCTCAAGAACTGCCTAACGGAGGTCTTCCATTGGATGAACGCAAATCATCTGAAGTGTAATTCAAATAAAACGGAGATTCTCCCAATTGGAAAGAACACCTCCTTCCGCCCAGCCCTCTGGTGGCCAGACGACTCAATCGCCCCCCCCCAAACTGTAACTACGGCCAGGAATTTAGGCGTCATTTTCGACTCAGATCTCTCCTTTGATCAACATGCTAAGACTGTAACCGGCAAATGCTTCGGGACAATAAGATCCTTAAGAAAGTTCTTCAACTTCCTCCCTCTCGACGCCAGAAAGAGTGTAACAGTAGCCCTTATAATTTCACGACTAGACTACTGCAACGGCTTACTGGCAGGGGCAAAAAAGAACACTCTCGCGAAACTCCAGAGCGTGCTCAATACAGCTGCTCGACTTGTACTCAAACTGCCCCGTAGAGCTTCCATCTCCGCAGCCCTTCGATCCTTACACTGGCTACCTCTCCACAAGAGAATTTTATTCAAGATTCTAATCGTCGCCTTCAGAGCTTTCAATAAATCCGGTCCAAAATATCTCCACAGACGTTTTCCCCACTACACCCCCAGGCGATCTCTCCGTTCGTCCCAGGACAACCTCATCCTACCTGCAAAGTATAATCTGAAGTCGAAGGGAGGTAAAACCTTAAGCTACCTGGCCACCAAAGCATGGAACAATCTGCCCAAACACCTCAGGCAACTAACGCAAGAAAAACCATTCAGAAAGGCTCTGAAGACTTGGATCTTCAGCCTCCCCGATGATCTCACTAAAGCAGCCATCTAATCCCTCCCTGTCCCCAGACCGGTCATCAAGGATTCTCAGCGCCAAGATGCTCCTTCCGGAGCGAACGCCGCGCTTTACAAATACCCCTACAAATACAAAAAATACAAATACAAAATACTTTTCCTAGTATATTTCATATTCCACTGGGGTCTGTGTTCTTATACAGGGGAGCGGCCCATCTGGCAATAAGGATGACCCCAAGCCAAAATGGGTTAAAAGGCCGCTTCATTGGACAGGTGGGCAAATCAATACATCATTGGATGCAAATCAGGCCTCACTAATACATATTCCAAACTATCACCCCCGACCCTAATCAATTTTCCCAACAACCAACTTCCCCAACGTTGTTCGGCCTAATCCTCCTTCCCAAACCCCCATCTACATCTCCTGCCTACCCCTTGCCTCCAACCTCGCTCCCTTGCTTCCCTCTGTTCGAATCTATTCCTAATGCCACAACCCTTCCTGCCTGTCTTGATCTCCTCCAACTCTGCCACCTGTCCAAGCCACAACCACCAAAAATCCACCTATATAATATAAGAAATTTCTATTCATACAAAGGGTGGGTGGGTAATCCAAAATCACAAACCCCCTACCTCAACGCTCTGAGGAGCAAGTGCGCGACGGTTATTTCGCCCTCTTGGTGCTCGCGCTGCTGGCACTGGCCAATCGGATTGCGCGCCACCTGTCCAGGGCATACCAATCGCCCGTAGCTGCCCGGGGGTGGACAATCTGCGATTGCCACCCCCAGGAGCCCTCATCGGGCAATAAGGATGACCCCAAGCCAAAATGGGGTAAAAGGCCGCTTTATTGGACAGGTGGGTATCTCACTAATACATATTCCAAACTATCTCCCCCCACCCCTAATCAATTTTCCCAACAACCAACTTCCCCAACGTTGTTCAGCCTAATCCTCCTCCCCAAACTCCTATCTACATCTCCTGCCTACCCCTTGCCTCCAACCTCGCTCCCTTGCTTCCCTCTGTCCGAAGCTATTCCTAATGCCCCCAACCCTAACTGCCTGTCTTGATCTCCTCCAACTCTGCCGCCAGGAAAAACCCTAACACAGGAGTTTTTCCTGTCCCCCCATTGAAAACGACAAGTATTGCTAACTGGACGCTTGTCATCAGTTAAAAGAAAAACATACCACCAATGTCACCAAACAGGTGCATCTTTATTCACTCCATAGACTGTGCCATATGACTGCACGTGAAAAAACCCCACTCGCCCCACAACATTTGAAAACCCCCAATTCAAGTAAATACCAAGAACCTACCACTTCGCATCTAGAAGAGAAGGAACAAAAAAGGGGGGAGGAGGGGGCGGGTGTTATTGCATTTGCATTGAAACATGAGATGAACTCTGCATGAAAAATTATTTTTCAACTGTGATGCTGTCGCTGAAACAGCATATACCTAACACCATGTTTGAATCTGAAGAATCTTAGAAACCATCTCTGTTATATTTAAAATATAAATTTCGTTGCCAATAATCAATCAATCAATCAATCAGTGACACTTATAAAGCGCGCTACGTACCCGTAGGGTCTCAAGGCGCTGGGGAGGGGGGGTGCCGCTACTGCTCGAACAGCCAGGTCTTCAGCTTCTTCCTGAAGGAGAGGTGGTCTTGGGTCAGGCGCAGGTCGGACGGGAGGGAGTTCCAGGTCTTGGCGGCCAGGTAGGAGAAGGACCTTCCTCCTGTAGTCGCTCTTCGGATGCGGGGGACGGCGGCGAGGGCGTGGTTGGCTGATCGGAGGTGGCGTTTGGGAGCGTAGAAGTTGACTCGGCTGTTGAGGTAGCTCGGGCCTTGGTCGTGTAGGGCTTTGTGTGCGTGGGTGAGGAGGCGGAAGGTGATTCTCTTGTTGATGGGGAGCCAGTGGAGGTCTCTCAGATGACCGGAGATGTGGCTGGATCGTGGGATGTCGAGGATGAGTCTGGCTGAGGCGTTTTGGATCCGCTGGAGTCTCTTCTGGAGCTTGGCGGTGGTCCCGGCGTAGAGGGCGTTGCCGTAGTCCAGTCGGCTGGTGACGAGGGCCTGGGTGACGGTCTTCCTGGTCTCTGAGGGGATCCACCAAAAGATCTTTCGTAGCATGCGTAGGATGTTGAAGCACGCCGAGGAGACGCTGTTGACTTGCCTGGTCATGGAGAGGGAGGAGTCCAGGATGAAGCCCAGGTTTCGTGCATGGTCTGTCGGTTTGGGCGCGGTGCCCAGGGCGGGAGGCCACCAGGAGTCGTCCCAGGCGGAGGGTGAAGAGCCCAGGATGAGGACCTCCGTCTTGTCCGAGTTCAGTTTCAGGCGGCTGGTCGTCATCCACTCGGCTACCTCTTTCATCCCTTCGTGCAGGTTGGCTCTGGCGGCGGCGGGGTTGTTGGTCAGGGAGAGGATCAGCTGGGTGTCGTCGGCGTAGGAGATGATGCTGAGGTGGTGTTTGCGTACGATGGCCGCGAGGGGGCTCATGTAGACGTTGAAGAGGGTGGGGCTCAGTGATGATCCTTGGGGGACGCCGCAGATGACTTCGGAGGCCTCTGACTTGTGCGGTGGTAGGCGGACTCGCTGTGTTCTTCCGTCGAGGAAGGAGATGATCCATTCCAGTGCCTTGTCCTGGATACCGATGTTGCTGAGGCGCCGTGTTAGGGTGCGGTGGCAGACCGTGTCGAATGCCGCGGAGAGGTCTAGGAGGATGAGGGCCGCTGTTTCTCCCTTGTCCATCAGGGCTCGGATGTCATCGGTGGCGGCGATGAGGGCGGTCTCGGTGCTGTGTTTGGCTCGGAAGCCGGACTGTGAGGGGTCGAGGGATCCGTTCGTCTCGAGGAAGGCGGCCATCTGCTTGTTGACGGTCTTCTCGATGACTTTGGCTGGAAACGGTAGAAGCGAGATGGGGCGGTAATTCTTGAGGTCGGTGGGGTCCGCTGTTGGTTTTTTGAGTAGAGCGCTGAGTTCGGCGTGTTTCCAGCTTTCGGGGAAGATGGCGGTGTCGAAGGATGTGTTGATGATGTCTCGCAGGTGGGGTGCGATGGCAGCGTCGGCCTTGTTGAAGACGTGGTGAGGGCAGGGGTCGGTTGGTGATCCGGAGTGGATGGAGTTCATCGTGCGGATGGTGTCTTCTGTGCTGATCGGGGTCCAGGCGTGGAGGGTGGTGGTGGGGGGGGGTGGCAGGTCGGTCGTGGTGTGCGTTGGTTGGTTGTTGAAACTGCTGTGTATGTCCGTGATCTTGTTGTGGAAGTATGAGGCGAGGGAGTTGCAGAGGTCTTGTGATGGGGTGATGTCGTTGTTTCCTGCTCTGGGGTTGGAAAGCTCTTTCACGATGTTGAAGAGTTCCTTGCTGTTGTGTGCGTTGTTGTCCAACCGGTCCTTGAATGCTGTTCTCTTGGCGGCGCGGATCAGCTGGTGGTGTTTCCGGGTGGCCAGTTTGTAGGAGGTCCTGTTGTCCGGTGTCGGGTCCTTTTTCCAGGCTTTCTCGAGGGCTCGGCAGTTCTTCTTGGAGCTCTTGAGTTCGTCGGTGAACCATGGGGCCTTCTTGCTGGTGGGTCTGCTGGGCGGGGTCCTCAGCGGGGCGAGCTCGTCCGCGCAGGTGGTGATCCACTTCGTGAGGTTGTCGGCGGCCTGGCTGGGGTTCGCTGAGCTGGCAGGAGGGTGTTGGCTCAGGGAGGTGGCGAGCTGGTCTGCTGTGATCTTGTTCCAGCTTCTGCGGGCGGTGTGTTGCTGGTGTTGGTGGGTCGTCGTTCTCTTGAAGGTGAAGTGGACGCAGCTGTGGTCCGTCCATTGAAGCTCTGTGGCGTGGCTGAAGTCTATGTCTGTGCTGGATGAGAAGACGGCGTCGAGTGTGTGTCCGGCGAGGTGGGTGGGGGTGGACACCAGTTGCTTGAGTCCCAGGTTGGCGAGGTTGTCGAGCAGGGTGCTGGTGTTGCGGTCGTTGTTGTTCTCCAGGTGGAAGTTCAGGTCCCCCAGGAGGATGTAGTCGGCGGAGGGGAGGGCATGCGGGCTGACGAAGTCGGCGATGTCCTCGCTGAATTGCGTGCGTGGTCCAGGGGGTCGGTAGATCAGGGTGCCTCTGAGGGTGGTGTTCGGGTTGGTGTGGATCTGGAAATGCAGGTGTTCGGCAGTGGTCAGGGTGTTGTCGGTGCTGGTCGTGAGACGGATGGTGTTCCTGTGGATGATGGCGATGCCTCCTCCCATCTGGTTGGCGTTGCGGTCCCTCCGGATGATCTTGTAGCCCTCTGGGATGGCGATGGCGATGTCGGGAGCTGAAGAGGCGTTCATCCAGGTCTCCGTGAGGAAGGCAACGTCAGGGGCTGTGGCGTCTAGGAGGTTCCAGAGTTCGATGGCGTGTCTGTGGACGGAGCGGGTGTTGAGCAGGATGCACTTGAGGTGGTAGCTGCTGGAGTTCGACTTTGCGGGTGCTGGTGCGGGGCTGGTCCGGATGCAGGAGAACTTGCAGGCGTGGCAGCTGAAAGGTCCGTGGGTGTGTCGTGGTGTGGCTTGATGGCATTCTGGGAGTCGGCCGGGTTTGAGTGCGATGAGGGTGGCGGCGGAGTACGTCAGGCGGGTCGGTCGGGCTCCTCGGGGGCCAGGGGTCCTGGCGCTGGTCGCGGTCCGGTCGCGGACGGGCGCAGACGGGCTTACCTTTGGCGCGCCTTCGGCGCACAATCGGCGCGCCCGCTGCGCGTGACCGCTGCGCGTTCGCACGGTCGCCATTTAAGGCGAAGTGCGCGGGTGGGCGGGGCAGCTGGGAGGCGGGAGCGGGGAGGGATACAGAAGAAAAAGGGGCGGGGACAAGCGGCGGTGGCGGGAAGGGAGGGCGGGGGGTGGCGCGGTAGGCGGGCAACAAGGAAGGAGAGCGCACACTTTAAAATACAAACAGGCAAAAATAAATGACAAAAAACGGGCAAAACAGAGAAAACACAGATCGGCAAGACAAGCACAAATGCTTGATAAAACCAGGAAAAAGCGGCAACAGCACTCGCAGCGGCGGCAGCCGGCAAACGAGGCTCAACGAGGCAGCAGGGCAGGCAAGGGGCACACGCAGCAGCTGGTGGCCGTGCGGCGCGGGGGTGTCCCACAAGTGGGTCACACTCACCTGCGTCGCACGGTCGCCATTTAAGGCCAAGTGCGCGGGTGGGCGGGGCAGCTGGGAGGCGGGAGCGGGGAGGGATACAGAAGAAAAAGGGGCGGGGACAAGCGGCGGTGGCGGGAAGGGAGGGCGGGGGGTGGCGCGGTAGGCGGGCAACAAGGAAGGAGAGCGCACACTTTAAAATACAAACAGGCAAAAATAAATGACAAAAAACGGGCAAAACAGAGAAAACACAGATCGGCAAGACAAGCACAAATGCTTGATAAAACCAGGAAAAGCGGCAACAGCACTCGCAGCGGCGGCAGCCGGCAAACGAGGCTCAACGAGGCAGCAGGGCAGGCAAGGGGCACACGCAGCAGCTGGTGGCCGTGCGGCGCGGGGGTGTCCCACAAGTGGGTCACACTCACCTGCGTCGCACGGTCGCCATTTAAGGCCAAGTGCGCGGGTGGGCGGGGCAGCTGGGAGGCGGGAGCGGGGAGGGATACAGAAGAAAAAGGGGCGGGGACAAGCGGCGGTGGCGGGAAGGGAGGGCGGGGGGTGGCGCGGTAGGCGGGCAACAAGGAAGGAGAGCGCACACTTTAAAATACAAACAGGCAAAAATAAAAGATAACTGAACACAGTTGTGTCTAAAAAATTGATAGTCTTCTTTTGTAATTGACTCGTGAATCAACCAATATATTCCAGCACTATGGCAAAAGCGATGTATTCACTTTTCTTCGTGCTCTCTCGACTGCTGTAAATCTCTCTGCACCTCTCCAAATTCTTTGTGGCATTAATGCACTTAAAACAAGCTGTGTGTTGGGCCAGGTCTTTAATAAAATTTCAAGATCTGTTTTCATTTCTATAATTAACCTAAGACCTGATAATTGCAGTAAGTTATTTTCACCAAGGTGAATCAGCACCACTGCAGGTTTACTTTTACAAGAGAGCTCGCTCATTAGAGGCAGTAGCTGACCCCACTTCATGCCACTTTTCCCAAACCATGAAACTAGAACTTCCTCAGAAATAAACCCCAAATTCTTACCAAAGTGTCTTTTCTCTGCTTGCTTAGCAGCCCATTTAATGAAAGAATGTCCAAGAATCCGAACTTGTCATTGAGACAATGGCTAAACCTGAAAAGAAAAAAACAATTAGTATCATGAAGTATGAGCATCACATTCCAATTCTCAAATATAACGTAAACAACAATCAGAGGACCAGCGACCTAGCTTCTTAATGTCACTGAGGGAAAACCCCCACCTGGCGGCTTCTGAAGCCGCACCGATGCGGAAAGAATGCATACCAAAATTGAGAGGATTTTTTCCCACCTTCTTTAAAGATTTCCGCAGGATAGCCAGTAATTGGGAAGCTTTTAGCCGAGATCCATCTAGATGCCTGAAAACAAAATCTGATGTTGCACCACCCACTAACAGAAAATCACCCTTGAACCTTTACCTGTTTGATCCGTTTTAGAACGTTCCAAGAAAATACATATAGATGAGTTAAACAGAGAAACATTCTGAACTTTGAGGTCCTCATTGTGAGCAGTACCCAGCAATTCTGAAATCCTGAATGCTCCAAAAAAGAGCCAAATCATACACAATTTAAGTAAACAAAATTCAAATGAAGAATAACAAATCTCACGTAAAGTGCATGTTACATTATACAGTAATTTTAAAGATATAGGCTCTCTTTTGTACTGATGCCTCTTTTTCGCTTTTGCCCAGCCCTGCAGTATTCTCCTGCCCATCTCTCCGGCTTAGGGCTCGTAGCCCCAGAAAAACGTCCCATAAAATGACACCCCAGTCAGCTTTCCAGCTATTGTTGTGGAAGATATACTCCTCTGTATAATTCCCATAATGAAATTAATGATGTCATCTCTACGCTGGCGTAATCCTGCCACATTAGGAACTCTATACTTAGCACCTGAATCTAAAAATTCCAGCCAAGCTCTTCTGTATGCCAATTTGGTGCATTTTGCTAACGAGTTCTTGATGAGTTGGTGAGCAGTCAAATCGCCAAATCCCAAACCTCGTTGGGGACTGGAGTCTTCTGAAGATCTGCTCCGGGCGCCAAACCACGGAATCTCTCCCACTGAAAATGAGATAGGGCATCTGCGATGTTATTTGCCACTCCCGCAATATGTTTAGCTTTGAAAATAATGTTAAATTGTAAGCATCCTAGCATAAAGGTTTGTAACAGCTTTAGTAACGGCTTATCTCTGACTTTCTGACCGTTTACTAAGTCCACTACAGTTTTATTGTCCACGTTAAACACAACTGCTTTGTTAGCTAACTTTGGACCCCAGATAGCCAACGCAAATTGCTATTTTGTTTTAACTTTGTACCTACCCTAAATTGCTATTTTGCACATTTCTTACTGTTGAATCAATTTTTTTTAAAAACGATTTGCATTTGCCTGAATTTGCTCGAAGTTGGATTTTTAATTAGAAGGAACATATAGGCACATGCATCAAAGGAAAAACCGGTCGCAAACGGGCAGATTCTCAGAATCTGCCCCTTTGCGACCGGTATTTTTGCATTTGGGATGCATCATCCCAAATGCAAAAATCGCAATTTAAGGAATCTCTAAATTGTGATTCCTTAAATTGTGATTGCATTTAAGGAATGCCACATTGAGATTCCTTAAATGCAATGCATTAAAGTTAAAAAATTAGCGATTTCGCTAATAGGGGGAGCAAATTACCATGAAGTTGAACTTCATGGTAATTTGCAAAAACTTTGAAAAATGCACTTTTGTGCATTTTTCAAAGTTTCCTGTTGCGCACACACATGCCCTTAGAGCATGTGTGTGTGCAACATATGTGCACAGATCAATTTCAGAGGTGCAATAGGGTGTCATTTTGACACCCTTGCACCCTTGAAATTGCATGAGCAATTTGCGAGTACCTACTGGTACTCGCAAATTGCTCATGCAATCTCCAATTCATTCCTATGGGCCTGGAGGGCCATAGGAATGAATGGGACGGCATTCCTTAATTGTGACTCGCAATTTGCGAGTCGCAATTAAGGAATTTGTAGGAATCGCTATTTTTATAGCGATTCCTACATGCATAGGCTTTTGCAATTCCTTAATTGAGATTCCTTAAAAATCGCAATTAAGGAATCGCAAAAGTCTTTGGTGATGCATGTGCCAGATTGCCACTTACGTTTTCCATTATATTACCTTGGTGGGAGCGCCATTTTAGGGGAAGAAGGTTGGCACTCTAGTCGCTTGCCACTTCCTGGGGGGAAAAGCTTAAAAGCCAATGCAGGGCCGGAAACGGAGAGGGCGCGCTGCTGGCGCACCGAAGGCGCGCCTAAGGCAAGCCCGTCTGCGCCCGTCCTCGCCCGAACGGGATCAGGGGCCATAAATGCTTCTCAATTTTTGACCATCAAAAATAAACCCCTCATTTATACATCAGAGGCACTTGTAGCTATAGGAGACACTTTTGGTTCAGATAAGGTATGTATAAAAGCATCTCCTGTAAAATTTGAAGGCCCTTTCTCCTGTAAACATTGTAAATGGGGTAGCTGTGATTTTCAACACCCTCACCCAGAGAAAACACCTAATCCTAAACATAATATGCAGAATCTAAACTGTATTTATTTCAACTCTAGATCACTTCCTAAACACAGCATCGAGATCTGGGAGATATTGGACGATCTAAGTCCAGACTTGGCTTTTGTTACTGAGACCTGGCTTGATGATAATAATATCCCAGACATTGTCACTGCCTTACCCTTAGGATATAAAATTCTACAACAAAATAGGAAGGGAGGTAAGAGAGGAGGGGGGATAGCAATTTTATATAAAGATCACCTTACCTGTATTCCCATTACGGTCACTAAAGCAGGCACACATGAGATTCTAGCGTTCTCAGTGTCTGTGGATGACTTTAAACTATTTGGAGGGGCGGTCATTCACAACCCGCAAGGACATCAGCCCGGATTAAGCACTAGTCTATTAACACAATTTCTCCTTCTCTGTTTAAAGCAAAATCAGTTTCTAGTTATAGGAGATTTAAATCACCACTATGAAAAGCCCACAAACCCAGGAGTTAAACATCTCGATGATGATATGGCTATAATGCAACTATTCCAAAGGATCACTAAACTAACCCATGTGACTGGCCACATCCTTGATCTATTGTTCTCCAATATAGAATCTATATGTATTCAGGAAATTAAACCCTTACTCTTCACGGACCACTTCCTAATTTCCTTTTCCTTCAGTTTATCTAAACATACACCCAAGTCTGAGATAAGGGGTCAGTCAAAGTCTAGGGCCTGGAATCAAATCACGGAGGAATCATTCAGTGCCATCTTCCCTTGTATTTCTAGGCCTTTGTTTCAAAATCCTATAAACACATTAGTTACACAGTTGCAGCAAGACATTGAAAAAAAACTTGATCAGTGTGCCCCTAAACTCACTCGGAAACTAGTCACTAAAACTCAATCCGAAAAGTGGTATACGCCGAATTTAAAACTTATGAAAAGAGAGTGTAGATTTAAGGAACATAAATGGAAACTTTCAAAGACTAGCACTGATAGATGTATCTAGTTAGCCAAACAAAAAACTTACCATGGGGCTCTAAAAGAGGCCAAAATTAAGTACTACACAGAAAGAATTGAAGAAACAGGAAGTTCATCTAAAGAACTTTATAAAGTAATTCGGGAACTTTGCAAGCCCACCCTGTTGTCACAATCTATGGCACCTTCATTTGCGAATTGCGAGCTACTCAACAATTTTTTTATAAATAAAGTGACAAAAATGTACACAACTTTTATTCCCTCAAATAATGAAGACTCTAAGGTTTGGGAAAACTTAGCCCCTCATCCTGCGGTTCACAACCACCTAGATAGTGTGTCACCATTCTCCAAAGAACGAGTGGCTAAAGCCATGACAGAAGTTAAGGCAGGATCCCCATTAGACCCATGCCCATACTTCATTTTCTCTCATCTAGTCTCAGTGCTGTGTCCCCAAGTTACTAAAACCCTTAATCAATCGTTAGAGCTTGCTTTTTTCCCAGATATCTGGAAAAAAACAGTTGTTTTCCCCCTTTTAAAGAAGCCAGGTCTCGAAATCTACGATCCAGCCAACATATTTATCGAAGGTTTTAGAGAAATTGGTTAATAAGCAACTTACGGCCTTTATCGAATCCAATAATCTACTTGATTCTTCACAAACTGGATTTAGGACTAACAACAGCACTGAGGCTACTCTGCTAGCTGTGTCAGATAATATTAGGTCTTTAGTTGACCAGGGTAAAGCTGTAGCACTGATCCTTTTGTACCTTACTGCGGCTTTCGACACTGTATCCCACAACAAACTATTGCGAATTCTGCATGAAAAAGGACTTTATTCAAAAGCTTTAGCATGGTTCGCGTCTTTTCTTAAAAACTGAACCCAGATAATTCAAATGGGTCCTTACTCATCCACTGCTAAAAGTATTGATTATGGAGTGCCGCAGGGAGCTACTCTGAGCCCTACTTTTTTCAATATATATGTTTCTTCCTTAGCAGATATCAGCAGGAAATGGGGCTTTGATATATGCTCCTATGCTGATGACACACAATTGATAATTACTTTGTTCGACAGGCTGAAAAAAGTAGATACTAAAGATAATCTCATCAACTGTCTTACTGAAATTGCAAATTGGATGTCTGGACATTGTTTAAAACTCCATGCCGGAAAATCAGAGCTCTTACTATTCGGAGGAGCTCAAACAATTTGGGACAATAGTTGGTTGCCCCAGGTATTGGGAACCGCTCCTGAACCTAGGCAGGCTGCCAAGAATTTGGGCTTTTTCTCCGATGATGCTTTATCTATGCAGAATCAAGTACGATCACTATGTGGGAAAAGCTTTGCCACACTAAAATTTCTTAGAAGGCTTTTTCCATGGATCCCTCTAAATTGTAGGAAAACAGTGACACAGGCACTTCTTGTGAGTAGGCTGGACTATGGCAATGCACTGTTTGTGGGCATGGCTGACTATCTTTTTACCAGACTACAAGTGGTCCAAAATGCCACTGCCCAACTGATATGCAACAAGAGTAGATATTGTTCAGCCTCCTTCTGTATGAAGGAATTACACTGGCTACCTGTACGCCAAAGAGCCAACTTTAAGCTCATGTGCTTTGCACATAGGATGCTATACAAAACAGGTCCTCAAATCCTACATGGAAAATTAAACTTTCATATACCTCTGTGCAATTTGAGATCCCGCCATCAGGCACTGGCATCAGTCAAGCATACGACTAAAGCCAGGATGGGCCGACCGATCATTTTCAAAATTAGCAGCGGTAATTTGGAACAAACTCCCTCCAGAACTACGCCTGACTGAAGAATACCTAATGTTCAGAAAAAAACTAAAAACACACTTATTCTCTGGTTACTAAGCTGTTAACTGGAATCTTTCTCTGCCTGCACTCAGTTATGTTTCAGTGCTGTGATGTCCCTTGGGATGAGTGTTGCGCTCTATAAATAAATAAAATAAAACAAATAAACTATTAGTGGAAAAAATTCCAGAAAAGCTATGCTTCTCTTTTCAGTGGTCCACGTGTCTGGCCAATGCTCCGCACACCACTTTCCCTCCCAAAATAAGCCGAAACGATTAGCACCAGAAGCATCTGAAAATAACTGCATTTGCCAGACAAAATCCTCGTCTAACGACCAGATCGTGGCACCGTTAAAATCTTTCAAAAAACGCAACCATACTTCAAAATCAGCCCTCATGTTGGCAGTTACCCTGATCCTATGGTGCGGAAGTTGAATGCCTGACATGGAAAAACCAGGACGCCTGCAAAATGCTCTGCCTGCATGTATAACTCTGCAAGCGAAGGTCAAATGACCAAGTAAACATTGCACTTCAACCAATGAAAATTTGTCCGCTTTTATAGCGTATTCCAATAGTCTGGTCATTTCGAGCACTTTTTTCCCAGGAAGTCTGGCTTCCATCCTATGTGTATCAATCGATTTCAATGCTGAGATATGTTAAACAGCAACTAGGACCCTCTGTTTTGTCTATTGCTAGGGGAACACACATGTCTTGTGCAAATGCTTCGAAATCTCTTAATGCCTTTCCGCATGGTTGATAACCTGCAGCTCTCATAAATAAAAAATCATCAAGATAGTGCTTTATGCCACTATGTCTTGTTTGAAAAGAAAAACACCACTGCAAAAATGAGCTAAAGGATTCAAAGAGCCTGCATGATATCGCACAACCCATTGGGAGAGCCTTATCCACAAATTATTTTTCTTCGAAATTGATACCCAGCAGTGAGAAATCTGAGCGGTGAACTGGTAATAACCTGAAAGCTGACTTAATGTCACATTTCGCTAATTCAGAATCCTCCTCTGTAAGTCTTATCATTCCCAAAGCCGTAGCTACAGAAGCAAACCTTACCATGGAGTCCTCCTTCGCTATGAAATTGTTAACGGATGCACCGTGAGGCCATGAGAGATGTTGTATCATCCTAAATTCCCCTTCTGCTTTCTTAGGGACTAGTGGAGAAACAATGAGATTGTCTAATGGCCATGCATCAAAAGGACCTGCCATCCTGCCTCCCTTTACCTCTGTCAACAACTTCTTCCTTACAATGTGCGGAAACTCCTCTGCAGACCTTACGTTTTTTGCAAATCTGCGACATCTCGGTCCTTGATATCCCAGTTTGAACCCTTCTCTGAAACCTCGATCAAGTAGTGATGCTTCATGCGTATCAGGATAGAATTTTAACCAGTTACATAAAATATCTATGTTAATTGGAGTCGAAGCCCTTGTTATCAGATTGAAACATGCCACCCCTTCCTCCGTTTGGCAAACCGCCTCTCCAATGTGATTGTTCCCCAAAACATTGCGTAATGGCATGCTTTCCCCCGTACCTGGAACACTCGTGCTTATACTTACAGGGGTTTTTTGCACAGAATCCCTCATTAAAATTCCAGCAGGCACCGTAGACTAAGGTTTATGGTCTGTTCCAAATACCCACCCCCCCAAGGGTAGAACTGCTCTGAAAGGGCCGATTGGGAACTGCTAAACCACTTGCGGTATGCATGGATGGAGGAGTCCTTTGAGGGTACATCCATTGAACCCAGAGTTCATTATCTACCTCACCCCATGGCTTCTCAGGGATTAGAACTAGTCTGGCGTGAAACTCCTCATCATAGTTTAATCAGGCATACACTCCAAACTCTGTAGAGGCTTTCCTTATAGTGTCCAAATACTTTAAAATTGCAAATGACCGATCAGGAAACTTTTCGCAGTATACACTCGCAAAATTAAGAAAATCTGATGTCCAGGTGTCTATATTAGTTGGCACCCTCGGTCTTCTCGCCAACTCCCATGCTTCCTCCTTTGACCCCTCCTTTGCCTGTATTTCCCTATGAAGGAGTTTAAACACATCAATAACATCTCCCTTCCATATTTTATTTTTTGTAGTTTTGGATAGATGAGCACCCAATGGCATCGACAGTCCCATATAAGGTAAACGTTTCAACCCTGATGTATTTAATGTGTCACTTTCTACTTCTGTACCCTTATCCGAACTTACCACCACATCATACTTGCCTACTGACAATTCCAGTGGCGTAACAAAACTTGCGGGGGCCCCCCTGCAAAATGCATGGAGGGGGGCCCCCCACGCTACAGACCCAGTAAGGAGCTCTCGGGTCCACCAGTTCACAGTGCCGCAGGGAACCCCCTGGAGCTCGGGCCCTTTGTACCCTTGGGGCTGCGGGATTATTGTTGCGCCGCTGCTCGAGCCAGACTCCAGCAGGATAACTGGCTCAAGCTCAATTTGAGGCCCTCTTAGAGCCTGGACCCCAAAACAAGCCGAGATTGAATGTGGCTTCTAAGATTTAATGTGGCTTCTGCCTGCAGCCACGTTCTAACTTCATGTGCACTGAGGTGACTTGCACATGGCTGGTTCCAAACGGAGGTGGCATGGTGAGCAAAAGAACGATGACTTGGAGTGCTACCCGAGTGATTGCAAATTGTCAGCAGTCCTTCCATCACCTTTTGTGTGTTTCATGTACTGCCCTAAGTGGCACGGTTCTGCCCAGACGTGGGTCCCATGCTCACTGCATCACAGGAACCAAGCTATACCCGCTGATGAGCCTATAACATGAGTGAAACGGGTCCTGGGTTGCATTTGTACCAGTTCAGGGAGTACCTGGCCTGTCAGTTCGGGCTGGCCTGTTCCCATGAGGAGCAGGGTCAGGACTGATTTGCATATGGTTGGCTACAAACTGAGGTGCCTGGTCAGCAAAAGAATGATGGGTTACGATGCTACCCTGAGCGACTGCCAGTAGTTAAACAAATTGCAGGCATTCCTTCCATCACCTTTTGTGAGCTTGATTTAACTTTTGTGTTTGACAAAGAATTAAAGACACAGTAGTGATGTTTAATGTAAAAAAATAGGCAATACCCATCTAGTAGCTGAATGAAACCAGAAACCTGGGATTAATCCTGACTTCCCTGCTACACCAAATTGTGTGATCCTAGGAACATATTTTACTTTACTGAGCCTCCTTTACCTTCATTATCACATTTGAGAGCGCCTTCAAGTGTCTGAGCTCAGAATTTGCTCTGTGTAAAATAATATAAATGAAGGGAAATAGGGTACACGTGTCAATTGACGTGCCTCATAGTTTACTTGTGGCATTATCATCAAGAGAAGGATGGCATGAATGTTTTTCAGTTCATCACGTTTAATAAATAGGATGCACTAAGGTGAAACCTGTTTGCACGTCAAAGAAATACACTGTGTTTGAATTTTTGAGTCACTTTAGCATTCATATCTGAACATCTTTTTTTTATGTTTTATTTAGTGATTTCAACATATAACGTAACAAATCATTAAACATATTCCAGGACAGTGCATTGCACTACAGTAGAGAAAGAATTCAGTAGAGGATATAAGCAGCTGATAGCAGTCTGAGAAAGTCACAGCCAAGCAGACCAAGGCCACAGTACCCTGGCAGACACAATAGCACATTAATGTAAGTCTGGCGCCGGAATACTGTCCGGGCACCTATCGACCTCCGTTGCGGCATGGAAGTTCAGTCTGGACCCTGCTTCTGCTAAGGATCTCAGCGCTGGACAAGTGGAGTTCCAGGAGGTATTCACTCAGGAGATCCCATGTTAGACCTGGCACCTTGGCGTGAGTCTCCCTTCCACTTTTTTGTCGCTGTGCCTCATGTGGTTTGCTGGTGTTGGCTGCTCAGAGCACTGTGCCACTGCCAACCAGTGCCACAGTGCAAGTGCTCCCTATTTAAAATGTATATGTTGGTTGGATTCCATGATTGGCTTATTTGGTTTACTGTCAGACCCCAGTAAAGTGCACCAGGAGTGCCCAGGGCTTGTAAATACAAATGCTGCTGGTGGGCTTGCAGCACTGGTTGTGCCACCCACAGAAGCGGCCTGGTAAAATGTGTCTAAGGTCTGCCATTGCCGAACCTGCGTGCAGTCTGGTGCTGTCATGCTGACTGGGCAAGTGCACCCACTTGCCAGTCCCTAAACCTTCCCTTAACTTCATGTTAGTCACCCCTATGGTAGGCCCAAGGGCAGGGTGCATTGTAAGCATAAGGTAGGACAAGCCCTGATGTGTGTGGCATGTCCTAATAGTGAATTACAGCCATTTTAGTTTTTCACTATTGCAAGGCTACCTGTTCTCATAGGCCAGAATGGGCTGTTAGAATTTTTACATTCCATGATCCTAACAGACCCAGGGAACATGGTAGAAATTAGAGTTTAGTATGCCTGGACTCAGAATAATAAACTGCATCTTTTAGTAAAGTTTATTTTAATATTCTGTGTTTGCACATACCACTTTTAGAAAGCTGGTATTTGCTTGCCTAACCATTTCAGCCCGCCTCTGCTATGATATGTATCTGCTGTCTGGTTTGTGTGAGTGACAGGGCTGGGGAATCCCCGAGGGCAGGGCTAGGTAGCCTGGTGGTGAATAGAGAGATTGACATCCAGATGGGTGGGAGGAGTGCACCTGGACTCTGAATAGGGCTGTGCTCTGCCACCACAATGCTGGCTCCACCTCCTGTGGAGCGGCTGATGTCTCTGCCCTGCACCCTGAATGAAAAGTCAGAGACATGTCAACAAAGTGCTCAGGAACTGGTTCTGGCTGGGCAAAGGCCCCTCTATCTCAGAGGAACAAAGGAATTAGGGGTATAAGTATTGGGACCCTGCTCCCAAGAAATTAGATCCTGCTTGACAAGAAGAACCTCTGCCTGAGGGGAAGGAACTGGGAAAGCTGTAAGGAGGAGTACTGTCCCTGACCTGGGGGACTGGCCTGCAGTGGTTGCCTTGCTGCTGAAGAAGAGGAGAAAGACTACAAAGAAACTTTACTTCAACTTGTGCTTAAAGATCTCCAAGGGCTTGTGAGTGAGCTTGCCCCCTGAACGAAGTCCCAGGACCAGTGGACTTCATCCGCCTCGTAATCCGCTGCTAGAAACGCTGTTTTTAGCATTTTCCGAGGCCGGGAGCTGGGTACGCTTCGTACCGCCAAATCGTATCTAGCAACGCACCGTACCCCACCTGTCCGCTTCGAACAACGCGTACTACCATCCGTAGATCGCACCGTGACTAGCTGACTTCGCCGCGTACAACGCTGCGCTTCATCGAACCATCTTGGTGGGTACGACCCGCACCCTGCGCTGAAGTCAAGGCTGCTGTTTGCATCGAAGGAGGGAGTACGCACCGTACGTACGCTCCGCATTGCAGCCAAAGACTGAGAGCCGCTCCCGCAGTACGGCTCGTACGCCGCAACGAACAAAAGCACCGTACAACGTCCCGTCCCCTCAAGCAACGCGACTCCGGGCCCCAACGAGCCGTAAGCTCTCACCGCGAAAGGAGTACATCGCAGCGTACAACACTTTGCTTTCACCGCAGCGTCCGTGACCAACTCTTCAAAGTTAAGGTACTGTGTACGTTCGCACCGTAGGGTGTACACTTCGCACCGAAGCGTCCGCAATGCTTATAGACTCATTCTGTAGGCCAATTCATCCCCGTACGGGCCGAGCCAAGAAGAACGAAGCGGACCGAACTTTTAAAGTACGCTGTAACAAAGAACTGCTTATTGCTAATAGTATTGTGGGCCTTTTTATCGTTATTTGGTCTTGTGCTAAGCCTGATATAAAATACTTATTTTTGATAATCCCAGTGTGGAGTCCATTTGTGGTGTTGTCACTGAGTTACTGTATGTGGTCACAAATGCTTAACCTATAACGCTCTGAAATAAGCCTTGTCTGCTCGCGCCAAGCTACCTCGAGGGTGAACAAGGGTTATTGTAGGAGTGTAACCCCTTACCCTGACTAGAGGAGAGGGTCCCTGCTTGTCACAAGTCTTTACCGGTGCCAACCAGAGATCCCCAATTCTAACATCCCATAGGTCTCTTGGCAAGCTCACAAGTGGGAGCAGGATGTAATAAGTGTCTGGGTGTTCCATATAGTGTGAGAGGTCGCGGAGCCACGTTTTCACAGCAGATGCTCTTTCTTCCCCAGTTGCAGGCTCCCCTTCTCTTTGCAATCAAGGGTGCAAAAGGCGCACACCTGTGTGAAGTCCGTTGTGTATTTATTGTGCATTGCATAAGGACCAGTTTGGGTGATGGTGCTGCTGCCAAGCCAATCATTTCGGATAGAGTCATAAATATTTTAGTCTAGTAATTAGCTATGGGGGGGGGGGCATATTCATTCACTACCAGAAGGTGCACATGGAATCTGACAGCAAGCCTCCAAGCAAGCGGTTTAAGTGGTACACCCGGTACAGAAACTCAAAGTGTATAAGATGGAGCCATCCTTGGGGCTAAGGCTCTAGCCTGCATGAACAGATCCATTCCTTATTGTGCAGTTGTGCATATCTGTTGCGCGATTTGCTTGCCAAATATTTCCAGAGCTCGGATCGTGCATAGGGTTTTACGGCAAAGCCAGACCCTTAGCTTGGCACTTCCTGGTCACGTGTTGGCTCGCCCATCATTGCAACACAGCTGATAAGGAAGGGGGGGATTGCAGGGGCCTAGAATGTGAAAGAAAAACAAAGCCACTTCAACCTTTACATGGTTTCAGAAAACACTCTGAATGGGGCTGACTGCCAGGCCTCAGCTTCAGCCCAGTCCAGTCCGTGGCAATTTAAGAATCCTGTGTGCTTGTCTACTGAACCTGCAGCAGACTGGGCTGTGGCACACGAAGGGGTGGGGTGGGAGAGGTGAGGCCAGCCAGACCCAACACAATGCCCATTCGGCCGAAAGGACTTCAAGTGCCCTTGGTCAGGGAGCATGAGAGGCATAACAAAGAGTAAGTGCGCCCCTTGCAGGATGTGCTGTTCACACTCAATTCAGTAGGGGCTCAGGGGCCCCCTCCAGTATCGGTAGTCTGGGCCCCCCCGCACCGCGGGGGCTGCGGGGGCCTTTGTTACGCCCCTGGACAATTCAGCATCTTTAACCGCCTGACTAGCTGCATCTTTCAATGTGACCTTGAAATGTCCACACTCTGTTCCTACGCTCTTGGCAACACAGAAACGCTTGCGATTAGATTGGGTGTGCGCCTCACCTGGGTTTGTGGATGTGCATTCTTCAGACAAAAATCTTTTCTTCGTCCCCTTAGTGTGAGGTCTGGTACTGATTCCGCTCTGAGCGCCTTCACTGGACTTGTCCTGCGAAAAATAATTTCTGGAGATACCTTTAGTAAACCCCCCCTTGTCCCGAAAAGAAATGGGAAAATTGCGTACCAGGTCACCCTCCTCCTCAATTTTCCCTTCTTTTAAAGAGTCATTATCGCCTTCCACTGAAATTTTCCTAGCACCCCAACATCGCCTACTCTACCACCCCTACTACTGCTACTAGGATGCTCCCCGTCCCCTATACCCCCATCATACACATTCCAATTAATAGCTTGCGCAAAATGAGACGCTCTTTTGGCATCCAACGGCGTGGGAAATTTCGCTTGAAAATCCTCGTCCTCATTGCTTCTTACGCTGCAGGACTCTAGAGGCCTGACCGAGGTGACCATACTGCCCCTTTTTGTGCTTGGCATTATCCCGCCCACGGAGGGCTGCAGGATGCTTGAACTTGCAGCTACGTACGGTCTGCTTTCTTTCAGCTTGGATAATCTAGATTCATTATGAATTTCTTTCGGAATCCAAACCCACTGCCCGTTTTGCTCCATCTCCATTGCACTAGGCCCCTGACCAACCATTGTCCTGTATGTAGCGTCAAGAAAACAGTCCTTGCCAACCTCAGCATGAGCCCGCCTTGAAATAAACTGTTCGTCATTTTTAGTCTGTTTGGAAAGTGAAGTCTGGGTGTCTAAAACACATGACTTATTTGCTGACTGCACCATAATATCACCCCCTTCACTGGAAAGAACCGGGGACAAACACCTATCCTTGGATATCTCTGTTGTCAACCCTGTATTATTAAATTGCTGCTTTTTAAAAATGAAAATATCCCGTTTCTGCCTCAAAACATTTTGATTGTCATGTTCAGAGCATTGTAATTGCTCTGAAAGGCCACCAGGTGGAGTATTCTCCTCATTGCTAACCCTCCCCCCCGTGGGACTTTGACAGCCACATCCTCGTTTACAGTCTTGCATTACACCGGAGAAGTGTTGGGAGCTGTGTGTGTGCGTGGCCTGCCCCTCCCTCTTTTTGGTGTTCCGGGAGCCGTCTTCAATGAAGGGGCCTGAGACAGCTGCTTACTGTCCACAGGTGAGGCAACGGCCTGCAAACTGCCCGCATCGAGCGAAGGCGTTGGAGAGCTCTCACTCGACATGCAAGCCGCCACTGCCGCTGACACGCCGCCTGCAGCCCTGCGCATCCTACGCTCCATTCCTACCCAAGCCTGAGCTAGAACACCGGGCACAATAAGGTCTTCCCTCCCGGCCTCACACAAAATGCGCAGCGCTTCATGAACGGAAGCGGCTGCCTCCATACTCGTAAAACGCTAATAAGTAATAACGAGCAACACCACAAACTAAAACGCCAAAATCACGAACCTCCTACATCAACGCCCTCAGGAGCAAGTGTGCGATGGTTATTTTGCACTCTTGGTACTCGCGGTGCTGGCACTGGCCAATCGGAATGCGCGCCTCTTGTCCAGGGCATACCAATCGCCCGAAGCTGCCTGGGGGTGGACAATCTGCGATTGTCACCCCCAGAAGCCCTCATTTTCCCTCCACAATTGACACTTGGACCTGAATGTTTGCTATAGACTCCTGCAGGGCAACCTTGCTGAAAAACGTGCCTTACTGGTCAATTTATATGCTCCAAACGTTGATGACCCAGGATTCTTTCAAAAGCTCTGTGCTCACATGGGATCCGTAAATAATGACTCAGCAATTCAGGGTGGAGACCCTAATATGATACAGTGCCCTAACCTCAACATCAGCATCACTTAGCCTGTTAGTAAGGCAGGATCGCAGGTGGTGCTCTGACACGTCATGGACTTGTATGCTCTGCAGGATATCTGAGCACCCAATACCTCTCCGTACCTTGTTATATTATTAATTTGGCCCTTTAACCCATCTGGATGAGGCTGGATTATTTTTCGCTAATGCCTCACATTGAACCACAGAGGTCCCCTATAGTTGTGTCTCGTAGGGCACCAGGATACTTCATGACGAGGCCCATCATTAACCTGTATTCCGCAGTGAGCTTAATGACTCCATTGTAGAATATTTCACATTAAACATCGGCACAGTCTTCACACTAGCCTCCCTTCGGGAGTCATTTAATGCATATATTTGTGGGGTGTGTATATCTAAACACATTGGTATCCTCTGCGATATCCGCTCCCAATTGAAACACATTGAAATGGATCTACGGGACATTCGAACGGACCGCTACTTCTGGAACCTCGCTGGCAAGGAGCTTGCGTACCCGGGGAAGCATGCCAAGGCTGGGCACTTTGGGATGAGAGTGCGCCAACCACACCCTGGCACGTATACTGTACATCAGCGAATGAATAGCTATGTCACTGAATAGCGCATGGCCCCTAGGTCATCAGTGTCAAGTGGTGAGGACGTCCTGGCAGAGTTCCAATGCTTTTATGACGATCTCTGTTCCTCGTGTGTGCTCAGCGGTATGCAGGACATCTCAACCTATTTGGCTGAGGTGCCATTGGTTTAGCTTACTGACGGCCAGCAGTGGTTTCTTAGTGAATCAATGACTTGCGATGAGGTCATGCAGGCAATCAATGCTTCAGAGGGCTCCAGGGCCCCTGGCCTTGACACCCTAACTGGGGCTTTCTACAAAGCCTTTAAACAGCAACACATTGTTTAGCGCTCTATACTGAGTCTGGCTACTGGTGTATTACCACCCACGCTGCATGAAGCAGTTTTTACACTCCTGTTAATACCAGGCAAAGATTCCCATCTCTGCTTCTCCTGTGGGCCCCTTTCTCTTTTAAATCTGTACAATGGGATTCTAGCCAATGTCCTCTCTAAAGATAGTCTCTCTTAATGGAACACATCATATCCCCCTCCCAATCCGGCTTTGTTCCCAACAGAGTTCCTTCCCTCAACTTACGCACCATTTTTGGACTTCTTAATAGGATTTCTCCTTCGACGCCTGCTGTCGTTGCTCTAAAGGCGTTTGACTCAGTGAAGTGGCTCTTTCGGAAGGCACTTTTTGTTAAACTGGGTATTCCGACTGTGTTTGTCTCCCTAATCATGCTCATGTACTTCAACCCCACAGCCCACCTGTGAGTCAACAGCTCATTCACGGATGTATTTGCCATCATGAGGGGGATGAGACAGGGCTGCCACTTATCCCCTCCTCTTCATTGGTGCAATGGATCCCCTGGTCCGCTATATGCTGGATCGTCATTCACATTGAAGCCTCCAGGTAACACATGGTCCCCTCCTTCTCTCCTTGTATATCGATGAAACTTTACCTTTTATCCGTCAACCATCAGACAACCTCTCCTCACTCATGCAGAAATTAAATTTCACGCTTTAGCAACCTATCTGGGCTGCAGATCAATTGGACCGAATCTAGGCTGCTCCCCCTTACAGATGCATCTCATCCCACCTCTGCAGACTAACCTTTAACATGAGCCACAGACAGTGCCAAATATCTTGGCATTCAACTCCATAAAGACAGAGACCAGATACTACAGCTCAATTATGGTCCTGCACTCGCTGCCCTTGCCACTCAGGTAGAGTGCTGGATTAAACTACCGCTGTCCTTGGAGCGATGTGTGGCAATCTTAAAAATTGTAACGCTTCCATGCCTTTTTGCATTTCTTCCTAACACAGAACTTCTTCAGTACCCTGTGCAGCCTCCTCACTCACCTTTTCAGGGCTTAGAGCTGCCCTGACATCACTCTCACCATCCCCTATGACTGCAGCTGATTTCGGGTACCAGATCTCCATCATTATTATTTAGCGGCTCCATGCCAATATACTCACCTTTTATACCACCTGGATGCCTGTATCCCAAATCTAAGGCTGAGCGGGACCATCTTGGAGACCTCTACCACTCTTTGATCTTACCAAGGGGCATTCCAGGGGATGCCAGGGACCTACAAACTGTGTCTAAGACCTGCAGGGTCTGGCGGAAACTTAGATAAATAGTAGGCAGTGGATCTCTCCATTCTCCCACTCTTCCTCTACTGAACAACCCCTGGCCACCACTCACATGTAAAAAGATAATCTCCTCTCTCTAGGGGAACATTTTCCCAATGGACATCTTTTCTCTCTGAAGATACTCACTTTCAACACGCTTCATACATGGATCATTTCGTGCTCCAATGACTGAACAATACTTTAGGTTCTCTTCTACCCTCCTATCTCCTGGCCCCGGATGATTTCCCACATCTGACACTTCTTCTCTTAGACACAAACGGAGGCCCAGCTGATCTCCAGCTATACCGACTCTGCATTGCTATGAAACCGGACAGCACTACATACACACAGGGGGCCTGAGGAGCAGACCTGGGGTTTTCTCTTACAGAGAAAATATGGTCTTATTGTTGTTCGCAGACCCAACGTATCTCAGTCAACCACAGACACAAGCTGCACCATACCTCTCTCTCCCCTTCCGATATTGCTAGATTCTATACCACAAGATCCGATTATTGTCTCAATTTCTCGGCCTTGAAAGCAGATTTTGCACATTTGACTTGGACCTTTCTGAAGATATTCTAGTATTGGGCATCTGTTTTAACCATATCCCAGCCATGGCGGGTGTAGTGGTCACGTTTTAGCTCTCCTGGCCAATAGTGAAATTGCGGTACATTGGGACAGTGACAGTGTTCCCACCTCTTCAGTCTGGCACAAAAGAATGACATGCTGTGATAATGTCAGTGAGGAATATGCACTACTCCAATCACTTACATCTCATCCTAAAGATTTTTTTGCAAAATCCGTGCAAGACTATTTACGTACCCGTGAACATGACCTTCAGATTGATTTTGTTCCTCATGCCCAGCCCTTCATTTGGTTCTTCCCTTTCCCCCTACAACATATTCCCCTCTCCTATACCACAACCCTGTCTTGGTATTTGTCTGATATGATAAATAGCACCTAGTATGAGTTTGTGGGGAATACCATGCAGATGTGCTTAATAGATCAAAATGCACATGATATACTAAATATTGTATGATTTTGTCCTGTTGTATTTAGTTATGGTTGACCTTCCTTTGGACCGCACCAGTCGCGGTTAAACCATCGTCACCACTGCGGCAGTGTGCACTGCATTATGAGGGTGGTAGTTGGACCACCAGAGGACCGATGCGACCACCGTGGATAAAAGATCCGGCTACAGTGTTGCAGTGGTTTGAGGCACAATATGCTGGCAGTGCCACAGCAGCAAAGCTGAGCATATTTGGAATTGCCTCACTGCCAGCCTGTTCATGGCAGGGAGACCACCTTGAAAAGAGTAGTAGTGAGGCAACAAAAGGGACCCAACAGGTCCATCTTGTGCCTCTGGGCCTGGAGATGCATGCAGACTGCCACAACATGTTGTCCCCAATGTACATTTGCACCCGAGTTCCTGCACGGTATGGAATGCAACATATGATGCATTCTATACCATGCAGAAATGTGCTGCGGCAGGGCCTGCCTGCTGCAGCACCGCCCACCCGCCCTCCAAGGAATTAAGTCTGAATTCGGAGGTAGTATCACCATGGCTTTGGCCATCCTCCTGCGAAACTCTGCTCTGTCACTTCACAGAACTGATGGGTTATTCTGTTCTTTGGATACTATTTTTCTACGTCTAAAGGCCCTTTCCATTGTCCAGCTATACAAACATCCTCATCTACATTTGTGGTTGGTTAAAATGTGTACCACTGAGACGGAAGCAAAAGAACCTGTTGCAGGGATTCTGCTCATGCACAGAACTATGCGCAGAAAACCAGGACCTCAGTGAATTGTGGTGTACCAAAAATTCACCTCAGAACCCAGAACCCCTATCCGACCAGCATCAGTGTCCCATTCGTTATCCATATTATCACGGAGGTCCCAATATATAGACAACCCAGAACAAGCGACTTAGAGTACTCTCAGGAATGGTGGGAATTAGAAATAGCTGTTCGTTATTATTCTCATATCAGTCCACAACAAGAGTAAACAAAGACACTGTAAAGTTTAAAGAGTTTATTTTATAAACCTTGTGTCCTAAGATGCAGTACTTTGGCTAACATAAGCAGGCATACGATTAAAATCAAAACCATAAGCATTGTTACAATATCATAGAAAATGAAAGGAGAAATCATAATACAAATGATAGTGGAATACAACCACCTTCCTTTCTCTAGTAAACTAATATTATTAGACTAGTAGAAGGTCTCTAGGCTAAATGGGGAACCCCATACCGTAAAGATCAGCTTAGTGGGATCACATCACAGGATAATTTGTGGTCTTCTCCTGGGAAAGCTCTTCTTCAGAATGTGTCTAAAGCATGCAGACTGCAATATTGAAAGCACTCGACTTTCAGGTATTTGCAGCTGCGTGCGTGTTATGGCTAAATAGTGGGCCGATCAACCTGAATTCAAAAACATGCATTGTCTGGCGACCCAGATTGTTTCTTTACACAATGTTCAGACCAAGGTCGCAGCTCACGGCTGGGGATGTTAACAACAGACAGTTCTCATGCGAAGAAAAGGCGAGCAAGCAGTTTTCAAATAATAACATGCAACTGCAGTGTCGTGTGCAAAAGCAGCAAAAGTGGCAAGATGGCTTTCTAACATCTAACACGGTTATGCTAACTTAGCAATGTATGCATGTAAAGGGCAGCCCTCACTACACCCCCCCTTGATCGGATCACTAGCCAATAGGGATACAATCAGGGAACGCAGAGTTCAAGTTCGATAGAACGGAATCAAGTGTACTTGTTGGAAATCCATAGAAAGGGTAGTGAAAGTTCGAATAGAAAATAAAAACAAGAAAAGGAAAAAAAAATTTGAATGACGGAAGAAGAGAAAAAAATAAATTCGAAGATAAAAGAAAATCTGTGCAACGAAAAGCCGGATGACCTCCCAGTTAATCCATCAACGTGTATGCACAGTAAGTAGCAACGGTTTCCAAGAGAAAATCATTGGAATGGTCTGTAAAAGTATCTGCCATCCAGTTCAATAAGAGAAATGAACATACATGTTCTTCAACAATCGGAGCCTCCAGTACCATCAGAGGACAACCGACGTGTACTTCAAGATAACTTCTTGCCAGAAAGTCATATGCAGCAGTACCGATGTCCCAATTTCCTAGGACTCCATGTGCTGCTCCACAGGCCATAATCCTGACGCCAGAACAGTCCTACTCATGAGCCACTAAGGGACTCATTAGTCGATCATAATCCGGGGCGGGAGACACCGAGTTTGACAAGCACAAATCCAGAGCCCATTGGAAGGGACAGTCTAAGCAGTGAAAGACAGGTTGTACGCACGTAAAGTAAGAAAACTGGTAGGATAATCCATAGGCAATGCTTAAGGTGGCCAATGGTAATATACCGTAGTATTCAAGCATCCGGTCACGGAGATGTAGCAGCCGGGGCAGGCTGTCGTGTGACACAAATCATGCAGCCATTGCGCAGTAGGCAGATTAACAACAGCACTCCAGCTACGAGGGCCAGAATCAACGGGAGACTGCCAAAGACACTGGAAAAAATAGAATGAAAAAATGCCGGGATCACACCAAAAATAGTTTGGAAGGAGGCTACGAGGCCAGAGCCCACAATTTTGAAAAAATGTGCCAAGCCACTTGTTGACGAGGCATGAAAAATAGTTTGAATCAGGGTGCCAAAATGAATTGGGAGATCATTATTCAAAAGTGCCTGCACCTCGGTGCGCATGTTTGCTATGTGAAGAACAAATGTTTCACCGGAAGAAGTCAGCGCGACTTCTTTTTGAGACAATAGAGCCCTTATTCTGTTCATCTTGTTGAACTCTGCTTTCAAGGTCGTAATTGAAGGCCAGATGGATACATCCAGCTGCCCATGCGGGGGTGGGAAAAGGACATTCTTACAGCAGACTACCCTCTGTGATACAGTCACTTTGTATGGAATTCCCACTAGCATCCCGCAGCAAGTTTCATTATTTAAAAGCAAATAACTACCGTTACCCAGCAGCGTGAATGATGGTGTAATTACTGGAACAGAAGTCCCTTTCAGGACGCAAGCTAAACTAGGAGCGTCCACATTGCATGCACCATGCAATTGAATGTGCCTACATACTACAGAATGATCAGGTGTGGAAGTGCATTCCTCACCCTTCAAGTACACCTCTTTACCGTCTCTCGTGCATCTGTATGTAAATGGGAGTGACCAAACTTCATGCAGGGAGGCAGTACCCAGTTGTTCATATCTACCTAGGGCATAATGTTTCATGCATGAACTGAATTTAAACAATGGAAACAGCAATGTGATTAACCCGTGGATAAGCCACACAGCAGAATTCAATTCAGCCACTGAGAAAGTTAAAGGTTCTAACTTTTCAATATGCAGCAACGAGTATGTAGCATCTTTCATGGACATAAATTGTTGTTTCGCAGTTAGATTAAAGGGAAGAAACAAAGATGAAGTATTCATGTAGTCCCAGGGGACTTTCCCAGCCTTTAACGTTTGCAATGTCCATGCACACTGCATTACAGAACGCAATTGATTTTGATCATGATATAAAACAGACATATCGTCCTGTACAATATCAACAACAGAAGAAACAATATTGTCTAAAGTGTAAATTCTGGAAGAAAGGGTGTTAATGCTATTATCTATAACAGCTAGTACTTTTTCCATATTGGCTTGGTCAATAGCCCTCAATCTGGAAGCAGCTTAAATTTGCGATAATTTCCAAATTTCGTTATAAACAGCATACACCCATCTTTTGGACCTGCCACCCACAGGACCCTTAACAAAATCATTCAAATCTATTTTGTCATGTAATTTAGATAATTGAATTTTAACAGACGCCAGGGTGGAATGTTGCAGCCAAGATTGGCATAACTTCCCTACAGAGTAGGTAGTAACCGAATGAGAACATTCAAAATGAGGATCCACGCGAATTTGCGTATATCCAGGTCTTAAGCTCAAAAAACGATGTTGACTGGAATCTGAGCTCGTCTGCCATATTAACCATCCTTCCGGATCTAATTATCAATATTGAAGGATGCATTAGAGATAGATGACTGCAACGCATCAAGGGACAGATCTGTTTGGTTATCCCAATTCGGGTAAGCACCCAGATCCGGAGTAGAGGGAAAATTTAGTTTTTTCAAAGTAGCCAATCCAAAGCAGGTGGTTTGGAAGATCGTTGAATTCAAAAACAACATGTGATTTGGAATAAGGCAGGCACGATGCAAAGCTTCTGTTTCTTGTACCTGCCACGGTTTGGAAACCCAAACCGATTTAAGATCAATAGCAGCCATCCACAGACCATATCCTTTGATTGACAAGTCATCTATAAAGGATTTAGAATATAATAATTTTGTGTGTGTCAGCCTAACTTTTGAGGCAGACTCAGTGGCAACTTTAAAATAAAAGGAGGCAGGATTTGAAACACTGAACTCAGAAAAATACGTGAATTTGTCCACCAACGTGGTGGAACTACCCTGAATTGGCGTTGGACAATGTTCCCATTAGGTAAAATTTACGAAATTTCGAAACGTATTGGCTTTATGTAGGAAATTATTTCCATAATGTTGATAAGAAAACTGTTCACCATAGTTAGCAGTATCTAAATACAAATGCTCAGCATCAAATGCGGCATAATATTTCAAATCAGAAAACAGTGCCTCTATGGCCTGAACGTCCCAATCATCAGAACGGATGTTTTGTTTAACCACATCGCCCATAGAAACACGAAATACATTTGGTACATTAATAACCTCGGTTGGACTATGAATTTGAAATTTAACAGCATCCCACGCAATCCCATCTAACACAGGCCAGGCAGTAATATTCACAAAAGTCTGGTCCCTCTTCATGATATGGGGAGAGGAGTGGGGGGCCAAAATTCCATCAATTAGTCTAATTGTTGTTCTTTCTTTGAGGTAGTGTCCATTCAACAGACGGAAAAACACGACCACAAATCCAATGGACATGAACAAAAAAACACATGTGAGCATCAGCCAAATGTAAGTCCAGGAGGGAATCAAAAAATGTCTTTTAAACCAAACAGCAAAAATGGAAACCTTTGACGGGGCATTGGAAGTCATTGAGTTAGTGTCAAAGGAGAAACGGGACTGGTTAACTGCTGTTGAGTGTAAAACGGGTAAAGGTACATCTGCAGGATAAACATACTCAGTATCTTCAGGTAGACCACCAGACGGTGGTAGTAGTAAAGGATCAGTAACTGTAAGCATCTCGATGGCAACATCTGAAAAGGTGGTAGGCGCTGGAGCCAAAACAGAGTTTCTCAGCATCGACGGGCAAGAAACCGCTGGAGTCATACTAAGAAGAATCGGCCATTCGCTGTAGTTTGACACTGTCAATGGAGATGTACCTGTTATCCTTGCGACCAGGAAGTCGAGGTAAAATGACTGTTCTTGTACCCTGCACACCAAGCACTGGAACTGGGGCTCGATAAGAGGGGCCGAACTCCTTCTTGTTCTCCACCTTCTCACGGACCAGGTCACCAACTCGAGGTAGCCAGCCGACTACCGGAATCTGAAGTGCAGCATCAGATGTGGAGGGTAGGTGTTCCTTCGCTAGACTGTCTCTGGCTTCTTGTAGAGTCTGCAATACAGCACAGTGATCATCTATGTCAAAGGGTGCGGCTGACGCCGCCATGTCTAGACCATCAAGGTCAGGGACAAACATTATTATGCCAAAGAGCATCATGTATGGGGTCCGCCCACCCAGAGACCTTCTAGGGAGATTATTAAGTGCACGTTGGACGTTATACAGATGGGCTAGCCAGTTCCGGCCAGTGCCTAAAACCCTAGCTGTCAAAGATTGCTTTAAGTCACAGTACATTCGCTCCACCACACTATTGCCCTCAGGCCGGTATGGAGATGAAAATTTGACTTGGACCCCCAAATTTCTCATGGCTTCTTTGTACACCTTAGAGGCGAACGCAGGGCCCTGATCAGAATGAAAGGTACCACATGCAAAACTTCCCACAAAGACATGCAAATCTCTGATGACAGTACGGGCATCAGCACTCCTTTGTGGCCATACCCACAGAAAACGTGTGCACGAATCCACTGCAACCAAGATGAACTTGTACGCAGTATCAGAGGAAAAAGGACCACAGTGAACTAAATAAACACACCCAAGTGGTTGATTAGATATATACAACTGAGTTTGTGGTGGGCGCGCAGCAGTTGAAGGTTTAATCTGCTGACAGATGTCACAATTAAGAACATAAGCGCAGGCTTGTTTATATAAACCGCACCACCAGTAACGTTGTTGTAAAAGAGATACAGTAGCTGCAATGCTGGCGTGGGCAGATGCCATACCCTCGTGAGCTGCTAGTATCAAAGATGGTCTGCAGTCCGCGTTGGGAATCAATCTGTCACCAACGTCGTTAATCCTCACTAACGGGACGTTATCAGGATTTAAGTGATAATGGTAACGGGAAGGGAAACCTCTCGGGTAATTAGTTCCCTTCTCTGTAGCAGCGATAGCCGCCAAGATGTCATCATCAATCTTACTTTTGGATCTTGTAACTGCTGCTACTAAGTATGTCGCCACTGCCGTTTTTGATGCCTCGTCAGCTAAGCTGTTTCCGACAGCATGGACACCAAATCGTTAGTGACCAAGAGTGTGAATAACATTCACGAGTGGTAGTCGTTCTTTAAGTTCTGCCACTTGAACCCAAAGCATCCTTTGCTTAATTGTGCTACCTTTCGAATCACGATATTCATTTTTCAACCAAAAATGTAGATTGTCGTTGTAGGATTGAACACAATAAAACGAGTCACTTACTATAAGAGTAAATTTTTTAATTTTCTAACTTTGTATTGTTATTTTATTATGTGAACTTTGTAATAATTTTAATTAATTATGCAATAAGAGTAGTCACTCGAGGGTCAGCAAACTCCAGTGCAAGCACCAGAGCACGAATCTCCGCTGATTGTGCGGTACAATCCCCTAATGACTGCGTATGCACGACATCAGACTGGAAGTCACCATTTACAAATGTACCCACCACAATTGCGCAAGACGCTGAATAGGCATGCTTCGATCCAGTCGCCAGTTGCGCAGAACCGTCAGTGTAAATGACACAATGGTAATCTTCGAGCGGGCGCAAAGACAGAGGAGCTGGATGAATGAATTCATACTGCAAGTACTCCTAAGTCTGTAATGAGGCGTCAAAGATATAGGTGACATCAGGCGATGTCAGGGAAGTGGCCCATTGTATCCACCGTGGATGCAAAGCTTTAGAATTTGGTACACTTGCTTTCGTCACTGCCTCTAGGGCAGGATACGGTGTAACCACCAACATGCGTTTCCCCTGCGACAGCCATCTGTACTGCCGTAAGAACTTTCTCGACAGAGGAAAAGTGCAGTTCAGCTGAAGTGTACAGGTGTGATTTGTACGCAATGGGGACGGTATCGTCCTCATTGAACATCAAGTACGTGAAACCCACTGTGCCTGGCACAATTCTTATTACCAGGTTAGTGTGGTTATCACGTGTCAGTAGGTATTTTGAAGCAAGAAGATCAGCCTGCAAAGATTGCAAAATAGCTGAATGCTCTGGCAGCCAGCAGGATTTAGAAAAAGTAGGTTGAACCAAGGCAAAAAAGCGGCTTGATACGCTGGGCATAATCAGGAATGTACGTACGGCCGAAATTCAGAAAGCCCAGCAAAGACTGTAATTTTTTCAATGTTGTCGGAGCACGCAGGCATGCGCACTTCTCCAGAAAGTGAGGAGCCAATCCTCGACCTTCATTGTTGAGCTCGTAGCCCAAAAACAACACTGTATACTCTGCAATGTGGGACTTCGCAAAGTTGAATTTGTAACCGAAGTCCGCAAACATCACAATAATGCGATCAACGCGACACAGATGCGCCCACAACTCGTCATCCGTGAGATAGATATCATCAACATACGAGTACGCATCTGGGTCAATGCTCTCTAACAGAGAGACTACGCGTGCGGCAAAGAAGCAAGGGCTGTTTTTATAGCCCATGGCTAGTCTTTTAAACTGTTTTTGTTTGCCGCCTGAAGTAAACGCTGTCCACTGACTGCTAATAGAGGACAGGTTGTGGCTGTAAAAGCCATTGGAAATGTCAAGTATGGTTTTAAACCTTTTTCGCACGAGACTATCGACGAGAGCCGAACTGTGAGTATTCTGTACCGCGCAAGTCCGGCAATGAGAGTTTAAATGCCGGTAATCCAAAACTAGGCAGTACGACCCATCAGGCTTCGTCACAGTGAATAAAGGATTATTCATTGGTGACACACATGTTTCAATAACACCTTGATATTCTAATTGTTCAAGGATGTCCGCGACGTGGGATCTAGCTTCACGACACATGGGATATTGGGGTTGTGGCTGGGGCGTAGACCGTAACGGAATCTCATGGCTGGGGGACAATTTATCCCAGCCTACCTGAGTACGATACAAAGCTGGAGCAAGCACCTGAGCCCACTCCTCGGCAAAATTATTAGCATGTTCCTTTGGCACTGTGTGCGCAAAGGAAGGGAGGATTACCTCTTCCCCTCTAGGAGCATCTAAAATGAAAGCCGGGGGCCAGTCTGCCTCTGCCAATAGAATGTCATAGGAAGAGGTCAGATTATCCCAAAATATCCCTAGAATAGTACGCTGTATGTCACCTTCAATTAAGAGGACCATATCATATAGTCTGTCAGGGGGAGCCTCCAGAAATGGACGCAGTGCTTGTCGCACTACTGTAACTCCCACCGCGCTGTCTAGCAGCGTTAGTGCCCATGTCAGGTTCAGAAGCTGCGTCCGCACTATCTGTGGCATACCTCGCTGTTAATGCAGCAACTTTCTTCTTTTGAAACGGGGGACGCTGACGTGCAAACTCGTCCTGCTTGCCTTTATCGTCAGTCTGACGGGGTTGCTCACGTCCTTGTTGGGCACCCCGTCCTTTCTCACGGTCTCCGCCACCGGACTGTGAAGCCGATGTTTCCTGTGAAGAACGAGGAGAACGTTGTTCAGAAACCTGAAATCTATCAGGTGACTTAATACTAGAGCGATCGCGCAAATCATGTGTGCGTTCAGTAGTCGACTGTACTGGTGAGGCAGGACGAGACCCCTGTTTCTGTTGCTGTTTTCCTTGTTTCTTTGTTCGCCAATTTTGTTTTGGAAAATGTGGGCATTTGTCGTCACCAGACGAGCTCACCGTAGTTTGCTGTATCAAATCAGGAACTTTCACTGTTGGTTTAACACCCGAGGCACTACGACCAACAGTTCTATAAGCTCCCTCAATAATTTTTGCGAATTGCTTGGGTCTGTCGAGTACGTCCACTGCGTCTAATTTATTAGCCACCTGGAATTGCATAGCATCTCCTTTGAGCAGTGGCGTAGCTAGTGCTTGTGGCGCCCGGGGCTATCCCTCAGATTGCCCCCCCCCCCCCCAGCGGGAGGGCATGCACTTCAAAGAGGTCCGAGAAAAACAGAATATCGCCGCTAATAGTTACCTTGATCATGCAAGTTACATGCACATACATGACACGGTCCAAGGCTACACAGTTGAATACACCGGTGACTGGCAGTACAAAAGAGAACACACAGACTGCATGATCTATCTGGGGACTCAGAAAAACCGCATATGACATCCATTAGAGAGCTGCGTGAACAATTACCTGGTAATCCCCTCAACACAATGCAAACATGCACACACATGACACTGTTCATGTAACCTTCATCTACAGCTGACATTAAATGACCATACATCATGGTCCCACCATTAAAGCAGTGGGGACCTGCACGAACGTGATGTGCTCTGGGGACCCAAAACCAACTTAACAGTATCGAAGCCTGTGATTCTTTATCTTTCAAAAACAGCAAATTAATTATTCACAGGGAATGACTCACTGTGTGCCCTTAAAACTAAACGCAGCATAAAGGGGTCAGTCAGCTCCACCTTGCCAACACAGACCAGATACAAAGCCCACTCTGGTGGCCCAAAGGCAACAACCATGGGTCGCTCCCTGTCATTACTTCCAAGCAGCAGCAACCAGCTCCCTGGGAATGAAAAGACGTGTGCTCTTGGTACCCAAAACAAGCTTGTAATAGTGCATCTCTCCTTCACAGCAGCCTCAGCACACACATGGTGCACAGCCTGCCTGGGGGCCCAAAGCTAAAATACAGGGAGGGGTGACACATTATGATCACAATCCTTAAACACAGTTGTGGGGGCCATGGGAACTTGTTCAACTCTATCCAAGACCCGGGACAAACTGTTCCGGCGCTGTGGCACTCCTTGAATATTCAGAAGAAACAAGAAATATTAAACCACAGTGATGTCGGCCAAGAATGGTCAATGTTTCGAAATAAAGAAATGTGCAGGGCAAATAAATAGATACAAGACGACATCAAGCATGTTAAGTGTGATTGTCAGCTGCTAAAAGTTAAGTGAAATACATCTAGATTAAAGGAAGTAGATGTACATAGGTGAGTCTTGAGCATACCAGGTAGGCTGCATTATGCTAAACTTACATGAGATGCTGTTAGGTGTGTCTATTTAAATATATTGCCAAACTAATACCACACATACATTATGGCTAAATTAAAGAAGACAATAACAATCAAACTGAAAATTAAGGGATGTAAAGCCAGCGAATCGAACCCTGGATGTACATGAGATAATCATGGAGATTATGGGATGGGCTGTATTGTGCTATACTACTGTGCCCCCCTGTTATATGTGCCCATTAAAATCTATTACCAACATTAGTTAAAATAATTTGAGTAAGCTACATCTGAATTATACATTAGAGAAGAAAATTGTGCAATCTACATGACTTATATGGGGGTACTGCCAAAGAGATTCAACCCTTGATGTGCATGGACAAGTCACAGATGATACACAGTAAGAAGAGTTCTACTGTACATTGTTGTTTTGAGTAGTTCCAACGTCAGTTAGTAAATAGCAGCCTCAAAGTGCATAGCTGCCAAGCTTTCAGATTGCTAGGTGTGATATTTTCATAATTTTATTGCAATTATGAGTCCGCCGCCGCAGACATTTGCACCAGTTTTAGTCTTCTTAGAGTTTCTCATTGCTCAAATGGGTGTAATTACTGATATATATATATATATTATCTACTGGCGCTCGCCAGTAGATAGTTATAGTTAGGACCGTGTTTCCATAGGAAATCCGCAACATTCTATTTGGAATAACTTTGGCGCCGGTTGACAAATCCTCGCAAAATTTTCAAAATAGGTGGGGCACTCCGCTCCGCTCCTACCCTGAAAGTCTCGGGGGGATTCGTCAAGCGGGGGCTGAGAAAAAAGGGGGGTCCCAAAACGCGTTTTCCCCATGCAATTTTCCATAGGGACCTTTAGTCCAAGGTACAGCCCGAACGGCTGAACAGAATGACTTTAAATTTGGCAGAGAGGTAGTCCTCAGGTCAGGGATGTGCCTTTTGCAGGTCTGGTGTCAATCTGTTCAGTAGTTCCTAAGAAAATCAAAAGTAAAATCATATATATATGTGGGCGGAGCCTAACCACACATTTCATCCTGAGATCTGATTGGCTGTCAGCACTTCATCCAAGAAGTGTTGGCAGCCATCTTGGGACCAATATATACATTATAGCACCTCATTAAAAAGCATTGCAGTTAATAGAAGGTTTTAAGACTTTAGTTACATTATAAATCATTTGTTGATGGTACCATACTCATTTTAGGAATTGTGGTATGTTCTAAGGTGATTTCACCATGTGAAAAAGCCTTCTGCTGGGATATCATGATTGAGAGAAAAATATTTTCTCATGCTTTTCCCACAGAGGTTTGGAAGGTGATCTATAAGCTAAACTGAGAGCTTATTTTCTGTAAATTCACATTATCTTTCTAAGTCATGTGAGAAAGAAGTCTGACATTCTCAGTAAAACATGTACATCCAACAAGGGCAGAGACTGTCAGTTGATTCCTTTGTGTTCTACTGCAGCTTCCCAGAGTGTTCCAAAGAACAACTAGAGCGCTAACAGTCCTACTTATGATAAACGTATGGCACACCTGAAGCCATCTTGCTTGGATTAAAGTGGTAACTCTTAAAACATTTAATTTAAAAAGGAACAACATGAGGGGGTTCATTTTTCCATAAAAAGTATGATTAGTGCTGTAGAAAGAAAAATTAGGGCACATTTTGAGTGACTTCTCAAATCCTCTTCTATTTCATTAAAAAATTCTGACATGCAGACTGAAACATGCACTTTCAATACCAGCAGCAGTTTTCCCTGGTGAGCAGTAGCTTTACTACAGTGATCTAATGAGCAAAAAGAGTGCTAACATTCTGAATTTATGGCAAACGTGTGACACATCTGAATGCCTTTGGAATCAAAGTAAAAAACTGAAAGTATTTCCTACTGAGGAGACTGCAGTAACTGAGGAAATTAGGAAACTTCATAACAAATAAGTCTGCCAAGATGGCCACCAGAGACAAAAGAGCCCAACTGTAGCCCAAATATCACCCAGATGTAGCCCAAGTATAGCCCAATGACAGAATGTCCCAGAGTGTTCTTAAAAACAACTAGAGCGCTTACTGTCTTCATTATGACAAAAGTATGGCACACCTGAAGCCATCTTGATTGGAATAAACTGGTAACACTTAAAACATTTAATTTAAAAGGGAACACAATGAGGGGGTTCATTTTGCCATAGAAATTATGATTAATGCTGAAGAAAGAAAATGAGGGCACATTTTGAGTGACTTCTCAAATCCTCTTCTATTTCATTAAAAAATTCTGACATGCAGACTGAAACATGCCCTTTTAATACCAGGAGCAGACTTCCATGGTGAACAGAAGTTTTACTACAGTGATCTAATGAACAACTAGAGTGCTAACATTCAGAATTTATGGCAAATGTGTGACATATCTGAATACCTTCATGATGGAATCAAAGTAAAAAACTGAAAGCATTTCCTACTGAGGAGACTGCAGTACATGAGGAAAATAGGAAACTTCATAACAAATAAATCTCCCAAGATGGCCACCGGAGACAAAAGAGCCCAAATGTAGCCCAAAATCACCTAGATGTAGCCCAAATATAGCCCAACGACAGAAGTGTGCAAAACACTTATTATTTTGTGTTTTTGCAGTGTTATATAGTGCAGACTTGTCAGGTATTGGAGTGCTTTACATGAGCATTGGTTACATCACACAAGAACAAATGCATTTTGGTTGTAGACATGGGGAGACTAAGTGATTTGACCAGAAACACAGAATGTCGAACTGAAGCAGAAACTCCAACCTGGTTCCCCAGTTGCAAAGTCTGCAGTTCTGGAAGTAACACCACATCCTCTCCCCTAAGTGCAACATTTAATCAAGTGGTCAACTGGAAAAAAAAACATAAAGGTAACAAATAATTTAAAAGTGCTTTCTCGCTATTTAAAAACTCAGAAAATATGTCCTTATTTTAGTCTTTTAGAGCACTAACCATAATTTTGATGCCAATAAGACCCTCTCATATATGTAATTTCTAAAGGAAATGTTCTTGGTATTACAGTTTTGATTACATCAAGATGACGTCAGGCGTTCCACACTTTTGTAATAAATATAGAATGTTAGCAATCTAGTTGTTCATTAGGATACGGTTGAGAGGCAGAGGCCAGGGGCACAGACTCTGAAAATTGAAGGCAGGTAGGAGGGTGCAAAGGCAACAATTTAACCACACTGAGCAGGCAGGAAGGGCCGTGGCAGCACAACAGACTATGGAGGGCAGTGGAAAGGGGGGCAGGGGCAACAAACCAACAATACAGGACTTGCAAGAGAGGCTGTGGCAATGTAATAGACCATTGTGGGCAGAAGGAAGAGGCAATGGTAAAACAACCATACATGCCAACAGACCCGATTCAGCCAGGAAACGTCCAATGTTTTTAAGCTCAAATGGGCTTTATTTTATCTGTCTCCTGTCTACAATCTCCTCTTTTTCAATGTAACTCAAAGGGGAAAATCAATACCCCAGTTTTTTTTCAAAATCTCCCTCTTACCAAGTTCAAAATGTTCGCAAGTATGGTACATTGGATCATGGAAGGAAATGGGGTAGGGACATGGACTTGGATAACAGAGGACAGGAGGGACATGGAGAGGTGCACCAAACTGACCCTGCAGGGCAGGCATCAGGGTTTGCAGCAGCACAATACACCACACAGGGCATGAGGGACGGGAGTGCAGCACAACAATCCATAGAAAGCAAGAGGGAGGGGACAGGACCATGCACATGGACAACAGAGAACAGAGGGACAAGAGGCAGGACCATAATGGACAGACAGGAGAGAAAGCTGCAGCATAACAGACCATAAAGGGCAGGAGGGATGGATCAGGGGCATTACAATGGAACAGACAAGCCAGGAGGGAGGGAGTAGGGGTCTGCACATGTAAACAGAGGGCTGGGGGAAAGGGGGCAGGGCAGGAGCAGCAAGATAGGCATGGAGGTCAGGCAGGATGGGCACTAGAAGCAAGACACACCATGAAGAGCAACAGTGAGACTGTGATGGCATACACACAGACCATGGAGGGAAGGTGGGAGTGGTTCAGGGGCAGCTAACTGACCACACAGGGAAGGTGGGAGGGGCCATGGCAGCACAGAAGACCATGCATGGCAAGTGGGAGGGTTAGTGGTAGCACAATGGCTATGATGGGCAAGAAGGAGGGTGCAGGGGCATGCACAAAGGACGATGGAGGATAGAAGGGAGGGTCAGGACCTGTGAACAGACAAGAAAGTTCAGGGGAAGGGGCCTCACAACAGACCGCACGGGGCAGGCAGGAGGAGCAGTTGCAGCACAACAGACCAGGGAGGGCAGAAGGGTGTGGCAGTACAATGGACCATGTAGGACAGGAGGAAGAGGATAGGGGCATGGCATGTGGACAGGCAGGGTGGAGGTGGCAGGGACAGGTTACAGTCATCTGACAATGCTAGGCAGGTGGGAGGGGAGTGGCAGCTCAACAGAACACTCAGAGTAGAAAGGAGTGGCAGGTCCATGGAACATGGTGGGCAAAAAGGATGGAGCAGGGGCATACACAAAGACATCGGAGGGCAGGGGGAAGGAGAATAGGGGCAGCAAGCTAAGCACAGAGTTTAAGCAGGAGGTCAATGATGGGGCATAGAATTGGGCAATGGAGGGCAGGAGGAGTGGACTGGTACATCATACTAAATTGAGGGCAGTGGCAGCACATCAGACCATGCATGGCAGGAGGGAGGAGGCTAGTCCATGGATTCACACAACAGAGGATAGGGAGGAGGGGGATGGGGCAGCAAGCTAACTGTTCAGAGAAGGCGGGTATTAGGAACTTTATTGTTTTTAAAACGTGTGTCTGTGCGAACTACTTAAAATATGAACAAGTATGCAGCATAATCTCACTTTTATTCAGGAAGAAGAGGACGTTTGTGACTGTGACTCCGGGCTCACTTGGCAGAAACACCCCCTGACCCTCCACTCCCTATCGCAAAATGTAATACCCGTGAAAAGGGTAGGTGAACACAGTGTTATATAGAACATAGTCCTGAGAGCACGATTGAAAATGAAAACTAGATATAGTGTATGGTATAAACTATGCACCAAAAAGTGTGATATAAGATGAACCGGGCGTGAAATATAATATGCAATACATTGTGCGCAATGACAGATGCCTTGGAGAGCGCGAGATAGCACAGGCACTAGCGCGTGCTATGCGATATGCGCCTTGGAGTGTAATATGCACAGGGCAGTGTTGTGTAACCTAACTAGTCTCTAAAGTTGTAATATAAAATATGTGCTGGGGAGTGTAACGTTGCATATGCACTGTGACAAAGATATGGATCCCAGATTGTAATATGTATGGCATAGCACTGTGCGTTATAACATAGGGATCGAGGAAGGCATGTTAGATGGGGCAATATAACCCGGGCGAAGACAAGTGTGGCATGACATATTCACGGGGTGGTGTTACAGTGCACATGGGCTAGATAGTGTCATAGCATATGCACTAGCTAGTGGAATACAACACAGAGGTGTGTGGCACTCAGCAGGCAAAGGTGGGTGTAACACAGCATTGGGCTCTGCCAGGAGCGCGCTGTGACTCTCAAGTGATGTTCGTTCCCTTTCCAGAGAGTAAAATAAAAAGTATTACACATCCGGCAGTGGATGTGTGTTTTATTAACCGTGAGGGGGGTTTCTTGCATAGTTTTGGTCGAATTTTTGTCGAATCCCCTTTGAATGGCTTGGTGTGCATCTCTATTAAATGTGCCCGTCAATAGCTACCCATGTTTGTATAAATAAACAACAAAGGTGTCTACCGGGATTAGGCACGGTAGGGCATCAGACATGTCAGAGCTTCACTAGTGGTGTAAATACATTCCACGTGGCTTCATTGTATGCATAGTCGCCTTTTAATGAATGTTGGAAACGGGTAGCGTGGTGCAGAGCGGGCGGGCCAAACTCCGGAGGAAATGTGCAAAGCATCCACGCAGTACACACAGGCGACACACAAGGCACACTACAAAAAGAGACACCACACCAGTTTAGGTAAAAAGAACTTTTGTATTGTCCAAAACCACAAGGTGTCAATAGGCAATCTCTGTACTGCGCCAACTGGCGCTCGGTTAACATTTACAGGGGGGGAATTATGTACAGGGCAGGGCCAATCGGGCCCCTGCCGGAATCATTGCGATTTAGAAGATAGTAAAAGTAAGTCCATTAGCTGCAACCTGCAATAAAGTCAACTCAGGGCATAACCTTAGGCGTTAGTCCGGACCGCCTGTAATAAAACACATCATGCCTGACCATATCCCATAACAACCTGGAGGTCCCCTGAGGCAGGAATCAAAATAGGCAGTTCATTCACCTTAAAACCTGGCATCTAGACATAGCGCTGCATACAACACATGACTAGCACTTTAAATCATAGCCATTGACATAGCGCTTAAGAGCAGGACATTTGAATATAGCGCCGCACATATCATGGTGAAAGCGCTTCAAAGCATAGCCATTGACATAGCGCTTAAGAGCATGACATTTGAATATAGCGCTGCACATATCACGGCAAAAGCGCTTCAAAACATAGCCATTGACATAGCGCTTAGAGCATGACATTTGAATATAGCGCTGCACATATCACGGCGAAAGCGCTTCAAAACATAACCATTGACATAGCGCTTAAGAGCATGACATTTGAATATAGCGCTGCACATATCACGGCGAAAGCGCTTCAAAACATAGCCATTGACATAGCGCTTAAGAGCATGACATTTGAATATAGCGCTGCACATATCACGGCGAAAGCGCTTCAAAACATAGCCATTGACATAGCGCTTAAGAGCATGACATTTGAATATAGCGCCGCACATATCACGGCGAAAGCGCTTCAAAACATAACCATTGACATAGCGCTTAAGAGCATGACATTTGAATATAGCGCTGCACAACTAGCATTGACCATAGCGCTTTAAATATGGCATTATAGCATAGTGCTACACCTGGCAGATCGATGGCGCTTCAGATAGGGCCCTCACTGGGAGCATTCAGCATAGCAAGCTCTTGGGGCTGTAGACTTGGCAAGCTCTGGGAGCATCAACCATGGCCAGCCACTGCAGCGCTAGGCATTGCATTTAGTCCGGGCAGGTCCATGGGCCCTCCGAGGTGTCCACCCCCTCCAGCATCCCTCTAGGCCGTTGCAGCTGCCCACTGTCCTGTGGGGCAGCTGTGCAGGCTCCTGGCACCAGGGGCGGGCACCGGCAATGTATCCCGTTGCCCCCCTCCTCCACTACCAGTCCCACACGACGCCGGGGGCGGGCACCGACAATGTGCCCCGACACACCCTCCAAGTGCGCCCCCACAAGGTCCCAAAAATGTGAAGGGTCCCCGGGGCGGGCACCGATAATGTGCCCCGTTGCCCCCTCCACGCCACTGGTTCCCCCAATGCCCCACTCACCGGGCTCTCGGCTGCAGGCGTCTCGGCGGCCTCCCAGCAGCAGGCTGTCACTCTCTCCGGCCGCAGGCACAGCCACTTCAAAGATAGCGCTCACCAAATCCAGCGCTCTCCTTCCAGGGGCAGCTTGGAAATAGCGCTCTCCTTTGTAAATAGCGCTCTCCTTCCAGGGGCAGCTTGTAAATAGCGCTCTCCTTTGTATATAGTGCTCTCCTTCCAGGGGCAGCTTGGAAATAGCGCTCTCCTTTGTAAATAGCGCTCTCCTTCCAGGGGCAGCTTGGAAATAGCGCTCTCCTTTGTAAATAGCGCTCTCCTTCCTGGGGCAGCTTGGAAATAGCGCTCTCCTTTGTAAATAGCGCTCTCCTTCCAGGGGCAGCTTGGAAACAGCGCTCTCCTTTGTAAATAGCGCTCTCCTTCCAGGGGCAGCTTGTAAATAGCGCTCTCCTTTGTAAATAGCCCTCTCCTTCCAGGGGCAGCTTGTAAATAGCGCTCTCTGGTTCCTGCCCCTTTCTTGAGGGTTCCTTGAGGGGGGGAAATTGCGTTGGTGGCTGAAGGCGGACTAATTAGTCTCTGCCTGTCGTCCCTGGAGTCTCCTCTCGCCGGGCCAGATCAGTGGGTAGTTCAGGATCCCTCACTCACTTGAAAGGCAGCACCTAAGCCCTGTCCCTTCCAGAGGCATAGGTCCCTGACTAATCCTACCGCCTAAACTCCTGCGAGGGCTTCTCCAGGTCTGAATTGCCACCACTATATCTTTCCCTCGCCCTGTGGACAGTAGGGGGGGGGTAGGTAGGCTCAGGGCCCAGCACACAGGCCTATGTGGCGGTAACCCCTGGCAGCAGGTCCCCTCTCTCCCAGGTCCACCCTCTGACTGACTGCATGGCAACCCAGCTCCTCCCTTTAGACGCCCCTCACCCCACCTTCCAGACAGTGCCAGAAGCTTCTAGAAGTGTCCGGGGAAACTGGCTCTAACTGGCCTAGGGGGAGGGGTAGAGCACCCTGGGTGCCAGGCTTCCCTCCAAAAGCTGGGGCTGCTGGGAAATAACCACTAGACTGTCAACCTAGCTCAGTCAAACGGCACAACCACACAGCTTTGGCATCCATTTTAAATTACCTTTTTAAAATGGGGAAACTCAGTCTGCACACATTCAATCTCTACATTTCCACATTATGCGATTTCCCAGAAAAGCGAAAAATTTAGGGAAAAAGGGCCAAGTCCAACACAACCCCCTTCCAGCCAAAAGCCAGGGTAGACCGATCAATGCCTTGATGGGCTTCCCTGCTTAGGGCGAGAAAAGGTGGACGCAGGCCCGCAACTGCAGGAGCACCCGCAGGTTCTCCTCCACTCTGGAACCCAAAGGTTCCCTCTCCCCAACCTTCCTCGACCGACTAAGCCACCACCCTGGGGTTCTCTAGCTGATTGTGGCCAAGACTGGCCCCTAGGCCACCCAGAGGTCTCTGGCCCTTGCGGTCTCACAGAGTGGGGGGCAGTAACCCCAGGCCCGTAGTACCCGTTGACCACTCTCCTCCTTCTCCTCCTTGCAGTTCCGAACTGCCACTGGTACTCACACCTGGGGTCCGCACCCTCAGGCTGACCAGCCATCAGGGGCGAGGCTCTCCTCCCCCTACCTCTCCTTCTGGGGTTCCTCACCCTACTCCCATGCGAGGCACCCTCAGACCACCACTCTCTCCCTAGTCCAGGGCCTTGACCCTTCAACTGGTTCCCCAGCCTAGGGTCTAAACCCTTAGGCTGCACCGGTGCTAGGGGCGAGTCCTCCCTCCCCCTGCACCCCCTCCCAGAGTTCCGCACCCTCCCAATGGGAGAAGTACCCCTGGAAGACACTTCTGGGGGGACACTGCTAACAGATGCCCCACCCGCCAGGTCAGGCAGTACCCATCCCTGGCCTCCCAACCCAGGATCTAAGCCCTGTGGCTGAGCCGGTGCCCGAGGTGAGACCTTCCTCCCTCTGCACCCCCTTCCAGAGTTTCGCACCCTCCCACCTGGAAAAGTACCCCTGGAAGTCAATTCCGGGGGGACACTGTTAACAGATGCCCCACCCGCCAGGTCAGGCAACCCCTGAACCTGGCATCCCAGCCCAGGATCTGAACCCTGCAACTGGGCCAACTCCAGAACCTCAGGAGCTCTAATTACAGATGCCCCGGGTCCTCCTGACACTAGGGGCTCCCCCTCACCAGGCGGCACATCAGGACAGCCTAGGCTCCCAACCTGGGGCTCCCTTACGAAACTCTCCAGGCCCTGAGACTGCGGTTGGGGCACCTCGGGACACCTCCCCGTCTCACTCCTTCCTATGGATAGGTCGTGAGGCCCTACAACCCTCTCTCTTCCCGGGGACCTAGCTGGGCTATTCGCCACCTCTTCCACCTCGCTGGGTTGGAAGATCCCTGCACCACCCCCTTCAGGGTCACTCCCCAATGCCTCCTCAGACACCCTGGCCCTCACCCAGAGGTCTGCCTCCTGTGCAAGCTCCCTGGGGTCGGAGAACCCACACTGTACTAGGTGGTGACGCAACCTTGGGGAACAATTCCTCAGCATGTGCTCCCGGATGACTACCTGGCACAGCCCTTCCCACTCATTCACTGCACTCCTCACCACCCAATCTTCCAATGCAGTCCCACACATCTCCGCAAACTCCCCCCAGGACTGGTGGGACAGTTTTCCCCTGCCCCTGAACTCTAACCTGTCCCCCTCTTCCTGGGAATCAGGCACCGTCTCCTGGGCTCTGGGAGTGGGACACCCTACATTGGATCCACTCTCGCTGCCACCACTGGATCCCACCCTTACTGGTGAATCCAGACCACAAAAACCACTCTCAGGGGACAACCTACCCTCCCGAGCTGGTCTCTCCCTGGCAAAGGCCCTCTCTGCCTCCGCCATCCTCTCCTGTGCTAGGACCTTCTCCGTCTCTAGCCTCTTCTCCTCCACCCTCAGCCGCGCTAGCTCCACCTTGAGCCTTTCCAGCGCCGGCTGATGCTCCCTCTCTTCCCTCCTATCTACCCACTCTTCTGGGGACAGGGAAAGGGACGGGGCAGTGCCCCCGGGACTGGACCCAGCACGGGACTCCCTAACTCTGGTGTCCTCACTCGCTACTGGCGTCTCCCCCCGGTCATCTTCCTCCTCCTCGTCAGTGTCACCCCCCTCCTGGGTTATGGACTGGGCCCCCTCACTCTCGGAGTCCTCCCTACACTGGAGGTCCTCCTCCGGGTCTCCCCTAAATCCACCCTTTAAATATGCGGAGGGGTAATCTGACAGGTCCCCACCAATCTCTAAGGGTTCCCCCCTCTTGAGGGCCTAATAGAGAAATAACTTCCTGCGTATGTTGCCTACTGGGGGTATCCCTCTCTCCCTGCAGAAATCCACTACTTCCTGCTCCGTGTATTCCATAAGATCATCCTCGTTGTAGGTTGACCCCATCCTGGCATGGTCCACCCGGGACACACCACCCACAGTGAAACAAGGGGACACAATTTAAAAACACACTTCTAGGAGGAAATCACAATCAGACAAAAAACAATAATTCCCCAAGACCTGAGATTCCTTCAATCCTCAGTTTGCAGTGCAACCCGTGGTCGCTGCGGTACTGCGCAAACACAAGTCCTATCCCACCGCTGAACACCAATGTTGGAAACGGGTAGCGTGGTGCAGAGCGGGCGGGCCAAACTCCGGAGGAAATGTGCAAAGCATCCACGCAGTACACACAGGCGACACACAAGGCACACTACAAAAAGAGACACCACACCAGTTTAGATAAAAAGAACTTTTGTATTGTCCAAAACCACAAGGTGTCAATAGGCAATCTCTGTACTGCGCCAACTGGCGCTCGGTTAACATTTACAGGGGGGGAATTATGTACAGGGCAGGGCCTATCGGGCCCCTGCCGGAATCATTGCGATTTAGAAGATAGTAAAAGTAAGTCCATTAGCTGCAACCTGCAATAAAGTCAACTCAGGGCATAACCTTAGGCGTTAGTCCGGACCACCTGTAATAAAACACATCATGACCTGACCATATCCCTTAACAACCTGGAGGTCCCCTGAGGCAGGAATCAAAATAGGCAGTTCATTCACCTTAAAACCTGGCATCTAGACATAGCGCTGCATACAACACATGACTAGCACTTTAAATCATAGCCATTGACATAGCGCTTAAGAGCAGGACATTTGAATATAGCGCCGCACATATCACGGCGAAAGCGCTTCAAAGCATAGCCATTGACATAGCGCTTAAGAGCATGACATTTGAATATAGCGCTGCACATATCACGGCGAAAGCGCTTCAAAACATAGCCATTGACATAGCGCTTAAGAGCATGACATTTGAATATAGCGCTGCACATATCACGGCGAAAGCGCTTCAAAACATAGCCATTGACATAGCGCTTAGAGCATGACATTTGAATATAGCGCTGCACATATCACGGCGAAAGCGCTTCAAAACATAGCCATTGACATAGCGCTTAAGAGCATGACATTTGAATATAGCGCTGCACATATCACAGCGAAAGCGCTTCAAAACATAGCCATTGACATAGCGCTTAAGAGCATGACATTTGAATATAGCGCTGCACATATCACGGCGAAAGCGCTTCAAAACATAGCCATTGACATAGCGCTTAAGAGCATGACATTTGAATATAGCGCTGCACATATCACGGCGAAAGCGCTTCAAAACATAGCCATTGACATAGCGCTTAAGAGCATGACATTTGAATATAGCGCCGCACATATCACGTTGAAAGCGCTTCAAAACATAACCATTGACATAGCGCTTAAGAGCATGACATTTGAATATAGCGCTGCACAACTAGCATTGACCATAGCGCTTTAAATATGGCATTATAGCATCGTGCTACACCTGGCAGATCGATGGCGCTTCAGATAGGGCCCTCACTGGGAGCATTCAGCATAGCAAGCTCTTGGGGCTGTAGACTTGGCAAGCTCTGGGAGCATCAACCATGGCCAGCCACTGCAGCGCTAGGCATTGCATTTAGTCCGGGCAGGTCCATGGGCCCTCCGAGGTGTCCACCCCCTCCAGCATCCCTCTAGGCCGTTGCAGCTGCCCACTGTCCTGTGGGGCAGCTGTGCAGGCTCCTGGCACCAGGGGCGGGCACCGGCAATGTACCCCGTTGCCCCCCCTCCTCCACTACCAGTCCCACACGACGCCGGGGGCGGGCACCGACAATGTGCCCCGACACACCCTCCAAGTGCGCCCCCACAAGGTCCCAAAAATGTGAAGGGTCCCCGGGGCGGGCACCGATAATGTGCCCCGTTGCCCCCTCCACGCCACTGGTTCCCCCAATGCCCCACTCACCGGGCTCTCGGCTGCAGGCGTCTCGGCGGCCTCCCAGCAGCAGGCTGTCACTCTCTCCGGCCGCAGGCACAGCCACTTCAAAGATAGCGCTCACCAAATCCAGTGCTCTCCTTCCAGGGGCAGCTTGGAAATAGCGCTCTCCTTTGTAAATAGCGCTCTCCTTCCAGGGGCAGCTTGGAAATAGCGCTCTCCTTTGTAAATAGCGCTCTCCTTCCAGGGGCAGCTTGGAAATAGCGCTCTCCTTTGTAAATAGCGCTCTCCTTCCAGGGGCAGCTTGGAAATAGCGCTCTCCTTTGTAAATAGCGCTCTCCTTCCAGGGGCAGCTTGGAAATAGCGCTCTCCTTTGTAAATAGCGCTCTCCTTCCAGGGGCAGCTTGGAAACAGCGCTCTCCTTTGTAAATAGCGCTCTCCTTCCAGGGGCAGCTTGTAAATAGCGCTCTCCTTTGTAAATAGCGCTCTCCTTCCAGGGGCAGCTTGTAAATAGCGCTCTCTGGTTCCTGCCCCTTTCTTGAGGGTTCCTTGAGGGGGGAAATTGCGTCGGTGGCTGAAGGCGGACTAATTAGTCTCTGCCTGTCGTCCCTGGAGTCTCCTCTCGCCGGGCCAGATCAGTGGGTAGTTCAGGATCCCTCACTCACTTGAAAGGCAGCACCTAAGCCCTGTCACTTCCAGAGGCATAGGTCCCTGACTAATCCTACCGCCTAAACTCCTGCGAGGGCTTCTCCAGGTCTGAATTGCCACCACTATATCTTTCCCTCGCCCTGTGGACAGTAGGGGGGGGTAGGTAGGCTCAGGGCCCAGCACACAGGCCTATGTGGCGGTAACCCCTGGCAGCAGGTCCCCTCTCTCCCAGGTCCACCCTCTGACTGACTGCATGGCAACCCAGCTCCTCCCTTTAGACGCCCCTCACCCCACCTTCCAGACAGTGCCAGAAGCTTCTAGAAGCGTCCGGGGAAACTGGCTCTAACTGGCCTAGGGGGAGGGGTAGAGCACCCTGGGTGCCAGGCTTCCCTCCAAAAGCTGGGGCTGCTGGGAAATAACCACTAGACTGTCAACCTAGCTCAGTCAAACGGCACAACCACACAGCTTTGGCATCCATTTTAAATTACCTTTTTAAAATGGGGAAACTCAGTCTGCACACATTCAATCTTTACATTTCCACATTATGCGATTTCCCAGAAAAGCGAAAAATTTAGGGAAAAAGGGCCAAGTCCAACAATGAATATCACGCAAATCGTCATGGTGATAGGTATGTACGGTTTGTCCAGCATGTCCAAGGTGTGTCTATAAATATATATTTTTTTAAAATAATAAAAAACAGTGGCCGGCCCTGGGGATTGGGGTCAAAAAAATATAATTGGGAGACAGGCCCTGGGGGATGGGGTCATCAGGGCCAATAAATTAGAATAAGAAGGGGAACCACACAGCCCCCCTTCTTAAAAAATTAAAATAAATAAAAGACTGGCATCGTGCCGGAGGCCACGCCCCCTCCTTGCAGCACTCTGCAAACGCGCCCCCTGGCGAGTTGTAAGTTGGGGAATTAATTCCTCTTCAATACTGAGGGTCCCTGAGGGCCAACTAGCCCAACAGGCATCTCCAGTATGCACCAGGGAGCTGCGCTGCAGACAGGTGTTCTGAGGCCAAGCCCCTTTTTACACCTCTCTGCAACGCAGCTCTGTGGCGCTTACTGGAGGTACCTAGTGGTCTAGTTTGACCCTAGGGACCCTTAGGATTCAAGGGGACTTAATCTCTCAACTTAGAACAGCCACATGGCGCGTTTACACAGTGGTGAAGGGAGGGGACGGGGCCTGAGGTGACGTGTGCAAACACGCACTATGGCACGTTTTAAATTGGGGATATCATTTTCCTTCAATACTGAGGACCCCTGGGGGCTAACTAGCCCACCAAGTGCTTCCAGTAAGCGCCACTGAGCTGCATTGCAGAGAGGTGGTCCAGGCCGTGCCACTTTTTACACCTCTCTGCAACGCAGCTCTGTGGCACTTACTGGAGGTACCTAGTGGGCTAGTTGGACCCTAGGGACCCTCAGGATTCAAATGAACTTAATCTCCCAACTAAAAACGGACACAGGGCGTGTTTACACAGTGGTGAAGGGAGGGGACGGGGCCTGAGTTAACGTGTGCAAAAATGCCCTGTGGCCTGTTTTAAGAGGTAGTTTTAATCCCCCTGCCCTATTATATACTAGGGGCTTACAGAGGAGGTCATGCTAATCACAGGGGGACCCCAACGCATAATGTTCCCTAGTGTATGTAGGTGTTTTCACTGTATTCTAAGTGTCTTTTAACATAGCACTGGCTCTAGGACTGGTTAGTCAGACTCAGTTACCACCAGTATCCGTCTGAAAAAGTTGAGGGTACAGGATGATTTTGCAACAAGGCTTCTTTCTGCTCTTCTTTTTGTTCTTTCTGCACGTTATCCTTCTTCCTGCACTTTTCTTCGTCTTTGAGGACTTCTGTTGCTTCTTTCTGCACCTCTTTTTTTTCTTTCTGTGCATTTTTTCTTCTTTCTTCACATGTCCTATCTCTGTAGGCATAGTTAGAAATTAGCATTTAAAAAACCTTTGAAATTCACAGAAAAAAACCATAGGTTTCAGGCACGTTATAGTTAGGAATTAGCATTTAAAAAACCTCAGAAATTCACTGAAAAAACCATAGGTTTCAGGGGTGTTATAGTTAGCTGGACTTTTCACTTGTACAAAACCATTGAAATTCCCCCGTTATAGTTAGTTCAGCTAACTATAACTCGCGCGCCCGCAATGCACTGCTGATGACGTCACATATTACATCACTCATGACATGGTCAGTGACATCACTCATGACATCACTGATGACATCTCAAATGACATCACTGATGACATCACTGATGACATCATCCTTGTGATAGAGTGGCAGACCTCCTCTCACCCTAATATAACCTTTGATACACACATTCAAAAATAGAGACTAAACTTTTCAAAACAATGGACATACCAATACCAGTTACAACAACCTCTTCAGTAATTCTAAGATCCACATACACATCCACTCATTCACCAACAGTCCTATACAGTCACTCATACATGTATTCACTCATCATATGTACTCATACACCTATACATCCTGTTACACAATGCCACTCATCCATAGAGTTACTCACACACATAGTCACTCATGCTAATAAAGAATCAAACATACATTTATTTGCATATACAGTTATACACACACCACCACACTTACTTCTACGGAAACTTACACATACTTAGTCTTTTAAACAATCACTTATAGAAATACATACTTATTCATACAGGAACTCTTTCATTCTCTCACTCTCACATATACTCACTTATATACACCAATAGTCACATATACTAGTTTAAAACATATGTAGTTACTCATAAAGACACTATTGAGACAGTCATTCACTCACTAACACACCCATACACACACTCATCCACCCATACAGTCCTGCACACATGCTGTCTTCAACACATACAAAGAGTGAGTCACTCATTCATGCACCTATGCACTACGTAATACCCCCCACCGAACCATGCAGACACTCAGACTGATACTCAAAAAACCAACTAATAACCTATATAGACACCCATGTAGCTACTCACCAACCCATGCAGCCACTTATACACAAAGTGAGAGACTTATACAGATATTTACATATTTAAACATTACTCACTAAGCCATGTATTCACTATGATACACTTAGTCAGTTACACAATCAATTTTTCAAAAACAAATCATCCATTTAGACACTTATATACCCATTTATTCTTCCATCGACCTTGAGATATACATATATAAAACATATTTAATTTTCAGAAAAACACACATTCAGTGGATGATGTCATCAGTGATGTCATTTGAGATGTCATCAGTGATGTCATGAGTGATGTCACTGACCATGTCATGAGTGATGTACTATGTGACGTCATCAGCAGTGCATTGCGGGCGCACGAGTTATAGTTAGCTGAACTAACTATAACGGGGGAATTTCAATGGTTTTGTACAAGTGAAAAGTCCAGCTAACTATAACACCCCTGAAACCTATGGTTTTTTCTGTGAATTTCTGAGGTTTTTTAAATGCTAATTCCTAACTATAACGTGCCTGAAACCTATGGTTTTTTTCTGTGAATATATATATATATATATATATGTTTCCCTCGTCTTCATTGCTTGAGTTTTGCTCGCAAAGAAGTGTCACTCATAGTCGTTGAAATGTCACTCACAATTACAATTGAATTATGAAAATGTCACACATAGCAATTTGAAACCTTGGGAGCTATGCTCATAATCGTTGAAATGTCAATCATAATTACACTGAAGTTATGAGAAAATGTCAAACATCTGAAACCTTGGCAGCTATGCTGCCACTCTGCCACTCACTAAATATCCCCTCTGAAAACGTTTAGCTCTTACCTCACTCAGCCTCCAGCAGCACTCCACAGTGGTGCCAGCCAGAGCCAGGGTCTCTATGGCAAGGGTTGGTTCACGTCTGGGGACGGAGGACATGAAAGAACCTGGGAGGGCAATGCACAGCAAGACACACTCCGGACTGGGAGGGGACCTCATGGAAGAGGACGCGATGCAGGAAGAAAAAAGAACGTGCAATACCATGGTCAGGCTTGTGTCAGAGAGCAGCGGTAGGTAATGAAGGAGTAGAGGCAGGCAAATTCGTAGAGGGACTGTAGATGCACATACTTAGGGGAGCGTCCAACAGGTGAGACAGGAAGAGAATGAGGAGGGCCAGTGTGAGGGAGAGAGGCCAGGGAGTGATAAAGAGAATGAGTAGGGTTTCCAGAAAACGGCATTAGCCGCTCGGGCAACCGGAGAGAGGTCTTCATTTTCCTAATGGGCTGGAAGTGCAGCCAATGGTGGGAAGCTGAGAGCCGCCTGTCCTGTGGGCTGAGCCCGTAACTTACCCCCAAGTCTACCCAGGGCACAGGAAGGGAGCCACTGCCGAGAGAGACACGGGCTGGGAGGCAGTGCCAGGGCAGGGCTGCTCTGTGGAGTGCCATGCTGTCAGCTTCAGACATCCATTGTTTGAATGTAAATGGTCGAGGATCAACTAAGCCCCTGGGTCCAAGCTGTTACATTCTTCCTTAATGTGGAGTGGGATTTTAATGTGTGTAATGGGTCTTAATTTTGGAAGCACTGCTCAGATGCTGGAACCACAAGATTTGTCTGTTAACATTATTATACACCCAGTCATTGATCGCTTATGGAATGCTTTCTGAAGCCCCATGCCTAGTCTCTGTGGAGAGCCATGCTTTCAGCTTCAAACCGTTTAGAGCTGTGCTCACCCATTCTTTGAACGTAAAGGGTTGAGGATCTTTAACACTGTGTGGCCATTCAACCCTAACCATACATATCACTATCCCCATCGCAAATAAATGTTCATTGTAAAATACTATCATGCATCGTAGCCAGCAGGATAAACCCACTGAGGCCCAGTCGGATGCCTCCAGATGAGGCAGCTTAAAAACAGTCACCACCACAGAGCAATGCCACACAACAAACATGCACAAATATTCTTGCCACACATCAGGCCCGGCACCAGGAATTTTTATTTGGGTGGGCCAAGGGTGCATTTGGGTGGGCCACTGCGGGCTCGATTTGTCGCATATATGTCTGGGCAGGCCTGCTTCAGGGCCCTCCTTTATCTCTTCTTAGTCTTATAAGGACCAGTAAAACTCACTCTTTTCCAAATCTCTTTCTAAATATTATCACTCACAAAAAGTGTTTTTTCCATGTAATGTTCCTTTGATGGGAAGAGGATGTTTCTGAGGTGGGAGTATCAGGCAAGTGATACTACTCAGGCTCCATCTGTTTGAGCCTTCATGGAGGATCCCTCTTCATTACTACCTTCACCTGACCCCGGACTCGGCAACGCTCTCCCTTACAGGCTTGATTATCCACTACTCCTCTCTCCAGTGCACCTTATCTCACAGCTGACCTTGGGCCCCAGCCCAATATCAGGCACTATCGGGCTCCACTTTGCTTTTTCCCGGTAAAAACATTAGTAAAATCACCTTCAAACTTAAAACATTGAATATAGCAGTAAATATAATTAGCAGCACTTTAAAGTATGTTCCACAGTAGCCCTTATGACCCGACTGCTAATTAAATAAACAAAAACAGAAAGGCCATGACAGGGCCGGCTTTAGCGCTGATGCGAAAGTCTTTTTTGGCGCCACACTAATAACCTCTTTCTCCGTAAATACCTTTACTACCACCTTCCAACAGTGCCCCTCTTCCCTCCATGGCCCCCCTAGTGACCTCCTCCTCAGATTCCCTCACTGCCTCACGCCACAAGTGCCCCTCATCTCCCCATAGCCCCTCTCCCTCATGACCTCTTCCTTGGACTCCCTCACTGCCACCCTCCACCAGTGCTCCTCATCTCACCCTAGCTCCCTCTCCACACCATGACCTCTTCCTCGGATTCCCTCACTGTCACCCAGGGCACAAGTCCTAAAAAAAGAAGTGGGGGAACGCTGACGTCACAACAGGAAGTAATGTCATGAAAGTGGCTTGTGGAGAAGTGTGGCTCAATGATTAGAGCGGCAGACCCTGATGCAAAGGTCTAGCCCGGGACCAGGGTTCAATTCCCCGCCTCGGTGGGTCTTGGGCTCAAAAATTCCACGGACCTGATAATTCTCGCCTCGGTGCCTATTCCAATCATGGAGTCCCACTCTGCAACTCTGGGCAATAGCTTGCTTAATCTCCACAACGGCCCCCACAACGCTAAGGATGCCTGGCCTCCACCTTGGGGGTGCCCAGGAGTGGATGCCTCACAGGGAAAGCCAGGATGGGTTCCACAGCGGTATTCGTACAAGCGCCTTGAGACCCTTGCGGGTGAGTAGTGCGCTATACAAGTATCAAATTTAATTTCACCATCAGACTCATTGCCTCCCCTCGCTCACCCCTTAGATGCCATTGCATCAGAGAAGCCAGCGCGTGAGCAGTGTTCTGAATGAGCTCCGATCTCGCCCCAGAGAGGCCAAAGAGTAAATGTGTGGCTCCATTTGCTCCAGTAATCGAGCTCCCGTTAAAATAAGTGAGGGGACACCGTCCACCCGCCTGGTACCCCGACTCGAGCCCTGCAGTCACCCTCCACCAGTGCCCCTCATCGCTCCACAGCCCCTCCAACTACCTCCTCCTCAGATTCCCTCACTGCCACCCTCCACCAGTGCCCCTCATCGCTCCGTAGCCCCTCTCTCATATGCATTTATTGTTTAGCGCTACTCATATCAGTGTATTGTAGTGTGTCAGCACTTTACACCACAAACACATTATACAGAGACAATAAATCATACAAGTATGTAAATCAGTCTACAGGGAATGTCACATAAGCCAATGAGGATTACAAGGTGTAGGAATCACATGTCATCCATACTGGTGGGCAGTATATTTTGAGAGGGTTTGGTCTGGGGAAACACAACCTTAGGATTTAAAAGAGTATTCCATGGGGGTCAGCTTTACTGATAAAAATGTATCTCTGCCCAAACATACTTATTTTAGCAACATTAGAATGATGAAAGACTGAGGAAGTTCTAACTATATCACAAATCAAAAAAAACGATACCATTCATGTTTGTATGCAGCTCTTTGATGACAGTTCATTGGTCACTGTCCTATGTTAGGATTGTAACTTCTGAACTGCAAGTAACACAAGGATCTCTGTGACAAAGGCAGTAACCCACTGAGCTATCCACATAAAATACAGTTCATCTGCACTTAAAAACTGCCAACAGACAAACGATTGCTCTCCAGCAGGATCATTAATCACCAGCGTTATCTGGGCATTCTGAATTGTGTTGTCATATTGTGTCCTGCATCGGCCATGAGAAGGATAAAAACTGTTTAAATGGAGCGCACACAAAGTATGTGTCCTGCTGGGCCTGCACATATTTTTAAAAGAAAAAAAATAGTAACACATTCTCTTACCTACTAGTCAAACTTTGTGTCACAGGCAGCCTGATGTGATAAGCAGCTGCAGGGGTCAGGAAAGGGGAATAGGAATAAACAAACTTATTTTCTCCGACTCCAACCTGTGCTGCACAGAATTGGGTCCTCACGAGAGTGCGTAGTGGTGAAGCGTGTGACGCGTCACCACTACGTTCTCATCGCGAGGGCCGGGCAAAAATGTAGCCCAGGGCCGTCATTGGTAGCGCTGGCGCGCGCTCTCCAAGGTTGACGCCCCTGGAGCAGGCTGGGATGGGACGGACCAATGCGAAGTCTTGGCTCTAGTCTTGCCGAACCGGAACCGACCGACGTCATGATGGCAAGGCAGCACTGCAGCAGGCGCTGACGCACTGGCGCACCACAAACAGGTAGGTCTGCTGGTCATGTGCGCGCACCGCGCTGCTTGAAGTTGAACTTTTTAACTGGCGCGCCGGCCGCGCACACCGTTGCGGCCGCGGCGGTCTTTATAATTTATTTAGTGACAGTCAAGTCTGTCCCTAAATAAATTATAAAGGCCGCCGCAGCCGCAACAGGCCACCAGTGCTGAGCGGCCGCCATAAAAATAGTGCCGCCTAGGGCGGTCCGCCCCCACCCCCCCCCCTAGCTTCGCGCCTGCCTTTGAGGTTGCCCATTACCATGGATGCAACCACATCGAACACCCCGATAAGCCGCATTCCCAATTTGACAGCTGCCTCCGCTCCGTGGTTTTCTTGAACACGTTTAATGACAGAGGGGAGCACAGACATAGACGGAGTGCCAAAGCACTTCGAGTAGGTCGCAGCAAAGACCTTGCCCCAGTTGTCACAATCGACCATTTCTGGGATCAAGTCTTTCGGCAAACTAATGGTGAGTATCCTGTGTTTCTCCACAGGAGTGGTATGTGGAAAAAACACTATTTTGAGGGCACTTGCCCATTACCGAATTAACTATGACCAGACTGATAACCACTGCGTGGTGTTCAGTTGGTTGTCCCGCAACAGCAGGTGCTCCCACCTGCACATTGCGTGACACGTTCTGTACTAAAGCCCTATGGACTGTAATAAGGGCTGTATGCAGTACACGCAACTCAGCCAGTGCCACCGTGAGATAGCAGGGATGAGGCGTAAATCCAGCTAGCACCGGTCATGTGGCCCCTGCTATGGACAAAGGGCCCATTCTAGCCGGTGTAACCGCATGGGGAAGGGCGCCATTAAACCAAATACTATGCTGCCAGGCAGAAATAGGAATTTCTAGAGTTCTACATGGCGTATAGTTTGTAGGTAGCTGCGTGGCAGTATAGGAGTGAAACGTATCATCGTCTCCCTCCACCGCCGGCAAAGTCACCCAAGAGTAAAACAACTCGTAAGGAAACGCTGCATCGGCACTAACCACAAAAATTACAGCCATCCCTTTGTTTGGCACCCCATACTGCATCAAGTGATGTCGTAGAGGTGCACGACTATGTGCCGGAATATCGACCGACATATAGACACAGAAAGATGATCTACAATGAAGTTAATCAGTAGCACAAGGGTTCAGACACCTTTTTAATGATCAAGCTTGAATGAACCTATTACTTCAGTTATAGGTAGGGTAAAATCCATCACTCCCGTTATCCGGAAACAAGAGTGAGGATGTCATGGACTAATACAAGCACTACTAAGGCGTTTCAAATCAATAGACCAAACGTTGGGCGCCATGTTGCAGGGATTCTGCTCATGCACAGAACTATGCGCAGGAAACCAGGACCTCAGTGAATTGTGGTGTACCAAAAACTCACCTCAGAACCCAGAACCCCTATCCGACCAGCATCAGTGTCCCATTCGTTATCCGTATTATCACGGAGGTCCCAATGTATAGACAACCCAGAACAAGAGACTTAGAGTACTCTCAGGAATGGTGGGAATTAGAAATACTTGTTCGTTATTATTCTCATATCAGTCCACAACAAGAGTAAACAAAGACACGGTAAAGTTTAAAGAGTTTATTTTATAAACCTTGTGTCCCAAGATGCAGTACTTTGGCTAACATAAGCAGGCATACAATTAAAATCAAACCATAAGCATTGTTACAATACCATAGAAAATGAAAGGAGAAATCATAATACAAATGATAGTGGAATACAACCACCTTCCTTTCTCTAGTAAACTAATATTATTAGACTAGTAGAAGGTCTCTAGGCTAAATGGGGAACCCCTTACCGTAAAGATCAGCTTAGTGGGATCACATCACAGGATCAGGTGTGGTCTTCTCCTGGGAAAGCTCTTCTTCAGAATGTGTCTAAAGCATGCAGACTGCAATATTAAAAGCACTCGGCTTTCAGGTATTTGCAGCTGCGTGCGTGTTATGGTTAAATAGTAGGCCGATCAACCTGAATTCAAAAACATGCATTGTCTGGCGACCCAGACTGTTTCTTTACACAATGTACAAACCAAGGTCGCAGCTCACGGAGGGGGATGTGAACAACAGACAGTTCTCATGCGAAGAAAAGGCAAGCAAGCAGTTTTCAAATAATAACATGTAACTGCAGTGTCGTGTGCAAAAGCAGCAAAAGCGGCAAGATGGCTTTCTAACATCTAACACGGTTATACTAACTTAGCAATGTATGCATGTAAAGGGCAGCCCTCACTACAAACCACAATGGGACATTATTTTATAAGACAATAAAGTACTTTGGTTCTCATTTGGATAGCAGTCGGTGGCCAAACTGCTGAATTAAGATAGGGCTGCATTAAGGTAGTCGAAAAGTGTATATGGCGGCTTGTGCTGTGTCCCAGGAAAAGGGCCACAGCACAAGCTGCATATAAAGGAGCACTTTGTTCACATCCATTCACTGTTTGCCATGCACACGATGAATGGAAGTGTGTGAGGGCACTACATGTCACCCCAGGGCCAGTTTGCAGTGGCCCACGAGGGATGAGGTCTCTGTGTGGGGCTCACAAAGTCTCTTTCTGATAGCCTTTTCATTGAGGTCAGACCGACTGCTGTGCCTGCCTCTTCACTGCCTCCATTTGACATTACGATTCTGACCACCGCCCCTTCTGGATCACTGATCCAGGCGGTGGTGGCGGTCTATCTCCTGACAGATAAGGGTCCGACCACAAGCATTGTAATGTGGCAGCCAGACTGAAGGGCTGTTGTTGGTAGGACTGCTACAGACGTCCTGTCAGTGGTAGTCCTACCACCATCGTAATGAGGCCATAAGCTACTAGAGTTTCAGAAATGTGGGTTAATTGCCTTTCTAAACTGCATCTACCATGATACTGTGGTTTTTAAAATGTTTCCTATTCACTTTATTTTGTATGTCTACATCACAACTAACAGCATGAGTACACTTGTGTTTCAATGACTATAATTGACATTATCCAGAATACAATGGAAGCCATCCGTAGGTTAGGCAATGGTTATGATCACAGAAGTGCAACATCAGGTCATATTTCTGAGGGGGGGAAAGACTCTTCCAGACAGGATCTACAATGGTTACTGAAGGCAGTGGGCAGTGATGTTGATTGAGTTCCAAAATACATTATGCTCTCTGCCCAAGTTACAAAAAGAGTATGCTTTATTAATATCAAACATGGCAAAAATGAACCACAAAGCTGATATAGTCTTTGCCCAATATTTTATCCAGTACATAGTCTGCCCTAGTCATGTTAGGTAGATTCTTTAGGGCAGTTCCTGAGGTAGAATTTTTGGGGCTGGCAGATGTCTTGAGGTCTAGAAGAAGGAGGCAGCAATTCGGCATAAAACCCATCTGTTCATTGCAGTATATTAAATAGTCTAACCAGTGTTTAAACTTAGGAGCGCTCTCTAGGTCCCATCTACAAGTCACCGGCCTTTTAGATAGCAGAAGAGCCAGGGCCATAAATCTCATCCACAGTGCAGCTTTTCCTTATACGTACCCCAGGAGAGAGGCTGCAGGGTCCGGCAGCACCACTTCCCCTACCATAGCATATAGATCTGCCTTCACCTCCACCCAATACGACTGCACTTTGCCATGCAAATCAAGATATTATTGACAGGAGTTTAAAACTCAACACAGTTTCATCTGGAGCTATGAAAGACTACTGGATTCAGTGAAGTATACTGTGATAACACTAGAGATGAAATATTTAGACTTTGATTTGCACAGTAATACTTTCCAAAAATGTGGAACGCTGGTGTATTTATTATTTCACAAGAGAAGTAAGTAAAATCTCTAACTTATACAGGCTTTGTGCCACATATGGTATTAAGGGATTGCCAATTGTGGAGAAGTGAATGTACATTCTCAGAAGGAGAAGCACAACTCTAGTATGTATTCGTGATATACCAGACAGCTGCTGAACTTGTTACACTGAAAATTATTCATATCGCAGGCATGATTTACAAGTCACCAAAGGTCATTATCTACATAGAAATACATATTGGAGTTCAAGATTTTTCGTTCATCTATCTTAGATGTGTTTTTTATATTTCAGCTCTAGAATCCCACAGTTTCAGCCAACCAAAAAGTTGTGATTTTCCCTCCAACCAAATGTGTATAGGCTTACTGCAGTATAATAAGCTGCAGAAATGTATAGTGTATAATCCAATATCAGCTACTATGGGAGATCCAGCCTGTCCGGGCACAGCTGAACTTCCTCTTTTCATCTTGCCTTAACATCGGCTTCGCAACCCTGCTTTGCTCTCATGGGTGTTTCTGGAACTTTCTCCTGTACTGAGTGATAAAGTACTGTAATTAGAAGTTTGGTGATAGAAGCATCCAGCAGACCATGAATAGTGTTGAAGACTGTCAGCTCCTCAGGAAATGACACAGTGGCATGCCTATAACAGCCTCTCAAATGATAATATGTGAAAATACCCATGGTGGAAGCAGGGGGACCTCCCAGGTACTGTGCCAGTGTGATAGCTGTGCCCTGTGATATAGGTCTGCCTATTGAGACAGGCCCCTCTCATGAAGATGAGATATTACAAGATGTTCATATGAGGCTGGAATTGAGGGGTGATATCTCAGCCATAGCCGAGTGGGAATAAATGAAAGCTTTTCCCAATCTTCTGCACAGTCTCTCCTGAACACATACATGCACTCAAGGGTGGATGGATCCCTGTCAGCTTTGATCGAAGAGCTACCTTTAAAGAAAGGAGATGGTATGGGGGCCATATACCTCCCATTTAACTGTAGATGGGGAAGGAAGGGTATTGGTAGTACCAATATATAGAGACGTGGACCTGGGTGCATAAATAACAAAGTTCCATATCTGGAGATTCAAATCCCCCTGATAGAACAGCAATGTAAGGGTCTCTCATTGTATACAGGGTTGTTTTCCAGCTGGTCAAATAAGCTGAGATTTGAGTGCAGATAAAAATCAGCTGTGAGAAAGTGGGTTGTTGGTTGACTGGGGTGTGAGCCCCAGAGAAGCAACAGCCCAATCCCTTGCAGGGTGAACCATAAAAAGTCACCTGTGCTTACCCTGGGTAGCTTGGCACAGAAAAGCAGTTAGGCTTAACTTAGAGGCAATGTGTACAGTATTTATACAGCACACAAACAGTGATAAAGTGCAAACACAATACAAGACAATCCCAAACCAATTCAGAACAAAAAAAGCTAATTTTATTTTATTTGACACTAAAATGACAGAAATCAGTACAACCAAAATTATGAATTTTAACTTTTTTAAGTAAAAGCTAGCACTTGAAAGCTCAAATCACCAACTGCTGCACATCTAGTCATGCAAGACTGGGTCAAAGTTTAAAAATATGTCCGACTTTGATTGAGCATGGTTTGGATACAAGAAGTAGATTAGTTCCTGTCAGCGCCTACTTTCGGACTTCGAAAAAGTTCTGGAAAAAATATTCGGATAATGTAAAGTTGAGCAGGGCAAGGCTACAGGAGGTGCCCGAGGAGGGACTGTTATCATCCTAAGTTTAGATTTAGCCACTGAAATAGAAGTTGAAATTATCCAGCGGGACAAGGCAGAGGGCTGCAGCTAAAGATGGTTTCAAGAGGTCTGATACACCTTTGGTGAAAGACTGATGAAAATAATTTTTTGCTGCTAAGAGGATTGTACCAGGAGAAGCCACAAAGTCAATCCAACCGGCAAAGAACCTTGGGTGGATAAGCAAGTAGGTTGGTCCCGGTCTCCTCCTCATTTTCACAGCTGTTTTAGTCAAAAATTTCCCCAACTTTTGGATGTTGGCTTCCTGGGAACCTCAGTCTTCAAAAACAGTGAGTCGCCTATCAATAACAGCGTCTGATAAAAAGATTTACATATACTTAAAAAGAGGTTGCAATGCCCATTGCAAAGTATTCATATGATATCCCTTCCGCAAAAGCTGTCATAATATGTCAAATGACTCGCCCTAAAAAATGATTAATTCAGGAATGTGTTGAATACAAATATTTGCATAGGGGGTTCTACCAAATACAAAAATATCAACCTACAAAAATATCAAGACAAAAATAAAGAGTATCAAACCATATTTTATAATAAAAATAACAAAAGTATTGATTTAGAAATATTCAAAAATATCTAAAGTTACTCTATATGTTACCAATGGTTTCATATGTAAATGTGACTCCCCAAATATTTTTAAAAAGTCAGGCTAAAGGTGGGCTCCACAGAAGAGTATAAGTTTATGGGCAGACAAGCGATCCCATATTACTCTGTTCAGCCTCCTATCTGGAATTGTCCAGGAACACAAGAATGCTTGGAAGATACCGTAAGCCTTCTTCTTAAGTCAGCCAATTATTGTGGGGTGGCCTTATAGATGTTAACAGACTGAAATCATGGGAATATATTTCTAAGAGAAGTATGGCCTTCAAGCAAGTGGTAGTCCCTATGGACTCGACTGTGAAAAGAGAAATATTTTATGCAAAGCTCCAAAAAAGTTGCAAAATTGTGTTTTTATTGCAAATACAAAAATAAATTATTAATAAAATAAGAATGTAAACTAAAGGATAAAAAAATGTATTAGTCATTTTGAAAATTACTTAACCCCCCCAAAAAATTGAAAAATGTACGTAAATATGTCCACAATCACATTAAAAACCACCACAAACATTAGAGGAAAAAACAACATAAGAAAAACTGTGAAAAATACAATCAAATAAACAAAATATAAACATTGCAACTAAAATATTTATATATAGTGGCACTAGCCACACAAAACATGTATAAACCCCAAATCAAAAATAAGCATAACAAATATGAATATATTGTTCACAAATTGAAATAAATTATACATGTGCTAAAGATTCACAACCTGTAGAGCAGATGTTTTGTAACAGACTTATTAGAAGGAAGTGTTGCCTTTAAGTATTATAACATCCGTAGAGATGTCAAATAGCATAAATCTTTTCCCCCCTGAAGCCAAATGAGCATTTATAGTCTTGACTACATTCCTGCAGGTTCGGAGAGCCATACTCCTAACCTCATACTCACTAACAACTATTGTCTATGGCAGTGATCTCCAAATCCTAGTTAATCTCTCTACGTTAAAATACTAAATTATTGTATTTGGCGGGGCTCTTGAGCTCTTTCACTAGTTCCAATACCAGCTTATATGAAGGTTATGTTTTGACCATAATGGATATTCTCGAACTAATAAGTTCTGATCATATTATGCTTTTTATGGCCATTCATTTATGTCACTATTCTTTTAATGATGTGTCTTAATCCTTGTGTGTGGACCCATTGAATGAGAATGATTTGACACCCATTTGTCTGATATCATTTGTCTAAAAGTGATAGTGACTGCGAAAAGAAAATGTTTTTTAATGTTATTTTTGTTCCAGGATTCTCCCTGGGATGCTGGAGAACCCTATTAATTTAAATGTCATCTTTACAGCAAGAATGACCCACATGTGAATTATTTATGGCTGAATGGTTCTCCATAAAACTGTCTTCAGAGCCATCTTCACGTCCTTGTTTCTCATGCTGTAGATTATGGGGTTCATCATTGGGGGGGGTCACAGTGTAAAAGACAGACACAATTTTTTCCAGACTAGCAGAGTCTTTAGACACCGGTTTCAAGTACATGAAGATGGCAGTGCCATAAAATATGGTGACAACAATGAGATGAGAGGCACATGTAGAGAAGGCTTTATATCTGCCCTCAGAGGAGTGTATTCCCGCAATGGTAAAAATGATGTGGATGTAAGACATCAAGGTGAGAATGCATGGCATCAGCAACACAAAGACCCCAACATAGAATATCACCATCTCAGCAATATAAGTGTCAGCACATGCCATCTTTATGAGGGTTGTAGCTTCACAAAAGAAATGGTCAATAACATTGTTACCACAGAGAGGCAACTGTAGTGTGAAAACTGTGTCTAGGAGTGCCACTAGGCATCCACTTGCCCAGCAGGAGCCTGCTAATATATTACATGCTGATTTGTTAATAATAGTTGTGTAACGCAAGGGAAATAAGATGGCTACATATCTATCATAGGCCATAACCGCTAGAAGCACACATTCTGTACCGCCCAAGAAAAGGTAAGTGTACATTTGAGCTGCACATCCAGAGAAGCTCATTCTTCTTGAGGCAATGAGTTGGTTCAACAAATTAGGGACAACTGCCATTGAGTAGCTGATATCAATAAAGGAGAGATTAGCCAGGAAGAAGTACATAGGAGTGTGAAGGCGAGGCTCACGGACACAGACTGTGATCAAAAATGCATTCCCTAAGACAGTGGCCATGTACATATGTAAGAATAACACAAAGAGAATAATTTGGGTGGTGTGGTCCTCAGATAGACCCAGTAGAAAGAACTCAGTTACCGAACTCCCATTCCATCTCTCCATGAAGCCACCACGCCTTGTCTATAGTAATAAAGAAAAGAAACAGTGAACAAATTTATGAAGAATGAAGACCACAGATCAATTATTGCAAAAAGTGCACAGCTCTGCTGCAAACACATGGACATGTGCTTCCATTTTGTAATCCTAAAGATAATTTCATCACCCCTTCCCTTCATTAGCAATCTAATTGGATGATAGTGCTACAGGCAGATAAAAGAGTTTTAATGATCCCTTCAGAGTACCCTGAAGTTGAAAGCCAGTAGTGGTAGTGGGGGGGCTGACACTCACCCATTGAAATATTGTTTACAGTTCTCTCAACTTTGACCCTCTTGTTCATCTGAAAGCAGCTAACGAATGCGATTGGAGGAGGGTACAATGTGCTGTGTGCTATGGCTTGAGGAGCGCCAAAGGAGCCAACTCATGATGCTGCATTCTGAGTTGTGCTGAGTGATAATCCTGAAGGTTTGCTGTCATAAAAACACCTGTCACAATTACAATTTTTCATGGGTAATGGACGGCATCATGGAAACCACCTGTTTCCCTTTCAGATTTTTCATGTGGTTAAAACAAGTGGAAAATGGGAACAAAAAGGGACCATCATTTGGGCAACAAATTCAATTAAGGGCCTTGTAATTGTGGGGCCCACATGTTATTCCCCATCCTGGGCGTTAAATTTGCCATGACTGGCGACTGGAATGGCAGTACCATCTGGAAACAGTAATTGTAGGTCCAAAACATCCACTCTATTTTACTGGCCAACAGAGACTTGGTCCAGCTGAAAAGAGAGAGAGAAATTATGAAAAGTAAGGCAACTGGAAATGGGGCATGCACAGAAAAGGACAAAATTAAGCAAATGAAAGGAAAGATGGAAGGAATTTGTGATGGAAAGAAAAGGAGATGAAAGGAAAGAATACAATAAAAGTCAATATATAATGAAGAGAATGAAATTGAAGATGGATGGATGATGGAGAGCAAATAAAAGTTAAGATGGAAAGTAAAAACGAAAGATATCAATCAATCAATAAAAACTTTATTTCGGTCAGTATGACCTTAAAAGTGCAAATAACAATGCATACAAATTTGTTCAAAGACAGTTTTTAAACAAGAGTAGGCATAACTTGGCATACATATTAGTCGATAAAGATTGCCTAACACAGTTTTAGGATGTCCTCTAATCAGTTTACTTCACCAGATAAATTGATCGCTTCGGGTATGGCAGTGGATTGGTCAGGACAGGAGGCAGTGCTCACATTTGAAAGTGCATAGTGCGAAATTAATAAATAATTTAAAAGATTAATTTATCCTAAAACATAGTCTCAGATACTACATAGAAAAGATTTAATTAAAACATTATATGGACATTATGTTGCCGATTCCAATCCTGTAAAACCCGGGTATGAATCGTCGTACGGAGCGTATTATCTGTACGACTCGTAACCTGGAAATCCACGAACAATCCAGCAATTATGATTCATACAGAAATAACATTTCCATACGAATCGTACAAAACACCGTACGGCTAAAAAATACCTACGAGTCTGATCCTGGACAGCGCGTACGCGACGTCCGTACGGAGTCAGACAACGTTTTACGGACCAGCAAGTACGAATCGTCCCTACGTCACTACGGACAGCTATTTTTTTATGGCAGCCAAAAACTCCCGGAAAACTGAGTCTGAAGTGAAAACGGAGCCCCGGTACGCGATAGACAGCCATGGACCCCATCCTATGTGTCATCCCGGCCCTCTTAGCCTACAACCTGGTGCACCGAACCCGAGGCACACACCGCAGAAGGTGAGAACAACACCCAGGGGCCAAGGGGGGTGAGGGGCAGGAAACATACCCCCTACCTAAATTAAAACCTACAATATTGAGGACATACATTACCTCCAGGGTCTGGTCACTTCGCCGGGCGTGTCCACCAATCCCTGCGTCCCGCAACAACGGAAGTGGACGTGTAAGCGTACCCCTACGGCAACACTACAATAGTGATATGCACCGTACTCACACATCCATAGCGGGGTACGGTCCATATCACTATTGTAGTGGGGCCGTAGGGGTACGTGTGGTACGGCCCATACACACTCTCTGAGAGCGTGTGTACGGTCCGTATCACTATAGTAGTGGTGCCGTAGGAGTACACGTGGTACGGACCGTACACACGCTCTCAGAGCGTGTGTACGGCCCATATCACTATAGTAGTGGTGCCGTAGGAGTACGCGTGGTACGGACCGCACACACACTCAGAGTGCGTGTGTACGGTCCGTATCACTATTGTAGTGGTGCCGTAGGGGTACACGTGGTATGGACTGCACACACGCTCTCAGAGCGTGGTACAGACCGTACACACCCTATGAATGCAGGGGTACGGTCCGTATCACACATACCCCTATGGCACCAGTACATTTGAGATACAAGGCGTACACACACCACGAATGTTGGCTTACGGCCTGGTGCAGCATATTACCTTTATGTTGGTGTGTGTGTACTGTAGGCCCAGGACAGCAGTGTACTGCAGCAAGGGGGTGGGTGGGTGGGTGGGTGGCTGCATAGGATTACCAGTAGTGGACAGACATGTGAGGGGTGGGTGCAGAGGACTCCCATCAGTGGACAGACATATGTGGGTGGGTGCAGAGGACTCCCAGCAGTGGACCGACATGTGAGGGGTGGGTGTATATGACTACCAGCAATGACCAGAGACATGGGTGTGGGTGCATGTCACTATCAGAAGTGGACAGACATGTGAGGGGTGGCTGCAGAGGACTCCCAGCAGTGGACAGATATATGTGTGTGGGTGCAGAGCAATACCAGCAGTGGACATAGACATGGTGGTGGGTGCATATCACTACCAGCAGTGGACAGACATGTGAGGGGTGGATGTAAATGACTGCCAGCAGTGGCCTGCAATATGAGGGGTGGGTGCAGAGGACTCCCAGCAGTGGACAGAAACATGGGGGTGGGTGCATATCGCTACCAGCAGTGGACAGAGACATGGGGGTGGGTGCATATCACTCCCAGCAGTGGACAGACATATGTGGGTGGGTGCAGAGGACTCCCAGCCCGTGAGCTCGTTGTCTCCCCAGGGGGGGGGCAAGTTTAGTCTCAGTGAGATCTACACGGCAATAAAAATGATAGCTCCTGGTAAGGCAGCTGGGCCTGATGGCCTCCCTGGAGACCTTCTTCTCCATGACAGAGAACCTTGGGCTGAGTTCATCCTACAAACCCTGAATAGCATCGTAATTGGTCACCCTGTACCTGAGTCCTGGAAAGGGGCAGAGGTGGTGGCCATTTACAAAAAAGGAGATGGAGAGGACCCTGCCAACTACAGACCAATCAGTTTGATCGATGTGATTCAAAAAGTGGTCGGCAGGGTTCTCTTAACCAGGATCAGGGACTGGATTGATGAAGCTGGTATCCTGTCCCATCTTCAGGCAGGTTGTAGGCAAGGGGTTGGTACAATCGACCAGGTCTTCCGATTCTGTACTATATATTGGAAATATGTAACCATTTAAAAGGGCAGCCTCTACCTGGCTTTCATCGATCTCAAGACAGCTTTTGATTTGGTACGTCGCTCAAAGTTGTGGCAAGTTCTGGCTGACCTTGGTATCCCTTCCCTAATCCTGGACCTCCTCAAACGGCTCCACAAAGGTAATTTTGCAAGAGTAAGGTGGGGCCACCAGGGACAGATGACCGAGAGAATAGCAGTAGGGAGTGGGGTCCAACAGGGCTGTGTTTTGGCGCCGACCCTGTTCTCCCTCTTTGTAAATGGGGTGGCAAACTATTTGAGGGTTGACGGGGTCGATGCGCCAACCCTGAGTGAGGAAAAAACCCACCCTGCTGTTTGCAGACGACACGCTGCTGATCTCCAAAAGCCCTATGGGCCTCCAAAAACTTTTGACTTGCTTAACTGACTTTTGCAATACTAGGGGCCTCAAAATCAATACATCTGAGACTAAGCTAATGGCTATGTCCCCTTCCAAAAGCTTCAGGAATAATATCAGGGTGGATAACTCTAATCTGGAGCTGGTGACAGCCTTTGACTATCTTGGGGTGCGGGTTAACAACAAGCTGAATTGGGCCCCGCATCTGTCTAAAATGCTCCTGTGTCATAAACGAACAGCGGGAGCCATAGCGAGACACCAGAGCCTGTCATACAGCCGCCCAATTGCTGCAGCAATTGAGGTCTACCAGGGGAAGGCTCTATCAGCATCCCTCTACGGTGCGGAACTTTGGGGATTTGACAATGTCACAGATCTGACTAAATCGGAAAACAAGTTTTTCAGAGACGTAGTGTCACTCCCCCAGTCCACTCCCCTAGTTCCCCTCCGCAGCAACCTTGGTAGATACCCCATAAGTGACGTGGTGTTAGAAGGCGACCTCAGAGGGGCCCGGAGGGGCCCTGACTGCCCTGAGACCCACCCTCGAGGTATCGTAGCCGGGCACTGGCGGGAGATTCCTCAGGGGGAGGAACCTCGTATCTAGGATCGCACACTTGGCACCACACGACAGAGAGACACCACACAAGGAGTTCTTACGAGCAGATCAAGTTAGAGTAGTAGGATCTTTATGATCCGCACGGCAAATATGTACAAGCAGAGTGTGGGCTCTCAGAGTCTTGGAGGGGGGTAGCGGGACAGTCTTTGGGGATATGGATCAGATGCAGGAGCGTACCCAGCGCACAGCTCACAATCCTCGAGCTGGGGGGTACACTTGTCGTCATGGGGTCCGGCGGGACCAAGAGAGTCTGCAGGAGCCGCGAGTCACTCAGCTAGGCCCAGATACCAGTTCGGTGGTCTTACGATCTTCGAGGAGCCGCGAGTCACTCAGCAGGGCTCAAGCACAAGTTCGGAGGTCTTACGATCTTCAGGGAGCCGCGAGTCACTCAGCAGGGCTCAAGCACAAGTTCGGAGGTCTTACGATCTTCAGGGAGCCGCGAGTCACTCAGCAGGGCTCAAGCACAAGTTCGGAGGTCTTACGATCTTCAGGGAGCCGCGAGTCACTCAGCAGGGCTCAGGTGTTCCAAGGCGAATCTGCCGGACGGTCCCTGAGCGCCCCTTGTTAGAGGGCGACCCCTCTTTGATGTCCGGAGTCTGTGCAGGCAGGGGTCTTGTCACCTGGGGGGTTGCTTGTTGGGGTTTCCTGCCATTGTCTTTTGATCCTTTCAGTGCCGGGTCGTGAGGAGTCCCAGACACCCAGCAGGCGTGGAGCCAGCCCTCGGGGAGGCCGGCAGGTCGATCGAAACCCACCGTTCTAGGGAGGCGCAGAGGTGTGATAGAAACTGCTCCTCCCTCTCTCATCCCAAGGGGAGCGCGATGTGCTCCAGCCGGAGTGGCGCCTCTAGGCCAGGGTCGCGCTGGGGCCAGGCAGCCATCTTGGTGCATGAAGTGGGCACGCGGGCCCGGTGTGGCCGAAGGGAGGAAGGCCATGGACGGGGATGTCAGGGTTGGGTGCGTGTGAGTTTCGGGTAGGGAGGATCGGCTAGGCCGGGGGTTTGGGGACTGTGTGATGTGCAGGGGTCGTGTCTAGCTATGGTGCGATGGCCGGGTCTAACATGCGTCCCCCCCAGCTGAAAGCCGGAGAGAACTACCCATCTTCTTGGGGGTTCTCTTCGCTGAGGCGGAAGAACCGGGAGAGGCATTCGGCATTGGCGTGGTCATTCCCAGGGCGATGTTCGACGGTGAAATCCATCCCCTGGAGGGAGATTGACCACCGCAGTAACTTGGGGTTTTCCCCTCGCATCTGCATGAGCCATCGCAAGGGGCGATGGTCGGTTTGTACCTTGAAATGGGTGCCGAACAGGTAAGGGCGTAGTTTTTTCAGGGCCCAGACTACGGCGAATGCCTCTCGCTCGATGGTGCTCCATCGTTGTTCCCTGGGCAATAGCCTTCGGCTGAGGAAGGCCACGGGCTGGTCTAGACCTTGGTCATTCACCTGGGAGAGGACGGCCCCGATGCCGTGCTCGGAGGCATCAGTCTGTACCACGAACTCCTTAGAGTAGTCGGGGGCCTGGAGGACGGGGGCAGTACACATGGCCACTTTCAGGGCCTCGAACGCCTCTTGGCAGGCAGGGGACCATTGCACCTTCTTGGGCTCTCTTTTGGATGTGAGCCCCGTGAGGGGACCGACCAGGCTGCCGTAATTCCTGATGAATCTCCGGTAATAGCCCGTGAGGCCTAGGAAGGCCCGGACCTCCGTTTGGGTCGTGGGTGGTTCCCAGGCTAGGATGGCGTCGATTTTGGGCTGTAGGGGGGCGACCTGGCCGCTTCCGACCTGGTGTCCCAGGTAGGTTACTGAACCTTGCCCAATCTGGCACTTGCTGGCCTTCACGGTGAGGCCTGCCTGGCGCAGGGCGGTCAGTACCCTCCGAAGGTGCTGGAGGTGCTCACTCCACTCAGAACTGAAAACTGCGATATCGTCGAGATATGCAGCACTGAATTTTTCCAGCCCGGCCAGGACTCTATTTACCAGCCGCTGAAAGGTGGCCGGGGCATTTTTCATCCCGAACGGCATCACGCGAAAGCGATAGTGCCCATCCGGGGTGGAGAAGGCGGACCGCTCCTTGGCTCCTTCTGTGAGCGCAATTTGCCAGTAGCCACAGGTGAGATCGAAGGTACTGAGGAATCGAGCAGCCCCGAGCCAGTCAATGAGCTCGTCGGCTCGGGGAATGGGGTGGGCATCGGTTCGGGTGACTTCATTGACCCCCGGTAGTCCACGCAGAAGCGGAGTTCTGGCGCGACCCCGGGGGCGGCTGCTTTGGGGACTAGGACCACGGGGCTGGCCCAGGGGCTATCTGAGGGCTCGATTACGCCTAGGGTCAACATTTTTGAGACTTCGGCCTGGATACAGGACCGGACCCGATCAGGGACTCGGTACGCCCGGTGTCTCACTGGCGGACTGTCCCCGGTATCCACGTCATGGACACACCAGTCGGTGACCCTAGGGACCAGGGAGAAGAGGTCCGAAAACTGCCCTAGGAGCTGGCGGCAATCTTCCCGTTGCTGGGGAGTGAGAGACGGGGAGAGGCTCACCCCTTCTACGGAGCCGTCCTTCTCTTTGGTGCACAGGAGATCGGGGAGAGGATCGGACTCCTCCTCGGCCCCGTCATCGGTGGCCAGCAGCAGACTCAGCTCTGTTCGCACAAAGTGGGGCTTGAGGCGGTTCACGTGAAGGACCCGGAGGGGGTCCCGGGGAGACTGGACGTCCACTAAGTACGTGACCTGGCTCTTCCGCTCAACCACTTTGAAGGGCCCTGTCAATTTATCCTGGAGGGCGCAGGGTTTCACTGGGGCCATGACCCATACCAGCTGGCCCGGCTGGAATTCGACCAGTGTGGCATTCTGGTCGTACCAGCGCTTCATCTCTTCCTGACTCGCCTCCAGGTTGGCCTCGGCCATCTCTCGGAACCTTCGAGTCTGATTTCGGAGGGTCAGGACATACCGGAACACATCTCGGGGGGGGCCTCGAGTCGCCGCCTCCCAGCCTTCCTTGACCAGGCTGAGGGGCCCCCTGACGGGGTGCCCGTAGAGTAACTCAAAGGGGCTGAACCCCAAGGACTTCTGGGGCACTTCGCGGTAGGCGAATAGGAGGCAGGGGAGCAGGATGTCCCACTTACGCCGGAGGGGCTCTTCCAGGCCCGCGATCATCCCCTTCAGAGTCCGGTTAAACCGCTCCACCAGGCCATTTCCCTGGGGGTGGTACGGGGTGGTGAATTTATAGGACACCCCGCATTGTTGCCATAAGGACTTCATGTATCGGGATATAAAGTTGGTACCGCGATCGCTCACGACCTCGCGGGGGTAACCCATGCGGGAGAAGATTCCCATCAACGCCCGGCCCACCACGGGGGCCGTGACGGTGCGCAGGGGGATGGCCTCAGGGTAACGGGTGGCATGGTCCACCAGGACGAGGATGAACCGGTGCCCTTGGGAAGTTGGGGGGTCCAGGGGCCCCACAATGTCGATCCCGACCCGCTCAAAAGGGGTACTGACGACAGGGAAGGGTTGGAGGGGAGCCTTGCTCTTCCCTCCGCTCTTCCCACTGGCCTGGCACGTGGGATAGGACTTGCAGTGGGCTCCTACCTCGGCTCTCATCCGGGGCCAGTAAACGTGGATCACGAGGCGACTGTACGTTTTGTCCTGGCCCAAGTGGCCTGCGAGGGGGACATCGTGGGCCAAGCCCAGAAAGAGGTTTCGGAAGCGTAGGGGTACCACCAGCACCAGGCCAGACCCTAGCTCCACCGACTTCTGTTCACTGTACAGGAGGCCATTCTCCCAGTACATCCGGTGTGTCCCCGTCTGGTCGCCCGCGGCCTGGGCCTCTGCCTGTTGCCGGGGCCCGTCCAGGGAGGGACAGGAAGCCTGCTCTCGGCAGAACTCTTCTCGGGAGGGGCCCCCCTCGTGGCGCCACTGGGCTAATTCGGGCAGATCGCCGAACTCGGTGACTGGGTTGGAGTCGGAAGGCGGGGGTTCGTCACTGGCGATCGACCCCTCGGGTGGGGTAATGGGGGGACCCTCTGCTGGGACCATCCTATCTTCAGGGGTCGGGGCGCCTTCGACTTCCCTCAGGGGGTCAGTCGGGCCGCCATGGATCGAGTGGTGGCGCATACCCACTCAGGGAGGCCCATCATCCCTAGATGGGTCTTGCGCTCAATCTGTCTCCAGGGGGAACTTTCCAGGTCGTTCCCCAGGAGACAGTCGACGGGCTGGGAGGTTCTCACTGCGACCTTCAGTTTACCGACCACCCCTCCCCACTCAAAGGGCACCAGGGCTACTTTACATAGGCTTTCAGTATTGTCGGCTGAGATGACAGGGCAAAAGACGTTGGGGAGGACCTGGTCTTCGTGTACTAAATGGCTAAGGACCCCGGTGATGCTGGCCCCGGTGTCACGGAGGGCTTCTACTTGGTGGCCATGGATCGTTACTAGCTGCCCATATTTCTTTGTGTTAGGGGGTAGGAGGCTCCCAGGGACCATCTCTCTATCTCCTAAGGATACTAGTGCCATAGCGGCGGGTTCCCACTCCTCGGCCTCCTCAACCTCCTCCCCCAGGGCTACATTGGCGATCTGTCTAGCAGGGGGTGCTACCTGGGTGGTGCGTGGGGCCATGGGGCATTCAGGGTCGTAGGCGTAATGCCCGGGTTTCTGGCAACGGAAACAAGTGACGTTTACCCGGTGCCCCCGTCTAAGGGGGGGAGCGGATACAGCAGGTGGGGGTGCCGGGAAGGTTGGAGATTGGGACTTCGGGGGACTAGCTTGGGACTCTCTCTGCCCTCCCTGGTTTCCCCCCCCTCTCTGGCGGGGTGGGCCCTGACTGGCTCGGGGGTACTCTCCTACAGGGCCCCGGGAGACCCGGGTGTTGGTCCAGCGATCCGCCTCGACAGCCAGCTTTCTCGGGTCCGTGAGCTTGCTGTCGAGCAGATGTTGGCGTAGTTCTACAAAGCAGTTGGCCGCCAGGTGTTCCCACAACATAAGGTCGGTTAGTTCTTCCAGGGTGGTTACCTTGCTGCCCTTAATCCAACCATCGAAGGCGCGGCTGAAGAAATGCACATATTCCACCCAGGTGGTACCCGGGATCTTCCGGCAGTCCCGTAACCGCTGGCGATACATCTCCGGGGTGAAGCCGTACCTTGTGAGGAGGGCCGCTTTCATGTGTTCATAGGACGTTTGCATGGAGGTGGGTAGGTCGAGCAGGGTGTCTCTCCCTTCGCTCAGGAATCGTCCCGATAACCCAGCCCCCCAATCTTTCTGTGGGACCCGATGGGAGGCCATGGCGACCTCGTAGGCCCGAAACCACTGCTGAATGTCATCATTTTTATAATATTCTTTGACCACATCCTTGGGGATGTGGACCTTCTGTTCCGTCGGAGCGGCTGCCTCCCGGTTCCCCGGGGGCCGCGCTTCTTCGTTCCTGGCTTTTAGTTCTATTTCCTTTAAGCTGCGTTCATGCTCCAGTTGAAGTTTCTTTCCCTCGTGTTCTCGCTGGAGTTTCTTCTCCTCCAGCTCTCCTTGTACTCGTAACTGTTCTACTGCTAGCTTTTTCTCTGCTAATTTCAGCTCGCCCTCAATTTTGAGTTTCGCTAATTCGAGCTCGTGATGGCGACTTTTTTCTCTGTCTGCGAGTTCCTCTGGGGATAGGCCCCCGTCGGGTACGAAGCCTCGCACCTGGTTGTTGCTGCGTTCTCCTTGGGACGGTCCAGCTTCGTCGTGGGGTTCCCCCGCTCCTTCTGGCCGGGAGGCCCCTGAATCCACCCATGCTTTCAGTGCCTTTTGCATATCTTCTTTGGTGTTGAGACCAGTGGTAGCGATTCGGAGTTCCTTACAGAATTGTTTTAGTTCTTTGTGAGTGTACTCTTCCAGCTGTTCCACCTGGAACACGGCACTGGCGTCGTCTTCCACGAGAACCGCAGCGTTTCCTTCTGCCATCTTTGTCGGTAGTGCGTCAGCCGTTCACGGTACGATCTCTAGATTATGGGCCCGAATCCCGACGCTTGCCACCAATGTTAGAAGGCGACCTCAGAGGGGCCCGGAGGGGGCCCTGACTGCCCTGAGACCCACCCTCGAGGTATCGTAGCCGGGCACTGGCGGGAGATTCCTCAAGGGGAGGAACCTCGTATCTAGGATCGCACACTTGGCACCACACGACAGAGAGACACCACACAAGGAGTTCTTACGAGCAGATCTTTATCAAGTTAGAGTAGTAGGATCTTTATGATCCGCACGGCAAATATGTACAAGCAGAGCGTGGGCTCTCAGAGTCTTGGAGGGGGGTAGCGGGACAGTCTTTGGGGATATGGATCAGATGCAGGAGCGTACCCGGCGCACAGCTCACAATCCTCGAGCTGGGGGGTACACTTGTCGTCGTGGGGTCCGGCGGGACCAAGAGAGTCTGCAGGAGCCGCGAGTCACTCAGCTAGGCCCAGATACCAGTTCGGTGGTCTGACGATCTTCGAGGAGCCGCGAGTCACTCAGCAGGGCTCCAGCACAAGTTCGGAGGTCTTACGATCTTCAGGGAGCCGCGAGTCACTCAGCAGGGCTCAAGCACAAGTTCGGAGGTCCTACGATCTTCAGGGAGCCGCGAGTCACTCAGCAGGGCTCAAGCACAAGTTCGGAGGTCTTACGATCTTCAGGGAGCCGCGAGTCACTCAGCAGGGCTCAGGTGTTCCAAGGCGAATCTGCCGGACGGTCCCCGAGCGCCCCTTGTTATAGGGCGACCCCTCTTTGATGTCCGGAGTCTGTGCAGGCAGGGGTCTTGTCACCTGGGGGGTTGCTTGTTGGGGTTTCCTGCCATTGTCTTTTGATCCTTTCAGTGCCGGGTCGGGAGGAGTCCCAGACACCCAGCAGGCGTGGAGCCAGCCCTCGGGGAGGCCGGCAGGTCGATCGAAACCCACCGTTCCAGGGAGGCACAGAGGTGTGATAGAAACTGCTCCTCCCTCTCTCATCCCAAGGGGAGCGCGATGTGCTCCAGCCGGAGTGGCGCCTCTAGGCCAGGGTCGCGCTGGGGCCAGGCAGCCATCTTGGTGCATGAAGTGGGCACACGGGCCCGGTGTGGCCGAAGGGAGGAAGGCCATGGACGGGGATGTCCGGGTTGGGTGCGTGTGAGTTTCGGGTAGGGAGGATCGGCTAGGCCGGGGGTTTGGGGACTGTGTGATGTGCAGGGGTCGTGTCTAGCTATGGTGCGATGGCCGGGTCTAACACGTGGCAAGACTGCGCCCTTTATTATACTGGGTCAGGCTCAGAAGGTCCCCGGATCTAGGCCAGAAGGACATACTTCAACTTGGAGCTCGTTTTAAGATCTCTTGGGTATCCAATCTATACAAACTGGTGGTAGAGCTAGGTTTGGGCGAGTACTGGGAGAACCAGAGCCCCCCCCTGTAAGGCCATCGTAAAAAAATCTATTGGGACTGGATCAATGCTGTTATCTTGAGGTCCCAGAGAGGCATCCTCAGTGAGAAATTCATAGGCATTAAACCTATGCCTAGATTGGAGGCCTTTTTGGACCTGATCGAGTCCCCAAGCGATAGGTCTCTTTACCTCAAGCTGAGATATGGTACTCTACCAATACACAAGTTCCAGACAGGGTGGAGTGGCGAGCAGGGTGCTGTTAAGGGCTGCCCAGGTTGTGCCTCCCCTACTGAATCCATCGCCCATTTTCTTTTTGCTTGTCGGGCCTACAGCCAGGTCAGATCTAGATGGCTGAAACCCGTATGCATAAATCTGGGCTGTAGGTCGTATAGGGTGGCCTTGCGCATCCTAACCTATGAGACGACAGTCCCCAGTGTCATCTGTGGGACTGCAAAGTTCTTGGGGGGGGCCTGGAGGATCAGACAGAGGCTACTTAAGAAGTGTTAGCTATTGAGCCGAGTTCCAACGTCCCTTGCCTATGCCCCAGTCCCCAGCCCTATTTAAAAGTCGTCTACTGTTGTTGCATTTGTTCTTTTTCTATACTGTACTCATTGTAGAATATCCCTTTTCTGGGGCTTACGAATTATGTTGTTCTAGACATTGTTAAAATTTCTCCTTTTTTATATGGGAACCCCGCTGCTGCAGGGGTTTCTTATTTTAAACATTGTTTTTATAATGTTTTATACTTTTATTATATTTTATATATCGAATAAAGTTATTGACTGGACTCCCAGGAGTAGACAGATACATGGGGGTGGGTGCATATCACTACCAGCAGTGGACAGAGACATGGGGCTGGGCGCATATCACTCCCAGCAATGGACAGACATGTGAGGGGTGGGTGCAGAGGAATACCAGCAGTGGACAGAGACATGGTGGTGGGTGCATATCACTACCAGCAATGGACACACATGTGAGGGGTGGGTGTATATGACTCCAAGCAGTGGCCTGCAATATGAGGGGTGGGTGCAGAGGACTCCCAGCAGTGGACAGAGACATGGGGGTGGGTGCATATCACTCCCAGTTGTGGACAGAGACATGGGGTGGGTGCATATCACTACCAGCAGTGGACAGACATGTGAGGGGTGGGCGCAGAGGACTCCCAGCAGTGGACAGACATATATGGGTGGGTGCAGAGGACTCCCAACAGTGGACAGACATGTGAGGAGTGGGTGCAGAGGACTCCCAGCAGTGGACAGAGACATGGGGGTGGGTCCATATCACTACCAGCAGTGGACAGAGACATGGGGGTGGGTGCATATCACTCCCAGCAGTGAACAGACATATGTGGGTGGGTGCAGAGGAATACCAGCAGTGGCCGAGACATGGTGGTGGGTGCATATCACTACCAGCAGTGGACAGACAGGTGAGGGTTGGGTCTATATGACTCCCAACAGTGGCCTGCAATATGAGGGGTGGGTGCAGAGGACTCCCAGCAGTGGACAGAGACATGGGGGTGGGTGCATATCACTTCCAGCAGTGGACAGACATGTGAGGGGTGGGTGCAGAGGACTCCCAGCAGTGGACAGACATATATGGGTAGGTGCAGAGGACTCCCAGCAGTGGACAGACATATGAGGGGTGGGTGCAGAGGACTCCCAGCAGTGGACAGAGACATGGGGGTGGGTGCATATCACTACCAGCAGTGGACAGAGACATGAGGGTGGGTGCATATCACCCCCAGCAGCGGACAGACATATGTGGGTGGGTGCAGAAAAATACCAGCAGTGGACAGAGACATGGTGGTGGGTGCATATCACTACCAGCAGTGGACAGACATGTGAGGGGTGGGTGTATATGACTACCAGCAGTGGCCTGCAATATGAGGGTGGGTGCAGAGGACTCCCAGCAGTGGACAGAGACATGGGGGTGGGTGCATATCACTCCCAGCAGTGGACAGACATGTGAGGGATGGGTGTATATGACTACTAGCAGTGGATAGAGATATGAGGGGTGGCTGAAGAGGACTCCCAGCACTGGACAGAGACATTGGGGGTGTACATCATTATCAGATGACCACAACTCCATGGGTGTATGTACGCATCCCTAACTTTTGACTATGATGATAGTGCCATAACAACACATCACTGACAGCAGTGTCCCACTCCCAGGAGGATGGATGTCTTTCTGCCACTGCATGACACACCACATGTCGTTGTGAGGACAAATAACACATGCATACCTACCCCTGGTGGATGCAGCACAATACACACACTGAGATCATGCCACAAGACTGTATAGTCATGTCACTGCCTACTAAACTAAGAGAGCCAAAGGGAACACACACTGTCACGCACATCCCAGGACTGATAGGAATGTACAGGTGCTGGGACAGCCACCAAGATGTTGTCTCTCATGGAAGGAATAGGGTGGAGTTCCAACAGATACAATGCCCACAATTGGGAATCAGGTGCCTAAATACCCTGCAGAACAAGTACCATATGTGTGCTAGGCCAGGATTACACACATGCATAGTGCTGAAAAGGGAGAATTTCTCCATGAAGGCATTTCAACATACTCAATACACAAGTACAGTGACTAGCAAGGATCGCACAGACGATGCAGCCGGAGACATTGCTGAGCAGGCATGGCCATAGTTGAAGGGATCCGTCACCAACAAAGGAAATGTAGACACAGGTCAGCACAACAATTGTGCAACTCTTTGTAGGGAAGATGTCAGGTGCCACAGAGGAAGGAACACTCCTTGGGACAATGTCTCAAAACCAAAATAACACACACTACCAATGATTCTTTGCAGATAAATTGTGATGGCACGCAGATACCATGGTCCACCTCATGACCATCAGACTAGAACATTTCTCAGAACCATAACACAATACTACAACACCAACTCCTGAAGCCTCAGCACCAACATCAAAACCTGAAATGCAATAGTGTTCAAAGTAAAAATAAAATGCTTTATTCAGCATAATTTGATATTTTTTTTTTATTAAATCACAATATATACAAAGGCCAATGGCCAGTCCTTAATAGAAGTCCTTGGGGGGACACATGGGCATGCGTCTCCCCTAGCTTGCCTGCACAGTGGAACCCTCAGGTTCGTCGACCAGGGGGGGGGGAGCATCATGTGGGGAAGGACCAGGCACAGCAGGGACAGGAGGGGGAAGGGTAGGTGTGGTGGGTGCAGGGGTGGACGTCTCCACCACAAGGGGTGGGGCAGCGCCAAAGGTGGTGGTGAGCTCGGCGCTGCACACCGCAGCAAGGACGTCCAGGCTAACCCCTGCACCAGAGGATTGCCCAGGGTCAAGGGAGTGGTGGGTGAGGGATGGGGTGCAGCTCTCATGGGGGAGGGGGTTGAGGTGGTGGGGGACTCAACTTCCCTGCCTGGGGACTTCCTCACCCGCTTGGGAGGTGGTGGCTCAGCGGGGGCGAGGTCCAGCTCAGCAAGTAACAGCTGGTGGGGTGAACGTTTTGCAGGGGAGCCAAGGGGAGTGCTTTTGGAGGGACTGGGTTGTGATGCCTGTGGACTCAGACTGTGGCTGCGTGTATATCTTTTTGCCCCAGACCCAGTGGGTGGGCCAACATCCCCCTGAGTGTGCGTGCCAGGAGGTGTGTGCTTGCCCTTACTTGGTGGTGTGCTGCCTGTGTCTGGTGGGGTGCGTGCTTGGGAATGTCTGGGTGTGCATGGGACAGGTATGGGAGAGGGAAGTGTGGATGGGGCTGAGGTGGGGGGGACGAAGCGCTGCAGGAGAGTCACTGCTGCCGTCAGGGAAGAGTCCATGGACCGCAGATTCCTGCGTTGGTCAGACATCGTTGCTGACATGCCCTCCATGAACGACACTATCTGTGTTAGCAGTGTGGTGTGGCCATGGAAGACATTCAGCACTGATGCCTGCCCAACCTGCAACTGCCGCCGTATGTCCACAGACTTTTCACTGAGGGCATCAGGAGTGACAGGGGCAGGGGGTGCGGTGCCTGTCCCGAAGGAGACATGGTGGGGCTCTGCACGGACAGAAGGGACCAGAGCAACTGGGAGGGCGGTGATGGGAATGGAGGAGGCGGGGACAGATGTTGGACTGCTGCCAGGTGTTGTAGCAGCCTCCGCCCCCTCGATGAGGTCTACCTCAGACCCGTCTGCGTCGTAGTTGGGCTCGTCACCAGACAGGTCCTCCGACTGACTCCCCTCGCGCTCTATGCCACTGGCTCCCGCAGACTCGCCAGCACTGGTGGCACTGGTGCTAGGTCCCTCCTCCAGGTCCGTGCAGGTGTCTCCCTTGGTTTCCAATGATGATGCTGTGTGCAAGGTGAAGATACAGAAAAACATCGGTCACCTGTATACATCTGACACATGAGTACAAAATCAATAGGTCACAGTGCATATAAGGCAATGCATCATGATTAACAGCTAGATTACTCCGCACATATGTAAGCCCTGTACTCCCCAGTTGGTAGACCCACCATGCCACTTGGACACAAGGATAAATAGGACACACCAGCCCAAAGCTTCAATGAGAAATACACTGAGAAGCTGGTGTCTGGGAACAGGTGAGCACAGCAATACAATGAAGTCATGCCACCTCTTGTTTACCCTGAAAGAAACAGTAGTGGTGCACCCAAGGCAAACTAACAGACCTCAATACTAAAGGTGTCCCTACACTCAGAGACCTGTAAGTACTTTGGAACACAAAACGAAAAAATGTTGGTACCTTGGGAATCACAATACTTTACACAATCGACATGTTTAGAATGTGGGAATGTGCCATTTTGTGAACAGAACACACATGTGCCTGTATAAAAGATGTCTCCCAAGCAGGTGCACACAAAACTACATTTACCCAGTCATTTAAGAAGCTGGCAACCTTATTTAAAGAAGCAACTGTTAGAAAGAAATGGTGTTGCAGAAAGTACATATACATGGGCCCAAGGAGGTCTTGATGACTTGACACTCGTAAGTTGGTATCACCAACAACCAAGGACTTACCCAAATTCCAGAACACTGTGGGAACATGTATATGTATAATCTGAAAAACAGTCTTATTAGAACAGTGTCTTCTTTTAAAATGTGCCAGCGTGATCCCTGAAAGTGTAAATGTGGATTGTTGGGCACTTAATTGGGAGACATCTGTCATGCAGGCACATTATTGTTCTTAACAACAAAACATCAAACTAAAGCATTTAAAACACGAAGACCTGTTGACAAGTGTTGTGAGTGCCATGGTACAATACTTTTTGACTAACAACTTGAATTATGTCAGTTGTCACATGGCCATCCGTTGCCTGATGACATAGTTGGAAACACATCTGACCCACTGCCTGACATGTGGAGTGGCACACATGTCCAAACCCAGGACAATGCATAAGCTAATGGACCTGCAATTGTGTTGTAAAAAGGCATACCTGCACTGAGGAGACACCCTCATGGCAAGCCAGAATGTCCACACAGATTTCAGCACACAAAGACCAAACTACGTAGCATCTGGACCACACACTGCTGCAAAAAATGTATGAGTAGGAATCATGTATTTAAACAATTGACAAATGCTGCAAAGCACAAACATTAAACCCTGCACAAAATCATTGGGTCACTGCACGTTGAGTCTCTGTCCAGCCAATTATCACACACAGGTCAGACCTGGCAAGGAGACAAACAGGCACATGCATCAACCAGAAAACCGGTCGCAAACGGGCAGATTCTCAGAATCTGCCCCTTTGCGACTGGTATTTTTGCATTTGGGATGCATCATCCCAAATGCAAAAATCGCAATTTAAGGAATCTCAAAATAGTGATCCCTTAAATAGCGATTGCATTTAAGGAATCCCTAATTGAGATTCCTTGAATGCAATGCATTAAAGTGTAAAAAATAGCGATTTCGCTATTAGCGGGAGCAAATTACTATGAAGCTGGACTTCATGGTAATTTGCTAAAACTTAGAAAAATGCACTTATTTGCATTTTTCTAAGTTTCATGTTGCGCACACACATGCCCTTAGAGCATGTGTGTATGCAACATGTGTGCAGAGTTCAAATACATGGGTGCAATGACAACCCTTGCACCCTAGAAATTGCGGGAGCAATTTGCGAGTACCTACTGGTACTCGCAAATTGCTCCCGCAATCTCCAATGCATTCCTATGGGCCTGGAGGCTCATAGGAATGAATGGGAAGCCATTCATTAATTGCGACTCGCAATTTGTGAGTCGCAATTAATGAATGTTAAGGAATCGCTATTTTAATAGCGATTCCTACATGCATAGGCTTTTGCGAGTCCTTAATTGCGATTCCTTAATATTCACAATTATGGACTCGCAAAAGCTTTTCTTGATGCATGTGCCTGATAAGGTTTGGCCATGTAGGCCTCGCCCGCACAAACCCCCCATACCTGAGACAATGTGATTGTTAGAATCTGGGTTCTCTGGTTGGCACAGGTAGGTACTTGTGACAAGCAGGGAACCCTTCCTCTAGTCAGGGTAAGGGGTTACACTCCTAAAATAACCCCTGTTCACCCTCTAGGTAGCTTGGCGCGAGCAGACAAATGGACACCACACAGGTATTTATATTAAAAATAAGGATTCTTTATATAGGATTATCACAAGACCATTAAACAATTAAAAATACACAATACGGTTGCTTAGTTGGTAGAAGATTGCTTAGTTTCTCTTAAGTTCTTAAATGCGACACTTTAAGTCAATGTACCTTAGATGCGACACGCAGGGCAACGAAAGTGTTGCAGCGATGCAGATGCGTTGCAGTTCTTGGTGCAAAAGAAATAAAGACGGGATCTTCCAGATGCGTTACGCTTCTCCGATGTTGCGAGAAGGCTCGACTCGATGCGTCAGCTACAGCGGCGTCACCTTTGGCGAGATGCGACGACAGCGGCCTTGGCAGCAGCACTTTTCTCTGACGTTGCGAGACGCTTCCACTCGATGTGATGCTGCAGCGGCGACACCCCTTCTGCGAGATGCGACGGCAACAGCTCCGACGGCATCACGCTTCTCCTCCTTGAGTCGCAGTTCCAGCTCCTTGCGACACGCAGTCCCTCAGAAGGCCCAACACAGCAGCAGGCACTTCCAAAAGACTCTGGGGAGCTGGGGATGAAGTCCACTGGTCCTGGGACTTCGTTCAGGGGGCAAGCTCAGTTCAAGCCCTTGGAGATCTTTTTAAAGCACAAGTTGAAGCAAAGTCTTTAGTAGTCTTTCTCCTCTCTTTCAGCAGCAAGGCAACCACTGCAGGCCAATCCCCCAGGTCAGGGACAGTACTCCTCCTACAGCGTTCCCAGTTCCTTCTCCTCTGGCAGAGGTTCTTCTTGTTTCAGCAGGATCTGATTTCTTGGGAGCAGGGTCCCAATACTTATACCCCTAATTCCTTTGTTCCTCTGGGGTAGAGGGGCCTTTGCCCAGTCCAAACCAGTTCTTGAGCACTCTGTTGACATGACTCTGCCTTTTTATTCAGGGTGCAGGGCAGAGACATCAGCCGCTCCACAGGGGGTGGAGCCGGCATTGTGGTAGCAGAGAACAACCCTATTCAGAGCCCAGGTGCACTCCTTCCACCCATCTGGCTGCCAATCTTCCTATTCATCACCAGGCTACCTAGCCCTGCCCCTCTGGGTTTCCCCAGCCCTGTCACTCACACAACCAGATAGGCAGATACACATCATAGCAGAGGCGGGCTGAAATGGTCAGGCAAGCAAATACCAACTTTCTAAAAGTGGTATTTGCAAACACAGAATATTAAAATAAACGTTACTAAAAGATGTATTTTATTATTCTGAGTTCAGGCATACTAAACTCGAATTTCTATCATGTTCCCTGGGTCTGTTAGGATCATAGAATGTAACAATTCTAGCAGCCCCTTCTGGCCTATGGAGAACAGGTAGCCTTACAATAGTGAAAAACGAAAATGGCTGTAATTCACTATTAGGACATGCCACACACATCAGGGCTTGTCCTACCTTATGCTTACAATGCACCCTGCCCTTGGGCCTACCATAGGGGTGACTAATATGAAGTTAAGGGAAGGTTTAGGGACTGGCAAGCGTGTGCACTTACCCAGTCAGCATGACAGTACCAGACTACACGCAGGTTGTGCAATGGCAGACCTTAGATGCATTTTAGCAGGCCGCTTCTGTGGGTGGCACAACCAGTGCTGCAAGCCCACCAGCAGCATTTGTATTTACAAGCCCTGGGCACTCCTGGTGCACTTTACTGGGGTCTGACAGTAAACCAAATAAGCCAATCAAGGAATCCAACCAACATATACATTTTACAGTAGGGAGAGCATATGCACTTTAGCACTGATCAGCAGTGGTAAAGTGCCCAGAGTCATAAAACAGCCAACAACAGGTCAGAAAAAAAATGCAGGAGGAAGGCAAAAAGTTTAGGGATGACCCTGCAAAAAGGGCGAAGTCCAACACTACCCTCTTCCAGCCAAAACGCAGGGCAGACCAATCACCACCGTGATGGTCTTCCCTGCTTGGGGCGATAGAACAAGGACCTGGCCCGCAACTGCAGGGGCAGACTCCAGTTCTACGCCAATCTGAACCTATTGGAATCTCTCTGTCCATACTCTCAGGGCCCACCAAGCCAATCCATGGGGAACCCTTCTTCTCACCTGTGGACACCACCTGTGCAGCACCTAACCTTAACTGGCTCACAGGTGTGTCCCAACAGACAGACAGCAAAATGCTACAGTGGCCACTGACAGTAGTCAGGGATGAGACCCAGGCCGTATGCCTCTCAGGGCTCTCAAACCTCTGTGGTGACAGGAAGCGGAGGGCAGTAGCCTCAGGTGCTTGGCAACCTTTGTCCACTCTCCCTCCTGTCAGGTCAGGTATGACATCCTGGCACTGACCCACCAGCCCCAGGCCTGTACCCGGCAGCTGGACTGAAGACTGGGGTGGCCTCTCCCACACCCGGTCCTCCTCCTCGGAGCTCTGTACCCTCCCACTTGGAATGGTACCCCTTCCAGAATTGCCAGGGCACCTGTGGCAGGTGTCCTGCGCAATTCGCCCACCAGTTCAGGGGTCCTTTCCTGCAACTGGGCGTCCAGGTCAGGGGGGAAACCCTGAACCTGGCCCTCCAACCTAGGGTCTAAACCCTTCAGTTGAGCCGGGATCAGAGGCGAGGACTCCCTCCCTCTGCACCCCCTTCCAGAGTACTGCACACTCCCAACTGGTGTGGTACCCCTAGAAGCCACATGGGTCAGGACACTGATTACAGTTGTCCCACCCTCCAGGTCAGACAACACCTGAACCTGGCTTCCCAACTCTGGGACCAACCCATGCGGTTGAACGCTCGCCTGGTTCACCAGGACTTCCCGGGGAGCACGCATGCCCCCCCTGAGGGTGACACATAACTCCTGTGTCGTGTGACAGTCTGCCTGGCGCAGATCTCCCAACCCCTGTCCATCTGACAGTGCGCGAAGATCCCCCAGGACAGAAGTGGTGTCACCATGGTCATTCACTGGGGACACAGCCCTTCTGGCTGGCCCCTGACCCACTGGGTCTTCCACTGGGGACTCCTTCCCCCTCTCACCCCTCACTCTGGACTTCTGCACCCTCCCAACTGGAGCGGTACAGCCAGACACCAGAACTGATGGCGGCCTGCTTACAGACATTCCCCATTCACCAGACACTAGGGGGTCCCGCATAATGGGCCGCCCCTCAGGACAGACTAGGCTCCCCACCTGGTGTTATCTTAAAGAACCATCCAGGCTCTGAGACTGAGGTTGGGCACTACCGGGACATAACCCATTCTCATTCCTTCCCCTTAAAGACAGGACGTGAGGCCCTACACCCCTCTCACTACTACAGGACCTAGTTGGGCTGCTCTGAGCCACTTCCACCACACTGGGTTTGAAGATACCTGAACCACTCATCTTGGGATCACTCCCCAATGCCTTTCCAGACCCTTTGGACTCCACCAAACGGTCTGCCTCCAATGTGATCTCCCTGCGGTGAGAGAACTCACTCTCCCACAGGTGTTGGCATAGCTCTGGAAAACAGGGACTTACAATACGCTCTCCCATAATTGGATCACACAGCCCCCTAGCAGGGTTGACCAAACTATTCTTCCCCTCACCATCCAGTGCCTCGCACACGTACTCCACACCACTCTCCTGAGACTGGCAAGACGGTATCTGACTGCCTCTGTCACACAACCCACACTCTTCTGGGCAGTCTACACACTCACATACCTGGACTTCAATTTTGGGGAACCCCTCTCCCTGCACCTCTCAACTAGAGTCAGGAGAGTGTCCCTCCCACCACTAGAACCATGAACCCCTGCGCCAGTTACCCTATTCCCTTCAGGGATACTGCGCACTACTGGAGCTACCTCATGTCCTTGAACCTCCTGGTGTATGTTATCCCCCTCCTTCGAGTCAGGTGCCACATCTCTGGGTGTGTGTACTACTCTCTCAGCACTAGAATATTCAATATTCCTGCCACCATCTGAGCTGGATTCCTCTGCCCACTCAGCAAAGCTCAATCTCTGAGCTACACACATTTCTTGTTGCTGGGCTGAGACACTCATGATCCCAAGCCTCTCAAGCTCTAAGTCAAGCTTCCTCATAATCAACTCAAGCTCCATTTCTATTTTCTTTTGCTCTAGGGCTAACTTCCTAATTTACCATTCCAATAATAACTGCCCTTTTAACTTGAGCTTGGTCAGCTCCATTTCGTGCATCCTACACTCTCTTCTATCTGCCAGCTCCTCTGGAGATAGACTGTGGTTAGAAACACTGCTACCAGCAGGGGAAGGGGTTCTCCTTCCTTTTGAACCCACTGGCCCATTCAGCTGCTCATCTGCACTATCCTCCTCAGTGGCATTCCTTGCTTCTGCCCAGGCCCTCAGCGCCTTGTAAAATTCTTTTTTTTTTGTAAGTTTGAGTTTATTGAAGAAATAAAGAAGGGAAGGAGAAGGGAGGCGAACGGGGTATAATCATCATGATAAGCATATACAAAAAATAAGCAGTTCAATAGAAACTCTCAATAAAAGCAAATAAAACAAGCATGAAGTTTACATGAACAGAACCTACGTACAGGAATGAAAAATACCATATAATATAGTAGAACGTAATATCATAGCAAAAAGGCATTAAAGAAACAAGAAAATCATGGTGGCTTACGCACCTCAACTGTATCTGGGTTTGGAGAAGCGTGTGCTGGAGCAAAGGAGGAGAGATAGGATACCAAAGGGAGCCAAATCAGGTCGCGTTTAATTGCTAGGGAAACGGGAGATACGTAATTAGTATCTATGCGATGATGGAAGCAAACTGCATTCCACCAAGAATGGTAGGAGACATTTGCAGCCTGCTTCCAATTAGAAGTAATGGTATGGAAAGCCACAGCAACTAGAAGGTCAAGTAATAGATAATGGGAGGGAGATTGCGGGAGTCTCGGTAATAGGGAACCTAGAAAAACTTGCCAAGGGGAAAAAGGAATTTGAAGTTGGAATATCTTTTGTATTTGCGCCCAAACTAGGTGCCAGAACTTGGAGATAGGAGGGCATTCAAACAACATGTGTTTGAGATCTGCGACGGGACAGGAACAAGACCAACAAATAGGGGATGTGTCAGGTGAAAAACGGGATAAAGCATGTGGAGTACATAAAGTTCTGTTATAAATAAAATATAAGGTTTGGGTAGTATTAGCAGCTCTAGAGGCTTTATGAATCTTAGCCCATATTTTGTCCCAAAAAGGTATTGGCCAATCCTGAGAAAGATCCAATTCCCATGCATTCTCGATTTTAGATTTTAGTCTGTCAGTGGAGTATCGAAGAGAGTTATAAATAGCAGAGGCTGAGGGAGACGTCTCCAATAATAAAGAAGTAGCTTTGCGATCTAAAGGAATATCGGTAGATGGTGCCAAGGAGCGAAGATATAAGATCAGGACTGGGAGAAGGGCATGGTATTGCGATCGAGCAGAAGAGGGCAGTGAAAAAGAGGATTGAAGTTCCTGGAATGAGAGAAGAGTATCTTGAGAAATTAATTGAGATATCCAACACAATCCTCGAGAGTGCCATGTTTTCCAAAATATGGTGCGATTACGAATTTTGAAAAGAGAGTTGTGCCATATCGGTTGTACGTGAATGGAAAGAAGGGAGGGATAAGATGATGCTCGGACTGCTTTGGCGCGCGTTCTCCAGCGCAGCTCCACGAAAGGAGAAGAGGCAGCGCAAGTCGAAGCTTGGCGGCAAATCGTACTAAATACAGCTGCTGCTGGGTTGGGAATTATGTAGCAAAGCCAGAATGGAGCTCCGTGCAAAGCGCACATAACATTTTTTACCTTCCATCTGTGACATGTGTGGTTATAATATAGCTTTGCAGTTGCATGCGAATCGCCTTGGAGAATTCTGCCTTGTTTTTACATCCAGTTGTAGGAACTTTAAACCTTTTGCTGCTTGGCAGTGTAGTTTTCCAATTTCTCTTCTTCCCATTCTAACTCAGTATTCACAGAGACTATGGATGCTGCTTTCTCCACCATGGTTAAGTTTGACAGTACTCAAAAACAGAAAGTCCCAAAAGAGATCTACCAACAAGTATTGGTTGCGTTTAAGGTCTGCACTCACTAAGTAGTGTTCACCAATTACTGTACATGAGTCACAAATGCAAATACAGAATCCCACCGCTGCCACCAATGTTAGACTCCGGGTTCTCTGGTTGGCACAGGTAGGTACTTGTGACAAGCAGGGAACCCTTCCTCTAGTCAGGGTAAGGGGTTACACTCCTAAAATAACCCCTGCTCACCCTCTAGGTAGCTTGGCGTGAGCAGACAAGGCTTATCTCAGAGCGTTATAGGTTAAGCATTTGTGAACACATACAGTAACCAAGTGACAATACTACAAATGGACACCACACAGGTATTTATATTAAAAATAAGGATTCTTTATATAGGATTATCACAAGACCATTAAACGATTAAAAATACACAATACGGTTGCTTAGTTGGTAGAAGATTGCTTAGTTTCTCTTAAGTTCCTAAATGGGACACTTTAAGTCACTGTACCTTAGATGCGGCACGCAGGGCAACTAAAGGGTTGCAGCGATGCAGATGCGTTGCAGTTCTTGGTGCAAAAGAAATAAAGACGGGATCTTCCAGATGCGTTACGCTTCTCCGATGTTGCGAGAAGGCTCGACTCGATGCGTCAGCTACAGCGGCGTCACTTTTGGCGAGATGCGACGACAGCGGCCTTGGCAGCGGCACTTTTCTCCGACGTTGCGAGACCCTTCCGCTCGATGCGATGCTGCAGCGGCGACACCCCTTCTGCGAGATGCAACGGCAACCGCTCCGACGGCGACACGCTTCTCCTCCTTGAGTCACGCTTCCAGCTCCTTGCGACATGCAGTCCCTCAGAAGGCCCAACACAGCAGCAGGCACTTCCAAAAGACTCTGGGGAGCTAGGGATGAAGTCCACTGGTCCTGGGACTTCGTTCAGGGGGCAAGCTCAGTTCAAGCCCTTGGAGATCTTTTTAAAGCACAAGTTGAAGCAAAGTCTTTAGTAGTCTTTCTCCTCTCCTTCAGCAGCAAGGCAACCACTGCAGGCCAATCCCCCAGGTCAGGGACAGTACTCCTCCTACAGCTTTCCCAGTTCCTTCTCCTCTGGCAGAGGTTCTTCTTGTTTCAGCAGGATCTGATTTCTTGAGAGCAGGGTCCCAATACTTATACCCCTAATTCCTTTGTTCCTCTGGGGTAGAGGGGCCTTTGCCCAGTCCAAACCAGTTCTTGAGCACTCTGTTGACATGACTCTGCCTTTCTATTCAGGGTGCAGGGCAGAGACATCAGCCGCTCCACAGGGGGTGGAGCCAGTATTGTGGTAGCAAAGCACAACCCTATTCAGAGCCCAGGTGCACTCCTCCCACCCATCTGGCTGCCAATCTTCCTATTCATCACCAGGCTACCTAGCCCTGCCCCTCTGGGTTTCCCCAGCCCTGTCACTCACACAACCAGACAGGCAGATACACATCATAGCAGAGGCGGGCTGAAATGGTCAGGCAAGCAAATACCAACTTTCTAAAAGTGGTATTTGCAAACACAGAATATTAAAATAAACTTTACTAAAAGATGTATTTTATTATTCTGAGTTCAGGCATACTAAACTCGAATTTCTACCATGTTCCCTGGGTCTGTTAGGATCATAGAATGTAACAATTCTAGCAGCCCATTCTGGCCTATGGAGAACAGGTAGCCTTACAATAGTGAAAAACGAAAATGGCTGTAATTCACTGTTAAGACATGCCACACACATCAGGGCTTGTCCTACCTTATGCTTACCATGCACCCTGCCCTTGGGCCTACTATAGGGGTGACTAATATGAAGTTAAGAGAAGGCTTAGGGACAGGCAAGCGTATGCACTTACCCAGTCAGCATGACAGTACCAGACTGCACGCAGGTTCTGCAATGGCAGACCTTAGATACATTTTACCAGGCCGCTTCTGTGGGTGGCACAACCAGTGCTGCAAGCCCACCAGTAGCATTTGTATTTACAAGCCCTGGGCACTCCTGATGCACTTTACTGGGGTCTGACAGTAAACCAAATAAGCCAATCATGGAATCCAACCAACATATACATTTTACAGTCGGGAGGGCATATGCACTTTAGTCCTGATCAGTAGTGGTAAAGTGCCCAGAGTCATAAAACAGCTAACAACAGGTCAGAAAAAAATGCAGGAGGAAGGCAAAAAGTTTAGGGATGACCCTGCAAAAAGGGCCAAGTCCAACTGTGATTGGGACAGATCAAGAAGTGACACCTCTTAATCAGGGTTAACAAAAATGTGCAGCAAGAATTCCCAAATGTACTCAACATCACCTCGTGAGGCTGGCAACACATATTTGTGACAAACAACCATCAACAGATAGTTGTGAATAGACACACAGGCACTGCCCAGTGTGAGTATGCACAAGCCAAATGGGGTCTCCCTGTCCAGTGGACACATGTAGCACACTTTTGGATAAATACAAATGAGGCCAGGGAACAATGCCACAGAGGCCAACCTATGCTGAACACACAGAGAATGGGCACAGTGTTGGATGACACACGTGATTACGAGGCAAGGGTGTCTCAGGGGACTGTAGTGGGCACACTGCTCCTTGTTCCTGGAATGATCTGACTGTAACATGAGCAACCGTCCTGGCACTATGCATATCTCCCACTCATGCACATCATGTCTGAGGCCACAACATTGGTCATGCATGCTGTAAGTGTGTTCATTTGAAACCTCACACTCCTTTGTTGAGACTCATCATCAGTGCCAACAAATATGGACCCCCAACAGAGTGAACAGGACAGGGCACAGGCAAGGTACCAACACATGTCACAGACTACCCTCCCACATGATGCAGAAAGCAATGTGCACTTGGATTAACTGGCAGCCTAGATGACCATGTGCAATTGTGATTACACACAGACCAGGGGACACATGTCAAGGAGGGGAAGGGATGAATAAGAGCACCGGTTAACTTTGGGGAACAGAATATGCACTGCACATATAAACCCTGGCAGTGTATCCAGGCTACCGAGCACTTCCAAAAGCTGGTGACACACAACACAACAAACAGACATGTAACTACCCCCTCCTTGCTGCAGTCTCTCCTGTAACTGCCTATCCAGGTCAGGGAAGACCACCGCCAGGACACGCGTCATGTGGGGGGTCAGGCGTCGGCGCCCGCTGTGGGGGCGTGGAGGTGAGAGCCCCAGCTGGACCCGGGTGATCCGCCGGGTCCAGCACCGGATGTCCTGCCACTGTTTTCGGACTTGGACTAGGCACCGACTGCGATCCCCCGCCGATCTCACGGCCCTGACGATCTCCTTCCAGATCCCCCCCCCTTCTCGTAGGCAGTTACCTGTGAGGATGACAAAGTGAGACAACATCACTACACCTGCTCCATGTCACAGAGACACACATTTGAACATCTTTGATATGTAGAACAGGGCATAGGATGCTGCCAAGGAATTGCATCTTTCTCATATTATAGACATTGGCCTCTGTGGAAGCCCCAATGCACTACATGGCATTGAAAGTACACAGGTTGCAGGAGGGGTGCGACACACTCCCTGATCATGGCACACACTGTGCATCACATGCAACACCAGGCTGATGGACAGCACCTCAAATCAGTTACATGCCCCAGGCCACTGACGCAACCTCAGCAGAGTACACAGACACACACAGGCACAGATCAATCAACCTGACATTGGCAACAGCGGATACAAACCTCACTCTGCACATGTGCTACTTGCCTGTGGGGTGTCACAGGTGTCGGGCTACCTCAGCAAGTCAGACACACAGCACGGCTTTCTTCTCACATCAGATGGGTAGAGCTGTTGCCTCCTCCATGCAGCTGTGGCACAACACTTTACATAGACACTCACCCCCATGACAAGGAACATTCACACACATCAATGTCCAGGAGGGCGTACACATCACTTGGACACTCTCACCACAGGTCCTCTCAACTCATACACATCTGTGGGTACACTCACCTGTCACACCGGGGGGACCACTGAATCACCTCTGGACAATAGCCAAAAAATGCCACCAACTATTTGCCAGGCTGAATGTGCCATGCACTATGCAGTGAATGTCACAGTAAGCACAATGCAAGTGAGGAGCGTACACAGGAACTACATCATGCTCTGCATGAGAGACATAAGCCTTTCCCCCCCCTGAGACCCACTCTAAACAACATTGCATGTCTGTCACACCTGGAAACAATGCCAGAAGTGACAGTCACAAAAAAGGTGCACAATCAAAGTTAGTGGAGTCAGCACTCACCTGCTCCCTTGGTCTCATATACAGCTTGGGGTACTGTGGGAGGAGGACATTCAGCAATGTCTCATTCTCCTCAAGTGTGAATGGCTGGGCCCTCTCCACAGCCCGCAACATGGTGCCAGAGGAAGCAGAGACAACAGCAGTGTGGTCGTCAGGAAAGTCGTGCAGGCAAGTGCCCTCTCATGGGTTCTGGCTGACTTATATCTGTCTTGCTGGGGGCTTTCATTAACAGGAGTACAGAGTGATTGGTCAGACTCATTTGCATCCTACGTTTCCTCCAATCCCTTTAAACATACATCAATGACACAAATTTGTATGGTTCAAATTTTGAGCATCATAGCAAGGCAAATACCACTTTGCAACATTGTAATTTTTGGGCTAACTGACTTTTCAAGCCCACCTGATGGCCACATTGCAACTGAAATCTCTGTATCCATGACAACCATCATGCATTTTGGGCCTAATACTTGTCCCCTATGTCATTTTTGAATCCAAAAAACATGTACGGTGCGTTTCACACGTACCCGTACACGTACGGCACCACTACAATAGTGATACGCACCGTACTCACACATCCATAGCGTGGGTACGGTCTGTATTACTATTGTAGTGGGGCCGTAGGGGTACGCGTGGTACGGACCGTACACACGCTCTAGGAGCGTGTGTACGGTCCGTACCACACGTACTCCTACGGCACCACTACTATAGTGATACGGGCCGTACACACGCTCTGAGAGCGTGTGTATGGTCCATACTATGCGTACTCCTATGGCACCACTACTATAGTGATACGGGCCGTACACACACTCTCAGAGCGTGTGTACGGTCCGTACCACGCGTACTCCTATGGCCCCACTACAATAGTGATACGGACCGTACCCACGCTATAGATGTGTGAGTACGGTGCGTATCACTATTGTAGTGGTGCCATACCATGCGTACTCCTACGGCACCACTACTATAGTGATACGGGCTGTACACACGCTATGGATGTGTGAGTACGGTGCGTATCACTATTGTAGTGGTGCCGTAGGGGTACGCGTGGTACGGACCGTCGACACGCTCTGAGAGCGTGAGTACGATCCGTACCACGCTTACTCCTACGGCACCACAACTATAGTGATACAGGCCGTACACACGCTCTCAGAGCGTTTCACACACTTACACTGGTGATAGGAGGCACACACGAAAGGAATGGAGGTCTCCGACTCGCACAAGGCTGTACATCAAGTCATTGTCATTGCAGTCTTTCATATGCAGGGCCTAGGTGTGTCAGGCAGTGATATTGCACATGTCTTCTCATGTAGTTGCACAATTGATGTGTGATGACCTGTGTACACATGTCATGTGTGATGGAGCACTATGTGGCACACTTCCCCTTCACACTGTAGTCCAAACGTGTCAAGCACAGCATCACTGGTATGGCACAGTCACCACCACCCGCAACTGTCCCCTGATGCCAGGGACAGGGACACTAACAACTGACATTTCACGATCAGCGTGCCCCTATGTGACTATGTCATGTGTGTGTCATGTGTTCCCATGAGCTTGCTGTTAGTGTTCCGTCAACTACATCTGCTGTTGCTGCATCCAACATGTGTCTGTGTGGAGATGGGCATGGCACACATCTACGCACACCATGCCACATGTAGATTTCCACGTAAGCAGGGTCTGTATGCATCGGACATCATATTTTCACATGAGGACATATCTGCGTCATCTCAATGTCTGTGTTTTCTGTTTTCACGTGTACCCCTTCATCGCAATGTGTTTGATCTGTACATTTGACATTCCATGTGACCTGTGCGTCTAGCTTGCTGTCAGCTGTCTGTATGAGATGACATCCTTTAAATGCAGCTATGTGGATGTATGTCACTCCTGTGATGTCTCTGGCTGTTCACTCAGACTGGCCCCCAGCTCGTTTCAGGGTATGTCATGTAGACTTGCCAATCAACGGGTGTATCTGGCTTTTCGTAGGAGTATCACCAAGCTGGCATACGTGTCCTGGATGTATTTCACAGACCAGACTCTGTATTTAGCTGATGTGTAGTAGCAGTTTAGCATGTGCTCTGTTCATTGACATTGATGATGGTAGGCTCTCAATCTTCGTTATTCAATACAATTTTCTGCAGGGCACCGCCTGTCCCATGACCAATGCCAGACTTGGCTGCCATGAGGGAACGTGCCTGCATCCGACGTCATAGATTCACTCAACAGTTGATTGAGGACAAGCTGGCACCACACCTCCAGCCGCGACACAGGTACCCTACTGCGCTGACCCCCAAGATGAAGGTGATGGCAGGCCTACATTTTTTTGCCACAGGTACGTTTCAATTCACCATAGCTGATGTTGGTGGCATGTCACAGACAATGTTCAGCGGTGTCCTGCGTGATGTTTTGGCAGCCATGTTGGATCACCTTGATGAATTCATCAAATTCCCTACTCCTGAGGAGTTGACAGGTGTCAAGGGTGATTTCTATGCCCTGGGAGGGATGCCCCATGTCATTGGGTCCATTGATGGGACACATGTGGCTTTGGTACCACCACAGGCACAGGAGGTAGCCTATCGCAACCGTAAACATTACCACTCTATAAATGCCCTTGTGGTGTGTCTTGCTAACATGCTGATGTTCCATGTCTGTGCACGTTTTCCAGGGTCAGCAGATGATGCCTACATCATGAGGCGTAGCAGGGTGCCACAAATGATGCTGCGGCTGTACAACGAACGAGCATATCTTGTTGGTGGGAATACTCTGTTTGTCCTGTGTGTTGCGGTTTCTTTGGCTTTTACGGCATCTCCTGACCCACTTATTTACATGCTGCTTCCATGTAGGGGACTCTGGATATCCCAACATGCCATGGCTGATGACACCTCTCCTCAACCCAAGATCAGCTGCAGATCACCGGTACAACAATGCACACGGGCAGACCAGGCGAGTGATTGAGAGGATGTTTGGCCTCCTGAAGAGCCGATTCCGGTACCTTCACAAGACAGGCGGGTCCCTCCCATATGCACCAGAGAAGGTCTGCAAAATCTTCCTCGTGTGCTGCATGCTGCACAACATGGCAGTGGAGAAGGCAGTGCCACTCATCCTGGAGCGGGATGAGCAGGACCATCCACCCGTGGAGGATGAAGGGCTTGGTCACGAGGCAAGAGAGGAGGAGGAGGAGGATATCCGGAGTCAGCTCATACGCAACTTCTTCTCATGATGGTGAGTCACTGGGTCTGAGTGTGCACGCTTGTAGCCTTGGGTGGCATGTGTTGCAATGTGTGTGTCCAGCTGACTGTATGCAAAGTGACTTAGATGTGTGTTCTGATGTGTCACTCTAGTGATGATGTCATTCCACACATTTTTGCAGAGACACTTTCTTTTAAATTTGCATGGGGACCATATTGTTCATGTTTAGTAAATGACCATGTCTGCGGAGAAAAATCCTTTAGCTGACTTTTTGTGTGTCTGTCATTCCCAGGTTCTTGTGCATGTTGTCTGCTCATGTCATCGTTGTCCTCCTGCTATTCCTCATGAGTATTGCAACGTGTGCTGAATCAGCGTTCCATGCACGGACATGGGGAAATGTCATTTTGGGTAAGGATTGCAGCAAGGCATTTTGGGGGTGGTACGTGTTTGGAATGTGTGGGGACTGCTTCTGTGCATGTTGTGTTACCATGCATACATGTCTACTCACCATGGGGCACATAACATGTAGCATGACTCCCATGAATTGATAGTCACCCTTCGTGACAGTCATCTGTAATGGATTTTTGATTCCGATGAAGGCATCAATGTGTGTAAAACTTCCCTCTGAAACGTACGGGATGCTACGGGTGGACATAGTGTGGGACACCCCCATAACAGGCTCAATGGGGAATTGCAGCCTCTCCGTGTGCAGCAGGAGGTGTTTGGCTCATCCCCTTAACTTGTGTGCCAGTTCATTGGGATTTACAACATCCATGTTGTGAAGGGGGTGTCCAGCGTAGGTCCCACATGTTCAGTCAAATGACCTGTGAGTCTGTTCATATGGATGCATTTCCCTTAGTGTGAGTTTGAGTAATAAAGGTGTTCCTCACCCTCCAAAGTGCCTCATCTCTGTCAATGCAGGTCTCTTGCCACTTTGCATGTGGCATCTCTGGCATAGTTGTCAAAGATTGTGCATATGAGTGTATGTGTAGTTCGGCAACATGCATGCAGTTCTTCATGGCTTAGAATCTCTATTGTGCATGAAGTCCATGGTTGTGTATGTATTTGGGCAGGTTGCTCCCCCCAACGGGCCGTCAATGCCTGCTGAGGGTGTGGGTGAGGGTGTGTCTCCTGTGCGCAGCTCGGCCTTCTGTTTACTGATCCTGTGTCAGTCATCTTTGGTGATTGTTCATCCATTTTCTCTGGGTGAGCCATGAGTAACCTGACACTCCTTCCTTTACGTATGCCTGTTGCAGTTGTCCTTTCTGACCTCCTTGTCTTTGTGTGCTACTTTCTGCCTAGTTTCCAGTACATACCACCTGCTGCTGCGGCCCCTGCGGCAAGGGCCCACCAAGTTCCCGGATTCTGCAACCCACACGCCTCCAAGATGCTCCTCCCTTCCTCACTCCACCCATACATTAGGCTGTCATCAGCTTGTCTGTGCCACTGTTGCGGCCACGCCGTGCCAAAGGCAGGACTGTCAGCGCATGCAACGTGCACATTGCACGACCCTCATGTCCTTGCATGACCCACATCACACAACAGTCTCATGTTGCAGCCACCCTCCAAGCAATGTCCAACCGAAAATCAACCGCCTGCTCTCAGGCATACCCTAAGCGCACACACGACACCTTCGTATGCTGAGTGTGCAACTCCAACTGCCTACACAGCGCTGCCCCGCCAACCAGGTCATGTCCCCCTACTCCACACCGGCTCCGTCCAACAGCACGCCATTGGACTCTGTTACCTCCTCAACACAACAGGCCCACACATCCCCTTCATGACAGTGACCTGGATAAAAGCATCCTCAGCACACAACTTCTTCATTGCCATCTCAGATGGATACAAGACCACCCGCAGGGACAGCACTAACAATCCCGGAGGATGAATTGATATCTATTCACAAGTACGCACTCAGGATCACAAATCCGGTTTGGCACAAACCCCCTGCAAACCCTCAGAGTAACACTCATCTACAGATCTCCAGGCCTACATCCACAATTCCGCAAAGCCATCAACACGTCCATCTTCACGCACGCCCTCACATCCACAGGATACATGTGGCTGTGGGCCAGGAACATCTGGCTGGATGAGAACCACACCAGCATCCATCATTGGTCCATCCACATTAGTATCCACGTCTCCGACAAGCAACACACTGCCACACACCCCGCTACCAATCCCCCAAAGATGCTTGATGTAAGTCAACACAGATATGCTGTGTGGGACACTGGAACCAACACCACCGCCACACCCTGCAACCTCACACACTAGATCAGCAACTTATCCAACAATCTAGCCACATTGACAGACTTTCCTGTGACACACAACAACAATTAAGCCACCTGGGACAAGGCAGACCTACTGGACTCATACACGTCTAGCCGGACTCTTGTGCACAGCTTGCAACACAAATAACCATAAGTGGCCTTACAACCCTGGAAAACGGCACACACAGCCATCACCATATCATCAGCAAGGACAATTGGAGATCCTTCAGATGGGGAAGAGGCAAAAAAACGCACAACATCAAGGAGCTCATCAGCATTGTGAGTGCACTGACATCAGCTCTCCATCCAAAAGACACCCCACCCTTGCAAGGCTGAGCCAATCCCTTGCAACTTTCTACAACTGCAAGCTCAAGGACATACATGCCAGCCTTGGCACACAGAGGCAGACAGCACTATTATACGCGGGACCAACCCCCCTCATGTTTGGGACTTCCATCAGCAGGAAATACAACACCCGGCTCATGTGCAACATCCCCTGGGGATCTCCATCAGGCCCCTTCCCACACAACATCTCAACCACATCATTCCCCATCCTTGTAGCCCCCGTCCAGCACGTCATGTATGTATCATTGGAGTTAGCCACATTCCATGGTAGATAGAGGCATGCAGTGACCCAGGCCCTTCTTAGACAACAGACGGCAGGAACACAGGCTCTCAAGGAACATCACCGTGCTTCCCTAGCCAGCAAATGTCATCAGTAAGACAGTCAATGAGCAACTACCAAACTTCCTCCACGCAAAGAGCTCCAGGCAACCTGCACAAGACCATCTTCCACAGTAATCACACCACTGCAACCGTCATCATTGCCACCAACACCGACAACTTTGCCCTGCTCAACAATGGTGAGGCCACCCCCCTTGACCTCTCCACAGCATTATACACAATGTGCTCACACACTGTCAGCTCACACATCTCCAACACTGGTATCCAGAGGATGGACCAGGATGAAATCACCAAGTAGCTCACCAGCAAGGCCATGGGAGTCGGACTCAAGCCTTAAGCATGTAGTACAGTGGCGTCATCTGGCACATGGCCCAGGGCTCATCTCTCAGCGTGTCAATCTTCAATGTGTCCATGACCCCCTTCTCCACCATCACATGCGCACACAACCTCATCATCATCTTGTATGCCATTCACAGCCAGCTGCTCCTCACCCTCACCAAAGACCCAGCCATTGCCAGTTCCAACCTTCAAGAAGGCTTGAGGTCCGTTGATGAATGGCTAAACATCAGCCACCTGAGGCTGGACTTGGCCAGGACTGAGGTAATCATCTGAGGATTGTCCCCTTACAGCTGGGTCAACTCCATGTGTCCCACCCGCCAGGGCACTGCACCAGCACCCAGTGGCCACGCACGCAAGATGGTGTGCATCATGGACTTGTCGCTCACAATTGACATGCAACTCACCAGCATCTGTACCTCATGCTGCAACACCCTCCGCATGATGCACATGATCCACAGATAGATCCACTCCAAGGCAAGACAGACCGTCCCCCAGGTCCACGACACCTGCTGTGTCAACTACAGCCCCGCCCTCTACGGAGCAAGAACAGCCAAACTCCCGGAGAACTTGTCCACATCCAGGGTGCATCTGCACACCTCAGCTTCAGCATCCCGCGCCCCAGCCACATCACCTTCCACCTGAGATAGCTGCAATGGATCACTGTCTGCTACAGGATGACCTTCAGACTCCTCACTCACACTCAGGAGGCAGTCCACAACCCCAGACCCCAAACCAACCTTGGACGTCTGTCATCCAAGACCCCATTGGGCCAACTCCGTGCATCCAACCTTGCCCTGGCCACCATTCTTCACATCCACCGAACTCCAGCATGCAGGAGATAGTTCTCCCACCTGGCCAAACATACCTGGGACTCCCTCCCCGGGAACCTCCACATGAGCCATGACCTCTACGCCTTAATGATACTCTTCCAAATAGGTCTGTCCGCACAGTATTGCAAGCCCCCCCTCAGCAGCTTGAGGCCATCACGGGTGAGTATTGGGCTCCATGTCTGTATTGGATGATACATTGTGACCCATGTGTGTCATGTACCGGACTCAGATCCCAGGGTATGGATGGCTGCAGTTAGTTCAACACTCAGGCATAGTTTGACATTTCCCCACACGTATGTTGTGGACTCATGCTAAATGACTGCAACATCTAATTAAAAATATTTAGCTTTATTCTCGGTTGGGGGCGTGTTTTGTGGGAAAAAATAGGTGCTTTACAGTGTGCCTTGAATCCAAAGTTCACAGGGGGAGATGGGATCCTTGGCATTTGAAATCATCAGAGTCCAGAACACAGTGTTTGTCATCATTGGTCAGACTGTGACCAGCAAGTCCATGTGGCAGAGAATGTCAGTGAATGAGGTGATGCTGTTGCGCATGAAGGCCTGGTGCCAGGCCAGGTGACCTGGGAGATGTGGATGGCCCGCTGCCTATCACGGTCTTTTCCGTGGACAACCCACTTCCTCGCCGGACCCTCAAATGCAGGCCTTGACGATGCTTGGGACGCTCCGTCTGCCGAATCCTCCTCCTCCTCCCTCCCTGTGGTTGGTGTCGGTCTTCGCCTGGTGGCACAGGGAGGGTTGCCCATGTTGTCGGCGATCCGACGGAGTGAACAGCTTATGTCCGTTTGCACCGCCAGGAGCTCAGCCAGTCTTGCCTCCATCCGTCCTTGGAGTTCTTGTTGACTGGCGTGTTGCTCGGCCTGCTGGTTCTTAATCTCTGTGAGGGTCTCCACTACCTGGCTGATGGCCCTGGTGTCACGCCGGGATGCGTCCATGATGTTGCGTATGTGTGACATACCGGTCTCTTCAGCTGGTTGGTCAGGTTCTCGTCTCCGCCTGCCTCCACTCCCATCACCCCTGCCCACACGAGCCTGGCCTGACGTTGTGGGCACATCGGGTCTACGGGACCCCTGAGGGATGGCAGTTGCGGGGTTGTCTGCCTCCTCCTGGGTGCCCGGCGAACCTTGTCCCTCCAGGTCAGACTGGCTCAGTTGTTCAGTGCGGGCAGGGCTACTGGGTGTCTCCTGGGATGTGGCAGGAATGGGGGTGGTGGTTGGCACAGATGTTCCTGAAGCAGGTGCTGCAGGTGCTTGGACACCAGAGGGTCCAGGTGGGTTGGGGTCATCCGCGGAGTGTTGAAAGGTGTCGCTGCTGGTGGGCTCAGGTTCCTCCCGAGCCTGGGACTATGATTCTTCACCCCCTTCGTTGGGGGAGATCCATCAGGTTGCCCTGTGTGTGAGAGAGAGACAACGTTAATGTTGTTTCATGCGACATCCATGTTTCATACATATTCAAGTTGGCACAATTCCTCCAGGTAGTTGTATGTGCCTAGCATTCTCCCCAATGTTCACTTGTGGATGGGTATGTTGCGGGGGACAGATTGATATGTTCTCCTGAGTGTTTGACATGTAGATTTTTGGCCTGGATGCTTCTTTGGCTATGGATTGATCTTGTTGTGTCACATGTCCATTGTGAGAGTGGGTAAATCCATTGCCTGCCCCGGGGGTGTGTGCTTGTGTAAGGGGTGTGTGTGACAGGGCCTGCTGGTGGGTGTAGTGTGATTTGGCAGTGGGTCTCCCAGGTGATGTATCTGTCCCCCCATGGAGCATGCTGCCATGACAGTGAGTGTGAGTTACTGTCCTAGATATCTGAGCTTGTTGTATTGGTGTTTGAGTTTGCAGTTGTCACAGGAGGGCCTTGTGCTGCCTACAGCAGGGCCAAGTGTCAGCTACCCAGTACTTTGCCAGTCCCTGTGCATTGAGCATGGTGCATGGGTATGTACCTGGGCCATATGGGCTGAGGGCAATGGTGTCTGATTCAGAGTTGAACAATGCGTTTTGTGAGCCCCCCCTCCCAGCATCCCGGACATCCAGTCTTGGGTTAGTGCGTCGTGTAGCCTGGGACATGCATGGCCTTGCTTTGTGAATGGGGCATACACATGTTAGTGTCATGAGCGTTGTTTTTGAGTGTGGTTGTGTCCGGTGAGGTTTTGGGGGTAGTTGCATGCATTTTGTGTAGTTGGGGTGTGGATGCCATTCCCCCCATGTTCCATGAGTTGTTTGTGTACTCACCAGGCTCTGGAAGTCCTTGAAGTCCGTGTACTCCCACCGGCGGAAGCAGGGCCATCACCTTCTCCTCCCAGGGATGGAAATGTACCGTTCTGCGGGGCAGCCCACCTCCAGGGATGTTGCTCTGGGCGTAGTCCTCGTTCATTTTCCACTTGACTGCCCTCCGCAGATCGTACCACCTGGCTTGGCATTCATTCCTGGTCCTTCTGATGGGTGCAACAGCATTCACCCTATCGACGATCCTCTGCCACAGGCGTGATTTTTCAGCTATGCTGGTCTGCCTGACCAATGTTCCAAAGAGCTGTGGCTTGACTCTGATGACTTCGTTGACAAGGATGTCCAGCTCCTCCCTTGTGAACTTTGGATTCTTGTCTGTGGGCATGGTGTGGGGTGAGGGTGTGGATGGTTGTGGGTGTGTGGGTGTGAATGTGAAGGTGTGTGTGCGAATGTGAAGAGGGGGTATGTGTGAAGGAGTTTGTGTGAAGGTGTATATGTTAAGGTGTATGGGTGCAGTTGTTGGGTTGTGCTCTGTAGCTGCAGTGAGTCTGTTGCAAAGGCTCATGGTTTGTGTGTGTGGGCCCTTTTTATTGGTCCATTTGTGGGTGTGCCTGAGTTTGAAATTTTGATGGGTGTGTTATAAGAGGTGGTTGTGAGTTTGGGCCTCTGTTTGCCTGTTTGGGTGTGCCAGATCAGTCATTTTGATGTTTTTTCTACTGTAGACATGTTTTGTGGTGTTGTGCGAGTCGAATTGACCCTCCTTGTGCTGTTTTACAGTGTCCTGGTTCAGTACGAGTCGTTTTCGCGTATGTAAGGTGCTACGTGATGTTGTTGTACCGTGCTCGCATACGCAATGTTGTTGTAAGGTCCGTACATACGCGATGCTGGGGGATGGAGCTGGGGTACGGTGCGTCCAAGTACGGGGCTGGGGTACGGTGCGTCCAAGTACAGGGCTGGGGTTACGGTGCGTCCAAGTACAGGGCTGGGGTTACGGTGCGTCCAAGTACAGGGCTAGGGTACGGTGCTGGGGTACGGTGCGTACAAGTACGGGGCTGGGGTACGGTGCGTACAAGTACAGGACTGGGGTACGGTGCATCCAATTACGGCTTGGGTACGGTGCGTCCAATTACGGCTGGGGTACGGTGCTGGGGTGCGGTGCGTACAAGTACGGGGCTGGGGTACGGTGCGTCCAAGTACGGGGCTGGGGTACGGTTCTGGGGTACAGTGCGTCCAAGTACGGGGCTGGGGTGCGGTGCTGGGGTATGGTGCGTACAAGTACGGGGCTGGGGTACGGTGCGTACAAGTACAGGGCTGGAGTACGGTGCTGGGGTACGGTGCGTACAAGTACGGGGCTGGGGTACGGTGCGTACAAGTACAGGACTGGGGTACGGTGCATCCAATTACGGCTGGGGTACGGTGCGTCCAATTACGGCTGGGGTACGGTGCTGGGGTGCGGTGCGTACAAGTACGGGGCTGGGGTACGGTGCGTCCAAGTACGGGGCTGGGGTACGGTTCTGGGGTACAGTGCGTCCAAGTACGGGGCTGGGGTGCGGTGCTGGGGTATGGTGCGTACAAGTACGGGGCTGGGGTACGGTGCGTACAAGTACAGGGCTGGAGTACGGTGCTGGGGTACGGCGCGTACAAGTACGGGGCTGGGGTACGGTGCGGACATGGGGGGTATGGTACTGACATACGAGGGTACGGTGCTGACATATGGGGGTATGTGCGGACATACGCGGGGGGGAGAGGGGGTGCTGTACGGCTCATATCCCGGGCACAAGTTTACCCGGGATACGAGTGGTACAGAGTTCACTACGTATGGAACGTTTTACATACACTTGTATATTCAGAAGGGTGGTACGGATCGTACTTGTTCGCCTGGACTTTAGTTTTACGATTTGCACGTAAAACTGTCCGGGTACGTCCCGTAGACCTTTTCCCGATACGATTCATATGTATTTTTCATGTACGAATCGTACTTCACCGGTGGGACGGGACTTGTACGATTCGTACGTAAAAATATACGGATATGAGTCGTACGGGAAATTCTTTTACCTGATCGGAATTGGCACCTATATGTGGCAAATATTTGTAAAAAAAGTATTACCTGCCATAACTATAAGGTGCCCTCATTTCGGGTTATTTCACTAGTATGACAATAAATTAATCAGGGCGAAAAACAGTACTAGCATTTAAAAATGCATAATGCATAGTAAATAAATAGTTAAAACAAATATTGATTAAAAAGTCAGTGATGCCAAACACTGAATACATAACTGAGGTACAGCTAGTCATTAGACAATAGGGCCTAGGTGGAGAATGGGTCCATGGATGCGTACTTTTTACAGACTGCCAATAATATAAGGGGGTCCTTAAGAAGAAACCCCATTTCCTTTGTGCAGAGCCATGGTCTGTACTATTTAAGATAATTTTATTGGCGGGTACACCATATGGAAAAAAGGAATCCTGCTACTGAGTATACTATCGGGGTGCAACAGTCATGTTTCAGAATCCTGAAGGCCTCAGAGCAACTCCTGGTTCCCAAGTTTCTGCAAATCTGTACCAACCAACGCTTTCTTGCCTTATGATATACGGGTCAACTAAAAAACACGTGAAGGACTGTCTCCGCGGGGCAGTCGCATGCCGGGCATTTCAAAGCTTGCAGACCCCCCCATTTGTGTGTAAAAGAGCGAAGATGCTGGGACCCATATCTGAATTGAAGAAAAAGCTTTCTTGTAGCTGCCGGCTTGATATCATCCAAGGCCGGCTCAAAGTTATATCTATCTTTAATTTCTACAAAAGCTGAGGTCAACTTGCCTTTTAGGGGGTTACGGTGGAGCTGTGCTAGATTGAACTCCCCATAGTGGACCTTCAATGATTTCCTTGAAAGTGAGGAGCAGGCGAGCTCCGGGTCACCCCAGAGATCATCCCGCCCCAAACTAGCTGTCATGTGCTGTATGTACGCAAGCCACGGGAGCTTCCCTCCCCCCGTAGTTTCATCACCTCTTTTAGTTCCTCCCTGTACACTGCAAGTTCTGGAGTGACCCACAGACGCCGCCAATATAAAAGAGGTCTGAGATTAGATTCTTCGGCAATTGCCCTTACACTCAAATCTAATCGGAGTGGAGTGAGAGGGGTGCTCTGTGGGAGGTTAAACAACTGTCTAAGAAAGTTGTTTTCTATCCTGGTGAGGCTCTCAGAGCTACAATGGCCCCATAATTCAGCACCATTTAAAGCCCCTCCCCTTGCTTGAACCTTATATATTTCAATAGCAGGGCTCACCGGTTTGTGGCTGGACTTGTGAAAAAACTTCATTAGGCCGCCTGACGATTGTGCCAATTTCAGAGTTGATTTTTTTAATTTGCGCCTCACTAATCCATGGTCTCTGTGATGGTGATGCCAAGATAATCGAAAGAGGAAACTCTCTCGAGGGGTATACCGCTTAGAGTAGGATTTGCTCGGGTACTCTTAGTGATGTTAAATGCCATAAATTTGGTTTTCTGTAGATTAATTTCTAATCCTCTCTCATTACAGAACGCTTCAAATTTATTGAGTACCCTCTGGATTCCCATAGGTGATTTAGAGACTAATAAGGTATCGTCGGCAAACATCATTGCAGGGATTTTGCGTGATGCCAACTTAGGGGCATCAAGATCTTTCTCTGCAAGCAGAAAGTCTACTAGACCATTAATATAGAGGCTAAAAAGAGTGGGGGCAAGCACACAACCCTGTCGAGACGAACATCACGATTTATCGGGATGGAAGCTGTTAGCTTTCCCTCCTTGCCAAACCTGATTTGGGCATAATTGTCCTCATGGAGCCGTTTAATAACTTGGGATAGGTATGGTGGAACCCCCATCTCCTGAAGAACTGCCCACAGTTTTTCTCTAGGGACCAAATCAAAAGCTGACCTCAGGTCTACAAATATTAAGTAGAGGCTGCCACCCTCCAAACATATGGTCTTCCAGTATAATATTTGTAGCCTGAGGATTTGGTCCAGTGTATTTTCTGTTCCTCCATCCAGCTATGCAGCCTAAGCAGCAACACCCACGCACATTTTTTTTGCGTAATGTTTATAAGGCTAATTGGCCTATAATTGGTTGGCAGCAACGGTGAACCCTTCTTGTGGATGGGAATTATTTCGGCCCCAGTCCAACTGGCAGGGATCTTCATGCCTTGAAGTATGGCGTTGAATAACACTCAAAGGTATGGCACCCATATAGTCGGTTCACTACAAAATAAATCCCCAGGGATCTTATCTAATCCAGGGGCTTTGCCTGGGGCTATTTTAGAAAGAGCACCGCTCATATAGAGTTATACTGGGGATTTCACCATCGTTATCATTGGAGAGCTCTGTTCGGGTCGGATAATCAAACCCCACCCCACAGAGCATCCACTTGAATAAAGGGCCTCAAAGTGATCCCGCCAGACGTCTGCATATTCAGCTCTATTGGTGGTTTGACACCAGAGCTACCTATGTTAACAGTTTTCCAGAAGGTCCTCATGTCCCTAGAAACCAGGGAACTTCTCAAAATGTCCCACTTATCAGATTCTCTTTTTCCATGAAACAGATTTCACAAAAGACTGTATCCGAGGTCAATTCGATTTATTGAACCTTTTCTTCAAATAATAATGTAGAATTGTAATCATTCTTATTCAATCAACCCTTTATCCGAATGCCCAATGCATTTTGGGCTGTTCAAGCCCTTCATCAGGGGTGACACTCTAGAGGAAAGAGTCAGGAATCAGTATCAATATCCGAAATTGTTTGTACAAATACTCCTAGTAAGTTAGAAAGCGAACAAAGTGTAAAAGATGGTGTTAAAAAAGCATCCCAGGGGGGAAATATGAAGGTTAAAAAATAGTGCAGAAGGTCTCCGAAGAACAGCGTGGGTGATGCGCTCACGGTCAATCATGGTGAACTGAAAACGAGTTGATGGGTGATAATGGTGCTCACGAAGGAATTACACGTTGGTGCGTGAACTAAAACAGAGCGAGTCGGTGGTTAGAAACGTGGTGGCCAGACGATTAACTGTAATAATCGGTGCGTTCACCATGATTGACCGTGAGCGCATCACCCATGTTGTTCTTCGGAGACCTTCTGCACTATTTTTCAACCTTCATGGTCATGATAGGGCATCTGTGAAACCAGCTGGACCCACCAAGGGTCACTCTAGGAGCCCTGATAGCATTGTCATTGCCATCTGCATATTAACCAGCACTTTGGAGAATGCCACAAGGCCCAAATGAACGATAAAGAAACAGGCAGCTTCTCACTTCGAGGCATAAGCCATCATATGTCATCATATCTGCACCTAGGGCAAAAGTATAACTCCTTGCACATGGATTATGTAACCCCTAGGGACTCTGAGACCTGCCCTCGGGAACCACGGCCAACGACCAGTGTGATTACATCAGTAGGGTCTGAGGTCATGAGCTGTTCTTGCCTTTAAACTGAGAAACTTGAGATGCTCCCAAGTTCAAAGGGAAACACAACATCCTCAACCGAAGTGCCATCCTCAAACTGGTGGGTTCATTAAAGGGAATGGACGACATCAATTCCTATCCCCTTACAGACGTAGAATTTGAGCCTCACCCAATGATGTCAGGTAAGGGCATCACAGTGACTTCCTGGTCTTCCCTGGACATAGCTAGGCAGATCTGGCAATTTAGGGACAAGTTCTTTGGATGGGGCATCTAGATCTTGCAGCAGGCCCCTTGTATTATACCAGCCCCTCCATGTGCCTCAAATTTCACATTGTCACACTGAGGTATTCTTAGAGATGCTGTTGGTCTAGAGTGGAGGAGGAGCAGATTTGGATGCCACAAGTCACTAGTGCTCTTCTAGATGGTCCCCACCGCCAAACCAACTTCTTTCCCATCGCGCCTTATGATGCTGGTTCAGGGACCTGGCCTGTTCTCTCGTTCGCGAAACCTGCAATTGTCTGGTACATCAAATGTCAACTTTAGCCACAAGCGGGTGAGATTGGAATCAATCAACTAATTTATACTGACTTGCCTGCAGTTGCCGAGATAGCCAATGGCTACATGGATTTCAAAGCAACAATACCATATAATCAATATGAGCTTTGGGGGTCATGCAATGTTATGGAATGTTAATTGAATTTATATAGTGCAAACGACTCATCCCCGAGTTAATTGTGCATTTACAGATAGAAAAAATTAGGAAGAGTCAGAAGGTTTAGAAGTTTTTGGGATAGGGCTAGATCAGAGCTGAACTATACATATAAGTGTAATCTGTTCAAAGGATGGGGTGCAGGTATGAGAATGATCTTCCCAAGCATCTGATTGTGCAGTTGCAGAGGGACATAGCAGAACTTGCCCACTGAGGTTGCGTGTTGTTATGTAAGGCTGCAGCTTGTTTTAGAGGTACAGGGGGCCATTTCCAGATAAGGACTTGTGGACTAGGCAGAGGAGTTCAAAGAGGGAACAGTTTTTTATGGGTAGGCAATGCAAAGATTTGAGGGTGGGCTTGAAGGGGGAGTGGTGTGAAAGGTTACAGACAAGGCGGGCTGCAGTATTCTGTACTACCTGGAGTTTAGCTTGGAGAGCCTCATTTGCTGATACCATGAGTGTGTTGCCATAGTCTAGACAGCTTACAATGAGTGCTTGAATGAGGGATTTTCTGGTTGTATAGACAGTCTCTTGAAAGCTTGCCTATGAAGGTGCAGAACCCTGAAACAGGTACCGTAGGTGGAATTTCCTGCTCTTTTAAAGTAAAGCTGTCATTTATCAGGATGCCTAGATTTCTTGCCACCTTTTTATGGTTGGGGGCTGATCCCCGTTCTGGGGGCCCACCAATATTTAGATCAAAGGGCATGGGACTTACTGAAATGCAGGATCTTGGTCTTTCCACTGTTCAGTTGTAGACAGTTGGACGGCATCCAGACAGCAGACATCCAGACAGCAACATTTTTCATGCATTCATTGATTCTGATTTTAGTGGATTCAGGATTTGGACCCATGGAACTGATAGGTTGAGTGTCATCTACATAGGATATAACTCTGAACCCACTTGATCTTATGTTCAGGATTTAAACAGCTATAACTTCACAGTTTGAGTCTGATCACGCAGAAAACTCTAAAGCTGCCAAGGGCTTTTCCACCAACACCAATCTCTACAAGTCTTTGGATCAGGATAGAGTGTAAAATGGTGTCAAATGTAGAGGATAAGTCAAGTAAAACCAGCATGGCTGGGTGACCTTCATCTGGGGAGAGTGTGTTGGTGTCCCATACAGCCACCAGTGCCATTTCTGTGCTGTATGAGGCACAAAAGCATGACTGGGAGGGGTCCAGCAGGGAGTGGTTTTCCAGAAAAGACATGAGCTGTTTATTAGCCAAAGTCTCTAGTATTTTGCAGAGTAACGGGAGCAACAATATTTGTCTGTAGTTAGGTAGCTTTATTGGGTCTACCGTAGGTTTCTTAAAGATCAGTTAGACCTGGGCAGCTTTCCACTTTGCATTGAGAGTGCTAGGGCCAGGGCTGCCATGATGTAAGGAGGAGAAGGGTCCTCTAGTGAGCCGGATTTGATCTTATTCATCAACGACAAGACTTACTCAGAAGCAACTGGTTCAAAGATTTCCAAGAGGGTATGGGGATTGGTGGCTGAGGATGCAAGTGAGGACAGGCTGTTTGTGAGTAGATTCTGTAGATTTTTTCCTTCAAAATTGGCTGGGAGGTCATCACAGCAGGATTGGGATGCTGGAACAGGAGAGGCAGAAGCAAAAAGGTTGGTGGTTTCCTTCAGAACTTTATATAAATATTTTGTTGAATTTCCTACATTATTAATCGTGTCCACTATGTGGGTATTGAATTTCCTACATTGTTAATCTTATCCACCATGTGGGTATCTCTTGCTTGGGCCAAACTAGAAAACAAATCTTGGATTAGCTTTATGGACACATTGCAACAGTTTGCCAGCAAGAGTCCTGGTCAGCAAAAACATTACATCTAAACGGATTTAAGAGTTTCCATCTTTCTGCAATTCCATCTCCTTCTGACAGCCCAATGGATGGCCCACCAATTTATCTGCAAATCATGGTTTGAACCAGAACCTTCTCATACAAAACTGATACACCATTTTACCTGTTACTTGGCCTTTAATTTGAGGATGGCACAAAGCTGGGAATAGTCCATTTTTACAATAATATCCCATCTGCAAATAGAGGATGTTTACTATCTAGGATGGATTTGTTCATGGACTTGTTGCGGGGATTCTGCCCATATACAGAACTATTCACAAGAAAACAGGGCATCAGTAAATAGGGGTGTGCCTCCTACCACATTAGTACCCAAAATCCCAACCGACTAGCAATAGTGTCTCATTCGGTCTCATACAAATATCAAGAAGCTACAAATGTTTAGACAACCCAGAACACGAACACTCCCGACTCACCTCAGAGTTGCGGGAACAAGACAATCTTTTGCTCTCTCGTACTTGTCCACAATAAGAATAATCAGAGTCACTAAATAAATTCAAAATGTTTATTTTGACTGTAGTGATTCATAAAACAGTATGCGAACCATGACCAGCAGCAAAATGAATAAAGCTAGCATCATTAGCATTGTTCCAATACCATAGAATACAAAAGGAGTTGTCATTTTATAAAGACTATGAAAAAGGCAAAATAACTAGGCCTAATCACCCTCCCCTTGGCAGTAAGAATTTATGTTATGTGACAGAAGATCTCTAGGCATTGTTAGCAGACCCCCTACCTGAAAGCCTAACCGCAAAGGTTTACATCATAGGAACAGCAGAGCTCAGCTCCATGGCACGGCGTTCTTAGAGTGTATTTTCAAAACATGCAACAACGCTATATCAAAGCACGATTCTTCTATTTTGCAGCTGTTGATAACATGTTTTGTCTAGGTAATAGGGACTGACCAGAGCAGAATAACAAGAGACTTTGTTGATCGACCTTGCACATTATGTTCTGACAGAATTGAAGGGAAAGCTGGGAACGTGAAAAACATTCTGTTATCATGTACAGTGCAGAGGCAAAGTGTCGCGAAAACAAACACTTGCAGTGACGTGTGCAAAAACAGCAGCATACGGCAAGAAAACCTCTGCTAACTTAGCAGTGTTGTTAATGTATGTAAGGGCCACATAACACCATATAAAACCCTCCCCCTGGTAAGTCAGTAGGACATAGACAGAAGAACAAAAACAGAGTTCAAAAGTCAGGCAGTGTTCAAAATATTGGTGAGGAACTTTTTAAACAACCAAATCGGAGAAAAAGGGAAAGTTTGAAGAAAAAAGCTAAAGGCACTTTGAGCTTGAAAAAAAGTGTCTGTAATCCAGACAGCAGAGTTGTGACAACCTAAGCAGTCAATCCATGAAGGTATGTGTGCAAAGAAATGCAATTCCTTCCAATAGTTCATCCTTGTCTTTGGTAGAAAAAAGCAATGACATCCAATTAAGTAAGTCGAAGGAACAAACATGTTCCTCATAAGCAGGAGCATCCAAAAGTAGAATTGGGAAACTTGCGTGGTATTCAATTAAACTACGTTGTAGGAAAGTCTGCGCAGCTGCACAGATATCCCATTGAGCCAAGATTCCAAGAAAAGCTGCACGCGTCATTTGACCATGCACAGAACAAGCCCCGTCATGCACCTCTAAGGTACCCATCAACCGGCTGAAATCAGGGATTGGATACCACGTGTTTGATAAGCAAAGTTCCATCGCCCAGGATAAATGACATCTTATGCAATGAAGCACTGGTTGCACGCAAGTATAATGGGCAAAGTGGTAGGTCAAGTCGCAACCATCCAAGCCTCATACAGGCAATTACGGTACAGTTGTAGCTGGGCTAGCCTGTGCAGAGCCACAAAGTGAGCAGCCATTACGAAGCACAATGAGAAGAAGCAGGACTCCAGCTGCTAGTGCCAATATTAAGGGGAACCCTTCAAAAACGTTGGAAAATATAGAATGAACAAAAGCCGGTATTAACCCGAATATAGTTTGAAAGAAAGAGACTAGGTCAGATCCCACACATTTAAAAAAATGTGCAAGCCCCGTCATCTCAGATGCATTAAATATTTGGTGAATTCGTTCTGCAAAAAGAAGTGGGAGGTTAGTGTTAAGAAGCGGCTGAATCTCACTCGAGGTCCGAGCCACCTGCAATCTGAATGTCTCTCGGGCTGAAGTGAGGGCCACCTCCAATTGGAATAAAAGGGCTTTGAGCCTGCTCAACTTGTTGAACTCTGGTTTCAAAGTCGGAATGGAAGGCCAAAGTGAAGAATCTAAACTCCTTTCCGGGGGTGGAAAAGGACATTACTACAGCAATTTACGCACTGGGAAACTGTTACCAAGTATGGGACTCTCACCCGCAAACCACAGCAGTCTTGATTGTTTAAAATAAGATAACTGTCATTAGTAAGCAATGTAAAGACAGGCATGATGGATGATACTGGGGTCCCTTTTAAAAAGCAAGCGAGATTCGGAGCTGACACGTTACACTCGCCGTACAATTCAACGTGTTTGCACACAAGAGAGTGACCCACTGTCGAATCACACTCCTCCCCTGTAAGGAAAACTTCTTTATCTCCCTCAGACACCGATAAGCAAAGGGCAGGGACCATAATTCATGCAGAAAAGCACTACCAAGCAGTTCAAAGCGGCCATCAGGAAAGTGTTGCATACATGAATTAAATTGGAAAAGTGAAAAGGGCAAAGTGATAACCCCATGGCTTAACCAAACAGCAGAGTCCGTTTCCGCTATGGCGAACGGTAAAGGTTCCAATTGTTCAAAATGTAACACCGTGTATACAACATCTTTCATGGACAAAAACCTCTGTTTATCAATCCGGTTAAAAGGCAAAAATAAAGCAGTGGCTTTCAAATAATCCTAAGGCACTTTACCCATTTTCAGTGTCTGCAACGTCCAAGCAAATTGCATGACCGACCTTAACTGATTCTGACCATGATATAACACAGAAACATCACTTTGCACTATATCTATTACAGAAGAAACAATATTGTCTAAGGTGTAAATGCTTGAAGAAAGTGTGTTTATGCTGGTGCCCACTACAGCAAGGACTTTTTCTAAATTAGCCTGATCAATTTGACGCAGAAGAAAGGCTGCTTCTATCTGTAAAACTTTCCAAATTTCATTATAAGCGGCATAAATAAATCTCTTGGTTGTTGGATTACGTGGGCCCAGGAGAAAATCAGCCAAATCAGTATTGTTTGAAAAAAAAAGGAAACGATGTTGTTTCACAGATGCCAGGGTAGAGTGTTCTAACCATTGCTGGCATAATTCACCCACCGAGTATGTTGTCACAGAATGATGAGGTAGATAATGAGGGTCAGACTTAGTCTGAATGAAACCAGGTGTAACACTATAGAAACGCAACTGGCATGCATTTGTATTAGCTTGCTGCACCAACCATCCTGATGAATCAATTGCTAAGCCTCAATGGTGTAGGTATTATGTAACCGCCTATTGTCATATTCAGCTAATGAAGAAATGGAGGGGATATTCAGGTTTTTGGCAGTTGCGAGGCCATAACAGGATGTTTGGTAAATGGTTTCATTAACAAATATCAATTGAGTCGGGATCAAGCAGGCACGATGTAATGCCTCAGTGCCCTGAACCTGCCATGGCTTTGTGCCCCAGATTGATTTTAAATCTATAGTCTGTTTCCAATGGTCATAACCGTGTGTACCCAACTGTGTTCTAAACAAGTTGGTGTAAATCATTTTAGTGTGGGATAACAGGAACTTGGATTCAGGAGATTTTTGAAGCCTATAAATATAGGATTCAGGATTAGTCAAATCATAATCTGAAAAATAGGTGAACTTATTTCTAAGAGTTTTAGAACTCCCCTCTAAGGGAGTTGGACAATGTTCCCATTGAGTAAAATTAAAAACAGGTCAGAACAGGCAGAATTTAAATACAAATAATCAGCATCAAAGGCAGCATAATATTTTAAATCTGAAAACAATGCATGAACTGCTTGCACATCCCAATCATCCAAATGTATGTCCCCTGTCACCACATCTCCTAATGAGACGCGAAACACGTATGGAACTCGAAAGACCTTAGTCGGCCCATGAATTTCGTAAGCTACTTTGTCCTAAACGATGCCACCAGGAACTGGGAAAGCCGGAAATGTTTACAAGAGACTGGTCACCTTTCATGATATGGGACGATGTGTGAGGAGCCAAAGTACTGTCAACCATTTTTACTGCAGAGCGTTCAGGGAGATAATGGCCATTTATAAGTAAAAGGAACACTGTCAAAAATCCAATTGACATGAAGAGGAAAATCAAGATGAGAACCAACCAAATGTAGGTCCATGGGGGAACGAATTATGTCTTTTTGAACCAAGAGTAGAAAATAAGCAACTTAGATGGTGGTGCATCAGACAAACTGGATGATGAGGAGGACGAGCCAGAAGAAAGGTTTGCCGGTTCTCCATCACAGGCACTTACTGGACTTGCAAGCAAAGGTGAAAGTGCCGAATCGTCCATTCGTACACATGGGCTAGATGGCATCTCACTCACAGAATCAACAGCCTGAAAAGGGCACACAATATCTATTGCAGAAGAAGATTGTTGCAAAGGTTGAAGATTAATTACAGTGTCCATCATATGAGTAGACATCTGTGTGGCAGCAGATGACGACAAAGTCAATGGTGCCAAGGAAATTGCATTGCACAAAACTGCCGGTGTCACACTATTCAGAATCGGCCACAAAGTGTAATTTGACATTGTCCACTGAGATGTACCTGTTGTCTTTGCAACCCGGTAACTGTGCTAGAATGACTTTACGAGTACCCTTCAGTCCAAGTACTGAAACAGGAGCACAGTAAGAGGGACCAAATTATTTTTTGTTCTCCATCTTCTCACGTACCGGATCCCCAATTTTAGGAAGCCAACCGGTAACAGGAATCAGTAGTGCTTCAGCAGTGGCAGAGGGTAAATGCTCAGTTGCTAGGGTAGCACGTTTCTTTTGAAGATCCTGTAACATAGCAAAATGATTATGTATGTCAAACTTGGAGGCAGCCGCCATAATGTCCAGACCATCAAGGTCGGAAACAAACATGTGAAAGCCAAAGAGAATTTCGTAAGGGGTCCGCCCACCCAGAGATCTTCTAGGGAGATTATTTAGTGCACGTTGGACCCCATACAAGTGGGACCGCCAGTTTCTGCCAGTACCTAAGACTCTTGCTGTCAAGGATTGCTTTAAGTCATGGTTCATTTGCTCCATGACTGAATTGCCCTTGGACCTGTATGGTGATGAAAACTACACCTGTACCCCCAACGACTTCATGACATCCTTGTAAGCCTTAGAAGCTAACGCTGGACCTTTTTCAGAATGGAAGGTACCACAGGCAAACGTCCCGACAAAGACACGCAAATCCCTGATGACATTTCGAGTGTCATCACTACGTTGTGGCCAGACCCACAGTAATCTAGTGCACGAATCAACCGCAACCAAGATATACTTGTACGCAGTATCAGTAGAAAGAGGACCGCAGTGATCAAGTTAGACACAGCCAAAAGGTTTATTAGAAATACATAGCTGTGTTTGAAGCGGACGAGGGATCGTGGAAGGCTTGATTTGTTGACAAACATCACAGCAAAGAACACGGTTACGAGTCTGTTTATATAAATCACGCCACCAGTAACATTGCTGAAGAATAGAGACTGTTGCCGCCACACCGGCATGGGCCGAGGCAATGCCTGTGTGTGCGGCCTTGATCAAAGCATGTCTGCAGACTGAGTTGGGAATCAGCTGATCCCCAACCAAAGGAATGGTAGCATAAGGAACCTGTTCGGGAGTCACATGATAAGAGTACTTCGAAGGGAAACCTGTAGGATAATTATCCCCGTCCCTAGTTGCAGCAACCACTGCCAGAATCTCATTATCTATTTTAGTCATAAATCTTGTAACGGCTGCTACAAAACACGTAGCTACTGCAGACTTGGCTGCTTCATCAGCCAAAGAATTACCAAGAGCGTGTGTTCCGACACGCTGGTGACCAAGAGTGTGAATAACATGTGTGAGAGGCAGACGTTGTTTAAGATCTGCCAACCGAACCCAAATTGTTTTATGCTTAATTGCGCTGCCTTTAGAATCGCGGTAATCATTTTGAGACCAAAAGAATAAGTTATCATTGAAGGACTGGACACAGTAAGAGTATTCACAAGAGAATCAGCAAGCTCGAGAGCAAGAACAAGAGCACGGAGCTCCGCCAATTGCACAGTACAGTCACCTAGTACCTGAGTGTGCGCAATGGAAGACTTAAACTCCCCATCTACAATGGAGCCAGTTACAATAGCGCAAGTCACTGAATAAGCATGTTTGGAATCCGTGGCCGGTTGCACCGAGCCATCAGTATAAATGATGCATTTGTAATCATGCAGTGGAAGGAGGAGGATGAACAAATTCATTCTGTAAAAACTCCTGAGTCTTAGTTGATGGATCAAAGACAAATGTGACATCTGAAGATGTCAAGGAAGTAGCCCACTGAATTCAAAGTGGGTGTAATGCCTTTGAGTTAGGCACACTTGCTTTGGTCACCGCTTCCAAAGCAGGGAAGGGGGTGACCAAAAGAATGTGTTTACCCTGCGCCAGTGAGCGTTCCTTTAGAATCGCCATCTGCACTGCCGTCAAGATTTTTTCAACACAGAAAAAACGCATTTCAGCCGCAGTGTATAAGTGTGACTTGTACGCAATAGGTATTGTGTCTCCTTCATTGAATGTTAACTACGTGAAACCCACTGCTCCTGAAACGATATGTATTATCAGGTTGGTGGTGTTATCGCTTGTCATTAAGAAATTAGTCGCAAGCAAATCCGCCTGCAAAGACTGCAGAACGGAAGTATGTTCTGGAAACTAGCTGGCAGAAGAAATTTAGGTTTTATCAATGCATAAAGCGGTTTGATACGCTGGGCATAATCAGTAATATATGTCCTCACGAAATTAAAGAAAACAGCAGGGATTGTAACTTTTTCAATGATGAAGGTGGTTGCAAATGTGCAAAATTTAATTTATAACCGTAGTCGGCAAAAAACAATATTATGTGGTTGACTCGGTCAAGATGTGGCGCGAGATCTTCGTCAGTCAAATAGATATCATCAATGTATGACAAGGCCTCAGAGTCAATGTTATCCAACAAAGACACCATGCGTGCCGCAAATGCCCCGGGGCTATTCTTATACCCCATAGGAAATTGTGTAAATCTTTTCTGTTTTCCGATGGCACTGAATGCTGTCAAGTCACTATTCACACAGTTGAGGTTGTGACTGTCGAAATCATTGGAAATGTTAAGTATTGTATTGTATATTTTAGGAATAATATTATTCACCAGTGCCGAGCTGTGTGTGTTTTGCACCGCAAAGGTGAGGCAATGGCTGTTCAAATTTCTATAATCCAATACAATCCGAAATGAACCATCATGTTTAGGGGCAGTAAAGAGAGGATTATTCATAGGTGATGTACATGACTCAATTACCCCCTCATACTCCAACTTTCTTAGAATGTCACAAACTGAAGCTTTTGCTTCACGTTTGATGGGATACTGAGGTTGTGGTTGTGGCATAGAGTGCAACGGTATTTCATGAGCCGGTGAATCAACATCCCAACACACCTGATTGTGATTCACCACTGGGGCCAAGGCCAAAGCCCATTCCTCTGCAAAAGCCTGTGCTTGGTCCTCAGGGACACAACATGAAAAACTCGGAAGTATCACATCTTCCCCTCGAGAAGAGGCTAACACAAAGGGTGGAGGCCAATCCCTTTCCGCTAATAAAATGTCATATGTAGCAGTCAGATTCTCCCAGAAAACCACCTTAATGGGACGCTGTATATCACCTTCAATTTGGAAAATTACTTTGTAGAGTCTATCCGGGGGAGCAACCCGGGTATCTGCAGTCTCAATGGTAAGGAATGTGTCAGTTGCAGTCACATTCAGACGGGGACGCAGAGCCTCCCTGACTATGGTAACTTCTGCTGCGCTGTCGAGCAGGGTCAATGCCCATGTCCAATCCAGGAGTTGTGTTCTCACTGTCTGTGGCATATCTTGCTATTAAAGCGTCAACCTTTTTCTTTTGAAAAAGAGGTCGGGTATGAAGGAAATCACCCTGCTTGTCCTTGACTTCAAACTGTTGAGGCTGTTCATGAAGTTGTAATGCAGGTTGACTTGTACCCTAATCCTGGCGATCACCTCCGGCTTGTGATCCTGATGTTTCCTGTAAAGAACGAGGAGAACGCAGATCAGGAACTTGAAATCTATCAGGAGACTTAATTTTAGCGCGGTTGCGCAAGTCGTAAGTACGTTCAGAAGCATCAGGGGTCAGTAAAAGTACACGCGACCCCTGCTTCTGCTGTTGGGAACCCTGGTTTTTTTAGGTCTCGCCTACGCAATGCACATGCGCTGCGTAGGAAAGAGACCTTTAGCCATCGATTCAGTTTGGCTGCCAAAAACATGCACACGTTGCATTGCCTTCAATGGCAACGCGTGCACATTTGGCCATTTCCTTGTGGGAGCGAGCTTTGACATATGGTTCCTGCTCACTCCCACAAGGGAATCCGGCGCAGGCCCTCTTCTCTCTTCCCTTCCCCCTGCTGCCTCCTCCTCTCCTCGTCAGCGTGAGGCACGAGCTTATATTTTTTGGATCCATTTCACAGGGAAGCAACTAAATGAAAGAAGGAAAGAGAGGCAGTGTGTGTTCTTCTGGTATCTGGTTAGGTGCCTGGTGTTCAAAGCAAAATGTTCTGCTGTGTTTGCAGTTTTCAGAGGGCTTGCACGAAGTTCGTCCACTTGTTTTGTTGTGTGTTTATTGCTTGCGGAGAGGTGATTTTTTAACTTTATGATAATGACCACAAATCATTTTTTAGGCGTCTTTCTTGCAGCTTTTTGTCATACAGTTACGATTTAGTATGTTGATGGGCGGGTGATTAAATCCTTCAAATGAGGATTAATGTGGATGCAAAGCTTTACATCCTCCGTAGGATCCCTTGATACCCACGAGGAAGGAGCACCGTGGTGCTGGAAGAGGCGTATGGCTATCTTTTCATTCCTTGAATGGTGCGCTGTCCTTCCGTGAATGATACTTCTTTGAGCTATAAGGAGGATCCCGCAGGATCCGCTATGTTGCAGGTTGGGACCATGCAGGAATCCCGCTGTCTGCTCTACTTCCAGAAGGGATTACCAACAACGCTGATTTGAGCTTTGCTATAGATCTCTGGCGCAGCATCCTTGTATTGTAGCCATATGGCGTGCGCTTTAAATGGAACGTACACAGCGCATTTTTTATCTGTTTGCGCGGTGTGATTAGTAATTTTGACACTTCAGTGAAAAACACGTCTTCTTCAATAAATTTTATAATTTCTACGAAGCACAGGAGAAGAATTGTGCCTCCGTAACTCGCCTTATTGCGCAACTGAAAAACAGGAGTAACTGCTTCAGTTTCAGTTCTTTTTCTCATTCTTTTGCTGTGTTGTGTTATTTTTATTCTGAGATGCAGGTGGAAAGCGCCGGGACACTCTTTTCGAGTAGCCGTGCGCTATAAAAGAACGCTGTAACATAACATAACATAACATAACTGCGTGTTCGAGTCTGACGATAAAGAGCAGATATTCTCGACTGTACTGTGCTATGTGCACGAGTGCGATGCGATGTTCTTTTCAAAAGATAGTTTGACCTGCCTTTGTCCTTGTGTAACGTAACTGGTGCTCATTTAAAGCGCTCCAATACATTCGGGCAGAGTTCGTGCTATATAAGTCTGCAAAATATATATACAAAAAGAAAAGAAATGAAGCCGTGCTTCCGAATCGCGATTTCATGGTTGGGTGTGAGAGGGCCTAGGGGAAGGTGGTGGTGGAGGTTAGGAGAGCGGAAAGACGAATGTGCACATGGACATCTCACTACTTCTCCCCTCCCTCATGCAGTCGTTTGTATTTATTTCTTTGTGGCAGTGTATTGAGGACGAAGGTGCTTTCTAGCACATGACCAAGGAGAGGCTGGAGAGCTGGCATTGCGCATGAAAGCAGGCGTTCTTCTCGCCACTGACTTGCTAACGATGCTGACAAGCGTATTTATTCAGGCATGGTGGTGTCCAAACCCGTCAGTCCGCAGCGTACTGGAGATTAATACCTGATTTGAATGTTCAACCACGTGCGGCAGAGGTGCAGTTGCGCCAAGATACTCCTTCTGCCCCTGGCTGCTGGGTTAAATTTGCATGTGTGGGCACCGTGACGTACTCAGATATTTATCGCCTATTAATGATGTGAGGCAATGTTCCGTGATGGTTCCAGACTCCATGGATTCACTTCCTCCTTCCTGGCACCCCCGAGGCTTCAGGGCGCTGCCCTGCTCAATGATCCGCCACAGCTGTGCCCCACGCCCCTCCAGCGGGCGAACATGTTGTCTTTTCAAGGCACATGCCAAGCTCCCTCAGTGGAAGACCTTAGATATTGTTTGTGAATATAGAACAAGAGCAAAGCTTTTCACTCCACTGCATAACGTGTGAGGTGATGGAGTGGGTGTTAGGAGCACCTTGGGGTACCGCAGGGCCCCCTAGCTCTGTGCCCTGGCCTGAGAGATGCTGAGGGCAGACTGAGTCCGGAAGGTGGGGGACTGCCTCCATGCACTCTGCAGTGGGGGCCATCATGTTCCTAACGCCACTGACACAAACTTGTGCCTGGGGTCTTTAAGAAAATCTTTGATTAAAACTGCACCAGGGTTGGCGATCGAAGAATGAGGAATTAAGAGCAGAATCTGTACATTTGGGTTGGAATTCCCTGGTCACCCTTCCTTTCCCTCTGCAGCCAAAGCTCCTGGGGTCTCACGTGGTCCATGGTAACTTCCTGTCCAGCAGGGGGCAGCTCTTCCTGTCCAGCAGGGGGCAGCTCTTCCTGTCCAGCAGGGGGCACATCTTCCTGTCCAGCAGGGGGCAGCTCTTCCTGTCCACGAGCCATCCCCGTCCTCTCTAAGGATGCTCTTGGAGTTTTCCAGATTACACAGCATTGCTAGTTTCGGAATTAATTTTGGGGCATTACCCCAAGACCCAACATTTGATGGGATGTGGTCAGAAGTGCGCAACAATGCAGAATTGAAAAGTGCACGCACAATATCCTCGGATCTCGGAGACTCAGAGTTCAGAGCGGTATGCAATGTGTACATTACACTACCATGCATTTATTTACATGAGAACCAATGCAATGGTCCTCAACCCTTGAGTCAGCCACAAAGAATTACACACCAGATTTTTCTAATGGAGTATACCAGGCAAACGTCTGGTAGATGTACCCCACACAGACCCCTGAATGTTGTATGCTGGCAGCAATCAGGAGTAAGTGGACTCCATCGAGGTATCTACCGTCAAGACGTTACCGTCCAAATGTGATACTTCTGAAGTTCAAACGCTGCTCTCGTGTGGAGGAAGCTATGGATTTGTGCATCTAAAGCCTGCAATACCTGCCCCTACTTATCGAATCCATGAGTAACCTGCTCCCTTTCAGGAAAGCTTTAAATAATGGGGCCTCTTTTATGAGTTATTGCCAGCGGGCAGTGCCGCAGGCCTACCTGCAGCGCTGCCCGACGGCAAAATAAAAGGTCAGGAATGCGCTGTATCTGCCAGATACAGCACATTCCTGTCCTTTTCCCCTGGGCTTGCGCACAATGGACTGTTTTGTGCCAACGCAGGCACCTTTGCACCATGGTGCAAAGGTGCCTGCGTTGCGGGGATGATTATTTTTGTGCAGGAAGGAAAACTTTCCTGCATAAAAACAATCACAAGAGGCTTTTTCCTCCAAATGCAGCTCACATAGAACAAGCATTGGCATAGTCAATAGGTCTCGCCTTTGGAACCTTAGAAGTATTTAGTTATGCAGTACAATATCCTTGGTGCAACATCATGAACTGTTGCATGGCTAAACACTTATAAGGTCCCAAAGGTGAGACCTATTGTCTATTACAATGCTTGTTTTTCTTTGCCAATTCTTTTTAGGAAAGAAAGGGCGCCCATCCTTATCAGGCTGGGCTTTCTGTTGATTTAGAGACTGCATTTGTATTTGAGTCGTAGGCTGATTTCCGAGGACTATTGTGGCCTATAGTTTTATAAGCCTTCGCAATAATGTTAGGTAATTCTCGTGGTTTGTCAGCCTCTACAACCGCTTCTTAGCGGTTTGCTACTTTAAAGCTAACAGCATCGCCCTTGATATTCGCAAGGATCATATCAGCAACCACGTTGAACAACGCCACCAGTCTCATCCCCAGCTCGACAGCTGCTTCGGCTCCATGTTCATCTTGAACGCGCTTAATCACAGAGGGGAGTACGGTACAGGAGGGAGTGCCGAAACACATAGAATATACCTCTGTAAACACCCTGCCCCAGGTGTTACAATCAGCCAATTCAGGAATTAAGTCTTTAGGTAAACTAATAGTTAAGATCCTTTGTTTCTCCACAGGAGTGGTATTAGGAAAGACAGCTTCTATCTGTCCAAATTTTTTGGCTTGCCAATAAGGAAATTTGTCATGACAGAATTAACAGTAAGGGGACTGATGGTCATGCCACCAGGACCGGCAGGTTGTACAGCAGCACCAGGTGGGCCCACTTGAAAGGTGCGTGTTACGTACTGAATTATAGCTCTATACGCGCGTATCAATGAAGTGTGTAAGGCATGGAGCTCTGCTAGTGTGGCAGTTGTAAACGCACATGGGTGTGGGGTAAACTCAGCCAAAAAAGTCTATGTGACGCCTAAACAAACTGCCGTTATTGGGTGTGGAATGGTGCCATTAAACCATATACGGTGTTGCCAAGCTGTAAGCAGAATCTCAAGAGCTCTATAAGGCTGATATTGCTGAGGAAAGGCAGTGGGAGTGTATGTGTGAAATATATCATCAGTTCCATTCACCGCCAGTAAGGTGACCCAAGAATAAAATACTTCAAACTGGTGAGACGGATTGGCTTCCACCATGAAAATACGTGCGGCCCAAGCATCAGGGACGGCGTAACGAGTCAAATGTGCCCTCAGCTCGGCTATGCTATGAGCCGGAATATGAACGAAAGCCATTATAGAGAAGACAGTAGAACAACTTAAAGAGTGGCAGTGCAAACTTGGGTTATAAGAAAAGAACTGCCTTTTAAAACTTCAAGCTTGAATAAACCTATAAAAATGTCAATTTCACCGTCACAGCTGTCACCGGAAACAGAAGTGAGGGGATTGTGGACCAGCACGAGTACTACTCAAGCGTCTCACAGATAAGAACCAGACCAAACGTTGGCGGCTCGATGGTACAGGGATTCTGCTCATACACAGAACTATGCACAAGAAAACAAGACTTCAGTAAATAGGGGTGTACCTCCAACACATTTGTACCCAAAATCCCAACCGACTAGCAATAGTATCTCATTCGGTCTCCTACAAATATCAAGAAGCTACAAATATTTTGACAACCCATAACACAAGCACTCCCGACTCACCTCAGAGCCACGGGAACAAGACAATCTTTCGCCTTCCCGTACTTGTCCACAATAAGAATAATCAGAGTCAATAAATAAGTTCAAAAGGTTTATTTTGACCATAGTGATTCATAAAAGAGTATACGAACCACCACCAGCAGCAAAATTCATAAAGCTAGCATCATTAGCATTGTTACAATATCATAGAATACAAAACGAGTCGTCATTTAATAAAGACTGTGAAAAAGGCAAAATAACTAGTCTTAATCACCCTCCCCTTGGCAGTAAGAAGTTATGTTATATAACAGAAGATCTCTAGGCATTAATAGCAGACCCCCTACCTGAAAGTCTAACCGCAAAGGTTTACATCATAGGAATAGCAGAGCTCAGCTCCATGGCACGACTTTCTTTGAGTGTGTTTTAAAAACATGCAACAACGCTATATAAAAGCACGATTCTTCCATATTGCAGCTGTTGGTAACATGTTTTGTCTAGGTAATACGGACTGACCAGAACAGAATAACAAGAGACATTGTTGATCGACCTTGCAAATTATGTTCAGACAGAATTGAAGGGAAAGCTGAGAACGTGAAAAACAACTGTTATCAAGTACAGGGCAGAGGCAAAGTGTCGTGAAAACAAACTCTCGCAGAGGCGTGCGCAAAAGCAGCAGCATAGGGCAAGAAACTCATGCTAACTTAGCTATGTCGACAATGTATGGAATGGCCACATAATAACAGACTCTCTCACACCAAAATGTGGTAAAGAGTTGAGCCTGGTGTGTGAGGGAGATTTTGACCCATCTCTGCCCCACTATGCTCCAAGATGCCTGCACATCTCTAGATATCGATGGGAGCTCACTGACCCACTTTTTTCCATGATGCCTACCGCAACAGTCTTAATTTCATTAATATGATGTTTAACATGGGGTTTGCTAATGTGGGCAAGGGAGAAGGTCCCTCATAGATGTTATCTTCCTATGGGCCAATTTAGACACATTTGTTGATGATTTTATTACACACACAAGCCCAATTAGAGATCATTTGCTGCAAAGCTTATAAACTAATATCCACAAATGGCAGTCTAATTATCACCCAGACAGGCATGTAACAGACATCCTGGTTCACAGAAAGAAGAATCCCAGAATGGGAGTCTCAGAATTTTGTGACCTTCATGTCTAAGCTGGTAGGGGACAATCGCACCTTGTTTAATATCTGTTAAGATGATGAGGCGGATGACGGTGGCATCATAGAGGCTTTTTCCACCTCAACTGAGTAAATTAAGGCAGTACTTAGTAGGCTCCCAAAATTGTACTCAATGAATCAGAAAGGGTAGTTTGATAAAGCATTCTCAAGTACTCATCGTGTGTGCCCTTCAAAAAGCACATAGGGCACCACAGGAGGTGGCCCAGTGTAGGAAAGCATAAAGGATGGCAATGATGGTAGAAAAACTGTTTAAAAATGAAAGCATGAGAGGATCTCATGGAAGCAAGTTGCAGTATTGTGACATTGTATTGGGGCATTGTGAACCATCCAGTTTTGAAGAGCCATCCATTGAAATTGCCATTTCAAGGGAGGAATGGACATCTATACCACCTGGGTTTGGGAGAAAGGGACGAGGGAGCACAGGGTATGGTCATGCAACCTTGATCCCCGTGCAGCCTGAAAGGGAGAATTCCTGCCTAAATTTCTCTCTAAGCTAGTTGAAGTTCTGGATGCCATTAGATAAAACCCCAGTTGTAAATCCCCTGGCCTAGATGGGGTTCTGCTGGACCTCTTCAAGAGCCAGATATAACTATGTGCCCCACTAGTAACTTATGTTTTACAAGCAGCAAACATTTCTAGTAAATTGCCCACATGGTCTGAATCAATTAGCATTGCTATATTTAAAAAGGGAGACTGAGGAGGCACGGTTTGTTACTGCACAATCTCTCTCCTGGACTCGCCAATTAAGGTCCTGGGAGGTGGCCTACTGTCACATCTTGAGGCATGGGCCAGGGCGACCATCACACTTTCGGACATCCAATGTGGGGCAGGAGGGGGCTTAGGATGAAGGACCAGTGCCTTATCTCTCCTTTGTGCTGTGCAAGCATACCTTTGCCAAACAGGGCTCCTTATTTCTGGGTTTTTTGGACCAGGACAGCAATTTTCATTGCAGGTCTCACAGTAAATTGTAGAGCTTTATGGAAGATCTTGGCATGGACATGTAAATATTGAACTCCATTATGGAAATATATGACAACTTCAGTGCTTCGGTAAGGTTCGGCTTCGGGGGTAATGTTAGGAGTCGCACAGTGTACGCTGGTGTGTCAGACAATATTGTTGTCTTGCAGCCTTCTTCACTCTCTACATAAACTAGCTGGAGAATGCGTTGGTTTCAATGTGCAGAGACATGCCTCAAATTGGACAGCTTCCTATAACAACCTTGCTGTAAGCAGATCACTTTGCCCTTATCACTCACACCCCTGTGGCACTACAGCCCTCTTAGACCAGTTCTCAGCCTTTATGAAAGGCCTGGACCTGAAAGTAATTACAAGCAAACCTTTGCAATGTCCTGTGGTCCAAAATGTATTGCTAAACTATTTTACTTGAACTCCAAGCCAATTCATGACATGGATAGCTTTAGTTTCTTTGGTGTAATCTTCAACAATAAAGGGTCCTGGTACCTGTAGCAAAACTGGGCAAATTATCTAATCACCACATGTTAGCAATCCATTAGTCAAAATGTTAAAGTGTGCATATATATTGGGAAGGGTCTAGAGAATTCATAATGCAACTACGTTGCAGTCTACTGAAAATTGAATTGTGCGTTATTTGCTTTCATTCCCCCAAGATGCAGCCATCTTCACCTGTCATAAGGAGTTTGGGTAATATCCCTTAGAGGATAAAATACATTATCGTCCATTCATGCTACACAGAGTCTGGACTAATGAGGCAACAGCATTAAACAGATAAAGAATTGAGGAATGCCTGTCTATGGACCGTAGTCTTGATATTCCATGGCTGAGGGAAGTCAGGGACGCGACCATGGCCCTGTCCAGAGCCAAACTGGATTTGTTTGTAGTCCCCGCAACTTTATCCTTCTTTGGCAAAACGGCAGTGAGAGGCATGAGTTACACACTGCATAGTGCTGGGAGGTGGGAAAAGAACAGAACACTGCCATCTGTTATTTCCTACCTATCACTAGCCCCTATTGAAGGTCCCAACCCTTTCTACCATTTAATACGCAGCACTGTCAGCTCTTTATTCTATTCAGATTTAGATTAAACCTGTTTTATAGGTTAGTTACCTTTCCTCACCATAACAAATGAAAGCATGATCTGATTTGCAACCATGTTTCCCAACAAAGCACTTTACATATTATGTTTGTTCATAGCCTTTATTCTAAATGTAGATGCTGCACTATTAAAAAGCCCTCTTGAATAAGTTCTCCATAAGACATTGGACACAAGCACTCTACCTCCTCCAATGTTTAGCATCCGATGAAACAATAGCGACACTTCATACTTATCTCGGAATTGTGATTAAGATCAAGAATACTTATGAGCATTACTCTGAGTGATATGTCTGGATTCATTTTGATTAGCAGTGATATGTTGAGGTATTTGATTTCTTACTCTCATAGTGGACCCATTTATTTGAGGTTGTTGTTCTGCTCTCTTTGCGCTTGTTGCTCATTTAATGTGTCTACCTGTAGGAAGACCTGGAATTAGCACTATGAACATTATCAATTTATTTTTTATTATAATGACTGCGCAAATCCAGAGCTGCCAAAGATTTATGTCATTTTTATTTGAAATAATTCTAACTAGTTTCAATTCAACCAAATAAAGTTATTTGATTTCAATACATTTACAAGCAGTGACTTCTACCATAAAGGGATATGACCTTTCACAGCCAGGTAGTACGGAGAAAGCCTGGCTGTTGATATCTGATCCACTACTGTAAGGTAAGCAATCTGACAAATTGTGACATTCTATACTCTCAGGAACCTCTGAGTTTGTAAAAGAGGGAGTCCAGAATATATGATTTGTTGTAATTTAATCTGGAACATAAAACTGAGTATTAGGGCTATTTGAGTAGGTGAGAAAGAAAGAAAGAGGTAAAAAGAGTGAAAAGACAAAGAAAGAAAATAACGCAATTGTGGAAAGAGCAAAATTAAAACTATGACTAAGGTAGGATGAAAAGTTAAACAGGAAAAAGAAGGAAGAAGATAGTATTAAGGAAAAAGAGGAAGGAATAAAGAGATATAGCAAATGTTAGACACTAGAATGTGAGAAGGAATATTTTAAAAAGCAGAAAAAGTTAGAGAAGGAAAGAAAATGATTTAAAAGAAAAAAATGGAAAGATAGCCATCTATGTTTAGATTTTTGATACATTTTAAGAAAACGCAACATTTAGAAAGTTATAATTTCGGGCCACCAAGAGTCATCCCAGGTGGAAGGGGAGGAGACCAGAATGAGGACTTTGGTCTTGTCTGAGTTAAGCTTGAGGCAGCTGTCCTTCATCTTGGTGGAGACTGCCTTCATCCCGTTGAGGAAGTTGCTCTTGGCGGCTGTGGCTCCATCTGTGAGGGTGAAAATCAGCTGGTTGTCTTTGCGACTCAGGGAATATCCCTAAGGCACTCTGCAGTTGATCTCTGCGGGTTCTGAGTTGGACCGTGGAAGTCTGACTCTCAGCATTCAGTCGGTGAGGCAGGAGCAGATCCACTCTAGGGCTTTGTCACGGATGCCGACATTGCGGAGTCTTCTGCAGAGGGTGTGGTAGGAGGTGGTGTCAAAGGTGTCCTAGAGGTCAAGGAGGATGAGGACAACAGTCTTGCCTCAGTTGAGGAGGGTGTGGTTGTCATCTGTAGCAGTGAGTTGAGCGGACTTGATGCTGGGATTGCTTCTGATGCCCAATTGGGAATGGTCCAGGATGTTGATCATTTCTATCAACTCGGAGAGTTGGGCGTTGATGCTTTCTCAATGACTTTGGCTGGGAAGGTAAGCAGAGAGATGGGTCTGTAGTTCTTGAGGTCCATCAGGTCGGCAGAAGGTTTCTTCACAGGTGGTTGATACCTGTGTTCTTCTAGTCTTCTGGGAAGATTGCTTATTTGAAGGAGCAGGTGATGGTGTGGTAGAGTTTGGGTGCTTTGGAGGTGCCGGGTCTGTTGAAGATGTGGTGAGGGCAAGAATCTGAGGTAGCTCCGGAGTGAATGCACTTCATGATCTTGGGGTCGATTCACAGAACTAATCTGAGATAAAATCCTAAATGTACTACTTTTGGTATTCACAGAAGGCATTTAGTAGTAGTAAAGTTAGGACCCCTAACTTTACTACTACTAAATGCATCCTGTGAATACCAAAATTAGTAAGTTTAGGATCATATCTCAGTTTAGTAGTAGTAAAGTTAGGAGTCCTAACTTTACTACTACTAAATGCCTTCTGTGAATACCAGAGGTAGTAAGTTTAGGATTTTATCTCAGATTAGTTCTGTGAAGTGGCCCCCTTGTGTGTCAGAGGTGAGGGTAGTCCAGTTAGTCAAGGTCTGTTGGGGGCTGGAGCCATTGGATATGGTGGTTGTGGATGGGGTGGGTGAGTCTTGGGTTGTGAAGCTGTCATAGATCTCCTTGATACTGCAGTCGAAGAAGGTGGCAAGGTTGTCTCAGAGGTCTTGAAATAGGGGGGATGTCTGCTGTCTCTGTGCTGGGTTTAGCAAATTCTTTGACCATAATGAAGAGTTCTTTGCTGTTGTGTGCATTGGCATTGATGCATTACTCAATGGCTGCTTTCTTTGTTGTTCTGATGAGGTAGTGGTGTGTGGTGACAGTGGATTTAAAGGACACATGGTCTACCATGATCCTGCTGCTCCTTATCTTTTCTCAAGCCATCTGCAAGTGTGCCTGGACTTTTGGATGACAGGGGCGAACCAGCTAGCTTTCTTGGGTCTGGGAGGTCTGTAGACAAGGGTGCCACAGAGGTTGGCTTGCATCATGGTCTGGATCTGGGAGTGGAGGTGCTCCATGTGGGGCGAGTGGTCAGTGGAGCTGTTTGTGAGGCGGAAGGTGTCTTTGTGTATGATGGTGATGCCTCCTCTCGGTCAGTAGATGTGGTCCTTGTGTATGATTTTGTATCCATTGTGGGTGGCGGTTGCGATGCCCTGGGCAGAGCTGAAGCTCATCCAGGGTTCTGTGAAGAAGGTGACGTCAGGGGAGATGGAGTCAAGCAGGTTCCAGATCTCCATGTCATGTCTTTTGAGGGAGCGGTTGTTGCGTAGAATGCATCTGAGGTGGTCAGGTCTGGTTCTTGAGGGTCATGCGGTCAGTGGATCTGGTGTGCGGAGACCGGCGAAGTTGCAGTTGCGATAGAAGAAAGGGCTTTGAGTGTTGTTCGGCAATGTGAGTTGGCAGGTGGAGTGGTGTCCGGTGTTGAGGGTATGGAGAGTGCTGAAATCATAGTGGTGGATGGTCCGAGGACCAGGGTCTGTGTCACTGGGCGTGGTCCAGGCACGGATTGGCGTAGACAGGCTTGCCATTAAGTCGTGTGAGGGGGAGCACTGGAGAGCTTGGAAGCGGTAAAGCAGGAGGCAGCGCTGGAGGAGGGCAGGGCCATGGGGAACAAGCAGCAGCAGGGACAAGAAGAGAAAAAAGGCGCACTAAGAGAAAAAGGGCAAAAAGGGAAAGAAAGTGACAAAAAGCAGAAAAGATGAAAGGAAGGTGAAAAAGAGAACAGAGGAGAAAAAGGCAAACAAAGGCTGAAAGCAGAGAGACAGAGGGCAGAGCAGCAGTAGATCAGAGATGCTCCCCACTGGACCAACAGTAAAGAGACGCAGGTGGGTGCCTGCGGATGGAGGAGGGTCTCAAGCACACAATCCTGCAGGGGTCAGGGGCAGCAGCTATGAGGCAGACTTTTCCGAAAACAGAAGCAGTTCACTGACAAGGTCAGTGAGATAGCTCCTTTCACCACACAACGGCCACCATTAAGTAGTGTGGGGGAGGGCTGGACAGCTGGGAGGTAGGAAAATGGGCAGCAAAAAAGGGACGCTCGACGGGTGCGGGGCTGCAGGGCTGCAGGGCTGCAGGGGATGTGCAGCGGTAAGGACAAGGAGAGAAAAAATGCACAAACAAAGAAAAAGTAAAAAATGAAGGCTCAGGTGGGTTCCTTTGTGTGGAGGAGGGCCTTGAACACATGGACCTGCAAATATCAGGGGCAGCAGCTACCTGGCAGGGCTGTTTGGGAAGGGAAGCAGTTCGCTGACAAGGTCAATGAGATTGCTCCTTTCACCGTGCAGCAGCCGCCAATAGGTAGTGTGAGAGAGTTGGCTGGACTGCTGGGAGACAGGAAGCGGGAAAGTGGCATTGAAGGAGGGTGGGGCTGTGGGGGATGGTCAGCGGGAGGACCATAGAGAGAAAAAAGGTGCAAAAGGGATACACATACACTGCTACCAGGCGGAGCTGTGCAGGAATGGAAGTAGTTCACAGACAAGGTCAGTAATATTGCTCCTTTTACCTCACGGCAGCCGTATTAGGTACTCTGAGGGGTACGGCTGGACAGCTGGGATGCAGGAAAGCAGGAACTGGAAAACCAGCGCTGGAGGGGGGTGGGGCTGTGGGTAATGAGTACCGGCAGGGACACACAGAGGAAAAAGGTGCAAAAATAGAAAAAGTGAAAAGTGAAAAAGTGAAAGAAAGTGACAAAAAGCAGAAAAGATGAAGGGAAGGTGAACTAGAAATCAGAGGAGGAAAAAGGTAAAAAGCAAAGAAACAGAAGGCAGAGCAGCAGCAGAGCAGAGATGGAGAGAGGGAAGCAATTCACTGATAAAGTCAGTGAGATTGCTTCCTTCACTGCACAGTGGCCCCCCCATTAAGTAGTGTGAGGCGGAGGACTGGACAGCTGGGACATGGGAAAGCAGGAAATGGGAAAATGGTGCTGGAGGGGGCAGGGCCACTGGGGATGAGCAGCGGCAGGGACACAGAGAGAAAAAAAGCACAAAAAGAGAATATGTGAAAAAGTGAAAGAAAGTGATAAAAAGCAGAAAAGATGAAAGGAAGGTGAAAAGAGATCAGAGGAGAAAAGGGCAGAAAACAGAGAGACAGAGGGCAGAGGGGCAGCAAAGCAGAGATGCTTCCCACTGGTCCATCAGGGATATGGCGCAGCTGTGAACCTGTGGCTGGAGGAAGGCCTCGAGCACACAGACCTGCAAGAAGGGAAGCAGTTCCTAATTAATTTGTTACCATGGTGATGCCTACCTCTCCCATAGGATAAATTTGGGTGGACTTATTACATGTAATAATTGCTAACTTTGATGTTTGGTATCTATGTAATTGTAATCATTAATAATGTTTTAAATTGCAACTTTGAAAATGCTACTTTTAGAAAGTTGATATTTTACTGCCCATAGCATTTTGTTGCCTGCAGCCTGTTTAGGCCAAATGATTGGATGTTACTGGCAGTTAGACCTTTTGAATTTCTCCCATACAGTTACACAATAGAGTGGGTAGGTGGGCCTAAATGAGACACCTTCTTGAAGGATGGGGGGGTGGAGCTGAGCACAGTCCCACTTAGAACTAAATAGCCTGTGATCTGCATTAACATGAATGGCCTACCATCCCCATATTGTCACTGCAGCCAGCTTGGAGCCATGGAAAGAATCTTTCCAGAAGCTTCTCCCACCTTCCAGAAGAAGGGCACCAGGGTATAAAAATAGTACCTTTAGATCCACTCCTCAGTTCAATACTGAACCTGCAGAGAGGTTCTCAGAGGGACTGCCTCCTGCTGTGACATACTGTGCACTCTGCCAGACCAGCCCCACCATTGAGCTTTGCATCTTCGTCTGCACCAACATTGCCAGAACTGACTCTAAGGGCTAGTTTGATGGCCTCTGTTCAGAGCCCCAGGGCCACCACCATCTTGAACCCGCACCTGGAACGAACCTGAGTGAGTCCTGAACATCCAATAGGTGTGCCACCAGTACTGGATCATGCGTTGTGGAGCTAAATGTGCCCAGATTGGCAGTTTCTAAAACTGAGGAAAGAAAAATGTGGCTAAAATGTGCCATGAGAACCAGGACCAACCTGCTTGCTTATCCACCTGAGGTGCAACACCAGTCGAATTGTCTTTACAGTCTCCCCCTCTATGTTCTTCTCTGACCTTGTGGAACTCTCTTTGACTACAGCCCTATGCTTCTTCCTGTTGGAGTTTTTCAACTTAATTTCGACTAGTAAGTCCAAAAATAGAAATATTCACTGCAGCCTCTACCAAACTCCACCCGAAAACTCCTCGGACTCCTCCTACATGACTAGATGTCTGCAGTTAGTGTTTTTCTATGTTTTAGGTGCTAGATTTAACTTAAAACTTTAAGAATTCATAACACCGGTTTTACTGATTGGAATTTTGTTGTTTTAATAACAGTTCATTCATTGGAATGTACAATATTTTTCTAAATTAGTGTGGGATTTTTCTTGTGTTGTGTTATCACTTTATCACTGTCTGTGAGTTAAGCCTGAGTGCTTTTTGTGCAAAGCTGCCCAGTGTTAAGCACAGGTTAATTCAGTGACTTTTTTGTGGTTCACCCTGCAAAAGGATTGTGGCTGTAGCTTGACCAGTGCTCCCACCCCAATTAACCAACAACCCAATTTCTCACAGGAACTGAGGAATGAGGTTTTTCTATCAAGCAAACAAATGAGCTGGTCATATCATAGATTGTATACCATGCACTATCCATAACTCTGGCAGTTTGGGCTGCTCAATCCCATTACTGTTTTATAAAAACAAATTTCTGTAACAAATGAACAGTGTGGGGGTCTAGTGGGCTTTCTACCCTTCCATTTGGGTGAGCAAATTGTGGGCAAAACCCCCAACCTGCCTCCAGGTGGCAAAAACACTGTATAGTCTACTTTGGTGTGGGGAATAGGTCTGTGCTAGGGTGGGCTACCCCCACAACATTTTTTATTGATAGAAAATATTTTTCATGGTATCTACTGAGATGTCTACTCCCCTTCCCAGGGTGGGTTGGGGCACCTCTTATACAGGGAGGCCAAAATACTGAATGGAACCTTTGTTTTGGGCATGGCCTATAGGAGTTTGGGCCACCTCCATTACCTTCTCTTCAGTCAAAAAGAAATTCCTTTAGGTCTAGTGGACCTTCTACCCCCAGGCAGCAGTTTGTTTGCAAATCCTCTAATCCGCCCCACAGGGGAGGGCGCAGAATTACTACAGCATAACTGTTTGCCGGCTCTGACCACCCCCACCTGTTTCAAGATAATATATATTTTTCCTGGTATCTAGTAGACTTCGTACTCTCAGGATGTCAGATTCGGGGGCAACCTTCCATACTGCCTTGCAGGGGTAGCAGAACAACTACATTTCTCCTTTTAGTTTGGGCATCGCCCTATAGCACGATGGGCTGCCCCATCCCATTGCTGTTCTGTAAAAAAAATAAACACCCTTGGGTACAACTGGCTTTCTGCATCCACTAAGGTGCAGGTTTAAGGTAAATACCTACTATCTATCTTGGGGGCATAAAGACTGGGGGCTCTCACACTTTCAAAACTTAATCCAGGTTCTCTAGTGGGTGGATCCATGCCTGGGAATTGCCCTCCTGCAGCGATTCCCAAGCAAGGATCCATTAGGAATAAATGCCCCTGGAAAAGGGACATTCTTCCCTCTCTATCAATACCTTCATCAACTAACTTGCATTCTCCCCTTTGTAAAAATGCCTCCCCCAACTAACGAGGCACTCAGGGGCTGAGATATGCTAAGCGCAGTGGTGTACTCAAAGTTGAATGAGAAGATCTGCTTGTGTTGCTATTTATAGTAATGACATCAGTGCACCATGCAGCCTCAGGCTACTGGGGAAAAAGCTGAAAAGAACAAGGGGAATCCCTCTGGTGCCAATACCCAAGAGATGTCCTGCCCATGGCACGGATTGAGAGCACTATGGACATGGAGGTCACATCCGTAGTTTCCAAGAGGTTAATGGCCCAGCCATTCAGTGAAACATGAAGAACTAAAGGTATGCCAACATTTATCATAAGACAATGCCAACACGACAAACAAGAACAACAGTATTGCGAAGCAACACATGCATATTACTGCCTTCCGTAACTCGTCTTCATTGAACCGTAATATCTTTTAAAGAAAAGAGTTCTAGAAAAAGTGATTTCCTCACCTAAAAACGAATTTAGCATTCGGCATCCTGACAGCTAGGGACTATACTCCATCCATAGTATTTATTGTTTTTAATGAGCTGAGTCATTCCACATTTAACATTAAGAAATGTATGGAAAGTTCCATATTGTGATTTTGATGTAAATGAGTATGTTTTTATTAAATGTGTGAAAAATTCATCACCTGTGGTTCGAATAATAGAATTCATTACATTTTCCACCCTGTGGCACTTGATAGTTGCAGGAAGGCTGAATTAAAGTGTACAATACACAGATCATTTCCTTTTCATATCTGAGGGCCCTTTCTTTATTCGTGTGTGTGTACAACTAAGCGCACAACAAAAAGAGCTCCAACTTTCTTCACCCAGAGCCATAAACCTGACCACCACCACTGCTGATAGGTTACTAGTTCAGTTCATAACAATGTTTATTTGCACTAGATAGTCCTTAAACATTTAAAATCTCCATAAATACAAGTCCTAAAATCATATTTCTTGAATAAAATTTAACATACAATTCATACATTTAAAATTAATTGATCCTTTCGTCATTCCATGTAACGTTTTATATATCATATGATATCTTTAAAACAACAATTTCAGTTTTATTCACATTTAAGGGTTTCTTTAACTTTTTGGATGAACTTTCCCTTAGCGCAAGCTAAATCTAAATTACTTATTTCAGTTAGTAGATCTCCTGCCTGTACCCTATTTTTAATACCATACTTATTAAAAATTGGGCATAAAAACTCTTTCTATATGTCCAAAACATTCTGACAATCCAATAAAATATGTAAAATATCACACGTTGTTCCCAAAATACAAACACATTTCCCCTTACTATCCATCATTGCTCTTTTTACCCTGTTGTTAGCATAGCAAGGGTTAACACCAATTCTTAGCTTTAGTAATTCTCTTCTTTTCCGACGACAGGGTAATCTATCAATAAAAGGGAAATGCAGTTCATTTTGCCACGAGTTAGCTATAAAAAGAGCTGATTTTTTCCCCAAGAGGTAATCTTGGTCCTGGGCTTGAGAAATTTCTCTCCCCAGAACCCTAAGTTACCTCTTATCAACCTCAATTTGTAAAGTCTAGGGCTACTGCGTGATCCTCATAATTCTGCATGCCTTAATCATAATTTCTATAATCCCTTTTGTCCATCTTAGCTCACTCTTCAATATCTCCTTTCCACGCCACTCTGAGATGTTATGTTCTTCTCCCCCTCCCCAGCGCTGTCAGAATCTTCAAAGTGCTATGCATGCCGTCATACCCCATGATGTCATTCCTGTTTCTAATCTCACTGCCTGGACCTTTGAGGACTTGGGAAATGATAATACGTTCCTTCCCTTTTTACAACTCAGATATAAAAATTCAACTCCGTATAGGAATTGTGATGGTATCATGGCTGTATAAGCTATTTAAAACGGTCTGTCCGACTTTTCACCATAGATTCCATTAACATTTTTTAGCCCACTAACCGATGCTGATTCCCTCAGTTTTAATGCATCTAGATGGGTGTGCCAATTCAGATTTTTCTCAAACCACATCCCCTGGTAGGAAGGGGTGCGAGCACACTGCTGACCTCCCTAGCACAGTTCGCCCCTTAGCATTATGGTAAATGCAGTTTGTAGTGCACACCTACTTGGTATTTTGCTGGAGTGTTCCACCAAAGTTGGTGCAGGTTAGTGCTGTACATCTCTAGGAACATCTGTTTCTAGATTTTATCCATCATCAGTTGAGATCAAAAAACGATTTTCGTCTGGGTTGGCTGAGCAGGCTGCCACAATTCTTACAGGTCTCAGTACCTCTCACAGGTGCATCTTCACAAGCTTGTCAGCTCAATAACTCAAGGGAGCCTTTTCAAACAGGAAGGGGTGGGAGCACACTGCTGACCTCCCAGCACAGTTTGCCCCTTAGCATTATGGTAAATGCAGTTTTTAGTGCACGCTTACTTGGTATTTTGCTGGAGTGTTCCACCAAAGTCGGTGCAGGTTAGTGCTGTACATCTCTAGACACATGTGTTTCTGGATTTTGTCCGCCATCAGCAGAGATCAAAAAATGATTTTCAACTGGGGTTTGCTGAGCAGGCTGCCACAATTCTTACAGGTCTCAGTACCTCTCACAGGCACACAGGTGCATCTTCACAAGCTCGTCAGCTCAATGGCTCAAGGGAGCCTTTTCAAACAGGAAGGGGTGGGAGCACACTGCTGACCTCCCAGCACAGTTTGCCCCTTAGCATTATGGTAAATGCAGTTTTTAGTGCACGCTTACTTGGTATTTTGCTGGAGTGTACCACCAAAGTCGGTGCAGGTTGGTGCTGTACATCTCTAGACACATGTGTTTCTGGATTTTGTCCGCCATCAGCAGAGATCGAAAAATGATTTTCAACTGGGGTTTGCTGAGCAGGCTGCCACAATTCTTACAGGTCTCAGTACCTCTCACAGGCGCACAGGTGCTTCTCCCGGTACCTATATTCATCTACCTTTTCCAACTTTGTGTAGCCCAAAAACCAGTTGAACTTTATTTTTCTTCTTCCAAAGCTTAGTACCTTTGTCTTCTTCATATTTACTACAGGTTTTTTAAGACTGCTGTATTCGTTAAACATATTCATCTTTCATTGCAGGCCGATCTCTGTTTGGTCTATTATTACGAGGGCGTCTGCATATAAGAGACATGAAATATGCTTTCTGTTTAGCTTTGGGCTGGCCCCCCTTACAGTGCCTAAGACTGGAGGTTAGTCTGCTATGAATAAGGAGAAAAGTAGGGGGGCCAGTACCCTGTCTTAGCCCATTTCCAATTGGAATTTTCTGCAATGGGCTCCCCTCCATGTCCAAATTTATGCTTGTATTAACCTTAGCAGATCCCTTGGAATGTTGTATCCAATCAGCATCTCCCACAGCATCTCACGGTCCACTTGATCAAAAGCTTCACAGAAGTCCACGAAGCAGCAGAATAAACTTCCCCTCTGCTCTATAGACTTCCACGCAATAGACCAGAGCGCAAAACAGTGGTCGACTGTAGAGTGCCCCTCCTTAAACCCCCCCTGTTCTGGGGACAAAACATGATTTGCTTCTGCCCAGTCCATGAGTCTTTCCAAGATTATTTTGGCAAATACTTTTTCTTCTATATCTAGTAGGTTAATTAATCTATAACTCTTTGGGACATTTGTATCTCCTCATTTATGAATGGGTCTTATGATTGCTCCTCTCCAGTTTTCTGGTATATGACCTGTATTTAGTATCCCCAGGAACATTTTTGAAAATAATTCTGCCCACCACTCTGCTCAGCTGCTTCTTGTGTCTCGAGTAATAGAATCCATTACATTTTCCACCCTGTGGCACTTGATAGTGGTAGGAAGGCTGAATTAAAATGTACAATATACAGATCAGTTCCTTTTTACATCTGAGGGCCCTCACTTTATTCGTGTGCGTGTACAACCAAACGCACAACAAAGAGAGCTCCAACTTTCTTCATCCAGAGCCATAAACATGACCACCACTACTGCTGATAGGTTACTAGCTTTCGTGCATACTTCTACTATGCTGAGAATTCCTAAATTTCTAGGGTAGCTTACAATATGCACGTTATATTTGGACATATTGTGCAAGAGTCTTGAGTGTTACAGCATTCTTTTGTTCATGAGCTTTATATAACTAAGTTCTCGAAAGCTCTAGCAGGGCTCTCAGTTAAACTTTGCAAAATTATCATTTCCATGATTTATCACAGTGAGAAATCTTTCGTAGCATGTCTCCTTCTCTTAAATTCATACACTGTTCTCTATCATGGCAATCACCATTTACATTAACCTAGGGGGGGGATAGATTTTTTTAACGGGTTTGGTCCTGAATATGGAAACTGAGACTCTTCTCACAACTACCAATTGAGGAATCCTAGGAAGTGCATAAACTAGTGACTACCTTTAGGTTCCGTACTTGGAAAAGTCCCTCTCACAAATCTTCTGACCACTCTCCCTGTGAATTGAACAGGACATTTCCAAGACCAATCCCTCATGTAAGCCAACTGTCTCAGGTAAAAGCAGTTTGAGTCTGCCTCAGCATCCTACTGTGACACCAAAAGCCTCTGCTTGTATGACAGGGTAATTGGGTCAGCATTACTTTACAGCAGCACGTCCCACATACACATTCATACAGCCACATCCCTTCAAAACAAATAATCCAAGGCAGAGACAGGCTGTTTCTCAAACAAAACAATAGATAACTAAACTACCTCTGGGTTAGAAATATAGCAGAGGGTCTGGATCAAGAAAAGTTCATCGCCACTGTTCTCATGGAATCTCTCTTAGGTGGTAACAGATTTTAATAGCTGGCACAGCTCAGATCATGGCGAGCATTTGGAAATCGAGTTTGAGCTGAGTGGCTTTTGTCAGCACAGTATTTACATGTGTGTCTTAATGAGGGATTTGTGATTTGGTTGTTTTTGGGCTGTAGTGATTAGGGAAAAGGTGTCTGTTAAGGTACACAGTTTAGCCTTTATTATTGTGGCTTCAGGTTTAGGTGAGAAGGTTTCAGCTTCACAGGGAAGTTGGGACAGCTGACAGGCTGAATTCTGTTATGTTATGGAATATGGATCTATGATCAGACAAGTGGGGTATAACCAGCAACATTTAGTTTACTCTCCACAAAGTGGTGCATTTGAGGATACTTGGATCAGGTGGAACACAAGATGATCTCATGAAATGGGAAGGTTATAAGCGGGGTTGTGAAGTGGTAAAGGGTATGTCTACATGCTTAGTGCAGTGAGATACAACTAGTTCAGAAAAGCATATCAGGTGAAGTGGCCAATGTCTGGCAGTTGGTGTGCATATTGTCCTCTGCTTGCAGAGGGATGATATGGCAGGGTTTTGGCTGCCAATATAGAAGGAACAGTCACATTGAACACTCATACTGAGACTATGAGGACCTGGACAGGACTCGACAGGTTATCAATGGCTGCAGGACAGACCGGATGCTGCCAATGTTTTTAACTCTTTGGCCCTACGTTAACCATTTATAAAAAAGTGTAGGACTATTGCATGAACAAATTAGTATTATGGCAACCTGGGTTAGGTTCTCTGTAGGTTTGAAGTGGGGAAAATGACATAGGTAATTCTCACTTGGTGCAGTAAGTCTGATGTGTAAAATTACCTGACATTGCTGAACTTTTTTGCTAAAGAATGTTGTTTTTCCAGGCTATATTTAGATTGATTCTTCAATTATGAGCTCTTTCTGACACATATTTCTCAAAGCTTACTAGGAAAATGTTGCAGTAAAAACCTAAAAAATGTAGTATTTGAGCACAAGTTTTTTAAAATTTTTTTGTATAACACAAAGTGATACCGAGTGGTGAAGAGAGTACTGATTTATAATCAAGTACAACATATGTATGTATTATTGTATGCAATATTTCTATAGCCTGAACCTAGACAAAAGGCATCGGAGTGCTGTACAAGGTCATAGGCAAGTCTACAGTCACCAAGTGACAGAAAAGAAAGCTGTGTTGTGGACTGTTAAAGAATTTAAAAACACATCAATCTGATAATAACGTCCCAATGTCTACACGATGCACAAAAATTGACCCTTCCAATGTAGATTGAGGTGAGTTTTCAGAAGGTGAAGAGTGGAAGCAAGTCTAGCAGAAGAGGAAAGGTTTTGTAGAAATTAGGAGCAGTTCTATTGACTAGTCTGCTCAACACAATGCACAATTTTTGATCAAATTTCTGACATTTATCAACTGATAATGTAGAAGTGATAATGTAGAAGTCAGAATCATGTTTGTTACCGCAATGCATTCTGGCTGTGTGCCATTCTTCAGGGGGCTCACATTCTCCACTAGGCGGCAGCTACCTTTAAATACAAACAATATGTGGGGTGACTGCAAACCCAGTTGATTATTATTAGGGACAAGGACTTGAGAAAATCATTGACATACTATTCTCATTGCGAAAGCGAAAACAGACCAAGCCTAACTTAGGTTTTATGCTTGCTTACAAGTGACTGAAGCTCTTATGGTGTCCTGTAAGTGGGTGATAGTCTGTGGTTGTAAGTTGGCTGGGAAGTTCAAGATGATTGTGTTTATCTGTCTATAGCTCAATGTAGTTAGTAAAGAAATATTGAAGCGCTACTTAATCTGTTAGTGGGGTTGTATCTTCCTTAGACGGTAGAAACACATTTTGCACAGAGCATCCGCGCCTTGCCATTGCTGGAAGCCGGACGCTCTGGCCATTTTTTCCCTTGCCTGCCTCTCTTTTCTGCCTTCCCAGTCATCCCACGAAACCGCCGCTCACCCATGGCTATAATACAGTACACCAGCCAAGAGCTCCGCACACTCAATAGAGAAACCTCCTCCATGAATTTCATAACTTCCCCTCTGGTGGCCGAGATCCACACAGGTCATATAGCCACTTCCCCCAGTGGCCATTCCCCTTTTAAACCATGCCCTACTGATCCCCCAATCGACCTCCCGTCTGACCCTCCTAACCATCTAACTGAGATATATTGCAATGCACGCTCTATCCCTAAGCACGTGCTTGATATCTGGGCCTTGTTAGTCTTCAAGAAACCAGACATCTTCTTTGTCACAGAAACGTGGCTCCATGTGTCCTCGCTTCCTGACATCACTATAGGTCTCACCCATGACTACCAACTGACTAGACTGGACAGACACAACAAGAGAGGAGGTGGTCTAGCAATAGGCTTCAGAGCCAACTCTAAACTCATCGTAATCAATACCCTCCTCTCAGACTGGGGAGAACTCTGCATTCTTAAACTGAACTGCCTTACCAAGGGGTCCTGGAGAGGTGCCTTTCTCTACCGCCCCCCCAGGCAACAAAGCCCACTTTTCAAGTCACTTGATCGAGACCCCATTGCGCCCCATGTCCTGGCTGCTGATCATTTTCTCTTGTCAGGAGATTTTAACCACCATGCCGAACTCCCATCCGATACTCACACCACCACTCTCATCTCAAGCCTAAATACTCTGGGTCTCAACCAGTTGATAGTCGGTCCCACTCATTCAGCAGGCCACACACTTGACCTTTTATTCACCAACTCGTCCCACATTAAGGTCGAGTCCCCAATTCCAGTCCTCTGGTCTGACCATCATATATTAATATTTTACATTCAGGTAACCCCGACCTTTAAAAAGCCACATAAAGAACCAACACTGAGTAGGTCATGGGACAAAGTGAATTTAGCTACCTTTTCTTCCCATTTTACCACTCCCCCTTATCTGAAACAGACAATCCCAACTCGGCAGCTGAGTCTTTCGAGGCAGCAATCAGTCGGACCCTAGACAGAATTGCGCCCGAAAAATAAGTCAAACGCCACCACAAATTGTCACCTTGGTTCACCGCTGACTTAAAATTGGACAATCTAGCTGCCAGGAAGGCAAAACACAAGTGGAGGCATCCAAAAAGTATCATCGATAGACAGATCTATAAATCCACCCACAGGCTCTATCTTGACCATATAGCCACGGCCAAAAAACCTACCTTGGGGACAGAATAAATCAGGCCTCCAAATCTCACAAAGAACTGTATAAAGTATGAAAAGAATTTACCAGCCCAAGTTCATGCCAGCCAGCACAGCTCACATCGCAAGAGTGGGTAGATACTTTGTCCTCTTTTTTTGTGGACAAAATCAACAACATTCACAGTCACTTCCCCGACATAAGCGATGATCACCAACACCAGGGGCCAGCCAGCAATCACCCTCTGATCTCCACCTCCCTCAATTAATTCACAGAATTCACCCACAAGGATGTTAAAATTGCTCTCGGTAATGTCAAATCTGGATCCCCTACTGATCCAGTTTCCTCTCATATTCTCTCCAAAATTGGGCCAGCCCTTCTTCCTTGCCTAACCAAGTTCCTAAACTTATCTTTACTACACTCAATCGTTCCAACTAGATGGAAAGAGACCATGGTTAGACCCATACTAAGAAGCCCACTCTAGACCCCAAGCAGCCTAACAACTATCAACCTATCTCCCTTCTCCCTTTGTTTGGGAAGGTCCTAGATTCATTAGTCAACCAACAAATAACCACCTACCTGGAGAGCAATAATCGTCTGGATCCCTCTCAATCTGGGTTTCAGGCTTCACATAGCAACGAAACAGCCCTGCTGGAAATAGTAGATAATATTAGACCCTCTCTCGACGCGAGACAATCCGCCATCTTGGTCGTTTTTGAACTGTCAGGTGCCTTCGACACCATCTCCCACAGCACTCTTCTGAATCGTCTGCGGGAGATGGGGCACCGCACTGAACTGAGCTACCTGACAGATCGAACCTCCAAAGTTCTAGTGGGCTTATTTGCCTCCAGCAGCCAACTTATAGACAAGGGTGTCCCCCACGGCTCCATTTTGAGCCCCACACTCTTGAACCTGTATGTTGCACCCTTAGCCAGCGTGATTAAAATTCAAGGCTTTGATACAGTATCGTACGCTGACAATACTCAGCTACTAATCACGCTCGGACCAGACCCCACCGACACCAAACTCCGGTTCAGGCAGTGTATGCCTGACATACAACGCTGGATGCTAAAGAATCATTGCAAATCAATGCCAGTAAAACCAAAATTATCCTTTTCAGTAAAGCACAAACCCTGTGGTCGAGTGATTGGTGGTCTCCTAATCTAGGCACATGTCCATCACCCAAGTCGGCAGTTCGTAACCTAAGAGTGCTGATTGACAATCAAGTTTCTATGTCCGATCATGTCAATCATATGGCCAGCATCTGTTACGGACTAATGCGTAGCCTTCGTAAGATCTTTAAATGGGTCCCACTGTCATCCCGCATGCCTCTGGTGCAAGGATTAATCAAATGCCGGCTGGATTACAGCAATGTCCTTTTGGCCTCCATCAATGAAGAGCACCTTACAAAACTCCAGGTCCTTCAAAACACGGCGGCCAGACTAGCATTTAATCTACCACGCTGATCTTCCTCGGCACCCAGTTTGAGAGCTCTCCACTGACTCCCCATCAGAAAACGTATAACATTCAAGATCAACTTTCTTGTCCACAAAACTCTCAATGGTCACGGACCTCACTACCTTTTTAATAAACTGAAAAGGTATCACCCATCCAGAACTCTTCGATCTGCTAATAAACATCTTTTCATCCTTCCCAAGATCCGTACCACCAGGAATAGCGGAAGATCTTTCTCTTGTCTTGCCCCCACCCTGTGGAACTCTCTCCCTCTTCATATCCGTACTGAGACCGACCACAGAAAGTTTTGTAAGTCTCTCAAAACCTGGCTGTTCTGAGGCTGTCTCATCCCCAGTCAGTCCCCCTCTTCTCTTCCTCTTCGTTTCCTGTGACAAGCTAGCGCTTTGAGACCTTAGGGTGAAATGTGCGCTCAATAAAAACCCATGCATAACATAATATAACATACATAGCTGAGTCACTCTTAACATTTCCAAATTGAATGGTGGTATCTTGAATGGATAATGATCTACGAATTATAAAGAACTTTCTAAAGCTGCATCTATGGGTCAAAAACAAAATGTGCTCCTATCCGATCAGTGGGTAGATGTGGATACCAGTCAACATTTAAAACTTGTTTATTTTCAGAGGTCACTAGTGCGGGTCCTTGAAATATGAATTCTGTCGACTAAACAGCTGATGTGTGGAAGTAATGGGAAAATGAACACTACTACAAACTACCAAGTAATGTGGCATAATTGAAAGGATGAAGCCTACAAGACCTCTGCAACTGAGGCAGAGATATCTACATAGAAAAGAGATGATTACTAGAGGAGGAGACCGCGGCATGTAGGTCAGAGAAGAGCATTTTGTCAGTACATGAGTGGTACTATTGAAGAACTACTAAACATATTACAAAGTACAGCTTGCCAACGGGGCCCATGATGTGTAAAGGGAGTGCCGGGGAACCAACAAGTCTGAAAGTGTTAATATGAGTTGTGTAGGAGATACTGGAAAAGGGCAAGTGTTGGGGAGAGATTGTGAGTATCCATGTAATGTGGTGCGAGCTTGGGGACGCCTTCCAGTTCCATACAGTTTGAGGAGGACTAGAACTGTACAGATGATGCTATAGCAAAGTACCTTATAAATAACAAAGATGCTACTGCCACCCCCATAATTTCTCTCCAAAAAGCCTTGTGAAACATGCACAGTTAGTTGCAAAATAAGAGTACCATCACCAGGTAAATACATACATCAATACAATCAAGCTTCAATACTGTTTTTTTCAAGCCATAAAATCTTACTAATACAATTGATATAAAAACATGACTCCCTGAATGGAAAGCTAGTGTTTACCAAGTTCTCAAAATTTGTGATCACTGGCACTGTTTACACTCCAATAAAAATGCTCTGCCTCGACCCCCCTTTCTTTATGTAAGACCTGGATCATGCAGCTGAAACTATCAGAAAGTTCCAGAGATTAAAACCACCACTGTTCCTCAGAAGCAGGTCCTGACATCTTACCATCATCCTTCTTCAGATGTTACCTCTGATGGCAGAACAACCTAAGCCATGTTTGCCCAAAAGAAAGTCCTGCACATCCATTTTCATTCTTTGTCCAGGAAACAATGTGAAAGGGTTCTCGTCTGTGACATCACAGTGCAAGAAGTACACTCCTGCTGCCATGGCATTATCCCTGAAGATTCTTCTGAAACAACGACTGTCTGTTGCTCCTCTGAGAGTTTATGTTGTGTTTGTTACTAAAAGTGTTTCCCAAAGTGTTAAACATTCCCATTCTGACCTCCTTCTTCTCATATCATCTGTGGACTCGCATGTAGATGTAACTTTTCAGGTTTCATGTCGAACATCTACTCTCCTCTTATTGGTCATTGTTTGCTCCGACGGATTACAGTATAGAAAGAATGTTGAACACACGCAGATCTTCCTCCAGGTGGAAAGGAAACATTGCCAAACCTATCTCTTCCCTTCTGTCTCCACACTGTGCAACAGTTGTCTAATTCTCTGGCAGTACCCCTAAGCAAAAGCTTTAACTCGGGAGTAAAACTTGATCTTCAGCCACAGTCCCCTGCCTGACCCCAACCAAATTTGGAAACTATTTGGTCTGCTGTCCTTCTATCACACCCCAAGAGATTGCTGCTTTCAGCTCCTCTTTCTCCTTAATTATGTGATCCTCAATCTCACCTTTGTAGTCCTTTCAGACAGAGTAACAAGTGTGAACATGACATCCTCCTTATCCCATGATCATAGTAACCTATTTCGCTCTGCACTCCATAGCAGTTAATGCCTCCATTATGTGTTAAAGCTATCTACTCATTTAAGAGGGAACCTGATTGCATGCCCCCTGGTTCTAGCTCCTCTATCCAACGCCATCTGTATCTCAGAAACCTCTAGTTTGCAGTCATCTTACTCCTAAACTCTGAATTCTTCTGACACAGTTTCAAAAGTGTAAACGAATAGATACATAGACTAATAGACTAATATATTAATAAATAAATAATACAGTAATTGATAGGTAGTCAATAGAACATGCACATATATAGGAAAACCAAAGCTGCAAGATGGGACAACAGGATTCCCAGTGGAAGATATGTATACATGTTGGCAGTAACGTGCCAGTTTGCAGCCACTTCAGAGACTGCAGAGAACTAGGAAAGCAAATAGGCAGGCGCCTAATACAATTCTACTCACTGCTTTACTGTATGACTCTACAGCCTGACCAGATTGTTATCAACTCTAGGACCCTGGTGACATTACAGATTTTGGCAGTGCAGCATGTTAAAATGTGGCTTGGGATGGATGTTGAACTCTTTGTGTAGCTACAGAAGCTTGGGCTGCACTTCAAATGTCACTGTGGAAAAAGGATACCACAAGCTTTTTACTTTCCTTTATCACACCATGGATTTACACTGAAATTGTAAGATATTATAATATTCAAATGACATGGATTAATCTGATAGTCCGAGAAGCATAAATGATGATATGTGCAGAAAACCCTAGGATGATACCTAGGGAAATAAAATAGTTTCTTTAATTCTTAATGTCCATCAGGAGTCTTCATTAGGGAACCTGCCACAGGTTGTATATCCTACTAAAAAGAGAGCCCTGATCCCAAACACTGGTGCTGCAGAAGGGATCTCTTCTGAACAGGAGACATGAGAAGAACATTGATCTCAACCATTTCTTCTAAGGTGCAACTCCAGCCACATCCTGTACATTACTATTAATATTGAATGTGTAACAGCTCACCACACCCACTAGCCATGCTGTGGACTGACCACAATATCTTACTATACATGCTAATGGTAAACAACCCCCCAAAAAAATATTGCTGCTCCTCAAACACACTTTAGAAGATTCCAGCCTGTTTTAGGATACTTGCCACAACATAAATACCTCCCTGCACGTTCACACTTCAAAAATACAATTGCTTCACTCACCAAACACCTCCAGTTGGAGGGCTAGAAGAGAGGCCCTTTGCACCTACAGATCCATGTTCTGACATGCTACCCCTATTGATATCAGGACTGCACCCCCCCCCATTGAAATTTAGGAGGAAACTGAGATGCGTCTTTTCAAAGAACTGTTTGACATAGTACCATAGGAATTAATTTTAAACCTTAATGTAAGCGATGCTGAATTGTACCTCTTGGCTCGAGCCTGATTTTCTCCATTGCCTCCAGCTAGGGTGGGTCTTTATAATGACCCCTGTATACAGATATACAAGATGCACTGCACTGACAATAACAAAGAGAAACGGTCACTGAGGTTGCTTGAAGATTGGGTAAGCTGCGTCCCAATTTGGAGATGGAATTGGAATAATCTGCATTATTTAGGTTAGTGGCAGCAACTTGCTCAGAAGTAGTAATTAGGTGTCATATTTATCAAAGGGTTGGCATGCTTCGGAACTGTCCAGGACAACAAAGACATCTACTTCAATAAGGAGTTGTTAAAACATGCTCCCAAAACATGCAATTGCCCAATGTTCTACATGCTCAACACATTAGGTTCTTGCTCGTTATGTGGCCCTGATACCTATTCGAGGGAAAAAGTAGAGACAGACATTATTACTTTCATGAGCTGAGTGATTTTTCCTTTTATTCTTGCATACTCAGCCACAGCTGGTCCACTGTCCAAAGGTCCGTACAGATATCCACCTGACATTTTACCAGTGTGTCGTGGAAGAGCCTCCAAGAACAGATTAAGGAAGCATGTAGAGTCTCTGTTAAGAGCATCCAGTGAAGCTCTCTTAGAGCAGGGACGACATTTCCCAAGAACCTCAGACAAACCCTACCAACATTTACAAGAAAAGGACTTACCTTCAGAGGCAGCGGGAACCTGTCATGTGTGAGGGGCGATGTGTTGTCATGCCGGTAGTTGTCCTTGTCCTTGGCACCAGGACTTTTCAAGCTATGCACCTAGGATTTGGAACAATAACCCCAAAGCCATCTACATGACCTCTAATGCAGCTCCAATTTAGGAAACACAACTGTTTAAATAGCAATACATCAAAATACATTAATACACCACAGACCGGTAACCTAGTCTATCCTTTGTTGACCTTATGCTGGTCTTTGACCTTGTGCAGCACTCCATTTCCTATTGGCTAAGTTCCTACTAAAGAAATATAACATACATACATTCTTACCATAAGGGCTACTCATAGCAGTGCCAGTGATGCTGACTCTGGAGCAGACAATGAATGGGTCCTACATGTGACCACTGACAGAATCTTCTATCTTTTATTTACACTGCTTGAGGCCACAGTGGCTCTACTGACTATCTGTAAGGGGATGGGGTTTGGTGGGTAGCCACCATTCGACTTCTACTGTTATGCAGCCTCTTCTGACGTGTTACGATGCTAAACGTCAGATGATACCAGGGAAAGGCACTTGCCCCCTAATATCAGATCAGTAGCTCATCTTCCAGAAAAATGATCATGCACAGCTGTCCAGCAGCTCTGCACTGTGAAGGCAATCCAAATATAAAGAATTCCAGGGCTTGTATCCTCTTGCTGATGCTACACCAGGTGTGATGTCTGATTCAGGCTGTTCCTGTCCCACAGGAACAGTGCAGTCTCAGTAGCCTTCACAGGTTCAGAAGGAACAATCCATTAGTAGTAAGATACAGACAAGCTGGATAAGGGTTGGGAATAGTGTGAAAATAGTGTTGATAGTGAGCAAACCCATGTATCCAGACCTTTTCAGCTGTCCTCGCTTGAACCCATCCTGAGACCTCTGCATTTCTGTTTCTGGTGGTTAAATAGAACCTGTTTAAAAAATACATTTCGTACAGATGAGCTGATGTTTGAATGTCTGCTTCGCTAAACAAATATCCTTTTAGGGTCCTGTAAATGGATGATATCTCAGCTTCACATGAAATTGAGAAGATGGAACTTTGTCTGATGAGAGTCAGGCAATGGCAGCAACATGCCTTTTTCATCAGGTTTGTCTTTAAAATCTCCTTGGTACCATGGGACATGCAAGATGTCCTGGAATAAAACATGCAACGGGCAGTAATATGTTGTTCTAAAGGAAGCAAGCCCACAATCAAAAAGGAAAGTAAAAAGCCCAACAATGCGAAAATGAAAACATTATTGTAGAAAGGGAAGACAAGTGTATGGCCTTTCTACATGGAACTTTATATAATGGTACGATTATGACTCCAATCTGTATAACAACACTCCTGATCTACTGAGGAACATGATTGGGTTTGGTGAATTCTTGGGGTGTCAGACATACTTCGAAACTAAGAAAACCCTAGGGACCCTATAATGTAAAATGCTACAGGAAGATCCAATGGAAAACATTCAACAGATATTCATTACAGAAGAATGTCCGTTGACAGGGGACTTGCATTCACCAGTATCGGGGACACCCGTGAAGCAGCTGGTTTCAGAGCCCACCCTCACCGAGTCGCGTTCATAGGTCTAGTTCTACGTAGTGTCAGGTAGGTAGGTTGTGAAAGTGGTGGAAAACCAGGGGCATCAAGGTCACTAAATGGACTTCTTCAAACTAAGAACAGTCCGTCTAGACTACAGGAGGTAACCTAGACTTCAGGAAAGTCATCTTTAAAAAGATGCAGAATATTTGTGAGGGGGTATTTGCTGAAAAGGAGGATGACTGAAACAATTTGAAATAATTGCAGAAACTCCAAATATAAATTTATCATATGCACATAAAAACAAAATTAAACAATTTAATATATCACCCATGAAAGCGAAGATCTGTAGATAGAACCTCTGTGAAATTACGTGGGGGACAATTAGAAAGACGCTTTGGGGCATATTTACAAACACCTATCACCATCACAACATCACTTTCAGTGACGTTGTGATGGCGATAGGGGCCTCACCTTATTTACATGGCTAAATGCTGCCTTGTAAATAAGGCCCACTTTCACACTAAGCTTAGCATGAAAGGAGAGGGCAAAGGGTGATGCAGTGGGTGTTCCACTGCAACATCCATTGATTCTGATGCCTCCTCCTATTTACAAGGGAGGTGTAAATAGGAGGCAAAGCCACAATTAAGACCAGGGAAATCCTGGTTTTACCCCGGCGCAACAAGGAGAAATGTTTCCTTTCTCCTCGTTTTTGCTTCTTTTATGTGTGCTATGTTGTGCAACACACATGAAAACTGCACATAAACAATCAATTTTTTAAAATGCTGTTTTGCAACTTCTGTGTGTGCTGCATTAAGCAGCACACATAGAAGTTACAAAGCAGCATTTAAAGATTCGTTATGTGCAGGAAGGGGAATCTTCCTCCGATCGCAGAGACCCTTGCACTATGGTGCAAGGGGGCCTGCGTTGGCGCTAGGCTGTTAAATTTAGCGCCAGTGCAGGGGGAAATGCAGGGTACACCATATTCTTATAAATATGGTTCAGTCCTGTATTTCAGAAGTGACGAAGCATGTCATTAAGCCAAGGAGGCTAACAACACACTCTGCCACGTCTTTGTAAATATGCCCCCGTATATCTTGTTCATCACCCTAATAGACGAGGCGTGATATTTCTCTAACTGAAATGGTGTCTGAATATGAGTGTGTTACTAGTCTCACCCTTAGCGCGTCTCATCGATACAGTTTGCACAAAAGCTCTCCTAGGACTGAAACCATCTCTCATATGAGACCATTGGTTTTCCATCTCTTCAGGATACACCTGGAGCAGCCCTCAAAAGCCTGGGCTAATGACAGAATTTACATAGGTCGTAACATTGATTAAAATACCCTCAGAGAATACAAGGGTGATATCAAAACAGTCAATGGCACCTTTGACAAAGAGGTTTGACACTAAGAAAGCACATATTAGTTAAGTGGGTGCCTCATTAGTTCAAAAGGAAATCATTAAAGTATACAAGTGCCTTCCAATCGCATGTTATATAATTGTCAAATTGATGCAATTTCTGATGGCATAGTGAACTAATACATCCACTGTAGGGGCCAGTGTTTGACCTCATGGTCACAGGTTCAAATCCTGGCAGGTCTACTCGTCCTTCTGAGGTCATTAAAATGAGTCAAAAATATATATGGTAGAACACGCACAGCAAGAATAGTCTTCAGAGAAAATATTTTGTCACGTGCTTCAGGGATATAACTCTCTGATCGGTGAGTGTAACAAATCAACGATAATGGTAGCGTCCCCTGGATTAGGGGGCGTCCCCCTGTGCACCGCAGGAGACCCCCAGTCAGCTGAGTGAGGGATCTAAAAAATGTGTCTGTTTGTAGTTGCCAGTGACGACAAATCTTTCATGGATTTACATCATGTTGAAATTGTTATTCTTGTATCACTATTTCATTATTCATATCAAATACAGATGCATCAAAAAATGAGTAATTCAATCTCGCATCAATTGAAACGTGTCTCTCGATGCATTTCGGGCTGCAACATTGCCCTTCGTCAGGGGAAAATGTCTGCAGGATAAACATAGCAAAGAAAACATGAAGATACCACTCCTGAAGAGTTAAAAATTAAAAACCACCTACACCTCGGCAGTTTCCATCTTTAGAATGGTTGTATTCATCCATCGCGATGCACATTCCCTGTCACTATAATGCATTGGTTTTGACTTCCACACTTTGCGTATTTTGGCTGTACACCTTCTGCTTTGTCACTTCGTTCACTAACCATCAGTTTATCCTTTTCAGTCGTCCATTGGTTTTTCACTATCCCAACCTAAGCCAAAATGGTAGTGGTTTATAATTTTAACTCAATACAAGAATAAAAATTTCATCATGATGTAAATCCATGAAAGATTTGTTGTCACTGGCAACTACAAACAGACCAATTTTTTAGATCCCTCACTCAACCAACTGGGGGTCTCCTGCAGTGCTCAGGGGGACACCCCTAATCCAGAGGACGCTACCGTTATCGTCAATAAAATGAGGGCCATTGAGTTGGGTAACAAAAAAATCTGTTGTTCAGCACCAAGATACCCTTGGGTGAACGTGCGGTTTACAAACACACGTTATGGTATGTTAAACAATGCTGCAAAATGCAGCTCTGTGTCATATTTAGAACTCTGCGACTGTAGTGTAGCCCCCCTTTTCACTATAATGCAGGCACCGTGAACTTTGACCTCAGACACCGCATCCCCGGCTCTCATTAAGGCTGCTGGTCTCTCTCCACCGGACGTTTCTAGCAATATCTGTCTCCTTGGTGATGATGGCTTTACCAATTGCTTCTCATTAACAATGGTGGCTCTTCCGCCTCTCAGTAAAAAGGGTACAATGAAGGGTATCCAATTTCCGAGACCAACCTACATATTCTCCCATCTGAATTACTAGGTTATCAATAGGAAGGCATTAAAACTTGTTTCAGATATATTTTAAGCAAATATATCATATTATTGACATTTATAGCATATAATGACAACAGCTGGTATTAGATTTTGTATTAAAAAAGTCAACTACTTTTCATTTCATATCATTATAGTTGTTAAACAAACTAAAATCTAAAACCTATTCAACTAACAATTCTGCATTCGTCCCACCTTTCATGTCTCCATACCTCCCACTGATCCCACCCATCTAGGAATAGTGATTGTAAGCTTTTTTTAAAAAAATTAAATGATTTGCCCAGAATATTAGGATGTTGAGTGTACCTGCCGAGTCTCAAACCTGGTTTCCCAGCTTCAAGGTCCACCACTCTAGCCATCAGGCTACATCCTAAAAAAAACAAAAAAATGGTAAGCTTGACCAAATCAGTCTTCCTTCTCAAGTTCTGCTGCAGTTCCAGAGACTCTTAATCCCTAAAGATGCTGTTCCCTTGTAACTCTCTTTAAACTCAAATGTGGATTGCACATTATATCTGGTGTTCATGTATCCCTTGGAGTTGTCAAACATGTATCATCCAGGTAAAGATCTGCATTGCCTGACAGCATCCCTTTTGCTACTTATCAATAGTCATGGCCTTGGCAGTCTGCAGGAAGGGATAAATGCTCCAGCTGCTTAGGTCTAGTGCATAGGGTGCTCTCTTTCTGCCTTGATCCATTATACACGGCATAGAGGGTGCTATTCCTTTGCCCCTCATCGGCAGAGAATCCTGCGAGATATTCATTTATGTCTCTTTTCCCAGTTCTCACCTTCATCAAGCCAATGCACCGCATCTTGTTTAGCTAATTATCAGGGATTTACAATCCTTCACTATCCCATTCATGTTTTAATGTGGCTAGTTTAACTCTGCCCTTTTGCCTTGCTCAGAAAGATCCACCATAACTTATCAAGCTCAATAAGTGTCATTGTTGGGTCGTACATTGTACCTTGTTATATGTATAGACAGCATGGAAAAACATTTTGGTAAGGGTGACTTTCTCAATTATGGACAATTAAACTGTGTTCCAGAATTTAATAGAAAATCGGCGGTAGTCTCACACCCATCCCATATTCATCTGATAAGCCTCTGCTTCCATACATGTGAAATGGATGCCAAGAAATTGAAAATATGTAGTCATCAAAGTCAATCCCATCTTACGTTCACCACCGAGAACAGTTTCAATTTGGAGCAATTAATGTGAAGACCTTGCCTAAACTCTGCTACTTCACTCAACAAGATAGGGGCCAAATAAGTTGGTTGTCTGAGATACACCAATGTACAGCTACACCACGCATGTAGTTACATCTACCTGATTCCCCCAGATTTTGAGAATATTTCAGCCTGCATGATTGCCAACACAAATAATAAAGCTGCTTAGCCCTGTCCAGTTACTCTTGCCAGTTCAAAGCACTTCTCAAAACCACTTGCCCTATATACAGCATAGCCATGGGTTGCAGCTTCAACCAGGTCCGGGGTATCGACGGAGAGAGCGGTGCCCCCTTCCCTGAGCTGTCACCAGGTAGAGGTGAGGTATTCTACCCAGACATAATGGGTACAGTCACCTTTCTTAGAACTGGAACCAAATGCACCAGTGGTTCCACATTTCAGTATCATTTTGTGTTTAGTAATCACTTTAGGTCCTGACAAAAGTCCTGACACATGCGGTTTAAATCCATACTGCAGGGGCACTGTTTTTAATCCTGACTGCGAGAAGACACAAATAAAGCACATTATTGTTCTCTCTAGTTAGTTTTAAATCACTCCGCACACATTTAGAAACAATTTTTTGTTGTTCTGCACCCCTCACCGAAACCCATTCTCTCTCATCTGTTGGAATTAGAATAGGGTTTGTAGCCCTTGGGGTAACCAGGTTTTTAAACCAAGAGGAGAATCCCAGATGACGAAGCATGCCACCTATGGTGGGTGAGGGATTTTACGTCCTGAAAGGGATTATCCCACAGTTCGGTCTGTGTGATTCTGTCAGTGTCGTTGTTTTTTTGTTTTCTCATGATATACCCAAGGATTTTCTATGGGGTATCTCAGTATATAACAGCCTTAAGCCATCTCATATAGTTCCTACCTAGTCTAACACAGTTTAACACCCCCTAAAGATTCCCCCAAATAACATTGTCAGATTCTTGTTCTATGTCTAGCAACGACGAAGCGTAATCATCTTATTCTAACTGAGGCATGTGAAAAACCTGCAACAATTTATATAAATTGCAGAGTGTATACCTGCATGGTCTGAAACCACACTGGTCTTCATGCACAAGGTCTGGGACAGCCTCCGACAACCGGGCTGTAAGTATCTAATCCAGCCAAAGCATTTAGAAAGACTGGATCTTACTCTTTTTATCACTTTAATCATACTGGCCCCTTTAAAATTAGACAAATCACAGCATTTTCCTTTACCACAGAGGCAATGATCCTCAGATGGAGCTTTCTCCGCGTATAGGAGGGGTAGGGAATCCGGGTGTCCAGACCTCAATGTTAGCTGCTCAATGAGAACTCACATATTCACAATTAGGTTCAAGTGCACCACTCTCAGGACCATACTATTGAAATAAAGTATTGCAATGGGAAGAGCCAACCTCCTAATGAAGTTCAGTCTACCTAGAGTAATGCAGACTAAAATTTCTGCTATAGCAACACAGAATAAAAGAAGCAGAACTTGATGTTCAGAAAATATTTGATTTATTTATTTTTTAATTTATTTAAGTGATCGGTCTTTTAAAAACAAAAACCATTACACCAATAACATTTAAATAGTACTACTGCATACTTATATAAAACATAAAATCATTAGTAGAATTTTTACATGGTTGGTCTACAACATACTTCTATACACCAATTATTTAAAATTTCGTTTAAAATGTAGATGTGGGAGTTCTTGTCTTTGTAACAGTCTATTGCTATCTACACGGAGTTTCAGCCAATTTCCTTAAAATACACATTTAAAAGTTTCACCCCCCTGCATACTAGAGGGATTGAGGCCCCGTAAAGCCAGGTGATTACGGCTTCTCTGCACGTTCGTATGTTCATACTATTCAGTAGTGCTTTTATTAGTGACTTCCGGTCTTTTAGTAACTTCGGGCATACACAAAATATATGTTGAATCGATTCGTATTTGTATCCACAAAGTCTGCAGTCTCGGTTATCACTTTTATCCTTCCATGCTGGGATTAAATCTTTTGTTTCCCACATGCCAAGATGCAGCCTCATAAATTGATGTTTTAGGGTAGGTGAGAAATAGGCTGACAAATATTCCTGTGGCTTCCTTTTTCCATATGAACTAATAACCGTCCAGGCGTGCCGTCTTAGCAGTAAGGTATTCTCATCCGTTGAATGAGACAAGAGTTTCATTGTGGCATTAATTAATTTGTTAAAAGCCTTTTTCCCTATGCTGAGATTCCAAATCTCTTGCGCAGACAGATTCTCTATCACCTGGTTTAAATAACTACCCCAGGATCCGTGTATCCTTTTTTCTTTTTGTCTGCCTATTTCTTTCCAGCATAGTTGGTCTATGGACCCGCTTTCAGAGGCTCGTAACCTCCAACATAAGTTAATGAAGGCACCTTTGCTCCGAAATTCCTGATTTTGTAAGCCAAACTCTAGCCGCACCGGGCAGGCGATGCACATTGTTGGATATGAAAAACTTTTTTTACAGACTTTTGTTTGTATTTTGTTCAAAGCAGGGATGTCACAACCTTTCATTATTTCGGTGCCATAGGTTACTGTTGGCATTAACTGTGCCTGCATGACAGTTAATAGGTTACCGTATGATGGACAGCTTGATTTTCTTTTTTAGAACGTTAAAACCATATATTAGGTTTTGAGATTTTTACCTCATTGAGGTGAACTGTGATTTATAGCTCAATTTTTGTTCTACCATGAACCCAAGATATTTATAGGAGGTGACCGCTTCAACTTTTTTACCCTCTATGTGCCATGTGAATCTCTTGTATTTGGCATGCACCAACCGCACAACCTTTGTTTTTAGTAAATTCAGTTCTAGCCCTTGTGCTGACAGATATTTGGCTAAGGCGCTCATTCCTCGTTGTAAGCCAATTGGAGTTTGGCTTAATAGTACTAGGTCGTCGGCGTACTGAAGGCACCTGATTTCCTCATTGGCTATCGATGGGGGATGACTATTGGTTTCCAGGAGAGCGTCTTCAAGTTCAGATATGTACAGATTTAAAAGAATTGGAGCTAACACGCACCCCTGTTTCAGACCATTTTGGGTGTATATTTTCTTTGTTATCCACTGGCCATCCCCTAACTTTACCCGACTCCATGTACACGAATATAGTTCTCTAATGGCATTTAATAAATTTGTTCGAATTCCCCAGCTGTCCAGTTTTTCCCATAAATGTTTACGGGGCACACTGTCGAAAGCTTGCTTAAGGTCCACAAAACAGGCAAATAAGCGGGTGTTCTTCAATGTGGCTTTTTCGGCTAGCAATGTTAGTGCCGTCAGGTTTGTGCCTGCTCCAGCCCGAAACCCTGATTGAGACCTTGGGATGGGGTTGTGGTTGTCTGACCATTTTTTCAATTGGGTTAACAAGCAGCTTGCATATAACTTTGTTTCAACGTCAATTAAAGCAATCAATATGTAATTTGTTGGCTTTGTTGAGTTTCCCCCTTTGAAAATTGGCTGGATGATGCTTCCCCTCCATGATTCTGGGATTCCATTTGTAATGAACAACTCGTTGAATAGTGGAGTAAAGTAATGGGCCCAATATGTCTCCCCTAAAAAGGGCATTGGGGATTCCACTGGAACCTGGCGCGCCCTCTGATTTTAATTTCTTTATAATTTTTATTAATTTGCTTACTTCTGTTAATTCATCCAAGTTTTTGTGTTGTAGAGCGATATGTTTGTTATTGAAGTTGATGACCCCCGGGGGAATTTCCTTTTTTCGTTCCTCGCTCCACCTGCAATCCTTTTTTACTGTTTGACTGACTGATGTTGATTTGGGCTTTGGTTCTTTATACATATTCATTATGTGTGCTACCCATGTATCCTCGTTTATCCCTGCGTTTTGATGTCTATTTTTCCCAAGTGTCAACGAATTTATCTGACACCAGAAGTGTTTTCCGTTCCGTTGTTTACTTGCCAGAAGAGGTTTATTCCATATTGCAACTCGGTATCTGGTTTTGGCTATTCAACAGTTTTTCTTATATTGCTTTCTTAATTTTTTGAGCTCACTTCTGTCGGGCTTTTCCCCTATTTTTAGCTGGTTTGAGACAGCTCTTAATTTACGCACTATTAGGCTTTTCTGTTTTTGTAATTCATAGCTGAACCAGGGATGGTGACTGCTTGTCCAAATGTGCTTCCTGTGACACTTAGAGGGATGTTTCCTCTTGTTGTCCGCAAAGCTTTCCATTAGGGCTCCCACTAGATTTTCCCAAGCGCTTGATCTCTCACCCTTCCCTGTTTGTGTTGTCTCTGAAATTCCGGATTCCTCTAGGCTTCCTTTACTCGTGCCCGCTTTGCGATATACTTCAGCCATTAACTTTTCGATCCCCATTCCTCGCCAATTCAATCTTTTTAAGTTGTAGGCGTGTGGCGTTGAGAGTAGATTTTTAGTTGCTGTCAGCCTGGCTGTAAATTGCTCCAATTGCAAAGATTGCGGCATGTGATCGCTCTCTATGCATGACACGATTTGGAATTTTTGCGTCTGTCGCGCTGCAGTTTCCCTCACTAGGGTAGGATCAATGGTTGAACTTTTGGTCCCGCTTAAAAAGGTCGTTGCAGCTGGAGAATCCTCTTTTGTGTTTCCGTTAAGGTGAATTAATCCTAGTGTTTCAAATTGTTGTCTAAAGTTGATGCCCTTTTTGTTCAGTTTCCCTGGAGTATTACATAAATTGATGTTAAAGTCACCTGAGATGATAAACTGTGCCTGACAATACAGCCTTTGTAATGTGTTTATTATTTTAAACAACATATTCATATGCTCATCTTTTGTCTCCTCACTTGGGTGAATGTAGACGTTTAGTAGTATTAGTATTGTTGGAGCCCCCTCGTTTATATGCTGTTCCAGCTTAGATACGAGAACCCAATGCGTCCCTATAGGGAGTTTTTCTAATGACCAGTCTAATTTGGTTGAAAAATACGAGGACAAACCGCACTTTGGGTGTCCAAATTTTGCCAATTTTATTGCTGGTTCATGGTGCCCGATAAAACCTGTAATATTGTAAGGAGCTGTGCTCCAAGTTTCTTGAGCAAAGAGGATGTCATACGCTTGTAGGAATTTCAAAGCACCAGGGTCTCCTATCAGATTTGTTAGGCCGTGAGTGTTCCACAAGCAAATATTAGGGAATTTTTTAACTTCACTCTCGTCAGGATTGCGAATTAATTCGGTGTTACGGTAACCCCCTCCTATTTTCTTTATTCACCTGTTTGGTCGTATTTAATTTGTCTATATGCCTTCCGAGTGGAGCAGTTATTAAGGGCCTTGTAATTATTAGATTCTCAAAAGCCGTCTGATTTGTTGCTGCACCTATGGCACCTCTCAGTAGGGATCCCTCGCTTTCCATTTTGGGGATAAGCAGACCAGGGTAGCATGGGGCCTCTATCTTTTGTAATTCAATGCCCCAAGCCTGAAACTGTTGCTGATGGGTCATTATATGCTTTGCAATTTCCGGTGAAGATCAGGTTGATACTGTTGCCTCTCTCTTAATCATAGATGGATGCGGTTTAAATTCAATCGATAACAAATTGGAAGAATTGATGTATGCTATTTCCCGCACTTCCTTTACCAGTTTTATGATTGTGCCTCTGTTTAGGGTGTCAAAGTTACCGCTTGAGATGTAATTTGGCAATAAATAATTTAATTACCGGAACTTAATTTGATGCGGAAAATTAATAATAATAGCTCAGTAAAATAAGAGGCAGAATCCGTGGTATTAGAGGTTCGGAACGGGCTTTATTCCAAAATCAATTCGAATTGATGGACTCCATATTCCATCACCACGAAGGTTCAGGAAGGGAAGGAACAACTTTATTGACAAGTAATCATTTTTATACAGAGGCATTATAGTGAAAACAGATGCAGGAGGCGTAACAGTTGATAACAAAGATAAAACATACATGCGTAACTAAAATGGGTGTAACTAGGCATAACTAAAGAACGTCATTTAGGTATGATGTCACAAATGGGTGGCACCATGAAAGAATTTCGCAATGTCAGCAGAAATACTTGGCAGAAATGCGCGCGCAGCAGCATGACGTGTGATTGACGTGCAACTAGGGGGTGAAGGGGACTTGACATTTAGCTCTACATGTGGAGACAGAAGTCTGGGGTTATGTCAACCTAATCCCGAATCATATCTAACATCCTATGTTTAAAGAACTATGTTATCCAAAAGGAAAGGTCTCTCGAATAAAATCTATTCTATACTGACTGTGAGTGCGTGTACAAGCGTCTAAGTGTCTACATTGGATGCGAAGGGCAGAAATCTTCCATAGTAACAGGGCTATGAATTACTTGCATAAAGACAGAGAAGCCGGGCCTTTTGCTCGGTAGCTGGAAGAATGTTTACTTAAACTACTAGACAGGAATGCATTGGGTGGGGAGCGGAGCAGAGCAGATAATCTTGAAGGTGAAATACAGTTTTTGGCAGGCAGACAGGTCGAGTCAGGCACCGTTAGCCGCGCAGGGAGTAGGACAAAGTTCATGGATACAGATGCGAGCTCAGACTGGAGCTTTCAGAGGCAGAAGGCAGGAAAAAGCTTAATGGTAGAATCAGGGCCTACTCGCCTGGACTGTAAAATGGGATAAATGAACCATATAAAGCCGGTGGCCTTTCATACTTAGGAATAGAATATCCGGCCCATTCATGGCGGATCTGAAAGAGGACATGTTGACGGTGGACGCACATGTGTTTGCGTCTTCATAACTGGAACTGGAGGAAACATACATGTATTTGTGATTTATACATGAAACCGTTGGGGTCCAAGATAGGGGACATAACTGATCATAAAAATCCATATTTCCACATTCCCTCCTTGTCCCCTACTTGCCCTTAAGAGATATCAATCTTCATCAATCCGTTGATCTGTTCATATAGCATCATTTGTTCTTCTTTCTTCTTTCGGGATGAATGAAATCTTGGTGTTGGAATACACGATGTGACACACAGACCACAAATCGCTGGTCCACATTGTAGGCATAAGCAGCAACTGAATAGTATGAGAAAGCCAATACCTAGGAAGGATAGGACCCTCCATCCCCAGGCTGACAATACACCCCAAAACCAACCGGACCAAGTCCAGGTGCCTGGATTCTGGTGTATCTGGCTTACAATCTTATGAAGGCGAGTTATGGCTTTATATACTGACGGCGAATTTTCTGGTATGAAAATGCAACAACTTGATCCGATGACCCTACAAGCTCCGCCCCTATCGGCCAGGATGACGTCAAGGACAAGACGATTTTGAAGCACAACAATCCGCATAGCAGACTGCTCTTCTGTTAAATTGCCTAAGGCGGAAATAGTTTCGTTCACTACTGCTTCAAGGGTTCTTGTTAATCTACGTATCAGCTTACTATTGGTAACTGTACCTATATAGGGAAAGAGACCTTTATTGAAATCTGTGTATTTTTCCCATGCTGTTTCAGTGTAGTCGACGATTGGGAGATCTCTCCGTTCTCTATTGTGTACTAAATGAGTATTTCTGTGATAATCAGGAGGAGCTAGGAAAACAGGTTGCAAAAGGAATCCGATGTAACAGGTACCATCCCAATCTAGAGGCAAACGTATATATGCAGTCTGACCACATATGAAGTAGGAATGGCGAGAAGCTCTAAATGTAGATTTGCCTTGATCACTGAATTCTATTACAGTGGTGCATCTACTATGGCCCATATGTATGGAACCATTCTTTCTTACACACAATTCACCTTTAACTGGAAATACTGACATAGCGGGCAAAATTGGTGCAGCTTCGGATTCAACATTCAGGATCATGAGATTAAGCGTGAAATTACCTAATCCGTATACTTCATTTTCTAGATCAGTTCCTGTTCTTTTGGGAAGTCCCTCCTTGTTAGGGTAGCAGACTTTGAGTAAAACTAGGTTCAGGTTTCCCCATACCCAGTTGTCTTGATAAACTGCGGAATTTGAATCTAGGGAATTAATTAAACTAAACCATGCTCCACAGGAGCCATTGTGTGTGAACGGATATGGAAAGAGAGGCAGAATTCCCTTATAGTTCTGATAGGGAGGGAGTCGGCCACATATCCAACAATTTGTAGCATTGCTAGTCTGATGGGAATGATGTAACATACTAATAAAAGTGTTATTGCGCAGCGCAAATCTATAGGACAACTCATGCGGGGGTAATTCACTAAAAGAGTGTTCAGTAGTAACATTGTAAACATGTTTAGAAATAGGATAATATATGTGCAACAATATACTTGCAGCAATTATTAAAAGATTTAAGAAAAACAAAATTAATAACGTCACTGTGCAATGACTACGCAGTTATTTACAGTACGCATGTTGTTTCAATTGCATCTTTCGGTTTCTTTCTCTATTCAGGTCTAAGGGATACATGTCAGAGACAAATTCGACCGATTCACCTTGGAGAGGACTTAAACAATCAAATTGTCTGACTTGTTAGACCGTAGTTTTAGTTTGTATAGTTCCTTATTACTCTGTTCAACCAAAGGAAGCTTTGAGTCAATCGGTGAAGACACGCGAGGTGTATCGTTTACATCAGATGGAAGTCCATGAAATTTCTTGATATGACTTGAATGTATCCAGCCTTTGCGACCTTCGATCTTCACGGCGGTCCTCGTGGTGAGCAGTACTAGTTGAGGCGATTTCCACCTAGGATCCAGCTGAGACTTCCGGTCAAAGTTCCTCACTAACACCAGGTCCCCGGGAACTACGTCATGGGGTTTCACCTCGGTGTTGTCGGGAAAGGCTGCAGCTACCTGTGAACGACAATATTGTAGTGCAGACATCAAGGAAGCCAAGTAATCTGTCAGCATATTACAGTCAACATCAGTTATTTTGCGTGGTATTGGCGTCCCCCACATATTTGGTGGTCTACCGAAGATCACCTCATAAGGGGATAGCCCTGTTCGAGAGTGCGCTACCATTCTCATGTAAAAGAGTGCAACTGGTAAGGCTACTACCCAGTTGACACCTTTCTCTCTACATATTTTGGACAATCTAATTTTCAGAGTTTGATTATGTCGTTCCACGAGACCTGCTGCCTCGGGGTGTCGGACACAGTGAAATCTCCATTGATAGCCTAACAAAAGTGAAACGTGTTTCATTAGTTCGGATGAGAACGGCTGGCCGTTATCTGAGTAGACAACACGTGGTAAACCGTACCGTGGGAAGAATTCTCGAACCAACTGTTTGGCAGTAGTCGGGGCAGTGTAATCTGAAACCGGGTATGCCTCTGTCCAACGGGAAAGAGCACAGACAACTACAGGAACATATTTGAATCCTCGACATCGTTCCATCTGGATATAATCCATCTGGAGGACTTCAAAAGGGTGATCAGGAGGCTGAAATCCACCCTGTTCTACGGGAATGCTTTTACCTGGGTTAAACTGACAACAGATCATACAGGTACGAACTTTTTGTTTAGCTGCTGCTCGTAAATGTTTGTTGAACCAAATGTGTTGAATGCTGTCTAGCATAGCTTTTTCTCCTAGGTGCGCTGGACTATGTATTGTATTAATGATAACTTGGACCATTGAATCAGGAAGGAACCATACAGATTTTTCCTTCGTCATCCATCCTTGATCCGTTTGGATCCCTCCTAATTCAGTCCATTTCTTTATTTCCTCTGGTGTAGCATGTGTCTGTATGTCAATTACGTCAAGAGCGGGATCCTTAACCATCATGCAATGTGTTGGTGTCGGAACTATTGTCTTTGTTATGTCAGATGTGTGAGTTTGAGCAGTCTGTTTAGCTGTTCTGTCAGCTAGATCATTGCCTTGGGAAATGATATCAGTAACTTTCGTATGAGCTTTACATTTCATAATTGATATTGCAGTGGGTAGATGTATTGCATCTAATAAGGCATGAATGAGGGGTCCGTGCTGAATGTGGGCACCGTGAGAAGTTAAATAACCTCTCTCTCGCCACAGCACGCCGAAGTCGTGTACAACTCCGAATGCATAACGTGAATCAGTGTATATGTTGACTTTTTTATTTGTGGCTTGAATACAGGCTTGTGTCAGAGCGATGAGCTCTGCTGCTTGAGCGGACAAGGTATTTATGCAATTTGTTTCAATGATTTCAGTGTCTGTTGTGACTGCATACGCGGCCACTAGCTCTCCTGTACTTGTTCTCATACATGAACCATCTACATACAACGTCAGGTCTGGGTCTGACAATGGGACGTCTGTCAAGTCTTGTCTAGGTTTCGTCGTGATAGTAATAACTTCAATACAATCATGTGCTAGTGGGTCTGTTCCGTTTACTGGTAACAGTGTGGCAGGATTCAATGTACTACAACGTCTGATTTCTATGTGTGGCTGAAACAATGTTAATTCGTAACCGGTGAGTCTTGCTATAGTCAAGTGTTGTGTTTGTGTGCGGTTCAAGAGAACCTCTACTGCATGTGGTACTTGTACTGTCAATTGGTGTCCTAACACTATGGCATCGCTTTGTCGGATTGCTAAAGCTGTCGCTGCCACTGATTTCAGGCACGCAGGTAGAGCCTGAGCTACGGGATCTAATGTACTAGAAAAATAAGCACATGGTTTATGTGATCCTGCTTGTTCCTGTGTGAGTACTGACAAAGCAGTACCTTCGCGTTCTGTAACAAAGAGTGTAAACTGTTTATTGTAACATGGTGTTGCTAAAACAGGTGCTTGACATAAAGCTTTCTTTAGGCTTTCAAAAGCTTGTGTATGTTCCTGAGTCCAAGGGAGGACAGTCGATGTGGCTGCCTCCTGTGTTGTCAACTGAATGAGTGGTTTTGCTAGAAATGCATACTGAGGGATCCACTGCCTACAATATGAAGTGAGGCCTATAAAAGCCCGCACCTCCTTTTGTGTCTTGGGTATTGGCATGTTAACAATTAACTGGATGCGATCGGGTGTAAGCTGCCTTCCCTCCTTGGACAGCGAGTGCCCAAGGTAAACAACTCGCTGGACACAGAATTGCAGCTTAGAAGGGGACACCTTGTGCCCCTTTTCGGCCAAAAATTGTAAAACCGTCAGTGAGGCTTTTTCACATTCAGGTTCGCTTCTAGCGGTGATCAGCAGATCATCGACATATTGAAGCAGGGCAGTGTTGACTGGCATGTGGATACTATCAAGTTCTCGTTTCAGTGCTTGGCTATAGATGCTGGGGCTTTCTGTGAATCCTTGAGGTGCGCGTGTGAATTTAAAGCTTCGTCCATTTAAACTAAATCCGAACAAGTATTGGCTTTCCGGATCTATTGGGACGCTGAAAAAGGCATTCTTGAGATCAATTACAGTAAAGAATGTTGCTTCGGAATCAATGGCTGTCAGTAATGAAGAAATATCTGGGACTACGGGGTATTGTGGTACAATACATTTATTTAATTCGCGCAGATCAATAACCAATCGATATACTGGCGGGGCTGTTGGATCAGTTCGTTTAAGAATCGGAATTATCGGGGAATTACATACATTGGAGTCGGTTTCCACAACCACTCCTTGGGTAATAAGCTCGTCAATGATTTGCAGTAAAGCCACTACAGCATCTGGGGGTAACTTGTATTGTCGCATTCGTGGTAGTACCACTCCTGTCTTTAGTGTGACTCGATATGGTGTAATGTTCATGCAACCAACATCTGTAGGGCCTTGTGCCCATAAATGTGTGGGTAAAGTCTGCAGTCGGTGATCCATGTCTCGGGACACATAGTGCCCTTTGAAATCACGTAGAAACAATCTTACTCCTTCCGGAGAACAACATATTATAGCTCCTAGAGCTTTCAATGTTTTTATACCTAACAGGTTTTCTGGACATGATTTAGTAAGCAATAAATCTGTAGTTCGTGTCAAGGGACCAATCGTAAGTGGAAGAGGCTGTGATACTTCGTTAATGATAGGTTTTCCTGAAAAGCCAAGGGAAATATTCTGTGAGCCTGAGAGGGGTGCCCCTGGAACTTCACTACGTTTTATTGTTGTTCGGCTTGCCCCTGTATCAAGTAAAAATGTTCTATCTTGGCCTAATAGTTCACTGTGTACATAAGGTCCTTCTTGATCTACAGGGACCTCGATAAGGGGTAAGCCAACTTCCCTCTCTAGGCTGTTTCATGAGTATCGTTGATAATCGGGATAGTCATACTGTGCGGTCTGGTACATCTGTTGTGTCGTTGTTTGTGTGGCAGCAATAGGCTGCGGTGGTGGAGCTGGCATAGACTGTTGCGGAGCTGGCATGGACTGTGCATGCTGCGGAGCTCCTTGTTGGTTCTGCTCCTGTCTAAGTGGCCGTGGTCTTTCTTTTGTATTACCTATGGCGATATTATGTTTTAAAACTGGACAATCGTGTACATAATGACCTGGCTGTTTACAATAGTTGCATGTCCCTTTTACAGGACCTGCTGAAACACTGGACTGTGTCATACCCTTTTTATGACCGTCAGCTGGAACTGTCTGGGAAACTAGCATTTTCATTTTCGTGTCTTTCATGCGTCTTTGTTCATGTTCTTGTTCTTCTCTAATTCTATTGTGATGGTACTGTAGCATTTGTAACATTTGTGACGGAGTGTTACCTTGCCAGGTACTCTCGAATTTCAATACTCTATTCTTAACTTGGGGCAAGGAATTTTCAACTAATTTTGTCACAAACAGATGTGGATATGATTCGCTACTTGCTTTTATTCCACTATTTATACCAAAACATTTTTCGAATCGGGCATAGAAATCACTAGTGTCTTCATCTTGCTTTTGTTTACAGGCTGAGATTGCACCCCAGTCTTCCTTTTTCGTAGTTAATAAACGTGGCAGTACCTGTACTAATAAACCTGGTAGTGTTTTGGTCTTATCCCCAAGCCCTGAACCTGGACCTCGAGCTTTTTCTTCGTTTTCTAATGCTGTCCAATCTATCTTTTGGTCTCCCACCTCCCAATCCTTTTCCTTGAGTTTTTCGTAAATGCCCGCAGGCATTAATACCTTCAATATTTTCATAATGTCGGGATAGGTATACTCTCCCATGAGCAACATGTCTTTAATTTCACGGTGGAAACCCGCTGGGTCTTTGTCATGACTGGGTACCACTTTCTTCATTTCTAATAGTTCTATTTTAGATATGGGTGTGTATACAAACACACGTTTAAACTGATTGTCATCACCTTTTATCGGGTGCACTTCGCGTAAGGGATTCTGTCTATCCATATAATACGTCGTTCTTTCCTTGATGGGCAGTGAGACATGTTCGGGGCATACAAACAGAATGTACTGCTTTCTGGATTCTAGTATTTCTCTAATTAACTCAGTACCTGAACCTCTCCATTTATTCGTGAGTAATTCAGTCAATATATCAGGTAAGGGGCCAGGATCGGAGTGTTGGCTTTTATATAATATAAGGAGTTGTTGAATCATATAGATACCAGCTAAACGCTGTTCATCTGGGGTGAGGTTCAAAAACGTGTGTGCTAGTGTATCATCATTATATTTTCCGGGGCTGTCAACCCAGTGAACGGCTGACCTGGCTAATTCTTGTTCGTCCATAGAATCGAGTATATGATAACCCCTTCGTTCTCGGAGTAATTTGTCAGCGGCTTGGAACGAATGTTCGGGGGACCTTATATTTATTATAGGTGTTTGGAAATTTCTGTTACGGTCTGGACGTATCGGACGTATCGGATCAGTAAAGCATCTAGTATTATTACAATATTTCCCTCTACCTACATAGGCCATTGTTTCTAACTGTCCTGTGGGCAGTTCTAATTCTTCCTCCTCCTCGGTTTGTTCAGGCTGGTCTACTGCTAATCTTTCTTCGTGTATTCGTTCTACTTCTTTGCGGATCTTTCGGCACATAGCTACTATACTTAATCGTTTATCATGTCTCCCCTCTGATATATTCCGACTCCATGTGGTAAGAATTTGCATTTCTTCCGGATTTACCCCTGGTCGGTCTTGATTTCTGATCACACAATTTATGAGGAAACGTAACAGTTCCCCCTGTATTTCCACTTTCTGGTACTCCATGGCTCTATTAATACTCTCAGAATCTCGTCCTGACTGGACAAAGTGATATATGTTTTCTAAATGTGTAGTCATTCCTGGTAGCCTCCCTAAATATATTGCAGCTCGTCGGATACGTAATGATGCCAGCAGCATTTCGTCCTCTTTGCCGGGCACAGGGTCATATCTACAATCTATTAGAAGTTCCTTAAGCATGTCGGGAGTTACTAGTTTGGGCGTACGTTGGTGGGCTAATTCTTGAAAGGAAAGTTTATTTACTCTGGGTGGCGTGGAAAAAATGTTTGATGCACCTCCTGTAGCACCACCTGGGGTGCTGGATGTGAAAGGATTCGTTGAACGTGATATAGCAACCATAGGTGTGGATACAGCTGTAGAAACAGATGTGCTTGCCGGAACTTGCGTCGGAGTTTGTTGTTGTGGAGGTACAGACGGAGGAGGGTCTTGGCGTTGAACCCCCTCGGCAGGCGGTCTATGTGGCGCAGCATTAGCATACTCGGGAGCTGCGTCGTCTAAATAAGAGGAAAGAAAAACATCTTCTGCGGTTCTGGGATGCCCTTTGGGATGTGCTTTTATCGGAAACAATGGGGGTGGCAAGTCTTTTGGTATCTCCGGAGTAGCCTTAGGTAACCCTTCGGCCAGAAGAGGATACATACCATTCATAAGGGCATTTCTTTGTCTGTCTGTTTGTTCTGATTTTACTCGAGTACCTTCTTCAATTAATAGACTTTCTCGGACTTTATTTGAATTCTCCTTACTTTTCTCTTCCTGTCTGAGTGCTTTTTCTGTACGTCTATATGATTCTTTACGCCATAATTCAATGGCATCTTTCTGTGATTGTCTAGCTTTCCTTTTCCATAATTCTTCCTCTACTTTCATGATGCAATCTGCATCCCAGGTCCCAGCTGCGGGCCACCTCTGACTTTCTGGTAATTCCTTGGTGTAGTCTACCCATAAATCAAGAAATAATATGGCGTCTAGGCCATGTTTATGATACATGAAGTACCCCGGAGTGTCCCTAGGAGGAATGGGAACAGCTTCTTCGAGTACCCCTTTTCTAGTTTTGATCTGTCTTAATTTCGAAAAGAGCGGCATATTGAGAACTGATCTGATACCTAATTTTGAACACGTTTAATACAACAAAACACAATAATGAACAGTCATTCACACCACAATATGCAGAACGTGTTTAAAATATTTAACATTTAACATTTAATGAACAACAATGATGGCCATTTAGGGAACTAGTCACTAAGCATAATACTCGGCACTAACTAGGTAATTCTGAATTATATACTAGACATACTTGATATACTGCTAAACAGTACAGATACACTGCTGAAACAGTGCAGACCGGATTTGTGTACCCAAACCCGTCTTGACCGGCACAACCTATGTGCACGTCAGAACGCCTCCCCGACAATGGTACTCACCGGGTAGCTCGGAACGGAAGGCCTCGGAACTGAACTGAACTGGACTTGAACCGGACTGGACTCGACTCGGAACTTCGGAACCTCGGAAACTGGTGGGCCTCTGTATACCTCGGATCTTACTCTCTCAGTTATGCTCTGGTCGGGATACTTCGCACTTCTCACCGCCTCGTCTGGGTGTTGATCGCAGCCTCAGTTACCCCCGCTCGGCAGGAGGGAGATACAGGAAATCCTGTGGGTACGCGTTGTTGTCCGTCCAGCTGTGGCAGGAGACCGGGCCTGCAACGCACCTCCGGCGCGTGAGATGAGAAAGTGTCCCTGTTCGGGCGCCATATATGTGGTAAATAATTTAATTACCGGAACTTAATTTGATGCGGAAAATTAATAATAATAGCTCAGTAAAATAAGAGGCAGAATCCGTGGTATTAGAGGTTCGGAACGGGCTTTATTCCAAAATCAATTCGAATTGATGGACTCCATATTCCATCACCACGAAGGTTCAGGAAGGGAAGGAACAACTTTATTGACAAGTAATCATTTTTATACAGAGGCATTATAGTGAAAACAGATGCAGGAGGCGTAACAGTTGATAACAAAGATAAAACATACATGCGTAACTAAAATGGGTGTAACTAGGCATAACTAAAGAACGTCATTTAGGTATGATGTCACAAATGGGTGGCACCATGAAAGAATTTCGCAATGTCAGCAGAAATACTTGGCAGAAATGCGCGCGCAGCAGCATGACGTGTGATTGACGTGCAACTAGGGGGTGAAGGGGACTTGACATTTAGCTCTACATGTGGAGACAGAAGTCTGGGGTTATGTCAACCTAATCCCGAATCATATCTAACATCCTATGTTTAAAGAACTATGTTATCCAAAAGGAAAGGTCTCTCGAATAAAATCTATTCTACTGACTGTGAGTGCGTGTACAAGCGTCTAAGTGTCTACATTGGATGCGAAGGGCAGAAATCTTCCATAGTAACAGGGCTATGAATTACTTGCATAAAGACAGAGAAGCCGGGCCTTTTGCTCGGTAGCTGGAAGAATGTTTACTTAAACTACTAGACAGGAATGCATTGGGTGGGGAGCGGAGCAGAGCAGATAATCTTGAAGGTGAAATACAGTTTTTGGCAGGCAGACAGGTCGAGTCAGGCACCGTTAGCCGCGCAGGGAGTAGGACAAAGTTCATGGATACAGATGCGAGCTCAGACTGGAGCTTTCAGAGGCAGAAGGCAGGAAAAAGCTTAATGGTAGAATCAGGGCCTACTCGCCTGGACTGTAAAATGGGATAAATGAACCATATAAAGCCGGTGGCCTTTCATACTTAGGAATAGAATATTCGGCCCATTCATGGCGGATCTGAAAGAGGACATGTTGACGGTGGACGCACATGTGTTTGCGTCTTCATAACTGGAACTGGAGGAAACATACATGTATTTGTGATTTATACATGAAACCGTTGGGGTCCAAGATAGGGGACATAACTGATCATAAAAATCCATATTTCCACAGACCCTTGACTTGTTTGTACTTGGTACCTGCATCTTCGGTGTGTCCCCTCCTTCCACCCCGGGGGGACATCTATTTCTGGCTTCCTCTTTAGTTATATCCCGAATCCCAGGTCTCATTTGGACATAGCCCTCTGAGTTAGTATGACCTTCCTTTCGGGTATTGGAGGTTTCCAAAAACTTGATGAGCCATGAGGGTTTGCCTATTGGGTGATTTCTCTTGTTCTCCTGCAGCTAGCATCAATCCGCTTTTGGTATCACTTTTGGACAGTAAACTGGTTGTTCTTTCGTTTCCTATGGGATTGGTTCCTTGAGTGCTTATTAGTGAGGTTTTAGATTCTGAATCTGTTTTTATTTCGTTTTTTGCAGGTGGTGACCTGATATTCTTATGTTGCATAAATAATGGCCATATTTTGTTTTTTTGGACTGCTTTCTCTTTGTTTCGTGCTTTTCTTTGCCTCTTTTTTTTCTTTTTGTGAGAGCACGGGCTTAACCTCTGCTATTTCTGTTTTTTTTCCATCCTTGGTTCTTTTTGTTATAGGGTTAATGTCTTTTCCCTTAGAATTGCTGTCACTTGTTTCTGTTAAGACTGTTACTTCTGGACTGGACGTTTTGGTTAATAGCATGTTGTTTATATCTTTTTGTGGCAGTCCTGTTGTTTCGCTGGGCGAATCCTCTACTGCCCAGTCTTTTTCTCTTTCAAATGGCCTGGTGGCTTGGGCTCGCACTTCCATCAGTATATCTGTCAGGATTGTTGTTAATATTTCCAGATATCCAGATGTTGTTAGGCACTTGCAGTTGACTTGCTGCATATAGTTATGCGTTGAGCTCTCGTGATCAAGGAGTTGAGTGTCTGTAGCTTCTTATCGATACCTACTAGGTATGTTGCCATTATGTTTAGTAGATCCACTTGGAGGTCGTGTTTGTCCGGTTGATGAGAAATTGCTGTTGAAATAGACTCCAATGTTGACAAAAGGATACCCCACGTACTGGGAGGTGCTTGATCTTCCATGTTTGTTATGTTAGTGTATTTAATTGGAGAGATATGGTTGCTTGGTTCTGGTACTTGATCCCCTAACTGATGTGAAATGTCTATGGCCCTTAACCTTTCTGTTGTTAATAAGCGCAAGTTTGATGGTGTCCCTTTATCTAAGGTTGAAGGACTTTCTGCCTTACACACGTCTGTCCCTGCTGCATAGAATCACGGAGTTGACACATCTTCTTCTTTAACTGATGAGGTCCGTTGAATGTTACAATTTTGTATCCTCTTTTTGTATGAGCGAGATGTTGTTATTGACAGTTACGATGATTTGTGGACAAGCACTTTTCCTTTGGCAAGTGAATTTGTTGATTCTTGTTGCTGGAATTGACTGACTCTCTCTCCCTGCTCATCCCAGTTGCTGAGATCGAAGGAAAGAAGAGTTTCACTAAAGATTTGGTTGTGAATTACTGCTTCTGTTGTTATGTTCCTTACTGAGTTTGTTGCTATGTGCGTGCTGACTGCGCGCTTCTGAATTGAGATGTCTGCGGATCCTACGTGGATTTGTCCATCCTTTCTGGCTACTGCTTCACTTGCTAATTGTAAGTCTAATTTGCTTTCCTGGTCAGACCGCTCTTTTATTAGGGGTGCATCTTCTGTTTCGTTTTCCCGGTCGGACTGCTGTTTTGTTAAAGATGCACCTTTGGACTCCTTTTCCATCTGCGGCACCGTACTTTTTAAACTTCCCTTGTTTGTTAACACTTTGGCAGTTAGGAATTTGGTTATCTTATAGCCCTCTTCCCTTTTGTTATGGACCAACCTTGTTCTCTTTGTAGCGGAATCTTTTCTAGGAGATTTCTTCTCATTTGTGACATTCAGGGCTGAATCCTGTTGTTGCTCCTGACAGATGGAGTCTTTCCTGAACCTCTTTGGATGTCTTTGTTTCCCAGGTGGTTGGTCGTGACCTTGATCAAGGTCCTGGTCCTGATCCCGGTCTTGGGCCTGAGCCTGGGTGGCTCTGCTTCTTCCTGAGCGCATCTCTGATGCCCTTACTGATGGCCCTTACTGCACCTTTTTCTCCTTCTTGCAGATACCTTATCTTTTTTCTTTTTAGTAGGTTGAATGACCCCCTTACTTTTTCATTTGCTCTTTTGTTCTTCTGCTTTTTTTACCTTTCGGTCATATGTTAAGGGTTTTGGCAGATAATCTTTAGGCTGTACTAAGTCGTCCTGAGTAGCTGTGGACAGTCTACCAGGAATGGAGTAAGGAGTAGGGAACACAGGCACAATCACAAGGACAGAGCTGCACGGGACCCCTGAGCGCCGGGTGGAACAGTCTGGCAGTGTGGCAATGGCTATGTAGCAGTGTGTTGGGCAGCGCTAAACCAGGAACGAAGTGAGGAGTAGGGAACACAGGCACAAACACGGGCACAGGGGGTAAAGGGCTGTACAGCACCCCCGAGCACCCCCCACCGCCCCGCCATGAATAGAGGTCTACAACAAACCGCTGCTGAGCCTGCTCGTAAGTACTCCCACTGAGGCCTCCCCCAGCCTCACCTCTCTTCTTGCCTACAGCCCGTTTGCCACCCAGCTTGGACGTCTTCACTCGACCCGCAGTGGGGAGTGGTCAGCGGGGGGCTGAGGCTGGGGCTAGTGCTAGTGCCGAGGCTGATGAAATCGGGGAAGACAAGCGGGGAAGATGAGTGAGCAGTCGGCAAAGGCGAAGCAGATTCAGCGTCCTGTGTCCCACTCGCGGCGCGTCCTGCCGCCTCCTCCTCCTCCTCCTGCTGCGGCTGCGATCAAAGCAAAAATGCGGCCTGGAATCAAGTGAATGGGAAACGTGCGTGCGTGCGTGCAATGCAACAAAATGATTCACTGGTTCTCTCTACAACCCATTTAGAATGATCTGTAAATTAGCATAGTTCAATGAAAGACCATCAGGACTCATTAATAGACTTAGGCAGTTTAGACAGCTTGGTTATTGGATTAATGATCCAAAATCAATGCCTATAAGCAATATTTTAAGCATTTTAGTCAAGAATATCACATGCATTTAGACAATAGTTTCTTAAATCAATGAGGATGGTTATTGGACAAACAAAACTGCAAGGTTACAGACTCCTCTCACCATTAATAGGCAGAGGATGATTTTAACAGAAATTGACATCAGATACAGATTACAAATTCCTCGCCTTTCTAACGGCATTCAAAGGTCCGAAATGAATCAAGTTTAAAGTCCACATGGGGCAAGTCCATTAGCATGGAGTAAAAAGAGAAATAAGGAAAAATCAAATGGTTTATCACAGAAAGGGATTTGGTCCAACAGCTACCAACTGTGCATCAGCAAAGGCAGTCCAAAAGTAAAGTAAAAAAGGATGGTTCACAAAAGTAATCAGCATAGTGTTCTCCAAGGGGAACAATCAGAAAGCATTGCCCCTCCTTTAGGGTTTCTTCTTTCAATGTCTTTATGACCTTCCTAGCGATGTGCAATCACTCCACTGTGGTTTGATTGTCATATGATTAGTTTCTTATAAAGTCACCTAATACATTTATTTACTATAACATAGTTTGCTATGTTAGTCAAGAAAAAACAACCGATTTCTAGGCCTCACACGTTTCTCAACAGTAGGAAAAATACTAGGTTACAGTCCATGATATTGAGCTAAAGTTTGAGTTTACACAGGAACATTTCACAGTGAACTTTAAGGAAAACTTTCTTCGGAATGCAAGATGTGGCATGTACCAAACAAATAAGGCAACATTTAGTGAATTGGGAAAAAGGTCCATTGTATTAAGCTAAATGGTAAGGTATCTTAGAAAAGAACATGTCTGGAAAAAGTCCTAAGTATCGCATATGTCAGTTCTCAATGACATACATTCAAAAATTAGAATGAAATAGAATGTAATATCTACATTTTATAAGAAGGAATAATAGTAATGCTTCATCAATGTATCAATACATGAACATAGCTAACATTAGAAATGACCTATCACCACACATGTTCTCAACATCCCTATATGTAAATTATTCTCAAAGTTCATTTTACTAAAATCATTTTACAATTTCTATAAACTATAAACGCTTGTGGGTAAGTAGTGCGCTTTACAAATTAACTGATTGATTGATTGATTGATTGATTGAAACTATAGGTCATCAGTAGAAGTTTCAACTTCATAACTACTAATTTTGCAGAGTTGCACCATTACTTCTCCATGATCCAGTACAATGAAAGGCAAAAGAAATGCTTAGTCACATTATTAACAGAGTAGTATTTCATCAGTAAAGAGTTAGAAAAGTAATATTTTCATAAGTAATATTAAAAAGCACTGTAATCACTTTGCATATATTCTGTCTTTATTATTTCTTTTGAAGCACGCTTTCACGGTGCTTCTTCTTCACTTGTCTTGGTTTCATGTGTCGCTGCATCTAACGTGTGTAAGGTACACTTTCATTATTTCATGTGAATCTGAATAAATTTATTTGTTGATTAATTAAAATCATTACAATCGCTAAGAACCGCACATAAACAATAAAAGGGTAAAACAACAATATAACATCGAAATCACAAATAACAAAAGAAGACCAATTCCTGTTCATTATGTACACGAATAAAAAAACTTAACACAGTTGACTTAGCAGCAATAGAGGACATTGGGTAGTAAAATACATTTGTGGTAACAGTTCTTGGCAACTAAAATATAAAATATATATGACATTAACCCGCATATTTTATGTTATCAATATATTTTATAATGGAGGTGAACGGCAAATAGTAAAGTGCATTTGTGCTGACATTGTAATTGTACTATTCCGACTATAATTCTAATTATAATATCCTGACTGTAAATCAAGCAATTTTTATTCTCTAGGTACGTTTTGATTGAGTAATACTGAAGATTTTTGTTTTTTAAGAATAATTTAAAATTAAATACTTAATTTTCATTTCATATTTATAACCACATCAACGGTGTATGCACCTATATTATAAGACTGAATCACCACGAGATAATAGTTTTTTTTCAGCTATTAAAATAAACTTAACAAAACGAGAAGTCATTCATGGCGAGGCACCAGTGAGGCATGTGATGATAGCATTTCTACAAGTTCTTACCCACAATTCATCAAAAATGGATCTTAAGAGGAATATCCTCTCATCTAATAATTGGGGACACATGGTTACAATATGTACTAATGTTTCTTCACATAATCCACACAGCCTACATACTTTAGAAGGCCATTTTTTTCCCATTTTGGAAATCCGTCTTTAGTTGGGTATCTCCCAAACCGTACTAACATAAATCTATTCTTAAAAAACGGTTTTAAATGGGACAGCAAATACGGCTGTGGCTCCAATTTTCTAAAAGATTTTGCAACTGACCATGAATGTTTTTTTTTCCTAAGCTCGTCATTTCATGTCTAAATCAGGAAATGTATTGTGTATTGCAAAATCAGATATCTCTCGTCATTATATCTTACTAAGAATGTTCACATCCACAATAAGCATCAACAATGGGCAGGATTCAGATACCTCTAGTAGGCCGGTATATGGTTTTTGAGATTTGAACTATCATTGTCCCCCTCATTGTGTCAGACAGCATTCCATTTTTGAATGCTTCAGAATATACATTAATTAGGCCCTGATTAGGAGGATAGTAAAACAACAATATCATGAGGTGCGTTATTTAGCGGGTGTGATAATTAGCACCTATTACAAGTTTGTGGGGAACACCATGCGGATTTTAGTGTTTAATGCATCAAAATTCACATGCTACAGTAAATACTGTATGCTTTTGCTCTATTAAATTTAGTTAAGGTTGACCTGTTGGAATTTAATAAAGGTTGAGGTAATGTGCACAACACACAAAGGACTCTGCCCCATGTACAAGATAACAGCCTGGGAGTGGCTGCACAAAGTGCCAGACAACAAAACAGCTGTGGCCCCCTCAAACACCCAGGGAATGCAGCCTTACATGCCATGGGACACTGTGTGGCCAATGCTATAGTGTGGCAGGTGTGCGCAGGTGTCCATGGCCAGTATATGTGTGTTCCATCCGTATAAGTGTCACACTAATGAGGTCCGAGGTGGGTGACAATGCGTATGCATTGCACGGGTCATGTCCGAGCCGTGCGTACGCTTTGTCATTGAATGCAATGAGGTCCGACACGGGTGACAATGCGTACATATTGACGGGTCATGTCCAAGCCGTGAATACACTCTGTCATTGAATGCAATGAGGTCCGACGCGGGTGACAATGCGTACGCATTGCACGGGTCATGTACGAGCCGTCCGTACACTCTGTCATTAAATGCAATGAGGTCCGACGCGGGTGACAATGCGTACGCATTGCACGGGTCATGTCTGAGCCGTGCGTACGCTCTGTCATTGAATGCAATGAGGTCCGACGCGGGTGACAATGCGTACGCATTGCACGGGTCATGTCCGAGCCGTGCGTATGCTTTGTCATTGAATGCAATGAGGTCCGACCAGGGAGACTATCATGCATACACGTCGGACAGGCATGGTCCGAGACAGGCGTATGCCTTGGCCATTGAATCGTATGGAGACGAGTGCATGTGTATATTCAAATTACGCGCTGTACAGTCAGTTGAACGAGCCGGGCGCACCCATTGGCTCCGGACTGTCATGGAGACGGTTGCGGATTCAAAACTTGTACAAGTTGTGCACTGGAAATTCAGTTGGATGCCTACAACAATGTTGCAATTTCAAGTGTTCCATGAAGGTGAAGATTTGAACGATGCGGAAGGCGTGTACGAGTCCTACTTTTAAATGGATTGGCCAGATTCATAGAATGCAACCGTGTTGGACCTATCACTTGGGACACTTGGCACAGAGTCTGCCTCTGCAGCACAGATATAAGGCTGGCTGGCCCCCAGGGAGCTCACTTGCCTGCACTACGTGCTACTGGACCACATCCCTGCTACCACTGCTGCTGTCTCTGCATCCTCTGGCTCCTGCTATGGCACGTACTCTGGAGAGGGCCCCGGCCTTCACTGAGGAGGAGAACCAGGCTCTGCTGGACGGGCTCCTTCCAGAGTACAGAAAGCTCTATGGGACACCAGGGGAGCAGGTGAGTGTGCAGTCCACTGCCTCCTAATTATGCATGTTGTCTGACTAGCAGTACTAGCAGTGTGTACACCAGTGGCAAACATTCTCACTGGTTACTTTCACCCCCCAAAGTGTGTATGTACATGTAATGAATAGTTTTCCTTCTGCTAAAGAGCATTTTTGCAAGCTTAAACTATCCAGGCATTGTTAACATGTCAGACATGCATGTGATTTTTCCTTCCCCATGGTTGCACTACCTGTGTAATTTATTTCCCTTTGTGATGATGACATGTATATCCAAATGTGTGCTGCACAAATCCGGGGCATGTGTGTTAATTTACTTTTTACTTTGTCCTCCTCACAGGTTGATGCCCACCAGAAGCAGGAGATCTGGCTGACCATCGCCCGGGCTGTTCGTTCTGTGGGGGTCTACAAGCGCCGGATCCGCAACTGCCAGAAGAGGTGGCAGGAACTTCGGGGCTGGACCCGGAGGATAGCTAGAGTCCAGCTGAAGCTGTCACCTCCACGCAGGAGGGGCGGACACCGGACCCTGACTCCCCACATGCTCCAGATACTGGCAGTGGTCTTCCTGGACCTGGATAGGCAGCTGAAGGCCAGACAGCAGCATTGAGGGGGTAAGTCCATGCCTAATCTGTGTACTATGTCTGACATGCTAATTGCAGTCTTTTGGCCTGGTCACACTTCCACATTACGTAAGTCTTGTAGTCCCAAACTCAGGTCCCTCATTTGTGTGATGCACCCTCCTCATCTGTCCCACAGGTGTGGCCCCTCCAGTCTGTTGCTGGTGTCACTGGGGCACTGTGTCCCTGCAGTCAGTTATGCTTCAGGTACCGGTCAGCATCAGTTCCCGTGAATCTGTTGTGTGTTTCATGGGTGGGTCAATTGTTTACATAATGCCTGAGATCTGACATGTGATCGGTGTGTGCCCCTGAGATGAGTACCAATTGCTGGTCTGACTCACAACATGTGGCTGGGGTATTCCAAACAAACCCATGCAGCAGGGGACTCCAATTTTTGGGCCTCAGGAGTATGTATATCAAGTATGTCACACTTGCTTAGCCACCTGACTACTGACCGGGGCCAACCACTGTTTCACTTAGTCCTGGCCAGTCATGCCTCCCCAAGGGCATTTAGAAACACTCTGTAATCCCACTCCTGTGTATGAAATTGCAGGTTATGCTTAGTGACATGTGCCCTCAGGTGTCTGCCTCTGTGTCATTGGGGTGTGGCTTGTTGCTACTTACAACTGGGGTGTCCATGATTCAGAGGGTCAGCATGACATCTGCGATGTGACTGTGAGAGACAAGACCTGTGTGACATATAGGTGTGTGATCATCTGACAGCGCACAATGGTGTATGCAACTGTGTCCTTCATGCAGCTGGGTTACATGCATGGCAGACTGTGATGTGTTAATGTACAGGGATTTGTGTTTGCTGAGACTCATATGAATGATTTGCATGATGTGGGGTCTTCTGGGTCCTGGATATGTTGTTTGCATGGGATGGGTAAGTGCGCCGGTCATCTGCAGAGTTAGCTTTACCCCTGAGCTAGGATTGTGAGTCAGTGCATATTGTTGTTGTCTGGGTGCCCTGCCCCTGTGACAGGAGACAGTGTTGACTGACTTTCAGGGCATCCCAGTGCCATAGCATTTAACTTGCTATGAATGATCCTGCATTGTGTTCAAGTGTGCAGCATACACCCCATTGTGGCATTGCCCATCAGGACATGAGTACATCATAGTGTGTGTTGCTGGCATGCATCCCAAGCATGTGAAATGAGTCTCTGCCCATCCCTTCATCCGGACACCTGTACTGAGTCAGTAGCAAAAGATGTGCTGTGTGTATAGTGACATACTCCTACATGTTCACTTGCATGTACAACTAATGTGTGGGTGGTGCATGTTGGCACATTGGGGTGTTAGCATCCAACATGCAACGGACATATGTGTGAAAGTCAAGGAGGGATATGTGTGCCGTGGTTGATGTTGAGAATGACAATTGTCTTATTCTAAACAGTGTTGGCACTTTGAGCTGTGTTCAGCTGATGATGCCAGGGCTTGCCCTGTGATGTGATGTACTCACTGTGGTGTGTGCAGTCGGTTCAGGTGACTGATGTAGGTCTCTTACTTCCTATTCCTATCCAGATACTTCCACGGCCACAGGAGGGGACAGCTCCACGGACCAGGAGACACAGAGCCTGACAGGGACAGAAGGAGAGGATTCGGGTGGACCCAGTGGCACGGAGGGCGAGTTGAGCCACACAGAGGAGTCGTCAGCACCATCACCCCCAGCTGAGGGCCACAGCATCTCTGAGGATGACTCCCTTGTGGATGCGGGTGTCAGCAGCCACCAAACACGGCTAGTGAAGCTGTCTCCTTCCTCGCCACCACCACCACCACCACCACCCCCCTACCATCGGCTCCCGTCCCAGAGGTCCCCGTGGGCTCCCGTGTTCGTGAGCATGTCTCCTTTGTGCCAGGCACCGCACCCCCTGCCCCTGTGTCCCCTGCTGCCTTGAGTGAGGAGTCTGTGGACTTACTTCGACAGATCCATTTAGGGCAGACGTTGATGCTGAAGGTCCTCCATGCGTACACAGGTCTGTTGACACAACTGGTGTCATTCATGGAGGGCATTTCCTCGGGCATGTCTGCCCTACAGAGGACCAATCAGTCCGTGGCCTCCTCCCTGACGGCAGCAGTGTCCCTCCTCCAACAGTACCGCACCCCTCCTACCCCTGCACTTCCCACGATTCCTAGCACCGAAACCCCCAAATCAAGGTCTAGACATGCACACAAACAAGCGCAGGGGACTGATTCCACACTCACAGGGGCTGGTTTGCTGACACACACACAGTCATCCACAACCACTCCACAGTCCTCTGAGACCTCTCCCTTCCAGCCCCCTTCCCTTGCCTCACCTGCAACCCCATCCCCCAGAAGCTCTTCCTCTGTGACCTTGGCCTCTTCCCCACCGACCCTGCAGATCCTGATTACAAGGGGAATAGGAAGTCCCCACACACAGAAGGGAGTGCCCCTCACACCCTCCCCCAGGTGCAGTCAGACCGAGGCGCCCACCCGCAAGTCCCCCCAGCACCAGAAGAGCAAGACCCCCCTGCCACCACGTAGCTCCAAGGCAAAGTCTCTCTCCTCCATCCCCCAGGCCACCACTCCAGAGGTTCCCCTGCCACTCCCTGCCCCGGGTTCCCCCACACACAGATACACCATCCCCAAAATGCTAAGGCCATCCCCCCTAGCACTTGCTCCTCCACACCTGGTCATACAGTTGGTGCCACTGATGTGGGGACCGTGTCCCCCTCCTGCCTTGCCGACCTCACCTGTCCCCCATTCCGCTCCCATGGATTTAGGCACTGCTTTGGAGTCCACGACCACCCCATCTGACTTGGGCACTGCAGTGGTGAGCCAATCTACTCCATCTGACCTGCCCACTGGAGTTGTGCTGGCACCCACCCCATCTGACTTGTGCCCCACTGTTGTGACAGCACTCACCACTCCAGTCAGCTCCACTGCAGTTGCAAGTGTCTCGCCTGCATCCACCACCTCTTCACTGCCTCCTTCTGCTGCGCCCTGATCCTGTCCCTGCGGTGCCTGGCCTGACCCCATGTATGCCCCTCCGAGGGGATGACCCTGGTTCTTAGCAGTGCTGGCCAGCAAGGTGTGACAGTTGTCACTCTAGTTCACTCTTTGGCATTTGGACATGGACTGGCCATTGGCCTTTTGTTTGCACAGACATTTAGATTTTCATATACTGAATTTGTCACTCTAGTTCATTGCTTGGCATTTGGACATGGACTGGCCATTGGCCTTTTGTCAGAACAGACGTTTCACTTTTAATATGCTGAAAAAGGCTTTTTTCTTTATCCCTGTGAACTTGATTTAGCTGTACATTATGTTGATGTTGTTTTACATGCCCTTGCACCTGTAATGCTTGGTTTACAATGTTGAATACTTATGTGTTGATGTAAGGTACTCCCTGTGGTCCATGAGATATGTATCCTATTCTGGTGGGTATCCATGTCATCCTTTGCAGCTACATGGGTGTGTCAGGATCAACTATTTGTGGACATCTCTCTCTCTGAGCATTTCATTGGCATGGTCACATCTGTGGCTTGCACCCCTGTACATATGATGTACTTCCCATTATCCAATTCGTCACTTCCACATACTTTGTGCTCATCAACACTGGACCTACAGGTGTGGGCATCATTGTAATAGGAGCAACTGGGTCTTCCGTGCAACTTGCTAGACATATGTTTTGGGTATGTGCAGATGACTTAGGGGAGACTCCCGTACCCAGGCTGTTGTGACCAGAGTCTTCATTGTGTGGTAACTAATGGCTGACTGACCAAGTGTTCTGCAGACATGAGTGGGACTTGCGGTGAATATGTTTGGCACAGCTGGGCTCCCACAGGAGTTGTGTCCCCTCAAGTTAGTGTGTCGTCCAGTGACATGGCCTGGGCCCATGGTGTGTGTTGTATGAGCATGTGTGTGTGTCCACATCCCTGTTCATACACAGACAGTGTTCCCTTGATATGTTCCTGTTGTTGATGCTGGCTGAGTGGTACTGGGTTAATCCCACTACTTTTCCAATGGGCTAGAAGATGTGTGGGTGCATGACACACTACTGTTAATTGGTGTATCATCATTGGGATTTGTAAGTTTTGAGTGGTGATGATGTTGCCAGACACAGATGGGACACAGTCAGGGTTCCTCAAGGCACTTGTTTGTTCGCAATTTCATGTAGTTGTCCCTAGGTGGTAGTTTTCAGTGATTGAGACATTTGTATGTGTGTGTGACTGCTCCCACTTGTCGGATTCACGGCTGCGATGCTGGCAGGGGTCAGCATGTGTGCCTTTTGTTTCTCCTTGGCATCTGCATTGTCCTGGGACTGTGGCAGGGATTCGGAAGGTTACATGAGCTTTGAGGTCATGGCCATGTACCGCATACTGTGCAGTATGTCTGTCATTCCCCAGGGTTGTAAACTGTCCTTGTGTGATGTGTCTGTGCACCTTAGTTCATCCCAACATTCCTGTGTTTGTCACGGGTGCATGTGCAATGTCACCTGTCCATGTGGGCTTCACAGATACACATTGTTGCAGTTCAGGGTGGACTGATGTGAATGTTTGCATGAATGGTCCCCTAGCTCCCGTTTGTCCATGGATTAGGGTTCATGCTGAGTGATTTGTGTTTGTGTATGTGTGATGTATGTTTGTGGCACAGGACACATGTCTGGGTTTCCCAGTTTGTACGACATCTGCCTTTGTCATCACAGTGGAGGTGTCATGCATGCTTGTGTCACCCCACTGTCTGGTCCCTGGGGGTAGTGGTGTTGTGTGTCAGTCTCTTGCTGTGTTAGTTGGTGTTCATTCCAGCTTGTGTCACATGTGTCTGTTGTGCTCCCTCTCATCTCACAATGCCTGATTGCCCACTGAGGGTGTCCCAGTGATGGTTTACTTTTGTATGGCACTGTGTCCACATCTGTGTCACTGTGGTTCAGCCCCCCTCATGTGTTGTGTAGTTGCCTGGGGATACTGTGACACACACACACACATGTTGTGTCGGATGTGCAGTGTGAGTTTGCCTGTTTGTGTTTGTGCATCTGCACCAGTGCATTGGTATTGCTGTTGTGGGCCTTTGTCTGGATGCTGTTTCTGTGATTTTGCATGCTGTTCCTGTGAGTCATTTCACATCATTGTGCACATTCATCCTGGTTGTTGGGTGCCATTGCTGGCATGGAATGTGAGTTTGTGAGCTGACACCTACAGTCTACACATGTTGTTTAGATTGGTGTGTCTATTTTCGAGATGTGTGCATGCTTGGTGATGGTCACTTCTGCTGTTGTGTCATTGTACGCTGTATGCATTGTCAGCCCCCATGTGCGGTGCTTGTCTGCACATGGCCGAGAGTGTGTTATGTTTTCACAGCACTGTTAGCCTCACCACATCTCTGTGTGTATGGGACACAACCACTAGTTTGCCCCAGAAGTTTTTGATGTGTTGGGAGCAGGGATCATACATGCTGTTTGTTATTTGCAGCTTTGACCATGATGAAACTTACCTTTTGGTCACTGTGATGAGGGGGGTTTGGTCCCCATCACCACAATGCTCCACATCTGCTGCATTTTGTGAGCCCCCACTTAACTTCTGTTCTACACAGTGAGGGGGTGTTCATTTTACATTGCCACAGTGCTATGGTGATGCTTGCCTTGTGTATGTCACACTCATATGTTGTTCACACATGTGCTGTTACTTACATTGTATGCTCGTAGCCATAATCACTGTTGTGGGCATTTGTCACAGACTACACACTGTTGTCATGATGTTGTGGGGGATGTATTTTGCGGACATACCTCATGTTGGAGTTTGCTGGATGTGTTGCGCATCACCCATCCTCTGGCTGAGGGTTTCAGGGGTGATGGGCAACAGGTCCCCTGTGAGTGGGGGTGGCAGGGGTGATGGGCAACAGGTCCCCTATGGGTGGGGGTGGCAGGGGTGATGGGCAACAGGTCCCCTGTGAGTGGGGGTGGCAGAGGTGATGTGCAACATAAGCCCTATGGGTGGGGGTGGCAGGGGTGATGGGTAACAGGTCCCCTGTGAGTGGGGGTGGAGGGGTGATGGGCAACAGGTCCCCTGTGAGTGGGGGTTGCAGAGGTGATGTGCAACATCAGCCCTATGGGTGGGGGTGGCAGGGGTGATGGGCAACATAAGCCCTATGGGTGGGGGTGGCAGGGGTGATGGGCAACAGGTCCCCTGTGAGTGGGGGTGGCAGGGGTGATGGGCAACAGGTCCCCTGTGAGTGGGGGTGGCAGAGGTGATGTGCAACATCAGCCCTATGGGTGGGGACGGCAGGGGTGCTGGGCAACAGGTCCCATGTGAGTGGGGGTGGCAGGGGTGCTGGGCAACAGGTCCCCTATGGGTGGGGGTGGCATGGGTGATGGGCAAAAGGTCCCCTGTGAGTGGGGGTGGCAGAGGTGATGGGCAACATCAACCCTATGGCTGGGGGTGGCAGGGGTGATGGGCAACATTATCCCTATGGCTGGGGGTGGCAGGGGTGATGGGCAACATCAGCCCTATGGCAGGGGGTGGCAGTGGTGATGGGAAACATAAACCCTATGGGTGGGGGTGACAGGGGTGATGGGCAACAGGTCCCCTGTGAGTGGGGGTGGCATAGGTGATGTGAAACATCAGCCCTATGGCTGGGGGTGGCAGAGGTGATGGGCAACATAAGCCCTATGGCAGGGGGCGGCAGGGGTGATGGGCAACATCAGCCCGATGGCTGGGGGTGGCAGGGTTGATGGGCAACATAAGCCCTATGGGTGGGGGTGGCAGGGGTGATGTGCAACAGATCCCCTGTGAGTGGGGGTGGCATGGGTGCTGGGCATCAGGTCCCCTATGGGTGGGGGTGGCAGGGGTGATGGGCAACAGGTCCCCTGTGAGTGGGGGTGGCAGAGGTGATGGGCAACATCAGCCCTATGGTTGGGGGTGGCAGGGGTGATGGACAACATAAGCCCTATGGGTGGGGGTGGCAGGGGTGGCAGGGGTGATTGGCAACAGGTCCCCTGTGAGTGGGGGTGGCAGGGGTGATAGGCAACAGGTCCCCTGTGAGTGGGGGTGGCAGGGGTGATGGGCAACAGGTCCCCTGTGACTGGGGGTGGCAGGGGTGATGGGCAACATGAGCCCTATGGGTGGGGGAGTTAGTGGTGCTGGCCATGCAACCCCTATGGTGGGCTGTTGTTAGTGGCCAGGATGTGGATCCCCTGTGTGTGTGTGCCATTTTGCGGGTACGTGTCGTTTGTTTGTGTTGTAGGTGTTTGACTTACCGCCTGCGCCATCGGCGTTGGTCCCTGATCCGGTCATAGATGTAGAGTACTGGTATGACCTGCGCGATGGGATTCATGATGTGTTCGAGTTGTACACGCTGCTTGTTGCTCTGTCTCATACCCGCTGCAAGCTGGTCCGTCTCGTAGCCGTGTATTGATTTGTGGCGCGAATCGTATCTGATGTGCTTGTTTTTCGGATACTGTGATGTCCCGTGCGTGACGACCCGTCCGGCGCGTAGGAAGTACGCATCGTACTTGTCATGCCGGAAACTGCTAAGGATACTGCTTCCGGGCGACTCGGTTCATCTTTATGAGTTACGGCTCAGACGGAGAATGGGGCTTGATTCACAGCCTACGTGTCGTCGTGTTTTTGGCAGTTATGCGCATCGTACTTACTCGACAGGACGGACCGGCTCCGGGTACGATGTCGGTCGCACGGTAAGGCTACGGACAGCTGTCAGACCGGCCATCGGAATCGGCCCCCTAGTAATGGGGTGGGCAACAGTTCTGCGGGTAGGTTCTGTCACCAGGTTAAATAAGATAGCATGGGAGCTTATTGAGAGTAACATAGCAAGACAAAGCCAAGTTTTGAATCTGACGCAGGAAGAATTCCCCTATGTCTTGATTCATGTGAACATTCCTAAATTGAAGCAGTTTCTCGGCTGAGAACACAGTTCATTTAATCTCAAAAGTGCGTCACTGGCTAACTAAAACCAGGAGCTACAATTCCCGTTTATTTCATCATATGTAGATTGCAAAGAGGGTTGATTGGGTAGGCCCTTCCCACAAAAAAATCCAAGGTGACTATGTGGTGGTCAATTTCGATGACCCAAGGATTGTTGCAACTCTTTTACAGCAACTCTCCTCACTTACTCAAGTGTTTCTCAGATATCACTTGTTCCTTTAGGTTTTTTTTTAATAACTCACACTATCTGCAGACTAATGCAAAAAAATCACAAAGCGTTACACTGGCAATCTGGCCCAACGGGCTTGAGGTTGTGAAACAAATTATCACCTCTGGCAGGGCTAGATGTGTGTGATTGATTGAGTTTTACATATGAAGGAGAGGTTCTTGACGGGGAGTTTGTTACCTAAATGTTATGTGTGATGAGGAGGCTTTTTGGTAACAGAGGATCTGATCAGCAGATTAATTTAGGAGATCAAAGGCTATTGGGCAGTGGGGGGGGGGCTTGCCAATTATTGGCTTCAGGGAGCGGCCTGATTAGTGTTAATGTGGTTGTCAATGTGGGCATATCTGTCGATTCTCGCATACCAGTTAAGATCCTTCCTTGGAATATAGCTGGTCTAGGGGAAAAACTAGGAGATCAGGATTGGGTTAACACATTAATCCCAAATCACTCAAAACTATGGGTAATTATGTGTGACATTGGTGTGGAGCCTACAATAATTTTCTTCCTGAGGGATTTGTACTCTGGCATGAAGGCTAGAGTCAGATATGGGAGTGCGTTGAATGTACACAGCCCTTCAGCATAGAAAGAATGGGGGAGGCAGGGTTTATGCTTGCAGTCTTCCTCTTTTTGCTTAATATAAATGATGCAGGCAGTGCACTGACCTTGAAATCTAGGGATACCGCCCAGGTGGGACATTGTTCAGTGCCTGCCCTTCTCTATGTGGTTGACCGTGTTTTAATGGCACACACCCCAATTGTGATGCAGTCTGTACTTAATGATTTTGTTGATTATATGCAGGACCTTGATATGCATGTGAACAAAATGAAATACGTTACAACAAACAAATGATGGACGGAATGCTGACAATGCAGACTTTCTCCCCCAGTCAAGAGATCTGGGTTAAATCCATCGTTCTTTTGCCCACTACACCACCCCAGTTTAGACATGGCCATATGCAAATCAGTCTTGACCCTGTGCCTCATGGGAACAGTCCAGCCCGAACTGCCAAGCCATGTCTTCCCTGGACCGGAATCAAGCATCCTAGGACCGGTTTCTGGCTATCAGCCGTCATCAGCCAGGATAGCTTGACTCCAGTGGCGTAGTGAGCACGGGTCCCACGTCTGGGAATACCCATCCCACTTAGGGCGAAAAGCGTTACAACAAACAAATGATGGACGGAATGCTGACAATGCAGACATTCTCCCCCAGTCAAGAGATCTGGGTTAAATCCATCGTTCTTTTGCCCACTACACCACCCCAGTTTAGACATGGCCATATGCAAATCAGTCTTGACCCTGTGCCTCATGGGAACAGTCCAGCCCGAACTGCCAAGCCATGTCTTCCCTGGGCCGGAATCAAGCATCCTAGGACCGGTTTCTGGCTATCAGCCGTCATCAGCCAGGATAGCTTGACTCCAGTGGCGTAGTGAGCACGGGTCCCACGTCTGGGAATACCCATCCCACTTAGGGCGAAAAGCGTTACAACAAACAAATGATGGACGGAATGCTGACAATGCAGAGATTCTCCTCCAGTCAAGAGATCTGGGTTAAATCCATCGTTCTTTTGCCCACTACACCACCCCAGTTTAGACATGGCCATATGCAAATCAGTCTTGACCCTGTGCCTCATGGGAACAGTCCAGCCCGAACTGCCAAGCCATGTCTTCCCTGGACCGGAATCAAGCATCCTAGGACCGGTTTCTGGCTATCAGCCGTCATCAGCCAGGATAGCTTGACTCCAGTGGCGTAGTGAGCACGGGTCCCACGTCTAAGAACGATGGATTTAACCCAGATCTCTTGACTGGGGGAGAATGTCTGCATTGTCAGCATTCCGTCCATCACTTGTTTGTTGTAACGCTTTTCGCCCTAAGTGGGATGGGTATTCCCAGACGTGGGACCCGTGCTCACTACGCCACTGGAGTCAAGCTATCCTGGCTGATGACGGCTGATAGCCAGAAACCAGTCCTAGGATGCTTGATTCTGGTCCAGGGAAGACATGGCTTGGCAGTTCGGGCTGGACTGTTCCCATGAGGCACAGGGTCAAGACTGATTTGCATATGGCCATGTCTAAACTGGGGTGGCGTAGTGGGCAAAAGAACGATGGATTTAACCCAGATCTCTTGACTGGGGGAGAATGTCTGCATTGTCAGCATTCCGTCCATCACTTGTTTGTTGTAACGTTTTTCGCCCTAAGTGGGATGGGTATTCCCAGACGTGGGACCCGTGCTCACTACGCCACTGGAGTCAAGCTATCCTGGCTGATGACGGCTGATAGCCAGAAACCGGTCCTAGGATGCTTGATTCTGGTCCAGGGAAGACATGGCTTGGCAGTTCGGGCTGGACTGTTCCCATGAGGCACAGGGTCAAGACTGATTTGCATATGGCCATGTCTAAACTGGGGTGGCGTAGTGGGCAAAATAATGATGGATTTAACCCAGATCTCTTGACTGGGGTAGAATGTCTGCATTGTCAGCATTCCGTCCATCACTTGTTTGTTGTAACGCTTTTCGCCCTAAGTGGGATGGATATTCCCAGACGTGGGACCCGTGCTCACTACGCCACTGGAGTCAAGCTATCCTGGCTGATGACGGCTGATAGCCAGAAACCGGTCCTAGGATGCTTGATTCTGGTCCAGGGAAGACATGGCTTGGCAGTTCGGGCTGGACTGTTCCCATGAGGCACAGGGTCAAGACTGATTTGCATATGGCCATGTCTAAACTGGGGTGGCGTAGTGGGCAAAAGAACGATGGATTTAACCCAGATCTCTTGACTGGGGGAGAATGTCTGCATTGTCCGCATTCCGTCCATCACTTGTTTGTTGTAACGCTTTTCGCCCTAAGTGGGATGGGTATTCCCAGACGTGGGACCCGTGCTCACTACACCACTGGAGTCAAGCTATCCTGGCTGATGACGGCTGATAGCCAGAAACCGGTCCTAGGATGCTTGATTCTGGTCCAGGGAAGACATGGCTTGGCAGTTCGGGTGGGACTGTTCCCATGAGGCAAAAGGGTCAAGACTGATTTGCATATGGCCATGTCTAAACTGGGGTGGCGTAGTGGGCAAAAGAACGATGGATTTAACCCAGATCTCTTGACTAGGGGAGAATGTCTGCATTGTCAGCATTCCGTCCATCACTTGTTTGTTGTAACGCTGTGAACAAAATGAAAACATTTATGATGAAATATTGCAGAAAAATTGTAAACTGCTGTGCTATTAAAATCCTGGATACTACCATAGAATTTACTAACAACTTTTCGTATGTGGGTGTCTTATTTGATAAAGAAGGCACATGGAAGCATGTCATTAAGACCTGGGCATTGCTGTTTAGAAGTGCCTGCATGATCCTATGGACATTTGCCATTAGACTAGATATAAATCCCTCCGAGAGATCCTTACTGTTTATAAGTCTAAATGTGTCAGTAAAGCATTATATGGGGCAGGGATATTGGGGTACATAAACTGTACGGCATTGCAAATCGTGGAAAATGAGTTTTTGAGGTACTTGTTAGCTACACCTAAAAGTGCCTCAACTTTTGTGTGCCATGCAGAGCTGGGGGTATTGTTCCTAGCTGATCTAGATAAGGTTCCACCTATTTGTTTGTGGCACAATATTTGGCCATCCGAATACACTACTCTACATCGGACCGTTATAGAGGACTATTGAAAAACAACTCTATATATACGAATTCCATGGTTGATACATATACAGTACTGTTGTCAGGATCTAGGGCATCCGGACTATTTTACCAACCATGAATCACTGGCTGAAATCAATAGGAAATATTTAAAAGATGACTGTATAACACATTTAGAGAATGTTAGGTGGTCTGTAGTACTATTATAGCACACTGTTTTAAGAAACCTGCTTATTTTAACTAGTTTTGACATGCAATACTACCTGAGTGTCGCACTGAACCAAAAGCATAGATACATTCTGACTCATTTTAGAATGGACATTTTTCATTGTATGGTCACCTTCCCCGAACTTCATGATTGGTCCTCAAACTTATGTAAATGTCTCTGTGACAGATCCTCGACAAAGAGTACAAAGTATGTTGTTTTCTTTGTAAATGTTTTAAAAAATGGAGGAAGTACTATAGTTTAAGCTTTTTAAAGCATTTATCGTTTAATCAATGTCGACCTGCATTTTTTTTTTAACAGACATTGCCTACTATTGATATTTGTGTAAGAATGACATATTTTTATGGAGTTTGGTATATGCTAGAAAGACCATTCTGATAGAAGATAAGAACAATTCATCCAGTTAGGGGAAAAGTGTTTATATGAATCATGAAGGTAGTTTAATTTGTCCTGTATATGGAAAATTCCAATATGTTGCTTTTATAATGCAATTTTATTAATATGATTTAATGCAAGAGAGCTAAATAAGATTTTATGGTGGATCCAGATTTGAGGCTTTTAATCTCCTTTATATACACCTCTGATTGTATGCATAGAATTTTAGTGGGGATGAGTTAAAAATAGGGTATATATGAATTTTAGATTGGTATTAAACAGATTGTTTTAAAATATGTATTTTTGACAAATTAAATGGGATTTTTTACTGTATTATATTTTGTATTTTTGCTCATACCACACTCCAGCCATCCCTTCAAATGCTGGTAGAGCCAAATGTTGTCTGCTTACTTCTATTGAAAATTCTATTTTTGGGGCAATGATTACATTTCACAATGACTCTCCTTATTTCCACTGCCTTGTGTGTGATGTTGCCAGGAAGCGAGAGCTGCTAATCATTCATTATTATAACAATTGTTTTAACAGAAACTCCTCACAGGTAGTGGGAGCTTTGAAATGAATACTCCAAACTATAGATAATGACTACCTAAGGCTTTGAAATTATCATGGGTAGGTTATTTCAATGCTCACCACTATTCAAAGTCTGGGAAACCAGTATGCAGGTTGTTGGATAATAATGAGGGCATCTAAATACATTTTGAGCAAAGAGAGTAGAGCAATGCTCTTAATTGACTTTTAGGGAAGTGCAACATTTCAATGATGAAGAAGAAGTGCCACCACCTTTGAGGAGGTACTGAATCTTCTTTTGATTTTATTATTATATTATTACATCAGAGGGATTGGGTGTTTGGCTGGGTGCTTTTGAGGTTACAATCACAGGATTCAGCGATCATGCAATGTTGACCCATTCTTTGATCATAAAAGGGGCCATAAAACCTAGGGCCAGCGTGGGCTTTAAGCCAGTTTTATAGAAGAAAAATGGCTTCACAATTAGATGGGAGAACATAGATAAAGTGGAGTTTCTCCCAGAAGTCCTTAATGCCAAGCAATATTGTGAATTAGCTGGTTGTTCATTGTCATTTGAAATTGTGGAAACTGACAGAGAAAAACCGAGTGCAGAGCTCAAAATACTCGTCCCACAAAGAGGAAAAGTGGGGGAAACACAAAGCCAGCACTCCCCCTTTTTCAAAACGGATGCAGGACGAGTAGCAATGACACCTACGATGTCCTAAGAATGTAATTACTGGGAACAGCATTAAACCAGAGAGGAACAACCAGCTAATTCACAATATTCGTTCCTTTTCAATCCTCTAGATCGGCTGATCTAGACTACGAGTGAGCGTGCAGGTCCTGATGAGAACCCCATGATTGGAGGGTGTTTGAAACACGTAGACCTTTTCTTTCCAGGCCATAAGAATTGAGAATTATTTGAATTGTTTGACATAGTGGATACAATGTTCAACATATAACTATGGCTTTTTTTTAAGTCATTTTTAGTGGTTGGGAAAAAAAACGTTTTTTATAAGTGAAAGGATTTGTGATGTGAGTGTGCTGGATAATGTGGTGAATGACATGAATAGCGAATGAGTATGTATGGAGATGTATGAAAATGGTGGTATGGGTGTAAAAAAAAAATGGTTATTCATTGTTGCGGTAGTAGAAGGTGGTAGTAGTTTTGTGTTACTGTTTTAAAAATTATTTGGTGATGGATTATGGAAAATAAACAAAAGAAATGTGTGGATTAATCAGACGGAAAAAGAGGTCTGTGGTACATTTTTTTTACTTTAACATGTCCTTTCGAAAATAAATGAGATAAAAAAGTTATCAGTACTGGCAGTTCTGCTGTTTTTGTTTCAATAGAGGCTTGTCCTTACTGATTCGAGCCCAAACCCAAATGATGGCATGGCATTTTGGAAAATTGTAAGCTCTCCCTAATTTGGGATCCTACTGCCCCTTCCACTGAAGTACATATATCCAAACCAACATGGACAGAACATTTTTCAAGGATATATTTAAGTTCTTATGAGCCAATGGTAGGTGGTGACACAGGATTCAAAGGCAACCCTTTTGATCTTTGAATTAGCAGAACTTTAGAGGGCCATGAGTGAGTGCAGCAGTGGTAAGCCTCCAGGCCCAGATGGGGCACCAGTTGATGTTTTTATGGACTGTAAGCCGTTATGGACACACTTGCTTACTAACATGTTTAATGCTATCACAAGAGTAGGCCCTTTGGTGGCGTGGAAAAAATCTACTATTGTTCCCATCTATATGAAAAGGAAAAGTCAAACCGCAAAAATTACAGGTCAATTTCATTACTCGATTCTACTGCTAAGATAATGGGGCGTGGCCTGTTGCCTAGGTTGGAGGATTGAGCTGAGGCCCATGACATCCTAGTAGATACCCAGTACAGTTTTAAAAAGGGGCTAGGCACTGCTGATCAGTGTTGAAATCTAAGTCTGCTTGTAAACAAATATACTGCTACTAAGAAAGGTAGAGTGTTTCTTGCATTTATGGACAGCATTGAGGAAGTAATTATTGCTTTCTTTAAACAGATGTATTCGGAGGCAAGTGTTTTTCCTCATTACGGCCAGGACGGTGAATGCACTAAATCATTCATGATTAGACGAGGGGTGAGGCAAGGTTGCGTCCTCGCCTCCTTCCTCATCTCCCTGTACACTAGTAGAGTAGAATATTTCCTTACATGGACAAATCTATCCTTATGGCAAGGACTGAACAAGTGTTGTATGGCCTAATCGCGGACTATACTGTATTCATGAAGGAACTTGACGAACAGTTTAATGAGAGCAAAACTTTATATTGACATGTCGGAGTAGGTCAAAGAAGCCCTGTGTTTTTTCCATTAACAATAGAAGAGTGGATGACACTATGAGATTTCCTTTTCTGGGTGGTCTATTCGATGCAAAGTATCCATGCAAGCAGATGATCAAAAACAGGCGGGTCAATTAGAGAAAATTATTTTTCCTTTGCACACCTTTAGTAAGAAACTAGGGATGAAATCTATCCAGGAGCTGTTGAACATCTATGCTGGTAAATCTGTTGCAACAGCTGTGTATGGGGTGGCGATATGGGGCATGGTTGATGTCTAGGAGACACAGCACATGAAAGATGCCTTTATAAAAATCTTTTAGGCTCCCACGTGGCTGTTCTAGTGCTGTTGCTCATGAGGTTCTAGGTTTTTCCTACATTACTGATAAGATCAAGTTAATCCCACTGCTGATTTGCTGATTACCGATCTGCAGTAGCAGTTAGTTGCTTACTTATCAACTTAACTAGTTCACTTTAGTCCATAATTCTCTTACCTGAATATAGATGAAGCAATAACAGGAAAGGCATTACAACTTCACAAGCAAAGTCCCACTCCTACCCAGGTGAACTCCACCTGTAGGATTAAGCAGAAGAATGATGTATCACAGGCAACTGAATGTAAATAAAAAGACAGAGATGGGTGTGTTATAAATTATATTGCTGCTTTACAAAGAACTGAGACCAGACTACTACATGACACAACAAAGAATACCCAATAGCGATAAAATATCAAAAAATAGCAATAGTAACTTCTGAGGAGTTAGTATTTATTTAAAACTAAAGTTATGAAATCCTTGAGTCATGAACAGTGGACTCTAAGGGGCAGATTTACAAGCCCCTTGCGCCTCATTTACGCCGCCGTTGCGTCACTTTTGTGACGCAGCGGCGACGCTAATCCTGCGGCATGGTGTGGGGTACTTACAACCTGACGCATCTGGTAGATGTGTCACGTTGTAAAGCCCTGCACCACATGTAGGCATTCCTGCGCAGGGGGGGCGTTCCAGCGCAGGAACGCCTCCTAAAAGTGGCTGAGTGAAATCTAAAAGATTTCACTCAGTCACTTTTAGGCCCATGCTGCGTCAAAACCCTGCGCCTGCCTGAAGCACGTGTAAGGATTGACGGAGCATTAACAAGATAGGGCCCCCAGAGCATTGCTGGAGCTGCGTCACGCTTGCGCGGCAACTCCAGCAATGCGCCACTTTTACGGCACAGATGCGTCACGCATCTGTGCCGTTTTTGCCCCATGGTGCGCCGCATTGTAAATGCGGCGCATCAATGGTGGCGGAGCTGTGGCGCACAATAACTGGCGCATCCCTGCTGATATGCAGGGATGTGGCAGTTATTGTAAATATGCCCCAAAGTCTGGATTGAACCATGTTAAGCTTTTACGCAACACAACTCTGAATGATAATGCTGACCAATGATGTTCTTCTATATCTAAAATATGGACCAGTTTTATATGCGGGTGGGCAAATGGGGGCCAGTGTAGGCTATTGTTTAGGTAATAGAAAATCCTGAAGTGAATTGCTGTTGCTTTCACAACACCCGCTCACCAAGTGTATAATCAATTTAAGGTGTAAATTAAGTCACACCTCAATAAATCACAAAGCCCGGGGAAGAGGGTTAGGGTTTGATGAATTGATGGGAAAAGGGATTTGGGGAAAGATGTAACAAAGACAAACACTACACAAGCAAAATATTTATCTGGGTGATGAGCAGCACAACATTGTCATCAATCTGTTATGGAACAAAACAAATGAATGAGTATGACCTAGTACATTTATTAAATACTCTGCAAACAATCCTTCTTTCCCAGAGATGCAAGTTATCAGATACCTAAATGTGCTGTCTTCTAGGTTTGAAAAAATTAAATTATGGAGGAGTGAACCCACCCAGTTCCAAAAATATGATTGTTAAAAAAAAAAATTGACTGTATTGGAAAATTGCGTGGTGCATCTGCATTCTGTTCATAACTCTTGGGTGCCTCTCTGGACCAGTCCAGTAGGTAAGCAGGAGTGTTGAGCTGAGCTTTTGCCTTTCATTCGAGCAGGAGAGAGAAGGCCTGAAGATTGTAAAAGAGAAACTATATTGTAGACTCAAGGAGAAGGACAGAAGGATGGCAAGCTTCATGAGGAGTGTACCAAAAAGACTCAGAGCAAAAAACAAAAGGACTCAATGTTTCACTGTTGTCACCAGCGCAACATACACACTCAGCAGCATTTCCCAAATCAATGCACCTCTCTCCATTCCACATAGCTTTTAAGTTGATAACTTCTTTTTCTAGCTGATGATAATTCGTTCTTCCATCTTCCTCCTGACTCTGAGTAAGTATGTCCCAGTTCCGACCAGAGCAAGATAGACGTGTAGTGCACTGCTGTTGAAGAACAAGTAGAGAAACAGAATTGGAGTGTTTTGTATATGTTTTTGTTTGCTAACTAAAATGACTGGTGGTCTGGTCTCTGAAGAACCAGAAACAAAGGAGTGGACCATGCAGGTAAATCTTGCTAAGTGTGAAAGGCCAATCACCTTCAGGAACAATGATCACCCATCATTCAGTCCCCAAACAATATAAATCATCTAAATAGAGTTTACAAATTACTGTTGAACAAGCTCCCTCACTGTCTGCCACCACATGAATCATCAATCACTCAATAATATTGGTGCAATAGTTACCTATTCCAATCCAAGTACGGTGGTAGGTACACAATTGTGTCTCCTCTTTGGTGCAAACAACACATTGGAATTTGGCAGTCTTGTACATCAAATGATCTTCTTGGGCAGCCCTTCTAGGTGTTGAAAAAAAGAAGGATAGGAGTGGACCATACAGGGTAATTTTCGCTAGGTAAGTTTATAAGAGCCAATCACCTTCAAGATAAATGATCACCCATCATTCAGGTACCAAACAATGCGTATCATCAAATTTACTAATTAGTTGAACACTCTCCCTTATTGTCTGCCACCACATAAATCATCAATCATCACTCACAATTACTTACTCATTTTTGAAATAGTTGTAGTTACCTCTTCCAATCCAAGCACGGGTAGGTTAGGTAGTAGGTACAGAATTCTATCTTTGACTCATGCAACTCACTGGAATTTGGTATTTTTTTTGTAAATCAATGATGTTCTGGGGGATCCCTGCTAAGTTATGCAAAAAAGGATAGGCATGTGAGGGTGGCACGATTGTCTCCAATGTCATAGAGGAATTGTGGAGGCTTCTTCCCTTCACACTGGTTCAAATGCAATCCGGCCACATGTGTGACAAAAAAGTTAGGGCAGCATAAATCTGCCACAAGAATAATGTTCCACTAGCTACCTTTTTTTGCAAAGAATAAGTTCAATGAGAAAAAAATAAAAGGTTCTATGGTGGCTCTGGCATACTTGACTCTGAACAATCCTCCTCCTCCTGTGCTGTTTAAGAATGATGTAATTGAGTGCTATGAAATTTTGGACCATTATAATCATGGTAAATCTCTCCATGTTTTGAGTCAATAGACTTTTCCTTCTCACTGTTACAACTACACCTGCTGCAATGAACACACACTCAGCAGACACCCTGGCTACAGTACAACCCAGATACTTCATTGCCAGCCTGAACTCTGGCCATTGGTGCATCTACCCATACCAATAGATTAATAGGTTTTGAATCATTAAGACATCTCTTGGATCATCCAAATACTCCTGGAACATCCTCTGAATGGTCATTGGTGCTGCCACTTGCTCAACCTCTTTTGTCATCACCTGTGCACTGGACATAAGCCCTTGAATTTGATACCATTTGTTTGCAGAGGCAGGTTCCGATCCTTATGTTGCTGTTGTTGCCGTTGTTCTGGTTGCTGGGGCTGGCTGCTTTGAGACAAGACTGCCCCAGAACTGCAGAGTGGGACTCTAAGTTCCAGCCGTTCTTCTTCCAGATCTCCAGCTCTTAAAGTGGGCAGAATTATTTTGTTCTGTGGATCAGGTAGTGTGGCGCAGATGTACTCTTTGGATGCGATGCTGTCATTTTGCAGCCTTGCATTATAAGGCAAGCGAAGTATTAAGTTCTCAAACAAGGCATGCGTCTTGGTGTTTTTTTTCAATCCTACAAGAGTGAACCTTTCAGACACCTTATTTAGCTGGTTCTGTAGCAGATACAACAATGGGATAGCTTTGTCCATTGTACTGTCCTCCTTGCTAACTTCCTGTGCGAAAAGCTTAAAAGGAAGTAGCATCTGTGTCTGGCATTTGACTAAAACCCATTTGTCCATGGTCATAGCTTTCCCAATTACATCCCATCCTCTATGAATGACATAGTCATTGATCTATTTGTAGTTCTCGCAAAGATGTTGCAACATGTAATAGGTCAATGCTGGCACCTCCTGTATCAAGGCTTTAACTGGTACTCTAATAGCAGATGAATAATCTGCAACTGCTTCCCAGCTTTAAAAGAATAGCTGAAATAAGTGCAAGTTCTTCTGCAGGTGGTCAGTATATTGCTGACTATGTAGAAATTATTGCACCACCAGGTTGATGCAATGCGCCAAACACAGCACCTTGAAATATCCACAATCTGCCATGGCCTTGACTATGTTACTGCCATTTTCCATGGCAACAAATCTAATTCTGAGACCTCTGGGTTGCCACCATTTTACACTTTGCAGCTGTATGCAATTTCTCCATTGCGAACATGGCTACTACCTCATGTCGCCAAACACACTTATCAATCAGGGGAATCAATCAATCAATCAATCAGGGGAATTGGAAGCACGCTACTCTTCCGTTAGGGTCTCAAGGTGCTGAAAGCGGGTGTGGGGGATGGGTCCTCAGATCTGTTTAGCCAAAGAGCCAGGTCTTGAGAGTCTTCCTGAAGGTGTTCAGGGAAGGGGCGCGTCTAATGTCTGCCGGTAGCTCGTTCTAGGTCTTGGCTGCAATGTGAGAGAAGAATCTTCCGCCTGCTCTGGCCATGTGGATGCTCGGGGTTTCGGCCAGTGCGAAGTTGGCAGATCAGAAGTTTATTTTGGGTACGTGGAAGTTTATTCTGTCGCTGAGGTATTTGGGTCTGTTGTTGTGTAGGCATTTGTAGGCGTGAGTGAGGATTTTGAAGGTGACTCTTTTCTCCACGGGAGCCAGAGGAGTCTACATAGGTATTGACTGATGTGTTTGTGCCACGGGATGCTGAGATTGAGTCTGGCGGTGGTGTTCTGTATAGTCTGGAGTTGCTGAGTAGGGACTTGTTGATGCTGGCGTAAGACTTTCTTCAGAGCCAAGACCTATTGATAGCTTTTGCTTTACCCCCACAAATGCACATGTAATCTTTTGCCTGACAACTGGTTCATGTTTCTGTCATGAGGTGGATGGTGTGCACAAAACTTTGCTGCAGAGCTTGTCCAACCAATTGCAACAGCAACAATGCCAAATAGTTCCAACATGGAACTATGCATTTTGGGTAAATGGCTGCCACAAATTCTAAGAATCCCACTACTTCCACAAAAGAAAGAAAAAGGGAGGAGATCCAGTGCTAAATTGTTGTCAGCTTCCCATTTTACAAATGTGCTGTTGGGTAGTTGCTGTTGTAAGGCTCCTCCTGCCTAAACATGCCCGTAATAGTAGCCTGTATTTTCTTCTTTCCTGGGGCTCTATGTCTCCATCTCAGTCGCTTTGCTTGAGGATCTCACCAACTTCTTTATCATCCTCACCTCCCACCATGATTGGACTTGAGGCTGATATTCCCTGTTTCTTCCTACCTTTACCTTCACCACCACTTCCAGCATTTTTTTAAGGTCCGCCTCCCAACGGATTGTGTGATATTTTTTCATATGGATCATATGGATCATTTGATGAACATAGGAGTGGCAAATGGTGCATCTTTACTAACCTTAAACAAAAGTCAGACACCCTACAGAAGTACCTTTTTTCTGTGCCATAGCCAATACCTGAAGAAGAGCTGGAAGTAGGTGGGCATGTTGTCAATAGCCTCTCTGCAGTGATTACTTCAACTGAGGTAGGGGTTTGGTGTGATGTCTCAACTGTAGCTTTGCAGATATGGGAGCTGGAGGTGCTACCTGTGCCACATTCCTTGGAGAAGGTTGAATAGCAATATTGGACTCCTCTGTTTCACCTTCCACAATGACTAGCTTGTTGTCATCATCCTCCTCATCATCCCCTTCTTTAAGTCTAAGACGTTCAGGAACTTTTCTTTTCTCTTGCCTCTCCTGGCATCTCCTGGATTCTGGTGTGCATGGAACCCTTCCTTTCCTTGCGGGAGATCTGGGAGCCAATGATTCAAAAAGAGGAGGTTCTTGCTTGGCAGGAGGCTCTTCCCCCTGTTCTACTCCAACATCGGTAAGATCTACAATTGCTGCCTGTGGCTGCTGTCCATGTTGCTCTGTTTCCTGAAATGATTGGGTACTACTTTGTGAAAGGGTCAAATCCATTTCAACATCACAACTCGTTGGCATCACCATGATTGCAGTGGCCATCTCACTGACAGACATGGTTTGGGACTTAGGTTAAGGTGGTGCTGTTGATGCTGGAGTGCTGCTCCCACCTTGCTCCCCAGAGGCCGGTGAGGCAGGTACACAACATTGTCCAGGAAAGGTTTCGTTCGAAAGCTGCTTCTTCTCACTGATCACTGTCTTTGGAGCAACTCTCTTTGGGGTCATATTAGAACTCTCAGTTGGTAGTGGCACTAAGATGCACAAGCAGACGAGATTGGAGGACTGACCTCACTGTACAGGCCTTCTCTTTGGCAGTACAGTACTGTATGGTGGTATGGTTTGAGTTTAAAATGGTTGGTTTATTATTCCCTAAGTAACCAGCCAATACTAATCATGCCTTTGTCTGTACTACTTCAAATTGCAACAGTGCAACGTTACACTAAATGTCTTGCTTGTTTGCTTTTAGATGCACACCACCATACCATAAACTTTGATTTCCCATTAGAATAAAATCAGATACAGCTATAGCTCTCTGCTTTATGTCCATATAAGTAAATGGAATATTACATTCTTTAAAAAAATGAGGTTAGTGTTCACCCATGGCAGACAATGTGGTCCAGAGAGAAACTGAACAATAATTTTTAAAAATGAATGATGCTGATGGGTCTGCAAGGCACCACAGCAAGCGTGTTACAGGAGGAAATGAAAATATATAAAAAAAAACTGAATGCTGTTGCGCCTATGGTGGATGGATGGCTAAATAAATAGATGGAGGAACAGAGGAAAATGCCACAAAAAGTAAAAAAATAAATGAAGAAAAATATAAAATAAGAAAAAATTAGGGTTAAAAAATAAAATACAAAAATGGTCAATAGTTGCTGATATTTGTATGGGGGGATGATAAGACACCTATTGTAATGCAAGGAGTTGCAAAATAAAAATGAAAAAATGCGTGTGATATATAATCACTGTTCATCAAAATAATATTCTTAATATACACATTTACTTCAATGATCCTCAAGCATATTATTAAAATGATATCACATCCATCCATGAAAGTTTATGGCAAAAGCACACTGGCTGACTGCACAAAATAGCTGCAAGCCTGTGCCCTGTGGTCAAACTACAACAGCAAGGAAGGAGGCATGGGGAACAATGATCACATGCAAGTCAATGGCAAAAGCACACTGGCTGGATGCACAGCATGACTGCCCACCAGTGCCATAGAGTCAAACAACAACAGCCAGCAAGGAGGCATGGGTAACAAAGAATACATGCAAGTCTATGGCAAAAGCACACTGGGTGGATGCACAAAATAGCTGCCAGCCAGTGCCACATGGTCAAACAACAACTGCAAGCAAAGAAGCATGGAGAACAAAGAAGACATGCAAGCCTATGGCAAAAGCCCACTAGCTTGATGCACTAAATGGCTGCCAGTCAGTGCAACATGGTCCAACAACAACAGCAAGCATGAGACATGGGGAACAAAGAACACATGCACACCTATGATGAAACACACTGGCTGGATGCACAACATGGTTTTCAACAACATGGTCAAACAGCAACAGCAAGCAAGGAGTCTTGAGGAACAAATAGCACATTCAGGCCTATGCATACAGGCTTCACAAAATGGACCCTGGCCACATGGCATGTGGAACAAAGGCAAATGGTGGCCCATGGCAAGCACACTCACTGACCACACAAATGTAGAAAGTAGAACTGTAGAAAACATCACGAATAATTTGGTAATGACAAAAACAAAAATTAACCAAGCTATCAAAATTATACAACACACATCCCCTGTGAAATACAAACCCCCAATGTTTTTAATGTATTACAATGCCATCCTATCACTAAATGGTGTTTTAAAACAACATATACCACAAAAACAGTTGATGCATGTACCCATTGGCCTCGGCCTACTGATTGGATGGCCCATTGGCAGACTAGGCCACGTAGTAAAATAAATAAATATTGCAAATTTAACAAACATGGAGAAAATGTACTGATCTGTGCAACATTGTTCCTTACAATAGAGGGAAAATTAAATGCACAAATACAATTAGGCCCCTACTGAAACTGAAACTGAAGATCACCCACCACAATAAATTTGAAAATGTGAATAAAAGTACAAATAAATGCTAGTGCATGCCCAATAAACTGAACTTACTTGTGAAATCTCAAATACAAAGTGCTTAAATCAAATGGTATATATGCAGCAGGCAAAGAGAGTGATCCTTCCAGCTCTAAATTCAAATGGAAAGTGACCAGCTGATTGACAAAGCACTGGGAGGAGTCTGTTGGACAGAAACAGGAAGTTGGAGTCCCTGGGGCACTTCCCTCCTGTTGGAAAAAAAAGTTTAAAAAACTGAAAAAATGAAGGTGTGAAATAAAGAAAAGAAAGGAAAGTATAGAAGTCAGAAAGTCGAGAGGTCCTAGAGCGGGCCTCTCCCCCTACTCTATATCCCCCTTCTCCCTCCCGCCCCTCCTGCCCCTCCCCCACGTCGGTACTCTTGTGTAGGAGGTGCGACGACAGGATCGCCGTCCCGCCTCCCGGAGAAGTGTTGACGGGTAAGAGTTCTCAAAGCTGCATTTTCCTTTGCAGAGCACCTGACAAACATGCAACAAAGTTGTTGGAGAGGGTATAGTCTAATTTTTCAAAACACCGGAAAGGATACTTGCTGTCATTCGAGGTGCGTGCAATTGTCAGTTCTACGTCGCTCTGCCGTGTTGTGTCCATTGTGTGGCCACTAGTGAGGATTGTTCATATTTGCTAACCTTAACAGAACTGAGATAGATATCCGTGTTTCTAAGGTCGGTAATGTTTACAGTTTTTTTCGAGGTAGCTTCTGGTTGTTGTGAGGTAGATATGAGGAGGAAATGGATACAGGTTCTTACAGGTTCTTATTGAGGACGCACACTTAGAGCTAATTGGACCCTGGTAGTTGGGTCCGGTGAGGGGCCTCTTTTAGTCAAGCCAGGTTGTGAGGTATCCATGTTCAGATTTGCAGGTCCATCCAGAAAGCTCGCCAGGTCTTTGGGGTCAGTAAAAAAATGCGGCTTGCCTTTGTCTATTATTTTACATTTCGTTGGGGCCACGGACGAGAATTGGATATTTTTACTCCTGAGGCTGTGTCGCAGGGCGAGAAAGCCCATCCTGGTGTCTAACCGTGGGTTTCGAATAATCTTGCGTGAGGATGATTTTGTGGCCTTTCCAGATGATTTGATGGTTTTTCCGGGCATAGTTAAACATTTCTTCAGTGTGTTGCGATCTCAGGGGTTTGCAAATGATGGGCCGAGCTGATTGGTGTGTTGGCGATTTGAAAGCAGGAATTCTGTATGCCTTATACAGTTCGAACTGGCGAGTGAAATTTAGGTTGGTGAGCTTTGGGATCAGGTCCTCGAGGAATGCTGAGCAGGACCCTGCCGTGTCTTCCACCCCTTCCGGGATCCCAAGTATGCTGATGTTCCCTCTGCAATTCCTGTCTTCCATCTCTGCTGTCTGTTTTTGTAGTGTGTCTGTGATCCTCGCTAGTGTTTTTACCTCCTTGCTCGCGCTATGATTATAGTCCTCTGCATTACTAATCCTTTGTTCAGCTGCAGTCAGTCTGATGTTGACTGAGTTCAGGTCAGCCCTGACTGCTGCGATCTCTAGTTGGATCGTGTCTGTGGTTAGCTTTGTAGATTTTGCTAGGTCATGCACTTCCGCCAGCTTCTTTAGGATAATTTCCAGGGTGCTGCTTATGTATGGCTTCTGTTTGATTGGTGAGTCAGATGAGGCTGGTTCCCCTTTGTTTTTCTTTAGCTGTTGTTGGTGCAGACTTGATTCTCTGTCTGCCATGTTTGTTTTTTTGGTTGAGGGATTTCTGTGTCATGGTTACTTTCCCTGATCTTCTCCGTCTCTTGCTTTACTATTGTTAACTTTATCTTCCTCCTTTTACCAAGCTTATGGCCACTATGTTCTGGAGCTCTTCTCCCGTACTCCCGCTTGTGATTATATTAGGGGTGCTGGACGGTCGTCTTCACTATTTTGATGTGATTGCTGTCATGCTATTTGTCAGGCTGTTTGGCCGGTAGCTTGGTGTTGTGTGGTGGGCCTGACTTCTGTTCTATGTAGCTCTATTTGTCGCTGTCAGTAGCGCATTGTTCCTTATCCTTGCACAGTGTGTCTGTGTGGTTTCGAGCAATTCTGTGTTTCTGAGCAAATGAGGTGTTGGCAAGGTCACCTGTGTGACTCTGGCTGCGGTATGCATTCCCACGGTTGGTTGGTTGCGCTACTTCTAGGGGGGAGCTCCTGTCTCTCCCCCTATCTCCTATACCCGCTGGGGATTGTCCTGGTACTTTGGGCTATTCATACGCTCCATCTGGCCCCCAGCATACTGTATATAGCAGGCACGAGTTCTGCAGAGGGTCGGCTTTGGTTGGCTGGCCCCTTCACTTCTCTAGCCCTCCGTTGCGCACCTCTCCTTTATTTCACACCTTCATTTTCACCAAAAACGTTATTTGACAACTCCTACAGAATAGCACACAGGGGGCAATACGCACCCAGGAATAATGGGGGGGGGTGGTTCGGCCCCAGAGAGAGAAACATGGAGAGGAAAAGAGTCACTTGAGTGGCAGGCACATAGTATCGCAATATCACGCTATGGAGTATGGCTCTGAATAATACACGCACTATGTCAACAAACCTAACAATAGTATCCCTCAATGTTAAGGGTCTGAACCACCCTATCAAACGCTTGAAAATAGTAGACTACCTAGCAAAAACCAAAAGAGATATTGTACTACTACAGGAAACCAAACTATCCATGGAAGATGCTGGTTTAGTCAGGGGTACCTGGATAGCGATAATGGCATGCTCACCAGCAGACAGAAAGAAGCGAGGGGTCCTGACCCTAATCTCCAAAGTATCAAACATAACAATAGAGTGACACACCCACGACAAGGAGGGTAGACTTCTAATAACACACCTAAGGAGGGGGGAGGAACGTTTCCATGTGGCTAACATATATGGCCCCAACACAGACGACCCGTCGTTTTGGGCAGAGGTGTCAGACACACTTGACACCTTCAATCAGAACAAACTTACTATAAAGGTGGGGGATTTTAACATCCCACTGGACCATGTAATAGACAGACAATCATCCTGTCATTACCAGCCCTCCAACTCGCAGGCCTCACTCCAGAATATTTGTGCCAAGTTCAACCTCAAAGACCCATGGCATTTACAACACCCAGATACTAGGGACTACACTTTTTACTCCAGCCCACACAACTCCTTCACCAGAATAGACTACAGACTTATCTCAGCATCACACACTCACCTGATAGAATACTCGGAAATAGCGCCAAGTCTAGTCTCAGATCATTCATGCATCAGCCTAAAACTAAGCGGGTGCCACAAAAACCTGTCTCCAGGAGATGGCGCCTTAACAGTGAAATTCTATCCGACCCAAATTACAAAAAGTAAATTGAGGACCCCATAACTGAATACCTAAGCTTTAATGACACCCCCGACATGGCCACTAGCACACTTTGGGATGCCCTAAAAGCAACAGTGAGGGGTACAATAATCGGCATCAAACCAAAAATGAACAAGATCATGAACCAGAGACTAATCCAACTGGAGCAAGATATAAAAATGCTAGAATTAGAAACAAACACAGAGCAAATATGAATATAACAAAACCCTAAGCGAGAGAGCAAGGTTATGGTTCAATAAGTCCAGAGCCCTTAACTTATGTGAAGCAAACGGAATGGGGAAACTCCTCGCTGCCTATCTAAAACATAAACGCAACCAGTTTACAGTCTCATCTAGCGGTGGGCGGAATTTGCGAAATTCACTTTCGCAAACTTTTGCGAAAATGTTAAAAATCTCCGCAAACACGCGGAAATATCGCGAAGACGCGGAAGTTTTTTTCCCGCCCGTTCGTGGTATTTTCTGCGTGATCGCGGCTCACCAACTTACCCATGCCGTTGCTCACGGGCGCGGCCATCTTGTTTTCACTTGTCTCGCGGTGCATGATCGTGGGAAGAAAGATGTGATCGCGCGACGAATGACGTGATCGCGCGACAAATGACGTTACTATGGGTGCGAACTGTCGCGAGACAGCGCAAATGGCTACCAACAATCCAACATCTCGTGGAGAACGCGACTGGATCGGGAAAACTTGTCGGCGAACGCGGGGATTCAGATAAGGCGATATCGTGCACGCGAGAATGTATTTTTTTACAGCGCGAGCAAGAAAAAAATTCCCGGTACGATGCGGATTGCGGAAATTTTTACATTTTCGCGCTCTCCGCGGAACGCGAAAATGTCAAATTATCGCAATTTCCGCAAGCGGAACGGAATTTTCACCCAGGCCTAGTCTCATCCATCATTGACCCAAACAAAAAGACCCACACAAGACACAAGGATATCCTCATGGTGTTCCAAGAGTTCTACTCAGAGCTCTATAAGAATAACCAGAACCCCAATCTAGAAGAATGCACAATTTACCTAGACAGATTAGGTCTACTGAAGCTAAACACAGCAGACTCAAACAAGCTAGGTCAGGAAATCAGCTGCACGAAAATCGAAAGGGCAGTCAAAACACTGAAAAAAAACAGGGGCCCAGACGGATACACAGCTGATTTCTATAAAACGTTTTTAAAACAACTAAACCCAACCATGAAAAAGGTTTTTAACCAGGCCGCATCAAAGGGGGCAGTGCCCCAATCCATGACAGAGGCTAACATAATAGTCATCCCGAAGGAAGGCAAAGACCACCAACTACCAAAAAACTACAGACCCATATCCCTCATCAATGTGGACTGTAAAATCTACGCCAAAATTCAGGCAGTCAGACTAAACACGGTCCTCCCCAAACTCATATGTAACTCCTACGCAACCGTTTGTCTAGCGATAACACCCGCCTCCTCTGCCACATACTGGAACAAGTGGACGCGAAGCCAGAGCCGGCAGCAGCAATAGCACTGGATGACGATAAGGTCTTCGACAGAGTTCTTGGGCTTTCCTAGAGCAATGTATGCAGGCTTTCAAACTGGGGGACGAATATATACGGATGGCTATGGCCCTATACCAGACCCCGAAAGACCGTATCTCTGTAAATGGCACACTCTCTGACAACTTTACACTACATCAAGGGACCAGACAGGGGTGCCCACTGTCACCGGCGCTCTTCCTGCTGGCCCTGGAACCCCTCATAAAATGGGTAGACATCAAGGGAGCAGGAGTTAGACTAGTAGCCTACACAGACGACATTCTGATAGCGCTACTGGCCACGATAACAGAATACTCAAGGCTATCAGGCTATAAACTAAACAAAGAAAAATCAGAGTGTAAACCGTTAAACATTCACTGCACTAGAAATATCCTAGGGGACTCAGGTCTGGCCTGGCAAACGGGACACATCAAGTACCTGGGGATATACTTTAATAGTGACTTAATTAACACCTTAAGACACAATGAGAAGACTCTACTTGAAAAAATAAAGAATCTTCTAGACTGGTCCCCAAAATTCATAACCTGGTGGGGAAGAATAGAGACCATCAAAATGATGATCGCCCCAATGATTACCTACATGTCATGCATGCTTCCACTGCTACTCACAGACCACTTCCACCGGAAAATCGGTATGGCGCTCACCAAATTCCTATGGCGCGGGAAGAAGGCAAGGATTAGCATCAAGAAACGGAGACTAGGAAAAAACCTAGGAGGGGTAAACCTAGCGGACTTCAGGGTGTTCCAAATGGCTTATCTAGCAAAGCAAGGAATGTACTAGGTCTCCACAGAGTCCGAGTATACACCAGTATGGCTGCAGGAAGAGAAGGCCATTCTGAGCAACCTGAGCCCTCTGGCCCGACTGACTGCCAACTCTCATCCACACTCATCCAATACTATCTTTAAAAACACAAGGATCGCACTCCTTAGAGTAGATAAGAAAATGGATACACCCATCAAAGGGTCCAAATCATAATCACTGTGGGCGAACAACAAACTTAGATACAAAGGGAAAAGTCTTAACTTCGACACATGGATAGCGAAAGGTATCTGCTACCCACACCAACTCGAAAAGGGAGAATATCCCATCCCCTTTTCTGTTCTTTAAAGCAAGCTTCCACCTAGAAGACATTGATCTATATAGGCTCCTGAAAATAAGAACAGCCCTTGCAAAGAGGAAACTAGATCCCGCCCAACCCTCAATCTTCCAGTATACTTCAAAGATTAACAAAACAGGTCACCAAGTCTCACACTTATACAAGCTTTTACGCCCCAAGACCGCCAAACTGAACGAAAAAACAATAACCTACTGGAATAAACACACTGACACACCACTAAATGAACAGGAATGGGCAACTTTGTGGGCCTCGTCCTCGTGCAACAAGATCACCTCAGCTCTAGCACGAACTAAATTTTGGTTGCTCCAAAAGGCATTTTGGACCCACGCCCGACTGCACAAACTAAAGCTTAAAGACGATCCGCTATGTTGGAACAAAAACCAAAAAACATGCCAACACTGATGATTGTTTCCAATTTTATTTTTCAAAGTGGCACGTTGAATCAAACAAAAATACCACTATATATTTTTTCAAAATGTATATCTTTATCAAAAAATGTTTACATCAAAAGGACCAACTTTCTCAATTCATAAACACAATCTCAAAATTTACACATAACAAGTCGATTTCACCCCACACATTCTTCTTCCACACTTTTTCAGAAAAACATCACCTCAGACATACACATTTAAACCTTTCCAAAAGTCACCACATTCTAAACCACTTTCTCATTTGCTCCAGCAATCTCTGCAACAAAGAGAATAGGGACCTGGCTCACCTAGTCTTCCACTGCCCAACACTCAAGACATTCTGGGAGAAAGTCTTTGATTTCATAAACAATGTCTTTGATTGCAAAATAGTGAGGGATTTCGCCTCCTTCACCTCGGCTTTTCTACGCACAAACTTGAGAATTGAGCAGGATAAAAACCTAATGGGCTTGTTATTATCAGCAGCTGTTAAAATGGTATTAAACAACTGGAAAGATGCAGGTAAAACTAGCTACAAAGATTGGATCAACTGGATTACACACCTCAGAGGAGCAGACAACCTGGCACTTCAGTACACACCATGGAAAGCGTCAGTCAGCAAGGGGGATGTGGGGAACCCTAGACACTTATCTAGACTCTTATGAACCTCCATAAACACTGTACCTGAGCTTTAAACTCTATACCATGCAACCCAAAAGGTCTGAGCCCTAACATTCTAAACATTGCAAACATCAACTCTCAGGAACAGCGAGCAACGCAACTTTTGTTGTCAAATGTAGAAAGCAAGCATAGCAACCGCTAAATGTACTGCCAAGCGTTTACAATTCCTAATGACCTGTCCCTTTCCTATCTTGTTTCAACACTAAACTCTCTGCCTTTTCCTCCTTTCTTCTCTTTCTCTCTTAACCACACGAACAGTATGGGCCAGTTATGCATGCACCATAGTATGAATTTTACGCCAATCTGGCCGATTGTTGAATGCATCTATCTATAATCTTTAATAAAAATAAAAATAAAAAAAAGGGTTCTCGAACTAAAAAGCAACTCAAACTGTCAGTTGGAGAAGAAAATCCTCTCACAAATCCTCTTTTTGTACATTTATGTTCTTCTTGAGCACAAATGATACTCGAGTGATACGTTCACAATCATTATCAGCACTACATTGGCATTGTTGCAGAAGGAAGCCGTGCAAGCGGGTTCCAAGTTTGGCACATACTCTCTAGCAGCCCGGGAATATTGTTGCGCTTGCTTTCAAACGCCAAAACAAATGTCGAGCATGTGAACAGTAAAAAACTCAGCTTCACGCCCGGGAAGAGGAATCCACGGAACTGCATGGTCAGCTCGAGAGCACGGCAAGCCCGAACTCCGCAAACTCCGTGAGCGGAGTTTAACACCAGGCCTAACTATAGTACAAAAAATTATTAACAATTGTACTAACAATTCTAACACTTAAACATATTATTTTAACTAATATGTATTAAAGGCAATGAAAGTGATTTTTATGTGAGCGATATTGAATAAACAATATTATTTAAAACCATATTATATACAAAAATCAATATTCTTGAAAACAATATTCTGTGCTACAATTTTTCTGTACTAACAATATTTTTAACATGATATTTGTATATCACAATATTAAAAACTCAATATTTTGTCTAAAAACCCTAGAATATCAGCAACACACACGTGAGTTAGCATCATTACATTGTGCTCAATTAGGCAATGTAGTTCTGCGGCCAGGCAAGAGAGAAGTGTACCACATGCTGAGTGCTACTTTCTGTAACATGACTTCCTGTCCTATTATTAGCTTGCCTTAGACCATCTAGAGTGATCTTTTGCCTTTTGGCTAAGTTTGCAGTACACAATCATACATATAAATTAGTCATTGGCAATGAAATATGTTCAAATATTTCTGTTGTTACAGATCAATCCAGATCAAACAAAGCAAGAGTAGGTAACATGACCAGTCCCTCCCCTTTTCTATTGTGCAATCCAAACTTGGAGACTCACCATTGTCCAGCTTTCATTGTATTTTATCAAGAGCCAGCCTGTATGTTTCTTTGCCCTATGTGAGGTTCTTGACAATAACATCTAGTTTTCTATTTAAAAAATCCTGACATACCCACATGGGATGGTAGTAATAAGGTATAAGGGCAAGGGCAGAATAGACATTTTTACCTGGGCAATTCTGCCCATGGCTAACAAAGCGAAATGAAGGCCAACATTGTTGTGTCAAAGATTTCCATCACTCAAGACTTTCGCTGAATGGTAGACTCTCACTCCTAGATAACAGAGAGCATGTTTCTTCCATATGAAGTTGGGCATTACAGCTAAATGTCAAGAGTCCATTCCCTCCTTTGTTAATGAAAAGGTGTACTTTTTCACCCAGTTCACTTTTAATGCTGATATATTGCCAAAATTCCAAAAGTATTGTGCTGGGATACAAAAACAGCAGCATGTCATCAGTGATATTGTGTGTTTTCTGTCTATCAAATGAACATCACCCTCACTCCTCTCCCATCTCAGTATCTCTGCAAGGAGCATGGGAGACAGATGGCAAGCTCCCCCAGTGCCCCTCATCATTCTGCACATACCACTTAACATTTCTCACTCTGGCAGAGGGTCCCCCCCAAAAGTAAGGGCATCCAGGTCACGCATTCCTGTCCTCTCCCCCATCTGATTTAAAATGTCTATCAAATATCTCCAGCATGTATCAAATTACATTTCTAAGTTAATTGACACTACCATAGCACTCCAATGTATTTACTACTGAACTCTATCCATCAGCGTAAACAATCTCCTGAGATTTAACAAAGTTTTTCTCGTGAGGATGAAACCATTTTGATCTCCATGTACTACAGAGAGAAGGTAAGGGTACCATATACCTGTTTCAATAGTACTTTATTAAGAATCTTATATTGCACAAAGCATATAAAAGGCCATGTCCAGAGGGCACTCGCTTGGTTTTAGCAAAGAGGCTTTTAAAGCCTCGCCGGTTATATTTGGTAGTTGTTCCTGTTTCTTCACAGCTTCATACATTGTAGCAAGTTGTGGGGCTAGTATTGTCACAAAAGTCGGATAAAATTGTATCTGGGGTCTTGCCCCAGGCCATTACTTGAAATACTGCCTTTATCTCGCTCTACCTCACAGGGGCATTCAATGCTCTCAGGGTTCCTTCCAGGGTTGTCCTTAATAAGAACCTTTCAAGCTAGGGATCAATCATATCTGTACCTATCTGCTCTATTTCCCTGTATGAGCTGAGTAGTTTTCTAAGACAGAACTTTTGATGTCAACTTGCATGGAGACTGACCAGACATTTTCTCAATTTGTATCACTGGTGTAGCCTCACAACTCAGGTTCAATTAACCAGGCTAACAGTTTTCCAGTTGCATCACCTCTACTATGCATTCTGTCTTCCATTTCTCTTACTGCTCTGAGAGTGGGCTCTCTTGTGGAAACCCGTGCCATCCCCAGCTATAATTCATGTAATGGACCATCCAAAGTGTTGTATTCCTTGTCTAGTGTTTTCATGATCCCCCCACTAGCTCCTAGATGCAATGACCTCACCCTACAACCTTTAATGACTCCCATTCTGTTAGTACAACCACCGGTGAGTCTCTAAATAGCTTGTCTACCATTGCATTTTGCAACCTTCACATGTCTTCACATGTACCTGTTTGCTTCAAATCAAGGAGGTTATTAATTGATTATGGCACAATAATGCACACCCCAAATATTCCTCTGGGCCAAAACTAGCAATTTATCCAGGGAAATGCATAATTTGCCCCTACACTATATGCAGGTCATGAACCTGTGATTAGTAGGAGCATTCCTTGTCCAGTGCATTTTCATTTAACCAAACATTCAACAGGTCCTAACAAGTTAATAATTTGTGAAACCCCTATGTCATCTTTTCAAATAGGGTGCTAGCAAGAGGAGGGTTAGTGTCTAGTATGCAATTGTAAACTCCCCAAGTATTAAAAGTATGTTAGGGTTTTTGGCTAATGTCTTGGAAAATGTATGCAGAAATTCCAACTGATGGACATTTGTGTCATATACACTTCCCACTAGAGTATTCTGCCTGTGAAACTCTCATCTAAGCATATATCACCCCTCCTTGTCTATGACAATTTCCTCATCCCCAAATGTGGTCACTGGTTTGGCCTACCCAAGGGCCTCTCTAGTATGAGGAAAGCACTGTAGTGAAGGGGTGCCCTCAACATCTACATTTAACCTTATCAGCTTCTTGTGTGTGAGGGAAGTTTCCCACAGAAATATGATTTGAACCCCCCTATGTTTCAGGTAAATCTGAATATTATACCTTTAAATTAGGGATCTCATGCCGTGTGATGAATACAGGCCCCAGCTAGGCCCGCAGGACACAAGGGTTCGCTCTCCTGTAATGGAATCTATAAGGAAGTTGGCACGGAAACTGCAAAGTACAAAGACAGCATTTATTAACCCTTAAGGGTGGTCCTACAATCCACACAACACTCTTCAGTATTGCATAGAGTAGCACAAAGAACTTACGTACATGGTCCCCTTTTATACACAATAGAGGGGCTCATAAGTGGGTGGATACAACATGAAGTCGAGGAACATTACCATTTATGGTCATTTTCAATACTGAATCAATATGTGGGCGGAGCTAACGCACTCCTTGAGCCCGCGAAAACATGGTCAAGCAAGGCTAACTAATAACAGATGTGGTCAAGTCTGGGCATGTGCCAGATGGACAAAGGAGCTATTTATAGACTGTTACTAGGCAGATTGCAAGAGCAACTAACACAGAGGTTGGACTCTTCTCGTGGGGAACACGTGGAAGCATGACAATACAAAATGGAGTCCAAGCTTCAGTCAACATAACAGAGAAAACACGATCTATAAAAGGGGAATTAATGTCTTTAGTAAATGCTTAATCACATCGTTGTTTCGATTTACAACAGACGACCCTTTCAGCATTTACTGAAGACATCCGGTTTGTTAGGATAATCATCATATATGTCAATTGTCATCATTTCTTCAACTTCTTTAGCTAAACGTTTCTGGTGAGCAACATCGGCAATAGCTTTCTTATCGGGGATACAAAATGATACACATAATGAGCAGAGCAAGGGACCACATTGAATACAGATACAGCATGAAAACAGAACCGCTACAATAATGCAGAGACCAGTTAGAACCTTCCATCCCCAGGCGGTAATTAACGCCCAAAACCATCCAGAAAAGGACCAAGTGCCGTTTTCTGTATGGATCTCAGCTGCAATTTTATGCAGTTTATTGATGGCATTATAAACTGATGGCGTATGATCAGGAATAAACACACAACAGCTACTTCCAATAATTTTACATGCTCCTCCTCTGTCAGCTAGCATAACGTCTAATACCATACGATTCTGCAATGCAACAATTCTAGTAATCTGCAATTCCTCCATAAGATTCCCAAGAGCAGCAGCAGTCTGATTTGTCACAGCTTCTACCACTCTTGTTAATCTTCGGATCTTCCTACTGTTCAGGGCAGCTCCAACAAAGAAAAACAGTCCTAAGTTAAAATCAATATACTGTTGCAGACTGGTATCAGTCTGATCTACATCATCAATTGATAAAGTACGTTTATACCTATTTACAGTCACATTATTCAATAATTTCAGATCCTTATGATAAGATGCGGGTGCTAGGAATACAGGAGGTAATAGAAATGATACATAGCATACCCCAGACCACCCAGCCGGCAGACGGTAATAACCTTTATTTCCACACACAAAATACGTATTATGGGAGGCCAAGAAGGTACTATTGTTCAACCCATCAATATTCAAAACAGTAATGCAATCACTAACACCAACAGGGATGGAACCCACACTCTGGACACACAGGTCCGCTTGAGCTTGTGCTACTTGGATCACAAATTTGTCTTTTCCCACAGTGTCTCTTGTGTTCGTGAAGATGTAGGGAATGGATTCATTGTCTGGTCGGTACTCTTCCCACTCCCAAATTGTCCCATTCGCTTGTGGATACCCATTTTTGTCTTGATGGCATTCTTTATTAAGTCTAAAAAGCAATCGTCCCACTGTTGGTTTCCGAGTGGCAAAAAGCAAAGTATACCATGCTCTACAAGAGCCATTATGAGAGAAAGGAAGTGGTATAAATGGCGTTCCTCCTTTCTTCTGATGAGCTGGCATCATCCCACATATCCAACAGTTCGTAGCATTCGTAGCAACGTGGGTATGATGCAGCATCTGGATGAAAGTGTTATTCAAGTAAGATTGTCGATGCTTCAACTCTTGATACGGTAATGTATAAAAGTAGTGCTCCTCAGGCACCGGAGTTGTCAACACAAGAATCTTCCGAGCGGGAGTTACATCCTCCACAAACCATGTGGTTATCCCAACAATGGCTACTGTCAACATGAACCCTAATGCACAAAGGATCTTCTTTTTCTCCATATCAAAAACAAAATAAAACCCAATATCTTCCTGAAACTAAAAGTCTGTCAGAACTCTTCCCCTTGGGCAGCGGTTGATTTCTTCACCAGCGGGCCAAGACGGGTGTCACTACACTAATGCAGGGCTGATCCCCCCCCCTTGCCTCATCGGCTCTCCGTTTCACTAACCCAAGGGCCGTTCTGACAGTATGTCCCGGTACCGGAAAACTCACTTCCTTGGTCGAAGATGATATCGCCTTCCTCCAGGAGTCGCGTGGTCCGGAAAGAGCTCCTCAGTGGCGTTTGGCTCCGCAGCACGGCCTGTCTCTGCAGCCAAAATTTCTCGTTGATCGGTCAGCACGGCAGGTTCCACCAATCCGGGCGGCACCTTCCTACAGTGCAGAGAGTGGATCCAATTCTTTCGGTTGGAGACTCGCACAGCCGTCCTCGTTGCGAGGAGGACCTGCTCAGGGCCCACCCATCTCGGCTCCAAACTGTTCGTTCTGTCGAAGACTTTCACCATGACATGGTCACCAGGCCGGAGACCATGTCCTTCGCCGGTAGACCGATCAGGGAGCGCCTCTCGGACCTGTTGATGGATAGAAACCAAGTTATCCGTTAACTGTGCCAGATAATCGCTCATCATTACACAAGGTACATCATACACAGCCTTAGGTCTTGGTGGACCCCAAATATTCATTGGGCGTCCAAAAACAATCTCATATGGCGTAAGGCCAGTTCGAGAGTGCGGTACTGATCTAATTGACAATAACGCCAGTGGCAGAGCGTCTGGCCAAGTCAAAGACGTCGAAGCTTGAATTTTGGCGATCTTAAGCTTCAGTGTACCATTATACTTCTCAACTAGGCCTGCAGACTGAGGGTGAAACACGGCGTGGAACTTCTGAGTGATGCCTAGGCCCTTCAAGACGTACTTTATAACATCCGCTACAAAGTGAGGGCCATTATCGCTCCACAGAAGTCTACAAACGCCATATCGGGGGAAAAACTCCTTCAGCAGCAGCTTCGCAGTAGTCATTGCAGTATTGTCTTTCGTAGGGTACGCTTCAACCCATTTGCTGAAAGCGCAGACCACTACTAGAACATACTTCAAATTGTTACAGCGCTCAAGCTGGATGTAATCCATCTGCAAAACCTCAAAGGGTGCAGTGGGTGTCACAAATCCTCCTGCTGGAGTTCGAGTACCTTTTCCTGGGTTATACCTCAGGCAGATCATACAGGTCTGCACCACCCTCTTCGCTGTGCTAGCAATCTCTGGATGCTCCCAGACTTGGGTAAGCAATTTTACAATTGCGGAAGCTCCAACATGTGCTAGCCCATGTGCCATCTGAACCATAGGTTGTACAAAGGCCGTGGGTAATTTCCATCTATCCATCTGCTTATTTCTCCAGCAACCCTCGTCATCCAGTTCTCCCTCGCTAGCCCATTGTTCCCGCTCTTTGTCGGAAGCGGTCCTTTGCATTTCTCGCACTTCCTCTTTCGCGTCATGCCATCTCTCCACCTGTGATTTCACTACATACATGGCAGTAGTACCGGGCTGCATCGCAGTCTCCCGTGCTACTCGATCCGCTAACGCATTTCCTTCTCCAACTTTATCAACCACTTTCCTATGGGCGCTACACTTAACGATGGCAATTTTCTTTGGGTATGTCAATGCAGTTAAAAGATTATGAACTAACTCTCCATGCATTATCTGTACTCCATGTGACGTTAAAAACCCTCTCTCCTTCCAGAGTAGGCCGAAGTCATGCGCTACTCCGAAGGCATAGCGGCTATCTGTATAAACATTCACACATAGTCCTGTACTGAGCTCACATGCTCGTGTTAATGCTATCAGTTCCGCTGCTTGAGCTGATTTCTGTGGTATGCGTGCTGTCTCCACTATCGTTTGTAATGTGGTAATTGCATATGCTGCTGAAGTCGTACCATCTGGTAGCTTCAGACAGGATCCATCCACCCACAGTTCTCCATCTACATCTGGAAAGGGCGTATCCTGGAGATCAATACGACCCTTTGTTTGTTCCTCAGTCACGAGAATACAATCATGCGCTTTCCGCGCCTCAGGCTGGGTTTCGGGGTATGGCAACAATGTTGCCGGGTTTAACGTTACGCACCTTTTCAACGTAATATGAGGAGCCAAAAGCGTCAACTCATATCCCGTTAAACGGGCACTGGTCAAATGCTGCGTCTTTGTTTGATTAAGCAGGGCATCGACAGCATGGGGGACTAATACCAACAGCTTATGAGATAACACAATTCCCTCGCTTTGGCGTATTGACACAGCTGTCGCCGCAACCGAGCGAAAACACCCTGGTAATGCTCGGGCGACAGGATCAAGTACAGCCGAAAAATATGCACATGGGCGCTGCTTATCGCCATGCATCTGTACTAAAACTGACAATGCACATCCATCTTTCTCATGCACATACAACGAAAAGGGTTTTGCATAATCAGGGGTCCCTAACACTGGTGCTGAACAAAGGGCCTGTCGTAGTTGCTGAAAAGCAGTATCACACTCATCTGACCAAGGGATTGGGATAGGCGTGTCCTTTGTCAAGAGGGCTAACAATGGCTTAGCTATGTGCGAAAACCCCAGTATCCACTGTCTACAAAAAGAAACAAGGCCCAAAAATGCACGCACATCCTTCTGTGTGGACGGTCTCGGTGTATCCAAAATTACTTGGATACGATCCGGTGTGAGTGCACGTCCCTCCTTAGACAAAAGGTGACCCAAATAAGTCACCTTTGGTCTACAGAATTGCAATTTAATCCTAGATACCTTATGATTGTGGGACGCTAAAAAAGAAAGTAAGGATAACGTACTTTTTTCACACAACTCCAGGGTGTCAGCCGCCAGCAAGATGTCATCAACATATTGAATGAGGGCGACCCCCTCGAGCAGAACAAAGGAATCCAATTGTCGTTTCAAAGCCTGACTGTAAATGCTAGGGCTTTCTGTATAGCCCTGAGGAATCCTACAGAAACGATAAGATCTATTATTTAATGTAAACCCAAAAAGATATCGGCTATCAGGGTGAATGGGAATGGAAAAGAAGGCATTTTTCAAATCAATCACTGAGAACATGGTCGCCGTAGGCGGGACCAAGGTAAGCAACGTCGTGATATCGGAAACCACTGGGTATTGAGGTATCACGATCTTGTTCACTTCTCTCAAATCAATTATAAACCGATAAACTCTGGCATCCGTATCCTTTTTCAGTATGGGAAGAATCGGACTGTTACAAATGTTATAGGGGACTTCCTCCACTACCCCTACCGCTATCAAATCCTGCACTATCTGTGTGAGAGCCTCCTCCCCCTCCTGGGAAATACGGTACTGGAGAAGGCGTGGTAACACCGCCCCCTCCTGGACGCTAATGTGGACCGGTGGAATCACCATTTGTCCTACATCAGTATCCGAAGTCGCCCACAAAGCACGAGGGAGGGTAGATAACAGCGCATCCTCTGACATCGTACACATCCGTGCAGAGCGGGGGTAATTGTCATTCAATATTACCCGCACACCAGCAGGGGAGCAGCGGATCGTAGCCCTAAAATGCTTTAACATATCAAGACCCATAATGTTGTCCGGTGTGTACGGGGCAAGCAGAAACGGACAGGGTGCAGAAAAAGAATCAACCTTAAACATGAGGGGCTGTGAAAGAGGGCTTCGGGAGAGTGTACCGTCAAACCCTACCGATGTGACCATTAAGCCGGATGGGGGAGCCCCCGGAACCAATTGCTTAGATAGCGCACTACGTGTCGCTCCAGTATCCACTAGGAACTGATCAGTAGAGCCCAAAACCTCAGCCGATACATAAGGGCCCTTCTGATCGACTGGCACCTCAACTGATTCTAACCCCCATCCAACGCATTCCTATGCATGCTGAGAGTCATGGTACCCCGACCGGTCAATCCCTGACGCTTGATACTGATGCTGGCGATCGAAAACATTTGATCTATCTCGGTGCTGCCCAGCAGAATCAAAACGAGCCTGTTCGTTAGAATTCCCTCGAAAGTTCGAGAAACCCCCTTTACCTCGCGGGCCACCGTGGGTATGCCCCTGACGCGATGCATGCAACACCGGGCAGTCCCTAGCCCAATGACCCGATTGCTTACAATACGCACATTGATTCCTATTCAAATCAGACCGGCCCGAGGGAGGACCATAAGATCCTCCCCTGCCTCTATTACTACCCCGTCGAGGCGGGCCATAGACTTGCGCCAACATCACCTTTGTTTTCAAATCTTTCGATTTCTTTTCCTCCTGGCCCTTCGCTTCTTGCTCCTGACGCTCATAATACTGGGCGATAGTCAAGAGAGCCGTCGGTGTAGCGGAGGACCAAGAACTTTCACTCACTTTTAAACGGGCCGCAACTGCCGGCAGCAGATTAGCCACATATTTATCCGCGAAAAGGTGGCGTCCCGTATCGTCGGTAAGCGACTGTCCACTAAAATCGTGAAACGTCTCCTCAAAGCGCGTAAAGAAGTCCGCAACTGACTCGTCAACTTTCTGTTTACATGCTGCTAACATATTCCAGTCAATCTTTTTAGGGGGGATAATTGTCTTCAACTTAGCCACAATAGCAGCAGGGAGATCTAAAATATTCTGGGGCGGTTTCTGCGCAGGCTTCCTCTCCCTATCCTCATCCTCCAGTTCAGACCATCGAGCCTTAAAAGTGGCAACATCATCTACCTTTCGCACAGATCGCCACATATCTGGTGGTAGAATAAGCCCAAAGAACAAATCTATATCTGCTAAAGTCATAACGCAAGAATTCAAGGCCCCCTCGACTTCTTCATAGAAGACCGCTGGATTCTTGCGGGGGTCGGGCAGCGCATTCTTCAATGCCATAACATCAGCCCTATGCCATGGAGTGTAAACCCAATTATACACAAAATATCCCTTAGCATCGGCGGAGGTAATGTCCGAGCTAGTCCCCGCTCCTTTAGGAGGAACATACAAAGGCGCCGCCTCTCGCATTGGTTTAACATGCACTATGTCATCCTTATCTGACTGGGAGGTGGATGAGTGGCCCTCTGTTGTGCACGAATCCGACTGCTTCTCCTCCCCTGCTCGCTGGCGCGCTTTCTCTTTAAAGACCAGCACCTCGTCCCGCAAGGCGAACAGCCGCCGAGCCGTATCTGGAGCCTTAGAAAAAGAGAAAACACCATTACGCAATGCTTTAACATCCGATGACACTTCGTCGGGCTCAAAAACACCAGAACGTTTCCGGAAAGCATCAATCCCTTCCTCCGCGAAATGACCCAGAAAATACAATTTATCTCTCTCCTGCCACGCCCCCAAAGTATGGAATAATTCCTCTATGGATATCTTGCCCTTAAGTGCACGGAAGGAAATTTGCCGAAGCTCAGCCATTTGTTCGGCTGATAACATGGACCGCGTATCTACCTTACCCGGACCCGGGACAGAATCTTGTGGCCTCGGAGCAGATGCGCCGACATAAGGGGGCGGAGAACGATCTAGTAAATAAAAATCATCATCAAGATTATTAAGGACAGGATAAAGTGGCTGCCGAACAGCATATTGACCCGAAACTTGCAGCCTACGCTCTTTCTCTTGTCTCTCCGTCTGTTCTCTGTCTTCCCGACGCTTCGCTTCCTGGGCTCGCACATGATCATTCTTCCGTTGTTCTTTATCAAACAGCGCTTTCTCGCGCTTCTCTCGCTCACGCACCTCCTTCACCCACAACCGTACACACTCAAACATATCCTGACGAGCACGCCGCTTACACATACACTGTTCCACATACTCAATCTTACGTATATCAAACGATCCATACAAAGGCCATCGCAACTCAGGATCTTTTTTTGTATATTTCCTCCATACTGTGCTGTACATTATGGAAGAAAGACCATGCTTCACATACATATCCCTATTAGGTGTCCCCTCTGGGGGAGCTGGAGCAGATTCCTCGAGGTTCAACCGGTTCCCAAAACAGCAACACCACTTACGGAGTGCGCTGAAAGCAGGCATGCTCAGAAATAATGCAAAATATGCAATATTATAGAAAAATGGCACTTAATCGTTGCGCCGTTCAAAGTTACACAGCTCCGGAGAAATCTCTCCACATTACCTGCCTATATGTGTTGCAACGCATATATATTCACAAAGACAAATACAAAATATGACTAGTCATCACAAATCAAACTCAAATAGCCAGATCAGGCTTCAAAAACTCGGAGCAAGTACCGTACACCGGTTCTTACCAATCAAGAGTCCAGATTCCAACTGCCAAGCTCCACAATCGCCCAAACGGCTTTCACGGCAAGACCGACAGAAGAGGTCTCAGTCGAGGACCGGCGCCACCCAGACGGTCAGCTCGGAAGGGAAGGAAGAAAAACCTCGGGATGCCAGGGCTAAGACGCCGCTGGCAGTGATCACGACCCGGCCCAATTCCTCACCTTCGTCGCGACCAGTCCTTCGAGCATCCGAGTCGCCGATGAGCCCCACGTGACGGGCGCCAATTGATGAATACAGGCCCCAGCTAGGCCCGCAGGACACAAGGGTTCGCTCTCCTGTAATGGAATCTATAAGGAAGTTGGCACGGAAACTGCAAAGTACAAAGACAGCATTTATTAACCCTTAAGGGTGGTCCTACAATCCACACAACACTCTTCAGTATTGCATAGAGTAGCACAAAGAACTTACGTACATGGTCCCCTTTTATACACAATAGAGGGGCTCATAAGTGGGTGGATACAACATGAAGTCGAGGAACATTACCATTTATGGTCATTTTCGATACTGAATCAATATGTGGGCGGAGCTAACGCACTCCTTGAGCCCGCAAAAACATGGTCAAGCAAGGCTAACTAATAACAGATGTGGTCAAGTCTGGGCATGTGCCAGATGGACAAAGGAGCTATTTATAGACTGTTACTAGGCAGATTGCAAGAGCAACTAACACAGAGGTTGGACTCTTCTCGTGGGGAACACGTGGAAGCATGACAATACAAAATGGAGTCCAAGCTTCAGTCAACATAACAGAGAAAACACGATCTATAAAAGGGGAATTAATGTCTTTAGTAAATGCTTAATCACATCGTTGTTTCGATTTACAACACGTGGACATACCAGGTTAAGAACATGTATGCGTTTAGCTTCTCCATGTGTGTCATGGTAGGCATTACCGCCATTTTCCCTTAAAAAGGTGTGGTTTAGTAATCACCTGAGTGGATGTTATCAAAGTGTCACCACCTCAGTCTATTCCTGTGTGTTCTTGTGTCACTCTGGTTAAATGCACAGTGATAACTACTATCCAACAATACCCAACTCCCACTCCTCCGACAGATGACAAATTCCTTTCTGTCCAACAAACCCTGAACCAGAACTGCTATCAATTATGTTATTTTTCTCACCTGGAGGAAGAAACAGAGAGGGTCAACAGCCTCTCTTTCCAGCTTGGCTTACTTTCACTCTTCTTACATACACCACACTGGCATCTGCTAGAAACCCAACAATTTTCCTTGGTGGATTATAACTGACCTGAGGTTTTCAGCCTTTTCTAGTCACTTCTGTTGCCAAGCTTCATGTTGCTCATATTTTGTCCGCAGAGCTGAATGTGATCAACAAGAGATATATTTTTTCATCTTCTGAAGCTACTGTGTCTGACCCGGAGCTAATTCATTCCGAAGCCAGATCTCCCTCATCTTCCTCTCACTGGTCTGAATAAAGGGCCATTATGTTCTCTACCAAAGACGTGCTTTCAACCTCAGCTTTTGTCTTACATGGTTTTGTTGAGCTCCTTCTCTGTCCTTCATGTTGCTGGTATGAGGCTATATTCTGTGTTAAAAAGGAAGTCCTCCCATCCACCTTAAGCTTCAATTTATGGGATAAAGCAACATATATTTTATTCCTTTGTTACTGAGGCAACATTTGTCTTCCACCAATGAAACTCTCTTCTGTTATATCATTGCAGTGTTAAGCAGGAAAATAGAAACCTCTTGGTATTCGATGTTAAAGACCCCATCAGATCAAGCTTTCTCTAGGATGACATACCTGTCCCTGTAATGCAGAAGATGGGCTACCATTGACCTTGTTGGAGAGTCTGGAAACTGTCACCTAGCCATCACTCTATCAGCCCTGTCATTTTCAATGAATTTGGAAAGGCCCTAAGGTGCCAATATGATTTCAGTCAATGTTCTATAGATACCAGAATGCTTGTTTCTTCTGTACCCCCACTGAGAGGCCCGTAATATGGATGTTGTAATGACTATACCTTCATTAGCTAACTTTGGGTCTCTATTCCAAAAATCAGGTCAGTCACTCTCAATTGTAAAGGTTCAATAGAGGGACACATTTCCCCGATCCCCTTCGTCACCCTGCCCTCAAGCTTCTTCTTCTGATGTTAGGTTGTAGGTTGCTTTTCAGTTCCAGGGCCTCCCTAGTTGCTGGGACTGCTTGCAGGATCGTTTCCAGTTTGTTGTTTTGGGATGTCTGTCTTCATTGAGGATTGTCCCCATCATGGATAGCACCTGGGCTTCTGTCCTAATGTCTTCCAATGCCAGACCCCAGCTCTTTATTGCCGTTAGTTATACCCATCTCAGCATGTCTACTGTTAGTTCTCAAATCTTATCTCAGATCTAGGTATGATTGCTACACTAACTCTCCGCTTATTGATACCAAATTGGGGGGCCGTATCTGCTCAAATGTTTTCTTACTGACCCCCTCCTTCCCAATATAATGATTCACCCAGCTCCGGCCTGGGATGTTCACTGTACTGTCACCTGCAGGGTGCTCTGGCACCTTTCTGATCAGCACCTCTCCAGTCATTTGGCTACCCAACTAGACTAGGGTCTCCCAGCTCCTTGGCTAGGGTTTAATCTTGATCTCAGACTACCAAGGCTCTCCTTCTTTCGTGCAGCTATGCTCCAGTCCAAATGCTGGCTACCAATCACAAACAAAGGAGTGGGAAGGAGTGCCAGATCATGCCCCAATGCTTCCACTATGGACACACTCTTAGTTGACAATTGCCAGACGTCTCTCCATGCCCCCTCTCGATCCTACTCCAGCCTTAAGGCTGTTTCCTGTTGGTGACCCCTCCTTGCATCACCTCCAAAGCTTTCTTCTATTGCAGAGTAAGTTGTGCCCAGCAACCACTTCACAATCTCCTCTGTGAATCACACAACAGCCCCTATTGTCACTGCACCCAATTCATTGCCAAGCTGAACAAGCCCACATCCATGCACCACTCTTCTTAATAGTGGCTTGACTCTGCAATTTTCATACCTACATGAGCAGAGGCTGTCTTTCTCTCTTAGACAGCTTGACATCACAGCACTCTGTCCTGTGCCCCTCAGGATGCAGCATGGGCTGTTCATACAGTTCACTTTGGGTCAGTCTGATCTTATCCAGCCTGGTCCTTTATTCCTTTATTCATTCACCAGTTGTGAACTCTCGACAGAAGGCCTCGACTATTCTCCAGGAAGTACAACAGAGCCCAAGACTCCTCCTCTGTTTTCTTACGGATCACACTGATAAAGCTCAATTCCTTTGTACACCGGAATGGGTTCTACGTGGTCCAGTGGCACTCTGTGGTTTCCAGACAGACTTTCAATCTCAGCAAATGTCCTGATGCACTCTTCCCTCTGCTGTCACACATGTCCCACCATCAGGAACCACTGATGTCACTCCTCCTGCAGGATTGCTACAGGACTGTACCGGGCTGGTAGAGAGGTCAGGTCTAAGCCACCATCTTGGCCGCTTATCCCACCATGCTCACTACCTCAATAATACTTCTACATCATCACTCAACTTTATACTTCCAATACAACAAAACTTGCAAGACCATTTTTCCATTTATCTTCCAACAAACAGTGGCTATCATCTTATTCAACTGACATCAGCGAAACAACAAGTGTTCTCCTGCAAATACCTAAATATTGACACAGTCAACAAAGGCTAACACACCTTTTGTAGGGTCATTCAGAACACAGGCAATGTGAACCTACTGCCAAATTTCAAATGCATTGTCAAACCCTATGCTTCATAAAAAAACAATCTCAAAAGACATCTGGGCAAATTATACCCATTACTGATACAGTATATCAGATGCAAAAATACTGTAAGTGATTGCTACTGACATGTTTTATCATCCATTATAATTGATTTTATCGACATGATGCCAAAGATTGCTTTCTTTCTATAGGGCCACCTATGCAATGAAAGTCGATTCATGATCAATCAGAATTTGCACTGTACTGTGTTGCAACTTTTATACAGTACTTACTCCCTCTATGCACGGCACTGAGGTACTTTCCTAAATGGGTAGTACACTACACTGTGTAGGGTGTGGGCCTAGAAGCATGTTGTCTTTGTTTTGATTCTGTTTGAAGTGTTTCCATGTTTTTTACATGATGACCACTGAGGTGCAGTTCTCGTGTTATGCTCCACAGTGCCCAGTGGCATAATGCATGAACAAGTGTGAGAGAATAGACGAACAGTTTATGGTTTTCAATAAATCTGGTTGCTATGGGCAGCTCTGCTGGCTCTTGATAATATTTATTATGTTCATAGTTCCCTTAGCCGGTTACTGCTCTGGGTTGTCCATTCCGAGATACCTTGTATAAAGAGAATGATCCTGAGCTGATAACGGCTAAAGGGAGAAGAAGGGGCTGTACTCTGTGGCTGCTTGGAACCTTCTGTGCTGGATTAAATTGAAGTCCTCCATGGCAAGCAGCATTTGGAATGATCTCTTCAGTCAACTCAAGCCTGTTCAGCAGTTGATGGGTGATTGATTGCTATTGAACGGTACAGTACAAGGTGATGGACATGATCCATAGCAGTTTTGTTTTACGTGAATATAAGAGTGTCAAGAAATAAAAGGAAATAATTTTGCAGCCTGTATAAACTACAATTGATTACCCTACAGCTGAGTGATATTAGTATTTGTGGGGTTCATATATTGTATTGTAGTGTAACTGTGTATATATAGCACTTACTGCCCCTTACGCAGTGTAGTAGTACTTTACACCTGGCATCTCTGCTCCAGAGCCCAGGGTTATTTTATTTTTAGGGGTTATTGTTGGTTATTAAGGTTAGTGTTGCACTCTTAAGGAAACCATGCCATGTATTAACTCCAGTTTCTGTTTGGTAGATTAAATTAATAAGAGTTAGGTGTGATCTTTAGTTGGAGAGGGGGGTATGCAAATTTGTGCTTTGGTTGGCGGTATTAATAAATGCCCTCCAGATTAGATGTTGCTAGGCAGCAAAGGTATGACTTTTAAAGGAGGTTGTTAACTTTGAAATGAGTTGTGGGAAGAGTAACAATAATAGGGATTAAAACAAACATGCATGTGACTTAGGGAAGGCTGCCCTCAGAGAGTGAAGACAGTCAGAAGATGCAAATGAAGGAGCTTGTCATTCAAAAGATAAAGTGGAGTTGACAAGTGAAGTTTTAAGTCAGAGTCAGTTTTTAAACAGTGTGTTTAGGAATCTTGTGGAAGCTTTTTAGCATAGCATGCAGGACTACAGAAAAAGAAACTTATTTGCATGGATCACTCTAGGCAATGAGAATACCTGGGTTCACAACATCACCATCACTCGTGTTTACATCAAGTTAAAATACATATAAGATATTTAAATAAAATCCAATTGGAAGGAAAATAAAAACAGGAAGGTTGTTCTCCTCGCTTCCCCTTTCCCTTTGATGATCAGGGTAGGTTTAAGGAGAACAGAGTCTAAGGGGCTGATTACGATGGAGGGCGGAGTAGGTCCGCCCGCCAACGTAGCGGTTTTTGCGACCGCCTGCCAGACATGCAGCGGTCCCACCGGTGTGATTAGGATGCGCCCGCCATACTGGCGGGCACATCCTGGGCTTTTCACATCGCGGCGGTGCTGCTGGCTGCAGCACCGCACACAATGTGAAATGTGCATGCACAGCATTTCCCTGCACTACATGGCAGGCACCACGCAGTGCCTGCCACTTGGTGCATGGAAATGATGCAGAGACACACCCCCCACACAAGGGGTGCCAGCAACGGGCCCCCAAACTCAATTGCCGCCAGCCTTTCCATGGCAGCATCGCTGCCATGGAAAGGCCTTCCTAAACCCACATCTTGATCTGATGGACAGTGCCTGCTAGGCACAGCCACAATTTCAGGGTCACTGTACCACCTGCCAGGCAATTGATGCAATTGCTTTTGGCGGACAAGCGGCGGATAGACTTTGCATCCCCCGCGATACCCACCGCCATCCCAATTTGGCAGTGGGTAATGAGCTTGGTGATGGCGGAAGGACCGCCACCTGGCGGTGGCAGTCCCTCCGCCATCAGAATTACCCCCTCTATTAGTACATTTGTGTAAAGTGGTGCTTCAAATGGCAGGTAGCTCTTAGAAGCACCAGCTGTCATTCAGTAATCAGACACACACAAGGAAAGGCCATGCATAGAAGCTTCCTTGTTTGAACAATAGAAACCAAGGTACCACCCTTCACACTTACCAGCTACGAAACCTGCAGTGATTAGGGAAAACAAGTAATCGGTAGCTCCTTCCTAAGAAGACCCTCACTGAAATTTTAAGGAGAACCCTGTCTCCATTCTTTCTCACTTCACTGTCTGCTGTCCATTCCCAAGCTGTAAGATGCAGGCAATACACTTCCACTGTCTGGACCAGTGATTGCTTTTGTTTTACAGCAGCATGTGGTTATATTCTGTGAAAACCCAGCCTTCCCTTATCAATGTGTGTGCTACATCTTTTGAACTTCAGCTTGAAATCAGATTTTTATGTTCAAACAAATAAATAAAAAGTGATAACTGTAATCTACGCCTCCCAAAATGTAACAAACATTCTAAACATAAGTAAAATAAATTAAACAAATTGTGTCAGAGCTCCTTTTCACCCCTCTTCACCTACCATCCTCCACAGGCAGAATATGGCTCTTTGTTATTTTTTTTTTACTTTTGGGCTAACATAGCATGTACAATGATAAGCAGCAGTCTAAATCAATAGTGAAAAAAAGAAAGGTAGGCTCTCCAAACATGGACCACTGTGTTAGCCAGCGACAGCCTGCTTTGTGTAGGTGTATGCTATTATATCTTTTCTACAAATAATAAAAGCTTTGCCAACCTGCAACACACATACATGAGCACACAATCATGCATGCTGTATAAAAGCAAAAGGTGCTGTGTACATAGCATGCTCACGTTCTTAACAGCGACACTTGCCACCACCGACACATACAGCCTGCTATGTGCATGACGCCTGATGCATGAGAATTAATGGAAAAACAAAAACGGAGAAACCGCATTCGATGAAAACCAATTAATGGACAACCAATTTGAAGGAAAGACAAACTTAAGGAAATACAAGTAAATCAAAAATTAAAGAAAACAATTTAAAGGCAAGATCATTTTAAAGAAACATCCACACTTACACACTTGGGTGGGTTCAAGGATGGGTGATGTTTAGAGGTGCTGGGGGCTTTTTAGGGCTTTTAATGTTCAGGGATGGGTGTAATTTAGGGGAGGTGATGGTTTTTTTAGGGATCAGGCATGGGTGGAGTTTAGGGTAGTGGGGTGCTGAGTTTTTTAGAGATCAGGGATGGGTGGTCTGTCGGCGTGTTGAGGTTTTTTAGGTTTTATGGATGGATGATGATTAGGGCTTGTGAGTGTTTTTATAAGGCCGTGGGGGTTGAAGGGTTTTTAGTGTTTGTGAATGGGTGTAGTTTCAGGTGGTGTGGGATTTTAAGGGTTCAGGGATAAGTAGAGTTTATATTTAAAAGGGTTTTTAGGGTGCAGGAATGTGGGAGTTTAGTGGTGATGAAGGGGTTCTAGGGGCCATGAGTGGGTGTTTTTCAGGTATGCTAAGGGGTTATTTTAGAGTTCAGGGATGAGAGGAGATTAGGGTCATGTAGGATTTTAAGGGATCCGGGATGGGTGGTATTTAGGCAGAGAAAAGGGTTTTAAGGGTTCAGGAATGGGTAGAGTTTAAGAGTAGTGAGGGGTTTTATGTTTAAAGATGTGTAGACTTTAGGAATAGCTTAGGAAGAGCTAAAGTGTTCATGGATGGGAGGAGTTTAAGGGTCAGTGATGCATGTAGTTTATGTGTGGGAAAGCATTCTCAGTGGTCAGAGATGGATGGTGTTTTGGGGTGGTAAGGGTTCAGTGAATTAAAAGCACCCTGACATAAAGTATTGAACCTGCAGCCATTTCATTTAACCTAAATAAATAGGTTTGCGGAAGTGAATTTAGAAAAAAAGATTCTATGAAATTGTAAATGCCATTCATCCCCAAAAATGTCCATTAAAAAGTTTAGATGAAACGGTTTCTCTATATTAGTAATCTATTAAATCGATGTGCTATGAAATCACATACAACTAAGACACCTACCTGACGTGTTTGTACATATATATAGCGCAAAACAAACAGTGCTGCACAAACACACTGTGCTGCAAAAATACTCCATTAATGCTTTGCACGTATACCACTGTGTGTCACACATGCATTCTTGGCTTGGTAGTTAAGTCCGGGGGCACTCAGTTCGGTCTGATCCCCTGTGCCGGTTTTTCTCATTGTGCGACAAGAATAAAAGACAAAACAGTGACATTTAATGTAAAACAGGAGAGAGAAAGAGAGAAAGAGTGTGAGAGAGAGAGAGAGAGAGAGAGAGACACACAGAGACAGAGACAGAGACAGAGACAGAGAGAGAGTGACAGATGCATCTGTCACCATATTACATAAAGTGCCCGGGTGCGCAACCGGCGTTTTCGCCCACTTTGCGCACCCTCGGGGCACTTTGATATTTCAGAAGGGGCCCCTTCTGTAATACAAATAGTGCTGGCACACATAAAGTGCCAGCGCTATCTGCAGGATGAGTTCCCTCATTTGCATGGAGGCATGCCCCATGCAAGAGATGGAATCCCTTTGCCTCTGCACCCACACTGTATTACAGATGTGGGTACGGTAGCAAAGAAGCCCTCAGGAGGCACACTGAGAGTGCGCCCTCTAAAAGGCGGAGCACTGTCAGTATGCCTGCTGATGGCACCCCTCTAGAGGGGGAAAGGCGAATCCCATGGATCCCCTCAGACTTCCCCTTGCCGGCAATTGCAGTCAGTTACAACCCACCTGCAAGGGGATCTCTAATCCCCTTCAAAAAGTGCAGTCTGAAAACTCAGAGCGGCTGTGAAGCAGCTGCTCCATTATTTACAGGAATGCACTGCCCCCAAGGCAGCACGAGTTTGCGGCTGCCCTGGGGGCAGCACATTCATGGTAATAGGGTGCATTTTCACTGTTTGTGTCTGGCGCAAACAATGAAAATGCACATTTACCTTAATACGGCCCCTGGTGGCTTGATTTCAAAATATGAAAACACATAACCTGGAAACCATACCAGCTTCGCTATGTGTTAGAAATGTGTGAGCCTAAGCAAACATTTTATGTCATGGAGTCACTTTTATATGAAAGGACTTTTAAATACTTGAGCGCAGGATGTGCACTGTACAGCCACTGTTCAAACACTCATTCTTGATTTAAGCAACTATAATGTTGCTTCATCTATAATAAGAATCTAGGCCATGCTTAGGCTTTATATGACTACTGACTTGCTTCTTAGTTCAATAACGCCATTGTCATTGGGGGTGATGAGCCATTAATGATACTAAGGTTTTATTTAAAAGCTATCACTTTTTATAAGCTTCTGTGAACCGCTTTCACATGGTAAAAACGTACACTTTGTTAAATTCTGAAGAGAATGTATCATATTTTGACATTATTTTTGTAGCATGATGTAAATGCCAAATGTTTTCATGGCTCACCTCATGCAGAAAACTACACCAAATCCTTGGTCCTTCTAATTTGCTGGTGCTGACAAATGAGCTATTAACATGTAGGCAAGAGTAGAGGGGCATTGAGTTCATTCAGCTATGTGTCTGCTCCAGGTTTCTTCAAATAAGTACAGCAACTCTTGACCTTATACACTTTACTGGCTTAGACTAATGCCCCCCAATAAAATGTGTCCCTCCCATCCATCCAGGAAAGCAACAACTTCTATAATAACAGAAGGGATAGATAGGTGCCAGACCACTAGGACCTTACTTCTTGGCCCAGTTAAAAAGTGGGTTCAAGAGACAAACACTGCTAATTACCTCACATATTTTGGCATCATTGATAATATCACTGCAACATTTGCAATTAAATTATTCATGAGAATCCTGTACATGGCAGAGGTGCGGTTTATAGTTACCTCAGGATACGAACTACAGTTACTTAAGATACCTATAACTGGTGAATTTCTGCGGTTTTTAGAGTTTAAAAGGTTATGTTTTTACTGAGCATTTTACATAACTCTAACATTACTTTAAACTTTGTTTTTTTAGTGTTTTGTATTGGCTGCGCATGCAAATTGCCGTTTCGTGCTATTTTGTTTTTGAAATGCATCTCTGGTGGCCTTTGTACCATGAGGCACCAGGGATGCTTTTTGCATAATTATGTGTAATTTTGAGTCATTTGTTTGAAACGTCATGTATTTACACAAATGCAAATTATGTCAATTTTGCACACCCCTACCTTTCATACACAGATGTCTCTCTAGGCAAACAAGAGATGTGAGGGTCATAAAAGGGTTGAACACAGTAAAAAGGTGACTTTCCTTACAACATCAATACAGAATTATCTTCAGGAAGCACAGGTATGGTTAGAATTAGTCAATGTGGGCACATGACAAACTTTGTTAAGACTTTGTGTGATTGTCTCCCTTGCTATGGTACTTACTTGTTTTGTGCAGGCTTAGTCCTGGCTACCTGTGCAGACATAGCTACTACTGAATATTTAATTTTGCCTTGATCTCTTTAGATCTCTATAGAGGTACCATTTTGGATTGCAGAAACTGGCAAAAATAAGTTATTACATTTGCTTAATACTCATGGGTACAAGTACCCAAGGATGACAGTTCATGACACATCATGGGAAGCTGGTGGAAGTTGGGTACTACGATTACCTTATCTTATGTCTTACTCTATAAGTGATCTAGAAAAACAGATCAGCAAAAGTACATCAGTACTAGCATAGTGTCTGCATGCTTTCATTTCATTCAACCTGATTGTTGTTTTTTTGAAGAGGGACCTCTCCTATACAATAGATTTTCAAAACCAAGAATGGAGCTGATATTACTGTAGCTAGGAACCTGAATCCCATCCAAGTGCTTGTCTCCTTTATAACAAACCTTCCACTACTTGCACTCTAGGACAAATCACATTGTTAGCTCTTTATATCACTATCCTATTGAAAATCTGAGGCACCACTTTAGCTTCCTGGGTATTTAAAAACCTTTTCTGTTCAGCCTTTTTTAATATATACATACCTTCATACCTTTATCTTAGCAACATGTTTCAGCCAGGTGCCATATCCTGTCAGTTCATTGAGCTCATTGAGTGGGGTACTGCCAATGTCCATTGGCAATGAGTTTCATATCACTAAAAGAAGTCATTTTTGGGGGCTGAGTCTAGTACCTGAGAAGATGGATGCTTTTCTTTACAGCTCTAATGAAGCCCACTACCACAAGGTTGATGTGAGATGAGTGTGCGAGCCGCTGTTAGTTAGAGTAGGGAAGACAAGGAATGTCACCCAGAAACAAAGGTAGTATTGTTGGGGCCAGAATTAGACATATGGTGAAAATCTAAGAAAAGGGAGCAAGGCAGAGTGAAATCCACCTGACTGGCCCTGCTGGACACCACACACAAGTACACAGCAGGATGCAGGAGAGGGCCTGCTACCACTGTAGTGCCTATCCCCTTTTTAACCTCCCCATGAATCCGGGTGTGCAGAATCCTCATGGGATACCCTTTTCATGACAGATGGGGCCTAAAGGCCTGCAGGAGAAATAAGTTTGATGCACTACAGCAGCTACCATATCGCTTCCAAGAACCTGCCTAGGGAGCAGCAGCCTAGAGAGCCTTCTGATGATTAGAGAGAAGGGAAAGCACTCCAGCAGTCACCTGGGCCCACCTCACTGAAAGTACATGCACTGGTCAAAAGGAATGCCTGTAGTCAGGATAATCACTAGTTCATGTAGGCTCTGTTCACAGATGCCAGCTCACAGTCATTTACTCTAAGTGTGACAAGATACAAGAGTAAAAGGACTCATAGATTTAAAAGAGACACCCCCTGATTTACATAGGAGCACATCCACTGCTCCTCCTTTCATTGAAGGGATGAAATAATTGCAAATGATTTAGCAGGGATATCGTTGTCCTGTTCCTAAGCTGGTACACTTTGGAAGTGAATAGTGGGGGCAGAACTGTCATGGTGACTTTAGCAGTCCCACAAGCTACATGCATTTAGGAAGTCGGACGGGAGGGTGGAACGACCCCCAAGGAGCCGCCTGTAACATACCCTAAAGGCTAACCACAGCAAAGGGCATAAGTATTCTACTCCCCACAACACACAGAGATTTGGAAAATATCCAGTCGGATTGCACGTTGCTGTGATGCTATGTCCAAGCCAGTGACATAATTGTTGTTCATTGAAGGCGTTTCAGGGGAACAAGCAAACCTATCATGACTTAAGATACCATCCTATATATGCAATACAGGGCAATACGGCCAACTCTTCTATGGAGATACCATCTATTAGGTTGGATATAGCCTCCTTCAGCACACAGATCCATTCAACAGGGAATAGACTGTCCCAAGTGGAAATGAATTTAGATTTGTCAATAGATTGGGCACAGGACAACTGGTTCAGCAGAAGATCACAGAGCTGGAGGGCAAGAGCCACATTGGCAAGCTACCCTTCCAAGGGATACAGGCGAAAATGGAAGGGGAAGATATGATCGCCTTCCTAATCCATGTCATAGTGGAAATCACCGAACTGTGATTTGACCCATCCCAGGACTGCAAAGAGCGCATCGGCTAATGACCAGAAGATCCACCAACAATTAAGGCCCTAGCCAAATAATATACTTCTTCTAAAGACACGGAACAATTCATCAAATCATACTGGAGGCAGAGAAGCATGGCCCATACTTTCACTGTGATAATCGTATCACAATAACTCAAGAAAGCGGTTCCTACATTGAGACCTCTCCTGAAGAAGTTAGTAACCGGATACATATTTCTTGATGCAGTGGTCATGTTGATAATGCATAACAACAAAATCACAGACTACAATGCCCTAGGTCAACTAGAGGGCCACCTAACTTATTTGTAAGACTCAAATGTGAGAAATACACATAGTCGAAAGTCTGCTTCAGCAGCCACAACCTCAGACAGAAAAAGCATCGGAAAGGGAGCATCTGGATGAACTGTAGAGACTGAATGAAACTGCAGCTACAGAGGGACAAATCAGTGTCACCAATGAAACCTTTCTAAGGACTTCTAACAGACAGTAAGACATTCTTAATTTCTTATTCAAAGCATTATCACCCTTTCAGACTGCCCTTCCCACCTTACAGCATTTCATTGGTTTATTGTTTAGTTATTTCATTGTATGAATGTTCAATGTGTAATTACTAAAGTGAAACACAACTTGTAAGTCAGAGGGTTATACATATGGTTTAGAGGACAATTGTATCATAAGGAGCCAGCGATGTCACAGTAACAGGGTATGGGAGAGAGGGCCTCCTTTTACATCCATGCACTTATGCATGCAACGCACACTGCAAAACGATATTTGTTACAATGTCCTGGTTTCAAAATATAACTTAACGTACAAAGATTCTTCCACACACCCCTCTGCCAGCATGAGTTAAATGAATGCATAATTGATTATTTGTTTGCATGTGCTGTTTTCCGTAGTGGTGGGAATTGCCTTGAATTGCAGGCTATCTTGCCAGGCAATTGGGAATCCTTAGGCATCATATTGATCCAGTTTGTTCAAATTAGCTGACCTCATTGACACCAGATGACAGGTTCAGACTGTTCCTCCTATGGGCAATCCCTTCTGAATCATCCAGTTTAGTAAGACATATAGGATAGAACCTAGACATTCCATACTACCCCCTTTCCAATGTGAGCTATGACTGGCCACCTTTGTGATGTACACATTTGTTGGTGCTACATTCTACTTGTAGAGGTATTACAAACATATTATTAATGAGATGCAGTCACATCAGAAAAACCCATATGTTGAAAAATCTTACAGCAATATCCCTCAATGTCAATTGGGCTGACACACTTTATTAAAAATAAGTCAATTCTAACTTACCTACATACACTATGCCTAAAAATTGCAGTAATTCAAGAAACTCAGCTATACCATGTCAGCATAAAGGGCCCTTTTCTTGTCACTTCCACACCTTTCTCCAAAGGTGGAGTGGACATACTTGTGCAGAACGGGCTCTCAGTTCGAGTACACAAAATACAGACTGACCGGTAAGGATGCTATGTCTTTATAAAAGACACAATACAAGACCAATCTCTCTTCTAAGGTTCAATGTATGGGCATGATACTGAAAAAGGGACACCTTCAGAGGCATCACTAGAATACTGCTACAATACCCATATTCTCAATCTCAAATTAACATTAGTCTGAATCTTTTTATAGATCCATAAAACTACATAAAAAGAGCATCATAGAATCTAGTAATAAACATGATTCCATATGTAATATTTTAAAATGCATTATTAAAAGAAATCTATAATAATACCCATATTCAAAACCACTAGGCGAGATTAGAATAGGACCTTACACCTATAATAAGATACATCAGATCACCCAATCAAAAGATATCCCACTGATAGATGGTTGCTAGAAGACCTTTTAGCAGATTTTACTCTCAGTGACCCATGAAGAATATTACATTCTAAAGCCAGAGAATATACATTCACCTCATGTGAGCATGATACTTCCACATACATAGATTTATTTCTAACCTCATAATTACTGTTAGGTCAGGTAACAAAGGTAGTTATAACTCCTAATGGTCTAAACTATCTTTTTTGATTTGGTGGTATTGAATATGTGATGAACTTAGAATACCTTCTGTCTTTCATTCCTCAATATTTCAAAAGAGTAAATCTTATTTATTACGGTTACCTCTTACTGCTTTTCTATCCTCACACTCATCTTTCTCCTAATACTTATAATATACTCTACTTGTTTTATCTCCTCTTTCTTCATTTCCTCTCTATTCCCTTTCACCCCTTTCTTCTCTTTCTTTTCCTTTCCTTTTTATATAAAATAAAATAAAGCTAAATAGAAACATTACGTATGTAATATATACTCCTATTATGTTGATGTATTTTATTCTTTCCTAGTTATTTCCTCTCCATAGTTTTTATTAATGTTACAGTATTTTTTTAGATGTTTTTAAGTATCTTCTTACTCTAAATGATTTTGTTAACTTTATATCTTTGTTATTTTTTTACATCTCTTTTAACCAATCTAATGTTTTATTACTATGACAATATTTTCAATCCAATTGATTTAAAACAAAAAACAAAAAAAATAAAATAACTCCTAATGGTGTCTCAGGCCATGTCATGATCCAGCTTTGGATTGACTTAGATCTAGTGAGACCACCTACAGGTCACTGTAAAATTAGAGCCGGACTTAGAGTTCAGCAGATGGCTTACTCTTTCACTAATGTAGCCTGATGTTTTACAAGTGCACTATATCCAATGGCACTTCTAATATGGTGGACAGGATATCTGTCATGTTTGAGACAGAGTAACCTGATCGCTGAACTCCAAATGAGGCCCACAATAAGTCCCACTATAAGAAGCCACAGGACAAATGATGATTATGTTCCATGCCAGTCTCTTCTGGACAGATGGTCGGGGTTGTTGCCATTCCCTCCACAGAGCACTTTCTCTCTTGTAGACTATGTATCTTGTGTTATGGCATTTAGATGGGAGAATGCTGCCAAGCTAGCAGCATCCCAACAGCCGCCTTTGGAGTTTGCCACCAGTGCTGGAGGTGTCCCAGTGGTGGTCTTGCGGTGGCATGCTTCTGCTCACAGAGAGAGCCTGATGGCAATGTTGCCGCAAGGCCGACCTTTACATGGCGGCGTCCCCAGCATGAAAATGTCAGCGGAAAGGTATGTCGTTATCAGCATGTTGGTGCCAGCATCTGCACTGCCTCCATGGCCTGCCGCTTGGCCCACCACCACCCACGAGGGATCCAGGGGCCAGATGTACGACTATAGCATTTTTCGACTCACAAATTGTGCCAAAATTGTGAGTCTCAATTTGCGAGTCGCTAAATGCTGTGTACAACAGTGTCTGAGACAATGTTTGTGATTCCCAATGGGTTCGCACATTGCATGCTTCATGAATAATAATGAGGCTGATGAAATTTGAGACCCCATTGGGAATGGCTGGCACTCCCAGGGATGGTGATCTGCTGGGGTCAGCAGGCCACCATGTCCGGGACTGCTTTTAAATAAAGAAGTTCCTTTTTTTTTAATGCACCCTTAAAGAAAACGGGATGCGTGCCCTTAAAAAATAATTGCGCATGCATTTCAAAATGGAAATGGGTCCCCTGGGGACCCCTTCACGTTTGCGAGTACCTTACAACCCTTCTTGGAAGGGTGGTAAACTGCGAGTGTTTGCAACCGCATTTGGGGTCGCAAAACATTCTTAAATAGGTGTTGGCGTCGCCATTAGGAAGGGATGCCCTTGGAATGCCCCTTCCTAATAGTGAGTGGCTAAACCTATTTTGCAAGTCGCTAATTGATTAGTGACTCACAAAATAGGGTTGGTACACGGGCCACAGGTTTTTTGCTGTCACACACGGGCCTAAAAGCCCTTTGCGACTGCAAAAAACAGTTTTACATCTGGTACCAAGATCCTGGCAGTGGTGGTGGAGTCATGGCGGTCCTACCGCCATGCTCATAATTGGGCGGTCATACCACCAAAGATGTGGCGGTCTGACCACCATAGACAGTACAGCGATCTTGGGACTGCCTTACTCATAATAAGCCACTTAATGTTTCTTAATGTCTCCTTTGTATATATGTCTACAAAAGAGGTCAATACACATTTAGGGCCCAATTCCGATCTCGCTCGGAAGGCCTTCCGAGAGCCGTTCGTAGCGTTACCTTCAGACCGACCGACCGATGCGCAAATGTCTCCAATTCCCAAACGACTCGTATGCTCCAAATCCAGCACCATTTCCGGTACGAACAGGCTCGTAAACGCTGAATGGAGACGTTCGGAGACATTTCCAAAGCAGTTTCCTGCCGGCAAATTACGATGCTTACTTCCTACGCCCCGAACAGGTTGCCACCTCCAGCACGTTCAAGCATCCAGAAGAGCTGTATTTCATCTCCGCTTCGTGCCACAACACGATTACTGTGTACAAGACGAAGCAGCCATGTATCTAATCAAGCATGTCATCTCTATACCGTACGCCTACGGTCGATTAAACAACCGACGCGTTCGTCACTGATGGTAAGTCAGACACCTACCACACACAAAAATGTCACGACCCCGCGAAAGGCAACAGAATACATAGCTTGTGACAAACCACAGTCAATATTGGTGTGGTGGGAATTCTTGCAGCAATGTAGAGGCAAGGGGGTTGGTGGATGGCAAAAACTCCTAGCATTGTCCACCCTATGGGGGGGTGGATGCCTATCACTCCCACCATTGTCATGCCCATAGGGGTGGATGTCTATCACTCTCACCATTGTCCACCCTATAGGGGGTGGATATTTAAAACTCCCACCATTGTCCACCTCATAGGGGGGTGGATGTTCAACACTACCAGCATTCTCTACCTATAGGGGGTGGATGTCTAACACTACCAGCATCCTCTACCTATAGGGGTATGGATGGCTAACACTGCCAGCATTCTCTACCTATAGGGGTATTGATATTTAACACTACCAGCATTCTCTACCTATAGGGGGGTGAATGTTTATCACTCCCACCATTGTCCACTCCATAGTGGGGTGGATGTTTAACACTACCAGCATTCTCTACCTATAGGGGGGTAGATGACTATCACTCCTACCATTGTCCACTCCATAGGCTGGTGGATGCCTAACACTTCACCGGTGTTGTCATGCCAAATATGTGTTTTGTGTGCAAACTGCCTGCAAAATTGACACATAAAATGATATGCTTGACAAACCCTGCATCTCTGTAGTGACAGCAAGGTGAATGTGGGGTTCAGGCCCCCAGCATTTTCAAGCATATAGAGGTTTTGGGTTATAACCCCACCATCACTGTAGTGACAAAAAGGTGAATGTGGGGTTCAAGCTCCCAGCATTTTCAAGCATATAGAGGTTTTGGGGTATAACCCCACCATCACTGTAGTGACAAAAAGGTAAATGTGGGGTTCAAGCCTCCAGTATTTTCAAGCCTATAGGGGTTTGGGGGTATAACCGCACCATCACTGTAGTGACAAAAAGGTGAATGTGGGGTTCAAGCCCCCAGCATTTTCAAGAATATAGGGGTTCTTGGGTATAACCCCACCATCAATGTAGGTCTCACACCCCCAGCATGGTCAAGCAATTATGTATTTTGGAGGCCAAAATCCACAAGCACTGTGGTGATAAAGTAGTAGTTGTGTGCCAAACAACAACAGAAATTTTGAGGCAAACATAGTTGTGTGCGTTACATACCCTCAGCCATGTGCAGTCAATCTGTGCTTTAGGGGGCTAACACTGCCAGCAATGTTCAATTGGACAATGTAACATGTGACCATCCAAAATGCAAAAGCACATATTTCTGTCACAAGCAGATACAAATACAAAGGATACAACCCAAAACTACAGTTTTGATGAGATCCAGCTCCACACTGTGGCAGCAACTCTACATGCTAAACCTAAGGAATGTGCAGAGTGAAGATGTAGGAGTCCCAGGGCCAGTAGAGAAAGAAACAAAACAGAACATCCACTCAGTGCCCTTCAAAGACAGATGAAATACATGGGTGAAGATGCACAAAGACAACCAACCAGACGCACACTGCAGAACAAACACATCATATGTGTGAGTTTGGAAATCTTTCAAGCCTGGGCCAACACACACGATGGGGGGCTGAACTCCACTGAGACATATGCATGTTGAGTACAATCAGGAAGTATTCCATATAGAATTTGAGTGGAGTGAATGAGGGCAATAAGGCATTGTTTGATGAGCGGGTGTACCGGAGTCACATGCGGAACAAGCTTGGTGGAACACCAACAAATACATCAAGAGACTGACTGTCTTCTGCAGTACTCTCAAGGCCACAGCACTGTGGTGACAGTATCCTGTCTGCTGAGCCTCTGTAATGCTTAATGAGGATAAGGGCCATACTTTTGATCACACTCACTCTTGCACACTGTGTCACGTGCCTTGCAAGAACCACTGTCATCTCACATACCCAGACATTACTGCTAGGGCATGGTCGATAATGTGAGGCCACATTGTAGGTAGGGGCCTGCCAGGAGCCAAGTTACATTTGTCCAGTCTAAACACCACCCACATTGATCAGCAGCACTGCACCTCATCTAATCCTTCCTTGACAGGTGACATTGCACAGGCACCCATGAAAGTGTGGATCACTGGCTGTATGATGAGGAATCCATTATTGACCACACATCATTGTGATCACAATACAAACATGGGTACATGTACTGTTGTGTATAACCACTGTGGCAATCTCGGTATCAGGAAGGTACAACCAGCACACCACATACTAGGACACACACATTGATGGTTGAACAAGGGGTGCCAGACACACAAATGTATGGGACAGAAATTCACAGCATCTGTCCAACACAGCACATACTCAAACCCTGCAGGGCAACAGGAGTACACACACTCACAGAAGGATGACATTGTGATGAGTTGGTGTACAATGAAGCACAGAGGAGACAACCCACGACACCACAATATTTTCAGGCACACTAAATAGAATCATGAGCCTCCTACTACAACAAACATGAAGTGGTTGTCTCACAGCTGTCAGTGCTACATGTGGAGACCGCATTCCTACTTGCTGTGTAGAAAAGCATAGACCAACACCAATGTATGAGACAGTCACCCTGTGTGGCCTTTGTGCATTGCACACAACTCAAGATCTAACCATTTACACTGTCAACTTGTTTGCATGTCAATCGGTGCGATGCATCTGGCTACAATAGCTGCATTATGGGCAGCTTATCACTAATGGCAAATTGCCAATGCTGAGTGTGTACTGCAGAAGACTTGGGAGATAAATGGCTCACCAGATAGAGGGTACAACAACTGTGTTAGTAGGCTCCAATGCACAGGCAAATGTGTAAGCTAATATTCCTGCACTGTTGACAACGCCAGGGGTGGTGGTAAGATCTGTGTCTCACAAACACAATACACATAGCTACACATAACACATGGGAAATGTGTACATCCGTTTAGGATCGAGTAAATGTGCATCATGGAATATTCATTGGACACATTTGGCAATTTATCACTGTCTCAGAATCCTGAAATCCGTTAAGGAGACTCATAAATAAGACATGTTGCAATCAGGTTACAGGGCAGGGTAGAATGTGCTGATTGTGAGCAGTCATTGACACATACAAGTGCCACACTTGCAAAACAAGATGACAGATTCTAAACACGCTGATGATGCTAACACAAATGGAACTTGGTGAATTTATAATGTGAGTTTGCTCACAGTGCAGGCTCTTGTCTCAACACAACCAGGGATGTCATCATAATGACTCCACTCTACTGGTGCACCCACACCTTGGCCACTCAAAGTCAAATAGGTGGAGAAAGCACTGGACTAGTCAGCCCACAGAAAGCTTTCCAAACAGGAACATCTGCAGGGACTATGGGCTTGGTAGGAAAGGGGGTTTGAAGACAAAGATTCCTGCTCACCTTACACACACCATGGGCTCAGGATATGTCACAGACACTGCCATGAGGTGATTTCCCTACAGTGGAAGGTCAGTTGTGGCAAGCTTGTTCTTGTCAGGGGTCTATCATGGTGTAGTGAGACTCAGACATGGCTCCAACACTTACAATTCACAGAATACATTGTTTCCATCAGCCTGTGTACATGGGTGTGTCGAAAGTCATCTGCACATTGTCAAACTTCATGTGTACCCAGTTGTAATGATGTGACGGATAATTTGCTGCTTATCACAGCGCTATTCTGCATGTCCATCCTAGACGGTTGCATTTGTCGTACTTTGATATTTGGGACCACGTAGGAGACAGGGCCCTACCCCTGTTTATTCATGTATTAGCAAACCGCGATTGGTCAATGCGGTATGTACAAGCGCTTTGCATAACGTCCCATTGCCAAATGCACTATGTATACGTTATTATACCTTGACTCCGTGGGTTCCATGTTAGAACAGTAGCCATTTATGTGATTGCCCTCACATAGGCCATGCTTAGGCCTAAAGGACACGTACACCTTCTGTGACTTCTCTATGACCTGGGCAGCTTGGCTCTGCTGCCCCAGGTCAGTCCGGTCTCACGAGCTCCCCGTCCCCTGGCCACCTGTGATTAGCATCAGGGCTTGACACACCATAAAGTCTTTTCATCCTACACCAGCCTGCGGCTAATCTCTTTCACACCTGACTGTTCCTGCTTTATGGCTTGTTTCCCAAAACAGGAGATGCTCATGTTTATTGGGGTCAGTTGATATCTGATGTGGGATCTGAGCCTTGCTGGGTAAATAATTGCGGGATGGCTGAACTGAAATGTGAGATTGCAATCATGACTCTGCTTGTTCTTTGAAGTAAAATATGTGAATGACCAACTGCAAGAGAAGGGCGGTGTTGCCCAGAGCGTAACATTCTCCATAAAAAAGGAGACTGGTTTCTGTTCTGCAGACTGCCTCATTCAGTTGCTAAGGCTTCTGTGCGACGTAGTCTCACTCATTTGAGTTTAATAAAGATGTCTTTTCATATTTCAGCTTCTGTTGCCAAGTTCTTTGTTATATTATCAAGATATGCAGACTTTTATAATACCACATCAGGAAGTACTCGAAGTCATAGGGTGCTACCCCTAGCACCTCTGGGGTCTCAAAAATTGGAGTACTTCAGTTGGCGCCCACCAGCGCGGCCTCATCAGAGAAGTGACTTTCTGTGGGAGTGATCTTGTCAGGAGACTGAAATCTACTGGAAGGACAGAACGGGATTCTACCAAGAAGGTACTCTGTGCACAGGTCTGGAGATTCTTTGATTATGTAGTCCGGTATATTTCTGCTCTTCCTGATTTTGATCCTCCACATGATGTCACTCAAAAGGTGAGAAAAAGAACCCTTTTGGCGTGAGTATTATAAAAGACGTTTGGGCATGTAGAACTTGACAATTAGAATTTGGATAACCTTTTTGATTATTAAGAATAAGAATTAAGTATAAGTGGGTCGCTCCCAGTCCTTTGGTTCTTTGGGTCTTTAATTTGGTTATCGCAATTACCAAAGCTGAGGGGTTGGTTTCTTGGTTTCTGATTTGGTCATTGCAATTACCAAAACCGAGGGTCTCGCATATTTGCGAGTTTATTGGTAGAGATAAACCCTTGAAGTTTCAAGCTAGATTAGTGAGCTATAAGATGCCTGATCTTAGCAAATTTGGAAATGTAGCTTTTGGTTTGTATAGGTTTGGATATGCGAATTGCAATTTGCGTAGGCAGGTAATGAGGAGATATTTCTCCATTTGTTTTTGATTATAATACTTGCGTTTTCAGCAGTATTTTTGGCATGCCTGTTTGTAAGCTCACATGGAAAAATGTGTTGCTTTTTGTTTTGAAAGGTACCATAGTGTGGGAAATATCTAAATAGGTTAGATTTAAAAACATATTTCTTCCTTGGTGATGTTGTATCCCCAGGGAATTAAAATATGACATAATACAAAACAAGGATCCTTCGTTCTGCGCAGTTTCACGAATGAAGATATGCACAACGATTTTGTGTGGTGTTCTGCTAGACAGAGCTAGTGAATTGAGCGCATTCACTACTTCTTGGACATGCATCTGTCTGTGGGGCTGTTTATGCAGCCTTTTGGAACACTATTGAAAAGCGTTGCTTGTAAATATGACCTACAACCAGTATTTGCAAATGGTTTGTTTCAAGTATAGTCTGTGAGCTGTTCTTTCTTTCTGTCATGCGTATTGATTTGTAAGTCAACTGTGTGTTTAAATGTCTGTGTTTTTTTTTATCATTAGTGCAACTTCTGTAAGTAAATTGCGACGGTGCTATTTATGAAAAATGGCTAAAGCGCGCTGTATTGTCTGTTTAACCCCTTTCTGTTTATGTCTGAAATGAGCTCAATATGTGTTTGTGGGTCTTCTGATGTTTCCAGTCTGTTAAGTAGATTGCTGGTTAATTAATATCAAGTAGAAACTTAAAACAAAAATCCAGAAATGAACAATGTGATGTGCTACAATAGCTATGTGTTGCTCTTTAATTTATAGAATGAGCAATTGTGCACATATACAAAACTGCCGTTAAATGCTTAAAGGATAAAATTAGAAACACATTCGATAGATATAAATCAGGCCCCAAAAACGAAATTATCTATTTTTGCAAAAGTAAATAAATTTACAGCATTTTCCCTAGATGCATTATATTAGATGTTCACAGGCAAACTTTTCAGCTGCAGTATATTTGATAGAAATGTTCATTCAGCCAGCACCTTCCCAGTTGAACACGGGTGGAATTTGGCAGAACCGTCCTTTTAAATGAAAGTGGCGCAAAAATGTGACGCGTTTCAAATTGGGCTTATGCGCTTAGGCTTGTGAGTTAAATGTGTCCAAAATGATAGGCAAGGGATGCAGCTTGTTTTTTATACATGGAATTATCACAAAAACGAATACTTGGGATTTTTTTAAAGAAAATTATTAATCATGGGAAAAATTATTTTAAAAAAAAAAAGTGCTTTTCAAAATCGTTTTTTGATATTTATAAAGCTTAATACTCATACTATGACCTCCTAGCATTAAAATTTGATTTAAGTTGTGTTGCATCACTAAAATGACAAGCATTCGCGCGTACAATTTTCCCTTGGTGCAGGCGCAAACAAGCTCATTTTTATAAAGTATAAGTTATTATTTCCAATGCCTGACTCATGGGTTATGTAATAGACATTCTGCTAATGCATATTATGCAAGAAAATTGTAGGATATTCATTTTTTAATGCTTAAAATATCAAAGTCGAATTTGGGTAAAAGGACTGTTTCAATTGCATTTTCTTTCATTCAGAGTACTGTTTAAAGTGTCTCAGGCTTCAGTAAATGCATACGTTTAGGTTTTGATATACATTTACAGGTTGTGCCTTCTTATGATTCAATGAGTCAAAGTGCCAGTACAAAGGCTTGTTTTAATATCAGGGTTGAAGGTTCTAACTTTAGCTGTGTCTGTCACGATACTACTGAACACGCTATGAAAAACAGGACCTTTTTAAAACTTGGAGAAATTAAATAAAATATGGTGTCGCAACCCGCAACTATTTGATGTTAATAAAAAACGGCCTTAATGAAGTTAGCACCCACACAGAGAAAGAGAAATGGAGAATTTTTTTTTTTTGATGAAGGAAATAGAGGATGTTTGTGAGCAGGTACGTGATGAAGTCAGTAATGATAGAGGGGTGGAGAAATGTAGAACTATGGTTATAGGAACTGGGTAATACGTAGGAAGGAGAAGAACAATTGGGAAAATACAATGCCGTGGAGGGAAGAGAGATGATGAAGGGGAGTAATACAGACATGAAGAGTAGTGTGAGGAAGGTTGTATTGACGAAGGGAATAAAAAGGAATGTGGTATCGGTTTGAGTAAGTAGGAGGGGAAAGATGAGATTGCAGGTTCTAGCAGTAGGGGTGAAAATATTGTAATTACCTGGCGGGAGGCACTGAGTTTCATATGCTAATATGAAAGCGACAAACAGAGCTTGAATAAAGGCAAGTGACTAAATGATGAAGAAAATATCAAAACTCATTGCGAATACAATTCACAGTGCCAGTGGACTGGGGCAGAAAGCGGTCTCACTTGCTGGAGTTCAGTCTAACTTTAGCTGGGCCTACTGAGACGTTCATTCATTTAAGGTTGATGAAATGTGTACCATTGCATAGGATTGCAACAAGCATTTATTCTAAAAACTGGTATGTGTGTTATTAAATTTTGTGAATTATTCACAGTACATGTAGTTTAACAATCTGGGAATAGGGCTAATTTTTAGTGCCTAAAAAGGAGAAATTATTTTTCAAAATAGAGCGAATTATTGCAAGTTAGGAGGAATTAGGAAGGCCTTCTGGCTTTGACGAATTCAGAGTGTCAGAGCTGGGGGTTGGGAGAGCTGCAGAGGCTGGCTCGGTCACGCTGCTGAGATGCTATCTTTCCCGTAAACAATGGAGTTGACATTTATGACCTTTTAAATTAGTGCCTTGCCTCTGTGGAATGCAGAATGACCTTGCTACATGGCCTCTAAAGGTGGGGTTTCTGGTTTCTCCATAGCATCACTAAAACTGAAGAACTTAATTCCAAAGGGAAAATATAGCAAAGGGGTTTTCTTTGAAAGTCCAACCATCATGTTAAATGCTTTGCTGATACATTGGTGCTCTAAGAAAAAAAAATAGAATGATGCCTGCTATAGTTGCTCTTCTTTAACAGAAAACGAAGTGTTGCATTAAGTCTTAGACAGACAAAAAGATTCTAAAAAAATTTTTAAGGCTACATGCCTAAATGTGAACGAATTGCTATCATGAATTGTTCTTGCTGGTCCTGTATGTTAGAAGAGAAACAGTAAAGTTATATTTGACAGCAGATTTCCATTGCCTGGTGATCTACTGTCAAAAAGGAGGGTAAGTATTTTAAACCTGACAAATTAAACAGGCCCAAATATTGGGTTTTGGGCTGCAGTTTTACAGTGCATAAAGTACATGACATGGTGTTTGTGTGTCACCGCTTATTACATATGCTATTGTTTTGTCTATGCTTTTTTTTGTGCTTGATATACAGCAGGTATATCTGATGGCTTGACGTTTTGTGCGTTTTTATTATTTTTTGCATGTTTTCGTTGTTTTTGTTGCTGCTTTTTGATACTATTACAAGTTTACCTGTTTTGTAAGGGGATGGTCATGACGATGCCCATCGCTACGCAACAGTTGGTTGAACTTGTTCTGGTTACTAAATTCCACAGCTAATGATATTTCATGCTGTGAACATGAGAGGCAGCACTATTCCAGTGCATGTCTAAATTGGCTATAATGGTATTACAGATAACTAAAAGAGATCTACAGGATCAAAGTGTGTCACTTACTGCCCTTTTCCCTTAATGGAACAGGCAGCCTTACATTTATGTATCCTTGATTGTACCTAAGGATGAAATTATAGATCTGTGACTCAAGGTGGCCTAATTTCTATATTACATTAGGTAATGGTGTCCTGTCTCCTAAGTAGCATATGGCCTTTGCTTCTGGAACATTAGCTAAGATTGCCGTATATGGTGTAGTCGCCAGCGGTAGAGTTAAAATGTATGTAACTTTGGCCTTTTGTGTATCACTCGTACCCTTGGTGTAGTGTCACATGCCTGACTATCACTCAAGTAAATTCTTGTCCTTCCTATAGATTTTTATTTTTTATTGCTTTTGTTTCTTCCCTGCCCAATGTCGCATTATGCTTAGTGATTTAGGATTTTAGTTGTGTCCTAGTTCCAATTCCCTTTTCCGTATTCCTTTCACCAGTCAGCCCATTTATTATTGTAGGTGTATTGTTCAGGTACACACTTCCAGACTGCAGTGATGCACCAGGAACCCCAATATTATGTACAATTCCCTTTTGCATGACCAGACTGGTTTCCAAGAATTTTCCTTAGGCCTGCTTCAATGTTTTCCAGCCTGACTGTCAGGATAGCGATAGACTGGCTAACTGACTCAATATTATAGTAAGACAAGTTTTCCATCTCAAAAGGAGATATCTTACGTTTACTTTTTGAACATGACAAATTTTCAATGTCTATTTTTTAATGTGGTTTTTACCCTTTTTTGTTCCTGCTGCTTTAATTTTCGATGGGATCAGAAGTTTCTAATCATGCAAATATCAGGACCCTCTAGTTCTTGTCTTTTGTTTTCATATCTGACTATTAGCCTGTGTATTGCCTAGTGCACCTGATATGAAAGGTTTCTACATGCCTGTACCATGTGATTTCTCTATTGAAATGTCCTAGATAAGGAATTTAGAAACCCTTATATGTAATCATTGGAAAAAAAATGTGTTTGCCCTATAAGACAATGCCACCATATGTGAAGACATCCATTTAGATAGAATTCTCGTGTAGTTATCTACCCTTAGATGATGGAGGCTCTCACACGGAAACCCAATTGAAAAGCTTAGAGGCACTGTTTTGCCTACTGCTTTTTTTTTATTTGTATTGCTTCCTGAGAAAGACAGTGTATTCGAGACGAAAATTGCCCCATGGCATGTGGCCACTCCTTTGAAACTCACAGACCACCTGTTTACAGTCCCCTTGTTATACACTGAACTGTTTAAAGCATCGCACTTGCTTCATCAGAAGGCGTTCAACATCAGAAAAGAAGGAGGAGCTGGTTTTGCCACAGAACCAGAATTTCAGTGCACAAGAGCGCCTGTCATGTGCTGGTAACCTCTGACAGTGTGCAGTCCCTTGAGCCCCTTGGCCTGAGTTTTTGGCCACACACCCCCCTCTTTTCCCTTTGCTCCAATGGAAGTGCAGTGCACCGGCGGATCCAAGATTGACAGAAGGCACTACATTCCAGTGCCCATGGAAGAGCAGCCTGAGCGTCCTCTGACACTGAGTGACGAGTGTTGGATTCTGAGAATGGTCCCGGGTCTGCACAAGATGATCTGTGCCCATGACCAATGAAGAGCATATTATTTGTAGTGTCTGCAGCAGAGGAAAGACACAGGTGCACTGCCTTGAAACATTGAGACCCTCGAGTGAGCTGTGAGTGTTTGCCAGGAGGGCACTCCAACTGAGCAGTACTTTCTTTTCTCATGAAAGGCTTGAATGAAGAGGCCCATGCAAAAGAAAACAACAGAAGAAGATTTGATGGACAATAGAAGCCTGCCAGAGAGGCTTTTTGAACGGACTCTGGGCATAGGTGGTTTCACAAGAGGTTTCCGTGTGATTGTATAGACTAGGTGTTAGAAGACTGTTTGTTTTGCTGGCATTGTCTAGTATAAGCAGAATAAAATCCATTTTCTGTGGAAAGGTACCCCCTTTTCACCTCAGAGCATTGATGAGGGTCACCACTGTTTCACCTGAACATAAAAATTATTGTTTCATTTGTAATAGTGGTTACTACTTTCTCCCGTTGTCTCTATGTTTTTAATAACGAGTTTTCTAGTGTTTTTTAAACATGACGTTGTCATTTATGGGTGGGATTGTTTTCCTCTACCCAATTGACTTCTTCACCCGCTTCTCAACCTATGTCTTTTCCCACTACTGTTTCTTTGCACTCTTTTCACCCTTTTCCTGAACATGAGCAGGTTAAAAGATCAGAATTCGTAAGCAATTCTTCTATACAGCTTCTGCATCGACATTAGTTAGTAGTGAACATCACTAATTGTTGGGGGTGTGATCTTATGCCACCTAGATAGAGGTATTCCTTATTTTGTCCTGCCATATGTGGCCTTTGTGCTTCTTCGTGTTCAAGGAGACCTGTCCAGAGAGAGAGTCCAAGTACTAGGATTTTGCTCCATCAGCAACATCTTGATGATCTGGTGAATATAGACCTGGACTAAGATCAGTATGAGTATAGTGATTGCCTATGTAAGGGCAAAAGGAGGGTCTGTCGTACTTTGATATTTGGGACCACGTAGGAGACAGGGCCCTACCCCTGTTTATTCATGTATTAGCAAACCGCGATTGGTCAATGCGGTATGTACAAGCGCTTTGCATAACGTCCCATTGCCAAATGCACTATGTATACGTTATTATACATTGACTCCGTGGGTTCCATGTTAGAACAGTAGCCATTTATGTGATTGCCCTCACATAGGCCATGCTTAGGCCTAAAGGACACGTACACCTTCTGTGACTTCTCTATGACCTGGGCAGCTTGGCTCTGCTGCCCCAGGTCAGTCCGGTCTCACGAGCTCCCCGTCCCCTGGCCACCTGTGATTAGCATCAGGGCTTGACACACCATAAAGTCTTTTCATCCTACACCAGCCTCCGGCTAATCTCTTTCACACCTGACTGTTCCTGCTTTATGGCTTGTTTCCCAAAACAGGAGATGCTCATGTTTATTGGGGTCAGTTGATATCTGATGTGGGATCTGAGCCTTGCTGGGTAAATAATTGCGGGCTGGCTGAACTGAAATGTGAGATTGCAATCATGACTCTGCTTGTTCTTTGAAGTAAAATATGTGAATGACCAACTGCAAGAGAAGGGCGGTGTTGCCCAGAGCGTAACATTCTCCATAAAAAAGGAGACTGGTTTCTGTTCTGCAGACTGCCTCATTCAGTTGCTAAGGCTTCTGTGCGACATAGTCTCACTCATTTGAGTTTAATAAAGATGTCTTTTCATATTTCAGCTTCTGTTGCCATGTTCTTTGTTATATATCAAGATATGCAGACTTTTATAATACCACATCAGGAAGTACTCGAAGTCATAGGGTGCTACCCCTAGCACCTCTGGGGTCTCAAAAATTGGAGTACTTCACATTTTGAAAGCCTTGTACAATGTCCACAAATTTCAGCATGACCTATGTGCAAAAGTGTAAGCAAAATATGGTAGGTTGTTAAAATAATGTCACCCTCATGGTCCAAAATGTTGTGGATCATGAAAACCTGCAATTGCAGACATTGATGACTCAGATACATACTATATTAGGACACATATACCATGGACCACATGCAGTCCATCACATCAGTACATCATTGTATTCCCACAACAAGATTTGCACATAAATGACAGTTGACTCATTAAGAATATTTGTTACACATAAAGCAAATGTACAAATAACAAAAAACGGTTTATTCAGCATTTGTGAAGAAATGGAAAAATAAATAAGAACAATCAGGCCAATGGCCAGTCCATTTTAGAGAGTCTTTGAGAGGGTCATGCATAATAATCCTCCCTCACTTACCTGCACTGCAAACACAAGATGACATTGCCCCTTGGAGGAGCAGCTTTAGGGGCACGCCAGGCACCGCAGGGACAGGACAAGGGGGTACCGGTTTAGGTTTTGGGAGGGATGGGATCTAGTGTTGTGTCGGGCTCCACTGCAGTGGATTGGTCAGATTGAGGGGGTGGGTGCTCCACTACAGTGGACTGGTCAGATTGAAGGGGTGGGGGCTCATCTGCAGTGGACTGGTCAGATTGAGGGGGTGGGGGCTCCACTGCAGTGTCAGGAATGGACCGAAGGGCGTGCTGTTAGAGGGGAACTGTTAGTGGTAGGGGGGATGGCCTGACCTTCGTGGGATGGTGTAACGGTGTGTATGTGAAACTGGGATGGGGTCTGAGGTGTGATCTTTGGGAGGGGGGCCTTGGACCGTGAGGAAGTAGATTTTGGTAGGAAAGTGTAGGAAGGTGGTGGGGTTTTGGACTTTATGATCTGGGGAATATACGTGTGATGGGCGTTGTGTTCTTACTCTTAGTAGGAGGTGTGCGTGCAGGGGTAGATCTCCTCACTGTGCCAGGGGGTTTCCTCTTCCCCTTGCTAGTGTGTTCTGATGGATCAGTGGGGAAGAGGCCAAGGTCACAGAGGATGACCCGCTGGGAAGAGGGGGTTGCAGGAGAGTCAAGGGCAGGGATTTTGGAGGGAGAGGTAGCTAAGGAATGTGGAGTGGTTTTGGATGATTGTGTGATTTATTTGGCCCTCTCCCCTATGTTAGTGATGTCAGTCCCCTGAGTGTGCATGCGTGTGTGTTTTGATTTTGTTTTGGGTGATTGTGTGCTGCTTGTGTCTGTAAGTTTGTGTGCATGTGACTGTGTGAGTGTGCTGGGGTCAGGTAGGTTATTGTGGACTGTGAATGGGGCAGAGGAAGGAGGGGTAAGGGACTGCTGTAGGAGGGACACTGCTGCTATGAGTGAGGAGGCCATGGCCTGATTTGGTCGCTGTATGGCAGAGATGTCTGATGAGATGCCCCCCATGTATGACACCAATTGTGTCAAAAGACTGGTATGTGCATGGAGGACATTCAGCATGGATGTCTGCCCCACATGCATCTGTTTTAGCAAATCCACAGCCTCCACACTCAGGGCAGCAGGGGTGACAGATGCAGGGACTGTGGTGCCTGGCCTGAAGGAGACATGGTCCCCCAACACAGGAGGGTCCATGAATACTTGGAATGAGAGCAGCTGTGAGGGTGGAGATGGTAGTGGTGGGGTCAGGCCCTGATGTTGTGGGCTCTGAAATGGAAACACCCATCACCACAAGAGATTCATCACTGTAGCTTGATTTGTCCTCGGCAGGTGTAGATGTTTCCGACCTGCCCTCAGTGCGTCTCCCCTTACCCTCCATGCCACTGGTTTCCTCCTCCTCCTCAACAGTAGACCCAGTCTGGCTAGCTGCTTCTCCTTGGTCCATGGAACTGTCTCCCACAGTAGCTGTAGATGATGGAGTGAACAAGGATGAGAAAGAGATTCACATCAGTCATCTGCATAGTCTTGACACATGAGTATCATCACAACACATCACAGAGCAAACCTATGCATCATTTTCACGGCAGGTTTTAAATCATTACACATATGTGAACATGGCACTTGTCAGTCTGACAGTAAACTATGGTTCCCAGACAAATGATGGCATGTGAAACATTGGCTAGATGTATATCAAATACTACAAAAAACCATGTCAACTATGACACTATTCGGCAGCTGGTCTGATCTGTAATGCTCCCGAGGGTCATGTGTCATCATTACATACATGTCTTATGTCCTGCAAGGGGGCCTGGAACTGACACAGCAAATGGTATGCACACATTTGAAATATTTACCTGTTAAATGTACCTCCATCCCCAGTTATCATGATGGGCCCCTATGTCTTGAACATTAATGCTCTAATGGTCTGCATGCAGTACAACTGCCAAGTATAAATGCTGCATCCTCTCAAAAATTCATGTTGCACACTATGCCACTGGCCTGTCTGGCTAATCACTCTTTACGGACCCTTTGTACAGGACCAGTCCATATCAAGTTTTAAGGCAGCACCATGTCACAATCCTGTATTTACTGCTTCCGGTAACAAATGTATGTGTCAAGTATACATGTCCACTACATGCTTGACACAATTTTAACCCTTTTACAAGCTCACGTTGTTCTACTTAGCCACCGGAGTATGTGAATAACATCTGGCTACATGAAAATTTTACAGCTCTCAAGAAAGCAATGCAGCATACACATAGATGTTCATGTCACCAGTATGCACAGTCAAGAGATGATACACACATGTGCACACTTCTGTATCTGAGCCAAAAGCTATACATTAGGTGTATGTCCATGTTTTCTATATTGACCACCTGTGTCTTTCAAAGATTGGCACATGTACTCACTGTCACCAAGTCTGACCCATGGATTTTCACATTACAATGGTGAAAGTGTTACCTGACACAAAAATATGATTTGTCAGTGTCTTGTATACCTGTCCTTGATCGATGTGATACATGTGATTACACAGAGCACTATGTATGGGACAATACATTTTGACCACTTATCAATATGATTTGTCTGAGGCATCCACATTGGTCTCACCTGCTGCACGAATGTATGGCATTGTTTATGCACACCTGTGTGTACCAATAGCAACATTTTGAACATATATGTATTTACCACACTGAGTACAGGTCATACATCAGTCAGTGTGCTGACACATGTCAGACAATTACATCAATCATGACGGTCAACTCCAGGCACATGTATATACCACAGAGCACATGAACATTGGACCACAGCCAATACACAGGACCTAAGTCACACACATATCACAGATGGAAAGGGACATACCTGGCCATCATATGTTAATGGGGCATTGTTACATTTTGTCCACAGAATTGTTGTCTTAGCAGACAGACGACCTGTGAGAAGGGTATCAGGCTGAGGGAGTACAACATGTATGTTAAACATAGTTCTGCAACATGGCACATACTCACCCCCTCCTTGCTGTTATCTGGCCTTCAACTGCCCATCCAGGCCAGGGAAGACCACCGTCAGTATCCAGAGCATGTGGAGGGTCAGGGTCCATCATCCACCTCTTTTGCGAGGAGGTGACAGCTTTAAGCTGGAACCTTGCAATCCTCTGTGTCCAGCCACCTCTTCTGGCAGTGGCGGATGCAGCATCTAAATACCCCCACGGGTCTTACTGCCCGGATGATGGTCTTCCAAATTTCAGCCTTCTGATGGGCGTCGCCCTGTGAGGATGACGCGGTGACACACCATTACTCTATATGCTACATGTTTATGCATCACACACATGGTCATATAGGTCATGGGCAGAATGGCAGATAATGTTTAAGGGGTAGACAAGTATCATCATGGGCAGTTGTCCTGTGAGCAAATCTCCCTCAAAAACATGAGAACAGTGCAGTAAAGTCAAACCCACCACACCGGCTTCTACATCACTGTACCTGTCGAGTACCTAAATCTACACACTGTAAGACTTACATTAACTATGTTTGCATGCTTGCCATTGGGGATGCCAATGCTAATAGTGCATGTTTTTACACATGGCCAATAAAAAAGGCAGTGTAATTAACACATACCTGCTCCCCTGGTTTGCCATACAGCTTGCTGTACTGTGGAAGGAGGCTTTCCAACAGGGCCTGGTTCTCCTCCTCTGTGAAAACAGGTGGCCTCTCCACAGTACCTGCCATTGTAGCTCCCAGAGGATGCAAAGACAGCAGATGAGAGATGTTGAAATGCTGTAAAGTTGCATGTGTGCAGGCAAGTGAAGTTTCTTGCGAACAGATAGACTTATATCTCCACAGCAGAGGCGGACTCTGTTCCATGCGTCCAAAGCGATAGGTCCGAGACGTTTGCATTATCTACATTTCTCCAATCCATAACATTGGATGCATCGGACACGACAACCGCAATGTTCAAAATATATGCATCCTAACACTATTGAGTTTGATACATTGGTGTTGTGAGCTAACCGATTCGGATTGCACACGATTCATACACGAAGTGAAACGTGCGTCTGTCACCATGACAAAAGCAGCCAATGTGTGCGTCCATCTCAGTTCAGATGCGATAACGTTAACCATGACGACCAACAGCCTAAGGATGCGACCAACATGTTTCTGATGCGGCTAACGCATCCATTCAATACTCACCCGTGTCATTCACCATCACAGTAAATAGCCAAAGGATGGGTACGGCTCGATTAGGATGCGGCTCACGCGTCCATTCAATACTCACCCACATCATTCACCATTACAGGAAACAGGAAAAAGATGCACACCACACGTTTCGGGTGAGGCTCAGGCACCATACACTAATCAGTCAACAGGGCAAACAGTATACCAAATCTTGATGTTCTGATGCATTACATGTGTATGTACAGTAATTAACATGTCATATTGGACATAGTACTTGATATCTCACACTCCCATGATGAGCCAAGGCTGATGGGCACACAAAACATTGTTGGTGATGAACATCACAACTGTGAGTGACCACTTCACAGATCACCCTCCTAGGCTTGGACACAGTCCCAGGGGATCATTGTGTTAACACAGGTTATGTCCACACCTAATCACTGCTTTGTTGGACTGTGTGTTAGAAAGTGCATTGTGTTAAGTTATTGTGAGTAAATCCACAGTATCCGAGTCTTGTACAACGCAGATACTTCATTGTTGATTTTTAAATTATATTTACCTGACACATCAGCTTGTATTTGCCATGTGAATTGCTGTTGTGTTTTTGTGTCACAGGCATTCATGGATGCTTGTCAAATATAAACATGGGGTATGGGATAGTACATGTTTGTCAGACATGACATCATGACTGTCCACACTGTGACAGTGGTGTGGTGACATGCTGTCTGTATCTAGTGTCCCACCTAGGTGGCATTACATGATCCAGGTCTGTGCATGTTTCAACCATGTGATAGTTGTGACAAACCTCTGTCTTTGTTACTTTATTAGGTGTGTATTGAGTATGCGATGTTTGATCACATGGACAGTGACAGACACCAGTGAGAAGTCACAGTACAGAACTGTAATTGTTGGCAAACCATATTAATATGACAAGTCTTGTAAGGGTCACATAGCTGTGCTCTGTGTCTAGGATCAACCTTACTCATCTGACTTAAATGTGTCTAGATTTAATTTTGTATGTGTGTAATTGCATGTCCCTTACTACATTGTAAAGTGTCCTAAAATATGTTTTCATTTGTTACCTAGGTACCGCAGGATAACAGCTGTCCACAGACCCTTCCCCAACCTCTATACCATGGTAGAACGGGATAGCATCAGACGATACCGCTTCACCAGACCACTCATTGAGGTGTTGGCAGACCAGTTGGCCCCACATTTACAACCTGTATGTACATATCCCTTTGCGCTGACCCCTAAGGTGAAGGTGATGCCGGACCCACATTTCTTTGCCACAGGATCCTTCCAGAATACTGTGGCTACTGCTGGTGGGATATCACAGACAATGTTCAGCCATCCCAACCTTCCTTCCTGTGACTCAGCATCCCAGGGAGTGAATGTGTGCAAACAAGATGGCTGCTGCATGTGACTGTTGTTTGGATCCAATTGTATTGCTGTGAGTTGGTGTTAAGTTTGCACATCTTTGTAAATGGGCAGATTTCCAGTTACATTGCAGGTATGTTGTTAGTAAACATCTATTTGTGAGCACAAATCGCATAATGGATTTGTCCTCCCCACACCAAAGCCCAGTGTCAGCCATCTTGCCAGTACATTTTCATTCACTCTCAGGGACAGCATAGTCCCAGGTGTGGTGTTGGTGGGAGGGGTGTGTGTGGGACAGGGCCTGCTGATAGATGTAGTCAGAGATACCACTCCTCCTCCCACCCAGACCAAATAGGCCACCATGAACCATGCTTCCATGACAGTGAATACAACTTTATATTCAAGATGTCTGATGGTGGTGCCTGGTGTTTGTTTGAGCACAACTCCCAACAGGGCCTTGTGCTCCCCACAGAAGAGCCCAGTGTCAGCCATCTTGCCAGTACTTTTCCACTCCCTGTGAGATGAACATTGTTCAAGGTGGGCTTGTTGGGCCACGTGGGAGGAGGATTGTTAGCTGTGACTACGACTCCCATCTTGCTTTTAGCTTCACCCACCTTCCTAGCAATCCCAACCTTCTTTCCTGTGACTCAGCTTCCCTGTGAGTGAGTGAAACAGTGCTGACAAGATGGCTGATCGTGATGGCTGCTGTTTTGAGCACAAAGCCTGGCTGCGTTCTTTTTGTAAGTTGGGAAATGTCATGAAATAGTTACATATTACTCGGAAATTGCAGGTATTTTGTTTGTCAAAGTGGTATACACATCACATGCTCATTTGCTTCATATTGTTATGGCTTTGCTAACAGTGATTTGTATCACTATGTCCTTGACAGTGATGTATGTGGCTGTGTATTTGCTGACAATATTGGCTATTTGAGTATGTACTCACCAGGCTCTTGTACTCCTGATATTTCATAGACGCCCTCCGGTGGAAGGATAGCCCGCACCTTCTCCTTCTAAGAAGTGAAGTTCACAGGTGTTGCAGGAGGGCCACCACCAGTCCACTGGCTCTGGACACGTTCTTTGCCAATGAGCTTCTTGACCCTCCTTCGCACAACATAGTACCTGTTCCTGATATCTTCCATTGTGTGCAGGCAAGGTGCTTGAGCATTCATCTTGTTGACAATCCTCTCCCACATCTTAGTTCTATGGGACAGAGGGGTCTGTTGGAACAAGTTCTCAAATAACTATTGCTCTATTCTGAGAATTTCATCTATCATGACTTCCAACTACTTCTCTGTGAAATTTGGATCCTTCTTTGGGGGCATGGTGATGGGTGGTGGTGGAGATGGATGTTTGGATGAGTGCGAAGGTGAGGGTGAGTGAGTGAGTGAGTATGAGTAAAGGTGTGTGTTTGTGAGTGTAGTAGTTGACAGGTGCTAGTAGTGTACTGGTTGTTTGGTGGGTGAGTTGTGAGTGTATGTATTAGTGCAGTGTAATAGTGGTATGTACTGGCAGTTCTGTTGAAGTTGCAAAGGATCATGGTAAGGATTTTGGCCCTTTATATAGATGGAGTTGTGGGTGTGGCTTATTTTTTACATTGACAATGCTTGTGTGGACTTTTTCTGTCTGTTTATATTGTATTTAGTTGAGCATAACCGAGACGTTCCGTTGACCGCAACGGATGCTTGTTCATTTAATATCAGGGTGGTCCAAATCTGTGCCATTCACGCTAAGCTATGTTGCAGCGTTCGCGTACGAGTCGGTTGCTTCAGGCCCTTTTCCGGACGATTCGCTCGGACGGATTTATTTCTGTACTAGTCAGTCGTCCCTATTGTGTTCCATGCGAGTAGTTTCTATTTGACAGCATTGCATTGTACTCCGCCGGTCGGACAGCGTGCGTATGAGTCGTTCAGAAGGCATTCCCGATCTAAGTTGTTCAGAAGGGTTTCCGAGCGAGATCGGAATTGGGCCCATAGTTGTTTGAAAAATTGTGTATAATATGCATACTCTCTCTAATATAGTCTTTTCCCAGTTAATTGACTACTGACTCCTGTCAGCTAATTATTGAACACATAAAGTTGTTTTTTTACAGACCATTGTGAGTTCTACTTAAAATTACAGCACAATATATTACAAAATTCTTACGATGTATTTTGGGTAATTAGATAATTAGCCAGATGAGACAGAGACAGATTTGCCAGAATGAGCACTCAGTGTCAACACGGATGGTGTTCAGCAAGAAGTATTTATCATGACCATCAGTGACTTCTGGGACATTAATTCATGTCCTGGGTGACACTTTTCAGCCCATAGCTGCCTCCTTGCTGATGCCCACTTTAATAAGGATTCCAGTCATGAGGGCTCAGTAAAAATCAGGGTTGAACTCCCCTTCTCTCTGGACAGTAGACAAAGAAGTGGTCAGCCTTTGACCAGCCAGTTCTACTCCTCTGAGGCTGGCAAGGTAGGACTGTTAACATGTGGATGGAATTGGCATCACCGCACTTGTCTGTATTCTACCACTCAGCCTATCAATGCATTTGCTGATTTGGTGTACATTATAAGGCTTTTCTATCTTCTGATAGGTTGGGGTTGGCCCTTGTGAGCTGTACTCCATCAACCCCAAACATGGGATTCAGCATGTCTTGCTGGCGGAATGTATCATGGTATGTTGAATCCCCAGTGGAGGACAAGCATGCAATTATGCTCTGGTAGAAGGTGAAGCGGGATAATGCTGCTTCTGTACTCTTCTTATCTCTGGTGCCACCCGTTCAAAGGGAGTGACCTGCATTGAAAATGGCAATTTTTATGAAGTGTGCACACCATCATTACTTCATATTAGAGGCAGTGGATTAACACAGGCATGGAATGCATAGTAGTATTGGTTCCCCTTTTGTACAGGGAAAAAACAGACTCCTTAGTTCTACAGGCATCACTACAGTTCCAACCATAAGTCAGCCTAGGAAAAAAATACAAAAAGGACTGTTGATGGACAGAATGCAGAACAATGTCATACATTCACCCCAGTACAGAGATCTGGGCGTAAATCCATCGTTTTTTTGCTCACCATGCCATTCCAGTTTGGACTCAGCCATATGCAAATCAGTCTTGACCCTGTGCCCCATGAGAACAGTCCAGCCCGAACTGCCAGGCCAGGTCCTCCCTGGACTGGAAACAAGCATCCTAGGGCCGGTTTCGGGGTATCACCCCTCTTCAGCCAGGATAGCTTGATTCCAGTGGCATGGAGAGCATGAGACTCACGTCTGAGCATACCCGTCCCACTCGGGGTGACAAATGCAAAAAGAACTGTTGATGGACAGAATGCAGAAAAAAAAGACTACAGAGTACTGTTCTATGTTCCCTCTCCTTAATGTCTACTTGCAGAAGAGGATACATTGATGAATAATTCTCCATCCCTCCAGATGGCTACCTCTTTGAAGGAGATGCTTCATCTGATGCCCAGTGAAAAGGATACTATAGGGTAATTTGTGTAAATTTTTACCTTCAAGGCAGTATCAAATTTACTAGAGTGGGCATATCAAGTACATTAATTACATGGAGGCAGTATGAGAGAGAGCAAAACAACTAGAATGAATAATGTGACCATATATTAGCTTCAGAGTTACAAAGCATTCTGTCTGTATGTAAATAGGTATGTAAGTATGCATGTATCTATGTATGGGTTTGTGTATGTATGTATGTATGTGGCATTTCTACACACCCAGCCAAAAGGCAGTGGGGCACTGTACAAGGTCAAAAACAGCAAAGCTGTAACAAAGAAGTCGATTTGATTAAAGAAATATCACTTTCCCTAACTTAGTACAGCAAAAATATAACTTAGGTGGCAGCAAAAAGACAGAACTACCAGGCACACATTGTAATTAGTTGAAATCATTATGTTATTGAAAGTGACTGCTCGTGAGACATTCTTTGCTGGGCAGTTCCCTTTTTCACTTGGGCAATGAATTACACAAATTATATTTTGTGATTTTCCATTGAAATTTCGCCATGCTGAAGAATGTAGCATATACCTATTATGTGGGAGCAAAATTAATAGTAGCTAAGACATGGTTTACGTCCCCAAGAGTTTTTCAGAGAATTCTGTATTGTCTTCCACAGCACTTAAACATGCAAATAATTTAGGCAATACACTGGAGCTGCAGTTTAGCATATCTTTATTCTCCAACATTTGTTCACACACACACTGCCTATTATGTCATACTTATCAAAACTACACTGTACCACATCCCCAACATATCATGTAGTTGCTGTTTAGAGTCCACTCAGAATCACAAGGGTCCTAATACCTAAAGAATCAATATGCTACATATCCCCCTTTGTTGCATAAAAAGTGTCAGGCATCAATTAAAATCATGTCTCCTCAATCAGTCTCCGAGGGGCTCGCACTTGTCTGCCGGCTTGGATAATCCAATGGGATCGTGCTTCGCCCCTCGACAGCCAGACCTGCAGGCGTGGTTGACTCTGATGTAGTTTCATGAGCGGGCGAGTGTCAAGGTAGGTGATTAAAGTGTGATGTGTCCTGAGTGATTTACTTCGCAGTATGACGTGCCATCACCATGTTTCTCTCGCCCACCACGACCTGTAAAGAATAAGTGGTAAAAGGTTTGTTTGTCTATCATTTCTCTCTCTGCTTTGCCTATAACCAGTCTCCTTTGACAAAGATTGTTTAATGGACATTTCGGCTATGAGTATTGTTCGTGTCACAAAGTTTGTCAGCACTCACTAATCGATATGATGTCCATTTTGTTATTCTGATACCACCCTTGCCATAGCTGGAACTAGATCACCGAAGAACATCTCACCTCATCTCTCAGCATCACCACACCACCGACATCCACCGACGCTAATATCCCAAAACGCAACCTCCATCAAAGGCTATTCAGCTGCTCTGACATGCTGGAACCCCTCAAGAAGGCACCCAGCAAGCAACACTCCAAGAAAAACAGCTGGTACACTCCAACCATCCATGAGTCCAGATGCACCTCAGAACGATTTTAAAAGAAATGGTGGAACAACAAACCCCGGAAACCCAGCTAAACCTTCATAGCCACCATCACAGCACACCACCTTCTCCTAACAAAAAATCCAAAGAAAATGGCCCTCTAAGACAGAATCAATGCAAATGCACACAACAGCAATGACAGGCCCAACAGTGAGACAACTGATGTTCCACCCTTCCAATCCCGCCACAAGAAACTCAGCACCTTCCTCCACCACAAGGTCAGGCAGATCTATGACAGCTTCAACACCCAAGACCCTCCCATAATGCTCGACAACGCAGCACCCAACTACGCTGCACCTCCATCGTTTCAATGCCAGCACTCTGCTCGCTCTTAACCCTGGACGCCACTACACCTGCCACCTAGCATAACCAAAGAAGACCAATGGAGCCTGCACTGCCGTAACTGCAACTGCAACTACACCTTCACCCCCACCAACATCCCAGCTCCTCTTACCGCCCATCCGACCAACGGCAAACTTGAATGAATCAACTCCATCCTCCTCAACGTGCGATTCCTCCACAAACAAGCCACAAAAATTTAGGACCTCCTTGATGCCACCTCCCCTGCCATCACTTTCTTCACGGAAACCTGAACCAACCCCTGTCTCGGACTGAACATCGCCATCCCCATCCCACATTGGCTACAAAATCCGACCATGGAACACCTCCACTTCCAGATACAGAACAACCCCAATATCACCCTCCACGACACTCTCTTTTAAAGGCCCCCTGGTCCCCTCCCCTTCACCAACACCATCGTAGACCCCATTACACCCCAAGCTTTCGCATCCACTGACTACATCCAACTACAGAGAACTGATCTTCCACATAGACAACCCTAGCGCCCAGAACACCACCTCCCTACTGGAGAACCTCATCAACATTGGACTCAAGCAGCTAGTCACCGCACCGACCCACACAGCCGGACACACGCTCAACTCCTTTTTCTCCACCAGCTGGAACATCAGCTACAGCCACACCACCGACCTCTCCTGGACCGACCACCACTGCATGCATCTTGCATTTGCCATGCCATGCCAACCATACACCGTACACCACTAGCCTCACCACCACCCTCACCGCCCCATCACAGCTGGGGCAAGGCCTCCATAAAACTTCTCATCGACTCCCTCTGCCAACATTAACTATCAGCAACACCACAGCACAAAACCTCCACTGATGGATCTCCAACTGCACCAACACTCTGGCACCCCTCAAGAAGAGTTCAGGCAAGCAACACTCCAAGAAAGCCAGCTGGTTCACCCCTGCCCTCCACGAGTCCAGACATACCTGCAGATGACTCAAGAATAGATGGAGAAACAACGAAACCCCAAAAACTCACGCAACCTTCAAATCTGCCATCAACGTACAACACCTCCTCCTCAAAACCACACAAAAATTGTCTTCCAAGACAGAATCAATGCCAACTCACACAACATCAATGAAATTTTCGCCATCTTCCAGGAGTTTACCAGACCAAAGATTTCCCAAGAGCTCTGCAACAAATGTGGCACCTTCTTCCACCATAAGAACAGGCAGATCTATGACAGCTTTAAGCCCACATAACCAGCCACTATGCCTGACACCACCACACACAACCATGCCGCACCCCAACAGACCATAGTCAGCTAGACACATTCAAGACCATGAAGAGCATCCACTCTGGAGCTCCACACAATCCATGCCCATACCACACCTTCCACAAAGCAGCTGCCACCAATGCCCCCCAGCATTGACACACCATAATTTGGTGCATCAAAACCACCATCTTCCCCGACGACTGGAAACTCTCCTACTGAAGAAGCTGCCTGAGACCCAACAGACCTCAAGAACTTCAGACCTATCTCCCTTCTCCCCTTCCCAGCCAAGGTCATCGAGAAGGTCATCAACACTCAACTCTCCAAGTTCATTGAAGCAAACCACATGCTGAAAATCTCCCAATCCAGCTTCCGAAGCAACCACAGCACCGAGACCGCACTCTTGGCTGCCACCAATGCCATCTGCCCCCTCCTCGGCCAGGGCAAAACTGCAGCCCTCATCCTACTAGACATCTCGGCTACCTTCGATACAGTCTCCCACCGCACTTTAATCACATGACTCCATGGTGCTTGTATCCACACCAAAGGCCCTGGTCTGGATCCACTCCTTTCTGACTGGTCAAACACTGTGAGTCAGACTATCTCTATTCCTGTCAGAACCCAGAGAGATCTGCTGCTGAGTTTCAAGGGGCTTCTCCCTGAGCCGCACCCTCTTTATCACCTACATGCCCCCTCTCGCAGCCATCGTCAGGAACTACAGACTCAACATTGTCTCCTATGCCGACCAATCCTCTCCCTCACCAATGAAATCACAGCTGCCAGAAACAACTTTCACAACAGGATGAAGGCCGTTGCTACCGGAATGAAAGGGAGTTGCCTCAAATTCTACTCAGACACAACCGAAGTACTCATTATGGGACCCACCCCCTCAGCTTGTGACGACTCCTGGTTGCCCGTTGCATTGGGAACCCCCACAGACCCCGCATGAAACCTCAGCATCATAGTGAACTCCTCACTCACAATGAACCGCCAGATCAATGCCGTATCCTCATCGTGCTTCCAGAAGCTCCACCTGCTTTGAAAGACATTCAGATGGATCCCCACTAAATCCAGTAAGACGGTCACCATCGCGATAATCAGCAGCACACAGTAACACTGTCCATCACCATCACCCAGAAGCTCCTCAGTAAATTACAGAACGTTGAAATTACCGCTGCCAGACTGATCCTGAAAATCCCCTGCCACAGCCACATCATCGAACACTTTTGAGAACTCAACTGACTTCCATTCAACAAAAGAATCACTTTCAAGTTCCTCACACACTACAATGCCCTTCACGATGCATGACTAGCATATCTGAAACACTGCCTCTCATTGCACGTACCCACCAGACACCTTTGCCTTGCCCAACTGACCCTGGCCGCTGTCCCATGATCCACAAAACTAGAAGCAGTGGAAGATCTTTCTTCTACCTCGCCGTCAAGACCTGGAACACCCTGCCTCTCTACCTCAGACAATCCCTGTCACTGACCCAATTCAGAAATGATCTCAAGACCTGGCTTTTTGACTGTGATGCCCAGGCAGATCAACAGCCCCCTCTGTGCCTTGAGAACCTCACGGGTGAGTAGCTGTGCTATACAAACCGCTGATCGATTGATCGATAGCTCTCCCATACAGCAAGGTCATAGGGCTTTCACCCAATGTGGAGTTAGGAGTTGATCGATAGGGGGGCCTGACACATTGCTTGGCTCAAATCAATTCCTTCCATGGATATTTGTTGAATTACCCTTTTGAGGGTGCCCATAAATCTTTTGACTACACCATTGACTTGGGGCCAAAGGGGTGTGCTCTTTTAGTGTTTGACGTTGAGTTGTACAAGAAACTCTTTGAACACTTTGCTGTTGAAGTGCGGGCCATTAACAGATTTAAGAATCTCAGGGATACCACAAGTTGCAGAGACATTGTTAAGCTTTTCTATGACTTTCTCTGACTCTGTCGTGAGTTGCTGAGGGTAGTGTTTACACCAAAGGAAAACATGAATATTCATCTATGACTACCATGAGATGCTGCCCATCTCCTAATGTTCTGAAGAAGTCAAATGCGATTCTCTCCCAGGCATGGGCAGTAAGGTCAGACGTTGTCACTGGGTGCTGCTTCACTTTGGGGGACATGCAGTTGCAGATGTGGCATGCTTTCAATTCCTTTTCTACTCACTCATCCAGTTAAGGGAATCACATTTTGTCTCTCAGTGCTCTTTTGATGGCTACAATTCCATGTTGTCCTTGATGGGCCAACTCAATGACTCCTTGCCTTAGGCTCTCAGTTATGGCAATTCTCGAGCCTCCCAGTATTATGCCTTCTTGCATGACTGCTAACTCACCATGTACATTTTTACATTTTTGGAATTCAGTATTATTGGCCAGAGGCTGTGTGCTTCATCTCCTTGATTGTGTCTCAATAAGTTATTTGATGATAGTCATGTCTTTGTGTTGGTGGCAGCAATGATTTGGTCCACAGACAGAGCTGCTGGTGTGGTGAAGCACACAATAAAATTGAGATATTCTTCAGCCATCCTGGATGTCGAACTAGGACGATGTACCGGTTCTCTTGTAAAGTAATTTGCACAATCTCCAACATTTCGGTGCAAGGGGGCATCTTAACCTTTGGATTTTTAAAAGTAGTGAGCAACGCCTGGTGGTCGGTGATGATAGTAAATCATTTCTCATAGAGGACTTCATGAAATTATTTGCAGGTCCACACCACAACCAGACTCTCCTCCAGCTGAGAGTAGTCACGGTCTGTTTAAGACAAGCTTCAACTGGCAAATGCCACAATATTTCTTTGCATTCAGATGGCCATTGGCCGTGACTTCGGTGTGCAGCTTGGGGTCAAAATAGACCAATTCAGTTGCATTATCACTTGCATATTTTATTTCTTTGAAATATTGATCGCCTTTGGAGACCACTGAAAAGGAACATTCTGCTTTGTCAAGTCTCACAAGTCTTTATTTAACAAAAGGGTGCATACTGTGGTAAAATTGTGAATGTATCTTGAGCAGTTAGTGGCCATGCCAAGAAAGGATCAGAGCATGATAACATATTGGGAGGGGCACGTGGATAGCAGTGCTTGCACTTTGTTTGGATCTGGACTCATTCTCCCATCAGAGAATATGTGCTCAAAAAACATAAGTTTGATTTTGTGAAATTCACATTTATCTTCATTCAAAATTAAGACCGGCATCAGCAAGTGACTGGCACACTTGAGTGGTAGCTTTGTCATATTCTTTCTGGGTTCTCCTAAAGACCAGTATTTCATCACTGTAATTGGCAGTATGTTTAACATTTTGGATTAATCTGCGGATAACATCCTGGAATATCTCAGCTCCTCAAGGTGCTCCAAAATGCAGTCTCTTGTATCTGAACAAACCAACATGAGTGAAAAAGGTGGTAATATATCTGTAGTTCTCTTGTAACTCATGGGGGTGATACCTTTTGTTTAGGTCAAGAGAGGAAAAGACTCTAGCCCCATTCGGTTGCATGATCATGTTGACTATATGGAGAGCAACGTGTCTCTCCCTCTCAATGGCTCTGTTTGGCTGGTGCATGTCAACACAAATGTGCACCCCACCACTACTGTCTTTTTTGGGTACAACTACTATGGGTAAAAGCCATGGCCTTTTCCCCACATCTTCTTGCAAATGAAAAACTTTCCTGTGCTGCCCGGGCAACAGGATTAACCTCTTGGTTGATATGAAGCTGTACTTCTATTTTCTTTAGTTTTCCCAATCATGAAACAATTACAGAATTTGACTTGTGATATCAGGCTGAGTGCAGCAGTTGTAGTTGAGGGATATTAACCCTATATCAGGCGCTGTGGTAAAACTGAGCAAACGTGCAGTAGATGAGGTTCCTTGTAGAGCATGAATGGTGTCTCATACTGATGTAATTTTGTATTGCATTGCCACTGTGAACGAGCAAGAGGCTGTTGAACTTTTCCACTGGCATGATGTTGATCGATGCCCCACTGTTGATGATGAATGTTTTGGGGTGACCCTTCACCTTCAATATAATATTGTGTCCAAATGAAATTTGGTGCTTTGTTTGGTGAGTTTTTTTTTTACTTCGGTCTTCTTCACATGTGCACGGTTTCATCAGCATGCACCTATCTTCTTTGCTGGTACTCAATAGTGATATTGAAGAACCTTTGTATGACAAACTTTTTTTTTTTTTTTTTTTTTGAAACCTTTATTACAAATTTCAATAGATATACAGGTATGGGCCTACAACCTCCGGGCCGGCCGCTAGTAAACAATAAGGTCATAAACATATAGGTATAAACACAAGCAGCAAGCAGTGTAAGTCCCAAGGATCCGAAATATCAGTCGCGGCTATAGGCCTTGACATCCCAAATGACGGTTTCATTTTAAATGAAAAAAAAAAAAACAAGAAACAAACCCACAAGGCGGCAAAAGTCCGGGTGACATTATGCGCTCCCCTCGGGAGGGGCCTACCAAACTACAATGGAAGGAGGGGGGGGGAAGGGCAGGGGGCAGAGACCAAGTTATCCCGATAACACAGAATCATGGGAATGCGCAGACTAGGGAGACAGGGCCTCAGCAGAGTCACGCGTTAGGGGCGGGGCGCAAATCCCGCCACGATAGGAGTTCCAGGGGCCCCACACCTTTACCCATTTCCCAGGCTTGCCTCTCGCCACATACACAGTCTTTTCTCGGAACATACACCAATCCATATTTTCCTTCCACACCGAAATCGTGGGTGACCTCTGGGAGCCCCACAATTGTGCTATGTCACGCTTGGCCACCATATATCCCAATGTCACCCACCACGTTTGCGCCACCGTGTAATCAGTCGGCTCCCAAACATTCAACAAACACCTCCTCGCCTCGGGGAACAACGCAACATGCGTGACCGCCTGCAATACTGCATGCACGCCACGCCAGAACCGAGTCACCTCCGGACATTCCCACAAAACATGGAGGAAGGTCCCATTCATACCACACCCACGCTTACACATCCCATCCACCGCATATCCCATACGCATCAGGCCAGGACCCGTAACATACACCCTGTGGAGTATCTTGAGCTGGACGAACCGAAGGCGGGCCGGTATGGCCACCTCTTTCGGGGAGGCCACCGCAGACACCCAATCCTCGTCATCCAGCTCCAATCCATCGGCGACCCATGCCTCACGAAGGGCGGCCAGCAGCCCCGAGCGATCATTGACGAGCTTTTTATAGATCAATGAAATAGTGCTATCCGGCACATACCCATCTAGTACTCTATCTTCCAATGGGGAGCACTCCGGGATGGACGCGACCTCCGGGAATACGGAGAGCAAAGCATGACGAACCTGCGCATACTGAAAGTACTCCCTGTCATGCAACTGGTACTCCGCTTTCAGCACATCAAACGTTTTAAATCCCCCTTTCGTCCAGAGATCCCCTACCCTGCTAATGCCAATCGTGTCCCACTTCTCAAAGCCTTTCGTCGTCCACAAACAACCCAATCGCTCGGAAGCATACAATGGCATCGCCCGGGTCAACCGATCCTTCCACCCCATCGCCGAGTTTGCCGCGTGCCACACGCGTACCGCGACCCGTGTCGGACCCATCAAACGTGCGTCGAGTGATCTGGAGTAGAGCGCCCTATTGTAGTCGCCACCCGGCAACAACAATTTGTCCATCTCAAAAGCCGGATTAAGGGCAGGCCCATAAAGCCCGTGATTTATCGCTGCCAGCTGGGAAGCCCAATAATAACGTTTGATATCGGGGAGGGCGACCCCCCCTTCGTACCACGGGAGCGTCAGCTTCGCGAGGGCGATCCGCGGCCTCCCATCCCAGAACAGTTGGCGCTGCAGACCCTCCACCTCCCTAAAATAGCTAGCCGGCACGACATCCATTGTGTTTTGTAGGGCGTATAAAAACCGCGGCAACGACATCATCTTAAACAGCGCCGCCCGGCCAAGCGGCGAGAGCGGCAAACGCCGCCAACGCGCCACATCTGCCTTCAAACGTTGGAGAGGGGGGAGTAAATTCTGTGTGTATCGGGCCGCTGAGTCCAGGGTAATAAAAATTCCCAGATACTTGAATCCCTGGTGAGCGACCTGGACAGGGCAACCCAGCGGGAGGATAGGAGGCTCTCCGAAAAGAACATAAACACAGGACTTAGCCCAGTTGATGACTAAGCCGGAGTTACTGCCAAAGGAGGACAATATATCCACCAACACAATCAACGATTCACGCGGGGAAGCGAGATACAAAAGAATATCGTCCGCATAGAGACTCGGTCCTCATACTCTGGGGTCCATCGGAGACCACGAATCGAAGGGTGCCACCACAGCCACTCCGCCCGGGGCTCCAAAGCGAGCGCAAAGAGGAGAGGCGACAGCGGACAACCCTGGCGCGTGCCCCTGCCCAATTCGAAGGGAGCCGACACTCTACCATTCACCACCACCTGCGCCAGCGGTCTAGAATACAGCAATTTCACTCAACCGATGAATCCCGGGCCAAACCCAAACTTCTCCAGCGTCGCCCAAATATATGGCCACTCAAGCGTATCAAACGCCATAGTGGCGTCCAGGGACGCCAAAATGGCTGTCTCACGTATGAACGGAACCCTCGCGAGCACCCCATGCAGACGCCGCAGGTTAAGCGCGGCATTGCGATGAGGAATAAAACCGGACTGATCCTGATGGATCAGATCGCACACCACGCCAACCAGTCGATTAGCCAGCACCTTAGCAAGGATTTTTGGTTCCGCATTCAAAAGCGAAATGGGCCTGTAGGACGTGACTCGATCCCGCGGCCTCCCCTCCTTATGAATAACCACGATGGTGGCTAGACGCTGGTCCAGCGGGAGAGAACCCGCCGCCCGAGCCGCGAGAAACATATCACGAAGATGCGGCGCTAATGTATACGGCCGCAACTTGTACAATTCAATGGGAAGGCCATTAGGACCCATGGCCTTGCCAGAAGCGACTGAGCGTATGGCCAGGGCGATCTCCTCAGACGTCGGAGTCGCGTCCATCAACAATTTATCCTCCTCCGAAAGGGAAGGCAACCCAATATCTTTAAGCAGGACACGGGAATCCTCTTCCGGGCGAGAAGAGACCGGGGAGTACACCTCGCGGAAATACTCTGCAAAGCAATCAACAATTTCCTCGGGATCAGTCACACGCACACCATCCACTCTCTCAACCAGCGGCACAACTCGACTCGCTCTCTCCTTTTTATCCAGCCACGCAATCAGTTTTCCAGCCTTATCACCCATATCATACAGTCGCCCCTGTTGCTCCCTACTCATGCCCTTGGCCGCTTCAGTGACCAGGGCCTTGTAGTCTGCTTGTTTGAGTCTGGGAGCATGCAATTTGTCCTCCGTGACACCATGATCCAGGTCACCCTCCAACTCAGTAATTTCAGACTCAATACGAGTCACCTCCTCCCGCTCGCGCCTCTTGGAATGGGAAATGAGGGACAGGGCTTCCCCCCGGAGTACCGTTTTGAACGCCTCCCAAAGAGAAACAGCAGACGAGACCGATCCCACTTTATCTTCAAAATATTGCTCAAGGGATTTAATCAAGTCTGCACGAATTGTGGGATTACGCAGGTACCAGGAGTTAATCGGGACCACCCTCCCCTCCACCCCCAGGACAATATCGAAGTGTAACAGAAGCGGGGAGTGGTCTGAAATACTCCGGGCAAGATGTCGCACCTCCCCAATCCTCCCCGCCTGGGCCGCTGGCAGAAGAACATAATCAAGTCTTGAAAGACTACCATGGGCCCCGGAGTGGAAAGTGTACTGTATCTGTGCAGGGTGTTTTAGCCGCCAACAATCCACCAATCCCAGGGTGTCCAAGAGTCCAGACAACCAAGTTTGGGCCCGGGGGAGGTCCCTGGGGGGGTATCGATCCTCGGCTCCGGAAACCACAGCATTAAAGTCCCCTCCAACCACTAGAATCCCCTCTGGTAGCCCAAGAAGAAGGCGCCCCAAGTCGGCAAAAGTAGTCGTCTGCAACCCCGGCGGGACATAAATAGAAACCAAAACAATCACTTTACCCTCCCATCTGCCCACCAGTGCAGCGTAGCGCCCCCTGTCATCATGGATCACCTCGTCAACCTCCAGCGGGAGTGAGGTTTTAACCATTATGCCCACACCCCTCGAACCAGAGGTAAAGCCCGAATGAGCCAGAAGGCGATAGCCCCGCCTATTCATAGCACGGAAGGAATTACCAATGAGGTGTGTTTCCTGCAGAAACACGATATCGGGTGAAATCCGTTTTAAAAACTGCAGGACCACCCCCCGTTTTATCCTGTCCCCCAGTCCGTTAACATTCCAGGAAAGAAGTCTCAGTCCCCTACCCCCCATCACAACCAGCTCCAATCACCACCCTCCCATAGACCACGTTAAGTATGAAACAACAATAATCCTGCCTTGTGGTACAAACAAACAATACCCAACCCCAACCCAACATTCCAAACAAAACTGCCCCCACCCTGCACCCCTGCATGAGCCCAAACAGCCCCCCCAACTTGCAGTGTGCCTGTCGCCCTTGCATGAACTAAACTACAAAAAGACCCCCTGGAGGAGGAAAGAGAACCCCCTCAAGACACCCCACAACCTCCAAGCGAGGGAGAACAAAGCACGACAGTCAAGGAACCCTGAGCCCAACAAAGAAGTGACATCATCAGGAAGTAGCCCCAGTGTCAATACATTAGGCCCGGTCCGGTGGGCACTCTCTACTCGCGGCCCCCAGCCCCTCTCGATCATGTCCCCTAGGCAAAGTGTCCAACTAATCCCCCGCCGCCTCCGGACGGTCAAAGAAATGAGAACGACCCTCGGATTCCACCCGCAGCCTGGCCGGGAAAAGCATGGCGTACTTCAAGTTCATGTCTCGGAGCCGCCGTTTGACGGCCATGAAATCCAGCCTCTGCTTCTGGACCGCTTGCGTGAAGTCAGGATAGAAGTTAACCTCAACGTTCTCTAGCTTGAGCGGCCCCTGCACTCTAGAAGCTTGTAAAATCGCATCTCTATCTCGAAAATTGAAGATACGTGCAATAAGAGGCCGCGGGGGAGCTCCAACCTTCGGCTTGCCACCAGGAACTCTATGGGCCCTCTCCACCGCGAAGAAGTTGCTCAATCCCCGAGGCTTCAGACGATTGGAAATCAAGTCCTCCACAAAGAGATCCACAGCCGAATCCTCCAATCCCTCAGGCACTCCGATAATGCAGACGTTGTTCCTCCGGGCCCTACTCTCGGAATCCTCCAGTCGCCGATCCGTGAGAGCACTGGCCTGCCGGAGCCGACGAACCTCCGTTTGGAGGGCAGCCACCTCAGTCGTTAAGCCCGACGCGGTGAGGGCCAAAGAGTCAACCCTACCATTCGTCTGGGAAAGATCAGCCCTAACAAGGTTGACATCGATGAGAACCGCGTCAAGTTTGTGCACCAGGGTGTCAAACTGTTGACCCACCGAGGTCTTCATCTCCGCTATGGCGCCCATGATATCCTGCAAGGTCAGGTCCGTTGGCAAATCCGGGGCATCCGCAGGCCGCCCCGGAGACTTATGCGACCCACCGGGAGAACCTTTCGGCAGGGTGTAGCGATCCATAACGTTGGATTGGGTAGAGGCACCACGCCGGGCCGATTTGGCCTTCAGCCTCTCTCCATCCTGCCTCGTCGCCATCGCCCTGTAATCCATGCACCCACGAGTCCAGCGGCGGAGGGCGAACAATCGAGGCCGAAGACCCCAGAGGTCGCCTCAGGAAGGCGGAACGGGTCCCCGCAGAGTAGGCAGGGTCCCCCAGTGAGCCAACCACCACACTCCGCGAAAGAGCCGAGATCCCACTTGCGATGATTGCGAGAGGGCTCGAAAGCGAAAGTGAAAGTGTGGGGTGCGCGCCCTGCCAGGCTCGTCCCGCCGTTGTTATTCACTTCACCACTGGATCGCCCCTCAACTCAAGTCCGGGGTCAGAGGAGAAGCAGGCCGCAAACTTCAAGCGATGCCCATCACGGCACCCGGGGTCCGATTCGAAAATGGAAAACGGGCACCACCTCGGCTCAGGTTCACAAACAAAGTCCCCTCAACCAAATCAGGATGAAGACAGGATAGATGTAGGAGGTCGTAGAGGTCCTCGGGAGCCTCGCACCTACGCGGCCATCTTGGTTGCGCGCTAGGCTCCTCCTCCTTGTATGACAAACTTGATGATGATTGATTTTGCTTGTTCTTCACTTTTTGTAGCAATGTTGCTTTTTGGTTTGGGGTTGTGGGGAAAGTGATTCTGGTACATTCTTGCATCCATCTTTTCTTTGCATCATGACACATTTAATTTTTCCTTAGATCATCACACAGTTATAAAGTGGTTCTCTTTCCCACAACCCTTACCGATTTGTCCTAGGATTGGACATTTCCCTTCACAGGGAAATGAAAACCCACAGTGGAAGCGTTGTTTTGTCTTCTTCGACAACGTTGACTTACATGCATCTGTTTCTGCTTCTTGGTCAATGCTGATTCATTGTGTTCTGTCTCTGCTTTCATGTCAGCAGCTTATAGTTCTGCTCATTCCTCTGCTTTCACAGCCATCAGCATTTTCTCTTGGCTGAGTGTCTCTCTCAACATGCACCTTCAAAGGGAATTTGAAAGGCAGCCGGCAATGACTGTCAGTAGCATGGCTTCCTCATTGGTAGTATTGCAGAACTTGTAGAGTTTAATAAGTGTGTCAAATCTTTCAACAAACTTATCTATTTTTTCACCAGTTTCTTGTTGTGCTTTCATAATCAACATTTGATTGAAATTAGCTTCCTGCACTTCTTTCAGCTTTCGGTATGATGTTGCATCAGTCTGTGAAGTTTTCTTTAGTCCTTCTTTCACTCCATCACCTGCAAGGTTTTTCAAATAGTTGATGATTTTCTTATCATCTACCTCCTCTAGCACATCTATGAAGTCATCAAATGTTTCAATACACACAGTTGACTGGCGGTAGCAGCTTCAAGAAAATGAAGCATACTATTATGCACTCCCTTCTGTCGCCGTTTGTGTTAGCATGTGTCGTTTAACTGGTTTTGTGGTTCAGGGTGGCACCAATGACTTCTGCAAATATCAGCTACATAGCAGACACATATGTTGCAGAACACCTCAATCACCCCTGAATGTGAGTATGCTCTCTGTTTCTTTTACCATGCTGGCATTATAGTTATTTTCTTGCTTCATCTAAATAGTCGCTTTTTGTTCGGGGTGCAGCACAAGGTTTCTGCTGACACATCAATGGCAGTGTTGGCGGACGTTTTGAAAATGCTCCCCTGCAGGGATGTAAATTGCTGCTGGGGCAGAGTTTTGACTCCATGTGTGCAGGTCACAGATTGTTTTGCATCAATTCTGGGCACATGTGCAATGCACACATGAGCACTTTGCCATAATGTTGCAATATCTCAGGTGGAGCAGCCTTGTGTTCCATGTGCACAGACTACTCGTCGCCAGTTGTAGCCTCTTCCCCAGCCCTGGAACATGCAAATAGATCACCCCACACACAGGAGCTGTGGTTGAGCATATCTTTATTCTCGAATATTTGTTCACACATACTGCCTATTAAGTCATATTTCCCAAAACCACACCCTATCACCTCCCCCACATATCACATAGTTCCTGTTTAGAGTTTGCATAGAACCATGAGGGTCCTAGTCAGCGGCGGCCGGCTCAGGTGAGCGTGTGGGGCGGTGGCAAGGGGCAGGCCCTGGCAGGGGGTGGGGTAAGCCGATGGATGACAGAATAGGTGTTATTTAATTATTTAATTATACCTATTCCGTCATATGACGACTCCCCCCCTCTCTCACCCCACCACCACCTCACCGCCCATGCATTTACCTGTGCAAGTCGCTGCTGGTCCTAGTGTGTATAGAATGAATATTCTACAAATTATAGGGTAGATTTTAATCTCTCTTGACCGTAACTTATCTGACCCTAATAGTTCTTTCACTTTTGCATGAAAACATATGTTTTAAAAAAAGTAAAATTCTTGCTAAACTGTATAAATAACTCTAAGACATAATAGGTTTGCACTTACCAGAACAATTCAATCTGAATGTTCTGAGACAGATGAAACGACAATTATCTGCCTCTCGATGATAGAATTGTTAAAAACAGTAGGTACACAACACATCTTTTGGGCTCTTGACAGAATGAAGGGACCAAATTCACAATGATATTTTTGGCCTGCAGGAATGCACAACACGATTGCTGGTGGATGTGGATATACCACTGCCTATTCCTCCGATTTGAGTGCGGAGAAATCCACAGCATTAAATCCCACTCAAAAGGTGGGAAGTGAGAGTTTCAAACTCCTCTTTGACTTTTTTCCACTTTGGAAATGGTGGGAGAGTGACCTCATGCAAAGACTCAAGTAAATACCCTTCTGGGACGGGAAAGGGAAAGGATCTTCCCAAGGGTTTGTCCTGAAGAGCTGTCCCCATGGAGAAAAATGTTTTATCCTCAGAGAAAAAGTGTATTTGCAAAGAAGACTTCGGATTTTTTTCTGAGAAGTCATTCGCTATGAAGAACTCTGTCAAATTGGATTGAGAGTCTTTGAGGAAAGTTACATGACAATCCAAAATGTACTCCTATAGCACATTTTCCTTAGGTACCCCTGGGAATATTGGTGAAAAATGAAAAAATGCGTTTAGGCAGAAATGGAAATTTTTACCAGTAGGTTTGACTTTTTTGGGTGAACAGGGCCAAGTATGCGTAGCTTTGGATAGTTATCAAGTTATTCAGAATAAATGAAGGAGTCTTTTTAGTTTTTATATTTTCCAGATTTGCTGCCAAGTGAGACAGAAAGTCAAACACTAGCATTCTGGGAAATGCCCTAAAGGAAGTTATTGCACAAACAAGTATTTAGAACAGACAACTAAGCTTACACAATGCATCATGAAATTGGGAACGAAGGAAAAAAATACCAACAAAGTAATTTATGAAGTGATCTGATTGTGAGGTTTTCAGATATTTCTTTCACATCTAAAGCACTACTGTCCATTGTTGAGTAGAGGCTATTAAAGGACTCCTCATAAAACTGTATATTACTAAGGGTCTAAATTAGAATGACACTGAAATTAAGTGGTAGAATAATGTCTCCCAATAATTGCAATTTCACTGGAGGATTATCCACCAGAGAACCTTCAACAGTGGTAGTGAGTTCCTCCAGTCAAAAGTCCTGCTTTAAAAATGTCAACTGGATTATGTGTGTCTGTGTGTGGGCGTCTGTGCACACATACCTCACGACTCACACGATAAATGACACCTGCATTGATTGATTTTGCACCTTGTTCTTCACCCAGCTTGCTGGTGGGTGTACCCCATTTCAGTAACTAGTTTTCTATACAGTGAATTGCCAATGTTACTACTGCACAATTTATGGCACACAATGTACGACATTCAGGAGGCCGCAAGGCAGAATGGGCTATGCCCAGATTCAAAACTGTAAGATATTTCTCCAGTGTGATGATTGTGGTATCATATTCATATTCTTTCTGGGTTCTCCTGAAGACCAGTATTTCATCATCGTAATTGGCAGTATGTGTAACAGTTTGGATTACTCTGTGGATAACATCCTGGAATATCTCAGCTCCTCAAGGTGCTCCAAAATGCAGTCTCTTGTATCTGAACAAACCAACATGAGTGAAAAAGGTGGTAATATATCTGTAGTTCTCTTGTAACTCATGGGGGTGATACCTTTTGTTTAGGTCAAGAGAGGAAAAGACTTTAGCCCCATTCAGTTGCATGATCATGTTGACTATATGGAGAGCAACGTGTCTCTCCCTCTCAATGGCTCTGTTTGGCTGATGCATGTCAACACAAATGTGCACCCCACCACTACTGTCTTTTTTGGGTACAACTACTATGGGTAAAAGCCATGGCCTTTTCCCCACATCTTCTTGCAAATGAAAAACTTTCCTGTGCTGCCCGGGCAACAGGATTAACCTCTTGGTTGATATGAAGCTGTACTTCTATTTTCTTTAGTTTTCCCAATCCGTGAAACAATTGCAGAATTTTGAATTGTGATATCAGGCTGAGTGCAGCAGTTGTAGTTGAGGGATATTAACCCTATATCAGGCGCTGTGGTAAAACTGAGCAAACGTGCAGTAGATGAGGTTCCTTGTAGAGCATGAATGGTGTCTCATTCTGATGTAATATTTTATTGCATTGCCACTGTGAACGAGCAAGAGGCTGTTGAACTTTTCCACTGGCATGATGTTGATCGATGCCCCACTATTGATGATGAATGTTTTGGGGTGACCCTTCACCTTCAATAAAATATTGTGTCCAAATGAAGTTTGGTGATTTGTTTGGTGAGTTTTTTTTTTTACTTGGGTCTTCTTCACATGTGCACGGTTTCATCAGCATGCACCTATCTTCTTTGCTGGTACTCAATAGTGATATTGAAGAACCTTTGTATGACAAACTTGATGATGATTGATTTTGCTTGTTCTTCACTTTTTGTAGCGATGTTGCTTTTTGGTTTGTGGTTGTGGGGAAAGTGATTCTGGTACATTCTTGCATCCATCTTTTCTTTGCATCATGACCCATTTAATTTTTCCTTAGCTCATCACACAGTTATAAAGTGGTTCTCTTTCCCACAACCCTTACCGATTTGTCCTAGGACTGGACATTGCCCTTCACAGGGAAATGAAAACCCCCAGTGGAAGCATTGTTTTGTCTTCTTCGACAACGTTGACTTACATGCATCTGTTTCTGCTTCTTGGTCAATGCTGATTCGTTGTGTTCTGTCTCTGCTTTCATGTCAGCAGCTTATAGTTCTGCTCATTCCTCTGCTTTCACAGCCATCAGCATTTTCTCTAGGCTCTCAACATGCACCTTCAAAAGGAATTTGAAAGGCAGCCGGCAATGACTGTCAGTAGCATGGCTTCCTCATTGGTAGTATTGCAGAACTTGTAGAGTTTAATAAGTGTGTCAACTCTTTCAACAAACTTATCTATTTTTCCACCAGTTTCTTGTTGTGCTTTCATAATCAACATTTGATTGAAATTAGCTTCCTGCACTTCTTTCAGCTTTCGGTATGATGTTGCATCAGTCTGTGGAGTTTTCTTTAGTCCTTCTTTCACTCCATCACCTGCAAGGTTTTTCAAATAGTTGATGATTTTCTTATCATCTACCTCCTCTAGCACATCTATGAAGTCATCAAATGTTTCAATACACACAGTTGACTGGCGGTAGCAGCTTCAAGAAAATGAAGCATTCTATTATGCACTCCCTTCTGTCGCCGTTTGTGTTAGCATGTGTCGTTTAACTGGTTTTTTAGTTCAGGGTGGCACCAATGACTTCTGCAAGCATCAGCTACATAGCAGACACATATGTTGCAGAACACCTCAATCACCCCTGAATGTGAGTATGCTCTCTGTTTCTTTTACCATGCTGGCATTATAGTTATTTTCTTGCTTCATCTAAATAGTCGCTCTTTGTTCGGGGTGCAGCACAAGGTTTCTGCTGACACATCAATGGCAGTGTTGGCGGACGTTTTGAAAATGCTTCTCTGCTGGGATGTAAATTGCTGCTGGGGCAGAGTTTTGACTCCATGTGTGCAGGTCACAGATTGTTTTGCATCAATTCTGGGCACATGTGGCATGCACACATGAGCACTTTGCCATAATATTGCAATATCTCAGGTGGAGCAGCCTTGTGTTCCATGTGCACAGACTACTCGTCGCCAGTTGTAGCCTCTTCCCCAGCCCTGGAACATGCAAATAGATCACCCCACACACTGGAGCTGTGGTTGAGCATATCTTTATTCTCGAATATTTGTTCACACATACTGCCTATTAAGTCATATTTACCAAAACCACACCCTATCACCTCCCCCACATATCACGTAGTTCCTGTTTAGAGTTTGCATAGAACCATGAGGGTCCTAGTCAGTGGCGGCCGGCTCAGGTGAGCGTGTGGGGCGGTGGCAAGGGGCAGGCCCCGGCAGGGGGTGGGGTAAGCTGATGGATGACAGAATAGGTGTTATTTAATTATTTAATTATACCTATTCCATCATATGACGACTCCCCCCCTCTCTCACCCCACCACCACCTCACCGCCCATGCATTTACCTGTGCAAGTCGCTGCTGGTCCTAGTGTGTATAGAATGAATATTCTACAAATTATAGGGTAGATTTTAATCTCTCTTGACCGTAACTTATCTGACCCTAATAGTTCTTTCACTTTTACATGAAAACATATGTTTTAAAAAAAGTAAAATTCTTGCTAAACTGTATAAATAACTCTAAGACATAATAGGTTTGCACTTAGCAGAACAATTCAATCTGAATGTTCTGAGACAGATAAAACGACAATTATCTGCCTCTCGATGATAGAATTGTTAAAAACAGTAGGTACACAACACATCTTTTGGGCTCTTGACAGAATGAAGGGACCCAATTCACAATGGTATTTTTGGCCTGCAGGAATGCACAACACGATTGCTGGTGGATGTGGATATACCACTGCCTATTTCTCCGATTTGAGTGTGGAGAAATCCACAACATTAAATCCCACTCAAAAGGTGGGAAGTGAGAGTTTCAAACTCCTCTCTGACTTTTTTCCACTGTGGAAATGGTGGGAGAGTGACCTCATGCAAAGACTCAAGTAAATACCCTTCTGGGACGGGAAAGGGAATGGTTCTTCCCAAGGGTTTGTCCTGAAGAGCTGTCCCCATGGAGAAAAATGTTTTATCCTCAGAGAAAAAGTGTATTTGCACCGAAGACTTCGGATTTTTTTCTGAGAAGTCATTCGCTATGAAGAAATCTGTCAAATTGGATTGAGAGTCTTTGAGGAAAGTTACATGACAATCCAAAATGTACTCCTATAGCACATTTTCCTTAGGTACCCCTGGGAATATTGGTGAAAAATTAAAAAATGCGTTTAGGCAGAAAGGGAAATCTTTACCAGTAGGTTTGACTTTTTTTGGTGAATAGGGCCAAGTATGCGTAGCTTTGGATAGTTATCAAGTTATTCAGAATAAATGAAGGAGTCTTTTTAGTTTTTATATTTTCCATATTTGCTGCCAAGTGAGACAGAAAGTCAAACACTAGCATGCTGGGAAATGCCCTAAAGGAAGTTATTGTACAAACAAGTATTTGGAACAGACTACTAAGCTTACACAATGCATCATGAAATTGAGAAGTCATTTATGAAGTGATCTGATTGTGAGGTTTTCAGATATTTCTTTCACATCTAAAGCACTACTTTCCATTGTTGAGTAGAGACTATTAAAGGACTCCTCATAAGACTGTATATTACTAAGGGTCTAAATTAGAATGACACTGAAATTAAGTGGTAGAATAATGTCTCCCAATAATTGCAATTTCACTGGAGGATTATCCACCAGAGAACCTTCAACAGTGGTAGTAAGCTCCTCCAGTCAAAAGTCCTGCTGTAAAAATGTCAACTGGATTATGTGTGTCTGTGTGTGGGCGTCTGTGCACACATACCTCACGACTCACACGATAAATGACACCTGCATTGATTGATTTTGCACCTTGTTCTTCACCCAGCTTGCTGGTGGGTGTACCCCATTTCAGTAACTAGTTTTCTATACAGTGAATTGCCAATGTTACTACTGCACAATTTATGGCACACAATGTACGACATTCAGGAGGCCGCAAGGCAGAATGGGCTATGCCCAGATTCAAAACTGTAAGATATTGCTCCAGTGTGATGATTGTGGTATCATATTCATATTCTTTCTGGGTTCTCCTGAAGACCAGTATTTCATCATCGTAATTGGCAGTATGTGTAACAGTTTGGATTACTCTGCGGATAACATCCTGGAATATCTCAGCTCCTCAAGGTGCTCCAAAATGCAGTCTCTTGTATCTGAACAAACCAACATGAGTGAAAAAGGTGGTAATATATCTGTAGTTCTCTTGTAACTCATGGGGGTGATACCTTTTGTTTAGGTCAAGAGAGGAAAAGACTTTAGCCCCATTCAGTTGCATGATCATGTTGACTATATGGAGAGCAACGTGTCTCTCCCTCTCAATGGCTCTGTTTGGCTGATGCATGTCAACACAAATGTGCACCCCACCACTACTGTCTTTTTTGGGTACAACTACTATGGGTAAAAGCCATGGCCTTTTCCCCACATCTTCTTGCAAATGAAAAACTTTCCTGTGCTGCCCGGGCAACAGGATTAACCTCTTGGTTGATATGAAGCTGTACTTCTATTTTCTTTAGTTTTCCCAATCCGTGAAACAATTGGAGAATTTTGAATTGTGATATCAGGCTGAGTGCAGCTGTTGTAGTTGAGGGATATTAACCCTATATCAGGCGCTGTGGTAAAACTGAGCAAACGTGCAGTAGATGAGGTTCCTTGTAGAGCATGAATGGTGTCTCATTCTGATGTAATATTTTATTGCATTGCCACTGTGAATGAGCAAGACGCTGTTGAACTTTTCCACTGGCATGATGTTGATCGATGCCCCACTATTGATGATGAATGTTTTGGGGTGACCCTTCACCTTCAATAAAATATTGTGTCCAAATGAAGTTTGGTGGTTTGTTTGGTGAGTTTTTTTTTTTACTTGGGTCTTCTTCACATGTGCACGGTTTCATCAGCATGCACCTATCTTCTTTGCTGGTACTCAATAGTGATATTGAAGAACCTTTGTATGACAAACTTGATGATGATTGATTTTGCTTGTTCTTCACTTTTTGTAGCGATGTTGCTTTTTGGTTTGTGGTTGTGGGGAAAGTGATTCTGGTACATTCTTGCATCCATCTTTTCTTTGCATCATGACCCATTTAATTTTTCCTTAGCTCATCACACAGTTATAAAGTGGTTCTCTTTCCCACAACCCTTACCGATTTGTCCTAGGACTGGACATTTCCCTTCACAGGGAAATGAAAACCCACAGTGGAAGCATTATTTTGTCTTCTTCGACAACGTTGACTTACTTGCATCTGTTTCTGCTTCTTGGTCAATGCTGATTCGTTGTGTTCTGTCTCTGCTTTCATGTCAGCAGCCTATAGTTCTGCTCATTCCTCTGCTTTCACAGCCATCAGCATTTTCTCTAGGCTCTCAACATGCACCTTCAAAAGGAATTTGAAAGGCAGCCGGCAATGACTGTCAGTAGCATGGCTTCCTCATTGGTAGTATTGCAGAACTTGTAGAGTTTAATAAGTGTGTCAACTCTTTCAACAAACTTATCTATTTTTCCACCAGTTTCTTGTTGTGCTTTCATAATCAACATTTGATTGAAATTAGCTTCCTGCACTTCTTTCAGCTTTCGGTATGATGTTGCATCAGTCTGTGAAGTTTTCTTTAGTCCTTCTTTCACTCCATCACCTGCAAGGTTTTTCAAATAGTTGATGATTTTCTTATCATCTACCTCCTCTAGCACATCTATGAAGTCATCAAATGTTTCAATACACACAGTTGACTGGCGGTAGCAGCTTCAAGAAAATGAAGCATTCTATTATGCACTCCCTTCTGTCGCCGTTTGTGTTAGCATGTGTCGTTTAACTGGTTTTTTAGTTCAGGGTGGCACCAATGACTTCTGCAAGCATCAGCTACATAGCAGACACATATGTTGCAGAACACCTCAATCACCCCTGAATGTGAGTATGCTCTCTGTTTCTTTTACCATGCTGGCATTATAGTTATTTTTTTGCTTCATCTAAATAGTCGCTCTTTGTTCGGGGTGCAGCACAAGGTTTCTGCTGACACATCAATGGCAGTGTTGGCGGACGTTTTGAAAATGCTTCCCTGCAGGGATGTAAATTGCTGCTGGGGCAGAGTTTTGACTCCATGTGTGCAGGTCACAGATTGTTTTGCATCAATTCTGGGCACATGTGGCATGCACACATGAGCACTTTGCCATAATATTGCAATATCTCAGGTGGAGCAGCCTTGTGTTCCATGTGCACAGACTACTCGTCGCCAGTTGTAGCCTCTTCCCCAGCCCTGGAACATGCAAATAGATCACCCCACACACTGGAGCTGTGGTTGAGCATATCTTTATTCTCGAATATTTGTTCACACATACTGCCTATTAAGTCATATTTACCAAAACCACACCCTATCACCTCCCCCACATATCACGTAGTTCCTGTTTAGAGTTTGCATAGAACCATGAGGGTCCTAGTCAGTGGCGGCCGGCTCAGGTGAGCGTGTGGGGCGGTGGCAAGGGGCAGGCCCCGGCAGGGGGTGGGGTAAGCCGATGGATGACAGAATAGGTGTTATTTAATTATTTAATTATACCTATTCCGTCATATGACGACTCCCCCCCTCTCTCACCCCACCACCACCTCACCGCCCATGCATTTACCTGTGCAAGTCGCTGCTGGTCCTAGTGTGTATAGAATGAATATTCTACAAATTATAGGGTAGATTTTAATCTCTCTTGACCGTAACTTATCTGACCCTAATAGTTCTTTCACTTTTGCATGAAAACATATGTTTTAAAAAAAGTAAAATTCTTGCTAAACTGTATAAATAACTCTAAGACATAATAGGTTTGCACTTAGCAGAACAATTCAATCTGAATGTTCTGAGACAGATAAAACGACAATTATCTGCGTCTCGATGATAGAATTGTTAAAAACAGTAGGTACACAACACATCTTTTGGGCTCTTGAAAGAATGAAGGGACCCAATTCACAATGGTATTTTTGGCCTGCAGGAATGCACAACACGATTGCTGGTGGATGTGGATATACCACTGCCTATTCCTCCGATTTGAGTGTGGAGAAATCCACAGCATTAAATCCCACTCTAAAGGTGGGAAGTGGGAGTTTCAAACTCCTCTTTGACTTTTTTCCACTTTGGAAATGGTGGGAGAGTGACCTCATGCAAAGACTCAAGTAAATACCCTTCTGGGACGGGAAAGGGAAAGGATCTTCCCAAGGGTTTGTCCTGAAGAGCTGTCCCCATGGAGAAAAATGTTTTATCCTCAGAGAAAAAGTGTATTTGCACAGAAGACTTCGGATTTTTTTCTGAGAAGTCATTCGCTATGAAGAACTCTGTCAAATTGGATTGAGAGTCTTTGAGGAAAGTTACATGACAATCCAAAATGTACTCCTATAGCACATTTTCCTTAGGTACCTGTTCTGCTTGGGTTTTCGGATCAGATAGAACCCGCTCATCAGAGCCTCACTAACCCAGCCAGAACGTTACCCCCTCCCTCTCTCGTGGGCCTATCTACAATAGGTAACCACATATATCTTACCACCTAAAGACAGGGAATTCCTACTATACATACCAAGACCTCTTACAATCGGCGGCCTCGCGATCCCATACGGATCCAGACCCCTCTGCCCATACGACAGTATCACAAGTGGCGGCCTCGCGGTCCCATACGAACCCAGACCTCTCTACCCAGACGGCAGTCTCAGCACAATCGGCGGCCTCGCGATCCCATACGGATCCAGACCTTTCTGCCCATACGACAGTATCACAAGTGGCGGCCTCGCGATCCCATACGGATCCAGACCTCTCTGCCCATACGACAGTATCACAAGTGGCGGCCTCGCGGTCCCATACGAACCCAGACCTCTCTACCCAGACGGCAGTCTCAGCACAATCGGCGGCCTCGCGATCCCATACGGATCCAGACCTCTCTGCCCATACGACAGTATCACAAGTGGCGGCCTCGCGATCCCATACGAATCCAGACCTCTCTACCCAGACGGCAGTCTCAGCACAATCGGCGGCCTCGCGATCCCATACGGATCCAGACCTCTCTGCCCATACGACAGTATCACAAGTGGCGGCCTCGCGATCCTATACGAATCCAGACCTCTCTACCCAGACGGCAGTCTCAGCACAATCGGTGGCCTCGCGATCCCCTACGAATCCAGACCTCTCTGCCCATACGACAGTATCACAAGTGGCGGCCTCGCGGTCCCATACGAACCCAGACCTCTCTACCCAGACGGCAGTCTCAGCACAATCGGCGGCCTCGCGATCCCATACGGATCCAGACCTTTCTGCCCATACGACAGTATCACAAGTGGCGGCCTCGCGATACCATACGGATCCAGACCTCTCTGCCCATACGACAGTATCACAAGTGGCGGCCTCGCGGTCCCATACGAACCCAGACCTCTCTACCCAGACGGCAGTCTCAGCACAATCGGCGGCCTCGCGATCCCATACGGATCCAGACCTCTCTGCCCATACGACAGTATCACAAGTGGCGGCCTCGCGATCCCATACGAATCCAGACCTCTCTACCCAGACGGCAGTCTCAGCACAATCGGCGGCCTCGCGATCCCATACGGATCCAGACCTCTCTGCCCATACGACAGTATCACAAGTGGCGGCCTCGCGATCCTATACGAATCCAGACCTCTCTACCCAGACGGCAGTCTCAGCACAATCGGCGGCCTCGCGATCCCCTACGAATCCAGACCTCTCTGCCCATACGACAGTATCACAAGTGGCGGCCTCGCGGTCCCATACGAACCCAGACCTCTCTACCCAGACGGCAGTCTCAGCACAATCGGCGGCCTCGCGATCCCATACGGATCCAGACCTCTCTGCCCATACGACAGTATCACAAGTGGCGGCCTCGCGATCCTATACGAATCCAGACCTCTCTACCTAGACGGCAGTCTCATACGACAGTTCATCCTATGATTACCATAACATACAAAAAGGGAATCAGTCTCACTATTCATCAGATCACACAAGGATTGCCAGTTCGAGCACAGCCTGTTCTCAGGTTCGAGGGGCTCCTCTTTCCCTTATTCAGTTACCACTTACCTGATCAGGGTTACCATCTGTTCATGTAGCCGCAGCTGACTAGAAGAATAGGCTACCCTCTCATACAAGAATACGCAGCACATGTTGGTTCACTACAAACTGGGTACTTTATTACTCATTACATACGCAATCACATAACATTACAATATAACACATAACCTGCAAAGAAAAGTGAAAGATTAAGTTGTACACTCTAATAAGAAAGGGTCGACATCACCTTAGTAGTATGTAGCCTGCACTCAGTGGTCATCTAGGTTCCCTTCTCGTCTGTGCCTCGGCTCGCCTGGAATCACCCTTCTCAAAGTCACTGGGACCTTTTCCTTATCGGCTACTCTCTCCTCTCTGGCTATTCTGCTAGGAGAGCATCTGTCTCTCGGTTCTTCTCCGCCTTCAAGATGGCGTCTGTCTTCCCTGGAATAAGTAGTAGCTTTACTGCTAACGGCTAGATGCCGCCTACGGACTGAACATGTAACTGCCTCAGACTTTCACTAATATAGAGGTGCGTTTCCTCATGGAAAATTCCGGCCTGTAACCTGCCGCCCACCAAATTCTTGTACCTCCCCGTACCAAGGACACGTTCCCAGCCGGCCGGCCTGATGTAGTGTCTTCAGCATGAAGAAAAATACAATCCTTCGATAAGGGCCGGCCTGAACCGGTTCTCTCCAAGCGAATAACATCTCATAACTAAAACATTACATTTGACCTAGAAGCATCCCAAGCTGCCGGAGCAGAAAGAAAGATGGAGTCTCTCCCGTTTGAGGCCTACCAGGCCTGAATTCAGCACGGCTCCATGAAATACCCTCACTACAGGACAGGTTATCCCTAATACTAACGAATCTATCCCCTAGGCTATGTGTGCAAGCCCTGATCTATGGGGAAAGAGCACAGAATCATGTCGAAGTGCCTAGTAAATAGGCTCCATTCACTACTCTAACCCTTAGACTTGAATGATAAGAGACTGAAGTCACATTCCATCATTGTGCCTCACAAGAAGGCCGGGAAAATCGAGCAGAACAGTACCCCTGGGAATATTGGTGAAAAATTAAAAAATGCGTTTAGGCAGAAAGGGAAATCTTTACCAGTAGGTTTGACTTTTTTTGGTGAATAGGGCCAAGTATGCGTAGCTTTGGATAGTTATCAAGTTATTCAGAATAAATGAAGGAATCTTTTTAGTTTTTATATTTTCCATATTTGCTGCCAAGTGAGACAGAAAGTCAAACACTAGCATGCTGGGAAATGCCCTAAAGGAAGTTATTGTACAAACAAGTATTTGGAACAGACTACTAAGCCTACACAATGCATCATGCAATTGAGAAGTCATTTATGAAGTGATCTGATTGTGAGGTTTTCAGATATTTCTTTCACATCTAAAGCACTACTTTCCATTGTTGAGTAGAGACTATTAAAGGACTCCTCATAAGACTGTATATTACTAAGGGTCTAAATTAGAATGACACTGAAATTAAGTGGTAGAATAATGTCTCCCAATAATTGCAATTTCACTGGAGGATTATCCACCAGAGAACCTTCAACAGTGGTAGTAAGCTCCTCCAGTCAAATGTCCTGCTGTAAAAATGTCAACTGGATTAAGTGTGTCTGTGTGTGAGCGTCTGTGCACACATACCTCACAACTCACACGATGAATGACACCTGCATTGATTGATTTTGCACCTTGTTCTTCACCCAGCTTGCTGGTGGGTGTACCCCATTTCAGTAACTAGTTTTCCATACAGTGAATTGCCAATGTTACTACTGCACAATTTATGGCACACAATGTACGACATTCAGGAGGCTGCAAGGCAGAATGGGCTATGCCCAGATTCAATTCTGTAAGATATTTCTCCGGTGTGATGATTGTGGTATCACAATACAAGAAAAAACAGAGTTTGCGCACTCGTAGATAATCAATGTGATTTTTGAGTTTAAACAAGTCATAGGTGCAATTGGGTTAATCCCCCTGAGTGGGGATGTGGAAATAGATGAATGCACGTTCCTGGTTCAGGAGCGTGTCTCCCTTTTTGTACTCACATTTAGAATTCAGTCCTTTTATTCAAATAAACAAGTGAACCATTGAATTATCCCAAGTTGCTTCAATTTATTTGACGTTCAAAAATGTTCACGTCGTGCATTAGCTTTTGTAAATTCCACATATCAGCTTGAAATTACACATTTAATCAGGGTTGCCTGGTTGCCCAATGCATTTCGGGCTGTAAAAGCCCTTCATCAGGGGCCAAACTGTAAAGAAAAAGGAGACACTGAATCAGCCTGTCACTAACTGAGGAGTATATGCAAAACGGTGTTTAAGCAGTAAACTCTCACCTCGGGATTGACGATTTTCACTAATCGTGTGAGATATATGTGATCACCTTGGAGGATAGCTATCACAGTCACAGTCACACAACAGTAAGTGGATGGACATTTGCATATACTCCTTAGATAGAACTTTACAAAGATCACAGCAAGGCGCTACACAAGCACTCATCAGTTACTATTTTTGACTCCTGCTGAGGTAGCCCGCAAGGTATACCAGGGGCCAAGGTAGAGAGATTGCACTAAAGGTGGGTTCATTTTGCTCCGAAAACATATGAGCTGACCATTCACTACTAAGTGTTGTTTGTGCACTGGAACGTCAGTGTAAACATCAGTGAAAAATGGTACTCCATTGCAGTCTATAGAATCTTGAGATGTTCGCAATAATCTGCACAGCTGGGCAAACAATTTAGACTGTGTGGGGCAATGTCCACACAGGGCTAAACTGGGGGAAAAATAGCTCTAAAAAAGGATTGAAATATCAGCAATAAATAGCAAGTAGCAAATTCACTCATCACCAGGAGGGTTGGTGAGGTCCTTCTCCCAAGAAAAGTTCTCAAATGAGTCCCAAAATGATAGATTTTACCGAACATTTTCATATACATTTGCCAAAAGGGGTGTTCCATTACAGTGAGGTGTTTAATATTGATATACAGAAATTTCCAATCTAGGATCTCGACTACCAGTATGTTGTCAAAGTAGATGTACTTTTTCCAACCCCACACATACATCGTACTTATATATTTTTAGTTAGTTATATGTTAGCAGTAAAGTAAGTATGATAAAGTAAGTGTGGTTTGGATAGTGTGACACATGATTATGCCCGGAAAATCCCTCCTTTTTGTGATATCACTTCTGCCCCATGTGGCCAGGAAGAGATGTCCCCTGTGACCCCAGAAATTAAGTTATCTGTGGTCCATGAGCTGGATATTATGTCACCACTGCACCATCGTGCGTGCTCTGGCAGGGATGTAATTTTCAGCACATGTGACTAGGAAGTCCCAGTGATGTCAGCCATGACTCCTGAACCAGAAGTCCCACCCTGGAACATTACACTTTCTTTGTTGCTTGACCAGGAAGTAATCCTCTTGAAATGTCATCATCCTCCATGATGCATTGCACAGGAAGGGACATAGCTGGTGACTATTAGGATTACAAAAGTCCCAAACTAACTCTGCTCTTTAACATCAACCCACCCTGTAATGTATAGAAATTACATAGCTGGTGCCCTCTCCCCGGAATTAACCCCCTCTTTAACTCCATCCCACCATGATATCTGTAGGAACTGCAGGAACTAGCGACTTTTAACATAAGGTTTCAAAGACCAAAGTTGCACTGGCCACGCATGTCTGAAGTATGTTTTTTTTAGACTGTGTGATCATCTGGTGATATACATTTTATATTTGTGAGATAGACACACATGCTGCTTAGCAGGTATGATAAATTTCCTTTATGAAAGGAAAGAGAAATGTGAATATGAAAGAATGTGATATTTGTGCGTGTGTGTGTGTGTGCATGTACATGAATGTGTACGTGTACGTGCGTGAGTATACATTAAGGCATGCATTCTATTTATGTGTTAGTTTCTTTTGTGCATGCACCTATGTGTGTGTGTGTGTGTGTGCCTGTGTGTTTATATATAAAGCCATTTGCATTTTTGTGTGGTGAATCTGTGCTTGCACCTGTGTGTGTGTGTTTAAGTAAGCATGTAGGCATTGCTGTACATTTGTGTTTGTGAATATAGTGTGTGAGGGTATATGTGCATGTCTGTCAGCATCTGTCTGGGTAGTAAAACAGCTGTTAACAGGCTCTTTTTATAGTGTCTGGAGAAAAGCTCCACATGATGTTTTCTGTGGCACAACATGCAACAGAAAATAACATGTAATTAGGCTTTTTTCAAACGTACAGGTAAAGGAAATGAGTTCAGGCTATTTTGAAAACTGTGCAAGAATCAGAAATGCGCTCTGGCCTTTTTCTTTGTATTGTACATGAATCTGTCTTGGATGAAATCATTACTCACAGAAACTTAAATAGCAGTGACTTTTCAACATAGGAAATGAGGCCCGTTGTTACCTGAATCTGTCTTGGTTTACATTGTTGCTCACAAAAATGGAAAAAGGAAGTAACTTTTCAACATAAGAAGTGCTGATTCATAGTCTGTTTTTAAGGCCTCACGGTTGGAAGGTGGTTTATTAGTAGGGGCAGGTAGGCACCTACAGCTGGTAATAACACCACAATCACAAATAAGGTCTAGTCAAGTCCTAATAAATTATCCCTGCTCAACCCTTGGTAGCTTCGCTGAGAGCAGAGAGGCTTAGCTTAGGAGACCGGTGTATAAAGCATTTAAAAACACCCATAACAGTAAATAAGTACACAGTCAAAATCCAACATCAATTTATATAGGAAAAATTATTAAGATTAAAATGACACCAAACTGCCAAAAATCCAATGTACGGAATCTGAATTTTTAAAGTCAAGTTTTAGGCCGACCATGGTGGAGCCTGGGACAGCTACCTTGAGAGGTGGACGCAGTCAAGTTTTTGCCTTTTGACTTAGTCACATTTTGGAGCTTTTTCTCTCGAATGAGGCTCTTCTTCAGGCAACGTTTCAGTTCAACCACAGCGGTTTGCTTCCACGCAATTCCTCAGTGATTCCTGGAGGTCTTGGTTCTTGTCATTGTTGGTTAAAACCTGGATTTCATGCCAAGTCGTGGTTTGGCGCCGCCAGCTTGACTCTCAATGACGGTTTGGCCAACCTATGGAGCTTTTCACCCAAAAATCTCTAAATGATTCCCAACTTCTGGGTCTTCTTTCAAAAGGTCTTTTTGGGGTCTACAACACTAGCAAAGATTCCAGAAGCTCTGTGTTGCTCCTTGGAGAGTTGAGAATACAATTCCCACAATGCACCGGGACAAATCCTTTAAAGTCCACTGGATGCTGGTTAGCTGGTCTTTTCTTGGTGGAGTTGATACAGGCGACTTCTTGAAACTCTTTTTTACCTGTTGCTTTCAGGGAGTTCAGTCCTTAAAATTTAAAGCACAGAAAAGTCTTCTTTGGCGAAGCGCAGAGTGTGCAGCAGTTGCAGTTCTTATGAGTACAGTCCTCTTGTGGTGCAGACCAGGGGTTCAGCAGGTCAGTCCCTCTTCTCTTTATGTTTCCAGGCAGGGATCTGAATTGCTGGGTAGCTCTGCCATATTTATTCCAGTGTCTGGGCTGGCAGAAGGGGGCCCCATTGACCAATGGGGTAAAGGTTACCACACTCCGTGAAGACCACTGCCTTAGAAGTGTGGTATGTGTATGTCCCAGAAAGCACTTCTCAACAAAAAACAAAATGGAGAAAATCTCTCCTGGAGGCTCAGGCCTGGTTAATCCAACCCACAGGTGTGGCTAACTTTTCCCTACACTCTCCTACCTGCCCCTCTCCTAATTCAGTTACAGGGGCTCCCATCTGGCTGGGGGTGTAGGAAGTAGGGGTAGGCCTGGTTCCTGTCCTAAACGCCTTTCTCCCTTCAAATGCTAGTTTGGCTACCCAGCCCCCTTCCTTTTCTGGCATCTGCAGGCAGCAGATCCCCTTCCACCAGATGTTTCTATTGTCTGAGCCAGGCCTCTCCACACTTCATTAAGAACACTTGGGTCAGCCTGCTATGGCTGCTATAGGGCTGATTTAAGTTTATTTCAGGAAAGCAGTTCTATAACTTCTTTTCCGTAATATGTATAATAAATCCAACCTTGGAAAGTTTTTGGATACATTCTCACTATTAATTTGATACTTTGAATTATATTTCTATCTCACACTTTTCAAAAGGCAGACTTTATTAAAGTTTAATAAACCCATCCAGTGTTAGCCTATGGAGCTAGTAATCTACAGTGGCGAAAATGAAATTGGCAGTTTTTTCCTAATCAGGGCATATACAACATATTTTATATTTCCTCTACTTATTTTAACAATGCACCCTACCCTTGGCACACATATGGCAGACCTTAGGGGTGACTTATATGGAAAAATAAGGTAGATTAAGGCTTTGGAAGTACCTTTAATTCCAAAGTAGAATTTAGACATCATTCTATTTTTAAACCAGCCTACACGGCAGGGCTGGCTTTAACAATGACAGCAAGCAACACAGCTGTGTACACTTAAGTGCAGTAAATCTACTAGGCTTCTAAACCTACATAACCTACCATGTTCTCGGGTCTTATAGGCAGGTTGTCAGGTCAATTGTAAATACACCTAATTGCCATATACCTTCTACACTGAGCCCTGACCCTGGGCCTGGTAAGCAGAGCCCAGGGCACAGTCAGAGTCAGAACACACCAGTACCCATTAAAAATGGAGGCAAAAAGTGGGGTGACATCTGCAAAAAACTCTATTTTCGCAAACTCACATAAACAGCAGGAAAAACAAACACATCTAGTTTGGCTTTGGATCAAAACAGAGGCCTCTTATGCTTGTGTCAAAACAAGAAATATACTTCTAACTTGTGTTTAAATCTGCTAACTCCTGGTCACAACAACATATGTTTTATTTTTGAGGCCTCACAAAAAGAGCTAAAATGACGGAAACTACTGCCACTTTTAGTTTAGATTTAGGACAGGAAATGATGACACCTTGTCATGACAAAATGGTCTATTTAGGACCTCACAAAAATATCTGGAAATATGAAAAACTAGTTTTCTCTCGATTTGGGTAAACACAAAGAAATTATATGAACATTTAAGTCAATTCTCAAGATAAGACCCTTTGTGATTCATGTGTTATCTTAAGATAAGATGCTTCTTGATCATACCCTCTCCAGAATAGTATATAAATTTCACTAGTATTCAGAATTTGTGGTACCACTGGGAAGAGTCCCCTTCCCTGCAAAGATGGTGGAGAAAGCCATGAACACTGTCATCTCGGATCATATGGAAAAGCATGGCTGTCTAGATATTTCCCAGTTTGATTTTAGAAAGCAACACAGTACTCAACTGGCGCTAATCTCAGCTTCTGAAATGATCAGGGAGACCGTTGATACAGGAGGCAATACAGCACTTGTGCTGCTTGACCTCTCTGCGGCATTTGATACGGTTAATCACTAGAAACTGCTGCAAGTCCTGGAGGGCATTGGTATTAAAGGAAAAGCGCTTGCTCTACTAAAATTATTCTTGTCAGCTCGGGAACAGTTTGTGGCTCTTGGTGAGTATAAGTCGCTAAATTTCACACTGCCATGAGGAGTACCACAGGGCTCATCATTGAGCCCAACCCTTTTTAATATCTATGTTGCCCTATTTGCAAGGTTAATTAGATCCTTGGGTTTCTCTGCTATTTAGTACCGAGATGATACCCAGATTGTGGTTTCGGTGACAAGCTCTCCAGATGAAACAGCAGCACAGTTCCACAGTTCGCCAGGTGGGGGACTGGATATCCGCTAACTGTTTGAAGCTGAATGCTAGTAAGATTAAAATCTTACTTTTCGGCAACCATACCAACTTCTGGGCCCCCGCTCTGTGGCCCTCATGGTTAAGGTCAAAAACTTGGGTGTTACGTTTAACTCTATGCTCTCCTTTGAAGGACATGTTAATCAGGTCACTTCTGTCTCCTTCTATACTTTAAAAATACTGAGAAGGATTCTCCCATTCATTAAAGTTGACTTGAGGAAATTAGTAGTTTCGGCACTTGTTTTATCCAGAACCACCTAGTGTAACGGGCTCTTTATGAACCTCTGCGAAAATTGCCTCATTAATTTGCAGATTGTGCAAAATGCTGCAGCGCACCTCTTGTTGAATATCCCAAAACATAAATCAGCCTCTACGGTGCTCAAAAAGCTTCACTGGCTGCCAGTGAAAAGGCGTATTGAGTTTAAGGCTCTCTGCGTTGCGTTCAAAGCCACTCACAATATGTCATTAACAAAACTATATTCGGATCTATTGCATTGCAGTGAATGACCTGTAATTCTATTATACTAATTTTTTAACTCCTTAGATGTACCAACTTAGTCTCCCTGTTTTGCAATGCTTAGATACATACTACACATCACTGTGAAATAGCTTGGAACTGTACGCGCTACATAAATAAAGACACAGAGAGAGCGCGCTGCTCACTGATATCACTGATTCACTATAGTAACAGGAAGTCAGCCTGCAATGGCTTCTTAATTAATCAGCCAAAGCGAGCGCCAATGATGAATATTGTGTACTGTGCTCCTAGCCTTGAACAGAATGTTCTTATTACATGTTGAGAAAAGGCTAACCATAAAAAGCAACTCATACAATATATTACTAGAATAACATGCAAATAAAGAGTGTAAAATGTCACTGTTAAAAAGCCATGTTAAAAACAATGCAGCTAAAACATGTAAATTGTGAAATATAAAGCAAAGCTAAAATAGGAGACCAACGTGGGTCCAAGATGGCATCATTACATATTCAAGCATTGCAGATAATAATATCCAATAAATATCTAGGTTAAAATGATTTTTTTGAACCTCTTTAAATTTCGGACCATATGGCCTTACTCAAGGTGAAATCCACGCAAAATAAAAGCAGTCAGTTTTTCATTTCACTGCTGCTCTTCTCGTGGCATTTGCCAAGTCAAGGTAAACAAAACACTGATGTAAATCCCAGAATTTTTCAATGTTTCTTCTAGTGCCAAGGTAAAGGGTAGATATAAAGACTGGTTACCTCCCAAGAGTTTGGCTCACATTACCTCAGTGAATCTTCATCTCTCATTAAGTTTATTGTTTTTTGGTTATGACTCTGAGTATTACATCAGCTTATCCTCAATTCTGCTGCATTCTGTACTGTGCACCTCCAGTTCTGCCTACGAGTAGTCCATCATGCTTATCACACTAGGCATTTGGAAGGATCATAAAATAGGTTTGTAATTTGTCAATCAGGTTAACCCTCCAAAGAGCCTAATGTCCTTTTTGGGCTTCAGCTGATCCTATGAAAATTGTGGGTGAAGACTCTAAAAGCCTTCATTTTGAATACTGTTTTCTACTATTCAGAAGATATGCTTCTAATATCTCAATTTTATTTTCAGTTTCTTTTGGTTAAATAAATATGGTCTACATGGAGAAAGAGAAGGAAAGGCAAGAGCTAGGGGCAAGTGGTTGGGGGGCATAGAGTCATCCCTGTGTTAAGTAAAAGAGAATCAAGCAATTGTTAGTAAAACAGTATGCACCAACATTTTATGTGATAATTGGTGTTTCATTGTATTTATTTTCTTGCAGCTATATGTCATTATATTAGTGTAGAAACAAAAATTAACAGGAACGGTGAGGATTTAGGATATCTGAGCTTTAAAACAAAGGGCCATATTTACAAGACAATGGCACAGCGCGGTGCTGCAAGCAATTTGCTGCACCGCCCTGCGTCATTGCGTGCGTGCGTAACGTGCTTACCTGTACTCACCCCTGCACTGGCGCACAAAGAGCAGCAGGGAGCCAAGGCAGACACTCTTGCACCACGGTGCAAGGGTGCCTGATTTGCAGGGATATTTGTTGTTGTGCAGGAAGGGACACCTTCTTGCACAACAACAATCTTTAATGGAATTTTACTCTGTCTATGTGTGCTTCAGAAAGAAGCACACAGACAGAGTAAAAAATGAGTATTTCTCCTTGTTGTGCCTCAGAGTTATTATTCCTTGTAAATATGGGGTGGTGCTAAAAAGTCATGGGTCTTGCTGGTAATGCCCACAACAATACCCATTGGATTTCCCTACAAAACAGAAAACTGCATCAAAGGCATCAATATTTACAAGATCACATTAGGCCACACTTCCTTGTAAATATGAAGCAGGACAAAGCACCACCAGAACGCCCCGCTAGCACAGTGGCCTTGCAAATGAGCCTGTGAGAGGCTGGCTCAGTATATGATGTACACTTATGTAAGTGGACACCTTGCACCAATCCAGACAGCCCTTATGGTGTTTTAAGAGGTCTTAGACAACCTTAGAAAGCTCTCTAAATGGTAGTTTTGGAGAGCAGCCTTCAGGCTTAGTCAAGAAGGAGTGTAAAGCAGCTTGTTTTACCAGAACATAATCATATAGGTATAAATTAAATGAAAAACAACCACACAGTGTATTTATAAATATATGTATTTATTATTAGACTCTCACTAACATATACAGATATCTCCTAGCCTAAGATATACACAAAGCAGGCAATACTTGGTGATAGAAACAGGTAAGTAGCCCAGAATACACAGCGGTCCCAGGGAGGGAGACCTAACTATATACTAAAATAGTGGCATGCGAACCATGACTCGAGTCAAGACAATACTCAGAGGATGTCGAAGTGCAGAGGAACCAAGGAACCACCCAAGGTGAGTATCTAGGAGCCTCATGGAGATCATGTGCAATGTGGGAACACAACCACACCCGACTGTGTTCTCCATACAAATCAATGTGTGAGTCGCGGTTTCAATTCTAAAGAAGAAGGACCCTTCCCAGTCAACCCAGAAGAAACCCTGTGGAAGTCAGAAGGTCGGAAATCCACCCCACACGTGGATACATTAGGAACCAGTATACCTGCCCCAGGGGAGCCGGGTGCATATGTGTGAAGTGGCGTCAGAAACTGCTGTTGAGCCCAGTGAAGAACTTCAGGAAGGTGCCAGTGCTGGAGAAGGAGAAAGTGCCCGGTGGAACCCAAAGGTGGATTCAAGTCAAGAAGTACCTGATATCAGAGGGGACAGAGTCTATGCCACTTGGAAGTTACCAGGAGGCACGGAATCTGAATTCCCACCGATGTTGGGTGCTGTAGAAGAGTTGATGGTGACCTTGGAACTGCAGCTGTGAGGACCAGGCGATGCTGTGGAAGACCAGGAGCCATTCATGAGCTGTCCCACATCAAATGTTGTAAGTTGATGGGTCAGTGTCCATCAGGAGCACTAACAAGCCTTGGCAACTACAAACAACGTAGAAAGAGTATAGTGTCGGGCCCAGCAAGGTCCAGGAGACTCATCACAAGTAAGAGAGTCAGGGCAGGCCCGAGCAATCAGTTGATCCCAAAGAGTTCAAAGGTGACCCTCAATAGGACCCTCAGGCCAGAGGTACGGAAGTGGCAAGAGGACCTTGCGCAGCTCACCAAAATAAGCAGGCCCATGGTGCAAGCAATGCGGTGTTGTTTAATATTCTGGTCACTGGATATACTTTATGTTGGGGCTACTTGGAGTCTGAAGATCTTGATGGAAGGAAGTTAACAAGCCTTTTCAAGTGCAAGTCGATGAGGTGCACAGGGGTGCAGTTCCTGCGGTTCCTACAAGTGATACTGGCCTCAAACTTGGTGAGAGGACAGGGCAGGCCTTGAGGGATGTGAAGAACTACTATTGGTGTTGCTGAGCCTCTTGGAGTCCATGGAAGCTCAGGATCAGCAGACCGGTCAGCTTATTTGTGGTGCCTGCAGATGGAGGGAAGTGACGCATTCACTTCAAGGGAGATTTCTTCAGGTGTCTTGGATGCCCAAATGCCTTGAAAGGTTTTTCTGTATGGAGCACAGGCACAGATTTTGCAGCAGATGAGCAGGCCAAAGAGAGCAGGAGCAGCACGAGTCTTCCCGGTTGCAGCTTTTAATGCCCAGAGCAAAGTCCAGAGTGCACAGATGGTCGAAGTTGAAGTGGTGTCTGAATTGTATTGTATCCCACGATTAGTTCGGGGACCCAGCCTCAGGTAAGCCCTTAAGTACTCTAAGGAAAGGGTTGGGACGACTCAGGGTTCCCTACCAGGGGAGGGGTTAGACAGGGGGAGGATACTCCCATGTCCTTAGTCCAGTTTCGTGCCAGAGCGGGTGCCAGTGGCTCCCTGATCTCGTTTGAACTGGACTATGCAAGGCGGGCACCAAACGTACCCTTCCAGTAGACTGAGTGGAGCTGGCAAGCACTCCTACCTGGCCCCAATACACTAAACCCTGTCTGGGAGGTGGTCACACCTCCCTGTGACAGGATACCTATTGTTCTGCCTTCCCCTTTTTGAGCTTGCCTCAGCAGCAAAAGGGCAGAATTATGTCTCTGGTCGACAGCAGCCATGTTGTGCTGTCTAGAAGACTGGTACTGGGATCACTGAGGGCCTAACGGAGGGCCTTTACAGTGCTTGAAATCATACCTCCTACACCGTTTATGGTGTGGGGGTATGATTCCATCATGTTTGATAACAAACATGACAGGGTTCGTTACAACCAGTTTCAAGATGGTCATCATGTAATGACGCAGTGCCCATCTATATTTTATATGGCTGTCACACTTACAAACCAGGAGAATGGACTCCAAAGGCTGTAGGGGTGTTCTGCTCATGTAGGGGCACCCTCACACTTAGAACTGAGCACCCTGCCTTAAGGACTGAAAAGGCCTGCTGTAGGGGTGACTTATAGATTTCAAACGCAGTGACCCCAGATATAGGGAACGTATATCTGTTGTAAGTGGTACTATCACCAGCTTACACAGGCTGCAATGGCAGGCCTGTAGTGACAGGTTGAATGGTCTCCCCTAGACAGTATAATACATGCTTCAGCCTATGGGTGACCCATGGGGTACCTATGCCCTTGGTATCTTAGTACCACATACCAGGGACATATTAGGGTAACCCAGTATGCAATCTGGAATGTACCTACCATAACAATTTAAGGGAGAAAACAGAGTGTCTGGGGTCCTGATTAGCAGGATCCTAGTCAGACTAGTCAGAAAATAGTATAGCACCAGTCAAAAATTAGGGGTAACCATTAAACCAGATCCTACTTTCCTACAAGGCCCAACATCTTTTGCATTATAGTTAGAATGAGTCTTTTGGGTTTGCATAAAAATAACTGAGGTGCATGTGTTCTAACCTTTCTAAAACTAATAATGTAACTGCAGTAAATATTAGTGGCATTTTCTGTCCTTTAAAATGTAGTTGGGGAGTGCTCTCCCTTTGGTCTGAAAAGTAAAAATGAGGGCTTGGTGGAAGTGTTCTCATGAGTGCATGTGAATGAGTACCATTTAAGGGTGAATACACACTTGCCCATCAGTACAGCGAGGTCGCCATTTTAATACGAGAATTTATAATCGGGACCTGATTTTACTGTGATTTCCTTTCCTCTTATAGCACTCCTGAATTCCATTAATAGGCCAGGAGAACACATGGTTTACTGTAGAGGTTCATGAGTAAGTCAGGAGTACCACAAGAGTATGATATACTTTTACCCCAACCTTTGTGAATTGGGAGCTTTATGTTTCAAATTTGAATTGGTAATACTTGCATTGAGACTGAAGGTATGGGGTTTTGGTGTTTGATTAAGACATGTTAGGTTGAGGTTTTGATGTGGATGTCTGGTTCATCATGGGTGGAGGTATGGATTTCTGAGGAATTCTGCAGAACATTGTTTATTAATTCTTTTCCTCTGAAAAAAAATGAACTCCATAAGAAGCTGAAAACCTGACTTTTCATCTAACCAACCTTACGTAGGTAGGGGTAAGCAGACACATCTGCTCAGCACCAGGATACCCTTGCATTTGATAGTGTCCTTTACAAATTAACAAAAAATAACATAGGTTCAATCAATAAATATTGTTATTTTATGGAAGTATCACACAAATGACACAGACATATGATAATATAGTCAAAATACATTTGTAAATGTAACTATTTTAAAACAATCATAGTAAATGGATTTGTTTAAAAGAAAACCTTTGCTGCTTTCATCACAGTTGAAGAGCAAATAAAAATATACTAAGACTGTAAACGATAACTAATTTCAGCATGAAACACTCTAGAAGTCGTGGCAAACTGTCCGATTCTCATATTCAGACAGAGTATTCTTATCCACTTTCTCCTATCGTGCTTATAGACTGGGCAGAAAAACAAAATGATATAAAAAAATTCCAATACGTTAATGCAAGGTTGAACAACATTCAGTACAATCATTTCAATCTTCCCATTTATACGTACAGATGTTCATTAACAGCATTCCATAACTGAACTTAACCTAAGTATTTTTGCCTTTTATGGAAAGAGAACATCCATAAAACTTTGAAAGCAGAAGATTGGTGTATGCACCAACAACTCATCCATTAATCGACAGCTAAGTTATGACAACAGAAAATTACATACTTCTAGAAAGCATCAAGAATCACCCCCTTAGTCCTCTTGTAATGAACAAGGGGTTGCGTCAGGCTGTTTGTAAACCCAGATTTATCATCCATGATTTTACATGGGCAAGCCATGTCAAATTTTGGTCCTTGTATAAAATCAGGATTTCCTCAAGGCCTTTCCCATATGAGGAAAGCTTGGGTGGGGACCATATTCGAATCCAGAAAAGGAGAGGTCTAAGTGCTGACAAATCCTAGTATCTGTGATATAACCGCAACACCACCGACATCGACCTGCAGAAATATCGAGTCCTAAATATTGATGTAAAAAATATTGTCTCTCTATATTTATAAAGGTATGTACAATAATATTGAAAAAAAATATGGTTTTACACTTATACATATATCCACTGAAAAAAACAAAGTTTTCTTGAACGTTATAGTTACACTAAGATTTCACTGGCTCAAAACCAGAGAAATTCAGCCGTTATTCATTCATCATAATGTTCACCTTCCCTGATGAATGGAAACACACAGTGGTCATCCCCCTCCTCAAGAAACCTTTGAGCTGACCACAACAAACTCAAGAACTGCTGCCTCTTCTTCCTGCTCACCTTCCCCACAAAAGTCCTCGAGAAGGTCATCAACTGCCAAATCACCAAACAGCTTGAGAGAAACAACCTGCTTGACTCCTTTCAATCCGGTTTCCACAACAACCACAGCACAAAGACTGCCCTGATCGCTGCCACCAATGACATCAGAACCCTCCTCAACCAGGGGAAACAGTGGCACGGATCCTCCTCAATCTCTCAGCTGCGTTCAATAACGTATCCATTCCCATCACACACTCATCAAGAGACTCCACCATATCGGCATCCAGGGAGACGCTCTCAATTGGATTGCATCCTCCCTCATAGATCGACCCAGAAAATCATCCTACTACCTTTCACTTTGGTACCCAAGAGCATCATCTGCAGTGTTCCTCAAGCCTCATCCCTCAGTCCCAACCTGTTCTACACTTATATGACACCCCTGCTCAACATGGTCAGAACTCATTGCCTCACCATCAAGTCCTACTCAGACGATGCCCAGTTCATCCTCTTGCTCCTACCACTATGATCAACTTCCACAACTGCATGACAAGAGCCTGAAGTTCAACGTGAGCAAGAGGGAAGTGCTGATTTTTTAGAACAACACCTCATGATGGAACAGCACAGGGTGGCCCTCCAAACTCAGCCCTGCACCCACACCGACAGACGACTCCCGCAACTTAGGCATAATCCTGGACAGAAAACTCACCCTGAAATGGCAGATTAATTTAGTCTCCTCCTCCTTCTTCCACACACTCTGCATGCTCAGATAGTCCTTCAGATGGTTTTCCTATAGCACCAGGAAGACCATCCCTAAAGCCCATGTTAGCAGCCAGCTGGACTACAACAATGTGCTCTATGCTGCAATCAACATTTAACTACTGAAGTAAGTGCAGACAAAACTGAACTCATACTCAACATCCCCAAATAGATCTTCACCACCCCCATCTGAGGAATCTCTACTAGCTCCCCATCCAGAAAAGATGCCAAAACAAGATGCTGGTACATGCCTACAAGTCCCTCCATGACCATGGACCAGTATACATCAACAACCACCCGAAATGTCACCAACCCTTCAGGTAGCTGTGCTCTGCCTCCCTCCCCCTCACACACACTCCCCTAATCCGCCCAATCTACAGTAAAGAACAATCCTTCTCCTACCTCCCTGCCGACTCCTGGCATGACCTTCCCCTTCACATCTAAACAGCATCCACTCTCCCGTAACTCAGAAAGGGACTCAAGACCTGGCTTTTTGACTGATGCCAACAAGAACCTAGCACCTGGATACCCTCGTGGGAGATGAGTTGAGCTGTACAAATCTGAATTGATTGATTGATTATGAGTGGAGTGGTGTACAGTGGAGTGGCATACTGTGCAACAGAATGGAGTGGAGTAGAGTGTAGAGGCATAGAGTGAAGTGGCGTAGAGTGGAACAACTTACTTTAGAGTGGCCTTCAGTGCAGTGGTATAGAGTGGAGTGGTAAAGTGGAGAGACGTGGAATGGAACAGCATGGAGTGGAGTAGCATTGAGTGGATTTGAGTATAGTGGAGTGGCACAAAGTGGAATACCATAGAGTGGAGTGCCAAAGAGTGGAGTGACGTGGAGTGAAATAGCTTGCAGTGGAGTACATAGAGTGAAATAGCATGCAATTGACCAGTGTAGGGTGGGATGAGGTAGAGTGGAGTAACATAGATTGGAATGACATGTTGTAGTGTAGAGTGACTTTTATTCTAATACAGTGGAGTGGACTGTCATAGAGTGTTGTGCCTTCTTGTACAGTGTGGTGATGTATAGTGGAATGGCATATTGTACAGTAGAGTGGAATTACCAGTCATAAAGTGGCATGTTGTCAACTGGAGTAGTGTGTGATAGACTAGAGTGATGTGCCATAGAGTGGAGTGGCATGTTATACAGTGCTGCTGCATCAAGCGGCATAAAGTAGAGTCATGTGTCATAGAGTGGAGTGGTGTGTCGTAGAGTACTATTTAAACAGAGGTAGCACAAAAATGACGGAACAAATTTAGATGAAATGTGTGAGAAATATAAATTATGAGGTGTAAATGATTCATTTTGGTAGTAGATCTAAAAAGTTTCCATAGTTTTAGTATGTTTGTTATTGTTTGCTATTCAGAAAGGTATTTTACAAGCAGTAGATTTACAATTCAGGAGTGTCCACACATAAAAAGATAGGACAGTCCTATCTGTGAATGTACAGAGAATCGGAAGTCATAAAGATACTACTAGTACAATGCCTTTGAGAATAGCAAACATCAGTAAACTTATGAAAAGCATACGTTTACTATAGTAAATTGGGTCCATAAGGCAGAAATGTTTAGCGATATATTGGAGCGCAGTATACTGTGTTCATTTTGTGGTATACCGGGGCAAATGCTAATGACAAAATAGCGGATGATTGATTAATAACTGCCCTAACAAAAGTAAATGGAAGTGATATTGTTTAGACCACACTTTGGGTGTGCTTTGGTTTGTAAGTGCCAATATAGTGTCCTACTGTTTTAGAAGTGTAAATGAAGGAATGAGTATATAAGTGTGTAAAGGTAAGTAAAATTTGCTTTATTACTTCATATATTTTAAATAAAGCAGGTTGAGACAGTATTTAATCTGTGTTGTTAAATGTAGTGTAAGTACAGTGGGTTTTTAATTTAAAAAAAGTACAATGTACTATACTGTATATTCCCCTCAAACACTGAACACAGACTAAGGGTGGCATAAACAATATTTTGCTGTTACGAAATTGAACGTGAAAAATATGGTTTTGACCAAGCTTAGGGGTCGATTAGGATATAGGGCGGATCGCTACCGCCCACATGGCGATCTGCCCTACAACACACCCCGCCCACCACCCATTTTCCCCCAGCCATATTAGTATGGCGGGGGACCCTGGCAGACGGAAGACCGCCCGCCGGTTTTCCGCCGGTCACACAGGTGACCAGGCGGAAAAGGGGCCTGATATGGTGGCGGTGTTAGCAATTAGGAAGGCAGCAGGAAGCAGCATGAGGATTGTGCTTTCGGGGACCTGTTGTGGGCCCCCAGGGTATTGGGGGGGTGGGGGGTGCACATGGGGGTACACATTGTCATGGACAAGGTGGCAGGCACCGCATGGTGCCTGTCACCTTGTGCATGACACTGCACACAGTACATTCCCAGCATTGTGGCGGCCGATGCTGTAAGCACTGCCCGCCACAATGCTGGGAATGGAGGATGCCACCTCCATGGTGGCATCCTAATTGCAGGTGCGGGACCGCCACACCACTGGTGGCCGGTCCCAGCACCACTAGGGTGGCACATCCTAATAGTCCCCTTAGTGTGCATTCTGGGTTGTAAGTTGAAATATAGTATAGTACAGTGTTCTTTTTTTAATTGTTTTTACATATTTCTTTTTTAATTTTATATATTTTTTTAAGTTGATTGGACTACACTATATTTCATCTTAAAACCCATAATGGAGACTAAGGCCTTATTAAGAGTTTGCCAGTCCTCCTGGCTCCCACTCGCCGCATTATGAGTGCACTCTATGGTGGGACACTTGTGCTGCTGCAGTCTTACAGCAGTGGTCTGTTAGGCTCATAGGAAAGCCTTAACAGCAGACCACTGTGTGCTGCAATGGTGTGGCATGCACCATGCCGCTCATGCCACACCATGCAGGAAAGGGGTTGCAATTCCTGGGGTGCACAACATGTGCTCCTCCACATGCACCCCCATGCCCAGAAATAGCAGTGAGCCCGGTTAGAGTCCCTTAGTTCCCTCTCCACCATCCTTTTGATGGCAGGCTCACTACCATGAAATGAGAGGTGGAAAGCCAACTTGTGATATGCTCAGCAGTGCTGGCATCGGCACCGCCAGCTTATAGTGGCCAGTTGCAGAGCAGAATCCTTGATCCCAGCGGTTTCATGGCAGTCCAACCGCCACACTCATAATACAGTGGGCAGACTGCCAGTGTGGCAGCGGTCAGACCACTATCACAAGTACGGCAGTCCTGTGGACTGTCGGACTCGTAATAAGGTCCTAAAATTTAAATTAACATTAAAACCAAAGATAAAATACACAGTAGCTGTGTTTTTCCTATTTTCTACATGCTATATTTTAAAATGTCTTTGAAATTTTCTAAGTAGCACTGTAGATCTTTGGTATTACTCTGGTAGTACATAAACCTTTTTTTTTACAAAATAAAATATGTAAAAATTAAAAATACACAATTTAGGAATACAGTGTAGTACAGTTTATTTTTTTTATCTATTTCTTTTTTTAAATATTTTTTTTAGTCCCTCAGGACTTTCTAGTGGTGCTGCATCATTCTGCAATCTGTTTTAATATATATATAAAAAAACATATAAATACATTTCTCTTCATATTACCATGTTAACAAATTGATAACATGTAGGGTTAAAAAACCAAAAAACTATACTTACCTATATCTAAGGCCCATACCCATAAAAATGGCTTGTCATTGGCACGTACCATACTATAGCATATTATATAGTGAAATTACAGCATTATACAGTGGCTCAATATATCATTATGGTGTAGTGCCTTATAACTACAAAACTCCTGAAACTATTTCATTGAAATAGCAAAAAGTATCGTTTCCATACCATATTCACTATTCTTTTTAAATTTAATACAAATCTATTCAGTTGTTTTGGCGCTATGTCTGTCTAAAAAGTCTATGGAAAATGGGTTTGGAGACCCCTCTTTCTCTGTAACTAATCACTGCAAAAGTTTGTATTAACTGCCAATGTAGAAAAAGCACTAGATCTGCGAGTTTTGTGGAGGTTTGTTATAGGTATTAGTGAACAAAAATCAAAATAATTCCTATCTCTGGAATGAATGTAATATAATTATTTATTTGTTCTTTACAATTATTTTTATATAACTGAATTTGCATGTTATTCCCAAAATATATAATATATTTTACATACATGTTATATATAAATTATAAATATGAATGTATAACTAATTGTGGGTATATGAGTGATTGTGTTTTTGGTATGTTATATATGCCCACATACATAATCAAAGACGTTAATATATGTATATATTGACATATGCATATATGTCTGTATATATTGGGTAGTTATAGTTAGGTTAGCGTGTCCATGGGAAATGCATTTTTTGTGATGCTAATAACTTTGATGCATTGACAAATCTCCACATTATCCAGGTGCAAAGCAGCCAGCAGACTCAGATGGTAGCCTACCTGGAAGGCATCCACTGTGCTATGTATCTCTTACAGAGGTCTTTTCAGGCTCTGGCTTTCTCACTCACAGCAGCTTTCCACCCATTCCAACATTCCTACCTTCTACCCCACCCTACCCCACCTCTTGCCCCTTCCCCATCCAAATTCCATATTTCCCTACCTGTCCCACGCACAATTCCGTACACAAATATCATCAGACCCAAACACCAGACACAAGCAAAAACCACATAAAAAGGCAGGCATACAATAACTCACCAGATACTCACCCCACTCTCCACAACCATCCCACTAACATACCTAGAGACACCATAACCACAGACCCTTCCACTAACTGCCAGCATTGCCCAGACACCACACCAACACACACACACCCCTCCACAACCACCAGCATTCCAACAGATACCACACTATCACCCACACACCACTCCACAACCACCAGCATTGCCACAGTCAATCAATCAATCAATCAATCCTTTGTAAAGCGCACTACTTACCCGTGAGGGTCTCAAGGTGTTGGGGGGTGGGGAATGCTGCTACTGCTCGAAAAGCTAGGTCTTGAGGAGTCTTCTGAAGGTCAGCAGGTCTTGGGTCTGCCATAGGTGGGTGGGGAGGGTGTTCCAGGTCTTGGCGGCAAGGTGGGAGAATGATCTGCCACCGGAGGTCACTTTACAGATGCGGGGGACTGTGGCAAAGGTGAGGTCGGCGGAGCAGAGCAGATCAGGTGGGTGGGGGTGTAGAAGCTCAGTCATCTGTCGAGGTACACTGGTCTGGTGTTGTGGAGTGCCTTGTGTGCTTGGGTGAGGAGCTTGAAGGTTATCCTTTTGTTGACGGAGAGCCAGTGCAGGTCTCTCAGGTGGGGTGTGGTGTGTCTGCAGCGAGGGATGTCAAGGATCAGGTGTGCAGAGGCGTTCTGGATGCGTTGCAGCCATTTCAGAAGTTTGGCCGAGGCTCCTGTGTAGAGGGCGTTTCCGTAGTCCAACCTGCTGCTGATGAGGGCTAGGGTGACCGTTCTTCTCGTTTCGGTGGGGACTCACTTGTAGATCCTGCAGAGCATGCGGAGGGTGTTGATGCAGGAGAAAGAGATGGCGTTGACCTGCTTAGTCATGAAGAGGGTGGAGTCGAGGATGACCCCTAGGTTGCATGCGTGGTCGGTGGGTGTTATAGCTGTTCCCAGTACGGCCAGCCACCAGGAGTCATCCCAGGCTGAAAGGGTGGAACAGAGGATGATGACCTCCGTCTTGTCTGAGTTCAGCTTCAGTTGGCTGTTCCTCATCCATTTGGCGATGGCCTTCATTCCTTCATGGAGGTTGGTTTTGGCGGTGTGGGGGTCTTTGGTGAGGGAGAGGATCAGCTGTGTGTCATCGGCATAGGAGATGATGTTGAGGTCGTGCAGTCAGGCGACGTGGGCGAGTGGTGCCATGTAGATGTTAAACAGCGTTGGGCTGAGGGATGAGCCCTGGGGTACGCCACAGATGATCTCGGTGGCTTCGGAGCAGAAGGGAGGAAGGCGGACGGTCTGTGTTCTGCCGGAGAGGCAGGAGGTGGTCCAGTCCAGAGCCTTTTCTTGGATCCCGGCATCGTAGAGGTGTGTTCGTAGTGTGCGGTGGCAGACCGTGTCGAAGGCGGCAGACAGGTCCAGGAGGATGAGGGCCGCTGTTTCTCCGTTGCCCAGCAGGGTCCTGATGTCATCCGTGGCAGCGATGAGGGCAGTTTCGGTCCTGTGGTTGCTACGGAACCCAGACTGGCAAGGGTCCAGGATGCTGTTCTCCTCGAGGTAACCATTACAAAAATGGGGTAACCCAAAAAGTCAAGGACCTGGGTGCAATGTAGTACAGAAAACAATGGTCCTAGACCTAAATTCAGAGATAGGCTATAAGTCCTTACTTAGTATTATCATTCAAATATTCTGGGCTATAACGAATCAATTTGGGTAGCCCTCAATACTCAATATAACATTTGTCATAAAAACAAGACATGCAACCAAACAGTATCAAAAATTCTTATAGCATTTATTATTTTTATAATTTTCTTTTGACAAATCTTCAATCAAGGTTGTTTCAAGAGGAACGTGCAAAGAGTAAAGTGTTTGAATATGAAAAAGTGAAAGGAAAGAGAAAGTATTCAAGAGATTGTGACATAAAATACTTAAAAGACTTGAACAATGGACCGGTTGTCAATCACCGTCCAAATGAAATAACCTGGTCACGTTAATCAATTTGTACAACAATTACAAAGTGAATTGGAAACTAATTCCAATAAGGCACGTGAATAAATGAACGTATCCCAGGCTTTATGATATAGACGCCCTATATCATAAAGCCTGGGATACGTTCATTTATTCACGTGCCTTATTGGAATTAGTTTCCAATTCACTTTGTAATTGTCTAATTCATCTGTTGTACAAATTGATTAACGTGACCAGGTTATTTCATTTGGACGGTGATTGACAACCGGTCCATTGTTCAAGTCTTTTAAGTATTTCATGCGTGGTGGGCTTCTTGAAGGTGAAGTGGATGCAGCGATGGTCGGTCAAGTGGAGTTCGGTGGTGTGGTTGAAGGAGATTGGGGGCTTGCGGAGAAGATGGGGTCAAGTGTGTGGCCGGCAGAGTAGGTGGGTTTTGTGATGAGTTGTCTGAGTCCATGGTTGGCTAGGTTGGCGATCAGGGTGGTGGAGTTGGTGTTGTTGTTGTTCTCGAGGTGGAAGTTCAGGTCCTCGAGGAGGATGTAGTCCGTGGAGTCGAGGGCATGTGTGCTGACGAAGTCGGCGATGGAGTCGCTGAACTGTGGTCAGGATCCGGGGGGTCTTTAGATGAGGGTTCCTTTGAGGGTGGTGTTGGGGTCAGTGTGGATCTGGAAGTGCAGGTGTTCGGCGGTGCTGAGGGTGTTGTCGGTGTTGGTCGAGACTCTGAGAGTGTTCCTGTGGATGATGGCGATTCCTCCATCTACTCCGTTGGTGCAGTCCCTGCGGGTGATCTTGTAGCCTTCCGGGAAGGCTATGGCAATGTCGGGTGCCGAGCCAGGGTTCAGCCAGGTCTCCGTCAGGAAGGCGATGACTGGGGAGGTTGAGTCGAGTAGGTCCCAGAGTTCAACGGCATGTTTGCGTGCAGAGCGGGTGTTGAGGAGGAAGCATCTGAGGTAGTTGGGTTCTTTCCTGGTCGGCGGCTTGGCGGGGCAGATGCTGGCGAGGCTTCATTTCCGGCAGGTGAAGGGTCCGTAGGTGAGCTTCAGGGCGGCCAGAAAGCAGGTGTGTGATCGTCTGGTGTTGAGTGCATGGCTGGCATCATAGTGGTGTCGGGCGTCATGGTGTCTGCGGGAGCCAGGGCGCTGGGCGTGGTCCAGGCACGGATGGGCGCAGATTGGCTTTGCCTTAGGCACGCCATCAGAGCGCCAGCGGCGCACCCGCTACGCAGCCTCCATATGAGGGGAGGTGGGAGGGAGAAGTAGCTGGGAGGCGCGAGCGGGATGGTGAATGGGAGAGCAGGGGGGCAGGGCCACAGGGACGCAGCGGTGGGAAAAAACGGGTGAGGGACGGCGGGGGGATCAAAGGGAGAATCGGCACAGAAAAGATGCAGAGGGAAAAACAGAATTAGGCAAGCGAGCAAAGTCTGGCAAAACAAATATAAATACAGGCAAACAAGACAAGGCAAGGCAAAGTCTGGCAAAGCAAAGCATCAGCATGGGGAGCGACCTGCCTGCTTGCACAGAAAACTCAAAAAAGCCACAGACCCCTCCACAACCACCGGCTTTCCCACAAACCACATCAACACCCACACACCCCTCCACAACACTAAGCATTCCTACAGACACCACACCAACACCCAGCTCTTCCACATTACACACACCCAAAAAATGCACACTCACAGCCATCCACATAACAGACACCTACAGAGCCAAACACACAGTTTATACAGCACACACCTCTTACTTCCACTACCTCTACTTCCCAAACCCAATTCCCTCCCAAACATCCTCCCCATTTTCCCCATGAAAGTGTCTTGCTTGCCCCTGCCCTTAAACCTGTAACATCCACCCCTCCAAAGTCCCCAAAACCTTTCCCAAAGCCCTCTCCATCCCTTCCACATCCCAATCCCCCTTGAAAAAAAGACCCCACACAGCCATACGCTTGAGCAACCTAGGAAAACCCTCCCAAACCCCAACCCATCCCTTCCACATCCCAATCCACCACTGAAAAACCAGATCTCTACCAAACTAAACCAGCCATACCCCTAATAATCAAAGGAAGCCCCTCTCAAAAGCAGACCCAACTCTCCCTAAACAGACCCCTCAAGTAACATCTTCAAGGTACCTGCTATGCCCAATGGATGCCCCTTTGTGAGGAGGTTCCCTGGCAGTGTCAGAAAGGAAATGTTTGGTGGCACAACATTCAGCTGTGGCACAGATTTCTGCAATGGACTGCCCATTGGCCTTTGTTTTTCTAGATGTTTTCTATCCCTGAAATAAAGATTTTCATAGTTTGGAAGACATTAGTTCTGCCTTTACTTTTTCTATTGGTTAGGTAGTGATATTTGACTACAGATGTGTTGGTTTTATTCGTGATTGTTGATCCAGTTGAAGTGGTTACTATGATCTGACCTTGGACCCAGTGCTGGTGTTTCACAAGACAAGGGGAAATGTTGAATTGATGTCTATGTGGGATGAAGACCAATTGAGGCTGACATTGCATTGGGTAGTATATAATATGGTAAGTATTTCAGCTTGGTCTGCCTAATGTCAACATCATTCAGGTTGCATTTCTCCCTATAATGTAGGTTGGATATATGTTTGAGGTCTTCAAGTTCGATATATGTTCATGCACACATGGAAGGTATTATATTGTCATACCGTAGTGGACATTTGTGTGGACATGTGTCCATTTGCCTCTCTGTTTCTTAAACCTACTTTAGCTAAATGTTTGAAAATGTCTTTTGATGCTGGGTTTGCTTTCATGGCTTGTATTTACATATTACCTACACATGTATGGCACTTGGTTATGCTATTGGTTGTCCCTGATATAGATCATTTCACAGGTCCTGTGCACATAGAGGTTTTAAGGTATGTGGAAAATGGATTGCAGCCCAGGGCCTCAGCCTTTCAGGGTTCCCCCTGGTAAAGGCATACCTATTCTGCAGAGAGTGTTTGCATTGTGCCCTTTGGATGCTTCTCACACTGGCTATTTGTTATCTTGTTTACTGAGGATACCTTCAGATGTGGGTGAGAGTTCAATGCAGAGTTTTAGAAAAGAAGGTGTGTTTCAGTTTCATGAGATATCTTTAATCTAACAACAGGACTTAGGATGGGTGCAATGTGAGGGTGTCAAAGAGATTGATAGGTGTGATATTGATGTGGAGGTGCTACTGCATGACACAATTTAATGCACACATCACGATCACTGATTATGAGATGTAAACACATGTCTAATTGTGTGGACTGCGCATATGCAGTGTCAGTGACATGGCCAAAGAGGTTATCATAAAGCAGCTTCTGGGTTATACATTAAAAACAATTCCAAACATGGTTCCACACATTTTTTGCTCAGGGACCCCACTCCCCTTGCCAGGTCCATAGCAGGGCATCAATTTGCTGAGGAGTCTAATGAAACAGGTAAGAGTATAACACCATTGGTTGCGTCCACAACGGTGTTGGGTTTGGACATCATCTAGCTGGTAAAATAGTGGCAGGTTTTGGATGGTCAGCTCCACAGGTAAGTATCAACATTTTATCTCTCACTTTCTACCAGCTAAGATGCAGTGGCTGGACCGACATATTCACGGCAACTCTAAGGCAGATCATAATTGGGCCAGCGGTAACACTGGTGGTCCATGCTCCAACAAACACATTGGCCTATCCCACTGCTCCCGCAGTCGGGGTTTTGTGGCAGTGGCGGCAGGCTCACCTTGGTTCTTTGTCTATGTAACTGCATGCTTCATAATATGATGGTCGGACCACCTAGTCTGTGGCTGTGAATCCAATGCTGACGTGGCTGTGAATCCAACACTGACACCATGGCGGCATTCGAACAGCCACAGTCCTAACAATCAGGCCCTTAATTTCCTTAGTTTTAACAGTGCAAGTTAACAAAACATGTTCTCCACAGACTGCATCAGATAACCTTACATTTTTATTCTTACCAGGACCAATTACAAAGAAGAAAGTAATACTCTACATCATTAAATTAAAATCATAGTTTTTTTTCTATTTATTTAGCAAATCTTTATAAATGGAAAACAGAAGACAAGTCAGTTACATTAAATCAAAACGTAGCAATAGAGTATTAACAAACCGTAGCTATATTTATTGGAAGGAGAGATTAATAGAGCCAAGGAGTCATTGGAGATGTGTTGAATATTCTTCATTCAATTGCAAAGGCGGAGCAGTTACTCTTGGAGAAAGAACAAAAGAGCATAACGACTCTGCCTCTGCAATTAAGACTGAGGGAAAACATTCAACAAATAAAAACACTTACAGTCACCTCTAATGACTCCTGTTGCTCAGTTTTGAGGGAGGTAGCCCTCAACATCCCAATGAATGTTGCCATGAGCATGCTCACGATCCCAAACCTAACAAGAATGGATCAACGACAAGAACAGGCGAGATATCCCTAAAGTGTAACTCCTCAATCCTACATTTACATTAACATCTCCCTGAACTTTCTGTTTCTGTTACTAACTAACCTTTTCTTCTCTATGATAATGAGAACTATGTAATCCTCTAATTGGAATGTTAATCTTAAGTACAATATATAACACAGTAACCCTGGAGAATAGTGTAATTTGAATAACAGATAGAAACCCAATCCTTTCACCCAAATTTATACTATTCATAGAAACATTTACCACACTACCATACCATTAGGTTATGGTTTACTTCCTGATGAACAATCCTCAATTAACACTGAATTTTTATCAGTTCTGAAATCTAAACCAGTAAATAAACATCCTAGGAAATTAATAAGAGATGTTCAAGTAAAAATGATTATTTCAATCACTAAACTATATCCTAACACAGATTCAAGGTTTTGTGTTCATTTCTCACAGGAAAATTGTCAAAAACAACACAAAAACGTCCTTAGCTGAGGATTCTATTTCAAAGAGTAAACTATAATATGAAGTAAAAAAGGTGCCTATTTGTGAGAATGTGGTGCAGCGTAGCAAGTCACCTTGCTATGATGCACTGTGTCACAAGTAAATGTCAGGAATGTTCCATATTGAAGGCACCATGGTGTATTCCTACCATTTCCCCTGCTCTGGCACCCTTTTGACAGCCTAGCACCAATGCATGCAGAGAACCTCCCTGCACAAAAAAATCCTGAGAGGCATATTTTTTTTTCTATGTGTGCTGCACAATGCAGCACACATAGAAAGAGGAAGTAACAAGGAGAAATAGAGATGTTTGTCCTTGTTATGCCTCACCTGAGAAGGTTCAACTTCTTGGTGCATTCCAAGGTCTACCAGTTCTGGTAAATCTGGAATTGCATCAAACACCATGGGAGTTGCATGTAACACCCATGCAACACCTTTCCAGGGCAGAGTAAGGCAACGCAGCAATTTGTGTTGTGTAGTCTTACTCCAGATTCATGGAGCCACTCAGTGGCCTTGTGTGGATTTATAAATCTCTATTTTAAGTTGTGTTGCGCTTGCACCACATTGTGTGGTACAAGAGTGATGCAAAGTGGCTCATACCTATGACCCTAACTGTTTTGTGTTTTGTAACTTCTGAATGTATGGATGACATCTACATTTCAATTATACAATCAGATTATTTTTCACGAAATGAGAAGGAATTGGCTCCACTTAAATATTACTTCGAAGATACATGGATTGGTAATCTAATCAGGTTGAGTCACAGAAGGAAACCAAGATTTCCTATTGAATGGTGGAACTGTTACACAGCATTTTAGAAGTCATGGCACAAAACAATAATGCCATAGAGGGTTGGCATAATTTATTCAACAACTCAATGCGGAAAACTCACCACAACCTCTATCATTTCCTGGAAAGTTTGAAAAAAGAACAAAGTTTTCAGGAAATGAGGATGGCACAATCATTGTCAGGTAGTATGAATCCTCCGATGTCCCCCAAAAATAAAGAGATGTCAGAAAGTCTACCTTGATAGTATTGCATACATTTTACACTACTAACACCAACTAATATCCTCAAATTAAATTAGCATTATTTAAATTATTTTTCAAAATAAAAAGGCCCTTATCTGTATTTGTCCTATTTCCTCAATTCTTGGTGATATTTCCAGAAACCTCTCACCAAGAGTCTAAAATAATCCCACTACCTAAAGAGATCAAGACAAATCCCTCCCCAAAACATGTAAAAGATAAAATCATATAAAAATCTAAATTTCATATAGCATTACTTAACAATCCAGAAATAAGACAATACAAAATACAAAATAACCTCCCCATTTTTTTTTCTCCCAAAGTGTAAAAACCTGTGCATTCTCCAAAATGTGATGAATAGCAAACAGGAAAACCAATCCAATAATCTTTAATTTTTACTTGTAAACAATAAAAACAAGAATAAAAAAAAAAACAAAAAAAAATTGTTGATTTTAAGTCAAATAACATTACAAATGTTGTTAACATGATTTTCCTCACTTTTTTTAAACCTATGTTGAAAAAAACAATAAGCGCCTTACACATATGAAAACGACCTATATGGGGATTTAACAGTGTTTAAAACTCAAAAAACATACATTTCTTGAACGAATAACATCCATATACCTCACTCCATTTCTCCTTAGGAAAACGTTTGTCACCAACATGTCTTGAAAGGTAAATTAAATTGTTCTTACCTCACCTTAGTTTATTCTTTCATTCTATCTTGACTGCAACACTTCACCAAAAGTAGAAGCAGACGGTAAACTGTTTATATAAAGCTGGAAAAATAAAAAAATAAAAATGACATTCCCTTCTAATGAAGTTAATGGGAAACTGTGGGAAAAGGTTTTGATAATGTGAATATATATGTTTAATTTTATGATAAAATATGTGTTATAAATAAGTAATAATATGGTATTGCATTTATTACATATTTTTACTAAAACATATTTATTATTAATACATTTTTTGCAAATAAACTTGCTGTGTTTTTCAAATTTGAAATTTAAATATTAAAACTTTACTGTTTTTTTTCCTTAAAAAACAATTTTCCTGCTCTGTTGTACTAATTTTGATTGCAAAATGTATCACCTTGTATATGCATGTTTACTTTTTTATTTAGGAGTATATATTTCTAAATATATTACAATAATTAAAAATTAATACTCAGGTATCACAGTTGATACCTGAGTACTAATACCCTTAAATCCCTTGCATCCAGCTCCTAAAACTTTATATTCATATTTTTCATTAATATGCAGTACTCATTTTAAAATCATTTCCTATGTATTAAATGCTTTGTTTAATTAATACTCAGGTATCACAGATGATACCTGAGAATCAATACACTTCCCCACCTCTTAGCCCCTTTATCCCTTACATTCTAATTCTAATACTTCATTTCATATTTTTTTAATTAATTTACAGTAATTATTTTTAAAATATTTAAATATTTATTAAATAGATTACTTAACGATTTCTCAAGAATCACATGTGATATCTGACTATTCTTACACTTGCCCACCTATTACCGCTATTTCATTTACAAACCATTCCTAAAGGTTTGTTTTCATATTTGCAAATTGATGTGCAATAATTATTTCAAATATATTTACATTTTTATTAAATGGATTACACATTTAATACTCTGCTATCACAGGTGATACCTCAGTTTTAATACACTTTCTCTATCTTTACCTCTATACCCCTTGCATTCCACTCCCAAAACGTTAATATGATATTTTTAAACTAATTTGCAATAACTTTTTACAAATATTGAAATTATTATTAAAGGGATTAAAAATGTAAAACTCAGCTATCAAAGGTGATACCTGTGTATTAATACACTTCTCAACCCATTAACTCTATACCCCTTGCATCATGCTTCCAAAACTGTATTTAAATTTGTTTGCCTATCATGCAGTGATATTATCAATATTGACATAGAAGATGTCATGATTGACGTAATATGTGCAGTAATTAGCAGTGCATGGTATGGGTGTGATTTATAGCTACCCCAATGCATACCCCAACCTTTCACATAACTATAACGTTACTCTTATCACACCACATTACTAATTTTTCCCACCACATTACTTAATTCAGTTCAATGTCATGGTGCAAATGGTCTAAAAAAATTGAAATTGTCAATCAATCTACCAATACACATGCATCTTATTATCATTATGTTAGAATATTTTACAACTAGAAGTGCATGTTTTCTTTAAAAAAAAGAAATTGGCAAAATAAATATTAAATACACCAACATACACACGTAGATATATAATTTCCCGCAAATTCAGAAATAGTACAAAATACACTTAAGTGCAATTGATCACAAAGCTACCTAGTCTCTCACTAAAAGAGACACATGCATATAAATAATGCTAGTCATATCTGCTTAATGTGTAACTTATACATACACCGCTGACCACAGCCAGGTGTCATTAACATGGGCCATTCCAACCCCGTTCTTACTGAGGGAACCTCAGCATATCAAGAATTAAGGTATATTTACAGCGGCCATTTGGGTAATCTCCCAGAGTTCAAAATTACTAATTCACATCCATGGGAATGGCAATCAATAAAATATCATTATACCCATAGAGTACCGCTATATATTAAAGTGCAAATGCATTAATCTCCTAGAAGTACCAGTCAATAGTATCATATTGTACCAGTTAATTGCCACTGCATATTAAAGTGCCAATGCATTCATCTTTAAGATCAACCATATTGACAACGATAATTGGCTCACCATGTCATTAAAAATATTAAAATGTCACTACATATTAACATGAAAATATGCTTGTCCCCAAGAACAGTCATATTGACGGCCAATGATTAACTCACAATGTCATTGGAGATGTAAAGTGCTGATATGGAAGAACCAAACGCCCCCCCAAAAAGTACGTGCAAGTGACCATGTACAATGAATGTGAGATATGTACGGACATGTGTGTATAAAAACAACCATGTCCACACAAAAAACACATTCATGGTTTAACAATGGACTCATGCAGTCACTCAGACACTAGTCATGCACTCATCTAATTAGCCAGACACTACTGGTGCAATTATTCAATTATCCATGCACTACCCATGCAGTTATTTAAATATCCAGACACTACCTGTTCACTTAACCAAAAACAAATGTGCAGCATCCAATAGCTAAAACACTATTCATGCACTCATCCAATAGGCTAGGTGCTTACACATAACCATGTATGCACTATCCATGCATTCTATGAATCACCTATATACTATGTATGCACTCTTGTAATCATCCAGGCACAAGGGTTGCACTCATTTATTCATCCCACCAGTATCTATGCATGTATTGAATTATTTAAGCATTAGTTGCACACTTGTCTAATCATTCAGGCTCTACTCATGCACTCATCCAAACATTCAGATAGTAGTAGTATACTTATGCAAACATGCAGGCAGTAAGTATGCAGATATGGAATGAGCCATGAAGTTATGACATAGTCAGGGAATCACCTATTCACTACTTGTATCTTCATGGAATCAGTTAGGCTCTACATATGCACTCATTCAATCATCCAGGGAGTATTGATGTATTCAACCACAAAACCATGTATTTACAAGTTTTACTGAGGAATATGTAGTCTTTTAGAATAATGTGTGGAATTATATATGCAACCTATCACACGCTCTTTGCAAGCACTCAGAAGAATTAGTAAGCTATATGGTTGGATATAGATTAATGTGCAGATTTTCATATGCAGCGTTTCCCAAAAAGTATATCTTATAAGTTTAATTAGAAAAGTTCTGAGATACTACATACACCAGTGACACTGTGGTAGAGAGGCACAGACACAGCTCTTATGTTGAGACACTGTATTTACGTCTACAATTAAGTAATACATTGCAGAGCCACAAGCCATTTGGCTGCACCATGTATATTACTTTCAAAGCACAGGGATGTATCATGTTTACAACAATGTGATGGATCCTTTTTTTTTTTGCAGAGTTTTATATAATGCAAACTTGACCCGAATCGGGTATCAGCGCACTTTACATAGCACCAGTTACTTTACATGAGGACACATTCATTTTTGTTATGCACAGGGAGATTAAGTGATTTGCCCAGAAACAGGATGTTCAGTGTCATTGCTGAGACTCGCACCCAGTTCCCCAGATTCGAGGTCGACCGCCCTAGCCGTTAGGCCAACTCCTCTCCTTTGCTCTCCCCTGCACTGGTGCACAACTGGCTGTCATCCTCCAATGGAGGCACCCTTTCACCATGGTGCAAGGATGTCTGTGTTGTGGGGATGATTGGTTTTGTGCAGGAAGGCACATCTTCCTGCACAAAAACAATCATGAGAGGTGTTTTGCTCTTTCTATGTGTGCTGCAAACTGCTACACACATAGAAAGAAAAAAGAACGAGGAGAAATAAAAGTAATTCTCCTTGTTGTGTCTCCTTACGCCTCCCCTGTAGGCGTAGAATTCTGACTCATTCACAAATGTATGAGTCATAAATCTGGAAATGTGGCAAAATGCATGGGTGGTGCATGGGAGCACCCACAGCAACACCCATGGCACGCTCCTTTCACGCAAAGTGCTGCATAAAAAGGGCCCGTATTTACAAGGCCACAAAAAGCCATGCAGCGTGGCATTACATGGCCTTGTAAATATAGAGCATCACACTATGCCAATGGTGTGTCAAAAAAGTGACGCTTTGGCACATTGGGCTTGTAAATATGCTCCCTTAGCTTGATGTTCACAACAGAAGAGATAAACTGGTCTTTCACCATGTTAAGTTATAAGCGAGATATGGTACAGATGTGTTGCAGGACAGGGTGCTAAAATGTTAAAAGGTAACTAATAAATAAAGTTTGTGTTTTGCTTTGTGTTTGCTATATTGAAGTGGTGTATGTATAGTAATATAGCTAGGCTCATATGTAGATTTAAAACTGCAACCTACCATGAAAACAGTTTTGTATTATGTGTATGTCAGAAGTAAAGTAGTTTGTAAACTGACTAGGGTAAAAATATAAATATATTTGTTTTTTTTACAGAACTACACACAGTTAGTATGCCTACAAATTTCAGATGAACATCCAACAGAAGCAACTACAGTATCTCAGCAGAAATATGTTACAAAAGGGACAAAATGCACAAAAAGTGCTGAAAGAACAAAGAGCTACTGGTAAGAGAACAAAGTAATTTCTTAAAAATATATGCGTACGTTTGCAAAGATTACAAAATAAAGAAAATAGAATTATGACTATGAGAAACAACAAGGGTGGACAAAGTGTACATTGGACACAAAAAAGATTGTAACAAACATGGACACAACATAACCAGGCAACAGAAGCAGTGTAAAGAAATCAGAGTCAGGATGTTTCGTAGTAGAGTGGTTGTAAATGTAAGAAATTTAAAAAGTGTAGAAGAAGGAGAGATGCAGTGAAACAGAAAGAACAAATTGAGAGAGTAGTTAATAAGGTCTTTGCTTTGAAGAGGAATATTTTGAGTCTAAATAAAATGAAGACTCTTGACAAAATAGTATAGTGAATGAGGAGACAAAACCAGAAGAAATGGTCAGTGAATAGAGGTAACTTTTGTAAAGATTTTTGTGGAGAACGAATACATACTTTTAGTACGGAGCCTTTCTTAATGAAGAAAGCTATCTCTTGGATAGCAGAATAATTCATGCTATAGATGAAAGAGGACAATGTTATGAAATAAAAAATCGTAGTCCTATAGCAAAAGAGGTGATTGTACCTAGAAATGTATAAGAAGTTATTGCACAAGTGGTACAAGGAAGGCGTAGTCAGGGTCCTGTATATAAATGGAACTATAGTAGTGTTTGTAGTATATGAGATCAATCCATTTATGAATTAAGAATATTCATATGTACCTTTCCAATGCGAAGTTTAAAACACAAAATAAGTTAGACCACTCAACAATGCAAACTTTAGTTAGGAGGCTATACCGTGTGAAAACTCCTGCTTTATGCTTAGGAAAAGTGAATGGAGCACTTTTGCATGGTAGTGTGGCAGACACAGAAAAGGTTTGTGGTGATGTGCAGTTTTGTTTCTTTGTCATGAGCAGGATTCTAGGGAAAACTTAGAGCTGTTAAATGAGGAGTTACAACACAGGAAACATATATTACAGTCGATAGATTTAAAGAAATGATTACAAAATGTTAAAACAGAGTATGTGTGTACGCAGACTGTAGACTTATATTTAAAAAAGTGAAAAAGTAAAAAATGAGAACAGGCAGAAGTTAGCTGTGTATTTATTTGTAGAGGGACAATTTGACTTGTCTAAGTTATGTGAAGGTAGTGTTGCAATAAATTAGAAGCTAATAAAATGTACAACACATAGATATTAGATACCGATTTTGTAAGATAATAAAATTGCTTTCTAACATAGAAAAACTATGAAGGGCCAAACATAAAAACAAAACAACATTTATTATGCTTTGCAGCATTGTGAAGTGCTGTTATGGACTGCTTTCTAGCACTCCTTACATCTCCACAATCCATGTAGAATGATGCCATTGGGGAAAACTGTGGAGCCAAATCTTGAAGTTGAGATTGGACTTTTGAATGGACTCTCTGCTCTGGTGTTGCTGTGGCTGCTATTGAATTTGAGGGTCCTTCAGCTTTGTATTGCCTGCTTGCTGCTTACTATGAACTCCTCTTAAAGAATGTTCTTGATAGATAAATAGGTGTGTTCTTCTTTAAGTTAAAAAGTGTGTTATCCAACGATATTCCTCTATTTCCCGGTGACATGATTTCCTGTTTTGTTTTTCAATTTTTTTTGGGTGGTTTGTAAAGTTCGATTTTTTTCTCATTAATAGTAACAAAAATGGCAACTGGGACAGGAGGAACTTGATGAATGTGCACTGAGAAATGTGAAAAAATAGAAAGCGGAAAATGTATTATTTTTGGCAGCATTGTGAATAGCTGTAACACACTGCTCACCAGCACTAATAACAATACTACAGTCCATGCAATACATGGCCATTCTTGCTTTCTCTGAAGTGATATCTGTTGTAGTAGTCTATACCTCTGAAGGTACTTTATGGCTGGGAATTTATTGCTGCTGCCACTGATGTAGATGGTCTCCTCCCGCTTCCCTCTACTATTATCGGCAATTGAAGACATTTTCTACGATAGGTTTTAAGATGATATAACATGAACCTCGTCCAACCAAAATCTCACACCTGCTCACAATGATGTTCTGGAAAATAATATTTAAGTAGGAAGAGTAGTTGCATGCTTCCTATTCATTTTACTGAAAATTATATTGAAAGAAATTCCTTACTTTCCTGGTCCTGTGATGTTTGTAGGTTATGCATTGCACTAGTTTTGCAGCAGTGTTTAATTGCCCATGAGGTTGGGTAACAATGGGTAGTTTGATGGGTGTTTGATAGTTATGTTCTGTTTGTGAGTTCAGATGTTAAGTTATTTTTTTAACAGTTTTTTATAAATGTGTGCATGACTGACTATGTAAGTGAGTGATTATGCATGTTAAGTGAATGTTTGGGTGAGTGACTCATTTATATGAATGTCTGTATCAGTCTCAGTTGGAGTGTAAGGGTTGCATGGGTTGGTGAGTAGGTACGTGAGTGGCTGTATGGGTTATTGATTAGTTGTCTGAGTACCTGCAGAATATTGAAACTGTAGGGGTACACAATATTTATTATAACGATGCAGATGTTCTTCAAAATGTAGCACATATGGATAATGACACATCAACATCAAGAGTTCAGATTGTAAAGGTAGATCGGTCCTGATCAGAAGAAACTTATGAGCACTATAGTATCCACCCATAGCATGTTCAAGAGATTATTGGTGATGCAATTCATCTCTTTTAAATGAAAAGGCAGGAGGAGCGCCCTTGAGTGTGTGTGAGAAAAGTTTAGGAGCTCAATGTTTTCCGCGTCTGTTCCCATGAATGGGTGGTAGGTATGATGGCCTCCCTAAACAGATACCAGCACAGTACAGATCAACTAGACTATACTCAGAGGATCCTAGATTTCACCAGTGTATTCCCTTCATATTTCACCTTTTATTTGAGAGCCATTTATCAGGCCTGTCTTATGCAGTAAACCATATTCTCAGGAGAAGAGTGAATCTGCAAAGATATCATTGCAAGGAAATAAGTGGACAAAGTTGAAGGAAAAGATGAGAACATGAATACAAAATGATTATTCAGAAGGCATGTTAATGTGACCCCAATGAACATTGGTTTCCTCATCATGGTGAGCTTAAATGTATGTTGAGGAACCTAGGAGCCCTGACTTAGTTTCTAACACACAGTTGTGCTGAGTATGCATGGGATGACTTCCTTGAATTCCTTTGAGAAGCAAACTTAATTAATAAAAGACATTAATCTGAAGACACCAGAAGAACTTTGCTCAATGGATTTTCCAAATGTTTGCAGATATTTTTAACCACAGGTTTCAAGAGATGATGGCTTTCATCTGCAACAAAACTAATCCTCCTCTTGGGAAAGTAACTGATTTACTTTAGCATAAAGAGTACCACCAAACTATGTTTGTATGATTCATTTCAGTTATTGTGTACAAAGCAGCTATACACCATGTTTGCATGAGAGAGTTGCTAATATTGGTGCTATATTTCGGCCTGCAGTGCACACAGTGTGTCCTCCTAAGAGGGCAGTCCCTTAGTGCCACATTCCACCACTTCACCCATACTCTATGCATTGGTACCCCCTGTGGGAGTCCCCCTCTTATTGCACCTGGGAGGGTTGGGGCCAGGTTATTAAACCTACCCACTTGTACTGGACATACTGGTTTGGCTGTTATGGGTAATAGATCCCCCGAAATTTGGAACAGACACTGAGGAGTCTGTTTTGTCTTTCGTAGATCAGCAGGTGACATGAGCCATCCCAAAAGATAATGGGATGTGGAGCACGGAGATATACTGAAGGAAATTAGTAGTGTGTTAGTGCTCACAAAAGAAGGAAAAAGTGCTTTGGAAAGTCACCTTATTAACAGTCTATTCCCAACTGAAATTACAGCAACAGAAAACTACAGTTTCTTTAATGCCAACATTAAAAGAATGTTTAACAGAGAATTACTACAACGGGAGAAGGAAGATGTTTTGGAAATTACAGCTATTAAGAAAAACAACAATCATAATTAGTTTCTTTGGAGAAGTCTGTATCCAAAACTGCAGAATTTGAGAAGCGTTTACATGTGAGCCAATACTGTTGAGTACTTTTGTGTGGTAATTTAAATGTTGAAGAAGCATTAGTAAATGGTGCATTGGGTAAGTTTATTAGTTTTATTAATTTCCCAAATACAGATCAGGTTAAATGCTTGGCCATGAAATTTGATCAGCTTGATGACGTCAAGCAGCAGATTGGCTGATGTGCTGTAAGTTTTTGGTTAGTGAAAGACTTAAATGTGAAGCACCAACAGTTTCCACTTCATGGAAAATGTTCATAGGATCCCATGGATTTCTTATATCAAATCTACTCTCTCCTCCTTAGATTTTGAGTACTCATTTGTTATCCCTAGGGACTGTTTGAGCATTTCAAAACGGGAGATTAAATCCTGTTATTTTAAACAAAGGGCAGATACCAGACTGCAAACAAATTGTGCAAAGGTATCGGTGAAATTATACCTTGAAGGTCCGAAGGCTTAGGAAGGGACAATGTCATATTTATCTATTGTGACAAACTCACGCCATAGATTCTTTTTAATCAGATTTTTAATCAGATTCCAATTGAATATTATCCCTTGTATGTTGGCACACCCTGCAGGAATCTATTCTATAAATAAATTATCCTTTTGTCCCTGTGACGGTGCCTCTGCACAATCAAATGTACATATTTTCTTCTTCTGCAAATTTTACAGGGAACATCGCAAAAGATTTATTCTGTCCCTGATGCACAAATTTCACTTTAAACAATGCCGTGTAGCAATGTTCTTTTTACAATCCCTGCCTAATCCTCTGATTTGCTTCTCAGTTGCGTCCTTTTTAACTCAATCATGGAAGATCAGGCGGCTGTATAATTCTAGCGAATACATTTTAAACAGTTCTTATTGATTGTTTTTTAATTGCGATTGCTATAACTTTTTTTTATTATCTTTATACTGACATGTACATAATTTTTGATTCTGCAATGATTGTTGGATGTCTTAAATTGTATTCATCTGTACTTTTATGATATTATATTATAAGTATCGAATAAAGTAATTTGACTGACTGACTGACAGTTCCCACTCTCTCTAGCTGATGCTGTAACTATTCACAAATCCCAAGGATTAAGTGTAGATTTTGCTAATATTGAAAGTTCTGTTTTTAGAGAAGGAATGTTATCTGTAGCATTGTCACAAATTAAAACATTGTCCTGATTCTCTTTGATTGGCTTTGATGACAAGGAAGTTAGTGCTGATGCAAGCTGTGTAAGAGAGTATAATCGATTAAGAAGTCTATATGCTCTTCTGGTCAGTGCCTTGTGTTATATGCTCTCCTGGTCAGTGCCTTGTGTGAGCGAAACAGAAGATTGCCAAACTGTTTACAGATGCCCAAGAAAAGAAAGGACACAAAGAATATTGTGAGGGTATTAAGAAGAGAAAACTGGAAAATCATGGTGAGATTGTAGGTTAATAGTTGGAAAATAGTTCAGATGTCAACTGCTATGTTAATATTGTTCCTAATTAACTGTTCCATTTGCTACATCTAGTAAACAACATTTAATACAAAATGGATAAGACAATGGGTTGTGCATTACATCATTTGATCCAGCATTTACTGAGTGACAGATCTATCATACATTCTGCTTCAGGTATTCAAGATCTTTTAGACGCATGGATTGGATCAGTAAAACTTACTATCACCATTCAAGAAGAAGCATAAAAATGACTAATGATCATGTTTGGAGCTTTAGAACAGCTTTAGAAGCCTGCAGCCCAAATCTGCCACATTTACCACTTGGCTATCTTTGCAGGAATATAGTAAAGATCAAAAACGGACATAAAGTGTTGACTCCTAAGACTTCCAGTTATTAAAATCTGATTGGATAATTCAAGTGAGTCTGAGTCCTTGATATTTATTACTTCCTTCCCAAACTTTCTCTCGCATTTGGTATTCTGAATACATATATCGTCAGGGAGAGCTTCCAATAGATTTTGATAGATTTTCCCTATTCAGGATTTAATTCGTATTATTTCCACCAATCGTATCGTTTCGAAATTTAAGACAGGCCATTGCACGTTCCTCCCCAAAAAACTCTGAATCTGCAAGTACTTGAAAAAATCTCATTTGCGCAGACCGAACCTCTCTTGTAAAAACATAAATGAATCAATTTGGCCTTCGTAACACAAGTCACCCAAAGTATTAATTCCAATACTCCCCCATTTGAAGGTAGTTTGGTTTTGGAAAATTGATGGCAAAATACAACAAACTGAAAATGGAGCATACGCATTTATGTTTGAAATCTTCAATTTACGCCGTATCTGTCTCCAGATCGAATACGCTGCCTTAATTGTTTTAAATCTGGTCTTTTTGTAGTAGCTGGATTCTAGTATCTTAACCAAATATTGCTTTGCTTCATCCCCCAGCTCTATTTCATATATAGTTGGTCTGACACCCTCCGCAATTTCAACCTTGGCCCCAACTAAGAGTATCCCCATATGTTGCAGAATAGACGCCCAATAATACAGAAGGAAGTTGGGCACATCCCACCCCCCTGGAGTCTTCGAAGAGGCATCCACCTAGCCTCCCTTCTCGCTCTCTGATACAACCAAAGAAATCTAGAACACATCCTTTCTACCTTTGCTAAGCAAGATGCAGAAAACTCCAGGGGAACGGTCCTGAAGAGGTATAAAAATGTAGGGAAAACCGACATTTTAATGACGTTACTTCGTCATTGCAGGGATAGATGTAAATGATCAAACCTCTCCAGTGTCCTATTAACAGTATCAATCACTGGCACAATATTTAATTCAGGGATTCGGTCAACCGCTGCTATACTCTTAATCCCCAAGTACGTTGCTTCAGAAGAGATTGGGAGATCTGCAGGGAACATAGTATCAAAATGAAGAATCTGAGTCTTATCAATATTTAATTTGTACCCTGAAGAGGCCCCAAAATCGCTCTGCCAGAGCCTTCACTGCTGGGAAAGCCGAGATGATATCGCTAGTAGTAAGTATCACAATATCATTCCGCATACGCCAATGTCTTAAACACAATATCATTGACCTTAACTGGTTTGATGTTCATACTCGGTTCTAGTTTGTTGAGGAAAGGGTCAATGTATAGCACAAACAGCAGGGGAGAACACGAACACCCCTGCCTAGTGCCTCCACTTATACTAAATGGCTTAGATTCCTGTCCCGATATGCGGATCCCAGCTTTCGGTGATTGATAAAGAGCCTGTACAGCTTGAATAAATTCAGTGCACCTCCCCTTTCATTGCAGGACAGACCACAAAAACCACCAGGAGACCCTGTTGAACGCTTTCTCAGCGTCCAACAGGACTACCCCTAATTGTGATTCTGTGACCTGAGCCCAGTCAAGAAGGGCAATGACTTGTCTAACATGATCAGTCGTATCCCTTCCTTGGATAAACCTGTTTAGGCGAGGGGAAAACAGAGGGGTAGTGATCTTTCCTAACCTAGAGGCTATTATTTTGGAATACATCTTAATATCGGAATTAATGAGTGAAATAGGTCTGTATAAAGATGGGCTAAGTTCAGGTTTGTCTTTCTTTTTGAATACTACTATGTTAGTCTTTCGCCAAAAGTCTGGAGTGCAGACCCTTTGAGCCAACTGATATAAAGATGTGATATCTAGCCAGAGGGATTGGTGGAATGTCCTAAACAATTCCAAAGGGATACCATTCGGCCCCACAGACTTACCATTAGCTAAAGAAGTTATAGCCCTTTCGACCTCTTCCCATGTAATCAGGGCTGCAAGAATCTCATTTTGATCTGATGTAACCTTCGTTGTTTTTAGGTCTTTAAGAAACTCCTCTGCAGATTCTTACCCACTGGTGGCTGCTTCCTCAGTATAAAGTTGCCTGTAAAAATTCTGAAATACACCAGAACTCCTGTTGGAGAGTCCTGAATCTGATCAAGATGATCTTTAATCCTTCAAATTCAATTTGAGACTTCCCTCTGTTGTAAACGCTTTGCCAGGACCCTCCCAGTATTTTCTCCAAGTTCATATACTTCAACCCTATAATGCACATACTTAATAGCAAGCTCTTTCCCGAAATACTGATGTATTTAGATTTAATAATAACAATTAACTGTTGACTCTCTTCTGTATCTTGTACCCCTCCTATTTTCCTCATAAAATCAATCTCAGCCGACCTGAGCTGTTCAACCCATCCCCAAATCTTCTCCTGTACTACCTTCCGACGATAAATAGAGAAGCTAGGAGTCTCACCATGTATGGTCATCTTAGATGCACACCACACTGTGATTTCAGGAGCTGTATTCCTATTGATATAAAAAAATTCCACTATCCACTTGGTCATGTGTTCACAATATGACTGGTCAAGCAGCAACTTTCTTTCAAAAGTCCATGACCTCTGGATTCCTAAGATGCCACTTAGTGGGAATTCTACTACTAATGGATTGTGGTCTGAAATGACCCTAGGGCAGTGTTCTTCAATCTGTGGGGCGCCCCCCCCCCAGGGGGGTGCGACGCCATCTCCAGGGGGGCGCGCACTCCACCATAAAATCAGACCTTTGTTTACCACTGTCTAACGTTGCAAGTACATTTGCTTCCGGTATTTCTTCACCCTTTTCAAGGGGCTTTTGGATTGGAGAACAGCAGCCAATCAGCACATAGGGACGTCACCACTGACATTCCACCAATGAGGGAAACAGCATTATAGATGGCAGGACGTGCTGCGAAATTTAGCATTCTTAAAGCTCTTGCATACTACTACCTTTAGGTAGCGTGGTGCTTCTTCACTCCTGCTGTTTGCCTGTGCGTGCTGCCTTTTCTTTTTTGGTTGCTGTCCTTTGCCTGCTGCCTCGCTGTGGAGGATCTCGCCTCGGAACATTTTGCATCACCAACAGGTAAGTGAGAGCTAACAGACAGTCCTTCTTCCCAGGGCATCTGCTTGCCTAAAAGAAGTCTGTTCACTTCCAGTTTCTCGGTACAGGAGACTCCGTGCCTCCCACTGCAGTTAAGGGCCAAGGCCTTTAGGGGGGGAAGTATAGCTAATACAATGCATTTTATTAAAAATCATCTGCGAGTATCTTACTTGAACTGCTTTTTGCATGTGTACATTGCCCACGAATCACACATCACATCCTTTGACATCATGGGGTTTTGCTGATTCTATTTAGCCTCACCACTATTTGTTTAAGGGAATGGCCCGATAGTTGTAAAAGTTAATTGGACCTAACGATAATGTACAATAAATGAGCAACTGAAAATAGCTCTAAGATGGGGTACAGTACCAAGGGGAACTCTTACGGGTCCTGAGCTGTGTGCAGAGAGCCGAGGGCTGCTCTCGGGTAATGCAGGCTGTTGAGGACAGGAGCTGCACTCCTGGAATTGTGTGCACAGAGCTAGCATGGGCTATTGAGGGCAGGGGCTGCACTCCTGAAGTTGTGTGTAGAGAGCCGAAGGCAGCTTCCCAAGCTCTTGGGTGGTACAGGCTGTTGAGGACCACTGCTGCACTCCTCGAGTTCTGTGTACAGAGTTGAGTCAGGCTGTTGAGGGCAGGGGCTGCACTCCTGAAGTTGTGTGTAGAGAGCCGAAGGCAGCTTCCTAAGCTCTTGGGTGGTACAGGCTGTTGAGGACCACTGCTGCACTCCTCGAGTTCTGTGTACAGAGCTGAGTCAGGCTGTTGAGGTCAGCTTCTGCACTATACCTCGTTTCTTGTCTTTCCATGCTTACATTTTTTATACAGCCTAGCAGTGTGAATACGACTACTGCAGCTGCTTGCTGGCCTGCTAGAAATCTCTGTTTTCCTCTGGATTTTCTTTAATAGTTCTCTCATCCTTAGGAATTGAAGGTTCAAATGCCTCTGTGTCAGCATCAAATATTGCATTCCCTTTCCTGGCTCTTCCCCAATCTGGAAACCCACTGTATATGTCTTCCTGCTGCTTGCCTTGAATCCGAAAAAGCATCTTCCACTCTCCAGTTTAAGTCTGCTCGGTGGTAGTGTAAGGGGATTAAGAAAACAACACACAAGAGACCAAACTTTTACTGATCACTGGTTGCATGTCTGCATACGCAGTGCTTTTCCAGCCGCACAACTGCTGTCTTTCCACATGCCTTGGCTTCAGAATTACAAACAAAATGCTTCATTTTTGTTTTCCTAACTGCTGAAGATTTACATTTTGAAATAGACAACTTGTTGTGCGTTTCGAAAAATGACATCATCCTGCCTTTCATTTGACACTCACTGTACCCAAAATAGATTGACTGCAAAGTGAGAAGAGTTTGTAAATACCAATTCCTATGTCAAAAAAAGAAGCAGATATTTGACATTAGACACAGCCTGACATTTGGTCTCTGTCTTTGAAGTGCAGCAGATGAGACAAGATAAATACAATTTTTTTAGGCAACTTTATTTATTGCTTGGACTTTCGGCCTACCAGGGCATCACCACCCACAGATTAGGTAACACTGGCTTATATTATATAGCCTATTCCTTTAAAATGGCCACCAAGATTTTCAAATCTCGTGCAATATTGTATAATGGATTGTAATGGGCCGAATGTTAGTCTATGTAAAATTCCAAACAATCATTGCTAGTTTTTCATAATTATAAGAATAAACGCAATCATGGCAATACCTGAAATTCCTATGTTGATGTCTGTGCAGGCCACTCAGTTGTTTCATGGAAGCCAGCCTCCACAATTATACATTAACAGATGAGGAACCTGGACATAACCGCTTCCTTGCTACAACCGTCTTTGATGTATTTGTGACAAAATGAAAAACGGGAACAGGATGTTGGCTATTCCTGAGCCATTCAGAACACCTGCACAATCCTCCTCTAGACTTCTGCACTTTTTGTTCTGGAAATAGAGCAAATTACTAAGGATGGTGAAAAGAGTTCTACGAGAGACTAGAATCCAAGGTAAATATTTCAGCACAGATTGAATCTGGCTGGTTATTGCCACCAGTTGCAGTGCAGTGGGAATTCATGCTCATAGAGCCTAGGAGTACAGAAAGCACAGGGGTATCTCCGCACTGGACATGCCTGAACTTCCAGGAAGGGATGTGGTTATTCTTCCAGTCTCATTGGCAGTACCCCAGGTTCTGAACCTTGCACAGACGGATCCTGAGAACAGATTGGTAGGACATCTATGCCCAGATGGAAGTTCAGGAGTAACAGAAAGGTGGTAAGTCTTAACACATAAATAATCTTGTATCCGTAGATTGAAAGGTTTGCAGTGCCCCTTCTCATGTTTTATTCATTTTTTATGTCCATGTTGCCTGTATTGTATGTTGTCCTGTAAAATGTGTAGTTGAAGGAATGCATTTAATGTAAATAAGTGTTAATTATATTAAAATATATATCTATGTATTTTAGTGTTGTGTTATATGTTGGCACTGAGAAATCACTGGTGTTTTTCTAAAATGTTCAGGTCACCATTGTCATGTGCCCTTGTTTATTAACGTAAGTTGCTTACTTTTGTTAAATGCATGTACCACAAGTAATCTAGTTTATTCCTATCATATCAGACATGTGTCATAGGCAGTGTGAAACACACTTCTTGGCCGTTTTGTTATGTTACTATATGCAAAATGATCAATATCAAGTCATTAACCTACATATGACACATGGAAGTATCCAATATCACATGCCCAGCCATGCATGCTGCGCCAATCAATCCCCAACTCCTGACCTTCAAGTCAGGCGTTGGTTCCTCTTTGCCATCCTAAGTGAATGGGAGGGTGATATTGCTTTAATCCCGAGTGAACAGTTGCTGGGTCCTACGCAAAATTGAATAAAGTGTAATAAGCCTCTGTCAGTTATCCACACCCATTCACAAACCTGCAGTTTGTTAAACAAGCTTACTGTGTTTAACATTATTAGCCGGATATGGCCTGGAATATGCAGATGGTGGGTCATTTATGTAATGTACCACATTACAGAAATTTTTATCAGGTGGGGGGGCCCGACATCTACAAATTTTTAGCTGGGGTGGCTCAACCTAAAAAAGTTTGAAGACCTCTGCCCTAGGGGGATCTCAATACTGACCCTCTCAGCCGTTTGGTATGAGATACAAACATAATCCAAACAGAGTAGTTTATTATGAGGGAACAAATAAAAAGTGAACACTGGGTCCTCTTGTCTATGTCTATGCCAGACATCAACCAACCCATGTTCCCTAACTAATCCTTGGAGAGCCTTAAAAGTTCTGACCTTTCTTCCTTGATATGGAGAATTACTAAAAAGATTAAAGTTACTATCAAAATTAATGTTGAAATCTCCACAGAAAATTAGCGGATGCGGCCATAGAGCCAGTTCTACGCTTAAGTGATTCAAGACTTCCGGATCATCCAAGTTTGATCCATATATGGAGCAAATTGAAAAAGGGGCACCATTAACTATAAATTCAATAATTACCCACTGACTAAATCCATCCTCCTTGACTCGCTTACAAATTCCAACACCACGCTTTGCTAAGATAGTCACCCCCCTAGTTGTAGTACCTTGACAAGTACACACCGGTAAGTCAAGGCCCAAATCCTTCAACCATCCATGTTTACTCTAAGGTATATGGGTCTCCTGCAGACATAGCACATCTATCTGCATAAATTGTATAATCTTGGCCAATTAACATCTTTTGTTTCTGTTATTCAAGCCACATATATTCCATGAGCAGCTACACATTCTACCCGTTCTACCCAACATCCTTGTGGGAACCATACTCTTTTATCAAAACTTGCCAAACAGTGCCAATAAACATTACAGACTATGCCAAGATTTGCTTTCTTTCTTAAGTAGAATCAAATGCCATGGCAATATATGGAAAACACCAGCAGTGCTGCCCACTGAACACCTCTAACCCACCCAATGCTCCACCCCCCCCTTGCCTACCCTCCACCCTAGAACCCCCTCCCACCTCCCTCCCTCCCACCCACCTCATGAGGCATAAGGACCACCGTTACTTGGTGAGGAAGAGCTGGCCACCCCCCTTCCCCTGGACTCCCTCCCCCCAATGGGCTGACGAAAGGGAAAAAAGCATGCAAAAAAGAAAAGAAAAGAGACCCGATTCTAGCACTAGAATAGGCATGAAGTAGACATAGAATAGCCAACATAAGTCACCAAACCATTATATTTGCATGTCCACCCTAAATTGATTGCAACAATGTTTATGCTAAAACTTTAGAGGAAAAGAATTGTGTCTGACCCCTGAATACCACTTTCAATTAGCAGGGTTGAGCAAGAACACCTGCGCCCCCTTTGACTGAAACAATGGGATCCATTGGCGCAACTGCCATCTTTTCTCCAATGTTACCTGACAGAAATCGTGTCTCACAAAAAACATTGCAACCCTTTCCCGCTCTTTTCCTATCCGGTCTGGTCAAATCATATAGTGCCTCTCGGGCCCCAAAATTGTTAAGACATATCAGGATAGCCCGCGGCCTATCAACAGCTTATCCCGCTTTATTACGTTGGTTGAAAGGAAACCTATGAGCCCTTTGCAGTTTGACTTTCCAGTCCCATTGCATAAGTTCAGGTAATGCTTCCACAAAAAGTTCCAACACAAACTGCAGCACGTCTGCCCCCTCCTTGCCCTCGGGATGCCCAGTATCCTCAGATTATTCCTTCTTGATCGATTCTCAAGATCAGACAGCCTTTCTAAGTTAAGTGTTAGAGGAACCTCCAAAGACTGGACTATAGAGATACCTAAGTACTTTACCTCTGACTTAACCTCTTCATCTCAATTATTTATATTTCAACACATAATCACTGACTTTGATGTATTAACTAAATATCCTGCTAGTGTCCCAAACTCCTTTGCCAACTTCTTTCATCTTGGAATGGTCTGGGTGGGATTCAAAGTATGAAATAGAAGATGGTTGGCGTACAAGGCTATCTTATTTTCAAAGTGCTGGCAGGTAAAAGGATTTACTTGATGGTCCTTTCTGAGCAATTTAGCAAATGGCTCGATATACTATCAAAGAGTAGGGGAGAGAGAGAACATCCCTGCCTCTTTCCACTACTGATTTCAAAGCTCTTTGTCAATACCCATTAAATAAGATTTGAGCAGGCATATTTTCATACAATTTCTGGAGAGTTATGATAAAACATGAGCTAAAACCAAATATCCCCAAAGCCTCCAAGAGATAAGCCCAGCACACTCTATCAATGCCTTAACTGTGTCAATTGTAGCACCAACCAATCGGATAGAATGTGTTGCGGACAAGTCTTTTGATGCTATTAACTGCTACGGAAGCTCATGGATCTGAAGCATTGGAATAAAGCACTTTTGATCCGAGTATATTAATTACAGCGCTACTTTGGCCATGCTGCCAGCCATTATACCTATAAAGAATTTATAGTCGGTTCCTTCCATGAAACTGGAATCTGGGCATTATCTAAATAAATGGAGCTAAACTATTTTCCCCAGATGAACACAACCTCTTCCCTCAAAAGCTGATATAACCCTACTGGGATGGCATCCGGCCCTGCCGCCTTCCAGGCCTTAACATCTTTTAAATGCTCTAAAATCTCTGTGAGCTGGGCTTCTAGGCATCCCCATCCTGGCTCCATTAGTCCGTCTAGTTCCCTTTCCTTCAGTCATTCCCGTAGCCTATCAAGGTTTGGATAGACCTCCTCTGTATTCAATTCTGAAAAGAGGGGGACCAACTGCTCCTGCATCTCTCCTACCTTTTTAGATGTATCTCCCCTGGGATTAATAATCAACTCCTTTATGTTATTCCTAGTCCTTTGTGTCCTCGCCTCCCATGCTAAAAGTGACCCTGTTCATTCTCCATATTAAAAAATACTCTGGGATCCAGCCTGCCATTTCTCCATATGCTTTATCTCCAGCCTGATTTTATAATTCAATTGCATCTCTTCCAGGCAGTTCAGTGTTTGTTCACTGTCCTGATTTACCTTCATCTGCAAATTGACCTCTAAAACTGCAATCTCTAACTCCATGGAGATGAGTTTGATTTTCTCTGCTTTATTCCTAACATTTGATTGGCTCCTCAAGACACCCCTGATAAAAGCTTTTAAGGTATCCCGGACTATAGCAAGGGAACCAGATTCTGCGTTATTAATAAAAGAATCCTTCTTGGCTCTTCATAGAGTCTCTGCGACCTCTGCATCCAGGAGAAGGACACGATTAACAGTCCATCTTGGTCTCTGAACCTCTCTGGGACATAGAACCATCACAGTTACAGCTGAATGATCAGATATATGGCTTCGTGGATGGTTAACTTCTTTGATTTTTCAGCTTAAGTACCATCCATAAAGAGATAGTCCAGCCTTGAGAAATGCCCATACTTCTTACAATGGAATGTGAACCCTCTTGCTGAACACTTTTTATATCTCAAGGCATCTACCCACCCAAAGTCCTGTATCATTCTCCTTAGACCATGTCTAGTCTTGGCTGTGTGTATATACTTCCCTCTAGTAGACCTATCTAAATTAAGATCCAATAGAGTATTGAAATCTCACCAAAGAACCAAAGGCAGTTGCTAAAAATTAGAGATCATCCAAATGTGGCCCATAAAAGGCAGTGCATGAAACTTTATACGCTTCCCACCTTAAGTCCGCCACCACCCATCTACCAGAATTATCTGTTTTTAAGGCCAACACTTCCACTCCTACCCCTCTTCTCAGAAGGTTGGCGACCCCCTTGCAACAGACATCTTGATCTGATACTGCAAAGACTCAATCCACCCATACTTACAAAAAAGAGGGCTCTTCTCTCAATTGCATTGAAATGGGTTTCCTGTAAAATCATAACATGGTTCTTGCTCTCCTGAAGATGTCTGAGCACCAATCTCTGCATTCACCTTGTCTTACTGCCAGTGACATTTTAAGTCAACAGCCGAATCTCTTTGTCGCTCTCCATGTATTCTCTACCCAACACCACCTGGACATCCCTGTGCTGTAGTTAATGTTGCTGGTTACACTTATTCATACCATAGGATGGTGAAAATGAGGACTATTTTTTTCTTTTTATCCCACTGCTCCCCACACAGTGCCCTTACCCAACCCCCACCCTGAGGAATACTTCTGTTACTAACTGGCAGTTACATGCCCTATAGACACTGCATGGAGGAAGAGAGAAAATATTTACAATTACACCCTAAACCAGAAACATTACTTCAGAGGTTAGTGTCTGCTTTAATGGAGTCAATCAGTGTCCACTTCCTCCGTTGATCTATAGTTATACATCCTATTCTTCCACATGAAATTGCTGAAACTTTTAGTTGCACTTTAGTCTCCAATTTATGGAGCTCACCCATTATCTTGCCAAGTTCCTATTGCCTCTGCTCTATTGTCTTGCACACATCTGGCTTTATAGAAAATGGAACATCTTTAACAGTAAGAGGGCTGTTCTTTAAGGCTGTATCCAGGTTAGAGGAATATGGTGGCTGCACACTGACAGCTGCAAGCTCACTGGGAGGAGAGAAGGAGGCAGACACCTACAGCACTGTGATGAGGGCTTGGTGAGCCCTTTCTGCCACCCTGCCGACTTGCATGGGGTCTAGAGGCATGAAGTGCAGCCTGGATGTTAGAAGAGCCGCTCCTCGCTGTGTTGCCGAGCATGAGGCTGCCACGTTGGAGAGAGGCTGCAAGAGAGCTTCAGCTGGGATGGACAGCCTTGCCCGGACTCCCAGTGGCAGAGTCAGAACAAGTCCCACAGCCTCTACAAGGAAGGAGCTACAGATTCTGCATCAAGGGACACTGCCATCGGAGGCTGAGAGTGGAAAACGCCAGGATAGCTTGCTTTCAGTGGCATGGAGAGCACGGGACTCACGTCTGAGCATACCCGTCCCATTCGGGGTGACAAATGCAAAAACAAAAGTTGATGGACAGAATGCAGAACAATGTCATACATTGACCCCAGTACAGATTGTGCTGGAGTGAGGTTCAGATACATGAGATGGATTGGGCCGGTCTCTGCTTAACTTCGAAATTAGAAGAAAGTTTCATGAAAAATGACCTAGAAATCAAAGTTAAGTAGCAAGGCAGCTGCAACTGTGCAAGGCAGAGGCATCATTGTTGGGGAGCCGCTGGACGAACTTGCAGTGGAGTTTATCAATTTGGACTTTGTCACTTTTTTGGAAGCTGCAAGCTGTAGTCATAGAGAGTTCCACAAGGCGGGATACCCCTTTTGTGAGGAGACACTGAGCAGAATTTGCTGCTTTGGAGAAGAATGTAGCGGGAGCTAAAAAAATGTCTGGCCAAGCAGTGATGCAACTTGAGCGGATCGGCAAGCGGTCCTGGTCTCCTGTTGGCTCTCGGAGCACTTTTTGTATTTTCTGCCCCAGGTTTTTGATTTTGGCTGTTTGGGCACCTATGGAATTACTTCTAAGGGTATAGTACTAGGTGAGCATTACTAAAAGGAAAGGACTCACTTTAGGTAGGGTCGAGCTGCATGGTTCAAGTTGTTGGAGCTTTTTGTGTCCCCATAGCTCAGAACAGGATCCAGAGAACTAGCCATGGGAGGCACTCTGGCAGTCCTGGGTCCAGGCAGCAAAGCAGTAATCAAGCAGTATGGCTGTCCTCTGAAGTACAAAGCATGCCTAAAACAGCAGGGCAGTCCTCTGAAGTACAGGACAGGCCTTCAAACATTTCTCTGGAGGTCCAGGAGTGAACTGAAAAGTGGGTCCGAGGGTCCTATTTTTATACCTGGTAACAGAAATTGGTGGCCAACACAAGCTGTCTCTGTCAGCACAAACAGCTGGTCTCACTGGAGCTATGGATTGGAGGTCATTGTGGATAGTCACTATTGCCACATCTAGTATGTCTAGCTGGAGCTTCACGTTAGCAGTCATGGTGAGAGGTCACTTCTCGGTGCAAAGAAGTTCACTTTGTTGTCCCAAGGAGCTGCAAACATCTGTATTTTCACCTTTTGTTCAAGAGAAAAAACCCTTATACCAGCCAAGGGTTCAGGTCCTGAGGGGCACCTTTTGCCGATCAGGGCTTACTCCAGCAGAGACCAGCAGCAGAGCTCAGGCAGACCCAGGCAGGTCCAGTTGGTGCTGTATAGCTGGGCAATTGCAGAGAGGCATCTGGAAACTTGTTCTGCCCCTGTAGCTAAAAACATTCATTAGTCAACTGACCCTTGGAGTCACTTTTGCGTCCTTTTGAAGTGATCTCAGGAAACAGTTCTTGCCCAATCATCCTGTCGGCAACATCCTCTCCACCCTCATCTAGGTCCTTCTCTATTCCCACATCTGGAAGCAATGCACAATACACAAAAGGAGAGCAATTCACAGTCATGTGACCCTACATCCCAGCCGAAAGGCATAGTTGATTTGGGTAGAAAAATGGCAGCTTTTTAAAAGTGAAATTTTCAGAAGACAACTCACAATTCAGCTTTACCATTGAGGAGGAATTTGAATCACAATTCATTTAAGTGGGAACAGCCTTTCTCTATCTAGTCTGAAACTGAAATTAGCCCTTATTTATTAAAAAAAGGTTACCCCAATGTCAGTCTATGTGAGAGATAGGCTACAGCAGTGAAAAAGGACTGCCAGGACATAAGTACACATGTCCTATTTTTCAAATACAATGCACCTGCCCTATGATCCCTTAGGGCCTACTTTGGATATGACTCACGAGTATTAAAAAATTAATGCTTTGGATTGGCAAAAGGTTTATTTTCCACGTTAAAATGACAGTCTAATGTCGTACTTTGGTATTTGGGACCACGTAGGAGACAGGGCCCTACCCCTGTTTATTCATGTATTAGCAAACCGCAATTGGTCAATGCGGTATGTACAAGCGCTTTGCATAACGTCCCATTGCCAAATGCACTATGTATACGTTATTATACATTGACTCCGTGGGTTCCATCTTGGAGCGGTGGCCATCTTATAGTTGCCCTCACATAGACTACACTCTAAGAACAAATACAGGCCTCCAGAACACATGTACTTTCCTTTGACTTCTCTGTGACCTGGGCAGCTTGGCTCCGCTGCACCAGGTCAGTCCGGTCTCACGAGCTCCCCGTCCCCTGGGCACCTGTGATTAGCATCAGGGCTTGACACACCATAAAGTCTTTTCATCCTACACAAGCCTCCGGCTAATCTCTTTCACACCTGACTGTTCCTGCTTTATGGCTTGTTTCCCAAAACAGGAGATGCTCATGTTTATTGGGGTCAGTTGATATCTGATGTGGGATCTGAGCCTTGCTGGGTAAATAATTGCGGGCTGGCTGAACTGAAATGTGAGATTGCAATCATGACTCTGCTTGTTCTTTGAAGTAAAATATGTGAATGACCAACTGCAAGAGAAGGGCGGTGTTGCCCAGATTCTGTATAAATAGAAGACTGGTTTTTGTTCTGGAGGCTGCCTCATTCAGTTGCTAAGGCTTCTGTGCGACGTAGTCTCACTCATTTAATGTTTAATGAAGATGTCTTTTTCATATTTCAGCTTCTTCTGCCAGTTTCTTTGTTACATTACCATGAGAGCGTCTTTTATAATACTACAGCAACAGGATAACCCGAAGTCATAGGGTGCTATCCCTGGCACCGCTGGGGTCCTAAAATCCCCGGTACTTTACTAACTGCTCTATGGGCTGCAGTGGCAGGCCTGAGACATGTTTTAAAAGGCTACTTTAGCGGGTAGCACAATAAGCGTTGCTGCTGCACACTAGTAACATTTAATTTACAACCTCTAGTTACCTGTTGTACCAGTGTACAAGTTACTTATATGTAAATAAAATTTGCCAATTGGGTGTAAACCAACTTTTCCATGTTTGAAGGAGAGAACACACGCAAGGTAACACTGGGTGGCAGGGAAACAGTGCACACAGTCCTACAAGCACCTAAAAGACAACAACAACAAGTTCATCAAAGGAAAGAAGAGGAATGCAAAAATATGAGGTACCCTGTAGAAAGGGCCGGGTCCACCAATCCTGTATTTGTATTCTAAACGCTTTACCACCACATGGAGTAAGCATTGACTTTCTATTGCGACTTTTGAAAGACAAGTTTAAAAAATGGAGAACTTGGATATTCAAAGGGAGTGAAATAGTCATGAAGATTGAAACAACAATGGTAAGTATCAGTATCTACCAAGCATACTGTCCAGTAGCCCACTGCCAGCAGACCTGGTCCAGTGGTTATGTTTTAGCCTTGGAACTATGAATCTTTTCATCCAATCTCAGCTTCACCACTTCACCTAAATATGCTTGAAATAAACACTGTATTCTAACGCTGGTCAGGGCGTTAATGCAGTGATGTTTTCTTGGTAAAGGCAGCTCCTTCACCTTGCCAGCAGAATCACTGCCATTCCAGTTGTGGTCTATGGGAAACATAGGGCCCAATGGATAGATGTCGACACGTTTTAGTAGTCGTAAATAGAGAATTGGATCATTTGCAACTGCTAAATACCCTTTTGCCATGTACTAACCCTATTTTGGGAGCCGGTAGTTTATTACCGATTCACAAAAAAGGGTTTGCGAGTTGGTATTAGGAAGGGACGTGCCAAGGGCGTCCCTTCCTAATGACAAGTCGCACAGGCATGGATGAATGTTTTGCAACCAGAAGGCTGTCGCAAAACATTAATATTTTATGACTCCATGAAGGATGTAGTAACCCATTCGCCAACTGGAAGGTGTTCCCAAGGGACCCCTTTCTCTTTGTGAATGGTAGCACCAAAATATTTTAAGAGCAGGCAGTGGTCCCACGGATCACTACCTACTATTAAGAAATGAAAAGTTAGCTTTTCATTTTTATTTTTTAAATTCATCCCATTTTTCTTTAAGGAAAACTGGCTTCATTTCACAATAAAATATTGCTTTATTTAAAAAGCAATCACAGATATGGAGGTCTGCTGACCCCAGCAGGCCACCATCCCTGTGAATACAGGCCATTACCAATAGGTCACACGTTTCTACCTGCCTCATGAATATTGATGAGGCAGGTCAATTGCGATAACGTTGAGAATTGCAAACAGCATTTGAGACACTGTTAAACATTGCATTTTGCGAGTTCCTAATTGGGATTCACAAAAAGTTGCATTTAGTAACTCGCAAAATGTTTCCATCGTACATGTGATTCCAAGATACACTCTTTTTTTCTCAGCATGATATTTTGCCAAATTGTGTTATCCTGGATCAGCAAATCTTTTAATCATTACTTTGATCCTGTTTTTGGGAAGACTCAGAGTATTTAAAATAAATTCAAAATCTTCTATTTACCTGTATATTACCTTGGGGAGGGGACAGATGTACTGTGTCATGGTATATTCATCAAAATGCAGTATGGTGGTGAATGCACATCCTTTCCAGCAAGTAGGAGAGTGACTCAATATCAGGTTTATTACCTTAACAAACTGTTTGGTTTTGGACAACTCATATTTTCCCTGCTCCTCTGTACACGGATAAGACATTATGTCAGCTTTTTTTAAAACTGGCTAAGTGGAAATACGAACTGAAAGGTTACATTTGCACAGCAAGATCATATTCTCTAAAGTGGTCAACAGCCTAGTTTTCATTAACATATTCATTCACGTCCATTGGCAGATGGCTGAATTTGTATCTCAACATTTGAATGTGCTCCTGAAGCTGCATGATTCAGGAGGACCCTAGTGATGCTGCTCCACCCTGCCAGCCATGGCCATGTGCCATTTTTACAATGCATACAATGTGGAGTGGGAGTTGTTGGGCATCTTTTAGAAGGTTAAAAGCAGAAGATGGGACCAACATTCTGAACAGTTTGCATCCCACACTACGTCTGTGCCGTCAGAAGGACAGTAGCCCCTATTGCAGGACAAACCTACAAAAGTGGGACAGTTGCCCATCTCATAGGGGCCTGATAGTTGGTTTGATGGTGAAAGCTCCATCTAACAAGCTTGTATCTCTCAGTGTAGTGGACATTGTTCCACCAAGAGAGCAGAAAGCAGAGCTGGCAGGCCTACCCACCTCTTTTTTAAGTTTAATAAGCATTATTAATAATAAAACATTAAAACAATTTAGCAATACAAATAAGATATCAAACTGAACATTGGCAAAAAGACCTGCACCAAATCAGAGAGGAAGCCTGCTAACATTTTAACAATATCGTAGGGAGGGATGGGGAGGGAAGGAACAAAATATAAATCTTATGACTGAAGATCAAGTGTCATTATATAATAAAATAGATCAATTAAAGAATATGTAAAAAGCAAACAATATCATGGTTAAAGATAAATAAGTAAAGAGCAGAGAAAATAATAAAAATTCACAGATGCTTAAAATTTTAAAACATTTTTGAAACTCATGCGCATTTCCCATCTTATTTAAATAGAAACTTAACGGTAACCAATATCAATCTCTAATCATAAAGGTTTGCATGCAGAGGCAAAAGCAGTATCCAGAATGTGATAATGACTGACATTAGACCATCAAAATTCAACTGAAATTTTAGATGAGCATTTCCAGTTAGGTGCGATTTGTTGAAAGGCCAAAGCCAGCATAAAGATCAAATAAACAGTTTTCACATAAAATTAACCCCAATATATCTGATAAACTTCCTGTAAAAAAGAATGACATTAGACAGAGGACTATCGAAATTATAAATAATCGAGCTATGAGACCAAACTTTTTTCTAAAAGGAGGCAATATCCGGGCAGGTGAAAAGAAGATGCATCAAATCTGCAAAGAGAGAATGCAAACTATGATAAAAAAAGAAAATAAATTGAGTGGTAAATGCAGACCATGGGGCAGATTTACTACTTCGGGCTCATCTCTGCTAATTAGCAGGGATGCGCCAGAAGAGTTGCGACGCATCAGCCCACCCGTGCGCCACCACTGATGAGCCGCATTTCCAATGCGGCGCACCGTGGTGCACAGATGGGCAGATGCGTGTCGCATCCCCCCGCGGAAAGGCGGCACATTGCTGGAGTTGCGTCGCAAGCATGACGCAGCTCCAGCAAGGCTCGGGGTGCCCCTATCCCTAACATGCTGCGTTAATCCTTACGCCTGCTTCAAGCAGGCGCAGGGTTTTGACGCAGCATGGCCGTAAAAGTGACTGAGTGAAATCTTGTAGATTTAACTCAACCACTTTTTGGAGCCGTTCCTGCGCCGGAACGCCCCCCCATGCAGAAACGCCCACATGTGGTGCAGGGCTTTACAACGCTGCCGCAGCCTCACCAAAGTGGCGCAAATCTGGCGTAAGGGGCTTGTGAATTTGCCCCCTAGTCAGTTTTATGATCCATTACATATTTTTTAAATTTGTTCCAGAAGTTGATGCTCCAAACACATTCCAAATCAACTTCCCAGGTTATTTCTGTCTTAGGTTTAATACAATCAGGATAGCGGGCTGAGAAATGTTTATAAATCAACAATGCTTTTGTTAAAAATGTGAGTATTCTGATAAGGAATCTTCTGAGAAAATAATATCAGTTAAAGAAAACAAATAAAACGTATTTGGGATTATTCCTATAGGAATCAAGAATTTGTACCAAAACAAATGAGGACACTTAATAGTGGCTTGAAATTGAGGAAAAGAACAAGGACTCATACATCAATCAAATCTTGAGCCCAAATTATCGTCTTAAGTCTCCAAGATTTCCAATAAAGAGGCCATTTTTAAAGGTAAGAAAGCAGTAGCACCAAAGTGGAGACTGTAGGAAAGACTCTCTAGAAATTATCTTTGGTTGACAATGAGGCTGTAACAATGAGCAAGTATGCTTAAACAGCGGAAGAGAAGTAGCAACATTCTTTGAGGAAAGTGCAAGAACTCCTTTTACATAAAAAGGTGAAAAGTAAATCAATCAATCAATCACAAGATTTGTAAAGCGCACTACTTACCCGCGAGGGTCTCAAGGCGCTGAGGGAGAGAAGGGGGGGTTGCCGCTACTGGTTGAATAGCCAGGTCTTGGGTTGTCTCCTGAAGGTCAGCAGGTCTTGGGTCTGTCGTAGGTTGAGGGGAAGGGTGTTCCAGATCTTGGTGGCTCGGTGGGAGAAGGATCTGCCTCCGGTGGTGGTTCTCCAGATGCGTGGGACGGTGGCCAGGGAGAGGTCGGCGGAGCGGGGGTCACGGTTGGAAACATAGAAGGAGAGTCGACTGTTGAGGTAGGCTGGGCCGGTCTTGTGGAGTGCCTTGTGTGCGTAGATCAGGAGTTTGAAGGAGATTCTCTTGTTGACGGGGAGCCAGTGCAGGTTTTTCACGTGGGGGTGATGTGGCTGTGGCGTTGAATGTCGAGGATCAGGTGTGCAGAGGCGTTTTGGATTCTTTACAGTCGTTTGATGAGCTTGGTCGGTGCTCCTTCGTAGAGGGCGTTTCCGTAGTTGAGTCTGCTGCTGACGAGGGCCTGGGTAACAGTTCTTCTCGCGCCTGTCGGGATCCACCTGTAGATCTTGCAGAGCATGCGGAGGGTGTTGAAGCAGGAGGAGGAGACTGCATTGACTTGCTTGGTCATGGTGAGCGTTGAGTCGAGGATGACTGCCAGGTTGCGTGTGTGGTCGGTTGGTGTCAGGGTGCCCCTAGTGACGAGGGCCACCAGGAGTCATCCCAGGCTGATGGGTTGGAGCCGAGGATGAGGATCTCCGTCTTGTTTGTGTTCAGCTTAAGTCGGCTGCACTTCATCCAGTCGGCGACGGCTTTCATTCCTTCGTGGAGGTTGGATTTGGCGATGAGTGGGTCCTTGGTGAGGGAGAGGATCAGTTGAGTGTCGTCAGCATAGGAGATTATGTTGAGGTTGTGCTGTCGGGCGATGCGTGAAGCCATGTAGATGTTGAACAGTGTTGGGCTGAGGGAAGATCCCTGGGGTACGCCACAGATGATCTCAGAGGCTTTGGGTCGAAATGGGGGGAGGCGGACGCTCTGGGTTCTGCCAGAGAGGAAGGAGGTGGTCCAATCCAGGGCCTTGTCTCGGATCCCTGCGTCGTGGAGGCGTATGCGTAGTGTGCGGTGGCAGACAGAGATGAAGGCGGCGGAGAGGTCCAGGAGGATGAGGGCTGCCGTCTCGCCGTTGTCCAGCAGGATCCTAATGTCGTCTGTGGCGGGCGGTCTCGGTGCTGTGGTTGCTGCGGAATCCTGACTGGGAGGGGTCCAGGATGCTGTTATCTTCGAGGTAGCGGGTGAGCTGTCTGTTGACGATCTTCTCGATGACCTAAGCTGGGAATGGAAGCAGGGAGATGGGCCGGAAGTTCTTGAGGTCGCTCGGGTCCGCCTTGGGTTTTTTGAGTAGGGCAATGATCTCGGCGTGTTTCCAGCTCTCTGGGATGGTCGCGGTCTCGAAGGAAAGGTTGATGACGTTGTGCAGGTGGGGTGCGATGGATCTGCCGGCTTTGTTGAAGATGTGGTGTGGAAAAGGGTCTGATGGGGAGCCGGAGTGGATTGTGCCCATGGTCTTGATTGTGTCCTTGGTGTTCACGTTGACCCAGGCTGTCAGGGGTCGTGGTCGATGGGGTGCAGCGGGTCTGATGTGTCAGGGTCTGTAGGGTTTGTCCGGGAGTCAAAGCTGTCGTGGATGTCGGTGATCTTGTGGTGGAAGAAGGTGGCGAGGGAATCACACAGGGCTTGCGTCGGCGGGATGTTGTTGGCATTGGAGCTGGGGTTGGAGAGTTCCTTCACAATGCTGAAGAGCTCCTTGCTGTTGTGTGCGTTGTTGTCAAGGCGGTCTTTGAAGGAGGTCCTCTTGGCGGACCTGATGAGGTGATGGTGGTTGCGGATGGCGTTTTTGTGGGCTGTGCGGCTGTCCGGCGTCTTCTCGCTGTGCCCTTTGTTCTCCAGTTTCCAGCAGGTGCGCTTCGATGCTAGGAGTTCCGGGGGGAACCAACTGGCTCTCTTGCTGGTGTTTTTGTAGGTTGTTTTTTTCAGCTGAGCTAAGCTGTTGGTGCAGTCGTCCATCCATCGTCTGAGATTGCGGGCGGTGTCGTCGGGGTTGGAGGGGTCGTTGGGTGGTCTGAGTGCGAGGTTTGTCTGGAGTTGGTCTACGGTGACTTTGCTCCAGCATCTACGGGGGATCTGTAGGGTGCGGTGGTGTGCAGCGGGTTTCTGGAAGGTGAAGTGGATGCAGTGGTGGTCGGTCCAGGTGAGTTCGGAGGTGTGGCTGAAGGAGACGTGGGACATTGAGGAGAAGATGGCGTAGAGCGTGTGTCCGGTGATGTGGGTCGGCGTCGTGATGAGCTGTTTCAGTCCGAGGTTGGCGAGTAAGTAAAGAGTGCTCAATATTAAGCCATAAAGGTGTGAAGAGGAAGGTCCCATACAGAGCCATTACAAGATTGTCTAAGACAGAAAGCTTTTTAGTAAACCCGAAAGTCAGAACATTCACCTCTACATTGGATTTGTTTTTCCTAAGATTTGATAATGAATTGGAATAATTGATAAAACATACAACAAAATAAGTGTGATCATCATTTTAATGTCCCCACCATGACAGAAAAGAGAATTCTAAGAAGAAAGAAGTTAATAAATTTGATTGAGCCCTTCTTTCACATTAATTTGAACTGAATCAGAAATCGAGCTATTAAACCAAATGTCTATATATTTTATTTTGGAGATGTTCCATAGGAATCCAGAATAATCAAAATGTAGTAATGGGAATAATTTCTGTTTTATTAAAATTAATTTTATAACCTGAAAGTAGAGAAAAATCTGAGATTTCTTGCAATAAAGGGGGAATAGAGATGTCCAGGTGAGAAATAAAGAGCAAATATCATCTGCATAAACGAACAGCTTCAAATGTTGGTCACCATAAAGAAATCCAGAATTAGAATTATTATTGCAAACATTGAAAAAAGGTTCAAGAGCTAAAATCAATAAAAGAAGAGATAAGGACAACCCTAATAAACTCCACATTGTAATAATATCCAAAGTTATTCTACCCTTAATAACTCCACACTGTTCTTCACTAATCAAATGAGGTAAAAAAGGTTAAAGTCACAAAGCAAGCAATTTGGCAAAGACTTTATAATCTACATTCACCAAAGATATAGAGTGACGTTCCTACACTGCATGGGATCGCAACTCGCTTTGTGAATGAGGCACATTATGGCTTCTTGAAAAGTACCACCTGCCCTACCAGTGGTATACAAAGACTGAAAAAGTTGGAAAAGTTCATGGAGTGATACATTTGGAAAAAGTAGGTAGAGTTCCATTGTAAACTCATCTTTGCCTGGGGGTTTGCATTTTTGAGTAGATTTAAGGCCTTGGATAACTCCAAAAGTAATAAATCTGATTTGAGAGAAGTAAACTTGTTAACATAAGTTTCAATAAGGAAAACAGAGGCAGGAGATTCAGGAGTATATTGACTTTCATAAAATGTCATGAATTCATCTAAAATATCCAGATCTTTCCATCTGATGATTGAATGGAATCAATCAGGAAAGATATTTCTGATACTTAAGGTAATTAGCCAAAAGTGTGCCAACTTTATTACGACTTCCTTGATGCTAAGCACTACTATTAAGTAATGTAGATGAAGCATTATCAGTAGTTGTTTTTTGAAATGTAGTTTTGCATTAACAAGCTCCTGTAGAATAGAATCAGATGTTTAATCATAACTAATAGAAGTATATGGTGATGAAGAAACTGTTTCTATTTTTTTAAAACATCAGCAGTAATAAAGCTACAGGCTGAGGCTTCAAAAGTATCCTTCAACTGTTGAGGAGAAATATTAGAGCCCTCATTTAAAGAAAAAAATAAATATTGAAAAGAAGTGAATGAGGAATAAAAAACTGGAACTTTCAAAAGAGAACTGTTATATCTCCGTCTAGTTGATCTGAGATGCAGTTGGAGCAAATCAAAGTCAACAACAACTGGGGGATGATCAAAAATAACAATAGGTTCAATTGAGGAAAAAATGAGGTTTTGAATCAGAGGCTGAGAAAGAAAAATATAATCTAATCAAATAAACCATGTAAAGGGAGAAAAAAGAAAATTAGGTTGCATCTGGATTACATAATCTCTAGGGGTGGGCGGAATTTGCGAATGTAACTTTCCAAATTATCGCGAAAATGCTAAAAATCTCCGCAAACACGCCGGAAATATCACGAAGACGCGGAAGTTTTTTTCCCGCCTGTTCGCGGTATTTTTTGCGTGATCACGGGTCGCCAACTTACCCATGCGGTTGCTCAAGGGCACGGCCATCTTGTTTTCACTTGTCCCGCCCTCTCGCGATGCTTACTTCCTGTTCCGGGTCGCGCAATGCATGTTCGCGGCCGTTCGCGGTCGATATTTCCTGTTCGCGACCGCTTTTACTTGATCGCGTTGCTTTTTGCTTGCTCGGGGAGAAAATATCACGCGAACTTGCGCACGTGGTCGCAATGGGTGCGGCCATCTTGTTTTTCACTCTATTGCATGGTTCTGGGGCCTGATTTTCAATCCTCCCAAAATCTTTTCAATCCTTTGTTTATAGCCACTTTTTTTGGATCTTTATTACTTATTATTTCTCTAACTATTTTCCTGCTTCTATATTTTTGTTTTTTGTCTACTTTTTTTTTGTTTTTCAGCTACTTTTTCTCTTTCTATTGCCTGCTATTTATTTCCTTTACTCCTTTATTTATTTTACCTTTTCTTTCCCGCCCCGTCCCCAGAACCATGTCCAAGGGTAGGGCTGTTCGCCGGCGCAGCCAGAGCCACGACCGCCTTCCTTGAGGAAGGCGGTGCCCACAAGGGGTGCAGGCACGGGTCTTATT